>NW_028263383.1:24716104-27200997 GCF_051168715.1 Poecilia mexicana
TTTTCGTTCTCTTGGTATTTATTGATGTATTTATTTCTTCTACATTTACATTGTCAGAACACAAATATTGTCTGAGCAAAGTGCTGTGAAATTAAACAAATACAAATTCAGTTTGCTATTTTTTCCACAATAAATTTAAATAAGTGTGAGAATTTGCTGTTTGAATACATTAGCCGATTATTTTTAACATATCTACAAACATTAGTAATGAGCCAGTTTACTGACCTAATAGTTTATTGATTAATCTGCTCCATATTTATCTGATTTATGGTGATTAGCAGCATTTTTAGCTTTTATGCTAGCATGCTAGCAACTTCCCAGCAGTGCTGTGTCTCTGCAGACCAGAGGTGGCGCTAGACTTTTGGTTGTCAGTCATTTTGACAGACGGCGTAAAAAAAGATATAATTTATTTGTCCCCGTCAGTATTTAAATGTTAATAATAACGGCACATTAAGTCTGAGCAGAACGTCTTCATCCTGCGGCCTGGGCCCAGTGATGAAGAGGACGAGGATCTTCATCAGTCTGACCCAGAGCGGCTCCCAGCAGGTTCTGGTGGACAGAAAGGAGAGAGCGCTGCAGGAGGTCGCTGACCTTCCCCTCAGACACGTCGCTCTGCTCTCACACGGCGCAGCGACCAGAGCTTCCTCCGTCTGCTTCCCACTTCTGGGAAAAAAAGCTTAAAATACGGATCATGACGAGCCGCACAGTGCAGATAATAAGGTCACCACGGCAACAGCGACGCAACCACCGACACCTGAAGATAAGATCCTGAAGGAAAACTGTTGGCTTCAAACCAGGAAGAAAACATGAAGCCTGGAACCAGAAGACAGGAAGTAGGAAGGTCCAATAAGGACACTGCTTCCTGTTCTGAGGGAGGATGGATGGATGGGCTGACCCCTGACCTGCAGTGACCCCACTCCCCCTTTCTCCTGATGGACCATGAACACTCAGCTCCTGGTTCGGTCTGGATCATCCTTAAAGGACCGGACGGTCCTGAACTGGATCAGTTATGTTGAAGGAGGGTTTCTGTCTGTGTATCTTTCCTGAGGATAGACGGTTCTGCTGTTGGTCGGGTCCCTGAGTGCTTTCGGTTCTTTACAGATGAGGATTCATTCCAGGAGTCAAACTGAGCAGAACCGAGGACATGGAACGTCCGCCATAGAGGCTCCAGCACAGAGCCTTGGGGAACGCCAGCATAGAAAGGAGTAGATCTGAATGACTAGACCAACCAAGGCTGTCCTGGACCTGATGGAGTCCAGGTACTGTCACTTCCTGTTAGCATGTGGTCGGTGTTGAAGCTGGAGATGTAAACCAGGCGTATGCTGGTACTCACCGGGCTCTCAGCGCGCTGACTGTCGACTTATCAATCCTGCAGAGACACAGAGAGGAGCAGACGTTAATGGACGCCGCTCTCGTCCGGTTCTGATAACGGGCGGCGCAGAACAACATCTCCAAGGAGGAGGAGGAGATTTACGGCCACGTTCTCCATTAACCCAGGTAACCTGCGAGGGAGGTGTGAGCCCAGAGCTTCACAGCAATAAAACACCCGTTTATTACAGCGCCGCCACGGCGATGCCTCACACATCAGCTTCTGGACTGAAGGAGGAAGGCGCCATAAAACACCGGAGTTAAGGAACCGAACAGCGTGGGACGGATGTTTGTTTCTGGCCATGAAATGTAAAAAACAACAGGCATCTTTAAAACGGTTCTTCTGTTTGATCATCCACACATATTTAAGCATAAACTCATTGAACCCCAAATGAACTTTTATTTTTCAAGGATGCAGAAGCTACAAAACGTTAGACTGGTGAATTAACAACATGAAACCTTTTTAAAGTTGATTTTTGTTGGAAATATTTCTGTATTAGAGGGAAAGTTTTGTTTGCTGAAGCTTCTCGTCCTCCGCTAGCAGCAAGAATTTGCAGAAAGAATGACTGAGGATCAGTTTCTCGTTTCTATGGATACGACGACATATTAAAGCGCTAAGCTGAAAATAATGTGAAAATAACAAAACTTTATTTGAGACATAAATTTATTGGGTGTTTATGTGATGTCCTGGACGTTGCTTTGCTAGTCGTAGTGTCTTCTGCTAATGTTAGCGCTGTGTGCTAGCTGTTAGTTCCTTTAGGACAGACCTGTATGGAGTGTTTTGAATATTGTTACTACATTAACAGTTTGACAGTGTTTTATCTGTTCTGATCCAAACGCTTTCAGTGACGTTCTTGGCGCTAGCGTTAGCTAACTCGCTAACTATCCTGAGGCCTGGATGGACAAGTCCAACGTTGTTCACGACTTTTAATCAGGTTAGGAATAAAAAGTTTCTGCAATGTGAGATAATCGTACCTCTGCTATCAAACTACCAAAATGGCCGAACGACCGGTCACAGTGGGACTCTCTGTGACCTGTAGGGGTGCACCAAAGTGACGGCACAAAAACAAGGAGCCTAACTAAGAACTCGGACCAAAACACAGCTTTATATAGACCACATCTGGATGAACAGGAATCTAACATCATGGTATTTCAACCTTTAATATTACATGAAAGCAGTTCTCAGTATTTACAGCAGGGCTTCAGTTCTGATCTGGGGAGTATTAAAACCAAACCAGAACCCCAGCCGAACCCAAACTGAGGCTTCTGGGAAAATAATGTCAGTTTTCTGCCACTGTCTCTTCCTGCGTTAATATTTAGAGGCTTCAGTTTCTGAAGGCTTTACATGTCGTGGTGATGTTTTGCTTCTTCGCTTTGTTTCTTAGAACAAAACAGGAACCAGTGGATGAAGAACCTTCGCTGAGTCGACACTTTGTGGCTGAATGCAAAGGAGTGAGCGGCCGCTGGCGGCTGTAAACTGCTCCCTCCTCCGCCTCAGGCTCCTCCTGCATTATTAAAGACAAAAACTATCAGCCGGCTCTGTCTAAGCGTTGGATGGATGGATGGATGGATGGATGGATGGATGGATGGATGGATGGATGGATGGATGGATGGATGGATGGATGGATGGATGGATGGATGGATGGATGGATGGATGGATGGATGAAAATATGGAGAGAAATTAATATCTGATTCCTCAAACAAGTTGAAATCAGGTGAAGATGAGGGAGGAAGTTTTTTGGAAGGAGGAAGGTGAGGGAGCGTGGATGATGCTGCAGGATTCAGCGATGCGTGTCCTGATCCCATTTCTGACAGATCGACTGAACCAACAGGATTTACATTCCTGGCCGCTGCTGCTCTCCTCTCATCCAGAACCAGACACGGGTCGCTCTGCTGACGGCTCACAGGAAACCCAAAGAGTGACGGCGAACAGAGGTGGAAGCAGCTGCAGCATCAAGAGACGCTGAAGGCTGACAGAGCAGAGATGCTGAAGTTCAGGCAGACGGAGGGAAGGTTCCCCGTTTAAAGATGGAGAACCAGGGAGAACCCTGGTTCTGTCGTCAGTCAGACGATAAATCACACTGAGATTATTCATTTAAACACCTACAGTTCGATAAACTCGGTTCGATTTGGACCTAGAAAATCTGGCGTTTAGTTAAAATGTTTTCCCTGTGTTTTTTTCTCTCTCTCTGGCTTCCCTCCTCACTCCATCAACACGATTAAATCAGGAAGGTCCAGAGTCTCTGGTTCAACAAGTGGGTCGTTAGCAGGACTCAGCAGAACGCTACCCGGGTTTCTATCAACCTTTTTTATGCTCATTTTGATGCATCGCATTAGAAACTATTGATGGGATTTGAAATTATATCCTCAATCCGGAAAAGAGTTAACGCTCTAAAGAGGAGATGGAAAATATTTACCAAATAAGTTCTGCCGTAGCAAACGCCGCCCTCTACTGGTGGGTCTGTGCCTTACCAGAGGCACCAGACTCAGAAAAACCTCCATCATGACGGAGTGAACTCCATATGCTCCATGCTAGTTAGCAACATCTACTTCCTCTTTATCCCAGCCATGCAAAGCGTCAACATCTGACAAAGTGACGCTTTGCGTAGCCTGGTTGATTCACTCCAAGATGGAAACACGACAAATTCACATTTTCTTTTTTTTTTTTTAAAAGGTTTGCTCAAATGAACTCACTTTGGACACTAATGGGCTTAATGGTCTCTATAAAGGGGGTGAAAACTTTTCCACATAGATCCAGGTTGGTTTGAACAGCTGCTGTCCCTGAGGAAGTGAAGATTAAATTAAATTTCTCTGCTTAGCTTCCCTGGCCGGCTCTTAGGATCGATTTAACCTCTCAGGTTTGATTATCAGGACTCCTCATCAGCTCTGGGGCATCTGTGCTGATGTTTATCTAGGGAATCCTCTGGCTCTGATTTGTCTTTTTACAGTCTTTATAATCCAGCTCTAACAGGATCTGAGTTGTTACTGAAGGAACCTTTCTGGGTGGTAACAGGTCAACTTTAAGCTCAATAATAAATGTCTGAATAAAATGTAACAACAAAATCTACAAACTCCTACTTTTCTAACTTCTTGCAGCAGCCGGTTGTGCTGCAGTACGAGTTAAATGTTCATATTCAGTTTCTTCCCGAACTGAATTGTTGTATTTTTATGCATTTTGATGTACTGTTTGCTCCATGGATGTCACTTAACACGCATGGATTTAACCCATCACTGCAGGATTTGAACTGAAATAATGCAACAGTCTCAGGCTATGGCGCACTAACAAGGATTCACTCACATCGGCATGCTGGATGCATGAAACTGAAAGTGACGTCTTGTGATTTGGCTAATTATTATCTGATCAGTAAGGGCCAGAACATTGTACAAATGATCTAGTACAAATATCTTGGAATGCCTTAAATAAGACAAAAATAACTTAGAAATAATTTTGCAGCATGACATAGAAACTTATGTCATTAATGATTAAATACTGATAAAAAGTACTAGTTAGACTTTTATATTTTCACTTGTAACCTGTGTTTATTTGAAGAATTTGTGGAAAATTCTTGGAATTTTTTTTCTTGTTGCTTTTCTTAAATATTCAAATGAAAAAGCAGCTTGGGAAACTGTTATACTTCGATACATTGCTAATATACACATTATTGGTTGAGGTTTGCAAATCAGCCAATCCAGGAACATCATTTATTTTCCTTGTTGCTGATTGGCTGAAGTCCGAACAAGACATTAGCTTGTTCTGTAGCGCTAAGATGGTTTCCACTGAGAGTATTAATATGAAGGTGAATTTGGTGTTAGAAATGTTAAAATAAATAGTTCAAAGTGTTTTTAGAGGAGGTCTGAAGTATTCCTGAGGTTCATTGTATATTCAATCCCAGGTGGTTCGTTGTTAATTAAACCAGTGGAAAAAGAAACAAGATGGCAACAAGATTTTTTTAACAGTACGACGTTTTGTGAATTATGCAAAATAAATAAACTAAATAGGAACCAGTGAGTTTAGATTAGAGGTTTTCCATTGAGACGTTTCTGACTGACGCTGTTTGTCTTTAACTGTGTTGGTTCTTTAATCAATATTTAAATTTCTCCATCTGTAAAACATTAGCATCTGAGTTAATATTTATGTGAACTAATTTTACCTTAAATACACAATAAACACTCTCTAGATTCTATCATTAACGTTTTCTAGCCGGTCCTGGTTTTGCTCGCCTGCTGGGCTCTTTGTGTCGAAACAAACCCGTTTAGGTTCCTTACAGCAGAAAGTTGCTGATTAACTGCAGCCCAGCAGAACCGCGTCCAACCAGAAAAGAAGTAGTTGGGAAAAGGGATTTAAGCTGCTTCATTTACGGATCTTGCTGAAACTGTGATGTCATAGTGATGTCACTGCCATGCAGATGAGGCAATCAGCCTGAAAAGCATTGAAAGTGTGAACATTTTAGATCATTTTTGCCCCGTCTGGAACAATGAAACAAGCTGAGGCTCACCATCCGAAGCCGCCGAAGGACACGCTCCTCTTCCTCCGCAGCATGGTTCCTCCTCCTCCTCTTCCTCCTTTGTCTCCTCTTATTGTGTCGGATCCTCCGGCTCTCCTCGCCGCCGCCTCATCTCTCCTCCTATAAATACTCTCATCCCGGCCACACGCTCCTCCGCCTCCTCCCTCTGCGTCTTCCTCCTCCCGTTAATGTTTCCCTCTTCCTCCTCCTCTTCCTCTCATACTTCGGTTGGCAGCACACTGAGAGCCGGGGGGGGCGCAGGGGGGGCATCAGCCCTGATGGAGAGGAAGCCTGAAAACTTATCCATAATGGATGGAGATACAAGGAAAGAAACATTTCAGTTTACATAACTCAGACTGCAGCCTAAAGCTCACAGATTTACACATTTAATCACAGAGGTAGCTCCCAGGAAAAACATTTTATTGTAATAAACATTCACACACTCATCAGTGTTTCTGCTGCGGCCGATGAAAAGCAGACATTTCTTCATGTTTACAGATTTCGGCTAGCTGAAGCTCTTCTTTGTGTCTTTAACCGGTTCTGACCCGGTCCATCCTGGCCAGATCCGTCTCCGTTAGCGGTTCCTGCCCGGTTCCTCTCCGTTTTTCATAACCACTCAGCGGTGGTACAAGCCGGACCAGGAATCCATTCGTTGATTCACAAACCGATGATTCTGTGTTCAAATCTTTTTATCATTTATGATGGAAGAGCAAACAGCATCAACAACAAATATACCGAGCAGAGGTGGAATTCAGCTAATCTACTAATATTTTACACATTTTGGAAAGGTTTAGCACCCTTAGCTTCCCCTGAATTAATTTTCCAACCCTGTGGAGGGAAATATAACACGTTGTGGGTGTCAACAGAGTTGAATTTAGTGCTTTAGCATTAGCTTATGCTTTGTTGGTCGAGCACTTTAGAGTTAGTGGAACTAATGTTTAAGATTAGTGCATTAGCGCAGATAGCGTTTTAGCTAGCAGTGGTCGCCCAAGGGAATATATGCTAACGACCAACACGCTCAGGTGTACTTCAATCCTCAGAAGTCCACCGGACGTCCGTGAAAAGGTAAAGTTCTACGACTGCGTACTTGGTGTCAGACAGCAAACTGCTCAGACTGTTTCGTATGCGACATTGACCTGTTGAGTCGTCACAGCAAGTTACAATATGGATGTGAAGTGTGACTGCCATTCTCTGTTCAGAGCTACAAGGTTGTACTCCAACCTGGAGGAGGAACAGTCGAGGCGCCCAACTAGCTCAAATGATGGTTTTAAAGAAGTTTTCCTCCAATGACCCAGGAGAGAGATGTTGTCTCAGGCTTTCACCACCGACTGGGTCGCTCCTGGCCTCAGACATTCAGAAATCTTGGTGAAGGAAGACCAGGGTTGAAGGTCAACCTTGGCTCCTGGAGTTCTCCACACCACTGGATATTACACCTGTAAGGTAATTACTGAGAGAAGAGCCTCCCTGCAGGTGGAGGCTCCGTGTTTCCGACTGGGTCACTGGGATCCAGTTCCCCTCGCATAGTAACTTATGTTCCCATCTTGATGTTCCTCTCAGGTTTGGACTCCTGACCTGAGGATTTCTAAATGTTCTGGTAAAATGTAAGCTGTGCTTAAATAAATCAGTCAGATGTTTCCGTCTGGAGGCGGTTAATGTGTCACTGAGACGACCTGGGCAGGAACATTTCTGAGCCAGTCCAAGAAATCAGTTTCCACTGAAGACGACGTGAATGGAAACCCAACAGATGACTGTCGGAGAGTGAGATGAAGCCAAGCTCCTCTGAAGTGGAGCTCCGGGTTTAATTCTCTGGCAGCTGAATGCATTTACATCTAATTACCTCTGAACGAGGGTTTAGAAAGTCTAGTGTGAGCTGTAGTCACTTCACGCCCTCAGTGGCCTCCTTCCTGCTGAGAACGTAAAGGAAACAGCTGCTAGCGCCCCCTGAAGGCTGTTTGTGAAACTTCAGATCAAGATGAAAACTAATTTAAAGATTAATCAGCAGCTGCACCCATGGCATGATGGGTAACCTGGAGATCTGTTTGGTAGCAACATGCTGCCATCCAGCCACGTCTTTTTTAGGGACGTCCGTCCTCCAGCAAGACAATACCAAACCATGTTCTGCATGCGGCACAGCAAACTGGCTTCGTAGTGAAAGAGTTAAGATAGTAGACTAGTCTACCTGCAGTCCAGACCTGTCTCCCATTGAAGATGAAACTCATTATGAAGTGCAACACACGACAACAGAGACTCGGGACTGTTCACCAACTCAAGTTATAAATCAAGCAAGAATGGAAAGATCTTCTGCAGTTGGTGTTGTCAGTTCCCAAACGCTTACCGAGTGTTGTTAAAAGGAAAGGTGATGTAACAGTGGTGAAGTAAATATCTTGTCTTTGTAGTCATTTCAATTGAAGAATTATAAAACATAACACATTTATGTTTTACACAACGTGCCAACTCCAAAGATACCGGATGGCCCTTTCTGGCCCCAAATGTTCATCACCAGATGAAATTCAGCTGCTGACTCCCTGAAGCTCTGGATGGACACATTCACACCTCCTGCCTGAAGACCCCAGCATTATTCCAAAGAAAATTATGAAAACAATTCCTGCTCCAGGAGGGAACGATGGCAGCTGAGTCCCAGGTCAGAGCATATGTCCGTTGGGCCTGTGCCAGCTCTGGTCGGTGAGAGGGCGCGGTTCTGTAGGAACCAGAACATTTTGTTCTGAGGAGGGAGGCCAGCCTGAGCAGGTGGCCACACATCACGCTCCATGTGACGCTGCAGACATTCATCAGCTTCAGGTCAACAGTCTGTAAGGAGACACCTGGACGCTTAAATACCTCCAGTTCAGCCCTTTACCTGCTGCTGGTCCAGAGGACAAACATCCGATCCAAAGTTTAGCTCTAAGGTCAGGGTGGGAGAAAACCTGGAAGTGAATAAACTCAAGCACTTATTCATTTCTTCACTTTGGATCAGAGGATCATGGTTCATTCCTAAATTCTTCAGGTAAAATGTGGAAAGGGGTGCTAAACAATTTCTAACTAACCTACAAGAATCCTAACTGTCCAAACAATCCCTAGCAATTCCTGTCTTAGCAATTCCTAGTAGTCCTAACAATTCCTAACTATCAAACAATTCCTAACAGTCCAAACAATTCCTAACTATCAAACAATTCCTAACAGTCCTAAGAATTCCTAACAGTCCAAACAATTCCTAACAGTCCTAACAATTCCTAACAGTCCTAACAATTCCTATCAAACAATTCCTATCTATCAAACAATTCCTAACAGTCCAAACCATTCCTAACAGTCCAAACAATAGACCCTTTTCACATGACGTCACACAACCTCCGTTTTGGCTCGAAGCTGTGTATCCTTAGTTCCGGTGTACATAGTAAGTAACGATAAAGTTGTCTATTTCATATATGTAAAATGGACACATATATATCTATGTATATCTATATAGAGACATATATATAGAAAGAGAGATTTAGATATTTATATATATATATGTATATATCTGACAGCATATGTTGATCAGACAAGAACACCGGAGCATGGAGTTTACACAGTCTCTAAAACATTTGCCTAAAATAAGATTTGAAGATAGATCACGATTTGCAAACCAATTTTCTCTGACAACAAAATCTAAATTAGACAAAGGCTAGAAATTCTTCACCGAACAATACCTGTTTGACTATGAAGGTAGGTATTTTTGTTTTGCGTAACCGTTAGCTTAGCATTAGTGAATTTTGTTAGCTAGCTAACTACGTGACATAACTGTTCCTTAACCAGAACTTTTTACTGTTTTTGAACTATAACGTTTTAGGCTCTAATCTTGATCAGATTCTTAAATTATAGACTGGAGTTGCCACTCATCCCATAAACTAGGGGTTTGTTTGTTATAAGCAGAGATGTCCGGTGCCGCCGCTGCTTTGTAATGCCTTCCTCTAATCGGACCACTTTTTCCGGTAACGAATAATCTAACGAGCTCGTATTTCAAATCCAGTAATCAGATTAAAGTTATTTTTATGTCCTTTATTTTCCATTAATACAGAAAATGAACCTCTAAACGTTACATCACTGACAGGCGGAGGTGTATATGTTTCCTAACTGTGGCTAAAGCTGCTGCTAGCTGGTTTACTCATGATCGGAGGCTGGTTGGAGAATGGTAAATTGACAATGACTAATAACGGTTATCTAACACGTAAACACTGTTTTATAAAACATAGAAAGTGAACCTCTAAACGTTACAGCACTGACAGAGAGTATATTTTTTCCTAAATGTGGCTAAAGCTGCTGCTAGGTGGTTTACTCTCCGATCGGAGGCTGTTTATTTTATACACAGTTAGAGAATGGTGAATTTACAATGAGTAATAACAGCTATCTAACACTTAAATGCTGTTATTATTAAACTTACCTTTTATTATATCCTTAACATTATGAGAATGCGGGAATTTTTCAGCTTGGTTCCCAAGGCAAAATCACACCGGAAGTAAAGATACCCAGGTTTGAGTTATGGCGGCCATTGTCTGACGTCACTGTGAAAAGGGTCTATTCCTACCAGTCCTAACAATTCCTAACTATCTAACAATTCCTAACAGTCCTAACAATTCCTAACTATCAAACAATTCCTAACAGTCCTAACAATTCCTAAGTCCTAAAAGTCCTAACAATTCCTAGCAGTCTTAACAATTTCTAACAGTCCAAACAATTCCTAACAGTCCTAACAATTCCTACCAGTCCTAACAATTCCTAACTATCTAACAATTCCTAACTATCAAACAATTCCTAACAGTCCTAACAATTCCTAACAGTCTTAACAATTTCTAACAGTCCAAACAATTCCTAACAGTCCTAACAATTCCTACCAGTCCTAACAATTCCTAACTATCTAACAATTTCTAACAGTCCAAAACAATTCCTAACAGTCCTAACAATTCCTACCAGTCCTAACAATTTCTAACAGTCCTAACAATTCGTAACTATCAAACATTTCCTAAGAGTCCAAACAATTCTTAACTATCAAACAATTCCTAACAGTCCTAACAATTCCTAACAGTCCAAACAATTCCTAACAGTCTTAACAATTACTAACAGTCTAAACAATTCCCAACAGTCCAAACAATTCCTAACTATCATTAACTACAACTATCATATCACCTAGCAGTCCTAACCCTTCTTAATAATTCCTAACACTTTTGAACAATTCCTAACCACCATCTGTCCGTGATCTAAAATCATATTTAAATTAAATCAAATGTTTAATCTGTTGAGTTGGTCAGGTGGATAAATATGCTGGTTTACTTAATCAGTCAATTTCTTTGGGAGTTCCTCCCAATCTTTAAAAATGAAGAGACCAGGACGGTGCAGATGTTGTTGACCCTTCATACTTTCATCTGCATTTCCTCTACCACAGTTAAATGCTGTGGATTGGGAGTTACCAGCAATTAAGTTAGCAAAAGACAACGAACATAGGGTAAAGGTGATACGGTTGCGCTGTGCTAAACATCTAGCCAACAAAATAGTGCTTAAAAACGATGGGACGAAAAGTGATACAACATCGCTGCGAGCAGGGTTCGAACCTGCGCGGGGAGACCCCATTGGATTTCAAGTCCAACGCCTTAACCACTCGGCCATCGCAGCTTGTAACAGAGAGTCAGTTTACCCGAGATTTTATTCCACAGTCCTGACTGTTCATGTTCTTTTATTTTTGCTGTACTTTTAAGACAAAATTACCCATATTAGCGCCGGAGACTGTCGGTCTCACTACATCTGTTGAAGTGCAGGACTTTAAATTTAATCAGGTTCAGGAAGGCCTGCATGTGCTTACAGACTGTACCAACCTCGATACTGGTATAACTGGTTCCATCGTCTGTAAACGACGCCGCCATGTTGGAGAGGTAAACTTGGTTGAGCTGTCGGATTGAAAGATACAATAAACAGAATTCAGCGGCCTGTTGGATCCCCTAAAATCTTTACAGGTTGCCATTTTCCCTCCCGGGTCAACACCGGTAAGTTCCGCTGAGAGTTCAGACCATAACATTTTCAATCTGCCAGTGCCACCTGGTGGACAACTATTTATTCTCACCCATGTTAGTGTTACAGAAAAAATGAGTTTATGTCGATTAAAAAAGTCAGACGGAGTGAATGTAGACTGCAAACATGTCTCAAATGAATAAAATCAGAAAACTTTATGAAACCTTTACACTGACCATTCTGACCCAGTGGAACTGTCTAAATTCACTAATACAAGCCTTGAATTCATGATGTGGGGATGTAGCTCAGTGGTAGAGCGCATGCTTCGCATGTATGAGGTCCCGGGTTCAATCCCCGGCATCTCCAGTTCCTTTTGCTGTTCATGTTAACACAATGTGGACCTGACTAAATCAAGGTATTCGTTAGAGAAGGGGTGAATTTACCCACACTAATCAGAGACTCTTTGAAGTTAGTGAAGAAACAACGTTGCATAAACTTGAATATTTTGGTCAGAAAACAATAGAAAAACTGACATGACAGCAGGAGGAGGGATTTTGGCGTGAGGATCTAGTTATATCATTCGCATTTTCACGTAACACGTTGCTTTTATTTTGAAGCTCATGGATCCCAGTCGCATATCATGTTTTCGCCATTCCTTTCGCTTTTTAAAACAGCGGTGGAGCGCTACTTAAGATTTTGCATCACATTCTGCCAGAATAGAAAAACAAAAAATGCTAACGTAACAAAAAAAACTGATGGTTCCACTGGGGCTCGAACCCAGGACCTTCTGCGTGTAAAGCAGACGTGATAACCGCTACACTATGGAACCACAGCATTTCTCACATATCATAGATGAAGTATTGAAAGGAACCACCGGGTCGACGGTCCTTGGTCAAATAATATTTTGCTCCAGACGCAAATTGCCTTCTTGAAATTTTATAATCCAACCTTTCAGTAAATTCACTCTGTAGGAAATTAAACAAAGTGGTAAAAGTATTGGTTCCCCCAGCAACTCCTCCAAACAGCCTTACATGACCCTGAAAGTTATGTGTAGGTGTCAGTGTGGGCGGATCCTGAAAACAGCAGAAAGCACCTGTAGCTGCAGGTGCCAAACACCTCTTCAGCAAACCCAGATGAGAGGAGAGGAGCTGATGAACTGCAGGTAAGCCCACCTGGTCATCAGGTTCTCTTTATAACTACCTCAATGTCACATTCCAGAACATTTTCCATTAGTTGGGTTTTCTCCATATTCATGCATAGCTTGTAATATTGTGCACACCCAGAACTTTCTGTGTTGAGGTTCTTTGTGTGAGATATTTATTTAAAATACAGTCATTTTGCTTATACATTCACTGAATCATCTGCATGCATGAACCTCCTTCTCCATAATCTGAGCTGAATGTCAGTCATGCTAAAACAAAACATTGATGGAGCTTTTGTGGTTAATATGGTACCTCAAGAGAAGTTCAGTAGATTTCCTCTGACCTGATCAACTGTAGGCTGGAACTGATCGAAAAGAAGATGTTACATTCAAGCGTAACTAAGTGTGTGAGTCCACAGGTACATAAGGACTAGGAAAGCTATCCCAGGCACGAGCTAAAGAAGGAAGTGACCTTAAGCATCAAAGACTTCAGTGTTCTCACAAAACATCTGCTCAACACCTGCGTTAACTGGTCCTCATTTCCAATTCAAATATCAGCGAGGTAAACAAAAGAAGGCTTATGAGAGGCAGCAGGAGCCCTGTGAGGTCCAGAGGCAGAAAAACAACAAGGGTCCATTTCAGGGCATCACAGGACAGGAAGAAGGGTGTTGCAGGGACTAAAGTCCAGCAGGTATTCCTGAAGATGGAATCGTCTGAGTCGGGAAAGCTACCACCCTGCAACTTTAACATGCACCCCTGCTCCAACACGCCTGAGTCAAAAGGCTGACAGGAACTCCGCTCTGCAGAGGCCTGCTAATAAACCATTCATCTGGTTCAGGTGTGTTGGAGAAGGAATGACCTCTGGTGTGAAGTAATGGAATCTTCTCAGGAGGTCAGAGAACTCCTCCATGGTATCACAACAGGATGCAACACCTGGCCTCTGCAGAGCTGGATGATGCGATGAGGGAACTCTGGTGTGTTGGAGTAGGAATGCTTCTAGAGGCTGCAGAGCGTTAGCTCTGGAGGGCTGGAGTTGAGCATAGTTCGGTCCTCAAGTGTGATACAAAGCAGCAGATGCAGCAGTGGGAAGCAGAGTTTTCCAACCCTCCTCCCTAAGGCACATTACCCTGCATGGGTTAGACATTTCTCTGCTTTAACCATACTTGATTCAGATGACTGCAGTTCAGCAAATGCTTCTTAATCCGCCATCGATTAATATCAGGCGTGTTATAGAAGGTAAGCATCACAAATTCAAATGGGTGAGAGTTGAGGGTAACATTTGGTTCAGAAGGAATATCCTGTGATGGACTGGCAACCTGTCCAGGGTGTCCCCCGTCTTTCACTCATTGAATGCTGGAGATATGGACCTGACCCCATAGATGGATAGATGGACAGATGGATGGATAGACTTTATTATTGTGCTGTTACTCAGGATTTGGAAGAGTGGTTCCAGTGAAAGAAGCTCCTACTGCTGCAGCAGACCAAGACATTTGGACAATTTCATTGCCCCATCTTTGTTGAAACACTTTATGGATGAAGAGCCACTTCCTGTTTCAACATGACTGCACCAATGCAAAGCAAGGCCCCTGAAGACTTGGTTGAGTGAAGAACTTGACCTAATAAAACAACTTTGGGATGAACTTATTGTTTTCTAGCAATGAGTTGGTGTTTTTTGGTGTCTGGAAAACGAGACGTTTCAAAAACCTGCTGATTATGACATCACTATTGGCGGGCACTGCCCTGTTACCAGGCAACTCAAGCAAATGAGTTTGTTTGTTCTGCTGGTTTTACAGCTTTATGCGCAGTACAATGGCTGCTGGAGAAGACGAGTGTTTTGTTGTTGAGTTAGCATTCAGAAACCACGTGCTGCTTCCTACCTGGTTGTTCAGGAGGCTCAAATTCTTCTGACTCAGGATTAAATATGAACCATTGTCCCATTCCACATCTGTTTGCAGTAATTTTCACATGTATAAAGTGTAAATATTGAGTAGGGGGGCATAGCCAGCAGCAGCTTATTTGCATAAAAGTAACAGCATCTTAAAACAGCTCAACCTGGAAAGAGCTGAGAAAGTAAAATCTCATTATCCGAGAGTGATTTTGCACAAATAATGTAATAGGTTTTGCATAAACCTATCATAACTTGTGTAAAAGGAAGCACAAAATAGTTCTTTAAACAACATTCACCAAGCAGAACAACCTCCCCTTTTCACCACTGACTTCAAACAGTGTTTTACATTATTAACATTTTAATCTTCAGTCACTAAGCAGAGAAATTAAGGGCCAGAGATGATCCTGAAAAGGTGCCAAGGTTTCACCTCCAGCTCTAAACCAGCAGGATTCAATCTGTCCTGGAAGGATCCAGGTGTGCCTTAAAGCAATGGTACGAAACATCCCGGTTAAAATGGGACAGAACAGGAGGTAGAACTGGGGGGCCGAGACAGTTTGTATCTTCAAAAGATAAAAAGACCCCACTATTCATGAAAAATACATTTCATGAATTAAAAATGATATTTAAAATGCAAAACAGTTCTCTTTCAGTATTACACACAAAATATAAAACCTTTGACTAAATCTAATTTATAAACGAATAGAGAATAAAAACATAAATATTGTTAAGTATTTTCCAGTTTTAAAATAAACAAAAAATAAATAAAATTATGCAACAAAAATGTATGCACATACCTTTAGTAAAGTTTCTAATATTCTGCCAGAATTTAAACTCAAAGCCTCAGTTGTGAAACTCATAACTGTTTCCACTGACAGCAGTCAGTAAATTTTTCTGACAGCAGTCAGAAAATGTGTCGATGTTTTTATCTTTAGACATTTCTACTAAAATGAAGATCCTCCTCAGTGTTGACTTTTAAACATAGTTTTGGCACATCAGACTCTATTCCGATGACATTCACGTTTATCTCATTGAAGTCTTTCAGTTTCTGACAGTCAGCTGTCAGGAACCACCAGCAAACCCTCTGGACGGTTTTTTAAACACGATGGAGGATCTCTTCCTGTCTCTTTAGTAACTCTGCCACCACTTTGTCTTGCAGGATGGGTTTCTGTCAGGAGTTTGAAGTGATGGTTCACACCTCACCTGGTCCCACCTGTGGGACCTTCAACCGTCTGCGTCTCAGCCTGATTGGATCACAAGGCGAGACTCCGCCCGTCACAGTGAACGACGGCCATCACCTGCTGCCTGGATCTGTGAGTTTCATTAGTAATCGTTCTGATGGGGTGAAACGATGCTCCGCTAACGTCTCTTCTCTTTGCTGCTGAGTTTTTGCAAAGCTGTTAAGGTCTCTCTTAATGGTGTCCGTCTTCCTAGACGTGCCTGGTCCTGGTCCGGCCCAGTGGCCCACTGGGTCGGGTGGTTCTGGTTCGGCTCCAGCTGGAGGTGCAGACTGGATTCCCTAATGTGGACTGGCACTGCAACAGAGTAGAGCTCCGCCAGCGGGTTAAAGGTCAGGAACCAAGGCCCGACGGTTCAGACACGCAGGTGTTCTTGTGCGACAAGTGGCTGCGGACAGCAGATGGCGACGTGGAGCTGCGCAGCGGAAAGCGTGAGATTATTTTTGGTCCCTGAGGCTTCAGATTCTTACAATCACTTCAGATCCGTCTGACTCTGTCCCTGTGTCGTTGGTGTTGCTCCAGTGTGTTTGCTGGAGGAGGAAACGGAAGAGCGAGTGAAGCAACACCGACTCAGCCAGCTGCAGCGGCAGCGGGAACTCATCAGGTGCAACACATCAGGCTCCTGGAAAACTGTCCTGGTCATTGCCTTTCTATGCAGCTTGATTCTCATCTACCTTCAGTATGCCGCCTGGGATTTGTCCCATTCAGTTTAATTTTCTAAAGATGAATTTCAATCAGGCCAATCGGTGAACAAAAGGAGGAGTTGTGAATGAAGATGTCGTATCTGACCAAATTGTAGTCTGCCAATGGAAGTGAACAAATCTTTGTTGCGCACGCTTCCAAAATTAGAACAGGAAGAATGTTTAAGACATTTTATTGTTGGAAAAGATGTCGTTTGGCTTGGCTCTTTGCAGTTGAGAATAGTTGTTTACAGTGCAGGAAATCTCTGATCGCCTTTGTCAATCAAGATGGTGCATTGCATATGTCATAGCCAAACTTCAGCAACTGGTTGAGATCAGAGTCAATCGTTTCAAACATCATTTCGCTGCGAGTAAGTAGTCATTTCTCAACAGTCAAAGGTCCCAACTCTTTGATGAAGCGACGCGTAAAACAAGGGTCTAGTTTTTAACAGGCGACAGGAAAATTTATGTAAATAGAAACTGACTTCGGATAACATCGACAGAACAGAAATCAGGTAAATGACTCAGAACAGGTTCCTTAAAGTACAAGAGACCAAAGTAAATGTAACTGAACACAGAACAAAAAGACATGAATTAATGAGATCTGAAGGCATCAAACTGATGATGATCTCCATCCTTAGACCAGGGTTTGCTCTAGAACTGGGTTTAGACCTGATCCAAGCTGTATCTGACCTGAACTCTCCTCTGTTAACAGGTGGTGTGTGTTCATCGAAGGCGCTCCTCAGTGCGTCGATCTCAAGAGTGTGTCTGATCTCGGACCGAACCTGAGCTACAAACACATCAGGTAAGACCCAGAAACGGTCTAACTGAGTCAGCGATGGCCGTCTCTGATCTGCTTCCTGTTCCTTCTCTGCAGTCCATCCATCGACATGCACTACCTGAGGGGCTTCACCAGCCGGGCCGAACCCTGGAGCAGCTTCTCTGAACTGGAGACGGCCTTTGCCTTCAGTGGACATCAGAACAACATCGCCAGTAAGAACGAGAACCACCCGGCTCACTTAGTCACCGACCCGTCACACAATGCTGATGAAACTAATGTATTTGTATTTGTTTTGTAAATTTTATTAATTGTTTGGGTTTTTGTAGTTCTTGTTTCTATAACTTCTTGGTTTCTCCCTGGAGGTAAAATTCTAATGTCTGAAATGTTTTGCATCATAATCATCTAATTCAGGTATTCCAGTCACTCCCATTACCACAGGCATATAAATCCCAGAAGCTCGTGCTGCAGATTGCTGCTGCAAATATCTGAAGGGTCACTCTCAGGTCCATGAACAAGGAATGGTTCCAGGACGGACGCTTTTTGTTCCAACATGGCTGAACTCCAGTCAACAAAGCCAGGTTGATAAAGACATGGATGAAGGAGTTTGGTGTAGAAGAACTTGACTGGTCTGACCTCAAATTTATGACTGTGAGCCAGGATTCATTGTCTTACATCACTGTCTGACCTCCCTGATGATCCTGAAGAATGAATCAGACTCCTTGTGGACAAGGAGTTCTAGACAAGATGAAGCTTCAGCCACCAACATTATAGTAAACTCTGGGTTAAGATCAGGATGTCCGTCAGGTTCATGTGGACTTGTTAGCTGTATAGCTAATCGAGGTGTTTATCTGCTCCATTTGTTGCTCTGTTCTCGTCTCTGGGCGTCCTCCAGCTCAGCGGATGTCCTGCAGGACGATAAGAAGACGATGTCTTTTGTCTCTCAGAGTTTGTGAAGGCTCACTGGATGGAGGAGTGGTATTTTGGCCATCAATGTCTGAACGGCTGCAACCCTCTGCTCCTGCGTCGGACACACCTCATCCCTCCGAACCTGGCTGTCACCTCTGACATGCTCCGCCCCTTCCTACCTGCAGACTCCTCCCTTGAAGAAGAGCTCCAGGTAACTTTGTGGTTCTGTGATTTGTGGCTCCTGTTGGATTCTGTCAGAAACCTGATGGTTCCTGCTTAGAGAGGAAACATTTACCTGCTGGACTACAAGCTCCTGGACGGGCTTGAAGGCAACCAGATCAATGGAAAACAGACGTACCTGTCCGCCCCGCTGTGTCTCCTCCACCTGAACCAGCGGGGACAGGTGGTCCCCATCGCCATCCAGGTGAGCTTACACCTTCCTTCCAACGCTGTAGCTGACCCGAACTGACACTCTGCCTGTGACCCTTCAGCTCCAGCAGACGCCCGGTCCACAGAACCCGGTCTTCCTGCCCTCTGACCCCAGCTGTGATTGGCTGCTGGCTAAGATCTGGGTCCACAGCGCCGACTTCCAGGGTCACCAGCTGGTCTCCCATTACATGCGGACCCATATGATGGCGGAGCTGTGCTGCATCGCCACGCTGCGGCAGCTTCCAGAGCATCACCCTCTGCACCAGGTAAAGACCAGCCGCCACGCCTGGAACATGGAGAACTACCTGTCCACCCGAGAGACAAGAACTGGTCCAAAGCAGTATTGGGCACCACTAACTGTAAAGCTAGTAGCGCTAACGCTAATGCACTAATCATAAACATTAGCTCTGCTAACACTAAAGCGCAATATCAACTTGATGTTTAGGAGAAGCTAAGGGTAGAGCGCTAATTTCAACTATCTTTATACCTACTGTGCATAAACAGACTTCAAAATAAGAGCATGAATATAAATGTCTTAGTAGTTAACCAAAACTTCCAGACAGAACTTTATTCACCTGAATAAGTTTACAAAACAGTCAAGTAAATTAACACTTTAGAATTTATGGAAACAAAATGCGCTAAATGTTTTCAAAGTCAGCAAAAACATTAAAGCGTTAGCTGTGCGGTCAGCTACAAAATTACTGTAAGTGTGACATCACATGAGAACTACATTTATTTCTTGAAAGTTAGTGAAAACCAGAAAAGGGTAAATTCATGAAATATGACAAACAGTCGAATCGGTGGAATTTAGCTGATAATCTATTAGCCATGAATACTTGATAAAAATCCAACTTGATAAATATTTACTGTGTGTTAAATGGATGGAAGACCTGATATGTTGGTTTAATCTAACAGTTTTCAGAACATGGTGCAGCATCATCTGGTTCCAGAAGAGCTGAACTAATAAATCCTGTCTGAACTTCAGAGTTTCTCCCTCAGGGCTCATCTCTAAATTACTCTGTGGAACCATAAAATTAAATTATTTAGTTTTTTAATCTTCTTGTGTTTATTGTGATTGTCTCTCCAGCTGCTGATGCCTCACATCAGGACGTCTCTGCAGATCAACATGCAGGCGCGAGCGTCACTGTTGGCCGCCAACGGCACCTTTGATCAGGTAAAAACTCACCTGCAGGACTCACTGCCCAGGGCGCCACTGTGTTTGGGGGCAGCCAAAGCAATGGGTAGTTAAATGTTCTGAATAACTTTTATCACGGGCTGCCGTTTGTAAAGTTAGATACTCAATAATTTGGGTTACTTAGCCTGTCAAAAGAGAGACAATGCGGAGTTATATTTTCACCATGTTAATCATTCACAAATGTCCCAATTTAAAACTAAACATTTAGTTAGAAAACTAAATATTTGAGGAATAGGTTGGGGCTAAATGTTTAAACTGGATTTAAATATTTAGTTGGTTTAGGTATTTAGCATGTTAATTAAATTTTTACTTTAAACTGGCATTTATAAATGAATAACATGCTGACTGAAAAATATTTGTTTTTTCTCTTATGAATAAACAACCCAAATTATTGCTGTTAATTTTTGACTGTGAAGCTTCACTGAAATCAACGCCATTTTAAATTTAATATTTAGAATATGTTTTAATGAAAATGTTCCTTTTTGTAATTAGAACCTCCTTAATTTGAGACAAAGCAAAGGAAATGGGGCAGAATGATCTGTTCCCTCAGGGCTGTAATGACCTGGTTCTGGTTCTGGTTCTGCAGGCGGTGGGTTCTGGTCTGAAGACCATCCCAGAGATCCTCCGCAGAGCGTCGGCCACCATCCACTATCGGTCCATGTGTGTTCCCGACGACCTGCTGGACCGCGGCGTGGACAAACTGCCTCACAGCTTCTACGCTCAGGACGCCCGGAGGATCTGGGACATGCTGTACAGGTAAACGAGCACACCCCGGCCCGCTGTGCAGCAAGCGCCTGCAGGACGGCTCAGGTGTCTGTGTCTGGCAGGTTTGTCCTCGGCTGGGTCCAGCTGTACTACAGAGGAGACAAAGACGTCCAGAACGACTCCGAGCTCCAGAACTGGATCACCGACATCAACACACACGGATTTTCACAGAACACAGGTTGGTTCCCAGTATCCACTCACTGCAGAGGCCGGGTTATGGTTAGAGAACATCTGGACAGAGCAGAGCGACCATCCTGAATCTAAAGTTTAATGTTTTCCAGAAGTGCAGCAATGGTTTGGTCTCATGGAGAAGCAGAACCATTTTCCCACGCCTGACTGCAGCTGATCCTCCATGAGCTTGTTTCTGATTCTACTTCCTGTCACCTCCAGGGTTTCCTCCGTGCTTCCAAACCGAAGCAGAAGTTTCCAAGTTTGTGACCATGGTCATCTACTCCTGCTCCGCTCTGCATGCTGCTGTCAACTTCTCCCAGGTCAGTGGACACGGGACAAAAACTTTCAGGACGGGTTTGAAAACAAACACAAAGCAGCAACTGAAATATTAAAAATATGAACTAATTTCTGTTAAAAGTTGGGATTTGAAGAGATATAAAAAAAGGCAAATCAACCTCTTGTTCTGTAGCCTCCAAAGCAGTCCCTGTTGTGGAGCACGGTAACGTAAGCTAATGCTAAAGAGCTATCCCAACACAGCATTCAAACGAAACTAATGTCCTAAATCCAACCATGTGATACTGCCATGTGTCAATAACACAACAGATTTGAACCCAGAAATGTTTTGCTACCAGCTGCTCCAGTGCGCTAAAGCAAAGTGAAAACTAAATTTTCCAGACGGCAAACCTTCAGAGCGCCTCTGCGGTTTGTCTCTCTGCAGCTGGACTTTGCTCTCTGGATGCCCAACTGTCCGGCCGCCATGATGCGTCCTCCTCCGCAGGCCAAAGGCGCCGTCACAGAGCAGGACATCCTGTCCTTCCTGCCAGACATCAACTCCACCAACCGCGTCCTGATGACGCTGACCGTGCTGTCGCAGCCTGGCGTTGACTTTGTAAGGCTCCACCCGGCTCGTTCAGTTGGAAAACGAATCAAACGCACCTCAAACATTTTTTCACATCAGAACATCGAAACATTTTCTGACCAGTTTCCATGTTAATAACAGAAAACAACCATCAAGACGTCTGCGCCGTTTCTTCTTCCTCCTGTAAAGTTTGTGTGTCTCCCTCTACAGGTTCCCCTGTGTCACTACAGGGAGGCCGTCTTCAAATTCGACGACCACCGCAGGCTGCTGGACAAAATGCAGGCGGAGCTCCAGGCCATTACTGATGACATCACAGAGCGAAACAGGCACCTGGAGCTGCCGTATACGTACCTGTGTCCGTCCGACATCGAGAACAGCGTCGCCATTTAAACTCCATCAACCGTCTCCTGGTCTTCAGATATTAACCGTCTTTATTGCAACTTTACATTTCTATAACTCGCTGTCCTTTAAACCTCCAGGAAGTAACTTTTATAGAGAATATGTTGTATCATATTTATTAAATCTGATCGAGCTTCTCCACCTTCTCTCTGAGCTGCTACTGCCGTCCGAAGAAATTCACCAGAAACAACCAATCAGAGCTTAGTGCTGTCAATCATCCTCATGTACACAGTGCTAAATGTGCTAATGGCGTAGAAGCAAATTGCTGTTACAGGAAAACTGTGTCATGGTAGCTGTAGCATAGTAGAGAGCCAGAGGGGTGTGAGAAAGGTGGACATTTTTAACAAATATGTTAAATAAATAAAAGTTACATAATGCAACTTTGACCCTGAGGTGGACAAACTATGGAGGAATCAGGACTTTAACAAAATGATGGACTGTAAAAGGTTTTACTGCTAATATCCTGTTTGGTTCTGTTATAAGCTCACTGCTATCATATTCATGCTAACCAGGTTTTGTTTTCACAAGCTGCTTGCTCTCAACCAATGTTTTTACAGTGAATAATAAATGATCTCCATGAAATATGGTCGTTTCCACAAGGTGGCGCTCTGCTGCCTGACCAGACGCTGCAGATCCAAAGTTAGTCCAGAAAAACTGTAAATAAATTTAAAGTGCAATCACCAACTTCCCCTTCTCTTAAATGTGATTTAATTTCTGACGTTAATCTGAATAAAATGTTTAAACAGTAAAAAGCCTCTTTGTACTTTTTATCTTTGGTGTTAGATAATTGTCAAATATAAAATCCTAGTTTTACACTTTATCAAGTCAAAGAACTATAATCTGCATTCAGGGGAAAATAGAACAAATTTACAATAAAATCTCTAAAAAATATATTTTCACTATGTCTTTAAGCAAATAGAAACAATTTTGGTGATTCTGACCTGAGAAAAAAGAGAAATTTAGTCTGATTTAATTTAAAATAGTGACATAAAAATGGTGGCTCTGTCCTTTTAATTAGTGTCTTTTAATTGTCAATAAAGCTTTTGAGTGTCCTAGTCAAAGTCCTGGCTTAAATTCAATTGAGATTATCTTAAGTTGCTGGAAAACACTCCAATGTGAATTAAAACAAATCAGCAGAGCAGGTCAAAGTTCATGCACAGGGAGCAACAAGCAGTTGTTGGATTTAGGGGTTGATTACTTTTCTCACTGGCTCAGGTTGGCCTGGATTATTTAACCTTAATAAATCACCAATTAGAAACTAGTTTTTATGTTTTCTGATTAAACATTTAAATATGATTAAAAAGAAGAAAACTCAAGGAATCAGTAAGTGGTTGAAAACTTTCTCTCAGCTCTTTAGATGCTAACAGTTTTTATTGTTTTTTTTCTGTTTTTCTTGCTCTCTGATTGGTCGGTCAGCGCCGCCAGATTTATAAATAATAAATTATCAGAAACCATAAAAACACGCGGCGCTAAAATTGCAGGGAAACATGCAAATGTGTGGAAACTCCCGCAGTCCAGAGGGGAACTTCCTGTTGTGTGACGACATATTTCCGTCCTTCATCAACAGGAATCAGCGGCACATTGAGCCTGAAGCACAGCGAAGATCTAATCTGGTTCTGCAGATACAAACCGGAACCGGAATATTTGCATTTGTTTTCATGGCAGCTACTGTCTGCAGTAAGAGAATTTATCAGAGAATCTGCTCTCTGCAGTTACTCACCTGCCTAGCCTGCAGGTGTCGTCAGGTGTTCAGCCGATCAGAATCAGCCTCTGTTATCGTCTGCTCTGAACCAGGAAAGTTTCACCTTGACTTATTCTTGTTGGTTTTTGACGTAAACATGTGGAAAACATCGGGAACTTTTAGTCATCAAAGGCTCCTCAGAATCCAATATGGCGGCTGTTGCTACGGGACGAGCAGCGAGAGAAAAGCTGGTTACAAAATCACCTTCATACTTTCAGGCTCCGCTGTGGTGCTGCAGTTCTTATGTTAAACGGTAGGGGGCAGAACAATCAGTGTCTCTGCAGTTAGACTGTTTTGATCGTTTGTTTCTCATTAAACCAACACATGAATTATTTTCTTATCTTTGACACAAAACTTGTTCCTACAAGAATAAAGACAGAATATTACCAGAAAAAAGTCGTAAAATTACGAGAAAATTTTTTTTATATGTTGATTTTGTCATTTTATCTTTACAACTTTATTCTCATATTTTGTCTTTATTCTCGTAATTTAAAAAACAACATGGCTCTCTTTAATGCTCTGTGTGTCTGACCAATATTTCCATTGTTATTGCCTCGAGTTGCTAACAGTTAGCAACTCGACAGAGACAGCCATATTAGCTGTCTCTGGTTAAGCATGTTTCTCCGTTCAGCATCATGACTGGATGAAGCCACCATGTTTGTTTCAGCTGCTTCACCCTGTTGAGTCAAGCTGCAGCACCTGCACTGACCACCAGGTAGCGTAAGAGCAGCTGCCTGAGCAAGTGCTCTGATTGGTCGGCTGGTGGTCATCAGGTAAAGATGAGACAGAACCTGTAGAGTTTTAAACATCAGCCTGTATTGTAGAATCACAGCAGGAACTCATCAGTGTCTGGACTGGACCGACCCGGCCCGGACCGGGTCTTTACATTCAGTAACCTGGAGAGGAAGGACAGGCGGTGCTGATTGTAAACAGATGAAGCCGCCTGAACCCTTAAATACTCCAGAAACATTGAGGTAACACTTTAAGAAGCAACTCCGGTTCAGAGCGGGAAATAAAATAAAACAGCAGGAAGACGTCTGCAGCTTGGTGCTGATCCGAGGGAAACGGGCCCAGTTCCGGTTCCCAGAACGCGCCTGCCTGTCGGGTTTCCCTCCAAATCAGCAGCAACCTGAGCAGAACCTCCATAATACTCTGTAATGTTCAGGAAATGTTCTGGACCTGTAATGCTGCAAACACTTTAAAACAATAAATATCTGTCAGTCTCTGAGTGGAGGGAATGTTTCCACCATCAGCGCTTCCACTCCTCAGTAGCTTCACATCTGGTGGTTCTAGTCCAGCTGAGCGGCCTAGCTGACCGGGTCCACCACCAGAACCTTGCACTCCCGCTTGGCGATCTTATCCACGGACAGCAGCGTCTTGTCCTGCGGCGGCAGGTAGAGCGGCCGGCCGACCGGGGAGCCAACCGGCGGCGTGATGGCCCGCCGCTCCATGGCGCTGCCCGTCCTGCACACACACACACACACACACACACACGCACACACACACACGCACACACACCGGGTTAGAGGGATTACCATGGAGACAGGCCATCTACCTGGTTTTACACCTGGACATGTTTCACCTCATGATGTGCGATCGGGACGGCTGCTGGTGGGAGAAGGACTGCGATCGGCCCAGACTGGCCTGGTGCCGGTCCAGAAGGTCCCGCACAGCGGGGCTGGACGGGCTATTTTTACCTGGGGACCAGAGAATGGTAAATGGTATTAGTGAACAATAATACACTCAAATCATTTCACACTAGATCCATAGATCTTCACAGATCAGTGGGTCACCTGCTTTGCCCAGAGGCACATCAACATATGACGACTGGTCATCTTGTGACCTTCCAATTCCAAGATGAGTACTCTGACCACTGAGCCACAGTCGCCCCAAATGACCATCGGTCTCTGAGTGGTTGCCATGGAGACAGTTTCAGAGCTTCTCTGGATGCTTCATCATCTATAGAAACATTTAAGTTCCTTCTGTGGCATCAGCAGAACTTTGAAACTGTTTTTGGGCTTCAGCTCCACTTCCTGTTGTTGCTGGTTAATTTGTAGATTCAGAGCTGCAACCTGGAATCAGGGCACTAAATGTAGCTGCATTTCCATTACAAATGTACACAAAACTTTGCTGATATTCCACTAATGTTGAAAAAAACAACAAAAAACAACTTCACAATGCTGGTGTTTCCATTAAATAAGGAATTAAATAAAAATTACACGTTAAGTTTGTTCATGCGATATGTCATTTAAAAACATGCTGCGTTATGATCCTCCAAATACTTCCGGCCTTCTTCTTCTTCTTCGTGGGTGGCGCCATTTTCAAAAAGTCAAATAGCACAACTACATGGTCACTGGAGATGCAGCTGATGGGAACTACAAACCAACCACTTCTCCCTTCTTTCTCCTACTACTCTCCAATTTGCGTCATTTGCTGTTATTTCAAGTGTCAACTTTTGGTTTTCTCAGTTTTTCCTGGTTGTTCTGTTTAGCTGATCAATTCATAGTTTTTGAAAACTCATTTTGAAAACAATTGTACTTAGTTCCACATATGGAAGTGAAACAGATTGGATTTGGGTCGCATTCGCCTGCTGCTACGTCAGAACCAGAACCAGAACCTGCAGCTGGATGGAAGAAGCAGTTCTTACGCGAGAGCGGCCGGGCGTCAGGCGGCGGGTTGGAGACTGAAGCGGTGAACTGAAGCTTCAGCTTCATGTGCTGACTCAGCTGGAAGAGAAGGAAACATCAGAGACGACATAAAGCTGATAGGAGGAAAAACTGGAAACATTTAGTTAACAGAAAAAAAGTTAATTTGTTTTATGAAAGAAAACTTGGAGACAAATCAAATTAATGCTTAGAGAATGTTTCATTTTATCGAAGAGCTAAAATAAAACAAAGTGTAGACATTCTGGGTCAAGAAATACAGATTTTATAAACTAAAAAGATACAATTTCAGATGTTTTGGACATAATGTCTCACTTTCTTCTCCTACTACTCTCTGTTTTGCATATTTTTGCTGTTATTTCTACTTTACAGTCGGTTATTCTTATCTGTATAGAAGCTACACCTGGTCTGGCCTTCTGACTGGCTGATTCCACCGTCACCCTCTGCTGGTCAGGAGTGACGCTGCAAGTCAACGACTGGATTCTCTGTTGGGTTTCCTTAGATGGAAACTTTTTTTAAACTCATCTGAATAATAAACTGAGTTTAAAGATCTGAATGATAACAAGGATCAACTGGAATGAATGTCTGACTGGATTGAAGAGAGTTTTTGTTTAGCAAAGCGCCTCTGGACGACATCAGTGGTGATAATATCAAACTGATTGTATCTGTGGCTGTAGCGGCGGCGTTGGTCCACCCACCTCGTACAGTCCTGGTTTCAGGATCTGGAAGGACACGCTGAAGGACAGAGTGCTTCCTCTGCGGCAGTGGCCCAGGTTGCTGAGCGGTGTGTGACACACCACGGCAGCCAGCGCCGCGTCCTCGCCCCGACCGCGACCTGGACACATCCAGGACCGGGTCAGAACAGAACCACCGCCAGCAGAGAAAACAGAGCAGATTTACAGATGAAGGAGATTTTTCATCTTAATATTTAAATCTTTGTTCAGTTTTGGATTAATTTCTCTGTGTTGTTCTGTCAGCTAACGGCTTTTCAGAGTCTCTAAACTCCAGTTAGAGAACCAGCATCGGTCCGAACTGACCTTCAGGGGTCCAGACGAGCCGGACGGCCAGGAAGTCCTGCAGGTTGTTGATCAGAACATATTTGACCTTGAAATGCTCTTTGACCTTGACGGAGCTGGGGCAGCTGGCGGTCATGACGAACCGCGGCCGGTCCAGACGGATGCTGGGCAGCCTGGAGGAGAGGCAGGGAGAACGGGGTTACAGCTCCGGTACCAGGCCTGGTTCTGGTCCAAAACCCAACCCAGCAGAACCAGAACCACTCAGAAAGAAAAAAACAGGATGGAGAAACTAGGCAGAGGTAGAAACTGTAAAGAAAATTAAATCGTTTTCTGAGTTTCAGAGGTTTCAGTTCTGCTGTTTGAACAGTGATTGGGTCAGAGCAGCACCTGGTGGCCACTCGCAGAACTGCAGGTGGCCTCTCAGTATGTCAGTATAAAAAAAAATAAAAAACATAATTCTGGTTGAGAGGAAGGAAAAAAATAAAATATTAGATCAGATCAGTAAAAAGGATTTTAAAGATCTGATTTAGTCAACAGAATCTGGTTTGGACCGAGGAGAAAAACATCTGGACCGAGTCCTGCTGTTAGGTTGCAGATGATCCAATATGGAACTGTGTGGGTCAGTTCAGGAAGGAGACTACAGAAATCACAGCAACCTGGACCAGAACCTCAACAGAACCTCGGCCTGGTCTCCATGCTGCGCCGCATTGATGCAGTGATTTATGCCAAAGGAGCCCAGACCAACTACTGAGGAACAAATCCTCTTTAGAAACATAGTGACGTGTTTTCATCAGCAGAGATCCAGAATCGTCATAACATCAAACATCACTCATCAGGTCTATCGCTGCATTTCCATTAACCGTATAAACTGGAACTATAACCTCTCTGGGTTTACCTGTAGTGGGTGTAGATGCAGTTGGTGAACGGCATCTTGGGAGTGGACCACTGCAGAACCGCCACCAAAGGAACCTCGAAACCCTGAAAACACAGAAGAACCCGGGACTGAACGTCTTATCTTGATGATGGAGGCCAGAATCTGTCGCCATGGAGACGGGCCTCCGCATCAGCAGGTGAGTTTGTTCTGGTGCGACTCTTTGTCAGGATGAGAGGAAACATCTCAACGTTTCTCAAACGTTGATCATCAGTAACTTTGGGCTGATTAACCGACCTCGTTAGAGTCGTCCTGCGGGACATCGTTCAGGTGCAACTGGAACAGGAAGTCGTGCTCCTCCAGGGCGCCAAGCATGCTGGGAAGGCGGCAGGCCCTGCTGTCCACGCGGCAGAAAGACGCCATGCCGACCTCACCGGACTGATGGCTGCAGGAGAGGACAGGAGTCAGTGCTGCTGCTGACCCTGGACTCTGATGCTGACCCTTGACCCTGCAGCTGACCCTCGGCCCCGTTACGTACCAGACGTTGTCCACCAGCAGCACGGAGCCATCTGGCATCATGGGAAGGTACGAGGCGTTCAGGTTGGGCAGAATCCGGACGTCCCGGATGCTCAGCTCCTCCTGGGAAGATTCGTTCAGGACTGAGAGGAAACCAGTTAGAAACAAGTCAGGACGGATGGAGAACAGATTTTGAGATACATTCAGGTCTGAACTTTGACTAGGCCAATTCAGTTTGGAGTGTCACAATGAAGCACATCGATGTCTGGCTTGGAGCCTTACAGAACAGGGTGTGAATACTTTGGATTCAGTCAAACCTTTCAGGATGGCGACATGTTTCCCAGAAACGGTCATCTGCTTGCAGCGGACGGTGGGAGGCGGCAGGACGGTCAGCGTGGTGCTCACTGCGGACAGAACCATCATTATTCTGCTAGTTCTTTCACCTCATTTGGGTTAGAAACAATGCCACCTGTGGCTGAAGCTGGCACTGCACCAGGAAATATCATTGTATGCAAAAAGGGCAGTAGAACATTTTTACGTATAGCACAACGACAGGAAATACCTTATGAACTAACTGTTGAGCATTAAGCCCGACATCCTGCAGCTTTAGCATTAGCTTCCGCTAAAGACCATGTTGGTGTAGCGCTTTAACGTTAGCTTCTACTAAATCCTGTGTTGGTGCAGCCTATATTGTTACCACAACTAATGTTTATGATTAGTTCTTTAGGGTTAGCTCAGCCAGCTTCTTAGCCAGTGGTGCACAGCACTGACCCCTCTTCCTGTCTCTAAATGGCTGTGAGTGGTTCTGGGTCATCAGAAGAGTTCTGTTGAAACTATAAAGTGAAGCAGGAACCTTCAGACCGTTTGGACCAATTAGAGAGTCGGAACCACAGCAGGAGAAGTGATCTTCTCGGCTCTGGTTCTCGCTGGTTAACATGAAACCTTCAAACTGCTGGCACTTTCATCAGAACCGAAACTGGGGTGGATCCAGACTTTATCCCAGAACTCCTCGCCAGGCAGGACAGACGGGTTTTTATCACAGTGGGTGGGGGTGGAGGGGGTTTACAAGTCCAGACAGGTGCAGCAAAACACAGGTGTGTGTCGTACCCTGAGCCTTGAAGGTGTTCAGGTCGTGTCTGAAGGTGTGTGTGGGTTCTCGCTGCTGCAGGACGCTCAGGTATCCCAGCTCCTGCACCTCCACCTTCTCTGCTTCCTTCTTCCACACCGTCACCATGACCTGCAGCAGAACATCTGCATCAGTCCAACACACATCACACAAAGCTGCTTCTCACCAAACACAGAACAAACCAGACAAAGGCCGGAACAGGAAGCTCCACCTGCAGACGGAGCTGCTCACCTTGACCTTCAGTGTGTTGACTGGAAGTTTGTCCAGAGAGACGGTGAGAGGAAAGATCACTTCGTCCGTCAGAACAACCGGTTCATCCAGAGGGGACTGAGGAGGAGAAGTTCAGAACCGATGAAGACGGTGCATTAAAACCTGAACCAACCAAACACTTTGAGCAACCTGTTGCCCTCCCCGCCTGTGGGGGCGCTGCACCAAAAAACACTGAAAAAAACAACACTGAGCGCAACTTCCTTCTTCACAAAATGGAGGTGTCACATTTTAGCGGTTGGAGGATTTCTCTTTAGTCTTTGGCTAAAAACCACAAGCCATTTCTCCTGCCTGCGCTAGGCTAAAGTATTAGCTTTGGTTTTATTTACCCAGAATGCTCTGCACTGGCTTTCTCTGTGTAAAAGGAAACTATAGATAAGTGGATGGTGGATCAGGACTTTTCCACATGTGTTGTAAACGTTCCTGCACCTGAAGCGGAGCCCTGCGGAACTCCCTGGAGGCCGTCCCGGACGAGTTGTGGATGAGCAGCGGCTTGCAGTCCCTGAAGCTCCGACAGCGGGAGTCCACCCTGCTGCCCAGCGCTGCGATGGCCGCCTCCGCCGCTGCCATGTAGTCGTCCTCGCCGTCCTCGTTGGCCTCATCGCCGCTGCTCTGGTAGTCCTGGTGGTGGTTGCCACGGTGACGGCTGTTCTCACCCGGACTCACGCTGGCCACGGCGCACAGAGAGCCGGCCAGCTCCCGCCACGCTCGGCTACTGGGCGATTCTGTGCCGAAACCGGCCGCTGTGACGTCAGCGCCCCCTGCAGGGAGAGGAACGTCATGAGATTCATCACATCGTCCAGAGGAGTGTTTTAATTGGCTGAGAAAGTTTAAGGTAGAGCCAGGACTTTAACACGTTACATTAATTAATTACATCAATTTTAAATGTTATTAGAGATTAAACTATTGATCTTTGAGAGGCTGAACTAAGCCTAAGCCTGATTTATAGACCAGTAACACATTTTATTGGTCTATAAATTGTCCCAGAAGTTACTGCGATATAATATTGTTGTTTTGAGACCATTTTCAAGTAATGGTGATTCTCAAATATCAATAAAGTTTCATTTCTAATGAACATTTAACAGTGGAACTGGAAGACATTTTAAATATTCCAAATAAATAAAAACACAAGAAGCAACAAAATATTAATTATGAAGAATCTGTAAACAAAATTATCCTTCAAAAGAAGGATGTAGTTGAGACCAAAGCAGCAGACTGAAGAGTTTAGTTTTTTGGTAGGAAGAGGAAAACAAGATCATACAAATAGAAATGACTGAATTTGTTTTAATTTATCAATTAATTTATTGGTTATTGCGACAGGCCTAGCCATTGCCGTTCAGACTGCAGTCTCTTTGAAAACTATCGGATTCGATTTAGTTCCACAGATCGGATTTTACTGAGCCGTTCAGACCGCTGTGAGAAAGTGGGATATGGGCCCCATGTGGGATACGGGCCCCATGTGGGATACGGGCCTTATGTGGTATATGGGGCCTATGTGGGAGTGGGCCCCATGTGGGATACGGGCCCTATGCCGGTCCCGGGCCCTATGTGGGAGTGGGCCCCATGTGGGATATGGGCCCCATGTGGCTGGAAAACATGGTCCTGCCCCTTTAAAATAATAATGAAAGAAAAGCAGCAGACAGGTGAGCTCTACAGACACTCTGAAGCGTCTCCATGCACCAAAAGAGAAGCAGATCCTGAAAGATCGTCACAAACAGCAGCTGGAGCATCCAGAACCTCCGGCTGAGAGCTGCAGCCAAGCAGGTCCAAAACGGCTCAGCAGCCGTGGTATCACTGCGGCAGAGCTTGGTCAGCAGGACAAACAGAGACGCAACGTCTGTCCAGGACAGAGACGTCCAGCATCGTCTCAGGAAGTCCAGAACCAGAACCCGGAGAGAAATGAGCTTTACTGAATCATAAACTAATGTCTATGGCTCTAATGTCATATTTTCGTTTTCTGACACTGGATTCTGGGTCAGAATCACCAGAACTATCAGAACCAGACAGCTGAAATGAATTAGTTTCACTTTCTGATTCAGAGTTTCTGAAATTAATTGGTAATGTTTAGTGAGACTGTAGTTTCTGGAGACTCTGCTGCAGGCTCCGTTCAGCTCAGACCCAGTTCGGGCTCTGGTTCCGGTTCTGATGAATGACAGCGCTTTGATGACGGCGGTGTGTTAGTGTTTCAATGACCAGACGAACACGGAAATGATGCTTCCTCCATGTTGTTCTGCCTGGTCCTGCAGCAACAGCCCCAGGGAGGTTCGGTCCGGGGACAGAACCGGTCCAGCGCTGAATATTAACCCCAAAACCAGGAAGACCGAGGCGTCCGAACGAGGCAGAGGCCCGGTGAGACCCAGGATAACCGGGTCAGATCCGGACCGGGTCCTCCGGCTCTCCGCCACCCGGCATCCCTCCCTGCCGCCCGCCTTACCGGGGGCCTCGCTCGGTGTCGCCGCGGCGTCCCGGCAGCGTAGCACCAGCAGGAAGCGGACCGTCTCGCCCAGGTAGAGGTGGCTCCGGCGGGGCAGACTGCGGTACCGGGCCGGGTCCGACAGGTCTGTGATGGGTACCGCCGGGAAATACATGAAGTACTCGCACTGCGACTCCATCATCTGCACCATGGCGACGACCGGAGGAGGCTGAGCGGACCAGGACCAGGAGTCAACGGACCCCTACCAGAACAATCAAACACGACGACTTCCTGGTTCTTTCAAAACAAGAGCTCAGTCAGCGGATGGAAAACTCAACTGCGCCCCACAGTGGCGATTTCAACAAATTACAACTGCCTGCCTGTTTTTACTGCTAAAAGTAATCCACTATATTAGAGGAGAAAAAGTTTTTACTCCCTTATAGATTTTTACATTTTCTGATTTCTAGTTCTGGATATAATAAACATAACAAAATGTAAAATATAATATAACAAAAATTGTTTTTGTGCGAATTGGATTTTCACTACAGAATGAAGCTGAGATACCAGAAATACTTTTTTAGGTATATTTTTCTTATTATTAGGTTGGAATCTATGTTGTTTTTTAATATTATTTTCCACAAATCTCAACATTTCATAGAAGAAAATTTATCAATCTGCTGTTTTTGTCATTTTAAATTCAAAATAGTAGAAGTAAAATAAAATTGTGGTTTGTTTGAAAAAAATAGTAAGACATTTCCTACAGTTATTTAAAAAAATAATAATAATTTGTCTCTTTTTCTACAGATGATCTAAATTACAACTTTAAATAAGTTTTTTGTTGCTGGACTCAGCTACAACTTCCATGAAGACAGAAACCGGTACAACAAAAGGTTAACTAAAAAGGGCTGTTGTCACTAAATGTTATTTCTCTTTTGAATGTAAATGTTTTAATTGAGGAGTGTTTTACTATTTTCTTTATGATGGTCCAGAACTTTTTTTGTTTGTTTTTGTTGTGGATGTTTTGTTCTGTGCTTCTGTGAGTCTTGAATTCTCTTCTAAATGAAATTATTTATGTCAATGATGGGATTTTCCTGTTGAAACAAATGTTAGCTGTCAGACTCCTTTTATTTGATCATACTAGTAAAAATGTGACAATGTTGTAGGGATACACATTTGTGATCTTCAGTATTTGAATTGTTCAGCTTCATATTTTTTAAATATAAAACATTTTAGCTTATGAAGACTGAAACCAACAGACAAACTTAAGAGCTCATGGTGTTTTAATTAACAAGAACTGTCTTGTATTTATTTCTTATAAAGGAGTATTCAAATTACATTTTACTTTGCAATAATGAAGCCACAGAATGTAAATTGTCATCAAATCAAATCCATTATGTATAGAGTCAGATTACACCAATGTGGAAAGATGTTCAGTTATATTTAATTTTAGAAGTACCCTGTTAATGCAGAGAAAGTTATAGTTTATCAATGTATTAACTATATTCTGCCACAACCTGACCTTCAAGACATTCCTCATCTTGATGTGGTCCAAAATGAAAATTAGTTTGGCTCCTCTGATTTAGATGATCAGCCAAGACATGGAGTCCAATTACATAATATTTAATGGATGTCTCACGTCTTGACCCCTTCTGTAGGTCGACTGTGTTACCCAGCAGCACGTAATCAGCAACATATCCCTTAATCTGATCACCGGATTAAAAAAAAAACCCCCCCAAAAAAACTTTTTAGTCTTTCAGCTGTCAGTCATTATGTTCAGTACAAAGTAAGGCACAAACACATCACAGGTGAAAAAAATTATGTGTCACATTTACAAAATTTGTTTTATGAATGTTAAATGAATTTCAGAATAAAACCAGAAATAACAGCCATCAAGTGACATGTACTCTTTGTTTTTTCTTATTCGTAATTACAGGGAATAAAACTGAGCCTCTCCACTGACAGCTGAGATTGAGTATGAGGATCGGCCGGATTGTTTTGTCTCTCAGACCGTAAATGAGGCAGTTTAGACATTTAGGAAGAATACTTACAGAAACATAAAGAAAAATCTGGAGACGCACAGCAATAACTCTGTCTAGACTTTTGGAGACGGCTGTAACCAATGAATTGTGTATTGTTGACGACACTGTGAGGCCCATTTGCAGGAGATGCAGCAGCAAAGTCCTTTTGGCTTTGCTGGCTGATTCTTTGTCTGTGGCAGCAGAACGAGCTGCTACAATGATGCCAGTGTAGCAGAAAATGACCGTTACACCCCCGAGCACAAACAGGAAGTAGGTTGAGACTTTGTCGTAAAGGTCAGATGCTGGATCAGTAAACATACTCTCTTTTCCACAAAAGTCTGTTATCTGCATGTGCTGCTGTTCTTCTGATAAAAACTTGAACATTATAATTGTTTGAATCATAACATTTAGTGAAGTGATAGTCCAAACGACCCAAATAACCAATGTGGTGTTTCTGGTGGTGACGATGGCATTGTGTCTGAGAGGATAGCAGACAGCTATGTATCTCTCTACACACATAATCACCAGAGTTAATGAAGAGATTCTATGAGAAAGAGAATACAAAGCTCCCACAGTGGCACAGACTGGATACAACAGTGATACTCTACAGACAGACAGAAGAAACAGCGACTGACTCTTTGCCATCTGCAGTGTGTCTGCAAGCAGAAGGTTGAACAGAAGAATGTAGCGAGCCGTCTCTCGAAACACGTCTTTACTTCTCAGGGTGTATAAAGCGGTTAGATTAATGAAGAGAAACACAGCGCAGGGCAGTGTTGTCACAACAGAAAACAATACTATCCCCAGGAGCCCCTCACGCTGCAGCTCAACAGTGTTGTTCCTTTGAGTTTGATTAGTGAGCATTTTCACCAATATTTAAAAACATATGAAGTCAAATTCCCCCCAAAATACAAAAATAAAACTAAAATCCAAAGATAAAACTATTGCTTTAACAACCACGTCAACTCATAGGTTTTGGATTGTGATTCAAACTCCACCATCGTACCTTCTGTCCAACAAGTCAACTTCAGAGCTGCACTATTTATGTCATCGTCAGAGACCTGCCTTTCAGAGATTTGTTGGGAAATGGTTATGATGAAAACGTGGACGCGAAAGGCAGAACCTTTGAACTGACGGGCCGTTTTGGATGTGACGAAACATTTTCAGAAACCAAGCCGAAGGAAGGAGTAAAGTTTGGCTTCTTTTTGTAGCTTTTAGGAATTCAGTACCATTTTTAAAATGAGAGTATATAGAGACAAAGAACTAATCTACGTCGTATTCGCAAAGGAAAAACAGAATTTATGTAACGAACTAATACAAATTAATTAAATATACAGAAATGAAAGGAAAACTTATTGAACTGAGGTCCATCCAGGAAAAGAATAAAAAAATATCATCCAAGTTAATCTCAAATAAGCCCACTACAGGACTCCACCAACAAGGTTATACTGATATTAAACCACAAGTTTATTAAAGCTGCTCCTCTCTTTGATTGACATTATTGCAGACTAGAAATTTTATGTAGTCGGTTGTTTGTAGGTGTAAAATATACACAGTGTACCCAGCTTTATTTTGTACAACTTGTACAGACAACATTAGGGAACAGTTTCATTCAAATCTAAATAAATACTGTGATTACAAACAACTCCTCATGATATATAAGCAAAGTAAATATTAAATAAATGTATACATAGTAATAAAAAGCATGTTTTCCCAGTCATTATTTTTTAATGAATTAATAAATTTTTATACTTTTTGATATTTTGTAAACATGTTATATATAACGTATAACATGTTACATATTTTATTCTTATATTGTAACTCTGTTCTTCACTACGTTTTTATTTCAGGCTCTTTTGTGTTTTGTGTTTTTATATTCAAATGGGGTGCAGAGTTTTCTTTGAAGCGGGTCTGGTGGTGCAAAGTTCACGTCTGTTTTGGTCAAATTAGTCCTCCAGCCATAATAGCCGGCCATCCCAGATTGGTCCCATATCATTAACCAACTACTGTGTTGATTTGAATGGGTAGCGTTTGATAAAATAGAGATGACATACCGTAAAAAGATATTTTGCATCGTTTTTGTTTGTCAGTTAAGTTGCTAAGCTACAATCGTAAGATGCACTGAAGTTCACAGTCTCTCAGCTTGCTGCACATTGACCAGACCCTGACCACAGAGAAGGGCCACCCACTCATTTGAATATAGGAATAGAAAATAGAGCTTGAAATAAAAATGTTATAAAATGAAACACAGTATTAAATGAACAATAAAAAATACCTAAATAAATCCCAAGATAAATAAATTTTAAAATAAATAAAACTGATCAATGAAATAAGCTCCCCTTTAAATCTCCTGTGGTCTTAGTGTGATGCTCAAGAGCAGCGCGGCAGATGTCACAGTTGGCCAGAGGGGAAGTGAAGAGGTTTCCCATCAGACCGTCAGTTCCCAAAACCACACAAAAACACAAAAATATTCCAAATCTAATATGCCCCAATAACTTTACATTGACTTGTATTGTGAAACATTATGGAGAAACCAACAGCAGCACTGTGCGCAACAGATTTGTTTTACCTTCTTAATTATCTCAGTCAAAATCAATGACAGAATACTCAGATTCCCACTGAGATTTTCACTCATTCATCTGTGAAAGTTAAATACACACCTATTCTGATTTTTTTTGGTAGTTCAAATAAAATTAAATCTGTTGCTTTACATGTACTTTGATTTTATTTCTAGCTTGGGCATCAGAAATTAAAGCTGAGCTTCTCCACTGACAGGTGAGATTCAACATAAGAACAGGTCTGATTGTCTGGTCTCTGAGGCCGTATATGAGGGAGCTCAGGCATTTAGGAAGGACAGTATCACAAACATAAAGGATAATCTGCATGTTCACAGATTGCACCCTGTCTAGATTATTTGAGATAACTATGAGCAGTGAGTTGTGTATTGTTGAGGACAGTGTGAGGCCCAGCTGCAGCAGATGCAGCAGCAGAGTCCTTCGCGCCTTGTTGGCTGAAGCTTTGTCTGTGGAGGCAGAACGAGCTGCTACAACGACACCAGTGTAGGAGAAAACAACAGCTACACCCCCTAATACACACAGAAAATAGGTGAACGCTTTGTTAAAAATAACAGAAGCTGGATCAACAAACACATTCTCTAGTCCACAGAAATCTTGCATCTGGACTGGGCTTACATTGTGTAAAAACAGTTTTAAAGCTAGAGTCAACTGCATCATGTCTTTGAATGAACTGAAACACCAGATGATACAAATAACCACTCCTGTGTTTTTTGTGGTGATTAACACACTGTGCTTGAATGGAAAGCACACAGCTATGTATCTCTCCAGACACATAACCACCAGTGTGATAACAGAAACGCTATGTGTCAGATTGTTGAGAATAGTCAAGCCCACACATACAGAATACAGCAGTGTTACTCTAAAGGCAGACAGTAAAAACATTGATTGACTGTGTGCCAGCTGGATGGTGTCTGAAAACAGAAGGTTAAACAGCAGAATGTAACGAGAAGTCTCTCGAAACACCTCTTTACTCCTCAAGGTGTACAACATTGTCACATTGATGAAAAGAAACACACAGCATGGCAAAGTCGTCACAGTGGAAAAAAATGCCACCCCTAGGATTCCCTGACGTTGTACATCTAACGTGGTATTTAGCTGAGTGTGATTAGTGGAGGACATGTTTACCAAATTAAACATTAATTTCAATTAGAACAAAAATGTAAATGAAAACAGTTGTTGTACACAAAAAAGTATTTCATAGTTATAGTCTAGATTGTAGTGAAGTCCATATCTTTAAAACAAACAGTAGACCTCCTTTGCAAACTCTTACCCGGGGTGAGTCTGCATAATTTGTCTTTCTTCAACTTATATTTATCTGATCAGAGACAAATTATCTTAGAGTCGTGTGTGATATGTAATTGGCTGACGGTGTTGGAACACCTGCCCCTTTTGTCTTTATGTCCTGCATACCAATTTGTAAACTATAGTGTTTTGTAATGGTCTTGCCTGTTAGATTAAATCATTTCGAAATTGATCAAAATGATATAAACATGGTAAAACGTTCTGCTGTTAGATAATCATGCTTTGTCCTGTGTGTTTTTAGAGGGACACATATTTAAGGTCTAACCTTCAATATCTGCCATGTTTAATTTGGTGCAGATCAGTTGATTTATATGGAAATTAGGGCCACACCTGTTGCTATGAGGTGATGTCTGAATTTCCCACACTACGACAGTGATGGATCCTCTTGGAGGGAGCTACAACTGTGTACCAACTTTCAAAAGTCTCGGTTAAATAGGTTGGCCTGAGTGAGTTTTAGTTTTTAGCCATTTGGCCATAGACATTTTTTATTCCATTGGAATCCAAAGGTGTCACTTGGGGCTGAATTTTGTTTTATGTTTGGTGAGTGTGAGTATGTTTAGACCCCTAAATGTTCAGTGCATTTAACAGAAGAGTAAGGTCTTCCATTATAATAGGGGTAATTGGCTGGTTTTACGTAATTGAGGCAATTTTACACTAGACTGCCTTTAACTGGTTCAGTCCCGGTCCGCCCCAGCCAGATTCATTTTCCATTAGCAGATCTGGTGTTGCTCTGTCTGGCTAATCTCACATTTTTGTACTTCTGGGGTAGCACTAGCCGCACCGAGCCAGTTACGACACCGAAGAGATTTGATCGACAGCTGACCACACTTGTTGACTGGATTGTGATTTACGTCACTTAAGGGCCTTTAGTGTATTTCAGGTACAAATTGTGCGGTGATACAGGAGAACTAATGCTGTAATAACTTACAAAATCAAACTGCTTCCTCTACTTATAAATTCCTTCGAAAGAATTTAGTCAAACTCTGACATCCACTAGAATCCTGGTAAATATAAAAATATCTAACAGAGATATAAGGAGGATTTTTGATATTTAAAGAGTTAAAGTGTGGTACAATGAATATGTTATTTATGAAAGTTAAACCAAATAAATAGACTTCTTTAATTTTTTACACTGCTTTTATTTATCTCATTGCTTTCTGCTCGAACAGGCTTACATTTTCACCTCATATTAATGTTTTTAATACATTGCAGTTTTCCCTGACAATTTTTTGTAGCATTTTTACTTGGTTATTGTATGAATTTATTCTACTCTCAGATTGAGATGAATCAATCTGTTAGTAGAATGACAACCTGACAGAAAATTATCCTTATGTCAGTTTTAGCTCTATACAAAACACCATAATTCAAATTCCAGTCTTGACATAACAAATTGTATTTATTTTGTAGCTATTAGATTGCAGTAGGAGTCATAAAATCAATCCTTTAGCCAAGGGTTTCTCTTTAAAATTGTGATGATTAAAATGTGGAAGTCAAAAAAATAAACCTTTAGAAGGAAATTGCATCCGTCAGGTTACATGTGTTCTGATTTTATTTCTAGCTTGGACGTTGGAAATTAAAGCTGAGCCTCTCCACTGACAGGTGAGATTCAACATAAGAACAGGTCTGATTGTCTGGTCTCTGAGGCCGTATATGAGGGAGCTCAGGCATTTAGGAAGGACAATAACACAAACGTAAAGAGCAATCTGCATGTTCACAGCTTGAATCCTGTCTAGATTATTTGAGATAACTATGAGCAGTGAGTTGTGTATTGTTGAGGACAGTGTGAGGCCCAGCTGCAGCAGATGCAGCAGCAGAGTCCTTCGCGCCTTGTTGGCTGAAGCTTTGTCTGTGGAGGCAGAACGAGCTGCTACAACGACACCAGTATAGGAGAAAACAACAGCTACACCCCCTAATGCACACAGAAAATAGGTGAACGCTTTGTTAAAAATGTCAGAGGCTGGATCAGAAAACACACTGTCTTTACCACAGAAGTCTACCATTTGCATTTCCTTTACATTGTCAAAAGAAACTTTGAAAATTAGACTTAGTGCGACAATGACCCTAAGAGAAGTGAAACACCAAATGACCAAAATAACCACTCCTGTGTTTTTTGTGGTGATCAACACACTGTGCTTGAATGGAAAGCACACAGCTATGTATCTCTCCAGACACATAACCACCAGTGTGATAACAGAAACGCTGAGTGTGAGGCTGTTAAATGAAACTAAAACCACACACACAGAATACAGCAGAGTTACTCTAAATGGAGGCAGTAAAAACATCGACTGATTGTGTGCCAGCTGGATGGTGTCTGAAAACAGAAGGTTAAACAGCAGAATGTAACGAGACGTCTCTCGAAACACCTCTTTACTCCTCAAGGTGTACAACATTGTCACATTGATGAAAAGAAACACACAGCATGGCAAAGTCGTCACAGTGGAAAAAAATGCCACCCCTAGGATTCCCTGACGCTGCAGATTAAAAGTTGTGTTCAACTGAGTTTGGTTAGTGGACATATTAAAGATTAAATTCACATAGATTTCAGAAGAGAAATTTGGGAAACTCAGTTAAAATATATTTGTTGTATCCAATAAATCATTTCATACTTTTTACCCAGACAGTTGCAGTGCCCATATATTTCAAACCTCCTTTTCACGCTCGGTTACCTGGAGATGGTCTGCGTGACTTGGCTTTCCTTCGCCCAATATTTATACGATTAGACTTTAAACACTTGAGACTGGTGTGTGAAATTTAATTGGCTAATGTTGTTAGAACTATAGTGTTTTGTATTGCACTAGGATTGTAGTTAGATTAAATCATTTTGATACTTCTTCCTACCAAGTTATTGGAAAAACCTTTTAATATAATTTGTCCTACTCTTGTTTTTTATTAAATTTGGTCTTAGTTGAGGTATTGATTGAATTGCCTTTGAACATTATGTAAGGCCTCTTCTTAAAACCAAGATAAGCCTTATTTTTAGCTTATGGTTGATTCAGTAGTCAAATCAAGCTTTTACCACCTTTGTTTTTAATTGAGAAGGCTATGCACACTTTTATTAACATTGGAATTTATTTCTGTTAGCTCTTTATGTTGCCGTCTCTCAGACTTCAGTCGGGCCAAAATGTGGCTGCTTTTAACTGACACCTTCATAAGCTCATCACTCCTGTTTTGTCTTCCCTCCACTGACATCCTCTCCATTTATCAATAAATTTTAAAATGATATTGTTTGTTTTTAAAGCTCTTAATAGTTATGTTCCATCCTATATCTTTGTGGGGGTTTTTTTCAGTTCTTGTGCGAGTAATAAATCCCACCTTAGAGAGCAGGTGGCTGATTTTGAGGACCAATACAGAACAGAGCATACAAAGTTTTTAGACAACCATCCCGACTCCACCAAAGAAAGTTTGTATGACTATTTTCATACAAACGGAAAGAACATTGTTGTTCTTTCTGAATGTTCCAAGAACTAAATGCAAACATTCGTGGTGACAACGCTTTCATGACTGCAACATCCAATAGGATTTATCCATGAACGAATAATGGCTTGGAAGAAAGATAAACACCAAACATTATGTTAAACACATTACTCTGAACTTCCAGCACCTTGCAAGTAGGCGGTCTGTTCTAGCAGCTCTCTCTCAGTTTGGAGCACTTTAAAAATCCCTTAGATGTGTTGTTTTCTTACATTATTTCAGAAAACATTTCCGCTGTTACCTTTACACCTCTGCAGTCTGCAAAGTTCTTAGTGTCAGTTTTGAAAAATGGTCTGTTTTTTTATGCAGGAATAGGCATGAACATTTCGTAAATTTCTTAAATTTTTCTGCTCAGTTGCACATTTCTTTGAGTTACACTATTTTAAAAACAGCTCTATTGAATCTTGTAATTTTGGCGTTACTGTACATTATTTTAGTCTTAGTTCTCTTTTTATACATTTTATGTTTTGTCTTTATGTGAATCAACAGGCTTTGATTCGCTATCACTTTGCTGATGCTACACCAGAATCTCCCAATGAGAGATAATGAAGGTTATTTATTTTTCTTTTCTGTTGCATTATATTCTGTTATTAAACAGTTCTGCACAACATGTGCATAAAGTCGATAGGTTGACCTTCACAGTGGGGACAGTAAGGAACATCAGGAAAGGTTTTGGCCATCCTGGTCCTAATCTAGTATATTTTTTAGAGATTTTTAATTGAATTAAATTGTCTAGCACATGGGCAGGAGGAATGCACCAAGTCCAGGTCATAGCAAGTAATAAGATTAGTTACTATAACTACACACAATACACAGCTCATGTGACTGTTGCAAAAGCCTTAAAATATTTACATGTCATGCATGACTGACGTGTGGACAGTTTGGTGAGTTTTTAGAAATGTTTGCACCTCCAAAAAGCCAGTTTGTTTCATGGAGGTACAGTAGCATTGAAATTACAGTAGGTCTTTGCAGTGCTTTTGCTGCTTGGGTCTAATTTGTGTATCTCAGGTGCAATAGTGTGTGTCACTACAGAGCATCACATTACAAATCAAACGGCCTGCTATGCTCCTGCATTTCTAAAGAAATCTTCCTCAGTTTAGTCACGTTTTCATTTCCAATTGGATTCTGGCAAGTAGAGCAGAACTTTGAAGTATTATTAAAATAGGCTTTGAAATTTATACAATATCTACTTTATAATCAGCTTGGCACATATAATACTACACAGTTGGCAGGACCCTGGGTTTTGGGTTGGATTTTTATTTTTGTGTTTTTTCTGTTTTATCAGTAATTCTCTATTAACTGTAGTCTTACCTTCTTACCATTGTTTTGGGTAATTTATTTTGGTTAGATTTGCATTGTTCTTGTTTTTCCTGCATAGTGTTTTTAGTTATGTTTGTTTCTTAGTTATTTTGTTATCGCACGTTTGGTTGATCTTATTTGTTTGAGTCTATTCAGATTATTTGTTTAGTCCTAGTTATTTCAGCGTCTGTTATAGTGTATCATACTTAGTTCTGTATGAAAAAGCACCATTCCAGCTCCTGTTTAAGAAATAAATTGTTTTATTAGGTTTTAGATTTCAGTAGCAATCATTAAGACAGTCTACAATAAAGTTTTTCTCTTTAAAATTGTCGAAAATTACATCTGTCAGGTTACATGTGTTCTGATTTTATTTCTAGGTTGGATGTTGAAAATGAAAGCTGAGCTTCTCCACTGACAGGTGAGATTCAACATAAGAACAGGTCTGATTGTCTGGTCTCTGAGGCCGTATATGAGGGAGCTCAGGCATTTAGGAAGGACAATAACACAAACGTAAAGAGCAATCTGCATGTTCACAGCTTGAATCCTGTCTAGATTATTTGAGATAACTATGAGCAGTGAGTTGTGTATTGTTGAGGACAGTGTGAGGCCCAGCTGCAGCAGATGCAGCAGCAGAGTCCTTCGCGCCTTGTTGGCTGAAGCTTTGTCTGTGGAGGCAGAACGAGCTGCTACAACGATACCAGTATAGGAGAAAACAACAGCTACACCCCCTAATGCACACAGAAAATAGGTGAACGCTTTGTTAAAAATGTCAGAGGCTGGATCAGAAAACACACTGTCTTTACCACAGAAGTCTACCATTTGCATTTCCTTTACATTGTCAAAAGAAAATTTAAAAATTAGACTGAGTGCGACAATGACCCTAAGAGAAGTGAAACACCAAATGACCAAAATAACCACTCCTGTGTTTTTTGTGGTGATCAACACACTGTGCTTGAATGGAAAGCACACAGCTATGTATCTCTCCAGACACATAACCACCAGTGTGATAATAGAAACGCTGAGTGTCATATTGTTGAGAATAGTCAAGCCCACACATACAGAATACAGCAGTGTTACTCTAAAGGCAGACAGTAAAAACATTGATTGACTGTGTGCCAGCTGGATGGTGTCTGAAAACAGAAGGTTAAACAGCAGAATATAACGAGAAGTCTCTCGAAACACCTCTTTACTCCTCAAGGTGTACAACATTGTCACATTGATGAAAAGAAACACACAGCATGGCAAAGTCGTCACAGTGGAAAAAAATGCCACCCCTAGGATTCCCTGACGCTGCAGATTAAAAGTTGCGTTCAACTGAGTTTGGTTAGTGGAGGTCATTTTGACATTTTAAGCAGATTAAACCCACATAGATCTTAAGCAGAATAAAAATGATTGTACCCAAACACTTATATCATGTTTATAATCTGCATTGTTGTAGAGTTCACATATTAAAGCCAACTAATAGACCTGCTATTCACACTCGTTTACCTGGAGATGGTCTGCATGAATTCCCTTTTTTCACCCAATATTTATCTGATTAGACTTGAAACACCTGAGACTGGTGTGTGCAATTTAATTGGCTAATGTTGTTAGAACACCTGCCTCTTATGTCTTCATGTCCAGCATACCTATATGTGAACTGTAGTGTTTTGTAAAGGGCTATGCCTGTTGTAGTTAAATGAAATAATTTTAATACTTCTCAGTAAGTTATTGGAAAAGCTTTTTGACATGATTGGTCCTAGTCTTACACTTTCATATTCAAGGTTCTACAGAAACTTCATTTTGCACAGCAACAACCATATTTAGAAAATAATTCTATTTTTGAAAAATTTAAGTGTGACTTTAGATAGCAACATAGCGCTGTGTATGAGAGCAATGAGTACTAAAGGTACTCGGTGACATTTCTGACGGTTGATGGGTCGGGCCCTGTTGTCTTGGTGTTGCTGGACCTCAGGTTTTGATACTGTTGATTACTCTGTCCTTCGGTCTTGCCCACGCCATTGATTTGCTTCACGTGGCTGCTACTTGAAGTTACTGTAGGTAACTTTTATAAAAATATTTTGTATACAGTTTTTAAAACTTTTAATTATGGCCTGACAGTAGAAAATGAGAGTTCATCTCATATTGTCTCTGCCAGTGGTCCAACTGCCATTTGCAGAAATGCACCACTCCCAGTAAAAAACAACCAATCACAGCCAGGATGAATGTTTTACCAGTGTCAATCAAGCTTATGTATGTGCTGCTCACAACCTTCACCTGTCAGGTGGTCAGCAGCATATGAGCATCTCGGGGGACTGTAATCTAACCTTTCATTTTCACTCTGAATTGATAATACATAGGTTTCTCTCACCGATAACATACATGTTGCCTGGATCCTGTTTTACTTATAAATGAAGAAACACTGACAATCCTGAGCATTATCCTCATGTTATAAAACAGTATCTTCAGTCAGAGGCTTCTTCATAACTGTTTTAATACAGACGTTACATGAGATCCTTCTTGCCCACAGCCATGCATGTACAACTCCAAGAAACTTGGATGATACGAGTTACAACATTTAACAACATTCCCAACATTGGATCTGAGGTATTATTGAATTGAATTTAATTGAAATCTCGCTTCCTTCAACAATTATACGACACATTCAATGTAAAAAAATGCTTTGTTTAAAAAGGTGTTTTCTAAATTAAACCAAAAACAGACTATATGTAAGCTTTCAATGCAGTGATGAGTTAAATTGAACTATAGATTAATAAATCTCACACCATAAAGTATAGAATGAAATGACTTTATAAATGTTTAAGCCTTAAACAGTCCGACAAGGCTAAAAATGCACATATTAAAGACAGCAAAATTTTACTCCTTCCAGTTTTACATACCTTATAGCTATAGTGCAGACTTACAGGGAAACACGTAAAGCAGTGAATAATACAGTTGACTATTAGAATATACTTCAAATATTACAAAAACATGTTTGTGTAAATCTTTTTGCTTTGAAAATTGATGTTGAACACGTTAAATAACATTCACAGACATTAAGTAACTAGAACTTTGATGTTTTTCTTGGTTTGCACAGCAGGTTTTAAAACTGAGCCTCTCCACTGACAGCTAAGATTCAACATGAGGATGGGTCTGATAGTCTGGTCTCTGAGGCCATAGATGAGGGAACTCAGGCATTTGGGAAGAACAATTATACAGATATACAGAAAGACCTGGATACGCACAGCTTCAACTCTCCCTAGATTCTTTGAGATGGCTATAATCAGTGAGTTGTATATTGTCGAGGACATTGTCAGGCCCATTTGCAGCAGATGCAGCAGCAGGGTTCTTCGAGCCTTGCTGGCTGATGCTTTGTCAGTGGAGGCAGAGTGAGCTGCCACAATGATGCCAGTGTAGGAGAAAGTGACAGTTACACCTCCGAGCACAAACAGAAAATAAGTGAAAGCTCTGTCATATAGAGCAGACACCGGATCGAGAAACACGCTCTCTTTTCCACAAAAATCCATCATCTCTTTGTGCTGCAGGTCTTGGAATGAAAACTTTAACATTAAACTTAATTGTGAAACGACGTGTAATGAACTGACACACCAGATAACACAGATTACCATTCCTGTGTTTCTGATGGTGATGATGGCACTGTGTCTCAAAGGATAGCATACAGCTATGTACCTTTCTAAACACATGATCACCAGTGTAACGATTGAGGCAGAGAGTGTTAAACTGCTGAATGCCGTTAGAGCAGCACAGACCGGATACAACAATGTCAATCTAAAAGAAGACAGCAGAAACATTGACTGACTTTGTGCCAGCTGCACAGTGTCTGCAAAGAGAAGGTTAAACAGCAGAATGTAGCGAGACGTCTCCCGAAACACCTGTTTGCTTCTCAAAGTGTATAGCATGGTCATGTTGATGAAGAGAAACAAGGCACACTGCAATGTTGTCATGATGGTAGTTGTCAGTATCCCCAGAAGCCCCTCACGCTGCAGACTTACAGTGGTATTTAACAGAGTTTGATTAGTAAAGAACATGGCAAGCAAACACTAAAAATATGGGACTGTCACACACACAACACAGTGAGATACTCATAAATACACTTCATTATTAGAACAAAGATAGCTACAAAGATGTCCTAAATTTCTTTCCATCAATATGCCTCCTTTACATGCAAACAGTGCCAGATCTAATGATTGAACCTTCCATTCTATACTATTTATCTGATCAGTGCGGACACACCCCTTGCGTCTCACTACGTTTTTTCCTTCGTCATGTAGTAAGAAGTTGTGATGTAAATGTCATTGAAAATAACTATCAGTCATGAAGCCACTGAAAACAAATAAACACAATTGTTAGATTTTTTTCTTCAAGCAAAGCGAGTTTAAGTGTGGTTGAATTCCAGCTTTTAATCTTATACGTAAAGGAGTCGATATATAGTCTTTGCACTCTTTAGTTGTACTGTATTTGCTTGTTTTGCCACTCCTAAATGATTCAGTCTTGAACAAAAAATAAATACGAAACAATTTTTTTAACCAATGGTATTAATAAAAAATACTTGTCTGACTGCCTGTGCCAAGTGTAAAATTTGGTGGAGGTGGGATCATGGTGTGGGCTTGTTTGTCAGGAGCTGAGCTTGGCCTCTTAGTTCCAGTGAAAGGATGCTTCCATGGCGAGGTGTTCCAGGCACGTTCCAGCAGGAGGAGACCCAGAGGAACACCAAGGACACGCTGGAAAGACAATTTTTATTTACACACACACGCATGCACACACGCACACACACACAGGGCCTTTATCAGAAGCTCTGCCTCAGTTTTTAATTTAGCTTTTCTAGGAATGATCAATTAAATAACTGACAAAAATGTAAGTAAATAGCTTGTACAACACTTTTAATAGGTCTTGTACAAGCCAGAGGATCCCAAAGCACTTCACACTACATTCAGTCATTTACCCATTCATACACTGATGGTGACAAGCTACTGGATAGTAGCCATAGTTGCCCTGGGTCACACTGACAGAGGTAAGGCTGCCATTCACCAGGCCCTCTCACTGTAACCTGCAGGAAGGGTGGTAAAGTGTCTTTAATCCCCTTAACATGTCAAGGACACAAATATGGAGGCGGACAGAGCGGTCAGTAACCCACTGATCGAGGGATGAACTCCTACCACCATCATCCCTCTAAAAAGATTTTTTAGTGTACATTGACATATGTTCGCTCATTTATTTTCACATTTTGATCCTTTTGTGTTTCAGTGTGAAGTGTGTGACCATGCATTGGATTTACGTTTTAGAGTAGTCAGTTGCGCTTTAATTAATTAATTTATCCCTTTCTTTTGAGATACTCTGTAGCAAAAGAAAGTCACAACCAAAAGTTGGATTTCTTTTAGACTTTATTTGTTAGAAGTGTGAGTTGTGTTGATTTTGTCTTTGGTATGATGTAACTCTGAGGTCTAATGAGTAATGCTCCATGCATTTAGCTCAATCCTCATGATGGCTTATTTAGATACATTAAATATTCATACCCCTACTCATTTATTTTTTCAGTAAATATTGACCTGATTGCATCATAAAAATGTATAACAGTCACTTTGTGTCGGTGTGCATAGTTTGAAAAGTTAAATGGTACTTTTTTAATAAACAATGAACTGAAGTTTGAAGTTTGCTTGAACCGTACAGGTCTGGACATTTGTCTGAACATAAGCCACCAAAACACTTTTGAGGCATGGAAGTGTCTCAAGCAGGACATTTTTGAAACACGTAGGTCAATGTACTCACGTGCTGCAGATTTATATCTACTTAGTAGTGGTTGCTTTAGTGACATTTGCATATTTCACACTATTGTAAACATCAACGATATGAGTTTTATATATTCAACATATTTCAGATTCTGCTGTTATGGAATCGCTGTTATTGCTGTTACTGTTCAGAAGAGAGAGATATACGTGACTGTAATTATTCTGATGATGACTGTGAGAACTTTGATGAACGGAAATTTGCTGTAATTATAGACCAACTGTTCTTCTGATTAAGTTTTATTTTTTGCAAAACTTTACAGTAACTTCATAGTTTGAATTAATATGTAAAAATGTTACTTGTGGGGTGCTGCAGTGGCACAGAGCCAAAGCACAATCCATGTGCGGAGGGCCTATTGTTCAATGGCCATCACGAGTTCGAGGCCTGGTCTGACTTTTGCCACCTGTCTTACCCCTCCTTCATTACCCATTTTCCACTCTTACCAAATAAAGGCCACTAGAGCCGATAAAACCTTAAAAAGAGTTACTTGTGGCGAAGTTTTGAAACAATTTTGAGTTTTGCTACTTTGGTACACTTTGGAGAAGTGTTTCGCACAGGGATCTTAATGTTCTCCAGTCTGGAGAGCATTTGAATACTTCTAGTACTCTTCTGGAATACTTGAAGTATTCTAGTACTTCTAGTACACAAAAGTACAACAATGTACTTCTGTGCAGACTAGTAATGCAAAGACTTGTGGCAAAGGTCATCGGGCCAGAACTCGAACTCATGATGAAAGCCACGTCGCGGGCCATGCAACTCTACCCCTGCACCACAGCAGTGCCCCAAAAGGCAGAAACATTTGATAGAACAGATTTGTGTTCACTGAATGTGTGCATTTCTTACTGAAATATTATTTTATGCTTCGTGTCCATTTGTTACATGATCAATTCATGTTATTGTGTATTTAAAGACACAATCTTGAATTTAAGAAAAAAAAGTATAATCAGACATTTTGCCACCCCGCTGCAGCACCTCCTCAGGGATCATGACCCCCCCATGGAAAAACTCTGGTTTACTGCTTGTTTTTTCCACTGGATTCTCTGGCAGCAAAGAGAGCATCTTGCATAAAAGCCCATGTGGCTCATTTAGACACATTAAATATTTAAGCTATTGATTCCCTTATGTCCTTTCCAAGTATCAACAGAGATATCAGTGTTTTTGCTTAATTAATCCTAATGGAAATGATGTAATGTGTATCTCTGAACACAATTTTGGCAGTTTATGAAGTTCAAATTAACTCATAGAAAATCTTACAATGGAATGTTTGCTTAAAAGTTTACAGTGTTTTGTTACGACCTCAAAAAATAACTCCACCGTGTTTCAGACTCAGGGCTAACAAAGCAAGCGGTATAAAATCAGCAGTTACTGTGAACCATTATTAAATCAGAAGAATTCAGGTTTGTGTTAATACAACTTCAAAGTTACGGGAACCTGCAAGTTAACTCATAAGGAACAGATCTGAAAAAACAGTCTGTGTGCTACACTCAAGATAGAGATTCATTAGATGCATCAAAGAGTGATGTAATCACTGATGATGTCATTGTTACCATAGGAACTAAACATTCTAATGGTGCATTCACACCAAACACATTTTGAACAACAGGCGAGTCTGCTTTACATTCAAAGTCCATGTGAAGTATTGGATGCGCTGGATGTGTCAAACGCTCCAAACGGTTCAAATTGCGCTGTGCTAGACGCTCAAAGAGCGCCGCAACAGCCCTCGACGCGCCTCCACATAGAGTTTGAATGTAAACCAGATGCGCCTGACGGTCAAAATGTGTTTGGTGTGAACGCACCATTATATGTCCAGTGTCATATTAGGTCCATCATATTAGGACCAAAGACTTGTACTAATATGATGGATTCATTGCTTTGGGTCAGGGGTAATGATAAGAGACAAAATGTGAATTAAGGTTTAGTTAATGTTAGGAATAGACTAGTATTGGTTTGGGTTAGGGAAAATGTCTGGGTTAGGCAAAATCGCAGCTATGAAGGGAAATCAATGCAAAGTTCTAATATGGGTTGAAATAGTTTTGACAAGCCTGTATAGAATTTTGTTTTCTAAATCATTCTATAAATAATGATGATATAATGTTAGGTTGTTTTTCTGCCAATTGCATAGCTGCAGTACACTACATAGTAGTTGAATGTGCTGAGACACATTCAACACATTAGAAACCAATCAGAACCAAAAGTTTGCCTTTTGGATCTGATTGGCTGTTTCTGGACAGTAGCAGAGCCAAATGAATTTTCACAAATTCTCTGTTTCGTATTTTACTGTCGACTGTTTAATAAATATTCATCCATCATCTAACATACGTTAGATGCCAAATTTTTGAGGCTTTGCCAAATTTGAGGCTTTGCCTCAAATTTTCATAATGCAAAGTGTTGGCAAAACCTGGGCTTGGATAGTGACCTAGGTTAGTGCCACCTGGGTGTGGGTCGGTGTAAAGGCCAAGCCGGGCTTAGCTTGGCCTTCATGCCAACGCCAACATGAAGGTCCTCTATGCAACCAGTGGAGGTTGGTCGCATGGATGTCTGTCTTTCCTCGGACCTCCATGTTTGTGTGGAGGTTTGGCTTTGCGTGGACTCCTCTGTTTGCAACCTGAGTGTGGGTCGGCGTAAAGGCTGACCCAGGCTATGCATGGAGACCCCTCGTTGATTCAAGGTCTGTCTTTCTTCAGACCTCCCTGGTTGATTGGAGGTCTGTCTTTCTTCAGACCTCCCTGGTTTATTGGAGGTCTGTCTTTCTTCAGACCTCCCTGGTTTATTGGAGGTCTGTCTTTCTTCAGACCTCCCTGGTTTATTGGAGGTCTGTCTTTCTTCAAACCTCCCTGGTTGATTGGAGGTCCATCTTTCCTTGGACCTCCCTGTTTGATTGGAGGTCCATCTTTCTTCGGACCTCCCTGGTTGATTGGAGGTCCATCTTTCCTCGGACCTCCCTGGTTGATTGGAGGTCCATCTTTCCTCAGACCTCCTTGGTTGATTGGAGGTCCATCTTTCCTCAGACCTCCTTGGTTGATTGGAGGTCCATCTTTCTTCGGATCTCCCTGGTTGATTGGAGGTCCATCTTTCCTCGGACCTCCCTGGTTGATTCAACGTCTGTCTTTCTTCAGACCTCCCTGGACCTCCATTGGAGGTCTGTCTATCCTTGGTCTCCTCTGTTTGTAGGGAGCCTTATTTTTGAAGGGGGACCTCTGGTCAGGTGGAGACTCTAGGATGGTTGTTTTCTAGAGCAAGTTTCAACTCCACCTTCAGGTCCGCAACCTGACCCTGCAGAGCTTTCACCGCTTCCTCCTGAGCCTTAAATTTGGAAGCTTGCTCAGAGTGACTTTTGAGCTGCTCCTCATATTTGAGTCTCACTCGGTATTCTTCAACCATTACTTCAATCAGACCTTTATTGCGGGAGGCGTATTTTGCAGCCTCCCACTTGAAGTACTCCAGCTGTTGAAGAACGTTCTTGTCAGTTGTAACTTTGGAAGAGCAAGAAACCTGTTCACGTTTGACTTGCAGGTGATGTTCTTTTTCCAACATTTTTTGCAGTCTTTGAATCTCCTCCTGCTGGGATTTGACTTCAGCCTGACATGCAATCCTTCTGTCTCTTTCCTCATGGAGTTCAAAATTCTTTCTCTGCAGTTCTGTTTTAAGATCGTCTACCTGCTTTGTCAAATCGTTGACGTGTTGGCTAGTCTCTGCCACGTCTTCCACTGAGGGGGTGATCTTGAAGCCAGCAGAGGGTGTTGTTTCCTGCTTGACTTCCAATGATCTTGGTCTCTCAAGCACAACCCATGTATTGAGGCCTTAGTCGTCATGCCGGTGGTCGCAGGCTCGATTCCCAACCTGGCGACATTTGCCACGTCTTCCCCCTCTCTCATAACCCTCCTTCCTGTCAAACTACTTTCTAATAAAGGCCACTAGAGCCAACAAAACCTTAAAAAAAAATAAATGTTCTAGTTTTATTTTAGATCTATCCAAAAACAGATTATTTAAACATTAAAATATTCCTTCCTGCAATATTTTCCAAAGCGAAAAAAGTCAGAGGCTCTACTAAACTTTTTGTTATTGTGGAAATATTGTTTGATTAAATGTTCCTGCAGCGTGACAGAAAACCCCCATGTGAGGCTAAGCCTCCTGAGAAGTCATTAAGCCGTGTTAAAAATTCAGACCATTAATGACTGTAAATATTGACACAATAAATTATTCCCATTGGTGTTTAATGTTTCTAATGATGTGTGGATGAAAGGCACTTCTATGTGGAAAAACTATAGGAAACTGACAAAAAATAAGTTACTCAATACAGTACTGACTAAATACTTTAAACTGCATTTTGTCAAATAGTTTACTTAATTTTTTTAATTTGTTGCAGAAAAACAAACCATGTCACTTCGTCCATGTTTCACATTTTGTATAAGTTTCTTTCTTGAAAGCTGTCTTTGGTCTATCCCAAACATTTATTCTATTTAGTGCTTAATTTATTCAACATTCACTCCTCTGTCCAGACATTATTTGCGAAGTCCTGGTCTTTGTCTATGTTCTCTGGTAAACTCCTCTCCTTTATGTTTTTCTTAGAGATCAAAGGATAACTCCTTACCTACAGTCTTTTTCTGAGACGCTTTAATTTCAGCAGTAGCAAGAACCCACTTCAGATACGATTATGACAATTTCAGACTTTGAGGACATTTTAGAATAGAATAGAATAGAATAGAAATGTCCTTTAGTCCTTTATTATCCCACAGTGGTGAATTTTAGGTGAATCAGCAGCAAATTGACAGGTGGTTGAGGCATGTAGGTTCACAAAAGGACAAAAATATAGCATGTGTAAAACATTTAAAATAACATACGTACGGTTCAAAGGAATGTGTAACTTAGGACACTTTTTTTTTAAATGTCAAATTTGGCATTTTATCCATTAAAAAACAACAATAAATGAGAATAAAGTGTGCGAACAACAGAGATGTGGAAATCACAGCACAAATCTTAATTTGAAATTAGTTTGTTGGGAGCAGTGATGGTTATAGAGTTGAACAGCTGTTAACTCGGCCTTCTGTTCCTTCCTGTTTAATACTCAATTCAAGGATAACAGGATCAATAATTTACACCTGGTAGGGGACTTGTAGCATGTTGTCTACTTAATATGGATCTGTGGAGCATCCTTGTTCTTATGTATTAAAAAATGTGATAGACAGAGATGTATGAAAATATTTCTCTTTAGCATTTTAACAAACGCATGGCACTATGTATATTGTGTATTTAAAAAAAAAGAAAATTAAACAAATGAAAAGATGCAACATCTGTTGCATCTCCTTAAAATATCAATATAAGTTTTGCTCTCCAATGTCATTTTCCACTTATGGAAAGGAGGCAGAGTCTCCATAATGCCAAATAAGTCTAAGTTTTAAAAAAAGGTTTCCACAAACCCTAATCTTTCCTTGTTTATACTACACTTGACCACCGGTGCCTTAATGCAAACATTGATGCCTTCTTCAAATTGTCTTAATGTTATGGTAGATAAAGATCTAACTGAATGTAACTTGTGCCAAATTTGAATGTTTTTAATTGGGTCTCAGTCTGATTACACAGATGTAGTCAGATTAAGACTGCATTTAATTACATTATGCTGGCTGTGAATTTGCCCTTTACAAAAATGATGAATTCTGCATATACGGTGGTGATTCAAATTATTCACTTGAATTAAATCAGTAGCAAAATCGAGAAATAAAACATGAGCTCTGTTGCACAACTGGGATTATGTCATTCATTAGTAAACAACGCTAACATGTGATGTGTCATGGGACCACTTGTAGAGATCAGAACTTGTCATCTCCACTGGAGTAAAGAAAAGTCGGATAACATGCCATGACATTAAGCTCAGTTCTGCACAGGTGAATGGTCTTTCTATGACTTATGGATTTTTCTACCTGCCATTCCTTTTTAATGTTTACATTTAACTTCAATGTCTAACTGAATGTTTGTTTTAACCAACAGGTGAAGTACAACTAGTTTCTTCAGCATGTTCAATGTGTCACAGTCTGAGTCCAACATGACAACAGCAAGTCAGAACCAGGATCTGTTGAGGATAGCACTAATTTCCACCCTGTCTACAGTTCCATCGTTTGTTTTTCTCTACATCAATGGGACCATTCTGTTCACGCTGAGGAGCAAACCTGTGTTTCGTGACACCTGTCGTTACATTCTACTCTACAACCTTCTTCTGGCAGACACTGTCCAGCTGGCGCAGAGTCAAATGCAGTTCTTACTGTCAGTGTGCAGAGTCAAACTGGCTTATTCGCTGTGTACTGTCCTTAGCATGCTTGCCAATCTTACGACTGGGATTTCTCCCCTAACACTGGTGGTAATGCCATTAGAGAGATATGTGGCTGTGTGCTACCCACTGAGGCACTCTTCCATCATCACCGTCAGAAACACAACTGTGGTAATCATTGCAATTTGGGCTGTCAGTTCACTGAACAATCTCACTCGTGTTTTGATGTTTTTAGAGTTTTCTTTAGAGAAAATGGAGAGTTGGGAAGTAGAAGATGTTTGTTCTAATTTCGCTTTGGTGCTTGGTGCTGTAACTGCAGAATATGACAGGGCCTATACATGTGTTGTGTTTGTGTCAGCTGGTGTTGCTACAACTTTCTCCTATGTTAGTGTCATTATAGCGGCCAGGTCAGCCTCCACAGACAAAGCTTTAGCTCATAAGGCCCGTAACACCCTGCTGTTGCACCTGGTTCAACTGGGCCTGAGTCTTTCCTCCACTATTAATAACCCGCTAATTATAGCTCTTTCAAAAGTCCTAACAAGAGTGGCATTTTTATGGGTTCAGAGTGTTTTTTATGTTTGTTTTATTATCTTCCCCAGATGTTTGAGTTCTCTAATCTATGGGCTAAGAGATCAGACCATCAGACATGCTCTTTTGTATTATCTGTGTTGTCGAATGAAAGTTAAAATCAGTGGCTAGTAGTGTTTGAAACATTTGTGTCTTTCTGAAGTCTGGAGGCACAGGGTCCAGAATCCACTTGGACAATGGGTTTGTTGCCGTCAAAGGAAAAAGGGGCAGTTCACCACCAGATGTCTTCTACAACCCAAAATAATACATTGGCAGGTTAAAAAGAAACTTTCAGAGTTATGTCTGGAATAAAGATGTTTTCTATTTATGTTTTCCCTGATATATATTTTCATCTTAAGTTTTTAAGAAAATTAAGAATAAGGTTTAAAACTGAAAATAAAATTCACAGGCAATAGACCCATGATCTCCATTGTGACAATATATTTAATTTCAGTGAAAGTTGTGATGTTACTTTAAAATCTAACTCAAATTCAATAATTTTTCTTTTTCATGTATATCACTTGCTTAATTTATTTACCACCTGAATTTTAAATTTTTTTTTTTTTTTCAAATTATTTTAATGAACCAGCTGTATAAATAAAGTATGTGTCTTGCTAACTATCAGTAACAGTTTTGTCTTAATATACTAGTTTAAAATATTTACAGACCTTAACAGAATGTGATCTAATAATTTTACTTTAGAAAGAGAATACAAAGTGAAAGGCCTAATTAACATTCCCCTGAAATTGGTGTGCAGTTTGTTTTGTTTCCAAACAAAAACAAATAATTGTTAATTTTTTTTTGTTTTAAAACTAAAGCAAACAAATGTCAACAGCAAAAACAGAGAAGACTTAAAAAAAATTAATTTAATGGTGAAATCAAAGATAAGTTTTATATTTTGTTAGTATACTATTGGGGACCAAGCAGAACCAGAAATCATGATGTGAACTTTAGGCGCATTATGTTTAAACAGTGCACATTATACACTTAAACAGCCCAAATCTCACCATGGAAATGTCTAAGGGAGTCAACATATTTCATTGAGAATGAGTTGGGTAAAGATTTATCACACTAGAGTCTTCATGTCACAACTGTGAACAAACTCTTCTTTGGTGACTTCTGTCATTTCCAGTATGGCTACATATTAAAACAATTGCATATTTTATTTTGGATCAGGATAGCTGAGCCAAGAATCAAATTCTCTGGATTTTAGTGTTTTTATTTAGGTTTTGAAAACTAATAAAAACCCCAAAAGAACATAGTTATTTCTTTTTGTGATTCTGTTTGGAAATGGAAAACCTAAAGAACAAACCATACAAAGATGATCAGACTATAGTAATTTGGTGTTTAGGCAGATGAGTGACCATCCTAGAGAAATTTGTTCAATAGAATTCAAAATTGCTTTACAATGCAGCTTTGAATAGTGAAAGCTGCATTTGATGATTTGAATAGTATTTTTGCTGTGCTACTTTTACCTGAGCTGCTTCTATGTCTTTAATGTTCATCTCATCACTGTTTCTATGTGTTTTCATGTAAATGTTATCAACATTGTCTCCTGAAAGCTAAATAAAAACCTGTTAATTTCATTATCTGACAAATTATGTTTATTGTGATCTATGATGTGGCATAAGAATATCAAATTATTCATCACAACACATTTTTATATTTTTGAAGACGTTTTTATATCTTTTGAAAATTATCAACACATTGTTTTTATTTGGTAAAAGAAAGATGATCAAATCTGGTTTTAATTGAAATTATTATAAAAGGAACAAATGACAAAGGCATAAGGAAATCAAATCATCAACTTCAACATTTATAATTTTTATACTTGATGGCTTTTTTTTTATATCTCTTGACTATTACCAACCCATGTTCTTGTTTGGTTAGAAAAAAAAATCAATACATAAAATAAAGTTATTGTCTTAGTAAATTATTTATCCATATTGAAGTATTTAAAATTATTTCTTCAAGAGCATTTGAACCTTGATGTAATTGATTCCATACTTGTTAAACATTGCTTGGCCTTTTGTCAAGTTTTATTTCATTAAATTTGACTGTCAGTGGTGGTGTCTCCAGCATGTCTTCTGAGATACAATTAGGTATCTTATTGTAGAGTACTTTTTACATCCTTACCATCAGTAAGTGTTTTTTTTCTTTTAAACAACTCTTTTGATAGAGTTTTTTATTTCAAAAGCCACACCAATTTCATCCATTCACAGTTTGATAAGAAAGTAACTAAATACAATAAGCACTGCACTGGATGTTTTGACTTCTCCTTATAAAAAACATGCAAGTCCAAAAACAAATGGTGTTTGATGGCATTCATTAGAAATGTAGTTGCTGGTTTTACTGTGCATAGAACATCTAGAAGCCAGGTTTATACTGACATAGTTTATTTGGTTCTTATTCAGTGATTTTTTCCCCTCTCACTATTGTCTGCATTCTGTACTGACATGCTGCATTCCTTAAACGGGCAATATTATGTAAAAATGACTTTTTTGAGATTACATCAAAAAAAGAATGCTACTTGGAGTGTTGCTTTGACACCTTAATGCATGCTTGAGAAATCTGAATCTGCAGGTGCATGGGAGCCAGGCTGTTTCTGCACTGTTTCTGCATTTCTTGTCATTGGTCCTGGTACGGTGCACAGTGGCGCAGTTGGTAGCACGAAGGTCCTGGGTTCAATTCCAGAATTTCTGTATGGAGTTTGCGTGTCCTCCCTGTGCATGGTGGGTTCTCTCCGGGTACTCTGGCTTCCTCCCACAGTCCAAAAACATGACTGTCAGGTAAGTTGGTCTCTCTAAATTCTCCTAGGTGTGTGTGTGTGTGTGTGTGTGTGTGTGTGTGTGTGTGTGTGTGTGTGTGTGTGTGTGTGTGTGTGTGTGTGTGTGTGTGTGTGTGGGGGTGTGTGTGTGTGTGTGTGCGTGCGTGTGTGTGTGTGCAAGGTTGTTTGCCCTGTCTGTCTCTGTGTTGCCCTGTGACAGACTGGCGACCTGTCCAGGGTGACCCCCGCCTCTCCCCCAAAACGTTCGCTGGAGATAGGCACCAGCAACCCTCCCGACCCCACTAGGGACAAGGGTGTTAGAAAATGGATGGATGGTCCTGGTACAAAACCCATGTGTTGACTGTCTGATGAAGTCTGTTCATGCATTCCCATGCCGATGGAGGCAAGCTACTGGATAGATACTACTGCAGGTGAAACTGCCATGCACTGGCACCACCAGGCCCTCTGATCACCACCACCTGGCAAGGCTGGCAAAGTGTCTTACCTGAGGACACAATGACAGAGGGAGTGAGGATCGAACCGTCAACCAAAGTTTGCAATTAACAACCTACTCCAGCCCAGGACTTGATCAGAAGGCCCACTCCTCCTCCACGGCTTCCAAGTCCAAATAGAAAATGGGGAATAAGGGCATGGAAAGATCTCAAGGGACATTTTGCCATGTGATGCATCAGGTGAGAATGAAATGAGTACAGAGGACATAAATCTAAAGTGAGATAAAAGAAACTCTTTAGACAAGCTCTGCCCATATGGAAATACAAACTGGCTCCTAGTGGCAGGGTACCTACATAGCTGAAGGCTTCATTTAAGGGGTTTTTGGAAAATAAACAGGCATGGTTTTTAAAACCTATTAGAATCTAAATTTTTCAAAACATGTGACATCAAAATGTAATTGTTTTAATTATGCTGCAAAATGTATTTTGTCTCTCAGCCTCGGTCTAACATTTCTATTGAGTTTGATGATGTTGGGTTACTAGAAAGAGTGATCACATTCAGTCTGTCTACAATCCCATCCTGTGTGTTTCTCTTCATTAATGGAACCATTTTGTTCATTCTGAGAAGTAAATCTGTTTTTCGTGACACCTGTCGGTATATTCTCCTGTTTAACCTTCTTCTTGCAGATACTGCACAGTTAGTAATATCTCAGGTTCTGTTTCTACTTTCTGTTTGTAGAATTACACTAACATATCCTGTCTGTGGCATGCTAATTGTTTTAGGCATTCTCACAAATGTAATCTCTCCTCTAACGCTGATGGTGATGTCTCTGGAGCGGTGTGTAGCTGTCTGCCTCCCTTTGAGACATGCTATGATCGTCACCATCAGAAACACGAGACTGGCAATTATTGCAGTTTGGACTTTGAGTTCTTTACATAATATTTTTCGTGGTATTTTGCTGTTAGATTTTCCTTTTGAAGACCTAGACAGTCTGCAAATGAAAGCGTTATGCACTGATCGCACAGTGCTGCTTGGATCCAGGTCAAAAGTTTATGACAGTGCTTTCACTGGGCTCCTGTTTGCTTCAGCAGCCATGGCAATCATTTCTTCCTATGTTGGTGTAATAATAGCAGCCAGGTCAGCATCTACAGGGAAAGCTTCAGCCTTGAAGGCTCGTAATACATTGGTGCTACATTTGGTGCAGCTATGCCTCAGTTTGTCCTCAACTATTTTCAACCCATTGCTTGTAGCTCTTATAAAAATTGTTCAAACTGTTGTGTTTATACGGTTACATAAATTTCTGTATATATTAATGATTTTATTCCCTAGATGTTTGAGTTCTTTAATTTATGGCCTCAGAGATCAGACTATCAGACCTATTCTTCTGGGCCATCTAGGTTCTCATCTAAAACGTAAAGTTGTTGCTGTCAGTTGTTGAAAAGTTCAGCTTCCGTCAAGGTCTTTATAACTGTGAAAGAAAGACTGTTACACAGTCATAATCAGCTTTATTAGTGTCTTAAATATAGTGAAAATTGTATTAGAGGTTATATTTTGAATTAACAAAACGTCTTAATGCAATGTTTTACTGTTGTGAATAATCCATATAAACTAAGGTCCATAAATAAGACTGAGGAATGTAAGAGACAGCAGAAGAATCTGAGGAGGAATAAAGTCCAACATATTATGACATTTATAAGTCTATTAAAGCAAATGCCATCGAACTCAAACCTTTCAGTTATGTTTACATTTTCCCATTGAATTCTAATGAAACACATAGTACGTATGTATACCTGTCTGTAAATGTAACTATAAAAATAAAGAGGAACATAAATTTTAAAGAAGAGTCATTTAATTGTCTTTATTGGATCAAAGTTATGTGACAGAGAGCAGGAGCCTCAAGTATAAAAGCGTGTGTAGCTTTCATACTGAAATTTTGTGTTAGGGAGAATTTCTGAAACTTGCAGCGCACAAAAATTCATTTGTATAAAGCTGTGGGTAGATTTGTCACTGCAGAAGTTCCCTTTATAACTTCTGATTTCCAGTGAATCTGTGTGATATGTTTCTCTCTTTAAATGCTTATTGAAATGAGTATAAATTCCCAGTAGGCTTCCACCACATGTCTGAATGATCATGACAACGGCCTCTATTGAGTCTGTTTCCAACTACGGCTCACAATATTATTATATGGGGTGTGAATGCCTGGTGTACACATTTTGGAAAAAAAGTGCATTTGCCAAAGACTTGACTAAATGTAAGAAAAAAGAAGAAACAACTGAGTGTTTGAACTGCTCATACAGTTAGAGGGGAAGGACTAAGTCTTTTGAAAACGAGTCACCATAGATAAAACAGGTAACAACCAGTGGAAAGCCACACACATTGAAGCCATCTTGCATCTCAGAGTAGAAGAGCAAAATAAGTTTGAAGAGAGTACAAGACAACAGCCTGCTGCTACACCTGCATAAGAGAAAGAAAAAACAAACAAACCGAGAAACCACAGTGGCACACAACATATGCATATACAATAATGTCACTGGAATGTACATGGTACTAATTAATACAAAATATGTTTCGTGCCAACTGCAGCCCTACAGAGTGTATCCAAACACCTGTGGGAGTAAGCGGTTTCTCAATTCGAATGTTCAATAAAGATGCCGCAGATCTGACTCCCATGACCTGTGGACGACATCCAAACATCCCCCAGAACATGGGAGCAGTGAGAACAACAGCACAGGGACAGCTGACCATCCCAGAGCAGATCCAGCTTTATACCCCAGGGCAGAGGTCCCACCCAATGGCAGAGAGTGTGATGAGGGAGGAAACAGGCCCCATGTTTGGTGGGTTTCTTGATCCAGAAGATGGGGCAGCCCAATACCCAACCTGACAGATAAACAGGCACACACACTTACAACTCCCTATACATGCTCCCAGGTCCAGGTAATAATACTCCAGAGAGGCAACCAGCCTCTGAACCCAGGAGGTAGTCTCCTTCATTCTGGGGTGGAGACAAGCAGACCACCCATGCTCCCATAATAGTAGAGCAGCCCATCAGACCAGGGCTGGGTACTGCCCAAACCCAAACGACCTCAGTTAAGACACCAACCGCCCATCCCATCCCCAACTCTATGAGACAGAGCCAAAAAACAGCCAACACGATCCAAATGAGTAACCCAACCAGAGCCGACCCGGGATGAAACAATTCCATCACCCCAAAGGACACCTTTCACAACTCAATGCTTCCCACCCCCCATGAACCTCAAAATGGGGGGTGGGAATTGTTTCCCAACCCCCAGATTGAGCACACAAATATTAAACCAGTGCTCCAGAAGTTCCAAAAATCCTCTCCCTGTAGGTAGCCAGTGCCACACGAAGTAGCACCGGGCACCCCACCAATCCCACTCTATGAACACAGAGGCACCCAACAGTGCCAGCTCAGTACAAACCTCACCCCTATACACCCACACTGCAAAGTCAAACCACACTCACAACTGGCACCACCCAGGGTCACGTACACACCCCCAGCAAACCCATCTCTGTCAGAACCCTGTGGTCCTCCAGCCAAAACCAGGAAAAAAAATACACAAATCTGAACTATTCAAAGAAAACCAAAATGCCAGCCTCAGTCCCAGGTGACTCTTGACAATTCATTCCCCAACAAGGACCCTGACCAGATGACCCACGCCTACTCCAGATCTTCAGTGTCTTATTGCAAACAGCAGATGAGGGTGTGGAGAGACGCTCATTGATGTGGTGTTGATCAGTGTAATATATCACTAAATTAAACTCAGCTGATACAAAGTAGGGGAATTGGAATTGCTTCCTCATATTGCTGGTCTGATGACATGTTGCCATGTGATGTATCATGTGAGAATCATATGAGTGAAGAGTACATAAATCAACAGTGAGATGAAGGAAACTATAGGCAAGCTCTCCCCATACGGAAATGCAAACCGGCTCCTATCGGCAGGGTACCTACATATGCAAATGGTTCTTTTAAGAAATTATTGGACAATAAACAGGTATATTTTTAAAAACTTTGTGAGACTAAACTTGTCAGGAAATGTGACATCAAACATTTGATTTATTTTAAATATGCTGCAAAATGTCTTTTGTCTCTCAGCCTCGGTCTAACATTTCTGTTGCGTTTGATGATGATGGGTTATTGGAAAGAATGACCACCTTTGCCCTGTGCACAATCGTATCATGTGTGTTTCTCTTCATTAATGGAACCATTTTGTTCATTCTGAGAAGTAAATCTGTTTTTCGTGACACCTGTCGGTATATTCTCCTGTTTAATCTTCTTCTTGCAGATACTGCACAGTTAGTAATATCTCAGGTTCTGTTTCTACTTTCTGTTTGTAGAATTACACTAACATATCCTCTCTGTGGCATGCTAACTGTTTTAGGCATTCTCACAAATGTAATCTCTCCTCTAACGCTGATGGTGATGTCTCTGGAGCGGTGTGTAGCTGTCTGCCTCCCTTTGAGACATGCTATGATCGTCACCATCAGAAACACGAGACTGGCAATTATTGCAGTTTGGACTTTGAGTTCTTTACATAATATTTTTCGTGGTATTTTGCTGTTAGATGTTCCTTTTGAAGACCTAGACAGTCTGCAAATGAAAGAGTTATGCACTGATCGCACAGTGCTGCTTGGATCCAGGTCAAAAGTTTATGACAGTGCTTTCACTGGGCTCCTGTTTGCTTCAGCAGCCATGGCAATCATTTCTTCCTATGTTGGTGTAATAATAGCAGCCAGGTCAGCATCTACAGGGAAAGCTTCAGCCTTGAAGGCTCGTAATACATTGGTGCTACATTTGGTGCAGCTATGCCTCAGTTTGTCCTCAACTATTTTCAACCCATTGCTTGTAGCTCTTATAAAAATTGTTCAAACTGTTGTGTTTATACGGTTACATAAATTTCTGTATATATTAATGATTTTATTCCCTAGATGTTTGAGTTCTTTAATTTATGGCCTCAGAGATCAGACTATCAGACCTATTCTTCTGGGCCATCTAGGTTGTCATCTAAAACGTAAAGTTGTTGCTGTCAGTTGTTGAAAAGTTCAGCTTCCGTCAAGGTCTTTATAACTGTGAAAGAAAGACTGTTACACAGTCATAATCAGCTTTATTAGTGTCTTAAATATAGTGAAAATTGTATTAGAGGTTATATTTTGAATTAACAAAACGTCTTAATGCAATGTTTTACTGTTGTGAATAATCCATATAAACTAAGGTCCATAAATAAGACTGAGGAATGTAAGAGACAGCAGAAGAATCTGAGGAGGAATAAAGTCCAACATATTATGACATTTATAAGTCTATTAAAGCAAATGCCATCGAACTAAAACCTTTCAGTTATGTTTACATTTTCCCATTGAATTCTAATGAAACACATAGTACGTATGTATACCTGTCTGTAAATGTAACTATAAAAATAAAGAGGAACATAAATTTTAAAGAAGAGTCATTTAATTGTCTTTATTGGATCAAAGTTATGTGACAGAGAGCAGGAGCCTCAAGTATAAAAGCGTGTGTGGCTTTCATACTGAAATTTTGTGTTAGGGAGAATTTCTGAAACTTGCAGCGCACAAAAATTCATTTGTATAAAGCTGTGGGTAGATTTGTCACTGCAGAAGTTCCCTTTATAACTTCTGATTTCCAGTGAATCTGTGTGATATGTTTCTCTCTTTAAATGCTTATTGAAATGAGTATAAATTCCCAGTAGGCTTCCACCACATGTCTGAATGATCATGACAACGGCCTCTATTGAGTCTGTTTCCAACTACGGCTCACAATATTATTATATGGGGTGTGAATGCCTGGTGTACACCTTTTGGAAAAAAAGTGTATTTGCCAAAGACTTGACTAAATGTAAGAAAAAAGAAGAAACAACTGAGTGTTTGAACTGCTCATACAGTTAGAGGGGAAGGACTAAGTCTTTTGAAAACGAGTCACCATAGATAAAACAGGTAACAACCAGTGGAAAGCCACACACATTGAAGCCATCTTGCATCTCAGAATAGAAGAGCGAAAGAAGTTTGAAGAGAGTACAAGACAACAGCCTGCTGCTACACCTGCATAAGAGAAAGAAAAAACAAACAAACCGAGAAACCACAGTGGCACACAACATATGCATATACAATAATGTCACTGGAATGTACATGGTACTAATTAATACAAAATATGTTTCGTGCCAACTGCAGCCCTACAGAGTGTATCCAAACACCTGTGGGAGTAAGCGGTTTCTCAATTCGAATGTTCAATAAAGATGCCGCAGATCTGACTCCCATGACCTGTGGACGACATCCAAACATTCCCCAGAACATGGGAGCAGTGAGAACAACAGCACAGGGACAGCTGACCATCCCAGAGCAGATCCAGCTTTATACCCCAGGGCAGAGGTCCCACCCAATGGCAGAGAGTGTGATGAGGGAGGAAACAGGCCCCATGTTTGGTGGGTTTCTTGATCCAGAAGATGGGGCAGCCCAATACCCAACCTGACAGATAAACAGGCACACACACTTACAACTCCCTATACATGCTCCCAGGTCCAGGTAATAATACTCCAGAGAGGCAACCAGCCTCTGAACCCAGGAGGTAGTCTCCTTCATTCTGGGGTGGAGACAAGCAGACCACCCATGCTCCCATAATAGTAGAGCAGCCCATCAGACCAGGGCTGGGTACTGCCCAAACCCAAACGACCTCAGTTAAGACACCAACCGCCCATCCCATCCCCAACTCTATGAGACAGAGCCAAAAAACAGCCAACACGATCCAAATGAGTAACCCAACCAGAGCCGACCAGGGATGAAACAATTCCATCACCCCAAAGGACACCTTTCACAACTCAATGCTTCCCACCCCCCATGAACCTCAAAATGGGGGGTGGGAATTGTTTCCCAACCCCCAGATTGAGCACACAAATATTAAACCAGTGCTCCAGAAGTTCCAAAAATCCTCTCCCTGTAGGTAGCCAGTGCCATACGAAGTAGCACCGGGCACCCCACCAATCCCACTCTATGAACACAGAGGCACCCAACAGTGCCAGCTCAGTACAAACCTCACCCCCTACACCCACACTGCAAAGTCAAACCACACTCACAACTGGCACCACCAAGGGTCACGTACACACCCCATCTCTGTCAGAACCCTGTGGTCCTCCAGCCAAAACCAGGAAAAAAATACACAAATCTGAACTATTCAAAGAAAACCAAAATGCCAGCCTCAGTCCCAGGTGACTCTTGAGATTTCATTCCCCAACAAGGACCCTGACCAGATGACCCACGCCTACTCCAGATCTTCAGTGACTTATTGCAAACAGCAGATGAGGGTGTGGAAAGATGCTCATTGATGTGGTGTTGATCAGTGTAATATATCACTAAATTAAACTCAGCTGTTGGGTTTGATACAAAGTTGGGGAATTGGAATTGCTTCGTCATATTGCTGGTCTGATGACATGTTGCCATGTGATGTATCATGTGAGAATCATATGAATGACGAGTACATAAATCAACAGTGAGATTATGGAAATCCAAACCGACTCCTATCGGCAGGGTACCTACATATGCAAATGGTTCTTTTAAGAAATTATTGGACAACAAACAGGCATATTTTTAAAAACCTTGTGAGACTAAACTTGTCAGGAAATGTGACATCTAACATTTCTATTTATTTTAAATATGCTGCAAAATGTCTTTTGTCTCTCAGCCTCGGTCTAACATTTCTGTTGCGTTTGATGATGATGGGTTATTGGAAAGAATGACCACCTTTGCTCTGTGCACAATCGTATCATGTGTGTTTCTCTTCATTAATGGAACCATTTTGTTCATTCTGAGAAGTAAATCTGTTTTTCGTGACACCTGTCGGTATATTCTCCTGTTTAACCTTCTTCTTGCAGATACTGCACAGTTAGCAGTATGTCAAGTTCTGTTTCTACTTTCTGTTTGTAGAATTACACTAACATATCCTGTCTGTGGCATGCTAATTGTTTTAGGCATTCTCACAAATGTAATCTCTCCTCTAACGCTGATGGTGATGTCTCTGGAGCGGTGTGTAGCTGTCTGCCTCCCTTTGAGACATGCTATGATCGTCACCATCAGAAACACGAGACTGGCAATTATTGCAGTTTGGACTTTGAGTTCATTACATAATATCTTCCGTGGTATTTTGCTGTTGGATTTTCCTTTTGAAGACCTAGACAGTCTGCAAATGACAAGTTTATGCTCTGATCTCGCAATGCAGCTTGGATCCAGGTCTAAAGTTTATGACAATGCTTTCACTGGTATTCTTTTTGCTTCAGCAGCCATGGCAATCATTTCTTCCTATATTGGTGTAATAATAGCAGCCAGGTCAGCATCTACAGGGAAAGCTTCAGCCTTGAAGGCTCGTAAAACACTGATGCTACATTTGGTGCAGCTATGCCTCAGTCTGTCCTCAACTATTTACAACCCAATGCTTATAGCTCTTATAAAAATTGTTCAAGGGGAAAGCTTTTTACGATTAAATAGATTCCTTTATATATTAATGATTATATTCCCTAGATGCTTGAGTTCTTTAATTTATGGCCTTAGAGATCAGACTATCAGACCTATTCTTCTGGGCCATCTAGACTGTCAACTAAAACGTAAAGCTGTTGCAGTCAGTGGTTGAAAGTTCATCTTCTGTCAAGGTCTTCATAACTGAAAAAAACCTAAGACAGTCATACAGTCATCAGCTTTATTGGTGTCTTAGAGTGAAAACTGTGTCAAAATGTGATTTTTTTTAAATCAATGAAAATTGTAATTCAGTGGTTTACTGTTGGGTATAATGCATATAAGCTTGAAGAACACAAATAAGACTGGGATGAATCTAGGAGGCAGCAGAATAATCTGTGGAGGTATAACAGTTCAACAAATCATATTTATAAAACAAGTATTTTTGAAACAAATGTCATCTGATTAAAACCTTTAACTTTTCATTGAATTTAAATAAAATACATGGTATATACATTTATGTCTGTAAATGTAACAATAAATAAAAAAGAGCAACATAAATTTTAAAGAGTCCAATGACCCTTTTATTCTACCAAAGTGACAGAATAGAGGCTTCGTATATAAATGTGCACAGCTTTCATACTGAAATTCCATGGGAGGGAGAAATTATAAAACTTGGAAAGATACAGAAATAAAAAATTGATTTACACCTAATAGTAATAGATTTGATTTAAAAGGTACCCTTCATTGCATACAAGATAACCTTTACAAAACAAAAAAACTAAAAGTAACCAATTAAAATACTAACAAAAGAAAATTTAGAGATCAAACAAGTGAAAATGCTTTTTTGAACAGATGAGTTTTCAGCCAGGACTTAAAAGCAGTACTGAATGGAGGAAACAATTATTCCACAGTGTGAAGTAATCATGTTCAACCAAGCCAACGGGCCACTATGCGGTTTGGCACATTTTCACATCACATAAGCCGTACATTTACAGAACCTACCATGAACAGGGAGTGCATGCAAACTCCATGCAGAAAGACCCCGGGCCGGGCATCAAATCCAGGACCTCCTTGCTGCAAGGCAACAGTGATACCAACTGTGCAGCCCAATATTACAACTTAACATCTTGAAATAGGCCTCTGTCTCTTCAACCTTAAAAGATGGAGTCATTTACACCCAACAAGTTTTTTACTCTGTGCACATCTGGCAGGGTTGCACTAACCCTGTATACAGGTTTTACAAAATGTATTTTGTGTGTGGGGTTTTTGGAAACTGACAGTCTGACCTACTTCCCCGTTGTCTGAATGTGACATTTGCCACACTCCTCCTGAGTGTCAAGCTAAGACTGTGGGGAGGTTAAGAAGTTCCTACTCTTTCCAACACCCCACTTTCAATACATCATTATGTGCAGTTCCACCAGGTGTTTGCTAATTGCTGCTACTGCTAGTCTGGTGGAGCTGAGCAGGGGAGGCACAAGGAAGGGGTGCACTGTGAGGAAGAAGCTCAGTTAGACACTGCAGCTACAAGGCAGAGCTTTGGGTAAACCCTCCCCCCCTCCACCCAATGAACAGTGACCCCCACAAAAAATGCCACAGTTGGCTGACCGGCCAGTCACCACACACAGCCACGTTGACGCCTCCCCGCTGGAACCCACTCTTCCTCCAGGTCTCCAATCCCTAATGGCAAAAGCAGGAGTGTGGAAAGACCCCAGGCCTCTCTCTGTCAGCTCAAATGTGGTGTTTTATATTTCACTGAACCACTATTTCTCAACTGTGCTCCTCATGAACCACTTACCCTGCATATTTTAGATGCACCTCTGTTCCAGAACAGCTGATTCAAATGATTGCATGACCTTCTATGGAGCCATCAAGTGCTGCAGACAGTTGTTAATCACACACTTATTCAAGTCTGGTGTGTGGCATGCTGTTTGTTTCTCTTCATCAATGGAACCTAACACCTGCAGCGAAGTGGTCCCTGAGGACCAGAACAGAGAAACACTGGACTAAATAAAACTCAGCTATTGGACTTGTACCTCACCAACTTGACACAAAGTTGGGGAGGTACAATCGCATCACCGTATACTGATCAGAGGACATAAATCAAAAGTGAGATAAAGGAAACTCTATAGACATGCTCTGCCCATATGGAAGTGCAAACTGGCTCCTAGTGGCGGGGTACCTACATAGGTGAATTCATTCTAGAATTGCACTGCAGAGGGTAGAAGCAAGTTGTAGCAGCTCTTTGGGATTGATAAAATCAATTTCAAGTTTTGAATTTCAATTGAAGGTTTCTTCAACTGAAGGGGTTTTTGGAAAATAAACAGATATGTTTTGTTTAAACAAAATCTGATAGCCTACGTTTTTCAGCAAATGTGACATGAATATATTTGCCTGAATTCTACATCTCGCAGAATATTTCAAAATATTCTGCGAGATGTCTTTTGTCTCTCAGCCTCGGTCTAACATTTCTGTTGAGTTTGATGATGTTGGGCTACTGGAAAGAGTGATCACCTTCACTCTGTGCACAATCCCATCCTGTTTGTTTCTCTTCATTAATGGAACCATTTTGTTCACTTTGAGGAGTAAATCTGTTTTACGTGACACCTGTCGGTATATTCTCCTGTTTAACCTCCTTCTTGCAGATACTGCACAGTTAGCAGTATGTCAAGTTCTGTTTCTACTATCTGTTTGTAGAATTACACTAACATATCCTGTCTGTGGCATGCTAACTGTTTTTGCAAATATCACAAATGTAATCTCTCCTCTAACGCTGATGGTGATGTCTCTGGAGCGGTGTGTAGCTGTCTGCCTCCCTTTGAGACATGCTATGATCGTCACCATCAGAAACACGAGACTGGCAATTATTGCAGTTTGGACTTCCAGTTCATTACATAATATATTTCGTGTTATTTTGATGTTAGATTTTCCTTTTGAAGACCTAGACAGTCTACAAATGCCAAATTTATGCAATGAATTCGGTATGCTGCTTGGATCCAGGTCAAAAGTTTATGACAATGCTTTCACTGGGTTTCTGTTTGCTTCAGCAGCCACTGTAATCATTTCTTCCTATATCGGTGTAATAATAGCAGCCAGGTCAGCATCTACAGGGAAAGCTTCAGCCTTGAAGGCTCGTAATACATTGATACTACATTTGGTGCAGCTATGCCTCAGTTTGTCCTCAACTATTTACAACCCATTGCTTGTAGCGCTTTTGAAAATTATTCAAAGTGTTGGGTTTATACGATTAAATAAATTTCTTTATGTTTTAATTATTTTATTTCCCAGATGCTTGAGTTCTTTAATTTATGGCCTCAGAGATCAGACTATCAGACCTATTCTTCTGGGCCATCTAGGTTGTCAACGGAAACTCAAAATTGTTCCAGACAGTGGCTGAAAAGTTCAGCTTCAGTTAAGGTCTTCATATGTGTGAAAGAAAGACGGTTTACACAGTCAACGGATTTATTATAGATTCATCTAGTGAAACTCACACGTATTTATTTTTTAGCAGCAGTGTCTTCATAGGTCTGCCTAAAAAGTCAATACAGAACTTTGCTGCTGGCTTTCTGTCTAAAACCAGGATGATAAAGCACATCGCCCAGTTCTAAAGTTTTTTCACTGAGACAATAGACTTTAAGATACTGTTGGTAGTTTATAAATCACTGAATGCTTTAGCAACAAAATACATTAAAGATCTGCTGTTGTTGTATCAACCTTCCCGAACCTCTCAGATCTTCTGGTTCTGGTTCTGCTCTGCACCCCCAGAACCAGAACCAAACATGGAGAAGCAGCATTCAGCTTCTATGGACTACAAATCTGGGACAAAGTTCCAGAAAACTGCAAAACTGCTGAAACAATAAGTTCCTTTAAATCAAGACTAAAAGCCCACTGGTTTAGAGTTGGTTTTCAAAAATAATAAATGACACATCAAATCAATATATTTGATGTTAACGGTGGCACTTGGGAAAAAAATGTGAAATGTTTACTATTAATGTTAGAAAGATTTTGTTTTTATGACACTGAACTACCTTGATGCTGAAGTGTGGCTTTCAATCAACTTGATTGCTTGTTGTATTGATTTCTGAAATATGGTTAAATTTATGTTAAAATGTTATTGTCTGAATGAGATTAAAGTCTTAATGCAACATTTTCCTGTTGTGGAGATTCCATATAAGCAAAGGCTGTCCAATAGGTGTGAACCTACTGGACAGCAGAATCTGAGGAGGTTTAAAAGTCCAACATATAATATTTGTAAAAGAAAGAAAGTCTGTTGAAACATGTCATCTGACCAAAATCTGATGCGTTTACATTTTTCACTGAAGTTAAATAAAAACTGTCAAAATTAGTTGCAATCATTCCTTATTTCAATGTAACAAATAATTAAGTGTATAATTAAGACATAAAAGTATTGACAGTCTGAGCAGTTGCATGTTGTAGGGCTCAGTGTCAAAAGACTTATTTATATTGTTTGCTGTTGCAGATGTGAGAAACTATGAGTTAAACTGCAAATACTTCAAATTGTTTTACAGAAATATATTTCTTTTAAAGGGGACATATTATGCAAGATCCACTTTTTTGCATACTTTGAAAGCCTAGGACTGCAAAGAAATTAAATTTATTCTCTCCCGGTGCTGCATAGATATCTGTATTATTTTTGCATCTTATTTCAGCCTGTTAATTTTTTACTGTTGATTATAATGTTTTCTTGCCTATGACATCACCACATTTGCTATGGAACTGCTAAACAAGGTCATAACTCCCAGCTAATCAGTTCTATGAACACGCCATTTTTTTTAAACTGTAAAGATTCCTAAATTTCGGAATGAAAACTTAGCCATGGCAATCATTTATTGATTAAATATTAAAGGAAAATGGTTTTATTTGAATGAGTTGTGATGTTTGTGAAGGATTTTGAAGAGAGTATAAACTATATACATTTGACTAACTTGAGAAAGGGTGAGATTGTTCCATGTTTAATGTAGAACACAATGGAGGATTAAAGGACAAACTCATCTGAGGGACAAGAGAAACCTGTGTATTAGTATTAAAGAATCTGATTCATTTTAACTATCCAATTAATTCATTTACCTGTAAGGCTACAATTGTTGAAAATGACTGCAGTAAAAACTGACCAATCCAAGGCTATATAGTGAAAACTGACTAATCAAACATCAGTGGACAATATCCCAGCAGTAGGAGAAGAGGCCCTCAGGGCCACAGTGGGCTGAAGAGACAGACGCTGCCTTGCCTTTGAGAGTCACCCCCAGAGTTCCCTTGTAAGACGTTACTGTTTAAAGAAGCATATAAAATTGTAGAAGAGTGCAGACCTTCAGTCATTTAAGTCACAGCTGACCAGTGGCCAAAGTTAGTAAAACCATTAACACTTTATTTGACAGGGTGTGCATAAGACTGACATGACTGTCATAAACATGACATGACAGCTGTTATAAACATGAAAGAGGGTAAGGGTAATGTCTATGTTCATAGACATTCATAGACATTCTTTATGAATGTCTATGAATGTTGTCATGAAGTGTCATTTTGTAAATAATGAAACTTTTAAAGCAACGTTGGTCTAAAAGTTGCCTTGAAAGTCCATTAAAAGTGCCAACTTTGCATTAAAAGTGTCATTGTTTACCGAATGACACTTCGTGACAACAGTCATTAATAAAGATTCATTGATGTTCATTACAGGTGCTGTCACGTTTATGAGTGTCATGTCAGTTGTATGCACACCCCGTCAAAGTGTTACCGTAAAACCAAGCAATAAAGAACCACTGAAATCTCAAAATCAGATTTGTGAGGAAATAAGATGTTGATTAGAGAAAAACTGGCTTCATGTTTCAACATATCCTACTGGCATTAAAATGGTCCTAAAATGTCACACAACATATAGTCAAAAGTATTGGGTATGGACAGAGTACATTGAATACCAAATGCAAATATATTCCATTTTACACCATGGCATATATTGTAAACAGAAAAAAATAAACACGGTTCAGAGTAAAATAAAGGGGAGGATTGCATCACCATGGTACTAGTCTGATGAACTTTTGCCATGTGATGCATTAAGTGAGAGTCAAATGAGGACAGAGTACATAAATCAACAGTGAGGTGAAGGAAACACTACAGAGAATGTTTTTCCCACATGGAGATGCTAACATGCTTTTAGCAGCAGGGTACATGGATAGCTGAAGTTTCTTGAAGGGTTTTTGGAGAGTAAATTTTTTGTAAGAATTGGAATATGACAACATTTTCAGATTGATTTTCTATTAATTTTAAATATTCTGCAAAATGTCTTTTGTCTCTCAGCCTCGGTCTAACATTTCTATTGAGTTTGATGATGTTGGGTTATTGGAAAGAATGACCACATTTGCTCTGTCCACAATCCCATCCTGCGTGTTTCTCTTCATTAATGGAACCATTTTGTTCACTTTGAGGAGTAAATCTGTTTTTCGTGACACCTGTCGGTATATTCTCCTGTTTAATCTCCTAATAGCAGATACTGCACAGTTAGCAGTATGTCAAGTTCTGTTTCTACTTTCTGTTTGTAGAATTACACTAACATATCCTGTTTGTGGCATGCTAACTGTTTTTGCAAATATCACAAATGTAATCTCTCCTCTAACGCTGATGGTGATGTCTCTGGAGCGGTGTGTAGCTGTCTGCCTCCCTTTGAGACATGCTATGATCGTCACCATCAGAAACACGAGACTGGCAATTATTGCCGCTTGGACTTCCAGTTCATTACATAATATATTTCGTGTTATTTTGCTGTTAGATTTTCCTTTTGAAGACCTAGACAGTCTGCAAATGAGAGATTTGTGTTCTGAACTCACAATGCTACTTGGATCCAGGTCTAAAATGTATGATAATGCTTTCACTGGTTTTCTTTTTGTTTCAGCAGCCATTGTAATCATTTCTTCCTATGTTGGTGTAATAATAGCAGCCAGGTCAGCATCTACAGGGAAAGCTTCAGCCTTGAAGGCTCGTAATACATTGGTGCTACATTTGGTGCAGCTATGCCTCAGTTTGTCTTCAACTATTTACAACCCAATGCTTATAGCTCTTATTAAAATAGTTCAAACTGTAGTATTTCTACGATTACACAAATTTCTTTATGTATTAATCATTTTATTCCCCAAGTGTTTGAGTTCTTTAATTTATGGCCTAAGAGATCAGACTATCAGACCTATTCTTCTGTCCCTTCTAGGTTGTCATCTAAAACATAAAGCTGTTGCCGTCAGTTGTTCAAAGTTCAGCTTCTGTCAAGGTCTTCATAACTGTGAAAAAAACTAATACAGTTACATAGTTATCAGCTTTATTAGTGTCTTAAATTTAGTGAAAATTTTGTTAGAGGGTTGTTTTTTAATGCATTCTTTTGCTGTTGTGAATAATCCATATTATCAACGAGACCACAAATAAGACTGGGATGAATCTGCAAATATGGCACCGTCTAACAGATCATGACATTTATAAAAGTACGTGTTGAAAGAAATATCTGACTAAAACTTTTATCTTTATACTAAATTCAAATGAAAAACTTTCTATGTATGTTTATGTCTGCAAATATATGACAAACATGTATTTTAATTTTAAAGAATTCTGTCATCTTTATTTCACATAAAAGTAGATTGACAGACTGCACAGTACTGAATTGTCACTTATATTAAAGAACACAAATCTCCGCCTGTTCCTCATCAGGAGGAATCACGTACCTAACAGAGGAGTTGAACCACAAGACCACATGGTTAACACCCTTTGTCTTGAAAAGAGGCCCTCTTAGTTTTCACTGTGTGCTGCTGAAATTACCAGTAGTTCTTAGCTGTAGAGTTTCTGTCCCCCTTTCAGTCCTTTGTCCTGTGAAGGAGTCACTCCTGGACTGCAGCTCGCCTTCCCATCACCTTCTACAGTTCTGATTTTCACTTCCTGACTTACCTGTCAATCCCATCACAACTTCTTCAAATAGTCCTTCTGAAAACACTTACCTGGAGTCCTACCTGATAAAACACTTACTTGTCCACCAACACGACTTCCAGCTATGGAATACTCTCATGGAGGTATGAAAAAACATCTATGGGTCAGAATATTGAAACTTTAATATGAAATAGGTTGACCATATTGAAATGACCCAATAGAATCACAAATAAACCTAGTGTTAATAAACATTCATTTGTAGCTGCACTCCACTAATATGATTAAACAAAAGATGACTTAAAAATATTACCTCTACCAATACATAAAAGGAAATTCCTTAAATCTAAGAAAAAGTTTGAAAGAGGGTAACAGAATGAAGATATTTGAGCCCATTAGATTCTTCACAGAACAGTGAATAAAACTGAACAAAAACAAGAAAATGTGGTAAAATGTACCATCTAAATGTAATGGTTACTACAAAGGGTCATAACAAGGTGTTCGGTATAGAGTTTACTTTTTATACAATATGTTGCATTTCTGTATTGTTTTCCAACTGGGGCACATACAGCAAAAATAAAACATTTAAGCAATTTAATATGTTTTCTAATTTATCACATTAATTTACACTGAAATTCTTCTGAGATGTAGTCATAAGAACTTGAATAACAAAGTGGTATGGTCACATGCTGCCATGTGACGTGTCAGGAAAATCAGATGAGAACACAACATATATTAAATATGAAGATGAGCAGCAAACCCTGCAGACTGCCTCTGCCTTCGGTTCACAATTTAGATGCACAGGTGATGCATCTTGCTGAGATTTTCTTAAGCATATCTATGTTTAAAGACTAAATGTAATATGTTGAAATAATATAGGTTACAATTTGGAAATCATTGACTTTTGGACGTTTTAAATTTCCTGTACCATGTCCTATGTCTCTCAGACTAACATCTCTGTTGAGCTGCAATATCAGGAGTTTCTGGAAAGAGTGATCACTTTCACTCTGTGCACAATCCCATCCTGTGTGTTTCTCTTCATTAATGGAACCATGTTGTTCACTTTGAGGAGTAAATCTGTTTTTCGTGACACCTGTCGGTATATTCTCCTGTTTAATCTCCTAATAGCAGATACTGCACAGTTAGCAGTATGTCAAGTTCTGTTTCTACTTTCTGTTTGTAGAATTACACTAACATATCCTGTCTGTGGCATGCTAATTGTTTTAGGCATTCTCACAAATGTAATCTCTCCTCTAACGCTGATGGTGATGTCTCTGGAGCGGTGTGTAGCTGTCTGCCTCCCTTTGAGACATGCTATGATCGTCACCATCAGAAACACGAGACTGGCAATTATTGCAGTTTGGACTTCCAGTTCATTACATAATATATTTCGTGTTATTTTGCTGTTAGATTTTCCTTTTGAAGACCTAGACAGTCTACAAATGCCAAATTTATGCAATGAATTCAATATGCTGCTTGGATCCAGGTCAAAGGTTTATGACAATGCTTTCACTGGGTTTCTGTTTGCTTCAGCAGCCACTGTAATCATTTCTTCCTACGTTGGTGTAATAATAGCAGCCAGGTCAGCATCTACAGGGAAAGCTTCAGCCTTGAAGGTTCGTAATACGTTGGTGCTACATTTGGTACAGCTATGCCTCAGTTTGTCCTCAACTATTTACAACCCATTGCTTGTAGCTCTTATAAAAATTGTTCAAACTGTTGTGTTTATACGGTTACATAAATTTCTGTATATATTAATGATTATATTCCCTAGATGCTTGAGTTCTTTAATTTATGGTCTTAGAGATCAGACTATCAGACCTATTCTTCTGGGCCATCTAGACTGTCAACTAAAACATAAAGCTGTTGCAGTCAGTGGTTGAAAAGTTTAGATTTTGTCAAACTCTTCATGAATGAATGAATGAATGAATGAATGACAAACACAGTTTTCATGTTTCAAATGTAGGAACATTTATGTTAAAAGGTTTTTAAGACCAATAAGTCATACTTCAATGTTTTTCTGTTGTGGAGAATCCATATAAGCAAAGAAACCACTAATAAAGGGATTAATCTAAGAGAAAGCAGAAGAATATGAGTACATAAAATTGTCTATTATATGATGACATTTATAAAACAAAGGAAGTCCGTTGAAACAAATGTCATCTGGCAAAAAACCTGAAGTTGTTTGACTTTGTCACTGAATTGAAATAACTATTGTATGTATGTGTAATTAAGTGTAATCATAAAAAATTAAAGCACAAGGAACTTAATCTAAAAAAGTCAATCTTTGTGGTGTCATTGTATCAAAGGTAAGGTGTACGTTGAATTATCACCTCTACCAGAGTTTTCCATACGACCCTGAACTAAACTGTTAACTGTGTTAAAAATGTGATGAGGAAACGTGACGACTGGCACATAACAGATGTGTCTGAGGTTGAACAGATTCTTTTGCCACTAAAATGGTCATTGTATGAAAAGGAGTACATGTTGTGTCACATAACATATTGCCAAAAGTATTGAGTCATCCCTCCAAATTGTGTTCTGGTGTTCCAGTCACTTCCATGGCTACAGGTGTGTACAATACAGCTCCCAGGCCTGTAAGTTGCTGCTATAAGCATTTAAATTGCACCATGGTACCAGATACCCCAGGATCGCTTCATGGCATTATAGCAGTGCAGTACCCCGTATAGAACCAACAGCAGCTCAGGCCTGGATAAATCAGACAGTGTAATCAGCATGTGCTGTGGTGTATTTTATGCAGAAGTTATCAACTTTCTGCACAGAAAATAGCAAAAACCAAACTCCAAACTTTAGTTATTGAAATGGCTTTTATGGACATTGTGTGTTTTTTAAACCTTGCTAGGTTTGAAGAACAGCTTCTGGTTTATCTGCTCAATTTGACTACTGGTTTCCAGATGAAACCCAGAACTGAACCTTAGCGGTACAGAAGTCACTCCAGACATGACTTCTGTAAAGGGAATAGATGTTTTACCAGGAGATGATCTGTTTTAAGGGCTGTTGAAAGCTTTTTTGGGGGAGAAATAGGTGACAGGCTTTTAAGAAGCAATCTACTGTGGTAAGGATGATACAGAATCCTTTAGTTGATGGCAAGCAGGTAACAAAATTCAGAGCAATATGCGACCAAGGACATTTGAGTATAGCCAGCACTTGAGGAGGTTTGTTACGGGCACAGACCTCAGATGCCTGGACCTACTCCTTCACTTTTTTATATAGAGAAGGCCACCAGAAGGTTCGTCAAAGGAGGAACAGTGTAACTAATACCAGGATGACAGGAGGACCTCAGTGTGGACCCAGTGAATGAGGCAAGGGCAAACTGAGGTGAGAACATAAGTACGACTGGATGGGCCAATACCTGTGTCGGGTTGAGAACATTGGGACTGGAGAATGGCATTGTGACCATCCCAAGTAATGGCTCCTGCCTTACATACAGGGGATAGAATGGTGTCAGCTATCTTGACAAAGTATTGAGTTTTGTGAACCTGGTTGATATGAAATAAAGTTTAATCAGGAGAAGAACAAAGACAATCGGCTAAGTCGCTTTGCCTCTTGTAGGTTATAAAGATTCTTATGGTCAGCAACCCACGATTATAGGACGTTCTGCCTGAAGCCAAGGATCCCATTCATCAAACGCCAACATCACAGTCAAAAGCTCTGAGTCCCATAAATCATGATATTAAAAGGAAGACAGATGATGAGAGAAAAAGACACAGGGATGCAGTTTATAATCCTTAGTGATCTGAGAAAGTACAGCTCCCACAAAATATGTGTGATCCATGTGCCGTGTTTCAATGCTTTCTGGAGAAAACAATCCATCAGTTAGGGGGATAAAATAAAGACAAAGATCAGCTGCTAAATGTCCTTATTACAGTTGCGTTGAGCCAATCTAAATAAATTTTTCCCTTGCATCTATCTTCTACAATAGAAGGTAGGTTAGTTGTGCTTAATGTCACTTGAATTTAATCTCATCTAAAAACAACAGGAAAGAAAAATCACAAGCAAACTCCTTGGTGATTTCACAAGAGGGATTAGGTCATTCCTTACTAAATGATGGTGACGTGTGGTGTATCAGATGAACAATTAATAAGAGCAGAACCTGTCACCCACCGTAATGAACGTCAAGTGACCAGCTTACCGTGACGAGCTGTGTGCAGGTGGATTGACTTGGCATAAATGTAGTTTTTTCCCCGTGAATACCAAGAATTTGTGTTTGATGTGTGCATCCAAATCTTTTTAAATACCAACTGAATTTTTTTTTTCTGTATTCATGATACCAAAAGTACATTTTCAGCAATTTTAGGAACTCTTCAGTATGTTCAATGTGTCACAGTCTGAGTCCAACATGACAACAGCAAGTCAGAACCAGGATCTGTTGAGGATAGCACTAATTTCCACCCTGTCTACAGTTCCATCATTTGTTTTTCTCTACATCAATGGGACCATTCTGTTCACGCTGAGGAGCAAACCTGTGTTTCGTGACACCTGTCGTTACATTCTACTCTACAACCTTCTTCTGGCAGACACTGTCCAGCTGGCGCAGAGTCAAATGCAGTTCTTACTGTCAGTGTGCAGAGTCAAACTGGCTTATTCGCTGTGTACTGTTCTTAGCATGCTTGCCAATCTTACGACTGGGATTTCTCCCCTAACACTGGTGGTAATGCCATTAGAGAGATATGTGGCTGTGTGCTACCCACTGAGGCACTCTTCCATCATCACCGTCAGAAACACAACTGTGGTAATCATTGCAATTTGGGCTGTCAGTTCACTGAACAATCTCACTCGTGTTTTGATGTTTTTAGAGTTTTCTTTAGAGAAAATGGAGAGTTGGGAAGTAGAAGATGTTTGTTCTAATTTCGCTTTGGTGCTTGGTGCTGTAACTGCAGAATATGACAGGGCCTATACATGTGTTGTATTTGTGTCAGCTGGTGTTGCTACAACTTTCTCCTATGTTAGTGTCATTATAGCGGCCAGGTCAGCCTCCACAGACAAAGCTTTAGCTCATAAGGCCCGTAACACCCTGCTGTTGCACCTGGTTCAACTGGGCCTGAGTCTTTCCTCAACCATTTACAACCCACTCATTGTAGCACTTTCAAAAATCCTAACAAGAGTGGCATTTTCATGGGTTGTAAATGTTTTTTATGTTTGTTTTATTATCTTCCCCAGATGTTTGAGTTCTCTAATCTATGGGCTAAGAGATCAGACCATCAGACATGCTCTTTTGTATTATCTGTGTTGTCGAATGAAAGTTAAAATCAGTGGCTAGTAGTTTTTCCACTCAGCACATATTTTGTCCATAAGATATGGGACTCTGTATCTAGGCTAAAAACCCAGCTGTTTAGAGTTACTTTTGAAACCTAATCAGAAAACATTAATCAATCATCTGATGTGCAAAATGTAATGTTGACTGTGTGTTCTATGACTTTGTATTTTTGTTTTTATGATGTAAAGCCCTTTGAAATGTCTTGTTGTTGAGAGGTGCTACACAAATACAATTTGATTGATTGTATTCCAGAAGATGTAAACAGTTTGCGAGTTTAGTACTGTGATTTAAAAATGTAGAAGTTGTTTCGACATGCTTAGCTTTGCTGATCTTCATTAAACCGTTGCCTTTTTTAAAATGTTTTGTTACTTTTGCTATTTTGTTACCGTTTTCTCAATACAATTCAAAATATAATTAAAACATGTTCGTAAAGCTAAATGGTCATCCTTTTTAATTTAATTTTTACCTAAATTATTCCTGAACGTATAAAATTGTGGCGGAAAATGCATTCTGAATCTCAGAATCTGAAACAAAAAATTTGGATTATTATGGTATCAGCAGAAAAATTGAGCAGCGTGAGATACACGTTTACTTTATGTTCCAAGTCTGGCAGGTGTTTTTGTTCTCCAGAAAACTGCAAAACAGCCAAAACACTGAGTTTGTTTAAATCAAGGCTAATATTACACCGGTGTAGTGCTGCCTGTGATTAATAACTGGATCACTGATCAATAAATTTGATGTTCATTTGATTATTATTCTTGATCAATTTGATGATGACATTTGACCAAATGTGCTGTTCATTGCTTGTTTCATTACTTTATTATGTTTTTATCATGTAAAGCACTTTGAACTGCCTTGTTGCTGAAATGTGGTACAAATAAACTCGACTTGGTTGACATTTAGTGACAAACGTGATTTAGGTGACTTGTTAACTTGAATACTAAAGCAGCTTTATAAAACTAAGTAAGCCACAGTTCTTATATATAAAATCTGTATAAAATGCAACAGTTTACATTTTATATTAAAATGAAGAGTTTTTATGTCTGTTTCATTTACAAGTTGACTTTCAGGCTTTTTCATTTTTCTTTTCTGCCTTTTACTCATACTTTTAAGTAATTTGTTTTTGACTGTTTTTAGATATTTTAGATGTTTAGATATTTCCATGCTTCAGCATACTTCTTTACTTAAGAACCCCGTCAAATAGGAGATGGTACATCTCGAGGAGTTATCCTTGAAATAAATAAATCTGTCTGATTAACAGGCATTTGTTAGGTTGGGAAACAATAATCTGATGGGTGTATGAGGCCGCCAAATATTAATAAAAGTGCATCTCAGGTTATCGTTTTATAGAAAAGTTTTAGAAACATTTCTATAAATGTTTCTAAACATTTCTAAGTGAAACACTATATATCATTTACACAAACTCATGTTTACGCTTTGTGCAAATTTAAATTTTTCCTCAAGTTCATGAAAATACATATATTTTGTTTCAATGAGAATGTGACATCAGATCAATAAAAACATAATACAGAATGTGGGCTTCATGAAAAGTATTTTAAAGTTACAGTTGATGACTAATAAACAATGTGTTTTATAAATAATTTAAAACTGCCTTCATGTGTAACAGTATAATATCAGAGAGGATCTGAAAAGAAGATTTTCTCTGACTCCTCCTTGTGGTCTGACTATCATCGGCAGAAACAACCAAGCAGACCCAGGAGGTGTTAGAGCGGAAATGTTATTTTCAAGTTGTTTTGCAAGGAAAAGGTTTTGGCACAAATCCAGGTCATTCTGACCCGTCTTCCCCTGCTTGTGTGCGAGGGAGGACTGGCCAGAAGCCCAACACTTGGACAGAATTTCTGTTTGGACAGATAAGGAGCAACAATTTGTCATTTGGCAACTCTGAAATGGAGCAGATCTTGATTTCCAGGAGGTCCAAACTAATTCTCGGAACCCCAATACAAATGCAGTCTAAAACGATGCCAGAGTCACTACGCAAATGAAGGGCAGCAATGCCATTGGTCGAAACTTTCAAATACACACTAGGAGAGATTAAATCCTATAAAAAGTGATGCAACCATTAAAAGGCGAGAGATTTTGAATATTTGCAACGATGTGTTTGTGATCACTCCACAGATGTGAATGTGAATTAAACCTCTCCTGCTTGGTCTTCAGCAGTGAAGGAACAGAGTCCTGCATGTTATTTCTTTTATTCATATATCCCAAAAGTTAGTCACTTTAATTCCTCAATAGAAAAAGGTCTTAGCACTGTCTATCATGCTTGTATATAATGGCCGTATGGTGGAGAAACAACTTACTGTTACAGAAAACATGTTTTTCTGTTGTCATCGGTGACCAGGCTAACTAGCCTGAGCATTCCTGGCAGCCACCGTTGGGAGGGAGTATAGCATAGCAAAGAAAAAGGGGCAGGGTGAGAGTAGTCCATACACGAGGGTGATTGACAGTGTCCTCTGGCTCGGAAGAGTCTGTCGAGGAAAATTTACTGAAAGGCTGCATTCACACTGCAGTCTGAAGGGACCTAAATCAGATTTTTTTTGGTGACCTGTATCTGATCTTTCCATGACAGTCTAAATACAGACTCAGGCCACTTGGATGTGTGGTTTACTCTGCAAACATCAGTATTCTGCGTCCTGATACGCTGAAGCAGGTAGAAAAACATCCATGGTGGATGATAATGAGCATAGAGTTGTTGAAGTGCTCGCTCAAGTTGGACAACTTTATAATCACAAAATATGCTCCACCATTACCGTCCATGTTCACTTCTACAAACACTCAGCATGCTCGCTAAGTGTGACAATATTGCATTCTCTGCTGCGCATGGGGAACACTGTTAGGATGCTTGATGTTCACACAGGAAATCACATACAAGTTGCGTATACTTGGAAAGGATTTGCGACTTGTATCTGATTTCGCAAAAAAAGAAAAATCTGGTTTCACAAAAAAATTGGAATTGAGGATCAATGCCTGCAGTGTGATCATAGCCCAAGACACTGACCATTATTGCAGTTGGGCACATTATTAAGAAAAGCTGACATGGACAACAATTTCTTTAGAAATATATACGTAGCTTTTAGTTTTTTACTTCTCCAAATCCAAGAAGATTGTGTCCAGAGATTGACCTGTTTAAATATTTGTTCTATCCATTCTCTGTCTAAAAAACAGTGGAAAGGAAAATTACATCACTTAGTGGTGATCCCCTAATGCCAGACATGTGATCTACCATGTGAGCAGGTTGGCAGGAAAAAGCTCATAAAACATATGTGTAGCCAGTGAAACCCTGCAGACCATCTCTGCCCCACGGCAACACATATAGACTCTAACCTGCCCACTTCATATAGTCTTTGTATATGTTGGTGTCTCTTATTTACAGCTGTTGTATCTTAACATTTGCTTTAGGTTTTCTGCATCTTCAGCAGGTATATTGCTGATATGATTTAAATAATCCTGCAATGTCTTCTTCGCTATTTAACATCACTATTGAACAGCAGTATCAGGGTTTACTGGAAAGAATTGTACTTTCCTTTCTGTCTACAGGTCCTGCGTGTTTCTTCCTCATCATTAATGGGATCTTGATGTTCTCTTTGAGGAGTAAACCTGTGTTTCGATACACTTGTCGTTATATTCTTCTATATAACCTCCTTGTTGCAGATACCGCTCAGCTGGTAGTGACTCAGGTTCTGTTTCTCCTTGCTGTTGGTCGAGTTAGAATAACATATGCCGTATGTGGTACCATCACTACTATGGCCAATCTCACAGCAGGAATTTCTCCTCTGATCCTGGTGATAATGTCTCTGGAGAGATATGTGGCTGTTTGCTATCCACTGAGGCACGCTTCCATTATCACCATCAAAAACACAGTAGTGGCCATTATTGCAGTTTGGACTGTCAGTTCACTAAATAATGTCACTAGAAATCTGTTTTTGATAGAATATTCATATGAAACGTTCGGGAAAGTCTTGATGGAAGACAATTGCAACAACATTGTTCGGTTTGCAAATTCATTGCGTGATTATTATGATAATGTATACAGCGCTGTGGTATTTGTTTCAGCTGGTTTGACTGTAATTTCCTCGTATACTGGAGTTGTAATAGCAGCCAAGTCAGCTTCTACAGATAAAGCATCTGCCCTGAAAGCTCGTAAGACACTTCTGCTGCACCTAGTTCAGCTGGTCCTCAGTCTGTCTAATACCTTTTACTACCCACTGCTCTTAGCTCTTGCAAAGATTGCAGAAAGAATAGTATACGTATGGGTACAGAGTATTTTTTATGTGCTTTTTATCATCTTACCCAGATGTTTGACTACTTTAATTTATGGTCTAAGAGATCAGACCATCAGGCCTGTTCTGTTACGCCATCTATTTTGCAGATGAAAATTTGTTTGCTGATAACTCACGTTTTGGTCAGCATTTTCATAAGAATCTGTATTTTGATGGGTAATCTGACTATGAATAAGGATGGTAATGGCATTTGTCTGCCGATTGATTTGCTTCTAACCTGAGCAAAACATTTATATAAGTTACCTACTGCAGCTTTAAAGAAGCTTTGCAATCAGAACCTCATCTAAAGATTTTCTAATGCCAAAAGTAGCTTTAATATAATCATGTTTAGATTGTTCACAGCAAATTAAGTTCCACAAATTAAAAGTTGTTAAAAATTGTTTACTGTGGAATTAAGTTTGTCCTGTTTACTGTATCTATTGCAATTTTCAAGAAGTGGGACTTAAATGGTTGTAAGCCATGAAGCATCAAATTCACTCCTTTTGTATTTTTACAATTAGATTAAAGATTTGACAAATCTCAGTTAAGTAAAAGTTCACTTCTTAATTTGCATAGCATATATTGTTCTATTTATTGAGATGGATTCTGTACTTTAGTGCCCTGGTAAGACATGGTCATGTATGATTGCTTATTTAATTAAAGCACTTTATATTCCTGTCAAAAAAAGAGTTGTTCTTCATTTCACGAAATATACAAATCACAATCCTTGAGTGTTTGCAGTTATGTTCTGTACATCTTATCTTACTCAGTTAAGTTCTCTGTTGTTAAGCTGATAACTTAACAACATAGATAGTTTATTCCTTTGTTTCATTTCTGTTTATTTTTGTGTTCTTGGTTTTGTATACTTGAACTTATTCTTCTGAGACTATTATCAGGCTTCTTTTGTTTTCTGTAGTCTTGGTTTTATTTGGTGCCATTTCTAAAGTTAAATAGTTAAAAATGAACAGCAATAATTGGAGTTATTTAGCCTGTCGTAAGAATAAAAAATGGGAACACATTTTTCAAAGTCATGTTTTCATGTTATTCAATCATTTCAAACTGTCACAGGTTCAAACTAAATATTTAGTTTCAAATTAAAAAAAATACCTCATTTATCCCAAAGAGAAATTAAATGACAGCCATTTAGTTTGCTAATAAAATTTTGTCTTGATCACTAAATATTGTCTTTTCCCTATTGCAACTGCAGTCTGTGGGAGTTTTGGCAGGCAGATAACCGAGTGAGCCACAAGACTGGAATGGGTAGTTTTTTTAATCAGTGCGACCTGCAGGGGCGTCGCCAGGAATTGTGGGCCCCCTGACAAAAAATTTGTTTGGGCCCCCCGCGCAGCTGCTGTTACAATTTTTTGAGTCTATTTGACCCATAAAAAGCGTCACAATTTCAAAGGCTTGCAACTGCCTTGCTTTCTTTGGTTCAATACTGATAATTAGCACAATATTTACTGCTCATGAATTTAAAATCCAACAGTCCACATCCAGTATGCAAGTAGGTTGCTTAAATTTTTTTCTATTAGTTTTAGATACTGAAATGTCTCCCCATGAGCAACAGTCAAAAGCAGCGTGCAAATACACATAAAGCAATCCAGACTTCTCAAAAATGCTAGTAGTTGCATTTTATTCAAGCTGCAGTATATATCTTTAATAAAAAATATGTTTTCTCCATATTTGTTAAAGCTGTCACAATATCATAGCAGTTTGTTATGAGACAGATAATCTGTGAAAACAATCAATCTCCTCCATCTCCTTCCTGAATTACTGGTTAAAGTAATGCACCGTTCTGACCAAGACAACCAATCAGAACTAGTAGGATGCTTTTAGGACTGTCAATTAGCCTCATTCACTCACTGCTAAATGTGGTAATGGTGGAGAAACAACTTATTACAAGAAACCGTTTATCTGCTGTCATTGGTAGCTATGCTAACTAAATTGAACATTCACAGTTTGAATCTGCACAGCTCTGTGCTATGCTAGCTGCAGCACGGCAAAATTCAAGGGGGAGGAAGGATGAGCAGCACCACATGAGATTGTGATTGACAGCACTAAATCTCTCCTGCCACTGACTGGTTGTTTTTAGCACTGGGAGAAAACAAAGGAAATAGATTTTTCACAGATTACCTCTCATACCATAATGTCACAACAAAATGAGAGTTTTAACAAATATGTGAAAAAAATATTGATAAAAAAGTGACATACTGCAGCTTTAATTTCCCTCAGGAGAGGACAGGTCAGAAGGGACGTGGGTTACAACTGCTGCTGACTGACTCATCTGTTGTTAAGTGGCAAAAGGTACAAGGGACAAGTTAAATATATGAATATTTTTTTTTCCTTAATTCATCAAATGCTAGTGAAAAGGAGGCAAACAATAGGTTGTAGCTAAACTAATTATGCTAAATGGTTGATAATTTCACACAGTCTACCCACCTCTCTTGGAGAAAAACTGGGTTATAAATTAACACTCTTGCCTTTTTCTCTCTCTCCCTCTTTTTTTGAAAACTTGATTTTATAACTTTTCTTAGCACCATAGTAACTGCCACAATCGTTTGTGTCTTCCACCAACGTCACTCTCAAGCGCTCCTAGCAGGAATGAACCATTTAACGCAAATAGGGGGTTTCAGGGCAAATATGGATGTGTGTTTTTTGATCTGGGAGTGGGAACATTAAAACAATCTTTGAAAATACAATATGATTAATTTTGTAATCGACAGGGCCCCAAATTTTTATTTATTTCTATGAAAAAAAAAAAATAATTAAATTGTGGAGGGCCCCCTGTTGGTCAGGGCCTCCAGAATTGTCATCACTTTTCCCCCTATACCGCGCCCCTGGAGACCCGCACCGAGGCTTTGGTCCCATACTGTATTAATCAGTTAGTGGGCCAGGTCGCTGGGGCACTCCTGATAGCCAGTCCACCCCTGCACAAAAGCAAGCCCACCACAGCTGTAGTGGCTATGATGAGACGCCTTGCAGGAAATGGATCATTTCTGAGAGCCTCCTGAGGTCCAGGTGTTACTGTCCCTTCAGGAAATGTGTTGTTAGAAGTTAAAAGAGCATGTATCACCAAAGACACAATATATGACCAAAGGTATTTGCTCACCTATCCAGATTATCAGAACGCAGTGTTCTGATTACTTCCATGGCCACTGGTGTATAAAATAAGCAAAATCTGTACTAAAGGATGTCTTTAGAGTAATTTGTAATAAATGTATGCATGAAGAAAAATTGACATCATAAGTCATTGTAAAATTGATCAGAGCAGCTAAAAGAGCATACTTTCAGAAACTAGTACATGTTAGGGGTTGGGTTGTGGGTCTATCTGGGGTTTTCACTTCTCTCCTTCAGCCATCACAGTTTTCCACCAGAGGGACTCCTAGAGCTGATGGCCATATAGCTTCCCACTGGAGGGTAGACCTTGGCAGGTGTGCAGCAGCATCATCAGCTCAAGGTTAAGAGAAACCTGCCACCAGTCTGATAAGTTTTCCTGTTAATTTTTCCATTTCTGCTTTTAAAAATGCTTTTAGAATTTTTAAAAGCAGAATATTGTCTTAACATGGCTTTGTATGAGTTTGACATGTTTAAATATTTGTTCTAGCCATTATCTGTCTGATAAACAGTGGAAAGGAAAATTACATCACTTAGTGGTGATCCCCTGATCACCTAGACATGTGATCTACCATGTGAGCAGGTTGGCAGGAAAAAGCTCATAAAACATATGTGGAGCCAGTGAAACCCTGCAGACCATCTCTGCCCCACGGCAACACATATAGACTCTAACCTGCCCACTTCATATAGTCTTTGTATATGTTGGTGTCTCTTATTTACAGCTGTTGCATCTTAACATTTGCTTTAGGTTTTCAGCATCTTCAGCAGGTATATTGCTGATATGCTTTAAATAATCCTGCAATGTCTTCTTCCCCATTTAACATCACTATTGAACAGCAGTATCAGGGTTTACTGGAAAGAATTGTACTTTCCTTTCTGTCTACAGGTCCTGCGTGTTTCTTCCTCATCATTAATGGGATCTTGATGTTCTCTTTGAGGAGTAAACCTGTGTTTCGATACACTTGTCGTTATATTCTTCTATATAACCTCCTTGTTGCAGATACCGCTCAGCTGGTAGTGACTCAGGTTCTGTTTCTCCTTGCTGTTGGTCGAGTTAGAATAACATATGCCGTATGTGGTACCATCACTACTATGGCCAATCTCACAGCAGGAATTTCTCCTCTGATCCTGGTGATAATGTCTCTGGAGAGATATGTGGCTGTTTGCTATCCACTGAGGCACGCTTCCATTATCACCATCAAAAACACAGTAGTGGCCATTATTGCAGCTTGGGCTGTCAGTTCACTAAATAATGTCACTAGAAATCTGTTTTTGATAGAATATTCATATGAAACGTTCGGGAAAGTCTTGATGGAAGACAATTGCAACAACATTGTTCGGTTTGCAAATTCATTGCGTGATTATTATGATAATGTATACAGCGCTGTGGTATTTGTTTCAGCTGGTTTGACTGTAATTTCCTCGTATACTGGAGTTGTAATAGCAGCCAAGTCAGCTTCTACAGATAAAGCATCTGCCCTGAAAGCTCGTAAGACACTTCTGCTGCACCTAGTTCAGCTGGTCCTCAGTCTGTCTAATACCTTTTACTACCCACTGCTCTTAGCTCTTGCAAAGATTGCAGAAAGAATAGTATACATATGGGTACAGAGTATTTTTTATGTGCTTTTTATCATCTTACCCAGATGTTTGACTACTTTAATTTATGGTCTAAGAGATCAGACCATCAGGCCTGTTCTGTTAAGCCATCTATTTTGCAGATGAAAATTTGTTTGCTGATAACTCACGTTTTGGTCAGCATTTTCATAAGACTCTGTATTTTGATGGGTAATCTGACTATGAATAATGTAATGTAATGTAATAATGAATATGGTAATGGCATTTGTCTGCCGATTGATTTGCTTCTAACCTGAGCAAAACATTTATATAAGTTACCTACTGCAGCTTTAAAGAAGCTTTGCAATCAGAACCTCATCTAAAGATTTTCTAATGCCAAAAGTAGCTTTAATATAATCATTTTTAAATTGTTCACAGCAAATTAAGTTCCACAAATTAAAAGTTGTTAAAAATTGTTTACTGTGGAATTAAGTTTGTCCTGTTTACTGTATCTATTGCAATTTTCAAGAAGTGGGACTTAAATGGTTGTAAGCCATGAAGCATCAAATTCACTCCTTTTGTATTTTTACAATTAGATTAAAGATTTGACAAATCTCAGTTAAGTAAAAGTTCACTTCTTAATTTGCATAGCATATATTGTTCTATTTATTGAGATGGATTCTGTACTTTAGTGCCCTGGTAAGACATGGTCATGTATGATTGCTTATTTAATTAAAGCACTTTATATTCCTGTCAAAAAAAGAGTTGTTTTTCATTTCACGAAATATACAAATCACAATCCTTGAGTGTTTGCAGTTATGTTCTGTACATCTTATCTTACTCAGTTAAGTTCTCTGTTGTTAAGCTGATAACTTAACAACATAGATAGTTTATTCCTTTGTTTCATTTCTGTTTATTTTTGTGTTCTTGGTTTTGTATACTTGAACTTATTCTTCTGAGACTATTATCAGGCTTCTTTTGTTTTCTGTAGTCTTGGTTTTATTTGGTGCCATTTCTAAAGTTAAATAGTTAAAAATGAACAGCAATAATTGGAGTTATTTAGCCTGTCATAAGAATAAAAAATGGGAGCACATTTTTCAAAGTCATGTTTTCATGTTATTCAATCATTTCAAACTGTCACAGGTTCAAACTAAATATTTAGTTTCAAATTAAAAAAAATACCTCATTTATCCCAAAGAGAAATTAAATGACAGCCATTTAGTTTGCTAATAAAATTTTGTCTTGATCACTAAATATTGTCTTTTCCCTATTGCAACTGCAGTCTGTGGGAGTTTTGGCAGGCAGATAACCGAGTGAGCCACAAGACTGGAATGGGTAGTTTTTTTAATCAGTGCGACCCGCAGGGGCGTCGCCAGGAATTGTGGGCCCCCTGACAAAAAATTTGTTTGGGCCCCCCGCGCAGCTGCTGTTACAATTTTTTGAGTCTATTTGACCCATAAAAAGCATCACAATTTCAAAGGCTTGCAACTGCCTTGCTTTCTTTGGTTCAATACTGATAATTAGCACAATATTTCCTGCTCATGAATTTAAAATCCAACAGTCCACATCCAGTATGCAAGTAGGTTGCTTAAATTTTTTTCTATTAGTTTTAGATACTGAAATGTCTCCCCATGAGCAACAGTCAAAAGCAGCGTGCAAATACACATAAAGCAATCCAGACTTCTCAAAAATGCTAGTAGTTGCATTTTATTCAAGCTGCAGTATATATCTTTAATAAAAAATATGTTTTCTCCATATTTGTTAAAGCTGTCACAGTGTCGTAGCAGTTTGTTATGAGACAGATAATCTGTGAAAACAATCAATCTCCTCCATCTCCTTCCTGAATTACTGGTTAAAGTAATGCACCGTTCTGACCAAGACAACCAATCAGAACTAGTAGGACGCTTTTAGGACTGTCAATTAGCCTCATTCACTCACTGCTAAATGTGGTAATGGTGGAGAAAAAACTTATTACAAGAAACCGTTTATCTGCTGTCATTGGTAGCTATGCTAACTAAATTGAACATTCACAGTTTGAAACTGCACAGCTCTGTCCTATGCTAGCTGCAGCACGGCACAAGTCAAGGGGAAGGAAGTATGAGCAGCACCACATGAGATTGTGATTGACAGCACTAAAACTCTCCTGCCACTGACTGGTTGTTTTTAGCACTGGGAGAAAGCAGAGGAAATAGATTTTTCACAGATTACCTCTCATACCATAATGTCACAACAAAATGAGAGTTTTAACAAATATGTGAAAAAAATATTGATAAAAAAGTGACATACTGCAGCTTTAATTTCACTCAGGAGAGGACAGGTCAGAAGGGACGTGGGTTACAACTGCTGCTGACTGACTCATCTGTTGTTAAGTGGCAAAAGGTACAAGGGACAAGTTAAATACATGAATATGTTGGTATTATTGTTTTCCTTAATTCATCAAATGCTAGTGAAAAGGAGGCAAACAATAGGTTGTAGCTAAACTAATTATGCTAAATGGTTGATAATTTCACACAGTCTACCCACCTCTCGGAGCAAAACTGGGTTATAAATTAACACTCTTGCCTTTTTCTCTCTCTCCCTCTTTTTTTGAAAACTTCATTTTATAACTTTTCTTAGCACCATAGTAACTGCCACAATCATTCGTGTCTTCCACCAACGTCACTCTCAAGCGCTCCTAGCAGGAATGAACCATTTAACGCAAATAGGGGGTTTCAGGGCAAATATGGATGTGTGTTTTTTGATCTGGGAGTGGGAACATTAAAACAATCTTTGAAAATACAATATGATTAATTTTGTAATCGACAGGGCCCCAAATTTTTATTTATTTCTATGAAAAAAAAAAAATAATTAAATTGTGGAGGGCCCCCTGTTGGTCAGGGCCTCCAGAATTGTCATCACTTTTCCCCCCTATACCGCGCCCCTGGAGACCCGCACCGAGGCTTTGGTCCCATACTGTATTAATCAGTTAGTGGGCCAGGTCGCTGGGGCACTCCTGATAGCCAGTCCACCCCTGCACAAAAGCAAGCCCACCACAGCTGTAGTGGCTATGATGAGACGCCTTGCAGGAAATGGATCATTTCTGAGAGCCTCCTGAGGTCCAGGTGTTACTGTCCCTTCAGGAAATGTGTTGTTAGAAGTTAAAAGAGCATGTATCACCAAAGACACAATATATGACCAAAGGTATTTGCTCACCTATCCAGATTATCAGAACCCAGTGTTCTGATTACTTCCATGGCCACTGGTGTATAAAATAAGCAAAATCTGTACTTAAGGATGTCTTTAGAGTAATTTGTAATAAATGTATGCATGAAGAAAAATTGACATCATAACCCATCGTAAAATTGATCAGAGCAGCTAAAAGAGCATACTTTCAGAAACTAGTACATGTAAGGAGTTGGGTTGTGGGTCTATCTGGGGTTTTCACTTCTCTCCTTCAGCCATCACAGTTTTCCACCAGAGGGACTCCTAGAGCTGATGGCCATATAGCTTCCCACTGGAGGGTAGACCTTGGCAGGTGTGCAGCAGCATCATCAGCTCAAGGTTAAGAGAAACCTGCCACCAGTCTGTTGGTGCTAGAGTGTTAACTCCAAGCCCTCTTCAAAATATTATGTCACTTGTTCCCCAACTTGCCATTTCCTTGTGCTTCTTCAAATGTTACCTCCATCAATAGTTTGGACCAGATCCTTTGTGAAAATTTCCTGGTTTCCTTCAGTCACCCACAAACTGCCAATGAAGATCCAGGGTTATCTCTACCCATATGTAAAGTAGACAAAACAAAGAACAAAAGAATATCAAGGTTCCTCTTTCTCCTTCTTTGTCGGCTTTACATGTCCGCACTCCTACAAACTCACTGCTTCTCAGCTCCAAACTTCCATAGGCTCAAAACTCATTCCAACTTACCTGACCGTCCTCTGATTTTCCCTCAACAGGTACTCCTCTCCACAGACTTCACTCCCTTGCACTCTCTTATCATCTCCACAGTAAGATCAGCTGCCTTTTCAATAAATTCATGTTCACAGTCCAAACATCATCTCTTCTCACTCTGTCTCCAGTATTCCTGTATATGCCCCGATTCCAGAATCTATCCAGACCAAGATCTTTCATTCAGTTATTCACTGCATTGTAAAAAAAAGGGGGAAAAAACATCTTAAATGCTTTTTGCCTCCACAGGCAAAAAGCCTGTTCGACCCACGTGCCTAGTGTTTTGGATGTGTGTCGGACATTTACCAAGAACCATAACAGAAGTTTTTTTTTTGTTTGTTTTTTTAGGTTTTACTGGCCTGTATTTGAAAATGGTCTGACAGGAAAGTGGGAAATGAGAGACAGGGAAGACATGGCAAAAGTCAGCAGGCTGGGACTCAAACATGTGACGGCCACGTCAAGAACTAAAACCTCCTCACGTGGGTTGTGGTTTACCCCTGTGTCACCACAACAACCCATAACAGAACGTCGAGAACTGGTTGAACTTGGAATTCCAACTGACACCTGCAACTTGCCCAGGTGTCAGTAGATTTTCTGTGGACAGACCTCAGCAAGGGAGAAATGGTCTCTAAGGTGAAAATCAGCAACAGATCTCCACAGGGCTGCTGCCTCACTTTGTACATCCAAAAAACTACTTCTCCAACAATGATGAGGCAGTGACCATAAAATGAACAGATGACAAAGATCATCGTGTGCCTCATCAAGGGAGGAGATGAGATAGCTAACCCAGAGGTGGTCAACAGCACACTGTTCTGCAGAGAGGAGAATCAGATCAGGGGAACAGAAGTGGATAGGGTCACAAGTTCCTGGGCCTTCAACATAATCTGTGAGAGCATTCTCACAACTGGCACATCTCAGTGTGACACAGCAAAACCACAACACACAGTGAGTTATCAAAACTGCTGATAAGTTTTCCTGTTAATTTTTCCATTAATTTTTTAAAAGCAGAATATTGTCTTAACATGGCTTTGTATGAGTTTGACATGTTTAAATATTTGTTCTAGCCATTATCTGTCTGAAAAACAGTGGAAAGGAAAATTACATCACTTAGTGGTGATCCCCTGATCACCTAGACATGTGATCTACCATGTGAGCAGGTTGGCAGGAAAAAGCTCATAAAACATATGTGGAGCCAGTGAAACCCTGCAGACCATCTCTGCCCCACGGCAACACATATAGACTCTAACCTGCCCACTTCATACAGTCTTTGTATATGTTGGTGTCTCTTATTTACAGCTGTTGCATCTTAACATTTGCTTTAGGTTTTCAGCATCTTCAGCAGGTATATTGCTGATATGCTTTAAATAATCCTGCAATGTCTTCTTCCCCATTTAACATCACTATTGAACAGCAGTATCAGGGTTTACTGGAAAGAATTGTACTTTCCTTTCTGTCTACAGGTCCTGCGTGTTTCTTCCTCATCATTAATGGGATCTTGATGTTCTCTTTGAGGAGTAAACCTGTGTTTCGATACACTTGTCGTTATATTCTTCTATATAACCTCCTTGTTGCAGATACCGCTCAGCTGGTAGTGACTCAGGTTCTGTTTCTCCTTGCTGTTGGTCGAGTTAGAATAACATATGCCGTATGTGGTACCATCACTACTATGGCCAATCTCACAGCAGGAATTTCTCCTCTGACCCTGGTGATAATGTCTCTGGAGAGATATGTGGCTGTTTGCTATCCACTGAGGCACGCTTCCATTATCACCATCAAAAACACAGTAGTGGCCATTATTGCAGCTTGGGCTGTCAGTTCACTAAATAATGTCACTAGAAATCTGTTTTTGATAGAATATTCATATGAAAAGTTCGGGAAAGTCTTGATGGAAGACTATTGCACTGACGTTGGCTGGATTCCAAATTCGCTGTGTGATGATTATGACAGAGCATACAATGCTGTGGTATTTGTTTCAGCCGGTTTGACTGTAATTTCCTCGTATACTGGAGTTGTAATAGCAGCAAAGTCAGCTTCTACAGATAAAGCATCTGCCCTGAAAGCTCGTAAGACACTTCTGCTGCACCTAGTTCAGCTGGTCCTCAGTCTGTCTTATACCTTTTACTACCCACTGCTCTTAGCTCTTGCAACAACCGTACGAAGGATAGTATTTGTATGGGTCCAGGATGTTATTTATGTGCTTTTTATTGTCTTACCCAGATGTTTGACTTCTTTAATTTATGGCCTAAGAGATCAGACCATCAGACCTGTTCTATTACGCCATCTATTTTGCAGATCGAAACTCTCAGTTGAACCAGTCACCTCCTGAGAAGTCAGGTTTTGGACATAAGACATATTTGTCTGGGTTACCTGACTGTGTAAATGTAAATGATATTTGGTTGTGGGGTTGTAATGATACATTCAGCATTTGAGACATCACAAAGTCTTTAGTTAATGTGGATAGATGAGATCTAAACATATTGAAGAACTAAGAATTCTGAAACATTTTCTTAACATTTCAGGAATTACCGTATTTTCCGGACTATAAGGCGCACCTAAAAGCCTTAAATTTTCTCAAAAATCAGCAGTGCGCCTTATGTGTGCACTGAATTCCAAAATCTGTCCCTGACACAGAGACATAAAGTGTACAGCACGTACGCTGGCAGCGATAAACCAATCAGAGGACATTACGTAATACGTAAAGTACGTATGCCAGCAGCAATAAACCAATCAGAGAATTGTTGTCCGAGTTCTGTAGCATACGCCTCCGGTAAAAACCAGATAGGTTTTTCCACGCATCACTGTCCCTGTTCATCTGCGACTCCATGCACGCCCATCTCACTGCTACTGTGAAAAAGGAAGTGAAGCAAATTAATTCGAAGTTTGCCGTCATTCCGGGAGGATTAATAAAAGAACTCCAACCACTGGACATTGGTTCAAACAGGGCGTTCAAAAATGACTTGTGAGCGGCGTGGGAGCGATGGATGACAGACTGCAAACACACGTTTAGTAAGACGGGGAGGCAGCACCGGGCGAGTTACGCCACCATGTGTGAATGGATTGTGGATGCCTCGACTAATGTATCTGCCTTAACTGTTGTCCGAGCTTTCGCGAAAGCCGGCATCATTGCTGAACAGCCACCTGGCAACGAGACTGACTCCGACATTGGTGAGAGGGAACCTGGCATGTTTGATGGCGAAATTGCCCAGCTGTTCAATTCAGACACAGAAGAGAAGGACTTTGATGGATTCGTGGAAGAAGAATAAAAAAAATAACGTGAGCGTATTGTTACATAGTCGAATAAAGTTCAACCAAACTTACTGTTTTGTTTCCGTTACCTTTTTTTTTTATTGTTGACCTTTTGCTTTAGCATGCATCTTATAATCCGGTGCAGTTTATCCATGAGTTAAATACAGAAATGGACGCCATAATTCAGAGTGCGCTTTATAATCCGGTGCACCTTATAGTCCAGAAAATACGGTATGCTTTAAAAAAAGCTTTGCATAAAATGACCCCATATAAGTTGGTCCTAATGCCAAAATAGCTTTAATATAATCCTTTTTGGGTTTTTCGCAAAATAAAACTTTAACAGATTACTGGTTGTTTATGAAAAACTCTTCACTGTAGAATAATTCCCTTTTGTCCCGATTCCTGTATCAATTACAAATTTCAAGCAGAGGCACATAATGAATGGTTCTAATTGCAAAAGCAATACCTTTTCGTTTGTATGGCATATATCGCAATCTTCAGCTGTTCCAGGCTCAAACTCTCTCTGCCTCTGTCTGGTCTTTCCACCAGTAAAGAGAGGCTATTAATCCCACCAAAAAAGGTGGCAAATTCTCCAGGTTAGCTCTTCCGACAACTTTGTGAAAAAGTGTTTTCTGAGATTCTTCACTTTAACTAGAGACAGTACAATTAAAATATTGCATTTTCTAGAGGCATGAGTTTTTATTATGGAACAGTATTTGAAATTCGTACAAAATCTTTGACAGCTTTGAACTTTTCCACTAAAAATTATTTTTTGGAATTAAGGTTACTTGTAATGAGTTTTTCCACAATGTAATGAGCTACGTTTCAACTTCTGAAGTTTGTGTGTACTGAGTAAGTGCTTAGACTTCTTGTCAAAACCCGTCCCTAAATTGTGAATTGAAATTAGTCAGTTTAAAGCTAAACTGACTAATTAAGATCCCTGGAAGATCTGGACATGTTTGATTGCTTATATAATAAAAAGACTATGTTCTTGGCAAAAAAAAAGATGTCTTGTTTCCTATTTAGCTAGTTATCCTGCCTGGTACTTTCAGGTATTTGGGAAAGAAATGTTTACCGTTTTATTTTGGAGGGCTGAAATTGAAACTGAGTTGACACTGTGAGACTTTTACAGTTTAATAAGAATATGTAAAACAGCCATCCATCCATCTATTTTACCACTTTAATCACTGCTGGATCGCGGGTGTGTGGGGGAGGCCTGGTGCCCATCTCAGTCAGTCATGACCAATTAACCTAACAGTCCTATTTTTGGACTGTAGGTGTTAGGTTCTGTGTTTTTCTGTGTTTTGAGTTTTTTCTTTCTGTGTCTAGTCTCTAGTCTCTTAGTCAGTCGTCAGTTTTTCAGTTGCTACCGGTAATTAGCTGTGTGCTAGTGTTCCTGCCGTGCTGTCTGTACTGGACTGTGTTTGAGTTCTTTATTAAATCATCATCATCATCTGGGTCTCAGCGTTCTCTCTTACCGGCATCACCCACAACTCATGACAGTAGGGAGAAGCTGGAGTACCAGGAGAGGATACACACATGCACAGGAAGAACATGCAAACTCCAGTCAAAGAGCCCAAGATGGAATTTGTTTTGCAGCTGTGTTGCTGCAAAGCAACAGTGCTAGCAGCAATGCCACTGTGCAGACTAAATTTAGATGATTTTAAAGTCCTAATGAAATCACAAAGCAAAGTTCCTACAGTGATGTGAAATAGTACTTGGCCCAAATTTAACCTCAACCAAAACACTAGATAAATGCATCTTCCTGACTGGGAACATCTTTATCCTCAAACTTACTGACATACAACCTTCAACGGTGAGGGAGACAGAAACTCATTCAAACATTAACACTCCATTTAAAGGTATGACTGCTCATGCAAAATCTGTTTTTCTTGATCATTTCAAAAGCATTTCTAGCCTAGCAGAATATTTACTTTTAATACTTTGATATAGGCTTGCCTACATTTAAACATTTAGTATCTTAATTAGAACATTTCAGGAGTATCAATTATTGTCACTCCTGAAATGCGGAGTCACGATGACAGCCTTTAGTGGAAGCACTAGACGTGGTGAAATGAACCATCTGAGTGTTTTGGTCACTACAAGGCGTTACAAGATGGTCGCCAAAAAGTTTATTTAATCTCACCAATATGTTGTATTGTGATTAGGGCACATCAAGCAGAAATCAAACATTTTGAATTTAATAAATGAACTCAAACTTGCATAACTCAGTGGTACGGTCACATGCTGGGATGTGACGTGTCAGTGGAAATTTAGATGAGAAGACAGCACACAAATTAAACATGAAGCAACACAGACCTTGCACTTGCATGCACAGGTTAAGGGTCTTTGTGAGATTTTCTTGAGCACATCTGTTTTTAAAGAGTGTAGTCAGTGTTTTCACATAAACTTATAATTCACTGACATCACACTGTTTTCTGGATGTTTTAAATTTCCTGTACCATGTCCTACGTCTCTCAGTCTAACATCTCTGTTGAGCTGCAATATCAGGAGTTTCTGGAAGAGGTGATCACCTTCACTCTTTGCACAATCATATCCTGCGTGTTTCTCTTCATTAATGGAACCATGTTGTTCACCCTGAGGAGTAAATCTGTGTTTCGGGACACCTGTCGGTACATTCTCCTGTTCAACCTCCTTCTTGCAGATACTGTACAGTTATCACTGAGTATGGTTCTGTTCCTGCTTGTTGTTTGTAGGATTAAACTAACCTATCTTGTATGTGGTTCTATAACTTCATTATCAAATCTGACCAATGTAATCTCTCCTCTCACGCTGATGGTGATGTCTCTGGAGCGCTGTGTAGCTGTGTGCCTCCCATTGAGGCATGCTGTCATCATCACCATTGCCAACATCAGAATGGCTATTGTTGCTCTCTGGGCTCTCAGCTCTTTACACAATTTCACTCGTATTGCTTTGCTGTTGGACTTTCCATTCGGAGATCTAGAGACTCTGCAGATGGAATGCTTTTGCTCTGACTTTGCTATGCTGCTTGGCCCCAGCTCTAAAGATTATGACAATGTCTTCACTGGTTGTCTGTTTCAGCCGGTCTAATAGTAATTTCCTCCTATGTTGGTGTAATTATAGCAGCCAGGTCAGCCTCTGTGGACAAATCTTCCACCCTGAAGGCCCGTAACACCCTGCTGCTACATCTGGTGCAGTTGTGTCTCAGTCTGTCCTCAACTGTTTATAACCCAATCCTAGGACCCATTTCAAAAATCATTACAAGGGTAGAATTTAGCCGATTACAAAGATTTCTTTATATAATCATTATTATTTCCCCCAGATGTTTAAGTTCTCTCATCTACGGCCTTAGAGATCAGACCATCAGACCCATCCTCCTGCACCATCTACGCTGCTGAGTTAAGTCAAAGATGTTTCAGCCAAATGTTGCTAAATTAAGTTTAGGTGATTAAAAACATATCCGAGCGAGGAATAGAGATACTTTCAGCTACTACTGTAAATGCTACATTAAACTGCTTGGAAAAACATAAACAACCAAATTATTAAAGCAGCAGAGCTGATTATGTTTGAAAGTAAAATGAAGATCCAGTGTTGGTTCATCAGTATGCTGTGAAGAGGCTGTGCAGGGATCAAATCATTGCTGTCTGCAGCTTTTCTCCATTAACCCAATGCTTCTCAGAGGAAGGCATTCCAGGTAGCTCAAAGTGTTGATGCACTTCACTTTTAGGTCACATAAACATGTAATATGGGTCAGTCACACTTGAGGTTATATATTCAGCTTGTAGGGGTTTTAAAATGCCAGTCATGTCAGTTAAAGAACTTTGTAAACTACAAGATGTTTGTAAAATAATTCCTGAGAAAACAAATGTAATTTCTTCAAAATGACATATTTCCTTCAACTTCATCCAAAAGCTTTTCAATAAGACTGTTTTTTGCAAATCTGCTAATCTATTAATGCAATAATAGTGACGTAATGTTTTTTTCACTTAGTGTGTTAGCTAACTTTGAAAACATTTAGCACACAAGCTTTATTTAGGGGAATCTTATTTATATATTACAAAACGGTAATTTAATTGGCTGTTTTGAAAACTCTGTTGAATAAATTTTGACATCGGTGATGACTTAGACGTTTATACTCTTGCTCTTACTTTGAAGTGGTGAAATCTACGGAGCAATTCTGTTTCCTTGCCTCGTGTTTTTTTCCCAGCAAGCATTACTGAGCAAATGGCAAATGTACAGTAAATAGATGAGGCTAGAGAAGAACACAACACATGAATAAACAACCACTGAGTGTTAAATACATGCAAAAACTCGCATGTGTGAATTGTTTTAACGGCTTCTCCACCCAAAATGAGATGCTGTTTATTCTGCACCCAGAATGCATCACTTTAGAACTACAACAAAACATTTAAATATCAGAATATCAAAAGCACTTGAAAAGTATTTACACTCAAAGATATAGTTTTCCTTAGAGTGGGCTTTGTGTAAACTGAATGTATTGTTCAGCATGAACTGATGTGCTAAAATATAACTCTAAAATCATAAATGTTTTCAGTTTCTGTGCAACTGTTCATAACATCTTTACGATTAAACATGGAGCTAAATCCCTATCAAGTTGATTCTGTGTAATTAAAATGCATGTTGCTTATATGTAGTATATGCTAAACATTTTTCTTGATATTTCTCTTTATAGGGTATGATTAGCATCAGTTCCTCTCCAAAGCTAAAGTGAGTCTCTCTCTGATTGGCCAGTGCCAGCCACTCAGTTAGCGGTGAGGTCCTATAAGATCAGTTGCTCAGGTTCAAATTAACGTAGCCTCTGCAATAACTAATAATGTCCAAACTGTCAGAAAGTGGGATTTGCGATGGAGAGGAGAGACGCAGAGACCCAGGTTGTAGAAGAAAATGATGAATTTAATGAAGAGAGCTCAAACATAGTCCAACACAGGCGGCACGGCAGAGAGTTAGAACACAGCTAATTACCGGTAGCAACTGAAAAGCTGAGGACTGAAGAAGTGCTTTCTGGTTCTTTTTCCAGAGCCTCAGGTTCAAACTGACGAGAAAGTGCATCAGGTTTGCAGTTCTTGGAGCCAGGTCTGTAGGTTAAGACAAAGTTGAATCTTGAGAAAAACAAAGACCATCTGGCGTGGCGTGGAGTTAACCTTCTTGCAGACTGAATGCAAGATAGGTTTTTATGATCAGTCCAGACTACAAACGGTTGTGAGGCCCCCTCCAGCCAGTGACGCCACTCCTCCAGAGCCAGCTTAACTGCTAGTAGTTCTCGGTCCCCCACACTGTAGTTGAGTTCAGGAGGGCTGAGTCTCCTAGAAAAGAAAGCACAGGGCAGTAGCTTGTGTGCAGAGCCTGAATGCTGGGACAGGACCGCTCCAACTCCAGTGGCCGATGCATCCACTTCCACGACAAACTGTTTCTCAGGATCCGGGTGAATGAGGACTGGTGGGGAGGAAAACAGTTGTTTAAGTTCCTTAAAGGCCACTGCTGCTTCCGGTGGCCAGGAGAAGGGCTGCTTAATAGAAGTGAGGCGAGTTAGTGGCTGGGCAACTACGCTGTAGTTCTTTATGAACTTGCGGTAGAAGTTTGCAAAGCCCAGGAAACGTTGGAGTTGCTTACGTGTACTGGGTTCTGGCCACTCCACCACTGCTTTGGTCTTGGAAGGTCAGCTCTGATTTGTCCATCCTCAATGACAAACCCCAGGAAGTTAACTGTGGAAAGATGAAAACGGCATTTTTCAGCTTTAACAAACAGTTTGTTCTCCAGCAGCCTCTGGAGAACCTGACCGATATGCTCCTCCTTGGTCCGTGAGAAGATGAGTATGTCATCCAAATAAACGAACACAAAGTGATTTAAGAAATCCCTCAGAACATCATTAACGAAGGCCTGGAAGACAGCAGGGGTATTGGTTAGGCCGAAAGGCATCACCAAGTATTCAAAATGGCCTATAGATGTCTTAAATGCTGTCTTCCATTCATCTCCCTCACGTATCCTGACTAGATGATAGGCATTTCGTAAATCCAATTTGGAGAAGATGGTTGCCCCCTGCAGCAGTTCAAAAGCCGTGGACATCAGAGGTAAAGGATATTTATTCCTAATTGTGATCTTATTTAACCCCCGATAGTCGATGCATGGGCGTAATGTTCCATCTTTCTTACCTACAAAAAAGAAACTGGCACTCAGTGGGGATGACGAGCGGCGGATGACCCCAGCTGCCACAGAGTCGTTGATGTAGGTCTCCATGGCTTCATGTTCCTGCTTGGACAGACTGAACAAGCGACTGTTGGGCAGCGGAGCATCTGGTAGGAGCTCTATCGCACAGTCGTACGGTCGGTGAGGGGGGAGCGAGAGGGCTCGGGACTTACTGAAGACGCCAGCTAGGTTGTGGTACTCAGGAGGAACCAATGACAGGTCAGGAGGATCTGGACTGTCAGAAAAACTCCCACAATTAGGCTGGGCAGCACGGAGACAGTTATTAGAACAGGACAGACTCCAGCTGACTATCCTTCCTGTGACCCAATCAATATGAGGATTATGAAGCCTCAGCCACGGATGACCCAACACCATGGGAAAACTGGAGGAAGGGATTACTTTAAAAGGGAGAACCTCCCTGTGGTTACCTGATGTTATCAACAGGGGGGATGTCTGACATGTGACAGAAAAGAGAGCACCATTAGCAGATAATGGTGAGCTGAGGGGTTCAATGGGAATGTTAAGTTTCTTAATTAAGTCTTCATCAATAAAGTTATCCTCAGCTCCAGAATCAATTAAGGCAGTTAATGAGTGGGAAACTGACTGGTGGCAGAGCTTGACATCAATTAGCAGGCGGTTGGTAGAGAGTTGGGGATTGCCCGTGCTGCTCACTAGAGTCCCCACCTCTAATGAGCCTTGTCTTTTGGCCGTACTGGGCAGCTGGAAATTCTGTGCCCGGGCTTGCCACAATAGAGGCAGTCACCAGTCTGAAGACGCCTCTGTCTTTCTGTGGCAGTCAGGTGTGTTCTACCTATTTGCATGGGTTCGTCGTCAGGGGGCGCTGGAGCGTGTGACTGGGCCGGCGGAAAAACAGGGGTGGCGCTGCAGGGTTCCACAGCAGGCGGAAACAGCCGAGGAAGTGCTGAGGCAGACTGGCCGGGCCGCTCCCGGCGTCGCTCGCGAAGCCTGTTGTCAAGACGGATAGACATTGTGATTAGTGAGTTCAGGTCCTTGGCATCATCACTGATGGACAGACCGTCCTTTAAGGCATCATTTAAGGCTTGATAATACACTCCTTTGAGCGCCTCGTCGTTCCATTTTGTGTCAGCAGCTAGTGTGCGAAACGCCACCGAGAACTCGGCTGCACTACGGGAGCCTTGGCGCAGTTTGAGCAGGCGTTTGGAGGCATCCCCAACATGATCCGGGTGATCAAACACCGTGCTTAATTCTTCAGAGAACTGTTTAAAGGTAAGGGAGGTTAACGGTGTAGTTGAGTCAAATGCAAGCGCCCAGGCTAAAGCCTGATCCCTCAGCAGTCCCATGACATAATAAATCTTGGATAAATCGGAGGCAAAAGCCAACGGTTGCTGATTAAATACCATCCGACATTGTAACAGAAAACCCCGGCATTTTGACAGTTCACCTGAGAATGGAGGGGGATCAGGAACATACGGACCTCGAGCATTTACCGCAGCGGGGAGAGCAGGAGGATCGGCCGGTGAGGAGACGGGTGGAGGAGCAGCTGCAGCAGGGGCAGCGGCTGAAGGTCCTGGACTGGGGGAAAGCATTGAGGTTAGTTTTTCTACCTGTGACGACAACTGGGCGATCTCCTGATGGAGAGTTTGGCTAGCCGCTTCTAGCCCAGCGAGTCGATGAACGCTTTGTCCTAGCACAACTCCTTGTCGGCTTATTATGTCCCTCAGGGCTGCAGGGGGTTGCTGTTCAGTCGGGTCCATGTTTGGTCAGATTATTCTGTCAAGTTCAGGAACTGATGGACGCAGGGACTGAACAGTAAATACAAAAACTGGTGTTTAATAGGAAATACTGTTTCTTGGTCAGGCAGGCCAGGGTCAGAACCAGGGAATCCAAATCAGGGTCAGGCAATTCCAGATCTCGGAGTCAGACAGACAGGGGGTCAGAGCCAGCGGGTCAGAGCCAGCGGGTCCAAATCCAGGTCAAAACGGGTTCCAGATCTCAGGGTCAGACAGACAGGGGGTCGAAACCAGAAGGTCCAAAGCCAGTGGTGGGGGTCAGGATCGGGGACAGGAGAGGCAACTAGGCAGAAGGAAGAGACAGACTGGTTAGTTACTGGGCAGTTAGCTCAAGTCACTACAGCAGGCCTGAAAGTGTTACCGCTGAGGGTTTCACAATAATCTGACGCCGTGCAGGGGGAAGATCCGTCCTTAATAGCAGCAGCAGGGGATCAAGGTGATGATCATCAGGTGTGAGTGGTCACAGCTAGCAGCAGCTGTGACAGGTTCTTCTCAGTTTCTACTTGATCTATCTGAATCCAAATTCAGCTGAAAGTGACTCTTAGTTTACTTTCATATTATGTTCTGCAGGATAAGTGTTACATATGTTTGACTAAACTGTCTTATTTAAATAAATCCACCTTTTCAATGTTGAGGCCTTATGAGGCCAGGCATGAGAATGAAGTGCCAGATACACCTAAGAGAGACTATATATACACCCTTCTGTCAAATTTTAATCGGATGATTGATTGATGGCCGTGACTAATTGATATTAATTGATATCAAACCGCCCGTGCGTGTGTGTGTCCCTGCATAAGAGCGGGTAGAAACGTCTGAAGAAAAACAAAAGTTTAACAGTTTTACTGCAATACTTAGCTTACGGTGCATTATTTGGTGTTGGACAATAGAAAAAGTGCTGCATCAAACTCTTTAACAGGGCATGAGAAAAATACTTAGAGCCTGGCAGATAGGCCAGGCTCTAAGTATTTAGAGCCCACAGCCTGTGATGTCTTCAAGCATGAGAAATCCATAGAATATGTCAGACATTCCTTCAAACAAAACTCTGGAGGGTGTTGAAAACTTACACTGCATTATTTGGTGTTGGACAACAGACTTATAGCATGGTAAGAGGGACTGACCTCTGTCCTGCACACCAAAGCATTTGTGTGTGTGTGTGTGTATGTGTGTGTGTGTGCGTGTGTGTGTGTGTGTGTCCCTGCATAAGAGCGGGTAGAAACTTTTGAAGGAAAAGAACAGTTTAACTATTTTACTGCAATATTTTTAAGAACATTTGAAACTTATAGATTTTTTTTCTTCAACACCTGCTAGTGTGATACATTTCAGTAAAAGTTCCTCATCTGTAAATGTATTTCTTAAGAATATGTGACAGGTAGTAAACAGATCTAGGTGAGGCTACTCAAATGTAACTTTTAGCTTTCTGCAGTTAAAGTGAAAGACAAACTCTAACATCACTGCCTTTCCAGAATTTGTCCTCACATCAATGTGAATGCTACTTTGGTTCAGTCTTTTTCCTGTTGTTGAATCAACACTGATCTTCTCTATTTCAGTAAAAGTTCCTCATCTGTAAATGTATTTCTTAAGAAGATGTGACAGGGACTAAACAGGCCCAGGTGAGGCTACTGCTCATATTTATCTTTCAGTTTTCCCCAAAGTTGAAAGTTTTTTACAGTGCACAACCACACTCCAAGAGTTGCTCTAACATGGTAAATTGTTTTGTTACCTTTAAAATTATCTACTGCTTTTGTCTCTGACTTATATGCTGCATGTTTCTTGGCCCTAATGATTATTTCCCTCCATCCGTTATCTTACATGCCTAAGTGTATTCACTAACAAAATACAGTACACCTGTAGTTGTTAAGGTTCCATTACTAAAATCTTATAAATGATCAATGTCAACCATCAGTCTGTATTAAAATATTTAGTACAATTTGTATTTTTTATTTAGATTTGATGTTTTCATGTGAGCACTTGGATTTCTATCGATTTATTGAATGATGCTCTATGTAAATATTTTTCAAACTGAATGATCATTCAGGTTTTATAGTTTTTTCCTTCAATGTTTGTTGCAGAAATTCAAATATATGCTGGCTATATTCAATCAGTAAATCTTTGCTTTTTTTCTCAAGTAGCCCCTCTCACGGAGACTTACATCTTCTGACACCTGACCCAACTTATAATAATATTAACTAAGTTTGCTGTTGGTACACTTACCTAAAGAATAAAACACGCTCGCTACACAACCAGGCTCCAAGAGTTGGTCACAACATGGTAAATTGTTTTGTTACCTTTAAAATGATCTAAAACTTTTTTCCTTAGTCGTAATGATGCTACCTGTTCATTAATGTTCACTAACAGACAGGACACCTCTTATAATTGATAAGCTTATAAATGATCAATGTGAAGCATCAGTATGCGTTCAAGAAGATCATATCAGTCAGATTTCGTAAAATATCATGATACTCAAAGGAATCAAAATTATAGTTCACAAAATTATAGTTTCAGGGAGCTTTGACTGTATGAAAGGAATGATTGAAATATACTATGAAAATATTCTATTTGCAGAATCCTGATAATAAAACTTCAATTGTGAACTGAATGATTAGATTGCAATTAGACACAAAAGAATCAACTGTTAATTAGTAATCATACTATGGAAATGACTAGCAAGATCTGAACAAACAAGAAACTTGACTACTTCAAGAGATTTCACTCGTTGCGGAATGAACCATCTGACTTTCTTTAGTCGACCAAATTTTTGCCGTAGAGCAAACAGGTACTGAGTTTGAAGCGTGTGTGGCACTATGAAAGTGAGTCACGAAACTAGTAGCCCCCCCCAATTTTGTTTTTGTGATGATCAGTCTCAGCCAGAAACTAACATTAGAATTTATTAGATGTAACAATGTTTGTATTTCACCATCTGCGCCGTGTGCGGCAGCGGGTGACGCTCTGGCGGGCGGAAGAAGCTCGTCAGTGCTTAGAGGACAGCTTGTTGCAGCAGATGCTCGGAGCAGATTTGTAACCGCTGTATTTTCTTGTTGCAGTTTCAACTAAATAAATGTGCTACCAGAGGAGTGACCCGGCCCATCATTCTCTTCAGTGTAACATATTTTGGCGAGCCAGCCAGGAGGTGGCGCTAGTGAATTAACACCATCACCAACCACCTTCCTTCCCAAGAGACGAACCAGAAAGAAAAAAAGATGGAAGCAGCACAGCTTCTGCGCGATCGAGTGAGTGCAACCTTGTGGCAGTTGGAAAGAGAGCATCTCGTGGACGTCTGCAGGCGACTGAAGTGTTCCGGCCTGGACAGCGGAGAGCCTCAAAGTAAAACCAAAAGGACACTCATCAGGTTGGCAGAGGACATGTTTGATGAGATAGAGAAAAGTGAAGAAGAGGATCAAGTGGAACAGTTTTATAAAGAAACAGCCACATATATCCAGAGACTAAGTAAAGTAATGTGTCAGTCAGAAGATGAAACCTCATTTAAAAAGTCTGTGCTACAGATAGACCTTGAGGACACTATTCCATGCACCACTTCAGTCCAGGCAACAGATTATCCACTCAAAACCCGACCGGAGTCAAAACAAACTCTGCAGGAGGTAACATTGAGGAGGGAGTTTAAAATCTCTGGGCAGATTGGAGAGAGTGGGCAGAAGGATAAGCTGTCCTACCTCAGTTTAGTACGCCAGATCGAAAATGGGATTGAAAAAGGACACTCAGAGGTTGAAGTAGTTGAAGCAGTAATTAGGGCCATCAGTCCAGGAATGCCCCTAAGAGACATGTTGGAGATAAAACGTGGGTTAACCCTTAGCAAACTGCTCACCATACTAAAGGGACACTACAGAGTCGATAGCCCCACTGAACTTTACCATCAGCTTCTCAATATCTCCCAAGAACCCAAAGAAACTGCCCTAAATTTTGTATTTCGTGCTATCGAGCTCAAAGAAAAACTTCTATGGAAAGCAGCAAATGAGGAGACCGATGAACTGTACAGCAGGACCACAATTCAGCGTAAGTTTCTCCGCTCCATTGAAACTGGGCTACTCAGTGACTCCATTAAGTATCAGTTGCTGCCTCTCCTAAGTAATATGACCATAACAGATGAAGAATTGATTGAGAAAGTTAACGAAGCTTCAAAGCTAGAAAATGAAAGATTGGAGAAACGAAGAAGGTCCACTGCAGTCAAGATTCCCAAGGTACAAGAGCTCCAAACAGCATGCCAGACAGCCCTGACACCTGTTCAAAGCCACCCGAAACCCAAAGAATCCCCCATTACAGTGGCTGTGAAAACAGTTAAAAATAAAGAGACTAAAACAGACCCACAGCAGATCATAGAAGAACTTCGCAAAGAAATGAAAGAGATGTTTGTGGCTGCTATGGAAACCAGTCCCCACACCATGGCACCAAAACAAAGACAAAAAGGCTGTAAGAAGTGCAGAGAAGAGGGAAAAGGAGACAATTGTATGCACTGTTTCAAATGTGGGCGGGAGGGCCACTACTCTCGTGGATGCCGAGCACCGAGACCGTTGATGGGAAACGAGGAAGGGCTACTGAGGTGGGACCAGCAGTAGTCCAGGATCCACGGTTCCATAAAGAGCAGCCAAGCCCACAACCATCCTCCAATGAAATGCCAGTTGCTGCCTTATCAGCTGTAACTGAAGTTCGTTATCTACCCCCTCAACACAAGTCAAGGTTAGTAAGCCTGGTGGGAAACCGCTGTACTGTTAACTGTTTTATGGACAACCATCCAGTCAAAGTATTGTGGGATTCAGGGTCACAGTCCAGCATTGTAAATGAAAACTGGCGGCAGAACCACCTTCCCCACACAGTTGTCAGACCTGTGTCAGAACTGTTAGATAATGAGACACTCACAGTGTTTGCTGCAAATGACACAACCATCCCCTACACTGGCTGGATAGAAGTCAGCTTCAGACTAGACAGTGATTGTTTCCCAACCAGTGAGTTGCAAGTGCCAATATTGGTAGCCAGTGACCCAGCCGTGGCCAGTGATCCCATCATCGGCTACAATGTTATTGAGGCGGTTGTCAACAGAAGAGAAGTAAAGACCAAAGGTGGAAGAAAACAACTTGCACACTATGTAAGTAAAGCATTTGAAATAACTGTACAAACTGCACATAATGTTGTCAGGCTGGTGCAGAACAGCAAAAAAGACTCAGAGGCAGGTGTGGTAAGGACTGGAGTAAAGAGAGTGCCTTTGAGAGCAAACCAAGTTACCACAGTCTTTGCACGGGCACATGTTAGTCCACATGCTCTGGGTCAAGACATGCTCTTTTTAGCTGACATGGTTGACTCACCACCAGAGGGCGTCATGTTCAGTGACGTACTGGTGCAAATTCCAGACAGAAAAGTGCCATATGTGCCCATCCCAGTGACTAACACCACAGACCACACCATTTATCTAATGAGTCGTAAAGTGATCGGACGTCTTGAACCAATAAAGACTGTATATGCAGCAGACATCCAGACAAAAGTAAATGAGTGGACACAAGAGGAAAAACAGAGTTCAAAGTTAAAGTCACACATCCCGAATAACACACAGTCAGACAACATTCAACAGAGACCGAAGTCATGGGATCCACCAGTGGATCTTCAGCACTTGACAGAAAGTCAACAAACAGCTGTGAAGATGATGTTGCGGGAAGAATGTGAGGCATTTGCATACGACCGTGATGATGTGGGCTGCATCCCTTCCCTGAAAATGCATATAACCCTTCATGACACAAGTCCTGTAAAGAAAACCTACATGTCAGTCCCAAAACCTCTTCACAATGAAGTGAAAGAGTATCTGCAGGATCTACTTAACAAAGCCTGGATCACACCATCAAGGTCTCCCTACTCATCACCTGTGGTGTGTGTCCGTAAGAAGGATGGTACTCTTCGGCTTTGTTGTGACTTCAGAGAGCTCAACCGCAAGTCAGTTCCGGACCGTCATCCAATACCAAGAATTCAGGACATGCTGGATGCACTGGGTGGGAGCTCCTGGTTTTCAGTGTTAGACCAAGGCAAGGCGTACCACCAGGGTTTTTTGGATGAGGAAAGCCGCCCCTTAACCGCCTTCATCACACCCTGGGGGCTCTACCAATGGGTGCGCATTCCCTTTGGCCTGAGCTCCGCACCCGCTGAGTTCCAGAGGAGCATGGAACATTGTATGGCAGGTCTCAGAGACACTATTTGCCTTCCGTACCTGGATGACAACCTTGTGCACAGCAGCAATTTTGAAGAACACCTAGAGCACATCCGCCTTGTCCTCCAGCGTTACAGGGAGCATGGTGTTAAGCTGACTCCAAAGAAATGTGACCTGTTCAGGAGAAGTGTCAAGTTTTTGGGCAAGCTAGTTACAGGCCAGGGTTACACAATGGACCCAACAGAGCTGGCCCCGGTGATGGCCTTAAAGGAAAAAACACCTGCAACCGTCGGAGAGGTACGTCAAATGCTTGGTTTTCTCTCTTATTATAGGCCTTTCATCGCCAACTTCTCCAGCATTGCCCATCCACTCTATAGCCTGCTTAGTCCTCCATCCTCTGAGAACTCTGTTTCAGTCCCAGGTGACAAGACTAGGAAGGGGGTGAAGAAAAGTAGAGGCCACTTACCTTCACGGTCACCCATTCAATGGACTAGCGCCCACCAAGAGACATTGAGCCAGCTCATAGATGCACTTACCAGACCTCCTGTCCTTGGGTACCCCGACTTTACAGAGCCCTTTGTGTTACATTGTGATGCATCTCAAGTTGGGTTAGGTGCAGTCTTATACCAGCGACAGCAAGGCAAGATGAGAGTTATAGCGTATGGTTCCCGCACCTTGAGTCCAGCAGAGAAAAAGTACCACCTGCACTCTGGCAAATTAGAGTTTTTGGCAATGAAGTGGGCCATATGTGAACGTTTCCGAGATTATCTGTACCATGCACCATCATTTGTGGTGTACACAGATAATAACCCGCTAACATATGTGCTCACTACGGCAAAGCTCAATGCCACGGGTCACAGATGGGTCGCGGAGCTGGCCAGCTATAACTTCACCATCCGCTACCGTCCAGGCAAAACTAACACAGATGCTGATGGCCTGTCGCGAATGCCGTTGGACATTGACAGTTACATGAAGAGCTGTACAGCTGAAGTGGGACAGGAAGCCATAAGCGCATCTATGGAGTCTGTGGTGGTGGAGCAGAGTTACCCGTGTCAAGGCATTGGTGTTGTCCATGTTAGTGCTCTGAAGTTGATCAAAGATTCTAACACCAATCAGCCTCTTACACCAGACGAGATCCACAGAGCCCAGGAAGCAGATGAGGTCCTGTCAAGAGTGCTCTGGTACAAGTCACAGGGTAGGAGACCAAGTAGGATCGAGGTGAAGTCTGAGGTTCCTGCAGTAACTACATTACTCAGGCAGTGGTTGAAGCTTCACGTCGACCAACATGGTATCCTGCACCGCAAAACAGCCCACCGAGAGCAGCTATTGGTCCCTAAAGCCTATCGTCCCCTGGTTTTCAAAGAGCTCCATAAAGACATGGGCCACTTAGGAGTGGAAAGAACACTTGACCTGATCAGAGACAGGTTTTACTGGCCGCAGATGGCAAAAGACATTGAACACTTTGTTACGGAAGAATGCGAGTGTCTCAAGAAGAAGAAGCCGAGTAAGCAGACCTGTGCTCCTCTGACCTCGATCCAGTCAACTTACCCGTTCCAACTGGTATCCATAGACTTCCTCCACCTGGAAAAGTGCAAGCATGGCTACGAATATATACTAGTTGTCATGGATCACTTCACGAGGTTCGCCCAAGCTTACCCGACAAAGAACAAAGCAGCTAAAACTGTCGCTGACAAGCTCTTCAATGACTTTGCACTCAAGTTTGGCTTCCCGACCAGACTTTTTATTTATTTATTATTATTTTTTTTTTTATTTTATTCATTTCATTCAATACAAAGAAAAAAAACATCCTAACAGTTTTTAATATACAAATTTTTTTTTAAAAAAATACACCTCCATACATACATACATACCTACTTATCCATGTGTATACATTTCATAAATATACACACTTACAAACATACTACATATGTATTTGAAAAAAATGAAATGAAAGGTAGCAGAAAGAAGAAAATAATCTTATAGTATCTGCCCCTTTTTCTCAACTATGGATCAAAACAAAAAAAAAAAAAAAAAATTTGATTTGTCTTATGTGACAAAAAAAGAAAACAAAGGAAGAACAAAAGAAACAAGGTCAGTCATCAATCTCAACTGAACGATACTATACTCTGACTTTATACTATTTCATACTTCTTCAAAAAAACAATCTTTAACATTCTTTTAAACATGTGTAATGATTTAGCATTTTTAACATCGTTTTGTAGGTCGTTCCACAGTTTGACTCCTTGTATCGAAGTACATCGTTCTTTCAAACAAGTTCTGAATTTGGGCTTCTTAAAAATCTGTGTCCCCTTAAGGTTATAACTACTCTCTCTCTTTTCAAAATTATTTTGGATGTTTAAGGGTAATGTTTTTAGGTGTGCCTTATACATAACCAACAAAATATTATAATCAACTAAATCATAGAATTTCAATAACCTCAAGTTACAAAATAATGTATTTGTTGGATATTTACCATGTTTTCGAGCAATAATTCTTATTGCCCTTTTTTGCAAAACAAAAACAGATTTTGTACTAGTATAACATGCCTTTCCCCATACCTCAACACAATAAACCAAGTGTGGAACAATTAGTGCATTATACAACATAAACAGTGCATGATCATTCAGAAAGTCCCGTACTTTATAAAGCACTGCAATTGATTTAGCTAATTTTGTTCTTAAATAATTCAAATGGGATTTCCATGATAATCTCTCGTCAATTTTCACACCCAAAAATTTCACCTCACTAACTCTACAAATCTCTACACCATCAACTTTAAATGGAGTGTTTACAGTTCTTTGTCTCCTTGTAAATAACATATAATTTGTTTTGTCCAAATTTAAAGATAATTTATTAAGTTTGAACCATTTATGTATTTGCATAAATTCTATTTTCATTTTTTTTAACATCCCTTTTATATCATTTCCCTGACAAAAAAAAGTGGTGTCATCCGCAAATAGAATACATTTGAAAAACCCTGATACATTTACCAAATCATTTACATATAAGATGAACAACTTTGGTCCAAGTACTGAACCCTGTGGAACTCCACATGTAATTTCACAAAATTCGGATCTAGTATCATGTACTTGTACAAACTGTTTTCTATTCTCCAAGTAGCTCGAGATCCACTCTAATGCCGGCCCTCTAATCCCGTATTTAATAAGTTTTTTGAGTAAAATGCTGTGGTCAATCGTGTCGAATGCTTTCTTTAGATCGACATAAATGCTGGCGCAATATTGTTTTTGATCAATAGCATTTGTTATTTGTTCTGTCAGTTCCATAAGGGCCATTGATGTCGAATTTTTGGCTCTAAATCCATATTGACTGCTACTTAATATATTATTTTTATCTATAAATGTATCTAATCTATTTACAAATAGTTTCTCCAAAATTTTTGAGAACTGTGGTAACAACGATATCGGTCTGTAATTACTAAACATACATTTCTCACCATTTTTGTAAATGGGAATTACCTTTGCTATTTTCATGGCGTCTGGAAATTTTCCTGATGAGAATGACAAATTACAGATATAGGTGAATGGTTTAATTACATAAGACATAATTTCCTTTACAAAATTCATATCCATATCTACCCAATCCTTTGATTTTTTATTCACCATTTTGTTTACGATACTCAATATTTCTTTCTCATCCGTTTCTCCAAGAAAGATGCTGTTTGGACAACTCCCAATTTTTTGGGTAACATCGCTATCATCTTTTGGTATCTGAGCAGCAAGTCTTGGACCAACATTTACGTAATAATGATTGAATTCGTTTGCTATTTCATTCCGATCATAAATTTCTGTATTTTCTTTTAAAAAGTGTGTTGCAATACCAGATTTTATTGTATGCTTTGTAGAAACACTATGTATAACTCTCCATATTGCTTTTGTGTCACCGTTACTTTTTGTTAATAGGTCGGTATAATATTCTTTTTTATGTTTTCTTATAATCCATGTCAATTTATTTTTGTATTTCTTATATCTATCCTCTGCTTCTTTCGTTTTTAACATCAAAAAAGATGAATACAAATTATTCTTTTTTTTACAAGCATTTCTCAACCCTTTTGTCATCCATGGCTTGTCAACAGCATCTTTCTTAACAAAATTAGTTGTCATACAATGTCTTTTATACAGAACTCCCAAAATATTCATAAACTCATCATATGCTCTGTGTACATCATCCACATATACATTATTCCAATTTTGTTGACACAAATCATTTTTCAATTTATCCAAATTTTTTTTTTGACGTATTGAACACTTTTTTTGTTGGCGCAGGTACAGTAATAGTTTTCTGGTGATTTTTGTAAATGGCAAAAACTGGTAAATGATCACTTATATCAATTGTGAAGAGTCCACTCAGCACCTCTCCGTCCGTGATATTAGTAAAAATGTTGTCAATTATTGTGGCAGAGTGTGTCGTAATTCTTGTTGGTTTTGATATCAATGGGAAGAAACCCAAACTACACATTGTATCAACAAACATACTATTTAAATCAGTTTGGGTTTCTAAATCTATATTAAAATCTCCGCACAGAAATAATGTTTTATTTTTACTCATTTCAATGAGCTCTATTAATTTTTCAGTAAATAATTCTAAGTTAGATCCTGGTGCTCGATACACACAACTCACCACTATATTTCTCGATTTCTCGTTTAACACTTCTATAGTAATCATCTCCATTACACCTTCAACAGTTGTTGACATAGTATCCTTTATTTTACACCTTATTTCACTATCAGCAAACAAAGCAACACCCCCACCTCTTTTACTACTTCTATTCACATAATGTAATTCATATCCATTTATTTGAAAATTGTTTTTATTTTCGTCATTCAACCAAGTCTCTGAAACTGCTATTATACTGAATTGTCCATTCAACCGTTTTAAGTAATCTGTTATTTTTGAGAAATTAGAGTTCATACTTCTACTATTTAGGTGAATTACAGAGAAACCTGCATTTATCATTTTACTGTTGTTAAATTTCTCATCATTATAGTATTCACACTCGATATCTGGAAAAGGATCTACAGTTATCAAATTTACATCATACAATTTAGAATCTGAAAATTCATAGTCATTCATTATTGTTGTTTGTTGTATTTTAATATAAAAGAATCCAATTTAAAGAAAAGGAAAAAAATAAAATAAAAAAGTACTTAATAAACCCATAATATTAATATAAACCACCTCACTGTTTGTTGTACATCCTCTATTTATCCACTATTTACTTGTCCAGTTGCTCTAAGGATCTAATCCATAGACCTCTAGCATTTTCAGGAGCATCCTTTGTTTTAATATAAACTTTACAATTCATCGTCCATGTAGCCTGAATTTTATTTTGTTTCTTCAGTATTCTGGCTTTTTTTGCAATTTCTGCATTCTTTTTTGTGAGATGTTTATTTATATAGACACTTGTACCTTTCAAATTTTTTCCTTGTTTAAGCAGCTCAATCTTATGTTTTCTATTTGTGAACCGAATAATTATTGGTAATGATACTTTCTTTCCTCTTTGACCTTTAACTGATAGAGTATGACAAGCTTCAATATTCTCCTTTTCAATATCAATGTCTTTACTTTGCAGGAATGCAATAACCTGCTCCTCGGTGGTAGCTTCATGTTCAGAGTTAATATCAGACCTGCTCCCTCTCACAGCTTGAGAATAGCTTGATCTTATATCCAGTCCTGTTATCAAGACATCGTTTATTCGAGAGTATTGTTCTAGGTCTGCAACTCTGTTTTCCAAAAAATCAATTTTCTTTGCTTGTTCCGCAGTTTGTATCTTTAGCTGCTTGATCTCAGTTAGCAAGTCTGTTATAGTTGACTGTTGCTTTGTCAATATCGCCAACTCACCAGACATCATATTCATAGCGTCCTTTAGTTCTTCCATATCTTTCTGTATTACCTTCAATGCCATCTTCATCCAATTCCTTAGTCAAATCGCCATACCAGCCTCTGCCCGCTTCCAGTTAGCTTTCCAGTTAGCTTTGTTAGCCTCTCTCCTCCACCGTCAGCTACTCCTCTCCTCTCACCGTCGGCAACTCCACAGTAGTGCCCGAGTAGGGCCTCAGTACACGAACCGATTTTGGTACAGTGTTCTCCACAGCGTCCTCTTCCCCGCTGCGACTGGGGCTGCCTTCCGCTTCGCCGAACGAGCAGCGTTGGCCTTGTCCTGCAGGTCTCAGGGTCTTTGGTCTGCAAACGGCTCAGCACAGCTCAGGAGCTCCAGCAGGTAGATGTGAAGCAGCTGCCGTGTTTCTGTTCGTTGCCCCGATAAGCCTTTTCAGTTTAGCGCACCGTTACACTCTTTGGTCGCGATCCCCCATTCCCCTGAGCGGAATTCACCATGACATGGGTAAAGAATTTGACAACAAGCTCATGGCACGGTTGAAAGAACTCTCAGGTATCCAGGGTTCTCATACAACACCCTATCATCCACAGGGTAATGGACAGATGGAGAGATTCAACCGTACTCTGTTGTCCATGTTACGGACCCTGGAGGACAAGGAGAAGGAGGATTGGAAAGAGTCATTGGCTAAAGTTGTCCATGCGTACAACTGTACGAAGAGCGAGGCAACAGGCTACGCCCCATATTACCTCATCTTCGGACGTTCCCCTCGCCTGCCTATCGATCTGCTCTTCAATCTGAGAAAAGATGAAACTCATGTGGACTATGATGACTATGTTAGCTGCTGGAAGAAGAGAATGCAGGAGGCTTACACAGTAGCTTCCGAGACGGCTACCAAGGAAGCTGCTCGAGGGAAAGCATACTATGATAGGAGAGTGAAAGGGAGAGATCTTCAGCCTGGTGACAGAGTTCTCCTCCGAAACCTCACTCCCAGAGGTGGACCTGCGAAGATCCAATCTTATTGGGAGAACCAGATCTACAAAGTGATGAAGAGAAAGGCAGATGATAGCCCGGTGTATCGAATCTGCCCTGAAACTGGTCAAGGGAGAGACAAGGTGGTGCACAGGAACCTCCTACTGCCCTGCGACTTCCTACCACTTGAAAAGCCATCAACACAGACTGTTGAGCCCCGAAAAGATGCTTCGGCTGTTACAAAGAAAAAACTAAGACGTCCACGTGTAGAGCAACATCTAGGAAATAGTGACACATCAGATGATGACTACAGCGGCACGTACCAGTGGTACTTCAGGGATGTTCCAGGGAGACTGAGGCAGACTCCACTCAACCCTTTGGCGGAGCCGTTCCAGCCTGAAACAAGTCTTCACGTTCAAGAAGAGGATGTGCCACTACAGAGCGAAGTGGATGTGCCACTACAGAGCTTAGAGGATGTGCCACTACAGAGCGAAGAGGATGTGCCACTACAGAGCGAAGAGGAATGCCCTGACATTGACCTTGGGAGGTCAGAGAGCGGTGAGGCAGTGATTGACATTTCAGCTGCCAACAAAGGTGAGACTGACTCTGTGAGACAGTGACCCCATAGACAAAGTCAAAAACCGCTTGTACTGAGTTATGACACTTTAGGTCAGCCGACTTTGGTTCAGAGGGACTGCAAGGTGACTAAGACTCAGGTTATTGAGAGTAATGCCTTCTGGAGACCATGGGCTGTGGGACTGTGTCAAGTCTATAGTTGAATGTACTGTGCAACCAGAAATGTCAGGAGACATTTAATTTTGTGGGGGAGAGTGTGGCACTATGAAAGTGAGTCACAAAACTAGTAGCCCCCCCCAATTTTGTTTTTGTGATGATCAGTCTCAGCCAGAAACTAACATTAGAATTTATTAGATGTAACAATGTTTGTATTTCACCATCGGCGCCGTGTGCGGCAGCGGGTGACGCTCTGGCGGGCGGAAGAAGCTCGTCAGTGCTTAGAGGACAGCTTGTTGCAGCAGATGCTCGGAGCAGATTTGTAACCGCTGTATTTTCTTGTTGGAGTTTCAACTAAATAAATGTGCTACCAGAGGAGTGACCCGGCCCATCATTCTCTTCAGTGTAACACGTGGGTCAGATGCCTCCAGCCGTCTGCTAAAGCTAGACTCTGGCCTTCCTCACTGTAAAATAAAACATTCTGCTTAATTAAAGAGTTCAAGTGAACTTCACTTAATTCTCAACAACTTGTTGTTTGTACTCATCTTAAACAAGCGGCAGGAACTTTTGGATTTAAAAAAAGAAAAAAATTAATCAAACTGTATGTTCTGTATTTTGATTTAACAGAAACAACTTGATTGCTGAATGATGATCATTTATTATAAGTGATAGAGAATCATACTGAGAGTTGTAAGTTGATTAAATAACGAGTTGATTATGATTTGTGATAAATTATAGAAATGGAATGGCTAAAGATTTGAGATTGTGAGAAATAGAGTGGACTGTGTCGCAGTTAGTACACTGGGCGAGGCTTAGAAAACTTAAGAAAGGGAAGCAAGTTACAAAACATTGCCTCATCGGCCAGATGGCCAGTGGAAAAAAGGGAAGTACCGAGGAGTTGCTGCAATGAGTCATGCAAGAGGTAACGGTTGGGCAAAGTCGGAACTTTCCACAGGCAGTGGAACGTTCCAGGAGTTACGTAAACCTGCCCCTTACACAGACGGGGGCTGAGAGAGTTTAAAAACCAACAGACAAGGGAGGAAACTGTTCTTTGTCCGCGGCGCTGAAGGAGTACCAAGAAGAGGACTCAGACTGAAGATCTGCAGAGGACCGCACCCTGGGACCAGGGGAAGCTGAAACTTCACGCCGCTAAGAAGGGACGAGATCCATCTGCCCCAACCCTGGTACCTGATTCTAGCAACCCCTCTGCCTCCACCCAACGATCTCTACTTTAATGCAGCGGACTTGGAGAAAAGACAAAGGTCATTGAATGACGAAGATTTTGTGCGTTGAAAGGACACAGGATAGGAATAGGAATGACGATAGTGGTGATTGATTTTAATTTGATTATATTGTATTCCTATAAGTTGTATTATCTTAAAGTAACCCTGCTTGTCATTTACCCCTGCTAAAGCTTGCTTAATAAATTACATATTAAAACTTCTAATGAAATTTGTGGACAGTGAGATTAATTGAGTCGTTACGATCATTGTAGATTCTCCTGATTATAGTGAAATTAGCATACATGATTCTAGAAATGTGGTGGCTTCGTACTTTCCTTTGGTGAGTGTTAAAATAATGCCCCTGGGACTTAAGTCTAAGTCACTAAATCTAATCTAGCCGTTAACAAGTGCTGTTATTTTTAGGGAAAGAGCTACCGTTAACAGGAGTGGTTGTAGAAGCTATGCAGCTGTGAGGGCTACTCAGCTGACTGTCTCTCAACTGAAAAGGGGCATAACTCCTGGATTGTAGGTAGTTAGAGCTAGATGAGTCTTTTCCGCCACCAGCCCGAATAGATTATCTCTCATAAATCGATTCTAGGTTAAGACCTGGGTTTTGGGGATTTTCCGGACCTGTTAGATAGAGAACTGGTCAGTAGTCAGTTCAGGGAGTGGCGAGATGTAGGTGGGGCTGACTATTGCGTAATAACGAACAGGTTAAATGAGGATTTAGAAATAAAAATACAAAGATGATAGTTGTATTTACTGGGAGAAAGACTATGACTAGTTATCAGGACAGAATGAGACCTGTAAAACTGTTGGGTCCATACAATCCTGAGGAGAGAACCGGTCATCTGCTCCAACAATTTATTACCCTTTAGGAACTATGTCTGGACACAAGGAGCAGGAACATCACAACATCCTTATATCAGTGATTTAAAACTATTTTTATTTTTTGATACCATACGGCAGGCTGCAAAGTTGTGCGTGAATGTAAAAGTAAATTATTTTCTTCACTGATAGAAAAGTGTAATGTGTTTATTATGAGTAGGATTAACTGAGCTGAAGGAAAACAAAGGAGAAATAAATATTCATTGATACAGAACTGAATCAGCAATTATGAACTTATGAAACTATTGAAACCTTCAAGAATCTTATGTTGTGTACGACATAAGATTCTTTATTTGACTGTTATCTCTAAAATACATTACTTTTTATGTTGAACACCAGACATCTCACCTCTTCCCCACAGTTTTTAACTTAGTTCCACTACTGCAGTGGATTTTATAGTCAATGTTTAAAGCAGCACTGAGTCTGAAGCGATGGAGGAAATTTACGTCAATATGGAATCTGTTGGACAAACTGCATCTAATCACACAGGTAAGAATAAAGTTACAGATAAATCTAGTATGTATTGGATTACATTTTGCTAAGATTCAGGTTTTTGTTAAGGTTCGAACAGCTCCAAAGAGAGGCTCTGCCTCTGTGTGGCTTTGGGAATCCTGAATGTTTTACTTTTGGCTGAACTCATCGCCATCAGTGTACACAGTAAGTCTTGTTCTAGTCATCTTAAAGATGAGTAAATTTTATGTTTCTGTAATAAAAAATGTCATCGGCTCTTCTGAAATCAAACTGACCAAATAGCAACGGTTTGGAAAGCATAATGGACGCATTTGCAGCCATTTAGGTTAGCCTGTCTTTAATATCTTCTCTTTTTCACACTATCTACCCAACGATTTATTGTTTAGTGTTACCTCAGTTTAAATTCTACAACCATAACCAAAATCATAAAACAATTTTATAAGTCTTAAGTGAAAATACGATGCGACTTCTATTTTTGCAAACGTGCTTGTTGATTTTTTTTTTTCAGCTCATGACATGACAGCTGATTTTTCTGACATTAGTAACTTTCTGACTGAGCAGAACAGCGACAGCAAGTTTCCGTCCACGAACGCTAACTTCACTGAAATGACTCCAGGAGAGGAAGAGACTTTAAGGTGTGTCAAAACTGAAAAAATTTGGATCTCATTAACATGTCTAAAACCTTTTTCCCTCTGAATTGTAGAGTATAACTAATAACTTTCCTTTTGTGGCTAAATGAATATAATGTAAATGAACAACTTTTATACTGTATCATTTGTGTGCTCTAAAAACAACAATGTAAAATAAGCAAAACTTTGTTTTTTTTTCTTACAGAACGAACAAACATCAGTTGTTCCTGTTAATTCAGGGGCTGCAGAAGAAGAAGAAAGGAGCAGATTGTTGAAAAAATAAAATTAAAATAAGCTAGTTTTAAAACTTAACATGTCTTTATTCAAATACCCCAATTGTGGTTTTAAAATGAGTAACGTATTCTGGCCTATTGACCTTTATGCTACCTGTAGTTACAGCAGATGGTTTGCTAGGATCATTTGAACTGCCTTTTGTCTGTGGGAAAACAATACAGTAGAAGTTGTAGCTTTTCACACTCATCTGTGTAAAACCGTAAACACGGCAGGGGTTCCTGGCTTCAGATAAAGGGTCAGAGATAGCTCCTGGTTGGATGAGCAAAGATACGCTTTATTTGAATAAATTAAAGAAAAGAAGATAAAACTTTCCACATAGAGCAGAGGTTCCCAAACTGTGGGGCGCGCCCCCTAGGGGGGGCGCCGTGTCATTGCAGGGGGGGGCGCGGGGAAGCCGTCTGGATGAAAAAAAAAAACAAAACATGAACACTGTATGCGCTGGGTTTTTACCTTAGAATGGCCAACTCTCTGTTATTCCTATGTCAATTTGATACAGTAGAGGCTTCCACACTTCCCATATTTGTGTCCTCTGTTACTTTTATCAGCAGTTAAAACTGTTTAATCCGTTGTTAACATGTTGTAACCTGTTTTTCCGAGCCGCCTTTAAACGCAATATGAGCGCTATGACGCTCGCGCTGGGTTTACACAGCTGTGAAGGAGACCTGCTGCTGCTGTGCGGAGCTACGTAGGTTTGTGTTAGAATCACGGCAGTAAACCAGCAAAAACGCAAAGAACTTTTCACAGTTTTTCCCTCCAAACTAACCGATTGAGTTGAGTAAAGCTGTTGGATGCAGGTAATGTTAGCTAAAAGATGACTAGCTAATATCAATACAGAACCTTAACCTTGTCGGCTACCGATGTTGGTGTCTATTTTCAGCTACGTACATTCATTTTGCCCCGAAAAAAGTCGATGCCCCCCCCCCCGCGGCACACACGTCGTTTCAACAAGACAGCCATTTGTAATCTATTGGGGGGGCGCAGAATATGTTTGGAAACCCAGCAGGGCCGAGCGCAAATCGTGACACCGCACCTACTAATGGCACTTCCGGTGGCAGGTATGACACCTGCCACAAGTGCCACTGCTTTCGGGACTAGCTGCCAGAGTTGCCACTGCGTTCGGCTGACTTCGGCTGACCTCGGCACCTCGTACTGGCACTTCCGCTGACACCTGCCACAAGTGCCACTGCTTTCGGGACTAGCTGCCAGTGCTGCCACTGCGTTCGGCTGACTTCGGCTGACCTCGGCACCTCGTACTGGCACTTCCTCTGACACCTGCCATTAGTGCCACTGCTTTCGGGACTAGCTGCCAGAGTTGCCACTGTGTTCGGCTGACCTCGGCACCTCTTACTGGCACTTCCGCTGACACCTGCCACAAGTGCCACTGCTTTCGGGACTAGCTGCCAGTGCTGCCACTGCGTTCGGCTGACTTCGGCTGACCTCGGCACCTCGTACTGGCACTTCCTCTGACACCTGCCATTAGTGCCACTGCTTTCGGGACTAGCTGCCAGAGTTGCCACTGTGTTCGGCTGACCTCGGCACCTCTTACTGGCACTTCCGCTGACACCTGCCACAAGTGCCACTGCTTTCGGGACTAGCTGCCAGTGCTGCCACTGCGTTCGGCTGACTTCGGCTGACCTCGGCACCTCGTACTGGCACTTCCTCTGACACTTGCCATTAGTGCCACTGTTTTCGGGTCTAGCTGTCAGTGTTGCCACTGACTTAGGCAAATGGACTACATATCCCATGATGCTTTATTACTAGTAGAAGAAGAACTTAAAGACAGACGAAGAAGACAGAATTTAATAAGAGTTTTTTTTCGCAGAAATACTTATGTTAGCTGAATTCCTACTCGTTTTGTATATCATGTATGATTCGTTCATCCTATTTATTCACTAAAGTTCATCTGAATAATCCAGCCGACTCCTTTCGTCTTTGAATTAATCAAATACACAGCAGGTATCAGGGATGCCATTGGTTTCGGCACCTTTATAACAACTGAGTCTGGCTTCCACTAGAGCTGCCGTTTGGTGTCCAGGATGGTTCAGAGCTGTCACAACTGGTGCCGATGTTTTGGGGGATGGCGATGACAGTTTTTTGAAAACGTGTTACTTATAATGCGTGTTTATAAAAAAAAAAAATTCAATGGTAATTGGTTATTTATCCATTTAACACTTTGAATATTTTTGACTGAGTTTAATTCAAGCAAGATGGCCAATTGAATATACTATAAAGTGTCACTATTACAGTGGAACCTGTCACTATGTTCAAGGACAAATCTGGTTAATCACACATCACTGATAGTTAATAGGACTTTTTACTTAATCAAAATGACATTCAACCCTTGCCTATGTTTATATCGCAGAACAGTGGCTGACATGGTGCAACAGGAAGCCAAATGTTGCAACTGGATAATAGTAATAATAATCAGACTCTGTAAGCTATGCTAATTAACGCATATTGTAGAAATTAATAAAGTTTGAAAAATAAATTTAAGCTTAATGATCATAATTTCTCATGGAGGAATAATAAGTTATTTGATCCTGATGTAGTAAATTCACACATTGACTAAACATGAATTTTACAGCAGACTTCAAATTGCTGTTTAAAGTATTTACATACAATGGCTAATAAATATTGACAAATCAATTACTATGCATATACTTTGTGACATAAACTTGAAAAAATGTTGAAACATATCTGCCAAATAAAATAATATGCAAGCAGCACAATTTTCTTTGAAAAAAGCATTTTCATCTTAAGTATAACCCAAAGTAATTATTTCCAAAAATATGTAACAATCTTGTTCTTAATGCTGCTTAGGATTCACACATTGTCAAATTTTTTGAGGTGTAAATACTTTGTGTTTTGACTTATCAATATTCAATATTGGTGTAAAAAAATTTGAAGGTGGTTTAACTTGAAAGTGAAAGTCCTCCTGCTGCCTTGAAAATGCTATTGAAATGCATTTTGTAGCTCAGATTTTAGTCATTTTCTCATCTTTGAATAAGAAAACTTTGAAGACAATGAACAGAACCAGAAACAAACACAGAGAAGCAACTTTCTTTTATGCCACACAAATCTGTAATAAACTTGACAAAAGTGGGGATTAAATTTAATAAATAAAAACAAGTAATAACTATTTAAAACTGGTTAACAGGCATTTTTGGAAAATTATGATAACATGTTTTTTTTTTTAAATTGCATTATCTTAACAAAAAACAATGAAAGTTATAGTGGCTGCCTGGTCTATTAGATAATAGACCAGGCAGCCACTATAACTTATGACATCCTGTGCACTGTCATGGAACCATGCTGAACATAATGTCACTCTGGAATTGTCAATATCTCATGTTGCCACTGTCACAAATATTAACTAATAAGTCAATATTAGTGAACTTACCCGGTTTAATAATCAATAGCATTATATTAAGGTCCCTGTATGAAAATAATTATAATCCGGAACTGACAGGAGCTTGTCAGCACTGACATAACATGGCAACCGAGTGTCAGTTGTAGTGGTAGGTACCTAGTGGTAGCTATTATCAGCTGTTGCAGAAGAGGTCCCATCTGACAGTGGAGGAGTTGTCTTTCTCTGTTTAAGTCTGAACACCGGCTGTATATTTAAATATGTATGAGAATTATGTTGTAATTAAGATATATTTTATTTCTATTTGTTTGATCTAAAGTTATTCATATGCTACATTCTGTCTGAAACAGATAGAGAATGAGGTTAGCAGCCTGTGGCACCCATGGCCACCTTACTTGTGTCACCTTACCCAGTGGTAAGGTGGCACAAGTGGCACCTTACCCAGAAGCCCGTGGCACAAGTGACAGCTTATGGCAACTGTCAACATGTTTTCACTGAGGCTGTTTATTGGAAACTGAAATTTGAGACTGTATAAAAAATAGACCAGGGCATATTTGCTTTTTTTAAGGGAACAGAATACTTAAGAGGAAATGCAATACTTTGTGCCAGATCCACCATTATTTTCATTAATTATAAATTCATTCATATTAAATCTGACACAGAAGCTGTCACCAAAGAATATTCTATTTCTATTCTATTGTTTTCCCCACTAAGCATATTTAAATATGCTGAAGTATGTATAATACAATTCAAAATACTTTAAAAATACAACTGTTTATAAATATGGTTGCATGTATAAGGTTTCCAGTAACAAAACAGCGTGTTATGAAAGATTAAATGTTCAAATACGTCATTGTGCCTGTTAAACATATAACGCTGAGTGGAGCGGTCGAATGCTATAAGATGGCCGCCCTAAATCTCGTCAGCAAAAATAGGCGAGAGCGGTCCGTGAGGCGTGGGAGGTGCCAGTATGAGGTCGTGGCAACCCTTGGAAGGTGCCGAAGTCAGCCGAACGCAGTGGCAACACTGACAGCTAGACCCGAAAACAGTGGCACTAATGGCAGGTGTCAGAGGAAGTGCCAGTAAGAGGTGCCGAGGTCAGCCGAAGTCAGCCGAACGCAGTGGCAACTCTGGCAGCTAGACCCGAAAGCAGTGGCACTTGTGGCAGGTGTCACACCTGCCACCGGAAGTGCCAGTACGAGGTGCCAAGGTCAGCCGAAGTCAGCCGAATGCAGTGGCAACACTGACAGCTAGTTCCGAAAACAGTGGCACTAATGGCAGGTGTCAGCGGAAGTGCCAGTAAGAGGTGCCGAGGTCAGCCGAAGTCAGCCGAACGCAGTGGCACTAATGGCAGGTGTCAGCGGAAGTGCCAGTACGAGGTGCCGAGGTCAGCCGAAGTCAGCCGAACGCAGTGGCAGCACTGGCAGCTAGTCCCGAAAGCAGTGGCACTTGTGACAGGTGTCACACCTGCCACCGGAAGTGCCATTAGTAGGTGCGGTGTCACGATTTGCGCCTGCTGTCTCTCTGGAAACCACTGGGGGGGCGAAGAAGAAAAAGTTTGGGAACCACTGACATAGAGTAACAAATCAGATTTGCTCTTGCAATTCTCCAAAGACGTCTTTGCACGTATTTGCTTTTCTTTCCTTTCTTCTTCTTTCCATTTATGCCAGGTAAACGAATGTATGTCTCCGTTGTTCTGCAGTTTCTGTTGTAATTTTATGCGTTGTCTTCTATTGGATTAAACTCTCGCTCCTTAAGTCCTGTGCTGTGTGAACTTGTTTCAACTGTTTTACGAAACAAACTGGATTCATTGCCATTACCTTCCACGATTTATGTTTTCGCATCCACCTGAATAATGTGCAGTTGCGCCACTGGTGCTGCTCCTGCCGTGTGGCTGAAGACACGAACCAATCGAACCTGTTGTACTTTTATCAGCTCTGTGATCACAGAGGTTTGGAGAATCGGCCGAAAATTCTTAAATCTTGCCGTCTAAACCAGACTTAAGACTCACAAGCTCTACTCATCTCCTCTCCACCACTGCCCAAACGCTCTATGACTGGTCGTTATGGTAACGTTTACATATCCCTTCAAAATAAGATACAGATGCGCCACAAAGACATTTTACTTTCGTGAAAATTTTAACTCACGATAATGACTAACGGGAGCCCTGAGCTTGTTTCTCTGCAACGAGATGGCCCCATCTGGGAGTGATGGGAGACAATGACACCTGAGGTGTGTTGCTTATATCCACAGCCTGCTTGGTCTCTACGTGGCGAAGCAGTTTGAAGCTTCATTGCCTCATTAGCGAGTAGGTCGCCGCATTGCCCACCTCCAGCTAACGTTCCGGGCGAGAGGTGGGGTCACCCTGGACTGGTCGCCAGTCTGACGCAGGTTGCAGCATTTTAGGCCAATAATTATAAACGTGAAACCAGTTATTTACTCCTGGACCAGCAGGGGGCGCTGGAGGAACAAACATGCCAGTCATTCATTCATTTCTGCTAATATTTACTGATTAACTTACTGAAATTAATACTTTAGTTTTTAGTGAATAACCATGTAGCTATGATGTTGTCCATCAGTTTGTTTTATTATAGATTTTATAAATAAATATATATATTTCTATCAGAGTCAGACTAAAGTAACAAACTCAGTATTTTATTCTTTATTAATCAGAATCAACAAGCAAACAGACATTAAATATTGAACTTTATTGTAAATGATTTATGTTTATATACATGTAAAAAAGACGACAATAAAACTCAATCATATTCAGATCATAATTAATAGGTCCTGTAATGAACACTTTGACTGAATTAAAACTTCACTGAATAATTATAGCATTTAGAATAAATGTTCATAATATTGATGTTTTCCTCCGAAACCTACAATCAACACCAAGCATGAATTTACAGAAAAACCAGATAAAAATAATCATATTTTCATTAAATCAGACAAAACTTTTCCTGAATTACTGAAATCATTTCAATAACCAGAGCAGTGAAGGAAGCATTATGCTGAGGTGTCCATGTGAGGACAGATCTGTGTCCCTCTGAGCATCCTACACCAGGTCAAATGTTTTTTCAACATGTGGAAACAGCCTGAGGTCAAAAGGTCAAAAGATCAATAGTCAAACCACTTCCATCCAGTAACTCTATAGAAAATGATTTAAATCGTTTAAAGCTCCTGCTGTTGCAGAATTATTTATAAACTCCTCAATAACCTGGAGGTCAAAGGTCACTTGGACATGAAATTGACAGTTAACATCATCACCCCTCAGCTGTCTGAGCAGCCTTCAGGATCACATGAATAAACTACCCCAGGGGTGTCAAACTCCAGTCCTCAAGGTCCACTGTCCTGCAGTTTTTAGATGTGCCACAGGTACAAAACACTGGAATGAAATGGCTTAATTGTCACCTCCTTGGGTAGATAAGTTATCCAGAGTCCTGCAAATGACCTAATTATTCTATTCAGGTGTGGTGGAGCAGAGGCACATCTAAAAGTTGCAGGACAGCGGCCCTCAAGGACTAGAGTTTGACACCTGTGAACTATGCCAACAGTGTCAGAATTCAGGTCTTAAGTAGGACATGTGGCCAGAAAACCCCCAAACAAAATGTAAGAAAACAATTGATATTAACTTATGTAACCCCAACTTTAAAACTAACGCTGACGTTAGCCCTAATGATGACGTTAATGGTAAGGGTAATGCTAACGCTAACCCAGACAGACTAAGAAGTAACCATCAGTTTACTCCAATCAGCTCAGAGAACAGAAGTTAAACATGTTGCTGATGGTTTACGATAAACTGCAACTGTTTTTTTTCCGTGAAGGTCGCTGCCTCTGAAAAAAATTAAAACGTCATTTAGAAAAAACAAAAAACACATCAGACGCTGAGTTTTTTTCTGTGACGTCACAGTTAAACATAAATAGATGATAAATGATATTAGTCTGGTTTCACAGTTAAAAACAATCAGCTGTTTCTGTTGGACTGAAATCAGGAACATGAATCTGTTTAATAATTGAGAAGTTTCCATAACTTCTGGATTACAGCTCTGACTTTACAGCTAGAGATACTGAGAGGAACCACAGTTCCTCATTGTAGTGAGGAACTAATTATATCCTTTAACTAGTTGAACAGGTTCAATGTGAATCTGCTCAACCTGTTCAAATTAAATACATTTTCAGGACGTCATTCTTTCACTTTCACAATGTTCCAAAATATTAGAAATATATAAAAGACAAAAAGCTGTTTTTGGATTTATGGTGCTTTGCAGGGATCAATGTAGATCTATATTTCTAGAATTGTTTTAATTCAGCATCACATCCCACAGATAAATTTACCTTTCTGTGTTCATCTCGGGAATCATTTTCATTGTTGTGCTCCTAACAGAATAAAAGCAAAGCAGAAATGAAAATCTACTGTTGAATTTCATAAATGTGAAAGATGTAAAAGTTGTTTAATGTCGCTGAAACAATTGAGCTTTTCTTTTCTCAAGTTAAAGTAAAAAGCTCAGAATGAATCATAAAATGTGTTTTATGTAATAATGCAATGTGTGGATGGATGTAAAATATTAACATATTGGTCAACAGAAATATTTTTTTTTTTCTGCTCAGAAAGAAGAATCCCTTCTGAGCTGAGCTGAACTTCTCAGTCCTGTTCTGCAGCTTTAGTTCCTGGTTCCTGCTGCAGGGAAAACCACACATCCACAGCTCTCTTCCTGATTTCTCAGCTGATTAGTTTGAATTAATTCCTGATAACTGAACCGTTTTGCTCAGGAATTTGGACCCAAATGTCCTGCTACCAGACAGAAGGACTTCCTGTCCATCACTATGATGGAGGTGAGGATGAGTTCATCCTGCAGAACGGGACTGAGACGTTGAGCTCAGACCAGGAGAGGATGGAGTAGTTTGAGCTGTGGATAGACTGGATGGAGAAGAGCAACTGAGGATTTACTGGACAGAACAAACAAGTTCATGTTCTCTAAAAGAAGTCGGACAAAATGAATCCAAACGTGGAGATGTGTAAAATATTACATTGCAAGAACTGATTAACTTACCTCAAATAAAAGTGGCTGAATAGAATCGTCATAGACCTGAAAAACACAAATATTTCAGATAAAATCTGTGAACCCTTTGAGCGCTGCTATTGGTTTGGTGCTGATGGAGGGAGGAACAGTCGCCCTTGTTAAGGTTCAATTGTTGGACTGAATGTTGGCTAACAGATAGCTCCATATTAACTCCCTGTCTGATATTTTTCCTTTTCCCAGCTTGGAGTCTTTAGCCTGGTTTCCCCCGTTTGTTTCTACTGTGAAAGCAGCAAACCAAGCCAAACCACACCACTCCTGGACCCTTCAGCAGGAGGTTCAAAAGTCAACGGCCCCTTAAGGGCAGAACTGCTGGAGTCACTCAATACAGTCCTCTGGAGAACAGAAAAGTGTCTCTGTCGGTGACAAGACAGACTGGAGATTCATGCTGGTTGTTGCAGGAACATGACTGTGTGTTTCATCTCCCAGTGGAAGGAAACGCTGCTGGTGGAGAGCACTGACCACCAGGTGGCAGTAGCGCACCTGCTGTATTACCTGGACTGGTTGAGGGGCTGCAGGGTGAGGCTGTTGCAACTGTTGCTATAGCAACAAGGTTAATGGTTCAAATCACAGATCTCTGCTCGTGTGGGGTTTTTCTGAGTACTTCAGTTTCTGCCTCCACATCAGGAAACCTATTGGTGTCTAGTTCAAGTAAACAGGGACTTCATGCAAGGAGGTGTCTCTTTGTTAGCTTACTAGGTCGGATGGTGAAGGATTGTTCTGGTTTCTACCCATCCTTGGAACCTAAACAGATCAAAGAAAGGCAAATAATGTTGAGGTTATTGCTGAAAGTTAGGACGAAGTTCAAAAGATGAATCATTTTGGAGTTTCTGGTTTGAATGTCAGCAGGTTAGTTAAATCATCAGTTTCTTTAGTTTTGAATCTGATTATTCAAATATTTGTCTCGATGTTAGTTTATCTCATCAGTTGTTGATAGACCGTCTTGATCTTCACTTGTTCCTGAGCCCTAAGCAGAACATAGAAAGTCCAAATAGTGAGTTTGTTCCTGAAAGATAGAGGAACAGATTTTAAAACGTGAACCATTTTCTGTTTTGGAGTTTCTGGTTTGAATGTCAGCAGGTTAGTTAAATCATCAATTTCTTTAGTTTTGAATCTGATTATTCAGACTTTGGTCTCCATGTTGAAATACAAACATGGTAGATGTCCTGTACTTGGATAGCATTTATCAAGTCCAGAGGACTCCAAAGCTCTTCCCACTAGATTCAGTCATTCATCCAGAAGCTACTGATAGTAGCCTCAGCTGCCCTAAAGTAGACTGACAGGTCTGGCTGACAGGTCAGCAGTGGACCAGGCAGGTGAAGGATACAACCACTGAGGCATACAGGCCGGGAATCGAACCAGCAACCCACTGATTGCAGGATGTTCTTCTAACACCGCAACCACTGTCAGATATCAGATCTGCCATCAGCTCCTCCTTCAACAGGAGCCACTGGTTACAAATCTGTTCTTCATGAAGCTAATTGCTTTGTGAAGAGCACCAGTCCCTCCTGCTGCAAAACACTCCATAACATCGAAGATGATAATTTATCTTTTACGTTGCCAGTAACGGCAAAATTAATAGTGAATAATAAAGACTTTATGGTATTCTTGTTTAATGACGTAATTATATTAGTTGTGCTACCACCCCCACACTACTAGAGTTTAAATGTTTCTGAACCGTGCTCAGCTCAGCAGAAACGGCATTTGTCTGCCATTTCAGAGTTCACCACTGTCATTCAACATGTAGCTGGCAAGAATAATCTGTTAAAGCTTCCATTAAACTGGTAGGGGCAAAGTTTATGACTTCCTGTTTGGCTTGCCAGCGTGCCAAGATGCATCGGTACACTAAGGCTCCACTGGAGCACTTTCCTGTTTCACAACGGAAGTTTGAACATGTGCGTGGCCGTGCACATGTTCGGCCATGCACATGTGGGGCCGCTTCCACCTTCCAGAGGTTTTACCTATCTTCTGACGATGGTGGACAGAACTACTCGGTGGCCGGAGGCTGTTCCGCTGTCATCAACCGAAGTGGTTAATGTGACTCGGGCATTTATCTCCTCCTGTGTCCCAGTTTGGTGTGCCATTGGACTTGACCTCCAACAGAGGTCCCCAATTCACTTCAGAGTTGTGGACTGCAGTGGCAGAGAGTCTTGGGGTTAAACTCCACCGTACTGCTGCCTACCATCCGCAGGCCAATGGTCTTTGTGAGAGGTTCCACCGCATGATGAAGGCTGCATTGCGGGCCTCGTTGGTGGTTAATAGTTGGACAAATTGCCTGCCTTGGGTTTTGTTGGGTCTGCGTTGGGCCCCAAAATCTTTTGCCCCGTTGGCAGCACATCACTGCCTTCCACAGGTGTTTGTACCAAAGTATGTATATATCCGCCATGACTCACACCTCTCACCACTTCAGCCTCCTTACGATGGTCCATTCCGTGTTTTAGAGAGGGGACCTATGGATTTTTTGGTGGAGTTGGGGGGGTAATCAGGAAAGTATTTCGGTGGACCGTTTGAAGCCAGCTCATGTGTTACCAGGGGACCCAATTGAATTGGCTCAGCCACCTTGCCGTGGTCGTCCCCTAGTTTCTTTACCCACTCTTCCGGGTCCTTCCCTTACAGCTGGTTTGTCCCCCTCAGGTGGACAGTTCAGTAGCAGTCGATCTGGAGAGTCTCTTTCAATTTCAACCCCTCTTCCTCTTAAAAGAAGCCGTGGTGGTCGACTTATTAAGCTCCCTAATGCTGTTATTGTGAAGGGGAGAAGGTGAGGTGAAGAAGACACCAACGGTTGCCCTGCTTTCTATTTTGGTTTTGGTTGGAAGACATTGAGAATAAAATGAGACTCAAATTACTTTGTCGTTTTTCTGCTGACTTCCACAAATTAAAACTTTTTACTGACCTGTGAAATGTGATCCCTTTGGACCTTGTTATCTTGCTGTCATTGTGTTGATAATTAATACCAAAACTTTGCATCCCTTTTTCAAATTTTTGCTTGATTGTGTCATTTCCCCAACTCAGTACAGCAGAACTCTTCTTATGAGGATGAACAAAGAAAACAACAATACGCAAGTCAAGAGACTAATATTTTCATTTCAGGTATTATGATGTTTTAATGTGTGGGGCAATTTCAGGTTCAGTGGTCTGTGACTGTGTGTTAAATGGGTAAAGTGGTTCTCAGCCTGAAAAAGTTTGAGAAACACTGATTTAAGCCTTTTTAACACCCCAGAACAGGGTTTCCTCCAGTGTATTATAAGTCTGGAGGGCCACCAGGCTTTACTTGTGCCGCCACCAGGTTTAGCATTGCTTATTTATTTAAGTCTTTTTAAAATGTTTGCATTTTTTAATATTTTATAGTTCGTATTCATGTATTAATTTTCCAGTTTTTCAATAACACATAAGTAATATATTTAACATTTCCTGTCAACTTTAAATATTTTTTAATTCAAAAACATGATGGACCGTTTGATGAATGACTAGTGCCCAACCACTGGGCTGAGCAAGTTTTCTGGAGGAAACCTTGCAGAATCTTCTCATGGCTCTGACTTTATATCTGGATTTACTGAGGAACTTTAATGGAATCTTTGATTAGGACATGTACTATAAAACACATAATAAACAGTTTTTCTGGACTTCTTTGATCTTCACAATGTTGTATGAGTGGATGGATCATGTTTTGACAAGAAACAGATTTACCTCTCTTGGCTCATCTTGGGGACTTGCTGCTTCTTCATTCTCCCAACAGAACACAAATAAAGCAGATAAAGCAAATTTTTCTGGTAAGTTTTATGAATGAAAAATTTGTCAGTCATGACTTCTCACTGAATCATTGCAGCTCATCCATGTTCTTTAATAAAGTGTAGATTGAATCCAAATACGTGAATTGTGTAATGTTAATCTAATGTTGAAATGTAGGAAATTTGATGGATTTACCAGATTTGAAACCAACTGAAGAACAACCTGCTGGACCTGGAAAACATGATATGTTTAAGATAAAAACTGGAACACATTTATATACTCATATTAGTTTTTCTGCTTGTGAACAATGGATGGAAAGACAGACAGACTTACTGTTATTAATGCACTTACTTTAGGCAAAGAGTGTTTCCAAAGTACTTGAACCTCAGTTTTGTCTGAGTTTGGAGGCTGTAATCAATAAATAAATACTATAGATCAGGGGTGGTGAACCAGTTCAGCATTAAGACCCAAATAAAGAAACCTTTCAGCCCTCTTTAAAAACTTCCTGGATTCACCCCTGCTCAATGGTCTTAAGGGGGCATTTAATAAACATTAATATTCAAGCATTAATACCTTTAAATATTTTGAATATGACAGTTCTCATATTCAAAATAATATGAATAATATCATTATGCCCCACTAAAGTCCTAAGGCTTATGTTTTGACAGGAAACAGACTTACCTCTCTTGGCTCATCTTGGGAACTTCCTGCTTCTTCATTCTTTGGCAGCTTTGGAGACATGGTAACACTTTATTTGAAGGGAGGTGAATAAGACTGACATGACACTGTCATAAACATCACATAACACCTGTCATGAACATGAACTTTATGACAACAGTCATAAATATTCATGAAGGCTTATTTATGTTCATGACAAGTGTTATGTTTATGACAGTGTCATGACAGTCTTATTCACCCCCCTTCAAATAAAGTGTTACCGTCACAATTTTTATGGTTATATTTACATAAATGACATCATAACTGGATTACTTCAAACCTAAGGACCGGGAGATTTTCTCACTTTTATTTTTATTATTTTTGTGGAAAAGTAACCTTTATCAAGAGATCAGAACTTGAAGGACATGTATTGCTGCTCTGTGTGCTCGGTCGAAAACGGCCTGGACGGAAACCCACTGATTTTCTGTGATGGCTGCACACTCATAGTGCACCTAGCCTGCTATGGAATAACTCAGGTGCCAAAAGTGGGTCTGTGGTTCTGCAAAAAATGTGAATCCACGGGCGTGTGCGTTATTATACAACGACTTCAAGATATTGAAGAGAAGATCAACCGGCTGGAGGACGCTGGAGGATGTGGAAATGAGACAACTCTTCCTCAAATCAATGGAGAGGCTGTGTGCCTTGTACCAAGCAGCTCACCCTGGAACGCTCAGGGTGCCACGCCGAAACGGGAATATCCGATAAGAACAAGGAGAACCCTGCACCTGGCAACTTCAACACCTGCTCCACCAAAACAAGCAGCTGCAATCGTAACGGCTCCACCAACCCCGCGACCAAAAACAAACAACCAGCCCGAGTCTCAAAACATCCCGACTCCGTGGGAATTCCACAGAGTTGGGAGAAATCTGAGCATCTGGGAGAAACTTCTGCTTTAAACATCAAAAATGATGCAGAGTGGCTGGCTTTGAGCCTAAACCCACCCTCAACTTCGACACCTGCTCCGCCAAAGAATAGCAAACAAGCAGCTGGAACCAAAATGGCTACACCAACTCCGCTCACAAGGACAAACAAAGTGACCAGCCCAAGCCTCAAAATATTCTGACTCCGTGGAAATCCCACTGAAAAACAGATTTTTTGCACTCCAACCTGAGCCTCTGAGTGAAAACCCATCTTCATACATCAACAATGAGGCTAAACCAACGCATCCACCCCCCAAAGCTCCGAAGGACAAAGTGAGCACCAGGAAACGAAAGGTATGCCAAGAGTGCTTATTGTTGGAGATGAGGAAGTAAATGGAGTCAGTCATGTTTGCAATCCCAAGAAAACGATAATGATTTCTTTCTTGGTGACACTGTATCTGATTTGACTCGCAAAGTGCTCTCTCTAACCACTGATCAGCCATATATTGAGACTTTAGTTGTACATGTTGGAGCCAACAATCTGGCAAAGCAAAAATCGGAGACTCTGAAAAAGGACTTTAATATTCTTCTGGACACTATGGGAAAATTAAAAATGAAGTTATTTCTCAGTGGTCCAATTCCATCACCTCAATGGGGAGACAAAAAACATTCCAGGCTGGACATGATAAACAAATGGCTGATTAAAACCTGCTCTACCAGCTCAGTGACCTTCATTGATAACCTCTGGATCTATTGGCAGCGCTTTCACCTCTTTGGAAGAGGAGGACGCAATCTTAACAAACATGGGATAAGGCTGCTCACTGCAAACATTTTTTCATTTTATCAACAAGAACAACAATGTGATCATTGCTTCAGAAGAACAGGCTCAAGGATGTCTGACTAGGATGGTACTCTCCGCTTATCAGAAGCAAAGTGTCCCAAAACACAGTGATAAAACATCGACTGGGGACAAAGCGACTGGTTCCCCTCCTCTTTCCCCCCTCCCTCTTCCTTCCCCCCTCTCTAATCTTTCCCCCCTCCCTCCTCCTTCCCCTCTCCCTCTCTGCTCCTACACTCACTCACAAGATCAGAGTTTCCCAGGAAGTCAATCACTAAAGAGATGCTGCACCTGAGCCGCCTGAAGATGCTGGTGGAGCATCCGGGTCAGAGAGGAAGATGGACGGACTCCTCCTCCTCCCAGCAGGATGGTATAGATCAACAGGTTCGCCTCGGCACGACTCTCCCTAGCGTAAACATAGCAGACCTCACTTCATCTAAGCCACCTGCCTCTGACCTCCCAGAGGATCCAGCACTCTGCATTTCTGAGGTCTGAGACCGGGGTCCAGACATTATCTTTACACCAGTCTTCCTCCAGAATGTGTCTGGCCCCCCCAGCACCGCAAAACAGGACATTACCTGTCTGGATCACTACAAGAAAAGTTACAAAAAATAGAAATACAAAAAGCAGCGGCCTTAATTCAAACCTCAGACTGATCCCCTGCCTAAAGGAACCTCAGACTTAAGAACTTTCAGCCTCCAAGTCAATTAAACTGGCTCTTTTAAATACCAGATCTCTCTGTGCTAAAGCTCTATTAATTAATGACTTCATCACCGAGCATAATATTGATGTTTTATTTCTGACAGAAACATGGCTGAATGACAATAATGAAGCAATCGTACTAATTGAATCAGCACCCCCAAACTACAATTTTTTAAGTGAGAATAGAAAACACAAAAAAGAAGGAGGCGTGGCTTCAATATTTAAGAATACCATGAACTGTAAAATCTCTTTAGGTAATTTTATGTCTTTTGAATATCTTGGAATTGAGGTAAAAGGCCACAAATAAACTTTGACACTAACTTTGTACAAAACCCCAACATATGTGGAAAATTTCTTTACGGACTTGAATGAACTTCTATCTCTCATATGTATTGATTACGATTGTTTGATAATTGTCGGTGATTTCAACATTCATGTTGACAACCCCCAAGACCGAGGGGCAAAAAAGCTCTAATATATTAGAGAGTTTTGGTTTAACACAACATGTCAAACAAGCAACACACACTCATGGACACACACTGGACCTGGTTATCAGTGAGGGTGTGAATATTTCCAACGTCTCTGTAACTGATGTCGCCCTGTCAGATCACTTTGCTGTTATCTTTGACAGTTCTTTATCCGTTAACCCACTTGTACAAAAAGCCACTATCACAAAATGGACTTTCACAGAAAACACAGCAGAAACATTTAATCAAATCTATTCTTCTTCCTCGCCCTTAAACTATAATAACGTAGATAAGTTGGTCGATGATTTTCAGTGCAAACTTTCAGATATCATTGATTACATTGCCCCCATTAAAGTGAAGGCTGTGACTGGTAGGAAGAAATCTCCATGGAGAAATGCACAAACAGTTCAGTCTGCAAGACAACTCTGCCGTAGGGCCGAACGGAAATGGCGTAAAGCTCAACTGCACGTTTATCATGACATCTACAAAGAAAGACTACGTAACTATCACTCAACATTAAAACATGCAAGAGAGGCTTTCTTTGCAGATGTCATAAACAAAAACACTAACAATGCTCGAGCTCTATTTGCTACTGTTGACAGGCTCACAAATCCTCCTGTGATGCTGCCACCTGAACTTCAATCTAATGCCGCCTGCAACAAGTTTTCCAGTTTCTTTTCAGAGAAAATTCAAAAGATCAGCGGATTAATCTGCACATCCACTCCAAAGCCATTACCAATGCTGTGCCCAAACAAAACAAATGCAGGAACAATGACCCAATTTCAATTACTTCATTATAAAACCATAGAAGAAATTATAAATCAATTAAGCTCCAGTTCCTGCTGTCTGGATGTCCTACCCACACATTTCTTTAAGAAAGTCCTGCCTGTTGTTGCTAATGATCTGATCCAAATAGTAATCTCATTGCTCTCTTCAGGTGTTTCCCCCCAGGCTTTGAAAACAGCAGTTATCAAACCACTGATAAAAAAGAACAATCTGGACAAATCACTACTGCAGAATTACAGGCCGATCTCCAACCTCCGATTCATCAGCAAAGTTATTGAAAAAGCAGTTTTTAAACAATTAAATAACTTACTAACAATAATGAATCACTTTGACTCCTTCCAGTCTGGTTTTCGTGCTCACCACAGCACGGAGACGGCCCTTGTAAAAGTATTCAATGACATCCATATAAATACAGACAGTGGGAGAACCACAGTGCTGGTTCTGTTGGACCTCAGCGCAGCTTTCGACACTGTTGACCACGACATTTTACTGAATCGACTGGAGAGTTGGGTCGGACTTTCCGGTCCAGTGCTCCACTGGTTTGAATCTTGCATAAAGAACAGGGATTTCTTTGTTTCAATTGGAAACTTCTCATCAGAGAGGTCAAAGGTCACATGTGGGGTACCTCAAGGCTCAATCCTAGGACCCCTTCTTTTCAATATTTATATGCTCCCACTGGCTCAGGTTATAACAGGGAATAAGATCAGCTACCATAACTATGCGGATGATACTCAGCTCTACATCACGATGTCACCAGGTGACTCTGAACCCATCCAATCACTGAACAGATGCTTAGATCAGATAAATGTGTGGATGGGCCAAAACTTTCTCCAGCTGAACAGAAACAAAACTGAAGTTATTATCTTTGGACCTAAAGAGGAGCGAACTAGAGTCAATGCACGGCTTCAGTTATTACAACTGAAAATCAGCGATCAGCCAGAAACCTGGGAGTAGTGATGGATTTTGACCTGAACCTTCAGAGCCACATTAATACAGTCACAAAGTCGGCCTTCTATCACCTGAAGAACATCTCCAGGATTAGAGGACTTATGTCGCAGCGAGATCTAGAGAAACTCATCCATGCATTTATCTTTAGTCGCATTGATTACTGCAACAGCGTCTTCAAAGGTCTGACTAACAAATCAATCAAACAGCTGCAGCTCATCCAGAACGCTGCTGCTCGCATTCTCACTAAAACCAGGAAGATAGAGCACATAACACCAGTTTTAAAGTCTCTACACTGGATCCCTGTAGCTCAAAGAATAGACTTTAAAATACTGTTGTTAGTTTATAAATCACTGAACACTTTAGCACCACAATACATTAAAGATCTGTTATTGCTGTACCAACCACCTAGACCCCTCAGATCTTCTGGTTCTGGTCTGTTCTGTATCCCCAGAACCAGAACCAAACGAGGAGAAGCAGCATTCAGCTTCTATGCACCACAGATTTGGAACAAACTTCCGGAAAACTGTAAAACAGCTGAAACACTGGGTGCCTTTAAATCTCAACTTAAAACCCACCTGTTTAGAGTTGCATATGGCTAAATTAGGATTAGAGTGTGAGTTTTTGAATTTCATGTTTTTACCCTTTTTTTTCTTTCTTTTTAAAAAAAATATCTTTAATGTTTTTATCTAAACTTTTTAATTTCTTTTTATTTCTCTTTCTCACTGTTTCAGTTTTAATTATCTTTTTTAATTTTTTTCCAAAATCGATTTTTCTTTCTCACTGTTTATCCAATGTCACATGCTGTTTTTACTTTAATTGTGTAAAGCACTTTGAAATGCCTTGCTGCTGAAATGTGCTATACAAATAAAATTTGTTCGATTGATTGATTCTCCCAACAGAACAAAAATAAAGCAGATAAAGCAATTTTTTCAGGTAATTTTCATGAATGAAAAATTTGTCAGACTGTCATGACTTCTCATTGAATCACTGCAGCTCATCCACTGCCCCACTAAAGCAGTAGATGCTTTATTTTCCAACTATCAACTACAGTCTCTCCTCCTAGGCTGACATAGTGTTGTAGGCAAGACCACCTAAAATGAGACCAAGTCTAGAGAAAGACCGACGCCTTGTGCTACATGACACAATAAAATGTGAAATTTGATTAAAATTGCTTCTTAAATTGATCTGAAAGATCCACATTCCCATAAAAACACCTAGATATTATGTGAGGATTTGGTTTTTCTGTGTGTTTATTTAGGTTTCAGTGTTCAGTTGTGTTTCTGTGTTGTCCTGTCTATCACTTGATTGTCCTCAGTTGTCCCTCGTTTCCCCTGATTACCTTCCTTGTGTATTTAACCCCACCTGTGTTCCCTGCTCCTTGAAGGATCCTTGTCATGTCTACGCTGTGTGTCTCATGTTAGAGTCATTGCCTTATTTTCAGTGTTTAGTTTTATTGCCTGTATGCTTACCTGTGCTGCCTGGACTTCTCTGTGCTTTGTATTTATCGTCATTAAATCATCATTTCTCTCAATACTACCTGGGTCCACCGCATCTACCTCACCACCTACAACTGCAATTCATGACATATTAAATAGTCTAGAGCTGAAATAAATTTAACCAATATCATTATCAGTTCAAACTCTTTGCTCTGCTTTGCTTCCCTCTCAGTGCCACAATCCACGGAGGTCTCGTGTCGTCCCTTAAAAGATAATGCCTAGTCTAGAATGGGGCCACATAAAATGTTATAGTGGCCCAGGTTTGGCCCGCTTTAGCTTTATATTTGTCGCACACACATTGATTCTTGAGAATAGGGACAAAATGGGTTTTAATTTTCCCATATTTTTTTTTTATTATTTCTCAACCTTATGTATGCAAATATGACAAATAATGTTTAGAAAATATGAAGATGCTAAGGTACAGGCTCCCAGTTGCGAATTTTTTAAAAAAAATTACATTTTTAATCGACCTGACCCAGAACTTTGTCATCACCATCTGACAAAAATAAATCTAAAATGATTTTTAAAATACCCCATTAGTGATATTTTTACTCAATTTACAGACAAATGCTTCTCAATAAATAAAATATTATTTAAAACAAAAAACAAGAAAAAGTCCATCTGATGGAGTTGACGGTGCATGACGGAGTTGACACAGAACTGAAGGTGGTGACAAACTAGTGAGTAAAATGAAAAACTTGGTACATGTGAAGTAACAATTTATGTAAAATACATTAAAATGAATTAGCTGCACAATTAAGTGAGATTTGACAACAATTTCACTGAAAGAGTCAGAAAAACTCTGACGGAGTTGACATCTGACAGAGTTGACGAAATGCCAAACTACCTCAATTTATATGATGTTATTCTGAAGGAGGCCATATTGTAGCTTATTAGGTCCATGAAATCTTTACATTATACCAAAATTAAGCTTTTATTTCGCAAAATTTCATCAAAGTTTTGTAAATTGTCAGTTATGGAGTTGACACATCATGGTTGTGACAAACAACTTAGGAATAAAACAGAAGAAAAAACTAAAGAATAACTTAAGCTAACCGGAGCTAACTAGCCCTCCTAGCAAAGGAAGAGAAAAGACAACGTCATGGGGTCCTCAGAAGTTCTGGTGCCCCCCAATAATGCCTGATTTTTTTTACATTCTTTTCATTTCTGACGGTGTTGACAAAAACTAAGGACAAATTTCAACGGAGTTGGAAAATATCTAAAAATTATTTTTAATTCAATTTATCGATACTTTTATAATTATTTATATGACTACTTATACTTAATTGTCATAATATATAATTTTAGTATTTCTTTAATTGTTTTAAACTATAAGAATGTATTGAGTTCTGCTCCTGGACAAGGGCTTTTACAGGCATCATCCACTGACTACAATGTTTAAAATAAAAAAATATTCAGCAAAAAAAAGAAAAATATACATTGTTGTGCTCACATGACCCAGGTTAGTTTAGTTAGATATTTGAAAAAAATATATTTTGTGCATATTTTATTCAAATTTCATGCTTTATCCATAGGACCTGTTTTGTCCCTATTCTCAAGAATCACTGTACACATACAGTGTACTACATTCACATTTACATTCACATACACTGTACTAACATGTCACAGACACATACACTGTCACACACACATACACTGTACTAACATGTCACACACACATACACTGTACTAACATGTCACACACACACACAAATGTTATCTTTTTCGCACACATACACTGTACTAACATGTCGCACACGCACACACATTTTATCTTTGTCGCACGGTTCTAAGGCCGTTCACTCCGTTTCTAATGCCGGCTATAACGCCGGTTCTAAGATCCGCTTGGAGTAGAGCCCTAAGTGAACCGATGAGCCCTTGAGGAGGGAGCGGTAGAGAATTGCTGGCCGACATTAGCGTTCATAAATCGGATTAACTTGAGCTAAACGCCACTTGCACCATGGAGCTCCAATATCTAACTTGAAGCTAACTTCACTGTGGTATAACGGATGCACGATCTGATCTCCAAATTATGCCCCGCCTCTTCCGAGACACCTCTCACACATACAAAAAATGTCCCTCACACATACAAAACTGAGTTTCATACAAAATAATGAGTCTATATTTTATTAGTTTATATGTGCAATCTTAGTCTTGTGACTAAGACAAAAAAAAATTGTTTGCGTGTGTGATATTTTAGTAGTGTATCTGTGCAATTTTAGTATTTGTGTATGCAGAGAGAAATATTGTATGCGTATGTGCACAATTTTAGTATTTTGTGTGTGCATGTGCGAGATGTTAGTACAGTGTATGTGTACGAGAAAGATAAAATTTGTGTGCGTGTGCGAGATGTTAGCACAGTCAGGGGCGCAACTACATATTATTCAGGTGGATGCGAAAACATAAATCGGCGCTCTCCCCCCATATCTATCAATATGAGCGACCGTATGTTTACCCCCCCGAGACGAAGAAACGTGAAAGGTAAAACTCGCTACATTTACATTTACATGTGCGCGAGGTGAAGGAGCATAAGGGCGCAGTGAAGTGTATGCGAAGGCATCATCGGCGCGCCGCCCCCTCCAGACGAGGGTTTTGATTCCCCCTCTGGTGCAGCACCCCTGTGCGTTGCATGCGCTGCATACCCACTTTTTGCGCCACTGAGCACAGTGTATGTGTGCGAGAAAGATAAAATTTGTGTGCGTGTGCGACAAGCTAGTACAATGTATGTGTGCAAGAAAGATAAAAAGTGTGTGCGTGTGCGACATGTTAGTAAAGTGTATGTGTGCAACAAACATTTGCGTCCGTGTGTGATGTGTTAGTACAGTGTATGTCTGTGTGTGCGCTAGTTGTTAGTACAGTGTATGTGTGCGAGAAAGATAAAATTTGTATGCGTGTGTGACATTTTAGTAGTGTGTATACGCAATTTGAGTATTTTTTGAGTGTGCGTGAGTTTTTTGTAGTATGTGAGAGACAAAACATAGATTTTGTCCTAAATGGCCCCTCATACTTAACAGTGACATATGCAGCTATAGTCAGTAGAAGCTGCAGCTGAATAGAGCTGCGACTGTGGCAGTTACTATGCTACTAAGAAAAGTTATAAAATCAGGTTTTCAAAAATAAAATAGAAAGAGGGAGAGAGAGAGAGAGAGAGAAAAAGGCAAGAGTGTTAATTTATAACCCTGTTGTTTTTCTCCAAGAGAGGTGGGTAGACTGTGAGATTATCAACCATTTAGCATAATTAGCTTAGCTACAGACTACTGTTTGCCTCCATTTCACTAACATTTAATGAATTAAGGAAAAAGAATTACCAATATATTCATATATTTTCCTTGTTTCCTGTGCCTTTTACCACTTAACAGATTAGTGAGTGAGCAGTAGCTCTAACCCACATCCCTCCTGACCTGTTCTCTTCTGAGTGAATTTAAAGCTGCAGTATGTCACTTTTATATAAATATTTTGTTTCACATATTTTTTTTTAAAGCTGTCATTATGTTGTGACAGTATGGTATGAGAGGTAATCTGTGAAAAATCTATTTCCTCTGCCTTCTAACAGGGTTCTCTAGAAACAACCAGTCAGTGGCAGGAGAGTTTTAGTGCCGTCAATCACAATCTCATGTGGTGCTGCTCATCCTTCCTCCTCCTCGACTTGTGCCGTGCTGCAGCTAACATAGCACAGAACTGTGCAGATTCAAACTGTGAATGATCAGTTTAGTTATCATGGCTACCAATGATGGCAGATAAATGGTTTCTTGTAATAAGTTGTTTCTCCCCCATTAGCACATTTAGCAGTGAGTCAATGAGGCTAATTGACAGTGCTAAAAGCGTCCTACTAGTTCTGATTGGTTATTTTGGTCAGAACGGTGCATTTCTTAAAACCAGTAATTCAGGAAGGAGATGGAGGAGATTGATTGTTTTCACAGATTATCTGTCTCATAACAAACTGCTATGACATTGTGACAGCTTTAACAAATATGGAGAAAACATATTTTTCATTAAAGTTATGTACTGCAGCTTGAATAAAATGCAACTACTAGCAATTTTGAGAAGTCTGGGTTGCTTTATGTGTAGTTGCACGTAGCTTTTGACTGTTGCTCATGGGGAGACATTTCAGTATCTAAAACTAATAGAAAAAATTTAAGCAACCTACTTGCATACTGGATGTCGACTGTTGCATGTAAAATTCATGAGCAGTAAATATTGTGCTAATTATCAGTATTGAACCAAAGAAAGCAAGGCAGATCCAAGCCTTTAAAATTGTGACGCTTTTTTTGGGTCAAATAGACTCAAAAAATTGTAACAGCAGCTGTGCGGGGGGCCCAAACAAATTTTTGACAGGGGGCCCAAGATTCCTAGTGGCGCCCCTGTGTGTCAGGTTTGTGTGTGTATGTATGTATGTGTCTTAGTACAGAAAGTGACAGCCCTGTGGATTTGTGCACTCATGTACTTATCTAACAGGGGACCATAGAGTTGTGTGTCTGAGTATGTGTGTTGCTGCAGCTGTGGTTAGAGCTCTCCCAGATAGCACAGGATGTTAAATCAACGTTGAATTATAGTTAGAATCGTTGATTTTTGGTTGAAGTCGACAAATGATGGTGGATCAACCATCAAACAACCATCCAATCAAAGTGTTGAAACAGGGTCATTGAATCAATGTTGTTTTGTGGTTGAAATCTGATGACTGAAATGCTGAGGTCTGATCAACATCTGATCAATGTTGAATCAATGTCAGCTGTTTTGCCACACACCTTCTTCCCCTCCTCTCCTCCTCATCAGAGCTCTGGGTGAGAGCATTTTATTACTGAGCGGGGGTTCTCACATTTTTAATAACACTAGAGGATAGTGAGTGGTGATTCCTTTCTGTACATTTTTTTACTTAATAAAAATTCCATCAAACAACCATTCAATTCTAGCCAATTAACTAACTTTGAAAATGTGTCATTGAATCAATGTTGATTTATTGTCGATATCCATTGATTGAAATGCCAACATTGAATCCAGTGTTTTTCAACACCGGTCCACCAGGCACACTGCCCTGCAAGTTTTAGGCATTTCCCTAATTCAGCACACATGATTTTAATTGCTGAACTGAAAACACGCAGGTCAGTTTGCCTTGAGGATAAGGTTTGGGGAAGAACTAGTAATCTTGTGGTCAATCAATGTAAGCTGTTTTTCACACATATAAAAACTTGAGTCCCTCTCACACATTAAGAGTCTCTCTCTCACACTTACAAAAAAACGACTTAGGACTGTATGTGTGTGCGTGAGAGAAACATTGTGTGTGTGTGTGCGAGCTGTTAGTAGTGCATGTGTGCGACAAAGTTAACGTTTGTGTGCGTGTGTGACATTTGAGTGTGTATACGCAATTTGAGTATTTTTTGAGTGTGCGTGAGGTTTTTTTTGTGTGTGAGACAAAACATAGATTTTGTCCTAAACGGCCCCTCATATGAAACCCTAACGTTGATTCAACATACAAGTGACCGACCACTTTCAATGTTGTTTCAATGTCAGCGTTCAACATTGATTCAATGTTGTTTCAATGGGTGCGTTCACACTGCAGCCTGAAGTGACTCAATTCCGATTTTTTTGACGTAATGCGACCTGTATCTGATCTTTTCATGGCAGTGTGAACAGCACAGGTCGGATTCTTTTACGAATGTGACCCATATCCGACACGTATCAGATTCAAATGCGGCCGAACGTCCTGGCCGCATTCATCCGAACTGAACGTCACTGATTCTCAACAAATCTCACTGTTCTGCGTCCTGATACACGCAAGTGAGAAGAAAAACAACAACCATGATGGACTATATGAGGATTAAGTTGTTAATATGCTGCTCCGGCCGGACAACAGCTCCAAATATATAAGCTAAGCTCCACCGTTGGCCTCAATGTTTACTTCCGCAAACACTGAGCACTACTTCTTCTTTTTATGGCAGTTGGCAGAACACTGAGAACGCTGACGCTATTGCGCCCTCTACTGCGCATGCGGGACACTTTCAGGTCGTTGCCCCTTCACACTGCAGAACGCATACAGGTTGCATTTACTGGCAGTGTGAACGGCCCCGGCAAAATAATCGGAATTGCCAAAAAATCGGAATTGAGTCACTTCAGGCTGCAGTGTGAATGCATCCAATCGTTCTGTGCTATCTGGGCTGCTATATGCTTTTTGTTGGTTTGTTTGTCTTGTGTGTGTTGTGTTGGTGGATAGTGAATGAGAATATATTATGAACAATTATGAAATGTTTTTTGTTGGATATTCTGCTGCTGGATTTGTGTTGTCAGTCACGGGTAAGACATGAGGTTCTTTGTTCTGTGGAGCACATGGCTTTTTGAAGCACATGACATCTGTGTTCTATAGAACAAAGGAGCTGTGGGTTTCCTTCCCCCTTTGAGTTGAGCTGGATAGGTTTTGAGCATGTAGTTACTTGAAAAAGTTGTGCAAGCCACAGACGCGCACACACCCAACCAAGGAAAAAGTACAAAAACCACGAGAAAGAAGAACCAGGAGTTCTTTGTTCCTCAGTGCTCGAGTGAAGTCCACACGAAAATGTAGAATCAACAGAGGACAGCGCCTTGAAACCATGGGGAGGTGAAGACATTGCACTGCTCGAGAAGGGAACAGGTTCTGTTAGTCCACAACCCGGGTTTCTGTTTCGACAGCTGTCCGACTCCTACCAACCCAAAAGATCTCAACAATGCTGCAGCAGACTTGATGAATAAGCAAAGACCATGGAGAGATAAGGAACTGAGTTACTGGAAGACAACCACCAGTTCAACTTTGTTTCTATTCTGAAAAGGATTTTGCCATGCTGAGACAAGGTCCAGAACCAAGGATATTAAAGCCTTCTGTTGCCGACATCATTCACCATCTGGGTATTAGTTGAAATGCATCCCAAAGCCTCGCTCATTCGGACCGATGACACAGTATAGGGATTGAAGATAGGAAAATAGCATGTGATTTTATATTAAATTTTTATTTCATTGATATTAGAAGCTCTTCGTCATTTTCCCCCTGCTTTAGCTGGCTTAATAAAGATGCATGGAAATTCTAATATGAGTTGTGGTTAGTCAAATTAATTGAGTAATTTCTTGAGTTGTTTCTTCTGATTAAAGTAAAATCAGTGGTCATGATTCTAGTAATTAGTTGGCTTCGGACGTTTCTTTGGTGTTTATAAAATGAAGACCTTGGGACTTATGTTGAGTCAATATCTCAACATGTGGTTTTAAGAATTCTTTGAACTATTATACATGTGGGACAATACCAGCATTGCGTACATTTATTTTGACAAATTCTCCAGAGATTTTTAATGTAATTATGATTACATAAATTATACTTCAACATCAAAATTAGTTTTAAAGCAGAATCATCTGCTTGTACAATAGGAGGCTTTTTACTCAATATTTTACAGGTAACATTGAAAACAAACAGGGTGGCATCTGCTTTTTTTGAAACTCTAGAAATGTTCTTCATTGATAATGGTTTCAAATTTGTTTGGTATAATGGAAATTGGAAACTAAAATTTTTGTAAATTTTTTCTTATTTTTCAGGTTAGTCTTTTAGAATGGGGATGAAAAAAACAGGACAGATTTACTTGGAGCACACTACAGATTTTATAAATTCTTATGGCAAGAAGTCTTGATTGGTTATAAACACTTTGGAATCACATAAAAGATTGATTTAACATTAATGAAATCTGAGAAATTGTCTTTAGCAGACTTGATTTTACATCCTGGCTTGTTCAAATTTTTTTCTCGTTTTATCCTCAAAACAGGATTTTTTTTTTCATTGAAAGTGATCTTTAAAGAGTTTAAAGAAGGGTACAGGACAGGTAGAATAATACCTGTCCTATGAATTTCCATTGTGATTATGATTCCGATCTAAATTGAAATATTGTGTTGAGATTCTAAATAATTTTACTTCAATGTGGGGATTAATGGAACTGGAGCAATCAGAATTCAGCCTTGGCTTAAAGTAGATAGAATAATTGATTTTTATTTATTTATTTTTGTTAATTAAGAGACTGTCTCATCCAGTTTGAAAATTTGTTTCTTACTAACTAAACTAATTGCTGCTTTATAGAGCACATGAGTGGTTTGGTGTACAGGAACAAATTGGATTTTTTAACTAGTATTAATATCAGAGATATGCTGTGATATTAATTGATTATTTTTTTCTCAATCACAAACAGATTGAAAAACAATTGGATCACAGCATATCTGTGCATAAAAATTTTAATTAAGTTAAATTAATACATAAATCTAGGTCCACCTAACCATTGGTGTTGCACATAGATGTGGAAATAATAAATTGCTAAACAGGTGTAAACATCTAGCCAAATCTTAAAAGGTTGCAGCTGCAGACAGTTCCTGGAAACTCTGAAAGGAGTTCACTAAAAAGCAATCTGCATCAACCAAAAAATTAACTGGACTGGATGAGAATGCCACATACACGTACATGGATATATTTGAGTATAAATATGCCCTGCTCTCTTGCAAGAGCTGGGGGTTCTGTAAGAATTCTGAGGATTTGTAAAAATGCAGGTGTGCCCATAACCCTCCAACACTGGCTCAAATAATGAAGATATAAACAGACTCTGGTGTGACGATTTGGTTTGTTATTTGCCACTTTTCTACTCCCCATCACAGACAGGATAAGAATTACATATGTTTCATAGTTACCTGGTTTAGTTGTTGCCACAATTTATCAATCAGATCTTCAGCAGCATCAGAAGCTGTAATATATTTATTTCTATTTTGCTTTAGTATATCATCTAGTTTTTTGGACAGAGCATTTTTGGCTTCTGTCTCCAATTTCTCTTTTACTATATCTTCTCCTTCTCGTAAAAGGATCAGCTCATAGGGACTAATTCCATCAAAGCCACATAATTTCTCACAGCAGGTCTTCTTTAAGGTCTTCTGTCTTACTAAAGAGTAGGATACCACCAGAAAAAGGAGGGCCAGCAGTAAAAACAGCCCACGAATCTGAAGGGAAGAGTGGAGCATGTTTGTTGTTAGTCACCAAAAACGTTGCACCTGCTAACAGTTTACAATCATATACATCTTACCACTTACCTTTGACTTATTTTTCAAGTTATCGATGATGATTTGCTCCTCTGTGGTTCTGCTTGTCTTGCAGGGAATCTGATCCTGAGGTCCAGAAAGGCCATTGTTACAGCAAGCGTACCAATCTCCATCCATTAACACAGAGACGACCCACAGCAAACTAATCACTAAAGCTTTTAGCACTTGAAGAATAATAACACATCCTCTATTCCGGTTACATCCAGACTCCTGGTTCTTCTTCTTCAAAATGTATCTGATATTAATGAAGATCTTGTCCTTCCATAGAAACATTAACATTATTACAAATACTGGTATAAATATGTACAACCAGCAGTGATCAGTCTGATTCTTGCAGGTGCAGGCAACTTCTCTATCAAATAAAGCATTGTATGTGAAAATCACAATAACCGTAGCGTAGGTGGCAATCTCAAAAGAAGAAGCTGTCAAAAAGTTTTTGATCATCTTTACACACAGACTGCTGGAAGCTATTGCTCACACAGACATATATTTGTAAAAGCATCAGAGAAACAGAAACTAAAGTCTGCCTTGACCACACCTACTGGTTAAATATCACCACGCTTGTCAGATGGTATCAGTGTGTTATGACAGCAAACTACGTGGGTGCAGCTGTTTCTCTTTCTTGGTGGCACCATTTGACATTTCAAAGAAAGGCTACAAACAGGTTCAACTAGATCTTCAAAACCAACACAATCAACTTTGAGATTCCCAGGTGAAAAAAAATATACTTTAGTATATTTCAAACATACTTACATTTGTGAACGTACACTTTAAGTATACTAAGTATTAAGTGTACTACCTATAAATACATTTGAAGTATATTAAAAGTATACTTTTACCAATTTTGAAATTATAACTTTAAACACACCAACACAGGACGAAAAGTGGGATTTTCGACAGCAATTGACACCTAGTTCTGCCGTGCGCATGGAGATTAAGGGCTATCGGCAAGAGGTTTTTGTCAGAGTGGAAAATGGTAGAGCACTGCCAAAAATGGTCAAAAACGCTGTGTGTCCGTGTTCCCCTATCACCCCCCTCCCCTTGTGCCTAGCAGAGGTTTTCGTATTTAAATGAAGTTGCTGGGAGCCATGCAAATGCATATCAACTGTTGAGCACCGCTTTTTGACTCTCATTGGCCTGTTGTAGCTAACCCATTTTACCTTCTGTTCACCTGTTTACTAGACCCAGGACCTGGCCAAAACCCCTCAGTGTTAATTGAGAAATAATGAGATTTTAAGTATAAAACAGGCATTAATGCTGAAAATGTTATAATGTTACAAAGTTATACAAATGGAACAAATTTAGTGTGACATTCACCATCCAGCACTGAACACACTTAGCTCAACTTAGGGATGTAACCTTAACACTTAAGTGTGCATATCAAAGTACAATTTTCAGGGTAAATCTGATGATATATTGTCAACATTGCGTGTCTGTCAAGCTCATCCAAGATTGTATGGTGGAATGCAGACCGAAGTGTTTCTGCCGACGTGAAAACACTGAGCTTTACATAAAGCATCAGTTGTGTCATCATGACAAAGTTCCATTCATTTGCACATGTAACATTAAAATTATAGTATCACAGGCAGATGTTCATAGCATACTAAGTTGTTGACTCTTCTGAAACTGTCTCCTAATCTGAACTTTGTGATTAAACATTCTCAGTATTTAATCACAAATACTGGAATACTGGCTCAAAAAAGCCTGTATTCCAACATGTACTCCTTCAAATGGAGATGTAAATACATGTTGGTGTTGCAGTGCAATGGGCCAAACAGTTTAAAACATTTTGAGACGTCTGTAGGTATTGTTCAGTTATAGAAGTATGCCATGAAGAAGTATGTTTGGAGAAAGAATATTAAAACAAAAATCTATTTTATCCATTAAAATACATATTACATGTGTGTTAGGAGCACTGAAAAACTTAGTTTTGGTTGAATTGATGATATAAAAGAAGAATATGCATGAATACATACAATAGACTTTTGTGAAACGTGATCTTACTTTGACATTCCTCCTATCTGAAGATTTATCTTGTGATGGGAGGAATTGCACAACTTAATCAAAAATAATAATAAAAAAACATGTTCCAGAGTGGTTCATTGTACATAAAATACTTTTGTGAATAATATTCAAACCAATGTTAATGTTCACTGATTGCTTGAAAGACCCAGAGTCACGTTATATTGGAGTGGTAGTGACACCATTCCACATCACAATACAGGACTTAAGAAACTACAGATGATTTATCAGTATTCAGTTGCTTAACTCTCGAGTTTAAATTGAAGAACAAAATGGTTGAAAGTATGTGATACCTTCTGATAGAGTATAAACATTTGTATTCTTTTTTAAAAGTTTTGTTAAGCACTAAATATAACTCACAGATGATGAATCATTATATTCTGTATAAACTAAAAAGGAGAAAGCTCAAAGTAGAATTGAGTAGATAAACATCTACACATTAAAAACATTTTAGCAATTAATTATAATAAAAATAAAATATACTGTCACGTAACTTTTGAAAAAAATAACTTTTTAGAACATATTTTTTCTGTCAACTTTCATTTAACACTCCAGTCCAGTTGGTGGCAGTAATGCGCTTTCATAGTCGGTCAAGGAGCCGCCATTAAACTCCAGAGGAAGATTAGCATCGGCTACTGCTAAACCCAACATGAATGAAAATGCCCGTGCGTTGTGTGAAATGGTGGAAAAAGTCCTATTTCACGGAGTTACTTTTTCAGTATCGTTTTGATATTAAGCAATGTCCCGGCGGAAAACCACAGATGACACCGCGGCGGTCCAACAAGGCCGAACTCACGGTAAGAAAGCTTTTATGAATAGCGAGCACGTGCAGCGAGGCGAGTTGCTTTGTTTGTTTCTTACAGAAAGTGGTCTGTCGTTTTCATATGCCGAAAAAAGTGTAGGGTGAGATTTCGTATTGTATTTTTTATTACATGTGATGTTCTGAACTAGTAAAAATACTCGCATCTCCTTTTATTTTTTTCAGACCTGAAAAATGGCCAAGCCTCAACAACCAGGCCTCAGACCACGGTGCCGAGGCGCTCTTACGGAGTCCACCAGGACTAACAGAAATTCAGTAAGTTATGATGTCACATTTAGTCGATGGTGAACACTTGCATATTTGTAAGTGTAACCGGGTGGTTTTACTGGAAAACAGTTTGCATCCAGTGGTTGTAAATTCCCACCCGTTTGGGCCCTTGAACACATCTAGGCCCCGTTCCCCACCTTCACTTCCGATCACAGCCTTGTCGGGCTCATTAGCGTATATACGCCAATCTGAGTGCGTTTGTCGGGTCCGTTGTTTGAGTTGGCTCTCGGTCAGATGAGCGCTGGTGCCGTGCTCATCGGGTTGCTGTGAGAGTGTTCGGATCGTGGACATTTTGCCCCTTTTCCACCGGCTCTGCTTCAACAACCCGGCTCGGCTCTGTTTCGGAGTGACCGCGTTTCCACTTGGCTCTGTTGCAGGGTACCGCCTCCTGGTGGCGGGGGTGGGGGGTGTAGCGCCCCGCCTCCAGGAGCTACGTGCTGTGCTTCGTTACATGCGACCTAACGCGAGTTGTTGTTTTTCTGATACAAAAAGAAGAAGAGAGAGCTGAGCTATTTTTATAGCCTGATTGCGATTTTTCTGAGACTTCAAGAAAATGTGACAGTGGGAGGAAAGCTGCGATGTGGTGAGGAGGAGCTGATCTCCGCCTTGCAGCGGGAGGAAAGCAGGTGGCTGTTGAGAAAATAAATTTAAAATAAGCTAGTTTTAAAACTTAACATGTCTTGATTCAAATGCCCTAATTGTGGTTTTGAATTTAGTAATGTATTCTGGCCTATTGACCTTTATTTTACCTGTAGTTACAGCAGATGGTTTGCTAGGATCGTTTGAACTGCCTTTTGTCTGTGGGAAAACAATACAGTGGAAGTTGTAGCTTTTCACACTCATCTGTGAAAGGCCGTAAACACGGCAGGGGTTTTAGGCTTCAGATAGAGGGTCAGAGATAGCTCCTGGTTGGAGGAGCAAAGATACACCTTGTTTGAATAAATTAAAGATAGGAACACGCCTTTTACTATAAAACTTTCTACACAGAAGTAACAGATTAGATTTGCTCTTGCAACTCTCCAAAGATGTCTTTGCACGTCTTTGCTTTTCTTTCTTTCCTTCTTTCCATTTATGTCAGGTAAATGAATGTATGTCTCCGTTGTTCTGCAGTTTCTGGTGTAAGTTTGTGCATTGTCTTACTTCTAAGTTTATGCATTGTCTTATATTGGATTAAGCTCTGTAATTCTGTGACGTCAACACGCATTGTTGTTTTCCTTGTGGCTACACGTGGCCCGCCGGGAGGACCTGGGATCCAGAGGAAGAGAGAGACAAATTTTTTTCCAAAGTTAACCAATTTAGAAATTTCTTCCTTAACATTTGGGGGCTCGTGCCGGTTCTGGAATCTCGGTGGGCGGCTGTTGGTCCCTGATTGATCTGTTTCGGCCCGACGCTTCGGTGTGGTAAGACACTATTTAATTATTTTTTAGTTGTCTGAAGCGCCGTGTGGTCGGACCGGGGCTGATTGCTCTTGTTGTGTGCGGCCTCACAGAATTTAGAAGCTGCAGAGGTAGATAGAATTCCTCCTAAAAGAGTGTATTGTTTAAAGATTTGAATAAATACACATTACAGGGAACTTTGGCTGGTTCAAAACAGAGACTTTACGTTAACTCTGTTCTATAAGCTGGGTTTCTTATTTATATTCCTTACCCTGAGGATCAATGCCTGGGCCTCTGAAAAAGTATTTTGGAAATTTGTGTATTGGTTAGCTATGGGCTTGTATCAGCCCGGAGATTACGACTCATCTCCAGTGGACTTATAATTATTTGGGTTAATTGGACCGAGTTGTATCACTCGTGGAAAAAAGGACTGAAAGCAGGTTGAATCACCTTTACTCTGGCTCTCTGAACCGGGTCGCCGTAAGTAGAAGTCTGTTACAGGATGTATCGCCTTCTCTGGGACTCTGAATCGAGTTGCCAAAGAGCATAAAGGACTGAGAATAATTAATTTAGTACAGGTTGAATCACCTTAAAGGACTCAGACAAATTCTTTATTATGCTAAATTTAGGCTAATTTTTGCCTTGGGCATACCCAGCCCTAAAAGTTATTGAATATAAGTGACTAACAGTGATGGTTTGTTAAGAAGTTTATAAGTAATAAGAGAAGTTGAAAGAGAATAGAAGAGATTTGTAAAAGTGAAGTTGGAAAATTAAAAAGATGCATCATACATTCTTTTAGCCGGTGCCTGACATTTTCTTTTCTTTTCTGTCTTTTCTTGGCTGAACTACGACGTCGTCTGTGTTTCTGTGTTTTGTACGTTTCTTTGTGTTTGTGTGCGTGCTTGGCTGCGGGTTGATCTATTGCTGTGTGTCTGTCTTCGCCGTTATATGTTCCACCACGCGCTGCTGTCTATTTGTCTGTCTGTGTCTGAGTTGTGCTGAGATTGTGCAGAAGTGATTTGTGTTTCACTACGTGTTATGTGTTTGTCTTGTGATTTTTGTGTTGGTGGATGGTTAATGAGATTGTGTTATGAAATATTGTCAAATGTTTTTGCTGGATGTTGTATTACTAACTTTCTGTTAAAATGTGCTTCTGTGGGACAGAGGTTTCTCCATTTTGGTTACAGGTTTTACAGGTTTTGTTTCACAGAGCAGGGAGGCTGATTGACCACTCCATTTGCATTTTGGGAGTGCTTCAGTTGTTCTGTTAACACTGACATTTGCAGCTCACTCTTTCAGGATTCTTGGATTTTGATGTGAATTTCTTTTAGAACCGTGTTTTATGTTGAAATGAAAAGTACATAATAACAGATTTACAGATGTTTCTACTTTCTCAGCGGGAGAAATGTGTGGCATCAGTTCCAGGCTGGAGCACTGGAATGATCTCACTGCTTTTTTATAATATTGTAACATTTACAATCACTTCAATTTCTAGGTTTCCTGACACAGGATGGAACACCCTCACTGATTGGAACAAGGGAACAAAAACGAGAACATATGGATGTTTTTCTCCTTGACAGTGTTTTCTACACTGTTAATGTAGGACATGTTGAAACACTAATGAATGACTTTGTTTCTTGTAGGACGATCTTCGTGTGCAGCCCATTTTGCATATTACAAGACCACATGAACGGTTTTTGGGACTCTCCTACAGGGGGTCTAGTTAATGGGTGGCCATTTTAATGACAGTGGGCTATCATGAAATACGGTTGTGTGTATAAAATAGAGTTTTTGAAATAGGTTCTCTCAAAACTGAACAACATTAGAACTACTGGATAATTATGTTTCTTTCAACCATGGTGTTATAATAATTGTGTTTAAGACTTTCTACAGGATGAATTTTGGTTTGAAATTTGGGTAAATATGTGTGTGGTAAATGGAATCAGTACAAATTGGGAAGTTCTAAATTTATGGTTCAAAATATCTTTATTTCACATATTGGAGTGTGACGAACAAATTACAGGTTAACATGGGGATCTTTTCAGTTGCTGTGGTGAATTACACTATTTAATGTGTTTTCCCAGAGTTTCTGAAGAATTCGAAAATATATTGGTTACATTACAGGTCAACTAATGTACAGCTCCCTTCAAATACTGAGAATGGGGTCTTCTTCCTGCTCTCACGGCCGTGTTGGGGGAGGATCACACCTCAATTTGTTTGGTCAGCTTGATCTGGGGTAACATCCTGCATTTTCTTACAATGGGATGTAAATGAGTCTGTTTGAGTGTGAATGAGAATGAATGTGTATGCAGATGGCCATTGATGGGTTTTAGGAAGCGCTATGTAAATATGACGTCACTTTAGGGAGTAGCTGTGTGATATTTTTTCTGATTTTGTACTGTTTAGACACAGTGCAGGTTTTGTTTCATAAATTTACTTGTACTACTGCTTTACGGACAATCTTAAAGGTGATGATTACATATTTTGTAATCATATTTTGTATCACAATCTGGTTGAAGCTGAATCATCTGCTTGTACTGTAGAATTAATACGAAACAAGAATTCAGCCTTGGCTTAAAGCAGATAAATGTAGTACTTAGGAAACTGTCTCATCCACTTTGACTAACAACACTAACAAACTAACCTAACTTCTAACTAAATTAACTTGGTTTATATGTCACATGGGTAACTGATTGGACATGTTGAAATTTTAGCACAATGGGGGAAAGTTCTTCAATTTTAGTTTTCCACCTGAAAATTGTTTTTCTTTTTGAAACGAGAAAAACACAGGGGGATATTATAAAGATAAGTTATTACTGGTAGAACTTTGAAATTTACACCATCTCAGTCTATTTTGAATACTAGATGGAAGATTTGGAGAAATGGTGGAGCATCTTACAATATTTTAGTTTTTCAGCAAATTATATAACAGTAACAGATTCAAAATTGTTTTCAAAATGATAATTTTATTATATCAACAGGGGGAGAAGGAGTAGACCATAATTCCGGGTAAATTTTTGGATACGGTATATTGTAAATTAGTTAATCAATAATATTGATTTTTTCATTCAACAATAGTGAATTATGAATTTCTTTAGGTAAAGAGCCTTCATATTGCCTTCCTGCTTGACTAAAATATGGTGTATGTGATATAGAAGCTTCTACTAAATTAGATTTGGTCATCTAAAATTGAACGGCTTTAAACAACATCTATGTCATTTTTATTTCATTTAAAATTGTTGATAGATTTCTGCATCACTGCTGATTTTGATTATATACAGTTGGGTGTAAATTGTGAATTTTGAGGAAAATTTTGGTTAAAACTGCTATGAAATTCAAATAAAATGTGAATAACTTCTGAAATTTTGAAATAGGACTTTGTCTTGAAGCGTGGGACAATGATGAGGATGTTTGGTATTTAGTAGAACAATATGAAATTCATAATTATTTGACAAAGTGCAATTCAATCACAACTTTTATAAGAGTCAGTACTAGGACATTCTAGATTTTGTTCTAGTTCTTTAATGAGTTTGTGAGGTTGTGATTTTAAAATTTGTAGTTGATATTTGGCACAAGCAGAGTGAATGTCATCGAGGTATTGACGTCTATTGATTTTGAACAGTAAGTGTCATTATTTTCTTAATTCTGGCACATCTGATGGTGGAATGTTTTAACACATTTCTATGTTTATTCTTTTGCAGTTCAGGATTTGAGGCAGTTGGCCGTTTGTGCTATAACATCAACAACAAATCTAGAGCCACACGGGAGGATGCATCACAAGATAAATTTTATTTATAATAGTGAAAGTAAGCAAAATGTGGCATACATAAGTTTTGATTTTTAATTACTTTGTATTATTTTTTCTCTGGCAGTTCTCCTTCCTTCTGACTTGATGGCGATCTTGGGGGCAGGGTCTTTCAAGCTCAGAGATCATGGGACGATGTATTTGAAGGGATCTTCTTGATTACCGCATCAGGCCGCTGTTGTTGCTGCTGAACAAGGACATGACGATGCTGAACTGTGCCCATATTCTGCTGGACTGCTGTATGAAAGCCAAAACTATTGAACGATTACGAAGGTCAGTGAAGATGAACTGTTCTCCTGTTGTCACGTGAGGGCAAAGTGCTGCTCACAGGACCTGGCAACAGATGTCTGCTTTGAGTGTTGCTTTTCACACCTGGCTGAAAACAAAAGGGACTCAGGCGTTGTCTGCGAGAGTCCTCTACGGCCGGGAATCAGCAGGGAGTCGGGACCACAAAGATCAAAGCCTTTTGTCCAAACCCAGACGGGGGTTTGAGTCAACGACTGATCTGCTGTGTTTCTACGTCCCACTCTGTCGACCACGAAAGGCTGACCAAAGTTCATCAAAGAGGGACTGTATCCAGATGTTTCTGCACTGCGGGAATGACTGCTACTCTGGACACCTTCTGATTCAGCAGATAAAGAATTGGGGCATGGCAAGTCGCTCAGCAGTGGTCCTGTTGTGTGTTCTCATGTTTGATCCTGGATTCTCACCTCTGATCATGTGACCTGAGCGCCAAAGCCCACTCCTGGGGTTTCCTTCAGTCTGCAGGTTGGAGACAAAATGGATGCCAACAAAACTTGGTAGTGGTGAATAAGTTCTTTTTAATTTTTTTAGTGTGTGATGCCATTTTTTATCTCTCCTTAATTTAGTTATGGCACAGATGTGCCCTGTTGCCTTCACATCCTGAACCCATGCTGTGAAATGCTAAGTGTTGAGGACATCCCATCTCCTGGTGTCTGAGGTTTTACAATGCAGTTAGAGAGTTGGTGTGACCCAACTGTTACGACTCTGCATTTCTCGGAAATGCATTAACTTCCTCCATGATTCACTCTGTTTGTCTCACAAAATGCTAATGTGTTTTTCCCTTCCTGCCTAAAACAGGAATGGGAAGGGAACTATTACAATTACATAAGTTTTTCTTAACCATAGCTGAATTGCATTGTGTGTTACGCTTCATCTACTAAGCAAGATGATCTAAATTTTATTTGGCTCATATTACAGGGGCTACTATTCAGTGAAAACTAAATTTAACTTTAAATGGAATTTGTAATGAAGGTGCTAAAGTGGATTGATGAGTGTCTATAGAGCATACTGAGCTAATGACACCAAGTTCTGTGTTGATTTCATAAATTTAATCAAACATTAAATTCTTTATTTGAGGTGTGCAGATTGTAACAGCATCTGGGACACCATGTTTAAATTACATCCAACTGTGTTATATGATGCTAAAGTTAGTGGTGCTAGCAGATTTTTTCTCAATGCAATGAGTTGTATGGGATTTTTATTGTATTCTATGACAGAACATTTGTTCTGTTATAGAAACAGGGGGACATGAATGGAATTGATTTAATAAGCAACTTTTTAGTTTGGATCTCTCTTTACTTTTCGGAAAAAGAGGGTGTTAAAGTTAAATTAAAATACATTAAATGTTTTACGGTGTATTAGCAGCATTAAATATGAGCTAACTATTTGGATATGAAATAAGTAAAATTTATAAATTGAATATACTAAACTAAATATTACCTATCAAATAATTTACATAAAACAGTGTTTCTTAAACTAAGGAAGGTGATCGTTGGATTGTTGCATCTCTATTCATATGATTTAAAATAAGTTGTTTAAGACATCCAGGAAGGTCTAAACTAAATATTTACATCATTTAATAAACTTAGCTGTATCGAATCTCTCCCCAAAATTGAAAATGCATTGATAATTGATAAACAATATAAAAAGGGTAATACATTATCCAATTAAATATTTTATAAATAGGTTTTCAAAAGAATAAATGGATCAAAGGTAGAAATGGTTGAAATTTTGGGATTTAAAACTATGATTGGAATAAAGTAAGTCATTTTGATATTTAGTGATACGGTTAACTTTACTCATGTAAAACAGGCTGATCATTCTTTAAGGTTTTAAAATAGAAAATATGATTATTGAAATTAAATTGGAGATTTACAAATTAACAATTATGGAACTGCTTCTAAAATATGGTTAAGTTTTGGGTTCAACACAATGGGAAAACATTTATTTGTCATGAATGTCTTATATAAAAAGAGGGCCAAAATATTGACAAAATACAATTCTAAAGGAGAAGCTTCTTAAAATGCGAAGTTTACTGAGTTATAATACAAAAGGAAAATTACTGGAAGAGACTTAACATAAGGAAATAAATGATAATTAGGAATGAAGTTTTAAAGAGAAATAAAACTAAAAGCTACCACAAAATCTCTTCCTTCCTGATATGATAATAAAATAACTATTAAAATAAGATTTGATAACAAGAACAATATATGACTTGAAACAATAAGGAATAATTAGAGTATTAATTAATAAATCAGTGCAAATAAAATATTAATTCAAATTGGAAGGAATTACTTATTTTATTTTAAAATACATTAAGGAGCTCTAGATAGGTGGCAGACTCTGTTCCAGTATGCCGACCAGCTGATGACCTCATTGAATAACAAAGAACCACAACCTGGTGTGACTGAGGATCTTCCCTGGCCAGAGGACGACCTCACACCTAGATGTTCATCAGGATTTCTTTCATTCTACTCTGCTTTTGATGTCATCAAATTGGAAAAGAGGGAACGGCTTCTTTGTTTAACTCACCAAATTCTGGGCATAATAATCCCTAAATAGGTGAGCATCGGTTACTGAGCTGACGACCCTGAGTTCAAAACTATAAGGAAAATGAGCTGCTGGAGACGAGAGGATCATCTTTGTGTTTTTTCTATTACCAAGTTTTCATTTTTCATCTACGACGTGCCAACGAACTCATCTTACTTCAAGGAGCATCAAGAAACACGGACACAAAATGAAGATATGTAAAAAAAAAAAGAAAAAATTTGTTGTACAAAAACTATTCAACTGGAGGTTTATTGATAGTTTGTAAGTCTTATATATGCAGTATTTTGTATCTAACTTGCTCATTTATTGCAGGGATAATTTTGGACAAATATTTGTGTAACATCCTATTTACATCAGGAATATGATTGACTTTTCTAAAGAGTAAGATTTGTGGTAAAGTTTCTGTTAAGTATTGATAAATTATGCATCATCTTTTGGTAAGATATGACTATGGGCTAGACAATTTTGAACATTTATTTTAAGTTTTTAATCCTTTATATGATTTTGCTGTCTGATTTTATGTGCAATGAATATGCCAACATTTTAACAACAAATGTTATGTAGAAATTTTATGCAAAAAGAGGGGCGTAATTTATCAGCTATAATATGGTGTTTCTGAATTTAGGCTTATACTATCACATAGTATATTTTAAATTTATATTTTAGAGTGTAATCTCTATTAAGAGATTAAAAGAGGGAACTGTTGAGAAAATAAATTTAAAATAAGCTAGTTTTAAAACTTCACATGTCTTGATTCAAATGGCCTAAATTGTGGTTTTAAATCAGTAACTTATTCTGGCCTATTGACCTTTATTTTACCTGTAGTTACAGCAGATGGTTTCCTAGGATCATTTGAACTGCCTTTTGTCTGTGTGGGAAAACAAAACAGGAGAAGTTGTAGCTTTTCACACTCATCTGTGAAAGGCCGTAAACACGGCCGGGGTTTCTGGCTTGAGAGAGGGTCAGAGATAGCTCCTGGTTTGATGAGCAAAGATACGCCTTATTTGAATAAATTAAATACAAGAGGATAAAACTTTCTACACAGAAGTAACACATTAGATTTTGCGCTTGCAACTTCTCCAAAGACGTCTTTGCTTTTTTGTTTGTCGTTTCCATCTTTTGTCTTTTTCTCTCTCAGGTAAATTCATGTGTTTGTGCTCTGAAGTTTCTGATGTTTTGTGATGCGTTTGTCTGGTGATAGTTTGCATCTGTCTTGAATAAATGCTGATTATTGTGACGCTGTTATCTCTGCGTGATCTCAGTCTTTGCACACAGCATTTTTCTGAACCCGGGCATAAGAGAGGATTTAACGAGTCAAAAGGTTTTAAAGTTCAATAATTTTTCCTCTCTTAACAATACCAATAGAGTTTGTGGACATTGAATTCAATTAAGTCACTGATTGTTGAGAGTTCTTCTGGTTTAAGTAAAATCGACATGCATGATTCTAGAAATTTGGTGGCTTCGTACTTTCCTTTGGTGAGTAATAAAATAATGGCCCTGGGACTTAAATCTAAGTCACTAAATCTTATCTAGCCGGTAACAAGTGCACGTTATATTTTAGGGGAAAACCTACCGTTAACAGGAGTGGTTGTTGGAACTATGCAGCAGTGAGGGCTACTCTGCTGACTGTTTCTCAACTGAAGAGGGCCGTAACTTCTGGATCTGAAGGTAGTTAGAGCTAGACGAGTTTTCTCCGCCGCCAGTTTAAACAGAATTTCTCTAGTAAACCTGTGATAGGATAGGGTAAGACCCAGGTTTCAGGGATTTTCCGGACCTGTTAGAGAACTGGCCAGTAGTCAGTCAGTGGTGAGATTAGGGTGTGGCTGGCTATTGCAGAATAACAAACACGTAATAACAAACAACCTTGATGTGTTCTGCGTTGTGTTCAGACCAAGAAGGGAGTCAGACCACTGGAGTTGCTGGTTGATCTTTAATGCAGGTTGCTGGCAAAGGCCTGCACAAATAGAAATACAAAAAGCCCTTTAACATGCAGCTCTTCCATACACAGGAGTCGGAATTCCCCTAGCAGATAAGCACATGGAGAAACCCTGTGACTAATAACATCAGCTCTAATATTTACAAAAAAATGTTCTTGTCAAAAGAGATGTATGTATTAAAACATAAACATTCACAGCTGCGTGTGCTTTCAATTATTTTATAAATATCAAAAAAACATGAACTGAAAGAGCAAAGAAACTTTCCTACCTCTCCTCAGGCAGCCTAGCGCCTAGAGAGTAGTACAGTAATGATGTCATAGAACACTCTCTTAAAGCAACAGTACAGGTACCGTAGTAGTGTTTACAAAAATAAATAAAATAATACAATCCTTAAAATATAACAAAAAATAGGATTCTTCAGTGTTAATCGGGATTTGGTGAAATTTGAAACATTCTAAAAATAAATAAAAGCACATTTTCTAAACTTGTTACATTTGGTTGTGATTGGTCCATTCAGAGTGAAACCAGCCGCTGAGCTGCCAGTCCAATCAGCCACTGGCGTGTGCAGGACGTCTCCAGCTCCTCATGGTTCTTCAGCTGATTTGCTGCAGCTTACCTGCTTTCATGGGACAATAAACAGGAAGTGTGAGGACGGCCTCACCTTCATCATCCTCTTCTTCCTTAACTGCAGCATCAGTGATCCTAGAAGTCAATTTCATCTCCTGCTGATGCTTCCAGTTCTTATGGGTTTCTGCTCAGCTTCAGATCTGCTTCACTGACAGCTTCAGCATTTCTATCTGGACCAACAGATGATTGATTTGCGGCTGGAAACAGTGATAGTGGAGCAGATCCTACAGGGGGCGCTCTGGGGCCTCAGTGTTCAGGTCAGTTACAGTGACAACTCTCAGGTTCCTGAATCTTCTAGTTCCTTCCTGAAACGATTTCCTGCAATAAAATGTTGGCTGTAAATGAGCTGAAAACTGAAAAAAAAAAAAAAACTGAAAAAGTTCAAATCTGACCTCAGAGTTTCACAGCTCAGATCACTGTTGATATAAAGGGAGGAAAAAATGAAAGTCAAGATGTTGAATGTCACCTGGAAAGGGGCGGAGCCTCAGGTGAGTCAGCTCTCGTCAGGTTTGGATCAGGAGGAACCAGTTCAGACTCCTTTTAGCAGCAGAGCAGAGTCTGGATCAGGTGAGTGTTCACTTCCTCTTGTTTTCCTCTCTCTGGGTTTTCTCTCTGTGGAGGAACCAGAATCAGAACTTGACCCAGTTCTCCTTCGGAACCAAGCTGCTGGGTTCATGGAGCTATGGTTCCGGTCGGGTTCTGGTTTCCTTCTGATCAGAACCAACAAACTCTGACAGCAGATTTCTAAAAACTCAAAGCTGCAGTTTCCAGTTAGTGAGCTGAACTGGTTCCAGTATCTTTACTGGTTTTGCTGCTCTTCCTCCTGATGTCAGAAAACGCTGCTGACCTGAGAGACTCAGATCCTGGTTTTAGAAGAAGAATTGAGCTGAATCAGGAATAACTGGTTTCCAGGATGAAACTGCAGATTCTGGTTCAGCTGCTGGATAAAAGCTGAAAACTGAAATTCCAACTTTATTCCCAGTTGATCTGATTCTTTGGAGCAGCAGCCGGATATTTTTGGAGAATCTCTTTAGACACTTTGTCTCCTGCAGAGCATCACATCCGTATTTCTCCGTATTTTTGTTCAGTTATTTCATAACGAGCCTCTGATGACATCACAAGAGGCATAAGTAGAGAGTTCCTGCAGTGGGGGGTGTGGCCTCACCTCAGAGTCTCCCAGTAAACAGACTGGGTTACCAGTGAGTCTCTGATCATGATTCATGTCTGCAGCTTCCTCATCAGGACTGCAGCTTAGAACCAGTCGTTTAAGCTCCGCCTCTTTAGAGTGGAGCTTGAATGTTTTGTCAGCTGGAATCTGGACCGACCCGTTGGTCCTGTTTCTGTAGCTCTGAGCTCAGTCGGGCTCCTGGTTCTTCTTCTTTTGAGTTTTATTGGCGGATGGCAACCAACTTGAGGTGCATTTACCGCCATCTACAAGACTGGAGTGTGGTCATCAATGATCTCAGAGGGAATTTAATAATACACCGCAATGGTATGGATGTGAATGTGCAAATTCACATCCATACCCACTCATTATATGTATGTATGTGTATGCACAGGTATACACATACATACATACACACTTTAAATACGATTAAATAACCCAGTGTTTTTTAAAACAGGCTCCTGGTTCTTTTCAGACTGGAGCAATGAGATGGAGGTCAGAGAGCAGAGGTGAGCAGATCAGCCAGAAATTGTTCTCAAGAGTTCCACTCCTTCAGCATCAGAGATACTTAAAAATAAAAGTACTTAAAAGTAGGAAGTACAGCGTTGTAAAAATACTCCTGAAATACTATTTTTAGAAAAGTTACTCAAGTAACTGAATAAATGTAAGCAGTTAGTACCCACCTCTGACAGGAAGAAGCTCCAGTTTTCCAGCTGTATAGTCAAACTGGGACCAGTAGGTCTTCACCAGTTGTGACCAGCTGAGATATGGGGTGTCAATAGATGGGAGATGAAAACTATTTATAGATAAAGTTACTCCCATTGGGTTAAAATCAGTCCTGGTTCTGATCCAGGAGGTTTTTAAATGTTTCTCTTGGCTTCAGAGGCTTTTATCAGTAAATAATTACTCTGCTTTAATAAGCAACATGATGGGTTTTCAAACCTGCACAGCTCAGAAAGACACTTTGGATCAGAATCCAGGAGAATTAAAGCCAACTTCAGGATTCTCCAAGAATCCAGGAACAGAACCAGCAGATTCCATCCAGACTCATTGTCTCTCCATGAAGTTCTAGTTCTGAACACAATCTGTTCCTCCAACCAGACACCTCTCCATGTCAGGCTGCAGCTGCAAACCATCCAACATCTTTGCAGGCTTCATCCTCTCTGACCGGAGGATCCTCTGAGCTTCAGACTTTTGACGTCTGAAGCAGGCGTCAAAAGTCTGCTTCAGACTTTTGACGCCTGAAGCTCAGTCTGAGCTTCTGACGTCACAATGAGCTCCGAGCCAAACCTGAGGCCTCAGGATGACATCATCCTCACATCACACATTCATTTCACTTCACTTGGTTGAGCTACAAGATTAAAAAAAAAACTATAAATGAGTCAATGAAGAAGAAAAGTTGCTCAGAGGGAGCAGGATGAAGTAAAACTTTTCTCAATTTATGCAAAATACAGTAAATTAGGCTAAAAGGAATTTATTCTGTAATATACAATATATTTAGGTGTACATGTTATGAAAGCATATTGTTTAAATGTATTGAGTTTTAGATTTATTTTAAATTGATGTAATTTAGTTCAGGTTTCATTTCCATGAATCTGCTCCACACTTTCTAACAAACATTTGTTTCATTTCAGCTCCAGATCTTTGATTCTTTAAATTCATTTTCCTCTAAATTGTTTCTCCTACTCTTTCACTGAACGTTTTCCAGCAGTAAATTTTGTTTTGCTTTATTTAATATTTAGAGTTTTGAATCTCTTTAGACAGATTGTCTCCTGCAGAGTAGGACAAAAAAAACATGGAACTGGATTATGGATCGGACCAGGTCTGACTGGAACCAACAGGTTTCATCGTAAAACATGTTCAACAATAACTTTAAACCAGGTTGCTATAGAAACCCTCAGCAGCTGGTATCGGTGGAGTTTTGTCTAATGTGTCTAAAACACATCACAGATATTTAACTAACACTCTAGAAAATATCACCCTGTGGATAAACAGCATCACGGCTACTTGAAACTAAATATGTCTGTGAATGTTACTGAATGTCCTTGAATGCATCATGGTTGGTAGAGAAACTCAGGTGACTTCATGTAAATGAGGAAGGGAGAGACTCGTGTTTCACAGCTAGCAGGAAGAGAAGTTCTGAAAATTCTCTGACAAATTTTTGTTCCAGAGTAACTTTCTATACCTGGAGCTCTTTGCAGCGTTTGGTGTTGGCAGCAATAAATGTGTTTATATTGAATGTTTCTGGTTCTGTGTGTGGTGTGTTATGGTCCTCTGGGCGTTCCGTACCAGAAGGGGGGTTATGTGTATGGTGTCCGGTAAACGTCACTTCAGTAAAAGATGCCTGCCAGCTAAAGATAAGCTGTTGTCGGAGTCCTCAATTAATAGTCTACAAATTATTACATGGTGTCAGAAGCGGTGACTCTTCAACGTTACGCTGCACTCACAACTAACATCAAGATAACTGCGCAGAGGAGATTCTCATTGAGTCGTATTCGCGATGTCCAATACTGAGAGGGAACGCGCTAACTCCGCTACATAAAGCAACCCTGCTGCAGCTAGCAACGTTGGAGAGGGATTTCACCTAAGCCCGCCAGAAAAGTTTGACTGCAGAGATGTCCAAAACTGGCCCAAATGCAGAGGCGCAAAAAGGGGGTATGCAGCGTATGCAACGCATAGGGGCGCAGCACCAGAGGGGGCGCCAAAACCCCGTCTGGAGGGGGCGACGCGCCGATTATGTTTTCCCATACAGTTCAGCGCGCCTCACGCTCCTTTACCTCTCGCACATAACGAGGTAAATGTAGCGAGTTTTACACTGCACGCAGCGTCGCCTCGGGGGGGAGGGGGGGGGGGTGTTAGCGTCGGACTTTCAGCCTGAAGTTCCTTCCGTCGGGGGGGGCGCCGATTTATGCTTTCGCATCCACGTGAATAATGTGCAGTTGCGCCACTGGCTACACTTCAGCGCGCCTTACGCTCCTTCACCTCGCGCACGTTACGAGGTAAATGTAGCGAGTTTTACCCTTCACTAACTTCGTCTCGGTGGGTGGAGGGGAGGGGGTGTAGAGCGAGCGTTTTCCACGCTCCTTCAACCTTCCTTCGGGGGAGAGGAGGATGGGGTGGGGGCGCCGATTTATGTTTTCGCATCCACCTGAATAATGTGTAGTTGCGCCACTGCCCAAATGGATCCGACGGTTCGAAAGGTACAGGATCGTATCGGGACTGGAAAAAAGGACGAGGCTTTTCAAGTGAATACGTTGATATATTCAATGGGAGATGAATCCGAGGATATCCTTAATACGTCAGAGCTAACGTCTGCTGAAAAGTTGAACTACAAAAAAGTAAAAGAGTGTTTTGATGAACATTTTATTGGAGAACACAATATAATTTTTGAAAGGGCAAAGTTTAACATGCGTAAACAAGAACCGGGAGAAACGGCCGAGAGCTTTATCACCGCAGTTCACAAACAGGCGGATTATTGCAAATTCGGGGCTCTCAGAGATGAACTGATCCGTGATCGCATTGTTGTCAGCATAAGAGATGCCACGCTCTCCGAGAAGTTGCAGATGGATGCAAAACTGACCCTGACTACAGCTGTAACACGGATCAAACAGAGTGAAACTGTGAAACAACAACAGGGTTGGCTGCGTGGTGCGAGTGGCCCTGTATCCATTAAGGAGCCCAGTGAAGAGATGCATGCGCTTTCACTTGCACGCAAGACAGAGGGCAGTGCACAACAGAGACCGAAACCGAACAGGTATGCAACATCGTCTGCCTGTTATAAATGTGGGAGGGCTCCATCACACAATTAGAAAGACTGCCCTGCCAAAGAGGCTGAATGCAGGAAATGTCATAAACGAGGACACTTTGCTGCTGTCTGCAAGTCTAAGCAGCCTGTACACGAGATGACAGAGGAAGAGGGACTCTACCAGGACAGTCTGTTCTTAGGTGAGTGAAGTCAGACAGCAATGGCTGGTACTCAGACATCAAACTAAATGGGGCAGTAGTTTCCTTTAAACTAGATACAGGGGCAGCAGTGACCGCCATTCCTACCAGACTGTATAGTTACAGAAGAGACGGCCCTCTATTGCACACCCACAAAAAGCTGTTTGGCCCAAATAATACCAGACTATCAGTGGTAGGTCAGATTCAATGCAGGCTTGAAAGCAAGGATATAAAGTCCACTCAGTCAGTGTTTGTCATTGATAGCTTGGCTAGGCCACTGCTGGGCTTACCGGCACTTACAGAACTACATTTGTGGAGCGAATGGAAAAAATTGACACACTGGAGGAGAAAGGGCACCCGGCGGGAAAATTCAAAAAGAAATTCCCAAAGGTGTTTACAGGATTAGGGAGACTGGAAGGTGACTATCGTATCCAGCTGAGAAACGATGCTGTCCCCTATGCCCTTACAACCCCTCGCCGTGTGCCAATACCCTTAACTGAAAAAGTCAAGGAGGAACTGAAAGAATGGAGGAAATGGGGGTCATCTCCAGGATAGAGAAGCCTACTGAGTGGTGTGCGGGGATAGTGGTAGTCCCAAAACCCAATGGCAAACTCAGACTTTGTGTCGACCTTACCAAGCTTAATGAAAGTGTGTGCAGAGAAAGACATATCTTGCCCTCCGTGGACCAGTCACTAGCACAGCTAAATGGTGCAAAATATTTCACAAAATTGGATGCACGGAGTGGCTTTTGGCAGATTCCATTAGCACAAGAAAGCAGGGAACTAACAACATTCATTACTCCCTTTGGCCGTTTCTGCTTCAATGTGCTACCCTTTGGGATAAATTCGGGCCCAGAACATTTTCAAAGACGCATGTCCCAGCTCTTGGCCGGCCTTGATGGTGTTATATGCCATGCAGATGATGTCCTTGTGTCGGGAAAGAATGAAGCAGAGCATGATGAACGGCTCACAGCTGTCCTGACGCGACTCCAAGAGGCAGGACTAACACTAAATGAGAAATGCACCTTTGCACAGTCGGAAGTTCTGTTTGTAGGACATAAAGTCAGTGCAGCAGGCATTGAACCAGACCCTAAGAAAATCAGAGCGATTATAGGCATGCCTGTCCCACAGAACACAGCAGATGTTAGGCGTTTTTTGGGGATGGTGACGTATGTTGCAAAATTCCTCCCTCACTTTGCAGATTCTACCAAACCACTCAGAGATCTGCTCGCAAAAGACAATGATTGGACCTGGAGTCATATGCAGCAGACAGCCTTTGACAAGCTCAAGAATGAGCTGGCATCACCAACAGTCTCGGCTCAATACAGACCACAAGCCAAGACAAAGGTGTCAGCAGACGCCTCGTCTTTTGGCCTTGGGGCAGTCTTGATGCAGAGAGAGGAAAATATGCAGTGGCGTCCAGTTGCCTACATTTCCCGAAGCCTCTCCGAAACAGAGCAACGGTATGCCCAGGTTGAAAAAGAGGCACTAGCCGTCACCTGGGCCTGTGAGAGACTGAGTTCATACCTCATCGGAGTACAGTTCACAATAGAAACTGACCATAAACCCTTCCTCGCACTCTTAGGGACAAAAGCACTGGATGACTTACCTCCCAGGATTCAGCGATTCCGGCTGCGACTGCTTAGATTTATGTACAACATAGTACATGTACCTGGAAAGGCCCTCATCACAGCAGATACACTGTCCAGGGCTCCGATAAGGGGTCCCCTGACAGCAGAAGAAACACAGATGGAAGGGGAAGTACAAATTTTCATTAACACAGTACGTGATAACTTACCTGCATCTCAGTCCAAGCTCCAGCAGATAGCTGACCATCAGCGGCAGGACGCCATCTGCAGTCAGCTGATCCGCCAGTGCCAAAGAGGCTGGCCAAGACAAGAGGAGCTGTCCCAGCAGCTGAAGCCTTATTGGATTTACCAAGGCGAGTTACACATGAATGGTGATCTTTTGATGAAAGGACGACGTATTGTCATTCCAGAGACATTGCAAAATGAAATGCTTACCCGACTGCACGAGGGACATATGGGGATATCCAAATGCAAGCTTAGGGCTCAGCAATCTGTGTGGTGGTTAGGCCTGAGTGCCCAAATTACAAAAGTTGTGGGCCAGTGCGAGACATGTCTTAAGTACCAACAGCTACACCCAGAGCCAATGATGCCCTCGGAGTTGCCTTAGCGGCCTTGGCAGAAAATTGGGGCAGATATGTTTTACTGGGAAAATGACTCTTATTTACTGGTAGTAGACTACTATTCAAGATACATTGAAATAATGAAGACATCTATAACTACATCAGCAGAAATTATTACTGGCTTGAAATCTATTTTTGCTAGACATGGGGTACCTGAAATACTGATAACAGATAATGGACCTCAGTTTTCCTCTAGCTCTTTCTCCTCTTTTGCCACAGACTACGACTTCAGACATGTCACCAGTAGTCCATATTTCGCTCAGAGTAACGGGGAAGCAGAGAGGACAGTGAAAACGGTGAAAAGCCTCTTGAAGAAGAACACCGACCCATACAAGGCCCTGTTGGCATACCGGGTCACGCCGCTGAATCAAGGCCCTTCACCAGCTGAGCTCCTGATGGGCAGAAGGTTGCACTCACCTTTGCCACTCTCACCCAGTCAACTTAAACCACAGTGGCCAAACCAAAAGAAATTTGCAGACAAGGAAAAAGAACTAAAACAGGCACAGACACTGGCCTACAACAAAAGACATAGAGCAGAGGTCAGGCCAGAGCTAAAAGCAGGTCAGCGCGTCTGGATTTCAAACACCCAGGAGACGGCTACGGTGCTGAGAAAAGCAGACACTCCTCGTTCCTATGTCGTGGAGACTGATTCAGAAGTGGTGAGGAGAAACAAGGCACATCTCAGACCCTTACCAGACATTCAAAGCCCTACAGAGAATGTGGGGGACACAGAACAGACAGCAGCACCAGAAGTGAGGGTAGGGGAGAATGTGAAAAGGCTTCATCCAAGGAGGGAGGTGAAGGCACCAGCATGGCTCAAAGATTATGTCCGATAAGGCAGAACATTTAAAACCTGTTCCAAATGTTATTAACCTGTTCCAAATGTTATTATGTATGTAATGTTCAGTATTCGGTATTTCCAGTGATCTGCAAGTGTTAGACAGACTGTATGCTGTTAGTTAGGTAGTCCATGTTTTGTTTAAAATTTCATCACTACTTTGGGGAAGGGGAGATGTGGTGTGTTATGGTCCTCTGGGCGTTCCGTACCAGAAGGGGGGTTATGTGTATGGTGTCCGGTAATGTTATGTTATGTTTCTTAACTGTGGCTAAAGCTGCTGCTAGCTGGTTTACTCTCCGATCGGAGGCTGTTTATTATATACACAGTCAGAGAATGGTGGATTGACAATGAGTAATAACAGCTATCTAACACTTAAATGCTGTTATTATCCTTACCTTTTATTGTGTCCTTAAGATAATGAGTATTCGTGAATTTTTCAGTCAGGTTTCCTGAGGACTGTTGAACTGAGGACTGTTGAACTGAGGCCTGTTGAACTGAGGTCGAAAGAGCCAAGTAGGCAGGCATTCACAATCGATCTGTACACGGATCCTTCTCTTTCCTGTTTATTGACCAATAGAAAGCTGGACGTAGAAGGCTGCTGCCCACCTCATTTACATATGGACGAAGCAGAAATACAGCGGGGAAATAATACAGAAATAAATACGGAAAACAATACAGAAATAAATACGGAAAACAATACAGAAATAAATACGGAAAACAATACAGAAATAAATACGGAAAACAATACAGAAATAAATACAGCAAATGGATATATATATTTATGCTTTTATTTCTTATCAAAATATATATTTATTCTTTTATTTATATATTTCTACTTTTATTTTTATATTGATTCTTTAATTTATTATTATGTTGGATATATATTTATTCTTTTATTTATATATTTCTACTTTTGTTTTTATATTGATTCTTTTATTATGTTGGATATATATTTATTCTTTTATTTTTATATTTATTCTTTTATTTATGTCCTATATATATTTATTGTTTTATTTATATATTTATTCTTTTATTTATTATTATGTCAGTTTTGGTCCTCCATAGATGTGCCCCTGGGTAAGGCACTTAACCAATCCTAGTATTGGTGTATAAATATGTGAGCATTTGTGAGTGCAAATGTGTGAAGTGACTCTAGTGTAAAGCGCTTTGAGTGGTCAAAATGACTGGAAAAGCGCAATATAAGTTCAGTCCATTTGCCATTTTTTTAAGTAAACTAAATGATTTGAGTAAGACTGTTATCTTAAACATACTTAATGAATTTGTTTAAAAAATTTACAAATTGAGTTGGATGATTATAATATACTTAATAAATTAAGTTGGATAAACTTAATTGAATTGCTTGTTACCCATAGAAGCAATTCAATTAAGTTGGTTCAACTATTTTCTTTTTAGAGTGCACAAAGACCTTAGCCCGCGGTAGTCAGGAGTCCGACTCCCATCCTCCATTCGCTGGGCACAGGCCTCTCTCCCCCCGCTCCGCTCTCTCTGTCCCCTTACAGTCAGATTGCTGTGAAATAAACTAGTGCCGAAAATTTCCTTAAAAAAAAAAAAAGACTACCGGAGTGCGACAACGTGTCATGATGTCAGACTTTTGTATCCCAACTGATCAGCGTCACCCTGTGTATTGAAGCTTTTAACCTTCAATACGCTTTTTAGATCTTTACGCTTCTAAAGAGCGTAAAGATCTTTATAAGATCTGTGAGGATCTGATAGAGCCGATCTCGGCTGCCGTCTGCATGTCCGTCCAGAGAGCCGAACCGACTCAGTCAGCAGAGCCTCCTGCTGCGCATCGGGCGGAGGAGCAGCTGGAGGCTTCGTTGAATTCAACCAGGGCCGTGCAGAGACCACTAAAAGGGCAGGTGCTCAAAAAAAAAAAAAGGGCACATCTTACCGCATTCTAGGACAGAATATTAACAAAGCCTCTCAGCTTTCAGAGTTTAATAAACAATGATAAATTACAAAATTGTGAAATATACAATCAAAGCTAAGGAAAATCTCTATACAGAGCATACAACTATGCATATGTAAGATATTTTATTAGTAATTTCTTTCTGCAGGTCTATTTTGTTATAGGAAAGTATTGCAATATTCAAACCCGCAATTTAGCAAGATATGTAAATCAAAGCTGGAGGTTTAGTTCTGATTTACATATTTTGTCTTTACAGAATTACACTATTAAAAATATAAACAAGGGCACAATGCAACCTTTTAGTGTACTGTAATCTATAAAAAAAAGAGCTGCCCGTTTGCTGCAGTGGAGATGAAGATGGTCCATTCAGGAAAGCAGAGCTGCATCAAACTTTAAGGTGGAACTGCAGAAAAAAAGAAAAACAAAAGCAAAAATTGAATTGTTAATGCATGTCACTATGGGAAAAGCCTACTGAGTTTTGCTTAAAACTTTTTTTAAACACTTAAATCACACATTTGTCTCATGAAGTGAATTTTTTTGCAAAACAAACTTATTTGTGCATGTCAGAAATCTTTTCTTGATATTCAAAGTTTTTGTTTGACTCAAAGTTTTGCTTGTGATTTTCACATGACGTCATGGGCAGGACCCAAAATCACAACAAAAGATTTCTGATGTGTGCAAATAAAAGTTTATGTCTGGCAAATAACTTCTTAAGTTCACAAGACAAAAATTAGTTATTTAATTTAAAAAAAGTTTTTTAAACAAAAGAATTTGTTTTTAAAAAAGAAATCATTACAATTCCAAAAGTTTCGATTACAATTTTATTTTACTTAACTGAGGTTAGTTTATTTTTTCCCATTGAATAATTGGGGAAAAAATTTAACTACATACTCTGCGAACCAGACCCTAAACTTAAAGTCTGGGTTGAGTTTTTTCCCCTTCATTAATGACATACATTATATCTATCATGGTAGTTCAGGGCGAGTTATTTTTAATTCTAAATGAATATCCTTGTTGGACTTTTATTTAAGTGCTATTCTCTTTCAAGACACATTTACCTAACGCCAGAATAAAGGCAATGTACATTATGCAGCAAAGCAAATTAGAAGATCGGACATATATTCATTATGGAGATGATCGGTTTTGGACGGGCGATGTGCCTCGTACACGGGGAAGAAGCTTTTTATTTATCTAGCTTTGCTAGCAAAGTTGTAGCTAGCAGCTAGCTAATAGCACAACAACAGCAGCCTAATGTCTGTATGATAAAAATACTGAATCGATAGATGAGAACAGTTTTTCCTCACCTGGCGGTCTCCTCCCGCTCAGTAGTTCTTCAGAGTAAGCCAGACGCAGAGGCCTGTCAGTGTCTGTTGTATTTCATTACCTCTCTGCTTAAACCGCGACTCCGTGCTGAAGCAGAAACGATACTTCAACGTTTTCCGTCATCTGACAAGTAGCAAGTCTACTCCACTTTATTCACCAAAAACGTTTTTTATATATATATATAACACTGTTCTGTAATCTGGAACGTTCGCTATGCTGAGCTCCAGTTAGCCGCCTTATCTCACTGCGCGAGAGGCAACTGCGTCATGCGTCACGGGCAAAAGGTCAAAGGTAACAAGGTGACCGAAAGGCTTATTATGTTGTACAAAAAATAAATAAATAAATAAAATAATTTTAGTACATGTTATTATGTGTCAGAAGAGGGCTTTGAAAATAATACCAAAAAAAAAAAAATTGACCAAAAGGGCACTTTGGGGCAAGGAGCAAAAAGGGCAGGTGCTCAAGCACCCCCAGCCCCCCCCTCTGCACGTGCCTGGTGTGTGCGAGCTGTTAGTAGTGCATGTGTGCGACAAAGTTAACGTTTGTGTGCGTGTGTGACATTTGAGTGTGTATACACAATTTGAGTATTTTTTGAGTGTGCGTGAGGTTTTTTTTGTGTGTGAGACAAAACATAGATTTTGTCCTAAACGGCCCCTCATATGAAACCCTAACGTTGATTCAACATACAAGTGACCGACCACTTTCAATGTTGTTTCAATGTCAGCGTTCAACATTGATTCAATGTTGTTTCAATGGGTGCGTTCACACTGCAGCCTGAAGTGACTCAATTCCGATTTTTTTGACGTAATGCGACCTGTATCTGATCTTTTCATGGCAGTGTGAACAGCACAGGTCGGATTCTTTTACAAATGTGACCCATATTCGATGTGCATCCGACTCAAATGCGACCGAACGTCCAGGTCACATTCATCCGAACTGAACGTCACTGATTCTCAATAAATCTCACTATTCTGCGTCCTGATACACGCAAGTGAGAAGAAAACCAACAACCATGACGGACTATATGAGGATTAAGTTGTTAATATGCTGCTCCGGCCGGACAACAGCTCCAAATATATAAGCTAAGCTCCACCGTTGGCCTCAATGTTTACTTCCGCAAACACTGAGCACTACTTCTTCTTTTTATGGCAGTTGGCAGAACACTGAGAACGCTGACGCTATTGCGCCCTCTACTGCGCATGCGGGACACTTTCAGGTCGTTTGCCCGTTCACACTGCAGAACGCATACAGGTTGCATTTACTGGCAGTGTGAACGGCCCCGGCAAAATAATCGGAATTGCCAAAAAATCGGAATTGAGTCACTTCAGGCTGCAATGTGAATGCATCCAATCGTTCTGTGCTATCTGGGCTGCTATATGCTTTTTGTTGGTTTGTTTGTCTTGTGTGTGTTGTGTTGGTGGATAGTGAATGAGAATATATTATGAACAATTATGAAATGTTTTTTATTGGATATTCTGCTGCTGGATTTGTGTTGTCAGTCACGGGTAAGACATGAGGTTCTTTGTTCTGTGGAGCACATGGCTTTTTGAAGCACATGACATCTGTGTTCTATAGAACAAAGGAGCTGTGGGTTTCCTTCCCCCTTTGAGTTGAGCTGGATAGGTTTTGAGCATGTAGTTACTTGAAAAAGTTGTGCAAGCCACAGACGCGCACACACCCAACCAAGGAAAAAGTACAAAAACCACGAGAAAGAGGAACCAGGAGTTCTTTGTTCCTCAGTGCTCGAGTGAAGTCCACACGAAAATGTAGAATCAACAGAGGACAGCGCCTTGAAACCATGGGGAGGTGAAGACATTGCACTGCTCGAGAAGGGAACAGGTTCTGTTAGTCCACAACCCGGGTTTCTGTTTCGACAGCTGTCCGACTCCTACCAACCCAAAAGATCTCAACAATGCTGCAGCAGACTTGATGAATAAGCAAAGACCATGGAGAGATAAGGAACTGAGTTACTGGAAGACAACCACCAGTTCAACTTTGTTTCTATGGGCTCTTTGCACCTCAGCTTCCGCGTTCGGGGTAAAGCGGCTCGATTGTTTCCGATCCAATACAAATATCATTTACATTAGGTGCTTGCAGGGCTTGGCCAAGGTTTGTACATCGATCCGAAGCCCCAACAAGTCAGCTGGAGAAAGGTTTTAAGATGTTCGCCTCGTTATACATTCACTGACACGAAGGTGAGTTTTACTTAAACTTTGTGGCTAACATTAACGTTAGCTTATGCTAGTAGGCAATATTCTCGGACATTGTTCTTGTAAAATGTGCTATTTAAGTATCTAGACATTCTAACGGACAATGTATTTATCTTATTTTCAAGTATATTATGTGTGTTTATTGTCGTTAAACTTAGTCTTTTCTGCTGTGCGGAGGTTACGGTTCGGACTTTTTACTTCTGAAGCCTGACGGAGCTCAACAAGCCTCATAGCTTGACAGTAGCGCAGCTCTGGTGTCAGAGATCTGGTTCAGCTGTTCAGGTTCAAAGTTGCTGCTTTTAGAAAAATATGACCGTGTTGCTTCATGTCTCCGTGTTATTTCGTTTTATTACCTTTGCATGTTTCTTGTTCAGAGCTCAGATAGGACGGTGTTTACAGCAGTATGTACAGGCGGATCAGTTGCTCGGCTGTCTGGCTCTGGTCTGCTCTCTCGTTCCCATAAACTCTTTCAGGCTGAATATAGAAGTGATTCCATGGAAATAACTCAGGGAGGCTCCTTTATTTACCATCCGTATCCCCGGTAGTTTTAGGCTGATCCTGAGTGAAGTGAAGGCTGCAAACTTTGCTGTGCGGCGTTAGCTGGTAGCGACAGATATTTACAAGCCATCTTCTTAATTCAGGATTGCTTGGAAATTAACGAAAACTTAAAAGCCCATTATATTAGGAAGACAACAATGTTAATAGTATTGTTTTTTTGCATCTGAAATACGACTTAGTCTTTTCTACCAGTCATGGTAACTCAAAGCGGAAAAAAGTGAGCCGCATTAGCTCCTGGAGATGTGACGTCAACGCCTTAGGTGCAAAGAGCCCATTCTGAAAAGGATTTTGCCATGCTGAGACAAGGTCCAGAACCAAGGATATTAAAGCCTTCTGTTGCCGACATCATTCACCATCTGGGTATTAGTTGAAATGCATCCCAAAGCCTCGCTCATTCGGACCGATGACACAGTATAGGGATTGAAGATAGGAAAATAGCATGTGATTTTATATTAAATTTTTATTTCATTGATATTAGAAGCTCTTCGTCATTTTCCCCCTGCTTTAGCTGGCTTAATAAAGATGCATGGAAATTCTAATATGAGTTGTGGTTAGTCAAATTAATTGAGTAATTTCTTGAGTTGTTTCTTCTGATTAAAGTAAAATCAGTGGTCATGATTCTAGTAATTAGTTGGCTTCGGACGTTTCTTTGGTGTTTATAAAATGAAGACCTTGGGACTTATGTTGAGTCAATATCTCAACATGTGGTTTTAAGAATTCTTTGAACTATTATACATGTGGGACAATACCAGCATTGCGTACATTTATTTTGACAAATTCTCCAGAGATTTTTAATGTAATTATGATTACATAAATTATACTTCAACATCAAAATTAGTTTTAAAGCAGAATCATCTGCTTGTACAATAGGAGGCTTTTTACTCAATATTTTACAGGTAACATTGAAAACAAACAGGGTGGCATCTGCTTTTTTTGAAACTCTAGAAATGTTCTTCATTGATAATGGTTTCAAATTTGTTTGGTATAATGGAAATTGGAAACTAAAATTTTTGTAAATTTTTTCTTATTTTTCAGGTTAGTCTTTTAGAATGGGGATGAAAAAAACAGGACAGATTTACTTGGAGCACACTACAGATTTTATAAATTCTTATGGCAAGAAGTCTTGATTGGTTATAAACACTTTGGAATCACATAAAAGATTGATTTAACATTAATGAAATCTGAGAAATTGTCTTTAGCAGACTTGATTTTACATCCTGGCTTGTTCAAATTTTTTTCTCGTTTTATCCTCAAAACAGGATTTTTTTTTTCATTGAAAGTGATCTTTAAAGAGTTTAAAGAAGGGTACAGGACAGGTAGAATAATACCTGTCCTATTAATTTCCATTGTGATTATGATTCCAATCTAAATTGAAATATTGTGTTGAGATTCTAAATAATTTTACTTCAATGTGGGGATTAATGGAACTGGAGCAATCACTTTGGGGCAAGGAGCAAAAAGGGCAGGTGCTCAAGCACCCCCAGCCCCCCCCCCTCTGCATGTGCCTGAATTCAACTGTAACCAAACGGGATCCGTTCATAATAAGTTTAGTTTGTGATGTTCCAAAAGCACCATTGTGGTCAGTGTGATAATTTGACTCATATACGAGTAACTATCCAGAGATCATCAGCATCAGCCGGTGTTTGGAAAAAAAAAAAAAAAAAAAGTCAGACGCGACTTTGTGCAACGAACTTTTCTCCGCTGTTCACAAAGAATGATCTGTTTATTGCTCTTTTAATTCTGCATACCAGACTTAGTAAAAGCGGCAGAAAGGGAGGGGGTGTCAATATTTGCCGTGAAAATAGCTGATAAAGCCTCCAAGTAGTTGTGAAGGGTTTTTGCGCTTACGTCACTATGACGTCACCGCGACTAGTCGACATCGACTCGACTATTATCATGATGTAGTCGACCTTAAAAAATATGTAGTCGTTCTATGGAGTTAGTTTTGTTTCACAATAATTCAACCAAAAAAAATATCATGTCAAACAAAAAAAGTAGTATTCAATCAAAAAAAAAAAAACATGTCAAAGCAAAAATCACTAAGTTTTTTTTTAAACTTTTTTTTTTTGTTTTTGGTTGAGTCTCTTTTTTTTGGTTGAAACTTTTTTTTTGGTTGAGTCGCTTTTTTTTTGGTTGAATTCGTTTTTCTTGCTTATACAACTTTATTTGCTTTGGGCAAGCTTACATGAACATTCTGGGCGGGGCTTAAGGACGAGCGATGTAAGACGTGTTCCGATTGGTTAGCGCTGACTAAAGCGGATGACTCCCTGAGATCTCAGAACTCTGTCCCGAACTGCAGGGCTTCGGTGACGGGACACAGAATGTGAATGGTAAGTAATCTTCACAAAACTACACCGTTTAGCAGCTTCTAAAGTGTCCACCCTGTTTCAAAGAGGAAATCTTACTCAACTTATGACGACAGTCACATATTTTGTGACCCCAGTAGCATATTGTGCTAGCTAATGTTAGCACTAGGTAAAGTTAATAAACTAGGCTTGTGTAATATTCGCCTGTCTTTATGTTGAATTCGTTAACCAGCGCACCTCTGTCGAGTGGCATTAAGCGTGGAAAATACCAAATATATCTGGAGGAAATATGTGTTAAAAACTGTTGCGCAATCCTCAGTGTGTGTGTGTGTGTGTGTGTATTAACTAGCATTGAAGCTAAAATGGGAAAACAGCGGATCGTTGCACCAATGTTATCAGGTCCACATTAATCTGCACCACACGTCAAGTGACTGTGCAGATGATTTATTTACCAAGCACATAATCAGTGCTGTCGATGAGGTCAACGACAGCAACTGTCGACAGCAAGTCAAACACACACGGCCCCTATAAGCAACACTTCCTTCCCTACCTGACCTTCTCTGACTCAACACTTACTGGTCTCTCCATCCTCATGCTCTGATCGTCTGTAGCAGCTGGAGGAATCAGTAAGACCTACAAGCCAGTCCTGCTTCAGCTGCACTCTGCTGGTCATACTAGAATGGGGAATTAGGAGAACACCAAATTAATTTAATATAACACAGCAAAAGGCATATTACATCTAATTCGGAATAAAACTAAGTACAGGACACACACCCACCAAATAATAAAAAACAGAAATGATGTGAATATCCTCCTTCGGCCTGTGACCTACCAGCTTAGTTTTACATTTTGCATCTGGAAGAAAATGTATATACAGGTGCTGGTCATAAAATTAGAATATTGTGATAAAGTTCATTATTTTCCATAATGTCATGATAAAAATTAAATTGTCATATATTTTAGATTCATTGCACACCAACTGAAATATTTCAGGTCTTTTATTGTTTTAATTTTGATGATTTTGGCAAACAGCTCATGAAAACCCAAAATCCCTGTCTCAAAAAATTAGAATATTATGAAAAGGTTCTCTGAACGAGCAATAAAAATCATCTGAATCAACAAAGTAACTCTAAACACCTGAAAAAGATTCCTGAGGCCTTTAAAAACTCCCAGCCTGGTTCATTACTCAAAACCGCAATCATGGGTCAGATTGCTGACCTGACTGCTGTCCAGAAGGCCATCACTGACATCCTCAAGCAAGAGGGTGAGAAACAGAAAGAAATTTCTGAACGAATCAGCTGTTTGCAGAGTGTTATATCAAGGCACCTCAGTGGGAAGTCAGTAGGAAGGAAAAAGTGTGGCAGAAAACGCTGCACAACGAGAAGAGGTGACCGGACCCTGAGGAAGATTGTGGAGAAGGGCCGATTCCAGACCAAATTAAATTTTCATCTCCATAAAACTTTTCAGCAGATGGAAGCATGAAGTGCTCCAAAAACTTCTGATAGCTGCTGCATTGATCCTGCCCTTGATAAAACCCAGTGGACCAACACCAGCAGCTGACATGGCACCCAGACCATCACTGACTGTGGGTACTTGACACTGGACTTCTGGCATTTTGGCATTTCCTTCTCCCCAGTCTTCCTCCAGAGTCTGGCACTTTGATTTCCGAATGGCATGCAAAGTTTGCTTTCATCCGAAAAAAGTACTTTGGACCACTGAACAACAGTGGTCCAAAGTGCTGCTTCTCTGTAGCCCAGGTCAGGCGCTTCTGCCGCTGTTTCTGGTTCAAAAGTGGCTTGACCTTTGACCTGGGGAATGCGGCACCTGTAGCCCATTTCCTGCACACGCCTGTGCACAGTGGCTCTGGATGTTTCTACTCCAGACTCAGTCCACTGCTTCCCCCAAGGTCTGGAATCGGCCCTTCTCCACAATCTTCCTCAGGGTCCGGTCACCTCTTCTCGTTGTGCAGCGTTTTCTGCCACACTTTTTCCTTCCTACTGACTTCCCACTGAGGTGCCTTGATATAACACTCTGCAAACAGCCGATTCGTTCAGAAATTTCTTTCTGTTTCTCACCCTCTTGCTTGAGGATGTCAGTGATGGCCTTCTGGACAGCAGTCAGGTCAGCAGTCTGACCCATGATTGCGGTTTTGAGTAATGAACCAGGCTGGGAGTTTTTAAAGGCCTCAGGAATCTTTTTCAGGTGTTTAGAGTTACTTTGTTGATTCAGATGATTATTTTTATTGCTCGTTCAGAGAACCTTTTCATAATATTCTAATTTTTTGAGACAGGGATTTTGGGTTTTCATGAGCTGTTTGCCAAAATCATCAAAATTAAAACAATAAAAGACCTGAAATATTTCAGTTGGTGTGCAGTGAATCTAAAATATATGACAATTTAATTTTTATCATGACATTATGGAAAATAATTAACTTTATCACAATATTCTAATTTTATGACCAGCACCTGTATTTAAGAGTTACGTTGCCTCCCCTCATCGACAGCACTGATTATGTGCTTGGTAAATAAATCATCTGCACAGCCACTTGACGTGTGGTGCAGATTAATGTGGACCTGATAACATTGGTGCAACGATCCGCTGTTTTCCCATTTTAGCTTCAATGCTAGTTAATACACACACACACACACACACACACACACACACACGCACACACACACACACACTGAGGATTGCGCAACAGTTTTTAACACATATTTCCTCCAGATATATTTGGTATTTTCCACGCTTAATGCCACTCGACAGAGGTGCGCTGGTTAACGAATTCAACATAAAGACAGGCGAATATTACACAAGCCTAGTTTATTAACTTTACCTAGTGCCATGGGCGTAGGTTTGGGTAGGGACGGTAGGGACATGTCCCGACCAATATTCACGGGATATGAAAAAGTCCCGACCAATTTTTGCCATATTGGCTCAAAGAACGTGGATCTACGATCTTTGATTAGCAGCAACAGGCGGTGCGCGGAACGGAAGCTTCTTAGTTTGACATTTATTATGAGCCTCCGAGACCGTGTCGGAACGGTGCTGTCGGGGGGAGGGGGGGAGGGGGAGTCAGTTGAATCGTCGGACGTTCTTTGATTAGCTGCAAAAGGCGGCGGCTAGCTGGGCACACGCGTCTCCTTCTGAGTCTCCGAGACCATGTCGCCACCAAAAAAGAAAAGGACAGACATTAGAAGTTATTTCGCTACGTCGGCTGTAAGTACAGTGAGTGGACCCATAAGTTAGATATCTATCACGCAACGCATTTGTTGTAAAGTCCGGTGTTTAGTAAGGTCAGCACTGAATGTGAGGTAGAATAGGTCTGTTAATTATATATACAGAGAATTTTATTCATGTTTATTTTTTTTGTTAGTGCAATATATTATTTTATTTTATTATTGATTTCTTCTTATCTGCAATTGTGTTTGCTGTATCCAGAGGATATTTCTTTTGATCTTACTTGTAACGTTTGCTGAATTTTGTAAAGGAAAAAGTAAAGTGTTCTTGAACTGATCTGCTGAGTATGACTGTATCTGGTTGTATACACAAGATGTATGATATGGTTATGGTTGGGGGGAGGGGGTTATTAAGCCAATGTGGTTTCCCCCCCCTTCTCAAAAATGTTCGGTGCTCTTGGGCATTTCACTGTGCTGCCGGGGGGGGGGGGGGGTGTCAAGGTCCCCACCAAAACTTAGACCGAACCTACGCCCTTGCCTAGTGCTAACATTAGCTAGCACAATATGCTACCGGGGATCACGGCAGACAAAATATGTGACTGTCGTCATAAGTTGAGTAAGATTTCCTCTTTGAAACAGGGTGGACACTTTAGAAGCTGCTAAACGGTGTAAGATTACTTACCATTCACATTCTGTGTCCCGTCACCGAAGCCCTGCAGTTCGGGACAGAGTTCTGAGATCTCAGGGAGTCATCCGCTTTAGTCAGCGCTAACCAATCGGAACACGTCTTACATCGCTCGTCCTTAAGCCCCGCCCAGAATGTTCATGTAAGCTTCCCCAAAGCAAATAAAGTTGTATAAGCAAGAAAACGAATGGGCTCTTTGCACCTCAGCTTCCGCGTTCGGGGTAAAGCGGCTCGATTGTTTCCGATCCAATACAAATATCATTTACAATAGGTGCTTGTAGTGCTTGGCCAAGGTTTGTACATCGATCAGAAGCCCCAACAAGTCAGCTGGAGAAAGGTTTTAAGATGTTCGCCTCGTTATACATTCACTGACATGAATGTGAGTTTTACTTAAACTTTGTGGCTAACATTAACGTTAGCTTATGCTAGTAGGCAATATTCTCGGACATTGTTCTTGTAAAATGTGCTATTTAAGTATCTAAACATTCTAAAGGACAATGTATTTATCTTATTTTCAAGTATATTATGTGTGTTTATTGCCGTTAGTGTCACAGACTAACGGGGGAGGTTACGGTTCGGGCTTTTTACTTCCGAAGCCTGACGAAGCTCAACAAGCCTCATAGCTTAACAGTAGCGCAGCTCTGGTGTCAGAGATCTGGTTCAGCTGTTCAGGTTCAAAGTTGCTGCTTTTAGAAAATATGACTGTGTCTTTTAAGGTCTCCGTGTTATTTCGTTTTATTACCTTTGCATGTTTCTTGTGAAGAGCTCAGATAGGACGGTGTTTACAGCAGTATGTACAGGCGGATCAGTTGTTCGGCTGTCTGGCTCTGGTCTGCTCTCTCGTTCCCATAAACTCTTTCTGGCTGAATATAGAAGTGATTCCATGTAAATAACTCAGGGAGGCTCCTTTATTTACCATCCGTATCCCCGGTAGTTTTAGGCTGATCCGGAGTGAAGTGAAGACTGCAAACTTTGCTGTGCGGCGTTAGCTGGTAGCGACAGATATTTACAAGCCAACTTCTTAATTCAGGATGGCTTGGAAATTAACGAAAACTTAAAAGCCCATTATATTAGGAAGACAACAATGTTAATAGTATTGTTTTTTTGCATCTGAAATACGACTTAGTCTTTTCTACCAGTCATGGTAACTCGAAGCGGAAAAAAGTGAGCCGCATTAGCTCCTGGAGATGTGACGTCAACGCCTTAGGTGCAAAGAGCCCATTCAACCAAAAACTTAGAAAAAGTTTCAACCAAAAAAAAAGCGACTCAACCAAAAAAAAGAGACTCAACCAAAAAAAAGAGACTCAACCAAAAAAAAGAGTTTCAACCAAAAAAAAAGAGACTCAACCAAAAAAAGAAGTTTCAACCAAAAAAAAGAGACTCAACCAAAAACAAAAAAAAAAGTTAAAAAAAAAAAAAAAACTTAGTGATTTTTGCTTTGACATGATTTTTTTTTTTTTGATTGAATAATTGTGAAACAAAACTAACTCCATATCGTTCAACCCCTAGTAGAGACATCTGTGTCTCGGTCATCTGTCCTTAAACTTCTAGTGTTTTCTCAGTAGGGAGAAGCTCAGGTTCAGCATTTTGTGTTTTCTGCTGGTTTTATGTTTTCTTGTGTTTGTCAGAAGCTTCTTGTTTGAAAGACTGAGATGTTTGATGTCAAAATTCCAGACAAAACCCACCTGCCTTTAAGAAGTGTTTAGTTTCCAGAAAAATTTTGAGGTTCTACTGGAATCAGGTTCCTCTGATCCTCTGAACACATGATGAGAACCATTTCCCATCATACTGGATTACAGTAACTTCACAGGACAGTTACTGGAACTGGATCACTGGGATTGACTGGTTGTAGTTTCTCTCTCCAGAAGTCCAGAAGATGGAAAACATGGATCTAAAGAAGGACAGAGCAGAACCTCCAGGATCCATCAGTCCATCTATGAAGAGTGACCAATCCAAACCAGAACCTCTAGACTTCAGAAATAAACCTGGACCCTCAAATAGAAAGTAAGAAACCAGTTTCTAACTGATTCATGTGAATCTATAGAGATAAAATATAAATATTAGCTGGTTGATCTTCAGTGTTTAAAGAAAAAAACAACTTAATTTTTTTGTATATTTAAAGTTAGACATTAAGGATGTTGGTCAGTAAATCAGAGTTGCATGAAAGCAAAAACTACCAAGAATGTGAGGAGAAATGACTCAGATTGTCTCTGAACTCGATGTTGCAGCAACTAATCGATTCTTTACTCTTCAATGACTTTTTACATCATTAGTCCACTCGTCACAATCATGTCACAAAACAGATTTTTCCAAGAAGATGAACTAGGTGATTTTGTCAGTTTAAAATCTATGAAAATATAAATAACTCACCAAAGAGGAACTGCAAACTGCGTTAAAGTCTACCAAAGTAGGGGGTCACATGGTGCAGCGATCCCGAGTTGCAGTCCCAAGTTGAACTCTGTTCTCAGGTCCTCTGCTGCTTATCTCTTCCACCTCTCTGTCCACTTCCGGTAAGATTACTGTCAAGTAAAGGCGACTAGTGCTGAAAAAAACTCTTACAAAAACAGACTAGCCCAGGTGAAAAAAAGTATACCTAAGTATATTTCAAACATACTTACATTTGTGAAAGTACACTTTAAGTATACCAAGTATTAAGTGTACTACCTATAAATATATCTGAAGTATACTAAAAGTATGCTTGTACCAATTTCGAAATTATAACTTTAAATACACTTAAGCATAATTGTACCAAAATACACTTTTAATATATTAAATAAAAGTATACTTTAAGTGAACAAAATATATATTTGCCCAAGTGTAAATATACACTGCTCAAGTATATTAAAAATATTTTTAAAATATATTTTGTGTATATTTTTAAATATATGCTCAAAATAGAATTTTTTCAAAATTTTATTTAAATTTTTTTAAAAACTACTTTAAATTATTAATTTCACTATGTTTTAAATTTTTACTTTCTTTATTTAACCGGGTGAACCCAGTTGAGATCCAGATCTCATTTTCAAGAGGGACCTGGGCAGAAGTCTGCAACACGCAGCAACCTGGTTGCAAAATAAAATAATTAATACATACGCACAATAATGTCTTTAAGGCACCTATAGAGTACTTTTCATGTAATTTTTAGGCATATTTTTTAAGCACCTAAAAAGTATGCGTTTTTAGGTGCTTAGTAATCTTTTACTATTTTTGTTAAAATTGCAAAGAATAAAAAAATGATAATCATGATGTAATGTTTAAGAAAGTACCCAATCCATTTTCAGATGTATAAGATCTATAATCAACAGGATTAGCTCCAGTTCACACTCCAGACCAGATGGTGGCAGTATTGCACACTTTCATTTAAAAAATAAAAACACCATAAAGAGAAGAAAAAACTTGAACGCAGGGGCAGATAACAGACGTTCAAATTCGTCATTTTTACTCACATAATATTGCCTTAAAAGTAGAGAGGGCCTTGACAATGGGCTCTTTGCACCTAAGGCGTTGACGTCACATCTCCAGGAGCTAATGCGGCTCACTTTTTTCCGCTTTGAGTTACCATGACTGCTAGAAAAGACTAAGTCGTATTTCAGATGCAAAAAAACAATACTATTAACATTGTTGTCTTCCTAATATAATGGGCTTTTAAGTTTTCGTTAATTTCCAAGCGATCCTGAATTAAGAAGATGGCTTGTAAATATCTGTCGCTACCAGCTAACGCCGCACAGCAAAGTTTGCAGCCTTCACTTCACTCCGGATCAGCCTAAAACTACCGGGGATACGGATGGTAAATAAAGGAGCCTCCCTGAGTTATTTCCATGGAATCACTTCTATATTCAGCCTGAAAGAGTTTATGGGAACGAGAGAGCAGACCAGAGCCAGACAGCCGAGCAACTGATCCGCCTGTACATACTGCTGTAAACACCGTCCTATCTGAGCTCTTCACAAGAAACATGCAAAGGTAATAAAACGAAATAACACGGAGACATGAAGCAACACGGTGATATTTTTCTAAAAGCAGCAACTTTGAACCTGAACAGCTGAACCAGATCTCTGACACCAGAGCTGCGCTACTGTCAAGCTATGAGGCTTGTTGAGCTCCGTCAGGCTTCGGAAGTAAAAAGTCCGAACCGTAACCTAACCCCGTTAGTCTGTGACACTAACGACAATAAACACACATAATATACTTGAAAATAAGATAAATACATTGTCCGTTAGAATGTTTAGATACTTAAATAGCACATTTTACAAGAACAATGTCCGAGAATATTGCCTACTAGCATAAGCTAACGTTAATGTTAGCCACAAAGTTTAAGTAAAACTCACCTTCGTGTCAGTGAATGTATAACGAGGCGAACATCTTAAAACCTTTCTCCAGCTGACTTGTTGGGGCTTCGGATCGATGTACAAACCTTGGCCAAGCCCTGCAAGCACCTAATGTAAATGATATTTGTATTGGATCGGAAACAATCGAGCCGCTTTACCCCGAACGCGGAAGCTGAGGTGCAAAGAGCCCATAGTTACTGATTTTGGTAAATTCAAACTGGTGATGTCCTAGTCCAAGTTAGACGACAACACAACGAGACGACAACACAACGGGACAACAACCGATGGAAATGAAATGTGTGTCACAAAAGGAGCCCGGGGGGACGACAGCAGGTAAGTTTGCTTATTAATTATCTTCGTTTAATTATAAACAGTGCAGTAAAGATATATAACTTACATTGGTTTCTTAAATAATTATTTTATTAATTTTATTGTGACTTGTACGATTATTACTATAGGAATCATTCAGCTTCATGTTATAACTGCATGGAGGCTGTTTGTTGTGACTTATACTTTAATTCATAAACTAACCTGGTTTTAATTAAGCTCCGACCATAAGACAGAGACTTTGATATTGTGAGGTTGTTCTTATAACTTGTTCATCAATGTTTTTATCTTCAACATATGTTTGCAGTCTAAGCAAATGAAGATGAAAGAGGAAGCCAGAGAAATCAAGTGTTAAGAAACCTAAAGACTTTCCTGTCTCAGAAGAGGCTCTGACACCACCAGATTAATAAGGTTGAACCTCCACATCGTCTTCATGTTTTTTTTGTTTGTTTTTTTTTAAATGAGGAGCTAGCTACATTTTCAACAACAAAAACTGGTGTGTTACCAACACCAAGTGCTTAATAAACATGATTTGATTTAAAGATAACTGGAAAGAAATTTTCTGTTCTTGTTAATCTAACATTTCTCTTTCATACATTTTATTTGTTGTTGGCTTTCAGGGCTCTGTGATGGACTGGTGACCTGTCCAGGGTGAACCCTGCCTCTCATCTGATGACTGCTAGAGATGGGCACCACCAGCCCCCCTCACTCATGTTAGGAACATACCAGCAGTGTTATGAAGTGTCATTCAGTATATAATGACAATTTTAATGAGAATTTGCTTTAAAAGTTTGATGACAAGTGTTATGTTTATGACAGTGTCATGCCAGTCTTATGCACACCCATCAAGTAAAGTGTTACCAAAATGGTAATATATTGAAAGCACAATGTAATTATAATTTTTGTTCTTTAAGGTAATAACTTTCATGTTTTTTGTCACACTTAAATTTTCATGTTCATTGTGTTCACCTTTGATGTGTAAACTGATAATTTATGTAAAGTTCATAAAGTTCTAAGTAAAATTGGACAATTTTAAAATGTCGGTAATAAAACAAAATATTTGAATTACCTTGAACATCTTGTGTAATTAATCTTTCCTTGTAATTGTAGCCTAAAACAAAGTACTGTAGTGTAGTTATGCATATAATGTACAAAATAGGAAAGTAGGAATAAAGATGAATTATGAGTAATTAAAATTGTAGTTTATTAGTAATAGCAGTAAATCAAAACTAAAAATTAAGTGTAATTTAAATACATTACTAATATATTAACAGTATATTTAAAATATAAGTATATTAAAAGTATATTTTTAATATAATTCTATGACAGAATTAGTACACTCAAAATATATAAATAGTACATAAAAAATTATACTTAAAGTATACTAAGTACAACTTGAAGTTGTTCCAAAAAAGTTTGTTAAAGTATATACTAAGTGTCATGTTGGTGTCGAGTTTTCTAACCCACATGCAGAAACACTCCAGAGACAGGGAATACAAATGTGAGATTTATTTACAGTGAATGTTTAAACAACAAAATGGAATCCAGGGTTCGTCTGGCTGGTCACAGAAAAACTAGGGAAGGACAGAGATGATTAGTCCTGATCCAGGGAATAGTGGTTTGGTGGAGATCGAGGGTTCTACCTGTTCCGGGAGAGTTTTGGGCCCGGAGAGGATCTTGAGGATCCAGAGGCTGGTCAGCGGGTTGAGGACTGAGGACAGTGGAGGCGGCGGCGGAGGACGGACAGGCAGACTTTGGGCGACTCGAGGGTGGTCGTAGGCCTGGAAACTCAGTCCAGGGTAGCTGCGAACACAGAGACAGGAGGTGGTCAGAATCGGAACAGGTCTAGGGTCAAATTGCTCACGGTAAGCCGGTACCATTACTAGCTAACACTCTGGCAGAGAAGTGTCAGCATCCTCCTCCACTTATACTCCTCTAGATGAGTGATGAGAACAGGTGTGCAGCCGCTGACTCATCTCAGGCTCCCTCTGGTGGAGAAAAGCTGACAAAACCTCAGGATCCCGACACTAAGTATACTAAATATTGTAATTTAATACTATTTAAATACTATTAAAACATACTAAGCACAAAAAAAGTTGTTCCAAAATAGCACAGTTTAAGTACATCAATCAAAGTATGCTAAAGTATGTTAAAATTTAGTATACTAACTAAAGTATACTTTTTTTTTTTACTAGGGAGCAGAATAATGTGCAGCGTGATATTGGTCTGTTTTTATCATCCAACTTATCAGTTGGATGATAAGTTGGATCCAACTGATCCAGGTTAGCAGCGTAGAGCTGCTAACCTGGCAGCTCTACGCTCTTATAAAAAGTCTGACAACATCTAGAATCAGATCTACCTGCATTGGAGGATCTGACAAATACTATGCCTGCCATTGTCTGCATGTTGATTCTTCCTGCAAAATCAGAGAGTTGCTGGCGGTGTTGCAACATTATCAGAGGAGCATCCTGCTGTGCATCGGGGCAAAGGAGCAGCAGGATTCTGAAATGAACTGTAATCAAATCGGATCCATTTGTAATAAGTTCAGTTTATGACGTTCAAATGTGGTTAATGTGATAATTTGACTCATGATTTCAGCTATCCAAGATGAGTATACTGGTCACCAGAACCAGCTTCGGTGTTTAAAAAAAATTGAAAAAGACTCGACTTTGTGCAGTTTTTGATCCACAGTCACAGAAGTCAAGTTTATTTGTACAGAACATTTCAGCAACATGGCAGGTTCAAAGTTCTTTACATCATAAATAAAAAGTCATAGAACAGACAGTCAGAATTACATTTTGTCAAATGTTATTATACATCAGGATATTGATTAATGTTTCATTGATTGTAAATCAAAGCAACTGTAACCAGGTGGGTTTTTAGTCAAGATTTAAAGGAAATCAGTGTTGCAACTGTTTTCTGGTTTTCTGGAAGTTAGTTCCAGATTTGTGGTACATAGATGCTGGATGCTGCTTCTCCATGTTTGGTTCTGGGGATGTAGAGTAGAACCAGAACCAGTCTGAATGTTTCACTCTGGAGCTTTAAACCTTCTGCTACTCTGCAGCAGTTTATGTTCAGAGCTTCTTCACTGGTTTTTATCTCAAAGTTTCTCACTGATTGACATGATCTGAATAACAATATGTTTGTGTTTCAGAGGTCAGAACCACAGACAGAGAGCAGAACCTCCAGGATCCAGCTGTCCCTCCATGAGGAGTGACTTGTCCAAACATACTCCTCCAAACTTCAGTTCTGAATCTGGACCATCAGAACCAGAGTAAGAAACCAGTTTCTAACTGATGCATGTGACTCTGCAGAGCAGGACCAGTTATAGGCATGGATAGATGAGGGGCCAGGCAGAAATGTGAAGGGGGCATCATTATGTGTACATATTATGTTCCATAATATTTACTGACATTACTGACTACTGTTTGATTCATGGGATTGGGATAAACTGTGTCCAATTCCACAAAAAACCTTGAAATTAAATAATGAACAACCAACATCATGACATTTATCTACTTGGATGGTGATTATGCAGTTATGCATCTTAAACTAATTTGGTTGATTAGCTAATTTAAACACCTGCTCTACTGATTATTTGTCAGTTAGTGTGAGTCGCCTTATTTTAACTGAACCAAAGCAAACTGAACTGTACAGCACATCTATGTGTTAAGATTATTAAAGTCAAGCAAACATCACTGACTGACTTCCTTCTCCCTCACTATTAGCATGTCCACATAATGCCCTGCCATAGTATAAGGCTCTTTATAAAGAGCTTAAATCAATGCAAACTGGGGCTGAGTCATGTTTAATGGTGTTCCACCATTAAAGAAGGATCCATCTTTCTCTTCTGTAATCCAGATTACAGTCAGTTTCTCTTTTCTTTCAGCCTCTGATGGATCAGTTTTCTACTCTGGCTCAGACAGAATAATGATTATTGTCCCAGAACAGATTCAGATGGACAAATACAACAAAAAGAAGATCAGTCATGAACCAGATATAATATCATGAAGAACTTCAAACCAGATCATCAATGTTCTGAGGTTCTGTTTTGACCCAGTTTCTGGTCCTTTGTGATAGACCTTCATAAACATCTTCAACTTCCTTTGGGCAGCTCCAGCCTGTTAGTGAAATATTTCACTGATAAAGAAATATCTTCACAGGAGCAGCGTTGGTGAGGAGGAGCAGTCGTCCTTCTGTGCTTTGTGTCAGGAGGTTCTGATGGATCCGGTTTCTACCAGCTGTGGACACTGGTTCTGCAAACAGTGCATCGGGTCCTACTGGGACCAGTCTGCTCCATCTGGACCCTCCTCCTGCCCCCATTGTGGGAAACCACCCAGAACAGGAGCTGGACTGTTGACAGCCAATCAGAGCAGCTGTGCTCCAGGTGAAACTGAACACCTCCACTCAGAGACTCCTGTCATCACTGTTGAACCAGATCCACGTCTTTAGTTCAAATTTGGAAATTTAATGTATAAAAGTATTTTTGTGATCAATTTGATCAATTAATTAATTATCTAATTATTAATTAGTAAGTCGATTACTGACTTCTACTTGAAGTCAGTAGATTACTGACTTCAAGTAGAAGTCAATAATCTAATTAAGTTACTCTTTCGAGGAATAATCAGTAATCTGATTAGCTACTTTTTCAAAGTAACTATGCCATCACTGGTTTTGAGTTACCAAATTGCTCAGTTGCCCATTTGGTTAATCCAGCCTTGCTGAGAAAGACTTTTGTTCTACTTTTATTAGTTTTTCTGCTAGAAAATTGGAGCTGAAAAAAACAACAGCAAATGAAGCTGAAGTTGGCTTCTGGTTGTAGCTTTTAATTCGGGAAATGACTAATGGACAATTCTGTGTAGTTTCTTATTATCTTGAACATCTTTAATCTGACCGACTTCAAAAACTAAAATTCTTGAAATCTGGTGTGAATTGTTTTCTACACAAAGGCCAGAATATCTAAAACCAAGTTTGTAGGGTTTTTTTGTAAACCTATGTTTTGATTTTTGAAGCTTTAATACAGGTTGATTTCAGTTCTTTATGTGTCTGGACCATAATCATTCATTTCACTGGGCAGAAAATGACTTAAGCTTTGTGATAGAGGTCACTGAAAAGCTTACTGGTTCAAGGCTGGTTGAGGTTCAGCCTTACAGATGGTGGTAAATGTAGAATTCATTAAGGTGTTATATTACTGAGAAGCTTCTTCAGGGTGTGGACAGTTTGTGAGGTCCAGATGGTGTTGGAGAACAATCAGGCAGATGAATGTGAGGGTAGCAGAGCTGCAGCAGACAACAGAGGAGTGGAAGAACATCTAGAGGAGTGGAAACCAACAAGGTATCCTTCAACCATGGAGGCACAAAAATCACAAGAGGTGAACCAGAGAAAGATTACTGGAAACATAAACTAGATACTATAACGAGGAGGAAAAATCAAAGGTAACGAGTGGCTTGACTTTACGCAGGAAGACTGATCATCAGGCAATGAGAGGTTGTCTGCCAACTCCTGGATATTACCTGGAAAGTTTCACTAATCACAAACTTAACGTATTCTGCTATTAATGTAGAATAATCTAGACCACATTTTAAGAGTGTAAGTATTTTTAGCTTTTAAACTCAGGCAGATTAAAGATGCTCAAGGTGGAAACATTAGGTGGCCCTTTAGCCATTTCCTGAATTGTAAGCTAAATTAGAAGCCAACTTCAGCTTAGCAGAGTCCAAACTGTTGAGTTTGATTTCATGAATGAGAAGCAAGATGCCAAAACAACCCATACAGCCTTAAACCTAAACTAAGAGGAGCTGCGCCCTCTGCTGGATGTTGTGTTTCCATCAGAACCGGTGTGATTTAGCCATGATTTGGTGCCAAAACAGCAGTGGCCTCAGAAACACAGCACTAACCCTTCAGGATAATAAAAAGTGACAGAGACTTTCAATTTGATACATGAGTTTATTCAGTCATTTGCTAAAATTTTGTCTATTTTTGCAACTCCCACGTGGGCACTTGCCAAGTATTTTGAATAGTTTCAACTGTAAATATCTCAATACACTTAAAATAAGATGAAATCTTAAAGGTATTTTTTCAGCAAAATATAGAAACTTGTTTTAACTCCATATTTGTTGAACACTGATCAATCATATCTATAGTTTTCTATATTTTTAAACTTGTTTGAAGAAAGGTGTTTTTCCAGTTTGTTACTTTTTTATGGAGTTAACATTTTTCAAGCGACACTGAGATAGCTCAAACAGATTTGAAAGATAAAACTGTAAATCAAAATGGATCAACAGCAGCAACTTGAACTTAAATAGAAAATATTTTTAATACACAACTGTAAGTTAAACAAAAATTTGGAATATATAGTTTGAAAACCTAAAAGAAAACAAGGAAACTGTTTTATGTTTTTTTATGTTGCTCACATGTTTGTGTTCTTTTGCTCTTTAGCAAATGATAAACCAGCAGTTTAAATGTTTTCTCTGGTCTGTGGTCACGAATGCACCCCCACCCTTCACTGCTCCAGTAGCTGAACCTCGTACTGGTCCCATTGTGTTCTTTGTTTTATTCTAGTTTCTGTAATCACATCATCAGTGTTACATGTTCAACCCAACTACCTACTGTTAAGGAAGAAATTTCTAAAATAGTTAACTTTGGAAAAAGTTTGGCTCTCTCTTCCTCTGGATCCCAGGTCCTCTCGGCGGGCCACGTGTAGCCACAAGGAAAACAACAATGCGTGTTGACGTCACAGAATTACAGAGTTTAATAAACTTACACCAGAAACTGCAGAACAACGGAGACATACATTCATTTACCTGACATAAATGGAAAGAAGAAAAGAAAAGCAAAGACGTGCAAAGATATCTTTGGAGAGTTGCAAGAGCAAATCTGATTTGTTACTTCTGTGTAGAAAGTTTTATCCTCTTGTATTTAATTTATTCAAATATTTAATTTATTCAAATAAGGCGTCCCTTTGCTCCTCCAACCAGGCGCTATCTCTGACCCCTTTTACCTGACAACCATTTATGTCAGGTAAATTTATGTCATTTACCTGACATAAATGGAAAGAAGAAAAGAAAAGCAAAGACGTGCAAAGATATCTTTGGAGAGTTGCAAGAGCAAATCTGATTTGTTACTTCTGTGTAGAAAGTTTTATCCTCTTGTATTTAATTTATTCAAATAAGGCGTCCCTTTGCTCCTCCAACCAGGCGCTATCTCTGACCCCTTATCTGAAGCCTAAAACCCCTGCCGTGTTTACGGCCTTTCACAGATGAGTGTGAAAAGCTAGAACTTCCACTGTATTGTTTTCCCACAGACAAAAGGCAGTTCAAACAATCCTAGCAAACCATCTGCTGTATCTACAAGTAAAATAAAGGTCAAAGAGCCAGAATATGTTAGTGATTTTAAAACTACAATTAGGCCATTTGAATCAAGACATGTTAAATTTTAAAACTAGCTTATTCTAAATTTATTTTCTCAACACTACTGGGTTTGCTTTGAAGTGGCTCTGTTTTCAGCCCTTTGTGATAAATGCTTTAAAACTGATCATCTTAAAGCGGTAGGTCATCTTGTTGCATGAAGACAAAAGTTGAAAAAACAACCTACTGTAAAACTGCTTTAACGGAAAGGGTGAAAGAATGTCTAAGAGACAGAAACCTTTATTTACTCTTGCAACATAAAACAGATTACAGTACAAATATTTACAGTATGAATGCAAAATGTAATAATTCTAACAATCCATTGGAACAAATCAGTCCAATTTTTAAAGAACAGTCTGTAATTGTTCTTTAAAAAATCTAATACAGTCACTGTCTGAGAAAAGCCATTTTAAATGTGAATACTACCTTTTTTTCATTAAGACTGGAAAATGCTGGGATTAAAACATTTTTCTGTCTCTTTTCCTCTTCTGGAGCTGTTATTTGTTGGAGAATGTCAGATGGAAACAGTAAAATAAGAACAATGGTGACATGATGCAGAAGAGCTGATGTTCCTTAAAGCTGCTGCATACTATGGTCCAGATGGTCTTATTCCAACTTTATCACTAAATCATGTTTAATTTTTTACTTCAGCTTTCTTTTCTTCTGTGTTTCAGCAGATGTTGGTCTGCAGGAGGATCTACAGAAACATAAGATCAGTCTGAAAACAAGATGTGAATGTGTGACTGAAGGAAGTGATGAAACAGGAAATAGAACCCTCCTCAACAGGATCTACACTGATCTCTTCATCACAGAGGGACAGAGTGAAGAGGTTAACACCCAACATGAGGTGAAGCAGCTGGAGAGAGCTTCCAAGATCCAGAAGTACCATGGATCTGCAATCAAGTGCCACGACATCTTTAAAGCCTTCCCTGATCAACATGGAGCCATCAGAGTGGTTCTGACCAACGGTGTCGCTGGTGTTGGAAAAACCTTCTCAGTGCAGAAGTTCACTCTGGACTGGGCCGAGGGCTTGGAGAACCAAGATGTCAGTGTGGTGGTTCTGCTTTCGTTCAGGGAGCTGAACTTGATCAGAGATGAGCAGCACAGTCTTCTCACACTGCTCCATGATTTCCATCCAACACTCCAGAAGCTCCCAGCAGAGCAGCTGGCTAAATGCAAACTGCTCTTCATCTTTGATGGTCTGGATGAAAGCAGACTTTCACTGGACTTCAACAACAGTCCGCTGGTTTCTGACATCACACAAAAGTCATCAGTCAACATTCTGCTGATGAACCTCATCAAGGGGAACCTGCTTCCCTCAGCTCTCATCTGGATAACTTCCAGACCTGCAGCAGCCAATCAGATCCCTCCTTCATATGTTTCCAGGGTAACAGAAGTACGAGGCTTCACCGATGCCCAGAAGGAGGAGTACTTCAAGAAGAGGTTCAGTGATGAAGAGTTGTCCAGCAGAATCATCTCCCACATCAAGACCTGCAGGAGCCTCCACACCATGTGTGGAATCCCAGTCTTCTGCTGGATCACTGCTACAGTTCTGGAGAACATGTTGACCTCAGAACAGAGAGTAGAGCTGCCCAAGACCATGACTGACATGTACTCACACTTCCTGCTGGTCCAGACAAAGAGGAAGAAGAACAAGTACCATGGAGGACCTGAGACAAGTCCACAGGAGCTGATGGAGGCTGACAGGGAAGTTCTTCTGAAGCTGGGGAGGCTGGCATTTGAACATCTTGAGAAAGGAAACATCGTGTTCTACCAAGAAGACCTGGAGCAGTGTGGACTGCATGTCACAGAGGCCTTGGTGTACTCAGGAGTTTGTACAGAGATCTTCAAAAGAGAGAATCTGATCCTCCAGAAATCAGTTTACTGCTTTGTTCATCTGAGCATTCAGGAGTTTCTGGCTGCTGTCTACATGTTTCACTGTTTCACCAGCCGGAACTCAGAGGTTATCAAGATATTCCTGGGACAAGAATACAATGGAACGTCTGTGGAGAACCTCATGGAGAAAGTCATGACGAAATCCCTCAGCAGTAAAAATGGCCACCTGGACCTGTTTGTCCGCTTCCTTCATGGTCTCACTGTGGAGTCCAACCAGAGACTCTTAGAGGACTTGCTGGGTCAGACAGAGAACAGTCCAGAAACCATCCAGAGAATCATCACCAACCTGAAGGAGATGAACACTGATACAATCTCTCCTGACAGAAGCATCAACATCTTCTACTGTCTGGTGGAGATGGACGACTGCTCATTTACTCAGGAGATCCAACGGTTGCTGGATTCAGGGAAGGAGCTCTCAGAGTTTGACTGTTCAGCTCTGGCCTTCATGCTGCAGATGTCAGAGGTTCTGGATGAGTTGGACCTGGAGAAGTACAACACATCAGATAGTGGACGACGGAGACTGGTTCCTGCTGTGAGGAACTGCAGAAAGGCTCGGTGAGTCCAGATGTTTTCATTGTATGAATGCGGATTCAGCACTATTGTCCTCCTGTTTCTTCTTCCTTCAAGTTGCTTCTGGATGCTTTTGATCTTTAACTATTTCCTTCATCTTTTGGACTATTTCAGCCATTCAAACATCTAAACATTCAGATCATCCAGGACAGCTGCAGCTTTTGGTTTGTAGACATTTCCAATATGGAAAGTTTTTATCAGATTTATGCTGAAATGAATAGAAAACCTTGAGAACTGAAAGATCCAATCAGCCAGAGACACATTTTATCTTTAAACTCCTCTTCAGTCAATTCACCTTTGAGGATCTTTGACTGTTTTTATAAAATCACTGTTTAGATTTGATGGAAACGTTAAAATAAACTCCAACATTTTTCTTGTTGGGCGTGGGAGGAGTTTGGAGAGGCCATGGAGAAAGACTTCCCTACGGCTTTGAGGCGATTCTGGTCCACCATCCGGCGTCTCAGGAGGGGGAAGCAGTGCAGCACCAACACTGTTTATAGTGGGGATGGTGTGCTGCTGACCTCAACTAGGGACATTGTGGGCTGGTGGGCAGAATACTTCGAAGACCTCCTTAATCCCACCAACATGCCTTCCATTGAGGAAGCTGAGCCTGGGGACTCTGGGTCAGGCTCTCCAATCTCTGGGGACGAGGTCGCCGAGGTGGTCAAAAAGCTCCTCGGTGGCAGGGCCCCGGGAGTGGATGAGATTCGCCCAGAGTTCCTTAAGGCTCTGGATGTTGTAGGGTTGTGTTGGCTGGCATGACTCTGCAACATTGCATGGACATCGGGGGAAGTTCCCCTGGATTGGCAGACTAGGGTGGTGGTCCCCCTGTTCAAAAAGGGGACCAAAGGGTGTGCTCCAATTACAGAGAGGTCATACTCTTAAGCTTCCCTGGCACGGTCTATTCAGGGGTCCTTGAGAGGAGGGTTCCATCGGATAATCGAACTATCCGATGGACAAAATTCAGGAAGAGCAGTGTGGTTTTCGTCCTGGTTGTGGAACACTGAACCAGCTCTACACCCTCGCCAGGGTCCTGGAGGGTGCATGGGAGTTCGCCCAACCGGTCTACATGTGTTTTGTGGACTTGGAGAAGGCGTTCGACAGTGTCCCTCGGGGCACAAGGTCACCTCACAAAAACAAAAATAATATATTTTAAAGAAAAAAAATCCAAATTAAAAAATTGAGATCGTGCAAATGCCTGTTTGAACAGTAGCGTGATCAGCCGGGATTTAAAGACAGATAGTGAGTCAGAGAGTCCTTTAAGTGGGGAAAGTGGACATTTATTCTAAATAGTGGAATCATGTGCAGAGGTTGTACATTTACAGAATAGAGATGCTTTCTCATAAAAGCGCATTTACAAAGCGGGTGGCTCCACTGAAAGATGACTGCATTTGTACCGGTACCGCACGGCTCTTTAAGTTTTGCTCGGAGCTCCAGGATGATCAGTCTGGGCAATCTAAACACTAATAAACTATCATTAACATTTCCCAGCAGATCAATATGATCAATCGCTCCCTCTGAATCCTTCCATTGGTAATGTTCTCCATCAGAGCCAAAGTGATCCATAATTATGTTTTGCCGTGTAACTGTGGTACAGCGCAAAGGTGTGCCCCTTTGTGCACTTACATATGTACGTGTGATTGTCTACACACCTTGATCACCTTAAAACAATCAAACTTGTCTGGAGTTCATCTGCTGATCCAACCCTGTTTTCTTTTTTAGTGAGAATGAAATTACCCCATAGATGCATTTCATGTGCTTCGGCTCAAGGACCAATGCATTACATCTTTATGAGACAAAACCTGAGGAAAAGTACTATTTACAATCGAGTGAGGTTTTCACATCTTTTTATTTTTATTTTCTTTATTTAGCTTATTATCTGAGGATAAATGCGGTTCAGTTTCATTTTTACGTTTAAACAATAAAATATTAAAACCATTAAAAAATCATTGGGTTGGTCTAAATAACATTGAATGTAGTCAGATTTCAGTGTATTTAGGTGAGTTTTGACGTTTTGTAGTTTGTTATTGTCCACAGAAAAAGTTTGCGTGGCTGCCGCACATTTTTACGCCGCAAAAAAGTGTGCTTATATATATGCAAACTTTGATGCAAAATAATTTTTTTACATGCTGACTAGTGCGTAAAATATAGCACCGCACATTTTTTGTACACACGTATTTCTAGTTACTGGGAGAACTTTGATTGCTTCACCATGAAAAATGCTGCTGGACCCACACGCTCTGTCTCTTCCCAGGGGTTTTGGTCTTCAGCTCTTTAGGAGTTTAGTAACAATTTCTTCTGACATTCAAACCTTTGTTCCTCTGAGACGATGGACAGACCACTGTAGAGACATGTGTCCCTCTTCCAACCAGTTTGTACCAGTTCCTCTCAGTTCAACAGTCTGAGAGGACGGTTCAGACCTGAAGAACCAGTAGTACCGGTTCTCCTGCTGCTCTGCAGGACGACCAGAACAATCTGAAGCTTTCAGCTGAAGCAGGTTGACGACTGTCCACTTTCTACTTTGCATCAAATCCAGCAGATGAACAGAGACAGAACTGGGAGTATCATGTGTCTGGTCTGCTCCCAGTTTCCTCTGTGGCAGCATTTAATAATCTGCTGCTGGGAGCCACGTTTCTATAGAATATACTACTATTATTGATGATGATTCTAGATGCTGCAGCAGCAGCTGGAGCAGATATTGGCCAAACAAACTCAGAGATGCCAGATGTCCACAGCAGGCTGGATTTCTTGCTCTGCTCACTTCATTTATAACTCACTTCCTGCTTGGTGGAAGATCTCAAGGATCTTCAAGCCAAGTGGTCTAGTCCAAGTCAGGTGTGAGTCAGAGCTGTGAGCAGTTCCTCCTCCTCTCCATCATCTCCAGTAGTTTCCTTCATTCAGCTCAGTCAGCCTCTTCATCAGCTGCTGCAGCTCCATCAGATGCTGCAGAGAAAACCGAACTTTCCTTCACAGATGATAGAAGATCTTTAACATCTGTCTGCAGCCGAAAGTCTGAGGACATGAAGCCTGGTCCAGAACCAGAACCTGGACTTTAATCAGGAACTGCACATATTCTCTGTCGGGTCAAACTCAGTAAATTGAAGATCAGATGTTGATCGGATGATGACATCACTGTTATCATATTTTAGTCTGTTTATGATTCAGATTGATTTCTTTAGAACTGAATTTATTTCTTCTCTTATCACAGATTTGGTGCCTGTGAGCTGAAAAAGGATGAATGTGAAGTTGTTGCCTCAGCTCTGAAGTCCAACCCAGATCTGACAGAACTGGAAATAAATCAGATCATCCTGGGAGGTCAAACCTTTGGAGATTCTGATATGAAACCTCTGTTTGAGATCCTGGAGAGTTCAGACAGTAAAGTGAAGAATCTGAGGTTTGTTTTCTCTATTTATCCAATAAAATCATTCATTAATACTTTAATGCTTAGTTTAATAATTTAATTCTAATTTTTTTTTTCAAAGCAACCTATTTAAATGTCAGAATAAAATCTCAAACATTTTGCCTTATAAATGATTTACATTCTTATTTCAGACTTTGAGATTATTTAACTTTGTTTTTCAGTTTTCTCACTTTAAATGTTTTTGACTAATGAACAAAATTAAGGAAAATACATTAAATGATCTTAATTAATTATGTAGATTTTTCAGTTTGGTTTGGGAAAGATTCAGATTGTTTTATTTCTCATTTCTGATTCTCATCTTTACATCCAGAATGAAATGTTGTTCCTCCAGAGTCGAGCCAGGGCCACATCCACAAACACTGACCAGTTCAAATAATCATTAATGACATCTAAGAAATGACTGATTGTAGAAAAGCAAATCTACATGAAATGAATGAAATTGAGGGCAAGAGCAGGTTCCTCAGCTTTGTCCTTAAGCTGTGGTTCTGTTGGGCCGGGTCAGAGAGGAACCGTCCTCTTCAGTCTGACAGCTGTCAGTCGATTGTAGTCTCGTCTCTGTGATGATGCTTCATCAGGTCACGTCTCCTTAGGAAATAATGGCCTCCATTGGGTTTCAGCAGCTTTAATAGAATCCAAGGCTATTAATGAATAAACTGAGTGGTTCTGATTCAGTTACCAAGTCAGGTTTCCAGCTGATTATCAGGAACCAGCAGCCAAAGCCTGCAGTCTACATAGGTTATTGTTCTGTGAGCCTCTGATGAGGTGAACTATTATAGAGCAATGAATAAAGGAGAGTACTATCGGTACTTTTACGGTACTATCGGAGACGAAAAATGGCCCTCTCATACACTTCCAACGGTTTTAGAAATAGTTTTTCTAAATTTTCAGATCTAGCATTAACCTTTTCCCTAAAAAAGCTTTTAGCTATTTTTCTTATTTATTGCATATGTTTAGTGCACTGAATGGAGCAAGTCAATGTAAGACAACATGCTAGTGATACCCCACATGCCACTGGCAGCATATAGGCTAACATTAGCATTTTGGCTAATTTTACCGTGTACACTAATTTTAACATACTGAATGGACTAAGTCCATAATGCTTATGATTCTCCACATGCTGTTGACCACATTTCAGCTAAACTTAGCATTGATGCTAATTTTTAGCATCAGAACACTGGATTCCAACTGATTGGCACAATTTGGCAGGCCCTGTTTAAATTTTTTCAGAAATTTTCTAGTTCCAGAAATACAGCACCGAGACTTTACAAACCTGGACTGGATTAATCTCAACTTATAACAGAATATTTAAAGCCAAATTTGTGATTTCTGAACCTTCATTGAAGGGCAATTTCACCTAATTCAGCATCTTTTAAGAGAGAAAACAAAAAACTAAAACTGGATATAACAGCAAAATAATGGAAATTTCGGATAAGGAGTTCAGTTCTCATGTGGTCCAGATGCAAAAGGAGAGCTGAAATCTCCCTTTATTGAAGTTCCACAAAACACACACTTGTCGTTATTCATCATGTTTCTTTTACATTCAGTAAAATTAATTTTCTACATTTCTATCATTTGTTCATGTTTCAGTTTTAACTGCATCCTGTTGACTTCAGCTCACATCTTTTATTCTTTATTCAGATTGTGGAACTGCAGTTTGTCTGAGTCCAGCTGGACTTCTCTGTTCTTAGCTCTGAAGTGCAACCCGTCCCATCTGACCCAACTGGAGCTCAACTGGACCAACCTGAAAGATTCTGGAGTGAAGGAGCTCTGTGGTTTTCTACAGACACCTGGCTGCAGACTGGAGATACTGATGTAAGAATTTTGTTCATTTGATATTTTTGTGAATAATTAGATATAATTGATCTGAAAATCAAAGTTCATATCTTCTGTTCTAATAAATATTTTCTGAGTTTGTTCCTGGACTTGGATCCAAAGTTTAATTTTGTAACTCAGTTACAATTACCTGTTCTGACCTGAGATCAGATACACTGTGCAGAAATCACAGAGATGTAAAGCAGGTCAAAGGTCATTCAACCCAGTCTAGAAAAGTGAATTCCAGCTCCTGGAATCTGACAGGAACAAATCAATAATCAATGATTGATGCTTCAACATTTTGATCAAAACCTGGAATGATTTTGCTGACTAAAATCCTCCAGCACAAAATGACCCAGTACCAGGTTCTGGTTGTGGTTCTGAAGTCAGCAGGTCTTTATTGAAGCAGAAGCATGTTGGCATTAATATTCATGAGAATGTTGGACTGGTTAACCTGCATCCTGTTGGCTTCAGCTCAGCTCTTTTATTCTTTATTCAGAGTGGAGTGGTGCAGTTTGTCAAAGATCAGCTGTGATTATCTGGCCTCAGCTCTGAAGTCCAACCATCTCCATCTGACAGAACTGGACCTGAGATACAACGAACTGATGGAGACAGATGTTCAGCAGCTGAAGGATCTTGTAAAGACTGTAGCGTAAGTAAAAGTTTGGAGTGAGTCCAGCTGCTGTTAACAGTATTGAACTAAACCCAGTTAGCATCAAAGCAAAGATCCAGTGTTCCCAGTAAAGCTGCAGCTTCTCAGTGTGAGGAAAATGGTTCAGGCTTCCTGGTTGGACACCGAGACAGCAATCAGCCAATCAGAGGAGCAGCAGCTTGCTGTGTTCCTGTGTTTGTGTTGATGTGAAGATGAGTGTTGTGGCTGTGTTCATTCATTAATCTGTGGCAGCAGCAGTTCATTCAGTTCAACAGTTGTTACTGATCAGGTTCATCCTGGTCACAGCTCTGAGATCAGTCTGACTGCAGCCTGGAAACCATCTACTGCAGGGGTGTCAAAGTCAAATGGACGGAGGGCCAAATAAAAAATTTAGCTACAAGCCGAGGGCCGGACTGATCGAATGTTCATTGAAATTTTTTTAAATGACTCATATAGTCTAGTGAACCTAATTGAACCTACTGAAAACCTAACAAATATATTCCAATATGATCAGATAAATAAAGCAATATTTTCTTATGGCTCTGTCAGTAATCTTTAATTTTCAACAGACACAACTGAAATATTTTTAAAATATAATTGGATTGAAATACAATAAAATAAAGTGCAAAAATCTATTAATCCACATATGTCAGAGTCAAGGCATTTAGATGTGTCGCCGGCGAATTACGGTACTGCAAATTTAGATGTGTCGCCGGCGACACATCTAAATTTGCAGTACCGTAATTCCGCCACACGTAGCGCTAAGTGGAAAAATTCCAACGGTTTCTGAAAGGGGAGACGTTGCACTTTCCAGCAAGTATCGGGTTAATACGGTAACTTCGCAGCTGCAGCTGCAGAGAATGTAATTAATCCGGGGGGCACTCGTTTAATAGACGGTATATTTCGGCAATAACTTGGTGGATATTGAAAGTTCCGGTTGTTATGGATACATGGATAAGTAATCTCACAGAACATTTAAAGAACTGCTTACAGTTCAAATAAGGAAGATATTTTTTTTCAGACGGGGTGCCGGCTTGCTGCGGTCTGCGGGCCGGTTCTAATAATAAATCAAGATCATCCCAGGGGCCGCAAAAAACCTTCTCGCGGGCCGGATGTGGCCCGCGGGCCTTGACTCTGACATATGTGATCTACTGGATGTGCTGCATCACTGACTGCTGCTGGAGAGAGGCTGAAAACACTCACTGATCTGCTCTCTCCATCCTTCTTCTCTCTGCAGGTTCTGATCTCTGTAAAGTAGAGAACGGTCTCTGTGTCCTGCTGATCCTCAGAAGTTGACGCTGCAGCAGTTTGAGTCTAAAGAGACTCTGACTGGATCATGATGACCTTTGATCTCAAAGATTTTCCTCCTGTTTATTTTCTCATGTCTGTATTCATAGATAGACTCTAGAGTTGTGGGTTTAAATGTTTATTATATAATGTATTGAGCAATACGTGTGTCCTCAGGACTATCATCATATGCTCATTGTTATTATTGTTGTTATTGTGTGCAATGCTGGGACAAACTAAATTCCCCCCCTTTAGGGGATCAACAAATTATTATTATTATTTAGTCTCTGATATTGTTTGTCTCTGTGGATCAGTAAAGATCCAATTCAAACTGGGATCCATTTAGAGGCTTCATGGAGTTTTGATCTGAACTGAATTCAACAGGAAAGTTGATCTTTTTTCTCTCCGATTCATTTTCATCCTGGAACCAGAAATGGTCTGAGAATGGAAACATGGGAATTATTTTCAGTTCAGCTTTGAATCATGAAAGACACTTCAAACCTCTTTTCTCTGCTGCTTCTTCTTCTGTTGACATGAAAATGTTCCTCAAAGCTCCACAGATAAAAAGATGCTTAACTGGAAAAGGCAGAGAAACTTCAGCTTCCATCACAGAAACCAGTTTAACCAGTTTAGAACTGGATGTCCCACAGAACGCCTGATCTTAGAGCAGTTTTCAGGAATATCAGGATTTCCCCCTGTGCATTATAAGCCTGGCGGCCCGCCATGCTTTACTAGCCCCGTGCCAGGCTAAGCATCGCTTGTTTACAGGGGAAAAAATAAAAAAATAAATCTTCTTTTTTTTTCGGATTTATCAGACAGCTGCCTCGCGCGCTGCCGCTGGTTTACCTCAGCGGGATCGCGCGCACCTCCTTTCACCACAGGCTGACGTGTATGGATATTTACATAAACCTACTGTGAGGAATTATGATCCTTTGGAGAACTCTAGGTGTTTAAAACCCGCCTCGTTAGCTCTGGTTGCGCAGCTCAATGTGAACCGCAGGAATAACTTGTAGCGAATTCAGAGGTGCGTTGTGGAGCGGTGAGAATGATTTATCTTTGTGAACGAACAATTATATGCGGCGTTTACATCTCAACACGCTGCCCAGCTGTGGCTCTGTGTCTGTTTTTCCTGTAAAGTTTATGTCTGTGGTCCCGGTTGGCCGGAGCGTTTGTGGATAACGAGCAGCGCTAACCTGATCATGCAGATTCAGCCCGGTGAGGAGCTTTAACGCTCTCCTCGGAGTCACGCATCACGCTGATTTTATATTATTTTATTATTATTTTTAGTATTATTTTTCCGGTTATACGATGCATCAAACCATATCAAATGCGTTGTGTGCTTAATGCGAACAATCTGAGAAACTCGTCCCATAAACTTAACCAACCAAAACAGTTTCTATGACAATAAAAACTCAACAGACACGAAATGGAAGAGCTACTAAAGCCACATTAGCAGCATTGAATTAAATCTCCCGTTTGTTGGGCATCTCTGCGCATTGCAGCGGATTTACTCATTGTGCAACAGGGCCAGTCCAAGGCTGCATGAGGCCTTGAGCAGACTTTGACTTAGGGGCCCACTCTTGCTGCTAAAAATATCAGCAAATATTAGTGTTTATGGGGCCCCTGAAGCCCTTGGGGGCCTGATGGAGCTTCTGACTTCATTTGAATTGAACAGAAGTGCAAATTTGTTGTTTTTAGATTAGTTGTGGGTTTAAATAACATTTTACTGGAGATGTTTTCCCGTAACATATAATTACACAGTCATACTTTTACATTTCCTGTCAACTTAACATCTTTTAATACAAAAGAACAGTAGACTGCCAGTGGACCGCCTCGACACAGGGCTTAGCAAGTTTTCTGGGGGAAACCCTGAACATCCATCATTTTATCTTAAAAATAGAATAATTTTTTATATCAAATCAAAGTCAATATATTTGACAATAAAATTATAAAAATCTAAATAATGAAGTTTTGCATCATAGTCATTGATTCTCAGAGCTCTAATATTTTCCAGTTTGTTTTGGAGGTTTACTTTTTTAACTCTATGTTTCATGTTTTACTTTGAGTTTTCTAGAGAACTTTAGGACTCGATGTGTCACATCAGGGCTTTTTACTGTGATTTTACTGATTTATTCAGACCTCAGAGAATTACTAGGTTAATGTGCTGATTGGTTCATGTTTGTTTTTCATATTTCTTCTAAAGTAATATGGGTTCCCGGGTGTTTAATTGTCAATAAAGTTTTTAATAATGTTCTTTTATAGTCCCTGGCTGTTACAATTAACAAACCCACCAAGAAACAGGGTAAAACAAAATACATACACACAAACAAACTTTGACAAAATAACCAAATCTTCAGAATAATATACATTACCAAATGCTATTCGTTTTAAGCATCTCTAAAAACACATCTCTATCGATAAAAATATTAATTCAACATTAAATTTATAAAGTGCATAGCTCTATTGCTCCCCCTCTTCCATCTGCTTTGGTCTCTTCCGTAACCTTAAAAGGTGTTCAGGCCCCCAGGTAATCTTTTAGCCTGAACACCCTGCAGAGGAAGAGACAGAGTTAAGCCACACCCACACAAAGCCTTCAAACATGTCAAACAATCACAATACTTATGTAACGGGTACCAGGGTTCCGGACCCGTTAGCAGCAGATGATGAAGCTGAAAAACAGCATTTAAGTGAGCACACGGGAGACGCAGTCTGTGTGTTACTCCAATTTCTCAACTTATTTATTAACAAACCAGCTCATCCCACCATCAATACATCCCAGTTCACAGTTCAGCAATTCACTGTATTTATAGTCTATTTAGACATATTCAATCATAAACATATTTCGTCACAATTCCATGGATGGTAACATATACCTTCAATTCATTTCATGGGCATGTATATCAAGCTACTGCACTGGCGTAAATACCTTTGAACACAAACCACTTAAAGTGAATGCACTAAATCACTGCTTAAACCTCCCAAAACTGTCCAGAATACAAACAAACCATGGAACCTGAAAACAGCTCTTTCCCGCCGCTACAGTGTGCTAACGCACTAGCATCACGGTCTGCTGACTACCTCCTCCAGCCGCTGCTGGCTCCGAAACACAACAAAGCCCGTCCTATCTCTCTCAACACATTAATACATTTTCCCAAACATTCCCCAAACAGTATAAAATAATAAAGTACTATGTTAACATAAACATTGAGGGTTATCTTCACCCAGGTCTTAAAGTAAAAGAAAATTCTGAGCCTGAAACTTATAGTTATGATAGAAATTAACTGTAGCGTTGCTATTGCCACAGTTTAATAAAAAGTGTCTTTGAATAGTGAAAACAATTGCTTCTAACAATACAATTAACAAGCTAAACATTCAAACTTAAATAAGACTTCTGTACATTTCAACTCAAAACAAAATGTAAAATGTCTGTGCCCTAACAGTTAGCCTTACAGGCAAAAATCCCTGAACATTAAATAAGAGTCCTTTCAGTCAATGTTTTTGCAAGTCATTTAGAACATGCAACATTACCAACCAAATCAGTTTCTCAACCATTTTGGGCCCGCGCCCCCCAGCCTTTATCCAGGTCCCTCACCGCCTCCCATTCTTGTTCTTTGTCATTTTCTAGTTGTTAAATATTCCACAAAATGACCAGATAAAAGATGAACAACATGCCAGTTTAAACATTGATCTATTTGCAAAGCGACTGAGCTCTGCAACATTAAAACATGGATAGAACTGTAACTACATTAATCATAGCTCTTCTTCTCTTCAGTGTTTCTGTCGGTTTCTGGTGGTGCAGCTCTGTGCTGCCTTCAGGAGAATGGGACATCAGAGTATCATCCATAAAATTTCACCCACATGACATTTACTGTGCAAACCAGAGCTTTCAGTGGAAAAACAAAAGGTCCTTTTAATGTCATACAAATATGAGACAGAAACATGGATTATATCTTTATATAGACCTATCTATTGATTTATAGATTATTAGTTTTCTTGGACAGAAATTACAAAGAACAAATCTGGTTCTTAATCAAATCATGAGTCAAATTGAAAGTGTCATGGAGCCTCATGACATTAACACTGACATGAAAAATAATATTGAAGAAATAAATATATCAAATCTTATTAAAAACATAAATAAGTGATAAGTTATTTACTGTTATGGTCTGTAAGATATATTTATTCTCAGTATTAGATGTGGTCTCAACAAACCCATGGCATTTCAACAATATTATTTTACCTTTTATCTGGAAATAGTGTCTGTTTATTCTTTCCATACAGTCCTCTGTATTAAGTATTGCTCGAAAGGTCTTGCCATACAAGTTTATTTCTCTGTATTTACTTTAGTTTCTTAGTTTATTCTTGCATTTTCTTCTTCATTCATTTCCATTTAGTTTCCTTTGATTACTATTATCCTCTCTTGGTTTATTGCTATCCACTTTAGTTTATTTCCTGTTGCTAGATTTATTTTATCATTTATTGACGCTCACCATCAGTAATCTTCACTCATCACCTGCTGCACCTCCTAATCATCATATGTTTCACATCATGCGTTGATTTTTCACTGTTCAGCGTCAGATTCTCTGTTTTTATGCCAAAATTCACATCTAGTTCGTCACTCCGTTTTATGTCCCGCTTCTCCTGTTTCAGAGTTTTGCCCAATGTGCGCGTCGTTTTTTTTTTTACCCCCTAATGTGCAGGGCGTATCGATGGGGAAAAGGCAGACTGACATAAACCTTTTAAAACAACAGAAACAATTTCGGTATTCTGATTATTGAAATTTAAAAGTGCTGTGGTACCGTTGTTCTATCACCCCCGTTTCATACCGGACCACTTACAGCTCCGGTGTTAACGCTATAAAATGAACGCTCTCTATCGTGGTATCACCATGGAGGGATTTCTTTATTTAAATGGGTTCATTTTTCAGAGGGATACAAAGTTAGGGTATCGTGATTTTAGTAATTACATGTTTATAAGAGCGATTTTCTGTTGTCCTCCATGGAAGCGGGCAGCATCCAGACAGAAATAAAACACTTTTTAATATAAGTTGCTGCTTTGACATGATCACAGAACTGCCAAAACATATGTACAAAAATCCTCAATAAAACATAAAATATTTGAAAATCAGACACCAGACAAAGTTAATCACAGCACCGTCATCAGCCGGTGTAACGCTGACCTGATGCAGTGTAGCTACTAGTAGCAGGAGCGGAGCTACAAGCTACAAACACTGAATAGAAGAAGAGCTGCCATCGATACAATTGCAGCCAAGCATGATCTAATGTTACACGATACAGTTTTAGGAAGTTGCTCAAAGTCTAAACTGGTATTGTTGTGCATATAAGGTGTAAAGTTTACCTTCGACCAAACGCCCCCCAAAGAAATCCCAGCGCCCCCCTTTTGTAAAAATTTCCGCCAGCTTCCCGTCTTGTCCCCTTTCCTCTAGCCATGCCCAGCGCCACCTGTTTTTAATTCCTTTCTCAAGTAAACATGTTTCTTTACCAGGTGAGACAAACTCCATCTTCTTTCATATCGCATTTGATTTAACCGAACGCATGCACTTCTTTTCTACAAAACGTTTTACAGTCATTGGTAAAGAACACGGGAGCTATAGTTCTGATTGGCAGACATCTTTGTCTATTATCTACAGTTTAGTTGAGGCAGGCCGTTTGGTCCAATGCTTGCTTTGCTTGGAAGTCTTGCCCCAGACGGAGCTCTTTACGCCCAAGTTTCAAACGTCTGACTAAATAAATCTTCTTTATTTTAATTGTAAGTAGTTCTTTAAATGTCCTGTGAGATGATATACTTACCCATGTATCCATAACCGGAACTTTCAATATCCACCAAGTTATTTTGCAATTTACCGTGCACGAGTAAACGAATGAAACGAGTGCCCCCCAGATTAATTACACTCTCTGCAGCTGCAGCTGTGAAGTTGCCGTATTAACCCGATATGGGCTCTTTGCACCTATGGCGTTGACGTCACATCTCCAGGAGCTAATGTGGCTCACTTTTTCCCGGCTTTGAGTTACCATGACTGGTAGAAAAGACTTAAGTTGTATTTCAGATGCAAAAAAACAATACTATTAACATTGTTGTCTTCCTAATATAATGGGCTTTTAAGTTTTCATTAATTTCCAAGCGATCCTGAATTAAGAAGATGGCTTGTAAATATCTGTCGCTACCAGCTAACGCCGCACAGCAAAGTTTGCAGCCTTCACTTCACTCCGGATCAGCCTAAAACTACCGGGGATACGGATGGTAAATAAAGGAGCCTCCCTGAGTTATTTCCATGGAATCACTTCTATATTCAGCCTGAAAGAGCGAGTTTATGGGAACCAGAGAGCAGACCAGAGTCAGACAGCCGAGCAACTGATCCGCCTGTACTGCTGTAAACACCGTCCTATCTGAGCTCTGAACAAGAAACATGCAAAGGTAATAAAACGAAATAACACGGAGACATGAAGCAACACGGTGATATTTTTCTAAAAGCAGCAGCTTTGAACCTGAACAGCTGAACCAGATCTCTGACACCAGAGCTGCGCTACTGTTAAGCTATGAGGCTTGTTGAGCTCCGTCAGGCTTCGGAAGTAAAAAGTCCGAACCGTAACCTCCCCGTTAGTCTCTGACACTAACGACAATAAACACACATAATATACTTGAAAATAAGATAAATACATTGTCCATTAGAATGTTTAGATACTTAAATAGCACATTTTTACAAGAACAATGTCCGAGAATATTGCAAAACTCACCTTCGTGTCAGTGAATGTATAACGAGGCGAACATCTTAAAACCTTTCTCCAGCTGACTTGGCCAAGCACTGCAAGCACCTAATGTAAATGATATTTTTATTGGATCGGAAACAATCGAGCCGCTTTAACCCGAACGCGGAAGCTGAGGTGCAAAGAGCCCATTGGCTGGAAAGTGCAACGTCTCCCCTTTCAGAAGCCGTTGGAATTTTTCAGATAGCGCTACGTGTGGCGGAATTACGGTACTGCAAATTTAGACGTGTCGCCGCCGACACGTTCCGGTCTAGCCCGGAGACTACAGTTTGGTTGAGGCGGACCGTTTGGTCAAAAGCCGGAAATCCGGCCCCCGACCAGAGCTCTTTAAGCTCTGTCCTCACCTGAAAAACAGCATTTAAGTGAGCACACGGGAGACGCAGTCTGTGTGTTACTTATGAGAAACGGCAGAGCAACCCCGGCAGCTCAGAATCCCCATGCGCCACCTACCGGTGAAACACTGTTACTGCACCCATCGTCATTAACTCCAAAAACATTTAAAGAAATTGATGCCCTTTTATTTCCACTTTTGTGGGCACACATCAGTGGGCATCACACTTATATTATCCCTTTGTTTGTTGTATTTTAACAGGACACCATCAGTTCAGCTGAGATGTCACTGCATAAAAACACACAATCAATAAAATACTTCAATCTGTTTGTATCAATTTCTTTTGTCATTTAACACGTTTTAAGTGTTGTACAGCCAAGTACAAGTACATTACAGTTCTTTATGTTGTTTTCTATTTAGCTGTGTACAAATATAGTATCTGCACCTTTATTTTAATCATCCATGTCATTTAGCTCATTGTATTAAGATCAACGAAACTCTTTTACTATTTTCATCTTTAGTTTGACAACTTTATTTAGTAAAAACTAGAGATGTGCCGATCAGATTTTTTCCTTCCGATTCTGATCACCCATGAGGGTTAGATGATTATTTTTTCAGAGATTATCTGTCTCTGAAAAAAGCTACAGAATTTGTTAAAAACTGTGAGCTGTGCTAAAGTAAATAAAAGAGGGAAGTTCAAATACATGCTGAGACCGAAACTCCTTCCTGAATATGAAGATATATCACAGATTTCAAAAGAAAATAAAAACGGGAGACAGCGAATAATATAGGAAATAGTGCCCCTTTAACTTCCAGAATGCAATGGTCCCGTTTCCAAGTAAGGTATGAGACTGAGAGTGGTCAGCATAGGCATAACATATTATGTCTATGCTGACTTGTGACGGTTGGCATACCAGCTACAATGGTACATTCCCAGATAGCACAGAATGATTGAAACAACATTGAATCAATGTCAACCAGAAACATTGAATCAACGTTGAACGCCGACATTGAAAGTGGTCGGTGACTTGTATGTTGAATCAACGTTAGGGTTTCAACCATTACTGACATATCAATGTTGATTCAACCATCATCTGTATGTCAACTTACATGCCTATTTGTGTTGATATTACATTGAATCAGTTAGGAATCAATGGTGATTCAACCATCATCTGAACATGGATCTGCATGCAGATTTGTGTTGATTCCTAACTGATTCAACACTAATTTGACTGTGGATGTACATGCAGATTTGGGTTGATTTTATATTGAATGAAAGGTAAGGATTTATGTACATTTTAGGTCTGATAGGTCTACATCATAACATGCCACTAAAAGTTTCTTCACTGGTGTTAAACACACTATATTATTGGCAGATGATGGGTAAACGGTGTACAAAAGGTTAAAAATGACAACATGGGTTTGATATAACATTTTATTTAAGAAAAGAGGGACAGATCTTTAAACATATTTGATTCCTTTTTGACTGTCAAAACAACAGTATGTTGTCCACAGAAGAACAGAGTCCATGAGGTTAAGCTTTGTACTGTATGAAGTAGAAAAACAGTACAAGTTGTGGAAACCCCAGTTTGACTCTGGTTGGCGTCACTTTGATTCCTTGCGATGTCTTCCTCTCGTTCTGGTGCGTAATGAAGCCACTTGACAGTTTTGCTGCAGTCCTCAAGAGTCAGCTTTTGGTCAAACTGCAGAGCAACAGCTGAAAAAAATAAAAGTGAGGAAGGTGCCGATTAGAAAGATGATAAACATTTGAAAAGTTCTGAAAGACATTGAAAGATTAAACACTGTACTGGTTACAGGTCTGAGAACAAATACAAACCATATAGTTCCCCATGTACACTCACTGTTAAATTAATATCTTAATTAATCTTTCATTAATTAATATTTATCTTAATGTTTACATATACAACTACATTTACCCATTAAGTTGCAGTATAGTGTAGGATTTATGATATTGATATTAAATCAATATTTAAAATACAGGGCTGTTTATCAGAAAACCTAAAGATAAAACTCAGGGAGGATCAGGTTTATTTAACACACCAGAGACAAATAAATAGAACAAAAGGTGATTTATAGTGTAGTTGGAAAAATTATAATTAATACAGAATTAACTTCCATCAAATAGCTGGTTCAATCTTCCATCAACTACAAATATTTCCAAATAAGTTGATTAAATTCCTTAGAAAGTGTCTATATGTTGATAAAGATCCCACACAAGTAACAATAATCCAATTCAAATTAACCAGCTACCAATCCAAGGATCAACAGACTGAATCAGTCATTAGCAGGTTTAGTTCAGTGTTTCACCTGCCTTACATGTTTAAAGTGTTTCCCTTCTGCCTCACCTGGATTGAATCTGTGGATGATTAATAACCTTCTGCACTTCTTGATGGCTGCAGATGGTCATGCAATCATCTAACTCAGCTGTTCTGGTACAGAGGCACATCTAAGCACGTCCCTAAGCACATCATAATAAAAAGTTAAAAACAAGTGATTACTATCACAACAATTTAAAGCCCAACTGGAGCAGCCAGCCTTACACTTCCTTGTCCACCACATGCTCTCCCAGACCAAACAATAGTCCCCGCCCTATTTTAAAAACTCAAATCCCACAAAATCTCACAGGATTTCATACTTAGGCCTGGAGTGGTGGGTAGGATGAAAATAATACAAAAGGAGACATGACCTCAATTATTAAAAATATCCATTTTGCCCCAAAATAACCAGGATTACTATGGGCACAAAACAATGCCCTTATTTTTCAATAAACACATTTAAGATCAAAGTAATATTGAAAAACTTACCATAAAAGTGCTCAGAGGAGAATTCAATTCAGAAGCCGGTAGCAAACAAGCCAGCAGCAAAGTGGCTTTTTGGTTGGGACAAACCACTAGTGTAAAAACGGGGAGGTGGACTATACAACTCCTAGTACAGACTTGTGTCAACACATTATGCACAGTCAGTAATAATATTTACAGACAAGTAAGAAAATGTACAGAAAGGAATCACAACCCACTGTTCTCAACATGTAGTGCTTAATTTGAAACATGATTAACCCCCACCTAGTAATAAAATGTTCTGACCCAGAGCTCAAGGAGGGGGAGGGAAGAAGGGATGAGAGGGGGTAAAGAGGAGAAGGTTGGGGGGAGTGGCTGGGTGGGGGAGGCTTGGGAGGAGATGAGGAGGTGATGAGGGATCCAACAAACTGCCCAGATTGCACACAATGGTAAATCAACATTGAATTATAGTCAGAATGGTTGAGGTCAACAACTGATATTTGATCAACCATCAAACAACCATCCACCTCCAGCCAAGTAACCAACATTAAAATTGTGTCATTGAATCAATGTTGTTTTGTGGTTGAAATCTAATGAATGAAATGCTAATGTCTGATCAACGACTGATCAATGTCAGCTCTTTTGCCACACCCCTTCCCCTCCTCTCACACCCCCAGCCCCGGGTGCGATTTCAAATCGCTTAAATGTCTGATTATAGACTGAGAAAGTCTACCGCCTGTTGAGAAAGGTTTATTTAATGTTAAAGTTACTTTCCCTCAATGGAATATATACTAGTCAGTCCCAGTGACCGTTTCACTCACGGTTTAGCCGATGTGTTTCCTGGGTAAAGATCAAACAAAAAACGCAGACCAACCTCCCCACCCCCCTCGCTCAACAGTTTCTGGTAGCGCAGGCGATAAACGTCAGGGGCCTGGTGATTCGTTAGGGGCCCGGTAATTAGCCCCGCCCCCCGGCCCAACGCTGACTTGTTCCGCTAGTGAATCTGGGTACAGAACGGAATCACAACTCAGTGTTGTCAACACATAGTGCTTAAGTTAAAACGTGATTAACCCTCACCTAAAAGGGGTTGTGCTGTGGTGGCGCAGGGGTTAAGCACAACCCACAGTGATTTTCTACTAAGTGAAACAATCTTGTATTCAAGCTAATAAAAGCTTGAAAGCCTTTATTTCTGTTATTTGATTGTACACTTGCAAGTGATGAAAACATGGCATTTAAAGTTATAATGTTACATCAGACCCTTAAAGCTTCAGTTTGTAAGTTCCATAGAAAAAATATGCTTTTACATATCTGTTAAAGCTATTACATTTTTCTACAGTATGTTATTTGACTGCTCTTCAGGGTTGCTAGATCTGACTGATAGTTGCAGCCCAAAAGATGTTCAAATTCAAAATCAAAAGTCTTTTATTGATCCCAAAGGGAAATTAAATGTTTAAGCTCAGTTTGATTTCCATTTTACAATACTACTACATAAAGACACTTGATCATTAATGACTGTTAAACATGATGTCATGTTTGACAGACATTTCAAAAATAAATAAAATAAAATAAAATCATTGCGAGGACATGGCATTTTTATTAAAATATACAAGTTTTGGGCTTTTCTGCCATACAGTGACAATATTTCAAATAAATTTTCCTATCAACACTTCCTAAAAACCTGCCAAATGTTGTGAAAAAGAGCCCAAATTTTAATGACCTGTTCATTTCATTTTGTTATTCTTTGCCTTCATGAAAAAACTCTACCCCATCCTGGCCCCCTGATAAATTTGTTCTAGAACCGTCACTGAAGAGAATACAGAGTCCGTCATCAACATTCTGAAAAGTCTAATCTTCTTTAAAACATGAAAAATAAACGTAATTAGGGATAAAATATTTGTTTCGCAACCAAATATTGTTCTGAAAATAATATTACGGTGAAATGTATGCGTTTAGCGTTCTTGTTTTCGTAATTAGGAAAGCGCTCCTTCGACGTCATCGCGTATGAAAGTGCGTAGCAACGTCTGCTGAGCCGTTTTCCCTCCTCGTTGACGGAGCTAGCCGCTCCTTGGTGTTTAGAGACTCAAAGTTCTGACGGAGAGCTCTCCTCACTCCATATCACAATCTCTGCCGGAGGAGGTTCGGGCGGCAGACCGAACTGTCGCGGCGGTTTCGGCCCAGGTAACTATTAGCCAAACATTAGTTGTTTTTCTACACTTTACTCTCTCCCGTGTTGCTAATGCCGTTAGCATTGATCTGGTTAGCTAACGTTAGCGTAGCGCATTTAGTTTTAAAATGTGTCGCACCTGTAAAACCAAGAAGCAGCAGTAGCGTTATATGTAAGAGCGCCATTAGTGTTTTTCTGTGATAATGGGTTATTGAAACAATAATTTCTGATCTGAAGTGAGAGGTGGCGGATATACCAAACGTGTTTATGAGCTACAGCTACATTAGCTGATCCGGTCTCACCCAGCTGCAACTAGTTGAGTGATCTGACAACTAGTCAAAACATGTCAACAACTTAGGTTAGTTTCCGCTTCAAGGAGCAAACTAAAGCTCGCAGTTCAGCCTGGAGAGTCGCAGCTGGAGCTGGAGGATGTCATCGGGCGTCCTCCATCCCTGAAGGACCTGCAGGTCTTTCTGATGCAAGTTTATCATATTTTTATTTCTTACATCAGAGGTTCTTTTATGATTTTAAAGACTTTTTCTGGACTTTCTGATGGTCTTTGCCTCGTTAGATTCACTTCAAGTCATTATCAAGACTTTCAGAACATCTTGATAATGATGTTGACTGAAACCATCAACACCGTGTCGCTCCGGCCTCTGCAAAGCACTGAAATCCGGGTCGGTTTCCCGATTGTTCGGGTCAGTGGAGGCCCGTACCGAAAATTAAACACAAACAAATTGTTTCCCAGCTAAGAAGTGTTTCTGAGCTTCAAAGCCTGAATCAGAGATGATTATAATGTTGCGCATTATTGGAGGAACCTTTTTACACGTTTGAGTCTCCAGTCGGTTGTAAATTGGCCTGTCATGATGATGAACCGTAATTATTGTGATGAACTGTAAAATTGTTGTTTTTTGAGAACATTTTCAAGTGATATGTGGATAATGATGTAAGTTTGTCCTGTGAAATGCCAACAAACTTTAATTCTGCTAAGACAGCAGTGGAACTGGAAGATATTTTAAATATTACTAATAAAACAGAACAACCAATATTAATAAATAAAAACCACACAAAACCAAACCATAACTAAAATAGATTATTATCTCTATAAACAAAATTTCCCTTTGAAGTGGGTCTTATGTCAAATTTACTTGTTTTGAATGTTATATTTTATGTTTTTCCCTCATCACAGACATTCCTGGATTGTTTCTTTGATTCTTTTTTTTTTAACGAATGTTTGAGAAATATTTTATTCTCATATAAATATATATTTATTTATATGGCCGCTCTTCTGTTGATGCGAGGAGCGGCCATATTGGATCATGAGGTCAGCCTAACCAGATAATCTGGCTCCTGGAGGCGTTTTTATCTTATCATTTTCTGTTTGTTTTTATTCTAACACAATTTGTAACTTTTTAAAAGGTACTTTGTAAATACAGTTAACCTCTGAACTTTAGGGAAACAGCAGAGTTAAAGGAGATCTGAGCAAAGAATCAGATTTAATCATGAATGTATATTTAGTCCATTAAATCTGCTGGATGGAGAAGAACTGGATCAGGTCAACGGTGATCATAAAGTCCAGAAGAGAAACAATTTCTGAAGACTTCAGGAGATTTTTAAGTCTTGTTAATTTCAACTTTGTTTTCTTTAAAGATGTATTTGTTAGTAAAAGCTAGATTTGAGTATGAATGTTGCGTTTTGATGTTTGTCTCAACAGAAGATCTATGAGTTCCTGCTAGAAGGTCAGGATGTTCAACAATTCGTTTGGGACTCCATTTGGCGGTGGGACGGGCGGCTTCGGCTCCTCTTCTGCCTTCGGCCAGCAGAGTAAGTTGTCTCTTCATCATTAGATCAAACCAACAGTGGCTCACAGTAGATCGTCCTGATTGGATCCCACATGGAGGGTCTCAACCTGATTGCCTCCAGATCATGTTATTATTGATAAAATCAGCTCCTCTCTTCCCTTCCTGCTGGTTGTTAATCAGTCAGCAGCTGTTTTCTGCTGAGTCCATTAACAGCAGCTACAGCTCTTCCTCTACCAGAAGGTGGCGCTAAATCCTGCTTAACATGCTGCAGCTCTGGGTTTCCAAAGGAACCGTGTAGCTCCCTGACAAAAATGCCAAGGTGTTTTTATGTCCAGACCTGAATGCTGCTGATCCAGTTTATCTGGATGCTTCAGGTTTTATCGGGATGTGTCGGGGTTTTTATCAGGATTTTCTCCTCTGCCCTCTTCCTCTCCAAACAGACACGGGTTTCGGTGCAGCAGGAGGTTTTGGGACGTCGGCATTCGGGGCGACCACCAACACCGGAGGATTGTTTGGCTCCACGCAGAACAAACCTGGTTGGTTCCTCCGTCTTTCTCTTTGCTTCTGAGTTCGACCAGAACCTGAAGTAGAACCTGTCTGTGTTTGACTGATGGGAAGATATTGGTGTTTTAATGAGAAGCTCTGATGTCTGGATGCTGCTGGAAAATCTTATAATTCTGTGATTTTTTGAAGCTTTCCATTCATTTAATTAATAGAAACACAAATGACACTGAAACTGAAAGCAATTATCAAAATTACAGTAGAAGCGTTTATCATTTATTTTTAATTACGAATCTTGACATTTTTAAAATCAGCTTCATGTTAACTGGTTTCCCAAAAATCTGAAATTAAATTCAAATATTTCAGTTGAGTTCATCTTAATAAATTAGAGCTTCTGATGATTATTCAGGTCATTCTGCTGATTGATTAATCAGATACAAAATCTCCACATTCTGCAGATTTTTTTTTATTTGGCCACTGAAACCTTTTTGTACAATATCAGAAATGGGTTAAAAAGCAAATGAAAACTTGAGGAATTCCTGAACTGGTTGTGAATCCTCAGAGCAGCTTGAGTTTGTGTCTCAGCTCTGACAGAGGTGCAGAGTTCTGAGTCGGGTTGGTTTGACCCGGCTGTGTTTTTGGTCCCGCCCCCTCAGGCGGTCTGTTTGGGTCCAGCACCTTCAGCCAGCCGGCGACTTCCTCCACCAGTACCGGGTTCGGGTTCGGCGCCGCCACTGGGACGTCCACCAGCCTGTTTGGAAACACCGGGACTGGAACCAGCGGTGGCCTCTTCTCCCAGCAGAGCAATGCGTTCGGCGCCAACAAGCCCACTTCCTTTAGCAGTGAGTGTCCTGTGGCGCGGCGGCGGCCGGGTTTTGACAGGTTCTGATGAAAACTCTTCCCTCAGGCTTTGGGACCAGCACCAGTAGCGGCGGTCTGTTCGGCTCCACCAACACCACCACCAATCCATTCGGCGCCTCCAGCTCGCTGTTCGGAGGCTCCGGCTTCGCAGCCAATCAGCAGCCAGGAACCACAGTGAAGTTCAACGTGAGTGTTCAGGAGGCGGGGCCAGCAGGAAGCGCATCATGGCTGCTCTGCTCCAGTTTCTGATTACTTTCATGTTTTAGATCAGGACAGAAGGTAAAATGGCCGCTTGGTGCCATGGTAACCGTTTTAACCTCCGTCTGAAATCTGTGCAGCCTCCAACAGGAAGCGACACGATGGTGAAAGCCGGCGTGACCACGAGCATCAACACCAAACATCAGTGCATCACCGCCATGAAGGAGTACGAGAACAAGTCTCTGGAGGTGTGTGTGGCTGCAGCCTGTTACATGAAATCAGTTTAATTTCTAAGTCAGAGTTTTGGTTCTGCATCGACGTGATTCTGGGGAGAAAGCGGAGCAGGAAGTGATTTGGTGACAATCAGAGGAGCTGATTGGTTGGTTTGTTGCATTCAGACCAGGACGGTTTCTGAGTTGGAGCTGCTGACTCTGGATCGGTGCCGCTCTGGAGAACTGAATGTGGTTCTGCTGGCGGTTCTGATGAATCCTGTCGGATCGTTGCTCCATGCTGGGAACCTGCATCTTTTCCTGTTGTAATGATCTTCTGAGTTTTCTCCTGGTCTCCATCGTGTGCAGGAGCTGAGGCTGGAGGATTACCAGGCGGGCAGGAAGGGCCCCACTAACCCCATGGCGCCCGGCGCCGGCGGCCTGTTTGGCGGGGCCACCCCCACCTCCAGCGCCTCCACCGGACTCTTTGGCGCCACCGCCTCCAACTCCAACTTCAACTTCGGGGCCAATAAGTCCACGTTTGGACCCGGTGAGTCCTCAGTCGGGTTCTGGTTCTGTTTAGGAAATGGTTCAGTCCAGAGACGCTGCCTGCTTCTATCCCCTCACAGCCACCGGATCCTTCGGAACCAGCACCAGCAGCCTGTTTGGCCAGCAGAACCAGCAGCAGGCCAGCAGCCTCTTCAAGCCGTTTGGCGGCACTACCACCACCCAGAGCTTCAACTTTGGCAACACCAACACCATGGGCCAGCCCAACACCAACACCATGGTGAGAGCTCAGTGTCCAGCACACCTTCACTGCCTTACTCTGCTCGACCTTTGACCTGTGGCCGTCTCCCCAGGGTTTGTTCGGCAGCACGGCGGCCTCTCAGCCGGGCGGATTGTTCGGAACCACCCAGACCAGCACCGCCACCGGATTTGGGACCGGTTCTGGGCTGTTTGGCCAGTCGAACGCTGGCTTTGGAACCGTTGGCACACAGGTACGGGTCACGACCCAAAAACCGCTTTTAATCCACCAACGACCGGGCAGAGTGAGCTGATTCTGATGGTTGTGACCAAACTACACCAGATATCGTCTACAAAAGACAAACAATAAAATACTATTAATATATTTTTTACATTTCAATTAAATCTTAATTTATTTGTCGGTATCTATATAACGCTGGTCACATTTCAGAGCAAAGTAAATCTAACCTGAAATGGACAACGAGGAGTCAGCATATTGGTATGCTTCACTGAGTATTATAAATATCCTCTGGGATTAAGTTTTCTCATATTTTCCTTAATTCATCCGTTTTGTTTAGTAATTCCTTGCTTTGCTGGTTGTGATTGGTTATTTATCGAAGCCGATCGACTGTTTACAATGAATACTGTGGATGAAAACGTCTGATTGGCTCCTGCTGTGGTTCATTTACATCAACTTTATAAAGTTGAAGCACAAATGCAGAGCCAAGCGCTGCCAGAACACAGATAGTGAGTGAGATTTAAGATTAAATTTATTTGGTATGAACAATCTACATGAATTATTTCTGTAAATGTTGTTCCTGGAAAATGCTCAATTCATCCTGATAAAAACAAACTAAATGATTTAACCACACAAATTTACTCAATAAATACAGTCAATACAAACGAATAAAAAAAACAATGAAACTGTAGTGCAGACGAACCGCGGGCGCCATGTTGTTTTTTTGTTCACATAGATCTATGCTCTCAGATCTGTCTCCTTCCTGCTGATGGTTCTGTTTCTGTCCTCTTCCAGCCCAGTCTGTTCGGGAACAAACCCACCGGGTTCGGAACCGCCACCACCAGCGCTTCGTCGTTTGGCACCAACACCGGACTCTTTGGGAACAAGCCCGCTCTGACTCTGGGGACCGGAACCAACACCTCCACTTTCGGTGAGCGTCCAGGGTTCTGCCGACCCGCTCCGGATCCTTCCTCCTCCTAACTCCCTGTCTCTGCCTCCAGGTTTTGGAGCGAGCCCGGCTGGAGCAGGACTCTTTGGTAACAAATTAGCCACTGGTGGATTGGGAACCGGACTGGGAGCTAACTTTGCGACGGGTACCGACCCGGAGCAGAACTGCTCTGGAATACGAATCTCTACAGATGAAATATTTGCTGATTGAATGTTGAGATGTTCTGATTGGGTCTGTGCAGCTGATCTGTGCCATTTGTCCCGCAGTCGGAACGGGGACCACTCTGTTTGGAAACACCCAGAACAAGCCGGGCATGGCGCCGGGAACCCTGGGAGGCTTCGGCACCGGCGGCTTCAGCGGCGGCAGCAGCAGCCTGGGCTTTGGGGCCACACAGCAGCCCGTCGGTGAGCCGCCGGTTCCGGATCCGACCCGTTTCCCCAGCCGTCCACACGCTCTATAGATCTGTTTCCGGTTTCAGCGCTGACTGACCCGAACGCCAACGCCGCCCAGCAGGCCATACTGCAGCAGCAGCTCAACGTGCTGGCCTACTCGCCGTACGGTGACTCACCGCTCTTCAGGAACCCACTGAGCGACCCCAAGAAGAAAGAGGAGGTGAGCGGCGGTGGCATCATGGTCGCCAGGACGACCACTTCCTCCTTACATTTGATCTGTGATCTGATTTCTGGTTCCAGCGTCTGAAGCCGACCAATCCGACGGCCCAGAAGGCGCTGACCACGCCCACCCACTACAAGCTGACGCCGCGACCCGCCACCAAGGTCCGGCCCAAAGCGCTCACATCGTCCGGCACCTCCAAGTCGCAGCTCTTTGACGGTCTGGACGACGACGAGCCGTCGCTCACCAACGGAGCATTCGTGCCCAGGTGCCGTCTGGTCGCCATGGTAACCAGGAGCGCGGCCGGTCGGACCCGTCCGTCTCACGCGGTTCTGTTGTTTCTGCGCAGGAAGAGCATCAAGAAGCTGGTTCTGAAGAACCTGAGCAGCAGCCAGTACAGCAGCAGCAGCCTGAACAAAGACAGCGACGACCTGGCCTCGCCCTCAGAGTATCCTCAGAACGGACACAGGTACCGGAACGACCCACAGGTTCTGTTCCAACAGCAGGACCGGCTCGACCCAGACTGTCTGAACCAGTTTCACTGTAGATGAAATAATAACCTGTAAATGATCATTAAGTGAACTTATTGATATAAAACTGAATCAGGACGGGTAAGGACAAGTTTCAAGTTTCTTTTGATATTGCAGCATCAGTGGGTTTTATAGAGTCTTTATGTTGCGTTTCAGTTCAGAATGGAGGAGTTTGATTGGTTTGTCTGCTTTACCGTCATTAAATTGTTTTAGACTTAAACGTAGCACAGATTGTTCACATAGATCTATGCACTGACATCAGTCTCATTCTGCGTTCTGATTGGTGCTTTAAATAAAACTCTGAAATCAGATGCAGGGAGACAGACTGGTGGAGGCGTCTTCCTCCCTCAGTAAAGAACAGATGTTCAAACTCCCAGATCCTCCAGGAGTTCAACTCCATTTTAAATATCCAGAATAAACAAATAAAACAACAAATAAAATGATTTGTGAAGTCTCTGGAAACAAAATTATTCTTAAAAAAAAAGACCGAAGTAGCAGACTGAGGACTTTTATCATTCAGGTTTTTGGTAGATAGAGAAAAACGATAAATCATGAAGTGCAGGGAGACTTTCTGTGTGTTGAATCTCAGCGGGTTGCGGTTGAAAATGAATCACTTCTGATAACTTTCTTCTTTTCCTGCAGCCAAGTGGAGGACGACGAGGTTCCAGGTGTGAGCGGCCGGGCCGACGACGACCCCGAGGTCACCCAGTTCTACGTAAACCCCATCGCCAAGCCCATCCCGCAGGGCCGCGCTCAGCCCAGCCTGCAGGACACCATCAGCGACCTGAACATGCACAAGCAGCCCAGGAACGGCCTGGAGGTGAGCAGGTCACGCCGTTCTGCTGGTTCACTGTTACCAGGCCCAGGTCCACATGTTGGATCAGATCTGATGGAGCCGGACGCAAAGATCAGCTTCTGATTAACATGAGAATCTCTGAGAGGATCGTCTGGTTTATTTTCAGCTTTTCAGGTTGTTTAGATTAGAGATGAACCGATCCACCAACCAATCCACTGTTTCACTTCTGATACCTGAGCTTTAGTATCGGCTGATGCAGAAAAACAGCTGGTTGACCTAAAACTGTCCTTTTTTAACATGAATGTCCTGAACTCCAGATTTATTTGATAACTGCAGCAGCATGATGTCACTCAGAGCAGGAAGCATAGAGTTAGAGTGAATAGATCTGCCTTTCTTGTTCCCCCAGCTGAGCAGCGACGACGTCTCTGCGTCCTTCGGTGACGACTCTCTGCAGGAGGACAGGGAGGATGAGGAGGAGCAGCAGCAGGAGGCCAAACCGTCTCCTCACCCTGCAGGTCAGAGCCTGTCCCTGTGACTGCGTTTCCCATCAGCCCCTCTGCTGGGTAGGCGGGGCTAAGCGTGTGCTCTGCTTCCAGGCATCGTTCTGAACCGGGTGGGTTACTACACCATCCCCCCTCTGGACGACCTGGCCGAGATGCTGGACGAGAACGGAGAATGCGTCGTGGAAAACTTCACCGTTGGCAGGAAAGGTAGTGTCCAGATCCTCCCAGATGAAATGTTCCTGAATGAATCCCATTGGTTGGGTGACTCTCAGCTGGATGCTGATTGGTCCTTGCAGGTTATGGCTCTGTCTTCTTTCCCGGAGAGGTCAACCTGACGGGCCTGAACCTGGACGAGATCGTCCACTTCAGGCGCAAAGAGGTCATCGTTTACCCTGACGACAAGAACAAGCCGCCGGAGGGGGAGGGGCTTAACCGGTGAGGCGGAGCCTAAATCTGACGCTTTATTTCTAAAGCCTTTCCAAAAAAATCCAGAAACAAATGTAGGAAAAAGATATCTATTATCTGTAGCTCATCCGCTAACCTTTGAACTCCAACAGACTGAAGGTTTCTGTTGATTTATCTGTTAATACTGGAGGTGGGACTACTTTAAATATTAAAAAATGCAGTTCCACTGCATTATTTAATATTATTTAAAATCAACTGTATTTATAAAGCTATCAATACAGTTGACTTATAGCTTTAATTAATCACATTACTGACAAAATGAGCAACATTTTCAAATCAAAATCCTTTTTACAGCTAAATTATTGACTAAACAGCCATCAGAACTAAAAAAAAAAAAAATCTAATTGTTTATTTTTATGGCACATTTCAGCAACAAGGCAGGTCAATGTGCTTCACATCACAAGTCTTAGCAACAAAAATTATTTATCATTATTAATGTGTTCTTCAGGTTCAAGGTGTTTTTTTATCTGTTCATCTCCACAATTTCTCATTCTTGGAGCTTCTGTAGAAATGTGATTATAGATGCTAACATTAGCGTTAGCTGCTATATGTTTAGCATTGAGGTGCTATTTTAGGCTAGCATAGCTTTCTGACAGGCTAAGTCCTTTTAGCACAACTTGAACACACCGATGGTCTCTCCCAGCGTCCAATCAGATCATTTGAAGCAGAAATTACGGAGAAGCTGGAGACGAAAGATAAATGGACTTGATGTAACTAATCAAAGCATCAGTCTGACAGTGACTAGTGTCGGCTCATCAGACGGTTCGGTTCAGTCCTTGTGGCGTTTCCCGTCCTGACTCTGCTTCCTGTCTGCAGGCGGGCTGAGGTGACCCTAGACGGCGTCTGGCCCAACGATAAGACGACCTGCGCTCAGATCCGCAGCCCAGAGCGACTCACCGACATGAACTACGAGGGCCGGCTGGAGAAGGCCTCCAGGAAGCAGGGCGCGCGCTTCCTGGAGTACCGACCCGAGACGGGCTCCTGGGTGTTCGAGGTGGGTCCGGTCCCGTCCGGTTCAGTCCGGTAGAACCCGCAGGTCATCAGGGAATCTGACTCCGCCCCCTTTCTCCTCTAGGTCAGCCATTTTTCCAAATACGGCCTCCAGGACTCGGACGAAGACGACGAGGTCCCGCCCAAAACTGACCCCAAGAAGCTGAAGACGATGATGTCACTTCCTGCTTCCAGGCTGCAGCAGCTGCTTCCTCCATCCCAGCAGCAGGTGGCACCGCAGGCCCAGGTAGAGCAGCCTGTGCCCCCCCACATTCCTCTTCTTCCTCACTCTCACATTGATCAGATTTTCTCATTTAATCTGGTGATAAAATGATTTAGACCGGAAGAAGCAAACTCACATTTATTATCATTGATTATTTTTATTATTTATTATTATTATTACTAGTATTGTTTGTTTTGATCTGATCTTTTTTCCTCCATGTGCCTTCAGAATAATTAAGATGTAATAATTTAGATTATTTTGCAAATTTTAATCTGATGTATTAATAAAAATCTGGATGTTTATTCCAGTCAGGAGATTTACCTGCTGGGTAAACAGAGATTAAATCCTGACCTGCCTGGTGGGACGTGTTTAATGTTTACTGCAGTCCAATCATAAATGCTTTTATTAACCATAAATTTGTTTTTCAGCTGAAATTTAAAAGTTTTGATTTATTAATGAATGAACTGATTGTAAATCAGTATTTTCTGTCTGACTGATGGATGTTTCATCATTTTTAAATGTTGGTGGCTGTGTTGCTCCGGGTCTCAGCTGATCGATCCGGTTCTGGTTCTCATCAGAACCAGAACCTTTTTACTTTTTCTGATGCTCCTGGTTCTGATTCTGGTTAAAGGCCGGATGCGAGTTATTTTCCTGTTAGTTCTCAAATGAAGGTGAAATTAATGCGACTTTTTAACATGAATGTAATTTCTATTTTCTGTTTAATAAAGTATTAAAGATCCTTTCAGTTTCTCTGTTTAGTTTTTTATTTTAAGTCTGAAGTGAATCTCATCCTCTTATCGGGTCGATGTGAGGACATGTTGCAGGTTTGATCCGGTTCATCTGATGGACGCTTGACCTCTGACCTCACTTGGTCTGTCCAGAGTTTCTCCGTCCGTCCTCACGCTTTCTGTCTCTGTCTCCAGTCCACCGCCGTGGATTTGGCGAGCGGCGTGGCGGAGCTGGACAGCGACATGGCCGACATCACGCAGGGCGTCCTGACAGAGAGCATGCTGGGAGGAGAGGAGGAGGACAGCGAGCTGCCACTAGTCGACATGGAGACGGCGGCTCTGACGGACCATGAGTCGGCGGCGTGCAGCCACATCCCGTCCACTCTGGGCATCAATCCGCACACGCTGCAGGTAGAACCGCCAAGCCGCTCCAGACGAGAACCGCAGGAACCCGGAAAATAAAAACCGTCTCAGTAACGAAGCTAGCACTGCAGTTTCTGTCATGGGGAAAACACACGATAACCTCATGATTATCACTGATCTACTGAGGCTACCTGAGAAATATTTTCATGGAATTTTGCAATATTTTTTCTTATCAAAATCTATATATAGAAATAAAAAGATGAGACAGACTACACACAAACTTTATTCATCCATTCAGGAACTTAAATATCTTGATTTTTATTATTCACCAAATCATTTGTGGATTATATCTGGACATACTGCCACCTGCAGGTGGGAGTTGGCATCACTTGAATCCAATGATTTTGACTGTTTAAACTGAAAATGTGTAATAAACTCTGGAGTTTCTCATTGTAATTTGGAAATAACAGCCAGAGGACGCCGGACATGTGAAGGGACGGGATGGTACTTCAACTATTAACCTGACTTAATCTGTTTCCACTGTAAACTAAGCATAGCCTGGTGGGGGGCTAGTAAAGCCTGGAGCCCCGCCAGACTGATAATAAAACCCAGTTATTAGTGTGAAAAATCCTGGGATCTGCTGTTGTGAATTTCTGCAAAAACCTGTAAGGACTAACGAGATAAAATGGTTCCACATTCCTGTAAAAGGAGCTAACTGCTGTTGGCTTCTTTTACAGGAGCTGTTCTTGTTGGAAACAGGAAGTTAGCTAAGTTAGCTACACATTCTTATATCTGTTTCTGTTTTCTGACATGTTTCCAGACGTAGAGTCGGTTGAAGAACCAGAATCTTGTTTCCTTTTTAAATGTTTCGTTTTGGTTCAGCTTAAGAGGTGCTGAGGCGACTCTGTCAGTTATCCATCTGAGTAATCGGATTACTTTCTGTTTCCAGATCATGAAGGCGTCTCTGTTCACTGAGGACGAGGAGGACGGAGACATGTTCCAGCCTCACAGAGCGACCAAGGCGTCCACCGACATCTCGTCCCCTCGGCTCGTCCTGCCAGGCTCTCAAGGCCGTCCATCTGGTAGGAAACTCTTCCTCGCGCTGATGAAGACCTTCCTGCTGGTTTCTGACCTTCCTCTCTCTGCAGTCGGGGGTCTTCTTCAGGCCCGCTTCACCTCCGGCATCTTCCCTCAGCGCATGGACGCTCCTCTGTCCCGCGGCTCCCCAGCAGCAGCCGACCCGCCTCGGCCTCCGCAGTGGAAGAGTCCAGTCCCCACCCCGTTCCTGCTGCCGGCCCGGGCCCCGGAGCCCGCCATCCGGACGGTGGGGGTGCGGCGGCTGGGTGGCCCCGTCCCTCTGAAGGAGTCTGTCACTCAGGGGAAGGTCGGTTCTGGATCACCGACTGAGCCACGAAACTTCAGCAGGAAGCTGTAACAGCCTGTTCTTCTGCTGTCCTGCAGGGGGCGCTGCTGATGGACACCGGCCTGTTCGCCACCCGCTCCTTCAGAGTGGGCTGGGGTCCCGGCTGGACCCTGGCCCACTGCGGCAACCGGCTCAGCACACAGACCGCCGACCAGACAGAGCTCCAGGAGCAGCGCACCAAGACGGACTTCAGCTTCCTGCACAAACCGGCCCGGACCAAACCGTAAGGAAAAACTCCTGAACGGGCTGAAAAACGGGCCCAGTCCGCTAGGCGAGCAGTAGCTAAGAACATGTTAGAACCTGCGGTTCCTCCAACAGGCCGGAAGAGACTTCCTTCTTTAAACCATCAACCACCATTTAAGGGCCTGATAGAGGAAAGGTTCAGTTTAGTGGGGACATTTCAAAGGGTTCTCTCTAAGGTCAAAGGTTAACCTGAGCTGTGTGTCTCCAGGCTCGCTGAGAGCCCCTACAAGGTGGTGGTGGAGCAGCTGGTGGGGCTGGAAGCTCTTCAGGGAACGAAGATGATTGAGGAAGAGGAGGAGGAGGAGCGGCATGCCGTGCTGCAGCGCCCCCTGGAGATCAGCCTGAAGCACAGCACCGTCAGCGTCCCTGAGGGCGCGTCCTGTCCGCTGGTGGAGCCGCGGCCTGGTGTGGCGGCGCTGCATGACTACGCCGAGTGGATCAGGGAGCTGAGCGCAGAGCGCGGCGATGCAGACCGTGAGTTCTGGTTCGGTGATGGACGGTTTGTCTCCGCGCTCCGTCCCTGACCTGACCTGACCTGTCCTGTCCGTCCCACAGCCATCCTGGGCCACTGGGCCGAGGTCTGGACGCTGTGTGAGGCCCTGTGGGGCCAGCCGGACCCGGACGCCGGCCCACTCGACGACTACCAGCAGCAGCTGCAGCGCCGCCGCGCCTTCTCCGACTGGCTGGCCTGCGGCGCCGCCCGCAGGGTGGAGGAGGAAGTGGCACTGGCGGGGAAGGGCCGCCACACGGAGGCGCTGTTCAGCTACTTGACGGGCCGCCGCGTCAGCGAGGCGTGTCAACTTGCCCAGAGGGAAGGTTAGTGGAGCGGACAGAACCTCGGGTTCTGATGGAGACCGGCAGAACCTGATAGTGAATTTAAACTGGAGATATAAACGTGTAACCATGGCGATGTGTGCATTTAGGTGACCACCGCCTGGCCCTGCTGCTGTCGCAGGCCTCTGGATCAAGGGTCTGCCGTCAGCTGTTGGACCTGCAGCTGGCCGACTGGAGCCGGACGCAGACTGACCTCCACCTGAGCGAGGAGCGGCTGCGGATCTTCGCCCTGCTGGCCGGGAAGCCGGTGGGTTTTGTTGGCCCGGAGCTGTCCTACCTGCTGCCCGGTTCCGATTCTGAATGGTTCCATCTCTGCAGGTGTGGCAGTCGTCCGGGTTGGCAGTGAATGTCTGCTCAGAGCTAGACTGGAAGCGCTGCCTGGCCGTCCACCTGTGGTACCTGCTGCCACCCACCGCCTCCGTGGCCGACGCCCTGGCCGCCTACGAAGCCGCTTTCCAGGTGAGTCCCGGCCAGACCCGCCTCTCTGCCGGGTCAGAACTGCTCTGATGGTTCTGTTGCCCCCTTCAGGGCTCCAAAGAGGCTGGCAGGTATGCCTGCATGCCGCTGCCGCCGTACCTGGAGGGGTCACCACCCCTACAGGAGGAGGAGGAGGAGGAGCCTGAGCGGCCGCTGCTCGACCTCTGCTTCCACCTGCTGAAGCTCTACAGCGACAGGTAAACCTGAGGCACCAGAACCGGTTCTGACTCACTGCACTGAACCAGTTAGTACACAGTTGTCAAACTCCAGTCCTGGAGGGCCACAGCCCTGCAACTTTTAGATGTACCCCTGCTGCACCACACCTGAATAAAATAATTAGGTTATCAGCAAAGCTCTGGAGAACTTATCTACACAAGGAGGTGGCAATTAAGCCATTTCATTCCAGTGTTTTGTACCTGTGGCACATCTAAAAACTGCAGGACAGCGGTTGAGGACTGGAGTTTGACACCCCTGAGTCAGTAGAACCACCTGAATCAGGTTGTACCTTTTCCATTTAAACGGTTTAAAGTCGATTATTTAAAACCTGATCTGTGTTACTCAGATCACCTGATCGGTTTGACCTGCAGTTCCTGTTAAAGGGCCGGTATCATGTTTGAGAAATCCTTTAATCAACCATTCAGCTGTCCAAAATGCCCAGGTGGACTTAGCTCCTCCCCCACTCAGCTCCTTCAGACTAGCCAGCAGCCATTAGCAAACATCTGCTGAGCTTCTGCTCAGAGCAACGCTGGTAAAAATGTTAAAGGGTTAATAGAGGAGCTATGTTTGGATAACTTCCTGGAGGCGGAGCTTCAGAGGGAGCAGGAGTTTCTTAAAGAGACAGTGGCCCAATTTCAGGGACTTCAGTAAGGAAATAAATTTCCTGGAAACCCCATAGTACTGTTCCTGTAACAATCCGGTTCTGTTGACCCGTTTCCTCCTGCAGACTGTACGGCCTGCAGCCGCTGCTCGACCCGCTCACCGTCACCTGGCGGCGCCTGGACTACCGGCTCAGCTGGCACCTGTGGGGTGTACTGCAGGCGCTGCGCTACACCCACCTGGCCGCACCGCGGCAGGGCCTCGTCCACGCCGCCTACGCTGCCCAGCTGGAGAGCGCTGGCCTCTGGCACCTGGCCGTCTTCATCCTGCTGCACCTCCCCGACCACAGGTCAGAACCAGAACTGGGTCTGGACCCGCTCTTACCATCCCAATCACAGAACTGGGCTGGTATTTCTGCCATAATGCTCAGCTGAAACCTTTAATGTCCAAAGGGGACGATAAATCTAAGCTGAATAAAATCTCCTGCGGAGTTCCACAGGGCTCCGTCCTCTTCAGTGTCCAGATGTGAACAATAAGCTGCAGCATGTCTAATGCATTACGAGTTTCCTGTGGCTGCTGTACAATCAAGTTTCTTCTTCTCTGCAGGCAGCGGGAGCGTGCCGTCAGGGAGCTGCTGGCGCTGCACTGCCCCCTGCTGGAGACGGAGGAGTCGGCCCGCAGGGAGCGCTTCCTGACTGACAGGCTCCTGGTTCCGGAGAGCTGGATCCACGAGGCCAAGGCGGTCCGGGCCCAGCGGGACGGGGACCGCCACCGCCAGGCCCTGCACCTGTACCGGGCCGGACACTGGAACCAGTGCCACCGGCTGCTGATCCAACACCTGGCCTCAGGTATGCTCCGCACGCTGGACCAGTCCAGCTCACGCCACGTCACGTGACTCGACCCGTTTCTCCCGCAGACTGCATCGTCAACGACAACCACGACTACCTGCTGGAGTTCCTGGAGGGCCTGGCGGTACCAGAACACAGCGCCAGCATCCAGGACTGGGACACGGCTGGCAGAGTCTACCTGGACTACATCCGGGTCATCAAGTCCCTGCAGGACATCCAGCAGGTCGGTTCGGTTCTGGCCTGGTACCGTTAACAGAAACGACTTCACTCTGATGTGGCAGTGAAGTGGATCAGTTTGTGAACTTTATAAAGTTCATTTAAAGACAAACTAAAACTGCAAACAGCAGAAATGATGTAAGATGAAGAAATACTGAAAACATCCAGGATGTTGAACTCTGAGCGGTGATAACAGCTGCCGCTAACGACTCATTCAGTCATCGATTGATCGATCGATGACTGAATTACTAAATTTAATTTTTAATGCTTAATTCAAAATGGTTTGTTCAGTTTCTGCTTCCTGGCTGCTCTGTGTGGCTTTAGTCAGTTTGTCCAGTTAACCGTCAGTCCGTTACTAAATTAGTTGACATTTCAATAATCGTTTGAGCTCGGTTGCTGATTTTTGGTAATTCTGCTAAACTATAATAACCTGTATCGGCGTTGTCGGGGTAACCGTTGAGGATTGTTTGTGTCTAACGTGGTTCTGCTGTCCCAGATGGACAGCTCCGGCGCCGGCTACCAGCTGGAGCGGCTCTACTCTGACGTGACGTCGCTCTGCGGCCGCATTGAGCTGCTGCCCTGCCGGACCGCCAGGGACCACCTCGCCCAATCAGGTGAAGGCCGGGAGCCGGCCAATCACAGCTCACGCTGCTCTGAAGTTTCAGGGTCATTCCCTCTGATCTAAGCTCCACCCTTCCCCCTCTGCAGAGATGGCGAAGCGTGTGGCGAACATCCTGCGGGCCGTCCTGAGTCTGCAGCAGGGCGACGGCGCCGCAGACCCGCTCAGCATCCCGCTGGCCCAGTTGGCGCCGCACATCAGCCGACTGCCCATGCCGGAGGATTACGCTCTGGAGGAGCTGCGCGGCCTGACCCAGTCCTACCTGCGGCAGCTCGTCGTCAGCCAGTGACCCGGACAGGAAACGCTCCGAGTCCCAGGTTGGACCCGACGCCATCAGAACTCCGGTTCTGATCGTCAGGCTGGGATGAAACCGGCTCATTGGGAAGTTCAGACAACTCAAAACTGGACAGAAAAACCTGGAGACGAGTTGATTAGATTTTCTTCTCTCACAGGAAGTTTCTTCCTACAGGATTTCAAAATAAAATCAGAACATTGACACATCAAGAGAGACCCAAATGGATCAGAACCAGCAGGAATTTAAAGTCAGGTTTAAACCCTGAATGGATTATTGGTTCTGTTGGATCCGGATGTGTGAATGAAATGGATCAATTATGAAACGGCGTCGCCTGACGCGATCAGAGGCTCTTTAAACTCAGAGGTTCTATTTTTTTAGGTTTTCCTGTTGAAGCTCTAAAGTTTCCCCTCATGGTTCTGATCCGATACGCCGCTCAGAACCGACCAGGAAACACCAGAACTCTGTGTCAAAGAACCGAGCTTCTTTATTGAAAGTTTGTTGCCATTTAACGACCCTGTCTGTGGTTGCCATGGTTACACGGATGGACTCTGCTGTGTGTGTGTCTGTGTGTGTCAGTGTGTGTGTTTTCTGCTGCTTCGTTGATCATATTTTTAATAAAGTTGAAGTAGAAATAAATAAAATGTCCAATGAGTTTATTTCCTTTAAAGAATCAACTCAAACATTTGGTTGTAAATTTTTAATAAAAAATAATGTTAGTGAATAAAATAAACTCCAAACGGAAACACACGTGTGGATATTTGATATGAATTGATGTAATGAGTTGTAACTATGATAAGTTCACTCAGCATCAGTGTTGATTGGTTAGCTCTGTGACATGTGTGCAGGAACCAGGAAGTGTGAAAATCTGTTTCTGAACGTTGTCCTTCTCCATCCTGCTCTCTGATGAGGGAAACGAGGAGAACCGGGCCCACAGCGGGTTTATCCGCCATCATTATCTGCTGCTATGCTAACTTATAGCGGGTATTTATACTGCTCTGATTTTTATTCAGTCAGGTAAAATCTCGTTTTTCTGAATGAACCGTTTCTGAACTCACCGTTTTCTGTCTTTTTCTTCAGAGTCTTCACAACTTCTAGTTTCCTCAGCATGGGCTGCAGCAGGTCCTGGATCTTACGATCCCCCTTGCAGATATGAAGCACATTCTTGTTGATTTCTTTGATGGACTTCTCCAGCCCGTAGTGCTGGATGATGATTTGAGCCATTTCACCTCTGGGTCTTTTGCTCTTCTTCTGCTCGGGGATTTTGTTTAGATACGTCAGCATCCGCTTGTACTGATAATCTGTTAGTTCCTCCAGGATCGAGCTCAGTTTTTTCCCCCATTGTTTTTCAAGTTTGGTCACCTGAACACAAACACCAGAACGATCAGAGGCCAGAGGTAATATGAGACGTCTACTAGGTTTAGTGACTAGATTGTTAAACTATGTGAATGGAATGAAACCCTCCCCATAAAACTGAATGCTGTTCCTCTTCCTCCTGACTGGTCAGCGAGCAGAGACTTTGAACATTATAAAACCTTACAATAAATACTGTTTAGGAATATATTCTTTGTCTGATTCTCTGGTTTTTGAAACTGTTTTTCCTCACTCTTTGCTAAAGAAAATGTCCACAACACTTCTAGAGAGAGAGAAAAAGCAAAAGAGAACAGTTTAAATAACAAATAATGTAAACTGGAGAGTAGTAGGAGAAGAAAGTGGAAAAGTGGTGAGTTTGTAGCATCATGACTACAGGAACAGCTCAGATGACCCCGGCTAGACGGTCAACTGTATCAAATTTTCCAGAAAGTTTTCCTTTGGAAAGTTTCAGACAAAGCCTCAGGAAACTGAACTGAAGGGTGAATCAGATTTTCAGCATCTGGATGAGATATTTCTACGACGGAACCAACTGAATTCACCAGGATTTAAGGACAGCAGAGAATCATCAGCATAACATTGATCCCATCTGATGATTATTCCTGTCATACTAACAGATCTATTTGCACACTTTGCATATTTATGCTCTGTAGTTTAAATTAGGGCTGATGCTGCTGCTTCAGTTGGTCATTTAAATAAAACTTTAACTGTTGATCAGGTAACAGTTTCTACCTGAGCTTTTGTTCTGTTATAAAGTGAAAACCAACAATGCAGTCGGTTTCCATTATGTGCCTTTAAATTTCAACCAGCATTATTGATTGATTATCAATTACATTCTTAGTTCCTTCTGATGTGTAAACCAAGCCTTTAAAATGGGTTTATTTTCTCCACAGTGTAATGTTAATCATTCAGAAAAACATGGCGGACAGAAACGGATCAGCAAACTTTCAGAGAGGAAAAACGAATCTGAAACCAGTAAAAACCATAAGAACCAGTAAAAACCAGTGTTTGAACTGGTCCAGCTGTAAAACTTACCTGTTCTTGATATTTTTTGCTCATTGTTGACGAAAGCAACACAAAAATTGGGAAGTCTGGAAGCTGAAAGTCACTGGTGACAGAAAAACAGACTCAGTAGAAGTTTCTCCAAAAGCTTCAGTCTGAAACTTTTACTAATAAACTCGATGCAGAAACTTTAAACTGAGACTTTCTCTCAGGTTAAAGTTTGATTTAAACTCAGTCTGGAGTTTTATTCCCACAGCAGAGTTTTAACTCCTTCGCCTTTATAAAATATTTTTGTTCTGCTGCTTGAAAAGCAAAGCAATAAACGCCCAGAATGATTCAGCAACAACAACAACAGTCTGTGAGCAGCTGGGATTGTTTAATAGAGTTCAGCCTTCAGAGATTCAAAGGGAAAAGAGTCACTGAGGTTCCAAAATAAAATACTTTTATTCCTTAAGATGAATCTGAAGAACTGTTTTAATTAAATTATTTAAACTATTTCAGTTTAAATAATTTCACTATTTATTTCAGTTTCAACTCCTCATTAAAGTCTTTACTCTCAGAGGAAGAATTTCGGTTCTTGGCTGACATTCTTCTTGGTTTCAGTCAGAACCAGAACCAGACATGGAGAAGCTGCATTCAGCTTCTATGTAGCACAGATCTGGAACAAACTTCCAGAAAACTGAAAAACAGTCGGAACACTGAGTTCCTTTAAACCTGAACTGAACACCCACCTGGTTGTTACTGGTTCCTCAGTTGGTGACTGTGGTGATGTTTTCATGATGTAAATCATTTGAACTGATTTTTTACTGAAATGTTTTATATTAATGTTGACCTGCATGTCCATCCTACCGCAAAATCTGGATATAATCGTTGAAAACCACACAACAGAAAAGTTCAGCACATAAAATGTGTGAAAATGATCTGTAAGAACAGAATGACGTCAACTTATTCTTTTAGCCAAATTTCTGTTTTCTTGGACCTTCAGACACAGAGAACGTCCAGAGTTCACTGGAACACAAACATTAACACCAAACATCTAAACTGTGCGGCTGTGATAAATCACTAATTGTTGAGATTAGGATTAACTCCTCACAGGCGGCTAAACAACAAAGATATCCTTTGGATTTCAGCAGATGGACAAAGTCATTATTAACGATGGTGGGTGGGCTGCTGCGTTTAGGCAAAGAAACGGTTTAATGTTCAGAGTGTCAAACGCCTGCAGGCGTGCTACAGCAAGTCGTCTGAACAGTTTTACTCCTGTCTCCAAAACCATCGTTCTCTCTGTAACAAACTAAAAGACAAACCTCAGAGTTGTGATCTCCTGCTGCAGTCGCTGGTCTCTTCTGTTTCAACTTGGTTTTCTGTTTTTCTGCACCACACCGTCTGCTAAAACGGAGGAATCCGGATGTTCCTAGCAGGGAGCCGTGATAAAAGCTGCTAACGGTCTTTAATTCCTCATTCTCTGTCTCACACAGGAAACCCTGGAATGTTCTCTGATTCCTTGAGTTTTTCAGATTTTTGTTGATACAGTTTCACTGATCAGGATTTGTGTGAATAACAGGCTTTTGGTTTGAGAATAGAAGGTTTGTAGGTTTCTTTTTTAACCTCCGACCCCTTCGGCACAGAAGACATTCATCTTATATCTGACCATGATGTTCAGAACCTCCACAGAATCAGTTTTACAGCAACTCCAGCTAATTGCTGCTGGCTAGTCTGAAGGAGCTGAGTGGAGGAGTTTCAGGCGGAGTGCTGCTCTGTGAGGCAGAAACTGGGAATCTGAGGAGGAGCTGCGCCCTGTAGGTGGGGCGAGGTACACCCAGGCATTTTGACAGCTAAATGGTTGCCATGGAGATTAAAGGATTCCTCAAACATGAAAGAATCAAAGCGACACTTCAGGTTTGTTTATGGGGTGTTTTGAGTGTAAAGTTGGGCTGTTTTTGTTAATAAATTCTCAGACTTAGTTGGTTCTGGTCATTCCTTGTTGCTAAGGACCTTCTGTCATCCACCTCCACTCTTCTTACCCTCTCTTCCAAAAACCCTCCAACATGCCACATTAGCTCTGCTGCAGCTGGTGTAATTCTCAACACCAATTATTCCAGTTACACATGATCACCTAGTCATATTTCCTGTCAACTTTTAACATTTTTTTAACATACGGTTGGCGGCCTGAGCGCACAAAATGAATCCAAAAAATCTAATTCTCAAACTGTAGCATCAGTTTATTTCAGACTTTGACAATAAATCAAAGTAAAGGGTCAAAGGTCAATAAGATCAAAGATAGCAGCATTGATTTGCATAGAAAATTGTAAAAATGATCCAAATGTAAGAAGATGCAGCAGGAGGAAGCAAAGTAGCTCTCAGATGTTTATTCCAGCAGATTTTTAGTTTAAAACTGAAGCCAAAGACAATTTTTCATAATCAAGAACAAATTAAGCAAAATCCCAGCTGAAAGTGTTTCTGTCCTGCCACTAGATGGCAGCAACAGAGTCCAACAGAAGTGGATGTGAATCAGAGCCTGAGGAGGTTCAGTCTACGGCTTTAAGCTTGTTGATCTTGTTTCCTTGTATTTGAGCTTTGGCTTTCAGGTTGAGTTTCTCCAGAAGTTTAGCTCTGAAGTCATCCTCCAGGCAGAGACCAACCCCTTCGGCCAGGACAGCAGAGGAAACCTCCAACGTCTTCACCTGGTCGTTCATCTCAACCTCCAGCTCAGCACTGATCAGGTTAAACTTACTGATTCCTATGATCGTGATGTTTACATCCTGGACTGGAGCACTTTGGACCTGAGCAGGAACAGGATGGCACACAGATTATTACTGATTTTTATTAACTATGATACTTATGATAACAGGTCAAAGGTCATAGTATCTGCCATCATGGTTTATAGATGGCAGGACAATCATGTGAGAGGATTTACTAGAAACGTGAACAAAAACTGAGGATGAAAGATCTCTGGAAGAGGGACAGGCGAGTCGAATGAACTGAACACAATGCAGCTGTGAGAGGAGCTGATTAAACCGAGCAAACATGACTGAAAACAGACAGAATCAAAATATACAAGCCAAAGGAACCAAAACAAGAAAAACTAAATAAAGTCAAAGCCCAAAGAAACAGAAGATATCAGGACGTCTGCAGCATTTCAAACCCTTTAACATTCATCTGCCAGTTATAACAATAACTCAGTTTTTAAGTTCACTAATTTACAGCCAATTTGAACAAATTAAATACAAACAGAAAATCTGAAATGTTTGTTTCATTCTGACCTTGATGATTCTGGTGGAGTCAGTGGAGTTTAAAGAAACTCTGCCATTAAAGAGGTTTGTCTTTAAGTTGTTGACCAGGACCACGTCTCCATTTGATATCCCTCTCAGGTGTTTGGTGTCTTCACCCCACAAGTCCACTGTGATGGACCCGGTACCGTCCTCCAGCTCAAAGTTCTGCTTGTCTTTTTTCATCCGTTTTGCTTTCATCTCGATGGATTTAATGACTCCAATCTGTTCAAACCAAAAACACAAGATTCAGTCGACTCTGGAAACGCATGAACACTTTTCAAGTTTAAAATTTTTATAAGCAAATGTTTTATTGTCCATCATCAGTCAGATCTACAGATACGCTGTATGATGCATTTAAGTTTCCTGTAAAACACAACTCTGGTGTAATACCTCTCTGCCCCAGCAGGGGCCAGGGGAGCTAGCAGGAAGTCTGAGTCAGAAACAAACATGACTTCCTGCTGAAACAGGTGCAGGTCTGCAACTTTTAAACCATGGTTTAAACCAGTTTTCCCCAACCCTGGTCCTCAAGGCACACTGTCCTACATGGTTTAGAGGTTTCCCTGCTTTAATGTGCCTGATTCAGCCGATTGCTGTTCAGCAAACGCCTGTTGATCAGTCATCGACTGAAATCAGCTGGACTGAAAAAAGGAAATGCAGGGCAGTGTGCTTTGAGAACCAGGGCTGGGAAACACTGGTTTAAACTTTTATCATTATTAATGGTTTTTAACAGGAAACCGCAGGAGAGCATCCTGCTCCAAGTGCATGATGGGAGATGAGTGTCCTGGTGGCAGATCCAGTTGGTTTAAATGTTATAATTGTTTCTCTAAATGCAGATAAAAAGTTTACATTTAAAATTTCTTATTTCCATTTCCTGACTTAAAGCTCAGAACTTGACTGGTCTGCATTAACGAAATGTTCTCTTCTCTTTCCCATTTAGAAGAGTGTTGAAAAATGTCTGTTTGTGTCCTTTCATAAGAACAGGAAGTCATTAATTACAATTCAAAAGTCTGATCCATTTTACAGTGTGAATTTAAAAGATAAATGTGAAATATTTACCAGGACTGTAGAGGGCACTATTAATCATGTCATTTTCTGAAGGTTTGATGATTTGATCAGATGTATTAAAAGTTTGAAATTCTCAGTTAAGCTGCCTCTAAAAACTAAACGCTGATGATGAGAAGCAGACGAAGGAGCTCAATAAATGACTCTCACCTCCTTCACGGTGCCTTTAACACTCACTGGCATCTTGTCTCCAAAGCTCTGGATGTCTCCAATGCTGTAAACTGGACTGAAAATAAGTTTTTCAGCTTCCAGCTCCACATTTCTGGGAATTTCCAACGAGCCGGTCTCTGATATCCTGGTCCTTTCTGTAACTTTCAAAACGTTCTCCTGACGATCCATGAGGGGATCCTTGATGGTGTAGAAGTGGCCCTCCTCAATGGCTGGAAACCGCTCTCCTCCAAACACCACAACTTTGATGGCATCGGTCTCATCAGCGACTCCCAGGTAGAAACAAAACTTGGTCTCATTGGTTTTGGTTTTATATTGGCATAGGCTGGACTTCTGCAGTACCTTCACAGTCAGAACCTTCTGACCCAGATCTCCACTGGCCTTCAGATCCCTGATGGTTTTTCTCTGGACCAAGATGATGAGATAAAAAATGAAAAGAGATCCAATCACAAATAAAACCAACAAACAAAAAACAAAAGAAACAAAAAACAAAAACAAAAACAGACGTAAATATAAAGCAAAACTCTTGGCTGTTAATGAACACCAAGGTTTTTACTCACCAGATCAGGACTTAACATTTTCTGAAAGGAAAAAAAAAACAACAGGTTATTAGATGAAGACCGTCGTGATTCAAAGATCTAATCTGAATTCTGATTTTCTATCACAAATGTCCCTCCACTAAACTTTCCATTTATTAGATTTTTTCTCTGAAATGCCTCTCTGCTGCTTCTCCTCCTTCTAGAGAATCACTGACTGCCTGATAATTGTCAGCTGAGCAGTTTTCTTCATGTAATGTTTTAATAGTTGTAAGTCACAAAAATCAAGACAAAACCAGAGTAGAGTTGCTTTTGACCAATAAAGACTGAAAGACTGATTAACGTGACTAATGGGTAATGATGATTTTGATGATGGCAGTCGACAAAATGCAATGTTTGTTACTGGATTTACAATCTTTGACGATGATGTGTTTATGATGTTTTTTTATGCTTTTATGATGTAAAGCACGTTGAACTGTGTTGTTGCTGAAATGTGCTAAACAAATAAGCTGGATTGAGAGAAAATGGAGATTGTCTTTGAACTTAAATTAAAAACAACTCTTTATAATGCACCTGTATGAATTTAACTTTCTGAACTCACATCATGAAATAAATCAGGGTTTCAAAATGAGATGCAGCCTCCACATGTTCTACCTGTGGACTGTGAGCTGATCCAGATGAAGCACCTTGGTTCTGCTCTGGCTCTTCTGCTCCAGCAGAATCCGTCTACAGAAAGCAGCAGCACATGTTTCAAGCATTTTATGAGCTGAGCGTGTCTAAGACGACCGGAAGGTGAGGAGGTTTTGATTTGTGTCAGAACAGGTTCTCACCTTTGGCTGGCTGCTCGTCTCTGGACCTTTAAAAGACAGAAACACATTGAGATGTTTCAGGTAAAAACACTATTAAATCTGACATATTTGACCTTTGACCCGTTAGAACATGGTGAGCAGATGCTACACTGCAAGCAGGTTCCTCCTCCTGCTAGCAGTGGATCACTAAGATGATCTCTGAACATCGGCATCACCTTCCCACAGTGACCTCAGACCCCACTGACTCACCACAACCCGGGACAATACCACACTGCTGCCAGCAGGGGCATCGTGTCAGGCTAACTGCTAACTGCTGTCTGAACATGAAGGTGGTTCTGTAGACCACAATATTTAGTCTGAAGCTACTGAATACAAACAGCTCTTAAGGAAAACAAAGACTAAATGTCACGGAGGAGAGCTGCTGACCTGAACACGACCATAAAGCTCAGCTGGAATGAAAAACAACACCAACAGTTTCTGATACTGTCTCAGACTGAACCCAGAAACCTCCTCCATCCATAGATCTTCTTCTTATTCTCTTCTGAATCAGGTAATCAGGGGTTTGGATACTGATCAGCCCTGACCATGATACACCCCACAGTAACTGGAAACTCACCTTCTTCTTGTCTCTTCAGTTTGTCCATAAAAGGAAGCAGCAGGTCCTGGACTCCAGGGTCGTTCCTTGGTATCTCTTTCATTGCTTCGTTGACTAAGTCAATGGATTTCTCTATTCCAAAGTTCTGAATGAGCTTTTCAGGCAGCTCTTTTTTAAACTTGGCGGTCATCTTGGTTGGTGGGTCATATCCATATTCATTCAATAGCTCCTTCACTTTCCTGTACTGATCATCTGACAGCTTCTCAAAGATCTTGGTCATGGCGTCTCTCCACTCGTCTTCTGAGATGTTTGACATCTGTGATGCAGAAAGAAGGAAATGTCAACAAAATAATCAGAATTTCTTCAACCACTGATCTGACTGCAGGTGATCCATCCGTGCAGACATTGACCCCTGACCTCTGAAGAGCAGGTTGACTGAATGAGACTGAGATTTAAAGGAACCAGGTCTCTTTTCTGACCGAACTGTTTGAGGACATCGCTTATGAAGAGGTTAAAGGTTAAGGCTATAGTTGGGTCCGGGTTAGACAGAAGAATTTTGGTCTCGAGGAGATCAGAACCACCTGAAGGTTTCAAAGTCTCTTCTAATCAGAGAATTGGTTCTTAAGAAATTAAACTTCAAATCTTTTCAAAATAATTAGTTTTTACCCTTTATCAGGAAACTAAACCAGGTTGCCTAGGTGGGCCCCATGTGGGGAAAAGGAGGGCAGACTGTATGGGTCCCATATGGAAGAGTACCTATGATAAAAATTTGTCTTCTACAAGCTTTGCAAGTGGGAAAACCTGAAAAATCAACAGCGTATCAAATACTTGTTCTCCCCACTGTACTGATTCCTCAGTTGGTCACTGTCTGATGTTTTTATGACATTTTTATGTTTTATGATGTAAATCATTTGAACTGCTTCTTTACTGAAATGTTTTATTCAGATAAACTTGATTGATTTAACGGCGCTCTCTGTTCTGATATAAAGTAAAATGAATACTGTAAGGTCTGAATAACTGCTTCTAAATTTCTAACAGGATTATTGTTAATTAAATTATGTTATTCTGAGATGAAAAACAAGGGAACATTTCAATCAGAATGCAAAGAGGCTCATTTTAACCAGTTTGTTAGTCATTCAGAAAAAACATGAATAAACTAATCTTAAAACAGTAAAAACCATAAGAACCAGTTTGAACTGGTCCAGCTGTAAAACTCACCTTTTCTTGTTGTTTTCTGCTCACTGCTGATGAAACCAACAAAAAATAGAAAATCTGGAAGCTGAAAGTTCCTGGTGCCAGAAAAATGGATTCAGCAGACGTTTCTCCAAAAGGTTCAGTCAGAAACTTTTACTAATAAACTTGATGCAGAAACTTTAAACTGAGACTTTCTCTGAGCTTAAAGTTTGATTTAACCTCATACTGGAGTTTTATTCCCACAGCAGAGTTTAAACTCCCTCGCCTAAATGAAAAGCTTCTCATCTGCCTCTGGCTGCAAAACATGAAATGTTCAGTTTCATTTGTGAACAAAGAAACCCAATGTTTTAGTGCGGGGATGTTTGGTCAGGTGGGAACGTTTTAAATTACTCAGCCTGGAGTAGTTCAAAAACAAAACACAAGTTCATTTTTCTGCCTGTTAAAATAAAAGATTCTTGTTCAATAATCCAGAATGAAGATTTAAAAATAAACGACTTTATCCATTTTCTTTTTTTTGTTGGTTGAAATAAACATTCATTCATTAAAATATAAATTGTTTTAATTGAATTTACATTCATGGTACAAGTGATGCAAATACAAGCTGTAAGTATTGAGTCTCTTCCTCACGAACATCTCTCCTGATCTATTAAATCAAGGGGAAATGCTGGTTAGTTTTTCACTCAACAAATGCCATCGTTGTTTGAAGAATGTATTTTATATTTACAAATATATTTTAAATGTTTAATATTTAAAAAAAATAGTTTCATGGTCTGAAATATTTACAGCCGAGACCAGATATTTACTCACAAACATTTCTCTGCTTCCTTGAGCGACATTATGGACAAAAATATCTATATTTACACTGAGTTCCTTTAAACCTGAACTGAACACCCACCTGGTTGTTACTGGTTCCTCAGTTGGTGACTGTCTGATGTTTTATGATAAAAATTATTTGAACTGATTTTTTACTGAAATGTTTTATATTAATGTTGACCTGCATGTCCATCCTACCACAGAATCTGGATATAATCGTTGAAAACCACACAACAGAAAAGTTCAGCACATAAAATGTGTGAAAATGATCTGTAAGAACAGAATGACGTCAACTTATTCTTTTAGCCAAATTTCTGTTTTCTTGGACCTTCAGACACAGAGAACGTCCAGAGTTCACTGGAACACAAACATTAACACCAAACATCTAAACTGTGCGGCTGTGATAAATCACTAATTGTTGAGATTAGGATTAACTCCTCACAGGCGGCTAAACAACAAAGATATCCTTTGGATTTCAGCAGATGGACAAAGTCATTATTAACGATGGTGGGTGGGCTGCTGCGTTTAGACAAAGAAACGGTTTAATGTTCAGAGTGTCAAACGCCTGCAGGCGTGCTACAGCAAGTCGTCTGAACAGTTTTACTCCTGTCTCCAAAACCATCGTTCTCTCTGTAACAAACTAAAAGACAAACCTCAGAGTTGTGATCTCCTGGTGCAGTCGCTGGTCTCTTCTGTTTCAACTTGGTTTTCTGTTTTTCTGCACCACACCGTCTGCTAAAACGGAGGAATCCGGATGTTCCTAGCAGGGAGCCGTGATAAAAGCTGCTAACGGTCTTTAATTCCTCATTCTCTGTCTCACACAGGAAAAACTGGAATGTTCTCTGATTCCTTGAGTTTTTCAGATTTTTGTTGATACAGTTTCACTGATCAGGATTTGTGTGAATAACAGGCTTTTGGTTTGAGAATAGAAGGTTTGTAGGTTTCTTTTTTAACCTCCAACCCCTTCGGCACAGAAGACATTCATCTTATATCTGACCATGATGTTCAGAACCTCCACAGAATCAGTTTTACAGCAACTCCAGCTAATTGCTGCTGGCTAGTCTGAAGGAGCTGAGTGGAGGAGTTTCAGGCGGAGTGCTGCTCTGTGAGGCAGAAACTGGGAATCTGAGGAGGAGCTGCGCCCTGTAGGTGGGGCGAGGTACACCCAGGCATTTTGACAGCTAAATGGTTGCCATGGAGATTAAAGGATTCCTCAAACATGAAAGAATCAAAGCGACACTTCAGGTTTGTTTATGGGGTGTTTTGAGTGTAAAGTTGGGCTGTTTTTGTTAATAAATTCTCAGACTTAGTTGGTTCTGGTCATTCCTTGTTGCTAAGGACCTTCTGTCATCCACCTCCCTTCCTCCAAAAACCCTCCAACACGCCACATTAGCTCTGCTGTAGCTAGTGTAATACTTTCCATGCCCCAGTTTTTGTTACTCCAACTACAGAAGCCAAAGTCCCTCTGGCTACCAGGCCACTGTCAGCTGCTTTGGGGCTCCTTGAGGACATCCCACCCCTAAAGGCGACCTTCAGGCCACAGCTTCTGCAGTTGAGGTCCTGAATGCGGAACATCCTGATTCCATGTCTCAACTTTCCTTGCAGCATTACAGAGATTCTCCTGGAGTCAAACAGTTTCCTCCACCACACATCTCCAGCTGCTTTCCACAACTTGTTTTACCAGGTCAGTCAGCACCACCAGGTGGTGATCTGTGGCACAACTGCCAACAAGTAGTGCCACAGATTTGACGATACAATTAAAAGGTTGATCCTTGACCTTTAGCCCAAGATATGTGGAGCCAAGAACACTTGTGAGACACCTTGTCTTTGAACGTGGTATTTATCAAACTTTTGTATCTCGCAAATATGCCTAACAACTAAAGATTCCTCTACTCAGCTGTAGAGAACCGAAGGTCGGGGAGCTAGTTCAGGGTTCTCCCAGAGTTGGGCAAATAGTCTTTTTTTTATATACATAATTAAAAGTGACAGCAGAGGTAGCTAGATGTATAGTCGATGCACTGAAGTTGGTACAGACGACATGTTCCACCTTTCACTCTATTTGGAAGGAGTTCTTGCTGAGCAGGTTCACCTGCACATTAAAAGGATTCCTCTATGACAGGGGTCCCCAAACTTTTTCCTGCGAGGGCCACATAGCTGTTCCTTTCTGTGGTCGGGGGCCGGTCTTAGTTTTTGCAGAAAAAAAAAAAACAAAGAAATTCTTGTCGACGGGGGGGGGGGGGGGGGGTTGTTCTGTATTCGAAACTGTCGAGCGGGGGGGGTTGGGGGGGTTCTGTATTTGAAACTGTCGAGCGGGGGGGGGGGGACGACGACGACGACGACGACGACGACGACGACACATTCGCGCTTTTGGATAGATTTTTACCCAGAATGCAAATGGAAAAAACCGTGAGTGAAACGGTGACTGACGAGTATATATTCCATTGAGGGAAAGTAAGTTTCACATTTGCTCAAAAGCCCCCTGGTGGTTGAAGAAAAATCCACATATAAACCGGAAAATACAATATATGAAAAAAAACACTGAATGCTCTCTGGTATGAGCAGGCGGGCCGGATCCGGCATTGTTCAGGGGGCCGGACCAAATGACGTGGCGGGCCGGATCCGGCCCGCGGGCCGTAGTTTGGGGACCCCTGCTCTATGAAGTCTTTTTGGTAACATACGGGTCAAGAATAAAAGCCTCAGCAGCTGCTCGGCTCGCCTGCGCTCAAAGCAAACCTCTGAACGCGCAACTAAAGCTCAGCTTGTTGATTTATAATCGCGCTTTTAGACGTTTGTGTTGAGCGCAGTGAGACGGATTTGAGCGCATATATCTATGTGAACAAAGAATAACGTGAGCAGCGTGCGCTCATATCTCAGTACGTTCTGGCAGCACTTGGCTCTGTTTGTGCTGCAACTTGATAAAGTTAATGTAAATGAACCGCAGCAGCAGCCAATCACAGACAGACGTCTTTCATCCAGAGTATTCCTGACGTCATGTGGATAAAAATCAACCAATCACAAACCAGCAAACTGAAACGTTAAAGAAAATGGGAGGACTTTCGAAAACGTAATATAATCAATAGTTAACATTTGTAACCTAACAATATTTAGTTCAGCATAAAAATGTAATTATTGCCCATTTTTAGGTAATATTTATTTTAATTGACGTTTAAATGTGACCAGCATCACATGCTAGTTTTAAGATCCACTGGCTGATTTTTTTAAGACTCAATATTTGGTGTTTAAGTATTACCGATATTCCAATTACACATGATTACCTAGACATATTTCCTGTCAAATTTAAAATTTTTTTTTAAGATATGGTTGGTGGCCTTAGCGCACAAAATAAATACAGAAAATCAAATTCTCAAACTGAAGCATCGGTTTATTTCATTTTTTACCGATAAATCAAAGAAAAAGGTCAAGAGTCAATAAGATCAAAGATAGAAGCATTGATTGCATAGAAAATTGTAAGTAATGTAAGAAGATACAGCAGAAGAAAGTAAAGTAGCTCTCAGATGTTTATTCCAGCAGATTTTTAGTTTAAAAATGAAGCCTATGACAATTTTGCATAATCAAGAATAAATTAAGCAAAATCCCAGCTGAAAGTGTTTCTGTCCTGCCACTAGATGGCAGCAACAGAGTCCAACAGAAGTGGATGTGAATCAGAACCTGAGGTGGTTCAGGCTACGGCTTTAAGCTTGTTGATCTTGTTTCCTTGTATTTGAGCTTTGGCTTTCAGGTTGAGTTTCTCCAGAAGTTTGGCTCTAAAGTTGTCCCCCAGGCGGAGACCAACCCTTTTGGCCAGGAGGAGAGAGGAAACTTCCAACGTCTTCACCTGGTTTTTTATCTGAACCTCCAGCTCAGCGTTGTTCCGGTTAAACTTACTGATTCCTAAGATCGTGATGTTTACATCCTGGACTGGAGCACTTTGGATCTGAGTAGGAACAGGATGGCACACAGATTATTACTGATTTTTTATTAACTATGATACTTATAGGTCAAAGGTTATAGTATCTGCCATCATGGTTTGTAGATGGCAGGACAATCATGTGAGAGGATTTACTAGAAACCAAGAGGGGCAATCAGGAACCATTCTAGTGAACAACAGAGGAACAAAAACTGAGGATGAAAGATCTCTGGAAGAGGAACAGACGAGTCGAATGAACTGAACACACTGCAGCTGTGAGAGGAGCTGATTAAACCGAGCAAACATGACTGAAAACAGACAGAATCAAAATATACAAGCCAAAGGAACCAAAACAAGAAAAACTAAATAAAGTCAAAGCCCAAAGAAACAGAAGATATCAGGTTGTCTGTAGCATTTCAAACCCATTAACATTCATCTGACAGCTATTAACTTACTTTAAGTAGGCCTGTCGCAATAAAATATAAATCAATTAATCGCACGATAAATTAAACCTATCGACCTCATTTTAATTATCGGCTTTATCGTCTCTTCCTGCCTTTTTTTCTTTCTCTTGATGACACTGAATGAAAAAGGCTCAACTCCGGTGCTCTGCACTGACCCTCCCTTCCTCATTTCCTTAGTGTAATGTCCAGCGCACACTACAGGAGTTGTGGGCCCATTTTCAAAACCTGACAGAAATCTACGGTATAACGGTTCGATCGGGCTCGTCGTGCCTTGTGGTGTCCAGACACATGAGCACAAAATAATGGCTACAAATCCAGTTAACTAATTTTAAAGCCAGGCATTAATCAATGCTTTACTAGAATCTACCTGTGACGCATATGGCTAGAATCAGCGTAAAGTCCTGACTGAATGAAAATCATTATAACCTATTTATGTCACGTTAACGAAGAACAGCTGAAAACTTACCGGGTTTATCAACTGCGGTAGCAATTTAGCTCCAACTCCTCCCCTCATCATTTCTATATTCTTTGCACGAAATGTTGAATAAATATTAATGTTATTTCCACATATCATCTCCGATGCCCGCTGGCCTTCGGATTGCCGTGTCAGCTGTTTGGGATTCCCCTCCGTAATTTCCCCTCAGAAAGCAGAATCCGCGCTTTCTGATTGGCTGCCTGTCACATTGTTAAGCTCCCAGTCGGGGAAAACCCCTGATTTAGATCAGAGCGGCCACGACGATCCACCGTAATACACCACACACTGCAGGATGATCGGTTACGATCTAAGATTATCTTAAGGGGATAATAGGGGCAAAAAATCTTGTAGTGTGAATTATTGCATCAGGTAGTTGGATGGCCATCTTCTCTATCTAAATCTAGTGATTACTTAAGGCCAATATAGTATACAGACTTCATAATCTGCACTCTTTTGGTTGAATACTGTATTTATTTCCACTTTGGCTTTATGTTGCTTAGTTTTTATTCAAGTACGTTTTTTGTTAATGGAGACTGAGAATCCATTTTATTTTTGGTTGTTTTGTTTATGTAGTTTATCAGTTCCAGTGTTATGTGTTCGTTTGAAAATAAAGTGTATCTATCTATGGCAGGAAATCGCATGCATTATTAGTCATTTCCATTAAATCAGTGTCAAAAGGTCTTGAAACAATATTATCGTTTATCGCAATAATTTTATAGACAATTAATCGCTCGGCAAAATTTGTTATCGTGACAGGCCTATTTTTAAGTTCACTAATTTACAGCCAGTTTGAACAAATCAAACACAAACAGAAAATCTGAAATGTTCATTTTATTCTGACCTTGGTGATTCTGGTGGAGTCAGTGGAGTTTAAAGAAACGTTGTCATTATAGAGATTGGTCTTTAAGTTGTTGACCAGGACCACGTCTCCATTTGATATCCCTCTCAGGTGTTTGGTGTCTTCACCCCACAAGTCCACTGTGATGGACCCGGTACCGTCCTCCAGCTCAAAGTTCTGCTTGTCTTTCTTCATCCGTTTTGCTTTCATATTCATGGATTTAATGACTCCGATCTGTTCAAACCCAAAACACAAGACTCAGTCGACTCTGGAAACAAATGAACACTTTGCAATTTTAACATTTTTATAATCAATTGTCCATCGTTGGTCAGATCTACAGATATGCTGTATGATGCATTTAGGTTCCCTGTAAAACACAACTCTGATGTAATACCTACCTCTAAAAACTAAATGCTGATCATGAGAAGCAGACGGAGGAGCTCAATAAATGACTCACCTCCTTCACGGTGCCTTCAACACTCACTGGCGTCTTGTCTCCAAAGCTCTGGATGTCTCTGATGCTGTAAACTGGACTAAAAATAAGTTTTTCAGCTTCTAGCTCCACATTTCTGGGAACTTTGAATGGGCGGATCTCTGACATCCTGGTTTTTTCACTAATTTTCAAAACATTCTCCTGACGATCCATGAGGGGATCCCTGATGGTGTAGAAGTGGCCCTCCTCAATGGCTGGAAACCGCTCTTTTCCATACACCTGAATCTTGATGGCATCGGTCTCATCAGCTACTCCCAGGTAGAAACGAAACTTGGTCTCATTGGCTTTGATTTGATATTGGCATAGGTTGGACTTCTGGAGTACCTTCACAGTCAGAACCTTCTGACCCAGATCTCCACTGGCCTTCAGATCCCTGATGGTTTTTCTCTGGACCAAGATGATGAGATAAAAACAGATCCAATTACAAATAACCTCACAAGTAGTTTTAGTTTAAAAATAAACAAACTATTCTGAGCTGTTATATTCTTTAACCTTTATTTTATTAGAAAAATCCCATTGATATTAAAAATCTCTTTTGCAGGCGAATTCTGACCCAGAATGGCAGCAGCACACAGAGTTTACTGAACATTCACAAGAATTTTACTCACCAGGCCAAGAGTTGATTTCTTCTGAAAAGAAAGAAATCGGTGTGTTAAATAAAGAATTTTTTTCATTTAAAGACCTAATCTGGGTTCTGGTTCTACTCCATTCTTTCTACAGAATCTTGTAACTTGCTGTTGAAATAAAATGTAAACTTCCTGTGGCAGCAGGCTGGTTAATCTTTGCAGACAGGTGAACCCGTTCATTTTACATCAGGAGTGCTTCCTGCTTCTGCCAAAAGGGCGGAACATGGTATAAGCATATGGAAGTTCTATGAAGATGCAGGTCTGTTTTCTCATTCATTTTGTTCATTGTTTCTCGGTGAGCTGATTTTGAATGTTAAATATGCTTGCAAAGGTATTATTATACTTTGGAAGGGAAGTAAAATAACTTTTGTTTTTACAAAACCATGACAACTTTGAAAATTGTTAGTTACAACATTAATGAAGTAAATCATGCTATTAAGAGGAAAATAATAACTCAATAACTCAAAAAAGTTAAGTTATACAATTGGGCTTCAACAGGAAATTCATTTAAATGAGGTAGAACATGTTAAATTAAAAAGAGTGGGTGGGACAGGGTTTTCAGTACATCTTATGAAAACTGTAAAAAAAAGGGGGGTGGGGGAGGAGTAGCTATACTCTAGGGCTGTAGTGATACAATAATCTCACGATACGATACACAATATTCTGCTCACGATATGGTATATATTGCGATATTCAGCAAACGATACAGTTTAATACACTTTTGCGATTTTCTGAAAGATTTTAGAGGGACAGAGTGATTCTGGTGACATTTTGTGACTGTTATAGAGTTGGATTGAATTAATTTAACTGAAAACTGATTAAAAGCACCAACAACACAATACCTGGCTCTGGTTGGACATGGACACAGACTTAAAGTCGACAGCTGGACAAAATGAATCAAAGAAGTGGTGAGAAAACATGTTTCTTTTAATTGAAACAGTACAAACTGTAGCTTACATGCACTTGTAAAGTAAATAAAGTGCACCAAGTACCCTGCTCTGAATAGTTTGATACCTTTTTAACCTTGACACTTAACATCTGAAGGAATCACTCTAAGCCTGATGACCTCTCCCGGCGAAGCAAGCAGTGAGTGAGCAAGGTGACAGTTGGATGTTACGATACTTGCGGATGAATATCAATTTTTTTCTAGGAAAGAAAATATCAATATATATCGCAAAATTGATATTATTACACAGCCCTACTATACTCTGTCATAAATCTCTAAGCTTTGCAGCAGAAAATGTACTCAAGGAAAAATAGGGCCACTGGATAACTGTCATTGGTTTCCTATAACAGATTTTATGTCTTCTTCAGTAATTGTCCCCACTAAAGTTTTAGTCTCATTATCATTAAGTTTGATGCAGGGTTTCTGCGCGGTAGTAAGATGTATGGAGAGCCATTTATTCTTGACTGTTCTTTTTCACTTCCTTATTTTCCTTATTCATTTATCCTTTTCAATTTTCAGTTTTTTCATTTACAATTTTTCAATGTTTCATTTTCATTTATCCTTTTCCATTTTCATTTATCCTTTTCCATTTTCATTGACTCTTTTTCAGTTAATTTTTATTCATCATTTTCCAATTTTCCATTTTCATTTATTATTTTTCACTTATTCTTTTTCAAGATTCCTTTTTCTTCCAGACTGAACTTATTCCACTCTTATGCAGAGTCTTTAATTATGCTTTAAGAGCCAAAGATCTACCAAAAACATGGGCTGAAACAATAATTTTGGTCATACACAAAGAAGGTAAAGATCCCACATAATGTGCCTCTTATAGACCAATAAGTTTTTTGTGTAATGACACTAAGATTTTAAGCGCCATTTTGGCTAGAAGACTACAAAAGATTATTAATAAACTCATTCACCCAGATCATATGAGATTTATACCCAAAAGATTCAGAATAAATTATATCAGACATACCCTAAATATAATATCAATTGGTCAACAAGACCCAGACCGATCGATGCTTCCTCAGCCTTGGTGCCGAGAAAGCATTCGATTGGGTGGATTGGATGTTCCTGAAACAAACCTTATCGGAAATGGGTTTTGGTGAAAATTTGATTAATTGGTTTGAAGTACTGTATTCCAATTCAACTTCTAGAGTACATGTAAATGGTATTTGTCAGAAAGTTTTCCCTTAAAAAGAGGAAAACGCCAGTGATGCTGCCTATCACTTATCTGATTTGCTATCAGTATAGAACCTGATGGCAAATAAGGTTCTATACGGAACCTTACTTGCTTAGCAGAGTTAGTCAAGACAGACTCATCAATTTTAGGTACAATTATCCAAAACAGTTAAATTTAACTGGTCACCTAATGGGTTTCAATACTTGGGAATCAATGTTACTACGGATGTTTCTCAATTGTACAAATTATGGGAAGCTGTTGGATCAAATTCAAAAAGATTTAGAAAGATGGGAAATTTTGCCGCTATTTTTTTTTTGGAAGGATTGAAACAGTCAAAATTAATATTCTCCCCAGATTGCTGCAATTGTTTATGTCCCTTCGTATTTTGATTCCAACAGCAAGTTTTAATAAAATGCAAAAAATGACTTGTACTTTTATTTGAGAGAAAAGAAAGGCCAGAATAAAAGTTACACAGCTGACCAGAGGAAAGTCTTACGGAGGTTTTAACTTATCAAATTGAAAACTATATTATGGGCAGCACAATTGTGTAAAACTGTGGATTAGCTAATACAGAATAAAGAAACAACATGGTTGACACTGGAACAAAGTTCATGCCCTAAACTTTCATTGCAGGCCCTTGCATTTTGTTCAACTGAAATCTGGAACAAGTACAAAATTACAAATACGTGGTGAAAAGTACACACAAGATTTTAAGCATGATTAGAAAAAGTATCAAAGCTCCTCAGTCTATATCCAGAACCTTGAAAATTTTGAATATAATAGATTTTTTACCAGGGCAACATGATTCAGGGTTTCGAGTCTGGCAAAATAAGAATTAAATTTTTTATTGATGACCTGTTTGAAGGGGAGAGCCTGAAATTATTTGGTCAAATTCAAGAGAAGTATGGGTTGATTTCATCTGACTTTTACACAGATTTTTGCAGTTGAGAAGTTCCCTTTTGTCCCATATGGAATGGTCTCTTCTTAAATCACAACCTACTGATTTAGAAATGTTCTTCATAAAGGTCACTAAAGAAAAACAATCTGATAAAACTGTGTCAAATCTATATAAATGTTTACAGTCATGTAAGTTGGGGAAGGAGAGGGAGCTGGTGTGTGAAAATGGACATGAACTGACTAACCTTCCAATATGGAAATTATTTTATTGGAAAGTAACATTAGATATTAGATATTTCGGAATACCATGTATTATTTCAAAATTTGTTAAGGCTAAAACAAATTTGTGCTGGAGACAATGTGGACTCATTGGGGATCACACTCGTGTCTTTTGGGATTGCCCAATGATTAAAACATTCTGGGAAGGAAGTAGAGAGGAAATTTCAAGTTGCTATGCTGCTGAGTTCTGCCTGAAGTGGAAACTTTAGGATTTTTTAGTTTTTCTCACCTGCAGAGCTGCAGAGGAATCAGTTAGAGATGAATCCTTCTGCTTGGCCTTCATTGAAGCGCCTGAATCCACCTGAACAAAGCTCTGCTTACATCTTGATTTAACTTCTCAGACTAAAGTAGACACTATGTTCTACTACATAAAGAACTTGAGCCATGGAGCCATGTAATGTTAATGAACCTTACCTTAGGCTGGGGGCTTGGCTGCCTCTTCCGCTTCGAAGGTCTGCCAGGACTCTGCACTTTTTCTCCACCTGCAACTCCAGTGGATCTCATCTCTGAAATAAGGAGGAAAACGTTTTTATTTCATTCTTGTTGCTTTTTCATTTATTGTGAGATCTGTTAAACAAAAAACAAAGAACTAAGTTTCACTGATCAAATCGGATGTTCTTTACATAAAACTGTAAAGTTTAGGAAGCCACAAATGCTGTACAGCATTAGTCATATTTCAGTTATACTCTTCTTCTTTTCCTTTCGGCTTTTTCCCTTTAGTGGTCACCACAGCGAGTCATCCGTCAAGTATGGCATTGTTTTTATGCCATATTAGATTCGTCGTGTTGATGAATTTTGACGTGCTTCACCCCATGTGCTTCAATTTTCCGCCGCAACACTCAAACTTCCCCATTCACTCAGTGTGTTATAGTTCCACATCGCTTAGGATTTGTTGCTGCGCGTTTGCGCAGGGTGAAGGAAAGAGGAGACCAGCTGCACAGGCAGGCTGGGAAATGAGATGCAGGTGATCGGTTTGTGTGATCGGCAATCACCGTTCATACACTTTTTCATGGAAATCGGCCAATTATGATCGGTGGCCGATCGATCGGCACACCTCTAGTTCTGATTTTTATTTAGTGAGATAAAATCCTTGTTTTTCTGATTCTGGGCTACCAGTGTAACAACTGAACATAGAGTAAACTCTTTACCACAAAGTCCAGAGTAGAATAAGCTTTTTCTGAACTCACTGTTGTTTGTATCTTGTTGGGTTAGAACTTCTAGTTTCTGCAGCATGGGCTGAATCAGGTCCTGGATCTTACGGTCCTTTCTAGGGATATCATCCATTGCCTTGCTGATTACTTTGATTGACATATCCAATCCGTAGCGCTGGATGATAATTTGAGGCATTTTCCCTCTGTGTTTTTTATCCTTCATCCTCCCTGGGATCTTATCCAAATGCAGAACGAGGAGTTTCTCATAGTCCTCTTCGCTTAGCTCATCCAGAATTGAGCTCAGATTCGATCTCCATTGGTTTTCAAGGTTCTTCCTGGTTATCTGAACACAAACACCAGAAAACAACAATCAGTGACCAAAGGAAAATTAAGTGATTCCCCAGTTTGTACTCATCTATCAATTCAATTCTGTTCTTTTATACATTGGCAATTTAGACCACGTTGTTTCAAAGCACATTATTTAAAAAATGCTATTTTAATCATAAAGACAGATTCCAAGCCAGTTCTGTACATTTCAGTTGATTCTTATCAGTGCATCATGTTTAGTTTCTTATTCAAATTATCTGAGCAGTTTCTATCTAAGGAAACCCAGCAGAGCAGCAAGGCATTGACTTATAGCGTTCACGACAGTAGAGAGGAAAAGCTCCCAGGCTTAGCCCCTTAATGTGCAATGAAAAGCCCACGTGCCGTTTTTCCATTGTATTTTCCAGTGGTGAGCGATAAGGGTTTAAACTCTGCCGGTGTCCATTATGACGCTTTTATTGGGCAGCCTAGAGCCCCCCCTTTTGATTGACACTGCATTCTACCAATAAAGTTTTGAAATGGCTTTTTCCAAGCCAATAATATTCAGAGAACGACTTGAACTCGTTTTGACATGCCTGTATTCTTTCTGGAAGATTTCTGACTGGTCAACTCGGAAACTAAATCTAAAACCACCGATGTGTAGCCAACACCTGTCCTGTCATAAGGATATAAGGCATTTTGAGGTTTGTTTTGACATGAATCCACCAGCTGCATGCGTAACCATGCGTGTCATGCTGAGGAGAAAAGTCAGGCTCTGTGCGCCTTAAGGGGGTTAAACAGGAAGAAACCTCTGACAGAACCAGAGGGGAAACTTGAATGCCAAAATCCAAGAGCACACATTTTCAATTTAGTTGGAGGACTTCATCTTTTAACTCTCAAAACATCTACTCTCTTTCAAATATTCTCTATTCTCCTTATTTCTGCCAAAATCTGAATCAGAAGGTCAGGCTTTTTAAAGATTGATAATCTGTGATTGGTCAGAAAATTGCTATTGTTGCACCCCTATAATTATTTGAAAATTAATCATATTTACATATTGTGGCGTGAGAGTAACTGACTGAGCTGCATTTCTTATGTTTTACATAGTCATTAGTAATCTAGTTTATATATTCCTAACATTTTCCCTGTTGTCAATTTCACATGGAAAATACTTTATCTCCAACATCCAGTGTCACACATTAGAAAATAAGTAGACGTTATCATTCACACTATAAAACATAGCTGAATGAAACTTCATTTCTTTATGCTCAGTACAAAAGACATAAAAACAATAATGTAAAAATGGATATTAAAAGGTAATAAAAGGTATTTGCATCCTCTCATACTTTTAAAATAAAAACTAATCAATATTCTCTCTCTCTCTCTCTCTATATATATATATATATATATATATATATATATATATATATATATATATATATATATATATATATATATATATATACATATACACTGTGATACATTTTTCAGTCACATTGCAGTTAACTTATTAGTTAACTAATAAAATTAGTTAACTAATAATTAAATTATTATTAATTTCATTGTATTATTAAAACAGATCACAAATTTTCTCATTTGCAATTCTATTGTTTTTTTAATGAGAAAAGATTCAGATTCAGAGCAAGACATCAATTTTTTCAGAAACTGTTGAGTAATCACTATTTAAACCAATATTATACTTCTTAGATTATTATTATTATGGAGAGAGACTCCTATTACTGAAATTCAGAAAAGGATCTACAACGAACTTAGAATCCAGAAAAAAATTATTCCATAACAGGAACATTTTCTTTTTATTATTACTTAGAAACTGTGGAGTATCATTACTTTTACAAACTTAGAGCACACTTAGAAAGTCCAGAGAATACTTTCTTATACCTATCCAACAACCCAGAACAGGGATTAGAACCTAGAATCGAGAAAAACTACTTTAGCAACTACCTTTTAGACTCCAATTCTTCTAAACCAGAAAAGGAATTAGACCAGAGGATACATACTTATACTTATCTAGCAACTCTGAAGAGGAGTATCTAGGTTATATACTTTAGATCCACATTAGATTCTTTTTCTTCTTTTGCTCTTTCCTTTGGTTTGTTATTTTCTTTGTATTTCCTTTTAATTCCTGTAAAGCACTTTGTACGGCCTTGTTGCTGAAAATGTGTTATATAAGTAAAATTACCTTACCTATTGATGGTTCCTCAATTGTTGACTGCATAATGTTTTTATGACTTATTTTGCGTTTTTATTATGTAAAGCACTTTGAGCTACCTTGTTGCTGAAATGTGCTATACAAATAACTTTAATGATTAATTGATAAAAACGTCCTGCAGTATTTGAGATCATCAAGATAATGAGTCTAAAACAAACTAAATTATGCCGGTGTGATGGTTACCTTCTCAGACTGAGGACTTCCTGGATCATCTGTAGAAGAGGAAGAAGAGTCATGGAGTTTCTGCTCTGATCTTTAGTTTTATAAACAGACTTTGACCTGATTCTGTCTGTATTTACTGTGAGGTTGATTCATTAAACTCACCAGCTTGAGTTTCATCATCTGAATCAGACACAACATTGTTTTTCTCAAACCCTGTTAAACATGAAGAGCAGCGGATCATCAGCAGGCCAGATTATAATTATTATTCTATTAGTGGTATATCAGGTGAGATCTGAGCTCAGGGGGTGTTCTCAGACTGCAGCTAACTCCAGACCACACCCACTTCAGGTGAGGAACAAAATAAGCATTGACCAAGGGACAGACAGGCGTCGTCACAATGAACTCTGTCCTGAACCTTCAGAAACACAAAGACAGTTACAAAGTCGGCCTTCTATCACCTGAAGAATATTTCCAGGATTAAAGAGGTAATGTCCCAACAAGATCTAGAGAGACTCATCTTTGACCTGAATGTTGCTTAGGCCCCGCCCCTATCTTATTTCTGCCCTGGGTCTTTATTGCCACCTCAATTGCCTCGTCTCAGTAGGACACACGCTCTACTGAGTTCCGCCTGGATGAAAATATTAAAATATGATGGTAATGTCCAACACCGTTTTCCTTTATTTTGTCACTACAATATAATGTTTGTCTAATCTTTCATATTTTCATCTTGTCAAGCAGTTTGAATGGAAATGTTCAGTATGTATGAACTTGCCTAATAAACAAATTGCTCAGTTTGAGTAAAAACTCACCAGTTTTAACAACATCGTCATCATCATCACTACTCTCAGTCTTCCTCTTCTTTAACTCTGTTAAACAGAAAGAAGCGGAACAACACGAATTCATCTGGTTCTGATCCATTAGACGACCCAGAACTTAAGATCAATCTAATTGCATGTATTTCACCAGCAGCAAAGCACATTTTGAGAAATGAATCATAATGATTCAACAAAGAACAAGGAGCCCCAACCAAGCTGCACTATATGTAAAAACCATCAAACAGTTTATCTTCCAGTTGTTCTTTAAGAATGTTTAATATTTTTAAGGTTGTTCTCTAAGGGTGCTATTCTCTTCTTAAGTATTTTTGTGTGCATTCTGAACAGGTGTTCTGTCAGATCGTCATAGGCTTAGTACGAACAGAGAGTGTCTCAATAAAAATTTCATGTTTTTATGATGATAAAGATTCTTGATATGTGAACAAATATCAACTTTTACAATGATAATAAATTTTCTATATATAGAGGTTATAAAGAATTGTTATTTTTAAAATTCAGAGCAGTTTTATGTTGCAGCTTTTATCCTGCAACATAACATAACTGAAAAAAATAACGACTAGAGTAAATAATCCAATTCATGAACAGAGACAGAAACTGAAACTGGACGGAACCCAGAAATGGACCGTTACCGAATTATTTACCTGAAAGGTAAACAGAACTAGCAGAAAACAGAACTTCTGCTAGTTTAAATATTACTGTGTGTTATTCACCTTAAAAACAAGTCATAGAGATAATCTCTTTAAAGATTAATTTAAACTTAACTGTAAATCCATAACCAAGGGGCTGTTAACAATTAACTAACCAGGAGCAGCTAATAAATCAAAGTTACAGTTTGAACAGAATTTGAATTCGCGATTCAAATTTCCTTTTGTTTCATTTTGACTCTGTGCTTGTTCAGGTACAATAAATTATATTAACTTAATGTTGCAAAACATGTAATGGTTTCAGAAATTAGCCCAAAACTGAAGCTACTCACCAAACATCGTTTTCCCCAACAATGTTTCCTGCTGTGGAAACTGCTCAGCAGTAAGCTGAGCTCTGTTGTTAAAGAAGGAAAAAATATCCGTTTTGTTAGAAAGAACCTGATTTAAGCTTCAATATTTGCTTAATGTACTCACATGGAGATTTAAAACCTTGGTGAAATGCGCAGTGAAAGGAATTCCTGACAGGTTTTCCTGCTTTCTTTTTGTCCACCTTTGAACGGGAAAAGTCTTGGCGCCACAAGCTGAAGAGGTGGGAATTTCCCATGAACTGTTGCGCTAGTGGCCGTCATAGACGGCAGTGACCGTACGTCACCGCCGCCATATTGTTGAGGGAGGAGCTCTTCAGAATCAAAACAAAGTCCTTTATGTAAATCCTATTAAAAATGAATGGATTACTGCTTGAAACCTGAAATAAAACAAAGAAAACGTAAAGAAACAACCTGAAAATGAACCAAATGTTGTTGTTTTTTGAAAAACTTTTATCTACTGTTTTTATAAAGAAAAGCTTATGTTAATGTATTCATAAATGTTTATTGTTGGATATTTTGTTAACACACACTGGTCCATAGAAACTGTAAAAAAGAAAAAAAAGAGAAAAATCTTGTCTAATTCTATTTTTCATCTATTCAACGTGGATATGAATAATTCATGATGATTTTATTTGATCAGAGCCAAACACTGAAAAGTTTAATTCAAAAGGTGATTTTTTCCTCAGAATTTCTTCTCATAGAATAAATGTATTTGCAAATAGGAGAGAATTTACTTTTTAACCGAGTTACACTAACTATATAATAATTTACATCACAGTAGCAATAAAGTTTTACAGTAATTAGATTTACTTTTTTGGAGTGTGTTCTTAATGATTCCAGATGTTTATTTTGTTGTTGTGTTTCGTGTTGACCTTTGTTCACTAACTATACTGAACTATAAAAGTCCAATATCGTCCTGAAGCTATAATAAATTCAGGTCTGTTATAATTGTGTAGCTACCGCTGGTAGCTTCAGGACTACCAGCAGTAGCCTGGGCAGCACATGGCAGCACGAAGTGCAGTGGGTAAGAGGAAGTGTGATGGTTGGAGATTGTTGAGGTTTAGTTTCAGTCTGAAGATGTTTGATCAGCCATTTGCTCACCATTTGCTCCATTTGCTCACCAACATGCTGGTTTATTTTAGCTGAAGAATGAGAAGAAAAGCCTGGATTTAATCACATTCACACTTTATTGTAAAGGAGCATCCAGAAGAACAGTTTGTACACATTTTCATCACCACACAGATGAGGAAGAGGAGGAGGAAGAGGAGCAGGCCTTCTCCTGGTTGGTCAGTGGGACAGACACCTGGGAATGGTTTGGAGGAACAACGCAACATTTCATCCAACAACAACAAACATCAACAGTAAACACGATTCAGAATAAATTATCCAGACTCCGCCCCCTCGCTTGATCCAGGACCAAATCAGACTGCAGGTCGGGTGGTGAACCTTCACCAGGGGTCAGAGGTCAAGCCCTGCCGTGGCTTCTTTATGTCACCATGTACTCCTGGCGTTTGTTGAGCCGCACCTGGCAGAGCGAGATGGCGCCCACAGCCACGTAGATGGCAGCGGCGATGAAGCAGTTGATGCCCACCTGGCGGTAGAGAGCGTAGATCCTCTGAGGCGGCTGCTTACTGCGGGACAGAGCACACAGCGGTTAGCCTGCGTTCTGGTTCTGATCCCAGCCTAACCCGGCTGACTGAGACCAAACCAGACACAACCTGAACCCAGGCCAGATGATTGGAAAGTTACAGCCAAAAATGAACAGAAATAATTTGACTTATTTAGCCTGTTTCAGCCATATTTTCACCAAATTATTCATTGATTTATAAATATTACAGTTTCAAACTAAACATTTTTCAGTATTTAGTTTGCTAATTACATGTTTAGTTTGAAGCTAAAGAAATGAGATTAACTCCATTATTTTCTCTTATATCAAACTAAATAACTCAGATTATTGCTGATAATTTTTTAGATGCAAATTCAAAGCTTCCTGGTCTTTAGTTGGACTTTCTGTTCCAGCAGAACCATCAGAACTTTTAACCAGAGTTGCTGTTGTATCATATCTGCTTCTATTCAGTCAAAGGAACTTGGAGATGTTGAGTTTTCATAAATATGATCCTTTGCACCACAAATGTTATTAAAATTATAGATTTTTCTTATGGGTTTTAATTGTGGATGAAGCAGAAAACCTCATGCTGTTCTAGTTCTGATCCGATTTGATGTTTAGTCCAAAAACCAAAGAACAGAACGAATCCAGATGTTTAGTCAAAACGAGCTTTGAGAGAGGCAAGTTGAGATCCAGATCTATTTTTACCTTCCACTAAACCTTCTGCTTTACTCCAGAGTCTCTTTTAAACTGAACTTGAGGGGATTCCAGACGTTGGTTTTAACCTTCAGATCAGATCTGGTTTTATCTGGAGGAGGCCTCTCGCAGTTAATCAGATCAATTCATGGCATGATAAACTGAAATTACCACCACAATTTCCATCCCGATTCAAATTTATTTGTTTACAGAGACTCATCTGTTTTATTAATAGTTTCTGTTGAGTGGTTTTTCTTTCGGTTTTATTTACTGTTTTTGTTTTGGACATTTAAAACGTCTCACAGTTCCAGTGATAAGAGTTTGTTACAAAATTAAAGTTTATTGGTACCTGGGAGCGCAAACCTGAATTATCATTAAATTACCTGAAAATGGTCTCAAAAGAACAGCATTATCATTCATTGTAATAATTACTGGGATGGGTTGCCATGGTGACGGGCTGATTCAGGACTAAACATTCAAACCGTCTTATGACTCACTCTTCCCAGATGTCCTCTTCGGTGAACGGGACGTCCTCAATCAGAACCGCCGAGTTGGTGCTGAAGAAAATCCCCAACATGCCCTGGAAGACAAGAGCAGAGGCTCAACATGAGGCGCGGGGGCGCAGCAGGGACGCTCAGACCAACACAGTGGGGCATAAAAGCAGATGGAAGGAGAAGAAGTTAAAGTTTACAGTTAAAACTGTTTTTATGATGTATTCATCCCCTTTAATATGAAACCCCCAAATAAAATCCAGCACAAGTCATAAAATCAGTAAATATATTTCATCTCTATGGCATTTAATGCTAGTATTAAGAACTTATCTGTGAAGATCTACATGGAAAATGTTGTGTGCAAATTCAATCGAACACTGACACATGGCAGTGGCAGCATCATGCTGTTGGAAGGTTCAGTTTCCAGCAGGAAGACCACCTAAACGTCCAGCCACAGATATTATGGGATGCTTTAGATCAAAACAGATTTATGGGTCAGAATGAATGGCCTAGTCAAAGTCCAGACAAAAGATTATGGGGGAAAAAAACCCCAGATGACCTGCAGCCAGTAGGAGCTTAGACTCCGTGTGGAAGGGCAGAGTGCAGATGCACACCACACTATTCACATTTTACTTGCCAAAAAAAAGCACATTAATTATTTCTCCTTCAGAATTAAACACCATTTTGTGTTGATTTGTCAGGTTTGGAATCGTGGCTATAATCGAACTTCCTGCTGTGGAGAATCACATGAGGGTCACGTGACTATGCCATGGAGGAACCAGTCAGAACAGACCGGAGATCAGTGAACCAGTCCCGGTTAAAGACCATCATCCACCCAGGCCCAAAGATCACCAGCACCGGGTGACCCCTCCGGCTAACCTCCCATCTCGTTAATTAGACGCAGACAGATCCGCAGCCACAGTACATTCAGTTCAACTGCCTGGGGTCCGTCTATCTGCTGACTCTCGCACAGGAATTATCCTGAGCCATAATTTGATCTGAATATGTTCCACAGCATCTCAGAAATAAATCAGATCCAAAATATCAAGCTTTCATATTTTGTGTCAAATGTAAAAAAGAATGAGCCATTTAACAGTATTCTATCCAGGAAGTAGTCGGCTCCCATTTGGCTTCTTACCAGCATGATGACCCCCCAGATGCTGATCACCATCCCGCAGGCGGCCATTTTAGGCCCGCAGAACAGAAGCGACGGCATGTCGGCGTTCACCAACCAATCAATCAATTAATCAAATCTTATTTTTCCGTTTGATTATCTGAACAGGTCAGAAACGATCCATTGAAGGACAGAGCGCCGCAGTCAGCTGATCCTTAGCGCTCGGCTTTACTCGGAAGCATTCGGAGCTCCGCCTCTTCCTCTGAAAAGGACCAATAGCATTGAAGTGGTAAAATCGCGCAGTGTTCGCCACATCCTGTCTGGTTGCCATTGTTGTTCTGCATCTTTATTTTTATCCTAAATATGTATTTTCTGATGTAAATGCAACAGCATTGAATCCTCCTATTGGCTGCAAACCTCCGGGACTAAGCCGCCGTTTGAAATTAAACACAGTGAGGCTTAAATGGAGCTAACGGGCCGCTAGCAGCAGGCTAACTGAAGCTAACGGCGGCTAACTTGTGTTAGCTTTGTTTTTGTTGTGATTTTCAAACAAACACATACTTCCTAAAATGACATCAGCCTCTGCTAAGGTAAGCTGTCTCTTGTTTTCACCTGTCCGAACCTTTAATATTTTCAGTGTCCGAACCTTTTAAATAGCTAATCTCTCAGCTGCGCACCGAATCTTATTCAGAAACTTAGCAATTATATATTTTTGGCTTTAATAATAATAAAGACTGGATAGGATAAATAGCTTTTTTACGAACCAAATGATCAGAGTCTGTAGATAAAATCGGCTCACATTAACATTATGTATGAGTTAAATAATAAATAAATAAATACTCGGTGTTGTTGATGGTTTTTCTCCATTCAGTTCAGTTTTTATACCAAAGTAAACAAACAAGTCATGTATCAATAGTTTTTTTTTTTTATAACTAACAAACTCTATTCCTCACCACACTTTCACTACCTGATAGTATATAATCAGTGTTAGTGGACTCTGTTCAGTCATTAGCAGTCATCAGGGAACTTCTGAAAGGGGCTGAATACTTCTGCACATCAAACTTTTCTCTTTTTTTAGTTGTAAATTGTTTGAAATGAAGAATATATTTTTTCTACTTCACAATTGTGTAACACTTTGTGTTCACTTTAGAATCCAGTGAAACATATTTATGTTTGTGGTTGTAATGTGACCTAAATATAGAAAAGTTCAAGTTCAAGTGGTATAAATGCTTTTGCAAGCCACTGTACATGTAACAAATGTAACAACTGGATTGAATGATTTAAAAAGTGATGATGTTGATGATCGAGTGTGATGATGAAGAGTTGGATGTCTTCTCTGCAGGTCGGGGAAATCTTCTCTGCAGCTGGAGCAGCTTTCACCAAGCTGGGCGAACTGACCATGCAGCTTCACCCGGTGTCTGACTCCAGCCCTGCAGGGTGAGCCTCACCCTCACACCGTCACAGCTAACCGGCATGAAGGCTCATGCTCAGCTCTCTCTGACATGAATCCGTCCTGCCAGCCTTTGAAACGAGTCAGATCTCTGAAATAATCAGGAAACTGTTCGTTCCTCTGTCTCTGTACACAATCACAGCAAACAGCAGCGATTTAAAGCAGTTATGGAAAATAAATCTCTAGTTCTGTAACCTCACATGTATCAGACCTGTTCCCATCAGTCTGTTTCAGTTCAGGCTTCAGGGTGGTTTTTAAATCAGTTTGAATTAGAGCTGAAGTGTAACGAGGATCGATCCCTGTGGAACTCCAGAGACGCCTCTCGCTTCCTATCTGAGTCTTACAGCTGACCCAGCCTGTGCTGGTTCTGGTCTCTGACCCGGTTCTGGAGGCAGCTCCTCCACAGTGCCGTGGGTCGGTTCTGTACCGGCAGGACAAACTGAAGTGATGCTGTGTTCGTCCTCAGAGCCAAATGGACGGAGACGGAGATCGAGATGCTGCGCCTGGCCGTGCGTCGCTTCGGAGACGACCTCAACAACATCAGCACCGTGATCAAAGAGCGCACCGTGTAAGTCTTAAAGGAGCCACAGCAGGTTCCACTGGGTGTCCAGCAGGGGGAGCATGCACGGTCATCATGGTGACATCTTAAGTGTGACAGCAGCAGCTTTATAAATGCTACACCGACATGGTATTTAGCAGATGCTAGCACTGTACCAGCAAGGTAGTGCTAACGTTAAAGCACTTTACCAACATGGTATTCAGTGAACTAGCGCTGAAGAAGTGCTACACTAACATTGGGTTTAGCAGAAGCTAATGCTAAGTTATATAGAAACATGGTATTTAGCTAAAGCTAGCGCTACATGAGCAAAGTATTTACTTGAAGCTAACGCTGTACAAAGATGGCATAAAGCAGGAGCTAATTGTAAAGCACTAAAATGCTAACTTTAGCCATGTTGGTACCTACCATGCGTCAGTGATGCATTACATCAAAGCTCTACAGTTGAGTATTGCTAATTCTGTTGCTGATTTTGTCTATTTAACCAAAAGCACCAAGAACATAAGTAGATTTTAAACTGTTTACTGTATACCAATGCATTCTGGGTACAGAGTAAACATTTGCTGCACCACATCACATGTGAAGATGGTGAGGAGAGGAAATGGGAAAGCTGTGTCTTCAAAATAAGAGCATGAATATAAACGCCTAACTTTATTCAACTGAAAGTTTACAAAACAGCCAATTATAGCAGTGCTTTAGAATCTATCCAGAAAAATTAATTTAACTGCGCTAAGCGTTTTTAAAGTTAGCAAAAATGCTAATTGAAAGATTAGCTTTGCTGTCAGCATTAGTGGTTTAGCAGGTCAATGGAAGTGTTCCCACTGCTGCTGAAGCCTCTCTGAGCTGCTGGTCAGGTCCAAGCTGAGGTGTACAGAGACAGACCAGAACCAGAACCCAAACTGACAGGTCCAGAACAGATTCCTGGTGTTTAGGATGATGTCATCATTAGGTTGATGTCATCACATGTCTGATGGCCTTCAGTCGTCCTTCTTTCTTGCTGTCGTCATGTTTTTTCTTCTTTGTGGGGGTCCTGATGACCTCTTGACCTCTGTGTCCCATCTCCAGCTGTGAGGTGGAAGCTGATTGGCTAATCTTCTTCTTCTTCTGCAGCGCTCAGATAAAGAGCACAGTGAAGAGGAAGCTGTATGAGGACAGCAGAGTCCCCATCGCCACCGAATCCCCCAAGAAAACTGTGAAGAAGGCCGCGGTTGCTATGGCGCCAGCCCCCGTCCCCGCAGCCCCTGCCATGATTGCCGTACCGACCTCACAGGTCGTCGTGGCGACAGGGATGCAGAACAGCCCGTCGTTAGCCCCGCCCATTAAAAAGCAGAAGACAGCAGGTGAGAGAGGAGCGAGACTGAACATTCTTCATCGTCGTCCTCCTTTTCCTCATCACCCTCCTCTTCCTCCTGCAGACGTCACGCTCAGTGCTCTGAACGACTCGGACGTCAACAGTGACCTGGTGGACATTGAAGGACTCGGGGACGGCTCATCCAACAAGAAGCTCAACTTTGACCAGGGTGGGTAGACATTGCCGTTTGGTTCCGACCCATTTAACCAGAACCAGGAGGTTCTGTATCTGCAGTTCTAACCGTTCTCCCGTTTCCCCCAGAGAGCCTGAACCTGGACTCCAGCCTCATCATGAACTCCAGTGACCTTCCTCTGCTGTCCCGCTGACCTCTACGCTGAAGCTCCAGCCCCTCCTCTCCCTACAGGCTTTTATTCTGAAAGGACAGTGGAGCCAGTTTTACTGTAGAGGAGGCTGCAGGTTAATTGATCTCCAATCAGAACCAGACTGACCCATTGGGTTCTGGATCTGGTCATCTGATGTTAATAAACAGCTGTTTGTTCTGGGTCAAACATCTGTTGTCTTCTTCTTCTAACATGGAGGACGGTCCAAAACATTTGGACTCTTTATTTGCAGATATTTAGCATTCCGGGGACTCGGGTTGTTTTATTTGGAAATATGTAAATAAAAGATTCATTAATGCTGGAGAAAATAATTTTATACGAACTGTTGAGACTTTACATGCATCCAACCGTTTTTTTTCTAACCAAACTCAAATCAAAGTTCAAATCTCTCACATATTCTCTCTCCAGCTTAAAAAAAAATCTGAAAAGTTCTGTTGATTCTGACCCAAAACATAAGTGTGGTTCTGGTTTAACTTCAGACAGGTATGTGTAAACGTCTGGCCAGTAGCGACAGTGCCAAATTTTGCTGTGCTAAACCAGAAATGCTAGTTAAACTAGTGCTAATCCAACATGGTATTTAGCAGAAGCTAATGCTAAACACAGAGACTTTATTCAACATAAAGTTTACAGCCAATAAATTAATAGTTAAGAATTAATTTACGGGAAACTGTGGTAAATGTTTTCAAAGTTAGCACTAAGCTAACAATTAGCTTTGGAAGAAGTCATGAGTTGAGAGCGTTGTTCTGTTTGATGGAACAGACTTTATTTCACTGGCAGCTTTTATAAACAATATATATCATGATATTTATCGGGTCGGTTCTCCGCGGTGGAACCGGGCCGGGAATGGATCAGAAAAATATGTCGTCTCCTCTGAGCTCAAAGAAAAGCAGAAATATTTACAATGAAATCAGGACTGATGTGCTTTTAGTTCCCTTTATCTCCGCGCTTCAAACCCGGACCAGAACCAGAACTCACTTCTACAAGTCAAACTGGTTCAAGAGAATTCAGCCGGGATTCCTCCAGGTTCTCCACGGTTCTGATCCGGAGCATCAGAACCAGCCAAATTAAACAGGATCTGCAGAACCCAGTCTGGTTCTAACCAGAACCAGGCCAGGTTCTGATCGGGGAACATCTGAACACTTTGGTCTTCCAGAGTCAAACTTAATACTGAATCGGGTTCTTGTGTCTTTGCTACAGTGGTTCTGGTCCAACTGAAACCAGCCAGGTCCAATCAGACCTCAGTGTGGAACCAGAACCTGAAATCGGATCAGGACTCTCCAGAATCCCACTTCGACTATTTTTTGGCTTAGAAAGCTTCTGTGAAGCAGAAGTTCTGGTCCAATTCTTCTGCGTCCCGCTTGGATCCAGCTACAGAACCAGTTCTTAATGGGTCCATCAAAACCGGTTCTTCTTCATGGGTCCATCAGAACCAGGATGGAGGGGAAATGTGCAAATAAGAGAAAACCACAGAAAGTCCAGTTAAAGCTACTGGTCGGTTCTATTCTGCTTCATACCCCATTCAGCTAATCAGAACCGTGTTCTATGAAGCAGATTGGACTCTGAGACGGAAACCGAACCAGAAATAAATCAGAACCAGCAAAAACAGGATCAAAACGGTTCTGCTGCTCCAGCTCGATTCTGTTCTTCACAGGAAAATAAAGAGAAACGGAGGTCCAGTCCGCAGAACCGGACCGGTTCAGGCACAGCGATGGATGAAGTAGAAAACTGTACAACTGTCAAAGTGCAGAAGCTGGAAGCAGAAGAAGAACCGGACCTGGTTCTGGACAGACAGAACCTGGTCGGGTCAGGTAACCAGCGGCGCCACCTGCTGACCGCTGCAGCTCATAAACCATCAGGATGACGATGACGATGATGATGTGCAAATATCGCATGGTGTTGGGTATTCTGGTTCTGGGAGATCAGAACCGGTTCTGGTTCTGAGTGGTGAGGCTCTACCAGATGTCCCCATTGTCATGGGAACAGGAGGTCCAGCTCCAGCAGCCTGGATGGGGTCAAAGTTCACCTGGAGTCCAGAGCGGACAGAACTGAACCCTGTGAAGTTTGGTGGTGTGGTCATGGTTTGTCACCGGACCGGGTCACCAACAGAAGCAGGACCCAGACAGAATGGCCTAGTCAAAGTCTGGTTCGTTAGAGAACTGCGCAGGACCATCCGGGTTGGACCAGAACTCCTGGTGGAAACGGGACTGAGCAGAACGTCGTCATGGAAAAGGGGATTAATGCACCAGACCACAGAACCAGAACCACTTTCTATACAAGATTTATGATTAACACAGAGACCGGTTCTGACCCGGTTCTGACCCAGAACGGCTCTGGAGCTGAGACCGAGTCGCGTTCATCAGAACCTCAGAGTTCTGGTCCGGTGCCTCCAGACGGTGCAGGGTCAAAGGTCAGGAGCAGACCTGTTCTGGGTCAATCTGGGCCCTTACAGCGCCGTGGGGACGCGTTTCCTCCTGGGGACACGTCCAGCGCGCCCCCTGACCTCCGTCCCCAGATGGGCGGTGGAGCAGCCAGCAGGGGGAGCCGCTGAGCAAGTCTGCAGGAAGGGGCGGGGCTTACAGTGATGCTGGCAGTTGATTGGGCAGAAACCAGGTGGTGGCGATGCATTGGGGGTGGTGCTCTAGGGGTGCTGGTGAGGGGAGAAGGTGGGGGGAGGGGACAGGGTCAGTGGACGGGGCTGGGGGCTGACGCCCCCTACAGGCGGAGCGTCCACGGTTGTCTGGGAGACGCTGCGGAGGATGGAGAGGACGATGAGTTCAGGACTGACTGACCCCACCTGAGCGTCTGCGCTGAGCCTCACCTGACAGTGTAGCTGCTGCCGCGGTGAGCGGGGTCCGTCACCCCAGCAACAAACAGCTTCTTCGGTGGCCCGTCCGAATCGACACCACCTGAAAAACAGAAGCCAGTTAGCGAGCCGGCCCGGATTCTGGTCCTGGAGGCGTCCGAACTGGAATGGCACTACCTTTCCTCTTCAGGGGCGTCAGCAGTGGCCATCTTACGGCGGTGGTGGGTCTGGCGGCGGCGGCGGGTCTGTGGGTCAAACACACACAAAAAAAAAAAAAAATCAAAGCAGCGCCTCACACTGGAGATCCAGATGAAATCAGGTGGATCAGAACCTGAACCTCCGGGTCGGGCTGGGCGACGAGTTGGGTGTGATGCCGCTGTCCTGAGATGGAAACCACTGCAGGACACACAAAGCGTCAGAGTGTAATCTGGATCCCTTAATCTGGATTATCAGACTCCGTTTAAACATTTGAACCCCTCAATACTTGTTAATCCTGATAATCTAAACCACATATGAATCCTAATCTGGATTTAGTTTCAGGGATGAAATCCAATAAATCTGCTTTAAATTGGGTCTAATCTGGATTCCTGAAGGTATTGAGGTATAACTCGATACCTTCAAACTGATGTAGGTTAGTCTGACTAATATGAGTTTATATTGATCAAAAATTTAATCCAGATTCTGCCGGAATCCGGCTGTTTAATCTAGATTAAATCCAAAGTCATCCAGAAAATTTGACCCTGCTATTTTTTAATCTAGATTGATTGAAAACTTTAGCAGGATTATTTTCATTGTCTGAACACTCAAAACTAGATTCAGTCTAAACTTTAAGATCCCACTAATCTAGTCTAAATTAATCTGATCTAGTCTAATCTAGATTAAATCCAGATGGGTTCAATCCTGTAATTTGATCAAACTGACGTGATGCTGTGACCTAGAACATGATCCCAGGTTAAAACATTGAATCGGTTTGAGTTTCTCTGAACAGAATCAATCTTCTCTAACCTGAAACCGGTTTACCTGATCTGGATTCAATGAAACGGAGAGTAAACCGGATCAAGACGGAACCCAGTGTAAACCCTTGAGCTTCTTCGGATAAAATGAGCAAACCACCTGACAGGAAACGGCTTCTACCTTCAAAATAAGAGTGGAGGAACTCACCGTGGAGGTGTGGTCCTGCCACAGGCTGCCTGGCGGCACTGGAACCAGACTGGAAGCACTGGGAAGCAGAAGCGGAGCAGCGGTGAGTCCCTGAAAGGTCAAAGGTCACGGCTTGCAGGCTGAGCGATACCTGAGTCTGTGGATGTTCCCTCGGAGCGTGGTCTCCATGTTCTCCTCCTGTTTCAAACACAAAGTTCAATTAGTCAGTCCCTCAGAGAGGATCATGGGAAACCCGGTAAACTTTGACCCCGACCCTGACTCACCGGCCTCTTGTGGTCCAGTCTGTCCCCGCTCAGGGAGAACGGAGACAAGGGGACGAACTGAGGGGGACACAGAGGACATTAGACTAGGAAACGTTCACTGAACCACAGAGGAAGATTGACTGGATTTAACCTCCTCTGGTTCTGCCTGCTGCCACCTAGTGGCTGCGTAACGTAGCGGCTCCAGACGCTCTGGTCCCGTTCAGGTCCAAGCTTTCTGGCCTGACTGTTCAGAGGTGTTACCGTGGTTACCCACCTGTGAGGGGTTGATGGACACGCTGCTGCGCCGGTACCGAGCCGAACACACGGGGCTGAAGACGGTCATCCCGTCACTGAGAGACCCAGGAGACAAAAACAACATTTGTTCCCACAGCTGCTAAAACAAAAGTCATAATATTATTTTTAATATTTATTTTAATTTGCAGAAAGGAAAGAAAACCCGATTCATTTTAATTAATTGAGCTTCTTGGACAGAATAATCTGAAGTTTTTGCCGTTCTGGTCTGGTGTTTAAATCTGTTTTTATAAAAGCTAAAGATACAACATGAGGACTGATGGAGCAAATATCTAGACAAAATGTTTTTCATGTTCTCAACTTTTTCATTTATATAGTGCCAATTCACATCTTGAGGCACCTTACATTCAATCAGACAAACAGTCCAACTGATACTAGTTATCAAACAGTACAGTAAATTCAATTAATTATTTGAAGTAAAAGTTTCTAATTAAACCCAAGGGATTGAATCAAGTTGTCGACTTGAAGCATTCACTGCTGAACGATAATGTAAAATGAAATTTCTTTTTCATTTTCAGCAGCATGTTTATTTTTAATACGTTTATGGACTTAAAATAATTATGAAGCACAATGGAAAAGAAAACCATAAAAACCAAACATATTTAAAATCACCAATAATCTTATTTTATCCATCATAAAATATCACAACGAAAATCTGCTTTCCCATAAGACACATAAAATAGTGACTTTAAAATTAAAACATTTTATACTAAATTAGAGGTTGAAGTTTATAAAATTTAACGGGATTTGGTACTTCTTATGTGGATGCAGTACCACTCACCTGACATTGGTAATCATGGGGGCGCTGTTTGATCTACGTAGTGCCCCGCCTCCTGCGCCTGCGCATTGGTCTACTTCCATCCGTTCCATCCCTTGACGCGCAGGCCCAGAGGTGGCGGCGTGGTAAGCCGCCCTCCGACGCTCCTACGGCGGTTGAGGGCTGTACTGTAGCCCGGTGGAAGCCCGACCTGCAGGCCTCAGAGGCAGCAGAGTCAGAGCCGCCGCGTCAGCGGACACAACGCCGGAGCTTCGCCCGCTTTACCGCATTTTCCACCGCAAAAACCGTCCGGATCTGAACGGGGATGCGGACTGGAGCGACATTTATCCCCTCAGAACCGATCCAGCTGCTGTACAGTAGAAACGGAAAAACACCGAACCGAAGTAAAATATTTAAAAACGAAGGATTGGGTTCAGTTCCCGGATAAAGTTAACCTCCGACGGCCTGTTTGCTCCCCGTGGGGACTCTTTAAACCCGCTCGGGACTTTCGGGATTAGCTGTTCAGCTAACTTGTTTTTGCAGTAAAACCTCCAACCACAGACCCAAATTCTGTTAAACAGCTGTCCAAACCTGCCGAACGGGGACTGGTTCTCCAGAACACGGAGAGAAGGGTCTTCACATTTTCCTCAGACACGGAGTGGACCCGCCGAAGAGCCCAAAAAACAGAGAAAAATAACAGTTTGGAAGATTTTTACAACATATAGTCCTTCACCAAATACAGGTAGTTGTGGAAGTGGAGAAACAGCGCCGCTCTGTGGCTGCTGGCGGAACTGCAGCTGCGATAAGCATCAGGAGCTGCTGGCTTAGTTTTATGGCAAACAGTTTCTGTCCAAGTCCAGCTCTCTGTAAAGCAGGGCTGCCCAAAGTCGGTCCTGGAGGGCCGGCATCCTGCGTGTTTTACAGTCATGGCCAAAAGTTTTGAGAATGATTCAAATGTTAATATTTACAAAGTCTACTGCTTCAGTTTTTATAATGGCAATTTGCATATACTCCAAAATGTTATAAAGAGTGATCAGCTTAACAGCAATTAATTGCAAAGTCAATATTCGCCTAGAAAATGAACTTTATCCCCCAAAACAAATTTCAACTTCTTCTTCTTCTTCTTTTTTGTTTTATGGCGGTTGGCAAACAACTTTAAGGTGCATTACCTCCACCTTCCAGATTGGAGTATGGATCAAAGGCTCATACCCTCCTCATAATACCCATCCTTCTAAGAAAATTAAAGATACTATCAAACACTACGTCCCCCGATGATCTCTGAAATATCTCTCTAATATCTAATTTATTTTTATTTCTACTTAATTCTCTAAGTAATACCTCTCTTTCTCGTATGTATTTGTTGCATTCTAAGAAAATATGTTGTACTGTTTCTAATTCTCCACAATAACTACAACAACCTGTATTATGTTTATTAATTAACTTAAGAGTACTATTTAATCCTGTATGTCCAAACCTGATTCTTGATATAATATCTTCTTGACTTTTCCTTCTGTTACCTTTTCTATTTTCCCCCACTTTTTTTTGGATACTATAATAAAATCTCACTTTCTCTCCTTTATCCCACTGTTCTTGCCATTTCCCCTTGATGTATTCCTTTACAATATTTTTTATCTCACTTTTACTTATCTTAATACTTAAATCAACAATTTCCTTTCTTGATGCACAAATTTCAACTTCATTGCGGCCCTGCCTTAAAAGGACCAGCTAACATTGTTTCAGTGATTGCTCCATTAACACAGGTGTGGGTGTTGATGAGGACAGGGCTGGAGATCAATCTGTCATGATTAAGTAAGAATGACACCACTGGACACTTTAAAAAGAGGCTGGTGCTTGGCATCATTGTTTCTCTTCTGTTAACCATGGTTATCTCTAAAGAAACACGTGCAGTCATCATTGTACTGCACAAAAATGGCCTGACAGGGAAGAGTATCTTAGCTAGAAATATTGCACCTCAGTCAACAATCTATCACATCATCAAGAACTTCAAGGAGAGAGGTTCCATTGTTGCCATAAAGGCTCCAGGGTGCCCAATAAAGACCAGCAAGCGCCAGGACCGTCTCTTAAAAGTATTTCAGCTGTGGGATTGGGCTACCAGCAGTGCAGAGTGCTCAGGAATGGCAGCAGGCAGGTGTGAGTGCATCTGCACGCACTGTGAGGCAGAGACTCTTGGAGCAAGGCCTGGTCTCAAGGAGGGCAGCAAAGAAGCCATTTCTCTCCAGGAAAAACATCAGGGACAGACTGATATTCTGCAAAAGGTGCAGGGAGTGAACTGCTGAGGACAGGGGTAAAGTCATTTTCTCTGATGAATCCCCTTTCCGATTGTTTGGGACATCTGGAAAACAGCTTGTTCGGAGAAGACGAGGTGAGCACTACCACCAGTCTTGTCTCATGCCAACTGTAAAGCATCCTGAAACCATTGATGTGTGGGGTTGCTTCTCAGCCAAGGGAGTCGGCTCTCTCACAGTCTTGCCTAAAAACACAGCCATGAATAAAGAATGGTACCAGAATGTCCTCCGAGAGCAACTTCTCCCAACCGTCCAAGAGCAGTTTGGTGATGAACAATGCCTTTTCCAGCATGATGGAGCACCTTGCCATAAAGCAAAGATGATAACTAACTGGCTCAGGGAACAAAACATAGAGATTTTGGGTCCATGGCTTGGAAACGCCCCAGATCTTAATCCCATTGAAAACTTGTGGTCAATCAAGAGATGGGTGGACAAACAAAAACCTAGGAATTCTGACAAAATGCAAACATTGATTGTGCAAGAATGGACTTCTGTCAGTCAGGATTTGGTCCAGAAGTTGATTGAGAGCATGCCAGGGAGAATTACAGAGGTCCTGAAGAAGAGGGTTCACTGCAAATATTGACTTGCTGCATTAACTCATTCTGTCAATAAAAGCTTTTGTTACTCATAATATGATTGCAATTGTATTTCTGTATGTGATGAAAACATCTGGCATACACACATGAAAACCAGAGGGCAGCAGATCATGTGAAAATATATTTGTCATTTTCAAAACTTTTGGCCATGACTGTAGTTCTCTCCCTGGTTTAACACAACTGGATCAACTGATGGCTCATTAGAGGCCTAAGAAGAACGCTGAAATGGTTATTACTACCACCAGGGAGAGAACTAAAACATGCAGGATGCTGGCCCTGCTGTAAAGGATAATTAAAAAACTAAAGGATTAATAAAGATCTAGAGAAACTCGGTGACTCCAGTGAATTTATTCAGGCTATATTTATACTAAACAATTTTTATAACTTCTGCAGATCAAATTTCCCGTAAATCTCCATAAATCAGGCAGAGGTTGTTTAAGATTATAAAAAATCTTTATTGTTTTATCCCCAACATCTGCTGGATCAGGGTCAGAACAATCTCCATGACAACGTGTATTTATATAATAAACCTGAAGATGGTTATGGAGCGATTTTTATCAGAACCAAACGTCAAGAAACAGTGAGATGGTGACAGACATGCTGCTGCAGCTGAGTCTGCATGAGGTTCGGAACCGGAACCGTCAGGTTCAGGTTCGGCCTAGCAGTGAGATTCTGCTGCAGCAGGAATGTTTCCGGGTCCCTGAACGCATCACCGTCCATCTGCGCCGAGCCGTCAGTGAATATGTGAAACTCGACACGGGCTCCCATAACGCTTCACCGCCTGGGCGGAACCAGAACCCGGATCCAGTAAACCCTCCCAGCGATCCTACAGGTTCTGCTGCGTTCTGTTGGGCTCGGTTCCGGGTCCAGTCCAATCAGCCTTTGCGTTCACAGTTCATTTTCTGTTGAGTTCTGGAATAGTTCTGGAGGTGTTCTGCGACCCGTTTCCTCCAACCAGCTGAATTTCATTTAATTTAACTTAATTTAATTTAATCAGTAATATCTCTGTAAATGCGCCACAATTAGAAAGATTATCAATTAGTGCCGCTAAAAACAAAGAGATTTAAAATTATTTAACTTCATAAATTGTGTCAATACATGCAAATACAATAATCAATACAAAAAAATAATAAACATAAGACAAAGAAGCTACAACACAATTGATGTAAAACTAAGTTAATTCATTTAGATGGTGAAACAAAGCGGGATGCAAAATGCAAAATCTGTCAAAATGTCGACAGATCAATTTTGTTTTTTAAAATAGATCAGAAAAAAAAAATAAAACAAGTGCTCCAATTTAAAAAAAATAGTTACTAAAAATCAAAGTTAATCTTAATTTTTATTACGTTGTCATGTTAAACAAACGTAAATAAATAGTTTAATCCAGCTGTAGTGCCGTGCTGCTCAGCAGTCACTAACATGGCTGAACCACCCAGCCCTCATCATGATGCTGCCACTCTCCACCAGCTGCTGAGTGTGAATAATAACTGATTATTTCCTGTGTTTTTCTCTGAAGCTGCAAGTCAGGTCTCTCTGTGCGCCTCTTCCTCCTCCTGCAGGATGTCTGTGGGCGGAGGCCTGAGGAAGAGGAGGAGGAAGAGGAGGCTCCAGCCTTCCTCCAGGCCCGCTCCCACAACTCTTCAAGCAAACTTTCCTCCAATGTTTCCGTGAAACAAAAACTGCGACGCTTCGCGTGGCGCGGGAGCAAAAACACGCAGCGGGTCCCCGCGGGGCTGCGGGGCCCGCAGAGGGACGGCGGCATGTCGGGGAGATCCGCAGCCGCCTGGATGTGACTGCGAGGTGGGTCCGAGCTCCGGAGCTTCCCCCGCTGCTGGTAAACAACATGCGGCCGAGGAAAGGCGACCGGAGGCGGGGGAGAGGAGCGACACACCCCGCTGGATCTGGAGGGTTCAACCCGATAGATTACACCAGATTAGATTAGATTAGATTAGATAGATAGATAGAACTTTTAAAAGTTTAGTTCATAATAATGTAATTAAATCTGTTGGTTGAGCTTCTGATTGGTTGGTTTCCAGGAGGATGGAGGGAGGAACAGAGCCAGCAGAGGAGGAGGAGAAGGAGAAGGATCCTAATCACATCCCAGTGGAACACCAGGAGTTTCCCATCATGCACTGGGAGGAGCTGAGCCAGCGGATCGCTGAGCTGGAGAAGCAGGAGCAGGAGAGGACGGAGAAGGTGAGGAAGGTCACATCCTCATCATCATCATCAGAGGTCTGTTAGCTGAGGACTACATTTCCCATGATGCCTAGCAGTTAGAGCAGGAACATGGTGATGTTTTCTCGGTTCTGTTTGGTTCTTGTTGGTCCGGTTTCAGGAGGTTCTGGACCTCCTAGCAGAACTTTTCCTGGTCCATCATTTCAGAACCATCCATCAGAACCGAGGAGTGTGTTTCTGGAGTTTGGGTCGGACTGAAGGTTCTGGTTCTGTGTCTCCAGAGGAGGACGGGGCTGAGGACAGAGAACGTCTGGGAGGACGAGGAGGAAGACATCAGGAGGGGACGAGTCGCCATCTCTACGTCTCGGTAAAAATAATAACAGAACTTTTCTACCTGTCCCTGAATCCATCGCTATCTAGCCCTTCCCCTCCCTGTACCAGCCAATCAGATCCTCTGTCTTCAGTGACTCTGCAGGTCGATGACCTCTTGATGGATCTAAGCAGCAGAAAGCTGAACTTCCTCTCTGTTGACCTCTGACCTCTATTCCAGACTGAACCACAGGAACCTGCAGCTCTGCTTCATCAACAACAGCGACAGCGAGGATGATGAGGAGGAAGGAGCAGAGAGGAAGGTTCATCATCATCATCATCATCATTAAATCTGACCTTTGACCTTTGCCACATCTCCAGAATACCAAAGATATGTTTGCTTTGCAGTTTGCTGACCTCTGACCTTCCGGGCCCCTCAGGTTCCCATGGGAGCAGGACACAATGGTTGCCATGGCAGCGGGTTGAAACAGGAAGTGGCAGCAGCTCTGAGAGCGCTGAGAGACGATCTGCTGGCTGAGCAGCGGCAGCAGGAGGTAAAAACTGGGCCGGAACCAACCGGGTCAGAACCAGAGGCATAGCTGCTCACTGTGTTTGTTTGTGTGTGTGTGTGTGTGTGTGTGTGTGTGTGTGTGTGTGTGTGTGTGTGTGTGTGTCTCAGAGCCAGGCCAGCTGCAGCGGCGTCGCCCAGCGGAAACATCTGGAGCACAGAGAGCTGCAAGATCTGAGCGAGACGCAGCTGATCGGCCTGCGGGGGGCGCTGCAGCAGGAGGTCCACGGTGAGGTCCACGGACAGGGCTGGAGGAGAACTGGGTCAGGACCGGCTCAGGACCTGTTCTGATCCGGTTCCCTCATCTGGTGTAAATCTCAGGATAACGTCTCAGTTCCAGCAGGAAGTTAAATTGATAAAAATATATTTTCTTACAGATTTATTGATCCATCTCCATGTTTGTTTTGAGATAATCAGAGAACAGATCCTCCTCCTCCCTGAGCTGCTGAAATGAACCAAAAACAACCAATCAGAGCTGGGAGGCGGGGCTTAGAGCTGTCAAATACTGATGGTGGAGAAACAACTTACCGTAGCCATGGCTATGCTAACTAGCCTTTGCTAGCTGCAGGTAGCAGAGACAGATAGTGACTGACAGCGCTAACATATTTTAGCTCCATGTTGTTCTCGTTGGTTACCATGACGACACCTGTTGTCTCTGAGCTAGGCATGTGGCGTTGAATGAACCAGTAGAAAAACAGAAATAACAGCTCTAATGTTTCCCTTCCAGCGCTGAGCGCAGAGCTGGTGGCCCAACTGCTGGTCCGGGACCAGCTGAGGACCAAGCAGGATGCCATGCTGCTGGACGTCCAGGACCTGACCTGACTCCAGAACCAGAACCGGGCCGAGCTGCTGTCGGGTCGGGATGCTGCTCTCCGTCCCGGGGGAAACCAACGGACCGAGGTCCAACAGAACCACCCGGAAGGCCTGGATGGAACCAGAACTGGGTCATAATGGACCTCCGGTTCTGCTCAGCGGGTTCTGGAGAACCGCTGATCGACCCAGACCGGAAATCAATCAGTTTGATTAGAAATTAATCAATAAGTTTATTTAACTCAGTGTTTGTTTCTGATCAGATTCAGGTTAAAGTTTAATATTAAACTATATTCATGTTTATATTTTATTCTGAGTTTATGAAATCTGAACAAACGTGAAAAACTGAGGAAAGTTTCACTGTGACTTTATTAAATATGACGAATAAATAATAACAAACTGTTTAAATCTGTATTAAATATATTTGGAGGAAAATGAGATTCTGACCCGGTTCTGTGCATTTCATCTGGAGGTTCTGACACCAACCAGGGTCTCAGGTTCTGTCTGGTTCTGATCGTTTCTGAACCGAGATCAATGGAAACCCGATAAGAACCAGCAGGACCGGGTTCACTTCAGATCGGAAAACAGATGGACTGTCTGAACGGTTCTGGATTCAGAAGAAACATGTTAAATGATGCTGGTCTGGGTCAGAAGAACCAAACAGAACCAGACAGAACCTCTGGTTCTGAATGGATCAGATCATTTTAACGTTATCTTGGTTCTGTTTGGTTCTTGGTCCAGTTCAGGAGGTTCTGGACCTCCTAGCAGAACTTTGTTGGTCCATTGTTTCAGAACCAGCCATCGGAACCGAGTTCCGGTTCCTGCTGCAACTGCTGCTCTGATAACAATCACTATGGGGCGTTCAGGGAGGCTGGGATCATCCAGTGCCACTGGATCACAGATTATGATGATGATGTTGGCGGGGGGGCGGGGCCTGAGGAAGAGGAGGAGCTGCTGCTGCTGAGGTGATGAAGGTGGGGAGAAGCAGAGAGGCGAGGGGAGCGAAGGTGAGCTGAGTTTCCTTCTTTCTAACGGAAAGTTCTGGTTCTGATTTACGGATCAGAACCAGAACCATAAATCATGTCTGTGTTGATCTGAGCGATGAAGATTAAAGTTGTTCCAGAAGATCTTCATCAGGAACATCACAGAATAATCTGAGGATGATGATGATGATGACGGTGACCTGAAGCTTCAAAGATAAAACATGATCAGAACTACATCTACTCTTCCTCATCTTCCTCTTCCTCTTCCTCTCTCTCCTCCTCCTAGTCTTCTTCTTCCCCTTCTTCTTTCACCTCTTCATCCTCTTCCTCTTTCTCCTCCTCTTCCTCTGCAGTCTGTGGATTTGGTTTCATTCTGGCTCATTAATAATTCAGACACGATGAAGGTGATGAAGGTCAAACCCAAATCTGAGGAAGAGGAGGGAGGCTGAGAAAAACTGAAGCTGAATTTAAACATAAAGTTTGATCAGTAATAATAATAATAATCAGCAGCCAAACAGAGCACGAGGCATTCAGGGACCGTTGTTAGTCGTCACATTCAGTGAGCTGCTCTTTATTTTGTCGCCAAGCAGAAATAAATTATTAAAACGTTAAATATTGAAAGAGCTGATCAGTTGGGCGCTACATGAAATAACAAAGCAAGATGCTGGATCAGTCAGAAGGAAAAACAGACACAAAAAGACAACTTTATATTAATCAAATCATATGAAAATTATACAAAAAATCTCTTAAGACCAACATGTTGATCGGCCTGATGAATCAACATATTGATTCATCAGGGCCACACAAAATCACTCCAGGGGCCACAGCTGGCCCCTGGACCACTCTTTGGACACTCTGGTCTAGAATAATGCGCCCCCTGGTGGAATTGTCCTGAACTGTGAGGATCAGCATCAGAGCTGCTGAAATTACAGGTTTGATATTTCCTAAAACGGCATGAATCACCTGAAAAATCAGTTGCTCTCTCAAATTCCTTAATTCCTTAATTCATCTCTCTAAGTGAATATCTGTCAGAATGAGCCGCTCCTGTTTGCTGGGTTCAAACTGCTGGCTCATGCTGTTAGGGTAACAGTGACTGCAGGAATCTGAAGTATTTAAAAATAATAATTGTTTCAATGGAAAGATTCACATTTACACTTTTATTGTGATTTGATGACAGACCGTGTGATTATGATAAAGAAAGAAAACTGCAAAAAAAAAGAAAAAGAAAAGAGAAACTAAAGTAGAAATGGGAACATAAGACAGGAGAACATGCAGCTCAGCAGGAATTAGAGTTTTCCTGACGTTCCCGCTGCTGGAAATCAAACTGTGATCCACATCACAACAAATATCCATCATCCAACTGCTGTGATGTCATCACACACTATAGCCATGGCAACCTGAGGGCTCACCATTGGTCGACTTAAAGCTTCACCTTTGGTTGGAGAAAGTCCGGACTCACCAGTTCAGGAAAATATAAAAATATGGTTGTTATGACAGCTTGTTCAAGCAGTTTGGATGTTCAGTCTTCGGCTTAAATGATGTTCAGGATGAGTGAGCAGAACTTGTACAGTACACCGTGATGACATGAGCACAGAATCAGTTCCATGGCGGCTCAAAGGAATTTGAGACTTGTTCACAGAAATGAGAAACTGCCTGGTTGATACAATCATTGGCAGATTGAACAGAAAGTCTAGAAAATTTCAACCTGGTCTGAGAAATGCACCAAAATCTGGGAGGGCTTTCTGTCTGTCAGCATTTAACCTGGTTCTGGATGTAACCCTGGACTGGTTCTGGACGTAACCCTGACCCAGACTCTCCAGCAGCTGGAACCGACCTGCTGAACGGGGAGGAGAGGCTTCCGGAAAACTGCGTTAATCATTCAGGAGCTAATGGAGCGGGACACAGCCTTCATCAGCAGAACACGGCGGCAGGACGCACAACAAGCTGCAACCACTAATGAGGCTGTTTCTGTGTCCAACAGGTACCGACAGATAGGCAGATAAATAGATAGATGGAACTTGGCTTCTACAATGCCAGTGGATTCAGATTGGGTTGACCTTTAACCCTCAGAGGTTCGTGATGGGTCTGGACCGGGTCTCTACCACCACTCCACACATCAGCTACCTGGGTGCGGTGAGCCTCAACACCTCCACTCCTTATGCCTCCTCCACCTCCTCCACCCTGCCTCCGTCTTCCTGCAGCATCGATGAATCCTACAAGTACGTCTTCCTGCCCGTCTGCTACTCCCTGACCTTTCTGTTCAGCCTGGTGCTGAACTCGGTGGTTCTGGTGCGGTCGTGCCGGCCCCATGGTGGCGGCGGGCGGCGCTGGAACACCTCTCTGATCTACATGGTGAACCTGGCCACCACAGACCTGATGTACGGCCTGTCGCTGCCCTTCCTGGTGGCGAGCTACGTGCTGAGGGACCACTGGGTGTTCGGGGACTTCATGTGCCGCCTCGTACGATTCCTCTTCTACTTCAACCTCTACTGCTCCATCTTCTTCCTCACCTGCATCTCTGTGCACAGGTAGGATGCTCTATGTCATGAAGCCATGGATTCCAGTCAGGGGCAAAACAGTTTTCTGATGTGAATGCAGACACATTTTAGCCCCTGTGTGCCTCTGCTACTCATCAGCACAAGCAAATGTTAAGTACAGAAATGTTGACTAGACGTAATTTTTCCACCATGACTATGGCACCCTTTTAGTTCAGTGCCCCTAAGCATAGCATATTTAGCGTTCCCACTTTTTGCACCACTGGCTCCATCAATAAAGCCTCAGATAAACCAAAATTTAGGAAAACTTTCAGGGTTTAATTGTAAGCATTGAAAGTTCCTTTGAATGCTTTGAAGTATTTCTGTTTCTCTCTGAATTATTCCTATTCATTCAGGTGATTTAACAAGCTCCGCCTCCTTCCTCCCAGGAAGGTACACCTGCCCATGTTCATGGACAGTTTGTGTAAATTCCTGGTATTGTTAATTTTTGATTATTTTTACCTTTGAACTAACTGTAAGTCACTAGTGGACAGTAGCTGTGAAACGTCTGAGGGTCTATGGACCTCTGAGCCAATCAGAGGCCTTGAAGCCAGGGGAACCTTGGCCCATTTAACCAGTTGAGTTTAGTATTAAGGCAGAAAAACTGCTGAACAACCTGAACTCATTTTCTGAAGGATTCTAGAAAGCTGCGTGGAAAATGTTCTGGATGTGTTTTCTTTTCTTTTTTGCAAATCTTCTGACTTGAGGAACCCTTTGTTATTTGTTGGGTTCTGGTATTCTGGGTCGGTTCAGTCGACAGCGTGATGCTCGTCAGCCACTGACTTCCTGTGGATTTCCTTCCACTCTGTGATTTTCCAAAGTGTTTTCCTCCGTTGGAAGCTTAATGACGGTTTAGTCACACACCGTTAACTCTGACAGTGCGTGACCCCGTTGGACGGACCAGGGGGTCAATGAGCCCGGGTCTGTCAATAGAACTGCTGAACCTGACAGTCAGTTTTAATGAAAGAAGCTGGAAATCTTGATGAAAATCTAGAAATATTTCATATTCAATTTGTTCTGCAGTATTTGTTTGGTTTCCATCCATAATAATTATCATCCATCCATTACCAAGAAGTTAGACAACAGAAAACAGAAAACTCTGCAGTAAACTGTAAGTTATACTTCCTGAAGTTCTGAAGAGTCCAAATGGAGACAGTTGGACTCTGAAGAACCTCTGAATCTGTCCATGATCCCTTGTAATGTTTATGGGGTTCATGGACATATTATAAGGTGTAGCTATGGAGTCATTTGCTTTTATTCACATGATGAGGTCCTGCTGGTAGTTATGGTGGTTACAATGTTTAGATCTGGTCCCATAACTGGTAAGAGGTGGAATACTGTGGACCTTTGCCTAATTACAGATTGTTGAGGTCCAACTGGCTGCAGCCCAAGCGCTTCTGCGGTAGTACCAGACAGTTTCTGTTGTTCAGATTAATGCATATTAAGGTATACCTGGTGTTTAAACCGTTAAAATAGGCAGTACAAGCATTTTTAGAGGTGGTTTGGAGCACTCATGGATTTCAGCTGTTTACAGGCAGTTATGGTCCCTAATTCCCACAAATACCAGGGGTGCACTACTTTCCCTACAGACCATGTTGAGTCTCTGCAAACAGCTGAGAAGTTCCAGTATCTTGGTGTCTTTTATTTGAAGAGAAGGAGGATAGAGCGAGAGATTAATAAAGACATCATGTCTGCACAGACATGAATGTTGAATGTTGATTCAAGACCTTGATGATTTCTGATAGTGTGTGGTGTGGACAGATTATAAAGTGTAGTTATGGAGTGTGTGTTGGGCTTTACAGGCAGGTATTGGAGCACCTGAAGGTCAACAGACATTCAGGTCTGTTGAATGTTTGCAGACCTTCAGCAGACCTGAAGGTCCTTTCGGACCTCATTAGTTTGGATGTTTTGATGTTTTTGTGTCAGACACCACTTATTGGAATTTAACAGGGTCACATTGTGGGCCTAAGTAGTGTTGAGGGGTCCTGTCTTGGTTTGGTGTAAACAGACATTGCATTGGTCCATTGCTGAAATCATTGATTACTTGAGCGCAGACTAAATAGTATTCGTCTGTCATCAGCATTTAGTCCCTGGTGGAGTTAGAACGAGGTCATGTAAACCAACTCTTGATGTGTCTGCAGGTACCTGGGGATCTGCCATCCAATGAGGACCATCACTCTGGAGAGCAAGCGGGTGGTGAAGGCGACGTGTGCTTCGGTGTGGGTGGTGGTCTTCGTTCTCACCTGTCCTATTTTCAGGTTTGCCCAGACAGGAGACGTTACTAGAAGAGGTTCTGGAGCTGTTGGACCTGAGGGGACGAGGTTTGGAGACAACAGGACTGAGGAGAAGTATGTGAACTGTTGGGACGACGCTATCGATAAGGACTTTCCTGAATATGTCCCATATGGCATTGTCCTTCACCTGCTGGGCTTCTTCGTCCCCTTTGTCATCATCGCTTGGTGCTACTCTCAGGTGGTCCGGACAATATTTCAGAGCCTACGGTCTCCACCCAGTTCAATAGAGGGCGGTGAGGATGGAGCAGTTGGGGACGGAGCAGTTGAAGGAGGTCGAGATCGGGAGAGAACTTCAGTCTCCATCTCTGGATCACAGTACTCCCACTACATCCGGAGGCGGCGCAAATCCATTAAAACCATTGTAACCATCACGCTGCTGTTTGCGCTCTGCTTCCTGCCCTTCCATGTGACCCGGACGTTGTTCCTGCTCCTGCGGCGGGGGCAGCTCGGCGGCTGCAACGCCATGAAGGCCGTCTCCATCTGCTACAAGGTCACCAGGCCTCTGGCCTCCTGCAACGCCTGGCTCAACGCACTGCTCTACTTCCTGACGGGAGATAAGGGTGCCCCCTGCTGCTGGCCAGCGGAACGCACAGTGCACCAGGACAGAAGAAATGGCTCCCTCTGGTGGCCATTAACAATACTGAGGAAGGAAGGAGGCGGAGAGGACGACCAGGAGGCGGCCGAGAAGGTAGCAAGGGAGCTGCAGATGGAGAATGAATCCAAGTCTTCACGGATCATCTTCTAGGACTTTTGAAGATGATCCGGGATCATCTTCAAAGATGATCCGTGCTTATCTTCATGTCAACGGGTTGAGCAACAACGGATTGAGTAACAACCCGTTGACATGTTGCCCTGAACCTCCTCAGTGACTCCTGAGTGTTGATCTGATACAACTTTATCAACAGACCAAGTTTCAGTCGTCTGGTGCAGAGTCCTGATGGCGACCCAGTTCTTTGGTTCTGGTGTGATGAAACAGAGACAGATCCGGAGATGGTTTCCTGGGTCCTCCTGCTCTACAGAAATTACATGTTTCCTCAGTTGTTATGTTTAACAGCTTCCATTGATCATAAGTAACCTGAACATGTCCCATGAAGCATTGCTCCTGGCAGGAAGCTGGTGGGATCATGGATTGGACTTTCATTGTTCTAGATTCTAGAAGATGCTGCATCTGATAGACCCGTCAACCTCCACGTTTATCTTCACCAATGTGAGATTAGGATTGGGAGACTGGGATTAAAGGTGGATTACAAACATTTTAACCCAACCTTCCCTCAGAAGCTGTGAGTGAGCCACTCCAAGTCGGACCGGCTGTGGTTCTGGTGTCCCTGTTGTTTTAATCTCAGGTGGTTTCTCCTTTCGGACCTCATTAGTTTGGATGTTTTGATGTTTTTGTGTCAGAATTAAAGTGTTTGTGACTCCAGCTTTTGTCCATCCTTCGTGATACCAAGAAGATCTGTTTTCTCACACAGATCAATAATCGGGTCATCTCTGTTTAGATTGAACCTCCTTTAAGAATTTTAGATGTGTTTTAATTGAAACATGAACCACATGGCAACAATCAGCCAATCATGACCGTTCTCCAGATTTTCTGTGTAGATCCTGGCACGAAGAGTTTACCTGTTATTAGTTTACTCATTTATTATAAATCTGCCATTAATCATTCAATATTAATAAAAGAACATGAATTAATAATGAATTTATGTTAATTTATTGTGAGTTAAAAGTTGCAATCTGAAGCTGATGGTGAAATAAAAATAAAACAATTAGTAGATAAAATATAAAATAAATTCATCTGCATGGCCGATTTTACACAATAAACTTTATTTATGCCATCAAAACAGATTAATGGAAATCATTTTATATAGTGATGATAATGATGTAATACTGAGATAATTATGATGATAATCAGTGTTCAAAGTGTAACATGAGCTAAAGAAGTGTTTTCCACAGTGGAGACCGCAGCCACCTGGGGCGCTAGACGGCCTCAGAAAAATGGATCATAGATTGAATCTTAAACGTCAGAAATTTTTAATCATAATTTTTTAGATGATAAAAAAATATGACCTAATCTGTTTTCAAATCATAATTCTATAAGTTTTTAAAACATTATTGAAATGTTATTTGTCATGCTCATCTCACTGATTCATTAAGGTGCTTTGCTGCTTAAGCTAGCATAGCAGCAAAATGGAAAAGTTTCTAACCAGAAACAAACTGAAGGAACAGTCCAGCAGCCGATTCCTTCAGGAAACTGCTGCAGAGAAACCCTAATAACCTAATAATTTATTACAAATTAATGTAGTAATTACCGAATAGTAACTAAAAATGAGAAAAAACATCCCGCAAGTCGATGTTTCTTGACATGTTTTGGGTTTCTGTTTGGGGAAACAGAAACCCAAACAGTTTCTGAGTTCCCAGCCCAGGACTGGGAACTCCTGAGCTAAAGAATCACAGAGGTAGTTCCAGGTCATAACCAGCAGATGGCGTCAGAGTTACAGACAAGATAGAGAGGTTCTCTGGGTCTCAGTAGAACCAAATGGACCTCCTCATCAGCCTATCTGCTCCCACCGGGTGGTGCTCACCAGCCTGTAGTTGAACTCCCGGTAGTTTTCTGGGTGAACCTGTCTCTGCCTCCAGACCTCCTCGTAGAGGCTGCGGACTGCCGGCTGGAGCGGCGGGAAGCCGGCGGAACCAGCCAGCGAATCGCAGTATTCCCATTGGTCCTGGTCCAACTTTAGCAAGTGGTGGCGCTGGACCCCGGCCTCCAGTTTCCTCTGCTGCTCCCTCTGCACCGCTTCCTCCATCTGCTCCTGAGGCGGCACGGCAACCGATCCGTCCAGCACCGCCAGAGCGAACTGGACCTGAGGAGAGCAGAACCGTCTGAGACCGCTCCCCAAGGTTTTTCACTGGTGGATGCTACGGCTCACCTGGCAGTCGAAGTTGGGGAAAGGGCAGATGATCTTACAGATGCCAATGAAGATCAGTGAAGGGAAAGCGGGAGGCATCATGTAGCGGTACAGAGGGGACACCACATGGTTCTGGATCTCCAGACCCAGCCGGGCCGAGTCCAGGAACGGGTAGCTGAAGTTGTACCCAGTGCAGAAAATCAAAACATCAGCCTGACACACAGAGCCGTCCTGAGGGGAACATTTGAACCAATCATAGGGAGGTTTCACTTCAACATGAAACATTCTAAGGTTCTGGAACCAGAAACGGAGCCAAAGTGATTGGTTCTGCAGGACGGGCTCACCTGAAGGCGGATGGTTCCGTCGTCCTGGACCGCCACCACGCAGCTCGCCTGCTGGATCCCAGGAGGAAGAGGAACGATCAACGGAGGGTTCCGGTGACTCAGAGTCACCTGCAGAGAAAACACTTTCTCATTGGTTGATTTGGACTCTGAAGTCATCGGACAGGAACAAGGAGGACACGTTTAGCTCTGGAGAACTCCGAGTTAAAAATGGTTTATGGTTTTAATGAACTCTGATGATACCTTGGCTCCAACCTTGACCAACTCAATGGAAATATCCAGTCCGGAAGCTTTTGCTCCCAGAACCACCACCGTTTGACCCGAGAACGGCTCAGCGAAGCGGTACGAGTGACTGTGGAGAACCGTTCCTGCAAACACACAGTGTTTATCGAAAGTCTTTACTCTGTTTGACATGACATTCCCTGACTCAGAGAAACAAGGTACCTTTAAAGTTCTGTATCCCTGGGATGTTTGGGATGTGAGGGTCCGAGTAATGCCTGAGGACACAGACATTCAACCTTTGAGACCTTACGTCGAAGCAACAGTGATTCCCAGTGGCAAGAGGTGGAATAACATTCTGTTTTTAAGCCCTACAAGGAATTACAAGAAACATCAGGTGTCCCTGTAATTCTGTGGTTAGAAAATGATAATCTGAAATGTTCCACCAACACAGTATTTAGTGGAAGATAATGCTAAATTATTAAATCAACACAGTATTTAGCAAAAGCTAATGCTAAGTGACACAATGTATCATGGGAAGGTGGAGAGTAAAAACCGTCAGTGTCAGTGACCCTCATCACTGACATTGATAAGGAACAGAATCGAGGATAGGGTGAGAGACTCATGTCATGTTTATGGCCTCTATAGTGACTTCTATTACCCAGCGCCACCTTCGCATCACTGCTTGAGGCAAATTCATGACGACGGTCCAAAGCGCTCAACGTTAGACTGGATCAGCCAGAGAGACCCGGCAGAACCAACAGAGGTGAACCGAACTGACTGGGTTTGTTGAAGCTAACAGAGTTTATAGCCAATATGAAAACATGCTTCTGATTTTTCACTTCATTATCATGTAGATACCATGGTAGCAACCTGCTACGCACCCTGAACAGATGAACACTGCATCAAATGTCTCCGTTTTCCGATGACCCGTTGGGTCTGATGATGTTACTTCCCATGTGACCTTGCTCTCCCCGTTCTCTGTTGTCATGGAAACTGGCGTGACGTTTTCCACCGCTGTGTCAAACTGGTGATGAAGGATAAATCGGTTATCTTGACTGGGATGGTTACCGGACTCCGGGATCAGCGGGAAAACTCACCCGGATGTGAGGCCGGATCCGGAAGTTCTCACAGTACCTCTCCAGGTACTGCTGGACCTCCTGGTGGGACAGGAAGCTGCTCAGCTCAGGGTCAAAGGGGAAGTCAGGGAACATCATCACCTCTTTGGGCAGGTTGGTTCTGTTTGGACAGAGAACTTGGTCACAACTCATGAGGAGTCAGATGCTCCCCCTTCTGGCGGACAGGTGACCCTACCTGAGGTCCCTGTACATGCTGCTGAGCACCGGCCTCCCGTTGGGGTACGTCCCGATTCGCTCCTCGTAGCACCAGGTCCCGCCCACATTCCCACTGAGCTCAAACACCACTGGTGGGGCAAAGCTGGTGGGGCGGGACAGGATGTGGCGAGCCGCACAGAGTCCGGCCGCCCCCGCTCCAACCACCGCTACTCGCTGCAGCATCCTGTGGTTCTGGTCCAGAGGGAGGGGCTGGACCTTCCTGGACAGAAACATTCCCACATTAAAGATCCGGGATGGGTCCACAACACCGCCGTTGCCATGGAGCCTTATTCTGGGATGTTATCTTGTCTTTGATCCTCACAGGTTCAAATATGTACATACACCCCTACTGATTATTGTATATATACAGTGGTGGGCACTGCTAACCTAAAAGCTAGCTGTGCTAGCTGTAAAGCACTAATCATGAACATTAGTTCTGCTAATGCTAAATGGTTTAACCAGCATATTAGGCATAAGCTAATGCTAAAGTGCCAAATCAGCATATTTAGTATAAGCTACTGAAGCGCTAAAGCAGCATGATGTTTAGTGTAATACTAATGCTAACATGCTATACCAGCATGATATTTCGTATAAGCTAATGCTAAGACACTATGACAACATAATTTTAGTGTAAGCTAAGGCTAATGCTAAACCGCTACACCAACATAATATTTAGCGGAAGCTAACACATCAGGGGTGGGGGGGGTGGAGTTTTGCTTTTGGATTGTTGTTGTACAAGAATATATATATATATTTTTTAAATATATTAAGTAAGGTTATTTTATTTGGAATGGAAAAGTGTGACATTAGTGATACAGAACTTTTATTCGTTGTTAACGTTTTTTTATTACTCAACAGGACATTGGTTGGTCACATAACTGCACTCATCTGACTGGACCCAGTTTGGACTTTGTCCTCGGGAAGACAAGACCGAGGAAACCACGGGGTCACTGATTCACAGAACCGATCAACTTTAATCCACATAACACGAATCAGCAGAAAAACAGAACCAGAACATCTAAAAACAGAATCAGAGCTGCGCCAAAATCTGCCCAAAAACAACTTGGGACCCTTCTAACTTTCTAACTAGCCTGTAACTATCCTATAGCCTATAGCCTGATAACAGTGGTGCGCTGAGCGCTTTAAAGCATCTATAATCGGTAATTAGAGTCATGTTGATCAGTACGATCGATAAAATCATCCGGTACCGAGTGTAATGTCCAGCTTGGTTCCCTGCTGCTCTACGGAGCTGAAGACGGAAGGCGCGTTTCTACCGGGGCGCGATTCAATTCACAACACCGGAAGATTGCTAACGGAAACTGGATGAGTGTTACAGAGAGAATGGTTCACCGTGTTCCCGAAGTAACAGAGGAACTTCCGCTCTGAACCCTTCACAATAAAGGTCCCAACAAAACACACATTTACTGTTACTGATCACATTTCAAAAAGACATTTTACTTTATTGTTTTTCACTTTTTAAATTATGTTTTGAATGTTACGGAATATAATAAGCTTTGTTCCTTTTATATTGTCCAAAATGAAGTAATCAACTAAAAACGTATGTTTGTTCTTTTTGCAATATCTCATGATTCTGAGCTAAAATATTTTCCCTGCAGGGATTATTACTAAGGTATCCTCCAGTATAACCATTTTATTCTTCTAGAACAGTACCTCATTATGGCAGCATGTAGGAGCACATCTGCCACATTGGTTCTGATTTGTTCTTTTCTAAACATGAGTTAATTTTCTGATTGAGGCGTTTTTAATGTTTGGTCATTTATCCTGTGTGGTTCTGGATCAGATGGAAAGATTTCTGATCTTACCTCTTTAAGATTATTTCACTCTGAAGATATTCGGATGATTTGAGTTATGACAACATTTTATTTCTGTTTGGGATGATAAAGTCTCAAACTGAATCTTTGCTCTCAGCAGACAGAAGCTGAGAGTTGGTCTGACCGTGTTTCCAGCGCTGCAGCATCTCCAGGAAACAAACTGAACCCAAACTTTTTATTAGAAAAGAAGAAGAAGAAGAAAGGCAGCATAAACAGGTAGTAAACACAAACTGTTGCAACAGGCCAGGAAACCTTCAGCTAGCTGCAGCTCTGTCCCAATCAAGTCTCCAGCCGGTTCTGATCCGGTCAGTGTCCGTCCACAGAGAGTGTCCATCATTTGGCGGCGGCGTTGCCGTGCTGCGGCGGCTGCTGTGGCGCCTGCTGCTGCTCGGCCAGCGCCTGCTGCAGCCGCGTGCGTTTCCTGGAGTAATGCTGCCAGTGCAGCAGCTGCTGTTCATCGATGAACTTGGCGCACTGAGCATTGACCAGCTCCTTCCTGAAGTGTTCGTACTGCAGCAGCTCCAGCATGTGGAGGCAGTGGGGGTACCTGCAGGGGGAGGGAGAGAGTGAGCACCTAGACCTTCCACTGAGAGGTAGAGAAGAAGAAGAACTAGAGAAACTAGAAGAACTACACCAACTAAGTGAAGAACTATGAAGAATCACTAGATAAAGAACTACAAAAATAGAAAAATACCTAGATATTGAAGAATGAAGGAGGAGGAAGAATGAAGTAAAGTAGAAGTAGAGGAAGAAGAGTTGTGTGAGTCCATCAGAGTCCATAAACTCCCATGAGGGTTGGACTGGGTTCAGGTTCTACCCTCTGACCCAAACCGGGTCGTCCAGAACCTCTCTGGATGATTTCTAAACTAGAATCCGGATCAGGCCTAATTCTGGCTTTCCAGAACCAACATTTAAACTCATAATCTGAACTGGTTCAGTAAAACTGCAGATTGAATTGGATCTAAAACTTGAACAGGTCTGAAGAACCTTCCTAGAGTTCTGACCCGGTTTGGATCGGAGGTCATGGTTCCACTATGTAGTTGATGAAACAATTGGACCTGGGTCAGAGGTTCTGGAGCTTACTTGAGGAACTTGGCGTATTCGGGTTCCTTCCAGTACAGCAGGTACTTGAGGTAGTTGATGAAGGGTCGATCTCTCAGGAACCCTCTCTGGGCCAGGACTGCAATACAAACACATGAACTGGGTCAGCCGCAGACAGACGGGTTCTACAGCAGAACCGTCTCCACAAACCCCATGCTCTCTGTGTTATGTGGCTCCAGTTAGAAGAGAACAGAACCTACGTGGTTCTGACTCAGAAAGGATCAAACACTGACTAAAGGTTACTGCAGGTCAGTCTTGTGAAACCCAAACGGTTTTGACTTGGATTCTGCAGGAACTGGAACTCATCCGGATCATATTAAAAGTTTTTGATTCTCTTCCAGATGAACCAGTTTGGGTTTGGTTCCGGTTCCGCTCAGAATAAACCAATATTTTGGTTAAAACGGTAAAATGCTCCTTTATTGCGCCTCTTGTGGACTGAAACCGGGTCACTTACAGTTCAGGTAGTTCGGGTTGGCCAGACACTGGACGAACTCCAGTTCGGACTGGAACCGGTTCTTAGCCTGGTCGTCTGGAGGACAGAACAGAACAGAACAGAACAGAACCTGACTCAGCAACGAGCACAGCAACAACCAGTAAATTATGTATTTAACAGTCAGTTCCTGCTTTCTTCACCAGACTCCATTTAAAAAAAACATCATTTTAAGGTTGGTTTGTTTTTATTCTACATAAAACTCATCTAGCTAACTAAAAACACTGAATAATACAACTTTACAGATTTCCTTAACCACCGGCGCAACATATTTTAACCTTTCACTGATTTTAATAATGATGAAATTATCTAAACAATTAGCTTCTTAGCCTGCTCTCAAAAGAAGATAACAACGTCCACTAACCAGTTTCCATGGCAACACGGATTCTCCGACCAGATTACGAAGATAAAAAAAAAAGTAATCTCACCAAAAAGATGCTAAGAGACTTTAATACTCAGAGAGTTGATCTTTGTTGGGGTTAGCTGTCCGCCATCAAACATTCATCGATATAACCGTCGTGTATCCACGACTTTTTATTTCAATTTACGGCTTGTGTTGTTCAGTATCTGGACACCAGATGGAGACATTTAACAGCCACAGAGAGCTGAACTGGGATGAGAAAAAGAAAGCAAGTAAGGACTGAAGTTAAAGAACTTTCTGAATGTGTTTTCTCAGTCAGTGTTTTTTTAATGAAAATATTAAAATATTATGGCCACCTATCTAATGATGTGTTTGTCCCACTTTTGCTGCCCCGACCCATTGAGAAATGGATTCCTCCAGACCTCTGAAGGTGTTGTGGTATTGGGTATTAAGACTTGTGGAGCACATCCTTGAAAAGTTTAAAATCCACTTGTAAAAGTATAGTATAAGACTAATTGAAAACAGCATGTTTAACCACCTTTTTCTATACCAAACTGAAATAGGTGGTACACTCAAATAACACATCCTAGATCTGAATGAATGAAATATTCTCATTGAATACTTTGTTCTGTACAAAGTTGAATGTGCTGACAACAAAATCACACAAAAATCATCAATGGAAATCAAATTTATTAACCAATGGAGGCCTGGATTTGGAGCCACACACAAAATTAAAGTGAAATGTTCCCTTTATTTTTTTGAGCAGTATATATATATATCACCATATATATATATATATATATACATATATATATATATATATATATACATATATATATATATATATATATATATATATATATATATATATATATATATATATATATATATATATATATATATATATATATATATATATATATATATATATATATATATATATCCTAGAAGACATTGAGTCTTAACCAGTGCTGAGCAGATATTAGCAATCACATGATTTATGATTTTTAATATTCTTTAACTAGATTATTATAAAACATGGTCTGTGGATGTTCTGAACGCTGATTGGATGAAACAAAAACATGACTCACTGAGGTCAATTTTGTCACGTTTATTTACAGATGAACTTTTTCATATATAAAACTGTTGGCAACATGATGATAGAAAACTCTGCAAATTACATACAGTATGTACATAATAAAGTATCTATAAATATTTATATTTAGTAACGCAGAGCCGATCCTGTGCAGAGTTCATCAGCTGCATTAAATCTGAGTTTCTTCTGTTTACTGACTGAAAATTTAAAAAGTAAAATAAAAGAAAACCAACCCCAAAAAACAAAGAATCACAAGAGTCAATTAAACCTCTTCATCACACTTCTCGTCATTTCCATGGTAACCTTTGGTTTGGTTTGCTTCTGCTGTGAAAAACCTGCACCAACACCCACCAAGATGTTAGTGGAAAACATGATGCATTGCGGGGAAATCCATCAGGAAGTGAGAAACGTTTGTGATTTAAAGAAGGAGGAACTCATGCCCTGTTTGGACCTTAATCAGAACCATTTGAACTTACAGAACCCGATTCTGTTAGCTCTGTTCTGTTAGTCCTTTTATTGGGTCTTTTCATGGGTTTTCCATCATTCTTCAGTTAAACAACTCAAAATGAAATTTAAATTCCTGGTTGCACTGGTTGGAGTCTATATTTCTGTGTGTGAACTGGATCTGTGTGTACAAACATTCATGAAAGTCTGTGTAATCCCTGTATAATCCAGTGTAATCCAGTGTAATCTGATTAATGATAGGCTGGCAGCGGTATCTGAGCAACCAACACTGGCTAATGAAAAGGAGACTGCTAGCGTTAGCTTTGTAGAGGCTGGTTACTAGCATGTCTAGGCTGGTCATCCAGCCTACTACTTCCTCTGAGGTCTATTAGCACAGTTTGGCTAGAAATAGCTTTGGAGAATCTAGCATTAGCTGTAAATAGGCAAACAACTACCCTGCAAAACCTGGTCACCCCTTTCTTACACTTTAATAGACTTCATCAGGAAAATTGTTGGCATATAATATCTAACCTATTGAATGCTAATGCTACGCTATCCAATTCTAACACTAGCCTGTCCGTACCAATAGACAGCAAAGTAATATATCAATCCAGTTCGTGACCAATCTCTCCAAAATTAACACTAGAGAGTAGCTTCCTTCTTATTTGCCAGTGCTGGTTGCTCAGTTGCTGAATCTGGTTGCTTGGTGCCAGCCAGTCATTATTCAGTAGTAAGATTCAGAATGGATGTGGCCTCCTGTGATAAGGACATAAACTAGCAGTAGACGAGGAAGAGTCCTGACTTCTCTCTGTACTGTGTTGATGAAGTAAAACTGGGAGCGGTTTTTGGAGAACTCTGCGTCCAAAGGCTCAGGACTGGAGGATCCCAGCTGGCAGGAGGTTGTGGGTTCTACATCGGGGAAGTGATGTTGGCCCACAAGGGGAAAGAGTCCAGGGAAAACAGAACGCGGCCCCAGCTGTTGATGGCCAGAGTGATGCAGCAGATCCCGATGATGTTCATCACCACGCCGGTTTTAGCCTGTGGGGGGCGCCGTGCAGCACAACAGCAGGTTATTATTGTGGATCTTCCTTTGCTCTCACAGACAGGGGAGGCACTCACCATGTCGGACACTTTGAGGAAGCCGGAAGAGAAGACGAGTGCGTTGGGGGGCGTGGCCACTGGCAGCATGAAGGCGAAGGAGGCGCTGAGGGTGCAGGGTATCATGACGTAGAGCGGGTTCAGGCTGATGGACTGGGACTGGACCAGAACACAAAACAAAACCTGCTTTTACTCTATGCCATCCACAACCAGCCGTTGGCATCATGCTTAGACCCGCGACTGTTACCATGGAGGCGAGGACGGGCAGGAAGAGCGTTGCCGTGGCGACGTTGCTAGCGCACTCCGTGAAGGTGGTGATGAGGAGGCAGATGATGATGGCGATGGCCCACGACGGGATGGAGTGCAGCGGCGTCATCTGATCGCCGAGCCAGCGGGAAAGACCAGACACCTGTAATCACGTAAACAGACATGATTCTTCCCAGAAGCCTCGCTGTTCTGGAAAGTGACTGGACTACAACATGATGAGGTCATGACTCAGCAATTTAAACTGCAGTGGACCTCTGCCTGTTCACTGAATTTTCTCTGGAATGTAACTTCAAATCATTTGTGTAAAAGTGAAGTTTACCTCGCTGCCTTTAGCCAGAGCAAAGCCGCCCCCCAGCAGGAGGATGATGTCCCACGGCATCTTGTCCTGGGTCACCTGCCAGGTGAGCAGTGGAGGGGCGGGGGCACGGGACAGCCGGCTCTCTGATGGGAGGAGAAACAGCTATAACTGCATGTGAATCCCAGGAAGAGTGAGCTGAGCGAGTTTTACCAGAGTCGGAGCGCCGCCAGAAGCAGAGGTAGCGTGGCGGCTCGGAGGGAAGGATGAACAACAAGATGGCGATGAACAACGAGACGGTGGCGTCGGTGACGAACCTGCAGAGACACACAGAACCAGACTGAACTTACAGAACCCAGCAGAACCAAGCAAACACACACAGCTTGTAGTCAATCTGCTGCAGGTTTTGACACACACAGAACCCAGCAGAACTTAACAGAACCCTTTGAACCCAGTAGAACCGGGCTTTTGTCAATGTGGGAAATGTCTCTGATCTCCTGATCAGCTGCAGTCAGGACCTTATGGACCCGACTTGCTGGGGTCATGAATGACCCAACTGTTTGCACACACTCAGCGACCCGGTCCGTAAAGGGGACATGTCCACACAGTCTCCATGTTGCAGCATCTCTCCGTTTGACCTCTGACCTCTGCAGGGCTTCCATTCTTGAATAAAAGGTCTCAGTTCAGCTCAGGACAGAAGCTGATTAACGTGACTGGAATCCAGAGCGGCCCTGGTTCTGGTCGGGCTTTACTATATATAAAACACCTCAGTTTTGGTGTTGGGGAGGTGGGAACAATATTAGCAGAACCTCAGGGTCCAGAACTTGTAAAATATATCAGCCAACACTACATTGTTCTTACGTGATGCCACACTCACAGGTACATTGTGGCTGCCATCTTGGTAGGTATCTGTAACTAGCTGTCATGGCAGTTGCTGTGGAGTTACTATGGAAACAATAAACGAGCCATAAGCTTAGAACTAGCTCTCGCCTTTTTCCTATCCTATTTACGAACAATGTAAGTACTTACAACTATTACTCAATGACAGTTTTTGAGTTCTCTACTTTCTCTTTGTTGGTCTCAAAGCCATGGTCCATCTGCGCTCTGTGCTGCACTTGCCTACCTAGATGGCGGTTTAGTGGAGCGGATCACTTCCAGTTCAGACTTGTGTCAATTCTGTATTACTGCACTCCAAACGGTCCTTTGGCATGTAAATGTTTTGCACAGTAATGTGATGATGACACATTCATGAAAAATGGAAACTGGATCACGAGTTGGGCTGGACTATTGTTCAGATTCAGATTCTTTCCAGATTCAGATTTTCCTGTGATCTAATGTTTGACCTTTAACCCCAGAATCACTGAGCAGTTGAAATGAACTTGATGTTAATTGTGGTTCCGCAGCAGCTTGGGGTGAAGACCGGACATCTGGACTCACGTCTGGAGGATAAACTGGTTAGCGATCTGAGCTCTGAACATCTGAACCAATCAGACGGCTCCTTGTCTCTGAGCAGAACGATGTCAGGTCTCTGCTGCTGTTTCCTCAGCTGAAGGTCACAGCAGGTCCTGCATAGGGGGAATCTGACCCGTATGTTTGTACGACCTGCAGCTGAACAGCTCTGATCCGATGGATCCTGCTGGGTCCCACTGCTGGGCATCAGCTCCGACTTACAGGAATTTCCCCAGAATCTTCCACTTCTGCTCAGTTTCTCAACAAACCTTCCCACCAGGTAGACCAGTAACTTGGTGGCCTCTGAGTGCCATCATACAATCTTTGCAGTTTATTGAGACAAAAGGTGGAGAAGTTCCAGGGGTGTGAAGACTTTTGTTCTTCACAAAAGAACAAAAGTCTTTGTTCAAAAGTCTAAATTGGCAGTGTGAAGATTTAAAGACTTCACACTGCCGGGGGTTAAGTCCCTGCAGGTTTTCTGAGTTCTGGAGTTTAGACCCTGGACCTATCCGGGTTTAGCACTTCCAATTCTCTGTAATGTTACTCTTCTTTGAAGCTTCTTTCAGATATTTGTTTTGTTTTTATTATCAGGGTCTCTGCTGTGTCCTCTGATGTTGTTGGACGTTTTGGACTGTTTGTGGACTTTGTCCTCTGACAGTTTGTTTGCATCATATCCTGCTGCCTCACATTTGACCGTGACCTGAGGAGACACTGTCAGCTTTAAAGCTGTAGGATGTCTTCCTCTCATTGGCCTTCATTTTCTAGTATTTGCCCTTTTTGCTTCTTGTATTTGGCTGAACTGAAGGAATCTTAGATTTGGCAGCTGAAACTAGAACAACTTGGTTTTTAATTCAACAGTCCAGGTCCAGTGTCTCCTAGTTGTCTCCTGGCTGTCTGTAAGGTGCACCCTGGTGGTGCATCTTTTCACTGAGGAATATTTCTTCTACAGTAACGCTCAGTTTAATGTTTCATGTCAGACTTTGCGTCCTACTTAAAACTGGCCTTTGATCTGGAGTCAGCCGAGTCGTGCAGGTGATCTAAGCCAGTGCAGCGTCACTGGTCAAAGTCGGTGGTTTAAACCATGGACAGGTTTCCCGTGTTTGTTCTTCGCCTCTGGTTCCTGTTTGTTCAGGATGCTTTTGACCTGAGGCGAGATTAGTTTGGATTCATTCATTCCTCTGACCTTTATTCATGTTTTACACTTCATGGACCTTAGAAAACACTATTGAGACCCAGTGAACACCGACCTGTAGAGCTTTGCCTCAGTGGACTATAGACTAGGAGGTGTGAAAAAGACCTTATGGAGATAGTTTACTAATTAGATGTAAGCTAAAGGATCATGTTGGACTCGGTTCTGTTTGCAGGACTCATGCATCTAGAACTCCATCCACGTTGCTTTAGAAATTAACCTTGAATTCCCACGAAGAATGGTATCCAGACTGAAAGACCTTTGGGATTTCAACCCAGGACCAGTTTGCTACAAAGCGCTAATGCTAGCCACTGCTCCTGTATAAATCATCTTCACTTGGCTGAACTCCACAACTACTCACTCTGCTTTGGCGTTGAAGATGTGGGTGGCCCAGCCGTCCATGAAGCGAGGGTCCCTTGTGAACCACAGCACCACCATAAGGACGAAGAGTGCCAGGACGCTGATCTCACCGTAACTCATGGGTCCCAGCCGCCTGTGCTCCTCCCTGAGCGCATCGTACGCGGCCTTCTCCTTGTCGGACTGGGCCAAGCCGCAGCCCAAGGTCTTCTTTAGGCTGTAGAGGAAACAACAGAACGAGGTCAGGGGTCTGCGACCAAGACGAGCTGTCTGTCTTAGGTTTGGAGGAGTGACTAACTTCCAGTCGATGAAGAGGAACTGCAGCCAGAACCAGGACAGGGTCAGCATCAGCAACATGGTAGGGAAGGCGAACACGAACCATGATACAAAGTTGATCACATCGCCGTTCTGAGGAAACAGTCTGCAAAGAAGGCAGAAATCAGCCAATCAGCTGCTGGGAAGATGAAAACACCTTAATGTGGAGATCCCAGTGGAGTCCGTTCCCTGAAAGAACTTTGACAGATCCTCCATCGGTGGCTTTTGGGTCAGCAGGTTCAGCTTCAGCTTATTAAAGCTACTGAATGACTAGTGATGGAAAACTGGAGCTAGTTGTGTATCTAACTAGCAGCTGGTCAATACAGCAGCAACACCTTGACTAAAACCTCTGGTACTTGACAGATCTGAGGTTGGGTTTAGTGTCTGTTCTTACTGGTTCATCTGTCCGATCAGAACCAGGTTGGGCCCAGTTCCTGTCAGGGTGGCAATGCCTCCGATGCTGGCAGCGTAGCACACAGAAAGCAAAAGACCTTTCCTCATCCTCTTCTTCTCCTCCTCTTCATCACTCAGCTCCTCCAGCTCCACCTCCTGCTTAGGTGCCTTGGTGTCTTCTGGGCTGATGACTTCCTCTGATTGACTATGATTAGTTGATAGGTTGAGATCTAGAAATGAATTGATCACATCAGTTGAAATATGAACTGACTAGAGGATCCAGGAGGCCGGGACAGGCTGCGGTGCCAGAATCAGCCGGATGGACTGTGTTGTACCTTTGCTTGGGATGTTTGGGTCGGCCATTTCCTCGATGCTGATGCTCTTCTGCTGATACTCCTGCTGCACAGACACAGTCCTGCTCTGGATCTTCACCATCTCCACGGCAACGCCAAACTCTTTCCTATTGCCAAGGAGCTGTTCGAGGACGGCCTGTACAATGGGGACCATCATGGCGGTGGTGGCTGTGTTGCTGATCCACATCGACAGGAAGGCCGTCACCCCCATGAACCCCAGCATCAGTCTGAAGAAATGGAGGAAAATGGGTTTTACCCATACAGAAACATTAATTGCTAATGTTGCTATCGTTGATATTAAACAGGTGACCTCTGACCCAAACCCCCTCAGATAGGCCTGGACCAGGAGACTCACAGGGCAGGTCGGACTCCGACCAGCAGCAGAACTCTGAGTGCGATCCGTTTGTGGAGGTTCCAGCGCTCCACAGCCACGGCCACCATCAGCCCCCCCACAAACAGCATGTTGGTGTCCTTCAGGTACTGCATGCACACCTGAGTTCACATCGTACAGGTGAGACAACAACAACACGGACACTGCAGAGCTTCGGTGTGGAGTGTGTCCACTCTTACGTTTCTGGACTCCATGATGCCGAGCGCCGGGAACAGGATGGTGGGCAGCAGCGCCGTCACCGCCAGAGGTAGAACCTCCGTGCACCAGTACACCGCCATGAGGGCAATGACATACGCACAGGCCGCTTCCTGCACACAGAGACAGCTGGGACTTCAATATTCCAGTGTTCATCAGAGACTGGAACAAACAGAACCAACTTACGTACAGAAATACAAACTCCATTCAATCCACAATCTACAGACAGATTCAACATCAATTACATCCCAGATTCTGGTTATCAAAATGCTTCTCTATTAGAGAGGCTTTAATCGGTTCTGACCCAGTCTGCCAAGGCCCGATTCGTCTCTGTTAGCAGATCTTGCGCTGTTCTTTCCCGGTTTGTGGAATCACCTCAGGGAGGTACGAGCTGGACCTAGTCGAGTGTGGCTGGTGTACAGGTGATTAGATTGGCAGAGGACGGCAGTCATTGGTTGACCTGGGCATTTATGTCAACAACATCTGAACCATTGTTTACGCAATGAGACCGTAGCAGATGGAGAGCTGCAAATAAATGATTCCATGGTCCAACCTTGAGGTCCAAACGTTTTATCAACTGTGGCAGAAGATCTCAGACAACGTCAACTGAACAGAGCAAACCGCAACAGCTCTATCTGGAGATTTTGGAGAAACTGCTTGCCCAGTGGTATTCAAGCTAGATGACATCATTGATCGTTGACCACAGCTCATACGTGGCCCACAACTTTTCATGCCCTCACAGTGAGGAACACACTGCCAGTGGAGACGGATCCAACCTGGGAGAACCTGACCAGATGTCTACCAGCCAGAGGGAATCTAAGGAGAGGAGTTTAGGTCCGAATAGACCTAAAAGTTTGATGGTGACAGAGTCATCAAGTCCAGCAGAGTGGATTGAGTCGTTGCCTTGCAGCAATCTCTCCTCCTGAGCCTAATTCAGTTTCTTCATTTAATTTTATGTTTGCTTTAAACTCGACTTCAGTATTTTTTTGTCTCTGTGGTGTTGATTTCAACAATTTCACATCAGTTCCCCAGTTTGTGGTCAGGTTCATTCCCAAACAAAATCCCTGAAGAGAGCAGGAAGGTTTTCTCTGGGATGAATTTTGGATGAATTTCGTTTTGTGACATTAAGTCTGAATCATGTTGGGTTTTTTCCCTGTTTTGTGCGGAAATGCACAGCTGCAGTTGGAAACTTGAGGGAAAGACATGCATGATGATGAGGTGAAATGAGGTGTGACGCTTCGGAGTTGTAGAGAGGCTGTTCAGCGTGGGGCTCAGTCCAAACACACCTTCACTGCTTTCATTAACCTTTGCTCACACAGAGGACCAGCATGAAACCGCTCAGAACCAGCTGGCCTGGAGCTGCACAGACAAACAGGCAGCTAAAATAAAGCAGAGCTGGATTCAAATGTTCCTTAAATTAATCTGAATCATCACCCAGTAATCTTTAGGTTATGGTCCTGATAGAAAAAAGTCTTGACTCTCCATTCGGATCTAAACTCCTCCTTCTTTAATCATCACTGATGCTTTAACTAGTTACTCTGCACCAGCAGTAGCTGGGGCAGAGTGTGCCCCTGTTACTACCACCTAGTGGGTATCTGTGGTTGTTATTGCTTCTTTCCCGAGTATTGAGTCGTTCTCGGTTATTTTATGATGTTGGAAATATGATCCTCCATTTCCCAGAAGACCTGACGATCCAGCCTCGTCTCTGCCCATTGAACTGCTGTCTGGTCCAACACTCTAACATCTTCTACTTCCATAATGTGGTCCTCCTCCTTCTTTAACTACTTATTATCTGACTAAACTGATCTGAAATGTCTGAGATCTCTGTGATTAGGACGGACAGCAAATGGTTTCCAACAGCAGCATGAAGTTTTTCTGTCAGGTTCATCCTGTTGGTCTCAGACATAACGAGGTTTCTGGTCTCCAGGAGAACGGATGCTTTACTCAACTTTCTGGACTTTTGTTTCAGTTTTTTGTTTTTTTTCCAGGGATCTCCTGACCTGTTTAATTGATTTCTCTACATTGGTCAATCAGTGACAGGAAGTTGTGAATGAAAGTTGCTGTTCAAACAAGCAGCAGCGGTATATCAACACAGGTTACTGATAACAAGACTCATCCTGCAGAAACGGTCAGTCACAGAGCAATACGATCATCATCATCATCATCATCATCATCATCATCATCATCATCATCATCATCATCATCATCATCATCATCATCATCATCATCATCGCCGTCATCGTCAGATGAAGCTGCTCCTCCATCATGGCCCAATCTAAGGACTCCGTCCAGTCAGAAGTTCTGGGTTCTGCTGTGACTTGTCCATGTTTTACAAACTGACCAGTTAAACCAGTCAGAACCATCAGACACAACAACAAGCTAAACTGATGACTTAGACTAGTTCTGCTGTTGATCTATGCTCAGCTGTGGTAGTTTTAGGTTTTTAATGATCATCTAATGACTGGTTGAACTGACCAAGGTTAACCAGCAGGTTGAACCAGTTAGTAAAGGTTATACAATGTGTTCTGGTTGAACCATTTAATCATACTGGTTAGAGAAGCTCCTGCTAACTGGTTTGTAAACTAGACTACTGGCCGGTAATGTAAAGCCTTTATTTCTGGTAGCTAGTTGCTCCATAACTGGTTCAGTGACTGGTTCACCTACTGGTTACCTTTCAGAAAACTAGATTATGAATATTTCTCATAGTGGAGTAAAATATCACCACATTCAGCTGGTTAGTAGTTAAATTATTTGCTTAACTAGCTGGTTGGTTGACTCAACTGGTTTTGTCCCAGTTAATTTGAACCTTTCATAGTCTAATCATGACTGGTGGAGTTCAGAGTTAGTGTCTGGTAGTTAGACTGGTAACTAGTAGTGGTAATCTGATAGTTTGCATTGGCTAGAACATTATTTAGCTAAACTAATGAAGATAAAGTTCTGTCTAATTAACCTGGTCAGTGTCCTAGTTATTCAAACCAGTGAGTGAACTGGTTGGTTAAAGCTGTCAGGTCATTAAAGTTAGCCACTTAGTCTCTATCTGTTTAGTTAACAGCTTATTGTTTAGCTAGAACTGGTTAGTGTGTTGATTATCTAAGATGGTGAGATTAGTGGTTAACTACACCATTACATATCCTGGTAATTAAATTAGTTAGTTTACTTACACTGAGCAGTTTGAGATACGCTACAGAGGTTAGTCATCTGTACTGTATACAAATTTCAAAAAAATACAAAAAATTCAAAAGAATTTTTTGTATTTTTTTGATTTTTAAAAATGAATTAAACACTAACCAGGTTTAATTATCCTGGTTAGATTAAAGTCTCCACTGGTTGGTTAGTTAAACCTGTTAGTTCAGCTAGTTAGTCTGTCTCACCGTGGTGCTGAGCGCCAGCGGCAGCAGCAGAAACGGGGTGCAGACCAGAACCAAGAGTCCCTTCATCTTCCAGAACTGCTGGAGCATTCTGAGCCCCCGAGGAAGAACCGACATGGAGGAAGATGAAGATGAAGAAGAAGGAGAAGATGAAGATGAGTGAATCTAAGCAATCCGGTCAGAAGTCAGAAGCAACAGAACAGCTCCTCTCTCTATGCTCTCTCCAACACTTTGTGATCCATTTCACAGCCGACACTAAATATTAACTTTATGTGTGTCAGAGCACACACACACACACACACACACACACACACACGCACACACACACACACACGCACACACACGCACCCAAGCACACGCACACATGCACACACACACACACACGCGCACACACACACACACACGCACGCACGCACGCGCGCACGGACACACACACACACACCCCCACACACACACACACACACACACACACACCGTGTCCCTGTAGACTTTATCTACAGGCTCACCAGAACAAACACAGAAGTGGAAATGGGATCTGTTTGCGTCATGTTGGTTCTTCCTGACATTCTTCACCTTTAATAAAAATAAACAGTAAAAATCATCAAAGTCCAGCAGATCCACAGTTTCAGGTGGGTACAAAGTACTAGGTTGTTCAGCAAACTGCAAAATATAAAGTATTTAATCATTAAATAAGTGTTAACAACTAACTCTGGATCAGACACAAAACTGTGAAAAAAACAAACTACTGTATGATTGTCCAAAAGTTTAAACTGGAACAAGAAATGGCTAAATTATATTAAACTGAAGACTAATAATACCAGAGCAGAAACAACTAAAACATGTTGGGATGAAATAATCCCATTTAATCCAGGAATCAAAAAGATTTCACCAGGTTCTGCTGGGTTTACCTGACAGGGTGAAATCCTACAGATCCAGATTATCTTTGAAGACTCTTTATATCATAACTCTTAGCTTATTGTTATTATTATTATCAGCTGTGAAATGAACCCCAGTCAGCTGCATGCTGGCTGTAGTCAGATGGTCCTTTGTTAAATTAATCAACTCTTATGATGGTTTCAGTAAAACTATCTTTATTTCTTTTGTGCGGTAATAAATCAAACATTTCTTAATAAATCTATTTTAAACGTTTCCCTGTTTCTTTCTGTTTGGCCTGAAGTTGTTCTCTGCTCAGCTCCAGTTTCTCCCAGCGTTGGTTCTGCCGTCCTTCAGGGCTTCAGCCGGACCAGAATCTTTTGTCCTGGTTCTTCTGATCCCTGAGCTGCAGACTCAGCTCTGGGAGCTGAGTCTGCAACTGTTGGTTAAACAGTTGGTCCAGTTTAACCAACTGGACCGGACCGCGTAGGCTCCACCAGTTGGGCTGAATGTCAGCAAACAATCAGAGCTAAAGACGCTTCCAGAGGTAACAAATCATACCTCGATGGATTAAATTAAAAATGACAGATTGATCTGATAACGCTGCTTCGTCCTGTGATGGACTCAAGATTTGACCAGCTGCCGTTTCCCCCCTAAACAATGATAGAGATATAATATTCAGCCAGTCCTGATTTATTATTTTCTCCTTACTCTGGTAATTTGATGACTCCATCAGGCTCTGTAGTTGTAGATTACATTATCTGGCAAGGTCACGCTGATTAGGCTCCAGTTTATCCTGTGCTGCCACCCAGTGGACACCAGCTGGTAGTGACATTGCTCTACTGATTTTAATTTTCGATTAATAACATTTCCTAGAACAAATATAAACAACAAAAATGAAAGTACATTAAATACAGAGTGACCACTTCAAGAAGAAGCAGAAGTTTATCACAATAATATTTTAATAGTAGCACAAATTTCTTTATCAGAACCAAAATATGTCGTGATGTCAGAACTTGATGGAAGTTTGATACTTTAGTGTCTCACATTCTTGTTTTTTTGGTTCTTTTTATTTTTAAAATAATTTGATTCAATCATTTTGTATTTCTTTCAATTGATAACACTTAAAAAAAATTCAAAGTAAAAATGTTATATGTTTTACAGCTTTAATAATATCCAAACTATTACTTGATTTTTACTGATGAATTAGTGGCAAGAATAAAATTTTTAACTGAGTTAATTGCACGATCAGTAGTTGATTGATCACATTTTTGACAAAATCAGCAACATTTTCAGTTCAAAAACCATTTTTTGCTGCTAAATTATTGACTTATTAATAGCCCTCAGACCTGAACATCAAACATATTTAAAGTTTTTAATCTTCAGGTTTTTGGAGCAAAGAGTTTTTCTCTCCGTTCATCTTTCCAGAGTTTCTCTGATCTTTCATGGACTCTGGACACTAACATTAGCGTTAGCTGCTACATGTTTAGCATTGAAATGCTATTTCAAGGTAGCATAGGTTCACTAATAGTCTAACTGCTTTTAGCACAACTTGAACCCAACGACAGAAACAGAAATGAAGCCCAGTGGGACCGGAGGAGCTATGGGTCAGATTTACTGCTGTACCAGAAACACCCAAATACAAAGGTCCTGGGCCTAGTAGCCAATGATGTAAATATGTTCATGTCTGAACATATTTACAAACTTTATTCTGGCTTTTTAAGGAGTAATGGCTTCTTTCTCTCTGATTGGCCTTTCAGCCCATGAAGGGACAGAACTGGTTTCACAGTGGAGAATAACTTTCTCTACCTGTTTCAGCAGCTTCTTCACAAGATCTTTAGCTTTAGTTTTGGGGTCGATTCACATATTTCCCAGGAGAACCCGTCTCCTTCCAGAACTCGGTGCTGGCTGGACATTCCCCTCATGTGTATGTGTAGATGTAGTAGTTTGATCAGATGAACTTTCTGCCACCTGCAGATTGGACAGGAGGATGACAGTAAACAGCTTCTGAATGCGGTTCTGGTTTATAACTCTTCCTCTGGGTAAATGGCAGTGAGTTCCAGATGTTGCTGGAGCTGACTGGTATTTTTAGTCTCCTGCTGACATGTTTTCAGTGTCTGCTTTTCATTTGAACATATTTCTACGTTGTGATTTCCCCCAAAGGACTAGCGGTCCTGTTCAGTCGGCTCCAGCTGCTGAGCAAACAGTTCTAGTTTTCCACTGTTCTTCAGATGTGCTGCTCCTCTACGGTATGAAGTTCTTCAGCATGTCGGGGTTTCCAAGATGGTGGAGGTGACGCTATTTGTCACAGAGCTGCGATGTGGGGGCGTTAGGCTGGAACATGGCGGTCAGAACAAGACAAACATCCGCCCACTCTCTCAACTCTGGATGTATGTGGAAAGCACAATGAGGCACAACAGAGTGTAGGATAGGGTTTACCCTCCTCCTGCTGGGTTCAGTCATCTTTACAAGTGGAAAATTTTAAGAAGGTTCCAACATTACGTAAACGACTTTCACCTGAAACCGTCCCTTACTTTCTTTTTGCTGTGTCTATAAAGATAATAGACCCTTTAGATTATCTGATTCCTTTTAGTTTCACTGTCAGACTTTAATCTTGGTTTGGAGGAAGCATTCTAACCTTTAAAAATGTAGCCTATTCATAAAAACGCAAACTTTACTTTGAGAATAGCGAAAAGATGTTGGTTAACTGAAAACTGAGCTGTGCTATTTTGAAACTTTCTTAAGGTGGTTTTTGGATTTTTCTGAGTAAGAGTTAATGTGCTAACGGAGAGGAAACACATTTACCGGTTAAATTCTGACATAGCGAACAATCCCATTCTCTGGTGGGCTTCTGCCTTACCAGAGGCACGAAACTCTGGAATGTTTTCAAACCTCCTGAGGAGGGCTCTCCATTTTTTTTAAATGTGTGCTTCATGCTAGTTACCAACCTTTAATTCCTGTTTATTACAACCGTGCATAGTGTCTGAACTCACACTTTCATGATTCACTCCAAACCATTAGATGGAAACACGGCTAAATTACGTTTCGTTTTTCTTTTTTGCAACATTTTAAATGTTTGCTCAAAATTCACATGACAGTTGGATGGAAACATAGCTATTGTTCTCATTGTTAATTTCAATCATATTTTGTAGGTTTTGGTTGCTTTGCATTGTTGCTTTTAATCAAACTAATCTGTTGTCTTTATTATTTCTTTGCTAAAGCTAGCTGTATTAGCTCATTCTCTTAACATCATGAAGCCTAAAATTGAGAAAAGTTTCATCTGCCAAACGCAACTCTATTTTTTTTATTATTTTATCTGTTTAATGTTAATATAGCTAAATTTTCTAAAAATCCTCAGTCTTTTAAAATTTAGATGTTTCACATTGTTTAGCTCAGCTAGCTAGCCATTTGCTTTAGCTTAGCTTGTTGTTAGAGCAGAAAAGTGGTAGGTTTTTAAGCAAGATATGGGCTTTTCTCAACAACAATAACAACAAAAACAGCCTTTAAAGTTGAATTTCCAGCTTTTAATCTAAACATACTGAGAATAAAACTTATTAAGTTTGTGTCATTAAATCAGTCACTTTCAACGATGCTAACTGAGTAAAAATACTAAATGTTATTGTTTGAAAATAAAATTGTGTAGAATCACAGCCTGATTAGCCTGTCTGTTAACCATAGTCTTATTGGTTTTCTTGTAACTGGATCCTAATCGCTCAGCCTTACTTTGAAAAACATATTTAGGTTTATTGTTGTATCATTTAGCATTAAGTTGTCATACTTTTGGTGTTAGATTTACTTTAGTTATGCTTTTGGTTCGTATTTTTGCCGAAAAAAAACAACTTTTCTCAACATTTATGTTTAGCTTTTGTTGATTTATATATTGTTGCTCTCTGTGGTATTCTGTTATTAATAGTCACTTTATAAAAAAGGCCAAATTCAGCTAAAGTTAACAAACTAAAGCATTCAGAGCCGTCAGTCAGCTTTTTTCTGACTGAATGCTCCATAAATAATCTGACACAGAAAAGATTAATTAGTGAATTTAGTTAGATTTAGTTTCTCCCTGTGGATCATTTGGATCCTGGTAAACGAACATTTTAACTTTAACATCATTTGATTGGAACGTATAGCAGAGACCACAGCCTCCACAACAATCCAGTCAGGGTTGATTATTAACCCGCTAACATGGGGGTGGCAGTTGTTGGGTCCACTACGCTGAACAGCCTGAAGAAGGTTGATCACATCTGGATTTTCTTTTATTATTCTCCGTTTTTCATCTCTTCTTCTCAAGCGAAGTCCAGGTGAGTTTGGGTCAGCTCGTATTTCATCAGAACTTTGTCTGATTGGTTGTTTGGGGAGAAGTCAGTTACATTAATAAAGTCTTGTTTGTAAAGATTAATGGTGAGTGTAATAAATGTGTCCAGATCACCCACTGATCTCTGAATTATGATTGTTGTGGAGAACCTGAACTGTTGGAAAGTGTTTGCGTTTTCATGCTCAGTTCAGTGTTTTCTGCTTTGTGTTTATTCAGAGTACTGCCGTTCAGCCAAAAAAGGTTCTGAAACATTAACCTTTAGTCTCCTGGTAAACACAGCCGCCACATCTGAACCATCCACTGGTTCCGACCCGGACTGACCCGCCTGGGTTCTGCACTGACTGGATATTTACATAAGCGCTGGTTCTGAAAGCTGTTGGACAGTTTGGTGTAAAACAGGATGTTAGGAAATCTGATAGTTCTAAAATCTAATGGATCACATGACAGAGTGTAGAAATGGAGGTGGATCCAAAACTTTAAGCTGGAGGGTCTCATAGTTACATCAGCACAATAACAATAGTTTGCTTCTTCTCATTTTGATGATTGTAGTTTACAAAGGATGAAAACCCAAAATATGTGTTACAGACGCCGGGACCTCAGTGATCAGGCTGTACATAACATCATTTCCTGTCATTAGCACATGCTGGACAGGTCTAGTTAAAGTCTGCCGAGGCTGAACAGAACATTCCCTTTTGCATGCCTGAATTTAAGAATCAATGTTCAGAACCAAAGACGAACACTGCTGACCACCAAGTTAGGTCTGCTAATGCTAAAGGACTAGACCAACACATTATTTAGTTGAAACAAAAGATAATCTGTATGTTCAATATGAACAATATGAATTGGACCATATGGATATCCAACATGTTGATGACACAACATGCACTACAAAACAGTACATAGGAGAAGCTAAGCGCACTTTGTCACTTAGTGATAAAGTGCTAAGTGAGAAAATAGCTCTTACGAGTTAGCAGATTAGCGAAAGTGTGCTGACCACTGTGCAGAACTGGTGTTCAGTCATGTCTGTGTCTGTTTTTCCAGGCTGGCCCTCTGGAAATGAAGCTGTGTCTTCTTCTGCTGCTGTGCCTCAGTCGCCAGGGACTGACTGTAAGAAGAACCGACTCATGGCGTTTCTCTCATTAGCATTCGTGTCTGAACTCTGTTGATGTCTGTTCAGGAAGAACCCGCTACAGCAGCTCCTGAAGTCTCTCCAGTCACAGATGAAGAGGAGGAGAAAAATGTCAGTAACTGTGGGAGAACATTCAGCCATGAGGAACACCGGGCAATAGGGGGCGCTATAGAGCAGTTGGGGTTGAAGATCCTGGAGAAGCTTGCTATCAGCCCACAGCAGCCCAATGTCATCCTCTCCCCTCTCAGCCTGATGTTCGCCCTTGCTCACCTCACCTTAGGTTCACTAGCTTCATTTTCCAGATTGAATCTAGATTTAAACTGAATTATAATGTTGCAGATTAATGCTAACACGCTAACAAGTTTCATTTATCTTTCCTAAGGTTCCCGCAATGAAACAGAAAAGCTTCTCCTACAAAGTCTTCAGGCCCACAACCAGCCATGCTTCCATCATATCCTGGGAAGCCTTGTGCCTCATCTAACCCACAGGTCACTGGAGGTGGCGGCACGCATGTATCTGAGGCCAGGTGGGACCTCAGGAGTGATGGTTCCTCACATTAGCAGAAGTTTCACACATTAGTAACTCTTGTTCTTTCCTCTTCCTCACCTCAGGATTTGAAGTGAAGCTGTCGTTTGTTGAGGAATCTCTGGCCAGGTATCGATTATATTTGGGAACCAAACCCTTAGAATGATAACAGAATTTGAACTACATTGTGTTTAGACAAACTGGATCAATCGTTCATCAAAAATAATTTTCCACACCAGACTTTTGAAAGTTCTGGTTTGATGTTTTGAGAAGTTTGTAATTATTTAAACAAACAGCCATGTTTGTGTGGTCTGGTCTATGCCAGACCTGTTTTCAAACTGTTTTTCTGTCCAGGTACCGGTCCCGGCCCTTCCCTCTGGTCTCTGTGGATGAGGTCAACCAATGGGTGGAGAACGTCACCAATGGAAACATCCCCAACTTCTTGGAAAGCATTCCACATGACGTGGTGCTAATGCTCATTAACGGTGTTTACTTCAAAGGTGAACCCTTCAACCAATCACTCACCAATTAGAAGGGTAATGCAGGGCGTTGGAAGAGGATGACACGTTCCCCTGAGTTTGAACTGAAACTATGCAAGCCATATTTAACAAAAGAAGTCTGCATCTTGACCTGGATTAAAAGTTTGTTTTTCTATATCTGTTTGTCAGGTGAATGGAAGACCCAGTTTGACCCTCAGGTGACCTCAAAGGGAGTGTTTTATCTTGACAGCCAGAACTCAGTCTCAGTGGACATGATGAAATCTGCCCAGTATCCTCTACGCCTGATGAATGACCCTCAGCTGCAGGCACAGGTATCACAACCACCATATGTCATGGAAATCTGATGCTGGGATTAGTTTCTGGTGAACGTCCAAACAAAATTAGTCTTTGTCCCTTGCAGGTTGCCAGCTTTCCCTTCAAAGGAAACACCAGCTTCCTAGTCATCCTTCCCATAGGAAACGTCTCATCGGTGCTTCCCAAGCTAAATATCTCTGACCTCTACAGTCGTCTACCTCAAGAAAAATCAATGCAGGTCAACGTACCAAAGATGAAGCTCCAATATCGACAGGAGCTCGAAGAGGCACTGACCAGCATGGGTGAGGGTAGAAAGCCTCGTGGCACCTCATTGGTTAGTTAGACAGGTAGATTGATGCCTGTTGAAGCATCTCAGGAGTAACTGTGATTCTATTGGTCAGCAGAGACACAGGCTGGAAACCTCACAGTATGGTAGTATGCAATGCAGATATGTCATGATGCATCCAGTCACCCCTTCTTTGTGCCAAAGCAGGAACTTCTGGATTGCTGCATCAGGACGTAGAATAGACTTGACTGTGAATCACCATGGATCAATCCAAACCATTAATCTGATGATATAAACAACTTTTTCCTCCAACACCAAGTTTCCATACTTAAAGTGTCAATATAAAGTACCAAGACACTAACCATCTTATAGCACCAACAGGGTGATGTCCAGTTCTGGTCTGAATGGCCCACTGCTCTGCAGATTTTAGATGTCACTCTGCTTATGCATCGATTCAACGTTCATTAGCAGGGTCCAGTAGAACCAGCTGATGGAGCCAGGACACATGTACATACGCCAATCAGGTGTATGACCATCATCATGTTATGTCTTATAGGTGTAGAATGTGTGAAGAAGGGACAAACACTGATCTATCCTCTGAAAATGGCCAATCTGCTGGTAGTTGTGTGGTTTCCTGTTTTGAGGGTCTGGTCCAGATCTACTGTAGCACCATAGAAACTCTGAAGGACATTGTGTATTTAAATCTCCGTTGAGTTTTTTTCTCCTGTTGTATTTGTCTGTCAGGACTCGGTTCCCTGTTTTCGGGTCCGGACCTCTCTGGGATTTCTGAGCAGCCCCTCAGGGTGTCGAGCGTCCGTCATGCCACCACCATGGAGCTCAGCGAAGAAGGTGTCGAAGCATCCGCCACCACCGTGGTGACCGCGATGCGCTCCATCTCCTTGTTTTCTGTCAACTCCCCTTTCCTGTTTGCCCTTGTTGATGACTTCTCTCTGGCCCCTCTGTTCATGGGCATCGTCACAAACCCCGCCCCCGACAACGACCCCATGCCTAACGACGACCCCAACGGGAATAACACCATGAACGACCAGCCTGGAACCGAGGCGGCCAGGGCAACAGACCTGAACGTCGAGCTCAACAGGTTGCCAGCAGAGGGCAGCACTCCTGGCGGTGGGAAGGAGCAGCTGCAGCAGGTCGATGAACAAGATTGCAGCAGCAGTAAGACTCAAGGAGACGAGCCCTGCTCCAAACCAGACAACTTTGTCCCAATCTGAAAAAAATCATAATAAAGAAATTATACAACATCTCTTCAGATAATTAGAGACACCGACGTCTCCTTTTCAGGTCAATACAACCAACAACTTACAGTGACTAGATAACAGACTGGACAGCTTCTGTAAACCCTCAGTAAGCTAACGCGTTAGCCTGTTTCATAAGACGGACGCATCACGTGATCGAAGTGTAGCTAAAAACCACAATATTCTGACCTGACACAGGTCTGTAACTGATTTACATTTCCTGTTTTTACTAAATCTCTTTATTAAATTTCAAGAATATATTCCAGGGAGTAAAAACAGCCTCTGATAGGAAATATTGTTGGTTTTCTAAAACTGCTACCATGTTCATCAGTAACTGTGAATTGGTTGGCATTTGGACTCTTCATTTAAATAAACTTTACGTTTTTATTGAATAAGGTTTGGTTTTATTTGTTTGATGGACCTTCTGGACCGGAACCTTCTGGATGGAACCAAGATGGACGGTTCCATGTTGCCACAGGCAACAACGGCAGGAAGAAGCAACCTTAAAAGGCTCATCTCCCTTTTTATAGTTTGTGTTTGATTTTAATTTTTTAATCCATTTTGAACGTTTCTGACTAAATCAGTGAGAAACATTTAAACAGAGGAAACTAAGTTTATCTTCTTCCAAAGCTAATAAAAGGAAATTTGTAGATTAAATGATAAATGTTGTAAAAAGTTTTTATTTAACCTAAACTAAGCTGAATGCAGCTTCCGACTCGTAAAGCGGAGCAGTGTGCGCGCCGCCTGCGCGCGACCCCGCGGGTCCAACAGTCTCCGCAGCAGACAGACAGACAGACAGACAGAAAGCAGCAGCGACGTGGACCGTCCGGACCGGAGAGGTGAGTGAACTGCTGCTCCTCTTTTTTGCGTTTTTCCTGAAACTGAAATTATCTGCTGATGGTCAAAAACGTGCAAACTGGATCCAGGCTCCAGTTTGCAGTTTTGGGTCCAGTGACCCAGAACTGTCAGAGAGACACTTGGTGCTTATTTGGACAACTTTGATTTTATTTTTTACATTTAAATCCGAACCGAATCATCCTAGTTTTTATGCTCGTTTTTTCTGAGAGTTGTGCTGAAAAACCCAGTCTTCTTTCTGCGCTGCGGAGCCAAAAACCGCAAACAGCTGCGGCGTTTTTCCACTCCGAGGTTTATATAATGTGAAACAGCAGCACCTCTGGTTCAACTTCAACCATCAGAACCATAAGAACCTCTGAAGAACTCTCATATTTATTCCTGTATGCCTTCAACTGTTTTCATATTCTGATCTAATTCTGGTTCCACACAAAGTAAAATATTTGATATAAAATGTTTTATCAGTTAAAAACCGAAGTAGGAGGGAATTTCCCTGGGAAAACTTTCCATTCCAGGTTTGGCCTTCATGTATTTTAGAAACAATCAATGATTGTTTGTTAAGGAGAGCAAACAAACAAGCACGGTGACGGAGGAGTGATGATGTGGGCTCGTTCTGCAGACACTGAGGACCGATCCATCCCCTGCCACGTGAGACAATGATCCAGATAATAACCCATCAGATCAGGACGGACCTGGAGCTTCCCTGGCGGACAGAACAAGGCGCTGGATGAGTTTAATTTGTTTCTGTTCAGTTTCATGACAGGAAACTTTGAATCACTTTCTTCCCTCCACGGCTCTTGTTTTCGTTTCGAGTTTTAGAGGAAAAAAACTGCTGGCCGGCTCCATCTGGGTTTCCCATCATTCCTGTGTGGTCTGAGGTTTGGTGTGAAGAAGGTCCAGATGTGAGCAGAAAGCAGTCATTGTGCAGTGGAGGCTGTAATCAGAGCGTCTGCTGCCTGTGTCAGCTCAACAGAAACTCTCTCTGCCTCCTCCTGCTGAAAACAGGTTTCTGACCCATGAGGAAAAACGTCTTCTACTCAGCAGATTTGAAATCAGTTCATTTCAGTTCATTTCTTTACTCCAGTTCACAACAAAAGTCTGGAGATGATTTACAGAAGAACTCATTTCAGAACTTCAGCATTCTCTCCTCCTGACCAGCAGGGGGCGACAGTAGACAACCACCTGTGTTATGTCGTTGACTTTACAGCAATCCCTCATACTGAGCATGCATGTAGCGACAGTGGAGAGGAAAACCTCTCTTTAACAGGAAGAACCAGAACCAGGCTCAGAACCAGAACTGGGCTCATTACCAGAACCGGGCTCAGTACCAGCGACAGACTGGAGCTGAGAAAAGACAGAGACACAACAAGAACCAGGAGAACTTTCTATGTTACAGTAAAAAGTTCACAGCAGGAGAGGAGAGTGATCAGGAGATGGCAGCATCATGCCAGCTGATGCCCCGCCTCCAGGAAGGAATCAACCAATCAAAAGCCAGACCAGGTGTAACTTCTATACAGGAAAAATAACTGAACATAAAGTTAACAGTTGAAATAACAGCAAGTACAACAGAGTGGAGAGTAGTAGGAGAAGAAAACGAGAAAAATGGTGAGTTTCTCCTGCAGCAGAACAGTAGAGACGCATCAGGACAACCTGAGAGAGAGGCAGAACAGGACGTCATGTGATTCTGTCTCTTCAGCGACATGGCATCACGGCGTCATGGCATCACGGCATTATGGCATCATGGCGTTCATTTGTTTGTTTTTCAGGATGAAGCGAACAACGTTCCTGCTGGCGTTGGCAGCCGTCCTGAGCATCTGCTGGGCTCAGGTAACCACAGAATGTCTCCTCGTGTTTCAGGGTCTTCAGCTTCCTGCAGATCCCTGTCTGGATCTTTCTGCATGGAGCTGCATGTTCTCCCTGAGCATGTGAAGGTTTTCTCTGGGATCCAGGTCCTGTAGAGAGGGACAGTGTGTGTGTGCATGGTGAGAGGGAGGGGTTCCAGTTGAGCTGGTTGCAGTGAAGACATTCGTCACCTCCAGGCTTTAGTTCTGGTTCTGCTCAGTAAACCCAGCTGTGAAGCCAGAGCTGGGTGTGGCGCCTGTCCGTTCTGATGATTCTGTCCCGGTTTTGTGCAGTCGGACTCCGGAGGTGAGGAGGCAGCCGTGGAGGAGGAACATGTGGAGCTCTTTACCACGCCCGCTACCAAGATGGGCGCCGCCACCTCAGACTTCGGCTACAACCTGTTCCGGGCTTTGACGAGCCGCGAAACTTCGGCCAACCTGTTTCTGTCTCCGATCAGCGTGTCTGCAGTTCTGACCCAGCTGTCCATGGGTGAGTGTACTGGCTCTAACTGGGCCTGAACCAGTTTGCTTTGGATGTTCCCCTCAGTCAGGAACCTTCAGGCACCCCGTGTCCTTATTCCTCCTCTGAAGCATCGTCATAACCAGTGACTCTGCACTTCCCCTCCTGTCCTGCAGGGGGCTCTGAGAACGCCCAGAGGCAGCTGTACCGGGCTCTCCGGTACCACACCCTGCAGGACCCCCAGCTCCAGAACACCCTGAAGGACCTGCTGGCCTCGGTGAACTCCTCAGGCAAAGGCCTGAGCTCAGCCGCTCGGCTCTATGTGACGCGACGTGAGTCCATGTTTACGACCCAAATCGTTTAAAAGGTTCTGGTGTCTCTGACTTACTGAAAGAGTTCAGATCTTCTTGAAAAACACAAAGCTATGCTGACTGTCACTCTTTTGGTTTCCAGGACTCCGTCTGAAGCAGGACTTCTTCAAGCTGGTGGAGCAGCAATATGGCGTCCGCCCCAAGGCGCTGCTGGGCGGAGCCAAAGACACAAAGGAGATTAATGATTGGGTGTCTCAGCAGACGGGAAGGAAGGTCCAACAGTTCCTGACCAAGGCTCTCCCTCGAACAGCCGGCATTAACGCCATCAGTGCCGCCTACTTCAAAGGTATCGACCGTTCATGCAGGAAGAGGAAAAACCTGGTTTGGTGTTTAAACGTGACAGACGGAGGAGTTTCTGACAGACGTGTAAACCTGCAGCTGGTAAAGATCAGACCGGACTCACATCCTGGTGACAAGAAGTTCAGAACCAGTTAAACAGGCAGGACAAATGTTCAGGGATAAAGTGATAACTGTACGACAACAATGTCTTAATAATACAAGAATGAAGCTGTAGTATTACCAGAATAAAGTCATAGTAATATGACAATAAAGTCGTCAACAGCTTTTTTCTTTTTCACAGAATGACTTTTTGTTTTTTCTGGTAATATTACATCATTGCTAATATCTTGAGTATTCTTGTAGTTATTTATTTTAGTCTTATTCTGGCTCTGATACTTTGTCGTAGATCATTGATAGGAATGTAAATAATTAGATCTTCAGTGAGCTGGAGTGGCCACCAGGGGGAAGGAGCAGACAGAGAGTATTTCACATCAGCAGCAGCAGTATTAATGCTTCCTGAAGTTTGGTGGTCAGACCTTGCAGGGTTGTCGGTTCCAATGCCAAACCCTGAGACAGCCACCGGCTGTTACAGCAGCCAGAACCGGACTGATATCTGGGTTTTCCTCCACCAGGGGGATGGGTGACCCGCTTCAGTCAGGGCGGAGTTCAGCAGGACTTCCAGGTGGAAAACGGGGCTCCGGTCCGTGTTCCCATGATGCAACAGGATAACTACCCGGTGAAGATGGGTGTGGACTCTGACCTGAGCTGCACTGTGAGTGTTGTGAGCAGTAGAGCCAAGGAGCTGTTGGCAGAGATCTCAGGAATGTTGTGGTTCCTCCTGCAGATTGCTCAGATCCAGATGCAGAACGATATCAGCATGTTTGTCTTCCTGCCTGATGTCGTGACGACCAACACCACGCTGCTGGAGGAGAGTCTGACGGCCGAGTTCGTTCAGGACCTCTCCATGGCGCTGCAGCCGGCTCGGGTGTCCCTGACGCTGCCTGTCCTGAGGCTTAGTTACTCCACCGACCTGCTGCCGCTGCTTGGCGATCTAGGTGAGTCACCCAGAGGAGCAAAGACCTTCCATTTCACTCAGTCCATGACTGAGGAGATCACTGGTTCTCTGACACAGGACATTCAGTCCTGAGGGAAAGTTAAAGGACTATTCAGTGAAACTGGGAGGAATCTGGGGAACCCAGCAGAACATTCAGCCACACAGCTGACTGGCTCCCAGCATTTAAAAGCAGAACTGTCTGGTTGGTGCGAGGCAGCGGTGACCCAGTGGGACACCGTGGAGCATCAGTCGATCCTCACTCTCCTCATTTCTTCCTGCAGGCCTCAATGACTGGCTGGACAACCAAGAACTGGAGAAGATCTCTGTCCAGTCAGCCAAACTCACCAGCATCAATCATAAGGTTGTCATGGAGACGGCGCCCGAAGGAGCCCAGTACCCCAGCGCCGTCTCAGTGCCCTCCCACCTGACGTACCGAGTGGACCGACCCTTTGTCTACCTGATCCGAGATGAACCGTCAGGAGCACTGCTGTTCATCGGGAAGGTGGTCAACCCCAAAGACCTGACAATTTAACACACACACACACACACACACACACACACACACACACACACACACACATGCACACACACACACACACACACACACACACACACACACACACACACGCACACATACACACACACACACACACACGTGCGCACACCTACACGAACACACACACGTGCACACACACACCCACACACACACACACACACACACACACACACGTGCGCACACACACACAGACACACACATGTTTGCGTGGCCATCTTTGTGGGGACTTTCCATTGACTTTCATTCATTTCTACAGCGTAATCCTAACCATATCCCAAATCCTATCATGCCTAACCCTAATCATTACATACCTAACCCTAACCAAAACTCAATTCACACCTTAGTCCTAAATCTAACCCCTGACCCAAAAACAGTGTTTTCCCTTGTGGGGACCTGGCTTTGGACCCCACAAGGAGCAGTAGGTCCCCACGATGTAGTATATATCAGGAAAATTGTCCCCACAAGGTATCACAAACAAACACGCACACACACACACACGCACATACACACATGTACACACACTCTTAGCAGGTCCTAGGAGGGGTTCCAGCTGTTTGTGATGGCAGATGGTTCGAGGACATTTGATCATATTTTTCATGTTGAAACACAGATGGATCATGCTAATCTGAGAATACTCCTGAAATAATCCACATTAAGAAATGTTTTGTAAGAAACCAAATATCGTCATTTGTTTTAATAACAATAAACATGACAAACTCCAGCAGACGTTTTGTTGTGTTTCTGATGTTGGACATGATCCGGTCGGGATCTCGTTTCGGTTGGAAGTGTGTATGAAGTGATTAGCAGGAACTAAGTCAGGTTTTTTCAGTATTGGTGTGATGTTTGCGGTTTTGAATTGTCAGGAACAGAACCAGAGGTGAGGGAACAATGAATGATGTCAGTGATGAGAGGCCAGAGTGACGGGACCCGAGGCTTAGGGTTAAAGTTTGACCAACTTTATGCAGACGGTCAGATTTAGTAGAGGACTCCGATTTATGAACAACTGAAGAAGTTTCAGCAGGTTTACGACCCAACAGCAGATTTAAATAAATCCCAGCCTCTATCACCTTTAGTCATGACTGCAGTACTCAGAATGTGATGCGCCTGTGTCTCCACCAGAGGGAGACAAGCAGCCTGTAAACCCAGAAACCAGAAGAAATCTGGTTTCTGTTATGTTTTCTTTTCATGTTGTTTTCTTCTTCTGAACCTTCGTCTCTTTTTAGCTGCTAAAATAATAAAAATGATAGAAAATCTAAGAGGCGATCTTTGTAACTGTTTGAGTTTTAATAAAACATTTTGTGTTGAAAACAAAATGTTTCCTGGAAGAAATAAACAAAGCCGCCTTCAGCCGAAAGTTAAAACAGAGGATGAAAAGCTTCCAGCCTGATGGACTAAAACCCAGTTTACCTATAAGCTTTATTTATGTTGTTAGAAATCTTCAGATTTTATATCAACACAGAACATATGAAACTTCGGACTGTCCTGCACCATTCCGTCCAGTAGGGGGCAGTTTAACTCTTCAGGCTTCCTGAACATTTTGTTCTGGGTCTGGTTTTAATTTGATCAGTTCAGAATATCAACTATGTTTATGTAAAAAAAAGAGAATATTTATCCTGGTGGTTTATTTTTGGGTTAAATGTTTATTTTTGTTCCTCTGTCTTTTAAACTAAATCTGGTTGATTTGTTTGCTGACTTCCAGGACATTTTAATGCATTTCCATTACAATTGGATTTTAATATTTTTCAATCCTCTGATGGAAAAATGCCTTTGAAATGTAATTTATATTATATTATTTTAGCAGGTAAATAGGGGCAGTTTTGAAAAATTTTACTTTTAAACAACATTTCACTAAAATACAATGCTGAGAAACTTAAAGGGTTAAGTACGTTTTAATGAATATGTGGAGTCTGAACTGAGTCCATGGGGCTCAGATCTACCAGAACCAGAACCAGCCCGGACGGTTTTGCTGGTATCATCCTGCCGGTATAGCAGCTGTCTCTCAGAGAGAGAAGCTGACTTCCTGTTGGGCTGACCGCTCGGTGTTGCCGACTTCCTGTTGGAGGAAACCAGAAACATTCGGTCTCATCCCAGCTGTGGAGGACGGTGGTGGTGGAGTCATGTTGTGGGCCTCTGTCTGTCTCTGGTCACTTCCATGCAGATGATCTCCAGTTGTCTGCCTGATTTCACCCAAACGGAAATAGTCTCTTTGCTGAAGAGCGAAGTCTGGACTGAAGGAGAAACCTGGACTTCCTCAGACCCTCAGCTTAACCTTTCACCTCTAGTTCTGGTTCTGACTCATGTTGCTGAACAAATTTCCACTTTCCACTTTTACGTAAATGATTACTCATGACTGGATTACTGCATCGCTGCACACACAGTTCAGCAGAACCTTCCTATAAATAGATGCAGGTTCTCTCAGTCTGGACCCGGTCATGGATCGGTACCAGCACTTCCCATTTTCTGTTCTCATCCAGAATCAGAATGTCACTCAGCCTGCTGGGAAAATATCAACAAGTCTAAGCATTTCTGATCAATCCTAATAGTAATTAATGATAATCGTTCTACTGAAGGCAGAAAAACTGCAATAAAAGTATCTAAACCGAAAACATTTAAATCTTAAAATAAATATTTTACATCTTAATTAATTAAATGAAAGAGTTTTGTTTTCATCTTCCACATGTTTCTGGTCTTTTCCATCAGGTTCTGTGTAAACGGATCACCTACAGTGAAAGTGTGTGAGTGACTGTTTAAATATTTGAGGGATAAATGATACTGGTTCCAGGCCCGCGGGTCTGGACCTGCACCGTGTTCCTGTAAGCAGCTCTGTGTCTAAACCAGTCTGTCTGGCAGGAATGCAGGTAAACCCATCGTCTACCTGCCAACAGGAAAATCTTCCTTCAGAACCTCAGACTCTGATCTGGTTCTGATCCGAACTGTCAGAACCAGATCAGAACCAGTGGTGTAGGAGAATAGTTCAAGTTTCATCCCCAGGAAGAGAATCCATGAGTTTCAGGAAGTAAAATTAGTAAAAACTGAACTATGAATCAGATAAACCAGAATTAGCTGCTGATCTGCTGACATGAAGATTAAAATGTTTCCACAGAAGAAGATCATCTAAAGATGGAGGAGGTGGAGTTGCATGATGACGGCGCCGATGACGACCCAGCTTCCAGAAATTAAACGCTTCCTGCCTGGATCACAGAATTTTACACAACAAACATTGAACAAAAGTCCAACCATAACTTCCTGAATCAGCTGAAGCTGAACTGAAAGAAATGGGAAGTGAGAAATCAGGAGGATCAGGATGGAGAATCCAGAAACAAATTAGAGGAACGCTGAATGAGCGAGAGCAAGAGAGAGAAAAACAATGGAGATGAAATCCTGAGGGAGATAATCCAACCAACCAATGAAACATCCAACCAAACAGTCAACCAACCAACCAATCATCCAATCTTTTTTCCATCAACATATTTTCTGTTGATTTTAATCTCTGACAGAAAAAAACTCAAAAAACAATTTTTACTCTTAAAAAACAGTTTATAAAACAAACAAACTTTTATTTTGTTTTACATACGTTTCATTGAATCACATTAATGAAGTCACCGTTTCTGTTCTGAAAAAGACCAGAAGTTTCAATCAAAAATCTTAAACACACTTGTAGAAAAATACATTTTATATGTGTAGTAGAGGTATATAAAATAGGATCGTTGAGCATGAAATTTGGTTCAACGTCTGAAAACACGAAGCAGCAGCAGGAAAGTCCGGACGTTTGCTCTGATCTGAAGAATTCACCAATTATTGTTCCTCTCTTAGAGTCAGGTACACGTCTTCATCAGTCGTTCACCTCATCTTCCTCTTCATTTAGAGCGTTGATCGTTTGAGCAGCACCTAGTGGACGGTAGCAGAACCGCAGCTACTTAAAAGCAGATTTCTGAAGTCAGTCTAAAGTCGATGTGATTTCAGTTTCCCTGCAGCTGTTGTCAGGTTAGAGAGGAGATGTCTGACTTGAGGATGAACTGGAACAGCCTTTCAGACAGAGTCTGGGTTTATGTACATAATGAACCGGGTTCAGGTCAGAACTGCAGTTCACTGCTCATGGAATTTTCTGTCATGATGTTTCTGTGTTCACTTTGAAAGCTGCGCTGTAATTCACAAAGAAAAGTCCCATAAAAACCATTTAAAGATCAGTTTTCTGTCTTTGTTCTGCGTCATGCTGCAGAACCCACTGGTTTCGCAGGATGGGTAAAAAAAATTCTGCATAAAAAACATTTTGTGTACAAAAACTCACAGCAAACATTAGCAGAGGGTGCAGAGTAGTAGAGGCACAAACATAAAAACACTGTCTTGTTAGGGCTGACCGGCTCTTTATGCCAACACCAGAAGAAACAGTGGGCAGCTTCCTGTTCCCGTCAGGAGCACTTCCTGTTGCAGTTAGAAGCACTTCCTGCTTGTCCTTCTGCTGCCTCTCTTCAGGTCTTCATTGGGGTCTGCTCTTTCTCCGGAGCTGTCTGCTCTTTCTCCGGAGCTGTCTGCTCTTTCTCCGGAGCTGTCTGCTCTCCCACCATCTCGTAGCGTCCATTGGTTCTGAGTGGCAGCTGGAAAGCTCCGGCTCGTCTCCTCAGGACGACAATGGTCAGCAGGAAGCAGAGCAGCGCTCCGCAGACAAACACCACCATCAGACCCAGGAACCTGCACACACAGAGCTGCAGTCACTACCTAACACCAACTCTGACTGCTGGGAAATACTTGAAATGACTGATGGCATGAAGCTGAAAGTGAAAGAGGCAAAGAAAGTGCTACAGGTTCACCGTTCCCTGAATCACCAGAGGAATCAGACACTCTGATTTTTGAACTATTCAAAGACATGAAATCATTTTCTGAGCAGATTAAGGGTTTGTTTCATCTTGTGCTCATGACTGGACTGGGACTCTCAGCTCAGGGAAAGAGCACACATGTCCAGATTGCACCTTTGCTCAGCTGTGCTGGTTGCTGGGAGACAGAAAGAGGGGAAGGATGGCCTGCTAAGGCAGCACGATTCAGCTGAACATGATTTAAAACAAAAGAGTTACTGCTTTAACCTTCTGGGGAACTTTGGAGTGAACAATGCTGAACTTCTACCTGATAAACTTGGACTGAGCCCAGGTCTCCTTGGTGGATTCAGGCTGCATCTCCACTTCAACTCAACTCCAGTCCATGTGTCTAGAAAAGTCAGATCCGGTTGCTGAGGTGTGAACGCTAACCAACCTCTGACCTCTGGTCCTACAAACCTTGGCCTGGGTTCGGTTGTAGTGAACTCTCGCTTGGTTTGAATGTGAACACTAAGTGGACCGGAGGCCACTCTAAAAGAAGGAAGTGGACTACAGTGCAGGGCATTCTGGGTAAATATGGCCAAAGCTAACATGCTAGCCTAGCGCTAGCAGGAGAAATGGCTTGTGGTCTTTAGCCAAAGACTAAAGAGAAATTCACCAACCGCTAAAATATGACGCCTCCATTTTAGTTTCCAATGGAGGAGTCAGAAGAAGGAAGAAGGACGTTTTATATGTAATTTCCTTCAGTGGTTCTTGGTGCAGCGCCCCCGCAGGCCAGGAGGGGAACAGGTTGCTCAAAGGGTTTGATTTGACTCAGAGCAGAGGGAAAGAGAACCACAGCAGCTGGAGGTGGAAAAGATAATGAAGTTTTGGTTCCAGTAGAACCAGGTCTACTGGACCATCAGGGGGATAAGCAACCTGAGTTTGGTTATGAACAAGAAATGTTAAAGATTAGGGTGATGGTGCGGAGGCCTTCCAACCTGGTTAATGTAATACCAATAAATTTTTTTTAGCTGATTATTGGGAAGTGAATAATGTTCCTGGGATGACCAGTGGGTGGAGCTGGTACCTCTGTCTGAAGCTGTCCAGGTTGTAGTAGAGACAGGAAGTCCTCTGTCCGCACTTCTGACCCCACAGGATGCAGGTGGTGTCAATGACGCTGCCATAGAGAACCGGGCCGGGCAGGAATGCTGCACAGACAAAAACATTGCACAAGTTGATCTTCTGGTGGCGCCAGTGCTCACAAGGCCACAAACATCTAGCAGCAGCTGGTTCCCTTTAGAACTGAGCCAGTTTCTCTACTGGATGGCAGAACAGCAGCAGAACGTGCAAGAGATTCTGATGGGCCGCCGTCACTCACCGAGGACTCTGAACAGCATGTACTGAACTCCTACAGCAAAGGACTTATCTTCAGGCGGAACTGTCCTGCAGAACAAACGCAAACATGATAAACAGATCCCAGAACAGGATCTGCTATATCAGTGAGTTCCTCTGGATGAACCAGAGAGTTTTATGTGATTTCCTTCCAGACCTGATATTTAATCTCTCCAGTCAACCATTCAAGATAGAAAGCTTTAAAACTCAAGACTGCAGGGAATTCTGGCTGTGAGGAAGGAAACATGGAATGGAATGGGAGGTTTGTGAAGCTCCAGATGAGCCAGAACAGGACAGAGCTGCTGGAAAACAAACAAATTCCCTTCCTGATCTTTGGTTCTGACGGGTTCAACAAACAACCAGCCAGTCAAATATTCATTCATTCATTCATTCATTCATACATCCAATAAACCATCAAACCAACCGGAAGCCAGCTGTGGCTCTCCTACCTGAGTACCATCATGTAGGAGGGCGTCTGGGTGAAGGAGATGATGAAGCTGGTGATCCCCATCAGGATGATGAAGGGCAGCAGGAGGTGGGAACAGCTACTGCCGCAGGTCCCGGGCTGGGCCGAACCAGAACCGTCATAGATGCACCGACAGTTTGTGAAGTTCTATAGAAACAGACAGATGGTCGGGATAATGTTGAGGACACTGTTTCCATGGTAACATTCCTCATCCTGAGCTCTGGTATCAGACTTTAAAAACTATGTGAAAAGAATAGTTTTTTGGGAGTTCAAAACTCTGAAAACAGAATCAAAACACGTGATCCAGTTTACTCCAGAGGTTCTGTTAAACATTTGGGGTGAGAATCATTTCCATCATGATCTGCCAACGACTCTGAGCAACCTTTGACACCATCTTACAGAACATCTTTCTTGTTCCTCAAGGTTTGGTCCTCGCTTGTTTATCATATGAATTTGATATAAAGAAAAAACAAAGAATATCAATCCACTCCATCCACCTTCATTCCTCTCTGCAGCTCCTCACATCACAACTTAAAACCATACAGCTTGTAGTATTAGGTTATTTTGTTTAATAAAACATATTATTATTATTATTATTATTATTATAAATGCATAACAGACGATCAGAACCCGACCACCTGCTTGCATGGCCTGACCCAGGTCACCCCGCTGAGAGTGCAGTATAGCCAACAGGTGAAAACATGTGAATGATGCAAACTCCAAACCACAAAAAACGAATGCACATGATAAATGTACCAAAGTAATGGACTGGAGGAGACTCAGATTGGGCTGTGATTTGATGGTTCTGTTGGTCCGGGGTGAATCTGGAGTTACTGAATCCATATTCAACTCAGTGACTGAAGACTCAGCTCACCGTGGGTTTGTTGTCTGCGTCCATTACTTTGTTCAAACAGCCGGCGTGGCACGGAGACCTGTACTCCTCGCCATTGGAACCGCAGATGGGATTGAACGCGTCCGGAGGACAGCCACAGCCAGCGCTGCACTTTGGGGAACTGTTCCTGGGGACACACACAAACCAATTCAGCCCAACTGAGACCAGAACCAGAACCACACATTGGTGGAGGAGTTTAAAACAAACCCCAAAAAGAACCAGGTCCAACAGAATCTCCTGAGCATGGCTGACTAAAGACTGGCTGTGAGTTATGAATCACTGATGGAGGCGGACGGAGGTGTTACCTGTCAGGGTAAACCTCAGCGACCTTCTGGGTGGAGCAGCCGATGAAGATCATGGGCAGGGCGGAGATCAGGCAGAGCAAGATGGCCGCTGTGCACAGCTTGCTGGCGCCCCTGACTGACATGTTGAACCGTCGCATCAGAGCTCCACCTAGAACCACGCCCAGCACCGCCAGCGGCATCCCGATTCCCCCTGAAGCAGGGAGGCCCAGTTACAGCAAATCGAGTTTATTATTCTAGAACATTCAGCAACATGGCAGCTCAAAGAGCTTCACATCACAAAACAGAAACACAAAGTCATAGAACCATAACTAGAACATCCTGAGTTCTGCTGAGTTCAGAACCATCTGGAGCCACAGCGTTGGCGTTTGCGGCGCTCTCACCGATCATCATGTTGGATAAGGGAATGGTCTGACTGAACTGCTTCTCGATGAACTTGGGCATGAAGGTGGCGAGGCCGGAAACCAGCGCCGCCATGTTGACCAGCGCCAGAACCACCAGCAGGTAGATGGGCCCGCTCAGCGTCCGCAGGGCGATGCGAGGGAAACCTGGGGAATCGGACCTGTTTTAGTTTCAGCTTGGACCAGTTGGGACGTGGAAACACTTCTAGTTTCATTTTTAGGTCAGTCATCTGGAAAACGTTTTCCAGATGAATGTTTTCATTGTTCATCACGCAGTAAACATGAGTGTTCTGCATGTTTACTGGGACTGAGCCAAAGGTCATGATGCAGAGCTCCTGGCTCTGAGACAGCAAACGGTCAGCAGGAAACGGTCAGCAGCAGGCGGTCAGCATCCTGACCCATCCTGACCCAGAGTGGCCTCAGCGGTGTCAAACAGTAAGTGGAAGCAGGGAAAGTGAGTCTTACTTTTAAGGAACTGGAGCAGGGTGAGATCCCTCACGGGGTCGGTCATCGGCGGCGGCTCGATGTCGGTTCTGGACTCCTGGTCGCCCTCTGCATTCTGCACAGAGAGGAACCAGATGAACGGTTCTGGTCTGCAAACGACCATTCACTGGTTGTTTGCAGACAATTCACTGCATTATGCAGACTCTGCAGCTGGTCCTGAACAGCTGGATCTCGGTCAGGTCGTTGCACAACACCGGGTCAGAGCCAAGTCTCTGACTTTCAATTTTAACACCAGGTCCAAATCCAGACAAACTGACTGACTCTCAGTTTGACTTCTTTTCATTACAGAAGAATGAGGCTCATGTCTAAGTCAGAACCTTTCCTGAACCGGTTTCATGTTGTCAGAACTTGATGCTGCTGATCTGACCCACATTTACACAACATGGAGCTGAATGCTGAATACTAAACTTATAAAATATAATTTTCCTTTCATTGCTCTCTCGCTTTGTCTGCCTTGACCGAGAACTAGACTGAACAGGTTTCACAAATAAATCCATGTGTGTATTCATCACTGTAAATTATATTCCCATATAGTCAATGACGCAGCCCATCTTTGGTGGATTAATTTGAGAATTCAGATGTTGTACTTGTGCATTTTCCTGTTTTAACGTTGTGATCGATTGAACATGAGTGGGTCTCGTTTGTGCTGCCTCTGTGGCTCAGGAAGCATAAACACATTCTCATACAGATTCCAGGACGTTTTGCTTCAGAAGGAAATAGAAAGTAAAAATTGTTGCTTATTTTTCAGCTGAAGTCTTTTTGCACTGAACTCACTGAAGTATTTTATAAACTGGAACTCTGTTGCGTAATCTCCTACACAGCTGCATCATTTAGGTGAAAACGTGCAGTTTATATAATGTTTATGCTGCTGCTTGCTAAATGGGGCGGAGCCAAAGCTCGCTGAACTCTCTTTACCTCAACAAGCTGTAGCAGGACTGAGCTCCACTAAGTCATATCTAATGACATTCCTGCCTCCTCTTCTGTCCTCTTCTCCGGCTTCTGTCAACAAACCTGATCCTCTGTTCGGCCATTTCACTGACCTCATCAGATCTTCATCAGGCACAGCGGACCACAGGCGGCCCCCTGCACATAAACTGTGTTCGAGGAAATGACTTCCTCTGGAAAAATCCTCCCAGAGCTGTGAAGAATCCCCTCTGCTCACACATCTGACTGGTGGTCTGCAGGAGCTACGTCTGCCCACAAACATTTTAATCACACACATTAGGCGCTACAGGAATCGTCATGTTGTTGAGCCACAGTGCTTGTTTTCATTATGAGCAACTGAGTCACAGAGGAACAGGATTAGCCTTGAGCGACAGACGCCTCTGGACAACAACAGATCACGGTGGTTAGCACGCTTCTCAGTGTCGCAACTGGAGCAACAGAAGCAATCCTAGCTACAAGGGACCAGACAATGGGACCCAAGCTCCAGGCATTGAACCTGAGGTCCAGAAGGAGCGGAGCAGCTTTCATCCTGAACAGAGTCAACCCAACCAGAGATCTGCTGAGCTGGCCAATTCCTCAAGTGTTGATCTGTTGACTCACAGATCCTCATTCTGTGGGGGTGATGGGTACCTGGTTGCTTTGACAACCTTCCAGTCCTTGTGAACCTGCAGCAGGAGCTGTCTGTATCCTCAGCTGGTAGTTGAACTGGTTCCCAGTGCATGTTGGACTTTGCCTGGACTGGACCACATCTGGAGTGGTGTCATCATGACGACGAGGTTTTCTTAAGGTTGCTTCCTTTGAGGAGACGTCTGGCTCTGTAGGTGGATTAAAGCCATAAGCTTCATCACGGCCTGCAGAGGTTCACAGCTGTTTGGCTCCTCTAGGATCTCTGGACTCAGATGGTGAGGAGTTATGTCATCCATCATGGGACAGTTCAGATCTAGATCAGTCTGAAGGTGTTCCAGTCATGGCCCCATAGGTGGAAAACCCAGAATACTGCATCTCCTTCAGGTCTGAGCCGGAGCCGTTACCTGACTGAACCAAACTCATATGAGCAGAAGACAGTTGCTGGTTGGGTCCACCCTGGACTGGTCTGATCCTCAGTTCATCACAGGGAAACTCAGGAGTCACACAAGAGAGGCAACAATGGAGAGGCAATAGTGGAGAGGCAACCCCCCACCCTACAAACCAAAGATAAACATGGAGACGCTGAACACGCTGTAACTTACAGTGGAATGAAAATGGGGGAAATCATGAAAAATGTCCTAATGTAAAAGTCCTGATCCTCATCTCTACACTCTGCAGACGAAGACAGAATCATCACTAATTTTTACATAATTCTTAACCTCCAACATTCGTGTCATGTAAAGTAACTTTTCATGTAATTCCAGGTTCTGCTGCAGTGAGTAACGGTGTCTGTTCTGGGGTGAAACGGCGGTGGAACGATTCGCCAGCTGATCCTGACTCACCTCTTTGGGCATCTCTCTGGGGAAGAACAGGTACGGCAGAGCAGTGAGGAAGAGGAAGCTGGAGGCGACGAGGAAGCCCAGCCACCAGGCCCCGACCCAGCGGAGGTCTTTCTGTTCCAGCTTTATCTCACCTGGACCGCACACACAAAACACAACTTACATTTAATTTAAACATCCTCCGAATTCAAGAGAAATGATCTCAAACATCATGTTACACATTTCACCATACATCCGTGTGTTATTTGCTGTTTAACTGGTAGAGTCTGTCTGGGAGGAAGATCTAAGATAAATGATTATTAATCACTGGCATTCTGTCACTTTCCCATGAGGCTTTCCATGGAAACTGGATCAGAACCTGTTCAAACCCATCCAGCAGCAATGCTCATGGTTTTACTTTCTCAGGAGTTTAGTTTCTACAGATCTACCAATGATCAGGTGCCAGACTAGGCTCCAGAGGACTTTAGCTGGGCCGTCAACGGGCTTTTACATTAAAATAAATACATGAACTAATGTTCATATAAAATAACCATGTTTAATAATACAAAATCAGCAATAACAGCAACATGTAGAAAAACTAATGTTTCCCATCTCTGAAGTTTATTTCTTTAAATAAAAAGTCAATTTACTCAGGTAAGAGTAGCAATAATAAGTAAATTGTACAGTGTAGTAAAACTACTCCTAATTACCCTTTTTAACAAAAAGTTACTAAATAACAAGTATAAGCTGATATTTTAGCTTGGATTAGCTAGTTTAGCTAACTTTATCTGCATCCAGCAGCATCACTCAACTCGATTTGCTTGGAAAAATCTGCCATGGTCTTTGCATTTTGCTCGTTTTCTGCCATGACTCGACCACACACAGCCATGAGTGGCAGACGAGTCATGCCGTGAGACACACAAACATCTCATGGCATGACTCGTCTGCCTTGAGACATTCTGCACACGTCTCAGTTTCTGCCCTAAAGATGCAAAAACGGTGCAGACATCTTAATCTCCAGTTGCATTTAAAGACGGCTCAGAAAAACACGTTACAACATAACAATAGATTAAACTGTTGTAACGGGAAACTGGGAAAGATATGGGGAACAGAGGGCACAGATAAGGAAGTGTGGGAGGTCCTGATGCATCAAACTGAGATAGAAATAATAGAAAGTTGATCACTCCAAGGTAAAAAATACAACAAAATAAACAGCTTCCAGCCCAGGTCCAGCATGGCTGTCCTCCAATGTGCCAGCTCACAGCAAATGTATCTGAAGGCACATTTAGTCCCGTATTTGCTGAAGTTTGACTTTTAACATCACATTTCATGTTCATTAATGTTACCAGCTGCAGTGCTCAGAATTTCATCCAGGTGAGACTATGAAATCTATTTTCCAGTTTAGGAACCACAGTTCTCTCTAAGAAGCAGAGATAAACTTAAAAAATCAAAAATGAAAATATGCAGATGGTGCTGTCATGCTTACTTTGCTTTTACAAACCAGACTTGAACTCGGAATGCTCGAGGCTCACAGTGGTTGCATGAGCGGGTTGAGAAACAGTTTGTCTGAATGTTTTTGTTTGATATCAGTTGATTTTAAGGTACAATGAAAATCAGAAATGTGTGACCACAGAGAGTGAAAGAGCGGTTGTTGCACAAACACGCTAACAGACGATGACGAGAACTAAAAAACATGAGCTTTGAAAGCCAGAACGGTGAGCAGGTTTTCTTAAAAACCTGGGAGAAAAACTTTATTTCCCAGTCAAATTCAGCAAAGCATCAACTGTCCCATGAAGCTTCGTTGAATTGATCAACTGGTCCCAGTCTCCTGTGGTTACTGGGAGAGAGGCAAGACACCCCATTTAATTGAAATGTCACAGTTTCAATTAAATGTTTAATTAGCAAACTAAATATTTAGCTCCAAACTAAATGCTTATTTGGTAAGCTAAATATTTGCCAATAAGCTCACTTCCACTTATTGGCAAGTGAATTTTGAATATTACCAAAATATTAAGCTCTGAGCTAAATTCTTCACTTCAAACTAAATATTTAATTAGCAAGAAAAACATCTATATTTTGAAACATACCAGTGTTCATTTCTCTCCATAAAAGGTTTGTCATCTATTTAATCAGAGTCTAATTGATCAGCTTCAGTCTGTTCCTGCTGTGTCTGAAGCTGAAACAGACTCTTCAGGACAGATATTAACTGCAGTTTGTCTGGACTGCTTCCACATTTCTGCTTAACCATCTGTTTTCCATTTTCTGTTCTCCTTTGTTGTTTTCAGGGGGACACGAAAAATGTGGATCTGTTGAACTAATTTTGCTAAGACTTTTTCTGAACCCACTTAACTCAGTAAGAAAGGTCCTTCTATCATGGATCCTGCAAAGTAAACAGTTTCTGAAGAACTGTAACCCAGACCTTCAGAAAGCCTGGAGAATTAATTTCACCAACACCTGAAAACTAGGACAGCAGACACTGATGCTCCCTGGTTTTCATATTAATGCTTGGCAGAGTCAGTTATGCTTCCTGATGACGCATTTAAAAACAATGCAAAGTGAAAGTCATCGTGAGTCAGTTTATAATTTCTTTGAAACACTGAGAGGTTGGTGACGTTATTCAAACTGACATTATATAAGATCAGTCACCTGGAGAGTGAAACGTTTGGAAACCACAAATTCATCAGATTGCCGATTTAAACCTTTATCTGCTGGATTTTTATGAATGTCATTCGGCCGCTTCTCTGTTGAAATTCCTCTGTATGTCAATGAGTTTAAGAAGTCATCTGCTCTTCTAGTGAATCAGGCCCAGAATGTGAAGCTTGGCATCAAAGCTCTGTAACAAATATACTTTATCTTAGCGCATGCTGCCTGCTGCCACAGCAGAACAGGAACCAGAACCAGTGGAGGCCACCGGGTCAGCCATCAGAGTTTGACCCAACCCTAACGGACAAACTGAAGCTCAACAGCCCAAAGGCTTAGCATATAATCTGGTTCAAAGACACAACAAAGAACGTGTGAGGAACAAAATAATCTCATAATCCCACATGCTCACACACAAACACACGCATTCCTGTCATTGTGTGTTCACAGGAACCTTGATGAATGACTGGTTTATGAGAACATTCATCATTACATTCCTTAACTAATAGCCCCTGTGAAAACAAACCCCTCACACAGTGGACAGTTCCAGAAGAGACTCAAACCAACTTAGTGACTGTCTACGATGCAACATTTGGTGACTCCTCAGAGCTTCTGGAGACTTTTTTGTGCTGTTGGAGGGTTTAATGGCGACAGCAGCAGCGCTCCATCTGAAGTGAGCAGCGGGTGCTGCCATCACCCCATCACTCTCTCAACTCTGTAGTCGGTTAGCCTGTTGGGCGGGAATTTTACCGCCATAAGTCCAGAGCTTATGGTTTCCAATTTTCAAATTTTCAATTTGAAAGCAGATTTCATCTTTCTGCTCTAAAAACTTGTAATTCTTGCGCTCAAAACTTCTGCTCTCTTTCAAATATTCTCTGTTCTCCCTCAGATTTTCTCCTCCCGTGCAAACTTTCTCTCTGCATGGATCAAATCTGCGCTCGCAAACCTTTCTTCTTGCTTGCAAGTTATTTTCTGCTCTCTGGGGGTCAAGGAGTACCGTCACCTAGCAACCATTCCAGCCAATAGAATCACAGCATTCCACTGGGTGCGCTTGATAACATGGGTCTGCCTGTGTGGCTGCAGCAGATAACTGCATCTCTTCTTCTTGCCTTGTTTAGAAAACAACTTCCGCTCCTTCGTCCATGTTGCAGATGTCAGGAAGTCATGACATGCTTACAAAACAATAATCATTTGTTTTTGTGAGCTTAATGGTTTTCCAACTGTGAAGAACTTAAAGAAATGTTTTGACCATACTGCTGGAGAAAAGAAAATGCCTGTGTTCTCTATAGTTAACAACTGCTAAACCATCTAAAACTGTTTCTCATTTTACTCTCTGTTTCAGACATTTCATGTAGCAAATAATTTTTTAGCCTATTGATATTGTAGCTAGTTAAAATGGATCAATTTTTTTTACTACATTCAAATATTTAGGTTGCATCTAACAAGCAGCATGAAGCATGTTAGCTACTTCAGTTTTTTTTTATTTTACTTGTTTTCTTGAAATCTATTGAGATTATTAATCTCTTTTACAAAAGTCTCTTCATCTGGGCTTTAATGGAAATAATTTATTATGGCCAAAATCCAGTCAGTATATAGCAGAGTAAACACAAAATACAACTTAAATAAAAAGTGTGGAGTGTGAACTCCACACTCCATACTTTTGACATTTAGACAGTCCCTTTAGACTGTCTAAATGTCATTTAGACATTTAGACTGTCTAAATGACATTTAGACAGTTAATCAGCAAAAAACAAGTTGGCTTGGGGATTAATTTCACTTTAAGGATTATATAAAAAGCCAATGAAGGATTCAGAATTCAGAAAGATGAAGTTAGAACTACATGAGCCTCTGCTGCTAAAATAAAAATGAAGAAATAGAAATGTTGAAAAGACGTTTCAATGATTCAATGTGTCCTCACATTCAAAGTGGAAGTAAAAGACATGCGAGTTTACTTTCAGTTAAATATTAAAAGTATGTTCACTCCCTTTCAGGTTAAAAGGTCCAGAATGATGTTGGCTCTGTTTCCTGCAGTCCTCCACTGAGTTTAAATATCATTAATAATAATAATATGCAGAGATAGGAGCCAGGTTCTTTCCTAAAATAAAAAGGTAGGAAACTAAAATAATGTAAAAATGACCCGGTTTAATATTTGATGAGTGATAATTCATTGGAGAATGTACATTTAATTGTTGACCAGATTCTTTTACAACTTAATTATGAAAACCTTTGAACTGAGTTGAATTGGTGCAAAGTCTTGATTTATGATGACTGAGCACTACCCACACACAATCAGAGTTGCAACATCTTGTCTTTCTTGTACACACACCCCGTATGAAGAAATATGCTTTTGTTCAGACAGGTCTGCCAACTGTAGATCTGTTAATCACAAACATGTCAAACTAGAGCAGCACCTGAGCGAACAACAATCTGAAGATCACAACAGCTACATTAAAATTTATTGAAATAAGTTTTTATTTCCTGAACCCACAGTTTGCTTGTATCCCTGCTGAATCTGAGCTCACATGTTTAAATACTGATTTACTTTAATGCAGTCTCTGAGCATTAAGGATTTAGTTGCATTGCTTTTTTTTCTTGCTAGCTGCTGAATGAATATTTACTGAATAATGAAGTGTTTTGATCTTTCAGCTGTAAAGCGGCTTGAAGAAGCAGGGAAATGCCTCCTGTTGAGATAAAAGTAGCATCCTGCTGAGTGACCTCTGACCTTTACTATCTGCACCAGCAGCAAAGTGTGAAGCTTTCATTGGTTCTGAAATCAAGCCGTAGATATTTGTAACTGAATGCCGGTCCCTGCCAGCAGCTTGGTCTGTGAAATCCTGAAGGGTTTATTTTCTCTGGCTCCTGCTGTTTTTTATGTTATTTTTGCGGTGAACACCCCTAGGCTTCAGCGCTGCTGCTGCACGTCTGGCTCAAACGCTGAACTAAAAGTGGAGCAGCCTTGTTGAAAGTCACTGTTTTCTTCAGGAACTGCTGGATTCCAGGAAACGGGTTGGAGCTTTTAAACGCTCCTGGGTTCAAATTGATGTTTGTTGTTCTCATATTTCCTGCCAACTCCCCAGTGATAAATATAACTTCTGTAGAAAAAGGAAACAATGAGTTCCCTAAAGGGCGTACATTTGACTTTAATCATCTATGGTTTGCTCCTGGTAATTTTAGCAGTCAGTTGGTGAGTGACCCCCATCCATTCCTCTGTTTCACTTTGAGCATCTGTGTCAAACAGGAAGTCCTCCCTTTTGTTTGCTAATGTTAAACAAGTGAACTGTCTGTGTTTTGGTCCAGCTGGGACCCGTCAGCAGAGTGAATCCTCACCTCTGGGCAGTTTGTCAAAGTCCACATAGAAGCGCAGAAGGAAGGATCCGGTGACGAAGCCGAGCGCCGGGCCAATGGAGGTCATGGCAAGGAGGATACCTGCAACACATCAAAGCAAAACGTCAGAGAAAAACAGAAACAACTAAACCTCTGTTTAGTGCTTTGAGTCAATCAGCACCAGAAACCTATCAGTTCAGATTCAGAACTTTGTTTATAACCAATACCGAATAACGTTTGAAGAAATATTACAGACCTGGCATGTTGCTACTCATGGATCCCAGATGGAAACCAGCAAATTTTCTGTTTGTTGGTGTATTTGTGTATTTTCATGCATTCTGATTCCTGAGTTTTTAATTTGGATGTGAACATTCGTCAGAATCAGAACATCAAGTTGCTATGAAGGAGTTTCAGCTGAGCAGAGAAGAACTGGTGAGATTTAAATCTGGGATTCAGATTCAGGTCCAGGAAACCAGTTAAAGTAGGTCAGTCAGATTAGCAGAGGGGCTGCAGTTCCACAATTATGTTTATTTTAATCAGTGTTGCTATTTGACTAGACTGACAGATTAATAAATATTTTGTCTGTATAATGTTGAACTACCCTCATGATGATTAGGCAACATTTCACTAGAAACGTGGTTGAGCTCAGCGGCACAGAGAGAGAGAGAGAGAGAAAGAGAGAGAGACTACGTTGTCCCCGTTCATACCAGACTTTCGGTTGTCATTATAGAGCAAGGTGGTATTTTTTCTCTCAAAGCCACTTTATCAGTGTGAGGAATCCAATGTAACACTCTTATACTCTGTAATTTTAAAAGTAAAGCTTTATGTTTAGACTAGAACTGGAATTTTAGCATGTTCATTTTGATTAATTACATAGATTTTAATGTATAATTCTTTTTTTTTACGTAATTGATTGCAAATTCTATCAGGAAGCTTTGTGTTTGTGTGTTTCTGGTACTCCTGTAAATGTGACGCACAGCGTCATCCGCTAACAGCAAAGCGTCTCCTCTGGTCCCACTGGGGTTAATTTCTGCTTCTAAACAATCTGATTGGACGCTGGAAAAAACTGTTGCTGTGTTCAAGGTGTGCTAAAAAGAGTTATCGAAGCTATGCTAGACTAAAATAGCATCTGAATGCTAACATGTAGCAGCCGATGCCAACGTTAGTATCCACAGTCCAGATTTCTAAAGAAGCTCCATGAATGATCAGGACTTTCTGAAACTCTGCTCCAGTCTGGTGGTTGAAGAACCCGAAGATTAAAAACTGTAAATATCTCTGTTGTTGGTTAGCTATTCATTACTTTAGCACCAAAAAGGGTTTATAAATTGAAAATGTTGCTGATTTTCTCCATATATAGTTTTAAATTAAAATGTGATTAATCACTTACAGACCCTCCCATTGACTTGATTAATAGTTTAATCGAGTCCCACCTGTAGTTTAACCGATGTTAGATTAATCTGGTCCAGAAGAAACGAGACAGAAGTTCTGAGGCATGATGGGACGGCAGAAGGAAACAGCTGTTTGTCTTTCAAATTGAGGCTGAACTTGTCTCTGCAGCGTCTCAGTGACGTCTTCAGGAATTCATTACAGATATTACTGGATTCCAGTGAACAGCTCAGTGATTTCCTGGACGGCTTTCAGCTTCTCGTTGAAAGAAGCTCACACGGATCTCACGTCTCTGACACGAGATCCGTGTGAAGGGCCATGGTTTGATCTCTGGGAACCTGAACCTGTCAGTCTGATCTTTCCTGTTCTCCAGCCACTTAGAGCCAACAATGTGCTAACAGCACAGCGAGAGGCTATTTCCACCAACGCAGTCTGGAGTCCGAGTTCTTGAACCAGTGTTGAATGTTTCCATAACACAAACCAAATCTACCACTGGCTCCATTATCGCTGGTCAGAGTTATCAGCTTCTCTGTTGCTTTGTGACTTCAGTCTCTCTGTTCTTGGCAGTAAGAGTGAACACTTTGTTGGTGATCAGTTAAATGGTCTGTTCTCCAGACTGCAGATTGCCAAATTAAAGGAAGATATGCAAACAAAGCAGCAACAGCTCCGCCATCTTGCGCTCTGCTACCCTGTGGTGTTACACCAACCGCTGACGATGCATGCTGGGTTCCCCAAACTGGAGGTAACGGGTGTCGACTCTCAACGAAGCACCAACGTTAGAAGAAACCAGTTCATGCACGAGAGTTTATTTTGTAGAAATTTGTTAAATTTGCCCAGCATTAAAAACAGAGGCTACGTGGTTCTTGACTGGGTTAAGATTTATTTTTGGTCTCCTACCAAGGTAGAGCGGAGAGTTCCTCCTACTGGCGTAGTCGTCGATGTAGGAGATGCCGAAGGGCTGGATGGGAACAGCGCCGATACCCAGCAGCAGCTGGCCCAGCAGCAGCAGCGGGTAGACGGCCCACTGGGTGTCGCTGTCCTTCTTGTGGCACGTCTGGTTGGAGGGCAACGAGGAGAAGCAGAGGCCGGACTTGTTATCGGTGGACGCTGTAGGGAAACAGACAGGCTCACCCTCAAGCGGCAAAGCAAACCTCTGTCTCAGGAGGAAATGTTCAGGTCCAGCCTGGATGAGAGGTCAGAGCGCGGTTCTTACTGGTGATCATGTCCGTGTAGGTGTAGTGTCCACTCAGGAAGTGAGGCACCGCCATCAGCAGCGAGGCCAAGCACGCCAGCAGAGCTCCGCCCCCGATGTATCGCGGCCGGTGGACGCGGCTGCCGAAGAAACTTACAAAGACGATGAGGACGGTGTTCCCCACCTGGACACGAGAGCAGAGGGACGGGTGAAGGACAGGAAGACGCAGCAGAGGGGAGAATAACCGTGAAGGTCATAATCTGGAACAAACTTCCAGAAAACTGCAAAGCAACCAAAACAATGAGCTCCTTTAAATCAATGCTAAAGCCTCACCTGGTCAGAGGTGATTAGCAATAAAGTCAACATATCTGATGTGTATTTGCGTGATGATGGCATTTGACTAAATGTTTATTGCTCGTTTAGTGAGTGATGACTAGGATGTGGTAACGGCACTTTGAACTATCTGAAATAAAACCCATTTATCAGGTTCTTATTGTTCTGTTTGGTTCAAATGAAACTCACTGATGATTGTTGTTGGAACAGAACAAAATGAGAAAAAGTCCAAGTAGGGTGTATACTTTGACCTTTGACCTGCCGCTGCTGTTGCCTCAGATTTTATTTTGTAACATTTTGGTGCTGGAGCGGCTCAATGCTCGGTCTCCATCTATCATCATCATGAGACCTTTGAGTTTGAATCGAGGAGAAGCTCTCCAGCTGTGCCACTGACCTCGTTGAAGGCGGCCAGGATCCCGGACTTCTGGCTGGACAGGCCGTAGCGCCTCTCGATGGTGGAAATGGAGCTCTTCATGTAGCCTGACACAAGAAGCTGAGCCAGCTGCAGCAGACTGTGGCACAGCACAAACACCTACAGGCAGAGGAAAGACAACATGGCAGCTTTTGCATCCTCTGCTCCAATAAAAGAGCTCAGGAAAGTCTTGATTCACTCCAGATTTCCCTCCCCTCTCTGCAAACCACCAGGCCTCCCTGGATACGTTTTTTTTTCATTCCAGGAAACCCCGGCAGCTTGGAAGAAAAATAGAAAAGGGTGGGAGGTTGGACCAAGAGTTTCAGATTGAAAACAGGAACAAAATGTCCTGGGTCTATAAACCTGAAACCTTCACATTCACATGAACAGAACGATGACTGGAGGGATTAATCCAGACATCAGGAAGCAGCAGGATTCCTCCAGGATATCCAGGGTTTTTAGGCTCTAACCACTAAGAACTGCTGCTCTGCTTCAGTGGATAAACAAGCAGCTTCTGCTAAACAACAGTCCAGCTTCCTTTCATTTCCTCCACATCTTCTGGACATGCTAACAACTTTAAACAGGCATTTAAACAAATGCTGTTCAAATATTGCAGCAATAATTGAATTGTTTTATCTCATGCAGACCCTGCAGACACTCTGTCTGTGCTGATGAAGATTCCTTTACTTGAATACTTTAATGCTATAATGGACGGCAGTCTGACCTGCTGTCTGATTGGTTAAGCTGATTGTAATTTGATTACTTTCATGCGCTCTTGGAACAGAACTTTGCTCCAATCTGCTGGTTAAAAATGTTGAGCTCATATATTTGTTTAATAATTTAGCAGCAAAAATGAGTTTTGAACTAAAAATGTTGCTTATTTTGTTTTTTGATTAACATTTTTGGTTTTTAATTAATTACAAAGCCTGAAATTAACAAGATTAAAAATGTTATTCAAGCCTCAACATTAATTTTCTATGACGTCACAAAAATAAGCATTAACATAAATCAACTCAAATATTCTGAATCAACTAATCAGAAGCTTAAGAAAACCTCATCATAATCAGGGTTTTGTTTTGATCTTACCCGAGTAATCCTTAAACGTCACACTTTAGAAAAGACGAATCTTTCTTAGATTCAAAATTTCGTTAATCCAAACTGACTTGAGTCAGAAAAGGATCGATTTAAACGGAGAGAGAACAGAAGCCGGTGCATTTCCACACAGGGAATGTTGGTTCCCACCAACCATCCATCATGTCAGCAGCGTCTGCTGCTCCACCCTGAACCCAAACCGACCTTGATGCTGCGGAATGGGCTCCAGCGGCGGCCCGCGGACCCTGCGGAGTTCATGATGTCGGCCACCATCCTTTCTCTGCGGCCGGCGGGGACAGGAGAGCAGAACCTGCAAAACACACAGCGATGAGGCGGACTGGTGGGGGCGGTTCTGGACTCTGTCATTAGTTCCCGAACCGCCTCCCACACGCACATTTCACACACTCACGTTGCTCTGCACACACAGCACATTTGTGCAAATCTCAGAGAGAAAAGTGAGACAGGAGTGAAGCTGCAGAGGAACCGAAGGCAAAATCAGAGGCGATCGTATGTAGCAAAACCCCCCTGATGTCTGGTGTCATTCAGCCCGACCTCTGGGCTCCATCAGGGTCGGCTCCCCGTTAATTCCCCACGTCTCCATGGTAACCAATGTTTCACTACAGAGCCGTGTAAAAACAGGCTGAAACTGAGTGTCTGTCCCCTGCGCAGTACAGCCATCAGTCCTCCAAAAACTCAAATTATATAGGCATATATAACATTTTCTTTAGTATTTATATATATAACTAAATAAAATGTTTCATTGTCTCAAACCAAACATCTGCGGGTTTTCATTTTCAGAAAATTGTTTTGAACATAACAGAAATGTAAAAACATTGAACATGGGCATTTGATTAAATGTAAAGTTTGTTTTCATAATTGGTTTGTAATGTTTTTAAATGTAAAGCACTTTGATTTGTTGAGGTTTGCAGCTCAGGTTTAAACTGCAGGGAAAAAAGCCTCCATTAAAAGATCATTTCAACATTTCTTTAATCGATTATCATTCAGATTCTCCTCTACCATGCTCTTATTTATTGAGTAATCTGTTCCAGGTGATTTAACTTCCTGTTTCAACAGGAAACAGTTCCTTATCAGAGCATCGTCAGCGCAGAATCCGTTTCATCTGAAAGGCAACCAGATTAAGGAGCAACACTTCCTGGATGCTCTCAAACTGGTTGGACTAGTTTCCCCGTCTCCCATGAAGCAGCAGTGAAGCTTCATGACTTCCTCTGGAGTAAAACCTGAGTTCAGTTGCAGCTCTGTCACCAGCAGAACAATAAACACATCCTGACCACTGGACTCGCCAACGTAGCAGCAGGCTAGCTGGAGCGATGAGGTCATCAGGGTAATGATGCTGGTCAGAACAGGAGTAGAAATGGCTTTTTGTGTGACCAGCAGGTGGAGATCTTTTTAAAAGTTACCAGATGCACCCAAACACAGACTGAGCAGTGCACAATATTTTATTAAACAATTTCCTTAAAACATTTCCTTTTGTAAAAACGAGGCTTCAGGCCTACTTGGTCCCTGGAACAGAAGGGAACACATAAAGGACGGACAAGTTCAATTATTCCAAAAGAAATAAAACATGCAATGCAAAAGAAATTAGTAAATCAAACAAAAAGAAAATTAGTAACTTCAATAACACACAACATATACAAACTGTAAAAGGAAACACTTCAAAGAATGGAACACATCGTTGTCGTCATCCAGTTCCAAATGCCCTTCGATGGGGCCAGAGGAGTAATGCCCCGCCCACACAACCTGCCCAACCAGCAACAGGTTTAGTTGAGAGCGGCTCAAAAAAACAATGGCAAGACAAGACAGCAGAGCGTCCAAAGTGCTGCAGCTCCAAACACAATCAGGTGCCCAGGGGTGGAAACACAGCCTAACCCGGGAGGAAGCAGGTCAGCAGGTGAGGACCAGATGGAAGCCGCACGCCACAGCAACCTCCAGCTGCAGCCGGCAACGGCAGAGCAACACTGCACGATAGGTGTAGCACCCAAAAACCAACCATGATCCCAGCCACGGATAGCAAAACGAGCACTTACGATTGCAGACGAGCCGATCAAACACACAAGCCAACATGTAGCCGCCGACTGTAGCAACAGTGGGAGAAACAAAGACATGCACCTTGCAGCGGCCGGCCCAACTATAAAGGCATCTGCCCCGCCCACCAATCAATGGTGCGCTTCTAGCTGCACCTGCACAGAGTGGGGGAGGGTGGAACACCATCCCACCACATCTGAATTCAGACAGTACTTTGGACTCAGTTTGTCGCCTCTCCTCGCTCTCTGCTGTCAGCAGAACAATCCCATGACTTTTAAAAGCCTCTGTAGAGTTCCGGTTTGGAAGGTCTCCTCTTCCTGCTTTTTTAGGCTTTAAGACTGAAATTCAAACATCGTCCCTCTGCGCTGACTGAGTTCATCACACCTTTGACTTCAACATTTTATTTCCGGCATGGAAATAAATGTAAGAATTGTGATCTACAAACCTGAACGCAGCTAAAACAACAACAACAACAACAACATTGTAAAACAATGTAAAAACAAACAAACATAAAAACATCGTAAAAATATCATAAAAACACAGTCTAATGATTGACTGCGTTGAGAAATTTAAAACCGTTTCATGAACTCCAGTAACTCCAGAGTTAAACTTCTGCTCTCGTTTTGATTGTTTCTTTTTAATCCAACATTTAGTTCGTTGTTGTTTCGTTAAGCGGGTCTCCGGCTGAGACTCTCAGGGGACTCCGATCATCACGTTAAACTGACCTGAGATTAATTATTAATTGATCTCTGTATGTTTTTGCATCTTGTCTTTGGCTGATTTTAAATGTTCAAATGTTCTGATTGTTCCGACTCTTCCTGGTGGTTCTGACAGACTGCGTGGTGCAGAACCTCCTGCAGATCCCGCTGTGAGAGTTAATCAGTAACTCTTGGCGTTATCAGCAGACCGTCAGGGTCGCAAACATTTGGAATAAAATGTGAAAACATAAAAAGTTCTTTCCAGTTTTCATGCAGATGGTGATCAGGTTAACTGATAAATTAAATTCAGAGTTCATCTATAATTTGAAGGTTTTCAGTGAAATCAGAAGAGCCGCGTCTCTCAAGGTGCTTCAGGCTGAATTTGTTTGATTCCGAAGAGCTGAAGCCGCTTCGGGCTTCGGGTCTCCTCTAAACCAGACCAGTAGCAGCATGAAGACCCATCATGATGAAGATGAAGGAAACAGAGAAGAAGACTTACTGTGAAGGCTTCAGCAGAGCGGCGGCGCTGGTTCTGGTTCTGCTCCTTTGCTGCAGCCTGAAGCTGATCCAGCCTCAAGAAGGAGGGGCGGCGGGAGGAACCAGGAAATCTGGAGACGCTGTTCGGATTAGGTTCGGCTGCCGCAGACATCAGAGACCCATCAGAACCGGTCGGACCCTCTCCTCTGCTGTTTGACCCACCGGATTCTGTCAGCTCTTTTCCTGCAGGATTCAGATTCCGAATCCGGACCAGGAATCTGGTTTCCCCTTTAAACCGAACCGGCTGAGGTTAAAGCTGTACTTTTATTAATCTGGTGGACCGGCTGCAGTAGTTACGCTGCTGGAGACTGAAAATAAATTAATTGGTCACAAGTAACTAAATGAAGTTTATCAAACTTATTTGATCTGCATTTGTTTAACTTGACTTCTTAAAGGAGCAGCATCGTGTGTTTTCCAGTCACATCGACATTCACAATCAACTAACTGTGTTACCTTGAGTTATAAAATGCTTCATATGTCAAATATGACTTAAATAAATTTTAATTCCTAATTTAACTCTTTGAAATTGGGCCTCTGTCTCTTAAAAAATTCCTGCTCTTTCTGAAGCTCTGCCTCCAGAAAGTCATCCCAACATGGCTCCTCTGTTAACCCTTTAATGTTTTTACCAGCCTTACTCTGTGCAGCAGCTCCTATAATGAGCTCACCAGATGTTTGCTAATTGCTGCTGGCTAGTCTGAAGGAGCTGAGTGGCGGAGGAGCTGCGCCTCGAAGGTGGGGCTAAGTCCACTCAGGTGTTTTAACAGTTGAATGGTTGCCATGGAGATTAAAGGATTTCTCAAACATCAAAGCAATACTCCATAGAAAAACATTAATACATGATTTAAAGATAAAATGATTTTACATAAAACTGCCCCTTTAATAAACTTCATAAATTAACTTGATTACTTGTAACCAGTTAACATAGTATATATATTTAAGTTGAATCAGCTGTTCATTATTTTCAGTGCTGGCTGACCATGCCTCCCTTTGCTTCTCTACTGCTCTCCAGTTATTCATTATTAACAGCTTTATCTTTTCTCTCCAGACTCAGGAGGCAGGTCAACTTCAATACTTTGACCTAAACCTCTGGAACATAACTGAACCCAAACCATCAAGAACTGGGAGTAGTGGGAGGTATAATGACAACTAGTCATTATACCTCCCACAGTCATTATATAGGTATAATGACAACTGGTCATTATACCTCCCAGGTATAATGACTTTCCTCTGGGAGTTTTATTTCCGAGAGGAAATAAAACTCCTCCAAAGTAAAAGTGAACAGAAGTTGATCAGCAGACGTATCCGCGCATGTTCCTCCCATTTTCCCGTTTCAATCAGAAACAGTGAAGATAAACCAGCCTGAAATCAGACTGACTTTTAAAAGGGAAAAATCTGAAAAGTGTAGCATACATCTAAATTCAGCCCAGACTAGTCCATCCTTCTAACTCTTCTACAGCAGGTCTCTCAGGATTTCCTCTTTGAGCTGATTTGATGTTTTCTTGGGTTTTGTTGTGAGACTGAAACTGTCCGGTTCTTCTCCATCTGCTCCACATTCACTTCCTGTTTGTGTTTGCTGACATCCTCTCTGTTTCCTGTCATGTTTTTCCATCAGACTCAGACTTTTAAAAATAAATCAAGTCAAACTGATTTCCAGACATCAGCAGGACTTTGGATCTAACGACCTGGAGTCATGGCTGAAGGCAGTCCGGTAGCGCCACCATCAGGCCGTCTTCATCCAGACCAACATTAAGCTTCATATCAAGCTTGAAATATTTATTGCTCATCCTTAAGTTGTTACAAATCCTCTTCTGCCGAGAGAAACCTGACCTCAGTCTCCTTCCTCCATGAAAACCAAAAGCTGAAATCTGTTTTTCAGAATGTGGATCAAAGAAAAATAAAGACAGGAATATGAGATGATGACAGTTTTTATTGATTCAAAGTATTAGAAAAGTGGAGATGAATGAAATGTTAACTTTGGTAAAAACACCAGAGTACTGTTCAGATGGGACTGCTATGTGTGGTGTAACCAGCAGGGGGAGCCACAGTCCGGAAAAAGCTCCTCAGCAAGCCGAAAACAGGATATTTTATTCTACATGGACAGTGTGGAAAAATCTTTACATTGGAGTTGATCATCTGTGTTGACATTGCTTTAATTGATAAAAAATAAATTGTTTGATCATTTACAGCTTAAATTTAACTCGTTAACTCACAGCGACTCCTGAAGAAATCCTGCTGATTGGAACATAAACACATTTATTCTCTGTCATATATACTGTAATTCACTTTAATGGCCACATTTCTCCCTTAAGCTAGAAAGACTATTGTACATTTGTAGATAAATGTGAGTTCAGACTTAAGAAGTATTATATTTAATTTCTGTCATTTTTCATATTAGAAAATTTAAGAGTATTTCTGTTATGGAGGCATAAACTTTGAACAGGTGCAGAAACTCAGTAGTTTGAATAATAATAATAATGATGATGATGATGATGATGATGATGATGATGATGATAATAATAATAATAATAACTATAATAATAATAATAATAATAATAATGATAATTATTATTATTATTATTATTATTATTATTATTATTATTATTATTATTATTATTATTATAATTGTGCCGTTACTGGTGCATGTCTGATGCAAAGGCTTTCTAACACCTTTCTCGTGTCACGACTCTGAAGACCGAAGGACGTTGTCAACAGGTTTAATGACAATTAAAAGGGTAAAACTGAAATGAAGACAAAAAATACAATACATATGTGATCATATGCAGCATAAAATACAATACACTCAATTTCCACCGAACATCACATCCACATACATCTAAGCAAGGGCGTAGGTTCGGTCTAAGTTTTGGTGGGGACCTTGACACCCCCCGCAGCACAGGGAAATGCCCAAGAGCACCGAACATTTTTGAGAAGGGGGGGGGGGGGGGAAACCACATTGGCTTAATAACCCCCTCCCCCCAACCATAACCATATCATACAACCAGATACAGTCATACTCAGCAGATCAGTTCAAGAACACTTTACTTTTTCCTTTACAAAATTCAGCAAACGTTACAAGTAAGATCAAAAGAAATATCCTCTGGATACAGCAAACACAATTGCAGATAAGAAGAAATCAATAATAAAATAAAAAAGAAAAAATATTACATAATTAACAGACCTATTCTACCTCACATTCAGTGCTGACCTTACTAAACACCGGACTTTACAACAAATGCGTTGCGTGATAGATATCTAACTTATGGGTCCACTCACTGTACTTACAGCCGACGTAGCGAAATAACTTCTAATGTCTGTCCTTTTCTTTTTTGGTGGCGACATGGTCTCGGAGACTCAGAAGGAGACGCGTGTGCCCAGCTAGCCGCCGCCTTTTGCAGCTAATCAAAGAACGTCCGACGATTCAACTGACTCCCCCTCCCCCCACCCCCCCGACAGCACCGTTCCGACACGGTCTCGGAGGCTCATAATAAATGTCAAACTAAGAAGCTTCCGTTCCGCACCGCCTGTTGCTGCTAATCAAAGATCGTAGATCCACGTTCTTTGAGCCAATATGGCAAAAATTGGTCGGGACTTTTTCATATCCCGTGAATATTGGTCGGGACATGTCCCTACCGTCCCTACCCAAACCTACGCCCATGCATCTAAGCTACCAACTGCGCACCCGATAACCTCGCGGTATCCTCACATCTAATTAACATAAACATACTCCACCTTAAAACAACACATTAGAGCGCTATCGCTTAGACCGAAACAATGTTGCAAAGTTACAAACTTAATACATACCGGCAATGCAACCATACATGAAAGATTTGAACAGTAATTTACACCAACTAACACCAACGGTGTCTATTTCTACCGTTTAATAAGTTTTGTTTTGAATGACAAAACTTACTACGTTGTAGTACCTTAAAATAACATGAGAGGGCAGGCTTTCTTCCTTTTTTCTTGTATAAAAAACATTTATAACTTCAAAACAGAATAATAATAATAATAATAATAATAATAATAATAATAATAATAATAATAATAATTATTATTATTATTATTATTATTCAAACTACTGAGTTTCTGCACCTGTTCAAAGTTTATGCCTCCATAACAGAAATACTCTTAAATTTTCTAATTTAAGAGTATTAAATTTGAAAATTTAATAATAATAATAATAATAATTATTATTATTATTAATAATAATAATAATAATAATAATAATAATAATAATAATAATAATAATAATAATAATAATAATTATTATTATTATTATTGTAATTTTTGATAGATTGTGGAGTTTCTGCCTGTGATGTGGATGGATGAACAGAATCAATTCTCTCATGAACAGATGGCGCTGTCGGGTTCTGTTGGACTCAGACAGATGACTGGACCTTTCTGGGCTGAAACCACCCGGTCAGAACCTTTTTCACCTCGTTGGACTGAACTCCATAGATGATGGGGTTCAGGCTGCAGGGGATGATGTGGTACAAGATGATGGCCAGCTTCCTCTCCTCTACGTACTGCGGGAAGCGGTGCAGAGCGATGCTCACCTTCCCGCTGGTGAACATAATGACATAGACGATGAGGTGTGTGCTGCAGGTCCGTAAGGCTTTGCTGTTGAGGGATTTGCAGCGGCGGCTCAGACACACGGCCGTGATCTTGGCGTAGGTGATGACCATGCTGCCCACCGACGCCACCGACAGAACCACGGTGAAGGTCAGGCCGTAGATGTTATTGATCACCACGCTCTCACAGGACAGTTTGAACAGTGAGGCGTTGTCACAATACGGGTTGGTGATCAGAGTCCTGCAGCGGCTCAACCGGACCGTCAAACCTAGCAGAATCCCGACCAGAACCAAGGCCGACCCCCAGGCAGAGACGGTCAGCTTCACCACCATCCTGTTGGTCATTATCACAGAGTAACGCAGAGGATTACAGATGGCAACATATCTGTCGAAGGCCATGATCATCAGCACCGTTTGCGTTGAGGTGCCGAACGTGTGGACCAGGAAAGCCTGAACCACGCACTGATGGTACCCGATGAGGCGCTCAGCCGGCGGCCTCAGGATGTCTGACATGACGCGAGGCATTACGAGACAATTTCCTAAAATATCATTGAATGCCAGGTTGCAGAACAGCAGAAACATGGGCTGATGGAGGTTTCTGTCAACTAAGATCAAGAGGATCATGCCAGCATTGGTGACCAGAACAAACAGGAAGGAGAAGAAGAAGAAGAAGAACAAAGGGAGCCTGGAGGACCTGGTGACCATCAGCCCCTCCAGCTGCAGCGTAAGGCTGTTGAAGGTGGAGTTTTCCATTCACCTGGAACAGAGCACACACGTTCACACACATTCAACATGTTCTCAAATAAACTCAACAGTTCAATCATCCAACTTCAGCGAAACAATAAATCTATGAGTTACAGGTTATCGTTTCATGAACCAGTTAGAGAAGCTGGTACCTGCTGGTTTCCAGTGGATCCAAACAGAGCCGACCATCTGGCAGCAGACACAGCCTGGGATCCTTTTTATATCAGAAACTATTCAACAGAGAGAGATGCATCAAAATGGTTCCCATAGAAACTGTCACAACATAGAGTTACCATGTAGAGGAAAACAACAACTTCATCAGACTCGAGGTTCAGTCTCACTATCATCTGCGATTCTAAAACAATAAACGTCATCATATCGTTCCGGTTATGCTGTGTGCTCTTTTGAAAGGTGAGGCTCTGTTGTGGTAGCCATGTTTGCCCTGAAGGGGGTGTATTCCTCGTGCTGGAGACTGTAAGAAGGGAAGTTTGTGATCAAACTGAGATGAGTTCCCGCACACCAGAGCTATTTCGACTTTTATTGTCCTACTGGACACGTCTGAAACTCACACCCCACATGCAACACACTACTGAATGATGTAAAGCATCAAAATGGAGCAGTCGCAGCCAATCTGCTGCACTCTGTTTACGGCAGTAAAGATGGCCGCCGCAGCGCTCTATTTATGGCAGTAAAGATGGCTGTCATCTCTGATGGATTGTAAAGTTTCTGAGAGCGACAGCACAGTCAGCAGCTGGTCGGCAGATGAAGGAAGCTGATAAAAGCTAACAGCTAACAGCAACGGCCTTTAGTGGAGCACTGACTGTAGTTTCTGAGCCGGTTTTGATCCGGTTCTGTTTGGATGTGGACCCGGACCAGGAGCGGTCGGTTGGGATGTGATGCGTTCACTGATTCAGACCGCTTTCATCGCTTCATTATCAGATTGACCGTCTTTCTTCTGCTGCTGTCTTACAGTAACAACAGAAAAGTCGGATAAAATGCGACATGACTGCAGACTCTTTGAAAACATATGAAATAATTATTTAACATTTAATTAAGTACAGTTGAGCAATGATGCAACCTTCTTGGTTGATTTCTGTTGCTATTACCACAGAGTTGCCGTTGCCACTCTAATGAATGGGCGTCTTATAAAACTGACAGAGCTGGAGGTCTGTCGCTACTTTGTCCAGTAAATCAAGAGGAAGGAAGAAAACTCTGGTAATATTTACAGTTTTTAATTTCATTTAATTAAATTGTTCCAAGAACTTCATGCTTGTGATGATGGGTCCTCTTGTCTCTTATTTGGTACTTATTTTTCAGACTGATGGAAAATTTCACATTCAACAGCTTCACTCTGCAGATGGAAGGGATAAAAGTGACTCCAACGTCGATGTACCCTCTCTTTTTCTTCTTCCTCTCCATCTACCTATTCATAATGATATCTAATGTGGGGATTGTGATCCTCATTTGCATGGACAGAAGCCTCCATCAGCCCATGTACCTGCTCTTCTGTAACCTGCCGTTTAACGACATTCTTGGTAACTCCTACATGGTGCCCCGCCTGATGTCGGACATCTTGCTGCCGCCAGCTGAGCGCCTCATCAGTTACTATGAGTGTGTTGTTCAGGCTTTCTGTTCTCACATTTTTGGCACTGCTTCCCACACCGTGCTGATAATCATGGCCTTCGACAGATATGTTGCCATCTGTAATCCTCTGCGTTACTCTGTAATAATGACCAACAGGATGGTGGTGAAGCTGACCGTCTCTGCCTGGGGGTCGGCCTTTGTTCTGGTCGGGATTCTGCTGGGTTTGACGGTCCGGCTGAGCCGCTGCAGAACTCTGATCACCAACCCGTACTGTGACAACGCCTCACTGTTCAAGCTGTCCTGTGAGAGCGTGGTGATCAATAACATCTACGGCCTGACCTTCACCGTGGTTCTGCTGACAGCCTCCATCGGCAGCATCGTCCTCACCTACGCCCGGATCACCATGGTCTGTCTGACCAGCAGGAACAAATCTGTGAACAGCAAAGCCCTGAAGACCTGCAGCACACACCTCTTCATCTACATGATCATGTTTGTGTGTGGAAAGTTTCACATTGTGGTCCATCGCTTCCCTCAGTTCGTAGACCAAAGGAAGCTGGTAGCCATCTTGTTCCACATCGTCCCCGGCAGCCTGAACCCCATCATCTACGGAGCTCAGTCCAAAGAGATCAAGAAACTCCTGTCAAGGTTGTTCCGGTCCAGACAGGTTCTGTCATCATGATGACGGACATCCAAACATCAAATCACGTTCTAATTCCGTTTTCAAACATTTCTTACATTTATTTTATATTTTCTGTATTCAGATGTTTTAAACATCTGATCCAGACAAATATTACAATCTTCTGCTGTCATTGCACGAAGTTGAATTTTGTTCATAAATATTCATGTTAAAGTCTTTGAAAATACTAATAGGAAATGATGTTTTTGATCATAAGCTAATTTATTTTCTTGGATATACAAGAAAATTATGTAGAAAATGTGATTTCAAAATAAAGTTCCTAATTGATGAACACAAAACAAAGGAACAGTCCTTGTTCTCTGATTCGTTAACAGAAAGTTCATGAAGGGTAATTTTTCAATCAGCTTATTTTTTTTTTTGTTGCTTTATTGTCTTATTTTTTGGATTAACTGACAATGGTGTCATGTGTCCCTAAACCAGTTCTTCATTTCATAATTAAGATCTAATTTATTTGGCTATGTGCATTACTGGTGGATGGTTTTCATTTATACAGAACTGTTTTTGTAAATCAGACTTATTTGACTGATTTAGATGTACATTTCTGCCTCCAAACTCCGCAAAGCCCTGCTGAAGATCTAAATATTTGGTTCTAGATGGTCCAACATCATCTCTGATTCTGTCTTCTCTTAACTCAACCCTCAGGTTTTAGACATTATTCAGTTGCAAGGTCAGAAATAGCCATAGAAGAAGTTTGATTATGTTTTGGATTATAAACCTGCTGAAAACCCAGTGATGAACCATGGAGGTCACCAGATTAGTGTTGAGGATTTTCCGGTTCATGTTTAAAACATGGAAGCATTTTGTTGAACAAAGAGGCGTCTCTTTCTTGTGGCCGACACACTCAACGCTAAATCTAACAAAACATCCATTTATTTCTCTTTGGCCAAATCTGGCATCAACCATCAGAGCCCAAACTTCAAGCAGAACTTTATTTATATGGTCCAGTTCTGGTCTGTGTTGCTGGGCCACTTCTCAAACTAAAGAGTTTGGTTGGAGTCGGCTGCTTCCTGCAACATAACTCTTCCTGCATCCTTCAGCACGGCCCAATAAGAACTGTGATGTAAAAAGTCCAGTGGAGTAAATTCTGTTGGGCCAAAAACCAAAACATTCCCCCATGATTCTGAGGTCATTCACTCCACTTATAATTCACCATATTCTGATTGTTATTCGCTATTGGTTAGGTTAGTGTGGGACACACTATAAGGCCAAGTATATTGGGTTACCTGAATTCACACACTGAAACTGGATGCCATCGTTAATACAGTTAATATAAAGGGTTTAATTTGGTTGGCCAACCCTGAAGCAACTTTAGCATCCTCAGCTTCGTCCACTCGCTTTAGGGCAGAGTGTCAGTCTGACTCACAGTCTCTGGTTTAATTCATCCTAAATGTTTTCTGCCATATTGCCAGGGCATGGGGGGGAATGTTTTATGAATTAGACCGCAGAACTAAAAATGACTCGACTCTATAGGGTCACACCCAGACAAGGAAATTTATAAATCCAGCAAAAATACCACAACACACCAACTGAGTAAAAAAAACAACTTTACGTCAATCCATATGTTTAGCAGTTTTGATGAATTAAGAACAGGATGGAGAAAATAGTAGTAAATATGGAGATCTTCATATACAGATGCATTGAACTGGAAGGCAGCAGCAGCATGCAATGGCTAACATGTTTGGTAGTTGGCAGGTGAAACCGATGGTTTCTTTTGAGAGACCATTGGTTTTTAGCTGCCTCCATGGTTGAGAACCATATCTGCCTTCAAAGAAAACATTTCAAGCCTATTGTTCCCTAAAATGTTCTCACTAACCAAGTGGTAACAGAGCAGCCATTTGGTTAGTGAGCCAGAAAACTCCAACTGAGAGAGAGAGACCAAACCGAGTGGCAACGATGCTTTCAGACCCACATTTCCTTCTGAAAGAATTTAAGATTAGCAGAGCTTTCAGCTCTTCTCCCTGGATTAGGAAACTTGCTCCAAGTATGAAACGTCCACTAGACATTAAGAAGATAACTGGGCATAATGTAGCATTAGTGCTAACATGGCTTAGCATGGCGATTGTAATTCTGTTCAATTTGCACACTCTGAACTTAGTAAAAGAGCTTTTGGTTTGCAGGATGACTAAAAAAATTGCAAAGTTGATTTCATCGAACCCTCTTGAATCAAAATTAAATCCTTCAGGTAAATTCCATAAAATGCAACTCTTTCCTTTATATTCCTTGTAATCTTGATCAGTTTTTAATGCATTTTTGGGCTTAAAGTTAAAGTTTTGATTTCAGTCACTTTTATGTCACTGACATAAGTAATGGCATTCATTTGTTAAGAAGAAATGGTTTGTCATTGTGAATGTTATTGTCATTTAATTAAATCTATCATTAGTTCATTTAGGTGCCAACTGGATGTCGATACAGTCAATTATATTGGTTATTTCCTAGTTTACTGGTCCTGCAGGCATATAATTATTAATTAAATGGATAATTATGTTGATAGTTCATGACCACAACTCCACATAGCTGAGGTAACAACATGCCTCAACAGATGAGTCAATCTGCAGGAAGAATGAAATACTAGATGAGGAGAAAATGAACTGATTGTTTCACAAAATGAATAATTTATTAAATAAAAAAAACTTTGTGAAAGAAAATAATTTTATTGACTTAAAACTGTTGAAGACCAGATGTTAAAATACCTTCAATTATTTTAAAGTATACCTGACTGCAAAGAGTACTACAAATATAAAGATGTGGACTTATGCACATTGTTAAATTTAAACACAAACATTCATTGTGAGTAAGTGCTTCAAACGTAAGAAACATAATTAAAACGAACTAAAACATGATTTGATTAATGGCAGAGATTCCTTTGAAATAATTTTCTGCTTTTCAGAAACTGGGGACAATTCATCTTAAAATGTTTATCTTTAAATTTTTCCACAGAGAGCAAACAAAAACAAACAAACAAACAAACAAAAAAACAGATTTGAGACATTATGATGACAGAACCTTTCTGGAGTAAAACAGCTTGGACAAGAACCGTTTCATCTCTCTGGACTGAACGCCGTAGATGATGGGGTTCAGGCTGCCGGGGACGATATGAAACAGAATAAGACACACTTTCCGGTATTCTGAGTATTCAGGGAAACGATGCAGCGCAATGTTCATTTTCCCAAAAACAAACATGATCATGTAGACAAAGAGGTGTGTGCTGCAGGTCTTCAAGGCTTTACTGTTCAGAGACTTGCTCTTACTGGTCAGACAGACAACAGTGATCCTGGTGTAGGTGACAATGATGCTGCCGATGGAGGCTGTCAAGAGGACCACAGTGAAGGTCAGGCCGTAGATGTTATTAATAACCACACTCTCACACGACAGCTTGAACAATGAGGCGTTGTCACAAAATGGGTTGGTGATCAGAGCCCTGCACCGGCTCAGTCGAATGGTCAGACCCAGCAGAATCCCGATCAGAACCAAGGCCGACCCCCAGGCAGAGACGGTCAGCTTCACCACCATCCTGTTGGTCATTATCGCAGAGTAACGCAGAGGATTACAGATGGCAACATATCTGTCGAAGGCCATGATCATCAGCACGGTGTGGGACGTGGTGCCGAACAAGTGGGAACAGAAAGCCTGAACAACACACTCATAGTAACTGATGAGGCGCTCAGCCGGCGGCTGGAGGATGTCCATCAACACACGAGGCAACATGACAGAGTTTCCCAGAATATCATTAAAAGGCAGGTTGCAAAACAGCAAATACATGGGCTGATGGAGGCTTTTATCGAGGATAATCAGAGCCACAATCCCAACGTTAGCTATCATAATGAACAGATAGACAGACAGCAACAGGAAGAATACAGGGTACATGGACGCCTCCTCCACATTTAACCCTTCAATCTGCAGCATATAGCTGTTGAAAGTGTAGTTTTCCATCGAGCTATTCAACCTCCTGACACTGCAGTGAATCGCAACATCTTTCTTCACATATAAAAGGTATAGAAGCAGGTGACAGGTGGAAATGGGAAGTCCTAACCAACAGGTGGCCATGGAGACAATCAGATCTTTCAAAGCTCTTAACTTTTTCTGTGTTAAGACTCATTAAGACTCACTGTTAAGACTGTCCACCATTTCAAGTCATGATATCAATGAGATTTAGCCTATTTTCCTTCATATTAAATACTCAAGGTGCCTTGCTCAGATTAGAAGTTTCATTCACTTCTTTGTGGATGCAGTAGAACCGGTCCTGCTCCTGAGCTCAGATCAAATTATTTATGGTCAAAGCTCAACCATGGCTGGGAAGGAAAACTTATTCAGTTAGGAAGCAGCAACACCACTGAAATCCTTAATCTATGCTGTCCTTAAACTAATCAGGCCTGATTCATTTCTAGCCAACGACTGGAGACGTGCCAGAGAACTGAATCCAAACAAGTAAATTCCCCTTGAAGCCTTCTTGGAGTAAGGCCAAAAAAGCAACCTGTTCTCTGAAAGGTGGGTGAAAATATGACATCCACTCAGAGATTGTGGTTGAAAATGAGTGGCCAGGAGTCACTTCCTGAATAGAAACCTCTCATCACTAAAGCCAAAGAGCAGCCAGGGACAGGCAGCCTCGTCTTCCAGAAACTGCACAGGCCTCCAGCAGACAGATACCAGTCACACTCAATGGGCAGCCATATTGCTACAAAGAGGCAGGTCCAACCTGGTTCCAAAAGAGTCTGCAATGTGCGGTCTCTTTTGGAATCCAGTAATTATGTTAGTTTGTTGAGTTTGAAGGTTGGACAGAAGTGGCAAGAGGCCTCAAAGGCCAGATAAATGTTAAATGGCTCTCAGATCAGATTCTGACCCTTGGCAGTGTGCAGGCTGCGTACACTCAATGTATTTTATCGGGGGGACTGCATGTGTCAGGTCAGCAAAGACGAGAAGTTTCTAGGTGCAGCAGAAGCTGATATATTTCTTTAAGAATCAAATATCTTGTAAGATATATCGTAATGAGCCTGAATTTTTGACCAGGCTGCAAGTTACAGTGGGAGGTGGGCAGGGCTTCTGAATGTTGCCTGGGACATCTGGGACAAGCATGGGACTTCTGGGAACAACAATGGGATGTATCAGATGTGTCCACTGTGATTCCATGTGTCAGTGATATTTGGCCTTCATTTTCTGCAGTTATAATGTATGATGAATGTCCAAAATGCTCCAATTTCTGGACAACTGTCATTAGAATTAGTGTTAGGCAAATGTCCTAGGTTTCCCAGACCAGTGTGAGCTATCCCTCCCTCCGCTAGAAATTTGATTCCTGGAATCAAAATTGGGGATAAGAAGTATTGGAAAGTACCTCCTGGGGGCTTACCTGTACCGCCAATTGAATCTGGATAAGCACACTTAAGCCGAGCCTCAGACCCATCAATCCAGAGTTAGAGAACTCCACGGCCCTGCTTAGGTAAAACTTTGTGGGACATTTACCTGACATTTTCCTAATTCAAAAGTAGGGCAAAAGTTTCATTGGGCCAGTCTTATCCAGGAACATGTGCCACAGGGTAAACCTTGAACATTTTCCCAATATAACCTGTGGGAAAGCTTTCATCAATTTGCAGTAAACCAACCAAGGTATTAGTTGTACTTGAATTCCAGAGACGAGGCTTCCCTGGAAACATACATATCAGGATGGTTGTAGAACAAGGGAATGTTTTTATTTGTGGAAGTCAGTGAAAAAATATCAGTCATAGCAATGAACATGTCATCTGACAGACGTTTACTGTACAGAACCTTCTATGTCCCTCAGTAGGCGAACAGGAAGGGATTTGCAACCTGAAGATGATCAATTGTATATCTGGGTCCACTACAGTTTACATTTCTTTGGTTGTCTTGACAAATTTAAGACTAAAATCTGAACTTGTACTAACCTCAATTTTAACATATTTTAAACTTTGACTTTCATACAGTATATAAATATAACTGTATTGTAGTCTGAAGACATTGTAGACATATTTTGGCTAAAAAAAATACTCAAAATATACTCAGAATATTTCCTTACCTTCAAGCATGCATGACTTTTTCTCGTTGGTCAATAAAGTTGTTTTTACAACTCTATATACATTTCTATATTCAATAAACTAAACCCCTCCAGAAATGCCAGAGCCTAAATTTTCTGAAACTCCCAACTAGTAAGGGTTTCTCTGTCTCTCTCCGTTTTCTTTTTTTACACACAAACATTTCATTGTCAAATATTTTAAACCTAATGAGTCACACTCAGCTTTCAGAATTTAAAACAAATTTCACACATTATTATGATGATGACAGAAACTTTCTGGAGAAGAACAGTTTGGACAGGAACCGTTTCATCTCTTTGGACTGAACGCCGTAGATGATGGGGTTCAGGCTGCCGGGGACGATATGAAACAGAATAACACACACTTTCCTGTACTCTGAGTATTCAGGGAAACGATGCAACACAATGTTCATTTTCCCAAAAACAAACATGATCATGTAGACAAAGAGGTGTGTGCTGCAGGTCTTCAAGGCTTTACTGTTCAGAGACTTGCTCTTACTGGTCAGACACACAACAGTGATCCTGGTGTAGGTGACAATGATGCTGCCGATGGAGGCTGTCAAGAGGACCACAGTGAAGGTCAGGCCGTAGATGTTATTAACAACCACGCTCTCACACGACAGCTTGAACAATGAGGCGTTGTCACAGTAAGTATTTGCAATGAAAGTCCTACACCGGTTCAGACGGATGGTCAGGCCCAGCAGAATCCCGATCAGAACCAAGGCCGACCCCCAGGCAGAGACGGTCAGCTTCACCACCATCCTGTTGGTCATTATCGCAGAGTAACGCAGAGGATTACAGATGGCAACATATCTGTCAAAGGCCATGATCATCAGCACGGTGTGGGACGTGGTGCCGAACAAGTGGGAACAGAAAGCCTGAACAACACACTCATAGTAACTGATGAGGCGCTCAGCCGGCGGCTGGAGGATGTCCATCAACACACGAGGCAACATGACAGAGTTTCCCAGAATATCATTAAAAGGCAGGTTGCAAAACAGCAAATACATGGGCTGATGGAGGCTTTTATCGAGGATAATCAGAGCCACAATCCCAACGTTAGCTATCATAATGAACAGATAGACAGACAGCAACAGGAAGAATACAGGGTACATGGACGCCTCCTCCACATTTAACCCTTCAATCTGCAGCATATAGCTGTTGAAAGTGTAGTTTTCAATCATTACTAGATGCAAAAACCAATGAGCAGCAATCACTGTTGAAAGGTGTGAAATTTGTTAAATCTTTTTACAGAAAGCTGTAGGACCGAATGAGTTTGCAGTCAAAGTCTATCAGAGAAGCTCAGTAATTTAATGTCCAGATTATACCTTTAGTTTCTCCTGACTTTCTATAATGATGTTCACTTGCTATCTAACTGGCACTGCAGAAAATCCCAGCATCCTTCCCCAGTTTATAATGATGGATTCAGGGGAGCTGTGGAAAGGGGAAGTCCCAACGTGGAGGTGGTGATCCAGGAAGTTCTACCTCTTTGAGATTCCTCTTGTCCCATATGACTGAACCTCCCACAGTTAAGGTAAAAAATAATCACCAAGAGAGGTTGAAAATGAAAGTTCATCCCAGATCCAGACTGGCCCAGGAGAGTTACTTATGCTCCTGTCCTTAGTCGTCAGATGTCAGTGGTCATCCGGTCTGGAAGATCATTGTCCATGATGACAATAGTCATCTGGGACTCCCAGATCCAGACTGGTAGATTATGGCTAACATAACCTGTTTTGACAGATTTCAGGAAAAACCTCTCAAATTTCTCCAGAAGAGCAGAATCCTCTGTAAAGTTGTGATTCTGTGCAAAGGCTTCAAGCTCCATTGCCTCTGGTAGAACTGCTTAAGACAATGAGATGAGCAGCAAGGTTGGTTTTGTTTTACACACGCACTGAGCAGCCACTCCATTAGGTAAACATTAATATTTCTGTGTTGGACATGGTTTGCCACCTAAACTGTTGATTTGCTGCAACTTTATCAAGTGCACATGATTCAAATAGTCTGAGATGACCCTGTGTTTGGTTCTGGTTCTGAGGAGCCAGAAGACCTCAGAGGTCTGTGGTGCTGAGTCATTCAGGATTTATAAACTAACAACAATCTATTCTCTCGGTGGAAGGACTTTAGAACTGGGGTGTTGTGCTCCATCTTCCTGGTTTCAGTTGGAACGCCAGCTGCAGTTGCAGCTGTTGGTTTTTGTAGGCAGACGTGCCTACAAAACTGCAGTGACATCTGCAGTGTCATTGGACAGTTGCATTGACTCTGTTGCAGTCATCAGTTCAACTAAAGATAAACGCCTGGATGAGTTTCTTCACATTTTGCTGGAACATTTGTTGCTTAACCGTGGAAATGTTCTTCAGGTGATGGAAGGCCGACTTTGTAACTGTCTTTATTACATCAGTCCATGATTCATCAGTTGATTCTAAATCTGTATTAGTTATATTTAGGAAAAAGAAACATTCGCCCTGGTGGCATTCAACACCATTTTCACCATTCATTAAGTTTAAAAATTGTCAGAATTAAGTGAGCATTGCTAGGTTAAATGGAGCGCCACCTTTGACTCAACACAAGATTATTGGCGTGGCCTGCGTGTTTTAGTCTCCATGACTACTAGCATGTTGTTACAGCTCTACTCTCAGATGAATAGACAAATGTATATAAAAATCAGCCAAGACAGACCTCTCCTACCAGACAATCAAGGTGGTTCAACTTTGCAAGCCTAAGAAGGTTAGAAATCCCAGGTAAATGTTGGGGTTATACTCAAACATTTGGAATGTATTTCCTACATCAATCTACATTTGGTGTCTGTGTTTCTAAACCAACAAATAAGTTTGTTCTTTCTGAAAGATGTCTTTATTTATTCTTTTATAATTACTTTACGTGGTACAAGAAGAAATCTTGACGTTCTCATTTGATCTTTCTTTCAGGATGATGGAAAATGAAACCTTTAATAGTGTGACCCTCCAGCTGGAGGGGTTAAAGGTCATAGAGACATCAGTGTACCCTGTCTTTTTGTTTTTCCTCTTCTCCTATCTATTCATAATGATACTGAACATTGCGATTATAGTCCTGGTTTGGATTGATAAAAGCCTCCATCAGCCCATGTATTTGTTGTTCTGTAACCTTCCAGTTAATGACATCTTTGGGAATTCAACTGTTTTGCCCCGTTTGCTGTCGGACCTCCTGAAGCCTCAGTCAGAGTTGATAATTGGGTATTATGAGTGTGTCGTTCAGGCGTTCTGCACCCACATGTTTGGCACCACGTCCCACACCGTGCTGATGATCATGGCCTTCGACAGATATGTTGCCATCTGTAATCCTCTGCGTTACTCTGTGATAATGACCAACAGGATGGTGGTGAAGCTGACCATCTCTGCCTGGGGGTCAGCCTTGGTTCTGGTCGGGATTCTGCTGGGTTTGACTGTCCGTTTGAACCGCTGCAGAACTCTGATCACCAACCCGTACTGTGACAACGCCTCACTGTTCAAGCTGTCATGTGAGAACGTGGTGATCAATAACATCTACGGCCTGACCTTCACCGTGGTTCTGCTGACAGCCTCCATCGGCAGCATCGTCCTCACCTACGCCCGGATCACCATGGTCTGTCTGACCAGCAGGAACAAGTCTCTGAACAGCAAAGCCCTGAAGACCTGCAGCACACACCTGGTGGTGTATCTTGTCATGCTTTTCTGTGGCATACTGATCATCGTGTTGCATCGTTTCCCTCAGTACTCGGACCAGAGGAAAATGTCCGCCATCTTGTTTCACATCATCCCCTGCAGCCTGAATCCCATCATTTATGGAGTTCAGTCCAAAGAAATAAAAAGATTCCTCTCTCATGCTTTCAGATCTAGAAAAGTTTTATCTTCATCTTGAAAAAATAATATTTTATGGTTGACAAAAGTTATCTAATAGATTTGAGAAATTAAATATTTTCTTTAAATGCAAACAGCTGTTTGTTTTATTCTTATGACCCAACATTTAATAATCTAAAGGACACACTGAATTTAAATACCTGAATAGTTTTGTGTGTGTGTGTGTGTGTGTGTGTGTGTGTGTAGGTGTGTGTGTGTGTGTGTGTGTGTGTGTAGGTGTGTGCGCACGCGTGTGCGTGTGTGTGGGTGTGTGTGTGTGCGTGTTTGTGTGAGTGTGTGTGTTTGTTTGTGTGTGTGTTTCTTATATAATACAGAACTTTAATTGGTCATTTTTATGTTTACATGATGTAAAGTTGCCTTTTTATCTCGGGACAATTTTTTGTCATATTTCAATATCTATGATTAAAGAATAAAGATTTTAGAGGCTTGCATTTGTCTTTCTGTAGCCTAAAATCACAGTTTAAAACCAATTTGAAGTAATTTCATGTATTTTTCTCAATTAAATACCAACAATTGTTCATATCTTTGGCCTTTGGTTTCATTCAAAAGTTTCATTCTAAACATAAAGTGTCTCTGAAAACTTCTTCCTGTTGAAGCTAAAACACATTCAGTTGGACAGTTTGTGTCCAGAGAGTCGAACTTTGTTTCAGGGGTTCAGAGGACACAACGCCCCCTGGTGAGCAACAGGTTTCATCAGTGTGTTTTGAACAGAACAAAGTGTTGAAGTTTCCAGAACAAAGAAAATCATTAATGACTCCCAGTGTGAGCTGTTCCATAAAAACACAGTTTCTGATAATTAACCCAGAGGGAGGAAACACTAATAGATGTTTATTAGAGTTCAGACAATAACCTGATTACAACAACTGTTGATGAAAGATCTCCTCTGGGATCTTCAAACTGTGAAAAACTTTAACTTATTTTGTTAGACTTATCTCATACAACAAACCAGAACATTTACCAAAGCCTCAGTCTGAAAGCACAGACCTTGTAGGTTTTCACCTTTTGCCAGCTCTTCAATAAATTACAGTTAAACAAACAAAACAATAAACATATCAAATAATTTCAGGGGCCTAAATCCTGAGAGACATGCGACCGTCGACATGTGAAAACACAGAGAGACATCAGACCAAAGTGTCCGCAGAGACAGAGAACCGGGTCAAATCAGTCTGTTTGAGTTCATTAGTGTCCTGGTCACTCACACACCTGGGAGATTACTGTTCCTAACTTACAAATCTAAAGCAACAGAAGGCAAAACAGTTGCCTAATATCCTATTCTCCTTTTATCAAATCTGTTTTTAAATTTCTTTTTAATTTTCTGGATTCAGTCCTTCACCTAAACATGTCAAGACGTCAGTAAATGTCTCTACGTAAAAGGGGGAAGTAGAGATCAAGAAAGGATGTGAAACAGCAGCAGGAAAAACATGGAAGGTTCCTTGAAGATTCGAGAATCACACAGAGATTTTTTTCCTGTAGATGTCAGAAAACAGGAAGGGTTTGGACTCAAAGCAGCAAACAGGAAGTGAAGCATAAAAAGTTATTCGTGAAGAGATTGAACTTTGAGGGTCTTTCACCTGACCTGTTTGTGTTCAGGGACTCAAACTGTTTCAGGTGTTTGGGGCTCAGGGGCCCACCGGTGGTTTCATTAGTCTGCGTTCCAACAACAAACAGGAAACAAACATGTTTCTGAACAACAGTGAGCATTAATGAGCGACACCATAAAAACCCAAAGGACTAACTATCAACAGTTTCTGATGATAATTAGTCCTCTGGGAGGAAACGTGACAGGAGACGTTTCTGTGGGGATTCACATGTTGTCACATATTAGCTTTTATGAAACACTCAAACTAAGTTCGAGTCATGACTAAAAGTCAGGGAAACAAATCAAAGCATAAATCAAAATCTAAGAAAGTTTGTCATGTAAATTTGTAAGAAGACAAAGTGCTAAAAGAGAAAGTTTTCAGTCTGTCTTAAAACAAATACAATTTAAATAAAGACAGTAATAATTCAGTTTCAGGAAAGAAAAAGAGTAACCAACCAGTTGCCTCTGAGTGTTGACAAATTAATGATTATTTCAAAAAGCACCTGTCTGGTTGAGACTGAAAAACACAGTGAAAATGGGTCATCACTGGATCTTTAAGCAGAATGAAGATCAAAATAAAACCAAACCAATACAGGAACATCCTGCTTGGTCATCCTGTGTTTAAGAGTAGAAACCATCGAAGAGGATCCAGAGCTCTGGACGATCTCCAGACGACTCCGGCTCAAAAGATCTCCAATTCATCTGGGATCCCAAAAACACACAAACACTAGGGAGCCTGCATAGCACCATAATGAGACAAAGAGTCCCTGTCCATCGTCCCCTGAACACCTCAGTGTCTAATTCAATTATCTCACTGGTCACAGTGGAAAGCAAGATATTTCTGAGGTCCTCATTACTTTCAATAGACCAACATAAACTTCTTCAGTGCAGCATCAGAAGAGTCATTGGGGGACATCCTGGACAGGTCTCCAGTCCCCCACAGGATTGCCAACTATGCGCACACTCACACCAATCCAGTTAACCTAACAGTCATGTTTTAGGATTGGGAGAATCCTGGAGTACCTAGAGAGAACCCACATCTTCACAGGGAGAATGTGCCACCTCCATGCAGAGCGACCCCCTGCCAGGATTCGAACCCAGGATCTTCCTGTGCTTCCAGATGTAAAGACCACCTCTGTGGTCTTTACAACACAAACAAACAATCACTGGATTGAATAAATGAGTGACTAGACAAGTCAAAGGCCAGATTAGAGGAGAGGTCAAACCAGGGCACACTTACGGGTGAGCTGTGCCCAAGATGAGCAATAATGTTCAAACCCAAATGTCATGAACTCTGAGGGCAGGAACACCACAAAGAATATCACAGAAAAACTAACCAATCCAAAATACTGCAATAAAAACAAACTGATCAGCAAACATGAGTGACTGATGGGATGAGCAGAAGGCCAAACCCAGCTGCTGCAACGGGGACATAAAGATTGGAATAGATTGTTGAATCCTTCAGGCTCTGTTAATCACTGACCAGCTAACAGACTAAAGCATGACACACTTCCATATTAGCAAAAATAGATCCGCAACTCTGGAACAAACTAAATTTATGGCAAAGCTGCAACAAGTATAAAGAGATGAATAAATTGTGAGTGTGAGGAAGGTCTGAACTGAAATTATGTCAAAGTCCTGTATCCAGTTTGGTGATGCTTCAATGCTCTGGGGTGATTTACGCAAAAACTGCAGGTTCCACATCAAAGACTGAACAGAAGAAGCCAGAATGAAGAGAAACAGGATTTCAAAAGTGTGAATGGCTTCAGCATTGTCTTTCCATTATGAAGTAAGTTCATGTTAAAGTTTATGGAAGAACATGAGTGGCGTGACGTATGTTGCCAGGTGTTTTGGGGTGGATGGTGTGTTGACAGTCTTCCCCTCCCCGACTTGTTTAGTTTTACTCTGAAGACTTTCCCCCACTGATGATCCAGCTCTTTATAAAACTGAGACTGAAGCTGCTGTTTCCTTTCAGACAGTCGGGTCTCTGAACAGAATGAAGGGAAATAACAGGTAAATGATTATAGTTGTGTTATGAACCCGTAAGCTGGCCTTCATGATGTGGATGCTTGTAGTTGTTTAATTTGTTTGGGAATTATCTCTGCATATAAAAATGTCCTCCTACTTTTTCTACAGGTTGATGGAAAACTATACCTTTAACAGCCTTACTCTCCAGATAGAAGGGTTGGAGGTCACAGAGACATTTCTGTACCCTGTGTTTTTCTTCTTCCTCTTCTCTTACCTGGGAATAATGTTGCTGAATGTGGGGATTGTGATCCTCATTTGCATGGACAGAAGCCTCCATCAGCCCATGTACCTGCTCTTCTGTAACCTGCCGCTTAACGACATTCTAGGCGTCTCCTACATGGTTCCCCGCCTGATGTCGGACATCTTGCTGCCGCCGGCTGAGCGCCTCATCAGTTACTACGAGTGTGTTGTTCAGGCTTTCTGTTCCCACATGTTAGGCACCACGTCCCACACCGTGCTGATGATCATGGCCTTCGACAGATATGTTGCCATCTGTAATCCACTGCGTTACTCTGTGATAATGACCAACAGTATGGTGGCGAAACTGACCGTCTCTGCCTGGGGGTCGGGCTTTGTTCTGGTCGGGATTCTGCTGGGTTTGACGGTCCGGCTGAACCGCTGCAGGACTCTGATCACCAACCCATTTTGTGACAACGTCTCACTGTTCAAGCTGTCCTGTGAGAGCGTGGTGATCAATAACATCTACGGCCTGACCTTCACCGTGGTTCTGTTCACCTCATCCATTGGCAGCATCCTCTTCACCTACACCAGGATCACCATGGTCTGTCTGACCAGCAGGAAGAAGTCGATAAACACTAAAGCCCTGAAGACCTGCAGCACACACCTGGTTGTGTATCTTATCATGCTTTTCTGTGGTATTCTTATTATAGCTATGCATCGTTTCCCTCAGTACTCAGACCAGAGGAAAATTTCTGCCATCTTGATCCATATCATTCCCAGCAGCCTCAATCCCATCATTTACGGAGTTCAGTCAAAAGAAATCAAGAAATTCCTGTCCAGGTTTTTCCAGTCTAGGAAGATTTTTTCTTGGTCTTAAAAACCAATATGTGTTCAGGGAGTTAATCCAGGATGACTCTACAGTAGAGGTGTCCCGATTTATTGGCCCTGATTTCCTTAATCCTAGGAGATTGGCAACAGGCAGGTACTTACATGAGAAGCCGATCTTATCCTCTGACCTTATCTATCTCAGCAAAGGTATAGAGAGCGACTTTCCCTTATTGCTCTCTCATGAGAGAGGTCAGGTCTGCATGTTTGCAGTTAATAATCTGAACTCTGAACTGACCTCTGCTTCTCAGAGCTTCTTCTCTGTGTCCACCCATAACAGGCATCCTAGTTAAGAAACACTTTAGGCTTTTTTTTTTTCTTTTTTTTTACCAGCAGCATGTTACAAAAACCCAGTTAGTTTCAAGTTCTTTGGTCAAATTTGTGAAAAATCCTCAAGCTAACTGTTTGAAAGAAAACATAATATTACCTCCAACAAAATGATTTCTTAAGAAGCTTTCACATCTCGTTGTATGGTTAGAAGATGGTTAGAAGAAAACACGGTGGAGACTCTGGAGTGGCCTAGTCAAAACCAAGGCCTCTTCACATCTGATCCCCAGCAACCTGGCAGAGGTGGCCCAGTTTAGTAGGAAGAATGGGGAAAACTCAGCAGCCCGACTGATTCTCTGCTGGAGCGGCAGCCAGAGGTGCCAATGCAAAATACTGACTGGAAAGGAGGGAACACTTATGCAATGCCTTATTTTACGTAGAATATTATCAGTTCACTATCATTATTTCAGAAGGTTTTGCTTTGACAATTAAAGCTGCTGCATGTAACTTTTTCTTTTAAAAATATTTGTTAAACTAGTCTGAGCAGGATTGATGTATTTTTGTGACTAGGAGCTCAGGGAGGAGGTGGAAGAACTAAATGTTTTCACAGATTGTCTTGTGTGTGACGTTTAAAAAAATATGTAAAGAAATTATTTTTCATAAAAGTTTCATACTGCGGCTTTAAGGCTGCAGTGTTGTTGTTAAGTTTCTTATAAAACCAACAAATTTTGTTGATCATGACTGATTTACAAAACAAATAAAATAATAAAACACCCAAGGGAGTGAATACTTTTCACAGGCGCTGCTTACCAAAAACATCTTCTTCTAAAACGTTTGTGAAACATGATTCACAGGTTCTGACGACAAAACTTCAACCATGATTTTCTCATGGAGGAAAGGTTTGATATGTGATCATCACCAAGATAAAGACGATGGCCCTGGTTCTGATGGTGTTGGGTCTGGTTCTGGTTGTGGCCTCCTGGGACAGTCCAACTGAACGGGTGACAGTTGGTATAAATGTCCACAGTGAATGTCTCCCAAAGTGGCTGCAGTTCCTCTGAGATCTCTCTAACTCCCTGTCAGGCCTCAGGCGGATCTTTGGGTCTCACCTGGGTCTTCACCAGTCAGGAGGGCCAGAATGAGTCTCAGGTTTGAACTGAGCCAACCTGCTGATTGGTCTGTCGTCCAGGTACTCGGCTGCTCAGTCAGCTCAATCTTCCCCTTGTTGTGGCTCATATAACGTTACATCTCCTCGTGAGTTCAGACAATAGTTTCAACATTCTTAATCGCTCACAGTTTGTCTATGAGGAAATACTGCAGCTTTTTTACTGCCATTTTTAAAGCTTTTGTTCTTTTGCTATGCTGCCCCCTTTTGGTGATCTTAAGCAAATGCTTATTTCCTTGTCTGTGACACAAATCTCTTTACAACCTGCAGCCTGGTGGAGACTTTAGAGCCAAAGTCATTGATGTTTCCAGTTACTGGTGCAGTTAGACTCATTGAAATGTTCAGTGACATCACTCTGTAAAATAATTATTCTCCCTGTATTAGTGATGGCCTAATACAGGGTATAATCTTTGCCTAGTTGAAAAATAATAAATCTTGAGGAATGTACAGAGATCTCTTTCAGATGAAACCCATGACACTGATTGGTTTATATAATTTAACACATATTTATTCCCAAATATTTCCCTAAAACATTTTGAAATCGGACATCTTCATAAAGTCAGTTTATCATCAGCTGTCACTGATGATGGGACAGGAAGTGTCTCTGCTGCGGCAGATACAGGCATGTGAAGCTGCTTTTATTTTGAAACATTCCTGTGTCTGGATCTGGAAACAACTTGTTGTTGTTTACATTCAGTGATGATGCTTCACCCACGTATAAGAACGTTGCTATAAATCTGAAGACTGAGCTGAGGAGTCAGTGGAGGAGGTTTCAGTCAACAGAGGTGAGCATCGGACTGAATATCTGCTGATTCAGACTTTTACTGTGTTTGACATAAAGCCTGTCCCTGTTGCTGGCAGCGCTCTCTTTACAGATTATATATTTCTGTACTGACAATACTGCAGTGATAATAGGTAGTGTTGTCTACCTATGTTCATCCTCATTAACATTTTAAGAGGAACAAAGAGTAAAGAAACTGACATCTGGAGTTTGGAGCAGAAATAGATCCATTTCTGACATTGGTGTCAGATTTTAGGCGTGACATTTTCCAGGATGCTGAGTGAAAACTACCTGAAGGAAAACCCAGCTGTGATCTGATGAATCTGCTGTCAGGTTGTTGTAACACCAGATCATCACCTGATTTACCTTCAACATTTTCATGTTTTTACTCTCTAGTGATGAGGAAGATGTTCTGAAGTGTTTTTGTTTTGGATTAAGCTTCACATTTATCATCACATCTGGTCTCTTTACTAAACTCACTTTCTAATGACTAACTTTACACAAAGCAGAGATTAATGTTCATGTCCTGATTATGTATGGTTAGATTAACTGAACTTTGACAATACCTCCTGTGAAATACTGAAACTGCCACTGCTTTGCCTCATATCATGCTTTATTTGTAGCTTTTATTGAAGCAGGTATTCCTCACTGAGACTTAATTATTTTAAGAGACACACAGTTTGATAACAGTGCATGTTATGCAGCGTGTGAAAAGGTGAGGCGGTGTTCTGGTTTCAGTTTGTCTCGTTTGATGCGTTCTGGTTCTGAATGGAGCTTGTGTTTTGGATCAAGTGTGTGAAATGAGCAGGGCTCTGCAGCTTCATGTTGCTTTTCAGTAATTAACTCAGGATCTGAAAATAAGATCTAAAATCTTTGAGTTCCCTCAAGTTTTCAGGTACGACTCGCAAAGTAATTTCAAATCGGGACAAGCTGTTGGTTTCATCTTCAGGTTCAAGCAACCGGAGCTGAGTGTGTTGTTAGCAGTGCCATCGCTTTGGAGTAAGTGTTACTATGATTGGGTCACTGCTGGGATACGTGAGGTGCAGGTGTGGCACATTAGATTAGTTTATCACATGCACACTTACGCTCGGTACAGTAATTCACCAAACTGACATTTTTATTTGTAAAGTGCCTCCAGACAACATTTATGTTAAATTGGTGTTATGTAAATACACTGAATGGAACTAAATTAATGTAAATTACTGTGATGGCGAAGGCTGAGATGTATCAGGTTAGAGACTGACTGCTTTTGACATTAATTGGTGATTTTGTTCTCTAGGCATCATTAAATCCTATCCTTTATGGAAAACACAACTTTAGATCCAGACCTCTTGCTGCTGGAGGGGTTAAAGGTCACACCTCATTCCTCTGTCCCAGCCTTCATCCTGCTGCTCCTCATCTATGTCTTTGTGATGCTGTCCAACGTGAGCCTGGTGACCATCATCGCCCTGCAGAGGAGCCTCCACCAGCCCATGTTCCTGCTGTTCTGCAGCATGGGTGCCAACGATGTGCTTGGTGCCTCCACCATCATCCCCCCCGTGCTGAGCACCGTCTTCACACCGACCGCGCAGAGGTACATCCGCTACAGCAGCTGCGTCCTGCAGGCTTTCTTTGCCCACTTCCACGCCAGCGTCATCCACACCGTTCTTATGATCATGGCCTTCGACCGCTACGTGGCCGTCTGCAAGCCGCTGCACTACGCCACCATCATGACCAGCCGGATGGTGGTGAAGCTGTCCGTGTGGGCCTGGGCGGTGTGCTTGTTGCTGGTGCTGGTGCTGGTGGGGCTCAGCGTCCGCCTGTCCCGCTGCCGGGCGGTTGTACTCAACCCGTTCTGCGACAACCCCTCGCTATTCAAGCTGTCCTGTGACAGCATCCTGGTCAACAACATCTACGGCCTGGCCTACACCGTGGTCCTGCTGGGCTCGTCGCTCGGCAGCATCACGCTCACCTACCTGCGGATCGCCATGGTGTGCCTCACCAACCGCAGCAGGACAAACAGCACCCGGGCGCTGCAGACATGCAGCACCCACCTCGTCCTCTACATCATCACCTTCCTGTCAGGAGCCCTCATCATCGTTCTTCATCGATTCCCTGAATTATCAGACCAGAGGAAGATGGCTTCCATCTTGTTCCATGTTATTCCTCCGGCTATGAACGCCGTCATCTACGGACTGCAGATCAAAGCTGTCCGCCAGAAGATTTTCATCCTGTTTACCAAGAATACAATGGCAGATATGAAGGGATAAAATGAAAAAGTACTCAAATGTATCCTGAAACATGATCATCTGTTAATATTCACACTATATTTAACTTTTATTCCTAAATGTTCATCTAACAGGTTTTTCAGAACCTGTTCATGAACTGAATTTGAGTTTAATCTACAGACGGAAACATCCAGGAGATCTGCAGTTTATTCAGACATATTTATACTTTTGTGTTCATTACTGTTTTATTAAGTATTATGAACAAGTTTTCACATTCAGGGCTGTGAAAAAAGAAACAAAGGTAATGCAAAGAGAAACAGAATACAGTTTTCAAATTATGATTGTTATTTATTAGGCAAACTATGACGAGAATACACAGCTATGTAACATATATTATAAACAACTAAAACTATAAATCAGCCTGATTAATAAAAACTTTATCTAATGAAATTATAAAAGTTTAGAATTTGAAATATATCAAGAACGTGAAGATCAGTTTCCTGGTTTGTATTTTGTTATGCAATTCTGGATGTTTCACTTTTTTGATAAAATTACACTATTTTAATTCATTAGGAACAGATTTAGTTAAACATAAGAAACTTAAAGAGATTTAATTGAGCAGAATAACCCTAAAAATAAATCCTACCAGACTGAACTTATTTAAAATCTCAATTATATCAAATAATGCAAAAAGACTCACTAATCTAAGAGACATAGCAACATGCAAACAGTTTTATTGTTTTATCTGAAGCACAAAGAGTTTGAAAAGGTCAGTTGGAAAATTATATAAGCTGCCCTTTATGAATCTGGATTTAATTTCCTGTTATGAATCAGAATATTGTTTCACTCAGTCGACGCCTGAATAAAAAAAACATTACATTTGTTAAATTTAGGGGAGTCCACTGTCACCATCACTATCCACCATGATTATGGTATCAACAACAACAACAACAACAACAACAACAATAATAATAATAATAATAATAATAATAATAATAATAATAATAATAATAATAATACCCAGAAAATGAGTTTATATGCTTCAATAATCTTTTTTCTTCAAAATCTAATGCAAACTTGCAGCTTTGTTTTCAGTAACTTCAAACTGCAAAGGCAATTAAATAATAGAAATATCTGTGATATCTATAAACATTACTCATAAATAAATAATATTTCTATAAATATTATTGTGGTTGTTTTTATTCACTACTCTGCCACCGGTCACTGTCTCCGTTTGACTCTGGAAGGCTGACTATTTATCATTTCTGTAACAGTAAAAAAATAGGAGGAAAACTGATCAGATTTTTCATCCCTCAGCAGAAGGAGGAAAAAAAGGATCATGAAGCCATTAAAAATCAGGAGTCTGGATTTTTCCTTTCAAATTCTAACATTTTCTGAATAAACTGAACATGAATTGTAATATTTCTGTCCAGCTTCCCGGTGTAACTCTATGACTGCTGGCTGCATGATGTCGGAGAAACTGCAGGAACAAACCATTTGTTTGCAGCTGGAATGTGCAAAACAAAACGTCATTAAAGCAGTAGCACACACCCAGTCCTGGACACTCTGACACTTTAAATATGTATAATAGAAACACACTGGTGCTGGCTCGTTAAGCTAATGCTAATTGGTTTAGTCACTGAGCGCAAATCCCATAGCTTTTCCAACTACCAACCAGAATTAGGTCAATATGATTATCAGTCCCTCCAGGAAGTTAAGATGGAGACTATTTATGCAAATTCACTCAGCCTTTGTAAATTTTGCGCAAACTTGCAACTTTTCTGCAAATTTAGTTTAATCACTTTAAACTTTTTCTGTATTTCTTTCTCATCTGACCAGTCACTGAAACTTGACCAATACCTTAGTCCCTTTCTACTTTAGCTTGCTGTTTCACAACGTCTCTTGAAAGCCAGAAAGATGAGAGTGTGTGTGATGCTATATGGGGGAATTTTACTCCCATAATCCAAGAGTGCACATGTTCAGTCTGAAAGCAGGACTGACACATACTAGTTAAACACAGCTTATAAAAGTATTTAAACCCATCTACCTTCTTCTACCACCAACCTGACTGGATTTTATGTTACAAACACAAAGCAGAGAAAAAACTCGAGGAGTGGAAGGAACATCATACACAGTTTCCAAGAGTTTTAATAATTGATTTAACCTCATTTAGATTAAAATCCCTGGACATCATCCAGTCCAGCCACCAGCTGCAAGCTGTTCCTGACTTACTGTAAGTACAGTAATTACATTAATATCTGTTGGATCAAACATCTTACTTGATGACTGAGTGAAAATAAGCAGCAACAAGTAAAGAACATGTCTTTTTTTTTCTGCACATAGAAAAGGAAAGGAATCTACATTTCTTTTGGTTGGAGAATGAAGGCGAGTCTTTAAGATGAAGAAGGTCTGACTGAACCGATTAACATCAATTTGTTCTAAATATTTGTCACATGGGTTTCTGTGCTGCAGGTTTGGAATAACGGTGCCCATATTCTGTTTAGCAGCAGATATATCTTAATGAAAACACAAAACCATCTTTAAAGCATGCTTTTATTGTGAAAAATTAATGAAATATTAAAATATTGTTTTTCTTAGCCTTAATTTCAAAAAGTTGGAATTTTCTATTTCACCTTACATTGAAAACAAAACTCTGCACTTATGAGTCAGCTCAACATTACTGTAAATCTGTTCATCATAATTCACAGCAGAGCAGAATGCAAACAGCTGATCAGCATCATCACCTTATCTAAGCACAGCGGTGGAGGGCTCATGCTACGGGCTTGTTTGCAGCTGCAGGAACGTTGCAGGCATCGAGTCAATCATGAACTCCTCCTGATCCAAAAGAAGCTTAGAGAGACTAAAACAAAGGAACAATACTTTGTCTTTGGACTTCAGAAAAGTGTTTCAGGTGCATCAGGAAGCAGTTTGCCCTCCAGGTCCGGTTGATCTCAGCTCATTGATGAAACCATCAAATAACATGGAGTTCAACTCAAACGCAGTTAGAAAATAACCTAAAGTGTTTTCTGACAAAGTGCAGAATAAACTTGATATTGTTTGTCTGGAGCTACTCATTGGTTGAAATGTGACAATAAAATAGTTCAGACGTCCAGGTTTTCTTTTCATTATTTCAAAGACGATGGCTGTCTTGTTGTGAATCAGAAGCAAAGTGTTAAAAATCACTAAAACCTTCTCTGAACTCAAACTGAATCAGCTAATCAATAACTCAGTTAAGGAAATGAACAAACATATGGTTGCTATAAGAATGATATTTTTTTTGTACTAATCTCTGGTTTAACTTTGGAGCTTCCAAAAATAAAATATCTTTAGTTATTTCTGTGAAAGGAAAGTGCTTTCAGATAGTGTAAGATGTCTTTAAGGTGACATCAAAACTTTATTGGAGTAAAACGTCCTAGAAAAATATTTCTGAATCTCTTTGGACTGCATGCCATAAATGACGGGATTCAAGGCACCAGGAACAATGTGGAACAAAAGAGTTGCAATTTTCTTTTCCTCTGCGTACTGAGGGAAGCGCTGCAGGATAATGATGATCATTCCACTGAGAAACATGATCAGATAAACCAGCAGGTGTGTGCTGCAGGTTTTCAGAGCTCTCCTGTTCAGAGTTGCGCTCTTGCTGGTCAGACAGACGACGGTGATCTTGGTGTAAGTTACCACCATGCTGCCGATGGAGGCGGTGAACAGAACCACGGTGAAGCTCAGGCCGTACGCGTTATTGATGAAAACATCCTCACACGAGAGCAGAAACAACGAGGCGTTGTTACAGTACAGGCTTCTCATGAAAGTCCTGCAGCGGCTCAGCCGGACCGTCAGACCCAGCAGGACCCCGACCAGAACCAGCGCCGCTCCCCAGGCACCAACCGTCAGCTTCATCACCATCCTGTTGGTCATTATGGCAGAGTAACGCAGGGGGTTGCCGATGGCCACATACCTGTCGAAGGCCATGGCCATCAGCACCGTGTGGCAGGTGGTGTTGAACATGTGGATGATGAAGGCCTGGAGGACGCACTCGTAGTAACCGACGAGGCGGTCCGCGGGCGGCCGCAGGACGTCCAGCAGCACGCGGGGCAACACGACAGAGTTCCCCAAAACATCGTTGGCCGATAAGCTACAGAGCAGGAGATACATGGGCTGGTGAAGGCTCTTATCCAGAAAAACCAGGACAGCCACCCCAACGTTTGCAACAATGATAAACACAAAGGAGAGAAGAATGGAGAGAAACGCAGCGTATCTAGATCCACCGGAGACATTTAAACTCTCCAGCTGCAGCGTGAGGCTGTTGTAGACGAAGCCTTCCTCCGACCTGGAAGGAAAGTTTATGGATGATTCGAACTGTTCAACACCAAACATCTGCAAACATCACACAGTGAACGCTCCAATCTGACAATATGAACTTTTACATAAATGTTGGGAAAATAATTACTTGTTATTCATGATGATCCTCCAGTCTTTATGATCATGTGTGTCTGTGTTACAGCTGAAGGTTTCCATCATAAAACTTCTTTAAACTGATTTTACTGTCAGTGCCTCAAATCACACAAAAATAACACATGTGGATAGAAACTGCACTAATAAAAACATTTAATAATCGACTCATGAAGAAAAACATGAATTTGCCCCGGATCTTCCTGACATGTCTTCCTTCTCTTCCTGTCAGGAATCATTTAAGCTTTAAAAAGGCTCAGAGGGAGCTGCTCTTCACGTCACCACAGAGTATTATGGGATGCATCGTGAGGAATGAACCCTGCCAACCAATCGCTCCGTGTTAACCTTGTTCACTGAAACGCTCTGACTCTTGAAATGTCTGGTTTTTTTTGTTTGTTTTTTTTACCTATTATGACAAATCTGTACAAGCTGCTGATAAACAGCAACTGTGCAGCTTCATAAAACCTTTGTGACTTCAGGCAGCACCGTGTTATTTACATCAGCATGGATTTTATTGTCTCATCTTTCAAGCTTTGCTTCTCTATCAGTGAGGCAACATTAACCGTCATGTTTTTAAACGGGTCTGTTTATCTCACACCTTTGACTTTTAGGTGACCTTTAGAGAAATAAACATAAATATTGGAGTTAAAATTTATAAACTCTATCAGAGGTTAATATGATACTAGGGAAACACATAATGCCAACGCTGCAAACATCACTTTTTTGGTGGTTCCTTCCCCACTCACCTTCTTCTTCTTCTCTTCTTCCTTCTCCGACGATCATCTCCCTCTTTACAACTCCGTGACCACAGCTGACATGGTTCTTGTCAGCTACTTAACAGCAACAATAATATTTTTTAGTAAAGTTTCTAAAAGAATTCATAGTGTTAGAAGAAAACAATATAAAAATCAACTTAAGGAAAGTACTAAACGCAGGAACTGATTTATTGACTTTATTTGTGTTTTCCTTGAGCTGGAAAAAGGGAGAAAAAAAATACCAGAAGAGTTTCTGTATTCAGATTTTTTTTTTTTTCACTTTGGAAACAGATTCAATAAATAGATGTGCCTTTTTCTGGTCAGCCAATCTGGATTGATTTTAATTCATCAAGCACAATAATTATTTATGGAAGTTTGGTGTAACTTCCTGGGCCCTGATCACGTTCAGAAACACAAACACACATCGGCAATGGGATGATGGAGTCATGTAGGCAGCGCTTGAAAACCTGCTGGAGTCCCTCTGCTTGATCCCGACCGTCACTGACCTTTGACCCCTCCACTATGGAAAATATCTGTGAATTTGGTGCATTTGGCTTCATCCTGCATTAACTTGTTTTGTTCATAGGATTTTCAAATTCAGCTCTTCTTTTCTCCTTCGATGAATTGATGAATTTATTCTACTCCTCAAATTGGGAAGATCTGCTCACATCTCCCCCTAATATGCAGAATATCAGACTGATGTTTCACTGCCTATAAAACACCATGACGGAAGCACTAATGTGATTCATTATCGGGGTGAAATAAGAATTATTAATGTCACTGTGAGATATTGTATTTCCAATTTATTCTAATATTTTGCCCTTTTTAACAAACTGGTTCAAATAACAACCGGAAGCAAAAAAAATCTTAGCATCTTTGAAGATTCCCTGATTTTATTGATGATAAATAAAAAACACTCATTTTTACAGCATTACATTATTGTGAGCTACTGGTCATGTTTATTCATAAATAGTGCTATTGAGATAAACATTCACTGTAAGACAGAGAGTCAGTTCTTGTGAACGGTTCTGGTAGAAAAACGCTTGATGATGCTGGAGTGCAGGTCCTTACTGACCAGCCCATAGATGATGGGGTTGATGGCCGGAGGGACGATGATGTACAGGATGCTAAGAAACTTTGTCATGTTTTTAGTGATGGAAGGAAATCTGTAGCTGACGACTATAATCAGCATAGCTATTTCATACAGCACATAAACCACAAGATGTGATGCACATGTCTGGAAGGCCTTGGTGCGGATGCTGCTGTCGGTCCTGCCGTGCTTCAAAACAGCTGCCAGGATCCTGATGTAGGAAAAAGCGATGATGATGAACATCCCTGTACTAAGTGACCAGGTCATGCATAAACCTATGAGACACAGAGGGGCCAAGAATTAGACGGTAAATAAATGTTAGTGACAGAGCAGAGACTGTTCTGCTTTATGAGGTGGTGTTAAGTCTTGATGCTTTCCAGAACTGAAGTTTGTGTTTCATCAATTAGTACTTTATTTACACTGACCATAGATGTCACTCACGGGAGTGGGTGTGCAGGCCATATTCATTATGATCCGGTTGCTGCAGTAGACGTGTTGAAGGAAGCTGCCGCACAGCGGGACGTTCATGTGGAAGGAGAAGAGCACAGCGATGAGCAGCAGAGCAACGATCCAGGCCACAGCGCAGCAGCTGTGCAGCCGAGCCGAAGTCATGATGGAGTGATACCTGAGAGGTTCACACACTGCGACGTACCTGCAGAGAGACAGAGCTGTCAGGGAACAACCCTCACACACAAATTTATTCTAAAGGACCAGGGGAAATATAATGGATGTAGTTTAACCTGTGGGATATGCAGACCAACTATCAATGAATTTAGAAACCAAATAGTTACATAATAATGTTAATTATGTTACTTGGAAAATATAAACAAACGCATCAGTTAAATGACACCCTTGAATTGAACACAGAAATCAGTCATTTTGGAGCAGCTACATCCTTCAGACCAAGACTGTTTCCCTGGTTACCCCTTTGGTAAAACATGCAGGTACCTGAATGTTCCTGTAATATTAAAGAAAGGAATGGTTCTCTCTCAGAAGGAAAACAGGAAGAGCATGATGAATGACAGAGCAGTGAAATGTTCAGGAGTTAGCAATAAATACATGATAAATTACAAAAGACTGAAGGAACAACTTAAACAGTAAGATATGAACTGGTTCACCCCATCACCTGTCATAGGCCATCACTGCTAGAATGGTCTGTATAGCAGCACCGTATGTGTGAATACAGAAACCCTGAGCAATAGCTGGGAGGTAGCTGATCTTCTTCTGCCCCATCAAGAAGTGCATCATGAGGCTGGGAAGCACCGCCGTGGCGCCCAGCAGGTCGCAGACCACCAGGTGGCAGATCATCACAAACATGGGTCTGTGCAGGCTGCGGTCCGTCATGATGACACAGATCACCACACCGTTCCCCAGCAGCACCACCATGTAGACGAACAGGGCCAAGAAGAACAAGAGAGGACCTTGTCCTGGTGAAACGTCAAAGCCCTCCAGTTCAAACACAATCGGCTGCCTGAGAGGAGTCAATGTTAGGTTCTCCATCCAAACGAGTACAAGCCTGTCAAAAATCAGAAAGCTGACAGCCTCTGGATCAGGTTATTCCTGCAGCATCAAAGAAAACAACAATATTAAAGTTATAACAAAACAGCCTGCAATAAACTAAAAGAATATAAAGATATATACAAGTGAGTAGACTGCTAATTTCATAAGAAGCTGATTAAACATCAGCAAAACCAACAACCTTTAATATCCAGTGAAGCACATCAACAGAGAGCCAGAGGTAACATCAGAGAGTCTCCTGCTGGTTGGCAGAGCTCTGGTTATTGAGGAGTGTGTTGTCCATCTAATGATTTCGCTTTTTAATGTCTCCTCCTGTCAGTTGCACCATGGAAACACAGCAGCCTCTCCCTTCCTGCAGCCTGAACCTGCATCACGGAGTCAGGCACCAACAGTAAACTTCATGATTACACAATGACTGACAATGTTCCAGTTTATGAACCGTTCTGACCATGACTTGAATTTAAATCTTTTGCTAAAATCATTGGTTTTAATTCATTCAAACCTTCATTTTAAATTCACTTGACATATTTTTATTTACTCATCCAGTGGTGGCTCCACTTTAATCCAGTCAACTGAGTGATATGAACGGTCTGTTTAACAGTTTTTAGGTTTGTGGTTGGAGTTTGTCCGGTAATCAGCTTCGTCCACCTCTGCTGTTGTGTCCTTGGGTGAGACACTTCGTCCACCTCATGTGTTGGTGTTCAGAGGGCCCAACAGGCGGCACCTTCAGAGGGTGCATGTCTGAAAGTAGTGTGAAGCACTTTGGACTTGATAAAGACCATTTTCCATGACCTTTTGTGGCTTTATTTCTTCAGTCTGTTCTGTACCTTAAATGAGTTACAGCTGTGGACATAGTTTGTTTGAAGTAAGACAACGCATAAAGGAACGTACTTTTCATGGGAGTTTCAGCCACTACTGGAGCCAGTTTTGCACAGAGGCCTCTGCAACTTTACCTTCAGGCTGAGATTGTCTGGCATGCTCTGGGTCATTGAAATGTGAATTCTTCTTTTTCTCTTTTTCCACAGAAAGCTTAACTAACTCATTCTAGGACATCCCAAAGCATTCTCTAGGAGGGATTCATAGCCTCATCTGGCTCCTCTCAGTGTGAAGGAGCAGTGGCTCTACTCTGAGCCCCTTCTGGATGACTGAGCTTCTCTCTCTAAGGGAGAGAGACCAGACACCCTACAGAGAAAACTCATTTCAGCCGTTTGTATCCATGACCTCGTTCTTTCGGTCATGACCCAAAGCTCATGACCGTAGATGAGGGTAGGAGCGTAGATCGACCGGTAAATTGAGAGTTTCTCTTTTTGGCTCAGCTCTCTCTTCACCATGACAGAGCAGCTCAAGTCCAACTCAAGGTCATGGCCTCGGGGTTTGGAGGCACTGATTAAATGTTTTATTTTTTCCATGTTGTTTTTGCAAACTTGTTTAAGATCTCCATGTTTACAAAAAAATCAACAATGTAATTAATACAGGTTTCTAGATTCCACTTTTCATCACCATTGTCCAACCAAGACATTTGTTAAAAATGTTTCAAAACAGTCTTTAAATAATAACCCAGAGATTAAACTGCTGGACTTTGCTCATACTGAAACTTCAAAGAACAGAGAAAAACTCTGATATAAAATATCTGATACTTACATAAAAGTGAGGACAGTCCATAAATTTAATAGAATTTCTTTACTTCAAAATGTTTACATTAGTTTCTCACGCTTGAAGTAAGGAACCCATTGAGGACTGGGATCCATTGATTCTATGACCCTTACTCTGGATTGGTATTTATAACTTTATTTTTACATGTAGTTAATCTCATTCTGCTCACCTCAAGACAGTCATTAAAAGTGTTTTACTTTCATGTCTCACTTTACACTACTATCTGAAGTGCATGGGATACTGGGGAAGATCCTGCTGTACATGAAACCAGTCACAGATAATTTATTTTGTCTTTCATGTAGATATTCTGCCTCTAAAACTATGTGGACAGCAGCTCGTTACAGCTTGGTTTTCACTTTCTGCAGATCCAAAACAGACCTGCTTGTACAACATTGCATTATTACTAGCTACATGTTATAAATATAACAACATGACAAAATAAATCAGTTCTTGTGAACAGCTCTGGTAGAAAAACGCTTGATGATGCTGGAGCGCAGGTCCTTACTGACCAGCCCATAGATGATGGGGTTGATGGCCGGAGAGAAGGTGATGGACAGGATGCCAAGAAACTTACTAACGTTTTGGGATACGGATGGAAATCTGTAGATAATGACTATAATCATTGTGGTTAATTCATAGAAGACATACACAACAAGGTGTGATGCACATGTCTGGAAGGCCTTGGTCCGGATGCTGCTGCTGCTCCTGCCCTGCTGAAAAGCAGCTCTCAGGATCCTGATGTAGGAATAAGCGATGACAACGAACATCCCTGTACTTACAAACCAGGTGATGAATAAACCTACAAAACACAGAGAATTACAGAACCAGTCACATTCATGCACAGTCAACGATCAGCAGTGGTAACTGTTTCAGTAAAATGAGCTTTTTGTTGTCTCTGTTTCACTCTGATGGTTGTCTGTTTTTAGTTGCTCATTTGCACTGACCGTAGATGTTGCTGATAAGGGGGGGAGCACAGGCCAGATTCATTATGGACTTATTGCTGCAGTAGACGTGCTGAATGATTCGACTGCAGTAAGAGAGATTTACGTGGAAGGAGAAGAGCACAGCGATGAGCAGCAGAGCAACGATCCAGGCCACAGCGCAGCAGCTGTGCAGCCGAGCCGAAGTCATGATGGAGTGATACCTGAGAGGTTCACACACTGCGACGTACCTGCAGAGAGACAGCAAAAAACCAAACTTGTATCTGTACGATGCATATTACTGTAGAATAATAGTTTGGACAATAGAAGAAAATGTCAATATGTTAGCACATAGAAAAATGTAATACAAACATAGATACCAGCAGCAAATTTATGATTTATCACCTGTCAATAGCCATCACTCCCAGGATAGTGTGCATCGCAACTCCATAAGTGTGAATACAGAAACCCTGAGCAATAGCAGAGAGGTAGCTGATCTTCTTCTGCCCCATCAAGAAGTGCATCATGAGGCTGGGAAGCACCGCCGTGGCGCCCAGCAGGTCGCAGACCACCAGGTGGCAGATCATCACAAACATGGGTCTGTGCAGGCTGCGGTCCGTCATGATGACACAGATCACCACACCGTTCCCCAGCAGCACCACCATGTAGACGAACAGGGCCAAGAAGAACAAGAGAGGACCTTGTCCTGGTGGAACGTCGAAGCCCTCCAGTTCAAACACAATCGGCTGCCTGAGAGGAGTCAATGTTAGGTTCTCCATCCAAAGCTGGACAGCTCTGTGAAACACAAGCAGATTAAACCCTCCTGCATATTAGACATAAAACTGCTATGAAAAGACAGAGCAATTTCATCTTTGCAGAGCATAAGTAAATAAGTTACAGTTCTCCTTGGTACAGATTGTAAAATAATACCTGAAAATTAAACACCACTTAATGGAAAATCTTAGAGATGCTAAAATCTTCATGAAAAACATCAACAGAAAACAACAAAAGGTGATGTTAAACAATGAAGAAAGGATGTCCACGTCTGATCTTGCCGGAGCATCAGTGTCGCTCAGGAGGTTTCCCATTTAAATCATTTCATATCTACTGGTTTCCCATAGCACCACCTCTCCCCGCCTGACAGCCAATAACAATACACTTTAATATTATTAATTTTTTAGAGGGCAAAGTTCAAATTTACACATCATTTTCACCCAACACTGACAACCCATGGTCCAGGGAAACAGAGAGGTAATTTAACTCGGTTCTCTCCAGCTTCTGTTCAATTATCCACCCATTGTCCCAATAATACAGGGCCTTATCCACGGCCAAAATTAAACAAATTAAAGACTGACCTAAAGAGATCAGCCATGACATAAAGATAAATACGACTCTGGTCAGAAAAAAAAAAAATAGAAAAAGCATTTTATCGTACATCAGGTCTCTTTCTCATGTGCAGAAAGAGACCTGATGTATTATTGATAGTTGATAACTTTATTTGTGATAATCAGATACTTTTTTACTTTTACTTAAGTACAAATGTTAATGTGGTAGTTTTACTTTTACTTGAGTACATTTTTTGAGTACTTTCTCCTCCACTGCCAGAAACACAGATCTCAGTACGTCATGGGAGGCGGGGAATCCGTTTCCATGGTTTAGTTGACAGTGGTAATGAATCATATACGCAGTGACTTTATTTAACAGACAAGCCAGTTTGCTCAAAAATGAGAACAGCACCAACACGATGAGAGGAGAAGAGGGCGCTCCTTCATCGTAGACTGAAACTTTAGTTCTCAGCTGTTGAGGTGATCGCTGATTTATACTAATTCATTGCATTTCATTTTATGACCTTTTGGTTTGCAATCTGTAAAATAAAGAGCTGTATCTTTTACGTTTTATAGCTTGTACTGAGCATCAATATGACATGTTTGTTGGTAAATCTATCACACTGCTTGTGTTTCACAGAGCTGTCCAGCTTTGGATGGAGAACCTAACATTGACTCCTCTCAGGCAGCCGATTGTGTTTGAACTGGAGGGCTTCGACGTTTCACCAGGACAAGGTCCTCTCTTGTTCTTCTTGGCCCTGTTCGCCTACATGGTGGTGCTTCTGGGGAACGGTGTGGTGATCTGTGTCATCATGACGGACCGCAGCCTGCACAGACCCATGTTTGTGATGATCTGCCACCTGGTGGTCTGCGACCTGCTGGGCGCCACGGCGGTGCTTCCCAGCCTCATGATGCACTTCTTGATGGGGCAGAAGAAGATCGGCTACCTCCCAGCTATTGCTCAGGGTTTCTGTGTTCACACATACGGCGTAGCGGTGCAGACCATTCTGGGGGTGATGGCTATTGACAGGTGAAAAAATGTGTCAGGTGTGAGAACATTATGGACTGCAGGGATGCAAGAGTTTGTAGATTTTAATGTTCAAAATGTGCAGTATAGGAGCATTTGGTGGATTCATTAATTTACATTAAACTTCGATAAATGTTCTTAATAATGAAATAGTTGGGTCATAAATTATCTTTCACTTCGAAGAGGAAGTTCCCTTTCATTTAATGTTTATTTTAACAGAAATAAATTCAGAACAGATAAATGTCAAATACAAATAACATCTTAACATGATCCCTGAGAAACCAGCTTAAATAACCATTTAGCTAAAAACCAGTTCCCTGACAGCTCTGTCTCTCTGCAGGTACGTCGCAGTGTGTGAACCTCTCAGGTATCACTCCATCATGACTTCGGCTCGGCTGCACAGCTGCTGCGCTGTGGCCTGGATCGTTGCTCTGCTGCTCATCGCTGTGCTCTTCTCCTTCCACATGAACGTCCCGCTGTGCGGCCATCTAGTCCAGCATGTCTACTGCAGCAACCGGGGCATCCTGAACCTGGCCTGCATTCCCACGCCTGCCAGCAACATCTACGGTCTGGACATTTACTACGAGGGAAGCTCCGTGTTTGGTCAGAAACTGTGAAAATGATTTGAGTTGTCTTGTCTGTGTTTTTCAGGTCTGGCCATGACCTGGTCTGTGAGCACCGGGGTGTTTGTCATCATTGCTTTTTCCTACATCAGAATCCTTAGTGTCTCCTTTAAACGGCGGAGAACCGACAGCAGGGTCCATAAGAAGGCCCTGCAGACGTGTGTGCCTCATCTCGTTGTGTATGTGCTCTATCAGATAGCCTCAGTTATCATCATTGTCAGTCTCAGGTTTCCCTCTGTCACTCAGAACATCAGGAAGTTCTTTAGCATCCTCTTCATCATAGTTCCACCAGCTCTCAACCCCATCATCTACGGACTGGTCAGCAAAGACTTACGATCCGGCATTACGAAGCTTTTCTCCATGCGAGTCGTGAGAGTGTGTCACATGGAGTGACACACAGATGTCTCCCAACAGAAACACCAAATGATCAACCCCTGCAGAACATGCTGGATGTTGTCTTCTCTTTGGGAACATCTGGGTTGCGCTTCACTCTCATGTTTGGGAACTCTTTATAGAGTCAAGACTTTAAGGTTTGGCATGTTGAATCAAACCAAAGTTGTCGAGTATCACACAGTCCTTTGTCCCTCTGGCAAGGAGGATACTGAAATCTCCCACAATTATTAAGCAGCCATAATCAATGAATATAACAGATAAAATCTCATTAAACTCAATAAAAGGATGCCCACATATTTTGGGGTTTTGTACAGAGGTAGTGTCGGAGCTTATAGCCTTTTACCTCAATTCCCAAATATCCAAGAATCAAATTTTCCCAGAAAAACCTTTTTACAGTTAGTGAAGCATAACAAATTGCATCAACCCCTGCCTCTCTTTTATATTTTCCATTCTTACTTAAAAAAGTGTAATTAGGAGGTGCTGCCGCAGTCAGTACTGGTGATTCATTATTGTCATCCAACAATGTTTCTGTTAGAGACATGGCTTTATGCAAAGCCAAACATAACATTGATAATATTCTCAGTGATGAAGTCATGAAGCAGAAGCTGATAATCATCTTATATTTAACTGACAGTTTTAGTGACTTTCTGCCGGATAATTGATCAACTTGAGGTTTGACTTTAGACTGCTGCATTTAGTTTTTTCTGCTTTCTATCAATGTTCTCTCAGTGATCTGGATACGTCCTGTCCTGTGTTGTGCTGCTGGAGGCCAGAAGTTTTCTGGAAGAATACAGATGTTAAGCTAATGTCTCTCCCCAAAATCAATAAATGAATCAATCAACAAATCGATTCTTTTTCCAAACACAAAAAAAGTCCATGGTAAAAATTTAAATAAGACAAACTCATAGAAAAGAATAAATAAACTAAATAATTATCCCAGTTGATAAAATACTTGTGTTGATGACTATCCACCAGGAGTAGACACAGGTTGCCTCATCATTTGAACCAGCCAATCATTGAGATCCTGTTAACATGATAAAATATCTTCTCACTGTATGATCGCTGGCTTTTCTCTGCGTGAAGAAGGAAGGCAGTCTGCGGGACGACTGTGTGACCAAACAAATCCACTTCTGAATGTTTGGATAAACCAGCAAAGAAGAGACTCTGTTCTGTTTTCCTTTAACTTGCAATAAACAGACGTGGAAAGTTAAATAAAATGTGCTTTATTATTTCAATGAGGTTTAAACACATGGCATTTTGTTGTGTTCTTTGTACATGGATAGTTGATGGCTTTATGTGTCATGCTGGGTAAAAAGGCTTTCACATTTTCTGCCACCTGGAATATTAAACTGAAGGATGTAAAGTTATCACCTCTTATTACTTTGGGGCAATTCAATCCATTATGAAGGGCAGAAGCATCAGATCACTTGTCTACTGCTACTAAACCTTTGTTTAGTTAAACGCTGTCTCTTGGTTGTGTATATTTGGTCTTGTATTTTGGATTTGCTGTTTTCTGCTGCCGTCTTGCCCCAGTCACTCTTGGAAAAGATGGTTTTAACCTCAGTTAAGTTATTTTTCCTGGTTAAATACAAACATGCATACACACATCTATCAGTCACGAATGCCAAATGATGTGCGACCTCTTAGAACATGAATTATATAAACTTTTTACAGCATCTATAAGAAGCATAAGTTCCACCAGAGGAGTTAGATAATCTAAGAACAGCAGCTACAGTGTTAGTGCTAAGTTTTGTTTCTTACTCTGGTTGAGAAACGTTTGATAAAACTGACCCTCAGGTCTTTACTGACCAGTCCATAGATGATGGGGTTAATGATCGGGGGAATGATAAAGACAAGAACACTGAATAACTTTTTTATGTTTGGGGAAAGAGAGGGGAATCTCTGAATTAAAATCACAACCAGTGAAGAGGTCTGATAGAGAACATAAACAACAATGTGTGGAGCACAGGTCTGAAACGCCTTGCTGTGGATGCTGCTGTTTGTTCTGCCTTGTTTAAAGGAAACACTCAGGATTCTGATGTAGGAATAGGCGATGATGAAGAAGGTTCCTGTGCTTAAAGTCCAGGTCATCGCAAGACCTGAAAAGAAATTTAAAAAGTGGTTATACAAACTGACTATCGAAACCATTCACATTTTCTGGAGCATCACATGTGACCAGCTTGTGTGTTCGAACACAAATTATGTTTATTCATGTATAGAGGTAAATAAGTGAAAATAGGCAGACTGCTTCTTAAGATAAATTATAACAATTATTATCTGAATTGAACTGTAAATACAATTGTATTCGAAACCACAAAAATAAACAAAACAAAGTTAATGTAAGTTCTCCTGTTAGGCACAAGCAGTTTTTAAAACGGATGGAAGTGTTCACCAAACCATTGGTACTGCTTTGCATTAAACTTTTATTGTAAAGGTTTTGTTTGTTTGTGAAATTTATTTGACAGATGTCAGACAGGAAAGTTAGTTATGCGAGTTGAAGACATGAAGGTCACGTTGAGGAGTAAGGCCTCCACACAGGGGGCGCTCTTTTCCCCTGCGCCAACAGCACGCCTCTGCTTCGCACTTATAAAGTTTATATTTCACCCTGTAAGCGAAATACATTAAACCTTAAAAGTGAAGAACCGACCATAGATATCGCTGACAGGGGTAGGAATGCAGGCCAGGTTCAGGATGCCCCGGTTGCTGCAGTAGACATGCTGGACTAGATGGCCGCACAGCGGGACGTTCATGTGGAAGGAGAAGAGCACAGCGATGAGCAGCAGAGCAACGATCCAGGCCACAGCGCAGCAGCTGTGCAGCCGAGCCGAAGTCATGATGGAGTGATACCTGAGAGGTTCACACACTGCCACATACCTGCAGAGAGACAGAGCTGTCAGGGAAAACAAAATCCCTAAAGCTGAAAAACATAAGGTCTTTAAAACTTTAAGCTGCATTTTCACAGGCAGTTCTTTAAACATGACTTAGTGTCTAAAATTTCCTCATGGCAGCTGTTTTATGACTGAATTGACCAATGGTTACATGTGTTAAGATGCGAGAAAAAATTCAGATATATGTTCAAAGTCCTCTTAGACATAATAACACTAATTCAATTAAGTATCTGTTTGATAATTAGGAAAATATTTAAAGTTTTCTTTTTGCAGTCCCTCATTATATTTGTTGTTGCTGTATGAATAAGCTGAATGGACTGAATCAAACAGAATTATCTTTAAACCTTCCCACAACCTAAAAACTGGTATTAAATGCGCTGCATAGATTTATATGACCACTTTAAAAGTTTGGATTCATTTTCATACATATCATAGAATATAGTTCATACTCAAAACCAAAAGAGAAAACTTCCTGAATAAAAAAAGGGAATACTTTTATAAACTTTTCTACTACTTACCTGTCATAGGCCATCGCACTTAAAACAGTCGACATTGCTGCACCATATGTGTGAGCGCAGAAAGCTTGGACGATGGCTGGGATGTAGGCGATCTTCTTCAGCCCCGTCAACAGATCCATCATGAGGCGAGGAAGCACCATTGTGGCCCCCAGCAGGTCACAGACCATGAGGTGACAGAGCATAACAAACATGGGTCTGTGCAGGTTCTTGTCTGTCATAATAACACAGATCACCACACCGTTCCCCAGTAACACCGCTATGTAGGCGAGCAAAGCCAACAGAAACAAGAACGGTCCGTTGCCTGGTTGAACATCAAAGCCCTGCAGTTCAAAAACAATCGGCTGTTTGAGAGGAATCACCGAGGTTTGGTTCTCCATCCAAAGCAGTACAGCTCTAAAGAAGCAGAGCAGATTAAACCTCAGATGATACAAATGTTGGTAGATTTATACTGTGAGAGTGACATACTGTAACAGATGAAAACACAAATGTGTAGCTACATTTCACATAAAACTGATGATAGTATATATTTTACCTCCAAATCATGCAAATGACACTTCAATGGAAACAGCATCAAAGAATACAATGTGCAATCAACAGCATCAGCAGCTGAGATTGTATAACAATAAATAATTACTACTCTGTGTGTTGGAGAGAGTCAGCCTCCTCTCTACTGAGAGCACTGACGTTGCTCTGAGGTGTGGATGAAAGCTTGCGTCCCTTTAAAAGATCTCTACGTGTTTTCAACTCCTTCTCAAACCTAGCGGTACCATGGAAACACCAACACAGAGTTGCCTGTCAGGCTTGACTTTCCTGAACCCCTGCATGTGTTTGGAAAATACCAAAAAAAAATTTTTATCACTGCAACATCACAAGTTCTTCATAATGGTCAAGATTCAGTGATACTTATATTGACAGAACTCATCCTCATGTTTTCACTAGAAATATTTGAACACGTCAGTCAGCAAGACCACAGAACAGCACAGACAAGAATTTACAACGAACATGAGAATTCAAATTAATTTTAACGTGAAAGTCGGGCTGAAATAATGAACCACTTTTCATCCCTACGGCGTTCATAAGAGAGGGGGTTCATCAGATCCCACAAGCTTTTTGAACTGAGCACAATCTGGCGAGGTCACACTGACTACTGGGGATTAAAACCATTGACTCATTCTTATTTAGCTTTACTCATTTCTGCCTTAAAATAAGTAATTATCACCTGAGCCTTTGAAATTTTTTAAGTTTATTGTATTTACATTACCATTATACAGAGAAATCAGGATAACATGTAATTGGGGGACCCATGTTGTTGGTGAAGGTCAGTAACTTTTAACTGTTTTTTTCTTGTTGACACTGAAGTCACATTTTCTACTGTCAACATGACGCCTCCACGAGGAGCCTGATCAGACCACGCTACAACAGTAGTGGGTGTTAGGATTGAGGTTTTTGTGTGTTTCTTTAGTTTTCTGTTATCCTGTCTACCCCTTGATTGATTCCAGCTGTGTCTAGATTCCTGATTACTCCCTGTGTATTTAAACCCACCTGTGTTCTTTGGTCGTCATCGGGTCCTTGTCTAATCTGTCTCACGTTCCCCTGCTGATGTTGCTACCAGTCCAGTCTGTCTGTGTTTCTTTATGTTCCTTCGTTTGCCAGTGCTACCAGTGTGTGAGGTTTTACCTTCCGCTCGTCTGTGCTGCCTGTGTTTGGAACCATTGTGGATTATTTTCATTAAAATCAATTTTTTCATCTCTCAACCTGGGCCTACGGCGTCTCTCTCACTGCATCTCAACCACAGTTCATGACAGTGAAGGTTTCTCTGGGGAAACAGATTCTGCCAGTGACGAAGCCACTCGACACCCAGCTGGGTAATCAGACTGTGAGACATCCATTTGTGTTCCCCTACAGTGCCTGTGATCCTGTTGAGGCGCGACCTTCTAGTCAAACTTGGAGCTTCCATTTTGCTTCGTCCCAATGGAATCATTTTGCCATGCAGAACTCTCAGAACTGTTGGTCAGTACCTTCTGCAGCTTGTTGGAGTGGAGAGGTTGGACATTTATTGGTCTCTATTGCAGTCTGAGACACCACAGCATGCAGGCCTTCTCTCTGTTCAAGCTAGCAGCAGCTAGCTTGAGTTACCTATGTTGCTACTAGTCAAGCATTTAAGTAAAACACTGAATGTAGTGTTCATTACAGCAGATTCCCATATCTCAAAAGTGAATTATTCATTAACTTCCTAAATATATTTTTGTTGGCTTTTTACTCACTTTCTTTTATTGCAGGTTTATATACACGGACCACAGTTTTGCTTTGTTGCTGGACCACATAAAAGGTACAGTTTGAACTTACTGCTATTGCAAAGTCAGTTATTGTCAGTTTTACATTTGTTGGTATCCTGCGATTTGAAAAAAGAAAAAAAACTTTCTTAAGAATGACATTGTGCAACATATTTTCCAAATGTGCAGTCATGTAGCTGTCAGTCATGTTGATTGCTTTAAACTACTTAAATCCATCAAGGAAAATGACAAAGTCCTTCAGGATGTTTGAGATGGCACAAATTTAGTTGAAAACATACTGTCCAAGGGTCCAGAATACTCATTGGGTGTCATAATTTATCAGGATTCATTTGAGGTTGTAAATCCTCTCGACTCTGAGAAAAAGGAACACAAGATTTTAGCAGTGTATTTGACACTTGCAAATATTCTGCCACACATCAGATCTGGCATTGATCAAATGCAACTTGTGCTACTTTGTAGAGAACAAGATTTTTTTAAGTACTTTGGACAAGATCTTTGAGTCCCCTTCTGAAAGATCTAAAAGATCTTGAAATAACTGGTGTTGCTTTGCCAGATGGTCTGATTACCAAAGGGACTCTGTGTGCCATTGCAGCTGACAACTTGGGTTCACACAGTATTGGGGGCTTTCTGGAAACCTTTGCGAGGACTTTGTATTTTCGCAGGTAAACATTTTTGTCGATCAATAAAAATGTTTGTGTCCTCAAAAATGAGTGTGATCCTCTTGCCAAAGGCTATGACCACACTGTATGGTCACATAAAGATGTTTGGATCAGCAGAACCAGTGCTGGAGCAAGTGATGCTAAAGGCATAAAATTTGAGCCAGTATTCAATGAGCTTGCTCGCTTTCATGTTTCCCAGCCTGGAATACCTTCCTTCCTTGGCCATGATCTTTTTGAGGGCATATAATCACCTCATAACAAAAGAAAACCATTCCAAGTTTTGTCCATTTTTGCTGTTTTTTATATGCCCTTGTTCATGCTACACAGGAGTTTGAAACAGTAGCTGATGTGGATACAAGCCTAAGTTTGCCAGCCAGCCCTCGCCTGATAATACGTATGCTGCATGAATTATCAATGTTTTCAGGTTTTGCTTAATACTTAGCATGTTTATTTTTCCAATTACACATACAATTCTTCAAAAAGAATATTTAGACAGAATAAAAAGACTGCATGGCATTGTCCTTGGTATAAAAAAAAATATTGGAATAGCTTTGCCATACTGACCTTAAATAAACTCAATGCCAATGTATTGTCCAGTGTATGCTTTCATGATTCATTGTATGAGGAAAAACACAACAAAAACGTCTCTCTCCATCCTTACTAGGTGGCAATGAGCAAGCACTGGCTGGATGGATGATCAGCATTGAAGGCCATATTGTCTTTCGGGGGTCCAGCCAACATTTCTGACAGGACTTGCAGCAGAGTTTGGCACCCTCTACATCTTCAACCTTCATCAAGATGAATGAGCTCCAAAGTCTTGGTTGCTTCAACAGTAAAACCATTCCTATGATTTTTTTTAAAAAACACTTTACAATGAGCAAAACACAACATGGTTTTAACGATTAACAATTGACAAAGGTGGTGATATTTTCTCTTTGTATAATTAAAACAGGATAATTTCGCCACATTAAGTAAATGAAGCTTTACATATTGTACCTGCTGTCTTCAGATTGTCACACTGTTTATATTCTATAAAATTTTCCCATTTTTGAAGAAAAGGGCACAAAAGCCGTTCCTGGGAAGATGGTATCCAAAAAGACAGGAAAGATCTTCCAAAAGAAAAAGCAGTCGGTGAATGTGCAGGTTTCCACCCTCATCAAAAACCTGATGCACTTTGAGTGGCATTTCATATGGGTCAGTGTTCTCTTTTTCTTTCCACTCTGTATCTTGATGTGTCGTGCTCTGCTGTCAGGCCTCGGCTCCCTTCTTCTTGCACATTAGTTTCTCTTTGTTTTTGCACCTCAACACTTCCATATGCACACGACAACACACCCAAGCTTTTGCATTATGTCACTGACATTGATATTCACAATTCATTGTAGCTTTTGTTAATAAATATTCCTGCACCTTAACCACTGCATGGTGTCTCGTTTTTGTTATGACCTTGAGCTAGTCGTAACAATCCAGTACCAACACATGAAGTTGTACAAATAAAACAAATTGAGTTGACACAGGCTGGCCATTGCTGAGGACCAAATTGTGAACAGTCAGCATATATGATAAATGTCCTACTTGCTTTTTTCAACCATTATTTATCTTCTGTGGCCTTTTTTTCTTAATTCCATCAAACATTCCATATTAACAGGATTGTGGCTGATTATTGGGTTCTTGAGTAATTTGCATTGTGTGCCAGCTTAGATTAAAACTATGAAGCAAAAATGAACCACAGGAATGTTTTTTTTTTCTGCTGGTGTTACAGCCTACATTGGTTAAAATGTTGAGAGAGACTATGGCATATTTATTTGACGTGTTTATTTTCTATAAAAAAAATGACACAATGAAAATCAAATTAGATCCAGAAACATGTTTTTTGAAACATCTACAAGTTTTATTCTTTAGTTCAAATTCAAAGTTACATCATCCTGAGAAGAGGAGACAGTAAGAAAGACAAAGCATTGTTTAATTAGGACTCACAAACGTAGAGCAACAGTTAAGTCTTAGTCTAATAGGAACAGCTGTTTTAAAGTTGCAAGTCAGTGTTTTACTCAAAGTTGTGGGGGTTCTTTGTCACTGAAAAACATGGCAGATCATTAAACGTGCTTTATTTAAATCTGTATTTCAGGCCTAAATTATGATTTTTTTATGCTACTAGTATTTTTTTTGGTTAATATTCTTCTGACAGATTTTTAGTAGTTTGTGGTTTCCTTAATTTTTAAAAATGCTGTAAGTAGCCACATCATTCTGAGTCTTGATGCTCAGAGGAATCATGAGCTATCTAAACTTTTTACAGCATCTATAAGAAGCATAAGATCCACCAGAGGAGTTAGATAATCTAAGAACACCATATGCAGTATTAGTGCTAAATTTTATTTCTTACTCTGGTTGAGAAACATTTGATAAAACTGACCCTCAGGTCTTTACTGACCAGTCCATAGATGATGGGGTTAATGATCGGGGGAATGATAAACATGAGGATGCTTAAGAACTTTTTCATGTTTTGGGACAGAGAGGGGAACCTCTGACTTAAAATCACAACAAGTGAAGCGATTTGAAAGAGAACATAAACAACAATGTGTGGAGCACAGGTCTGAAACGCCTTGCTGCGGATGCTGCTGTTTGTTCTGCCTTGTTTAAAGGAAACACTCAGGATTCTGATGTAGGAATAGGCGATGATGAAGAAGGTCAATGTACTTACAGTCCAGGTGATTGTTAGACCTGAAAAGAAAAAGACGAGTGGTTATATTATATATCATGAATATTAAAAAAAAAAAAAAACTTGTAAAGTATCACATGTGGCTAGTTTTTGTTTGGATCCCAAGAGGAAATACATTTACTCATATAAAGAGGAAATTAAGTGAAAATAAACTGACATGCCACTTCTATCATAGCCATGCATCTGGATTGCTGTATCCTCATAGCAATAAAAATAAAACAGTTATGTTAATGTAGCTGCCAATGTTAGGCATGAGCACAATAAAAAAAAATGCAAATATTCCCCAGTTTCTTCTGTTTTGTATTTGTAAGGTTTGCATTTCACCTCTGGTGTATAAAAGTGAAGCACCGACCGTAGATGTTGTTGGCAGGCGTGGGAATGCAGGCCAGGTTCAGGATGCCCCGGTTGCTGCAGTAGACATGCTGGACTAGATGACCGCACAGCGGGACGTTCATGTGGAAGGAGAAGAGCACAGCGATGAGCAGCAGAGTAACGATCCAGGCCACAGCGCAGCAGCTGTGCAGCCGAGCCGAAGTCATGATGGAGTGATACCTGAGAGGTTCACACACTGCGACGTACCTGCAGAGAGACGGAGCTGTCAGGGAAAACAAAATCCCTAAAGCTACATTTGAAAATATTCTGTCTTTAAAACTTAAATGTCAAATCTCAAATTGAAGGCAGTTTCTTGCAGCTAAAATTACTTTTTAATATCTAAAATTTCCTCAAAGGCAGTTAAGATATTTTATGACTGAATTGGCCAACGATTACAAGCGTTCAGATGCAAGAAAAAACTTCTCACATTTAAGTTCAAAGTCTTCTCAGATGTAATGATATTTCAAACAATGCAGGACAAAAAATAGCTTATTGCACTGTGTGATTAAACTGAAATAATTTTTTGGAGTCTCCAGTCAAAACCTAGAGACCATTTGAACCATGAATTGCTCTGCTTTTACATATTTCCTCACCTGTCATAGGCCATTGCAGTTAAAAGGTTAACCATTGCTGTACCATATGTGTGAGCGCAGAAAGCCTGGACGATGGCTGGGATGTAGGCGATCTTCTTCAGCCCCGTCAACAGATCCATCATGATTCGAGGAAGCAACATTGTGGCCCCCAGCAGGTCACAGACCATGAGGTGACAGATCATAACAAACATGGGTCTGTGCAGGTTCTTGTCTGTCATAATAACACAGATCACCACACCGTTCCCCAGTAACACCGCTATGTAGGCGAGCAAAGCCAACAGAAACAAGAACGGTCCGTTGCCTGGTTGAACATCAAAGCCCTGCAGTTCAAAAACAATCGGCTGTTTGAGAGGAATCACCGAGGTTTGGTTCTCCATCCAAAGCAGTACAGCTCTAAAGAAGCAGAGCAGATTAAACCTCAGATGATACAAATATTGGTAGATTTATACTGTGAGAGTGACATACTGTAACAGATGAAAACACAAATCTGTAGCTACATTTCACATAAAACTAAAGATAGTATATATTTTACCTCCAAATCATGCAAATGACACTTAATTGGAGACAGCATCAAAGAATAAAATGTGCAACCAAATCATCAGTAGCTGAGATTGTATAACAATAAATAATTACTACTCTGTGTGTTGGAGAGAGTCAGCCTCCTCTCTACTGAGAGCACTGACGTTGCTCTGAGGTGTGGATGAAAACTTGCGTCCCTTTAAAAGATCTCTACGTGTTTTCAACTCCTTCTCAAACCTAGCGGTACCATGGAAACACCAACACAGAGTTGGTAAGTAAAACACTGAATGTAGTGTTCATTACAGCAGATTCCCATATCTCAAAAGTGAATTATTCATTAACTTCCTAAATATATTTTTGTTGGCTTTTTACTCACTCTTTCTTTTATTGCAGGTTTATATACACGGACCACAGTTTTGTTGCTGGACCACATAAAAGGTACAGTTTGAACTTACTGGTATTGCAAAGTCAGTTATTGTCAGTTTTCCATTTGTTATCGTGCTGTTTGAAAAAAAGAAAAAAAAAAACATTCTTAAGAATGACATTGTGCAACATATTTTCCAAATGTGCAGTCATGTAGCTGTTTACATAAGGCGAAAACAAAGCTGCATGTCAAATGTAATGTTCAAGTGTGGTTTTTCTGGGTGCAGCAGGGTGTTTAGTAAATTTTTTATCTCAAGTGTCGCATCTATCGGCATAAAGTCACTCATAGGACTGCTATTGGAAGTGGAGTTTTGTAATGGTAAATTTGAAGATGTCAGCAGTCTTTGTCCATATCAAAGAGGGAAGATCAGTTCTGTGCCCTTTCAAACAATGGACAAACTTTTGCAGTTAGGTCTGCATTTACATCACACATGTCAAGAAATCATAAACATTCTTCTGAAAAAAGTCAGACCTCAGGTGAGGCTCAACAGATCCTTCTAGCTCTCATGATACTCCTGATGATTGTAATTTGGATCCAGATGTTTCAAGTTGTATCAGTAATGGACAGGAGATTTTTTTCCCCAGAGAACAAAGAAGAGGACATGTTTTTGAGACATTTGGCTTTATTGTATTTGAAATTACAAGTCAAACTGCTGATTCCATCCTCCACCATTAATACTATTATTGAAGACTATTTGCAAATACATGCAATTTTAATGGGTACCAGGGTTCCAGACCCGTTAGCAGCAGATGATGAAGCTGAAAAACAGCATGTAAATGAGCACATGGGAGACGCAGTCTGTTAATTTCTCTCAGCTTATTTATTGAACAAACCAGCTCAACAAATAAATAAACCTACCCTACCTCTATCAATACATCCCAATTTATAGTTCAGTAATTTACTGTATTTATAGTCTATGTAGACATATTCCAACATAAACATTAGCTTTCTTAAACCAGAAATAATCCCATCAACATCATATTTTGTCACAATTCCATCAGGTAACATGTACCTTCAATTCACTGCACTTTATATGCATATTTAATCACACACAGTGACATTTTATGGGCATGTATGTTAAACTATTGTAAACTGGCATAAGTATCTTTGAATACAAACTACTTTAAGTGAATGCATTAAATCACAGTTCAACCTTCCAAAACTGTGCTTAGAACACAAATAAACCACGGAGCCTGAAAACAGTACAATACTCTCATACCATGGAATATTTATACATATCCCCACCTCATTTACAAGCGATTACTGTTAGTAATTCAGTGGTTGCATCTACTAGCCCGCTCTTTCCCGCCGCTACAGTGTGTGCTAACCAGCTAGCATCATGGCCTGTTGGCTACATCCTCTGGCCGCTGCTGGCTCCGAAACACAACACAACTCGTCTTATATCTTCTAACACATTAACACATTTCCTTAAACATTCCTCAAACAGTACCAAATAATAGAAGTACTTCGTTAACATAAACTTGAGGGTTATTCTCACCTTAAAAACAGCATTTTTTCAGGTGAGACGCAGTTTGTGTTACTCCAATTTCTCTCAGCTTATGAGAAACGGCCGAGCAACAGGCAGCTCAGAGTCCCCATGCGCCACCTATCGGTGAAACACCGTTACTATACCCACCGTCATTAACCCCTGTTATTAAAAAAATATCTTCTTATCATAACCCCATAAACATTTAAAGTAATGCATGCTCTTTTATTTTCACTTTATTTATTTATTTATTTTTTCCAATTACACATATAATTCTTTAAAAATAATATTTAGACAGAATAAAAAGACTGGATGGCATTGTCCTTGATATAGTTAAAAAAAACATTAGAATAGCTTTGCCATACTGACCTTAAATAAACTCAATGCCAATGTATTGTCCAGTGTATGCTTTCATGATTCATTGTATGAGGAAAAACACAACAAAAACTTCTCTCTCCATCCTTCCTAGGTGGCAATGAGCAAGCACTGGCTGGATGGATGATCAGCATTGAAGGCCATATTGTCTTTCGGGGGTCCAGCCAACATTTCTGACAGGACTTGCAGCAGAGTTTGGCACCCTCTACATCTTCAACCTCCAGTATCAAGATGAAGCAACCAAGAATTGAGAAACAGCAGGCGCAAATCGTGACACCGCACCTACTGTGGCACTTCCAGTGGCATGTGTCATGGCAGCCACTGTTTTCGGGGCTAGCTGCCAGTGTTGTCACTGACTTCGGCACCTTCCAATGGTTGCTGCTACCTCATACTGGCACCTCCCACGCCTCACGGACCGCTCTCGCCTATTGTCGCTGATGAGATTTAGGGCAGCCATCTTAGAGCGGTCGACCGCTCCACTCAGCGTTATACGTTTGGCAGGCACAATGACGTATTTGCGCATTTAATCTTTCATAACACGCTGCTTCGTTACTGGAAACCTTATACAAACAGCTGCATTTATAAACAATTGTATTCTTAAAAGTATTTTTTAATTGTGTTATACATAGTTCAGCATATTTAAATATGCTTAGTGGGTAAAACAATAGAATAGGAATAGAATATTTTTTGGTGACAGCTTCTGTGTCAGATTTAATATGAATGAATTTAGAATTCAAGAAAACACCGGTGGATCTGGCACAAAGTATTGCATTTCCACTTAAGTGTTGTGTTCCCTTAGAAAAGCAAATACGCCCTGGTCTATTTTGGATACAGTCTCAAATTTCAGTTTCCAATAAAGAGCCTCAGTGAAAACATGTTGACAGCTGCTGTAAGATGCCACTTGTGCCACCTTACCACTGGGTAAGGTGGCCTCTTAATTCTATTTGTTTGAACTAAAGTTATTCATATACTATATTCTAGCTGAAACAGAATGAGGTCACAGCAGCCTGTGGCAGCCATGGTCACGGGCTGCTGTGCCACCTTACCTGTTGATGCCTTACTACTGGGTAAGGTGGCACGAGTGGCCATGGGTGCCACAGGCTGCTGTGACCTCATTCTATCTGTTTCAGATAGAATGTAGCATATGAATAACTTTAGTTCAAACAAATAGAAATAAAATATATCTTAATTAAAACATAATTCTCATACATATTTAAATATACAGCCGGTGTTCCGACTTAGCAGAGAAAGACAACTCCTGCACTGAATGCATGTCAGATGGGACCTCTTCTGTGACAGCTGATAATAGCTACCACTACAACTGACACTAGGTCGCCATGGTACGTCAGTGCTGACAAGCTCCTGTCAGTCCGGATTATAATTATTTTCATACAATTACCTTAATATAATGCTATTACTAAACCGGGTAAGTTCACTAATTTTGACTTATTAGTTAATATTGGTGACAGTGGCAACATGAGATATTGACAATTCCAGAGTGACATTATGTTCAGCATGGTTCCATGACAGTTCACAGGAGGTCACAAGTTCCCAAGAAAGTAATAGACCAGGCAGCCACTATAACATTCAGAGTTTTTTTTAAGATAATGCAAAGTTTTTGGAAAACATGCTGTGGCAACACTAAGGTAGGGATCTGATACTTTGCTCCTCACGGCAGGGTAACCAGAAGTTGTCAACAACGCCACCTTGGGAATTGCACCCAAAGAAATAGACTGCCATTAGGCTTGAGGTTCCTGACCAAGGAGAACAAGACTTTTCCAAAAAAAATGAATTACATTTTATTGTTTCATGTTAAAAATTGACAATCAAAACATAAGGAACACAATTGGAAGGGAGTGTACAGTACTGAGGCCTACCAGCAGGGGGAGGGCAGTCCAAATGGGAACTGGTTCCTAACAAATGTACAAATCCAAAATAAATCTCCTCAAACACTTGTGAACAGGCATTCAATTGTGAAGAAATCCCAACACCGGCCACTCGCACAACACACAGTTCCAGTCTCCCTGGAGGCCCCTCCCACTACTGTCAGCTCTCAGCCTGGAGACAGAAGGGTGGGGTTAAACAAGCAAATACAAAAAAAACCCCAAAAAAAACAAATACTACAATTCAAACTTGGCCAGAGACTAAAATGAGGTTACCTCCAACATAACCAATTAAAAATATCAATACTTTAATAGAATAATCTAAAAGAACCCATGGCTGCTACCCACAGCAAGGCTGGAGGCCACACAAAACAATAACATGTTCCAAAGTAACAAATTTAAACCAAAGAAAACTCAAAACTAAGAAACTAAACGAGACAAAACAAATTAAACAAAGCAGTTACAAAAATGAAACAAAGTCAACCAATAAAACAAAATAGACTAAACAAAAAAAAAAACGAAAAAAAAACAGTGAAACAAAACAGCAGGGTCTCCAGTGAGCTGCAGCAGTGTCAGAGCAGAGCTGGATGACTTCACCCCAAACCATAGGATCCTTTCCGGCCCACAGCAAGAGGATCAGCTTTCCAATATGTTCCGTTTTATGTGAAAACTGCAGTGGGCAGGGTGAATTACAGCCACACCTCAGTACCAAGCAGGAGACTTCAAGTGGTTTTCATGTTAGAGTTTAAGACCTGCACGCTACCCAAGCAACCTTCCCAACGACACGTGAGCAAATGCCAGCATTAGCAACCAGGTGAGAGAGTCTCCCTCTATACTCTCCACCCATCATGTGGTGATTAGGGGCCAGGTGTTTTGAATATTGAGGCAGGCTTCTTCCTGCTAAATGTTATAATTTTCCAAAAATGCCTGTTAACCAGTTTTAAAGAGTTATTACTTATTATTTAATAAATTTAATCTCTGCTATTTTTCATTAATTGTGAAGTTCATTCCAGATTTGTGTGGCATAAATGAAGGTTGGTTCTCCGTGTTCATTTCTGGTTCTGGACATTGTCTTAAAAGTTTTCTTATTCAAAGATGAGACAATGAATGAAATCTGATCTACAAAATGCATTTCAATAGCATTTTTAAGGCAGCAGGTGGACTTTCACTTTCAAGTTAAACCACCTTCAAATTTTTTACACTGAAGTAAGTCAAAACAGAAAGTATGTACACCTCAAAAACTTTGACAATGTGTGAATCCTAAGCAACATTAAAAACAAGATTGTTACATATTTTTGGAAATAAAAATTATTTTGGGTTATACTTAAGATGAAAATGCTTTTTTAAATTAAAATTGTGCTGTTTACATATTTTAATTGGCAGATATGTTTCAACATTTTTAATAGTTTATGTCACAAAGTATATGCATAGTAATTGATTTGTCAATATTTATTAGCCATTGTATATAAATACTTTAAACAGCAATAACATATAATTTAAGTTTTCAATAGCCAAGAACTAAAAACTGTAAAATTCATGTTTAGTCAACGTGTGAATTTACTACATCAGGATCAAATAACTTATTATTCATCCATGAGAAATTATAATCATTATGCTTAAAAATTATTTTTCAAACTTTATTAATTTCTACAAATATACGTTTTACACAACTACTACGTATTTCCATCTTGGCCAAAGCCCTATCTGGCAACCCAATGGGGTTCAACAGGTTCCACTGTATTAGTGACACTTAGTGGTAGATTCAATTACTTTGGCCATCTTCCGTCAATTAAATTAAGTCAAAAATATTCAAGGTGTTAAACGGATAATTAACCAATACAATTACCATTGAAATAAAAATTTATAAACAGGCAATATAAGTAACACGTTTTCCAAAAACTGTCATTGCCATCCCCCAAAACATCGGCACTAGTTGTGACAGCTCTGAAACATCCTGGACACCTAATGGCAGCTCTAGTGGAAGCCAGACTCAACTGTTGCAAAAGTGCCGAAACCAATGGCATCCCTGATACCTGCTGTGTATTCGATTAATTCAAAGACAAAAGGAGTCGGCTGGATTATTCAGATGAACTTTAGTGAATAAATAGGATGAACGAATCATACATAATGATATACGAAAAGTGTATGAATTCAGCTAACATAAGTCTTTCTGCGAAAAAAAAACCCTGAAAAATTATTTCGTCTTCGTCTATCTTCCAAGTTCTTCTTCTACTAGTTACAAAGCATCATGGGATATGTAGTCTCTTTGCCGAAGCCAGTGGCAACCATGGTGGTAATGTCTATGGTGACAACACTGACCGCTAGCCCCAAAAACAGTGGCCTTGTGGCGCCTAATGACACTTGACACCGGAAGTGCCATTAGTAGGTGCGGTATCACGATTTGAGCTTGGCCCTGCTGCAAGACTTTGGAGCTCATTCAACAGTAAAACCATTCCTATGATTTTTTGTTTTATTTTTTAAAAACACTTTACAATGAGCAAAACACAACATGGTTTTAAAGCAAGTTATGATTAACAATTGACAAAGGTGGTGATATTTTCTCTTTGTATAATTAAAACAGGATAATTTCGCCACATTAAGTAAATGAAGCTTTACATATTGTACCTGCTGTCTTCAGATTGTCACACTGTTTATATTCTATAAAATTTTCCCATTTTTGAAGAAAAGGGCACAAAAGCCGGTCCTGGGAAGATGGTATCCAAAAAGACAGGAAAGATCTTCCAAAAGAAAAAGCAGTCGGTGAATGTGCAGGTTTCCACCCTCATCAAAAACCTGATGCACTTTGAGTGGCATTTCATATGGGTCAGTGTTCTCTTTTTCTTTCCACTCTGTATCTTGATGTGTCGTGCTCTGCTGTCAGGCCTCAGCTCCCTTCTTCTTGCACATTAGTTTCTCTTTGTTTTTGCACCTCAACACTTCCATGTACACACGACAACACACCCTAGCATTTGCATTATGTCACTGAATTTGCATTGTGTGCCAGTTTAGATTAAAACTATGAAGCAAAAATGAACCACAGGAATATTTTTTCTGCTGGTGTTACAGCCTACATTTGTTAAAATGTTGAGCGAGACTGTGGCATAGTTCTTGGATTTATTCAACGCATTTATTTTCTATAAAAATGACACAATGAAAATCACATTAGCCTCAGTACCACGTTTTTTGAAACATCTACAAGTTTTATTCTTCAGTTCAAATTCAAAGTTACATCATCCTGAGAAGAGTAGACGATAAGAAAGGCAAAGCATTGTTTAATTAGGACTCACAAACGTAGAGCAACATGTAAGTCTTAGTCTAATAGGAACAGCTGTTTTAAAGTTGCAAGTCAGTGTTTTACTCAAAGTTGTGGGAGTTCTTTGTCACTGAAAAACATGGCAGATCATTAAACGTGCTTTATTATTTAAATCTATATGTAAGGCTTAAATGATTTATGATTTTTTTATGTTAGTATTTTTTTGGTTAATATTCTTCTGACGGATTTTTAGTAGTTTGTGGTTTCCTTAATTTTTAAAAATGCTGTAAGTGGCCACATCATTCTGAGTCTTGATGCTCAGAGGAATCATGAGCTATCCAAACTTATTACAGCATCTATAAGAAGCATAAGATCCACCAGAGGAGTTAGATAATCTAAGAACACCATATGCAGTATTAGTGCTAAGTTTTGTTTCGTACTCTGGTTGAGAAACGTTTGATAAAGCTGACCCTCAGGTCTTTACTGACCAGTCCATAGATGATGGGGTTAATGATCGGGGGAATGATAAAGATGAGGATGCTGAAGAACTTTTTCATGTTTTGGGACAGAGAGGGGAACCTCTGACTTAAAATCACAACAAGTGAAGCGATTTGAAAGAGAACATAAACAACAATGTGTGGAGCACAGGTCTGAAACGCCTTGCTGCGGATGCTGCTGTTTGTTCTGCCTTGTTTAAAGGAAACACTCAGGATTCTGATGTAGGAATAGGCGATGATGAAGAAGGTTCCTGTGCTTAAAGTCCAGGTCATCGCAAGACCTGAAAAGAAATATAAGAAATAAAGACAAGAGGTTACATAACATGAATATTAAAAAAAAAACTTGTAAAGTATCACATGTGGCCAGTTTTTGTTTGGATCCCAAGAGGAAATACATTTACTCGGATAAAGAGGAAATTAAGTGAAAATAAACTGACATGCCACTTCTATCATAGCAATGCATCTGGATTGCTGTATCCTCATAGCAATAAAAATAAAACAGTTATGTTAATGTAGCTGCCAATGTTAGGCATGAGCACAATAAAAAAAAATGCAAATATTCCCCAAACAGTTTCTTCTGTTTTGTATTTGTAAGGTTTGCATTTCACCTCTGGTGTATAAAAGTGAAGCACCGACCGTAGATGTTGTTGGCAGGCGTGGGAATGCAGGCCAGGTTCAGGATGCCCCGGTTGCTGCAGTAGACATGCTGGACTAGATGACCGCACAGCGGGACGTTCATGTGGAAGGAGAAGAGCACAGCGATGAGCAGCAGAGCAACGATCCAGGCCACAGCGCAGCAGCTGTGCAGCCGAGCCGAAGTCATGATGGAGTGATACCTGAGAGGTTCACACACTGCGACGTACCTGCAGAGAGACAGAGCTGTCAGGGAAAACAAAATCCCTAAAGCTACATTTGAAAATATTCTGTCTTTAAAACTTAAATGTCAAACCTCAAATTGAAGGCAGTTTCTTGAAGCTAAAATTACTTTTTAATATCTAAAATTTCCTCAAAGGCAGTCAAGATGTTTTATGACTGAATTGACCAACGATTACAAGCGTTCAGATGCAAGAAAAAATTCTCCCATTTAAGTTCAAAGTCTTCTCAGATGTAATGATAATATTTCAATCAATGCAGGACAAAAAAATAGCTTATTGCACTGTGTGATTAAACTGAAATAATTTTTGGAGTCTCCAGTCAAAACTTAGAGACCATTTGAACCATGAATTGCTCTGTTTTTACATATTTCCTCACCTGTCATAGGCCATCACAGCTAAAATAGTCCACATTGCTGCACCATATGTGTGAGCGCAGAAAGCCTGGACGATGGCTGGGATGTAGGCGATCTTCTTCAGCCCCATCAACAGGTCCATCATGAGGCGAGGAAGCAACATTGTGGCCCCCAGCAGGTCACAGACCATGAGGTGACAGATCATAACAAACATGGGTCTGTGCAGGTTCTTGTCTGTCATAATAACACAGATCACCACACCGTTCCCCAGTAACACCGCTATGTAGGCGAGCAAAGCCAACAGAAACAAGAACGGTCCGTTGCCTGGTTGAACATCAAAGCCCTGCAGTTCAAAAACAATCGGCTGTTTGAGAGGAATCACCGAGGTTTGGTTCTCCATCCAAAGCAGTACAGCTCTAAAGAAGCAGAGCAGATTAAACCTCAGATGATACAAATGTTGGTAGATTAATACTGTGAGAGTGACATACTGTAACAGATGAAAACACAAATGTGTAGCTACATTTCACATAAAACTGATGATAGCATATTACCTCCAAATCATGCAAATGACACTTAATTGGAGACAGCATCAAAGAATAAAATGTGTGATCAAAAGCATCAGCAGATGAGATTGTATAACACTAAATAATTACTACTCTGTGTGTTGGAGAGAGTCAGCCTCCTCTCTGCTGAGAGCACTGACGTTGCTCTGAGGTGTTGATGAAAACTTACATCCCTTTAAAGGATTTCTATGTATTTTCAAAACCTTCCCAAATTTAGAGGTACCATGGAAACACCAACTCCACTTAAAGTGCCATTTAGTGGTATGAGCATTAAGGTTTGTAGACCAGGATGAAAAAGGTTAAATAATATCTCACTTTTTAAATTTTCATCAAAATTCTTTCTGCAGCAGCCTGGACCAGCTGAAGGCTTTTAATTGTATTTTGTAGATAGTGAAGTAGTAAAGAGTTATATAGTTGCTCAGCCTTGAAAACAAATGCATGGACTTATTTCACTCAAGCAGAAGATTTCTAATTTTGGCAATATTCCTGAGTTAAAGAAAGGAAACCAGTTAAATACAGTATTCAAATATATCCTGGTCAAAAATACACCGAGATTCTTACTTTACATCAGAAGCCAATTTAATGCCAATTTAGTCGTAGAGGTTTTATGTCTCCAAAACATGCCTGTAATCTACCTAATGAATGGATTCATCAGGATAGATATAACTGAGTATCATCAGCATAACACTGGATCTCTCAAGAACCGCTGAACCAAAGAAACATGGATCTACTGATCCAGACTGCAGTCCCAAAGTAGGGGACACTCAATGGACAGGCCATTATTTTCTTAATTCTGTGTTTCATTACACACTATTTCCAAGTCTAAATGTGCAGAGGGGCCAGGTAACATCCTAAATACAACTGAAAACAATCCATGGAGGAATGCAGATGTTGACTCAAACCAGTGTGTCCTTCAGAAATCATTGCATATTTACCCAGAATAAATATGGACAATTGCATCTTTACTTCTTCAGACTCAGACTAAGACCACAAAGTGACATATTATTCATTCTTTCCATCTGACCAATTTTAGGCATAGAATCATTTATTTTATGAAAGAAGCTTTTATTACAGAGTATTAATTACATTGATGGTTTATTCAAAGATGTGATTTTGAACTGAAAGGTTAAGTTGTGTTGGCATAACATTTCCAAGCTTTGGCAAACTTCATGCTATTGTTTAACTTTAAAAGGCTTCATTAGGTTTTTCCATGAATGTTGTAGATTAAGTCTTTCAGTTGGATAAGCAATAATGGGGTGGCTTGGGAACGCCTTTACAGATCGGTCGGAGTAAGTAAATAGTTTCTTCTTCCTCTCTAAATTCTAGTGAATGTTTTCTTCAGGTTCTTACTGCTCGCCAGTATCTTGCCAATAATCAATCTTCTCTGGATGAGGTATTTTTAGTTTACTTTTTCTTGGAGGTTTCCAGTACTCTTATCCAATCTGCTGTCCAGTCTTTTCTATTTTCATCCAGGTCTATAAACCTTAACACTCATACTCCTTACAGGGACTTTAATTGGAGTTGGTGTTTCCATGGTACCTTTGTGTTTGGGAAGGTGTTGAAAACACGTAGAAATCCTTTAAAGGGACAAGTTTTCATCGACAGCTCAGAGATCAGCAGAGAGGAGGCAGACTTCATGCTCTACCCAACACATATAGAGAAGTAATTACTAGATCTTATCATACAATCTTTGCTGGTTACTTTTGTTTACATGTTTTATTCTTTATTGCTTTCTCTATTTGCATGATTTGGAGTTAATATGCCATCATCTTTCATCTGTGGAAAAAAACTTGATTATCACTCTCAGAGAATAAGCCAAGTTCTCTATAACTCATCTGCTGATGCTTTTGATCACACATTTTATTCTTTGATGCTGTCTCCATTTAAGTGTCATTTGCATGATTTGGAGGTAATATGCTATCATCAGTTTTATGTGAAATGTAGCTACACATTTGTGTTTTCATCTGTTACAGTATGTCATTCTCACAGTATAAATCTGCCAACATTTAAAACATCTGAGGTTTAATCTGCTCTGCTTCTTTAGAGCTGTACTGCTTTGGATGGAGAACCAAACCTCGGTGATTCCTCTCAAACAGCCGATTGTTTTTGAACTGCAGGGCTTTGATGTTCAACCAGGCAACGGACCGTTCTTGTTTCTGTTGGCTTTGCTCGCCTACATAGCGGTGTTACTGGGGAACGGTGTGGTGATCTGTGTTATTATGACAGACAAGAACCTGCACAGACCCATGTTTGTTATGATCTGTCACCTCATGGTCTGTGACCTGCTGGGGGCCACAATGGTGCTTCCTCGCCTCATGATGGATCTGTTGACGGGGCTGAAGAAGATCGCCTACATCCCAGCCATCGTCCAGGCGTTCTGCGCTCACATATATGGTACAACAATGCTTAACCTTTTAACTGCAATGGCCTATGACAGGTGAGGAAGAATGTTAGAGAAGAATGCTCTTAATGAGTCAATGATGTGATGCAGTTTGCTGGGTTTCCTTATTGTTCAATCAATTAAATTTTATTTGTATTGCACCTTTCAGCAACAAAGCGCTGAAAATGCTTTACATCACAAAAACACAAAGATACAAAGCCCTTCCATAGAAAACTTTTAATTTTATAACAGACATAAAACTGTTTCTTTTGGATACCCTACTTCTGAAAAAGACTGTCTCTCTGCAGGTATGTGGCAGTGTGTGAACCTCTCAGGTATCACTCCATCATGACTTCGGCTCGACTGCACAGCTGCTGCGCTGTGGCCTGGATCGTTGCGTTGGTGCTCATAGTTGTGCTCTTCTCCTTCCACATGAACGTCCCATTGTGCGGTCGACTTATCCAAAATGTCTACTGCAGCAACCCGGGCATCCTGAACCTGGCCTGCATTCCTACCCCCGTCAGCAATATCTATGGTTAGTGCTTCCCTGTTTCACACCAGAAATATATAACAGTTTGGGAACTGCTTCCTTCTACTTATGAAGACAGTGATCTCCTTAACAGTTGAATAACTTATTTTCCGCACTATAAAGCACATCGGATTATAAGGCGTACCTTCAATGAATGACCTATTTTAAAACTTTTTTCATATATAAGGCGCACTGCATTATAAGGCGCATAGAATAGACGCTACAGTAGAGGCTGGAGTTACGTTATGCATCTACTAGATGGAGCTGCAGTAAACAGAATGTCAACAAAACAGTCCGACTCCGGTCGGCGAGGAGAGCCTTCCGCAACTGGGCCGGGGCGTGGCCGGACGATAATCACCCTTCTCCTTTCGCGCACAGCATGTTTGTGGAGAACGTGGTGCTAAATGACCTGCAGACGACCTGATTATTAGGTCGGTAGGTAAATAGGTCAGTCAAACTTTATTAACAAACCAGCGTTCTGATAACTATCCCAGCATGTACCGCGCGCTTCTTCTTCTACCGGCGAAAATGAAGTTGGCGGCTGCTTACCGTAGTTGCTAGACCTGTTGTGGCTCAATATTGGTCCATATATAAGGCGCACCAGATTATAAGGTGTACTGTCGGCTTTTGAGGAAATTGAAGGTTTTAGGTGCGCCATATAGTGTGGATAAAACAGTAACTTATTTTTTCTTTCTTTGTTGGTTCACAGCACCTTAAAATTCAGTGCATCTGCGTCGTTGTTATAGTAGTTTATTCTAAGCACTATTTGTCATTTCATTACTCCTTGACGAATCAGTTTATTTGCTCTTGGGAAACAAAATACAAAGATGGCAACATATGCTACTCAGCAGAAAATTAGACTTTTAAATATGCAAGATATATAATCACTTGCCATATTTATATTTTTTTTCAGGTCTAACAGTCACCTGGACTTTCAGTACATTGAACTTCATTCTCATCGCTTTTTCCTACATCAGAATCCTGAGTGTTTCCTTAAAGCAGGGAAGAACAAACTGCAGCGAACCCAACAAGGCTTTTCAGACCTGTGCTCCACACATTATAGTGTATGTTGTCTATAACGTCGCTGCATTGATATTAATATTGAGTTACAGATTTCCCTCCCTTTCCCAAAATATAAAAAAGTTCTTAAGCATTCTTGTCTATATCATTCCCCCAATCATTAACCCCCTCATCTATGGACTGGTCAGTAAAGACCTGAGGGTCAGCTCTATCAAATGTTTCTCCATCAGAGTGAGAAACAAAACTTAGCACTAACACTGCATCTGGTGTTTATAGGCCATTTGACTCTTGTGGTGGAAGTAATTATCTTTGTAGGTGTTGTAACTGGCTTATGTAGGTAAAGGTTGAATAAAACAAAGTTCAGTAAGTACCCCTGACCATTTGAAATCACATAAATTGTAATAAGAATCATTGAGAACTGTACAGTTGAATCTGGACCTGTTGTAAGGATAAGACACGAAAACAAAAGCCACCACTGTCACTTTGTGATGCATGTGTTAAGTGAATACTCACTTCCCTCTGACCTCCCCATAGACTCTTGCTTTGCTTTTTTAAACCTCTACATGTGTTTGAAGAATCCCAACTTTTTTTTATCATTGAATCATCATAAGGTGCACATAGAGGTCAATATTCACAATGACACTGATATAGACTGCATACATCTTCCAACATTTCATTTGAAATATTTGAACTACTCATTCAACAAAACCACAAACCATCACCATAATCACCAATTTACAAAAAACGTGATAATCCTTCATTAATTTAAACATGAAACTCAGAAATAATAAACTGTTTTTAGCACTTTTGCTGTCTTACAAGATGGGGTTCTTTGGACCCTGCAAGTTTTAAAGTTTTTACAATGTAAAATATTTTGAACTACTGTGTTCTTTAAATATGCTCTACAAATAAACTTGATTGAATAATTATTACATTCTGTAGTTTTGAATTTGATCTAATAATTAGGAGTCAGATAAGTTCCATTAAAAGTGTGCCCGATATGACTTTGTCCTTTGCGTCTATTTGTGGAACCTAAGCCACAAATAGACGCAGATCTTACAGAAAGGTTTATCTCAATATTGATGGTTCCAACGTCTCTCTCTCCTTGGGAAAATTTATTACAGGGTGATGGGAAGATGGCTCAGAGAGACTGTTCAACATCAAATAAGGGAGGCAGTGTGGCCTTTTATGTTAGTTTTATTCACTTCCAGAATAACACAATTGCAAGTGATCATTATTATGCCTACTCTCCACTCTGATCTGACTTTTGTCAGCCCGTGACCTGCACCCAGCACTTTATAATTAACTGGGCTGGGACTCTGACCTAGTCTGTCTGCTCCTTCTTGAGTTCATATAACTTCTGAGAAAACTAGCACATTGACCTTATTGGTCACAATCCATTTACAATGATATATATTGCAGCATATTATATTTACAAATATGCTAGAGGTGTATCAAATGGAAATTACATTACATGTGTATACACATGGGATTCCCATGTGATTCCTATGAGATTCACATGTGATTCACATGCGATTCACATGTGATTCACATGCGATTCACACATTTCCACATGTGATCACATATGAAATCACACGTTTACATGTGATTTTGGAACGTTTCATGGTAAAATCACAAGTGATTCACAATGCGCATGTGGAAATATGTGAATCACATGTGATTTTACCATGAAACTTTCCAAAATCACACATATACGTGTAATTTCACATGCGATTCACATCATTCACACATCATTTTCATGTCAAAATTTATGTGATCACATGTGACTTTCACATGTGATTTTTGTGGAATTTTTTGGAAGGGTACTCTTATCCAATCTACGGATGTTGCTGTTTTCTGACTATTTTCCCACCAGTGGATTTCCTGATTTTTCAGTTTGAACATTTAGAGTTATCAGAAGACTCTTCATGATACGGTCTAGTGTCCAGTCTTTTCTATTTTCATCCAGGTCTATAAACCTTAACTCTCATACTCCTTACAGGGACTTTAATTGGAGTTGGTGTTTCCATGGTACCTCTGTGTTTGGGAAGGTGTTGAAAACACGTAGAAATCCTTTGAAGGGACAAGTTTTCATCAACACCTCAGAGTAATATCAGAGCTCTTAGCAGAGAGGAGGCAGACTTCATGCTCTACCCGACACATATAGAGAAGTAATTACTAGATCTTATCATACAATCTTTGCTAGTTACTTTTGTTTACTTATTTTATTTATTGCTTTCTCTATTTAAATGCAATTTGCATGATTTGGAGGTAATATGCCATCAGTTTTATGTGAAATGCAGCTACACATTTGTGTTTTCATCTGTTACAGTATGTCATTCTCACAGTATAAATCTGCCAACATTTAAACATCTGAGGTTTAATCTGCTCTGCTTCTTTAGAGCTGTACTGCTTTGGATGGAGAACCAAACCTCGGTGATTCCTCTCAAACAGCCGATTGTTTTTGAACTGCAAGGCTTTGATGTTCAACCAGGCAACGGACCGTTCTTGTTTCTGTTGGCTTTGCTCGCCTACATAGCGGTGTTACTGGGGAACGGTGTGGTGATCTGTGTTATTATGACAGACAAGAACCTGCACAGACCCATGTTTGTTATGATCTGTCACCTCATGGTCTGTGACCTGCTGGGGGCCACAATGGTGCTTCCTCGCCTCATGATGGATCTGTTGACGGGGCTGAAGAAGATCGCCTACATCCCAGCCATCGTCCAGGCATTCTGCGCTCACATATATGGTACAATAATGGTTAACCTTTTAACTGCAATGGCCTATGACAGGTGAGGAAGAATGTTAGAGAAGAATGCTCTAAATGAGTCAATGATATGATGCAGTTTATATGGGTTTCCTTATCATTCAATCAATCAAATTATATGTGTATTGCACTTTTCAGCAACAAAGCACTTCAAAGTGTATTACGTCACAAAAACACAAAGATACAAAGCCCTTCCATAGAAAACTTTTAAACCAGTCTGACAAATCCTCTGTTGTATACCTAGGATCAATAGGAATGAATCAATTATAGGATTGAGATTATTTTTGCATAAAAGGCCTTGAGATGATGTGAAATGGCACTATGTAGAAAATTAAACTGACTTTATTAAACCATCTTTTTCAAGGTGCTGTTTTTAGGTTTTCATTGTGGACCGTTGTATTTATTATTTTGTGCTACAGTTTGAATGATTATCCCTAGAAAAAATAGTGAATCAAAATCTAAATGTTATAGCAAAATTTTATGTGTATGAAATTTAATGCAAATACTTAAAATGTTCATAATGTGGACTGAATAGTAATTTCTACCTTTGAAACTCTGAATATGAATCAAACAATTAATTCCTCGATCAAGACATGTCTCAATTGGTCAATTCAATCCTAAGACAGTAATGATGTAACACATTTTTAGAGGAAGTAGAAATCATTTTTAATTTTATAACAGACATAAAACTGTTTCTTTTGGATACCCTACTTCTGAAAAAGACTCTCTCTCTGCAGGTATGTGGCAGTGTGTGAACCTCTCAGGTATCACTCCATCATGACTTCGGCTCGACTGCACAGCTGCTGCGCTGTGGCCTGGATCGTTGCGTTGGTGCTCATAGTTGTGCTCTTCTCCTTCCACATGAACGTCCCTTTGTGCGGTCGACTTATCCAAAATGTCTACTGCAGCAACCGGGGCATCCTGGACCTGGCCTGCATTCCTACCCCTGTCAGCAATATCTATGGTTAGTGCTTCCCTGTTTCACACCAGAAATGACATTCAACAGTTTGGGAACTGCTTCATGCTTCTTATGAAGACAGTGATCTGCTTAACAGTTGAATAACTTATTTTTTTATTGCTTGTAGTTGCACAGCACCTTAAAATTCAGTGCATCTGCGTTGTTGTTATAGTAGTTTATTCTAAGCACTATTTTTAATTTCATTACTCCTTGACGAATCAGTTTATTTGCTCTTGGGAAACAAAATACAAAGATGGCAACATATGCTACTCAGCAGAAAATTAGACTTTTAAATATGCAAGATATATAATCACTTGTCATATTTATATTTTTTTTCAGGTCTAACAGCCAGCTGGACTTTAAGTACATTGACGTTCATTCTCATCGCTTTTTCCTACATCAGAATCCTGAGTGTTTCCTTAAAGCAGGGAAGAACAAACTGCAGCAAACCCAACAAGGCTTTTCAGACCTGTGTTCCACACATTATAGTGTATGTTGTCTATAACGTCGCTGCATTGATATTAATATTGAGTTACAGATTTCCCTCCCTTTCCCAAAATATAAAAAAGTTCTTAAGCATTCTTGTCTTTATCATTCCCCCAATCATTAACCCCCTCATCTATGGACTGGTCAGTAAAGACCTGAGGGTCAGCTCTATCAAATGTTTCTCCATCAGAGTGAGAAACAAAACTTAGCACTAACACTGCATCTGGTGTTTATAGGCCATTTGACTCTTGTGGTGGAAGTAATTATCTTTGTAGGTGTTGTAACTGGCTTATGTAGGTAAAGGTTGAATAAAACAAAGTTCAGTAAGTACCCCTGACCATTTGAAATCACATAAATTGTAATAAGAATCATTGAGAACTGTACAGTTGAATCTGGACCTGTTGTAAGGATAAGACACGAAAACAAAAGCCACCACTGTCACTTTGTGATGCATGTGTTAAGTGAATACTCACTTCCCTCTGACCTCCCCATAGACTCTTGCTTTGCTTTTTTAAACCTCTACATGTGTTTGAAGAATCCCAACTTTTTTATCATTGAAACATCATAAGGTGCACATAGAGGTCAATATTCACAATGACACTGATATAGACTGCATACATCTTCCAAAATTTCATTTGAAACATTTGAACTACTCATTCAACAAAACCACAAACCATCACCATAATCACCAATTTACAAAAAACGTGATAATTCTTCATTAATTTAAACATGAAACTCAGAAATAATAAACTGTTTTTAACACTTTTGCTGTCTTACAAGATGGGGTTCTTTGGACCCTGCAAGTTTTAAAGTTTTTACAATGTAAAATATTTTGAACTACTGTGTTCTTTAAATATGCTCTACAAATAAACTTGATTGAATAATTATTACATTCTGTAGTTTTGAATTTGATCTAATAATTAGGAGTCAGATAAGTTCCATTAAAAGTGTGCCCGATATGACTTTGTCCTTTGCGTCTATTTGTGGAACCTAAGCCACAAATAGACGCAGATCTTACAGAAAGGTTTATCTCAATATTGATGGTTCCAACGTCTCTCTCTCCTTGGGAAAATTTATTACAGGGTGATGGGAAGATGGCTCAGAGAGACTGTTCAACATCAAATAAGGGAGGCAGTGTGGCCTTTTATGTTAGTTTTATTCACCTCCAGAATAACACAATTGCAAGTGATCATTATTATGCCTACTCTCCACTCTGATCTGACTTTTGTCAGCCCGTGACCTGCACCCAGCACTTTATAATTAACTGGCCTGGGACTCTGACCTAGTCTGTCTGCTCCTTCTTGAGTTCATATAACTTCTGGGAAAACTAGCACATTGACCTTATTGGTCACATTCCATTTACAATGATATATATTGCAGCATATTATATTTACAAATATGCTAGAGGTGTATCAAATGGAAATTACATTACATGTGTATACACATGGGATTCCCATGTGATTCCTATGCGATTCACATGTGATTCACATGTGATTCACATGCGATTCACACATTTCCACATGTGATCACATATGAAATCACACGTTTTCATGTGATTTTGGAACGTTTCATGGTAAAATCACAAGTGATTCACAATGCGCATGTGGAAATATGTGAATCACATGTGATTTTACCATGAAACTTTCCAAAATCACACATATACGTGTAATTTCACATGCGATCCACATCATTCACACATCATTTTCATGTCAAAATTTATGTGATCACATGTGACTTTCACATGTGATTTTTGTGGAATTTTTTGGAAGGGTACTCTTATCCAATCTGCGGATGTTGCTGTTTTCTGACTATTTTCCCACCAGTGGATTTCCTGATTTTTCAGTTTGAACATTTAGAGTTATCAGAAGACTCTTCATGATACGGTCTAGTGTCCAGTCTTTTCTATTTTCATCCAGGTCTATAAACCTTAACTCTCATACTCCTTACAGGGACTTTAATTGGAGTTGGTGTTTCCATGGTACCTCTGTGTTTGGGAAGGTGTTGAAAACACGTAGAAATCCTTTGAAGGGACAAGTTTTCATCAACACCTCAGAGTAATATCAGAGCTCTTAGCAGAGAGGAGGCAGACTTCATGCTCTACCCGACACATATAGAGAAGTAATTACTAGATCTTATCATACTATCTTTGCTGGTTACTTTTGTTTACTTATTTTATTTATTACTTTATCTATTTAAATGCCATTTGCATGATTTGGAGGTAATATGCTATCATCAGTTTTATGTGAAATGTAGCTACACATTTGTGTTTTCATCTGTTACAGTATGTCACTCTCACAGTATAAATCTACCAACATTTGTATCATCTGAGGTTTAATCTGCTCTGCTTCTTTAGAGCTGTACTGCTTTGGATGGAGAACCAAACCTCGGTGATTCCTCTCAAACAGCCGATTGTTTTTGAACTGCAAGGCTTTGATGTTCAACCAGGCAACGGACCGTTCTTGTTTCTGTTGGCTTTGCTCGCCTACATAGCGGTGTTACTGGGGAACGGTGTGGTGATCTGTGTTATTATGACAGATAAGAACCTGCACAGACCCATGTTTGTTATGATCTGTCACCTCATGGTCTGTGACCTGCTGGGGGCCACAATGGTGCTTCCTCGCCTCATGATGGATCTGTTGATGGGGCTGAAGAAGATCGCCTACATCCCAGCCATCGTCCAGGCATTCTGCGCTCACACATATGGTACAACAATGGTTAACCTTTTAACTGCAATGGCCTATGACAGGTGATGAAGAATGTTAGAGAAGAATGCTCTAAATGAGTCAATGATGTGATGCAGTTTATATGGGTTTCCTTATCATTCAATCAATCAAATTTTATGTGTATTGCACTTTTCAGCAACAAAGCATTTCAAAGTGTATTACGTCACAAAAACACAAAGATACAAAGCCCTTCCATAGAAAACTTTTAAACCAGTCTGACAAATCCTCTGTTGTATAACTAGGATCAATCAGAATGAATCAGTTATAGGATTGAGATTATTTTTGCATAAAAGGCCTTGAGATGATGTGAAATGGCACTATGTAGAAAATTAAACTGACTTTATTAAACCATCTTTTTCAAGGTGCTGTTTTTAGGTTTTCATTGTGGACCGTTGTATTTATTATTTTGTGCTACAGTTTGAATGATTATCCCTAGAAAAAATAGTGAATCAAACTCTAAATGTTATAGCAAAATTTAATGTGTATGAAATTTAATGCAAATACTTAAAATGTTCATAATGTGGACTGAATAGTAATTTCTACCTTTGAAACTGAATATGAATCAAACAATTAATTCCTCGATCAAGACATGTCTCAATTGGTCAATTCAATCGTAAGACAGTAATGATGTAACACATTTTTAGAGGAAGTAGAAATCATTTTTAATTTTATAGCAGACATAAAACTGTTTCTTTTGGATGCCCTACTTCTGAAAAAGACTGTCTCTCTGCAGGTACGTCGCAGTGTGTGAACCTCTCAGGTATCACTCCATCATGACTTCGGCTCGACTGCACAGCTGCTGCGCTGTGGCCTGGATCGTTGCGTTGGTGCTCATAGTTGTGCTCTTCTCCTTCCACATGAACGTCCCATTGTGCGGTCGACTTATCCAAAATGTCTACTGCAGCAACCGGGGCATCCTGGACCTGGCCTGCATTCCTACCCCTGTCAGCAATATCTATGGTTAGTGCTTCCCTGTTTCACACCAGAAATGACATTCAACAGTTTGGGAACTGCTTCATGCTTCTTATGAAGACAGTGATCTGCTTAACAGTTGAATAACTTATTTTTTTTTGCTGCATGTAGTTGCACAGCACCTTAAAATTCAGTTAATCTGCGTCGTTGTTATAGTAGTTTATTCTAAGCACTATTTGTTATTTCATTACTCCTTGACGAATCAGTTTATTTGCTCTTGGGAAACAAAATACAAAGATGGCAACATATGCTACTCAGCAGAAAATTAGACTTTTAAATATGCAAGATATATAATCACTTGTCATATTTATATTTTTTTCAGGTCTAACAATCACCTGGACTTTAAGTACATTGAACTTCATTCTCATCGCTTTTTCCTACATCAGAATCCTGAGTGTTTCCCTAAAGCAGGGAAGAACAAACTGCAGCAAACCCAACAAGGCTTTTCAGACCTGTGCTCCACACATTATAGTGTATGTTGTCTATAACGTCGCTGCATTGATATTAATATTGAGTTACAGATTTCCCTCCCTTTCCCAAAATATAAAAAAGTTCTTAAGCATTCTTGTCTATATCATTCCCCCAATCATTAACCCCCTCATCTATGGACTGGTCAGTAAAGACCTGAGGGTCAGCTCTATCAAACATTTCTCCATCAGAGTGAGAAACAAAACTTAGCACTAACACTGCATCTGGTGTTTATAGGCCATTTGACTCTTGTGGTGGAAGTAATTATCTTTGTAGGTGTTGTAACTGGCTTATGTAGGTAAAGGTTGAATAAAACAAAGTTCAGTAAGTACCCCTGACCATTTGAAATCACATAAATTGTAATAAGAATCATTGAGAACTGTACAGTTGAATCTGGACCTGTTGTAAGGATAAGACACGAAAACAAAAGCCACCACTGTCACTTTGTGATGCATGTGTTAAGTGAATACTCACTTCCCTCTGACCTCCCCATAGACTCTTGCTTTGCTTTTTTAAACCTCTACATGTGTTTGAAGAATCCCAACTTTTTTTATCATTGAATCATCATAAGGTGCACATAGAGGTCAATATTCACAATGATACTGATATAGACTGCATACATCTTCCAACATTTCATTTGAAATATTTGAACTACTCATTCAACAAAACCACAAACCATCAGCATAATCACCAATTTACAAAGAACGTGATAATTCTTCATTAATTTAAACATGAAACTCAGAAATAATAAACTGTTTTTAGCACTTTTGCTGTCTTACAATATGGGGTTCTTTGGACCCTGCAAGTTTTAAAGTTTTTACAATGTAAAATATTTTGAACTACTGTGTTCTTTAAATGTGCTCTACAAATAAACTTGATTGAATAATTATTACATTCTGTAGTTTTGAATTTGTTCTAATAATTAGGAGTCAGATAAGTTCAATTAAAAGTGTGCCCGATATGACCTTGTCCTTTGCGTCTATTTGTGGAACCTAAGCTCTAAGCATGGCTCTAATATTTTATGTTTCCAAATACTGGACAGATAACTCAATATGTTCAGATGGAGGCTGATAGGTACTTTTTCTCGAACCTACATAAAAAGACCACAGACAACGTATATGAATTTTATAGACAAAGCTTTTGCAAAAGGAGAACTCTTCGTCACGGCCTCTCCAGGCCGTTCACAGAGAATTCTGGTCTGCTTCCGCGTGAGCCCCTGTTTTATTGTCAAAGCAGAACAGCCAAAAGGGGCAGTCAGGAAGAAAAACAAAGGTCGTAAAACTTCTAACCTAAACAAACCAGCCAGGTGTGATATCTGATCTACGGTCTGAGCCCAGTTCAAATCTCGGTTAAACTGTCAACAAAGAGGGAGGATAAACAAGAGACAAAATACGACTGGTCACAGGCAGTTAGGAGGTATTCTGGTTGATAAGAATTAAGGTCTGGGAAACACAGAGTTAACTGTCTCACATGAAGATGAAACAGTCAGTCGTAACCTCCAGGTCAGTTTATACACACATAAGGAAGAGAACACTTAAAACTAAAAATCACAATAATACTGATTAACATTAGACTGAATATGAACTAAAGTAATAACAAAATGATAATACCAAAAAATATCTAACAGAGGCTGTGGTAAATAAATGGTATGGAAGGGCCCATGGAGCCCAGATTTCTTTCCCAGGGATGACTTACCATAACCTGGGAAAACCTGGAACATTTGTCCCACAACATATGTTTCCAGTTATCAGACAACTTGAACTCTGTCCTGTCCAGAACCAATTATTTGGAGGAACATTTGGCCATCTTTACCCATTACAATGAGTGGCAACTGGCAAATGGCTAGCATATTCCGAAATGGTCCATTGACATTTGCCTTACACTTTCTTCAATTCTAATATATGGCAAGTGACATATATTTGAATGTCACTTGTCATTCAAATTAGGGAGGTTAGGGAAACCTCTCATACATTAATATTAACATTTTCCATATACTTTCTTAGGGAAAGTGTAGGGCAAAATTCCCTTTGGGATTGTGGCCAAGTTATTCCCAAATGACTCAATGATATTTGTCTTTCACTTTCTCCCATTCTAATGAATGGAAAGTGTCCAGAAAATAAATAATTTTGGGACAATTGTCATATTTCAGAACTGGGACAAACATAAAGCGAATGTCATTAGTCCATTTAGGATAATCTTAGACACATGTCATACATTAAATTGTGTTTCATTCAGAAACCCCGCCTATTCCCCAGTGTAACTTGAAGAAAATGGGCACAGGTTAGAGTGTTTAAAAGTAATTTTTGATCAAATATCTTCCCCTGCACCTAGAACGTTCATGTCTATAGTGAATCAACACATGCAATTGGACAAATAAAACAAATCAAGTTGAAACGGAGTGAAGATTGTTAGGGATCAAACTGTGACTCCAAGTATGAAAGGTCAGCATATAGAAATGACCCACTTGTCTTTTGGGAACATTATTTATCTTATTTTGTAGCCTTTTTTCTTAATTTTATAAAACTTTCCAGATTAGCAGAATTGTAGTTTATCATTGGGTTCTCAAGCAGTCTGCCATGTGAATGGTGTAGCTGCAAGTTTATGTGAGAGCAATAAATCAAGCAAAACCGTACAACATGCAATATTTTTTTCTGCTGGTGTTACAGCCCAGATTTGTTAAGATGTTGTTGGAGTGTGTGTCTCATACAGGCTGAGAAAAAGCCTGGCTACATGTCATAGATTTGAATGATAAATTAATGAGAAGTTATATCCAAGTGTCCCACTTTCTTTGGTTTGTATTTTCATAAGTGAAAGTTTGACTGTAACAAAACTGTCTCCATTGAGCTCTTTGGATTTCACAAAATGAATGTTCAAGTTTCACACAAAAACAAATAAGACACTTGAGGTTGAGGCAAATAAAGATGAATGTATTTTCTTCAAGAATTAGACATCCATCTATCTTTTATCTTTACACATTTGTCCCTAGTGGGGCTCTGAAGGGTGCTGGTGTATAACTCCAGCGGTCAACTGGTGAGAGGCGGGTTCACCCTGGACAGGTCACCAGTCCATCGCAGGGAAATACAGTGACAGACGGGACAAACAATTATGCACCCACACCTGAGGAGAATTTGGAGAGCTCAATCAACCTGACAGTCATGTTTTTGGACTGTGGAAGGGAGCCAGAGTACCCGGAGAGACAAGAATTGGAAAAAGCCAAAGTAATTTCAGGACCACTTTTTGTGTAACTTCTAACAAGTTTAATCTTCAGTTTAAACTAAAAATTACACCACATAATGAGCAAAGTAAACAACAACAAAGCAATGCATTGCTTGATTACAGTACAAACTTAAAGCAGCAGCTGAGTCCTAGTCTAAAGGGAACAGCTGAAGGTCAGTTTTCTAATCAAGGTTGTTGCGTTCTTGGTTACTGACAAATACAGCAGATAATTAAATGTGCAAATTCTTTAAATCTGAGTGTCAGGCTTAAATTATTTATGATTTGATGTGTTCTTTATAGTTTTTGTTTAAACACATGCTGTCAGTAGTCATATTATTCTGAGTCTTGATGCTGATTTCAAGAGGAAATCAGCATTTACAGCATTTATAAGAAGCATAAGTTCCACCAGAGGAGTTAATCTAAGAACATCAGCTAGCAGGGGTCCAGAGTCGCCCCTCGAGGGCCGGCATCCTGCATGTTTTAGTTCTCTCCCTGGTGGTAGTAACAACCTCCTCAGCATGTCAATGTTCTTTTTAGACCATCTAATGAGCCATCATTTGATCCAGGTGTGCTAAACGAGGGAGAGAACTAAAACATGCATGATGCCGGCCCTCGAGGACTGACTCTGGACAACCCTGAGCTACAGTGTTAGTGCTAAGTTTTGTTTCTCACTCTGTTGGAGAAATGTTTGATAAAACTGACCCTCAGGTCTTTACTAACCAGTCCATAGATAATGGGGTTAATGATCGGGGGAAAGATAAAGATGAGAATGCTGAAGAACTTTTTTATATTTTGGGAAAGAGAGGGGAACCTGTAACTCACAATCACAATCAATGAAGCAATCTGAAAGAGAACGTAAACAACAATGTGTGGAGCACAGGTCTGAAACGCCTTGCTGCGGATGCTGGTGTTTGTTCTGCCTTGTTTAAAGGAAACACTCAGGATTCTGATGTAGGAAAAAGCAATGAGAATGAAGGTCACCGTACTTAAAGTCCAGGTCATCGCTAGACCTGAAAGACAAAAATGGGTAAGGGTTAAATAATGGCAGAAACAAAATATGATGCTTCTATCCTTTTGTGAAAGAGGGAAGCACTGACCATAGATATCGCTGACAGGGGTAGGAATGCAGGCCAGGTTCAGGATGCCCCGGTTGCTGCAGTATGTTAGAGGGATTATGTGGCCGCACAGCGGGACGTTCATGTGGAAGGAGAAGAGCACAGCGATGAGCAGCAGAGCAACGATCCAGGCCACAGCGCAGCAGCTGTGCAGCCGAGCCGAAGTCATGATGGAGTGATACCTGAGAGGTTCACACACTGCGACGTACCTGCAGAGAGACGGAGCTGTCAGGGAACAAAATCCCTAAAGCTACATTCATAATCTCATTAAAACTGTCTCACTTTCCTCATAAATCACCTGTGGGGTTTTTCATCTCAATGTGTATTTTCCTGATATGAAAAACTGAAATGTTTGGATAGATATTTTACTGTTTTTACATATTTCCTCACCTGTCATAGGCCATCACAGCTAAAACAGTCAACATTGCTGCACCATATGTGTGAGCGCAGAACGCCTGGACGATGGCTGGGATGTAGGCGATCTTCTTCAGCCCCGTCAACAGATCCATCATGAGGCGAGGAAGCACCATTGTGGCCCCCAGCAGGTCACAGACCATGAGGTGACAGATCATAACAAACATGGGTCTGTGCAGGTTCTTGTCTGTCATAATAACACAGATCACCACACCGTTCCCCAGTAACACCGCTATGTAGGCGAGCAAAGCCAACAGAAACAAGAACGGTCCGTTGCCTGGTTGAACATCAAAGCCCTGCAGTTCAAAAACAATCGGCTGTTTGAGAGGAATCACCGAGGTTTGGTTCTCCATCCAAAGCAGTACAGCTCTAAAGAAGCAGAGCAGATTAAACCTCAGATGATACAAATGTTGGTAGATTTATACTGTGAGAATGACATACTGTAACAGATGAAAACACAAATGTGTAGCTACATTTCACATAAAACTGATGGCATATTACCTCAAAATCATGCAAATGACACTTAAATGGAGACAGCATCAAAGAATAAAATGTGTGATCAAAAGCATCAGCAGCTGAGATTGTATAACACAAAGAAATTACTACTCTGTGTGTTGGAGAGAGTCAGCCTCCTCTCTGCTGAGAGCACTGACATTGCTCTAAGGTGTGGATGAAAATTTGCGTCCCTTTAAAGGATTTCTATGTATTTTCAACACCTTTCCAAACCTATCAGTACCATGGAAACACCAATGCAAAGTTGTCTGTCAGGGTTACCAGCTGTAAAGTTGATAACTCATTTACATTCGCAGATGTAGAGGAGGATGAAAATGAAAAACACAAGATAACTTTGACTGTACAGTGAAGAGTCATAAAATAAAGTCTCAAAGACCAAATAGATCAAACAGAATCATCATGAAATCCAATCAGTTGAAGAACAAAATTGAGAATGCAGATCAGATCAGGACAGCAGTTCTTATTGGTTCTTCAGATCTCTCACTTTATTCTTTCACTTTTACCTCCATATTTATCATAGAGTTTTTGCTTGTTTTGATTAGCTTTTGACAAAAACCTAATCATTGCAAGTACTGGCTGCACTTTTATAAGATCTAGTTAATAGGATAATACTCTTTGTAAATTAGGACAATTTCAGGTAACCTATGGGGCATTTGGTGTAGCTCTGAGTGTTCTAAAAGGTCCTGTAAAATTATCAATCAATAATTACATCATTTTCCTGGTGGCATTCTTAGTTTGATATTTTTATTGTTTTACTTCCTTCGGAAGTTCTCCATGTGCTCAGTCTCTGTCAAAATTGCACTTTTTAAAGCATACTGTACTCCAATGTATACAGTCCACTTGTGGCGGCGTTACAGGAAAAGCAGTTTGAATACATTTCAGGTTGCTTATAATGATGGCAGGAGGATGCTGCTTAGAGTGCCGCGATGGTGTAGTGCCAGTCAGATGGTGAATGCCAATGTACCAACCTGTGCTGCTGTGCTTCGAAACATTATGCACAGATGCATGTGCCGATTAACAGACTCTGCAAACAGCATCATTCAGACTTTGACCAATCCTGTTCAAAGCTCAATGAGGTTCTTCTCCAGTTTGTGGAATCACTGGCGCTTTATATGTCAGTGACTGATTATTTTATTATATATTTTTTCTTTTTCTTTTTATTGTTCTTGTTCTGTCTGTTTATGGACCATAATTGTGTCTAAATAAAGAAGATTGATTGATTGATTGATTAGTAATTCATTAGTTTTCATTATTACTTCTACATTTACTTAGCAGTTTAGTTTAGAGCTACTATCTCAAATGGCCTGTACTTATGAAGCGCTTTATCAAGTCCAGAGGTCCCCTAAGTGCCTGACATGGTATTCGTTTATTGTGTTTAGTTATTCTTAGTTTGATTAGATCAACCTGGTATCTGTTTTACTTCAGATCAATCCATGGTATTCATTAATTGTGTTTAGTTATCCTTTATTCTATTATAACTATGTTTTCTCCATTTCTTTCTCCTCCTTGCTCCCTTCTCTCACCTGCACCTCATTCCTAAGCAGCCTGCTCCTTGTTAGTAATCAAGCTCTGTTTTTAAAAGCTCCAGTCAATCACTCAATGCTGAATTCTCTCTTTATGCCCCACCCCAATTTATTAAATATGACTGTACATTTTGACATTCAACCATTCATCATTGATGGTGGTAAGCTACACTTTAGCCACAGCAGCCATAGGGAAGCCTGATCCTGAGTGTCAGGGAAAATTTACCTTTAACATTTTTCTTTGAGTGAACTGTGTGTAGCCAAGAGGAATTTTTTTTATTGTTTTTTTTTAATATGCATATCTTGCAGTGTGTTTTTGTCTAGTTAAAGTAGAACAGCTGCATGCAGAGATATTGCTTTCAGTGCTATTACATGTATAAAAGAAAGTGTGTAATCCTTCTTTTCCAGAACTACATATTATTTTGTAAGAAGCTGTGTAAGTAAACTCTCCTTGCTGCAAAGAATAAATTCACAAAGACAGTTTGTCTCTTCACTGTTTTCTTTGGTTTTGAAACACATGTTAAAAATTCTATAATAAACTGGCATCACAAACTGGATTCAGCAAGCTGACAATAAGGGAGTTGGGTGAGTGGCCATCCTGAAGACCGAATCTTCAGTTCTCCTGAAGTAGAAAAAAAGGGGAACCTGAATCTTATCTCCCGTGTTGAAATAACACACTGTTTATCTTGTTTGATTAAATATATCTGGTATATAACCTGGACCTAGATGTTAAATCATGACTCTTTATAACTCCTAATCCTAGTCCTAACCTAGAATACATAAAGGGTGTATGGATCTTTACACCCTTTCAAGGAACATGGACCATATTCTCTGATGTTCCATATAAATGTCCAGCGAGGAATCAGCCATCTTGTGTCTCCTTTGTTAGAAAATACCATGCATATTTTTAAAGTCAGCATCATCAATGCATCTTTAGGACCACAATCAGTTCCCCCAAAAACCAGAGTAATATTTTGTGGTGTGCTATCTGACTTGCACATAGCATGCAAAACTTAGCCAAAAATAATTACTTTGAACCAAAAAAACAAATATTACAATACATTTTATTTTAAAGTTTGTAAGGATCTGAGTTTTTATGTGAGTTTATTAGTTAATTTAGTCCCTGTGTCTTGGCCTTAGTTGTTCCCAGCTGTGTCTTGTTCTCTGATTATCTCCTTCTGTATTTATACTCACCTGTGTCTGTGTTTCCCTGTCAGACCTTGTCTAATGTTGTGTCCTTGCCATCACTGTCTGTTTAAATTCAAGTGCTACCAGTTTGTCAGTTCCTTGCTTACTCAGCCACCTGTGCTGCCTGGATTTTGTCTTATGTTGTTCGTCATCATTAAAACCATCATTTGCTCTACAACCTGCGTCCACCACGTCCATCTTCCTCACCAAACAACAACTCATGACAAAGTTACTGTAGACTGGAGATGTGTTTGCAACTTTTTTTTGATAATCATTTTAAGTCATGCAAAGAATGCAAATGAATGTTTTAAATTGTAAAAAACAGCTATTTTGTGGTTACTGTATAATTTTCTTAGCTTTGTTAGTAAAGTGACAGAAATGAGAACAATAAATGAAGCATCTAGAGAAAATTGTGATTTAATATCATATCCTTAATGTGTAAGTTGTAAAAATGCTAATAAAAAATGATTGACTTTTGGCAAAAGTGGATTCATTCTGCAAATGTTTTGATATTTATTTCAACCTTTTTGAAAAGGTTTAATCAAAGATTTACTTTCACATGATGGAAAACATTTTCTAGAAATAAAAAGTTTATATAAAAAATTTCGTATCTCCTTGGACTGTAAACCATAAATAATGGGGTTGAGGCTACCTGGGACAATGACAAACAAGATAGCTGAGAGTTTTCTGTAGTCTGAATATTGGGGAAACCGATGGAGAACAACAATTGTAATGCCACTAAGGGACATTATAAGATAAACGACCAGATGTGTGCTGCAAGTCTTAAATGCTTTACTGTTCAAAGATTTGTTCTTAGTGGCCAGACAGACTGCTGTGATGCTCCCATAGGTGAGAATAATGCAGCCAATAGACGCTACATACAGCAACACAGTGAATGTCAGACCATAGATATTATTAATGATCACACTCTCGCAGGAAAGCTTGAAAAGTGAAGCGTTATCACAGAAAGGGTTGGCGATGAGGGTCCTGCATCGGTTTAGCCTCACAGTCAGACCCAGCAGAATCCCAACCAGCACAAACGGCACGCCCCAGGACAGCGCTATCAGCTTTACTATCATCCTGTTGGTCATTATGGTGCTGTAGAACAGGGGACGACAGATGGCAATGTATCTGTCAAAGGCCATGACCATAAGCACTGTGTGGGAAGTGGTGCCAAACATGTGTGTAGTAAAAGCTTGAACCACACATTCATAATAACTGATGAGACGCTCAGATGGAGGCAGCAAGATGTCTGAAAGCAAACGGGGTAAAATATGAGTACTTCCAATGATGTCACTGACCGTCAGGTTGCCAAACAGCACATACATGGGCTGATGAAGATTCTTTTCAAAAACAATGATTATTAAAATACCCAGATTCATAATCATGAATATGATGTAGGAAAACAGAAACATGAAAAAGACGAGGCGCACTGAGTAATCTGCGACCTTCAAGCCCTCCAGCTGGAGCATGGGACTGTTATATGTGTAGTTTTCCATCTGCCTGCAAAACAAAGCAATGTTTAAGACAACAGACAATTGGTTGAGAAGCTACATTAAAATACAATTTCTTAAATAGATTTACTAAGATGAAATAAATTAACAATACTTACAAAGTTAGAAAATGTTGACATTTAAAATATTAAAATAGCAGTACATCCAGCAGATTGATACACACTGCATGCATGTAGAGTACCACAGTTCTTATCCAGATTATTCAATGTTGCTTGTATTTCTTGAGGCATTCGTAACTTTAAGAGGGAAGGACCACGTTCCCAAGATAATTTGTGATGTAATCTTTTGAAATGTTTACTTGCAGCTGTCAGTAGACAGTTCTTATTGGTTCTGCAGGCCTAATGATCTCTCACTTTAATGTTTAGTTTTTCCCACAAAGTTTATCAGAGTTGTGTGCTTACAATGATTGGCTTTTGGCAAAAAGAAAGTTGATTCTGGCTGGACCTTTATAATAATATTATTTATTAGACCAATTTCAGGTAACCTACTGAACATTTGGTGTAGCTCTGTAGCTCTTCCAATAGGTTCAATAAAATTATAAATCAATCATTGTATCAATTTCCTCATAGGATTTTCAATTGGATATTTTTTCTGTTTTACTTCAACATTTACTTAGCAGTCTCGCTTACAATTAATAGTTTTAACTCTTGTGCATGCGAGGACTGAGGCAAACGTGGAGGCCTGTGCCAAATGATACAAGTTTTACGCGTGTGGGGTCGGTTGGACCCCATTTCCAAACACAAGGGTTAATGGCTTGTACTTGTAAAGTGCTTTATCAAGTCCAAAAAACCCAAAAGTGCTTCACACAACATTCCTGTTCAATAAATTAAAGTATTATTGTCAGGATCTTCTGTTTTTGTTTTTCTGTGTTTGTAGTTTTGTTCATTTGCCTTTTGTGTTCTGCCTTAGTTATTCTTAGTTTGATTAGATCAACCTTGTTTCTGTTTTACTTCAGATCAATCCATAGGTATGTTCATGGTATTCATTCATTGTGTTTAGTTATCGTTTATTCAACTATGTTTAATTCATTTCTTTCTCCTCCTTGCTCCCCTCTCTCACCTGCACCTCATTCCTAACCAGCCTGCTCCTTGTTAGTAATCAAGCTGTTTTTAAAAGCTCCAGTCAATCACTTAATGCTGACTTCTCTATTCACACTCCATTTGCCATCTCATCTGTACCCAGTCTCTGTTTCTTCTTACTCCTTGATGCTTTTGTAAGATTCTGATTAATCATTTTTTAAATAAATTTTTCACCCTCAGCTCACTGGCTCAACTTGTTTTGTATTTGGATACAATAGCATGACAACAAACTGAAAATCTATTTATTTCAGGAACTTTACTCCTAAATGAAACACATAATATACAGGTGCTGGTCATAAAATTAGAATATTGTGATAAAGTTCATTATTTTCCATAATGTCATGATAAAAATTAAATTGTCATATATTTTAGATTCATTGCACACCAACTGAAATATTTCAGGTCTTTTATTGTTTTAATTTTGATGATTTTGGCAAACAGCTCTTGAAAACCCAAAATCCCTGTCTCAAAAAATTAGAATATTATGAAAAGGTTCTCTGAACGAGCAATAAAAATAATCATCTGAATCAACAAAGTAACTCTAAACACCTGAAAAAGATTCCCGAGGCCTTTAAAAACTTCCAGCCTGGTTCGTTACTCAAAACCGCAATCATGGGTCAGACTGCTGACCTGACTGCTGTCCAGAAGGCCATCACTGACATCCTCAAGCAAGAGGGTGAGAAACGGAAAGAAATTTCTGAACGAATCGGCTGTTTGCAGAGTGTTATATCAAGGCACCTCAGTGGGAAGTCAGTAGGAAGGAAAAAGTGTGGCAGAAAACGCTACACAATGAGAAGAGGTGACCGGACCCTGAGGAAGATTGTGGAGAAGGGCCGATTCCAGACCTTGGGGGAAGCAGTGGACTGAGTCTGGAGTAGAAACATCCAGAGCCACTGTGCACAGGCGTGTGCAGGAAATGGGCTACAGGTGCCGCATTCCCCAGGTCAAAGGTCAAGCCACTTTTGAACCAGAAACAGCGGCAGAAGCGCCTGACCTGGGCTACAGAGAAGCAGCACTTTGGACCACTGTTGTTCAGTGGTCCAAAGTACTTTTTTCGGATGAAAGCAAACTTTGCATGTCATTCGGAAATCAAAGTGCCAGACTCTGGAGGAAGACTGGGGAGAAGGAAATGCCAAAATGCCAGAAGTCCAGTGTCAAGTACCCACAGTCAGTGATGGTCTGGGTGCCATGTCAGCTGCTGGTGTTGGTCCACTGGGTTTTATCAAGGGCAGGATCAATGCAGCAGCTATCAGAAGATTTTGGAGCACTTCATGCTTCCATCTGCTGAAAAGTTTTATGGAGATGAAAATTTAATTTGGTCTGGAATCGGCCCTTCTCCACAATCTTCCTCAGGGTCCGGTCACCTCTTCTCGTTGTGTAGCGTTTTCTGCCACACTTTTTCCTTCCTACTGACTTCCCACTGAGGTGCCTTGATATAACACTCTGCAAACAGCCGATTCGTTCAGAAATTTCTTTCTGTTTCTCACCCTCTTGCTTGAGGATGTCAGTGATGGCCTTCTGGACAGCAGTCAGGTCAGCAGTCTGACCCATGATTGCGGTTTTGAGTAATGAACCAGGCTGGGAGTTTTTAAAGGCCTCAGGAATCTTTTTCAGGTGTTTAGAGTTACTTTGTTGATTCAGATGATTATTTTTATTGCTCGTTCAGAGAACCTTTTCATAATATTCTAATTTTTTGAGACAGGGATTTTGGGTTTTCATGAGCTGTTTGCCAAAATCATCAAAATTAAAACAATAAAAGACCTGAAATATTTCAGTTGGTGTGCAATGAATCTAAAATATATGACAATTTAATTTTTATCATGACATTATGGAAAATAATGAACTTTATCACAATATTCTAATTTTATGACCAGCACCTGTATATCAACCACACAGATGGATGTTTAAAAACATGACAAAAAACAACAACAAAAAAACCTTCCATCAAACTTTTTGACAGGTGACATTATCATGCAGTAGGCGGGACTTCTGGTGGCAGTAGACGGGATTTCCAGTAGGCTGGACTTCCAGTAATCAGATATGATGTCATCATATTTATCAGGTTACAGGATGTCTGGGAGCGAAACATATATTTGAATTAGTCAGTAGAAATTGATCAAGACAGATGTCTGGATACAATACCAGAAAATCTCCTTTGTGTCATGATATAAACAGGATTAGTTTTATAAAAACAGTCATAAAATAATTGTACAATAATTCCACTCTGTACTAGTTTACACTTAGAGTGGGCCTCTGTCCTTCTGCGTCCAAGTATGACTTGTCCGCCTTGATTCAGGGTCAAGTGACAGAAGTGCTGACAGAGGAATAAGCTCTGTTACTAATCTAATTTTCACTCACTTCCTTTCTGACTTCCTTTTTTTTAAAAAAAAGTTCTCTCCTGCCTCTGAGTTTTAAGAACAGCACAACTAAAGTTTGAAAAGCATGAAGGAGAGTGTTAGAGAATCATTATCAGTAATAGTAATATCTATCTAATAAGAAAATGAATAATAGTTTCTCAGCTTCCCTCAAGCTGTGTAAATAGATTTGGAATGTTCTAATTACAGAGAGTGTGAAGGAGCAGACATGAGGATTATCCTCTGGTCAGCACACAGTCTGTGTAAGTGTCAGGGTGTGAATGGACTCGTGAGGGTCAATGAGGGATAACTGCATCTTGAGACATATAGATTCCTGTAGGTCAAAACTACCGTTTATCAGTTAAACAATAAGCAATGTTTATGGCCACTGTTATATCACAACTCGTAACTGCTGACTTTGAGTTTGTGATGTCCTTTATCCATTTAAAAAACTGTTTAAAGGACAGAGCATCTTGGGGGATCACAACTTAGCAGAACATCAACTACTTAGGTACAACTGGCAGTTGAAACTTGTTTCATTTTGTAAAAGCAGCATCAATCTGAATCATGTCCAACTTTCCAGGCAAGCAGGCTAATTTCAACAAGACTTCAACTATCAATTCTTAGGAGTTGTCTACGCTTTCTGGCCACAAGTAAGTATATATATATATATATATATATATATATATATATATATATTGGAGCCAATTATGTGTATTTTGTTTTTTGGCCACTAGACGGGGCTGTTGGCTCCAATATATAAATCAAGAGGTGACGGGTAGCTGTCAGGTGTTGAACCCGGAAGGGCATACAAGTTTTTGACCGCTGTGACGGAATCATTGTTAAACACTGTTGCCGTGTAAGAACAATAAATGGATATTGTTCTCAAATGTTTATCTGACCGGAACAAGTGTGGAGTTTGACTACAACAAGATCGGAGTTGATGTTACCGCGATCAACAAGTACAATGTTAGCCGCTCAACGCGTCATAACAAGCAGCAACGGGTCAACGCTTAAACTAGTGCAGGGTTGAACTGGCTAGTATACTGTCAAAAACTTGCCTTTTTTGGACTCTGATGAACTCGAATGTTTTTGAGCAAAGTGATGGAAATTATGTGGAGCAGACTGAGACCGTTTGGACTGTGAGGAGCTGTCGTTTGGTAGCTGGACGCTACAGACTTAAAACCAAAAAACAAAACAAAAAAAAACGATCGGATGGACGCGGTGGCAGGCAATTTGTGATTGAAAGGACATAACGCAGTGGACAAGACCGCAGCAGCGATGGATCGGATGGACGCGGTGGCGGACGGGCACTGATTGAGGAGGATCAGATCGCTGGTCACTGAAGGTCGTTGTGGATTGGATTATGAAATGTCAACAGGCGCCCAACGAGGTATGTGTAGCGCTACACCTTTGATGGCCATTACTTTCTACTGTGTGCACACATTAAAACCGATGCATTGGTAATCTAGGCGTTTAAATAATAACATTGGGCATTGCCTCTTTGCGTTTGAGGCTCATTTAATAGTTTTGCGCGTTTGTCTTTCAAGTGGACTTTGGCACTATGGAAATGGACGAAAATACAGAGACTGAACAGTTGGCTGTTGGTGGAGAATCTCAAAAACGTACAGTTAAACTAACAGAAAAGGCCTTGGCTGAAAAACTTGAAACATTACAGAAGGAAAGAAAATTAAAATTAAACAAAACGGGTCATATAAGACATGAAATTCATGATTTAATGTATAAAGGTGAAAAAACAAAGGTTTTAAGTGCTCTTGAAAGGTTGATTAAGTTGTGTGATGATGCCAAATGTTTGCATGAATCTTTTCTGGTGTTTTTGCCACATGATGAAAAAGAAAATCATGAGGCATGGTTTAAAGCAAAAATGATTCCTAATAATGAATGTATTTCTAGTGTAAATAAGTGGGTCTCTCAAACTGCAATTAGCAAAGATGATGATGGTGATGATGACGATGTTAATGATGATGATGATGTAAATCCCGCTGACAGTGTGTCAAATGCTGGCAGTGGACATTCACAAATGAGTGTTAATACCAGCATAACTTCTTCTGTAAAGTTAAAGGCAGCAGCTAAAAGGGCTTCAGTTTTGGCCCGTGTGAAAGCTGTAAAAGAAAGACATGCTATTGAAGAAGAGGAGGAGAAACTGAGGAAAAGAAAAGAGATGCTCGCACTGGAAACTGAGTTGGCTGAATCTGACTTGCAAATGGAAATGTATAATTTGAACCTGGAGTGTACTTCACAAACATCAAACTCAGTGAGCTCATATTATAAAAGGAAACCAAAGACAAAGGGATTAAAGCAAAGTTTGGACCCATCTGTGAAAGAGTTTCTTCCTAAAAATGAAATGGAAATTCCAACAACTCAACAGGACGATGTAAACCAGACTAAACAAAGAAATGAATTAAAGATGGCATCAAAGGAAAACAAACCTATGGATGTGAGACCAAAGAGAACCATAGCAGCAAACCAGCACCCTGTGTGGGATCAACATAAAGCCAGTGGAACCCAAATACAATCAAAGGAGCATTCTAAACATGAGAATATAACCCAACCATCAAACAGTTTACAATTACCTGGAGAACTTCTCACCATCATGAGCAGACAAACTGAAATCACAGCAGCTTTAGTAAAGCAGCAACAGAGCATGACTCTCCCACCACGGGACATTCCTGTTTTTGATGGTGATCCTCTGCAGTACAGAACCTTTATTAAAGCCTTCGAACAGGGAGTTGAAATCAAAGCAACTAAGGCGGACTGTCTATACTACTTGGAACAATTTACTAAAGGTCAACCTCGTGAGCTGGTGCGCAGTTGTCAGCATATGGACCCAGATTACGGCTATACTGTAGCAAGGACTTTATTGCAGGAACATTTTGGAAACCCTTACAAAGCTGCAACTGCATATATTAACAAGGCTTTGTCTTGGCCAACAATAAGAACTGAGGACATTAGGTTATTACAGAGTTATTCTTTATTTTTGCGTGGCTGCTGTAATGTAATGGAAGAGCTTGAGTATGTGCAGGAGCTGAATATGCCCGTAAATATGAGAGCAATCCTTGCTAAGCTGCCATACAAGTTACGAGAGTGTTGGAGAAATAAAGCTTATGATATAATGGAGACAACTGGATACCGGGCAGGATTTGGTGATATGGTTGCATTCATTGAGCGACATGTTAAGATTTTGTCAGATCCGTTTTTCGGAGAGTTACAAGATTACAGCTTCAGTACATCATCCATCAGTCGTCAACGGCAACAACTTGGGATTAAGACCAAGGGGAATGTAGTGGCCAGTACCGTAACAACTGTGAGTGCTTCAGGAGAGGTTGATCAGCAACATGCTGCAGCTGGAGGAAGTGATGGCTGTTGTGTTTGTTGTTCAGAAGCTCATCCACTAGAAGAATGCAAACAATTTAAAAGAAAACTTCACAAGGACAAAGTACTTCTGTTGAGAAGAAAAGGATTGTGTTTTGGCTGTCTGCAGTGGGGTCACATTAGCAGGAATTGTGAAGCACGATTGACTTGTGAAATTTGTAATGAAAGTCATCCAACTGTGCTACATATAAGAAGAGAAACAGTTTCTGACGAGTCTGAAACAGGAATACCAGAGGTCCCATCAATTGTGAATGCAACATGTGGCCATAAAGGGGCCGGTAAGGACCGTGGAATGCTATCTATGCTTCCTGTAAAGGTTAAAGCAATGAAAGGACTATGTGCCATCCAGACATATGCCTTCTTGGATCCAGGCAGCACTGGAACATTTTGCTCTGAGAGGCTGATGCATCAACTGAACCTCACAGGAAAGCGAACACAAGTCCTCCTTCGAACAATGGGCCAAGCTAAAATAAGTTCAGCATTTTCTCTCTGTAATCTTGAGGTGGCTGGTCTGGAGAGTAATACATTTTATCCTCTGCCAGAAATTATTACGCAGAGACAGATGCCTGTGACCAAAGATGATATGATAACATCCGAAGATCTAATAAAGTGGCCATATTTGTCAAGAGTTCACATGCCATCCATAAATGCTGAGGTTGATCTGTTAATTGGTACCAATGCTCCAAGGTTATTGGAACCTTGGGAAGTCATTAACAGTCAGAACAATGGTCCATATGCCGTCAGAACTGTACTTGGCTGGGTGGTCAATGGGCCCTTGGATAGCAACAGTACTCAAGAAGTCTCATCTGTATCAGTGAACAGAATCTCAGTGAGTAAGCTGGAAGAACTTCTCAAACGCCAGTATGACCATGATTTCTGTGAAGAATCAACTGATAAACAAGAAATGTCCAGAGAAGACGAAACGTTTCTCAATATTATGGAAACATCTGCAGCAATACAGGATGGAAAGTATTGCTTGAACCTGCCATTTAAAAGAAAGGATGTCTATTTACCAAATAACTTTGCTGTTGCCAAACAGAGATTACAAAGTCTCAGGAAAAGATTAAAGTTTAATCAAAACTTTCATCAGGAGTATGTGGAGTACATGAATAACATCATTTCATGCAGATATGCTGAACGTGTACCGGAGCACCTTTTGCATTGTGACAATGGAAGAATGTGGTACATTCCCCACCATGGGGTTTACCATCCAAGAAAGAAATCTCTACGTGTGGTGTTTGACTGCGCTGCAATATTTAGAGGAGTGTCTTTGAATAGTGAGTTGCTGCCAGGCCCCAACCTCACTAACACTCTGCTGGGGGTTCTTATGAAGTTCAGAGAGGAGTCAATAGCCATAATGGGAGACATCAAAGCTATGTTTCATCAAGTGCAGGTGCCAGAAGGAGATCGAGACTTCCTCCGCTTTCTTTGGTGGCCAAATGGAGACATTACACAGGAACCAGTACCTTATAGGATGATGGTCCATCTATTTGGAGCCGTTTCATCCCCAAGCTGTGCAGCCTATGCTTTAAGAAGAACTGCCCAAGACAACCAAAATGAATTCCCACAAGAGGTCATAGAAACTGTAAGGCAGAACTTTTATGTTGATGATTGCCTCAAAAGTGCAGCCACTGAAGAGGAAGCTATCAATTTGATAAACGATCTTGTTGCTCTGTGTGAAAAGGGAGGCTTCACATTGGAAAAATGGATAAGCAACAGTCGTGTTGTTCTGCAGGCCATCTCAGAAGAGCAGAGAGCTAAAGATTTGAAGATGTTGGATCTGGATATTGATAAGCTTCCAATGGAAAGAGCTTTGGGTCTGCAGTGGTGTGTGGAGACTGATGCCTTCCAGTTTAAGATAAAGCTGAAACAGCAAGCCCTGACCCGGCGTGGAATGTTATCTGTGAATAGTTCTGTGTATGATCCTTTGGGTTTCCTGGCTCCAGTGACACTGGAAGCAAAACTGATGCAGCAGGAACTGTGTAAAAGAGGCTGTAGCTGGGATGATGCACTGCCACAAGACATTTTACACAAATGGAGAAGATGGTTGGAGGAGCTTGCGCTACTGTCTACTTTTAGTGTCAACCGCTGCATAAAACCTGTGGGGTTTGGAGCCATAAAGCATGCACAATTACACAATTTTTCAGATGCTAGTGAAACTGGATATGGAACTGTTGTGTACATTCGGATGATAAATTACGAAAACACCGTTCATGTTGCCTTTCTTATGGGGAAGGCCCGAGTAACGCCACTGAAAGTCATCACCATTCCCAGGCTGGAACTTTCAGCTGCTGTCTTAGCAGTGAAAGTGGATGCTATGGTCAAAGCAGAGCTGAATATACACCTGGAAAAGTCAATGTTTTGGACTGATAGCACATCTGTGTTAAAATACATCAATAATGAAGACAGACGATTTCACACGTTTGTGGCAAATAGAATTGCAACCATCAGAAATTTGTCGGAACCTACTCAGTGGAATCACGTCGGCACAAAAGAAAACTCGGCTGATTATGTGTCTCATGGCCTGAAAGTTTCAGACTTTCTGAAAACCAGAAAGTGGCTGGATGGACCAGAGTTCCTGTGGAAAGATGAAGAAAGGTGGCCTAAAGGGGTGATTGATGTAAAATTGGATGTCAGTGACAAAGAGGTTAAGAGGGAGGCTGCAGTTCACACCATTGGCCTTGACACTCCTGCACCTACAGACCAGCTTATTGCATATTTTTCAGATTGGAGAAGACTTAAAAGAGCAGTGGCTTGGTACCTAAGGCTGAAGTGTGTCTTAAAGGAAAAATGTAAAGTGAGAAAACAGCTGAACCCTTTAATGGACAAAAACCCAGTTGTGCATCAGATGAACACAAGAAGGCGCCAAAAGACCACTGATGACTCAAAAGGTGGAAATTTGTCATTAGCAGAGCTCCAGAGTGCAGAGTTCTTCATCATTTTGTACTGTCAGCAGCAAAAATTCCAGCATGAGATTAAAGCTCTGTCACATAACTCTAAAGTGAGCCGTATGAGCTCTATCTATGTGTTGGATCCAGTTTTAGAAAACGACATTTTAAGAGTTGGAGGCCGACTTCATAGAAGTGCAATGCCAGAGGAAGTAAAACATCCGATAATTCTGGCCAAAGAGCAACACATCTCCAAGCTAATCCTCAGGCATTTTCATCAAGTTCTTGGACATGCAGGACGGGCACACACACTGTCAGCTGTAAGAAAAAAGTTCTGGATTACGAAAGCAAATTCTGCTGTGAGAAAGGTCATTGGTGAGTGCAGCATCTGCAGGCGATACAATAGCCAACCCTTAACGCAAAAAATGGCTGACTTACCTGTTGCGAGGATTCTCCCAGATCATCCCCCCTTTTTTAATACTGGGGTTGATTATTTTGGACCATTTGAAGTTAAAAGGGGAAGAACACGCTGCAAGAGGTATGGTGTTTTGTTTACCTGCCTGGCAAGCCGAGCCATCCATTTGGAGATTGCAGCTACACTTGACACAGATTCTTGCATCAATGCATTGAGGAGATTTATCAGCAGAAGAGGACAAGTCAAACAGCTATGGTCTGATAATGGAACAAACCTGGTTGGTGCTGAGAGAGAACTGAAAGAAGCTCTTGTTGATTTAAACCAGGACGCAATAAAGTCATTTTTGGCACAGGTGGAAATTAATTGGATTTTTAATCCACCTGCTGCTTCCCATTTTGGTGGTGTTTGGGAACGAATGATTCGTCTGGTAAGAAGAGTACTCAACTCAGTGCTCCGCCAGCAAACTCTTGATGATGAAGGGCTAAATACAGTAATGTGTGAAGCAGAAGCCATCTTGAATGATCGTCCTATTACAACCCTTTCAGATGATCCAAGTGATCTGGAGCCACTTACCCCCAATCATCTACTCTTACTCTGCGGAAAGCCTTCACTTCCCCCTGGAATATTTAAGCCAGAGGATCAGTATGTAAGAAGACGATGGAAACAGGTGCAATACCTGGCTGACCTGTTTTGGAAGAGATGGGTTCGAGAATATTTACCCTTGCTTCAAAAAAGGCAGAAATGGAACGAGAAGAGGAAAAGTCTCGCTGTTGGAGAAATTGTGGTCATCATGGATCCTTCTGCACCTCGAGGATCCTGGCTTCTTGGAAGGGTTTTGGAAGTGTTTCCAGACAGTCATGGCTTTGTGAGGTCAGTGAAGCTGAAAACTAAGTCCAATATTATTGAGAGACCGATTTCAAAACTTTGCATGGTGTATGGTATCTAAATTAATGAGTTAATGTCATTTGTGTCACATAATGTCTCTTGTATTATTGTTGGTTTGGAATTGGCATATTTATTTACTATGCCAATTAGGGGCCGGTGTATTGGAGCCAATTATGTGTATTTTGTTTTTTGGCCACTAGACGGGGCTGTTGGCTCCAATATATAAATCAAGAGGTGACGGGTAGCTGTCAGGTGTTGAACCCGGAAGGGCATACAAGTTTTTGACCGCTGTGACGGAATCATTGTTAAACACTGTTGCCGTGTAAGAACAATAAATGGATATTGTTCTCAAATGTTTATCTGACCGGAACAAGTGTGGAGTTTGACTACAACAAGATCGGAGTTGATGTTACCGCGATCAACAAGTACAATGTTAGCCGCTCAACGCGTCATAACAAGCAGCAACGGGTCAACGCTTAAACTAGTGCAGGGTTGAACTGGCTAGTATAATATATATATATATATATATATATATATATATGTGTGTGTATATATATTTGTATATGTATATATACATATATAAGCTTCACCGACTCCCAGGCCATCCTCATCCGTTAGTAAGTTTAAAATTGTTTATTACTGTAAGCAGGACAAAAACCCTTTGTATTTGAGTCATTCAGGAAAGTAACTGGTTCTGTTTTTAAATCATTCTATAGGTTTAATCTGTAATGAAAGCGATGTGGCAGGTGCAGACCCTGTAATGAACATCTCATCTGACAGTGAAGACGAGCAAGCAGATTCACATATTCCAACCTCCCCACTCTAGTTTACACTTAGAGTGGGCCTCTATCCTTGGACAAGAAGCTGAACTTGGGCCAGTACAGGTGAACGGACCCTCAATTCCTCCTCTACAGGGAAAGTTTTATTTCATTATTAATTTATTTGTTTTATATAAAAGTTACCATAATTAACTTTAAACGGGACTCGTGATTCTCAGCTGATTGAAAGTGTTTGTTTGGTGGGCGAGGAGCTGCGTGTGTGTATGCATGGTTGTGCATGTGTGTGGGCATGTATTTGTTTGTAATACGTAATACCTTGTGGGGACCATTTTCCTGACACATAATATGTTGTGGGGACCCATTGCTCCTTGTGGGGACCAAAGTCTGGTCCCCACAAGGGGAAAAGTTGTTTTTGGGTCAGGGGTTAGATTTAGGACTAAGGTGTGAATTGAGTTTTGGTTAGGGGCAGGGTAAAGGGTAGAATGCAGAAAATGAATGGAAGTCAATGTCCTCACAAGATATGAAAACACGACTGTATGTGTGTATGTATGTTGGTAAAGTTGAATTAACTGGACACTTACCCTGAATACACACGACAGTTTGGAACATGTTCAACTGATAGGACAGTATCGATGTCCTATTGATTGGAGGGTGTTGTAATGGATGCCATTATTTCACAGTTTGCAGAGCCCTTGAAAATGGAAGAGGGGGTGGAATCTGCAAGTCAGAGTCTACTTAGTGGATGAATTAAATACAGGTATGTTATCTGAATGTATCTAGTAATATCAAATTACATAGCTGCTAGATGTTTCGCTCCTTTTCCATTGGCTAATTCAAATGTATATCTCACTCCCAGACATCCTGTTACTGGATATATAGATCCTTTGCAACTATGTGACTTAATCATTTGATTAAGTCACATAATCTCACTTCCAGGATGCAGCCTGGAAGTGAGTGCAAGCTGCAGTTCAGGCCACAGCCTAAAAGTGTGAAAGAAAGCAGCAGTTTTTTTGAAGTGTAGAATAACAGATGCCTTCCATGCATTGCATAGGAGGCCCTACTTAGAATACAATATCATTAAAATTTTATTTAATACAGATATGTGGGCTTAATGAAATATAAAATGTTTAAACATTATTTTGAAATGGTACTTCTAATCTGACAAACAGGCTTTATCACAACATGCATTCTAATTTATTAAATATGACTGCATGATTTCATCATTCACCCATTCACCACTGATGATGGTAAGCTACACTGTAGCCAAAGCTGCCCTGGGGCAGCCTGACAGAGACAAGCTTAATGAATGTGGTGGAAAATTTACATTTAACATTTATCTCTCAGTGAACTGAACCAAGTGGAACAGTACTAATGACTGCAGGAGACTATCTGTATGACTAAATGTCTTGTAACCCTGTTGTTATTGTTTTGATTCTGGAAGTGAAGAACACCTGCATGCATAGATATTACTTCCGATATAATTAGGTGTATAATAGAAAATATGTAATCTTTGTTTTCTAGAGCTGCATTCTCTGGGCTGCAAGAAGCCCCTCCTTTACTTTTCTGCAAAGAATAAATTCACAAAAACAGCTTGTCTCTTCGCCGTTTTCTTTGGTTTGGAAACTCGTATTAAAAATTCTAAAATTTGATCCCATCGGTGAGAACAGTGCAGCCAATAGATGCTACAAAACAGAAGCCCAGTGAACGTTAGACCCTCAATATTATTAATGATCCTACTCTCACTGAAGAGCTTGAAAAGTGAGGAATTATCACAGAAAGGGTTGGTGATGAGGGTCTTGCATTGTTTTAGCCTCACAGTCAGACCCAGTGGAATCCCAACCAGAACAAACGGCACGCCCCAGGACAGTGCTATCAGCTTTGGTCATTATTGTGCTGTAACAGAGGACAACAGATGGCCACATATCTGTCGAAGGCCATGACCATAAGCACTGTGTGGGAAGTGGTGACAAACGTCCAATAAAAGCTTGAACCACACACTCAGAAGCAGAATAAGAAAGGAAGCCTAAAATGATAAACTATTGAGAAATAACACAAAGTGCTAAACATGTGTCTGCATGTTTGACTCAGAGTCAAGCTTGCTCTCTGACACACCAAGGCTGTTAATGGATGGAATCTGAAGGCCTGCTCACGATGAAAGGGTCTCAAGTTTCAAAACCATGGGTTCGCTTAGTGCAGATAACGTTGGTCTGAAAGTATATTTTAACCACTGCAGTAGTTAAGTGCTGAGCATGAAGCAGGAAGGCTGAGAATCAGTTCCACCACATCTGGAGCCAAGGCTTTGAACCTGGATTACCCTCTCTTGACAGGGTTTAACTGTTTGCCTAAATCCTACCATCATGGGTAGAATAAAAAGCAAGAAACTTTGGAAGTATGTTTTAGCTATAACAGGAAAATCTGACCTTTGGGTTTTTCTTTTGGGGAAAAGGGGGTCCAGGACAGATATTAGTGCAGGGTTTGAATGTAGTTTTTGAATTTTACAGACAATGCATATTTACCAGTTTGCTTTTCTTTGTCTTTCAAGTCTTACATGGCAATGATTTTTATTTTAGAACAGATATTTTTTTTATTCTTACTTAACAGAATTTTCAAAGGATTAAACTTACTGAAAAACTACTTAGTAAAGACTTTTGATTGTATTTACTTTGTCAACTTTTGCTTTTCAATTAGTTTGCCCAAAACACTCAAATGATTCAATATGATGCATTAGTTTCATCACTGGTTGTTCTAGTTGCCACAGCCAAGAAGAAGAGCTGTTGTTTCTTAAGCAAATGTAATCATTAATGAGGTCCACAGTGAACTGTTCTCTAACAAACATTTACAAACAGTTTCTGATGCTAATTAGCCTTTAGGGAGGAACATGGAAACCAAGAATTAGATGTTAATAAGAGCTCAGAGAATAACACCAAAATACAGGAGGGTAATAGTGACATTCACTAAGGTCTAAAAGGACTTACATTTCTGTTCAATTATGATAAACTTCTTATCACTGATTATGAACAGGATTACATAATCTTTCATGTGGTGAGACTGAACAGAGCAGGGGTTCAAAGCAGGAACTTTTTTCCAAGACAAAGTCCTTCCTCCTGAGTCACTGTCATACCATCAATACCAGACAAATATTAGATAAATTTTCACAAATCTTATAGAAGTATTGTTTTTAATGTCATTTCTTTATGGATCACATTTAAATTTTCCAGCTTTGGAAATCATCTCGCCTCCAAAAAAACACCTATTCAGGACTTCCGGGTGAGCAAGCAAGATGGCGACAGCTTAACCAGGTGGCTCCCCGACAAATTTTAAAAGGCAAAGGTTATTTACAAATGCGGGATATAAAATAAACTTAAAAGTTAGCCGGAATGCCCAAATCCAAATCAAGGAGCACTTTGTTGTCCCGAAAATCGATGTTAAGAGAAGAAGAAATGAACGAAGAATGTATGGCTAGCCTCTCGGACTCTGAAGCATCATTAGTGGCTAACAACTCAGCTAACGAGACAGCTGAGTCTCGTTAGCTGACTCAGCTGTCTCGTTAGCTGAGACAGCTGAGTCTCAGCTGTCGAGAAAATGTCCATTTTCTCGACATTTTTCATGTCGAGAAAATGGTGATGGCTTCCGAGAGGTTAAAGAGGAGATAAAGAATGTAAACAGAAGACTGGACGAGGCAGAGACACGCATCTTGGAAGCGGAGAACAGAAATCAGCAGCTCGAAGAGGTGGTTATGAAGCTAAGTAAAGTACAAGATGAATTTGAGGCTATAAGCTGGTGGAACTCGAGGGGAGATTGAGAAGGGACAATTTAAGGCTCCATGGCGTTGTAGAAGGCTCTGAGGATGGCTCACTGTCTTTCTCAGCCTTCATAGACAATCTACTCCGAGATAAACTGGACATTCCGAAATCACTCGACCTGAACACTGAAAGAGCTCACCGCTCTTTGGGTCCCAGAGCTCCACCTGAAGCCCCCCCCCCCCCCCCCCGCGTTCCATAATAGTCAAGTTCGGCACATCTAACGTAAAAGATGAAATGCTAAAACAAGCCTGGCAAAAGAAAGGCTTCATGGTGGCGGGGAGAAAAGTCATAGTGGACCACGATTATGCTCCAGACGTGTTAAAACGCCAATGTGAGTACATTGAAGTGAAGAAGGGTCCTCAAGGAAAAAAAGATCAAATTCCAAACACCGTTCCCAGTCTTGTGAGAAATTCTGTTCCCCCGTGAAAATCTGTTCCCCCTGTGTCGGGAGCGCGCATTGCAGCCAGAGAAGTGGATCCGGCGGATCTGACCATTTTCACGGCGCTTCTGATTGATTTCTCGGTAAAAACTACTCATATAATCATGTCAATGTTGTAACTTTCAGTTTAATCGGCAGCTATCAAAATAAAAATACATACATAAATTATTGAGGTCCTGTGTGGAGGTCTTTTTACACTGTTTTGTGTTATTTTAAAAGCAAAGAGAATCGATCTTTTTTTTTAAAAAAAAAAGGGCTTGGTAAAATACAAACATCTATATCACAAAGGTTGTCTGAGAACCTTTCAAGACATTAAGCAAAAATATGGTCTTGATAACAGAGATTTTTTCGTTATCTACAAACTAACTTTTACTATTTAGAAAAAGCAAATAAGGATGATCCAGACAGAACATTTGTTGGTATATTAAATATCTTTCTAAAATTGTATCAATCAACCTCCGTTAATAAATTAACATCCAAAATGTATAATGAAATACAAAACCTGAAAGGAGAGTACATTATATATTAAAGAGAAATGGGATAAAGAAGGGAACCACCAAATTCACATTGATGACTGGATAGACATTTTGAATAACTGTTGGAAATGTACATCATCACTAGTATATAGGGAATTCACTTGGAAGACTGTTACATGCTTCTTCAAAACACCAGCTCAGAGGTGCAGAGATTCAGATAAAACATGCTGGAGGTTATGTGGGTTGAAACAAGCTGGACATTTTCATATCTTTTGGAGCTGTCCCAAGCTATTTTCTTACTGGAAGATAATCAAACAAAGTATGGAGACTGTTATTGGGGCCAATTTTGCTCCAAACTTTGAGACTATGATCCTGGGCAAATGACCAAACTGTGTAAAGGGATTTTATAAAACATACATGTTCAACATAATGCTAAGTGCTGGTAAAAAAGCAATCACTCGGAAATGGATGACTGACAACGCCCACACTAGAAGACTGGATAAACATCATCCAAGACATTTGCAAGATGGAAGAACTGACATTTGCATTGAAAATGGAACAAGACAGATTCAAAAGGTGTTGGACCCCGTGGCAGACTTTCATGAACACCAGATCTGATACTAATTAAAGTGAAGTGACACCCATTGTTCCTCAGCTACTCTGTTTGGTTTGGACTATTTGTTTTACGGTTCAGAAAAGTTATTCTGATGTGATACAGACTTGCTCAAACTCTTTCCTCCCCACTCTCCTGTGTGGAATTGGGGTGGAGGAGGAGTAAAGGAAAATGGAACATTTAAAACTGGAGCCGGAATAATCACCTGAAAGGGTATGCTATATAGATCAATATAACAAACTGAATAGAAGATTGTATAAGACTGTACCAACTTTTGTGAACAAATGAGATGCATACTTTTAATGTTGTTCCTCAATAAAAAATTGAATTAAAAAAAACAACTATTCATAACCCACATCCATTGACTGGATGCCTTATGAACTTCACATGTAAATAGATTAGTAAAGCTTCATTATAAAGTTATGGTTGATCATAACATGCTAGCCTTTAGCACCAGTGGAGATAAGGACTTTCCTGTGTTCATTAGATTTACTGCCACAAATACATTGGCATGACCCAATAATCAATCAAAGGTAACTTGAAAATGAATTTTCAATGGCAATTAGCTATTTTCATGGTTAAATAAGGAGTAAATAAAAATAAATGTGAACCAAAGTCAAACACTATTTATTCACAGAAGAGTGAGAAGTGAAGGTTAATGAAAAGAGCCACCTGGAGCCATTAACTCCCTTTATGATAGTCTCTGAACACAACACTCCAGATTTAATTGAATCACTTGCTGGTCATTAAGACTCAAGGGACAAGAGAGGCCTCATTTCAGCCAAGTCCCAAACAAAGCTACATACAGTCAATCAGTGAGTAAGTTTGTTCCAATGAAGCCAGTGTTGAGTAGTCATTAAAACAAGTACACTTTTATCTTGGACGATACAGATCAAGAGGCTGATGATAACTAGCAGCATTCATTTCTCCTTAATGAGCATGAGTAGACAATATATAATCACTTGCATTGACTCATTGACTTTGAGCATGAACTCTTACTGATGTATGCTCAGTGAGGAAGTTAACTAAGAGTGTTTTTCCTGATACAGATCTGATACTTAGCAAAGCCAGACACAATGGTAAATAATTGTTCAATTTGAGGTTGCAGGGATCTCATAGCATCAGAATTAGGTTTGATTTTAGATGACTGCATTTTTTTTCAGTAGCTTCTCTTCTGTTAGATATTAGCACAGGGATAATGTATTGTGCTGCTGGGGGTCCAGATGAATTCTAGGAGAAGACAGGGGCACAAGGCCCTTTCGATGTCAGACTTCTATGCAGATCAGAGGTGTTGATAATACAGTGTAGTTAGTCAGTTGATCTAAGATTTCAGAGTAAGTGTCTTGTGGCCCTTGGAGAGTCATCAAAAGCCTTGTATCTATCCATGGGGGCCAATGGGCGATTGAGAGGGCACATCCCATATCAACAGTCCTTTGGTTAAAGGTCAATTTTTTATTAATGTTGTTGTAGTTTACTTTTGGAGGCTTCTTCAGTTTGATAGACTTCTGTCTGGCTCCATTTTGTGAAACATTTTATTCCCTTTGAGCAACCAACAGTAAAAAATTCTCTTAAACATAAAATGTGGTTTCTTTTATAGATAGACCCAAACTCCTAGCTACACATTACAATGATCATAATTTTCTATTTAGTGTATACTTTTATTAGTAAAGAATGTTTCATAGATACTAAAATGTGTTCATGTCCAAAATTTTAGCAGTTTCAACAGATTATCATAAAATCATGGAACTTCTAAAATGAGAAACAAACTTTTTGATATGATTTTTGTTAAAAATTTAGGGTGAGATGCATATGTAATGGCCGAGTGTTGTTGTTGAGCTGAAAGGATGATGACATGATTGTTCAGGATTACATCACTCAGTATGGAAGAATATATTCACCCTACCAAAGGAAAAAGGTCATTTGCAGATGAACGACATGTGCATTGCCACTGATAAAAGCTATTCAGTAAAATCCTCATGAATCTAGCCGGTTTTACTATAATAGTTGGCTGAAAAATAAAGCTTTTCTCAATCTACAACAATATAGACTTTTGGTCTGCAAATTTTCCTACTATAAATTACATTTGTATTTCATGTTAAGACTTTTTGCTGTACTGTGACTTATTATAACTGGTTACAGCTTTCGGTTTTCAGACTGATGGAAAACTTCACCTACAATAGTTTTATGCTCCAGCTGGAGGCCATAGATATTACAAAGGATGCTGTGTACACCGCCTTTTTCTTGTTCCTAGCTTTCTACATTTTTACTGTGACTCTTAACTTGGCTTTTTTGATTCTAGTCATTACTGAGAAGAACCTTCACCAGCCCATGTACATTCTGTTTTGCAACCTGACAGTCAGTGATATCATTGCAGCTACAGAAGTCTTTCCTCGCCTGCTGGTGGATATTTTGAGGTCTCCATCTGAGCGCCTCATTAGTTACTATGAGTGTGTGGTTCAGGCGTTTCTGACTCAGTGGGTGAGCAGCACTTCCCACACGGTGCTGATGATCATGGCCTTTGACAGATATGTTGCCATCTGCAACCCTCTGCGTTACTCTGCAATTATGACCAGCAGGATGTTGGTGAAGCTGTCGGTTAGCGCCTGGGGTGTTCCCTTTTTGTTTGTTTCGGTTCTGATCGGACTCTCTGTCAGGCTTAACAGATGCAGGACTTTTGTCTCAAACCCGTTGTGTGACAACGCCTCATTGTTTAAGCTCTCCTGTGAAAGTGTGGAGATCAATAACATCTATGGCCTCTTTTACACAGTGCTACTGCTGGTAGCATCGGTTGGCTGCATTGTTCTAACCTATGGGAAGATTGCTGTGATATGTCTGACCAGTAAGAACAAAACAATGAAGAAAAAAGCCCTAAAAACCTGTAGCACTCACCTGGTTGTCTACCTGGTTTTGTCATTCAGTGGATTTAGTGTTATTGCTCTGCATCGATTCCCTCAGTACTCGTATTACAGAAAAATCCTCACCATTCTGTTTTATATCATACCTGGAAGCCTCAACACTATTATCTATGGTATCCAGTCAAAAGAGGTGCGACAGTTTATGTTTAAAACATCTAAATCCAGAAAGGTTTTGCCTTTCCAAAAGAGAACATGATTTCAATATGCTATTCTTTACAGTGTGTACATTTAATTTGATTTTAATCAATATAAAGATAATTCATTTTGTGTGTCAATGTTTTTATTAAAGTGTTATGTCCCTGATTATAAAGAAAGAGCTGTCTTTATTTATTGGCTGATAGTTAGGACAGGTTAGGAAAGAAGTAGGACAGTTCACCAGATTAAGACAATGGTGGAATCAATAATTGATCAAATAAAGCATTTAAGAACCTTTTAAGGTTTTACTGTATTTCTTTGGGCAACCTGGTTTAAAGATCGTGTAGAAAACATGAAGTGATGAAGGCACTGATTATTTTTTCCCCTCAGTTTTAGGCAACACAAGTCAGGCCTAACAAGAGGCCTGGGACGTTTTGGGACATCAGAGATTATAAAAACTAGTTTTATTTGGAAAACGTGTAAACCAATAGGAGAATAGAGAATAGAGCTGTGGAATAGTATCCACAGCCTGGATAATGAAACCATCTTATTCAGAAGGTGTTAGTTCAAAAAGAGAAACAAAAAGAAATCATGTGTCAGACCTTTTTAAGGGCTTTGGAATATTTTTGTCTTAGACTTTAAAATTTCTGTAACCTTAATTTTGAAAATGTTTTCAAAATTTCAAAATTAAGGGTAGTGCTTTATATTACTTAGTGAAAATGTCATTAAAGTGATGAAAATAGAAAACACATACACACACATTAAAAGTAATGCAAGGCAAGTCAAGTTTATTTGTATAGCCAATTTAAGCAAGAAGGGAATTCAAGTGTTTGGCATGATAAAAATTACATTGCAATGGTATAATAAGGAGCAGTTATAAAAGTTGTTACCTAAAGTAGAATCAATGATGTTCTAGTTTTAACCCTTGTGTCCAGAAATGGGGTCCAACCGACCCCACACACGTAAAACTTGTATCATTTTCCACAGTCCTCTACATTTGCCTCAGTCCTTGCATGCATAATTGTTAAATAATCAAAGGCAACTCTAACCAGCTGGTTTTTAGTCTGGTTTTAAAGGAACTCAATGTTTCGGCTATTTTTCAATTTTCTGGAAATTTGCTCCAGATTAGAAACTGAATGCTGAATGCTGCTTCTCTACATGTTTGGTTCTGGTTCTGGATGCAGAGCAGAAGCAAGACCAGATGATTTAGAAACTAAAGCATTTTAAAGTCGATTCTCAGACCTGGAAGACGTTGCTGTACTAATCAATGCCACTAAAGAGAAACACCTGGATGAGCTTCTCTGATGCTGAGACATTAGTCCTCTGATCCTGGAAATGTTCTTCAGCTGATAGAAGACCGACTTTAGAACCGTCTTTATGTGGCTCTGAATGGTCAGGTCCATCTCCACAGCCAGATTTCAGGCCTATCTACTACCATCTCACTTGACAGATATCGGAGCAGTGGAAAGAGGAGCTTTGTTGATTTAGAATCTGTAATTTGTTTTCTACGTTTAGTTGGTGAAATTGTGTAATTCTCTCCAGATTGGTCTTGAATGTGCAGAACATTGGTTGTTGTTGTTTTTTTTTTTTTTTTTTTTTACAGATTATGAATAAGAATTTAGTAAATTTTATATGATGTCAATACTTTTTGATCTACATTGTGTCATTCATTGAATTGGATCTTCCTGACAAATATCTAATGTTGAATAAAGTCAGTTTATTAGTTTTTTCAAATTTAATAGTTGGTATTCAGACTGAATGAGGAGGTAAAAGATGAATCAAAGTGCTGCAGCAAGTCTTCTGGTGAAACTTAAAATGACAGATTATATTTAACCTGCCTATAGTTTCCCTTGTCATTAAGGCAAAAATGTCTTTGTTATGACAACTTGTCATTAACCTAGACAAAAATGTCTTTGTTATGACAACTTGTCATTAACCTAGACAAAAATGTCTTTGTTATGACAACTTGGCATTAACCAAGAATCATCATCTGTCATAAATATGTCATAATAGTTGTTAATTATCAAACTTTAAAATGTTATGTATCTTGTGTATTATTACAATACTTGTAATTTGTTATACATTTCTTAATTTAACTGATCCTAAAGTTTTACAGCAAGATGTCTACAAAGCACATATGAACGTTGCATTTGAAACATTATTTAAGGCTGTTTTACATAGTGCAATATGCCATCTCCACCAGTAAGTAGCAGCAGGGCACGAACAGGCGTGCAGTGTGTTGTTGAAGAAGTCTTCCATCTTGTTGTCCTCCCCATAGACATAATATAAGAGTAGACCCCACAATGGCCGCTCCAGCGCAGAAAATACAGCGGCCATCTTGGAGCAGTATACCCTCCTACTTTGTTCAACCAAAACAGCAGAAGATGCCTCAGCAATGAGGGATATTGTTGTTCGGATCTATGGATTATTGATGTGTGAGGGCTCCACAGACAACATTTCACAAGTAAGATGGACATATTATTGTGTATATATTGTTATTAGAATATTACTTTACTGTAATATTCTAACAGCTGGTATCTCTAACGGCGCGATACCAGCTAATATTAGCTACAGTGCTTGGTGTAATACGTGTGCAGCCCCGCTATGAAGGCTAACTGAGATTCTGTAAATATTATAAAAATTAATTATTATTCTCTAACATTGAATTAGATTATCTGACACAAGAGCCTATATTAGAAATTAAACAATATAACACCTATTATAAAACTTATGTTTTATAACATTCACTAGCAAAGTTTACACAGGTGGTAAAGACTATTATTTCAGTGATTCTTGAGAATACGGACAAAACAGGTCCTATGGATAAAGCACAAAATTTGAATAAAATATACACAAAATATATTTTTTTCAAATATCTGACTCAACTAACCTGGGTCATGTGAGCACAACAATGTATATTTTCCTGGTGTTTGCTGAATATTTTTTATGCATTGTAGTTGGTGGATGATGCCTGTAAAAGCCCTTGTCCAGAAGCATAACTCAATACATTATAATAGTTTAAAATAATTAAAGAAATACTAAAATTATATATTGTGACAATTAAGTATAAGTAGTCATATAAATAAATATAAAAGTATCAATAAATTGAATTAAAAATCATTTTTATATATTTTCCAACTCCATTGAAAGTTGTCCCTAGTTTTTGTCAACACCGTCATTAATGAAAAGAATGTAAAAAAAAAATCAGGCATTATTGGGGGCACCAGAACTTCTGAGGACCCCATGACGTCGTCTTTTCTCTCCTTTGCTAAGAGGGCTAGTTAGCTCTGGTTAGCTTATGTTATTCTTTAGTTTATTCTTCTGTTTTATTCCTAAGTTGCTTGTCACAACCATGATGTGTCAACTCCATAACTGACAATTTACAAAACTTTGATGAAATTTTGTGAAATAAAAGCTTAATTGTGGTATAATGTAAAGATTTCATGGACCTGATGAGCTACAATATGGCCTCCTTCAGAATAACATCATATAAATTGAGGTAGTTTGGCTTTTTTTCAACTCCGTCAGAGTTTTTCTGACTCTTTCAGTGAAATTGTTGATCCATAAATACATCAAGGACAAAGCCTCAACAGACGATGTGCTCAGCGAATGTCTCAGACAATGGGGAACAGAAGTTGAGGTGCTGGAGGAACCATCATGGGAGGACAAGCCCCTACGTGGGATGCACCACCGACAAATAACTGAAGTGGCTGATATCAGGAAATCCTACCAATGGCTGGAAAAAGCTGGACTCAAGGACAGCACAGAGGCCCTATTCCTAGCTGCCCATCTGGTGTTTAGGAACAGGCCCTAAACACCAGAGCAATAGAGACTTGTTGTGCAAGGAGGCCCCTGAGACAGTCCAGCACATAACAGCAGGGTACAAGATGCTGGCAGGGAAATCGTACATGGAACGACATAACCAAGTGGCGGGCATAGTGTACAGGAACATCTGTGCAGAATATGGACTGGAAGCCCCGAGGTCAAAGTGGGGAACACCCCCAAAGGTGGTGGAGAAGCTAAGACCGAGCTAAGATCCTGTGGGACTTCCAGATCCAGACAGACAAGATGGTAATGGAGAACCAACCAGACATTGTGGTGGTGGATAAAGAACAGAGGAAAGCCGTTGTGGTGGATGTAGCAATACCAAGTGACTACAACATCAGGAAAAAGGAGCATGAGAAACTGGAGAAATACCAGGGCCTCAGAGAGGAACTGGAGAAGTCCTGGAAGGTGAAGACCACAGTGGTGCCTGTGGTCATCGGAGCCCTTGGGGCAGTCACCCCCAAACTGGAGCAGTGGCTCAAACAGATCCCAGGAATAATATCAGACATCTCAGTCCAGAAATGTGCAGTTCTAGGCACAGCCAAGATACTGCGCAGAACCCTCAAGCTCCCAGGCCTCTGGTAGAGGACCCGAGCTCAGAGAATGAAAGAGAGAGAGAGACCACCTGCGGAGGGTGAGAAGGGGATTTTTTATTTTTTTAATATATATTTATATATATATACTATTCAGTATTAATCATTATTTATTTGTGCCATTATGAATCTTTATTAGTGTTTGTATAGTTATATAAATATGTATTTATATTACTAAATAATTCATTAAATAAATTATGAACGGCTGTGTGCTTTGTAATATGCTCTTCATACATCGATATCAGAATATTCCATTCCTATTCTATTGTTATAGCCACTAAGCATATTTAAATATGATGAACTATGTATTAAAACATACTTAAAAAAAATTGTTTATAAATGTTGCTTTGATAGATGTTTGAATATGGTTTCCAGTAACAAAAAAGCATGTTATGATCAATTAAATGCGCTGATACGTTATGGTGCCTGTTAAACACATAACGCTGAGTGGAGTACCGTTCCAAGATGGCCGCCCCAAATCTCGTCAGCGACAATAGGCGAGAGCGGTCCATGAGGCGTCTATCCTTATATTATGTCTATGGTCCTCCCTAACACAAGTTATAATGGCCAGATCTCCTGTTTAAAAAGAAGTTGAAGTTTGCCACCTAATACATATGAGGTATGTGTCTTATTAACTTTACATTTTCTTTGAGAAAATAACATTGACTGTGTTCTCTTTCTTTGTAATGTTAGCTATGAGCAATTCAAGCCAATCGTACCTTGCTGTAAGTTAATGTTAGCTAAAGATATTAAACTCCATAACTGTAAGGTTAGCCTTTAATTTTAGACGTATTTTAAAGGATAAAAATAAAAGACCTTTTCCCTCCAATTTTAATCGGGCAAATTAAAAGCTACTATGTTAGTCAAAGTTATCCTTATTTAGCGTCTTGGCTGATGTGACATGGTGCTTGTGTTCTGTGCTTTGCTGACTTTAACCATATGGGGGGACAAAGGGTGCTAATGAAGATGAGCTACCATTGGTAATTCTTGTATTACTATTTTCTCCAGGTGAAGGGGGATGTGAGAGGACAAGTAAGAGGGGAAGGGGGAGCAGGAATCAACATCCACCGAGTTGTTAAGTTACATTTTAGACAACTGTTGTTGTCAAATGTAAAACTGGTGTTTATTAATAAACTTCTTGCAAACATCCACAAGCCAGAGTATTTGATTGGAAATAATTTTGAATACTCATTAAGTGAAGAGATACACTCATGTGCCTGAAAGTATACATTAAATGATGCAATATGAATAAGAACAGGCTGTATGAACTTCTGCCAAACAAATATTTGATCAGAATAATTTTGTTCAGCTCTAGTCATTTTGCTTCTTGTATTAAGAAATCATTATATTATACTTTAAAACAACCAGTCATGTTAACTAGTCATTTGTCTCCCAGTCTACCATCTTTATAACTGTTGTTACTTGTTCCACTTTATTTCAGGTAGGGGGAAATATTAATGACTGTGTTAAAGTTTTTGACAGTGTAATACCACTTAATGACATCTGTAACTAGTCCAATGTTAAAGGAAAAATATTAATCACAATTATAATGATCTCATAACTGTCAAAGTTAAGACTAACAACAAATGACATAGTTATAATACACAATGATACATAATATTTAAATTTTGATAATGAACTATTATGACAATTATTGTAGATGGTGATTCTTGGTTAATGTCAAGTTGTCATAATAAAACATTTTAAATAATGCCAACTTTGCTTTCAAAATGTCATTATTTATCAAATGACACTTTATGACAAGTCATTAATATTTATGAAGACTTATTCAAGTTTATGACAGGTATTATGTCAGTCCTTTGCATGACTGACATGCATAAGACTGACATTAGGTACATTACATTAGGTGTCATGTTCCGTGTTTCTGTGTGTTTATTTTTGAGATTTTCTGTGTTTAGTCCTGTTTCTGTCCTGTCCTCCCCCGTTGATTGATTCCAGCTGTGTCTCGTTCCTGTGATTACCCTCCCAGTGTATTTAGTCTCACCTGTTGTCTGTGTTCCTTGTCGGATCCTTGTCTAAGTTTGTGATTTGCTGCCACGCCTGTTTGTCCTGCCACATTTTCCAGTGGAACTGCCTAGTCCTGGATTGTGTTAGCTCGCATGTTAGTCCGTTTCTCTGTTGCTACCGGTATTAGCTGTTGCTAACTCTGCCGTGCTGCCAGTTCTGGACTGTCGAGTTGTCTTTATTAAAACCATTATTTCACCCACATCTTGGGTCTCAGCGTCTTCTCCTCACCTTACCACCACCCAACCTGACAGAAGGATCCGACCACTAAACGGTGAGGAACGCAATTTTCATCATGGGGCCTGAGACCTGGAGTGAGTATACGGAAGCAGACTACCTCCGCCTCCTCCAGCAGTACAGAGGCCACCCGACCCTCTTTGACCTAGTTCTGGGACTATACCAGATCTACCTGCAGGAACGACCTACCTCCAACCTCGCTCCGTCAGCCTCTTCATGGTTTCCCGCGCCCGTCACACATCCACCTGTTACCACTCCTGTTCCTCTGAGGTCCCAGCCGCCGTCTGAGCCCGCAGAGCCTGCTCCGTCCGAGCCCACAGCAGCAGCTGGCGCTCCGCCCGGTCCTCCAGAGCCTGCTCCGTCCAAGCTCCGGCTGCTGCGACGCCGCGCCCACCGCGGCTCAAGCTCCGGCTGCTGCGACGCCGCGCCCACCGTGGCTCAAGCTCCGCCTCCTGCGACGCCGCGCCCACCGCGGCTCAAGCTCCGCCTCCTGCGACGCCGCGCCCACCCCGGCTCAAACTCTGCCTCTTGCGACACTGCTCACCGGACCTCCCACGGGAGCTCCACCTTCTGTGCCGTGGGCGGCCCCCGGACTGTTTTTCTGTGTTTCAGTTCCTGTGTGGATTTAGTTTTGTTTCTGGACTCTGGCCCTCCTGCCGTCGCCCCTCCGTCCACCCTGTTGTGTTTTTTGTTTGAGACTGTTTTTGGTCTTTTCTGTAGTGCGTCTGGTAGCCACCCCTTGAGGAGGGGGTACTGTCATGTTCCGTGTTTCTGTGTGTTTATTTTTGAGATTTTCTGTGTTTAGTCCTGTTTCTGTCCTGTCCTCCCCCGTTGATTGATTCCAGCTGTGTCTCGTTCCTGTGATTACCCTCCCAGTGTATTTAGTCTCACCTGTTGTCTGTGTTCCTTGTCTAAGTTTGTGATTTGCTGCCACGCCTGTTTGTCCTGCCACACTTTCCAGTGGAACTGCCTAGTCCTGGATTGTTAGTGTGGCAACCTGGGGGGTGGATTTTCTTTGTATGAACCCAAATATAAAATATTAAAGGTTACGATGACCAACAACGCCACCTGGAATAAATCCAGGAAAATATGATAAGTAAGGACACAGGTAAGTTCTACTGGAAATGAGGAGACAAGATTCAGAAAGTTCTACAAAATTTATTAAACTTCAATATATCTTTAATTTCTAATAATCTGAAATTGAATGGTTAAAACAGTGAATGCATTTGACAAGATAATAAAATGTCTAAATGTCAAAGGAAACTGAGGCTTACCGATGGGGGAAGTAGTGAGGGAAGGGGCAACATCCAGTGCAGAAAAAAGGGACCACCCTGGACACTACAAAAACACGGCAAACAAAGAAAAAGGTGCTCCAACAAAACACACAAGACAAGACACCGCCACCAGGGGTCACCACCGCCACCACAGAAGCCTCAGTCCCTAAAAGACAGACAAGAAAACAATACAAGTAAAACAGTAATACAATAGCCTTACAATGTTGCACTTTATCCCCAGAGAAAGTGCAGATTAGTATTTTAAAACAATTTATAAGAAGGCAAAACAGCAGCGAGCGTCACTCCAGGTGCAATGCTGATGAGTCAGAAGGCTAAGAAGAATAGAGCAAATTATTAATACAACTGCTAACAAAAACATAACTTGCAGCAGCCGCTTACCTGTGAACTGATAAATGACTGCACTGCCAAATAATCAGATCCCCAATTCCACCTAGATGTAGTGCAACTGTAAGAAAACGCTATGTGAAGGTTTTGTTTACATGGATAGACGCTACTTAGCCACGCTAAGCCCTTACCTTACTGTCAGCAAATGAATAAACGGACAGATCGGTCCAAATATTGGAGGTGCAGCAAAGGAGGCTAAGCAGATAAACCAATTAGTATTACTAGCAATTATTAAAGCCAACAAACAATAAAACAGCCACGCTTACCCAGAACAGTGCAAACAAAGGAAGCAGATTTGGTTGACGTCACGACGCAAGCAGCCTCATGACAGGTGAAGGCTTGCTTATATGCAGCAGCTGAAATTGGCCTTAAAGTGGCAGCGCATCATTTATGCTGCTACATTAGCTCACATGTTGGTTCGTTTCTCTATTGCTACCGGTATTAGCTAGCTATTGCAAACTCTGCCGTGCTGCCAGTTCTGGACTGTCGAGTTGTCTTTATTAAAACCATTATTTCACCCACATCTTGGGTCTCAGCGTCTTTTCCTCACCTTTCCACCACCCAACCTTACATTAGGTAATAAAGTATTACCTAATGTACAAATTAAAGTGTGAAGAAGAAACCGTTCCAAAGATGAACCCCGTTGAGAGACAGTTGTAGTCACGACATGGGTTTCTTAACATTACATCAGTCAGTATGCAAACATAAGCACACCCATCCAAAGATAAACTATATCTACCAATAGGAGCATTGCTGCTGACAGATGGTAAAATTTTCCCACAGATACGACGCTCCTCTCCATACACTGCCTGTTACTGTTAATTTGTATTGATTCTATTTAAGACTTTTGTTGCTGTATTGTGACTTACTATAACTGGTTACAGCTATCGTTTTTCAGACTGATGGAAAACTTCACCTACAATAGTTTTATGCTCCAGCTGGAGGCCATAGATTTCACAAAGGATGTTGTTTACACCGCCTTTTTCTTGTTCCTAGCTTTCTACATTTTTACTATGTCTCTTAACTTGGGATTTTTTATTCTAGTCATTACTGAGAAGAACCTTCACCAGCCCATGTACATTCTGTTTTGCAACCTGACAGTCAGTGATATCATTGCAGCTACAGAAGTCTTTCCTCGCCTGCTGGTGGATATTTTGAGGCCTCCGTCTGAGCGCCTCATCAGTTACTATGAGTGTGTGGTTCAGGCGTTTCTGACTCATTTGGTGAGCAGCACTTGCCACACGGTGTTGATGATCATGGCCTTTGACAGATACGTTGCCATCTGCAACCCTCTGCGTTACTCTGCAATTATGACCAGCAGGATGTTGGTGAAGCTGTCGGTGAGCGCCTGGGGTGTTCCCTTTTTGTTTGTTTCGGTTCTGATCGGACTCTCTGTCAGGCTCAACAGATGCAGGACTTTTATCTCAAACCCGTTGTGTGACAACCCCTCATTGTTTAAGCTCTCCTGTGAAAGTGTGGAGATCAATAACATCTATGGCCTCTTTTACACAGTGTTACTGCTGGTAGCATCGGTTGGCTGCATTGTTCTAACCTATGGGAAGATTGCTGTGATATGTCTGACCAGTAAGAACAAATCAATGAAGAAAAAAGCCTTAAAAACTTGCAGCACTCACCTGGTTGTCTACCTGATTTTGTTGTTCAGTGGTTTTAGTGTTATTGCTCTGCATCGATTCCCTCAGTACTCATATTACAGAAAAATCCTCACCATTCTGTTTTTTGTTGTACCTGGAAGCCTCAACACTATTATCTATGGTGTCCAGTCAAAAGAAATACGTAACTTTTTATCTGAAAAAATTAAGACACATCAATGTTTTCAATTAAAAAATAACAAATAGTGGCACAGACTTTATTTTTCTTGTATACCCAATAAAACCTGACTTCCAACTCTTAGGATGTGTGTTTTTTACTGTGAATTTTTCATTGTCTTTAGAAATTAATTTTGATGCAGTGAATTTATGCTTTGCATCTAGAATAATAATAATGAGACTTCATGTTAACAGAAATGTGCTCATTAAGGATGTATATATTGTCAAGAAGGGCTGCACAGTGGCGCAGTTGGTAGAGCTGTTGCCATGCAGCAAGAAGGTTCTGGGTTCAATTCCCGGCCCCGGTCTTTCTGCATGGAGTTTGCATGTTCTCCCTGTGCATGTGTGGGTTTTCTCCAGGTACTCCGGTTTCCTCCCACAGTCCCAAAAACATGACTGTTAGGTTAATTGGTCTGTCTAAATTGCCCCTAGGTGTGTGTGCGCATGGTTGTGTGTCTGTGTTGCCCTGCAACAGACTGGCAACCTGTCCAGGATGTACCCTGCCTCTCGCCCGGAACGTTAGCTGGAGATAGGCACCAGCACCCCTCCCGACCCCACTGAGGGACAAGGGTATTCAGAAAATGGATGGATATTGTCGATAAAAGTCGACCTCATCCCACTTCCCCATGCTGAAGATTTTAGTTTAATAATAACAATGAATAAAGTTATCTTTAAAACTGATTATACAGGTGACATCAAGACCTAACAGTAGAGTCAGACGGTAATAAAAGTAATCTGGTTGTGTGTGTTGTTATAGTGTCCTGCAAACTTTGCTTTAATTCTACTTTTTTCTATTTAATCATAAAAAATTATAATCAGACAGAAAGAGAGTCATGTAACAGGAAAAGCAGGTTTCCTGGAGAAAGAGGAAGTTTCCAGCCTTCAGTGATTAAAAATAGTTCAGACTGCTCATTTTGAGCATTAAAGGTTTAAAGAATAAAATCTAAACATTTTGAGTAATTGGATAAAACCCAGAGTAAAATACTTAAATTAATAATGATAACTTATGATTAAACCAATAATTAATATTGGTTTAACCAGTGGTTGATGTTGGGTTGATTATGAGAATATTTACACTTAGTCTTATACTTATGGAAGTACTTAAAGGTGAAAGAAGTGACTGTAACATGGTGTCAAATAATTAGAATAATGGATTATTCTTGGTTTCTTTTCAGAAATGTCTGTAATAACTCACATCATGATTATAATAAGAGTAACTAATAAGTAATGGTTATTATAAAATTATAAGTGAATGCTAAATCAGAGAAACTAAAAAGTTATAAATGTGATTTTGACATTGAACTTGAAATGGTATGAAATGTGTAACTGTAACTAAAGGTCACTGATGTTGTGTTGGAGGTAGATGGTAGGTGATAGGTCAGGGGAAAAGAGGAACTGATAGGAGAGCGGAGGTGACTAAGGCCTTATTGCTAAACTTAAAACTTACCTGAGAAAAGGTTAGACACAAGAGAGCTGTTGAGCAACTCGGGGACATTAGAACAGACATCAGGTCATGTCCAAAGATGGTGATGGATATGAGATCATCGGCCAATGCAAATGCACCAAAAGGATGGATAAACACTTTATAAGGTGAGTGCACAAGAGGAGTCTTTGGTTGGATCCTTCAGGCAGCTTCGAGCCAAGATCGAGATGGACAAAGAACTCTGCAGCTGAAGAAGAGCCGGAGCCACAGAGCCGAAGACTGTTCTGCACATGGGGACCAACCCGTTAGCCCCACAACATGTGGCTTCAAATTGCACTTCCCACCAGCTGGGTTCAAAACCCCAAAGACAAAGACCAAGGCAAAGATGAAGATAAAGACAAAGACAAAGAACAAAGGCAAAGAGGAAGAACTGGTGTGTTCCTTCCATGAGACCAGCTCATCTACATCTCCATGGACCAGAAAGATCGTGAGACGAAGAGAAAGGAGCTACAGAGCTGCAAGACAAGAAGGAGAGGACCGCTACGGACAAGAGGAAGTCACCCTGAGGCCCGAGACCTGCCGCTCTGACTCAGTACTCTTCCTGTACTGGGAGCCTCCTGCTGCTGCAACACCTTTTTCATCATCAGGCCAGTTCTGGGGTTCAAAATGCCAAACTCCGTTCATCTCTCTCAAAGTTTTCCTTTTTTAGTTCACAGTGTCAGCATTAGGGAAAGATAGGCTAGATTATTGATTTTACTTATTTGATTATTTCTGTTACTGATTTAAGCTGTACTGACCCTTGCAAAACTGCCTTACTAATAAAATAATTAGCATTAAGAACATCTAAAAGATGTTGTGGACATTCAGTTAATGAGTCACCTTAAAGTTCTTTGATGGTTGTAAAATAGCTATGAAGTTTGATTCTGGGAGGAGAAAGTGGAAAATGTTTTATAGGTTGCTTTTAGCCAAAACTAAAACAACACCCTTGGGACTCGTCCGAGTCACTAAAACCAACCTGGTTCAATAACAAGTGCAAGTTGTAATAAGACAAAGAGCGACCGTTAACCGGTGTGCTCTGTGAAACTAGCTGTTTCTGGGCTGCTCTATCTGGCTAATTCACAGAGTGAAAAAGGGTGGGACATCTGGCTGAAGGTCGTCAGAAACCAGGCTAGTCTTTCTCGCACCCAGCTTAAACAGAGTTTACTTCAGTTCTGGGTAGGGTAAATCTCAGCAGATTTAGGAAACTCAATTCACCCGTTAGACGGAGAGCTGGTAGCACATCTCCCTCCTCTGACAAGGGGAAGTAGAGAGAGAGAGAGAGAAGGGGGGGGGGTGTTGCGCAACAATATCTTAAAATGTTTAATCTCTTTTAATCTGATGAGTGTTTGTAGCTGACTCGTAATTAATCACAAATTAATCAGATTTATAAAAATATTCATGTTTTTTAACACAGTATTGTTTTTTATCTTTATACTGTGTACTGTGCACTATTTTATTTTTATATTTGTATCATGTTCGAATAAAATTTCATTTCATTTCATTTCATATTCTTAGAAGCGTTTGAAAAATAAACTTTTTTCTTTGAAATGTACCTTTATTACCAAGCAATACAAAATCAATAGCTGGAAAAAGTGTTCAGACTCATTGAGCTTTTCTGTATTTTTCCACATTATAACCACAAACATATTTAATGAATTTAATGTGAAAGACCAACAATAAGTGGAATACAGTTGTGAAGTAGAAAGAAAACTATCCATCATTCAAAATATTTTTTACAAATAAAGAACTGAAAAGTGCGGCCTGTAAAAGTATTCATTTGAGCAGGGGTCTCGATAACGGACTATTTTCCGCATTTCACCAATTTTCTTTTATAAAAATGATGGAAAAATTTCAAGCCTGACCTTCATTTTGACAGGTTATAATTGACTGGTTCACATGAGCAGACATTATAGACTTTACGCAAAGAGTTCATCGCAGAGGCAACTAAAATCAATCAATCAATAAAATCCTTTCTGAAAATCATCCCATGGACTCTGAACTAAATGTGTCTTTCTGACCGGGAGTTGACAGCGTGTTGAAGAAATACGGACCGGATGAATTTGGAGCCCTTCTGGGTCAGAGGCGCATTCCAAACCTTTGGTTCAAATGGCGTCTTTAAATTCAGTCTCCATTACATACAGAACAGAGAAAACTAAAGAGAATGCAATGTTGTGTTAATCCATTTATAGGGTAGGGTTAGGGTTGGATGTCTTGAAATGTTTTTGTGTGGTTTCGCTTCCCGAAAACAGACAGATATCTGACCGTGACATCTGCCGAGGTCCTCCTGGGCATCCCGCTGAGACCATGGGAGGCTAAAGTCTTCCAGCTGCAGTGCTAAAACCGCAGTGTGAGTTAAGTTTAAAGCTTTGCAGCAGCCGAGCCGCATACACATTAGTTGTGCAGCCGCAGCGCACTGTGCATGTTACAGTCTAATTAACTTCTGCACCTTTATTTATCTCCTTAAGATAAACTTGGTCCTGGTCTTGGTTTTGTTTTGTTCTGGTTCTAGTCCTGGTCCTGGTTTTGTTCTGGTTCTGGTCCTGGTCCTGGTTCTGGTTCTCTCCACTGGTTGCTCTGGTAGCAACTTGCTGGTTTCCTGTGGATAATCAGACGAGGTTGAAAGAAACTGAACAGAACAGTTCTGGACCTGGACGCCACTGAACCTGGACGGTACTGACCCGGTCCATGTGGATGTCAGACTCAATGTCAGATCAGATGTTGAGGGAATGAATGATTCCCTGTTTGTCCTGTAAAGTGAACTGATCTAATGAACTCAAAGCAGAGAACCTTCACAATGACGTCCCGGTTTATTTCATCTGTAGGACTCTGGCGCCCTCTGCTGGCCGCCATTTGTCACTGCTCTCTGGAGTTTACATGAAATTTTTTTTTTCCTTTTGATCAGATAAACAGCATGAACCTTTTAGTGTCCTGTTTATCAATCTTTAGCAGGTTTACAATATTAAATCTTCCAGATATAAATCCATATCTGATGCATGAATATTAATATTATTAGTGAGACTGCTTCAACCTGGGCCCAAATACAGAGACGAGCCCTGCAGGAGGAAAACGATTTTAATGACAAATGTCTAACGTTTGGATATAACTGGTCTGGTGGTTGTCATGGAGATTCATTGTTCTGGGTCATTGATGGAGTGGTTATGGTTGGTTGGCCTCTCCACCGGTCCAGGTGTGGATCATGGTTCTGACTCAGGTTTTCTGGAGACCAAAACCTCAGAAACGGTTCTGTAAGCATTTCCAGACTGATGGAAAAATTTTCTTTCTGTTGTTCAGCTTCTTCAGATCGGAGCAGCATGTTCTGCTGTTTCACAAAAGTTCTGGTTCTGATCAGGCCTTTCTTTAATTATGGTTTTAAAACTGCATTTTTTTTACATTTAGACGGATTATCTTTGATATTAAAAATCTGAAATATTTAATTATTTCAGATTAGAACTGCAAGCCGATATAATGGGTTCCTCACCCCACCTGCAGGTCCCCTCCTTGAGCCACCCACCCACATGCATTGGGTAGAACAGGCATCTCAGGCCTGTTCCATGCAGTGCTGCCTGAATGCATCATATTATAATAACATATTATTATGGTTCTTTTCGGTACATTTGTTTACAGTTTTTTCTTCATTTTTTTCTTGTGAAGTGTCTTGAAATTAATTTTTGATCAACTGACAAATATTTTTTCTCTATAGTGTAGTAATGGAGCCAAACATTTATCTTGGCCAGCAATATGTCTGAACTTCAACATACTTACCTCTTGTCTAACTTCATCTATGGGGAATTTCAAGTTTAAATTAACTGTTTAAGCCATCAAATCTATATAAAGTAATGTTTATTCGACTGTAGTATGATTTGTATTTTTCTGTTTTGTCTCGTTTCAGTTTCACCCTTTTTCTCATTAAATCCTCTTCAAATACAACACTGGCCTGTTCCTTGAAGGAAGTGACGAGAGACACAGTTTAGCTCACATTGGGTGGATCAGTGCATTTATCTTCAGGACTGTCCTGCATTTGAAACCTTGTGGGATTAAAATCCATTCTGGAAAATTGCCGATTTGGTCAATGCACACAGAGCGCCGGCGATGATGAGGCCCACGGGAAGCATGTGGTGGGGTGTGCAGGTGGGTTGTAGGTGGGGGCTGTGGAGAGGAAGGACTTGCCGATTTGGGCCAGGAACCCATTATATCTGCTTGCAGTTCTAGTTTAGCTTTGTCTTCTATTTATTTTATGCTTTCAGGGGGTGACTCATATGTCATCCCCCAGAGGGCGCTGCAGTCCTCCAGTTCTGGATCTCGGTTCTGAACCGAACACGTCTGGTCCAGAGTTCATTGGGTCACAGATTAAAATCAGAGGCAGGGAATAATTATAAATATCATTTATTGTAAATCAATACAATCACAGATTCAGCTGATTGATTATACTTACTGAACAGTGAGCGACTCATGCAGTGTTGGTTTATAAAGTGGATAAAATGTAAAAGAATCAGAACCGACCCCGGTCCAAAATAAAGCTCCCAGGTTTTAGGACTTTAGATGATTTTATGTCCTTAATAAAGCACTAAATGGTCAGATTAACGGATAATCTGTTGCCATTTAATGTTTCAAGAATCAGAATGAAAAGCCTCTGAAGCTAAACATCATCAACAAACATGAGGAAGTTCTGGAAGTTCTCAGGTCCATGAATGACTCGGCAGATTACCCAGTTAGAACCAACCGAGCCATTTGGACCTGCAGGGAACCGGATCCAGGTTCTCCTGGCTCAAATATCTACACATTATTGCTTCAAATATTTTAATCTGACTGTATTCTTCACTTCCAGAAAACCAGACTTCATCTGAAGGTTCTGGGATAAGATTCTGCTTGGTTCTGTTTGGGTTCAAAGGTCACTAAGCAAAACATGGTGAAAAACTTCAAACTTGATGAGCTGTAAAGGTGAGAAACCTCAGCAGAGTGGAGGTGGCGCTGCTCAAGGCGGATCCGTCCTGATGTTCTGGTCGGATCCATCAGACGGCCTTGCCCAGGATCAGGATGCTCATGAAGAAGAACATGATGAAGAAGAGCCACATGAAGAAGCGGTCCATGACCTTGGCAACCTTCCTCCACTCGGCGACGCGGCGCTGGGCGGTGCGCTGGTCCTGGTACGACCCGGCGATGGACTCCACGCTCTGCAGCAGCCGCTGGTGCTGGCACACACACCTGGTTCTGACCCGGATCTCCCTCTGGGTCGCCCCGCCGGCTGGTTGCTCTGCCTCTCTCTCCTCGGAGTGGTCGATGGTGACCAGCAGATCCTCCTTCCACACCGCTTCCTGCCCTCCTGCCTGCTGACTCCCCTCTTCCTGCCCCCCGGGACCCTCCTCTTCCTCACCCCGCCCCCCCCAGGCCCGCCCGTTGACGTCCCAGCTGGCTCCTCTTCCTCTGTCGTCAGACCGGCTGTGGGACTCCTGCCGGGACAGTGGCTGCTTCCTGGACGGCGCCCCCCCCAGGCAGCTGGCCCCCACCTCGCTGACGAAGCAGATCCGGGCCAGGAAGTTGAGGACGAGGAGCTCCGCCCACTTTGGGACAGGCCGGGCCTCGGGGCCGCAGTGGTGGATATTCATGATGAAGATGGTGAGAGCGGTGGAGGCGGTGACCATCGTCATGGTAGCGATGTAGTACTTCCCTGGTGGGACACAGACAGGTTACCATCTGGACTCAGAACCAGGTCAGACTTAAAGGGCTGGTACCATGTCTTCCAGGCACATAGTACCATTTTATAGCTCAGCAACTGTTATAAAAATATCAAGTAAAACTTAAAAGAAATGCTACTTCCTTACTTAACACCCTGAAATTGGGCCTCTGTCTCTTTAAGAATTTCCTCCTCTCTCTGAAGCCCCGCCTCCAGGAAGTCATCCCAATATGGCTCCTCTATTAACAATTTAAGGTTTTTACCAGCGTTGCTCTAAGAAGTAGCTCCCAAATGAGCTCAGTAGTTCCACCAGCTGTTTACTAATTGCTGCTGGCTAGTCTGAAGGAGCTGCTAGGGGGAGGAGCTGTGCCTTGAAGGCGGGGCTAGGTCCACCCAGGCATTTTGCTCAGCTGAATGGTTGCCATGGAGATTAAAGGATTTCTCACACATGAAAGAATCAAACCAGCACTGCAGGGAAAACATTAGAACATGATGAAAGCTGACTTTCGTGATACTGCCCCTTTAAACAGAACCAACCCTGACCAAAGCTAACTGACAAACAGATTATTTTTCCTATTTCATCCATATGGCCGTCACCATGGCAACGAGGTCAAAAAGACATGCATTTATTAAAGCTGAATATTTATTAAGTTTGAACCGGTTCCTGACTTCAGCCTGCTCCTTTTCTTTTCCCTCCTCTGTGTGTGTGTGTGACAAGGTGTGTGTGACTCGATGTGTGTGTGAGACTCGGTGCGTGTGTGTGTGACTCGGTGTGTGTGTGAAGATTTAAAGCTGCTGCTGCTGGAGCTGCCCGGTGCTGAATGGATCGGCGGATCCTGAGCGGTGATTGGTAGATTTGCTGACAGGAAGCATCGACCCGCCGGCTTCCTGCTGATTGCTCTGCCACAGTCATTACGGCTGATCTGCTGACTCAGCAGGATTTAAACTTTTCCTGGTTCTGCTCTGATGGAGCGACCTGATGTGGATCCCAGCCAGGAATCTAAATCCTTTAATTAGGAGCAACGCCTTCGCCCCCCAGCAGAGTAGTGCTGGAGGCTTTATCCATTTATCTGGAAGCCGTGTCCTCCTTGGAGTCAGACTGAAACGCTGCTGCTGCTCATTAAAACTTCCCTCAGAGAAATTACAGGATTCAGTGAGAAAATAACTTTATGCCTCCAGGCAGGTTTATCAGATAAAACTGCAGCATCTCTGTTCTGTACAATTGATTCTGACCTATAATAATGTGGTAGTTAGTGGTAATAATGTGATTACTAATGTGATTAAACTCAGCTGTTTTATTGTTACAAGCTGACATTAACTCTCTGCCTGGATGCAGCATCAGCTTCATCTGCCTGCAGCTTTAACAACAAGGGAAATTAAAAAATTGTTTTTTTATCTAATAAAGAATCATAGAAATGTACATAATCTCACTGCATCACATTCATTTTCATATTTATTTCTCCTGCAGATATAAAAACCAGAGAGAAATATTAACATTTCTACCTGAGATAATTTCTGAATAAAACACCGCAACATACTTCCTTTTGTTGTATGGCAGGCAGTTTTAACATTAAAACAGTTTTATCTGTAATTACATTCTAGTTATCTAAGCAACGGCTGCTTAAGCCCGCAAAGAATTTACTGTTTATTCTTTCCAAAAAACACAAACAATGAACTTAAATGGCTTAGAAGAGATAAAAGTGCTGCTGTCAAACAACTTAAAACAATATTTGACTTTTAATAACTTTAAAATGCTATGTAAATCTGGAGCATTTTGACAGAATAATTATCAGTGACGTTTCCTGACTAGTCAGAATGTTCATTCAACATATCTGAAATAGAAAAACCATCTAGATTAAATATATCTACTTCATTAGAAGACATAGCAAATTATGACGAGTCAGAATTCCAGATATCTCTAAGTTAGTTTTGCTGAGTCATCATTCATCTGCACTAATCTAATGTTATATATCTATGCTTAGGATATTGAATGATGGAGTCATTAATGTGCCTTTAATTGGAAGCAAAGGTAATCTATCTTAATTGTGTTTTATGTTGATGTTTGATAGCAGACATGTTGAATCCTGCAGTCAGAGACGTTTGTTCTCTGCTGAGGTTCAGGACAAAGGAAACTCCTCACCGATCAGTGGGACGCTCTCAGACGGCGGCATGCTCTCAGCCACCAGCAGCTGGAAAACGGTGAGGGCCAGCAGCACCGTCACGCCCAGCGACACCTTCTCGCCCGAGTCGGCTGGTAGGTAGAAGCCCAGCGGCGCCAGGAAGGAGATCATCATGCAGGGCAGCAGCAGGTTGAAGATGTAGAAGGAGGCGCGGCGCTTCAGGTGCAGCGTGAAGGTGATGTCCGGGTACGGGTCTGAGCAGCAGCCATACAGGATCACGTTCTTCTTGGCCGGCATGCGCAGAACCTGCGGGACAGGGTTCAGAGGTTGGTCACAGCAAGCCGGGCAGCAGGCGACCTGGCCGGTGACCTCTCACCTCCCACTCCACGTTGGGGACGAAGTCGGCCAGGTCGGCGCTGTCCAATGCGTTGAACAGGTCCATCTGGTTCCCGTTGTGGGTCCAGGAACCGAAGGTCAGGTGGCATTGCTGAACGTCAAAAGGGAAAAACGCCACGTCCACCGAACACGAGCTCTTAGTGATGGCCGGCTGGTCCCAGGTCACCTGGCCGTCGTTACGCAGCACCACGTTGGTCTCCATGGAGCTGGAGAACTCATCGTCCGCACTGCGGAGAGGTGAGGGTTAAACCTCAAGGAAATTTCAAGCCCCGCCCACATAATGTAACTCCTTCCACATGCAGAACTCATCATCCACACTAAAGACAAGGAAGGGTTAAACCTGGAGGAAACCAGGGCCTGAAGACCACAAGCACTATCCATCCTACAGTAGACCCACCCTCTATTCCTACCCCTGCAGTAGCCCCGCCCATCTACAGTAGCCCCATCCACCTGTTGTAGAGCACGATATCAGGCCTCCAGACATAGTTGCTAGGGATGCGTATGGCGTCCAGGCCGTCGTACTCGTCACTCCTCCAGCTCAGGAAGGCGTCCATCCACACCTGGCGGACCCACAGGTAGGTGGTCAGGATCTGGTTCCGCTCGTCCTGCAAAGAACGGAGCAGTGAGGTTGGGGAGCTGCCAAGCGTGTGCAGATGGCAGCGGCGTGGTTACCATGTCGATGATCTGGGACAGAGTGATCTGCAGCGTGACATTGATGACATGGTCAGTGTCGTCCACCGGCCGCAGAGCGTTGGTGTAGTTGGAGAAAAGGTTGTTGAGCAGCTTCTGGGCGAAGCGGCCATGGGCCGAGAAACACCCTGCAGACCGGATTACTCTGGATTATTCATGCTCAAAGGCTTGGTTTATAACTTTTTCTCATGTTTCTTTTATTTCTCTTTTCAAACGTTAAACTTGTTTCCAGGAGTTTCTGTCCTCTGATCTGATCGTGAATCTTTTCTAATCCGCAGCGCTTCCTGTTGCAGCTGATGCATTCCCACCTTAATTAACCTTATCATCACCTCAGCCTTAATCTGGAACAGCAGGATTACACTAATCCACTCATTAATCAGGAACAGGATCAGAATCTGATTCAACTCTTTTAGAAATTAAAGTTGTTTAGCATTCTTTTTATGAGTTCACATTTCTGTGTTATGTTTTTATTGGTTGGATGCCTGCAGCTGCAGACCAATCAGATGAGAGACCCCTGCAGGTGATCCATCAGAACCTGATCTCCAGTTCTTCCCGTCTCCCCGTCTGATCAGAGGAATTTCCTCATAAGGGTTGCGGGAAACTGCAGATCCATAAATCAGGAATAAAATCCATGAACAGCCAGTACCAGCAGCAGAACCAGCAGCAGAACCAGCAGCAGAACCAGCAGCAGAACCAGCAGCAGAACCAGGTGGGCCTGCTGAGGTTCTGTTGTGAGCCCAAAGCTGCTGGGTTCCAATGAAATGAGGTCCAGATGAATTATAACTAGAATATGGAATAAAACCCAGTGGCTGTTGGAACTGAACTGGGTTCTTGTTCGACCCGGTTCTGGTCCGATTCATGTTTCATTGAGTTGAGCAGCAGCTCGCTGAACTAAAAAGGAGCAGCTGCTGCGGCGCTGACCTTCAGATTCCTGAGGACAGGAGACACTGCTGCTCTGGACAAACATGGACATGCTTACTGGACCTGGTTCTGGCCCGGTTCTGGCCCACCATCTGCACCAGCTGGGGCTGTTTGTCAGAACCTGGCGGCCTTTAGCGCGTCTGGGAGATAATCTGAGACAGGACGCCTCCCATGTCTCTCTGGGCTAAATATTTACCTTGTTTAGGCTGATTCTCTCTGGCGGCCGTCTTGCCTCTGGGGTTATTTACCTCCAGATTAGATCAACTTCCTGCTCAACTTCCCTCTGTTTACCTCATTTCTAACCTTTATTACTCAGCGTGCACTTTAAATCTAAGGACCAAATCACAATCTGAATCAGATACAGATCAAAGTCACCATAAACATTTATTTGTGCTGCATTACATCATGAAATATTTGCTGCTGCCTCTTTAATAAACCCCAACGTCTGATTGGTTCAGCTGACTTTAGGGGAACCAATCAGGTGAGGCCTCACAAGATTAGTCCTCAAGTCACAACTTTCACCCAACAATTACCAATAACTTAAAGAAACATTTTATTTATCTACTCATTAAGGGGAACTGGATGAATCTGATGCGTCAGGAGGCGTGAAGAGGGCCGGGAGCAGCAGGCGCAGTGGGCGAGTCTGATCAGAGGCTCTGTCGGTCGCTTCTTTCTTCAGCTTCAGAGAAACAATCCTGGGTCCAATGAAATCACCAGAACCAACTTCCTGTTTCTGTCTGAACTGAGGAGGAAACTCTGGTTCTGCTGGATGGACAGACGGCGGGTCCAGGTCCGATTATCTGGTTCTGAAATGATCTAGACACCAAGCTAATGCTAACCTGGGCAGACCTCAGCCGTTAACATCCCATAATAATCCATCATCATCACTGGATAATAATAATAATAATAATAATAATAATAATAATAATAATAATAATAATTACAATTATTAATCATAATACTTAATAATAATATTAATATAATAAATACTGTTATTATTATATCATTAATAATAGTAATAAATAATAATAAAGCTCATTTGATGAACTGTGGGACTGGAGTGTTCTGGTCGTTTATGATTTTTCTTATGATTCGATCATCCAGTAAAACAATAGATGTCCATAAGCGGCTTCCCCCTCAGCATGATGCTGCCTCCACCGGATCACCAGCTGGGCTAAAATCCACCCACACTGGAGCAGAACCCACCAGAACCAGAAGAACTCGGCTCATTAAGCTCTGCTACTTGGAAGGTTCAGGTCCAGAGGACTAGTGGACCAGAACCGGGTCACAGAAAACCAAAGCAGCCAGATAGAACTGAATAAATGTAACCAGAGAGGATGTGGAGAACCTCCAGACAGGTTCTGGTTCTGGTTCTGCTGGGTCAACTCAGTGAGCCCAGATTGAAGGTTCTGGTTCTGATGAGAAAAAGTTCTGCTGAAGTTCTGCTCTGATGCTTCAGAAGCTGCTGGAATCTGGACCGGACCGGGAGGTTCTGCCTCACTCTGACTGTTTACAACCTCTACCTCAGGCTGTTCAGGTTGTTCCACTACGTCTCACTGCCCAGCAGAACCAGAACTAGAACCAGTCTGTAAAGGTCCTGACTTCTGTCCTTCAGGTGGGACGTGATGGACTCGTCCAGAACCTCCGCAGAACCGGCTCTGTTCTCAGAATAAAGCATCAGAACTTTGTGTCACAGTTTAGAAGCCAGTACCAGTAGAGGATCCGGTTCTGGTTCTGGTCCAACCCGAGCGCAGACCCACATTAAACTGTTCTTACCTGGAAGCAGCAGCAGCAGCAGGACGGCCGAGGTTCTGCAGCAGAGCTCCATCCTGGTTCTGATCCGATAGATGGAGTGGGTCCAGCTTGAGGAGGAGAGGGAGGGGAGGGGCTGAGGCAGAGGATGGTGATGAAGGTCTGAGCGTGTGCAGTAGAGCTCTGGTCTCTGATGCATGAGCAGTCGTTAGTGCTCCACCTGCTCTGCACAATGTTAGGACAAAACTCTGCAGTCCACTGTCCCTGGACTGATGGAGTTTTGCTGACCCAAAACTCCATCAGTCAGTTCCTCTTTGATCCAGTTAAAGGAACCAGAAGATAGACTGCAGTTCATCTGTTTCATGATTGAATCAGATGAACCGATTCAATATGGTGAAGATTTTTGTCTGAGCATTCTCAGTTCAGATCAGTTCAGTTCATCAGTTCAGTTAATTTATCTATTCATTCCAGTTGATCCTGGTTATCAGTGCAGAAAGCTAAATTCATTGTTCAGATGAGATTAAAAGTTTCTAAGGAAACCCAGCAACATGCTCATCATGCAGCTCTGGAGGCGGGACTTCTTGTAGAACCTACCTGTCACAGTCAAAGTCTGCAGAGGTTTGTCAAAATGTGGTGAAGCAGGAAGACAAGCTGACTTTTTCTCCTACTGCTCTCCAGTCTGCATTATCTGCTGTTATTCCAGCTCTTAACTTTTTGTTTCCTCAGTTATTTCTACACCTGCTCTGTGTTCCGATTGGCTGATTCCCTCCTGGAGGCGGGGCATCAGCAGTCATGATGCTGCCATCACCTAATCGTTTTCTGTCTCCTGCTGTTAACTTTTTATAGAAAGTTCTCCTGGTTCAGTTCTTCTGCTCTGTCAAACCTCCAGTCGGGTCAGACGGTCTCTGGTACCGACCCGGTTGTGGTTCTGCTGGAGGTTTTTTCTTGTTAAAGTGAAGTTTTTTCCTCTGTACTGTCGCCCCCTGCTGGTCAGGATCAGCTCTGCTGGGTTTCCACAGAAACTGAACTGATTTAATATTCCTCCATTAAAATGTTAAAATAGAAAAACAAAAGAAAAATATTTTCATGAGAGCAGGAGATCAAAGATTCCTGCTGTGAACAGAACCAGAACCAGAACCAGCTGAAGGTTCTGGAGTTTCTGATCCAGTTTCCCAGCTGCTAAGGTACGGAGTATGTGACGTCAGCTGAGTGTCCAGCAGGGGGCGCCAGAGACTTTTACATCAGCAAGATCAGGTTCAGCTGCTGGGTTAGGGTTACCAGGCTGCAAGTCAAAGGTCACAGGTTGCTTTTGGGTGTTTCTAATATTTATATATTGATTTATTAATATTGATTTATTTGCTATGCCTTCTAGAGTTGTTATTTTTAAATCTAGTTTGCTGTCTTGCACGATGATGATAAATGAATACTGCTTCTGATCTGATGAGCAGCAGCACCAGAACCGGAACACAACCAGAACAACAGCAGAACCAGAACATAATCAGCATTCTTCATCGGGTTGTTTAGCCTCTTCAGGTCCTTGATTCTGGTTTTGGTTCTGTTCCGGACGGTTCTGGTTCTGGTCTGGAGAACCTCAGGAGGTAATGGTGTAAAGAAGTACTCTAAGTCAGAAGTGTCAGAGGACCACTGTAATACAGACTGCTACAGGAGGCCGTTCCTGCCCCTCACTGAATGATTTGCGTTATAACATCTATAACATTTAATTTTCCTTTGGGATCAATAAAGTATTTCTGAATTGACCAAATAGGATTAATGATTTCTAAGTATTCATGTTTCAGTTAAATGTTTATATGATATAAAGTTTTACTTTGATTTAATGCTTAAGAAATAAGTAGATTTGAATGTAATTGCTTGATAAATTATATGGGACGTTATGTGTTCTTTCACTTCTGAACATTATGTAATGCCACGCCCCTTCTCTCTCATTGGCTGAGCGGACCGTCACTTCAAACTGATCCAACCAATGGTAGTGTCCGGCTCAAGATGCAAACTAATACAAACTAACCGCCGCCATGTTGTGTCTCCGCGGCCCGGAGGGACGTCCGGTCGTAAATAGTAAATGACGGTACCGCCCGCTGGGCCGCTGACTGGACCGGACCACAGCAGGACGCAATGAGCCGCCCGTCCTCAGCCGGAGGTGGAGGACTGGGAGCCGGTAAAGCAGGTGGGGGAAAGCACGGAGGCTCCGGAGGCACAGCTTCTGCCGCCGCTGCCGCCGCCGCGGCCGCAGCAGTGGCAGCTGCCGCCGGTGTGGGCTCCGTCCCCGGCTCGGGTTCCGCCGCCGCATCCTCCGCCGGTTCGCTGCCGCATGCCGCGGCTCTCCCCGGTCAATCCCCGGAGTTGACGGCGCTGTTCGAGTGCCCGGTGTGCTTCGACTACGTCCTGCCGCCCATCCTGCAGTGCCAGGCGGGTCACCTGGTCTGCAACCCATGCCGCCAGAAGCTGAGCTGCTGCCCGACCTGCCGCGGCCCGCTCAGCCCCAGCATCCGGAACCTGGCCATGGAGAAGGTGGCCTCCACGTTGCCATTCCCCTGCAAGGTAAGGCACCGGACCGGTCCGAGGCGGGCTGGGCCGGGAGACACCGATTACTCCGCTCGACGCTTCCACTGCATGCGCGCGCGTCGGGTGACGTCATGGGGATTCCTTCTGAACCAAAACAAAGCTAGAGTCTGTACCCGTCCGGTTCTGGTCCAGAAACAGAACCAGGAATGAGACATTCAGGTGGTCAGAGCGGAGGAGTCTGGTTCTGGTTCTGGTCCCTCAGGAACCAGAGACAGGGTTCAGTGTGATTCTTATTTGGAATAAATATTATTAATTCAATGTTGATCTGGTTCTGGAGCTTTTTGGGTCAGGTTCTGCCGCTCAGTGTAACAGAACCTGCCGTCTCTGGTTCTGTTACAGACACATTAAAGTTGAAGTGGATTGGACTGAAATCTGAGTCCTGACCTCTGACCTGATCTGGGTTCTGGTTCTACAGATCAGCATCAGAAGTGTGTCCTCTTAACTCTAGGAGATTTTTCTAATTAAAAAAGCGTTTTTTATAGTTTCATGATGTTTTTTCTGGTAAAATTGTCTTTATTCTGCTAAAATTTAGATTTTATTCTGATAATCAAACTTCTGGCTCAGGAATAAAAAACACTTTTTAACTATATTTTCTATTATTTATTTGTTTTTAGAAAAGAAAGTGAGGGGAAAAGAAATCTATTAAAATGTGATCTGGTTGGAAAAACTCACTTTTTATTTTTAAGCAGCAGAACCTGTTCTCAGCTGTCAAACCCAGACATCCAGTTCTAGCTCTGTTCTGGTTGTGACCCGGTTCTGGCCTGTTCCCCTTTCCCTGCAGTACTCTGGTTCCGGCTGCCTGCTGGTCCTTCACCACAGCCAGAAGGCCGACCATGAGGAGCTGTGTGAGTTCAGGCCGTACACCTGTCCCTGCCCTGGAGCCACCTGCAAGTGGGCGGGGCCTCTGGAGGCCGTCATGCCACACCTGATGCACACACACAAGTCCATCACCACACTGCAGGTCAGAACACACACATACACGCATGTCTGGAGTCCAGTCAGAACCAGCAGAACTAGTTCTACTGAACACCTGAAAACTGTTAATCATCAGAAAAACCGATCAGTAAACTAATCAATATCTCCCTTCAGATATCCTGATTCTGACCAGAGGTATGTAAACTTCTGAGTTCATGGAGGGGAAAAAACTGCAAACATTCCCAGGTTTTCATAAGAACTGGTTGTGATGGTTCTGATCAGAACCCAGACGACTGGTTCTGATTGGATTATAAATCAATAACAAACGCTTTGAAGACGTGATCAATATGTGATCAATAGATAAAACATCTGAATGAATGTTCAATATTTTCACTGATCTCTGATCCCGAACTGTACAGCATTCTGGGAGATGTAGGCTTTAGCCGCTTAGCCTGGGTCAACTAACTCTCACTTTCTGATTGCCTAGCAACAGCCTGTAGGGTAACAGACAGTTTCAAATCCCCCCTGACTTTGGTTGCCTAGCAACAGCCTGCTGGGTTCATGGCGCACCAGCAGTTTGAGGTTTCTCCACTTTGCCTCAGAACTACTTTGAAATCAAAACATGAGCTGTGTCCGAATTCAAGGTCTGCATCCTTGGAAGGACGGATTTGTAGGCCAATTACATCATAGCGTGGCGACAAGGCCTGTCCGAATTCAAAGGCTCCTTCAAATGCGTCCTTCTTTTCCCCAGATTTGAAGGATGGGTCCAGTGTATCCTTCACGGCCCACGATATCCCATAATTCATTGCGGGTTCCAACTGGGCGTTCAGGCAGAGGGTCAATGGCGTTGAATAGCGACAAATTATTTAGCTTTATAACACTTTAAATGACACAATGTGATTTGGTACAACGTTTTTAGGCGAGAATGTAAGTGTGTAAATCTCAAATATCTGCTCGGTTCATCAATATATCACCAAATTGCAATATTGCTCTGACATTTTCGGACCCGTCTGCTACCGCTGCGTTAACAGCCCTCGCCAGCTGTCAGCTGGCCAGGCGCTCCAGGTTTGGTACACAGAGAGAAAACGCCTAACTCCTGGCACACTGTTATAAAAACTCCCTCTAGCTTTTCCCAATGAGTGGGAGTTAAGCACCGGTATTATTCAAACAGGTCTGGTTGAAAAATGTTTGGTTTATAAAGTATTTCAAAGCAGAGTACATCGGTTTGATTGATAATTAAAGTAGACGGTTGGTGAAGGCTAGACCTGTCCGAATCCACAGATACTTTTCTTCCGGTCTTAGTTTTTTCCCGGCCTTCGAAGGACCCGTCCTACGTAGACCAGTCCTTCGAAGGATGCAGACCCTGCACAGCTATTGAGTGAAAACTGGACAAAAGGTTAAAGGTCACATCACCAGTTCTGTTGTATGTCCGATAATAAAAAAAACCGATCCATAATTATCAATATAATTAAGTTTTCGAGGGTCAGGGTCAACCACACACACCCTGGGTGTGTGTGTGGTTGTGTCTGAGATGCAGGTCAGACGTCAGCATGCTGTCTTCCCACAGGGCGAGGACATCGTGTTCCTGGCGACGGACATCTCGCTGCCCGGCGCCGTGGACTGGGTCATGATGCAGTCGTGCTTCAGCCACCACTTCATGCTGGTTCTGGAGAAGCAGGAGAAGTTCGAGGGCCACCAGCAGTTCTTTGCCGTGGTTCTGCTCATCGGCGCCCGCAAGCAGGCCCAGAACTTCGCCTATCGCCTGGAGCTCAACGGGAACCGGCGCCGCCTCACCTGGGAGGCCACACCGCGCTCCATCCACGACGGCGTGGCGGCGGCCATCTTGAACAGCGACTGCCTGGTGTTCGACACGTCTGTTGCGCACCTGTTCGCCGACAACGGCAACCTGGGCATCAACGTCACCATCTCCATGTGCTGAGGATGGCGCGGTACCGACCCGGTACCGACACGACCCGGTCCAGATCGGGTCTGATAAAAACTGTTGAAATAAAAGTTCTGTTGGGTCTGGTTCTGGTTCTGGTCAGTGATCTGTGGATCAGAACATTGTCTAGCTCAGAGACAGAACCGTTTCAGTTTGTTGGACCTGTCCAGCTGGCAGAACCTTCTGGGTTGATGGTCCGCTTCTCCAGGGTTCGGATCTGGAGCCCAGTCAGAGATAACTCTGACTGGGGTCGGTCACATGACCTTTGACCTTCTGTTGGCAGAACTTCCACATCATCAACTGGTTCCTGCAGAAGTTCTCCTATGGGACAGCAGGGGGAAGGAACCTGTTCCGGTTCTGGTGTTTCCCTTCAGCTTTGAGAGGAGAACCAGAACCTCCAAGAGGTCTTCATGTTGACTGTAGAACCAGAACCACTGGTTCTGGATTAGTAGAACAACCCAACAGAACCTGACTTTGTTCTGAAGGGCTCCGAACCGGACTGACCCAGGGGTTGGGAGGTTGCTGGTTCTGATCCAGCAGCAAACAGTCCAATCTGCCACCACAGCCTTACTTTTCTACCGCTGCCCTCTTTCTGTGCTGCTGAGTTCTGATGAGACCTGCTGGACCCGGAGTACTGCTCAGCTCTTACAGAACCAGAACACAAATAGTCCGGGTTCATTAATGACTGCAGCAGGAAGATACCTCAGAACTCCTCCAGCACCCCTCAGATGCCGGGAACTGGACCCTGACTGCCGCTCAGGACACGCTGGTTCAGCAGAATCTGCAGATTTGGGGTCAAAGTTCAAGCTTAGAATATGTAAAGCTACTATAAAGATCAGTTTATGTGAGCAGAAGAAGAAACATCAACTTTTTTCATTATTAGAACCTTTAAATTTCCAGCTGAGGTCAGAGAAAGCCTCCGGCCCTTTAAATCATTCCAGGTAGTTCAACCTCACAGACACCTTCAATCAACATATGAATGTAAAACATCACAAATACATCAATAAGAAATAAAACCTGCCTGATGCTCCATCCACCATTACACTGTCGGGTTCCACTGGCTGAGACTAGCTTAGCATCGTTAGCATGCTAGCTGTTAGATTCCAAATAAATTTCTGACTCATGAGGAGATGAGCTTCAGATGTTGAACATAAACACTGTCTTTTAGTTGGTCTGTGATTTGCTTAAACTGGTTCTGGATCAGTGTGCTGGTCCGGACTGGGACCGGAGTCGTCTGGAGTCCAGTCTTCACTGAGATAATCTAAATAAAATCGGATCAGACAGGTCCAAGTCTCGTCTGGATCCCTCCAAACATTCCTTATGGAAAATAACTTATTTTTCTCTATTTTTAAATAAAAACTGATATCAGGTGTCTAAGCTGGCATTTAACAGGTTAAACCCTAAAAACCGCTGAATGTTTTGAGCTGTGCTCAACTTCGATGGAAATTATACCGATACAACATTCATCTGTAAAATTTTCAGCAGTTTTTGTGTCAGTATTGCCACTTTGTGGCAGCTGTAGCTGAAAATAAATCGATCAGTAAATCAGATCATGATTTAAAGCTAAACAGCCAGCATGCTATACTGTCGGGAAGTTTTAATGATTAAAACTAAAAATGTTTTAGGTTTATTCACATAAACTGATCTCATCTGTTGTTACTATGTTTTCTCTAACGGGAGCCAATTCAGGTAAAAAAAAAAGTTTTAATTGATCCCAGATGGACATTAAATGTTCAGGTCTGACCTCAGAACCGCCCCGGTTTGGTTTGCAAGCATGTTGTAGAACCTGGAGAGATGCTAACAGTGTTAGCATTAGTGTTAGCCTGGATGCTTAGTGCAATAATCAGGATTTATCAGAACTTTTTCACTTGCAACTGAAACACAATTAAGTTGGCGTGACATCTAACACTGACTTCCTGTTGATTCAAAATGACACTTCCTGTTTCCTTAAGCCTGCCCACACGCTTTATTCTGATTAAAACACCCTACAGAAAAATGTGTGGAGAAATTATTTCTACTGTTTGCTGTCTGGAGGTAGATTCACCTTTTTCAGATGTTGTAACCAAATAAAAGAGTGAATAACCAATTATTTTATTTGCTTCTATTATTTTTTGCCTCAGAAACATTTGGTTCTGTCTGGATAAACCCGGATCAGAACCAGGTCTGGATCAGTGACTCAGAAAAGGAGGGAACCACCATAGTAACCAGGGACTCAGCTTTTTGCAGCTGCTTTTTCTTCTATTTAACTTCAAATGTTTCTCAGAAATGAAAGTTTCAGCCAGCATTTTATATTTTTTTATTAAACTGATCTGTAAAAGTCTGTTTTTTTAACTGCTGCGGTTTCAGGCCAGCGCCTCCTGGTGGCTGGACGCCATGCAGCTACAACAGCAGCAGGAAGTGACATCACAGGAAACATGTTTGAAGAGAAACTTAAACGAGCTTCTGCTCCGGTTTCAGCAACCATTGTCTTCATCTACGCTCCGTCTCTCGTCTCCTGGTGTCTCTGTCTCTTCTTCGGCTGTCCTCTCTGTCCCTCCATCTGTCCTCTCTGTCTTCCTCTCTCCTGTCCTCTCTTCTACCATCGTCTCTCCTTCTGTCCGCCTCTCTGTCCCTGACGTCTCTCGCCTTCCTTTCCGTCTCTCTGTCGTCTCTCCTTCTATCCCTGTTGTCTCTGTCCTCTCTTCTGTCTATCTCTCTGTCAGTGTCCTCTCTGTCCCTCCCTCTTTCCGGCACCCCCTGGTGGTTGTACTTGTCATAGGCGGCGTCCTGTTTCTCCTCTTTGACCCGGATGGCAGCAGGAGGACGAGGAGACGAATCGGTCGAGGAAGACGACTCTCTGCTCTTCTTCTTCTTCTTTTCCTTCTTCTCTTTCTTTTTCTTCTTCTTCTCTTTCTTCTCTGAGGGAAATGAAAACAGCAAAAGAAGAAATTAAGAGGCATCTGGTTTTGGGTCGGGAGTTTTTTGTCAGCAGGAAATGACCTCACCCTTCTTGGCTTTCTTCACGGGGATGTCCTGCTGCTCGTCTTCCTCAGACGGGGCGGCAGCAGCAGGTTCAGTGGGTGCGCAGCCGTCTTCTCTGAGACGCTTGGTGATGTCATCAATGTCCTCGTGGTCTTTGGGAGGACGGTAGTTCTTCACATGGTCCACCCGGATGGTCCGCCCCTTGATCTGGAGCCCAGAAGCATGTCAATACCAGCAGGGGGTGGGGCCTCTCAGCAGGGGGCGGGGCTTCTCAGCACGCTCACCTTAATGCCGTTGAAGTTGTCCACAGCTAGGATGGTACTCCTCTGGTCCTCATAGCAGACGAAGCAGAAGCCTTTGGACTTGCCCGTCTTCTTGTCTCTCACCAGGTTGATGTTGACGATCTCGCCGTACCTGACCGGAACGTAGCTTTAGCGCCATGCTAGCAGGACGACCTCTGGAGGTCAGAATGAGCGGGACTTACTGGGAAAAGACGCAGATGAGGTCACCCTCTGTCAGCTCGTAGGGAAACCCACCTGCAAGACCACAACACACACATACACACACACACACAACTGATCACACACAGTGTAGGTCATCATTCACACCCTGTTACATCACTTCCTGTCTGAACCTGAACAGAAATACAGAGGACTGAAACAGTCAAAGCTAACTGCACTAATTACAATTATTCCTATTTTAATGTCTTATAAATGACTTTATTGATACATATATATATTTGATTTTTTTTTTGTTTTGTTTTGTTTTTTTTGGTTGTTGTTGTTTCCTCATTTGGCCGGGAGTTGTTCATTGCCTTTTGACCGATGTTTTGATTTAAAGAGGGTTTTTGCGGGGACAAGGTTGCTAGGCGATCTACACAAACTTCTGACGGTAACTGATGGTTGGTTGTTTTGGACATAGTGCAGAGAGTGAGTGAGCATACGAGTCACGGTTGAGGGGAGATAACTAGGGAATAGTTCAATTAAGGTCCAGACAATTAATTGATTAGCGCTCGGTTGATAAGGGAACAAGGAGGGTGTTTTGACAAGAGTATTGTATTTATTGAACGTGATGTTTATGTTTCGATATGAAATGGTGTTAATATTTGATTAACTGTCGAACAGTTGAAACAGTTGGAATACATTTTAGTTAATTTGTAATATAGAAATGTTAGTTAATTAGTTAGTTATTAATAGTTAGTTAATTGTAAATTTAATGTTATTACATAAAGTAAGGTTTATAGGTTAAGGTAAAAGGTTAAAACCACTAAAGGCGCTTTCGCACGGAATGGTACAGTACGGAACAGTACGGTTCCAGCCCTGTTGTGTTCGCATTATACTGTATTACCAAACTGGGCAGCTGCAAGGTGGAATCGTCAGGCTACTCAGTACATGAAAGAAAATGGGAAGTTTCCAAGTTTAAGGCACTTTACTGAGTTCATGTCCACTGAAGCTGAGATTGTGTGTAATCCAATTACGTCATTTCAGGCTTTTCACTCAACAGACTTCACCAAAATAACCAGCAAAGTTAACCAGAAAGAAAAAAGGCCCATCTCCAGTGTTCTCCATACGCAAGTGGTAACAGAAACAGAAGGCACAAAACAAAGGTCAAATGTTAAACCAACATGCATGCTCTGTCAAGACAACGGACACAAACTTCACAGTTGCCCTCAGTTCAAAGACAAACCACTCGAGGAACGAAGGAAATACATAAAAGACAAAAGACTTTGTTATGGGTGTCTTGCGCCGTGTCTGGGTTTAAAGGACTGTCGTTACAGACATGTGAAATATGCAAGAAAAAACACCCTACCTGCCTGCATGACTTTAACTATGACAACGACAAATCACAGACAAACCAATTTCAAATGAGCACAGAACAGACTGCAACAACCCTGTCTCTCAATGCAAGAACCAATGAACAATGTATAAGCACCTCTATGATCGTACCAGTATGGGTTTCTTCAGAGCAACAACCAAGTAAAGAAAGGCTTGTTTATGCACTCTTGGACACCCAAAGTGATACAGTGTTCATTGACCGTGATGTGTCTAACGATCTCAAAGCTAAAGCAACCCCAATAAGGTTAACATTTAATATAATGCTTGGTAAGGATGCAGTTGTCCCAAGCGAGCGTGTCTCAGATCTCAAGGTGAGAGGATACAACTCTTCAGACATAATTGAACTCCCTCCTGCTTACACTAAAGACTGTATACCGGTTAACTGCTCTCACATTCCTTCCTGTGAAATGGCAAGGCAATGGGATCATCTCAAGGTAATAGTGAATGAGATCCCCCCACAGCTAGAATGTGAAGTTGGGCTGTTAATTAGCTACAACTGTTCCAAGGCATTAGCTCCAAGGCAGGTCATCTTAGGAGAAGGTGAACCCTATGCTGTCCACACAGCATAGGGCTGGAGTATTGTAGGCCCCACATCATCTCACAGTAACTTTTTTAGCTTATCTGCTGCTTGCCACAGAGTCACAATCAAAGAGCTTCCTTTAAAGAGAGACGGATTCACTGCAGCACCGATGAATCTCGCATCGGATTTTGGACTCAATCTCAGCTGCTGAATCACTCTGAAGCTAGAAATCCTATGCTGAAAAACATATACAGATATCTATATATCTATACATACATATATCTATATCTATATACATATATATATTTATATATATATATAGATAGATATATATATAGATATAGATATAGATATATATATATATATATATATATATATATATATATATATATATATATATATATATATATAAATAAGATGGCGAACCAACCGGACATTGTGGTGGTGGATAAAGAACAGTGGAAAGCCGTTGTGGTGGATGTAGCAATACCAAGTGACCACAACATCAAGAAAAAGGAGCACAAGAAACTGGAGAAATACCAGGGCCTCAGAGAAGAACTGGAAAAGGCCTGGAAGGTGAAGACCACAGTGGTGCCTGTGGTCATCGGGGCCCTCGGGGCAGTCACCCCCAAACTGGAGCAGTGGCTAAAACAGATCCCAGGAACAACATCAGACATCTCAGTCCAGAAATGTGCAGTTCTAGGCACAGCCAAGATACTGGAGGACCCTCTAGATGCAGGCTTCTGGTAGAGGACCCGAGCTCAGAGGATGAAAGAGAGAGAGAGAGACCACCCGCGGAGGGTGAGAAGGTAATAGGTAATTTTATTTTATATATATATATATATATATATATATATATATATATATATATACACATTATTCAGTATTATTTATTTGTGTTTGTATATATATATATATATATATATATATATATATATATATACATACATACATACATTATTCAGTATTATTTATTTGTGTTTGTATATATATATATATATATATATGTGTGTGTGTGTGTGTGTGTTACTAAATAATTTATTAAATTTATTAAATAAATTATGAATGGCTGTGTGCTTTGTAATATGCTCATCATACATCAATAATAGAATATTCCATTCCTATTCTGTTGTTATAGCCACTAAGCATATTTAAATATGCTGAATTATGTATTAAAAAAATACTTAAAAAATACAATTGTCTATAAATGTTGCTTTGATAGATGTTTGAATATGGTTTCCGGTAACAAAAAAGCGTGTTATGATCGATTAAATGCGCTGATACGTCATTGTGCCTGTTAAACACATAACGCTGAGTGGAGTGGTGGACCGCTCCAAGATGGCCGCCCTAAATCTCGACAGCGACAATAGGCAAGAGCGGTCCATGAGGCGTCTATTCTTATATTATGTCTATGCTCAGCACACTACTAGTCTGCCGTCAGTTTTCTTCCTCTACACGTTAATTCACGTACCGATACAAAGCAACTATAGAGCCCTCTAGTGCAGGGGTGTCAAACTCAATTTCACCAAGGATATTGGCACTTCAGCATATTGGCCACCCTCTACGGGCCACATTGATGGTACAATTACCCAATTATACCCTAACCCTTTAAAGATTATTAGTCAAAATTATATACATCTAAAGGACACATATTGCAAATATCACTTGATTCATTTTTTTAACTCTATAAATATCCCCACACTTAGTGAAACAGTTAAATCAGAGCTGGATATCCCGATATCTATAGATGAAATTTCAAATGCAATAGATAAATTAAAATCAGGAAAAACACCCGGTCCGGATGGGATCCCTGTGGACCTTTATAAAATATTTAAAAACAAACTACTACAGCCCCTCTATAATATCCTTGCAGAAAGTTATACCCTTAAAGAATAACCTTCTCTACGAAATGCAATCATAACAGTACTACCCAAACCTGGAAAACCTCGCACCAGATGCAAATTTTTTCGACCAATCTCTCTTATAAATTCTGATGCCAAAATAATATCTAAAGTAATCATTATTTATTTGTGTTTGGGCTTGAGAAATTTTTACCATCTCTTTCTGAACCTGATCAGAACGGATTTATAAAGGGGCGGCAAACCCACCGTGGTGTACGTCGTGTGCTGAATATAATCTATGCTAAATATGAACATCCCGATACAGCTTTACTTTCCCTTGATGCAGAAAAAGCATTCGATAGAGTGGAACATAATTATCTATACAATGTTTTATCTCAATTTGGCTTGGGTAGTTATTTCGTAACCTGGATTAAAATAATTAATAATAAACCCACAGCCTCAGTTATAACGAATAATATTATATCAGATTCATTTAATCTAGCTAGGGGAACACGTCAAGGGTGTCCCCTCTCACCCCTTCTTTGTTCTGGCAATTGAACCATTGGGTTTTGCCTTAAGGAACAATCAAAACATACGGGATGTCAGAATAAAAAGTATTGAATCTAAAATTTGACTGTTTGCAGATGACATTATTTTAATGTCTAATCTGAAGCGCTCAATCCCTCAACTACTTAAAATTATTCATGCGTTTGGTTATAATTTCGGTTATAAACTTAACAAAGCTAAATCCCCCATCCTATTTTTAAATCAGTCCACCTCACAATTAACATGGGGGGGACGACTAAATCTCGAGGACTAAATCTCGCTCAAGTTATCAAGATAACGAACAACAATGATTTCTAACTTGGCGTTTGGACTGATATTTAGCCCTCTCCTCACAAGTTCTGCAGGCGGCGTATTTCGACTTATTAAGAGCGCGAACACCGTAGATATCCTCTTCTTTTGCCCTTTTTTGGAGCACAGAAGTTAATGTTTGGTAGTCCGGTCTCCTCTTTCCAGAGCAAACGTCCTCAGCCAAGGACGTTTGCTGTTTTGGAAGATTGGCCAGATCTTCCCCTATGACAGCTCTCTCTTGAGTCCGGTCTTCCAACGCCGCTTTTGTCAGTGCAGAGGTTGAGCTTTTAGACTCAACGGCCTCCTCTGTACCGCTAACTTCCCCAGCCGGGGACAGATCTGTCTGAAAACTCATTTCAGACACAGCCATCTGAAATGAGTTTTCTGACCGATCTGTGTGATCGATCTGAAAACTCCCACGATGGTCTGACTCACCGCAAACTTTTCCAGCCGGAGAAGTTTGCTGAGAGTTTTCAGATCCATTTGACTTAAAACTCCCACAGTGGCCTGATGGACCACAGCAAACTTTCCCAGCCGGGGAAGTTTGCTGCGAGTTTTCAGATCCACTAGAGTTTAAACTCCCGCAATGGCCTGATGGGCCACAGCAAACTTTCCCAGCCGGGGAAGTTTGCTGTGACTTTTGGCTCTTCTGGGAAGTTTGTGTCACGGTCGGGGAAGGGTTGAAAAGATAGGCGTCGAATTCGTCGTACTCAATGGACTCATCCTTGTAGCTACTAATGTCGAAAGTTACGCCAGGAAGGATCTTATTAAAGATCTTCCTCACTCCTGTGGTGATCAAATATCCTGCACTAAAAGTCAAGGGGAAAAACACGGTAGCTACGACCTGTTCCATCCGTAAAATCGCTAAAAAACACAGAGCTAAGAGTCAAAGAGAGGCTTGGATATAACCTCCTGTTTTGAGATCCAAGTATTCATAACCTCAGATGTTCTTTGATCTATGTCATAGATGAGGTCATAGCTACAATGAGTCACTGTAGTTCTGGCGGAATGTCTTGCTTCTGATCGTTGCTATGGAAACGGTCAAACCAGTTCTGCATGACTCAAACTATTAGCCCTTTGCAACTGCATCACTTAATCATTCGGGCGCCATGACGGACTTCAGAAGGGTATATTTCAGGAGGCTAGGGATTAAAACAGGGATTTTAATGGTTAAATATTAAGTTTAGATTGACAATGATATATTAAAATCATTAATTTAAGTAGTATTTTTCATCATTCTATCAGGTTTAAAATTTTGAATCATACTTGGCTTAAAAATATCTTAAAAGTAAAATTAAATGCAATGTACAAACATTTGCTGCTGCTGTTGTAAATTGCGACAAGAAATTTTGCCTGTTTGGAGAAGAACTACAAAGAAATAATTTTGGTTTCATAATTTTGCATGTTAGCATAAAAATAGATTAAAGTATGATCCCAAAGAAATGGAGTTGCCGCTCCATATTTGATGGGTTGTAAACGACCCACTCGAACACATTTGTTCTGTACAGTGCGGAAACGTAAACAATAGAGGAACTGGGCATAAAGTTTCCAGGCTCTGCCTTGCAAGCTTGACTAGCCGGTTATAAAGCCAAGTTTATTCTTAGAACACTTCGTAATATAATAAACACCGGCATTCAAATACAACAGCTAGCATTTGGCTAATTAGCTCTAGCAAATTCACCAAGCGCCCGTTTAGAACAGATAACAAAAAACTAATCTCTCACCACGTTGGGCAACACCCAGGAACAGCAGTAAGATATGATTTTATGGGAGACTTCTTACAAGTCCGTCCTTACCAGTTACTGTGCTTATCACACGTGCTAATCTCCATTCATTATGAGGTAAGTCATCAGTCTCCTCCATGACAACATCTCTGACCTTCAAGTTTCTTCTTGGAGTGTGCCATTTCTGCCTTGTTGCAATGTTGGATAGATACTCCCTTTTCCAACTTGACCAAAACTGCTCTGCTAAATAATGCATCCGCCGCCACCTTTTCCGTGCATAAATGTCTTCTTTGATGAATTTACCTGGAGGAGGAAGGGCTACCTTTGACTTCATAGTGAGCAGGTGATTTGGAGTCAATGGATCGGGACTGTTTGGGTCACTGAGGTTATCCACTGTAAGAGGTCTGCTGTTCACAATCAACATTGCTTCATAAAAGAATGTCCTTAAAGATGGACATTCTTCACTTTCTTCTGCCTTCGTTTTGGAGAACGGGGTTTCGATTCGTTTTGGAGAACGGAAGATGGAGAAAGGACAATGTTCCAGCAAGGCTTATATAGTGGAACCTCCAGTGCAGAAACTGGTTCTACTATTAGAGACTGTTTAACTATAAGAAATCATTATCACTCCACTTGTTAAGTTAAGTTCTAATGATTTGAGAGTATTGTGTTTATTAAATGTGATGTTTATGTTTCGATATGAAATGGTGTTAATATTTGATTGACTGTCGAACAGTTGAAACAGTTGGAATACATTTTAGTTAACTTGTAATATAGAAATGTTAGTTAATTAAATACATGTATTATAAATTTAATGTTATTACATAAAGTAAGGTTTATAGGTTAAGGGAAAAGGTTAGAACCACTAAGAGTTACTAATGGTATTTTATTTGTATGTTTATAGTTCATGTATAAAGGCTGTTGAATAAAGAAACGTGAACCATCAGTTAAAGAGACCATATTTTCAACTGGGACGCTACATGTCTTACCATAAAGATTTTCAACATTTCCTTTTTGAAATTAATGGATTAAACAGTCATTGAGAATTCTTTAGGATTTCATGAATGTTTTTGAGATTTTTTTGTTCTTTTATTAAACAAAATGTATTATTTTGTGGAGCTACTTTAGAAATATTTACAAACAATTTTGCAATATTTTTCCTCTTTAAATGTTCCCTTCAAAATCCACAAATAGAAACAATTTGAGAAACAATTGTAATGTTTCTTCTTCTCTTCTTTAAAAACTTTGATCATGAATGAAAACTAGAAATCAAGTGAGGCTGAGGCAACAGCAGAAACTCAGACTCGCTTAAACTCTGATTTTCATCTTTTTCACAGAAAATCTGGGATAAATTCACAATTATGTGTTAGTTTTAAAAACCAGAGGAATGAATAATCACTATATTTAGAAATGAAGCCAGAGAATATTAATGCAACGTTTCACAGAACAATAATAAACTGTGTTTATTGAATGATTTAGATATCAGTTAGCATCTTATTCTCCTAGCTGAGCTGTGTCTGTAGTAGCTGCAGATTTTCGGCCACTTCAGGCTTCCGTAGAAACATGTGTCAGATGAAGACCTCACCGACGAAGATCCAGGCGCTGTCCCTGTACTCGCTGTGCCAGGACACGGCCTCCTTGATGCCCAGGTCGGCCTCGCGCTCGTTCAGCTCATTGATCAGCTTCACCTTCGTCAACGGACTGCAGATACAACAGAACGGCCGAGTCGGACTCAACAACCAAACTGGACAAATTGGGACAACAAGTTGAATAAATCCATGCATGGTTTAAATATGTATCTCCTTATAACAGACAAAGCAGCTGCTCTGCATTAGTCTCATCCATCCTCCGGTGTGAAGTCAGGTCAGACTTCACACTGGGCATCAGCCCCCACACCCCCTTCCTCGAGGTTACATCCTAGACCAGGTGTCCACAAAGTCTAAACCAGTCCAACCTCCGAGTTCTAGTATGAAACTTCTGGTAGCAAGGGGAACCTTTCACATCAAATAATCACATAACTAACTAAGGCTGAATCATTTTTAAATCCCCAGGAAGAAAACGGTCCAGATCTAAAATGATAAAGTTTTGGTTTTATTGTGTGAGCCGATTTAAAGAGCACCATATTTCTGTCTCTGTGGATGTTCTAGTTTGGGTTTGTTCTGATTTATCAGCCAGTTATTGATACACGTAAGTTTAAATTGATCAGATTGTGAATGAGGTCCGGGGAGGAGCGGAAGAGCGGCTGCTTCCCGGACCAGCTGCGACTGCTGGTCGGATACAGTCTGCAGGAATAGGTCCTCAGGATATCAGTTCACTACCAGCCTGAATGAAGGAGAAGAATCACTTACTTCATGGTTTAATGCAGCTCGGAGGAAGCGGCGCGAGGTGGAAACGGTTTACTCTGTTTACATGACCAACTTCCGCTTCAAAACTCTCCTCTGTTGCCACCTAACGGTCAGATTGATACAGTACTAGTTGGTTATTAAAACGCATCTACTGTAAATCATCTGAGAGTTTAAAAGATAAAATAATTAAATAACTTAAATTAAATAAACATTAATAAGATTTGAGTATTTTTCCTTCTCAATAAACCTGATAAAACAATCCGTTCTACTCCCCTGCTCTAGGGGGCGCTGTGAAGCTAGCTGTTAGCTGTTGAGCCGGTTTAAAGTCTGTCTGGTCTGCTCGTAAACGTTACATTTATGTTTAATTTAACCTCTAAATATTTCAGAAAAATAGTTTATTCCGACGTTGATCAGTTTGATGTGAGTTAGAGTCATGAAATATCTTTAGTTTTAATATAGTTTAACTGAATGTAATAACCTAGCTGCTAAATTAGCTCTTCTGCTGTTAACTGAGGGAATTTAAACTTTCAGGATTTTTACGTAAATAAACCGAACCGAACTGAAGCGGATCCAGCTCCTACCTTCAGCGGTAAGTACATTTAATTTAAACCCGAATGCTGGAGCTAATTTAAAGCGTCCTGTCAGTTTCTGAATGTTGATGTTTCTGTTTGGTGAAACAGAGAGGGATGGAAGTGAAACTTTACAGGAGCAGAGGTAAATAAAATAGTAAAACAAAAGGCAGAGGACGCTAGGGACTGGGATCTAAGGTCCAAAGATTCTGGAAAAGAGGCAATGTCATTTTATTATTATAAAATATTTCATCAACAAGGTAATTTAAAGAGTTTTACATGATTAGAAGGAAAATAAAACAAGAAACAAGCACACACAAAAAACACATGACACAGCAGGCAAGAGGTTGAAAAACAGACACAGATTATGATGCTCCGCTACTCACCAGATCAGCTCTAACCAGGTAGGTTTCAGCCTGGTTTTGAAAGGACTCGATGTTTCGGCTGGTTTTCAGTGTTCTGGAAGTCCATAGAAACTGAATTCTGCTTCTACGTGTTTGGTTCTGGTTCTGGATGCAGATCAGAACCTTCAGCAGCAGCTCTTTAATTCATTCAGTGATTTATGAACCAACAGAGAGATTTAAACAGGCGGAGAAGAGCAAGAATAATTGTTGCTTTAAATTAAGAACCTTTTATCCGTTTAATGTTATAAAGCTGCTATGTCATCACCCGGCCCGTATCTGACTAGACTCCAGAACCGGGTCAATTTGGACCTGTCTCAGACCTGATTCTGGTCTAAGCTGGCTGAGTTACCAGTAAAAACAACTGGGCTCTTTTCTGACCAATCAGAATGCGGCCTCCTCCTGCCAGACAGGAGTTCAGCCTGTGGTAACCTTCTGTTTGTCTCAGAGGGACCAAGACGACGACGATGATGATCTCTCAGCTCTTCATCTTGTCCTCCAAGGGCGACCATCTCATCTACAAGGACTGTATCCTTCTGACCCGGTTAGTTCCAGGTCCTGGTTATGGTTCTGGGTCTGGATTTGGTTCTGGTCAGCCTGGCATCAGCCAATCAGAGTCCAGCTTTATTTCAACACTTGACTCTGAGACTCAGACCGTGGAGAGGCAGGAAGTGATGTCATTGACGTTTTCTATGAGAAGGTCACAGCGCTGACGGGAGACCAGCCGCCCGTTGTCATGGTAACGCTGCCATCCCTCTCTCTCTCTCTCTCCCTCTATCCCTCCATCTGATCCTCTGTTTTCCTGCAGAGCCACAAAGACCTCCACTTCGTCCACATCAGGCAGGGCGGTCTCTACTGGGTTGCCACAACGACAGCTGATTCCTCTCCATTCAGCATAATCGAGTTCCTGAACAGGTTGGTGTTGGTTCGCCCCCAGCTGCTGACCCATCGGCAGGTGGTGACCTCTGACCTCTGCCCCAGGCTCAGCGGTCTGGTGAAGGATTACTGCGGCAGCCTGTCAGAGAAGGCCATTCAGATGAACTTCGCCCTGATCTACGAGCTGCTGGACGAGGTGCTGGTGAGTCTGTGGCCACAGGGGCATCTCTGCTGTTGGTTTGATGATACATAAGATCAACCTACATAAGAAGAACCACAGACAACGTATATGAGTTTTCAACCAAGCTTTCATGAAAGGAGAAATCGCAATGTACAGCTCCTGCGAACCATTCATTACGGGTTCTGCCGAACTTCCGCTGGAGCTTGTCTTTTATTTTCACTCAAGGGAGAGATAAGAATGAAAGCAAGTTTTGTCTCTGCAAACTGAGCCAGAGCCCGAGCTCCGCCCACATGTACAGAGCGCTTTGGGTTACTGTTACTCATAGTAACAACTTATTTAACTGAAAATGTTTTAAGAATGTCAATAAATATGAAAAATACAAAAGTTAAAAACTTGATCAGTCTCTCTGTTGGAATAATCAGAATTATTTTACTGTTGTAGACAGAAAAAGAGCAACAACTTTGTTTTAATGAGAAACATGAAAACTGGTAAATATTGAAGCAGCAGAGACCCAAGAAAGATATCCGTGTCCGTCTGTCCATCTGTCCTGCTCTAGACATGAATCGCTGTGTCAGTCTGAATAATCATTTAGCTCCATGTGAAAGCGTTCAGGCTGTGACTCCATGTCTCCAGGACTACGGCTATGTCCAGATGACATCATCAGATGTCCTGAAGAACTTCATCCAATCAGAGGCCGTCTCCTCCAAACCCTTCAGCCTGTTCGACCTAAGCAATGTGGGACTGGTACGTATCGCCCCCTACTGGGGCCCCGAGTCAATACCTCCCTCATAGCCGGGCCCTGGTCAGAACCTGGTCAGAACCACATCAGGCTCTGATTCCATCAGCAGAGGTTCTGCTCCTCAGGTCCAGCAGTCTGGGCTGAGTTGGACCAACATCTCCAACTCGTTGTTCTGGTCCAGGTTCCAGGTGAAGCCAAGCTTATCTGGTAGAATCTGGACCTGTGGTGCTGGTTCTGATGGTTCTGGTTGTTGTCTTTTGCAGTTTGGAGCGGAAACCCAGCAGAATAAAGTTGCTCCCAGTTCTGCTGCCACCAGACCGATCCAGTCCAGCAGAGACCCGGTACCAGCACTCTGGCTGTGTTTGACCAGAACCGGACTGCTGGTTCTGGTCACTGACGTGGTTCTGTTGTTCTCCAGGGAGGGAAGAGCGAGATCTTTGTGGACGTGATTGAGAAGATGTCGGTGGTGATTGGCTCCAACGTGAGTTCAGTCCAGGTTCTCCACCACCAGTGATAGCCAGAACCAGAACCGCAGCCTGGAGGTTCTGGAGGTCCAGACTCAGAAACAGAACCCAACAAACCCGGTTTTGAAGTCCATCAGAACCTGATGGTGTCATTCAGAGTCTCAGTGGAGACGTTCTGGACTTATCTGGAGATGAACTGGACTTTCTGTTCTCCAGCTGTCAGAACCTGAACGGTTCTGCTGGTTCTGTTGATCCATGACCCGAATCTTCAGCTGCAGGCTGAGCTGTCTGTGTTCTGACCCACAGGGGGTTCTGATGAAGGCCGACATTGAGGGAGAGGTCCGAGTCAAGTGCTACATGCCGAGCTGCTCCGGTGAGTCTTAAGAACCAGAACCGTGTGTTACTGGGACACCTGTAACACGTGTTACAGGTGTCCCAGGTAACACCTGGTGTCCCTGATGTTACCTGGGACACCAGTAACACCTGGTCCCAGTAGCACCAAGTGTTCCTCTGTCTCCCAGAGATGCGGATCGGTCTGAACGAGGAGTTCAGTGTGGGCAAATCCCAGCTCCGAGGTAAGACCCATCCCCTGACCTCTGACCCCTGACCTGTCCAGTAGCAGGCTCTGTCCACTCAAAGGTTCTGACCCGTCCAGGTTACGGCGCCGCTGTCCGGGTCGATGAGTGCAGCTTCCACCAGTCGGTCCAGCTGGACGAGTTCCACAGCCACCGGATCCTCAGACTATGTCCCAGCCAGGGAGAGGTGACCTCTGACCCCATCATCACTGAGCTCTTCATCCTCTGATGACCTCACTGACCCCTCCTCTTCCTTCTCCAGCACGCAGTGATGCAGTACCGGCTGAGTGACGAGCTGCCGTCAGCGCCACCGTTCCGCCTCTTCCCCAGTGTGGAGAGGGACTCAGCAGGACGGTAAGCCCCGCCCCCTCAGGGATTCTGGTTCTGGTTCTGGTTCTAGTCTTCATCAGACTGAAGAACTGTTAGATTTCACCAGCAGGGGGCAGCATCACCATCACTTCTGGATCCTCCAAGATTCTGCTTTTCCTCATTTTACCAAACAAATATTTTATTATTCTCCATCTGACCTTTGACCTTATCCTCATTCTATACCTATGGTGATATCACTTCCTGAGTTCTTGATGAAGCATTTCCAGAATATTAAAGCTGCTCAGCCTGTTTACAACTGGCTGTTCCTATCAGGGCATCTCCATGGTAACAGTGAACTGCCACCCGGGAGCTCAGGTCCCTGCAGATGAAGCTACTCTCTGATTGGCTGCTCTAATGAAGGTGTTGTTGTCCTCCTCAGGCTGCTGATGTACCTGAAGCTGCGTTGCGACCTTCCGCCCAAGAGGTCAGTCTCCCTGCTTCCTGAGGGGGCGGGGCCAGCGGCTCAGATGGAGCACACCTGCTGCTCTGCATCACTCGGCTCCCTGAGCGCAGCTGGAAATGGCTTGTTTGTTCAGGAGGAAATTGATCTGGGTTCTGTTGGTTCTGGTTGGATCAGTGGCAGTACCCAGGCCACTGACCCGCTCTGACCAGAACCAGGCCGGCCTGCTGCCACACCCTGCAGCCACTGCTCTGGTTCAACATGCAAATCAGGGCAGAGTGGCTGCAGCTCACCTGGCGGGTTGCTAGGAGACCACAGGTAGCCGGGCTCCTGCTGGGTTCCTGCCTGAGGAGCAGCAGTTTCTGGATCTCCTGGTTCTGAACCGTTTGGTTGTACCTGAGCAGGCCTGGTTCTGATCCTGGCTCCGCTGATGGAGCTCAGTGACCCGGTTCTGATTCAATTCCGATTTGGTTCTGACCCTGTTCTCACCCATAGCTCAGCAGGACATCAGTGCTGCTTTTTCTGCATTTTCGTTTTGAGTTTTGCTCACTAATTCAGGTTCAGATCATCTCCTGCCTCTGGTTCACAAACAGAAACCAGCTGCATAAACTATAAAATAACAGAAGAATCAAAGATTAATATAGAACAAGAACCCGGTCAAAACTGACTCAAAAGTAACCGGTTCTACCATCCAGCAGGACAGGTCACATCTACATCCATTCATGGGTTAGAATGGCCTAGTCGAAGTACGAACCTGGATCTAAGTGAAAATATCTTGTAATTATGTGAAAAAATTCATATGGTGTGAATAACTTTCATAAATGTAATTAATTTAAATTATTTGGTTTAATTGCCCTTTGGGAAAGTATTAATATTATTAATAAAGTATTTTTGAATTTGAATTAAATTGAAGGTCAGGATTTGTGAAAACATTTCAGTTCAGGTTCCTTCATGGTGGAAGAAAAACTGTCCATCTAATCCAACAGATTATCTACCTTAGATTACACAGGAACAAATCAATAGGTTCACAACTGCAACTACATACACTATAGTAAGTTACTGTAACAGGAAGTAGAAGTCACTGTAACAGGAAGATGGAGCACAATGATGATGATGATGACATCACCTTCTTCTCTTTGTAGCACTGCCATCAACCTCTCCGCCTCCATCCCGGTTCCTAGAGGTGCTGTGAGGTGAGCGTTGCCATGGAAGTTCTGATTTGACTGTGGTTCTGGTGTTTGGCTTCCGACCTGATTTGGTTTGTAAAGTCGGATGGAAATAAGGAGCCAGCATCCGTTCCTGATGGATGGTTCTGGTTCTGATCCGATGGAAGAACCAGAACTTGTCTGGGCCATGGATGGATGCTGACCCCATGGTGACTCCATGGTGACCTATGACCCCTGTGACCTCTGTGTTTCTTCTCCCCAGTCTGTCCCAGGAGCTCAGCAGTCCAGATCAGAGCGCGGAGCTGCAGCTGCAGAACAGAACTGTGTTCTGGAAAATCCCGCGGTTCTGTGGAGGAACCCAGCTGTCCGCCCTGTTCAAGGTGACCCGGTTCTGTGCTCTCTACCTGCTGGTACCAGAACCTGCTGGTCCACAACCATGTGTCCAATTTTTGACCCAGTTCTGGAATGATCTGCTCCATATTTTCAATCATCATCAGAGCAGATGGGTTCTGGACAGGTCTGGTTCTGGACCAGTCTGGTTCTAGACAAACCCGTCTCGTTCTGGACCAGTCTGGTTCTGGGCTGACAGCGCATGGTGTCAGCAACAGAACCGCTGATTCTGTCCTTTCCTCTGTCGCCAGCTGGACGTTCCTGGTCTGAGCTCCGCCTCCTTGCTGGAGGTCGGTCCGGTCGGGCTCAGCTTTGAGCTGCCTAAGTGGACCGGAACCGGACTGCAGATCCGCTTCCTGCGCCTGTCTCCCGTCCATCCCGGCCCGTCTCAGCGCTGGGTCCGATACGTCACGCACTCCGACTCCTACATCATCCGGATCTGACCCAGTTCTGAACCGGCTGGACCTGGTCTGAATCTCTGGAAATTCAGTTCTGTTGGAGCTTTTAAAGCAGAACTCTGAGCCTAGAACCAGGAGGAAGTTCTGTGCTGATTCAGCCTGATCACGCTCACTGACCCGTTCCACTTCTGCTTCAGAACTTCCTGCTGATAATGATTCACCAGCCGACCTGGACCAGTGTGGCGCTGAAGGTTAAGCCCAGCTGCGGCCCGGCCCGACTCGCTGGGCTCGTCCCTTCCTCTGGGGTCCCACAGGAAGGCCCGCGGTTCTGATCCAGAACAGCGACAGGAAGCGGAGGAGGCTGCAGAGACAGCAGTAACTGGGTCGGCTCTGGACTTCCTGATGGAAACAGTTCTGACAGGCCCGGTTCTGAGCAGCACCTCCATAACATGTTGCTGCTCTGCTCCTGGTCAGGACAGAATCAGAACCGGTCCAGAACTCCTCTGACCCACCCTGAGGTGATAGTTATCGCAGGAAAAGTTCTCCTTCGAGTTCTGTGATTTGAATAAGTTACTCTGATTTGCACTTATGCTAATCAGCTAATAGCACAGCTAATTATCTATGGATAAATTCTGAAACACTTATTTCCTTGGATGTTTTCTAAGATTTCAGTTGAATAAAGTTTGACATCTGGGTTGAAGTTTTAGTTTTTGACTGTTAAAATTCTTCAAAAAGTTAGACGTTATAGTCATGCTCTTATTTTGAAGTCTGTGGACACAGCAGTTTAAAATCTGCTGAAGTCCTGGTGCTTTCTGACTGAACCCTACCGCGGTCAGTTAGGCTAAACTAGCAACAGCGTTAGCAACAACTGTGAAACTTAAACATGGTATAACTCATGTCACTGACACTTGGGGCATTTCAATATGACTGAATTTAGTGCTTTAGCATTAGCTTCTGCTAATTACTGTGTTGGTATACTTACTTAGCGTTAGCAGAACTAATATTTATGATTAGTACTTTAGGGTTAGCGTAGCTAGGTTTGTAGTTAGCGGTCCTACCACTGAGTTAATGTCCTACCTTAGAGGATAATAGAAGCATCCATACAGGGTGACCTCTGACCTCTGGAGGGAGCCTAATCTCCTTACCTGCTCTGTTAACAGAACTCTGAGGAGATTTCAGATCCATAACTGAAACAATAACAGAAATATTATTTTGATCAGTTTCACTTCCTGCCAGATGTTGAAGCTTCCAGATGTTTTTCCATGAAGACTTCCAGCTGTGAGCCCAGCCTCTTCCTCCTCTCCCTCCTCTTCCTCAGCCTCTGGGCCGTGTGCAGAGCCGACCAGAGCTCCTGCAGCTGAGTGAACATGTTCTGCTGATTAACATCTTGTTCTACTCAGTGGACCACAGGATGGAGCCGGGTTCTACTGGGACCGGCTGGAACACGTCAGCACCAAGAGTAGCCAGGATCTGGACCCAGACTGAGATTCTGGTCAGGACTCAGAACCAGAATCTCGACAAGGATCGAGGTTCTGGATGAGCTTGAATCAGTTCTGACCCAGAACCAGGAAGTTTTCAGTTTTGTTTTCATGTTAAGAATTTTAGTTTCAGTTTCTATGGCTTCTTATTAAATATTAGCATAAACTAAAAACAAAACACCTTCCTGCTGAGTCATCCTCTCTTCTACTGCTGTAGAAAAGTTTCACAGCCAGATGAACTTCGGACTTTCATGATAATTAATGTTCATCAATAAATCATGGAGTTTTGGTTTTGATCTGGGAACCAGCTAACCGGGATCGGCCCAGTTCTGCTGGTTCTGACCTCAGATAAGCAGAAGGAAGCGGGTCAGCACCACAGACCTGCTGCCTCAGCTGTTCTGGGGAATCAACAACTGGCTGGACTGAACCGGTCCTGGGTCAGAAGAACATGGCCAGCGCAGAGTTCAGCTGGACTCACCGGTCCCGGTTCTGAACCGGTCCCAGCTTGTGGATATTTCCTCTTTAATAAATGAGCTTTTATGCTTCTGACTCATTGAAATTATTTTATTTTCAACTATTAGTTTATTTTCATTTTTATTTTTAACAGTTCTTCAGAAACTTGTCAGGCAGCTTCAGACTGATCATGTAAAAACTAAAACAGGTGAGTGAGGGAGAAATTATGCATGCATATTTATCAAAATATTATCAATATTTGTTATCTTTATTTACATAAAGTTAGAGCCCTGAACAGGTCCAGGTTCAGATCACGATCCTGAATCGGTTCTGGTTCTGAACCGGTTTTGATCTTCTGGTTCTGAACCGGTTCTGGTTCTGCTCCCGGCCCGGTTCCTCTCGGATGAATCCTGATCTGTTGAACGTTTCACGCATCGTGTTGACATGTTGGAGGACTCCGCGTTGCGCAATCTGCAGTCTGCGCGCGCACACACACGCACGCAGACGCAGGTTTGTGTTCCCGCATCCCCCGTCCTCCTCCTCCTTCTCCTCATCTGGACCGAGTCCTTCACGAACCTTAAATCCGAGTTGTAACCTTCGCAGTTGCGGTGAAAGTACGTTGGTCCTCGGTAGTGCGGGTTAACGGCGCGCTTGGTCCTCACAGACACAGCAAGCCCGCTCTCACACACGCAGCCGTTGCGGAAGCTCGGAGCAGCCGAGGCGGCGCTAAAACCTATTAGCATACTAACCAGTTCTGGGTGGATGGACGGCTGAACGGAACCTCCCGGACCGAACCGACACCGCCTGACAACCAACAACACTCCGCCGGCTCAGGCCTCATTTTGTCGGGATTCTGCTGCCGTCCGCCTGCCGAGGAGATGGGGGACAAGGCGGGCACCAGGTAGGGCTGTTAGCCGCTGTTAGCTGCGGTTCTGACGGGCTGAGCTAGCGTTAGCAGCCGCTCTGCTGGTTCTGGACTGGGGAGCTGGGCCAGGCGGGACCGGCGGGTTTAACTGCTTTATTGAAAGGGGGTACCCCAACCAGGGCGAACAGAACCCTCGGGGCTCGGTTCGGATCTGTTCCCCCTGAGGACACCAAGGCTGCGGGCGAAGTTAGCCCCGCAGCAGGGTGGGGTTATCGGGGCAGCCCAGGCTCCAGAACCGGTCTGACCAGAGCCACTGCTCTGGGACTGGAACAGGTTAGGGTCGTGGGTGAAAAACACGACTCCAGCATGAAGACAGGTGGGCGGAACGGACCCTGGAAATCCTGGAGTTTCACGGAGATTTCCGTCCAGGGAACACACCGAGCTACTCCGGTTAAATATCAGCCTGGTTCTGGGTCCACCTGCTGGTTCCGACCCAGCTGGAGGAGCGGGTCGGCCCGGGTTCAGTCACTGGCCTGAAGCCAGTAAACAGGAAGCCAGCCTGACGGCCTTCTGGTTCCTGCAGACACCTGAAAGGCTGTAGTTTGTTGTGTGTTTTCATCAGAACCAGAATCAGGCCGGTGGAGCCCACTAACCTGCTGCAGAACCTGTTGCATGTGGATCCAGTCGAACCGAGAACTCTGAGTCCCAGTTTCACATCCTGGTTTTAGGAGTTTCCGGGTCACCTTCCATGGAGACCCAGGATTCAGGTCAGGTGTTGCTGTGGGGTAGACCAGGCCCCAGTAGCAGTTGGTGTTACAGTGACTCTTTGAGGCCTCTGACTGCATACAGTTGCCTCGTGCTAACAGCTGATGCTCCTCAATAACCTGTCCAGGATGACATTTGGTTGGGAAGTCGTTGCTTAGTGACCACGTGAACTCAAAGTCTCCCAGAACAGGTCCCATCATGATCCAGTTGATCCCATCAGAACCAGTCAGGAACCTATCGGGTTCTGATGTTCTGTTTGCTGCTTTAAGGATCCACCAGCTGGTTCTGTGTTCGTTCACTCTGGTTTCCATGATAGCAGTCCTGTTCTGCTGATTCCAGAACCGATATGGGTCGGGCAGCAGTCCGGCCCAGATAGTTTGTTTAGGAAATCTTCAGTTTTCCATTTTGGAAACGTTTCAACTTCCTGAATCGCTGTTCAGCCACTTCCTGTCAGGAAGCGGCTGGCAGGGCAGGAAGTGAGGAGCCAACATGGCCGCCTGCTGCAGGGGGAGAGTTCTGGTTCTGCTGCAGCCGAGTCCACAAAGACTCACCAGGGGGAGCAGGCTGGTTCTGGTTCTGCTGCAAGTTCTGGTTTTGATTCTGATTTAGTGTTTCCTGCTTCAGTCCAGCTGGTTCCAGTTCACACAGAGAAACCCAGAACATTCAGAATACTGAGACTGGAGTCAGGGTTTTGTTGCCGGTTCTGGTGACACTCTGTGCTGAAGCCAAAGGCTGGGTGGGTCTTGGTGGTTCTGGTTCTGGTGATCAAACAGAACCCAGTTTGGACCAAAACTAGAGGTGCAGACTAGGCCAGAGGAGCCTCTGATTCTGTAGAACCTGGCTGGTTCTGGGTCACATCATCAGAACCAGCCCACAGCACCATCCTTTCACCGCCGTCTTCCCGTCTGTTCATTTGATTTCTAGAGAGAAGAGGCTTTCAGGATTGTGACCTCTGACCTTTGTCCTACCTGTAGAGGCTGATATGGAGCTTGTTTCTCTGAGCTTCCTGCTCTGTCCTTTGACCCCAAGCTGACCCTGCTGAACCAGGAGCCTTTCTTCAGGTTCCTTCAGATAGAACCAGAATCAACTTCTCCTCCTCGTCGTCTTCCTCCTGCCAGCTGGCGTTTTCCCAGCAGGCCATGCTGCAGCAGGTGGAAGTGATTCCCAGGAGGAGCTTCAGTCTGTAAACACAGCGACATCAGCAGCTGAGCCAGAACAAGAACTCGGTCCAGTCTGGGTCTGATTCATTAATACTGAATAATAAACAGGAGATAAAGGTAAAAAAAGTCAACCAGATTAACAGAACCTGAGATGGTGGGTCGGCTGAACCGTTGGACCGGAATTCTCCTAGAATCAGAACCTGTTGATCACACCACTGTGGAGCTGCTCCAAACACGTCACTGATTCTGATGGTTCTGGAGGTCCAGACGGTTCTAGAGGTCCAGCAGCTTGTTATTGTGTCAGAGGTAGAGCAACCTGCTACTTCCTGTTTGGTGGTTGTGGTTCTGATGGTGGCAGGAAGTGAGCGTTGGACCCGATCAGAGTATAAATGACAACTTCCTGAAGTTGTGACGGGCCTGGACCCGGACATCCAGAACAGTACACAGGCTGTTCTGGTTCTGCTCACATCCCATAGGGTCCCATTAGGCTCTGGACTTTGACTAGGCCTCTGACTCTTCCAGAGGCAGTTGTTTAGAGAAGCTGCTGCTGTCATCAACCACTTCCTGCTGACTGCACACCAACAGGAAGTTCACACACACACATACTTCCTGTGGCTGCTGTCGCAACCCACCTGCAACCTGTCAGAACCACTTAGAACCCCATTCTGGACCAGTGGTCCCGTGCAGAACCACTGGCCCTTTCAAACACCTTTCAGAACCAGCAGCTTGTCTCGGACCCAGACTAACTTTCTTCTTCTTTTCCTCTTCCTCCTCAGAGTCTTCAAGAAGTCCAGTCCGAACTGCAAGGTGAGTTCTGCTGAGTCCGGTCTCTGGTGGCCGGACTCGGGTTCTGTTCAGTGGTTCAGGATCCACTCAGGGATGCTGATGAACTAAAACTGGATCAGAAACAGGAAGTGAGCTATAAAGCCTGACAGAGGGGGAACAGCGCCTCCATGTGGTTAACATGGACCTTACAGATTCTGATGGAGACCGGTCCATCAGAACCTTCATGGGTCAGTACAAAACAATAACCCAGTCAGACAGTAGAGCCAGGTCCGGTTCAGACTGAATCAGGACAAAACCGTGGCAGGCTGTAGGAGGAGGTTCTGTTCCTGGAGGAACCCGGGTTCTGAACACAGACACAACAGAACCTCCAGAACCTAATGAACAGTTTAGAGAGCTGATCTCAATGTCACTGACAGAACCAATGAGAACCTGGTCCAGTTTCTGGTTCTGCTTTTAACTGGACCTCCTGGTTCTGACCCGCAGCTCACAGTCTACCTGGGGAAGCGGGACTTTGTGGACCACCTGGACCACGTGGACCCAGTAGGTGAGTCCCGACCTCCAGAACCCTCAGATGTTTGACCAGAACTCGGTTCTGGACACCAACTGATGGGTGTTTTCCTCCCAGATGGAGTGATCCTGGTGGACCCGGAGTACCTGAAGGACAGGAAAGGTGAGCCGGACCTCAGAACCGTCATTGGGTTCTGTTGGAACCACTCCTGAAGCTGGAGAGTTTTTGTCCTTCAGCCAGACGGGTCGGTTCTACAGTGTGTCAGACCCAGCAGAACCCAGAATGAAGGTCCAGTCAGAAGCTCTGGGTCTGAACCCTGACTCCGGAACCTGGATCTGGTGGGTCCCGTTGACCCTGTTGACCTGTACTCCTCCTCTTCTTTCTACAGTCTTCGTCACGCTGACCTGCGCCTTCCGGTACGGCCGGGAGGACCTGGACGTCCTGGGCCTGTCCTTCCGGAAGGACCTGTACATCTCTACCTTCCAGGTGAGACGCTCCGCCACGAGGAACCGCCGGCTCAGACCGACACCAGAACCACGGCTCTTTTAGGAGGATACAGAACCCACGAATCCGTCAGCTATAAACGCCGGGTTCCCCCTGACACCCTGCTGAGCCCGGTGGGAGGGCGCTAGGGCAGTCATCCAGCAGCCTGCTGTTTTTGAGTTGAAAAACTTTTGAAGTTGACAGAAAATGACAAAATATCACAAGGTAATTATGTGTTATTGGAAAACATTAATAATACCTAAACATCGACTATAAAATATTTAAAAAGCCAAACATTAAAAAAAAATCCTGAAATAAATAAACAAGCTATGCCTATCCTGGTGGGGGCAAAAGGAAAGCCTGGTGGCCCGCCAGGCTTATAATACACTGGGGGAATCCTTGAAACGCCTCAACACCTGATTCCCCAGCGCTCAACACAAACTTCCAACAGTGTGACTACAACCCAGCTTTTAGAGTTCTGACTGAGAAATGGTTCCTCAGTCATCTATGAGGAACCATTTCAGGAGAATACACCTCTGTCTGCTATAAACGGCATAATTCTTGCTTGGCCTGTACATGCACAGCACATACTTTCAAAAGTGCAACTATAACTGTAGAGCCCTGATTAGACCCCTTAGATCCTGGTAGAGACCCATAGAGTCTCTGTAGAGTCCTGTTGAGGCCCCTGCAAATTAGTGCAGCCCCATAGAACCCAGTAGAGCCCTGTAGAACCATCCACCTGCAGCTAAATGCTGATCAATGACAAGCTTTCTCATGTCGTGTTCTTCAGGCGTTCCCTCCTGTTCCTGAGGAGAAGAAAGCCAACAGCCGGCTGCAGGAGCGCCTGCTGAAGAAGCTGGGCCAGCATGCCCATCCTTTCTACTTCACAGTGAGTCCTTTCTACCACTACAGCTCTACCTAACTCTAGAATGGTTGTTAGAATCTGCTGAAGCTGATGGGTTTCAGTGGAGCTAAGGTTCTGGTCCTTTGGTTCCTCCATCCAGCTGTGTCTGTTTATCTGCTGAACTAGATGATAGCAGAGCCTTGGTTCTGCTCAGCATCACGGAGGCCTGAACAGAACCGGGTGCAGGTTCTTATCTAAAGGAAGTGACTCAGTGATTCACTCGCTTCCTGCTTCGCGCCTCTGCAACCAGTTTCCTCTGCAGCGCGGCATTGTTGTACTCCAGGTGACCCTCTGGCCACACTAAGACCTACAACTGTGGAAAACTTCTAGAAATTACCTTTGACCTTGGAGGAAACGGTGAAAGCTGCTTTCTGATTCTGCTGCTCCCAGATCAGGGTCCAGGAGGGACACCCGGGGCCCTAGAGGGCCTCCTGGTCTTTTCAGAACAGAAGAGTCTCCAGAGCTCCGGTCTGCAAAGCAGCACTGATATTCATCAGATCTGGGTCTCTAGTTTATAATTTATAGAGATTAAAGTGTTAATCTCACTGCAGACAGTGAGCCATGACCTCTGACCCAGGGTTTAAATGAGAGATGAGTGAATGCATCCCATAATAACCAGCAGTCTATATAGCGCTTAACATTGATGATGATGATGATGGTTTAAACTATGATGCTTACTGTATTCCAGATTCCTCAGAACCTGCCATGTTCGGTCACCCTGCAGCCCGGACCAGAGGACACTGGGAAGGTAACAGCTCACCAATAATCACCAATATTCATCATTGATCAACAGTAGAGCTGAGTGTCTGGCTCATGTCTGAGGGAACCAGCACCTGGACTCTAACTGGACCACTCCAGAACCTTAATGTTGATCAGGTTAAAAGACGACTTCAGGGGTATGAATTATTCTGAGCCTAGCTGTAGTAGAGGAAGCAGATCATCAGATAAATCAGCTGGACTGGCCCGGTTCCACTGGACTGGTCTGGCAAGTAAGCCAGTCAGTCAGCATTAGTCCATCCTGGTTCTGCTGGTTCTGAAGTGAACCCGGTCTGTCCTCCTTGTAGGCTTGCGGTGTGGACTTTGAGATCAGAGCGTTCTGTGCCAAGTCCATAGAGGAGAAGATCCACAAGAGGTGAGTTCAGAGCAGCAGTTCCACCCTGACACCACCAGGTGGTGCACTTCCATCCCACCAGAGTTCCCATCGCTTCCAGTGTGCCCAGTGCTCCCATTGTGCTGTGTGTCTCAGGAACTCGGTGCGCCTGGTGATCAGGAAGGTCCAGTATGCCCCGGAGAAGCCGGGCCCTCAGCCCATGGTGGAGACGACCCGCAGCTTCCTGATGTCGGACCGCTCCCTGCACCTGGAGGCGTCGCTGGATAAGGAGGTACTGCTGCTGCTTTGTCATCCTCCTCTTCGTCGCTCACCTCACCGCTGTCCTCAACCAGGACTCTGTTTCCCATCATGCAGCTGTACTACCATGGAGAGCCCATCAGCGTGAACGTTCACGTCACCAACAACTCCACCAAGACGGTGAAGAGAGTCAAGATCTCAGGTCTTCCTTCTCCTCCTCTTTTATCCTCCTCTTCTTCATTTGTGCTCAGTGGGACCAGAAAGTTCTAAAGAACCCATTGATGTCACACTCTCTCTCTCTCCGCAGTGCGCCAATACGCCGACATCTGCCTGTTCAGCACTGCCCAGTATAAATGCCCAGTGGCCCAGCTGGAGGCAGAGTGAGTCTCAGTTCAACCACAGCTAACACGTAATGATGACGATGATGATGATAATAATGACTTCAGGCTTTCTGCCATAAACCTGTTTGAAGATCAACTGGTTCACATACCAGCTAGAAACTGGTCTAAACTAGTTTGAGATAGGTTAAGCTAGTTTGGACCAGTTTTAGTTGGTGTAAACCAGTCTGAACTGGTATAAGCTGGGTGAACCAGTTACAGTTGTTTTGAACTGGTTTAAGGTAGTTGAATCACTTAAACCGGTTCACGTCTGTTCACATGGTGTTTTAGCTTTACGCCAGAATAGAAACTGGTTTGAACAGGAACTCTGAGACTAACGCCAGCCTGTGGTTTCCATAGCGACCAGGTATCGTCCAGCTCCACCTTCTGTAAGGTGTACACTCTGACTCCAACGCTGGACAAGAACCGGGAGAAGAGAGGCCTGGCTCTGGACGGGAAGCTGAAGCACGAAGACACCAACCTGGCCTCCTCCACCATGTAACACACACACACACACACACTCCATCATTGACTTTCATTCATTTCTTCAGCCTGACCCTAAGCAAAAGTCATTTCACACCTTAGCCCTAAACCCTAACCTCTGACCCAAAAACAGCGTTTCCCCTCATGGGGACCAAGGAGCAGAGGTCCCCACAGGGACACAAAAACCTGATTCTCTCTCTCTCACACACACACACACGCGCACATACACACGCACATACATACTTGCTCTCTGCTATGGTCATATAAACTCCTCTTCCTCCTCTTCTTCAGAGTGAAGGACGTGACCAACAAGGAAGTTCTGGGCATCCTGGTGTCCTACAGGGTCAAGGTCAAGCTGGTGGTGTCACGTGGAGGGTAAGACACTTCCTGCTCCACTTCCTGTTTTCTTATTTGTCACATTGGAAAGAAAAACCACAGTCAGTTCCCATGGCAACAAGCCCCTTATGGCCAATCAGAGCTCTGCGGGTCAGTTTCAGGGCTGCTATTGGATGCACTATTCAATTTATTAGCTTCAGTAACAGACTGGACCCGTCACAATAAAAGCCTGCAGCCAGTTGACTGAGCAGTGATCCCAGTTAGTGGCTACTGTTCTGGTTCCACTCGGTTCCAGCAGCTTCCTGTCTGTCCTGCAGGGACGTGTCGGTGGAGCTGCCCTTCATCCTGATGCATCCCAAACCAGTGGAGCCGCCTGCGTCCCGCCCACAGTCAGGTGAGACATGCCGGCACTTGCCCTCAACCCATTTCCATGGCAACCTCCACCACTCACCCTGTCTCTGGTTGCAGCCGTGCCGGATTCGGACCCGCCTATCGACACCAACCTCATCGAGTTTGACACCAAGTGAGTCACCGACGGGTCTGATCAGCTGCTGGCTCTGGTTCTGGTTCTGACTGTCTGTCCATCTCGTCCTCTCAGCAGCGTCTCCCAGGACGACGACTTCGTCTTCGAGGACTTTGCCCGCCTGCGCCTCAAAGGCGTCGTGGATGACAAAGATGAGGACTGCTAGGAGGATGCCTCACGCTTGCTTCAACACACACTGATACACACACACACTCTGATCCACACACACACACACACACTGATGCACACTGACACGCTTCATCACCTTACATTCCCCAGCAGGGGGCGGGTGAGAGCTGGACTGCATTGAGGCTCAGTGGTTCTTCTCCTGTTTCAACTCCTTAACCCCCGTAAGCCCTCCTCCTTTTCTTCAGTGGGCGGGGCTTAGAGGTGACTACTTCCTGTTAGGTCTCCCTGAACGTGGATTGGTTTTGTCTCAAACCAGCGTCCCCCTGTCCTCTGTGCTGCTCCAGTTCAGCTTCATACTGGGAACCAGTACAACCAGTCACTCAGGCAGCAGGAGCCAATGGTCAGCCTGTAGTTGAGTAGAGATCTGCTGCCACCTGGTGGCTAATCCGAATCACTGATGTTCTGTTGGTGTCTCAAGTTCAGGAGTCAGAATCCGGTTCCTCCCAGTCCCATGATCAACACCAGCGTTCCCAGTCCTATTCCACTCCACATGAACTGGCTGAACCGGTCCGGTCCTGTCCGGTCTGGTACAGCTCCTGGTGGTGGCTTATTGAAGGAAGTGGAGGTTCTTCCTGATGGTGCCGATCAGAACCAGAACTAACTTCACTTGTTCCTGTTTTTGGAGGAGAATCTAAAAGGTTCAGATGTTCAACTTAAACGAGTTTGGAACCTGAAGAGTTCTGGTCCTTTAGAATATTGTCCCCTTTTCAGCACCAAATGTTTTGGGTTTTCGGGTTGGAGATGAGGTTCTGTCAGAACCTAGACGTTTGTTCTGCAGCTGAATCAGGGTAGTTGAGTTGTTTATAGACAGAACCGGTTCTGATCTGATTGGGTTCCTCCAGCTAGACCTGAGCCTCCATCAGTCAGTTCTCCTGTCGCCCTGCCACACCAACCTGTTCAGAACCGAGCCCCTCTCAGCCGGTCCTCCGAGCCGCCCGTCCGGCCTCGTTCACCAAGAAGAAGAAGAAGGTTTTTTTTTGTTCCCACGCCGTGCTGTGAATCGTTGGAGCTGTGATTCTGTCCTGGTTTCGTCGTGCTCTGTGGGGTTCCTTCGCTCTACGTGTAAACAGTGCCACCCCCTGGCCGCCGCAATGCCCTGGGCCGCCGCCACGCCCTAGGCTGCCAACGCCGCCCTCTGGGCCGATGCTGCCCTCTGGGCTGCCGCCATGCTTATGTCTATACAACAGAGAAGTGATCTGGAAACATAGAGTTCTTCTTCTATTATTATTATTATTATTATTATTATTATTATTATGCTTCTGATTATTATTATTATTATGGTGACTTATTACTGCTACTGTATCATCAGCGACCATGATTATCCTCATAATCAGTTCAGAGTCTGTTTGCCATGTATTTTTTATTTTGAGATTTTTATTTAGTTTTCTTTTTATTAAAGTGAAATGAACTAACAGTCTGCCTGTTATTATTGATTATATAGAAATAAGAAACAACTAACAAACAAAAAAGCTAAAAAAAAAATTAAAGTTATACTTAATATCTGAACCATCCATCTTCCGCTTGTCCAGAGTCAGCAGCCTCAGTAAAGAGACCCAGACTTCCCTCTCCCCAGCCGTTCCTAGCAGAGTAACATCGTCCATCCAGTGTGTCCTGGTCTTCCTCTGGGTCTCCTCCCAGTAGGACCTGAACTCCTCACCAGTGAGTCTCCATCCTAGTCAGATGCTGATCCATCTCAACTGGCTCCTCTCAGTGTGAAGGAGCAGTGGCTCTACTCTGTGTCCCTCCTGGATGACTGGGCTTCTCTCTCTAAGAGAGAGTCCAGACACCCTGCAAAGAAAACTCATTTCAGCTGCTTGTATCCATGACCTTGTCCTTTTGTTCATGACCATAGATGAGGGTAAGAACTTAGATTGACCGGTAAATTGAAGACTTCACTTTTTGGCTCAGATCTCTCTTCACCAGAACAGACTGATACAACGCCTGCTTCACTGCAGACGCTTCGTCAATCTGTCTGTTGATCTCCTGCTCCATTTTTCCCTCATTCATGAACCCAGAGATACTTAAACTCCTCCACTTGGGGCAGGACCCCCACCGACCTGGAGAAGGCACTCTAACCTTTTCCGGCTGAAAACCCTCAGTTCTGGAGGCACTGATCCTAATCCCACACTCGGCTCGAACCGCTCCAATGAAAGCTGTAGATCATGACCTGATGAAGCCAATAGGACCACATCATCTGCAAAAAGCAGAGATGGGATCCTAAGGCCACCAAAGCGGATCTCCTCCACACCTTGGCTGGTCTGGAAATTCTGTCCATGAAAGTAATGATCAGAATCGGTGACAAAGGGCAGCCTTGGCGGAGTCCCACTCTGACCAGAAATGAGCCCGACTTACTACTGGCAGCCTGTATCAAAGGCTCTGGTATCCTGGTTCTCCGGGAGGGCTCCCCGAGGGACATGCTCGAATGCCTTCTCCAAGTCCACAAAAGACATGTAGACCGGTTGGGCGAACGTCCAGCACATTGATCTCTGATTAAATTTAAAATGTTGAAAACTAGATTAAAATGCAAAAAATAAGTAAGTAAATCATAAATAAAGTCATGTTTGTTTAGAGCCATCCTCTCTCTGCTGCCCCCTGCTGTTCAGGAAGCTAGTGTCATTGTACAACCCCGGAGCTAGGCTGAACCGATTTTAAAGTGGTTCTAAGCAGCCTCTGGTTCTGGTTCTGTTGGATCCAAGTCATGTGAGGAACATTAGACAGAAAAGCATCACTTCCTGTTGTTCAGTTATTTAAAAGAAAAAGTTAATTATTTTCTTTATTGTGCCGTACAATAAAGTCTAAATTATCTTTTCATAAAGTTTTAGACACATCTAAAGGCTGACGGCCTCTGGGCCTCGATTAACGCAGTTTCATTCACTGCTCTTGATGGTTCATCATAGCAGACAGAAACCCGTGAGAAACTGGGAACCAGTCAGCTCCGTTTAAATGATGCAGAGGCTGACGGCACCAGCAGGGGGCAGCAGAGAACAGCGGATAAACCGGACATAGGAAGACACTAAATCCCCTCATCAGAAAATGTTATTCCTAATTATTATAATAAAATATGTTTATATCACGGCTACAATAGAAACCATCTGGAAGCCAACATGGCTGCTGAGTGTGCCGGTCCAGTTCGGTCGGTCCGCTTTAGAGGTTCCCAGAATATATTTCTACATTTTTAGCATCAGTGGAAAATTATTATTATTATTATTATTATTATTATTATTATTATTATTATTATTATTATTATTATTATTATTATTATTATTATTATTATAGTTGTTTTTGATTTTATTTTCAGAAACAGACTTTTATTTTGAAGGTCTTGTGTCGGTTCTGACCCCATTCTTCATCATTTATGGCCCACCATCATCATCATTCTCCATAAAGTGAAGTTTTATGAGCCTCGGGGTTTAATGATTCACCTGCAGACAGGTGAAAGAAAACAGAACCTCTCTCAGGTCACCACCGTCTCCCGGTTCTGGTTCCGGTCCTGGTTCTGCATGCTCGGTTCAGTCAGAACCTTTTCCCGGTTGGATCTGGAGCTACGTTCTAGCTTCTTCTACCGAACTTTGAGCTCCTCGACGTTTAACTGAAGGCTGGATTAATTGGACCGGTCCATTGCTCAGTCAACAGAACCGGAACCGGAACTTGAGGAACGCTCCAGAACTTCTCTGGTTTCTCTATTGGATTCCAGAAAACGTTCAAAGTTCATATGAAGCAAAATGAAATACAAATCTGATTTCTGTTCAACAGTTCAGACAGAAAGAATGAATGGATCCATTGTCCCGATTCTGAATGCGGATCTTTTTTTTAAATTCTGATTTTTTTTTTTTCTGAAAACAGAAGAAGCATCGATCTGTTTTGGTCTATCGATCACATCATTTATCACTGATTCGTATTCTGGCTCATATATTGACAACTAAATACATTTATTTATTTATTTATTTATTTATTTATGAATACATTAGAAATGATTTTGTTAATTTCAATAATATCACACTCATTAATATTCTAGCTGAACTGACTCGTTTATCATTAATAACAACAACAACAACAACAATAATAATAATAATAATAATAATAATAATAATAATAATAATAATAATAATAATAATAATGTCTAAGTCATCAATAATTGCCTACATAAATAAAATAAATAGACAAAAAAAACCCACCAAAAATCAAATCATTTATTTGGACCTTTAAAATGGAACCAATTAAAAACTACAATATTTCTGAAATCAGTTTTGTTGATAAATAAAGCGTAAATGTTTGTAAATAAACAATAAATGAACGCGGAGGAGTAGCGCGCGGAGGCGCAGCGATGATCTGAGGCAGAAGTTTAAACATCATTAAAGCTCCAATCAAACACTTGAAAAGATGAAAAGTGAAGCTTTACGCGGCTTTACAGCGCCACACTAAACTAAATACTCATCAGCGTAAAACAATAAATCTCCCATAAATCCATAAAGACGCAGATAATTCCTCCACAGGAGGCCGCGGAGGCTTCTTCAGGGTTGTCGGTTCGGGTCCCTCAGAGAGAAAAAAAATGAAAACACGGAGAGGATTCATGAGAGAACATGTGAGAAATACTCCCGACAAACAGGAAGAGTTAGAGACATGAAATATGGGAAATGAAATCATCTGTCCACTGCAGAAAAACAGGACAGAAATTCATGTTTTAAGTCTTTATTAATGTTAATTATGAATTTAAAAAATAATAATAAAATTGTAATATTAAATCAGAACAATAAAAACATATTAATGTAGAAACATGGAAATAATTAGAGTTAGGTATCTGCTTAAAGGTCTTTTTACTGTAATGAGACACACACACACACAGACACACACACACACATCTGCGAACATTCCTGCGTGTCTAGGTTAGCAGGTGTGCGTGGCTCTTTGCTTGTTAGCGCGCTGCGCTGGTCCAGCATTGATGTTCATTTCATAGAGGATAAAACCGAACCGGTTCAGAATATTGAATTACAGTAAACGTTTTTATTCTCTCTGCCTCCTCAATCTGTAAAATATGTTCATATTTATTTATATTAAAATGAAATCTAGCTAAAAGTCTGTTTTACTCTTTGAACATCTTTATGATTATTTATATGAAAAATAAACCTGCGGAACATTTGGATCCGCGAATCGAACCGCTGTCGGTTTCATCAGAATCAGAACCACAAAAAATAAACATGAATGAATGTTTCAATTTATTAAATATAATCTTAATAATCCTGATGAATTCAAAGCAACTCAGAGATTATTTTAAATCCGATTAAATTATGTATAAATGCTGAATTTAAACTCAACTAAATAAATTAAAACAGCTTAGATCGATAAAAAACATTATTATTATTATTATTATTATTATTATTATTATTATTATTATTATTATTATTATTAGAAGTAGTATTATTAGAAGTAGTATTATTATTAATATTATTATTATGCTGAAGGCGTATTTCGTAATTAAATTCGTTAACTAGTAATAATCAAATGAAGGAGAAACTCATGTAAACTTATTTTAAATACAAGCCAATAATTAAGAGAAATTAAAACATTACTGTAATATTAAATTCAAGCACATACTTTGAGCGTTTGAATAAGTCTAATTTTAAAAAAAGTACATAATGTGATTTTCTTATGTTTTAGATTTTAGTTTAGTTGAAATGAAAATGAATTTAACTAAACTGTCATAAATGATCAGATATTTTTAGTTCAGTTTATTTTTGGTTCTTTATAGAGAAATGGAGCGAGGGCCTTTGAAATGTAAATGCCCCCCTGAGGATGATGATGATGAGGATGATGTCGGGCTCCTGGTGAAGGCTAGATGAGGAAGAGGAGGATATCGGGCCATAAACGGACCATGTGACCGCGACCGTTTATACCTGGCGCAGCCGCAGCGCGCGCAGACTCGCAGGGCGGCCGGCAGGCAGCAGGTGGAGGCGCGCGCAGGCCACGAACACGCGGACACAGAGCTCACCTGCAGACAGGTGAGCGGCAGCAGGCAGGCTGGAGCCGCAGTATGCTGAGGGAGAGCCCTCACCTGGGAAGATGTACGTCAGTTACCTGCAGCTGGACAAGGAGCCCACCATGTACCCACACCAGAACCCGGTGAGCCGCCACCCGGGGCTCAGCCTCAGCCCCCAGAACTTCCCGGTACCAGGCCCGCCGCAGTACCCGGACTTCCCCGGGTACCACCACCACCACCACCACGGCCTGAGCGCCGAGCCGCAGCAGGCCGGGCCGGGCGCCGGAGGATGGAGCCCGGCTTACCCGCCGCCGCCGGCCCGGGAGGACTGGACCGCGCACCAGTACGCCGCCGCCGTGGGCGCTCCAACTGCGGGCGCCGGGCCCGCGCTGAGTTTCCAGGAGTTCCCCGGTCAGCCGGCCGCGCTGCTGCCCGCCGCACTCAACCCGTCCGCAGGGCAGCTGTCCCCCGGGTCCCCCAGAAGGAGGAACCCGTACGACTGGATCCGAACCTCCGCGCCGCCCAGCAACCCAAGTAAGAACCGGAACCAAAATTAGCAACTGGGCCGGGAGACGGTACCGATGCTGCAGACAATTAAACATTATAAAACTTTAAGTTCATCGGTTTATTCTTAGTTAAACGTGGAAAATGTTACGTTCTTGGTGGTTCGATTCGGCGCAGTTTGGACCGGGAGTCCCGCCGCTCCCAGCAGAGAACTGTTGGACATTTTAATATGAGGCTGATATGAAAACAGAGACGATACGAGTCAGCTTCAACAGCTGCATAACTCTGGCAGGAAATATAATAACTAACTAACTAACTAACTAACAATTATTATTATTACTATTACTATTATTATTATTATTATTATTATTATTATTATTATTATTATTATTATTATTATTATTATTATTATTAATATTATTAGTATTATTATTATTATTAGAACGTGGCCTTGTCACTACACTGTCATTAAATATTTATATTATTTATCATTTGGTTTTAATCAGATGTTCGGATTTTCAAAAAATTTTAATTCTAATTTTTTTACGTCAGATTTTAATTGAATAATAATAATAATAATAATAATAATAATAATAATAATAATAATAATAATAATAATAATAATAATAATAATAATAAAAGCCTTTCTCTAGGAACCGAAACATTTCACTCCGATTAATCCAGAATAAATCTTAACTATCTATCGGTGTGAGTTCGGCGGGAGGGGGTGGAGCCGCGGGTTCGGGCCGCGGTCCGTCCGATTCGGTTCGGAGCTGTCATGAAACCGCTTCATGAATTGAAATGTTACGGTTCGGGCCGACACACCTGAGACTGTTGATGAGGAGATGATGAAGGCGGGTCTCAGTCAGAGTTGGAAGTGGACCAGAACCAGAACCAGAACCAGTTAGGTGCCTGTTTCTTCAATTCTGGAACTAAAATGAGAAAACCGAACCATCAGAACCGTCTCACCGTCCTGTTTAATACCTCGACCTGCGATTCTGTACTTGGAACAGAACCGAACAGAAGTTACTGCTCCTGTTCTGACCCAAATAGAAACCCAAATCTGGTTCTGAGTTTGGAGGGAAAACCTTCAGCCGGTTCTGATCCGGATCAGTCCCGGGTTCCGTCGGGTTGACGGAAATCGATTCTCCATCAGAAATATTTAATATTCCGGAAATGTGGCTCAAAACTCATAAAAACCTGATTTGATCGACAGAATAATACTGAGGAACTGGGCTGTTGCCATGGTTACAGTAGCCAAAACCCGGAACCACCTCCTCTCTACTGGACCATTAAAACCCGATCCTTTCCTGGCAGTAGAACCCAGTAGAACCAGAACGTCTGGACCTTTCAGAACAATCCAGAACCTTTTAACTTCAGATTCTTTTTCTGTTGATTTAAATAAATAAAATAAGGTCACTTTATTTATTTATTTATTTATTTATTTATTTATTTATTTATTTATTTATTTATTTATTTATTTATTTATTTAAATTATTACTTTTTCTTTTTCATGTTTCTTTGCTTCGTTCTGATTGGCTGAGATGAACAGAACCACCCCGCGGTTCTGTACCTGTACTGAGTCAGAACCAGGCTCAGCTCCAGTACGGTGGAGGCAGTGTGCTGCTGTGGGCCGTTGGTCAGGAGAGACAGTGACTTGAGAGGTCAAAGGTCAAAGCACCAGAACTGTTAGAATCTGCATTGGACCTTCAAACGGGTCTGAAGAACATCCAGTTCTGGAAATGACCGGGTCGGTTCTGATCAGATCGGTTCTGATCGGATCGGGCTGGTGTCGGTTCTGATCTCCAGGTCAAAGCTCTGCTTGGTTTCTGTGGCCCATGTTTGATCGGGTCGATTCTGATCGGATGGGGCCGGTGTCGGTTCTGACAGATGTTCCTTTGGTTCTGAAATGCTGGACCTCTAACGAACCGGACCAGACCATTGGTCTGGGTTCTGGTTGATGTTGTTGATAACAGGTCCGGTTATCAGGCTCTGACAGACAGAACCAGACCAGGTCGGGTCTGCGCCAGCTGCTCCCTCCTGTTTCCTCAGACTGGTTCTGTCTCCTGGATCCAAACCGGTCCGTTAAACCCTGCTGAGCCACTTGTGACTTACTGCAAAGGTTCTGTCTGGACTCTGGTTCTGATCCTACTCTCTGTGTGGTCAGAAGGACTTCCTGTTCCAGGCTCATTGGGTTAGAACCGGTCCTGATGGACGCTCCACCATCTGGACCAGAAGATCTGTGAACAGAACCAACTGGATCAGAACCAGCTAGAGAACACCAGCGGTACCTGGTTGTGTTTTATGGACCGATTTGGTCCGGTTTGACGGTCCAACCCGGTTTGTTGGTTCGGTCCGGTGAAGTTATGAGACAAGACGATCAGTTTCCAATTTGCTGATTGGCTGCAGGTCCCATAAGCCCCGCCCCCAGCCGCTTCTTTTCTTTGATCTAAACAGTTAATTAATTGAACAATTAATTAATTGAATTAATTGATGATTGAAATAATCACCAACTAATTTAGTGATTGACTAATCGTTGACTAATCATCTAAAATGGCCGCATCTGGGATATCTACAGTGGTGCAGCTGGTAGTCAGCTGGTGACTCCCTGACAGTAACTCTGACCTCCAGCTTCGGCTCCAGGTGCATTGTGGGTGATGTAGGCAGCAGCCATGTGAACTCTGAGGCCATAAACGAGTGATAAACTGAGTGGATGAAGGCGTCTGACTGCAGCAGTGAGAACCGCTCTGCCTCAGGCATCCTGCAAAAACTCACATCTTTACATACTGACAGCCGGCGTGATTAACAGCTGCAGCTGAGAGGAAGAAATCCTGCAGCAGAACTGGGTCACTGTTGGTCAGAACCAGGTCACTGCTGGTCAAAATGATTGCTGTACGACCAACTGATTATTTACATATCAATCCAACAGAAAGTGATGTCATTAAAAACTGTTATGATTATAAGCACTGTGAAGCATCTGATATTCACAAGGAATGGATGGATGGATGGATGGATGGATGGATGGATGGATGGATGGATGGATGGATGGATGGATGGATGGATGGATGGATGGATGGATGGATGGATGGATGGATGGATGGATGATGGTCGGTCATGTGACCTGTCAGGGTCTCCTCCTCTGGACCCTCAGCCTCTCTTCTCTTTGTGTTCCAGACGGGAAAACTCGGACCAAGGATAAATACCGGGTGGTGTACACCGACCACCAGCGGCTGGAGCTGGAGAAGGAATTCCACTACAGCAAGTACATCACCATCCGGAGGAAGGCGGAGCTGGCCACAGCGCTCAGCCTATCAGAGAGACAGGTATGCTCCGCTCCGATCCTATTTGATCTGCTCCAATCTGATCATCAGGAAGAACTTCCACAGTTTCCTGGTTGAGGCTCTGTGGTAGATTTCTCTGTTTTTAAACGATTTGAAGTATGGTTCATACAGAGCTTGCAAATCTGCATCGTGTTATCTGCACCACGAAGTTGTTGGCTGTGTTCTTCCTTTTCTCCATAATGGAGAAATGTTCACTGGCACATGGTGACGAAAAAGTTCATTTTGTTTGTCACCATGTTTGTTTGTCGTGCATCTTTGAGTAAATCATCTTTGAAACTCAAACCGACCGGCCGCGTTCTGCAGAACCAACTTTCTGATCCGTTTCCAGGTGAAGATCTGGTTCCAGAACCGCCGAGCGAAGGAGAGGAAGATCAACAAGAAGAAGCTGCAGCAGCCGGCCTCCTCCACCACCACGCCCACCCCACCCACCTGCAGCACTGGAGGGGGTGCGCTCAGCAGCAGCAGCAGTGTCGCCATGGTTACCAGCAGCAGCGGCAGCAATGGGCTGGTGTCTCCGTCTTCTCTGACTCTGAACATCAAGGAGGAGTACTGAGGGGTAAAACCGCAGAAGAAGTCGTCCTTCCACCAAACTTTCTCTGGCTGTTTGATCCAGAACGGCTGGAAGAACTCTGATTGGTCCAGAACTCGGCTCCTCTGGTGGTTGGACCAATCAGCTCCAGACTCGGGGTTCAAATGTCACGGAGCTTCAGGAATAACTGCTCTGGTTTCTGATTGGCTGACAGGAGGTCAGGTGAACCCTGAGCTCCTCCTGGGTTCTGGTAGAGCTGCTGGACCCGACCCGCTCTGTACAGAACCTGAGACCTTCAGCCAACAGCAGAGATTGCTGTCACCTCTGACCTCTGACCTTCATCTGGACCTGCTGACTCATCGTTACGTTTTTTTACCCTCGGACGGTTCAACAGCTGATGGTAAAACTAATGGTCAGAACCAGATGTTTCTGATGGTTCTGATCGGTTCTGATTGGTTCTGGTGGTTTTGGAAACTTCAATCAGAACCATTTTCTCATTTTTTTTTTTTTTGGATTTAAAACTCAACAAGAAATAATTTAAAACTGTATTAAAATGAAAAACTTTTTATTGGACATTTTACTAAAACAGAAATAATTGCTTTTAAAGGTTGTTTTATTTTATAATGTTATTGTATAACAGTTAATCATTTGGACTCATGTGATCATCAGAACCAAAACATTTTGAATTTTATACATTTGTATAAAGAATTTGTCAGATTTATTTATCAGCATGTTTACCAGTCAGTCGTCTCAGAAATACTAAATATCAATAATAATATCAATAATAACTCGATCAATCTGGGAGCAGCTGGACGTGTTTCTGAGGTTTGAGGAGAATATTTTTATTTTAAAGTTTTAATTCTGAGGTTAATTTCCTGACCAGATCAATTTGATCAATGTGATCAATATGATCAATTTGATCGTCATTTTGTCTGAAAACATCATAAAAGGTCTAAACTTTTATTAAACGCGTCCAGATTAAAGTCAAATGTTTATTTATGGTTTTTCTTCTTCAATCGATTTTATTTTCAGAATTTAGAGACAAAGAAAGAACTAGAAACAAATTTTATGTTTATTTAGAAAAGATTGGAAACATAACAATAACTTGAATATTTATTTAATCCTTAATAAAACGTCTGAAGGAAAGTTGATGCAATCTGCATAAATATTATGACATCAGACGTCCTGAAAATAATTAATAAACTGTTTAAAAAAAAGTAAAAAAATCCACAGATTAAAAAAAACCCAGTTTAAATATTAAAACATGATTAGAAAACAAAGAGTCAGTTAAAGTAAACAGAACTCCCATCAGGGTACCAGTAACTGGTAACCGGTGGTCCACTCCAGTCTATGAAAACATTAATCATTAATAATTAAACTTCCTGTTTCTGCCGGACCAGTCAAAGCCTCTCCTCCCGTTGTTTCCATGGTAACAGCGTCATCAGAGAAGTTCTTGAGGGAGAATCTGGACCAGAACTTTAATTGGTCCGGTCCATTGATCCAGTAAAACTCTTAAACCGGGAGGGAAAAACTTTCCAACTCAAAGTTTCAACATTCAGAAGCTGAAATGTTTGGAATCAGAACTCCAGATCTTGACTCACTTGGTGGTTCTGATCTGGTTCATGTTCTGGTCCAGTTCTGTAGGAGCTGGGTTCTACAGAAGTTCCTGCTGATGTTTGTTTTTGCTCTGATTTCCTGTAAATTTTGGTGATTTTAGAATTCATCATTTGTACATTTTAAATGTCGTTTTTATTAAAAACTAAAAGTTTTATTGTAAAAGTTTGTGTTCGTATTTTTGCTCTGCTGTCCTAGACTGCTGGGTCCAGAACCCAGACCCTAGACCCAGTCAGGATGTTCTGGTCGAGTAAACGTCCCGTTCCTGCTGATTGGCTCGGCCTCGACGTGCAAAGATCAAATGTTTCAGGAATCAGAATTTAAACCAGACAGAACCATCAGACATGTTGGTGGAACCACTGAACCGGGCCTGATCGGACCTGGAGCATCGATTGTCTGTTTTTAATAAGCTGTTCTGGAGTTCTGCTCAAACAGAACCGTGTTTGCTGAGCGGCGCATCGGTTGAGGTGTGGCGTCCAAAGGGCAAACACAGGATCTGCTATCTGTCCACACTGAGACCTTTGTCCTCCAACAACAGCCCTATCTGACGCTGATACACACTATCTGTCCCGGGCGTGTGTGTGTGTGTGTGTGTGTGTGTGTGTGTGTGTGTGTGTGTGTGTGTGTGTGTGTGTGTGTGTGTGGCAGCTAACCATGGAGGTCGGCGTCTTGAACTTGAGACCTTCGTTCTGTCACCAAATGAAACTGATCTTCAGGAATCATTTGTCTTGAAACTCTTAGAAATCAATGGTTTTAAAAATGCTTTAAATTTAAACAGAGACTCGAGCCGTCAGCCCTGAGGAACTCCTGAACTGATCCGTTTCTGTTTCTGAATCAAACATCTTTAAAGCTTAAATCATAAATCACCCTGTCATGAAGTGAAGCTGATTATGACCAGGTGTTTCCTGGCCTTGACTCTCCATTGCCGTGGCAACGGAGCTGCCTTCAGGTTTATCAGGTCAGTTGTTCCAAGGCTGCAGACGCTCCAGCAGCTCAGGATGTATCAGAACCTCATTACGGTTCTGAACCATATTCAGAACCGCTGAGAGAAAATCAAATATTTTATTTTAATATTTTTAAATCAGATACATTCGTTCATATGCTAGATTATTGAATCCAATCGATTGATTTTTAACTTTATGAATTAAAGTGAAATATTTTTATTTTTGTGACCTGATAAAATCAATCGTTCCTATTTATAGTCATAAACACCTTAGCCTGGAAACCCTTATCGTTTATATAATTCATTAACATCTGTAACATCTGCAACTGACGTCATGAAGCGCATATGTCGTCACATCGCATGTTTAGACCACACCCCCTCGTTAATGTGACCCGAGTGTGAAAATGTGCCGAGTCACTCTGAGCAGAAACAGAAATACTCTGAAAAAATGTTGGAAACCTGATTATTAGTGTCATATTTTTAGTTAAAAATTGCTTAAAAATATTTTTCCAGGATTAAAGGTGAAAATTCAACAAACTTAAACCAGGTAATTTTCTGATATTATTGACAGGAAATCAGTGATGGTAAGTTAAAGCGTCGGGATCTGTTAGAATATCCAGGTCGAAACGGGTCAGAACAAATTGGATCAGGAGGTCCCTGAAGGTCACCACAAGATAAATTTGAAGTACATCTGGTCGGTTCTGATACATCAGGTACATCACAGGTCCAGAGGAAGTTCTTCTCAGCGTTTCACTCTGAATTTTATCGCATCTTATTCCAACCAAAGGATCCACTAGAACCGGATCCTAGTGGATCCGGTTCTAGTGGAACCGGATCCACTAGATCCGGTTCCACTAGATCTAGTCCTTCTGGTCCTTCTGGTCCTTCTGGACCAGAAGGACCAGAATCCTTCTGGTCCTTCTGGTCAGAAGGACCAGAAGGATTGGTCCTTCTGGTACCAATCCTTCTGGTACCAGAAGGATTGGTGGTTCTGATGGGTCGGAACAGCTGCTGGTCTTTAATGGAGTCAGAATGTTTTAATTCTGTCAGCGGTTCTGATCCGTCTGTGGTTTTGACACAACAAGCTGCTCTGGTTCTGGTCCAGTCTGGTTCTGGTCCATTTTGGATGTGATTCTGGTTCTGGTCCATTCTGGATCTGGTTCTGATCCATTCTGGATGTGGTTCTGGTTCTGGTCCATTCTGGATCTGGTTCATTCTAGTTCTGGGCCATTCTGGATGTTGGGGTTAGCCCAACCCCCTAACCTTGTCTCCTGATAGGATTGGTTCAGAAAAAGCCCTGTTCTGTTGGTTTTCTGAGCTCCACTCTGCTTCCTGGGAGCTGAGCTACCAGGAGGGCCTGATCGGCCAATCACACGCAGAGCTGCATCAGCCGCAGCCAATCAGAGACTAAGTAAGGAGTGATGATGATGTTTGAGTAAAATGAAGCAAAATGATCAAAATCATGATAGAAAGTCCAGTTGAGCTGCAGGAGGTTCTGGAAGAGAAAAACATGATCCAGATATTAAAACAATAAATTCAACATTTAATAGAGAAACTCTGGAGTTATTCTGGAAAACATCAAAGAATTAAATTCAGTTTATTCATGAAAGAAACCGAGCTGCAGATTGAACATCTAACTGGATTAAACCTGTTAGAGGTCTGTTTGTATGTACTGATAGAAACAGAGGACCTGATCTGGATCAGATATGGATCCTTTTAACCTGATCAGATCCAGTCTTCCCAGTCAGAGGAATCCAGAGTATCTGGGTGGATCCTCTGCAGCAGCTGCTGCTCCTCGCCTCATTTTTGGGCAAACAGACGTAATGAGAGCGAAGCCATAAAGTTTATTATGGGATGGACGCAGTAAAGATGGCTTCTCCTCAGAGACACAGAAATGTTGGAGGAGGGCGGAGCTGCAGGTCTCTGAGGGGGAAACGTCCCAAACAGAATAAAAAGTTCATCCTGAAGTGATCTGGAAGCTGATTCTTCCTCTGATTTTCATATTTTTGACATTTTCTAATATTAATTTTCCTTAATTTGAGTCAGAGACATTAAAATGTCTGGATGTGATGGAGACGTTGTCTTAAACATCTGATTGCTATAGAAGCTCAGATAATCTGCAGGTTTTCTCTGATTGGTCAGAACCTTTAACCCGCCTAATGCCCCGCCCATTCCACCCAGTTTCCATGCCGACAGATTGTTGGACAAATGATCAGGTCCAACCAGGTTCTGGTCCCTATTGGACCATCAGAGACTGGATCATCATGGGAGGACAGAGCAAACAAGAGGTCCACATGGTGGAGGTGGTATCATGCTGCAGGCTTCCCTTGCTGCCAGCAGCCATGTTGGATCAGATCAAACATAGCTGGATGGAGAACCACAGAACCAGTAAAATCAGTCCCATCTGCCTCTAACTGGGTAGCGTCTCGTTCAGTCCAGGTTGGTGTGTCTCCACTGGCAGAGTGTTCCTCTCTAGGCAGGAAGTGGGCGGAGCCACACTCACTCACAGGAGCTGTGGCAACACTCTGATGATGTCATTCAGCTCATCTACCACTGGCGGTGATTGCCGCCCAGTGTGTCAGGTCACTGCGGGTCGCTCCATCCGGCTGGTGAAACAGTTTGGACCTGAAGGTTAGACCACAGAATCGTCGAGTTAATGCTAGCTAACAGCTAACTGGCTAACTGCTACGGCCTCATCACGGATAAATCATTGGCCAATCAATGAATGTTGTCTGCTGCCACCCGGCTAGGTCTGGCTGGAACCACCAGAACCATGCAGGATCAGTTCTGACCTGGTTTCATCCTGAGGTGGAGGCGGGCTCACAGGCCAACAACCAATCAAAATGCTTCAAACTCCTGCGTCAGTTTGATGGTTAATCTGCTGAAAACCAGTAGAACACAGAGGCAGAACCAGAACCAGCTGGTTCTGATGGTCCCAGAAGGACCCGACCCACATGAAGCTGATGCTCTGGACCATCTTCAGAACTCCAGCCCGGTTCTGGATCCATCACATCTCTGCTGTTTGGAAAGTACTGGTTCTAGTTCAAAGCCCTGTTTTGGGTTGTGAATTGAGTAAACTGGTAATCGGACCCGCTGGTTCTGCTTCTCCAGGTCTGCAGCCTGACTGTGGGACTCAAGCAGAACCAGCAGGTTTACGACCCAGTCCGGTGGGGAGCTGATCTCTGTTAATGAGGAACAACATCCTGGCCTCTTATCTGGGGTCAAAGTTCATCCGGCAGCACCAGGAGGCCGACCAGGAAGTGGCGCCATCCGAGAAACGCTGCTCTGCAGCTCCGTGTTCACCTCCAACTCGATTCTGGAACGTTCTTCCTGGTTTTGCTGGTCTCAGGATCCAGGTGGGTCGGGTAGGTTCAGCTGGGCTCGGGTGGGGAAGGTCCGGTATCAGTCAGCCTCCGTGTTCAGGAAGCTGGTGAAGGGTAGCGGGCAGCGGCCATTTTAGAACACATTTCTGCTCCTCCAAACAAAATGGCTGCTAGCCGCAGGCCGGCTGCCGGACCGGACCGGTACTTGGGCCTCCGAACTGCAGTAGAGCCATCTCCTCTGTTCTGCTCCCGCTGCTCCATAAACAATGATTAGAGCAAATAAAAGAGCGTAAGTAAGTGCACCCCTCACAGCCCATAAACTACCAGGCTTATATAGCCGCCTGTTTATGGGTCATTTTCCCATAAACTTTCATTTACAATATGCTAACTGGCCCTAATACGGCTATTGGCGCTGATGGAGGATCAACACAGAGCCGTAAAGCAGCGGTAGTAAAGGCCTGATTAGCCCAGATTAGCATCGCTCCCACCGGCGGCAGACTACTGGTATTCCCCGCTAAACAAACCGGAGGAAGGCGGCTTCCTCAGCTCACACCAGCTGGACCTGTGCTCCCAGTTGATTCACAGTTCTCCACCAGGTACTGAGTGCTCCTGTACCAGAACCGTCCCAGTACCGGCCTTGGTATGACCTGTCGGCTCACCGCTATCAGCTCAGGTATTCCAGGTAACTCCGGATCCTCTGTAGGTTTTATCAGATTCCCGCCTTTAAACACCGATTTATTCAATCTCACTTTACTTTTATTCATGGTTTTATTTTAATCTTAGAAAATATTAAATGAGCAAACATTTAATTTGATTATTTAACAATATCAAAGTTGAAATTATTAAAATGTTTATGTTAAAAAATAAATATTTCATATTTAGTTATTTTATTTATTTAAAAAAATATATTTTGTGTTTCATTATAACATTTTTCTGTGATGAAATTTACATAAAAAATAAATTCTTTAAACATGGAAGTTCAGGTTTTCTTTAAACTATACTGATGAGAATAGTAACATTAATAATAATATAGAATACTATAATTGATTTCTAAAAATAATGTAATTATTATTGTGTAATTATATTTATTGATCAGAAAACAATCTGAAATGTGACACAGAAAATCAAAATTGATTCAAGTTGAAAATTAGAAAGACGTTAAATGTTTAATAATGAATACAGAATATATTTCAAATAAAACTTTAGAATAAAACAATTATTTTAAGTTTTTGAATAACTGTTAAATTAATTTAGAATTAATTAATTTGTAATTAATTGATTTATCAGTTTGAACTGTTAATGTTGCATTTCTTAATTTTAGAAAATAGGTTCTAGATACTTTTGAACATTCAACATGTCAACCAATTATTAACATTCACTGGCCTCAAACCAAACTGGGACTGATTTAACTTTTATTGGTATTGATGTTTTTAGTATTGATTTTATTGGTTTAACTGTGTTGTTTTATTATGTTATGAATTGAGGTTTTAGTTCATTATTGTGTGCTTAGTTTGGTCACTTTATTTTTATGCTTTTATGTTATGACTGTAAAACTGCTTTATAAATAAAGTTATTGATGATGATGATGATGATGATGATGATTGTAAACTTTACTGTTAAAATTTTATTTTCTTAAATTTAATAAAACACAATTTTGTAATGCGTTTTATTGTTTTTAATTTAATATTTTCATTTAGTGTCAGTGTAATTGTTCTTTTAATGTCACAAATATATTAAATTGGTAAAAATGTGTTACAGTAAATAACATTTTATTAATATCTGATTAATTTATTTTTTCATTTTGATGAAATTAAAAATAATTTAAAGATCAGAACTGATGAGTTTAATAAGGGGGTATGGGTCAGAACCAGAACTGGAAAGGTTCTGTCTGCTTTAGCTGCTGAGGGAGGAAGAGGAAGTTGAGTTGATGAGAGGAAGATCAGCCAGGAGAAACTGTAAAGCAGAGAGGAAACCAGAGCTGGTCCGGTTCTGGTCCAGTTGTGATCTGGCTCTGGTATGGTTCCGGTCCAGTCTGGTTACTGATGAGTTTCTCCACATGGAACAGAACCAACACCAACCCAGATGAGATCTAATCAAAGTTAAACCAATTAACCTTAACGAGTTGTGATGGTTTGGCAGGAGGACCCGGTCTGTGGATCAGAACCAAGATGTGGGCCCATTTTGACTGGTCGGGCTCTGATCCTGAGTTGATACCAGTTTGGGTCCAACATGTGGAGCTGTTAGAGCTGGTTCTATCATCCAGAACCAAGACCTAATAGGTTCTCTGGTTCTGGTTCACCTCTCTAACCTGGACTCAGTCAGAACCATCTGCTAGACCTGAAGGTTCTGAAGGTTCAGTTCTGTCAGCTTGATGTTTCTCACCTGCAGAGCTGAGTACCTTCTCTCCCCGAGGCTCCGCCCCCTTCCCCGATATGACTCACCCCTGTATGTCACGTGGCCCCGCCCCTGTCCATGAGGCTCCGCCCCTTCCAATCTCCCCCTCGTTAACCTTCGTCCCTGTGATAATGTCTGAGGTTTTCCACATTCCTGATTTCCCTCCAGAACCTCCAGCTGTAGAACCCGGTCGCTGATCCGGACCTGAAAGGGTTGGCAGGAACTGGTCTGGGCTGAGACCTGTTTCAGATTCTGACCCGGTTCTGGAGGCTCTGGGAGGCGATGCTGGGTCCCTCTGACCCGGCTTCAGCAGAACCCCATCAGGGTGTGTGTGTGTGTGTGTCTGCGTGTGCACGTGTGTGCGTGTGCGTGCGTGTGTGTTCCCGTTAAACAGTTAGTCATTAACCAGCAGCAGCTAAAGGCTTAGTGACACCTGAGTTCATCACCAGTTGCCATGGTGCTGACCTGCTGACCCCAGCGTGACCCCTACACGTCATGGCTTCACGACCCGGTGAAAAACGCCTGGACCTACTGCCTAAGGGCAGCGCTGTTGTTATTATTATTATTATTATTATTATTATTATTATTATTATTATTATTATTATTATCCTGTGTTGTCATCACCTGGTTTCTTCTTTGTTGCAGACAAAGCAGATCAGGAAGAGGAATCATGGGAAACTGCTTTATCCCATAATTCCTCTTCAGGTCCTGGAGGACCAGTCTAATAGGAACCATCATGTCTGGGTCCAGAAAGCTTGAAGTTCTCCAGAACCTCTGTGTTAACCTGACAGCGGCTGGTTCTGATCCAGAGGAAGAGTCAGACCTCTGGATGGTGTCAGCTCAGGAAGTTCTGAAGAGGTTCTGGTGTGCCTCAGCAGTGGTTCTGTAAAGGTTCTGTGAAGGTTCTGTGAAGGTTCTGCCGGGATTCCTCGGGTCTCTGTGGTTGACCTTCGACCTGCAGAGACTCATTGCAGATAAGACTTGGCACGCAGCTCCGTTTATGATTCTCAACAGGTTTCCTCTTGTCACAACCCAGACATGAATAATACCCTTCAGCTTATTGATTATCAGCTTATTAATTATTATTATTAATGAGGAAGGTGCTGGTTCGATGTTTTCCTTCTCTGATGATTTCTTCACTAAGATGCTGATAGGAACTGAAACATGAAGGTTTACTGATGTTTCCACGTTGTTCTTTATCCTGCAGCGCCCCCTGCTGGCTCTGCATCACTATAGCAATGCAGAGCGAGCATCACTATGTTAGTGGCATAGTGGGTCACTATGCTGGCAATGTGTTGAGTTTCTCAAAAAACTCAACACATTGAGTTATTTGAGAACTCAAACACATTGAGTTCTCAAGAAACTCAATATGTTTATTCTCACTGTAACCAGATTTCCTATTAAAATATTCATGACTGTTGTGCAGATTTTGACACAATTTATATGTTTTAAATGATTAATAAAGATAAATAGCATGCAGAAGGAGTTTATAAAATGTTAGAAATGTTTCTGATTGATAAGGAAATAAACACTACAGTTGTTAAAGTTTATGATGAGGTGAGAGAAGGAGTGAAATATTTGACAAAATAAAATAAATGTGGAAGAGATGAAGAAATCCTTAAATATCAATAACTAAACAATAGGCAAGACCACAAATTCAAAGGAGACAAATTATTGTTTTGCTTTCAATTGTTTTTGTGTGTGTGTGTTGTTCTTACTCTCTGTTTATATGTTTCTCAATATTCTTGTACATTTATATAATTCTGTTTTCTGTGTGAGAAAACAATGATTGTTGATGGTGTTTGACCATCCTGGTTCCATTCTGTTCTATTTGAGCCAGTTTAGATTATATATCGGTGCAGTTCCTCATGTAAACCTGTAGATGGAAACACTGCACTTCTGTGCCAGTGTTGTGTGTAGTGTGAAGCAGCAGAAGCAGCATCCGCTAAGATGTCTGCACCGAAAACAATCCCAAAAGATGCTCAGGTAACTTCCAGACATCTATCTCAGTAAACTGTTTGGTTTGACTGAACTAAGCAGTTTCTGTCATATTAGCTGTTGTTCTGAACTGCAGCTGAATTGAACGGAGACTCTGTTTAACTTGTTAGCTTAGCTGTTAGCCGCTAGCTTTTTAGCACCGCGCTGTTTTCTATCGTAGAAATAAAAACAAACATTTGAGTTGATTCTATTGTTATTTGTTGATTTAAGCTAAGCATAAAGCACATTTACAGAAGATGAAATTTATACTTATACATTCTATTTGTGTTTTTTGCTGAAGCTTTGAAGCTAACTGCAGAGGCTTAAAACGGAGAGGTGTTGTGGTGAATTTGGTCAACTGGTTATGATGCTCAATCAGCCGTTAATCAGTCCAGCTGGTTTACTGTTAGCTAAATGTTTGTTTAAATAATTACAATAAATCAAATATCAGTTTTAATAACAGAAGTAGATTATCATCTTGTATTATATGATGTTAAAACAGATGCTAATTAACCACGTTTATTATTATTATTTCAGTATTGCCTCCATAAAGTCCTCCTCCTCTCAAAAATGAGGACGGCCATACAATGAAATGCAATAATCATTTATTTCAATGAAACATTTAAGAACTTTTGCTTCTTCATAAATCTAATTGATTGCATCTTTTCATATGTAAATGAAGTTATGAGAATCATGTCACTCATCTGGTAAAAGTTGCATCATCAGAATAAACCAAAACTTGAGATTAAAATCCTACATAGTTCTTATTTTATTCCTCATATTATTATTATTATTATTATGAACCTGAAAATTAATTAATTGTCATGACTGTCGGAAAGGAGCAGATTATGGCTTTAATGTAATGGTCTAATTCAATGGTCTAAGCAGCTACCAGCAGATTTAAAACACTGCCTAAAGGAGAGATCAGAGAACTCTGGTACAGGAACATTAAAAACTTTATTTGAAATATGTTCCTGTCTGATTGATGCAGAAAGAGTTCAGAGTATTTTCCAAGCCTTTCCAGAACCATCAGACCCATCAGAACCAGGCTGGTACTGATGAATCCGCTCGGTGTTTTCCAGGTGATGATCCAGATTCTGAAGGACATGGGCGTGACGGAGTACGAGCCTCGAGTCATCAACCAGATGCTGGAGTTCACCTACAGTAAGTCACTGAAAAAGAAGGTTCAGATCAGGGGACCTCTGACCTGTTCAGGGTGCTCTCAGGTTTACCTCTAGCAGGTAGTGACCTATGACCCCTGCTGTCTTCAGGATACGTGACGACGATCATCGAAGACGCCAAGATCTACGCGTCTCATGCCAAGAAGTCTGCGGTGGACGCCGACGACATCAAGCTGGCCATCCAGTGCCGGATGGACCAGTCTTTCACCTCGCCGCCACCGCGAGATGTAAGTCCCGACCCCTGTGGCCCAGGGCCCAGTTGTGGTTCTGGTTCTGGTGACCATGCTGTGCTCTGTGTCCAGTTCCTGCTGGAGGCGGCGCGGCAGAAGAACCAGACGCCACTGCCGCTCATCAAGCCCTACACTGGCCCGCGCCTGCCGCCCGACCGCTACTGCCTCACCGCGCCCAACTACCGCCTCAAGTCCATCCAGAAGAAGGTCTGCTCCTCTTCCTCACCCCCACCTGCCCCCACTCTGATGACCTCTGACCTCTCTCCTCTCCTCCTCTGCAGGTGTCGTCATCCGCCGGCCGGATATCGGTGCCTCGCCTTAGCGTCGGCGCTGTCTCCAGCAGACCCACTACGCCCACACTGGGTGAGTCCAGGAGAGGAATCAGTAGAACCAGTGTTGCCTGTACACAGCCTGACCTCTGACCCCTCTGTCTGGTCCTCAGGAACCCCTTCAGTCCAGTCAGTCTCCTCTAAGGTTGGAACCCCGGTGTCTCTGACGGGTCAGAGGTTCACGGTCCAAATCCCTCCGCCCTCCCAGACGGCCACCACCAAAACCAGTAAGACCTTCTCCCTCCCAGTGGGTCGAGCCCAGAGCGACCAGTTCAGGTTCCTGAAAGGTTCCAGCTTTCTGTTTCTGTGGTATTGGTCAGACAGAGCATTGTACTGGTCCCAGTCTGAGCCTGGTTCTGGACCCAACCAGAAGCAGGTTGATGGTTTCTGTGGGAGGTGATGAATCCTCCCAGTAAGTGACTGTTTTCCCGCCATCCGGGTCAGAACCATCAGAACTTTAGAAATATGAACATCAGGTTTGAATATTCAGGAACAGAAGCATCAGAGTTCTGACGGCCATCTTGGTTCCTTCTACTTTAATGTTCAGTAGTTCACTAGCATTAGCTAGTTAGCTACATTTAGCTAATAGCTCTACTAGCACATGTTGGCTGTTGGAAGCTAATGTAACATTAGCTTCAGTTCTACCTTTGGTTCTGGTTTTGATTCCGGCTCATTGGATCCAGTCAGTCAGAGGTTGTGGGTTTGAGTTCTGATCTGAGTTCTGCTGAGAGAAAGACTCCGGCTGATGAAGTCTCCACTCAGCTGACTTTTTACCCTCTCCACACTGCCAGAACTATTTGGATCTCAGCTGAGATCAACAGGAAATGGGACCTGCTGCCTTCCTGTCACTGTTTAGTCATCAGACACCAGAGGGCGCCATAAGCAAACTAAATACATTTAAGACATGTCATGAGTCAGGAACAAATCCTTCTTTTTAATTAAATAAAAATAATTAATGAAACATTCTGTATGAAGAATAAATAACTTCACATTCATAGAAAATATGAAACTAGCTTACATGCTGCTGTTAGCATGCTAATATGATCTAGTGAGCCAAAGTACAGCTGTTTGCTAGTTGTATTTCAGAGAACTTGATGCTTCCACAGACTTATTTTTCATAAAGTAATAAATGTGTAATTCGTCTCATCATGTCCTGTGTGAGTGAAAAATTTATCAGAAAGATTTCAATTACAGAATAAAATCAGAAATAGTTTCTAAACTTTCCAATAAAGCCAGAATATAACAGAAACCAGATCATTTCCATAAAGTCGTTCTGTAGTTTCCATCAGCTGACCTGTGGCAGCAGAGTAATGGCAGTTCGTCTGTGTCTCCTTAGCAACAGCGGCGTCGCCGGCTGTGTCCAATGTCCTGATCAACCCGTCTCTGATCGGCTCCAAGAACATCCTGATAACCACCAACATGGTAGCTCAGAACGCCGGCGGAGACGGTCTGAAGAGGAAACTTGAAGACGACGACGACTACGACGCTTTATGACCACAGCTGGACTCAGACGTAGATGCTGGTTTCTAGAAGCTGAACCAGGACAACTTCTGCTCGCATTTTCAATAAATTAAATAAAACCTGAAACCAAACGTGAACAGATCACTTTGATAACCAGAAGTTACTGAGTTCAGATCAGAGATGATTTACTGATAACAGAGGATCATTAGGCGGTCCTGAGACTCATAAAGTTATGGATCCATAATGTATCAGAATGAACCCATCAGTAACGGTCCGATTAGTAGAACCTGGCCCATGTTAACAAATGAGTGAAGGAGAGTTGAATGTTTAACTGGAGCAGAGAAGAAGTAATCATCTCTGGTTGGTTTCATTGCCCAAATGGTATGGAAATATCAAATATCAATAAATATTGGGTGTAATGGCAATAATATTTGATATCGGCCCAGATTTACATTCCCCTGTATTAGAAATGGAAATCTGAATCGATATGCAATATTTTTTACCTCTATTCTTAAAGTGTTTTTGGTAACACTTTATTTGAAGGGGGTTGAATAAAACTGTCATGACACTTTCATAAACATGACATAACACCTGTCATGAACATGAATAAGTCTTCATGAATATTTATGACTGTTGTCATAAAGCGTCATTCGGTAAATTATGACACTTTTAATACAAAGTTGACATTATTCAAAATGTCTTTGTTATGACAACTTGACATTAACCAAGAAATCATTACTGTTTAAACTTTACCTTTAATAACATAAAGTTACCTAATTTTTAAAGTGCAATCAGTAATTATTTTATAACAAATTTATATCAGTAATGATTTCTTGGTTAATGTCAAGTTGTCATAACAAAGACATTTTGAATAATGTCAACTTTGTCATTATTTACCGAATGACGCTTTATGACAACAGTCATAAATATTCATGAAGACTTATTCATGTTCATGACATGTGTTATGTCATGTTTATGAAAGTGTCATGACAGTTTTATTCAACCCCCTTCAAATAAAGTGTTACCGTGTTTTTTTTTTTTTACTGTTTCCTGTTGGATGCTGTGAGATGCTCCACTCAGAGTGGAGTTTGGGTCAGAGGGACAGAACTACTTGGCTGAACTGCTGACTAACAATAAATTGTTTCAATTCAACTCAGTTCAGAAGTTCTTTATTTGTTGTGAAGGAAAATTAAATTTTGAAACTCAAATCATCAAAGTATCTTCAAAGAGTTAGATGGTGATGCTGTGGAAGGAAAGGTCTCCAGTAGCAGTCAGTGTTGCAGCTAAATTCAACCAGTTGGTTTTAGTCCTGATTTAAAGGAACTCAGTGTTTCGACTGTTTCCCACTTTTATGAAAGTTTGTTCCAGGTCTGTGGTGCATAGAAGCTGAATGCTGCTTCTCCATGTTTGGCTCTGGTTCTGGTGCAGAGCAGAACCAGATCCAGCAGGTTGATCCAGCAGCAGCAGATCTTTAATCCGTTCAGTGATTTCTAAACCTCCAGCAGTATTTAAAGTCTCTTCTCTCAGTGAAGGACTGTAGAACTGGGTGATGTACTCTATCTTCCTGGTTTTAGTCAGAACTCCAGCAGCAGTGTTCTGGATCAGCTGCAGCTGGACCATTGATTTGTTAGACCTGTAAAGACGCTGCTGCAGTAATCAATGCCACTGCAGAGAATCGCCTGGATGAGTTTCTCTGGTACTGAGACATCAGTCCTCTGATCCTGGAAATGTTCTTCAGCTGATAGAAGGCTGACTTTGGAACCGGCTTTATGTGGCTCTGAATATTCAGGTCAGAGGTTATCTTGATCTCTAGTTTCTAGCTGAAACAACTGAAGCTGCTGATGACTCTAGATATATAGCTGTAAGTGAGTTTGTTCTAAAGTTGAAGGACTGTTAGGCGCTGTTCAGGTTTGTCACCGCTCTCAACCTGGAGTGTCGGCCAGAACACCACTCAGGCCAGGATTCAGCTCAGGACCAGTTTTGGATGAGGTGCAGCAGGAGTTTAATGAAGACACGAGGCAGGATCCTTTAACTGTTCTGTATTCCAAACTGTATCACAGATAATCCACTGAACATGGATGGGCATAAATGTGTCTACATGAAGGTGTGTGTGGTTTCCTAGAATAAACAAAAATACAGAAAATAAGTTCAAGGTGTCCTATCATTACACATTACACCATGCTATTATACCTTAGATAAACTAAGAAGGAAACCTCTAAGTCAATATTACTAAGCAAACTTAGGCAAGTTAACTCCACAGTTAACTAATAACCATGCCTCTGCTCTACTGAGAATAGATATGCATGTGCGACACAATGCTCTACAATACACACGTAGCATATAGCTTGGACTTAGCAACAGGTGAAATAATAGCAAACAAATAAACTTCAAATCACTCATTTAGCTGCAGTAAACACTCAAATATTGCAACTTACTCATCAATGACGCACACTCTTAAGGAGAACACATATACGATGGTCTTTCCCACGTGTTAGCACAGCGGCTCGGTTACCCAAACTTCCCCACCAGATACCAGCAACGTTGGCTACGGCAAGGTGTTGACGTCATCACTGCCCTAACTACGGTATCCCTTAAGGGACAATAGTAACGCTGAACAGAAAACACATAATACAAAGAGTAATACTCAACACCAAACTTAAACTATATATAAGGGTCTTTTGAACAGCCGCCCCCAAATGTGTACAATACATTTGCTCAAACAAAAGACTCTAGATAGGGCGACCTTGCGCCTGGGGGTCACTGTCCTCATCAGGTATGGCAGGGAGGATCACAAGCCGAGCCACAGGTCGAGTGTAAGTTCTGTCCTTAATCTTCACATCTGCTGACCTGATGTGTCCATCAGGACTGGGGTGAACTTTGACGATGTGACCCACGGGCCAGAGAGCCCTGGGCAGATGAGGATCCACAATCATGACAACCGTCCCTTCTCTGATGTCATCTGTAGAGGTTTGCCATTTCTGGCGGGTCTGAAGTCCAGGTAGATATAGACGAATAAACCGTGCCCAAAAATGGTCAGTGAGCACTTGGGCATGCCTCCACCGCCGACGGCTCAGAAGTTCATCTTTGGAGTAAACCACCTGTGGCAGTGAACCATCCCGCCGCCCCATAAGCAGGCAGTTTGGTGTCACAGGATCCGGATCTCTTACATCGGATGAGACATAGCCCAGCGGCTTTGAGTTGAGGATCCCCTCTACTTCCACAAGTACTGTACGGAGGACCTCTTCTGTGACGGGCTGAGCTCCGACTGTAGCATATAGTGCTGTCTTCACAGAGCGGATTTCTCGCTCCCACACGCCTCCAAAGTGCGGAGCTGCAGGAGGATTGAAGTGGAACTGGATCTTGTGTGGAGCTAGCAGTTGCTGAAGTTCCAATGTCATGGCTGAAAACGCTCCCCTCAGCTCAGCATCACCTCCTCTAAAATTTGTGCCCTGGTCTGAATAAAGCTCAGCTGGTGTCCCTCTTCGCGAAATAAACCGACGCAGAGCCATCAAAAAGGAGTCTGTGTCAATGGAGGTCAGTACATCCAGATGCACGGCTCTAACAGTCATACATTTAAATATTATCCCCCATCTCTTTTCCAAACGGCGGCCTACTTTAACTTCAAAGGGACCGAAGCAGTCAGTTCCAGTGGAAAAGAAGGCTGGCTTGAAGAGGCGGAGTCGAGCTAAAGGCAGGTCAGCCATTTTAGGGACAGTAGGTCTCGCCCTCCATCTTTGGCAATCTGCGCAGGTCCTCTGGAAGCGCCGAATTGCTTCTCTGCCCTTTAGGATCCAATAATGGCGCCGCAGTTGTGCAAAAACTCGTTCTGGTCCGGGATGCCGTAGACGACGGTCACAGTCCTGAATGAGCAGCTTGGTCACTGGATGAGAGGGATCTAGAACCAGCGGGTGAAGGTTGCAGAAGGTTAGGTCTTCGGCGCGACGTAGACGGCCACCCACTCTTATAAGTTCTCCACTTTCATCCAGCTCTGGAGACAGTGTTAAAAGACGACTACTTCTTTGAACTGGTTTCCCTGCTGTCAGAAGGTGAAATTCATCTGGGAAACTCTCTTGTTGAGCCCTCTTAATGAGAAGCCTCTCTGCTTGACGGTAGTCCTCAGCAGTGGGACAAATGTCCTTTGCCGCCCCATGAAGCTCCTGTACTGTTGCATCCAGCAGCTCCTGCCAGGTATCATACTGACTCATGTAGGCTGGGGAGGCAGATGTCACGGCACAGAAGGTTGATCTGCGAAGCTCAGATACATCTGGGGAGACTTCAAGGGTATCAGTGGGGTCTTTCGGCCACTGATCTCTCGGTAGATGTAGGATGGGAGGACCGTGACTCCATCGGTTTGGTCTTGCTAACTCCTGCAGTGTTTTGCCACGTGTTATGTCATCAGCAGGATTTTGGGCAGATTCCACATAGCGCCAACTCTGCAGATGAGTCAACTCCTGGATTTCAGCAATGCGTGTGCCCACAAAGACTTTGAAGCGGCAGGATTCAGATCGCAGCCAGGTGAGCACCGTGGTAGAGTCTGTCCACATCACTGTTTTCTCAATATGCAGAGAGAGCTCACCCTCAATAAGCTTAGAAAGCTGAGCTCCCACAAGCGCTGCACATAGCTCCAGCCTTGGAATGGAGTGCAAACGTTTGGGAGCTACTCTGGAGCGAGCCATAACAAAGGATACATGTGCTTGATCATTCTCTCCCATCATTCTAAGATACGCCACAGCACCATAAGCCTGCTCTGACGCATCACAGAACACATGCAGCTCTCTTCCTTTCACCTCCCAGGCTACATCAGTGGGTAGGTATGGTCTGGGAAAACGGATTTCAGGAAGGAACTGCAGCTCCTGTTCCCAGATATCCCACTGTTGAAGAAGGTCAGGTGGCAGCTGGGGGTCGTCCCAGCCCCGATCCTTATCCCACAGACGTCTGACTAACATCTTAGCTCTGGTGGTGTATGGTAGTATGAACCCCAGTGGATCGTACTGACTGGCCAGTACTCTGTAGATGATGCGCATGGTAGGAGCCTCATACTGGACTGGACGGTGCTTATAGCCAAGCATGTCTGAAGCGAAGTGCCAGCTAAGGCCCAGGGTTGATTCTGGGCTCTCCGTCTTACTCTCTGCAAGCCAGAGCTCAGCACTGTCTGATCGATCTTCTTCTGGTAGGTGACTGATGGCACATGACTCGTTGCTGGCCCATTGCCTAAGGAGAAATCCAGCCGATGACAGTAGAGCTCTTAGTTGCTCCACTAGTTCTCTGGCCTCGGCAGCTGTTGGCACACTGTGGAGACAGTTATCCACATAAAAACATCTCTCTATGGAAGTCCTCACCTCTTCTCCTGGCCGACTGTGGTCTTTGGCATGGCGTTGCAGAGCAAATGTGGCACAACATGGGCTGCAGGTGGTGCCGAAGGGTAACACCTGCCACTCGTACACTGCAGGTGGTTCCTCATGTTGTAGGTTACGCCACAGGAAGCGCAGAAGAGGGCGATCTTCAGGTAGTAAGCGGACCTGGTGGAACATAGCCTTTATATCACCACTTACTGCCACGGCATGCTCACGGAACCTTAAAAGGATCCCGAGCAGAGAGGAACCGAGGGTGGGGCCAGGAAGGAGATAATTATTCAGGGTTTGACCTCGGTGCTGGTAGGAACAGTTGAATACTAGTCTATGCTTTCCATTGTGGCTGACGAGGTGGTGAGGAATATACCATGCTTCATCTCCTTTCTCCAGCTCTTTAGGTTCCACTCTCAGCACATATCCAGCCTTTATCAGTTTGTTTATCTCTGCCTTGTAAATCTCCGCTTTTTCTGGGTCTTTGTGAAGCCTTTTCTCCACTCCTCTCAGGCTCGGCATGACAGCCTCAGGTGTGGCCTGCAGGAGAGGCATGTCTTTGCATCGCAGCAGGGGGGTGGCATAGCGTAAAATGCCATCGACTTCCACTCGGGCTGTTTTAGCCTCTAGGAGGCCCAGAGCTTGATTATCTTGCTTGGAGCGTGTCACCATTTTATCACTCCTAAGAGGGATGATATCTGCTCTCCAGAGCTTCTCCACATGTCTCATTAACTCACTCACTTGAGGGGGAATGGAGGTGACTAAACACTGCTGTGATCTTTCAAATTGGTGTAGGACGCTGGAAGGACCTTGTAGTGTCCAACCTAACCTAGTGCGAACAGCAGCTGGACCTCCTGGTGGACCAAGTCGCACAGGTTCTGTAGGAGTAATGAGATGTGGGTGGTCGCTACCTATCAGGAGCAAAGGCTTTATCTTCTTAAAGGGCTGGATTGGCAAGCCAGTCAAGTGCTTGTATTTCTTCCTGAGTAAGTCAACAGGGTAAGTGTGATCTGCTAAGTCAATACGTTCAGTGGTGAAAGCATTATGGATGCGGTATTGAGTCCTCTGCCTGTTTCTGGGGGATACAGTGAAGGAAACACAGGATCCATTAAGTGTCTGAACATCCTGCCTGATGGTACGTAGAGGCAAAGACTCTGGTATGCCCTGAAGTCCCAGTTTCTGAGCTGCTGAAGGCAGGAGCATACTTCTTTCTGACCCATCATCTAAGACTGCATAGGTTTCCAGAGTTCTGACACCATGACGTAGGAGAACAGGAACTACTTTCAACAGAACTCGGCTGCCCTCTGTTGGTCGATCGAGATACAACACCCCTGTTGGATTCTCACTTCTCTCTTGGCTGGGTGATGCTGGTAATGGCCCCTTTGATGGCCCTGTGTTGACATCATGAAGAACTTGTAAGTGTCGGCCCCGGCACAGGTTACAAGACTTCTTCAGGTTACACTGTGCAGCATGATGTGCACGTGCACAGCGCCAACATCTTTTGTTGGTCCTTATCCAATCTGCCAGCTGTTCCTTTGTCAGTTGACTTATGGCTGCACATTGACTCAAATGGTGCTCTTTAACGTCACAAAAGGCACAATAAGGGGGTGGCTTGGCTTTATTCAGTGAATTACTTGGTGGTTTAATGCTTTGAGATAAGCTGTCCGCACCATGGAGCACAGCAACTGACCGTTTCCCAAATCTTCCTTCTCCTTTCAGGCTGCTTGGTTTCTCTCTTAGTCCTCTGGCAGGTAGTTGGCCATCATAATCTTGACACCAAGACTCATATTTTAACCAGTCCGACAAATCAATAAGGGTGTGGTTACGTCCAGACTGCTTAAACATGCATCTACGGAATTCCGCTCGCTGCTCAGGGGGTAACTTACTAAGCAGGCGAGCAACATGTGAGCCACAGTATAGCTCCACCTCTCCCTCAGGACCGAGCGTCTTCAGCATGCCAACCAGTGACTGGATCTGGAGAGAAAATTTCTCAAAGGCGACAACATCACCACGCCGGATGTCAGGTGAGTCCATCACAGCGGCAATCCTCCTCAGGGCCAGTTGGTGAGGCTGTCCAAACTTCTCATTTAAGGCCATCATGGTATCTGTAAATGGGGTTGGAGAGTGAAGGTAGGCTTCCGCTACCAATCTGGCATCCTCCAACTTTAGATGGTCCACTAAAACTTGATATTTGAAGAGCTCTGGACTGTCAGGTGGTAGTAAGTTCTCCAGAGCCATCTTCAGGTGGGCAAACTCACCAGGGTCTCTGTGAAATAGGTTAGGGATGGTTGGACGAGGACCATGATAAGCTGTATCTGAGCTGAAACTTTGATAGGGTGGCCCAGGATTTGGAGAGGTTGTTTGGGGGGCATGAGGAGTCTGCGGAAGAGGTGCTTGCTGAATTGGTTGCTGAGGGGGAGCAGCCTGAATGCTCATGGGCCTGTAATTGGTTGTGGAGCTAAATCTTGGAGTGGTAGCTGAAGGATGTGTTGATCCATACGGCAGTGGGTTTACTAGAGGAACCTGACTGCTGGTTTGATAGTTGTTCCTTGTCTGTTGATAACCTGAGGCCATTTGTGTTGCTGGTTGAGCTGATGACTGATTGCGTTTGGTTAGCAAAGCCTCACCTTTCAAAATCTGAAGCTCACTCATCATTTTGTCCAGGCGCTCCAGGACTGGTGTTTCTTCCTCATCCTCAGTCATCCAAGCTGGTGGTGGTGGCGGTGGCCACTCCTCATCCTCATTATTAACAGGTGGGTCAGAAGGCTGGAAGCATACTGCTCCTTTAAGCTGTTCCTGCTGAGCTTCATGGGCAACATTCATTATTTGTAACATGTCAGTCTGTATAGCTCTTAAATGTGCCAGGTCTGCTGAAATGCGCTGCTGTGACTGCTGAAGGAGGAACCTTTCATGCTGGAGCTCTTCTAACTCTGATCTTAGAGCCATAGCTTCATTCGAGGTGGGAGGTAAAGAACTGGGGGGGGTAGAATGTCTCCATATCCTTGCTGGCCTTTCATCAGGGACTAGCGATTGGGCTAATTGCTCCTCTTTGAACCGTAGCAGACTCCCTACTGTATAATGTGTTATAGGTTCGCTGAGAACCGATGCCTCAGCAGCTGTTGGGGAAGCATATGGCGAGGTGAGGGGGGTCTTCTCGGCCAGTCCCTCCTGTGTAGCCATCCTTCCTCTCTCCACTCTGTGTTGGTAAGAGTTGAGACCATTGAAATCAAGCTCGTAATCTTCATAACGTTGTGGGAGACGAATCTGGCGTTTAGGACGTGCACCACTTCTGAAGTCCTGATTTTCATCCATCTTTACTAGGGTAAGGCAGTGACTCCGGCTCGAAGGACCATTAATGTAAGTGAGTTTGTTCTAAAGTTGAAGGACTGTTAGGCGCTGTTCAGGTTTGTCACCGCTCTCAACCTGGAGTGTCGGCCAGAACACCACTCAGGCCAGGATTCAGCTCAGGACCAGTTTTGGATGAGGTGCAGCAGGAGTTTAATGAAGACACGAGGCAGGATCCTTTAACTGTTCTGTATTCCAAACTGTATCACAGATAATCCACTGAACATGGATGGGCATAAATGTGTCTACATGAAGGTGTGTGTGGTTTCCTAGAATAAACAAAAATACAGAAAATAAGTTCAAGGTGTCCTATCATTACACATTACACCATGCTATTATACCTTAGATAAACTAAGAAGGAAACCTCTAAGTCAATATTACTAAGCAAACTTAGGCAAGTTAACTCCACAGTTAACTAATAACCATGCCTCTGCTCTACTGAGAATAGATATGCATGTGCGACACAATGCTCTACAATACACACGTAGCATATAGCTTGGACTTAGCAACAGGTGAAATAATAGCAAACAAATAAACTTCAAATCACTCATTTAGCTGCAGTAAACACTCAAATATTGCAACTTACTCATCAATGACGCACACTCTTAAGGAGAACACATATACGATGGTCTTTCCCACGTGTTAGCACAGCGGCTCGGTTACCCAAACTTCCCCACCAGATACCAGCAACGTTGGCTACGGCAAGGTGTTGACGTCATCACTGCCCTAACTACGGTATCCCTTAAGGGACAATAGTAACGCTGAACAGAAAACACATAATACAAAGAGTAATACTCAACACCAAACTTAAACTATATATAAGGGTCTTTTGAACAATAGCTCTAGATCAGGGATCACCAACTCCAGTCCTCAAGGGCTACCACCCTGCAACTTTTAGATTCACCTCTGCTCCAAAATGTCTGAATTCCCTCACCAGCATTCATTCCTCTCTGCAATAGGCTGGAAAAGAGCAGTTTATTTGATCCAGGTGTGTTTGAGCAGAGACGCATCTAAAAGTTACAGGATGGTAGCCCTCGAGGACTGGAGTTGGTGAGCCCTGCTCTAGATCTATAAGTCTAGATTGTTCCTCTTTAGGTTCAAAGATAACTTCAGTTTCTGTTCAGATGGTGGGTTTTGGCACAGCCAATTGGTGAAATCAAAAGGTAGAGTTGTGAATCATCTGCGTTGTCATGGTAACTGGTCGTATTTCCTATTGTAACCTGAGCCAGTGGGAACATATAGATATAGAATCAGAGGGGTCTTAGGATTTAACCTTGGGGAAACCCAAATGTGACCTCTGACCTCTTTGATGAGAAGTGTACTATTGAAACAAAGAAATCCCAGTTCTTTATGTCAGACTGGAACCAGTCCAGTGCTGAACCGGAGAGTCAGACCCAACTCTCCAGTCGGTTCAGTGGTGAGTCTTGAATGACACCAACAGGTATTTGGCTAGCACCGCTAATCCACCTCATCTGCTTTTGCCGCTGCTCTGTAAATCTGTCCAGCTGTATTGTTGGAGAGCCGGAGAGAGAGACAAGGGAGTCAGAGATCTGATGTTATGATGGATGGAAGAGATTCAACTTCCTGCTCCTTCTTTACTCTCTGATCCATGAAGCCTCCTTTTGAACTCTTCTGAGATTTGGGGTCTTAGTTCAAGTATTATTGGAGCTTTTGACATAATAAAAAAAATAATCATAACCTTTATTTAACCAGGTTTATCCCACTGAGATCAAAATATCTCTTACAGGAAAGGACTGGCCTTGACTGGCAGCATACAGAGAAAAACAAAACCAAAAAACACTTGGTTACAACACAGAGCCACAGCAAATGTAAACTTACAATAAAACATATGCAGTATGTGACTGTATCATCTGCATAGAAATGAATTGGTGCATTTGAAATATCCTTTCCAAAATCGTTAATATAAAAGATAAATAAAAAGGGACCCAGTACATAACCTTGTGGGTCCCCTTTGTGAATAAACTGAACTTCAGAACAAAAACCTTCAAACAGATCACTCTGGTTCTAATACTATTCACTGTACGAGTAGAAAACCCAGCTGCTGTCAGATGGTCAAGTAGAATGAAGTGATCCAAAGTGAAATCTAGAGAAATCTACAAACGGTGAAGGACAACACTGATTTCATCCAGACCTTTAGAAACTTTCATGCTGCAGGTCTACTGTTGCGTTTTTGTTGTTGTTGTTGTTGTTGTTGTTTTTTAACAAAATCCTGATTGGCAAATCAAAGAATGAAATTAGAGCCAGATTTTCTTTTACTTGTTCACTGATAATGGACTTGTGTAGGCACAGATCATTTAGAAATTGCTGGAATTGTTAAAAACTGTTTGCTCTCCTCCTTTAAAAGGGGGGATAAAGACAGATTTCCAAAGTTTGGGAATTACATTGATTAACAAACTGATTAAAAATGCGAAACAATGTCAGTTTTAAAAACATGTGTTCTAATTTATCTGGCCCTGCTTTCTTTGGAAGGATCAAGTTTCTTTAAAACTTTAGCTATCTCTGCAACAACAATTTAACTGAAACCAGTTAAATAACCCAAGTCAGTTCTACATTGCCAGAGAGAGAAATCCTTTCCCAGTCAAATTAATGAAGATCCTGTAAATGAGATCGTTCAACAAGCATTTTCAAGCTGCGCTTTTTTACAAGCTGTAAAAAGTGTGGGCTGTGAGAGGGGAAGACATACAGCAAAGGTCATCAGACTGGGACTCAAATTCAAGCCAGCTGCTTCATGCATGACTCTCAGGCGTTACCATGGTGCCACCGCCGTGCCCCAAGTCCAGCTCTTAACAGGCTCCTGACGCCTCCCTGCTGGAAAAACAATACCTTGTCGGCATGGTTACGTATCATGTCCAAAAGTAAAAAAGCAATAAAGTAGGATCATAAATCTTTGTGAAATGCCATAACCAGATGGAGCATTTCCATTCCTGGACTGTGAGCCTTGTGGAGACGCATTGGCCCTTGAAGTGTTGTCTTGTTGTGGAAAAGGCATGGGCTTTAATCTGTCACAGCGTTGTTCTCCGTTTCGTTGAACCATCTCATCGACCATCTGCAGGAAGCTTCTAACCTGCTCCCAGTTTCTACTCTGGGTGTTGTCGAACACACAGTACCTCCTTCTGCACCGTTCAATCAATTCAGAAGCTTCTCTGCTGGCCCTGGTCTTCTCCTCCAAGCGCTCACCTCCCAAACCATCTCCATGAGTAAAAAGCACCATGGTAGACCTTAAAGCATCACGGCCAAACATGGATGGGAAACACTGAAGAAATCTACAATCTTCTTTAGAAAGTTTACCAATCTTTACCACTATGACCAAGGAATGGATATGTTTCATTACCCAGCATGCATTAGCGTCAGGACGAACAGTCCAGCCTGGAGGTTCTGGTCTGCGTTGATGTTCGTTCACTCAGGTTCCTCTGAGAAAACCTCTGCGGTCCAGTCAAAGTCCTTCATCCTTCAGCAGCAGAAAACCAGACAGAGCAGCCTGAAGGTTCCTGAAGGAACTAAAACCTTCTGCTACAACAACCAGTTTCTGCCCACATGGGGATTGTTCCTACCTCAACTGGCAACCAGTCATTTCATTGTTGAACTCTGCTGTAACCAAGTGTAATAGATAACATTTTTTATCTATTGTTTATTCATAAAATCATTAACAAGTAAAAGTGATTCATTTTTGAAAGTTGTTGTGAACATCACAGTGATAAAAAGCTGAACTCTAAACCTGCAGCAGTTCACTGAAGCCAACAGAACCAGAACCTTTTCTGCTTCAGACCTGCAGGAGAAATACAGCCGACTTCAACAGAAACTTTTCTGACCAGCAGAAGCTCCTCTCACTGATAGCAGAATGGTCAACAGATTATCTGTGATTTTCCAACAGTTTTAATGTCATGTTGATGCACTGAATCCAAAAATCCCTTTATTTTTGTTCAATCAGGTGAACTATGTGAACTAAGCTCCACATTAGTTCGTTATGCTGGATGACATCATGGGTGCGTTTACACTGCAGTCTGCAGTGACTCAATTCCGATTTTTTTGACGTAATGCGACCTGTATCTGATCTTTTCATGGCAGTGTGAACAGCACAGGTCGGATTCTTTTTCGAATGTGACCCATATCCGGTACGTATCCGATTCAAATGCGACCTAAAGTCCAGGTCGCAGTCATCCTAACTGAACATCACTGATTCTCAACAAATCTCACTATTCTGCGTCCTGATACGCGCAAATGGGAAGAAAAACAACAACCATGACGGATTATATGAGGATTAAGTTGTTAATATGCTGCTCCGGCCGGACAACAACTTAAATATGTAAGCTAAGCTCCACCGTTAGCCTCCATGTTTACTTCCGCAAACACTGATCACTTCTTCTTTTTATGGCAGTTGGCAGAACACTTAGAACGCTGACGCTATTGCGCCCTCTACTGCGCATGCGGGACACTTTCAGGTCGTTTGCCCGTTTACACTGCAGAACTCATACAGGTCGCATTTACTGGCAGTGTGAATGGCCCCGGCAAAAAAAAATCGGAATTGCCAAAAAATCGGAATTGAGTCACTTCAGGCTGCAGTGTGAACGCACCCCATGACGGCTGGTTGGACTCTGCAGAGACGTCCTGCTGCTGAGCAAAGAGCCGCTAAAGAAACGGAAATTCATGCCCTGAATTTTACTCAATGAAGACGTGATGTTCAATTTACATGTAGCTACTTACCCTGACCAGTGTTTATTACTCAGTTTACAGAAATCCAAGTTTGCATCATTTCATTAATACACTCTGTTAAACTACTTTTTTTCCTCCTAAAACCTTTTTTGGATGAGAAATATTAACAGAAATGAACTGATGGCGTCACAAAAATGTCATCAATTTAGTCAGAAGATCGGATTTTTATTCTAATCAGATTAGAATAAATCCCTGAGTAAGATGGATATGATTTTTTGATTTAATGGTGCAAAATAATCCTAATTCAGTTGGAAAAAAAAAAGATATAAAATTTCCAAAAAATATGTTTTAACCCAGTGTTATAATGAATCCGAAGAACCATGAAAATGTTTCACTTTGACCCATCAGACGCTCCAGAACCAAACCCAGAATTCACTCCTGCAGACAGATAATCTCAGGTCTCTTATTATCTGGATTTTCATTCTGTCTCTTCATGTTTCCAGATTCTTCCTGCTGCTCACTGAGTCCAGATTCAAGCAGATTCAGATGAGCTAAATATTAAATATTATTAAATATTAAAACATAAATATCAGAACGGTTTCTGTAAAATGTATATTTGTAGCTTAGAGTGGAAAAGCTCAGCAGAAAGTCTGGTGAAAAACTTCAGGAAAATAAAATGACATGATAAACTGTGATAAACTTCAGGAAAATCAAACTTCCTGTGAAACCTTGAGGAATCGTCCAGCCGCTCTTGGTTCCTCTGCAGAAGTTTTTCTAAGTTTCTATTAAACTTTTTATCCTCAGAGAATCTCCTCCATTAGAGCTGCTGTCAATATTTACTGCTTTAATAATTAATGCTGCTAAATGAGCCGCCGGGGGAGGAAGGAGCGCTCATCATCATCATCATCATCATCACACCCAGAGGATTACATCACTCAACAAACTGTCTCCATGGCAACCATTCAGTTACTTCTGATGACTTTAATGTGAGACTCTTCAAGATTAAAAACAACTTTTATTAATCTGCAGTAACTAATGGATGTGAGGCAGAGACTGGTCGGAACCAGAACCTTTAGTCAGAACCAGTACCTTTAACTGGATCGGAACCAGAACCCCTGATATAAAAAACAAACACATGAAGACCAGCAGAGGTTCTGGTCCACCGCGTCAAAACCAGAACCACTTTAATGCTTCCTGGATAAAATGTTCAGCATTAGGGAGAATCCAGAACCTGAACAGAACGGTCTGATTCTGGTCTGAATGATCAGAACCAGATGGTTCTAAAGGTTCTAGCAGTGAACCAGAATCTCCTCAGCCCGTCATGGATCAGCAGAGATGAAGGATGAATCGTTTTAGATGGAGAAACGTTCTGCTGGAACTCTGGTAGCTAAAGACACAATGAAATGATAGACTCCTCCTGGATCGCTCTGGTCTACTGTCGCTGAGAGACATACGGCAGCCATCTTGGAGCGGTTGACTGCTCCAAGATGGCTGCCGTATTTCCTGCACCCTAGCAGCCAACACAAGGTCTACTCATTTATTATGTCTTTGGCTAAATGTAGCTGAACTGACATCAAGCTAGCAGACAGACAGAAGCAATCGAGCTGATCAGATCAGATCCAATGGAAGAAAAACGACTCATCAAGAACAAAATGTGAAGATTCTGGTTCTGTTCATTAAAACTCTGAAACCAGAGACACATCACTGATCCTGCCAGCCTTCTTCCTCCACCTTTATCATCATCATCATCATCATCATCATCATCATCATCATCATCATCATCATCATCATCATTGTCATCGTCACCATCATCATCATCATCAACATTATCATCAATCATCACCATCATCATCATCATCATCATCATCATCATCATCCGTCACTCAGGCTTCACCAAGAGGTCAAAGGTCAGAATACTTTCAGTTGACTATAGTACAATGTTAACCCAATAAATCGGTCCCAAACATTCTGATTATCTTCAGTCTGAACTCAGTGACTGTTACCATGGAAGTGCCACAGGGCTGTGTGTTCGGTCCACTTCTCTATGTCACTCTGTGGCCCAGCAGCTTCCAGATCTGCTGTCCTGCAGGGGTGAGATGAACACCTGATCCAACACAGATCTGGAGGGTTGTAGATCCCTGATCTACATCCTGTGGATCCAGTAAGCTGGAGCTGGATGGGTTCACCGCCAATGTTCACTGATGATGTCCAACTGCCTGGTGATGAGTCCATAACAAACTCTCCCTGAACTTTAAACCCTGAAGAGCTGTAATCTGACAGAGGAGAAGGACACTCTCCAAAGATCCTCCTCCAGGATGAAGCATCAAAGATCCAGGAGCAGGAAAAGCTCTGGAGATGAAATACAGAGAAACCCAGAGTCCATGAGAAAGACCAGCAGGAGCCGTCATGGGAGGACAGATTCAGGAAGTGGATGGTGTTGACGAGTCCTACCAATGGACTTAAGGCTGGCACAAAGGAAGAGGTCAGGAACAGGATCTCAGACCAGTGGAGGTCAGGGTCCACCACACCGGAACAGAACCAAGATGGAGGCTGTGCAAAGACTGAAACCGGCCGACAAGTAGCAGCTGTTTGGAGCTGGTTGGTAAAGCCAACATGAAGCACCATAGCCTGGAGGTGGGAACAGTCTAACATCTGATCAGATTCATTAACTGTGGGACTGAAGAATCTGACATCCTGCTGACTTTCCAGTTCCAGACCAATAAACATGATGACCAACCAACTGGGTGGACAAAACAGAAAAGATCTTCAGGGATCTGGAAAAAAACCATCAACCTTTAGAGGACAAACCAATGAAAACCTCAGGGACCATCGTGAGGAAGAGGACAGCTGTGGTCCTTTGTTTTTATTCATTCAGTGAATCGTGTTGAAAATGAATCAGCAGGTCTGACCTACATGAGCATCATCATGAAAACATTTCCTGTTATAGTGAAACTTTGCATGCAAACTTTTGTTTGTCAACAGAACACAGTACTGAATCAGTAATGAAGTGTTGATGACGTTCTGCTGCTCAGTGGTCATGTGATGTTTACAGCCCTCAGCTGGTGGCAGCAGAGAGAGGATGAGATAAAAGCTGATGACAGGAAGTGGATCTGCCAGTCTGGCCCGTCTGATGCTGCAGGGTTGTAGTGGCAGTGACCTCTGTGACCTCTGTGGCCCTGCTGGGTCTGTCATGATGCTGTGATGCTGAGGAGGAGGAGTGCGCTGAACGTGACGGTGACTGGGCCTCACCAGGGGGTCCTGGGCCTGGTGCTGTTCACCATCGTCACCACGCTGCCATGCTGCGTGTTCCTCTTCATCAACCTCACCATGCTGTACACGCTGCGCAGCCGGCCGCTGTTCAGAGAGGCGTCCCGCTACGTGCTGCTGTTCAACCTGCTGCTGGTGGACACTGTGCAGCTGTTCCAGAGCCAGTCCATGTTCCTGCTGTCCGCGGTCAGCCTCACGCTGCTGTACCCTGTGTGCGCCGCGCTCATTGCCTTCAGCAGCCTGGCCCAATGCGTGTCCATGGTCACGCTGGTCAGCATGTGCCTGGAGCGGTACGTGGCGGTGTGCTACCCCCTCAGGCACAGCGCCATCGTTACCCTGAGGAACACCGGCGCCGCCATCAGCGTAATCTGGGCCGTCAGCTCCTCACACGTGATCGTCCAGCTCAGCCTGATGCTGTCCCGCTTCTCGGTAGCTGACCTGGGGGTCATGCAGATGGTGTACTACTGCGGGAAGGAGAGCGCCTTCATTGACCCCGTGTCTGACCAATACGACAGAGCCTTCACCTACTTCCTGTTCCTGCTGGGGGCGGCCACCGTCTCCTTCGCCTATGCCGGCATCATCATGGCGGCGCGCTCTGCGTCCACGGACAAAGCGTCGGCATTGCGGGCGCGGCGCACGCTGCTGCTGCACCTGGTGCAGCTGGGCCTCAGCATGTCCTCCACCGTCTACAACTCGCTGCTGATCGTCATCACCAGCAGCCTGGAGCGCGTCCCGGCCGTCCGCCTGCAGATCAGCCTCTACATGGCCGTCATCATCCTGCCCAAGTGCCTCAGCTCGCTCATCTACGGCCTCAGAGACCAGAACATCCGGCCCATCCTCATCATGAACCTCATCTGCCAGTGCAGAGGCTGCGCTCTCCACACCAGAACCAGAACCAAGAACAGAACCAGAGTCCAGCTCAGCTGAGACGTTCACGGGAAACTGGGAAAATAAAGACGATGATGGGAGGAAATCAGAATGTTCAGCAAATAAACCTGGTACTGTTTTCACTGAACTGATGATTTATGGGAAATGACTGAAGGAGTAATAATAATAATAATAATAATAATAATAATAATAATAATAATAATAATAAGTTTTTACTTGCAGAATGACTTCAGTAGATCATAAACATGTTTGTCTAATATTTAAAACATGAAGCTGAATTTTCATGAAGAACTTTTGAGTGATTTGTTGAAACCTGCAGCTTTTAAAACAACCTGAACTTTGATTAAAAACATTTTAAACATTAATCCTGCTGTGTTTTAGTGAACCTGTCTGCCTTAATGTTGTATATGAAATATCAGGATTGTTATGTTACCATATTTAATATGAAGGAAAACAGGTTTCCATCATCATCATCGTCATCATCAGGTTCAGGATGTTTAAATCAAACTGAATCAATTCCAGCTGTAGAGTGATTCCTCTCTGTAGATAAAACTGGAATCAGAGCAGAGTTCTGCAAACACTGAATTCCTCTAAAGGTTAAAATCTCATTAAGTTTAAATCTGTTTTTGATTCATAATAACTGGAACATTGGTTTATTTTGGTTATATTCCAACTCTCAGCTATGTTTCTTTATTAAGCCACTGTAACTGTTTAGTTTTGTGTTTTTATTATATAAAGCAGTTTTTCATGCTGTTTTGCTCAAAGGTCAGAGGGCAGCTGGAGGTTAGCAAACTGATCTTGAGTTTGATGAATAAAATTCTTCTGCAGGATTTGAACAAGTTCATGAATAAAATCTCGTTTTAATGACTTGATAACTCAGAGTAAAGAGCATCAGTCATTTTCTCTGGTTTTCATCTTCATCGTTCTGCTCCTCATCACATTTCACTGCTCAGCTCAGAAAACCACAGAGACGTTGCTTTCATATGTTTTATGGATTTTATAAAACCCTACTTCAAATGTTTGGTGATCTTATTCTCATAATTATCTTAATAATAAGGATAAGAAAACCCGACCAGAGGCGGCCCCAGCCTGTGTGGTGCCCTGGGCGAACCACCCCACCGACGGGCCCTGACAATCTTCAGTGTTCATCCAGTTTATGAACATTTTTCACTCAGTTATGCCTTTGATATTATATTTTGAAATAATATTAAATTAACCTGAGGACTTTAACATTTTTTATGATAATATTCAAGTATTTACGTCAGCAGATGAATAAACATGTTGATGGTCAGATTTTGTCTCTTAACCCTGGAGGGGAAACCAGGCAGTCGGCCCACTGGCTGCCAAACAGAGTTATTTATCTGACATCCTAACTTTGTTTATTCAGTGGGAGCAGCAGGAAAATCAGGAGGCTTTATTAAATCTACAGAAAAAAATATATAAAGAAAGTCACCAGAAGATGTTGAGTTGTTAAGTTAAGTTGAAGTGAGACTGTAATAAGAAAAATAAAAAATTAAAATTAAGGGAGTTTGAGATGTAAAAGTTAGTTCATCAGCAGTGACGTTGTACAGGGAAGCTGAAGTGAGTAAAGATTTTTTATAAAAATGTTTTTCACAGACATAAAATCACAAAACACTGTATAATAAAAATCAACCTGGTTGAGGGTAAAGTCTGTCCTCTTGATGGATTTTCTGTTTCTAACCACCAGACGTCACATATTTACATGTGACAGACTGAATTTATCTGAGCTGAGATGAAACTGAAACTATTCAGCATCAGAACATCAGCAGGAACAAAAACACATACCAAACACCGACATGATGGATTAAACTCTTCTTCATAAGAACATTTATTAGATTATATATTTTTTTACGTAGGATTATATCTGTTTTATCACTGTCTATGTTTTGGGAATATTTCTGTATTTGACTGTTCTTTACCTCCATAATATTAACTATCTAAAAGTTTAAAGATTTCAAATTATTGTTTTTGTAGGATTTTATATAAAAGAGTCACCAAACTTTATCATCAGTAATTTTCTAAATCCAGTCTGTTGCTGCTCATTTCCTGATAAACTTTGACTTCCTATTTATATCGGTGGATATTTTGTGTTTCGTTTCTATCCATCCATCTTCCGCTTGTCCAGAGTCAGCAGCTTCAGTAAAGAGACCAACACGTCCCTCTCCCCAGTCGAACCCAGCAGAATAACATCGTCCCTCCAGTGTGTCCTGGTCTTCCTCTGGGTCTCCTCCCAGTAGGACCTGAACTCTTCACCAGCGAGTCTCCATCCTAACCAGATGCTGATCCACCTCAACTGGCTCCTCTCAGTGTAAAGGAGCAGTGGCTCTACTCTGTGTCCCTCCTGGATGACTGGGCTTCTCTCTCTGAGAGAGTCCAGACACCCTGCAAAGAAAACTCATTTCAGCTGCTTGTATCCGTGACCTTGTCCTTTTGTTCATGACCATAGATGAGGGTGGGTACGTAAATCAACAGGTAAATTGTGGTTCTTCACTTTTTGGCTCAGCTCTCTCTTCACCAGGACAGACCGGCACAGCGCCCGCTTCACTGCAGACCCTGGATCTGAATCCATAGAGTGTTTCTCTGTCATGTTTCTTCAGGTCAATGAAGGTTCTTCTCCACTGACCTCTGGTCCAGGTCTGAGAAAATTTAATCAGGAAGCTTTTTGGAGTCCTTGAAAGTGAAAAAAATTTCTTGGTCACTATTGTGACCGGTGACTTTACATGGGCTAATTTAGAAATATTTGCAATAAATTGCATGTATGACAAAGTGCAACATTTTTTTCCTCACCTTATGGATCATGAAGTATAATTTGACATCAATGAAGGCTGAGGCAGCTGTTTAGTAAAAGTAAGAAAGTTAGCATCACTTAAACTCTATGTTTTTCATAATTTTTGCCAAAAAATGTTCAGTAATTAGCATCAGTGTAAAAAAGTGTTGGAATTTGTTGATTTTGCGTGAATTTACACAAAAGATCCTCAAAAACTGGAGGGATTAACTGATGCAATCTGGCAGTAAGTAGATAAAAACTGCTTTGATTTGATCAATAAAATAATATTTAATAATATTTATTTTGACAGCTCTATTTATGTGTTCCTCTAGTCTAAAAACTATGGTAGGCTGGATTTGGCCCCCAGGCCTCGAGTTTAACACATGTGATGTGTTGGAACCTGCACATAATCATGGACACAATGTGGACCATATTATTTCTAACGTTTCAATTATATCTAAAATTGTAGTGCTTGATGTTGCATTTCCAGATCATTTGGGGTATTTTTTAACAGTTTTCTCCCTGCTTAAATAGAAACTATACCCAACCCAGATAGCACAATATGGGTGAAACAACATTGAAACAAAGTCAGGCAGAGACATTGAATCTACGCTGAAGCCAGATTCAGCGTAGATTCACGCTGAATCTACGCTGAATCTACGCGTAGATTCAGATACCTGAAATGTATCTGAAATTTCAGGTATTTCAGGTAATTTCCTGAAATGGAAATTTCCGTTGAAATTTCCATTTCAACGGAAATTTCCATTTCCGTTGAAATGGAAATTCCGTTTCAACGGAATTTCCATTCCGTTGAAACGGAATGGAAATTGGTCGTTGAGTTGTATGTTGAATCAACGTTAGGGTTTCAACCATAACTGACACTATATCAACGTTGATTCAACCATCATTTGAATGTGGATTTGCATGCATATTTGTGTTTAATTTACATTGAATCAATCCCTAAGGTCTGCACCTGCATGAGTTCACCACCAATGTTTACTGATGATGTCCAACTGCCTGGTGATGAATTCATAAGAAACCCTCTCTGAACATTAAAACCCTGAGCTGTAGTCTGACAGAGGAGAGGGAGAATGTCCAAAGATCCTCCTCCATGATGAAGCATCAAAGATCCAGGAGCAGGAAAAGCTCTGGATGAACTACAGAGAAACCCAGAGTCCATGAGAAAGACCAAAACAAGCCATTATGGGAAGATAAAACTCAGAAAGTGGATAATGTTGACGAGTCCTACCAATGGACTGAAGGCCGGCACAGAAGACGAGATCAGGAACAGGATCTCAGACCAGTGGAGGTCAGGGTCCACCACACCGTAACAGAACCAAGATGGAGGCTGAGCAAAAACTGAAACCGGCCAACAGGTAGCAGCTGTTTGGAGCTGGTTGGTAAAGCCAACATGAAGCACCATAGCCTGGAGGTGGGAACAGTCTAATGTCTGATCAGATTCATTAACTCTGGGACTGAAGAGTCTGACATCCTGCTGACTTTCCAGTTCCAGACCAATAAACATGATGACCAACCAACTGGGTGGACAAAACAGAAAAGATCTTCAGGGATCTGGAAGAAAACCATCAACCTTTAGAGGACAGACCAATGAAATCCTCAGGGACCATCGTGAGGAAGAGGACAGCTGCGGTCCTTTGTTTTTATTCATTCAGTGAATCGTGTTGAAAATGAATCAGCAGGTCTGACCTACATGAGCATCATCATGAAAACATTTCCTGTTATAGTGAAACTTTGCATGCAAACTTTTGTTTGTCAACAGAACACAGTACTGAATCAGTAATGAAGTGTTGATGACGTTCTGCTGCTCAGTGGTCATGTGATGTTTACAGCCCTCAGCTGGTGGCAGCAGAGAGAGGATGAGATAAAAGCTGATGACAGGAAGTGGATCTGCCAGTGTGGCTGGTCTGATGCTGGGGGGTTGTAGTAGCAGTGACCTCTGTGACCTCTGTGGCCCTGCTGGGTCTGTCATGATGCTGTGATGCTGAGCAGTAGGAGTGTGCTGAACGTGACGGGGCCTCACCAGGGGGTCCTGGGCCTGGTGATGTTCCCTATCATCACGCTGCCATGCTGCGTGTTCCTCTTCATCAACCTCACCATGCTGTACACGCTGCGCAGCCGGCCGCTGTTTAGAGAGGCGTCCCGCTACGTGCTGCTGTTCAACCTGCTGCTGGTGGACACCGTGCAGCTGTTCCAGAGCCAGTCCATGTTCCTGCTGTCCGCGGTCAGCTTCACGATGCTGTACCCGGTATGCGCTGCGCTCACCGCCTTCAGCAGCCTGGCCCACTGCGTGTCCGTGGTCACGCTGGTCAGCATGTGCCTGGAGCGGTACGTGGCGGTGTGCTACCCCCTCAGGCACAGCGCCATCGTTACCCTGAGGAACACCGGCGCCGCCATCGGCATCATCTGGGCCGTCAGCTCCTCACACGTGATCGTCCAGCTCAGCCTGATGCTGTCCCGCTTTTCGGTAGCTGACCTGGGGGTCATGCAGATGGTGTACTACTGCGGGAAGGAGAGCGCCTTCATCGACCCCGTGTCTGACCAATACGACAGAGCCTTCACCTACTTCCTGTTCCTGCTGGGGGCGGCCACCGTCTCCTTCGCCTATGCCGGCATCATCGTGGCGGCGCGTTCTGCGTCCACGGACAAAGCGTCGGCATTGCGGGCGCGGCGCACGCTGCTGCTGCACCTGGTGCAGCTGGGCCTCAGCATGTCCTCCACCGTCTACAACTCGCTGCTGATCGTCATCACCAGCAGCCTGGAGCGCGTCCCGGCCGTCCGCCTGCAGGTCAGCCTCTACATGGCCGTCATCATCCTGCCCAAGTGCCTCAGCTCGCTCATCTACGGCCTCAGAGACCAGAACATCCGGCCCATCCTCATCATGAACCTCATCTGCCAGTGCAGAGGCTCCGCTCTCCACACCAGAACCAGAACCAAGAACAGAACCAGAGTCCAGCTCAGCTGAGACGTTCACTATAAACTGGGAAAATAAAGACGATGATGGGAGGAAATCAGAATGTTCAGCAAATAAACCTGGAACTGTTTTCACTGAACTGATGATTTATGGGAAATAAATGACTGGAATAATAATAATAATAATAATAATAATAATAATAATAATAATAATAATAATAATAATAATAAGTTTTTACTTGCAGAATGACTTAAGTAGATCATAAACATGTTTGTCTAATATTTAAAACATAAAGCTGAATTTTCATGAAGAACTTTTGAGTGATTTGTTGAAACCTGCAGCTTTTAAAACAACCTGAACTTTGATTAAAAACATTTTAAACATTAATCCTGCTGTGTTTTAGTGAACCTGTCTGCCTTAATGTTGTATATGGATTTTCATTATGTCTATGCTTAATAGGAAGGAAAACAGGTCATCATCATCATCATCATCATCATCATCATCTTCATCTTCATCATCAGGTTCAGGATGTTTAAATCAAACTGAATCATTTCCAGCTGTAGAGTGATTCCTCTCTGTAGATAAAACTGGAATGAGAGCAGAGTTCTGCAAACACTGAATTCATGTAAAGTTTAAAATCTCATTAAGTTTAAATCTGTTTTTGATTCACAATAACTGGAACATTAGTTGGTTTTAGTTATATTCCAACTCTCTGCTATGTTTCTTTATTATGCTGCTGTAACTGTTTGTTTAATTTTGTGTTAGACCTGCTTCTACCAGGTCTGGTAGTAATTATCCTGCCTTGCTCAAAGGTCAGAGGGCAGCTGGAGATTATAAAACTGATCTGGTTTGAGTTTGGTGAATAAAACTATGTAATTGGATTTTAACCAAGTTCATCAATAAAATCAAAAAGTTAATAAAACTTTAAATTCATCAAAGTTTTAATGATTTTAGAATTCAGAGTAAAAAGAGTCAGTGTATCATTTTGTCTTTTCATCTTCATCGTTCTGCTCCTCATCACATTTCACTGCTCAGTGCTGAAAAGCACAAAGAAACTTTGCTTTGTCTGCATTAAAAATTTAAATTTTACAATTTAGTTAAAAACTTATTTGTATTTTAGCTTTGTTTTTCAGACCCCATGCAGATTTATAGAGGACATATCATGCAAAAGCCACTTTTTTAACCCTTAAACATTTTTTGTGTACTTTTTGTGCAAAAATTTACTTTTTGTGCAAAAAACAAAAAGTAAATTTATTGTTTGTCTTTCTAGTCTATGGGTTATATTTTCCAGTCTGTTAATTTTTCTCTATTGCCTATAATGTATTCTTGTCTATTATGTCACAACATTTACTGTGGAACTGATAAAAAAGGTCATGATTTTCGGCTAATCGGTTTTGTGAGACCTCTTTTTTGCTTTCCTATCAGTAATTTTGTAGTCCAAGTTCAGTTATGTCAAAGTTGCAAGTAAACAAGTCAAAATCTTCTGTTCATGTGTGTTTTAATGCACATGGTTCCCTACATAACCCCCTGGCATCAGAGCATCTTTGATTAAATTTTATTTTTTTGGGAATGTACCTACATTAGTGCAGAAAATCCGTTTGCACAGAGCACTCAAAGAGAAATGTTTCAGCAACCTCTGCCAGCATCAAGAGAGATTTTTCAAAAATACTTAGTCTGAGAAGTAACTTGATTGTGGGTCAGTTCCTTCTCTCTACTGAAACACAGCAAAGCAGTCAGCTGCTGATGACACTAAAGTGACAAAAAAGCTTATATTAGAAATAAGGTTTGTAGGGGTGCACCAAGTTATTGGTGCCGATTTCCTTAGTTTTGGGAGGTTGGTGATCAACTGATACTTACAGTAATCCCATGTATTTTCTAGGGTAATAAAATGTTTTGGATATTACGGTCAGAAGCTGTTGGTATTTTACAATTTTTTACTGTGAAATTTACAGACTTTCTTTTACAGTGTACACATGAAGCCCATCTTATCCCCTAATCTTATCTTCTTCAGCAAAGGTTTAAAAATCAGTCTCTGTCCTCTTCTGCTGTGTGACTGACAGACCGACCCACCAGGTCAGGTCTGAACATTTGCAGTTAACAATAATCTGTTGCCAACTCAGTAATTTTCTTGCTCTACTTCAGTGCTTCTCAAGTCCTCAGGCCCCCCTGCTCTGCATGTTTTAAATGTGCCTGTATTTCACAACAGTTGATCTAAATGATTACATTACCTCATCTGCAGGCATCAAGTGCTGCAGAAGCTTGTTAATCACCTATAGATTCAATCCAGGTGTGTGGCAGTAGGGAAACACCTAAAACATGCTGGGAAGGGGGGCCTGAGGACTGGAATTGAGAAGCACTGCTCTACATAGTGGCAGCTAGTTTTTGTCAATGTTCAACACTAGGTGGTTGGTTGAAGTGAGGGGAGGAAGGGGAGTTACTATAAAAATGAGAAAAATCCTTCATCTGACCTCCAAACTTAAAGAAAAATCTTTTTTTAAAAATCACACATTGATTGATTAGCACAATCTGGCAAATTTTAGGGACCTTTTGAATTCTTGACCACAGAAGCATCCTTGGAAGAAATGAGAGTGCTCCTTCCTCCATTGTGTAATCATCCTATCTAGCCACATGATGAAGCCACTTTTTTATATATATAAAAAAAATAAAATAAAATAAAAAAAAAATTCCCCTCTCACCCTCTGTGGGTGGTCTCTTTCATCCTCTGAGCTCGGGTCCTCTACCAGAGGCCTGGGAGCTTGAGGGTTCTGCGCAGTATCTTGGCTGTGCCTAGAACTGCACATTTCTGGACTGAGATGTCTGATGTTGTTCCTGGGATCTGTTTGAGCCACTGCTCCAGTTTGGGGGTGACTGCCCCGAGGGCCCCGATGACCACAGGCACCACTGTGGTCTTTACCTTCCAGGCCTTCTCCAGTTCCTCTCTGAGGCCCTGGTATTTCTCCAGTTTCTCATGCTCCTTTTTCCTGATGTTGTGGTCACTTGGTATTGCTACATCCACCACAACGGCTTTCCTCTGTTCTTTATCCACCACCACAATGTCCGGTTGGTTCGCCATTACCATCTTGTCTGTCTGGATCTGGAAGTCCCACAGGATCTTAGCTCGGTCATTCTCCACCACCTTTGGGGGTGTTCCCCACTTTGATCTCGGGGCTTCCAGTCCATATTCTGCACAGATGTTCCTGTATACTATGCCCGCCACTTGGTTATGTCGTTCCATGTACGCTTTCCCTGCCAGCATCTTGCACCCTGCTGTTATGTGCTGGACTGTCTCAGAGGCCTCCTTGCACAACCTACACCTTGGGTCTTGTCTGGTGTGGTAGATCTGAGCCTCTATTGCTCTGGTGTTCAGGGCCTGTTCCTGGGCGGCCAGGATGAGGGCCTCTGTGCTGTCCTTGAGTCCAGCTTTCTCCAGCCATTGGTAGGATTTCCTGATATCAGCCACTTCAGTTATTTGTCGGTGGTACATCCCATGTAGGGGCTTGTCCTCCCATGATGGTTCCTCCAGCACCTTGTCCTCTGTTCCCCATTGCCTGAGACATTCGTTGAGCACATCGTCCGTTGAGGCTTTGTCCTTGATGTATTTATGGATCTTGGATGTCTCATCCTGGACAGTGGCTCTCACACTCACTAGTCCTCTGCCTCCTTCCTTACGGCTCGTGTACAGTCTCAGGGTGCTGGATTTGGGGTGGAACCCTCCATGCATGGTTAGTAGCTTCCGAGTCTTAACATCCGTAGCCTTCATCTCTTCCATTGGCCAGCTAATTATTCCGGCAGGGTATCTGATTACTGGCAAGGCATAGCTGTTTATTGCACGGATCTTGTTCTTGCCATTGAGCTGGCTTCTCAGGACTTGCCTTATTCGTTGGAGGTATTTGGCTGTGGCTCCTTTCCTTGTGACCTCATCGATGTTGCCATTTGCTTGCTGTATTCCCAGGTACTTGTAGCTGTGCTCTATGTCTGCTATTGTTCCTTCTGGGAGTGATACCCCTTCTGTGTGGACGACCTTCCCTCTCTTTGTAACCATCCGGCCACATTTCTCTAGTCCGAATGACATCCCAATGTCAGTGCTGTAGATCCTGGTGGTGTGGATCAGTGAGTCGATGTCTCGCTCGCTCTTGGCGTACAGCTTGATGTCATCCATGTAGAGGAGGTGACTGATTGTGGCCCCATTCTTAAGTCGGTATCCGTAGCCAGTCTTGTTGATGATTTGGCTGAGGGGGTTCAGACCTATGCAGAACAGCAGTGGGGACAGAGCATCTCCTTGGTATATGCCACATTTGATGGACACTTGTGCAAGCGGTTTGCAGTTGGCTTCAAGGGTGGTTTTCCACAGCCCCATCGAGTTTGCAATGAAGGCTCTTAGAGTCCTATTGATGTTGTACATTTCTAAGCATTCAATGATCCAAGGTGTGTGGCATTGAGTCATAGGCTTTCTTGTAATCAATCCAAGCGGTGATTACAAGAAAGCCTATGACTCAATGCCATATTGAGTCATAGGCTCAATATGGCCTATGACTCAATGAGCAGTGTATATGACTCAGTATATATACACTGCTCAAAGAAATAAAGGAAACATTTCACTTTAATTTTGTGTGTGGCTCCAAATCCAGGCCTCCATTGGTTAATAAATTTGATTTCCATTGATGATTTTTGTGTGATTTTGTTGTCAGCACATTCAACTTTGTACAGAACAAAGTATTCAATGAGAATATTTCATTCATTCAGATCTAGGATGTGTTATTTGAGTGTTCCCTTTATTTTTTTGAGCAGTGTATATATATATATATAAGTGGCTTCATACTAGAGCCTTTATAAAAATAAAAAATAAAAATGATGGCCACGTCGAAGTCTAGGGCCTCCATATGTGGGTTGTGCTTAGCCGCTGCGCCACCACAGCACACCCCCATGATGAAGCCACATTCATCTGAGTCAGCAAGATTTAGAAAATTCAACAAACTGTTCAATTTGAGCTCAATGTGTGTTTAAACCAATTTATATAAACTTTTAACAGTTTCCTCTAAAGGTAATTAATTGTGGCTCACCACCACACATTCACAATGACGTTTTAGTTCAGTTAAACCTGGTCTGAATTCATCTATGGGTAACTCCAAATCTAAATGAACCAATGAAGCCACCTCATCCATATAAAGTAATTTATATCGCTCTAAACTGTATTTGGCCACATGATGGGGCCAAATACCAAATTATCCTGGCCAACAACACGTCTAAACTTTGACACAGAATTATGTACAGATAATTCCAAGTTTAAATGAACCATTTAATCCACCGTATCTATGTAAAGTAATGTTTATTCGGCCTTAATACATTTTGCATACTGAGTATTTTTCAGTGTTTTCTGTCATTTTAGTTTCACACTTTATTGCATTAAATCATCTTCAAATACACCACCAACCTGTTTGTTCAAGAAAGTGGTGCAAGACACAATTTAGATGACTGTGAACAATGTAAGAACAGTAAAAATCAGTCTGGACATGGAGAGTGAAGTTGTGTTCAGCTGTGCCGAATCAGGGGAATGAGGAGCAGCTGTTAAAGGAAAATGCTGAGAGTTATTTATCTGAGACATGAAAACTCACAGTTGGAGAATGAAAATATTCACAGTAACAAGATGAAAAAGCTTGCAGTTGGTGAAGCTGAAGGTACAGCATGAAAATAAGGAAACTTTATTAAATCCAGCTCTGATAAGAAGAAAGTCACCAGAAGATATAGGGTTTAATTTAAAAAACTGTTAAAAAACTAATGGGAGTTGGAGTTATAAATGTTAGTTAATCCACAACAGGACAGTCTTGGTGCAGTTCTGCTATACAGGAATTGCTTGGAAGCAGAAAAGTTGCAGACGAGATGCACAACGCAGAATTACTTTAGATTTGGGTTGGGACTTTAACAAGAGATTCTGTAAATATAAAACTAACATTTTAAACTCCACCTGTAATTTTCTGTTTCGTCACCATACCATCACAAAAAATGGTGAAAATCATCCAGGAGATTTTTGGAGAGGACGCAGGAGATTACATTCTGGTATTATTCACTCATGGAGACGATCTGGTTGAGAAAGATGTCTCCATTGAAACAATAATCAATGGAAACGAGACCCTGAAGGAGTTTATTGATCAATGTAGTAAAAGATACCATGTGTTCAACGATAGAGCTAAAAAGTCAACTCAGGTCAGAGAGCTTCTCAAAAAGATCAACAAGATGGTTGAGAAAAATTGAGAAATTGCAACTGGAGCAGTTCTAGGAACCATGGCAAGTCCTGTAGAGGCTCCTATGATGACTGCATTAAAGAAGAAATTCTGCAGAATTCAGTGAAAATGGACGCTATCAACTCATCTGAAGGTTAGGGTTAGAGAAACACAGAAATAATAGATATATTAATATAATAGTTACAGAAATAATTCACTAAATCAAATTATCTGTATTTATTCACTGATGCTTTTAAACTTTTCCAAGAATTCTTCGTTTCCAGTGTGATGCAAGTTTCATTCAGCTTGTCTATATAATCATCACTGCTTACTGAACATGTGATTTTCTAGAGTGACTTGAGTTAGGGTCAACAGCTGACCCTAACCCCGGATCATTGGACACTAGGTCCGCTCCACCGCAGTAAGGTGGCGGTCATCCTGCAGAGCTGCTGCTTCTCCACATTGAGAGGAACCAGGTGGTTCGGATGGTGAGGTGGTCAGATCCCACCAGGAGGGGACCCAGAGGAAGACCAGGACAATGTTCCTCTGCTGGGAACACATTGGATAGAAACCTCTAAACTGAACTAAACTGAGTGAGAGGTCAGGTTCCTCCTCGTCAGCAAGGTTTTCTGCTCAGCAACCGCTCATCTGATTCAGGTGTGTTTGAAAGTTGCAGGACGGTGATTACAGCAATAATGAAGATGAAAGAAATGATTGATGGTTAGGTTTTATGATGGCACTGATACAATGTTGTATTGGGTGCTTGTTCATTCTATGTTCTTAATCAAAAAGTTTATTGTCTCATGTTTTAATCATGTAAAACACTTTGACCTGCCGTGTTGCTGAGACGTTTGGTACAATAAACTGGAATTGAATAAATGAAACTGCAGCTGCATAAGAGAAAACATGTTTTCTTTAGAAAAAAAAGAAAACTGAGAAAAACTGTCAAAATGTTACAATCCAGTTACCTTTCAATCACTTTATAGATCAGCTGTGACCAATCTGATATTCAATAAGATCAATAATCAAAGAGACACCAGTAGAGTGTTTAGAAAATGCGTTTACATGATGTCATAATCTTCCATGTTTGTTACTACTCGCCGTCCAATCAGACAGCGGGATTTTCCTCTGAACCTTTAAAGAGAATAACGTCGTTTTAAACCCAAACATGTCGGATATTCCTGGTGTCAGCAGACCAGACGGTCACATGGTCACTGCTGAGGATGATGATGAAGGTGATGATGGTCAGCGGTGCAGCAGGTCCCACAGGCAGCAGCAGCACAGTGCAGCACAACATGCGGCCAGGTACGACCCGATGCCGCCCGGCTGCTGATTGGTCCGTGGATCCATCAGCAGAACTGTCGATGACATCATAAGTCTACCGTTGGTCTGTGACCAATCAGACTACAGTCTGAAGGTGAGGAAGTTACCTGTAGGCTTCGCTGGATGGGAGGCCTGGTGTTTGTTGCCATAGTAACCAGGTGACATCACCGAGGCCCCCTCCTGTGCAGCGGGTCCTGGTTGGACGATGGTCTGAGGGAAAGTCTGGGAGAGTGGAGAGTTGTTGGAAATTCAGATGTGAAACTTTAATCTCCTAATTTAACTCAATAATCTGCTTCAGGTCTGTTCTGGTCCAGAACCGGATCAGAACTAAACCAGTCAGTAACTTTTATTTATTAAGCGACTTTTATGGATAAAACGTCTCAAAGCGCTTCACAGGAAGAAGAGGTGCTGAACACACACACACACACACACACACACACACCCCCCCACACACACACACACACACACGCACAAGAAGTTTTTGGCTCCGTCTGCTGGTCATAATGTGAACAACAAGCTGATAGATTGTTTCTGTCTATTGTCTTTGTTGTAGTTTTTATATTTTTAAATTTGTTTCTAATGTTTTTAATCTAGTTTTTATGGATGTTCATGTATGAGAGCAACACATTGTTTCATAATTTCCTCTGGATTAATAAAGAACCAACCCAACTCAGCCTGGCCTGAATGGCGCCCCCTGCTGGTCAGTTCTTTTCTTTTCATCTTGTTCTGCTGTTCGTAGTAAATTACTTTTTTAATCTGAATGAGTTTTTACTTGGATAATAAACGTTAAATTAAAACTTATGAGTATTTCTGTAAAGTAAGATCAGTTGATCTCCTCAGATATTAAAACTTTTTGGCAAACAGATGGTTATTAACTGGGTGTTGATATAATGAATAACATTCTTGTAGTTTATTCTGAACTCATCACGTCACATCAGCAGCAGGTGAAACAGTGACATGATGTCTGACAGGAAGCTGCCGCAGTGCATTCTGGGTACCTGATAGGCGGAGCCGGGGAAGGCGGTGGGCGGGGAATAAAAAGCTGAGAGAAAATGACAAAAATAAATTTTAAAAAAACTGAAGCAGAAAAAAACAAAAACAAACCTTTAGAGATAAATGAGTTTGTCTCATAAAGATGACAGATAAATAAAGTCAGTAATGTAAAAATCATGTGATAAATCTAAACTAATTTCTCATTTGTTTAGAATGAGAAATTACAATAATGACAGAAATATTATAGTAATGAAGTTGTGGCATCTCAGGAATAAAAGGTAAATAACAGTTCACTAAATTTTAAAATTGACTAAATGATTTCTGGCATTGTGATAAAAACAGAAACAAACCTGGAGGAAACATGGAGGGAGACGAATCGTCTGGGAAGAACGGACGATACGGAGGAGGATGATCACTCATCTGGACGGATGGATGGATCTCTGCAGAAAGCAGAAACATGTTTCTGCCATCTTAAATTATTAAATTTAATCATTTAAGATAAATAATTAGATTCATTTTAAATCTGACACATTATTTCCATCTCTGTGGACGGCTGAGACTCTCCAGGACATAAATCTGATGAGTCTGCTGCAGATACCTCTGTAATAATCTCATTACCATCGCCATGACGACGGACTTCCCTCCAAATCAGTCAGTCTGACCTCTGACCTTTCACTAGGGAGTAAATGTTTGTCCCTGCAGACATGTGGACATGACTGTCCCCAAGCAGACACACAGTGCGGTCAGCTGCCTCCATACCAGCGCTCATCTAATAAACAGGTTGCCATGACAACCGCCACGCAGACACAAACAGCCGCCTGTCCCACACAGGAGCAGCTTGTTCCAGTTAAACCAGTCAGCTGCTGCTGGGAGAGCTGGACCATTGTTGCCATGGCAACAACCAGAACCAGTCTGATACCTAACCAGCATGCTAACCAGTTAGCTAGCTGCTAGTTACTACAGCAGGTAGTGATGATGTCATCCAGGTGATCTGGCTGTGATTGGTGGACAGGAACCGTCCCTCCATCCTACTGCTGCTCCGTCTTCACAAGAGGACAGAGACACCCAGCGCTGACGTCTCTGATGTTTCCAATGTCTCTCATGACTCCAACATCTTTAATGTGTTTAGTTTCCAACGTCTCTAACATTTTAAATGTTTTTAATGTCTTTTATATCTAACGTCTCCATGAAGCCTGAAGAAAACTGGACTTACCTGAAGATGAACGGCTCTGCTGTCCTAATCAGATGCTGACGACTGAGGAGACAGTCAGAGACACAAGGACAGGGTGAGGCCTGAGGACCACCCTCCTCATCATCATCATCTGCCTCCTCCTTACCCTCCTCGCCCCATTCCCCTCCTCTTCGTTTTCCTTGACTTAGCTGCTTTTTCACTTTTCCTCATTTTTTTTCCTCCTGTGAAGAAAGTCCAGTTTGCAGTTTGCTTATGAATCATATGCTGCAGCAATAAGAAGTAAAATCTGAGTATTTCCTCCTGACTGAAATCTTCCTGTTGACTCTACAAAGGAAAACAACCTTCAGGTTCGTCCTGACCTGCAGATAATATCCCATAAATCTGCCTTTTCATAAATATCTCTATGTCTGCTGGACGTGTCATTTAGCCCAAACCTTTCCATCCCCACCAATCAGCATTAGCTTTCAGCTCTGTGATCCTGCTGCAAACCCAAAGACAAAACTACTAAATATGTAAACAAACAATGTTTAAACAGTTTTTTTTAATTTCTTTTATTCTATAAAAGAAATATACAGTGTATATTTCCACTGTGTGTGTATATAACTGCTTCTTTGTGTGCTTTGGAGTTTTTGTGCTGATTATTTTGAGAAGCGATTAAAACTAGTTAGCTCTTTAATTGCAACAAAATAAAGCTGTATTTCCTTCAACCCACTGGTTGCAATGTTGACACCATGAGATGCTTTGTGACCTAAATCCTGAACATCATGGCATGGAGTGCATCCCAGTTTTCCATGTCTGGCATATAACCATTCATTTTAGCTTTTAAACTGGTTCTATTGATCCTGTGTCCAGACAGAGGGATAATCAGTAGCCCAGCATCATGACCTGTTTGTTCTGAAGGTCCTGCAGCTTCCACTTCCTCTTCCTAACATGGCGCCTCCTCACCCTGACTCTCATACTAAGGAACCACAGAGCTCTGTTAAGTTAAAGCACATATTTTTCCTCCAACCAGTTCCAGAGGAATCACATCAAACCAGATGTTAGACTGGATTTAATTTCATTTATGTCATTTGTGAATGTTAGCTTCTCATTTTCAACAGTGAAGCTACAAAGGTTGAAAAGGTTATCATCAAGTCTCATCAACATCAATATTTCCACTACATAAGAGATGAAAAAAATAGTTTGATAGAGGAAAAGCCTCAGACTCTGAGCTCTAAGCAAGATGCCAGAGAGCATCAAACTATTTTTTTTAAATATTACACAATTTAATTTCACAAAATCATCATGGTAGAAGCCTTTTGTTTGTTAAATGCTTAATGAAATATATTTACCATGTTAAATGTTTGTTGTAAATTATGTATTCTCACAAAGAACAAGGTAATTAGTCCAAGTTTGTTGTTTATTGAACGTTCAGCGCCTGTGATGCGCCACAACAAAGGTAAACAAAGGTAAAACAACCTGAACGGGTGATCAACTCTAAACCACTCGGGCCTTTTTACTCTCCGTCTCTCTTTGTCGTTTAAGCCCACCCGTTGCCGTGGCAACCGCCTGCGCGCCGAGCAGAGATTACGTTAAAAACATAACATTCAGTCCGTTATGATATTAGGTTTGCAGGCTTGATATTTATTTTGCGATAATTAATAAGCGCTCCCTGAACACAGCGGTGGTTAGTTGGTTGGTGGTTAGATTAGTTAATCTTAAACTCCTGCTCTGCTAGTTATTTTGGTAATGGGACCGAAACGCACAGATTTGTGTTTTGGTTGTTCCTTTCGGTGGTTCCTTGTAGAAACAATAATTACTGAGATTATTATTTTTGTTGGGTCATTAATTTGAACATGTTTTGTTGATTTAAAGTTTTTTCTTTTCATTTTTTGTTCTTTAATAAAGTTATGAACGTTTTGATAAGGTGTCAGAGGAGGACGTGCCGGTCTCAGTGTCTTGGCGGCGTTCAGTTTGTCACCAACCGCTGAGATCGACTCAAAACCTTCCGCGATCGACGTATCATTGGACCCCTGCTCTAGTAAAGCACGAAGAGTTCAGAAACGATATGACATGGGGGAAAAGTTATTTATTAACTGATTAAGTCGTGTTTAGATTGTTCTTGAAAATCTAATCACTCACGGCTGGACAGTGAACCCATTGATTTTTTTTTTACAGCAGACAGTCGCTCCCCCTTACTTGCCTACTTTCACCCCTGCTCACAAGCTAACAAACATTTCATCAGGACAGACAGAAAGTTAACTTACACTCTGGAACTGAAGCTTAGAGAAAAACTTAGTGACTCTTAATCAGTCTTTGTGCTGCTAATTCAGGTGTAACAGCAGCATCAGGTAAAAGGTTCATCCAGTTTGTTTTTTCCGTTTTGATTCAGGTAAATCAGCAGATAAAACGGTAAGAAGCAAATGGCAAAAATATTTCAATAGATTGTTTTACCAACCTGAAATCACCAACCAGTTGTTTCAGGTAGGTGAAACAACTGTTTACCAGTTATTCAGAGAACCGTTCAGGTAGGCGCAGTACCTGGACACTTCTCTGAGTAATGATGGATATTCGTGGTTCTTACTACACAGAACCACAAATAAAAATCCACTGTTTATTTAAAACAGTGGATTTCCTGCCTGTCGGTTAAGGAGGACATGGCTGGACCTTAAACGTGTCTCTTGTCCTCCACTGTGGCAGGAAATGGTTAAAGGTGGATCAGAACCAGAACCACGTGGTTTACAGGAAACAGATGGCTGCCTCTGCCGTTTCCAGGAAGCCGCTGACTCAGCCAATCAGCACAGCAGCATTTCAGCTTCTTTAACCCATTTCATCATGATCATGAAAAAAAAAATAGATCAGATTTTATGATAATAAAAAATAAATTAAAATGTGATTAATATTTTTTGCATTTTTTTTTTCTCATTTTCCTTCCAACTTTCTGAGGCTCCCCACCACCTCCTGGAGGGCCTCCAAAGTGCTTTACATAATTAAAATAAAATAAAAATAAAAACAGCATGTGACATTGAGAAAGAGAAAGACATTTTGAAGGGAAAAAAACTGTCATTCAGTCTATTATTGACTTTATTTCCTGGAGTTCTTGTGTCGACCAGCAGGTGGAGCTACAGTCTGACTCAGCCATGAGTCTGCAGACAGAACAACCTGAGTTCATGCTGCAGCTGCTCACACACATAAACACACACACACACTGGGAGTTCCCTAATAAACTTTTTGTAACCTCTGATGTCATCTCAACACTGTGCTGTGATTGGTCCTCTGCAGATACCCCTAAAAAGCAGCGGACCATGAGGAAACATCCCACAGCAGCAGACAGCTGGGAAGGACTGAGGGACACACAGCAGGACTCTGTCTGCAGCGTCCAGCACAGTAAGTCACATTCTGTTCAGATTATCTTCAGGATTCAGAAGCTTTCTGTTTCATCAGAAAACAGCAGAAAGAGACCAGAAACACTCAGCTGGTCAGCTGGCAGCTGAAGCAGTTGCTGCAGCTGAAGCAGTTGCTGTAGCTGAAGTAGTTGCTGCAGCTGAAACAGTTGCTCCGGTTTCAATCAGGAACCGGAGCAAAGGTTGCTAATTCCTGATGCTGCAGGCAGTGAACTAATTATAACGATCAGCTGTAACCTGTCTGGTGATGTGATAACCAGAAGTCAGAGGTCACAGTGTCGGGTGGGATTGGACACACTGAAGCAGTTTGTTATGTCATGTGACCCGGTTCAGGTCTCTGCAGATCCAGAACAAACTGCATCTAAATTTATCGTCAGTGAAACAAAACCTGAGTTTCACTTTGAGTCAGTGCCGGTTCCCTTCAGCCTGTTGACCCGGCAACTTCCTGGAAACTAGCCGAACAGAACCAGCTTTCCTGTAAACCTCTCTGGTTCCGATCCAGCCTGCCGGTTCTGATCTAGTCTGCTCCTCCATCTTTAACATTTGGAGGCTCTTTGGCCATTTCCATTTATCACAGAAATTATTCTGTTGTGGGGTTGCCCCCTTTCAGAAATAACAATAAGGGTCGCCCACCATGACGTGTGGTTCTACTCTCATGTGGTGGGACGTCCACTGCAGTGATAGACATTATTTTATGGTGGTGTTTTTTGTTTTTAAAAAGTGATCCATAGAGCAATAGTTCATATATAGAGTACTACAAAATTGTACTCCAATCAGAGTAGCATACATTAAACACGTTTAAGTAAGCAAGTGTAAAACGTAAATTGGTAAACTGCTCAAGTACTGAGTAACTGATTTAATAAACAAAATGTATCCCCAGACAGCCAAAAGTATAAAAGTTATGTAAACATTCTGGTATTTTAATATTATCAGAATAATTTATGCAAAAAAGGAGCTAGGTTTGATGGCTGGTTCTGGAACAAATTCACCACAAGGGCCAAGGCAGTCAGTGTTTTTTGAAACAAAAACAAAAAACGGAGCAATATTTCATCATTTGATATAATAAGCGATAAGTTAATATTTCCTGTGTTTTATTTAGGTAATTATTGTTACAATTAGTTTTGATATGTGTGTGATAGGCGTGTCTATCCGACATTTATAGAAATACACAACAAAACGCGTCCCGTATCAGTTCAATAAGGGACGCAACATTTAACAGCCAAATACGGAACGATTACGTATTTTACGGGACGGGTGGCAACCCTATTTTGTCGTTAATAAATTACAGATAAAATTAATCACTTTCTTAACTAATGCCGTTTGAAATTAATAAAATTAAAGTAAAATAGTTTTTGCATTTTTAAATACATTCGTGAGTATTGTAACATTAGGACCCTCCATTATTTAGCTAGTTCTTTTGCTAGCTCTTTAGCTAGCTGTTAGCAATGAGCTCTGAAATCAGCTGAGGAAAATCACATTTTCAGCTGACAGTCGTATGATTGGAGCTGGAACTAGAAGCACCAAACTGTTTACCTTTGGTCAATAAATTAATTTATTGCCTCTAAATTATTATTAATAACTGAATCACAGCAGCGTTCAGCCCAGACATCCACCATGTTGGTTGGGGAGGAAGTGGCTAAATAAAGAATCAAATTACTTCTATCTGTTCCCTGAATGTTAGAACTATCTTAACTAGAAGTTCTTCACTGTTATATATACGTCACCTCAAAACAACATCACCTGAAAACAGAATGTTATAGTGTTTCTTCTGACTGAATTTAGTTTTTTTAGTTGTGTTATTTATTTGTGTAATTTTTTATTTCAGTCCACAATGTTAACAGTCTGAAGTGAGTAAGTTTTGATCCTTACTCATTGGGTAGCATTTTATTACTTATTATTTTATTACCAAATACTTTTTAACTGGAGGGATTTCTTGGACGGCTGTTTTAACTTTTAGCTGAGTGGAATGGTGCTGCTGCGTTCTCCACCTCTGAATGTTGCACCTCCTGGTTCCTCTGTTTATCTCATGTTTTCCTCCTTCAGCGAGGAAATAAACACTCTAAGGTGGAACAAACTTCTGACAGGAAGACATTTATTAAACTAACCTTGAGCAATAAGTGGGGGTGTCAAAGACATCCTGGAGGGAAAATCTTCCTCTAGACCAGAGGTTCCCAAACTGTGGGGCGCGCCCCCGTGTCATTGCAGGGGGGGCGCGGGAAGCCGTCTGGTTGAAAAAAAAAAAAAAAAAAAAAAACATGAACACTGTATGCGCTGGGTTTTTACCTTAGAATGTCTCTGTTATTCCTATGTCAATTTGATACAGTAGAGGCTTCCACACTTCCCATATTTGTGTCCTCTGTCACTTTTATCAGCAGTTAAAACTGTTTAATCAGCCCAAAAAACAGGTTAACGTGTTGTAACCTGTTTTTCCGAGCCGCCTTTAAACGCAACATGAGCGCTACGACGCTCGCGCTGGGTTTACACCTGTGAAGGAGACCTGCTGCTGCTGTGCGGAGCTACGTAGGTTTGTGATAGAATCACGGCAGCAAACCAACAAAACGCAAAGAACTTTTCACAGTTTTTCCCTCCAAACTAACCGACTGAGTTGAGTAAAGCTGTTGGATGCAGGTAATATTAGCTAAAAGATGACTAGCTAGCTAATATCAATACAGAACCTTAAGCTTAACAAGTACCTTGTAGGCTATGATGTTGGTGTCTATTTTCAGCTACGTACATACATTTTGCCCCCAAAAAAGTTGATGCCCCCCTCCCGTCACACGTGTCGTTTCAACCAGACAGCCATTTGTAATCCATAGGGGGGGCGCAGAAAATGTTTGGAAACCACTGGGGGGGCGCAGAAGAAAAAGTTTGGGAACCACTGCTCTAGACCTTTTAATCAGATGTTTATGCAGGAGTAACTAGAACTTCGACTGGGCCCAAAGTGGCAAAAGTACCTCAATTTAGTCAAATTAGATGAAAGAGCAATAACTGATCGGTGCCTGAACCAACAGCTGCATTTTTAAATAATTCACAGAAGACAGAAAAATATTTTCTTGAATCAAAAATAGGTTTGTACTTATAAACATATGCTGTGTAAGCATAGGCCACTGCTGCCACCTGCTGTTTTGATGGAGAACTGCATGTTCTGGATCTGTGCTCTCCCAGAGCGTTCCCTCTCTGGGTTGATGTTTATATTAAACTTTCAACTTACTGACTGAAGGCAACACTACAGCATGTGAACATCCAATAAAGTCTGGTGTGATCATCAGCGGTGATTTCCCTCTGCCAAACCTTCTGACGTTACTAGATTTACTCTGTAAACAAGCTGAATCCAAAGACAAAGTTTATCATTTTAAAACCTCCACAACTGACGTCTAAAGCATGATGCAGTTTCTTCATGACTTCAACTACAACATTTCGCAAAAGAATCAAAAAGTATAATTTGTCATAAGGACTAAAGGCAGAGCTTATTAATGAATGTTTTAACATTGTGTTTACAAATGGGGTCCAACCGACCCCACCCACGTAAAACTTGTATCATTTGGCACAAATCCTCCACGTTTGCCTCAGTCCTCGCATGCACAAGGGCTAAGTGGATGTCTTGAATACAGTTTCTATTTATATATTGTCTTGTTATTTTTCTCTCTCTTAATCTAAAGGGTTTTGTATATTTTTGGAACTAAACAGATGCAGGTTTGAATGGTGGGTGTGTGAGTGAATGTAAGTGTGTATAAATACATGTTTACAATGTTAAGTTTGTTGTTTGTAAGTTTATTGTGTCCTAAAAGAAAAAATTCAGTAACACTTTATTTGAAGGGGGTTGACTAAAACTGTCATGACACTGTCATAAACATGACATAACACCCGTCATGAACATCAATAAGTCTTCATGAATAGTTATGACTGTTGTCATAAAGGGTCATTCGGTAAATAATGACACTTTTAATACAAAGTTGACATTATTCGAAATGTCTTCATTATGACAGCTTGAATTATTCTAGACAAAATGTCTTCGTTATGACAACTCGTCATTAATCGCGCCAAAAATATCTTCGTTATGACAACTCGTCATTAACCAAGAAATCATGATCTGACATAAATTTGTTATTAAAGTATTACTGATTAAACTTTAACAATTAGCTTTATGTAGTAATATTATAAAGCTCTGCCATGTTGTTTAGTCTTAATTTTCTTAATTTAATCGATCCTAAAGTTTTACAGCAAGATGTCTACAAAGCACTTATGAACTTAGCATTTGAAACATTATTTAAGGCTGTTTTACCCCTTGTGCGTGCGAGGACTGAGGCAAACGTAGAGAACTGTGGCAAATGATAAAAGTTTTACGTGTGTGGGGTCGGTTGGTATGGACCCCATTTCTAAACACAAGGGCTATGTAGTGCAATACACCATCTCCACCAGTGAGAGGCAGCAGTGCACGAACAGGCGTGCAGTGTGTTGGTGAAGAAGAAATCTTCCATATTGTGGGGCAAACCTAACACAAGTTATAACGGCCAGACCTCCTGTTTCAAAAGACGAAGTTTGATACCTAATACATATGAGGTATGTGTCTTATTAACTTTACATTTTCTTTGAGAAAATAACATTGACTATGTTCTCTGTCTCTGTAATATTAGCAATAAGCAATTCAAGCCAATCCTACCTTGCTGTAAGTTAATGTTAGCTAAAGTTATTAAACACAATTACTGTAACGTTAGCCCTTAATATTAAATATATTTTAAAGACAGGCAAATTATTTTTTCCACCTCCAATTTTAGTCTAGCAAATTAAAAGCTAATATATTAGTCAAAATAAACCTTCATGTGCATTATTTAGCGACTTGGCTGATGTGACACAGTGCTTGTGTTCTTTGCTTTGGCAAGTTTAGCCACATGAAGACCCAGGCTAGCCTAAAGACACATGGTGGGGAGGACAAAGTTGGCTAATGAAGACATGCTACGAGTGTGGAGGATGATAATAAGGACCAGCCACCAGAGAAAGAAGTTCCTATTTGACCAAAGAGAAAGAAGCAGATGAAATATTCCCCAAGAAAATTAGGTAAGTCGTTTTTGTGTTAATATTTTTACCATGTGAAGTGGGGTGGGACAGCCAGGTAAGTGGGGAATGGGGAGCAGGAATCAACATTCACCTGCTGAGTTAAGTTATGTTTTAGACAACTAAAACTGATGTTAAATCTATTTATTTATTAATAAGCTTCTTGCAAACAACCCTAAGTTAGAGTATCTGGTTAGAAATAATTTAGAATGCTAATTAAGTAAAAAGATGCATTCATGTGCCTAAAACTATATGTTAAATGATGCATTCGAATAACAGTGGCAGTCTGTCTGAACTTCTGCCAGACAAATATTTGATCAGAATAATTTTGTTCAGCTCCAGTTATTATTCCACTTGTATTAAGAAATAATTGTATTGCACTTTATAACAACCAGTCATGTTAACTAGGCCTATGTCTGCCAGTCTACCATTCTGACAGTGTGCAGCAAGAGACATTTTTGAAATGGTATTTAAATAAATGCTGGAATATGAAGACATTGTTTTTTGTTTTTGTTCTTTTTTTTAAGTGACCACAATGAATTGAGTCATCACTGAAGAGATTCACCAAGTTTGAATTCATGAAAAGGCTTTCGCCATGATTAACTATTGCAAGAACAGCTTTAATTTCTGACCATTTCTGGACACCTTCAAAGAACTGCTTCCAGGAAATGAAGACAAGAAGAAGATCTCCTGTTTTCAGAGCATTACAGGAAGACTATTACGAAGGAGATGGCTGACATAAAGCAAAAAATGTTACTGTTGAAAGAACCTATTTTCTTAAGTTAAAGAATAAGTAATTCTGTTTTAGTTTTTCAATCAGCATTTCAGAGTAACAATATACTGACCAGACGTTAAACCCTCTGTTATCTTAGAACAAGTTATCTTTTGTTTTATTCCAATGTACAAAGGGTTTGTTCTACAGTTATGATGGTAGTTATAAGTAGTCCAGTGTGTTTCACTTCATTTGAGGTAAGACTTAATATCAATAACTCTGTTAGCATTGCATTTGACACTGTAATACTAAATTACATCTTTATAATTGTTGCTACTAGTTTCAATTTACTTGAGGTAATAGTTAATATTAATGACACTGTAATGACACTTAATGACTTTGTCATAACTGTTGTTACTTGTTTCACTTTACTTGAGGTAATAATTAATATTAAGGACACTGTAATGACACTTAATGACTTTGTCATAACTGTTGTAACTTGTTTCACTTTACTTGCGGTAATGGTTAATATTAAGGACACTGTAATGACACTTAATGACTGTCATAACTGTTGTAACTTGTTTCACTTTACTTGCGGTAAAAGTTAATATTAAGGACACTGTAATGACATTTAATGACTGTCATAACTGTTGTAACTTGTTTCACTTTACTTGAGGTAATAGTTAATATTAATGACATTATAATGACACTTAATAACTTCTTCATAACTGTTGTTACTTGTTTCACTTTACTTGAGGTAACAGTTAATATTAATGACACTGTAATAACACTTAATGACATATTCATAACTGGTGCTACTTGTTCCACTTTAGTTGATGTAAAAGAAATTGTTAATGAGTCTGTTATTAAATCATTTGACCGTGTAATAAAGCTTAGCAAAATCTTTATTGCTTGTTCTACTTGTTTTGCTTTATTTCAGGGAGTGGAAATATTAATCATTGTTTTGTCAAAACTTTTGCTAGTGTAATAATTAAATCATTATGACTAATATGACAAATTTATGTTAGATCATGATTTCTTGGTTAATGACAAGTTGTCATAACGAAGACATTTTTGGCGAGGTTAATGACAAGTTGTCATAATGAAGACATTTTTGGCGAGGTTAATGACAAGTTGTCATAACGAAGACATTTTTGGCTAGGTTAATGACAAGTTGTCATAACGAAGACATTTCGAATAATGTCAACTTTGTATTAAAAGTGTCATTATTTACCGAATGACGCTTTATGACAACAGTCATAACTATTCATGAAGACTTATTGATGTTCATGACAGGTGTTATGTCATGTTTATGACAGTGTCATGACAGTCTTATTCAACCCCCTTCAAATGAAGTGTTACCAAAAATTCAATAAAATATATTGGGGGAAAAACAAAAAAAAAAGTACAATTTGCTAATAAATTGGTGTTTTTCTCTCTTTTCTCTGCTTTGCTGACTTGTTCCTGGTTTTTTGCTGACCAAAAAGCATAGAAACAAAAACATAAGGAAAAGTCTTGAGGATTACTTTACTTATTAAACTCTTGGGGCTTTAGCCAAATCTATTGTCAGAGTATGAACCTGTAGCAACAGCGCCACCTAATCATCTGCAATTAAGGGACAGTGGAAATATTTTACTTTGACATTGAAATTTAATTGAAAAACAAAACTTGGAGAAACCAACAGCTGACCCAACACTTTGTAGAATCACCTTAACCAGGAAAAACCCCGAGTCGGTTTTCCATCTGACATTTAGAGTCGGAGATGAAATTATAATATAAAGCCAAAATCATTCCTAACACCAGGTTGTCATATTGTTATATGACAACCATGCATCATGTATGCTGTAGTTTATGGTCTCTATGTTGAACACCTATCGACTTGGGCAGCAATGTCGAAGGTAAAAAGCGTTCAAATGAGCAGAATGTTCTTTATACTCCGGATCCAACTAACTGCTGTAGATCTAAGGAGGTGCTGCTCAGCTCTTACAGCTTTTATCACAAACTAGCTTATCAGGAAGTGAAAGTCCTGACCACACCCAGACTTCAACACAACCAGAGCACCTTGTGCTCACAATGGAAATTAGTCATTAGGCCTACAAACAAAAGGTCACAATAAATTTTCCATTACATTGTCAATGGGTGCCACACTACTGGAGGTCGGACTTACTCAGGTGGGTGACATCAGTTGGGCACTCAGATCCTGATGAGGCCCCAGCTCAGCTGTTGGTGTTGGAGATTTCCTGATGAGCTGTATGGCTGCATCGTTGTTGGCGTTGGAGTTTCTGGCTCCCGTTTGTGCTGATGGACCAAACAGCAGTCCAGATTCCCAGGCAAACATAGGATGTCCCTGAGAGACAACGTGTTCGAACATATCTGAATTCTAATCATTGAAGGTTCTTCAATCGGTTTGATAAAGTGCTGAAGTTTCTCAAGAGGAACACTTGAATTTATCATTTCCTATAGATAATTGATTCTTTGTCCTTGCAGAGCAGAGAGATGGTAATCACTATTACAGTAACCAATGAGACCCCTTACACCTGGTACCACTCTTATGAAAAAGACAAGGTAAGAGTCCAAACTGAGATATGAACCAGTGGAAGAACCTTCTCTGACTGTTTCTTCTCCTCAACTCCACAGAGCGGGACAAAATTGAAGCCACATGGTACAGCAACAGGAAGATGGCCTTTAGGATTTTCGTTGTTAAAATATCCATTCCGATTGTTTGATGCTGTTCTGGACAGAGGCGTTTACCTTAGCTATGGAAACCACTCTGAATGGGACCTCCACTCTGACAATCGCATCGATGATTTCACTGTAAGAGAGAGCGATGATCGGGAACACTTTGAGCTGGTCAACAGTTCTGATGAAGTGGTTGACCACTGTCCCAACTACGGTAAGTCTTATAGAAACATTCAGGCTGCACATTATTGCTTTACTTCCTGGATAGGCGTGGTCTGCTGTTTGTAGCAAACCTGTTTCTACTGAGCGATAAAGGGAAGTTTCAGTTCGTTCAGATTATGTACCAATATCTCACAGTTAATGCTGGATGATTTCTACACATCTAGATGAACTCAGCTTCAAGTGTTTGACTTTATACGTGAAATTATTTGGTACATGAAGGATTAGGAGCCAATTCAGCTGGAAACCAAGAGGCAAGAACGCTGATCACTGCTGAATGTTGGATTGAGAACATGATGAGTGAACATCTTTCTAAACGTCACGTTTAGATCAGTCGTCATTTTTAATTTATGTCTTTTAATCCAATCATCCATCCATGCATGAATGACCTTTGTCCACCACAGTTGCCTCTTCTTCTTTAGTGGATTGTTTAGGCGCTTGCAAACTAAGTATTTATTTTGCTAAGTACTTAGCTTACTAAATAAAAATAATTATTTAGTTTGTAGTTCTGACGAGAATAAGTAAACGAAAAAAAGAAAAACATGGCGGAAATGACTTTGAAAATTAACCCCTGATTTCTAATCAGGCTACATAATCTCAAATTACTGCTGTTAATTATTGACTGCGTAAATTTTCAAAACAGCACCTCATATTTTTCAACATCAACCTTTTTGTTAATGATTTTCTTAATCTACTTTAATGGGTAGGAAATAATCTTAATTTTTAAGGCTAAGAGACTGAAACAAAAAAAATGGACCCTCTGCCTGAGACCTTTGGTAGCATTACTGACTTGATTTGAGATAAAATTCAGTTAAAATAGTTAACTTTTTTAAACCTTCTAAAGTAATACTAACTCAGAACATGTTCAGCTAGCTGTGATTAAACTAAAGAGGGTAATAAAATTTACAAGAACATTCTTGAATTTTCTTATAGCAAGAATCGAAGAAGAGAAACTAGAAAGAGAAGAACGCAAAAGACGGCAACAAGAAGAGAAACGTCAGAGGGAAGAAGAAGAGCAGAGGCGCCAGGCAGAGCTGGAACGAAAAAGAAAGATCCAAGAGGAGACCAAGAGGAGACAAGAACAGGAACGCCAAGAATGGGAACGTCGAGAACGTGTACGACGAGAACAAGAAAGGCAAGAACACGAACGACGAGAATGGGAACGACAAGAACGTGAACGACGACAATGGGAACGACAAGAACAGGTACGACTGGAACTTGAAAGGCAAAAACAGGAAAGGCAAGAACGTGAACTACGAGAATGGGAACAATGGAAGAAACGGCAAAAAGAACTGCAGAGAAAAAGGCAAGAAGAGGAGAAAAGACGCCTGGCAGAGCTAGAGCAAGCCAGGAGAATCCAAGAGCAGATTGACTGGGAGAATAAAACCTCCAAGAGAAAGATCAGAAAAGCTCAGGAAAGACTTCAAGAGCAGGAACAAGTCAGAGCTCGAGAACACCAGCAGCAAAAGACTGAAGTTCTGTACCAGTTGCTGGACAATCATACAGCTTACATAGAGAGGGATGAGGTAAGGTTTGAGATCTTCTGGGTTTACCATACTAAATATGAAAAAGCAAGTTAGGTTCTGGCAATAGTTGACCATATGAATTTTTATACTTGATGCTAATGTTCTGAATTAATCTTTTATGCAGTTCAGAGATGTGCAGCAACGATTTGAAGAACTTCTGTCAAGCTACCAAATCAAAGAGAAAGAGAAGTCAAAGATAAACCTTGAAGACAGAATGAAGTCTCTCCAAAATGTGCTGATATTAAATTACCTAGAACAGCACAATATCCCCATCTGGTCACAGTGGGCTTTGGATCAGGCCACTGGATACGTGGATCTGTCCCTGACCGAGCGCTTCAGTGTTCTGGAGGCTGTGGTCAAGGTTACTCTGGAGGGTGAGCCTGATTTTCAGTCTCAGCACAGAACTGGACAAGACAAAAAAAACAAATTCTTTCTCAGTTTGGAAGCTCAGCTGCAGATTTCTAATCCAACTCTAGCCAGACGGGTTTTAGTAAATATTCTTGAAATTACTTCAAAGTTACCAAAACAAGGCAAGGAGATCCTCAGTCAAATACTTTTCAACAACATCTGGACTCCAAAAGAAATCAAGCTGTTCATTGGACGGACGTTGGGCATGGATCAGGAAAAAGTCTCAAACATCCTTCACTGGGTATGCACCTATAGGCTAAGCTGCATACTGGCCGTCACTGCACTGAATCACAAAGATCCCATAGGATATATTCGAGACTGTATATCATGTGAGGAAGACAAAGATCATGAGACTCTCCTGAGTGAAATGCAGGAAAATAACTATCCAGAGGATCTCCTGTCACAACTGGAAGACACTCTTCAGTACATTGAGGCTGTGTTGCCCAGATGTAAAGGAGTGGACCTAGAGTCAGACTTGATTGAAGACTGTAAAAGGTGGATAGTTTCAATAGACTTTTCCAATCCAAACACTGATATGCTAAAGAGCATCCTCATTGTCATGTCCATAGCCGTGAAGACGTGCACAACCTTCATCACCTCCAGTGGAAAGAGTGTTCAGGGATACTTTCCCAGACTGACTCAGCTTGCATCGTTACTGCTACTGCTGCTACAACAGTCCCAGAACAAACGAGGATGCCTCTTGGAAATCGGAACCGGTGAGGGAAAGACCTGCATCTTAGCCATGTTTGCCACCATCCAGGCGATACGAGGTACTGCGGTGGATGTTGTGACCAGCTCCCCTTTGCTTGCCATTCGTGATCAAGAGGAGTGGAAAAAACTCTATGCAATGTTTGGTGTGACCTCATCAACTGTTCCTCCACAACACCAAATTAAAAGTTCCTTTGAAGACCATGACAAGCTGCTTGAAGAAGCTTATTCTATGCAAGTAGTTTATGGCACTGTTTGTACTTTTGCTGCAGACATACTGAGGCAAGAGTTTGAGAAGAAAACAACTCGAGGACAGAGAAAATTTGACTGTGTTATTGTGGATGAAGTGGATTACATGACATTGGACAGTGGAGTCCAGGTGACCTTCTTGTCGCATCAAGCCAGTGGGCTGAGACACCTGGAACAGGTCCTAGCAAGTATCTGGGCCTTGATGTCTACCTGCCGTCCGATAGAAATATTTGAAACAGGCGAGATCCAATGGGGAACTAGGATCCAGTACTGTCACAAGGTTGCCAAGCAAGCTGTGGTTGGCCCACAATCAGACTTTTCAGAAGCTGACATACTGTTGCTGGGTGTGAAGCTGGGCCTTTATTCTCAGGAGGATCTCAATCAAGTAAATGAAGCAGTGAGTCAAACTCAGGCAGAGAAAGGCAGCTCTGAAGATCCCACATTGAAAGTCATTGGAACCATCATGGCCAAGTTGGGACATCAGCAGCAGCATGAGCTGTTCAGGGAACTTGAGACAGCAGTGCTTGATGGCGTGGTGGTGGACTGTTACTCACTTGTAAACAACAAAGCCAAGCGCTACGGTAAAGACGATTCTTCTGCAGACCCTGATGTCAGGATCCTTCTTCTGCAGAACGGATGTGCCTGTGAAATCATGTCTGAGAAATCACTCACTGAGTCAACTCTTGAAAAACTGAAATCCAAAATTAGATTTTCTAGTGAGTGCTCATTAAAGTCGGTGGATGAAACTCAGGGATATATTGTGATTCCATCTTTCTTGAAAGAGTATGTTGAGAATCAGTTGCCCATTTTTGCAGAGAATGCCTTGAGAGCCATTCAGATGGCGCTAGATAGAGAGTACATGATTGAAAAGACACCAGAGGTTGACAGGCCTGGTTTCTGCAGTGACGATTCTCATCATTATGATGCCATAATTCCTGTGGACTTCCAGGCCAGTGGGGTACTAGAGAAAAACAAGCGCTGGGGTGAAGGCCTGCAACAGTTTTTGGAGATGAAACACCAACTGGCAATTTCACAATTATCTAACGTCACAAACTACATGTCAAATGTCCACTTCTTTAAAAAGTACCTGACAGGCAAAGGGATTTTTGGAGTCTCTGGGACATTAGGGGGCAAAGCAGAGAAAGCATTTCTAAAACGGCAGTACAAAACAGCCAGTTACATCATTCCAGCTCACCGTCATAAAAAGCTTGTAGAACTGCCAGCAGTTCAGGTTTCTGGAGGAAAAACTGAGTGGATCCAGGTCATCTGTGAAACTACACGGAGAGCTGCAGACAGAGGGCAGGTTGTTTTAATTATCTGTGAGGATGTCAAGACTGCCAAGGAGCTGAAGGGTAAAGTACAGGTTCAAAAAAGACACTCTGCCAAGATCAGCATGTATACAATCAGCGAAAAGCACAACATTGAAAAGGAGACTTTCAGAAAGGGACACATCATCATAGCTACAAACCTTGGAGGCAGAGGAACAGACATACATGTTCACCAAGAAGTCAATGAGTGCGGAGGCCTCTTTGTGCTTCTCACATACTTCCCTGGAAGTCACCGTGTAGAGAGACAGGTGTTTGGACGCACCGCCCGCAAAGGAAACCCAGGAATGGCACAGATGATACTCAACCGGGATCTTCTGGCACAAGCATACCAAGGCCACTCAGTGGAAACCATGAGACAACTCAGAGAGGAGTACGAAGTCAGACGTTTGGATGGTATGGAGAAAAATGAGCTGCTTCAAATTGAAATCAAGGAAAATCTGTTCGCCACATTTTGTGAGTTTCTCTGTGACTTTGACAAGCACTACACAGAAGAGGAGAGGAGGGATATCAAAAAGCTGATGTCAAAAGATCTTCCTGAGTGTTTTAAGAGCCATCGTCAAAAGTTTGATTATGAGACTGCAATCAATGCTTTGAAAGAATCATGGGCCTTGTGGCTCATCCTCCATGAAGAGCACTTCAGCAGGCACAATGATATCCTCCTTCTGAAAGAAAACCTTATGAAGGGGTTGAAGAACACTGCCGATCAAATCTTAAAGGGGAGGAGGAACAATTTCTACGACTACATTAAACTGGCAAAAAGCAGAACTGACATACACCGCAGCAACAAAAAGGAAAGCGACTTTGGAGCATTGCTGTACTGGCAGAGTGCTGTGCAGTGCGATCCTTTCTACTGTGCTGTGGCACTTTATAACCAGGCGTACATCACAGTCAACCTGCAAAGGAGTGGCTACAAAGAGGAAGCAAAGCAATTGTTGGAAAAAGCAAAGACTGCTGTGGATGTGTACCTGTCAGAGTCAACAAACACCATGATGTTTTGTAATTTGGCCATGACTAATGACTTCTTACCCCACCACAAAGACAGCAATCTGCAGAACCAAATGAAAGCCAGAATGAGTGTCTTCAAATGTTGGAAAGGATACATTGAGAATGCCCTGAAAGCCCTCCAACACATTGAGAACAGCAAAGGAGAGGCTATCTTAGAAGACTCCAGTGTTTACAGTCTTTCCAAAGACAAAGACCCCATCACCATGAATGAAATAATGGTACTTCATGAGTTTGGTCTCTGCATCGTGTTTGATGTTAAAAAGAAACCAGAGTTTTCCATCGACGCCTTTGCTTGTTTTTGTCTTGGAGTTGTCCAAGTGGCGGCAGGTGTTCTCGTTTGTGCTCTGTCCTATGGAAGCGCCAGCCAGTTTGGGCTTGGACTCATCAGTGAAGGAGTTTCTGACATGATTCACGGCATAAAGGGGATGATACAAGGAAGCTTTGACTGGGCTGAGTGGGCAATCTCCAAAGCTATCAGCATTGGGGTGTCTCTGGTCTTTGGTGGACTGAGCAAACTCAAGGGAGCTGTAAGGGCTGTACGAAGTGGTGCCAAAGGTCTGGTTGCTGGGGCTAAATGTAGCTCCATCCTCACAGTGAAAGAGTGCTGTAAACATGCAGGGAAATTTGCTGTTCAGGAACTGGCAAAGCAGGGATGTGTCGCTGCGCTAAGTTACACTGTCAGCAATGCACTTCCAGCTGTTTTTAAAAGGATTCTGAATGAGGCCTTCAGGGACAAAGTCTTTTCAATGATAAAAGCTAATAGCCGTCTGGAGTCTGCTCTCACAAACTTCATTTGTTCAGCAGTACCAAAGACGGCCATGGAGCAGAACTTCACCAACTTCACAATAGACATGAGTTGTGAGAATGAAATCCGTCTATCAGTGGACATGATGACGCGAGACATAATCCCTGACCTGATGATGGACTGCACCCAGGTTGGTAAAGTTCTTGATACCCTGTCAGAGGTCTGTGGTTCTGTGGCACGGCACATGGAGAAACAGAAAGAGATTAAAGTGCTGATGAAGCTTTTGGAGTCGGCTCAGTATATCAAACTCTGTGTAGAAATCTTGAATTCATTTCCTACAGAAGATGTCATTCATAAAGCCTTTGTGCCTGGGTTGTTGAAAAGCCTGGATCAGCTGCCGCAGGAAAAGTATGACAAGGATGGAAGACACTCATTAGCTGATGTGAAAAGGCTTAAAAAAGACCTTCTCCACATTATAGCTTCAAGTGTTTTAGAGTCATTTGTTGAAGCTTGCTCAAGACACATGACCTCCATCATCACCAGAACCTGCATGACTCAAATAAACAGCGCTGCTAGCAGTGCTGTTGGGAACCTACTGGGCAGGGCTAATACTCAAGGTTTCTTTGACAACCAGCTGTATAAACACCAAATGAAGGAGGCCATCCGCAGACCGTGTGAATCTCTTTCAGAGGAGAGCAAACAGGACCTTCATTGTTACATAGAGGAGGTTTGTGATGTTGACCGTCCTGCTTCAGCTTTGGACATCCATGTCCTTACTCAAAGTGATGCTCTCCAAGGAAAAGGCATCAGAGTTATAGTTGTGGACAAAGATAAGAAGAAGCTTTCTGAGGATTACTTTCCAGGAAAGGACAGTTCTGCAGGAGATATTGTCCTCCAACTGAGCAAAGACCCAGAAGCACAAAAACAGTGAGTAACAATTGAGAATCTAATATTGATGACATTGATGTGTTTTGTTCTGTTAGAGTTAATAAGTATTCATCAATTCATTTTCATATTACCTTATTCACAGCAAATGTCCTCCAAATGCACATTAATTCAATTAACTGCGCTAAGCAAGATAGTCAGTTACTTTTCTATTCAAATTGGTAAAAGGATCTCTATCTAAGGAAGCCAAGCTGACTGCATTGAGTCACTTCTGGTGCAACAATCTTTGGTTTAATGTATCAGGATATTTTTTTAAAAATCATGAATTACCTACCACATCTTAAATTAGGTCTTAAAAACCTCAGATGACCTTCAGGTCCCTCTGGTTTGCTCTGTTATATGGTGTTTCCAGGTGGACTCATTTTCCAGCTCTATAAAAGTGTTTTGGTATTTCTGTTTGTAATTTTCAGGACATTCACAGAACGGCTTGCTGGTGAAACGAGGCCCTACAGCGGACATTTCGACATTGTGAAGCCAGATGGCGCTGTGATTCCAGTGAACTCTGCAGATATGAACTGCTTCTATCATGCTGTGGTCCAGGCCACCAGCTGCAGTACTGCTGACCACAAACAGAGGGCAGTGCAGCTTCGAAGTAAAGTGAAGCATCTGGTGAGTATGATGACATTCAAAACATAAAATGTGCTGATAAGGAAACTAAAGTTGTTTTATGTAGAAATCATTTAAAAGTTTTGAGAAATACCAACCCTAAAGACTTCCAGTCACTCTGGCAGAAACTCACAGTCTCTTGCTCTTCTCACCTCCATCAATCTCTCTTCAAAGCCTTTCTCAGTTTTTATTTTACCTTTACTTTATCAGAATAAAATCACGCTGAGATTAAAAACTTATTTTTGGGGGGAGTCCTGGCCAAGAAGCAGGAATAAATAAAACACTAACAAGTAACACAGTTTAAAGAAAACAACAAGCTATGAAAAACTGGTGCATGCTTTTGAAACTTTTACTTTGGAGCTAAAGGCACATGAGTTAATTTAAAAGTTTTCTGTAGCAAGTTCCAGGAAAAAAAAAGTCTTCTCAGCCGATTCAGTCCGAGCAAAAGAAGCCAAAAGAAGCAGTCAAGGCAGAAGAGTCAACATTTCTCAGTGCAGGTAGGCTGGCAGGAGTCCAGGTAATCCTTAGATAAAAACTGAGCAGGACCAGATAGAACATCCCACCTGTGAGGATGAATCACAGTGTCTCTATAATCCAACACAGACAAGTAAACTGCAATGACAAGATAGTTTTTATCTCTATATTAAAAACAACGCATTTCAAAAATAAAACCCAACTTTGATTTTAACCTTTCCACTAGGCTTTCTACATTTGATTTAATTTCCTCTGGGAAAAATAAATCAGTTGATTTGTATTTGTTTTAAGAACAAGTTGTAAATGTAAAGAAGAGTGCTGGATAGCATCAAAGCCTTTCCGTAATAGTTCAAAGAACGGAGTAGGAGTGGATCCAGTGCAATAAATAACCGTCATCTGCATAAAAATACAAATCAGACACATGTTGTCCCAATTCATTTATATAAATCATGAACAGAAGGTGACCTAATATACATCCCTGTGGTACCATTTGCTGCATCTCCAGACAACAAATCATATTTAATACATTGTGTCCTCTCCAGAGATAATTTGTGAATCAAACAACTTGATTTGAAATACTAGAGTCCCACAGCATGACTACCAGAATTTTGTACTGAATTAAATTGTTTTGATAAATGTGCAGCACAGCGCTGCTTCGATCTAGAGCTTTTCCAGCTCTCAGGGAAACCAGTTTAAACTTAAAATGACTTTGAACTGTAAGAGTTAACCACAGAAAACTGGGTGAAGTTGATCATCTATGAAAAAGAGAGCATGAAGTTATTGGTAGCTCAGCTGTGGCAGTCAATCAGAGACTCAGTTCAAAGAATCCAAAGTTGACAAATTCTGTCTTATCAGGACTTAAAAACAGAAAGATGGAGTCATCCAGATGTTTATGTTTTCCAGACATAAACTCTGACTAATAGACTGGATTAATCAAGATTTAACATATAGCCGAGTATCATCAGCATCACACTGGATATTTATCCCATGCTGTCTAATGGTTTCACCAATCGGGTGAATATATGTGACAATAGGAGGAATAAAACAAAGTAATGATAAATGTTGTTGGAACTCAGCAACGCAACCTAGCGTTTATAGAGTTTATATTTTATCTCTATTGTAATTTAAAATCTCTGCTTAATTTAGCATCCTGTTATCAGTAAGAACAAACTGAATGTAGCTTTGATGTAAGGAAAAGTAGACATGGTGAAATGTTTGTGACGCGTCATGGTTCAGATGCTTCAGGACACAGCCAAGTACGCAGCAGCTGTGAACCTGCAGAGAGGATATGAAGAAACCCACAGATACCTGGATAAATACATCATCAGTGGAGGAGGCAGGAAGACTCAGCAGGCCAGCAGAAAAGACTACAATGACAAACGAAACACAACAGACATGCACGATTTACAGGAGCATGAGGCCGATCTGATAAAAACCTACGACCTGGGTTTGGTTGGAAGGTTTGATGAGTGAGTTCATTCTATCCAAAGATTTAAAATAGCAGCGTCACTCTGCAACACAGTCATCTTTACTTGATGTTTGGTTTGTGAAGCATCAAGGGCCTGCGGAGGACGAACAGACCCAATGCTGATAACAACAACCAGAGCTGTCCTGTGAATGCAGACCACATCCCACCTATCAACACCTTCCAGAAAGCTCATGAGATGCTGCAGAAACCCGAGAACGAAGCCCTGAGGAACTGGCTGGAAACAAGCCAGCCTAAGCTTTACGCCATGATTGATAAAACCGGAAAGCGTGGGCTCTGCAGAGAGGTTCTCACTGAACATCACAAGCAGGCGCTGACCACCGGAAACAGCAAGGGCTCCCACAGAATCAGGTGAGAATGTGTCACTTCATGGCTGATTCCGGCCCTTTGCTGATGTCACTTCCTCTGTGTGCTGCAGGGAAAAGCTCGCTGAAGTTCTGATTTCTGGTGATGCTCATAAAGCGATGAAGTTGTCCTTAATAGCGGCCAATCCAGAGATGTCGGAGTCTCTTCGGAGAGATGCAGGTGCATAACGGAGACTGATTCAGCTGCTGCAACTAGCCTGCAGAAAAACAGGCTGTTTCAACCAGTTGGCTAATGTTTGCTCTCTGTGCAGGAATTTATCAGCAAAACAAAAGACCTGATGTCATGTCCACCAAAGCAACCAGGACATATCATGGCATTGGAGACAGACTGCTGTTGGATAAATACTGTGAGATGGGAGTCATCAATCAGAGCTCTAAGGATGATCTTCATCAGTGGACAAAGTCACAGCTTTACTCCAGGAATTCAGCAGAATATCATGAACTGCTGGAAGTGCTGAAGCCGACTGCTAAACACCAGAAACGCCTTTAGATGTACATTTATATAAATATTAACACTTTTCATCCTGATTTCTTTTAATGAACCATTTTCTGTTGCTCCACTCACTCAGATGAGACTGGAAGCAGGGAGTTTGGTTGAACTGGTAATGATTCCATGCAACCAGAACTCTGAGACAGAGGAAGGTCTGGAGCAAAGGACAGCATATTTAAATGTGAATGACCACCCTGCTGCTGGATCGACCTGCAGACTTCTGAAGTCTCCTGATTCTGGTTCTGGATGCAGGACCAGAACCAAACATGGAGAAGCAGCATTCAGCTTCTATCCTCCACAGATCTGAGATAAACTTCCAGAAAACTGAGAAACAGCTGAAACACTGAGTTCCTTTAAATCCCTAAAACCAGCTGGTTAGAGGTGATTTTAACTGGAACATCGACCAACATCCTGATGTGGAACGGCAACACTTAGTGAAATGTAAGTGTCATTACATTTGTGTTTTAGGGCTGTTGTAAACGAATACTTTAGTAATCGAGTAATCTATCGATTAGTCTTACGATTATAAGTAATCAGATAAAAAAAATTAAATAAAACATTGATAAATCTAACATAACAGCAGTATTACTATCGAATATCAATATCAGTACAATTTTTCACATTTGAACATTCCCAAGAATAACTTTTCTTTGGGAAAAAAAAGTTATTCTTTTCCCAATTCCCAATTAATTTTGTATTATTGTTACAAAATTAATTTGTAACAATAATAGCTCACTTTCTAAGTTAACCTGAAGAAAAGTTATACAAAAATCTGAAATTATATTCAGTTTAATGACAAATGTAATGGAAAATTTTATGATGTGCCCCTCACCCCTTTTGTGCTTTAGATTGTGTCTGATGATGAGATCATGTGTCTGCATGAGCTTATCATGAGATTGGTCAAGCTGCTTTCCTATAGACTTCTACAGTGCCATATAACAGCAGGGGATGCCTTGATTCTGGAGACTTACCCAACCCAGGACTTATCTCACCTCTTTAGTATGAAAGAACAAACCCCTATCCTTAACAATAGACAAATGGCCAGACCATCTGGGTTGGGCTGCACAGAATCCCTGGTACATCACAATCAGGGATTCACACCTATTGTCCAATCAAGTCTCTCTTCTCTGACCAGAACCTATAAAAGTTAGCCAGATCCACTGTTAGAGCAGACTTGACAGACTGCCTGACTCTGTATTTCTGTTCTCATCTTGCAAGGTTTTAATAAATTTCCTATTTCTTCGTATCCAAACTCTTAATTTTTTCCAAGACACAAAGAGGCAGGCTCTTTATTATACTCACAAATAGCCTGCCTAAAAATTCTATTTCTATAAATAAACTAAGCATACTCCAGCTTTTCGTTTATGTATTCATCTTCAGTGAGTTTAACAGATGAACTCTCACCTCGCCCAGACATTTATAGCTTTGTGTTCATGTTAGCAATGGGATTTGATACCTGCATTAGTCACACACATAATAAACTCATCTACCAGCTACGTGCCACCACGATGCGCTCCGCCATCCATTTGTTGCGACCAGGATGATGTGAAATTTATTTTTCGGTTAGTCAGTAAAGCAAAGCACAGCTGCCCACAAAGTTCAGTCTATCCGCTCACCTGTATAAATAATCCCGCCGTGCTCTTCCCCGCCGTTAGCTCTGAACCGGCCACCAAGCAGCAGCTCCGGGAGGAGAAAAGCTCTCGTACTCCAAGCATCGCTTCCATCATTTTAAGAATGTTTATTGGTCCCCCGAAAAACTACAAAAACCCGGACATTATCATGAATCAGTAAAATCCCCATGGGCCGAACTTGAAAACTAGACATTATGCTGCTAGCACTTAACTTTCGGCAACAACTCAGGCGGAAGTGCTGCGCAACACAAATAACGACCCGGGGGAACACAATGCATCAAATAATAAAACATAACTTAACAAGGCTTTGAGGCAGATACATTTTCCTCGAGTAATTTTAATAATCGAGGTTCTCGAATCATTCGAGGAATCGTTTCAGCCCTCCTGTGTTTCTGACTTTGTATCTTTATGTCTTTGTGATGTAAAACACTTTGAATTGCCTTGCTGCTGAAATGTGCTTTAAAAAATAAACTTGACTGATTGATTGATCCCTTATTCCAAATTCCAGCCACTGAAGGACCAAAGCTTCCTGCAGGAGTCTAGACTTTTCTGTCCATTCTTGAAAATGATTTCTGTGTTGTGTCTGTTGTTCAGATGAACACGGTGGTTTTTCTTCTCCACTTCTTCTGCAGTGATGGGACTAATGTTTGACCAAACCCTGTTTCCCCTGGAAGGAGAAACAGGAGAAACCCTGAAAAGCTTTCTCCTGTTTCCCCTGAAAGGAGAAACAGGAGAAACCCTGATCAGCAGCAGCTGCTGATCTGGTTGGAGACAAACTAGGAAGGCCTTTTTTGTGCTAAGAATATGGCCAAAACTTAAATGTGAATGCGAAGCATTCTTACTCAGTAACTTAGAATGTACATCCTGATGAGGTTTGTCAGATTAATAGTACTTATTAAAATAAAAACCTTTTAGAAGGTATTAAATATACAAAGAGATGTAAGAATGTTGAAACATCAGTTGTCATTATTTCCATTATGTCATATGTTCATAATATTCCTCATCCTGAGTGTCTGAGCTGCACCGTTCCATCTGCAGTTTTAAGGGAACTTTTGGGTTCAGGGTAAAGCCTCAACTCAAACTTCTTTTTGAGACTCGGTTCTCACTGCATCACAAAGGACAAGCTAATGAGCTTTAGAGACTCTTCTGATTCAAACTCAACAATCACTTTAAGGTTTTGACTCTTACTATTTTACTGACGTACGATGATACAACCTCAACAATATCTTCATCTGTGTCACTATGGAGTGTGCCCTTCAAAATGATCAATCTCCAGGCATTTGCACCATACTTACTGCCAATAATAGGAACCATATTTTTCTCTGGTCAAAGTTACAATGGGTACTTGGTAAACTCTTTACAAAGGTTGTTTGAGGCATAAAATCCTCCAGGCTGGCTCGCCACATTGAGTAACTCAAATCTCGAGGTTCGCCTGTAGCTGTAGGGAACCAATGTCAAACTGGGAGACGCAGGATCCTCAGAACTAAAACAATCTCCAAGTTACCAGCTGATTTTTACATTTCATTGTAATAAGCAATGAAAGTATTATATTGTTATTGTTATACAACTTAAACAAAAAGCCATATTGCAAATTAAAATAAACTGATAAATGAAAGAACAATAAATCAAGTCAGCAGGAAGCAGAATGAAGATTTTCTGTTTTATTCAGATTCATTCATACATTACATCATTTCCAGACATAAAGAGCCTCAGCAGCTTATTGCTTCCTGAAACTTAAAAACTCCTCAACCTGCAGAGGCTTCAGCTGGGAAACCAGGAAATGTGAGACTAATGTGCGCCCCTTGGTGGTCAGCAGCACTCACTGCAGCCTCAAGGTTTCCGTCCAGAAGAAGCTGAAGCCGACTGAGGAGCTGCTGTCTGGGATGGAAGAAGCTTTCTGCTCTAACTCTACTTTTCTGCTTTTGAAGGACATTTTAGGGAAATCAGAGGCAGAAATCCTCCTGGACCTTCATCACTCTTCATCAGAACAGTTCTCTGCTGTTCTGTGAAGGAGTAACTTGGTATTGATAGCTAACATCTGAAAATCCTGAGTCGGTTCAGTTTCTACAAGTTGGTTTGTTCTAAAACGGAGGAAGAATCGATCGCTCTGATTGGTCAGACACCTGCAGACGTTCCTCCTGTTCGGTTCAGTAGCAGCGACAGGTGAGACAGGAACCCAGCCGCTCCTCAGATGGGCCTCGCCTTGGTGTTGCCAGTTCAGACACTGATGTCATCGCAGTCCGGTCGGACCAGCGGCCATCACTACGAGGTGGCGGCTTGTTTGTTGCGGAATGTCTCGAAGAACGCCATCATCCCTTTCCTCACATTGCTGCTGCTGCCCTTTGGCATCGGCACCAATGTGGTGCTGCTGCTGCTGTTTCCATGGTGATGGGATGTCAGCGGGGGGAAAGCGACGCCGTCCATGGAGTTGGCTCGTTTCACCTTTGATGGAGTTGCACGCCAAGATTTGGTTCTGGGAGGCGGAGTCTGAGCCACCAGACACTTCTGGTACTGGAGCTGATGGGAGGAAACAATGAGATGAACCACCAGCAGGGGGCGACAACACAATGGCTACAAAACACATGACACATGACACATGACAAACACAGTGTTGGGTGTCCCAGCCTGGGACTCCCAGGCAATCCCAGAGCTGATTCAGGGTGGGATTACTATTCACATCCAGCCTGAAGGGGCTGGTTGTGTTTGCTTTTCGGGCTTCCTCAGGTTTTCTTTCTCTGATATTAAAATTTTGTGTGATAATCTGAAATGTTTCAGTGAGATAAGAAAGCAAAAACAGAAGAAATCTCAAGGGAGTGAATACTTTTTCACAACTCTATAGCCATGAGTTGCACCCTGATGACTTCTTACTTTGCTTGCTTGCAGTCAGAGGGAGAGGGATCCCCCTGTAGTGAGAAACAGTACCGCTGAGGATGGGAACTTCACAGCTCAGTTTGTTAAACCTCCAATCAGTCAGATAATAATACTCAATAAAATACCGTTGATATGTCAACAGTACTATCAGTGGTACTATCAGCAGTATATCAGTAGTACCATCACTGTGATATGGCCCCTAATTCCTGCAGGAGGAAACAGGAAGGCTTCTCTCTAAGGGTGATGATATTTTTCTGTCTGTTTCTAAATTTCACAGATACTGAAATGTGAAACTCTTTAGCGGTGTTCTGATTCTGTGTAAAAGCTCATAATCATCCTCATCCTCACCATGCACGCCGCCTGGACAGCCTCAGAGATGATCCCTGCGTCCGGTTCACACCAGAACACATGACACTCAAATTGCTGCGTCCCGGCGTCCACGATCACTGCAAAAGTGTGGCTGTCATGGCCGACGCCAAGGAAGGTGAGGAATCGCACCTGGCATTCCCAGAGTGGCTCGTCTCCGTCCTGCTGGCAACCAGCAACAGTTAGACAGGTGAGGCGACATATTACCTGAGCTCCACCAGCAGCGAGGACGGTACCTCCCCCTTCCACAGAGACAGAACCCTGTCGCTGATGTGGATCACCGTTGGCTCCCAGTCGTCGCGGTCTGTGGAGTTCATGATGCTTTCAATGGCTCTGTTCAACACCTCCATACCTGCAGAACAGCAGACAGTCCGGCGGGTCGGTTACAAAACCCCCCTTCATTCAGAACTGGGTCTATTGATCAGGATTAGCACAGGCTCAGGCTCTGCTAATCCTGATCTAGATTTTTAGGATATTGGGGAGCTGACGACCCAGGGATGGTTATCTAATTGGTCGGTTTATCGATCTGGGAACTAAAGCACAGCTACAGAACACCTGGTGGAGAACAGGTGAGTCTCTGTCCTACCCATGGCTCTGGACACCGGCAGGTTCCCGATGTACTGGACCTCAAACTTCTGGACTTGCTGCCTCACTGCCTCCAGGAACTCCACTGAAACAACAGGGCATGGTTAAAGAACCGGTACCTGGTACCTGGTGGACCAGGAGCAGGTGAGTCACCTTGTCTGGGCAGGTCTTCAGGTGAGATGCTCTCCATGGTGAAAGAACGGGATGGTCTCATCAGAGCTTTCTCCGACATCATCTGCACGAAAGAAAGAGTTCAGTCAGAACTGAACAGAGCAGGAGGAAACCATGTTTCCATGACGATCAGTGAGAAGATGGCAAACACTGTGTCTAACAATAGGTCCAACAGAACCAGGAACTCCTCCAGTATGTTCAACAGAACCAGAACCTCCTCCAGTAGGTACAACAGAACCAGAACTTCCTCCAGCAGGTCTAACAGACCTTTCTCCAGTTGTGGTGATTGCTGATGTCTCAGTTGCAGAAACCTGATGAGCTCCTGCTGCCCTGGAGTTGCTCAGACTGATGGTAATCACTTGGTCAGTGTCCTGGTTCTGACCCAGACCACCAGGCTGGACTCGGCTCTTCAGACTTTGGTCTTCATCAGTTCACTAGTAGGGTACTTCAGGTGTTGGAGTCTCACCTTGGAGCACATCTCGTGCAGCGCTGAGGCGATGGCCTTGGCCGGAGCATTACAGCGAAACACGTGGCACTTCAGGACGCAGCTGTCCTTATCGCCAGCCACGAAGGCGAAGTCCCTGAATGCACCACAAACACACACACAGAAAACCTGGTGAGCGGAGGTAACACAGGGGGAAGTCCATGGATGACCCTGACGTTCGGCTGTGAGTGTGGAGGGGTTTACCTGTCCCTGCACACATAGGGGTGGGCGTGGCAAAGAAACAGAAAGCAACAGTGTTAGAGCGCAAAACACAATGGTGAGCTTGATTTGAACTTCTCAGCATGCAGGAGCAAAGCAGCAGCAGTGAGTCCAGCTTAGCTTAGCACAATGACTGGGAACACCACCCTTCAGAGGCCGGACCCGTCCTACAGCTACAGGTGAGTCTGACAGTGGACTGTCCAAGCTGGGGACAGACGACATAACTGGTTTCGACTTTAGTTTCTGCACTCAGGATGAACCAGACCAGATGAATCAATCTGAATGCATCAAACTCTCTGGAAACTCAGCTGAATTTCTGATGGGCCTAACTCACAAGCAGGGGGCACTAAGAGCAGATATTCAGATGGGTTATATTCCTGTTCTGCTGAGTTTCCAGTTGTCGCCAGGAGGAATGAACGTTCAATGCTCAGCTGCGATTCCTTAGAAACTTCAAACTACTGTGAATAACTAGCTGAGCTTAATGCACTGTGTGATGACTAGAATCAATAGGAATCCATGTGTGATTAAACTGACATACTTTTCTGTCAAGTGACACAATTGTGAATTGGAACAATATAAATAAGTGAATTGAATTGAATAGTTCCACTCATCATAAATTAATAAAAAAGCAAGAAATAAAAATAAAAATGACATTATTTTAAATTTGTAAAGTTTATCCCACAGATTTATATAGATCTGATGGATCTGATCTGATCTGCTAAAGTTGAGAGTTTGGGCTATTAATCTGTTTTAGAACAACTCTCAATGCTGGTTTTATCATAAACATGTTTTTATGTATGTCTGAACAAACAATCATATCGTGTCTGGATCACACAAATAAAAAAATAACTTAATACTGCGCAGAAATAAACCTGTGAAATAAAATGTTTACTTTTTGTTAAAAAATTAATTTGCTTTATTTATAATTTCCTTCATTATTTACTGTTTTAGTCTGATTTTATCCCAGCATGACTGTAATTAACAAGCTGAATATTATTCTGCCCAGCGCTGTGCATTTGTAATGTCACATAGCGTCACACAACGTTTTTTACTGAAGGCGACTCAGGGCACCTGTCATCAGCCTCATTCTGATTGGCTGTCAGCAACACACGTTTACAGTTGGGTCGGTGATCTGTTCACACAACCCAACCGGGTCGCCCAGTATGTCTGTTTAACCAAGACCAAGGGACGGTTCCCTTCTCTCGCTAACTCGCCCACCTTGCCGACTGACCCAAACTAGCACGGACTGGTCCAGATTTTGCGTACTGCTCCAGACTTTCCCAGTGTTCAGGACTGGCAGAGACGTCATGTAGCTTGGCCCCAGCTTAGGTTGAATCTAGACCAGGGTTCTGCAGGTCCGGTCTTTGAGTACCGCTGGAGGTTTGGACCTGCAGAACCCTGATCTAGAGTCATGATAATGTAATTGAAGTCGATTCTGAAGGTTTTGCGTTTCGAGCAACCCGGGTCTGATCGACTCACCTGCCGTTGTTGCAGCCCACGCCCCACACTCGGATGTTGATGATTGGCTGACAGTGGAGGGGTGTGTGGTCTAATGGGTCCAATAAGGTCAAGGTGTCTTTCTTGAGAACCAGCATCATCTCCCGACCCTGCAGGTCAGAACATGCTCTCATAAGCAGCTTCCTGCTGACTCCGGTTAGCTTGACCTGTTCTGGTTTATCAGCGTCCATGGATGTTAATGTAACATTAGTTTAGTGAGCCCCCTAGTGGCTGGTGAGTAGAACAGGTCAGGAGAACATTACGCAGGGGAATGGCATTTTTAGTTCTTTCATGTAGGTGCTGTGAATACGACCAACAATATCAAACTGCAGAACTGCTGTCTTTGCACAGAAATCAAACTCACAGTAAAACCCAGATAAAAACAGGTGCAGTTTCCACACACTGCCACTAGGGGCAGCCCTCACGTCTCACCTCGCCCCAGGCCCCAGACCTGTCTCTCTGCTCGGGGCTGCCGCAGTGAGACAGCTGCTGGATGACGTTACTGACAGCTAAGCTGCTGCGACCCGGAGACAGGTCCTCCTCCTCCACCTGCAGCCAACCCAGGGAGCGAACAGCGAAGCACTGCAGAGAGGCAGGCGACATCAGATTACTGCTCCACAAAACTACGGTGGAGAGAGATTAGAACAGATTAGACCATCAGATTAAATCCTGATGCAGAGGAGGAGCTAAACTCTTATTCTGGCCTCATGCCCTTCATCATCACTTCCATGTTATTGTCAGAGTATTGGAACAAAAGTACAGTCCTTCATAGAGAAGATGTTTTTATGCTACCTTTGAGTCAGGGTCATGGTCAGTGAGATACTCCTCCTGCCACGAAGACCTGAGGAGAAAGAAGTTCATATAAGCTGTGGAGGTTCTGACGATGACTGGACAGTAAAGGATGTCAAGACAACATCTGTATAAAACTGCTGGTTTACTGGGATAAACACTTAGAGCTACTGGTTTACTAGCATAAACACTTTAGAGCTGCTTGTTTATAGCATAAACACTTTAGAGCTGCTGGTTATGGGAATGAAGACAAAAACTGGTGGTTTATGGGAATGTGGACATAAAAACTGCTGGAGAAACAAGGCCAAATCGCCTCCACCTCGCAACTTCTAGGACCTGACTAGGCCAGCAGACCTGCTGAGGTCCAGGTGTGAGGCTAACAGAACATCTGTCTGTACAGAACCAACTGCTCAGAAGTTGTTTGACCCCCAGAGAACCTAACAGACAGACATTCATCCTGAGTTACCATTCCTCAGAGGCTCCTTCCGTCTCTTTGGTGGCGCTCTGGTCTCCTGCCTCTTCCTGCTGAAACACCACAAAAAAAGAGTGGGCTGAGCCACATTGGTGCAACCGGAGAAGCTACAAGAGAAAAACCAGTCATGTCTCACCTGTGTCTCAAGAGGCTTTGGTGTCCCGGTAAGGCGGGGGTGCTGCCACTGGGTGGCACCGGTGGGAACGTGCCAGTAGTAGGTCCCCGTGGAGTCTTTGATTGTCCTCCAGCCAGAAGGAAGGTCTGGGTCCAGGAGGAGGTTCTGGTCTGTCCAGATGTTGTCTGCAAGGAAACAAATAGCTGTCATCAAATAGACACACCTGTCTCTGTCAACGCTCCCTAGAGGCAGCAATGCTCCCCACAGGTAACACAGGAGTGAAGTTTTATCAGATCCATTCAAACTGCCTCTATAGCCAACCACTTCTGATCTGCTAGTTATTGTAAAATAAATATAAAATAAAAACATGTACAATATAATTATAGAATTAGTAAATATGCAGTAAAATGAACCATTGAGGTGTTAAATGTTTCTGTGCTTTATTTCAGGAAACAAACAAATCAGCTGCTAGAATAAAATTCTCATCACATATGGAGCCAGTTAAAAACATCCCTGATGATCTCTGCCTGCATTTAAAACAGAAACTATCCAGCATTTATGGGAAAGATTGTAAATAAGCAGATCCTCTTTCACAGATTAAAGCACAGAGACAAAGAATAACAATTAAACCATTATTAAATTGAAAAAAACACCAATATAAATGTTTATGGTCCACTAATCTGGAACAAACTTCCAGAAAACAGAAAGACAGCTGAAACACTGAGCTCCTTTAAATAAAGAACAAAACCACTTGTTTATAGCTGCCTTTCATTTCTGGTAACTGGAACATTGATCATCATATTTGATGATGGCATTTGACAAAATGTAATGTTTATTGTTTCAAAATTGGTGACTGAATGATGTTTCATGGTGAACACACTCTGAAATTTCTTGTTGCTGAAATGTGCTGTGTGAATAAACTTAACTTGGGTCTGAGGAGAAAACCACATATTTATCACTTTTAATCAAGAAAGTTTATTTTTTATCTGTCATTGCAGGCTTTTAAAACATATTTTAACAAATTTTTATTATAAATTTCTCTAAGAGTTTTAAGTCAACTTTCCATCTGTCAGTTTGGTGAAAATTTTATGTTTTAATTGAAGTCAAACTGTCATTCAGAAGATTTGAACTCAGACTTTCAACAGAAGTAGAGAACTTATTGATCAGAGTTTGTTCTGTCCAGTCAGTTGCTGGGCTGAAGAGCTCCTGTCCAATCAGCTGTCCATGTCAGCAGGTCACACGTTGTTTTTATATTTTGCTGTGATCAGATGACATATTGATTCTCATGCCTGCATAAAGACAAAGCAGGGAACTTAACCCTCCTCTTCTTTATGTCCTCCTTGTTGACTCAGCAGTTTCATTCCCGCAGATGAAGGTCACCTTGATCATTGAGGGTCGTTGCTGACTCATCAGAACCGTGTTTATCACTCAGGACAGCAGAACCGGCCCAAAGTTGAAGCAGGTCCTGTTGGAGCCTCCAATCACTGCAGCTCCACCTTTACCTCCACTGTTTTTAATGGTCCATGCTTCACAGCTCACCTGGATTTCTACTTTAACGCACTTAACTGAGTAGTTTTTAACAAAGCATGTTAAAGTCTGTTCTCTCAGTGAAGGACTATAGAACTGGGTGATGTAGAACTAGGAGATGTGCTCTATCTTCCTGGTTTTAGTCAGAACTCCAGCAACAACATTCTGGATCAAGCTGCAGCTCGACCATTGATTTGTTAGTCAGATCTATTAAGACACTGCTGCAGTAATCAATGCCACTAAAGAGAAACCCCTGGATGAGTTTCTCTGATGCTGAGACATTAGTCCTCTGATCCTGGAAATGTTCTTCAGCTAATAGAAGGCCCACTTTAGAACCGTCTTTATGTGGTTCTGATCTCCTGCAGCAGTGGCTCTCTGAACCCAGATCATGTTGCCGATCCAACATCATGTGTCAGGACCAGGGCCATTGATTGGGTCAAACTGCTGAGCAAGAAGAGATGAAACTGAAGAAGCCGTGAATAATTAATAAACCCTCGGACACACGAACCGCTGAATCAGCTGAGAGAGACTAGACATCCTTCATCTCGCTGAGCTGCTGGACGGAGGCCCGGGTTCTGAACAGAACCAGAACCCTATCCTCCCAGAGTCTCAGGGTCCAGATTGTTTTAAAGCATCAGCCTCTCTGGGTGCTGATATCCAGTTCTGATAGGTCCAAACCAGCCGACAGGGACAGACAGCTGCATGTCCTCTGGAGCAAAAACAGGACAACACTCTAAAGGACTCGCCCTCTTCTTCTTCACAAACAGTTCCTTCCTCTTCCTGGTCCTCCAGACTCTGAGGGGTTTTGCTGAAGAGCAAAGAGACAGAGAGGACTCCAGCTGTATTTCAGGAGGAGGAATCTCTAAAACGTTGTCAGAAATAATTAAAACTTTCCATCGATTTCCAGTCATTATTCAATTTCTGCTGATATGTAGTTAAAGACATGACGAAGAGATGCAGAAACTGATTACAGAGTTTCATCACCAGCAGGAAGATGAGGCTGAAGGAGGCTCTAGTTGAGGGCAGAAAGTGGATCAGAACCAGAACCAGAGGTAGGACCTGGTCAGGGATGGGAGTAATGTGAGTGACTGGTTAATATAAATCCAGCAGAGAAAACATTCATGCATCAGAGCAGCAAACTACTAAACTACCAAAGCTGCTTCAGTCAGGAGCCCTGCAGAGCTCCACAAGTTCTGGTTCTTCTGGAGCTTCTTGAAGGGTTGTTGATGAGTGGTTCTGGTGGGTCGGCCTGCTGGGAAGGCTCACTGTGGTTCCAGGTGTGAATCCTCGTTCTGACTGAGATTCTCTGGAGTCCAGAACCTCACAGGTGGTTCTGGAACCATTTCCAGACTGATGCAAGTCAGACACTTTGTTTCTTATCAGTTCTAGTTCTACAGCTTGGTCTTTGATGAGCTGCTTTGTTTCTTCATCTTTGTCCGATACTAAACTCAGTTTGACCAGATGAACTCAGGAGCTGCGGGACTTTCTGTCTTTAACTCTGCCACTAGTTGGGATTGAAACTAAAACGTCATTGAGCATCTGAGAATTTACACCCAGAAACATCCAACATAAACCCCAACCTGCATCAGGATTATACGTCCATTATGAGGACTATCCTCATAATGCTGTCCCACGCCCAGGACCTCTGATCGGATGGAAACCTGAATGTGTCTGTGTGTGTATGTGTGTCTCACCATCATAGTTGACGATGATGATGGCCAGCATGTAATCCTTGCCCATCATGGCTCCCACCCTCCCTGGTGAGTTGCAGTCAGCTGATCAGGCCCAGAGGACGGCTGCTGCAATCTGTCTCTCTCCCGCTGTTCCCCTGTCTCTGTGGGTGTCTCTCGTCCCGCCGTCCACCCCCCTCTCAGACACCATCAGTGTTTCTTCTCCTCCCTTGTTTTGTTCCCCGTCCCGGCGTTTTCTCTGCCTCCTCTTTGCCTCTCTCCTCTCCGTCTGATGAAGGATGCTGTTTTCCTCCTCCTCCTCCTGATGATGTCATCACTGCCCTCCCTCTCTGCCTCACTCGCCGTCCCCTGTAAAAAATTACTCCACTACAGCAAGTGATGCTGAAAGTAAAATCTGTTGGAACATCTTCATCCTGAGGCTGAAGCTGGAACAGGAAATACATCATCACGCTCAGTGGAACCGATGAAGATGATGCTGTGACTCTCAGCAGTGGAGAACCTTGAGGTTTTGATGGACTCATATAAATCCAAATATTTCATTTAGCCTCAATGTTAATCCAAACAAAATGAAGAAAAAAAATCTGTTTAGTTGTTTAGTTTGTTATTCCTACAAATCTGTCCATATTGAGACATTTTATTTTCATTTTTTCAATATGTAACCTTTAGATTTAGGTCATAGGTGTCCAAACTTTTGGTCACATGGACCAAAATCGTCAGGTAGATGAGCCAGAGCCAGAAAAATGTAATCTTATGTATTCAACAATAATCTAATCATGCAACACTTTAATTAAATTAATAGCTTTGTTGTTGGTAAGGAATGTGTAAATGATTAAAGATCTGGGTTTGCCTCACAAAAAGTAATTTTGATAATTTTCTAGGCATCAATAGGAAAAAAAAGAGAACAGAATTGAATTAATTCTGAACAATAAATTCAGGATCTATTAGAGAACACTTGCAGAATTTAGCCAACTTTAATAAAAAAAAAAATTAAAAGCAGATTTGGATGCAGCAAAGTCCGTTTTTGAGTAAAAGTCACAGGAAAGATGTGGAGCTTGAAAACAAAAGGCATTAAAAAACAAATTGCTTCTGTGGCCAATGTTTTCTACTGTAGGAAGACTTTAATGTGTCTGTGATGGTGTTGACAACTATGCTGTGGGGAAGAATTTGCATGATTGCAGGGGCCACACATAATAAGTTTGGGGACCGCAAATGCCCCCGTGACCACACTTTGGACACCCTGATCAGGTAATGCAGTCAAGCGATGTAAAGCAATATCTATGCATGAATTTTATTGGATAGAAAAACCAAAACAAATAATAAAAAAGGGTCCGTAAAATAGTCACTGTAAATCCACCTGACGGTGTGCTGACGTCACACTGTTTCAATAGGCGTGTCACGGTTGCCACGTCCCGGACATTCTTAAGGAACTGGCAGTACTTAAAGTAAGCCTTTGCAACAGGAAGTAGAATTATTCACCTCTTCAAAGTAAATGTAACGATAAGTTCTCTGAAGGACTTCAAACAGAATCAAACTGAACATTTTGATTCTGGATTAATTTTGATGACACAGTTCGAATTTCAGTCAGCGGTCAGGCTTGTTCTCCATGTGGACATTCTCTGGGTACTCCGGTTTCCTCTCACAGTCCAGAAATATGCATGTTAGGTCAGCTGCTGCTGCACTGGACGGGTGACCTCTCCAAGATGGACCCCACATACTCACAGACACCTGGAGGCATTAACTGCCCTGCGTGAAAAATAGGAGCAGAAAACAGATAGAAATAATCATCCTTCAAAAATAATTTATATTCACTTTATATTAGCTAGCTGTGAGTTTTATGACTTCAAAAGCATTAAAACGCAAACATGTAGCAATATTATTTTACTTCACCTGTAATATACTAAGGTTTTGATGCTTCAGTTTTCTGTCAGTGGGAAAACTTGAAGATAAAAAGATAAAATCTACAATAGACACAATTAACTACCTGTAACTGATGTTAACCTAAAAATCCTTCAGTCAGGAGCTGATTCTATGGCACATTTGAACATTTAAATGTTCATAAATATGACTTTAAAGAAAAGATAAGACAGGAGAAATCGAAGAGTCAAAATAAATTAAAAATAGGTGACATCAGAAGATTTTATTTTTGACATTCTGACCGGATATGGTGACTGCAGTTATCGAACTTATTAGGTTATTCATTGCAACAACAACACCAGACTTTGTGTTTAGTTTGGGTGAGTTAGACAAGAAATAGCCTTTAATTAAATCCAGAGTTTAATCGAAGTTTATTTGACGCTTTTAGCTTAGCTAGCGGCTAAGCTCTTCCGGTTAGCCTAGCCGCTAGCTTCGCTCAGCCTCCCTGGGAAGAATCAGCTGATTCCAGGCCCCAACATGGAGGACATGTACGTGAAACCCGGTGAGTTTCCTCCAGAGGATCCGTGCAGTCCGGGAGAATATTACCAGAGTCCCACTGCGGGGATTAAAACGGTCGGGGAGTTGTTAGGCGCCTACTAACAGTCACAGACTGGAACTTCACTTAAAAACCTCTGGATTCAAACTAATCTGATCCATACCATAATAATCTCTGAGTTTAAGTGGATTCATTTTGGCGGCGATGACAGGCCTGTGTGACGCGATGAATTCGGGTCATTAATAGTTCATCTAATGTCAGCCAGCTCAAAGTATGAGTGCTGAAACGCTGATGATTCATAAACTTGATCTTTGTTGTGATGTTTGATTATTGATCATAAATTTCTGTCCTGCTGGATTAAAGCTGTTGTTAGATTGGATTATTGATCAGAGCTAATGACATCTGCAGGTGGTAATCCAAACCTCGTTATTATTTATTTATTTATTTAGTCAGCAGGGAGTCTCTGGACTCTTTTCAGTAAAATAAATGTTTATTAGAGATTATTTTCCCCACCAAGACGTTCAGTTTCAGAGCATCTCTCTATGTTGGTCATAATCAGGATTTTTGCTGAACTGTGTTTATATACATTTTTGTTTCCAAGGTAACCAGGAGCGGGGCTGGAACGACCCCCCTCAGTTTTCCTACGGGCTGCAGACGGCCCGCGGACCTCAGAGGAACCCCTTGAGCAGGAGAGCCGTTCCAGCAGCGAGCTCAGGTAATCTGACTCACCTGAACACTGACTTCACCTCACTTGTCATCTGATTTGAAACATCTGAATCTGATTGGTCTCCAGGTCCAGGTGCTCCATCCCCAGCCCCTCCCTCCTCCAACCTCATGGCCCCGCCCATGTGTAGAGTGGCTCCGCCTCCTCTGCCAGGTAATAGTCAGAACTGTCTCACTGCACCTGTTCAAAGCACCTGAGTGACAGCTTTAATGTCCTCCAGCTGGACATCCACCTGAGGCAACACCCACTGCCCAAACAGGACCAATGAGAAAGCAGGGAGAGGCTGATGGCAGCCAATCAGAACCTGACCTGGAGACTGTGATGTCAGTGCTGAACAGAGCCCTGGAGGCCTGCAGGAGCTCCGTGAGGGTGAGTTTTCACCAGCAGGGGGCGCTTGAGGCCCGCAGTACTGCACCTGGCCAGCAGGGACACACACTAATGCATCACTTGTCTGCAGGCTCAGGTGTGTAACGAGGTCGCTAAGAGACTCCGCCTCCTGGAGGACAGCTGGAGGTCAGGTAAACTCAGCCTACCTGTAACCAGACGCATGGACGTCCTGTCCCAAGGTAACCTGTCCCACCTGTCTGTTTCATGCCTGTCTCACCTGATTGCCCCACCTCATATCTCACCTGTCCACCTGTGTATCCACCTGTGTGTCCTAGAGCTGCAGGCCGGTCACTGGGACTCTGCTGATGAAGCTCATCGCTCTCTTATGGTCGACCATGTGACCGAGGTCAGCCAATGGATGGTTGGCGTTAAACGGCTCATCGCTGAGACCCGCAACCTCAGTCCAGATCACCTGAAACCACTCCAGAACCCAACGGTACCAGCCCAGGACCCAATGGTACCTGCCCAGGACCCAACAGAACCAGCCCAGGACCCAACAGAACCAGTCCAGAATCCCACAGAACCAACCCAGAACCCAGGATGCCAGTCCTGAGTTTCCCAGAACCCTGCAGTCCAGCTCTGGGTAACTTGGCCGGGATTCTGTGCGGTTCTTCTCATCTTCTGAGCTGGACTGGTTTCAGTTGTTTTGGTATCGGTACCATCAGGTTCTGTTCACCTGGTTTGGACTCCTACATCCTGGGGCTCTGGTTCTGCTCAGACAGACCCAGAACTTGAACCTCAGACAATAAACAGAACTGGACCTACTCACATCAGAACTGTGGACTCTTGATTCTGGAACCAGAACTTCTCTGGGTTGTCAAATGGACTCGGACTAGAAGAACCTGAACTTTAAGGCCCGGACTCCGAGGGTTCTGGACTTTAGGGAACCAGAACTTCTCCATCAGAACCAGCTGTTTAGAACGAAACTGAACCAGAGCGGACCTTTCAGCTGATTGGATGGAAAGCTTCAGGCGATTGTTGATACCATAGAACCTCAGCATGGGTCCAGACCTGGTTCTGGATCCCAAGCTGAATAGCTGGGAGTTGACATTGACATTTCCCAGCCAATCAGCTGTGTGCATAGCTCCACTCTGATTGTTCAGTTTTCCTGCAGGGGCCACTCTGATTGGTCCTCTGAAACGATCACAGCTTTAACAATTTCCTCTCTGTGTCCTGATCCGATTGTAACCCTGACTGGTTCTGTTGCGGCGCAGCAGCAGAATAAACATCTGAAAAGAGTGGCGTGTCTTTATCAGCTTCATTAATAACCGGAAGGAGAATAAATGCTGCAGTCAGGTTTCTAATAAACCAGAGAGTTTCTGACTCTGGTTCCAGTCAGAGTTTCTGAGAGTTTCTGACTGGAACCAGAAACACTGATGGAAACATCATGTGACTCATGTCAGACTCCAGGTCCTTCCAGGACGTTCTGGTTTATGAATAGATCTGTATTTACATTTAAACATTTATTGTCCTGTGGCATCGTCCTGGCTGTAGTTCCAGTGTTTGTCCAGCAGGTGGAAGCAGAGGATCAGCTCGAGATGCTGAGGCCGGTTCCCACCTCACAGGTAAGGCTGGTTCCGGTCCGGCTGGTTCTGGTCAGGCTGGTTTTCTTACCGGGACTGGTCTGGATGGAACCTGCTGGTTCTGGAGCGGTCCTGATCAAACATCCAGTAAATCCGTATTGTTTTTAGGTTTGGCTTGTCGTTATCTGAACCAGAACCTGTCTGGTTCTATTGTCATCAGAACTAGCTGGCAACAGGAAGTAGGCTGGAGACCCAAATCAGCAGAACTTCGGGTTCTGATCAGAACCGGGGAGACGGTTCCAGATCTGTCTCTGAGGTGTCCAGAACCTCTGGGTGAGCGGCACCAGAATCTGTCTAGTTCTGTTGGACTGCAGGCTGAACTTTGCTGACTTGGCCGCCCTCTTCTTCCTCCTCTTCGTCTCTGGAGAAAGGAGGAAGAGGAGGAAGCCAAGCAGAGAGGAAGATGACAGGAAGAGATCGGATCCCATCGGAACCAGAATCTAAAAATAACCCGGAGGAAGGAAGAGATGCTGCAGGCGCCAACTCAGAGATCTGGACCAGAACCTGGAGGACCAGGACCGGGCCATCAGGCCTGGGCCTTCAGAATCAGATCTTCACAACCAGACCTTCAGAACCGGACCTTCAGAACCGGTCCTGAACTGCTCCAGAACGTCCAGTCAGCCTGTAACTGATGAGTTACCAGACCTGATGATAGAGAATCATCATCAGGCCAGAACCAGTTTGGGGAATCGAACTGGTTTTGGTTTCATGTAGGATCCTGGATGTTGCGTTGATGAACCCATGAACTGCTGGAACATTAATAATGTGTTCATCTGGAATGAAATAATCCTCCCGTTGATCCTGGGATTTTCTGATGCTAATCTAGAAATATTTACAATATTTGTGCTGACATTAAATTTGTTTCACGGACTTTGACTAGACATGAAATAAAGCTGGGGCAGCAGAAATACTGCCACCTACAGGTCACGTAAAGCCACTGTGTCTGAACATTAGATGTTCTGGATTAGCGGGAATAAATGAGTAAATCTGATGTAGTTTAGCATCAGAAGAAGCATGAGGAGGGCCACATGTGGCCCCCGGGCCTTCAGTGTGACACATGTGATCTCAGACGACGGAGGCCCAGCAGGTACATTCACTGATTGGTTTGGGGTAGCGCAACCCAATCAGTGAAGTTCTGGTTCTCCAGAACCAGAACTTCAGCTCAATAATCTCTCTCTCTCTCTCTCTCTCTCTCTCTCTCTCTCTATTTTTTTTTTCTCTGTCTCCTATCCGCTGTCAGCTCTGGCTGAGGACTCAGTTTCCATGGCGACGCAGCGCGGCCTCTGATTGGCTGAGGGCGCAGTGGGCCGGGGGCCGAGCCTGTAAAGCTTCGGCGTCTCGGTTCTGGTTCTCATTTCGGTTCGAGAGACGAAGCGGCTCTTCCTCGCTGCTCTCTCCCTCCATTTTCCTTCTCCTCTTCCTCCTCCTCCTTCTCTTCCTCAGACGGTAGGTACGAGTCCTCGCCTTCGCCGCCCCCATCATCATCCTCGGAGCCAGTCGACCCCTGACCCTCACCATGGCAACGGTCATCAGCACGCGCTTCTCCGATGAGTATCAACTGTACGAGGAGCTGGGGAAGTGAGTACCACCTTCATCACCCTCCTCTTCCTCACTGACATCACACCTCTAACTTTCTATCTCCACAACCGATAATCTATCAATAAATGATCGATCATGTTCATCCTGATTTAAGCTGTAGTTTAATTATTAGTACTATTATTTCTTTATGACTTTGTTGGACGTTTTGATAATTTTTAAAAGTTTTCATGAAGCTTCGCCGTTTATAATAATGTTCACATTGATTATCAATATTATCAGGCTTGCATTTAAAAAAAAACCCCATAAATCTGTGTTTATCTGAATTTAATAATTAGATAATTTAAAGATTCAGCTGGTGATTATTACAACTATTGATTATATATTATAAATAATATCAGGTCTAGATCATAAATTATAGATTACACCAGGTATGGATCATTGAATATATCAGGTATAGATTATTGATTATGAATTATACTATGCACAGATTATAGATTACATCAGCTTTAGATAATAAATTATAGTTGATATCAGGTATGGATTATTGATTGTGCTACTGATCAGTCACTGATGAGCAGCAGGATAAACACATCGATGGACGGATGGAGAGAAGAGTGAAGCACCTTTCTGACCCCATCCCACTCACCACCCACCCACACACACACACACACACACACACACACACACACACACACACACACACACACACACACACACACACAGTCTCCCTCACACTTAATGCCAGGTCTCTTACATAATGCGATGGTGGGCGGCAGATTGCAGCTCAGAAGAAACTCGACGCTTTCAGCTTCACTTCCCCTCAGGAATGTCTCCAACTGATTATTGATTATTGATCTGAAGGGTTCAGGTGGAAAGCAGAAATGGTGGGGTTGTTGACGATCATCTCCATGTCAGAGTCTCCCATTCATTCATTCATTCATTCATTCATTCATTCATTTAAATACAGTGAGATGAAGATGGAGGAAGATGATGGTCTGGTTAACGTCCCAGGTCCTGAGGCTGCAGATTCAGCCTGAGGTCAGAGGTCAGAGACATGACCAGAAACCCCAGAGCTCCATCCCTCTGTTAGCAGGTCAAAGGTTAAAGGTCAGGTCCCTGAAAGCCTCTTCTCTCTAGAAACAAGATGGCCACCAGAATGATGTCAGCAGAGACTTCTGGGAAAACATAGAGACTCGAGAGGAGATGATGGACCGGGACGGACAGAACCAGGACGTACACAGAACCAGACGCAGCAGATCTGTAAAGCACGGTAGAGGAGGCATGGTGATGTGGGTCATCTCTGCATCTTCTGGAGGCAGTGTTAATCGATCTGTCCTACAACAGAATGGCCTAGTCAAAGGCCATAGCAGGAAGCTGAATGAACTGCATCTATGCTGAGAACGGACCAGAACCATCCGGCTCCGATGGACCCAAATTTACCTCCACCCTGACCTGGAAGGGCTGTTTCCATGGTAACAGCCGCTCAACTGGGATGGGTCAGTTAGCTTAGCTTAGCTTAGCTTAAACGTTCAATAGCTCAGCATACCCGTGTGCAGCGGCCCCTGCTGGTCACATCACAAGGACTCTTTTCTGGAGGGGGAATGTGTAACAGGAAGTGACATTCTGCACTTCCTGCAGAATGTCACTCAGAACCGGCTTGATTCTGAGTCCTTTGGACCCGTCCATGTCTGTTCTGGTGCTTCCTGAACAGCAGGTCCTGACGTCCACTGGGTCCGTCCAACCAGGAGGCGCAACGACCAGCTTCCTCCTCTCTGGTTTTAGCTGTTTTACTGGTGGATGGATGGCCCCGGCTGTCCATCTGTCCGTCTGTTCGCCTGTCCATCTCTCTGTCTGTCCTGTGACTGATCGGTTCCTCCTGTTGTGTTTCAGGGGAGCGTTCTCTGTGGTGCGGCGCTGTGTGAAGGTTCTATCGGGTCAGGAATACGCTGCCAAGATCATCAACACCAAGAAGCTGTCTGCTAGAGGTAAAAAGTCAACAAATGGCGGGCATGTTGCCATCTGAGTGGCTGCTGAGATGCAACCGGCCAGGAGAACTGACATGATAGGCTGAAACCTAACGAGGTGAACCGTGATTGGCTGACAACAAGCTTAAATGTGATTGGCTGAAACCTAACGAGCTTAAACGTGATTGGCTGAAACTTAACAAGGTGTTTGGAGTTTGGGTCATGTGGGTCATCTAAGTCAGACAGGACAAATCAGGACAAATCAGGGTAGGAGTGTAGTTGGTCCCTCAGTCTGTGAGTTGCTGGTTTGTTATGGTTTTGTCCTGGAGCAAGGCCTCCACCTGCCACCTGCCTGCTGCTGGTGGTCAGAGGGCCCAGCAGAGGGCACTGGTGAACTGGTAGCATGAAGAGCTTTGGAGTCCCCTGGCCTTGATAAAGACGGGGCGGCTACTTGACCTTCACCATCAGCTTCATCACAACTGAAATCTAAAGTCTGGAAAACATTCAGGGTTCTGCCTCAGGAAACTGGTTCCACTGGACAGGAGGCCTACCTCCCTGTCTGCTCTGGAACCAACAGAACCAGAACCTGCAGGCTGGTTTTCTATGTTAGAGTGCCAGGTTCTGTTCTCAGAACCTGGTACTCTAACATAGAAAGTTCTGCTGGTTCATGTGGTTTTTGTGTCTCTTCTCTGTCTTCTCAAACCCCAGTTAGCTGATGGTTCTGGTGGTTCTGTTTCTGGTTCTGCTTGTTCTGGTTCTGAAAGTTCTGTTGGTTCTGCTGGTTCTGCTGCAGCTTCCTTCCTGTTAAAGGCAGAGAGTAAGAATTGAGATTGCTGCAAGTTAATGACTGAATTCCTGCAAAAGAAACCTCTAAATATTTACAACAATAAACTGGATGTCATGTATTGACCAGTTAAACCAGTTAAACCAGTCAGCATGTTGCTCTTAAAAGAATAGATGAGAAAGGCTGAGTGAACTGCAGCTGTTTACTGTCAGAAGGTTTTATGCTGTTGCTCTAATTTAGTCTCTAGCAGATGTATAGTCAAAGCACAGCAATATTTACCTGATCAGAATCAAACAGAGGAGAGGACTGCCCTCACTCACACACACACGCAGACACAGAGACACACACACATACCCCCGGCTGAAACTCAGTCAAGCTGAAGGATTTTTCACTCTGGGAATTTTTTCACTATTCTGGTTTTAAGATTCCTTCGGTTGCTTAGCAACAAGCTGCAAAGTTGACAGAGAATATTTCTGTGTGAGCGTGTGTGTGTGTGAGTGTTCTGCTGCTCAGTGTTACATAACGTTCCTGCAGCTGTTTAACACACCTGATCAATCAAACATCTGCCGCTGAAAGAAACTCTGACTGGATCCCTGATTCACATCGGGAACTCTGAGAATTCGGGGAACTTGGGGAACTTGGAAGAGAACTCTTCCCTTCCTGTCTGTCTCTTCCTCCAGCAGTGTCTGTCCCTTTGCTCTTCTTCATCACTTTTATTTTTTATGTTTCTGACTTTTGCGCAGAAATTTGGGCAAACTCTTTCCATGAGCTTTGCAAAGAAAATTGGTCTGGGTTTCCCTGAATGACCCGGCTCCATAATGACCCGATACAACCGTAAACCATTACCTCTGTGATCCCACTGAAAGGGAGGTTCTGGTAGCTGCTTATAGATAAATGGTTAGCTGCTTATAATAAATAGGTGCGCATTGGTAATTGATCAGCAGCTGTTAGCAGGTTGCTCAAAGGGTTTGGTTGGTTTGACTCAGAGCAGAGAGAAAGAGAACCACAGCAGCTGGAGTTGGAACAGATGATGAAGTTTTTAGTTCCAGTAGAACCGGGTCTATTGGACCATCAGGAGGAAAAGCAACTTGAGAGTCAGATCAGAAACTTCAGAGATTCCTTCAGCTGCAGAGAGCCACTGAGAGGAGATGGCAGAAACTCTTAGTGAGGAGCAATGGTTGACCCCTTGCAAGAGATGGTTGACTTGTTGCTAGGGGTGGTTGCTAGGGGTCAACCACACCTAGCTACTCCTAGCTAGGGTTGGTTGACCCATTACCAGAACCGTACTCAGATTAACTGAATGTCCTCCGTCATCTTCATGGTCAGCCTCTGACTAATCTTTTGTGTTTGTCCCCAGATCACCAGAAGTTGGACCGAGAAGCACGGATCTGTCGGCTGCTGAAGCATCCCAACATCGGTGAGTTGCCATGACGACCTGATGCTGCGATGATTATGAAACTGATTTCCGGTCACATCTCAAAGAAAAACCTCTCATTTTTATTATTTGTTCTGGATATTAATAATGCTTTTGGAAACAATCAAAACAATATTAACACTTTGAGGAAATATGAGAACATGAAGATCTCCACCAGTCTGGACCAGAATCAGGACCAGGACCAGAATCTGCAGATATCTGGTCAATCCGCACCCAAATGCAGAAGGTTCCTGGTTCTTCCTGGTTCCCGGTTCGCTCCGTCTCTTTAATGAGTTGCAGGTTGAATTACAGGAAGCCCTGTGGCTCCAGAACGACGACAACGATGATGATGATGATGATGATGATGATGATGATGATGATGGAGATTGATCAGGGTGATGATGAAGATGCTAATAGAGCTGCAGACCCTCTGAACCTGGTGTTGCTAACGGTAACCATAATCTGGTAACTAACAGCTAATTATGGAGGAGATGCTGTCGCCATGGCGAAGTCAGAGAAGCATTCCTCCTCCAATCTGGTCTCAGATCTGCTGCCTGTGGGTCTGCAGAGCAGGACAGCCATGGAGTTCTGGGACCAGTTCTGCAGAACCTCCTTTGGGGCCGGCAGTTCAGATGAGGCTGATCCGCTTCGCTTTGACACCCAGAAATAAGAAGGAAGGGTGCCAAAACTTTAACGCCAAAATCATCAGCAAGTCAACAGAAACTACTGGACAAAGACAGAAGGAAGGAAAACTGGGTCCAGTGTTTAAGTTACAGTTCAGGTGATCTGTAACTTAAACCCCAGTGGTTAAACTACCAACCACTGGGGTTAAACTACCAGAAGTTGTACTGGTCTGGTCCAGTCCAATCCGTTTTGGTCTGTAGTGGTCCAGTCCGGTCCATTCTGGTCCAGTCCGGTCTGTTCTGTTCTGGTTTGGTCTGTACTGGTCCGGCCCAGTCCAGTCCGGTCCATTCTGGTGTGGTCCAGTCCAGTCTGGTCTGGTTTTTACTGGTCCTGTCTGGTACAGTCTCTCTGACTCGGCGGTTCCTTCCAGTTCCGGCTGTCTCCCGCTCCGTCTCCTCCTGGCTGACGTTCTGCTTGCTGAGGGTTCAGGAGGATTTCACCGTCTGAGCTGCAGTCTGGTTCACGTTTCTCTGATCTGATGTTCTGAAGCTGTGGACAGAGTCCCGTTTTGGACGAACCAGGTTTCCCTGATGAATGAACGCAGCGAGCTGCTACTGTTCCTGCAGGTTGTGGTTATATAATGACCCGCTGCACTGCGCCCTGAGGTGGATTGTCCACCTTAGAGACGTTAGGACGCCATGAGAAGGACATCACAGCGTCATCAGCGTAAACGCATCACTTTTCATTCTCTCATTTCCATCCAGGTGGATTTGAAACCAGACGGTCTTTGTTTCAGTGAGTCTCCACTCGCTGACTCAGAGGTCTCTTCAGGATGAGCAACGAGCCTTTCAAAATAAAAGCCTGTCTGAACAGCACTTCTCTCTGTGAGAAACATTTGAAATGTAAAACTGAAGCAGTAAGCCTGATGAAGTCTGGAGGAGAATAGCCAATGGGAGAAGGCTCTGTCACATGGCCCAACGGGCCAATCAGCAGGCAGCGGCCCAGCTCCGCGGCCAATCAGGACGCTCTGTGGGAAGGTGATGCTCCGCAGATATGAGCGGTGTTACGTAACTGTGTGTGTGTGTGTGTGTGTGTGTGTGTGTGTGTGTGTGTGTGTGTGTGTGTGTGTGTGTGTGTGTGTGTGTGTGTGTTGCTAGGAAACAGCGCCCATAGGTGAAGGCATTAAAACCATCCGTCCTCCTACACACACCAACAGAACGTACCTGTGTGGAGCACTCAGCAAGAAATCATCAGGTTTCTCTTCAAACACTCCTACACACTGCAGCAGTGGGGTTTAATGTGTGTGTGTGTGCGTGTGTGCGCGTGTGTGTGTGTGTGTGTGTGTGTGTGTGTGTGTGTGTGTGTGTGTGTGGGCAGCAGCTTCTTTCTCTTCTGTGATAATATGAGATATTATACAATATAAGCAGAGAACAGATGCCTGCAGAGAAACTCATCCATCATCTCAAGACAACTTCCTGCAGAAACTCATTTAGACTCAACATCAGCTGGTGATCATCAGCATCCAACCACTGGAACATCCAACCACTGGAACATCCAACCACTGGCTTGTCCATCATCTCAGGACAACTTCCTGCAGAAACTCAGTGATAAAATGTCTGACAGGCTCAACATCAGCTGCTGTTCATCCAGCATCCAACCACCAGATCATCCAACCACTGGAACATGCAACCACTGGATCATCCAACCACCGGATTATCCATCGTCTCTCCTTCCTGCTTCGTCTCCAGATCTCCTGCTGCTCTGTGTCAGACGGACGATAAATGAAAATTCTTTGAGCGATTCTTATTTCCTGGTTTGTTCTCGTGAAGTGATTCCCGTTAAATCCATGAATGTCTTTAGGGTTATTGTGAGTCAATGATGATTTTTCGGCTCATTAGCTGTTTCTGCAGTCTGACTCTAAATGAGATCAATAATAATCACTGAGGTTATAACCAATCATGCAGCGATTGAAGCTGAGATTCAGAGAAAACCTGTTTTCTGTTTTTCAGTTCGGCTTCATGACAGCATCTCAGAGGAGGCACACCATTACCTCATCTTCGACTTGTGAGTTCACACCCGACTGCCTGGTTAAAGGGTCTGTGTGCAAGGCTCAGTGCCATCTGGTGTTCAGGCTGGGGACTGCAGAGATGATCATGCACACAATACATAGTGTCTTAGCAGTCAGTTAAATATTCTGCTGAGAATAAACGACGTGAAAACCATCAGTAGCTGCGTTTCCAGTCACCATAAAACGCACAAATAGAATTTACAAAAATAAACTTGCTTAATGCAAACGTCGGAGCGCCGGCGGCCGAAAAAACTCTGGTTTTTGCGCTGGGGTGGTGTGGTTTTTCAACTGTAGTGAAATTTGTGTTTTGGAAACACCGCTGTGATGTTATTGACACACTTCTCTCTAGTTTGATTCCAGCTGATTATTTGCAGCTCTGGCGTCCTTGGACTAGACCATCGGGCTCCACCAGAGCCGCCGCAACATCACACTTCAGAAAATGTCTCATTCCAATGTGTTGAATCCATAACTCCTCTGTAAAATCACCAACTACAGTTTACCCAAAGCACCACATGCATAGCTGCTCCCAAGTAGGCGGAGCTTGTTGCTCCACTGCCTGAATCAGATGCTGACGTCTCCTCTGATTGGCTGATAGATGATGAGCGCTAGCACCACAATAACTGATTTATTAATGTATGTTTACATCCATCACTGCAGAGTTTCACCCAGAAAACTAGCTAAGCCCGGTAGTCGGGGTGCCGAGGCGTTCAACCGGCAGGCCTCCGTGTGGGGGCAGCTAGCAAAACATGGCGGGTCGCCAGGCTTATAATACATGGGGGGAAACCCTGTTACTGCCATTATTTTAAGGACTTACTGTATAAACAAGCTTATCAATGTGATTTTAATCTCATTTCTTATTTAATGGAAACAGTTGGGTGTTTTTGACACTAGCAGAAACCAAGTTTTGTGAACATAGTGTAACAGAAACGCAGCTAGTGAGAAGAACAACAATAATTCATGTCCATCTGGAGTTTTCTCCTGACACTTATCATCCGTTTACCATCATTTGATCTGAAATTACAGAGGAATGTCTCCCAGTGATGATCAGGGAGCCATTAGAGCTTTTTATCAGCCGATTAAAAAGCTCTAATGGCTCCCAGTGATGATCAGGCTGAAGCTGCCATGGCAGATCTTCTCGACTCTTATGGCCAATAAAAGCTCAGATCTTAAACCGGCAGTGATTCACCATGTGGCTCCGTGTTCGGCCTGCAGCCATCAGGATAAATCATTGATCAGCTCCGATCTGATCTCTATCAACAGGAAACATTCAGACGGTTAAGAGGAAGTAGAGTCGGTCCAGTGACGGAGAGCAGATCAAACCTGCAGCAGTCAGAGCACCGGCGGCCATTAAGGATCCGGCTTATCGGCGCTTTCTGGGTGTTGACTCAGTTCTGCTGTGAACCAAACACCTCCTTCTGTTACATCACATTGTGTTGTTCTGCTGCTTGACTTTCTGCAGCCAAATCCAGGATTATTTATAGAAACATGCTGGTTTTAATGCAAGCGTTCTGTTTCTGGGTTTATTTAACACCTTCACCTCTTTATTCATAATCTGATTTAATCTGACTCTCACATCCTGTAATTATTTTATCCTCAAAGGAAACCGACGCATCAAAACATTTTTACTCTCAGAAAGAATCAAAACTTTATTTAATTAACTTCATTCAGTTTTATGAAATGAGTTCCAGTTAAATTATATTATTTCTTGATTGATTTATTCTAATGAGATCATGTGTGTCTCACTGTTAACATGGCACTTCAGATTACTTCCCTGATTATTGACAAGATTATGGGGTTTCCAGGGTTACAGGTGGAGAGCTGTTTGAAGACATTGTAGCCAGAGAATATTACAGTGAAGCTGATGCCAGGTGAGAAGCACACCTGCTCCTTCAAATGTCTGGAGACATGACGCCTCCCGTTATCACCTGCACTATGTGACCTCTGACTTTTACCTGCAGCCACTGCATCCAGCAGATCCTCGAGGCAGTGCTTCACTGTCATCAGATGGGCGTGGTCCACCGAGACCTGAAGGTATTGTCTGACAGAAATGTACTGGAGAAAACTGGAAAATGAAAGAGTCTGATGTTTGCTCACCAGAAATATCCGAATGGATTTAAGATGGTTATTGGTTCTGCAAACTTGCAAGAGCTCCATTAGCATGGCTAGCTAACAGAACTCCTGCTGCTGTTAAAAAGTAGACAGAATTACCATTGTTGGCACCAACCATTTAAACCAGTGGGCAGAGTTAGCATCGTTAGTGCTCCTTGTGTAAACCAGTGGGCAGAGTTAGCATTGTTAGCAACCATTTAAACTAGTGGGCAGGGTTAGCATTGTTGGCGCTCCTGATGTAAACCAGTGGGCAGAGTTAGCATTGTTAGCATGTGCTCTGTGTCTCCAGCCAGAAAACCTGCTGCTGGCCTCCAAATCTAAAGGAGCGGCGGTGAAACTGGCCGACTTCGGCCTCGCCATCGAGGTGGAGGGCGACCAGCAGGCCTGGTTTGGTGAGGCAGTCCTGACTGTAGTACTCAGATTACTTTTACTGAAACTTTGTCATCCCTTCATGCTTCATTTAGTCCAAGTACTCTGTGTTGTTGTTATAAATGTACATTTTGTTTATTCAGTCTTAGCTCTAGGGTTTTAAACAAATTTTAATTTTAGTTTATATTCTGTTTATTTGGCTTTTTTATTTCAGAAATATTGTCAAGATTATTTTTATTGTTTAATTTTGTTGTATTGTTGTATTATAAAATAAAAATTATGGTTTAATTTTTACTTTTCTGTCTTCCTCAACATGTTTTCTGTTTTGCTCCTCTTATTTTCTAACTCCATAAACAACAGGGCATCTTCACTACCAAGCTGGCTGGCGCTTAGCAACCAGCCCAGTAGCCATGGTAACTGCGTGCAGCAGATGTTGCCTCTGGTGTAGCTGTGTAGCTTCCTCTGTGTGTTTGCAGGCTTTGCAGGAACTCCAGGCTACCTGTCTCCAGAGGTCCTGAGGAAGGACCCATATGGGAAGGCGGTGGACCTCTGGGCCTGTGGTCAGTCTCTCCTCATGTCTTTGTGTTGGTCACACTTGGCTCACCCACTGCATTCTGGGTAAACGCGGCGTTTCTGATCCTCAGGCGTGATACTCTACATCCTGCTGGTGGGCTACCCTCCATTCTGGGATGAAGACCAGCACCGCCTCTATCAGCAGATCAAAGCCGGAGCCTACGACGTAGGTCACATGACTCGCTGTCAAGTCATCGACACAGAGCGCTGCAGTTGGTCAGTCTCCTCTCCTTGCCTCCTAGTTTCCTTCCCCGGAGTGGGACACGGTGACGCCCGAAGCCAAAGACCTGATCAACAAGATGCTGACCATCAACCCGGCCAAACGCATCACCGCCGCCGAGGCGCTCAAACACCCCTGGATCTCTGTGAGTGGGGGGAGGATTGGAAGATGATGATGGTGGTGATGATGAAGACATTGATTAGGATGAAGATGATGATAATAATGAAAATGTTAGTGATGATTATGATGATGATGATGATGATGATAAGAATAGTGATGAAGGTGATGATGATAATGAGAGTGACAATAATGATGATAATATTAGCAATGATGACGATGATATCATTAGTGATGATGACGATGATGATAACGATAGTGATGATGATAACGATGATATCATTAATGATGATGATGACATGACCTCTTCCTCCCAGCACCGCTCCACCGTGGCTTCCTGTATGCATCGCCAAGAGACAGTTGAATGTTTGAAGAAATTCAACGCCAGGAGGAAGCTGAAGGTGAGGATTTTCACAATAAAGTGACAGGAAGTGATGTCATAGGGCTTGGCTGCTGACGGTGCAGTTTCTGCTTCTGTCCTGCAGGGAGCCATCCTGACCACCATGCTGGCTACCAGGAACTTCTCCGGTAAGCTGATCAAAGGTCAGAGGTCAGGCTGGAGGCCACAGGGCTCCTCATTGGCTGTGAGGCTTGCAGGTCATGACCTTTGAACTGGAGGCTTGTGTTTCAGTAGCTAGAGCCTTAAAGAAATCTACCAATCAGCTGCCAGCTTTACACACAGTTAGCAGGTTAACACTGTGTGTGTGTGTGTGTGTGTGTGTGTGTGTGTGTGTGTGTGTGTGTGTGTGTATGTGTGAGCAGCTGCTGTGGTCTAAAGATAGCAGGAAGGGAATCCCCCACCATGCTCCCAGTCCTCCCAGTCTCTCCAGCTGGACCAATCATGTTCAGTCATCTGCACATGCTCAATACAGGTCTGAGAAGGAGCTGCTGCAGATGTTCTACTGGTTCTGCTGGTTCTGTTGGACCAACTCCTGTGCAGTTCAGCGCCCCCTGCCGTTACTTTGCTCTCTGATGAAAACCTAACAATATCCAACATTGAAGTGTCGTTTTTGGAGGGTAAAGTCTTTCACCCCACAGCCATAGGCAGGGTGGGGTCAAAAGGTTAAAGGATCAAAGGGTCAGCAGGTTCTCAACAAGGTGGGCTTTAATCTGGCCAGAAAGTCTCAGATTCGGACTACAAATCCTCCCATGATGCATTTTTCCATCAGAGTCATCGGATCGTCTCCAAGCTGCTTCTGCTCTCTGCCAAACGGATCACAACCATCTGATATGGTCCAGAACCGGGCTTAAAGATCCGGATACTCAAACAGCTGCAGCTCAGAATATCAGGAACTATAAAACCAAAACCGGACCCGTCCTGGTGTAACCAGCAGAACTGGACCTGTCAGCAGCTGGCTCAGTGAAAGCAGGCTGGTGGAGAATCAAGGGTCAGGTGCTCTTTGTGCAGCAGAACCGGGCCGGGTCGGGCCCTCAGGAATGTGCCGGGCTCTGCTGCTATCTTAAGTTGCTCCTAAATTTGGCCTCAGCCCCCAGGGAGCGACCCACAGGCAGCTGGACCGCCCCCGACTGTGGGGCAGAACCAGAGCAGTTCTGACAGGTCCGGTTCTGCCCCCCGACTTGCGATGGCGCCGCTCCTCTTCTCTGCTTTCGTTCCATTCTTTCTCACTCTGCTGCTTCTGTTTCTGTTTGTTGTCATCCCTCGTTCAGGAGGAAAGAGCGGCAGCAACAAGAAGGCCGACGGAGTTAAGGTAACACTGCTCCCAGTCACCACCAGAACCAGTACCAGAACCCGCCCCACTAACTGACTACTGTTTCTGCTGCAGGAGTCGTCTGAGAGCACCAACACCACCATCGAGGATGAAGATACCAGAGGTGAGGCTCCGCCCACCAGACCTGCCGCCCAACACCGATCACCAACCTGACTCTGTGTGTGTGTGTGTGTGTGTGTGTGTGTGTGTGTGTGTGTGTGTGTGTGTGTGTGCGTGTGTGTGCGTGTGTCAGTGAGGAAACAGGACATCATTAAAGTGACGGAGCAGCTCATCGAGGCCATCAGTAATGGAGACTTTGAGAGCTACACGTATGTCTACGCTTCACTGTCCTCACTGTTACAGGCTTTTAATCTGAAAGGCCTTTCGGTACCAGGAAGACAGTAGGGGTCACGAATTTTCATGAATTTAGCTCTCTGCTTTGAACATCTTAAAAAAGAATGAGGGGTGTTTCAGCTGCCCACATTAGCAGGGAAATACGTTCTAATTCCTCAATCCAGAGACCTAAAACATGCGGTGGAGCGCTGCTACACGAAGACAGCCCAGGTTCCTGAAACATAATTATTAGTTCGACTTGTGTTAAAACACGACACCAACATGGTATTTTGCAGAAACTAAAGCTAAACTTCCAAATTAACAAAGTACTTATTGGAAAGCTAATGCTAAAGCGCTACACTACCACGGTATTTAGTGGAGGTTAAAGAGCTAAATTCAGCCATGTTGATACCCACCATGCATCATGAGATGAACATAATCTCAAAATAATTTATATTTATGAGTTTTAGCATGTTTCTGTTTAGCTTTGGTTGTTAGCGTTGTATTCTTCTGTAAACCTTCGTTGGCTTGTTGAATATTTTGCATTTGCTCATTAAAGCTTCTTCAGGGGCGGTTGTACTGCTAGTTCTGGTCTGGCCCACGAAGTTCTGCTTTGAGGTCAAGAGGTCCCAGCAGAACCTCTCTGGTACCGGCAGCAGAACCTCTCTTTCTGTGTCCAGGAAGATGTGCGACCCGGCGGTGACGGCGTTCGAACCCGAGGCTTTGGGGAACCTGGTCGAAGGCTTGGACTTCCACCGCTTTTATTTTGAAAACTGTGAGTTTGTCTGAGTCTTGTGGACAGGACAGGCCGGCTCACCTGTACAGGTAAACGATGTGTGTGTGTTTCAGTGTGGTCCAAGAACAGCAAGCCGGTGCACACCACCATCCTGAACCCCCACATCCACCTGGTGGGCGACGAGGCCGCCTGCATCGCCTACATCCGGGTCACGCAGTACATCGACTCCAATGGCACGCCGCGCACTGCCCAATCAGAGGAGACCAGGGTGTGGCACCGCCGGGACGGGAAATGGCAGATCGTCCACTTCCACCGCTCAGGATCGCCCTCCACCCTCAGCAAGTAAGAACCAGCCACAGAGGCATTCAGGCAGGCTGGGACAGAGCAGACTCAGCAGTTTGTCCCAGCCTTCCTGAACGCCTTTATGCTGCAGCTCAGCTTTAGATGAGCTGGTAGACGATAAATGAAACATTGACCAGTTTAGTTTCCTCCAGTGTTTCATGGTTATGATGTTTGCCGTCATGATGCTTCCTCCACCGTTCTTAGCTGAAGCTCTCTTCCTTTGTTCCTCCAGCTAACGTCCTCTTCCAGAGTGGGCAGGGCTCTGATGGGGCTGCTGTCGCCTTGACAACGGGATGATTGACAGCAGGCCAGCTGTTGTCTGACACCAACCATTCAGGATTTTCTTTGAGGCGTTGGAGGAGGAGACTGCGGGGTCAGAAAGCTTCGGTCATCCAGCAGTGAATCCCATCACCAATTAACCAATCAGTCATCCAACCAATCACACGACTTTGTAACCAACCAATCAGCTCAATCCGGGCAGTGGGTAGGAAACCTTGTATCTCCAGCTGTATGCACACAGCGCCCCCATGTGGTCAGAAGCTCTCATTGATTAAAGTGTGTGGTTAGCTCTGACCTCTTTGATGTTACTGAGCATGTGCAGAAAGCTCTGGGCTTACATCGTCATGTCAGATGTTTATTATCAACTAATCAGAATCTGAAAACCATCAGAACCAATCACATTGATCCCAATGAGCCTGAAGTAGTCTGAGATACAAGGCTTCCCCCTGCTGGTCACTTTAGGTATCTGCAGTAATAAATAATATTTAGTTTATTGTTATCTTTAGAGTTAAAATATATATAAGTTGTAATATTGATTATTTGCTGATTACAGAGTTTATTATAATATCTCATTTACATACATACATACATACATACACACACGCACACACACACACACACACACACCTCTACCTGACATGCACACTGCACCCTCTGGTGTTCAGAGAGTGCCAGAAACTTCCTACACTTTCGATCTTCCACTAACACCACCCACCACACCTAGGAGGGCCTAACGAGCTAGTTTAACGAGCTAGTTAGCGAGCTGTCTGCTGCCTGCTCCTCCTCCACGGCTCCTTCAGCTGGAGGAAGTTTATCGTTCTGGTTGAAATGTTTTCCATCTAGAAACTGGAAGAGGAAGTGACCTCAGGTCTGTGGATTTGATGTCTGTAAGTCTCGTTCTGCTGGGAGATTCTAGGTGCTGCTTTAGTAGAACCAGCAGGTCGTTTCAGAACAAACCCAAAAACAGACGGCCAATCAGAACCACGGGCACCAAACAATGGCCAGTCAGAACCACAACGCTATTCACATAAACCTGGTACGAGTACCAGTACCATGGTTGGTACCGGTACCAATACCATGGTTGGTACCAGGTGTAGAGGTGAGTAAATGGATCAGGTTCTGATCCAGTATATTTAAATAAAACCTTCTAAACGGTACAGATAACAGATATTGGGCTGAAATGGATCAGAACCAGCTAAACCTCCATGATCATTAAACACCACCAGGTTCTGGCTGCAGATCCAGTTGGGCTCATCCTACACAGTCCATCTCCTGGTTCTGGTTGGTACTCTTGTTGGACTCGTCTGGACCTCTTGAGCAGAGCCACCAGGTTCTGTGGGTTTGTTCTGGATCGTCTCTGTTGGGTTTTTAGGAACTTGGGTCGACCTGGACTGAGGCAGAACTCAGCAGTTCCCTCTGGAGGTTGGTTCTGATGGACCCTGCATGGACAGCTCGTGTTTCTTCCTCCTCGGTGCCGGTTCTGTACAGACTGTGTGACTCTCTGCATGCTGGACTTTGTGTTTAGTGTTTGGGCTTCAGGCGCCACCACGTTCCGGCCGTTCCCGGCTCTCGGACCTTTCCGTTGCTAGGTTTTAGTTCTGCTAGCATTCCTCATTGGGATCAACGGTGTCCGTTAGCCTTGAGCTAACGAAACGCCACCGGTGCCACTTTGATATTCTGCCTCTTCGGACCCGTTGTGTTTTGTCTCTGAAGCTTTCAGGAGCTTTTTACCGTCGGGAGAATGTAGAACTTTGTACAATCAGATTCTTACCATGACGATGACGATGATGATGATATTATACCTTCTTGTGTGGCGTTTGTATATTTGAAGCTTTTTAAGCTTCCAGCTTCCTGGTTTGGGTTTTTCCGTGTTTTAGCAGCTGCTGAATGTTTTCCCTGCTGCTGCCCTTTGGTTCGCTTCACACTGATCTCTGGGTCATCCGGAGTCCAGGCTGAGGACACAGGGGGTGGGGCATCAGGGGTGGAGCCTTATAGCTGATGTTTAAGCCACGCCCACTGATCCAACAGAAAGTTGAGTCAGAAAGCCGCTGCACCTTAAAGCTGGTACATCAGGTTCTGTTCTGGTGACCCGTTCTGTTCCTCCTACTCTGAATTCATGCTTTTAAATCAGTGGTGGGCACACTAATGCTAATGCGCTAACAGCAGATCTAATTTTTAGCTTCAGCGTTGTTGCTAACTTATCTTGACTTAATTTTCTGGATAAATTCTAAAGTGCTAATTTTCTCAGCTGTTTTATGAACTTTCAGTTGAATAAAGTTTACAATGAACAGCATGTAAACATCATTTTGTTATGAACTTGTAAATTATAATGTCAACATTAAAGTGGTGCTGATGGGTTGTCAATAATCTGAATGGCTTTAGTGTTAGCATTTGTTAAATACCGTGTTGTTGTAGCGTGTTAGTATTAGCTTAGCTAACTTTTTAGCTATCTCTGCACACCACTGCAGAAAATCTCTGTTTGCGCTACTGTCCCGTTAAGATGCCCCCCTCTTTGCTGATTGGCCAGCCTGTGGATGACCCCTGACCTTTAGAGCCGGTGTTTGCTGCAGCTAACGTTCCTCCAGAACGTCAGCTCCAGCCAGCCTGCAGTGCAATGCCCCCTCTGGACTCCGGGTGGCGCTGCAGAGTAAACGGCTGTTTCCTACAGTCTCAGTGGTTTTTACAGTTGCACCTTCACTCTGAACTCTTACGACACTTGAAAGTATTTATTAGTGGTGAACGATGCAAAAATATCTGAGATGTCATTTTTTAGAAACTTTTGCTGTTGAAGCTGAGTCGATTCCCCAAAAAGAATCGTTCTGCTGCTGGATCCGCTTCAGGATCCGCTTCCCGACTCAGCGGCGCGGCGGCGGCGTTATGATGTGGGATCCTACCCCCCGCCGCAGCTCTGCGGACAGGAAGCAGGAAGAAGCTCCAGATATTAATAAGTTAATAAATGAGCCGGCTGAATGTATCCCTGCTGGATTAAGGTCCAGCCCAGAGAGCCGCTCTTCCTGCTTTCTGTCGCCCTGCAGAACCAATCAGTAATCAATAATTCCCAATAATCCTCTCAGCTTTTTCTACTATGATGGATATTGTTATGTACTGTATTAACTGGACTAATGCTGCATGCTCATTGTTTACCTGTGGGAGTCTGTGTGTGTCTGAGGGAGAGAGTGTGTTTTTAAATAGTTTCTTTTGTAGTTTTTGGAGTATTTTCTTCTTCTGCATCGTGTTCAATATGATTCTGTAAATAAATGAGATGGTCAAACTCTCTGCTTTGATTGGTCCGTTTCTTCTCCCAGTATTCACTCTAATATCTAGTTTCTAGATCCTCTGAGCTTCCGCAGCAGCACCGGGTCAGAACTGTTTGATCTGTCAGAGTTAGAAAAACTGCAGAATTTTAGATCAATTCTAATAATAGAGTTATTTCTCTGATAGCTCAATAAAACAGGAGAAAAAAATATGGTAAATTAATAAAACTTTAAAATGTAATATAGTCATGCATGCACATGAATAGTTTAATTAATTAAAAATTATAAACATAAAGAAAATAAAGAATATAAACTGTAGTAGCTTCAAAATAAATATAAGCTAAAAGCAAAGAAATTCATGTGAGACAATATTTAAAAATTAACAAATAAAAGTAGACTCTATTTGCATAATCTAAGACAAGCTCAATTAAAAAGATAAAATTAAAATAAAGCACCATATAATTAGCAACAAAACAAAATCATGAAATTATAAAGAAAGCTACAAAGTTTGATTCCTCTGATCAGATCAAAGTTGAGATTGAAGGATTCAATCTGATAGACAGCGAGTGGAGAAGTGTCCAGCAGGGGGCAGCAGCAGCAGATTGAGAGCCTCATTATTTCTACTTCCGGTGGCGGAGCTTCCTTCCTTTCTGATTGTGCTCAGTGAAGAGACGCTGTAAGGTGAGTCTTGCTGAGGAATAAATCCGTTTTAATCTTCTTTCCAGGTGACCATCTTACCAACCCAGGCGTGTTTTCTGACAGATTGATGCATTAAGGTTCTGTTGGGGTTTGAATTATGTCTCTGTGAAATATTAGAGCTACGTTTATGTCCCGTTTTCCTCTTGTTTTTCCGCTGTGCCGTGCCGCCATGTTAGTTTCTCACGGTGCGTCCACCAGCGGGAAAATAGAGCTGGTTTATTGTGAAAATTATTGTTTTAGAGATTATTTAGGGTTCGGAACGATGAGATGGGCTGATCATGGCGTTGAAATTCTTCGCCAGGTGATAAATGTTAGGTTTATTTTAGCGGTGTCTGAGGGAAAGCCAACATGCTAACATTATCCTCGCTATGGGTTTCTTGATGTAAATGTAGAATTTACTGCAATGTTTAATAGCACGTCTGAACTCCAGGAGAACATTCTGGTGTCGGTCCGTTAAAAGGACTGGGACAGCAGCTTTAACTGGTTCGGGTATCGGTTCTGGTTAGCATCCGGAGCATCAAGTTGCAGGTCGAGCCTCCATGTGAGCATTGTCCCCCGTGCTTCTATTGCCGGACAGCTGCTGGTCTGACTCTGAACCTGGTGCTCTGCTTGGTTCTGAACACACCCAGTAAGATTCTGAGAAGATCCAGTATCTCTATGATGTTATGGTTCTGAACAGACACAGTGAGGCTGTGATGTTCTGGTTCTGATTCTGTGGTTCCTCCAGCAGACATGGCTCCCCGTAAAGGCAAGGAAAAGAAGGAGGAGCAGGTGATCAGCCTGGGCCCGCAGGTGGCTGAGGGAGAGAACGTGTTCGGCGTCTGCCACATCTTCGCCTCCTTCAACGACACCTTCGTCCACGTCACCGACCTCTCTGGGAAGTAAGTGCACCCCTGGCCTGACCTCCGACTCCCTGGTCCGGTTCTGACGGCCGCTTGTTTCCAGGGAGACTATCTGCCGTGTGACAGGCGGCATGAAGGTGAAAGCTGACAGAGACGAGTCGTCGCCGTACGCTGCCATGTTGGCGGCTCAGGACGTGGCGCAGCGCTGCAAGGAGCTGGGCATCACAGCGCTGCACATCAAACTGAGGGCCACTGGAGGGAACAGGTAGGCTCAGCTGGAGGTCAGGGGTTACTGCCCGGAGGTCAGAAGTCAGCACGCTGAGCTGTGTCTCTGTTGCAGGACAAAGACTCCTGGACCTGGAGCCCAGTCTGCACTCAGAGCTCTGGCCCGGTCTGGCATGAAGATTGGACGCATCGGTACTACTCACACAGACCCACACAGTCGTGTTTTCCATTGACTTCCATTCATTTCTACAGCCTAACCACCTTAACCCTGACCTCTAACCCTAAAGCATCGTTTCCCCTCCTGGGGACCAAAACATCTCCATAGGGAGTAGTGGTCCCCACAACCCACACTGTAGACAGAGAGGTTCCCACCAGGATATAAAGACCTGGTTCACACTCTCACACACACAAAATGTGTTTAGTGTTCCATCAGGTGGGTTCTGGCCCGCTTCTGGTCTAGTCTCTTCAGGTAGAAGCTGAGCTCTGATTGGCTCATTTTCCTTAGTCACGTAGTGGTCATTATGGGATGTTTGTGAAATTTGTTTGAATTGGCAGACTGGTTTGTTACCTTGGTAACCATGTTTGGCTGTGATCATGAGGTCAGTATGTAATGTTAGTGTTATTGTGGTGCCCATTGGGACTCTCTGCTGTCTCCTCTGGACACTGAGAAGTTTCTGTCTGAACTTAAAACTTAAGTTTCTATCTAAAGTTTAATGTTGACGTTAACTCGGGTGAAATCTACTGATTGAGTCATGTGACTAGTGAGGGATTTTGGGTAATGAAGGCACCAGCGAAACAATACACATTTCTAGTGTAGAAAACTGTAACAGACGCTGACATCAGGGGTAGAGATGGAGGAGCGCTCCAGGTTTTATGTTTGTTAGAGGAAACGGGAAAAAGATCTGATGATCTGAACTTTAAGCCTTTAAGGTTTCTGCTGTTAGTTTCTCTGATGTGATTTAAAGGCGCTGTAGACGTTACCAGGCTGGACCGAAACAAATCTTTACCAGAAATATGTCAGACATATTGATCACTTACAAAATAATAAAAAGGTCCCATTTCAGATCAGTGGCCGCTGTTAACAATATAACTTTATTTTGTTTCCCATTCATATCTATCTTTTCCATTCAACATCTGACTAACTTTCAGAGGAAACTAAAATAAATCAGAGGAAACTTGGTCACTTCAAAACTTTCAGTTATGAGAGTTTTGATCCAAGAGGTTGAAAATAGCTGTAGAATAAATGTTTCTGGGCTAGAGATCTGTGAAACGCATTAAAAACATCTAAACAACTCAGACTTATAACTCTGATTCCTGGATGGTTTTTCTGCTCTGCAGGCAAAAACCAGTCTGTTGCAGAGCCCCGCCCCCATCTGTTCGGAGGGGCATTAACCTGGGATAAATTCATCATCACAATTTAATGATCTAATGTTTAAACTGTTTCCTCTGCTGTTCATTGACAGTATGGAGATCAACAACTGATTAAATGTTAATAACTGAGGGCGGTTCAGAAGTCCTCCGTCTCTCTTTTGGCCTGAAGCAGAACCTGTTTGTGGTGCTGCCTGTTGCCATGGTTACCACCACTGGTCACCAAGGACTACAGCCTGGTTCTGTTGCCATGGCTGATGATCTGTTCAGTTCAAAACTTCTCATCAGAACTGCCAGCCCTGTTCTGGTGCACCGTCTCTTTAACTGACCGCCATGTTCTTCTTCTTCTTGTGTCCAGAGGACGTCACTCCGATCCCATCAGACTCTACCAGGAGGAAGGGCGGTCGCCGCGGTCGTCGTCTGTAAACAGCTGCTGGAATTTCACAATAAAAGCTTGTGGTTAACTTTGAGTCTGGTTGATGTGAAAATGTTCTGAAGCTAAAACCCACTGAGCTCAGACCGGCCCTGACCAGCAGGGGCCGCAGTCAGCCAGATGTCAACATGAGGTGCATGAAGGTCTATGTTGCCTTTCAAATGACCACTTTATCTGAAACGATGAGGAAATGCTGAGTGATTCTGCTCTGATTAGCATAACTGTTAGCTCCATCTAACAATCCGTTTCTGATCCCTGAAGGTTATTTCTAAAAAATACAAAATCTACAGCAATATTACTCAGAAGAAAGTACATTGTCAAACTCCAGTCCTCAAGGGCCGCTGTCCTGCAGTGTTTAGATGTGCCACAGGTAAAAAACAGTGGAATGAAATGGCTTAATTACCTCCTCCCTGTGTAGATCGGTTTTCCTGAGCCTTGCTAATGACCTAATTCTTTTCAGGTGTGGTGCAGCAGAGGCACATCTAAAAGTTGCAGGACAGCGGCCCTTGAGGACTGGAGTTTGACACCCCTGATTTAGAACATTGGCAGCCTGTACTTGAGCTAAATGTGATTTACAGTGGATATAAAGTTTACGTGCCCTGTTCATGTCAGGTTTTCATCATGTATAAAGGACGTTTTACACCTTTAATGTGACCTTTGACCTGCACACTGTAGCAGAAAAAGAAACTGAAACCCGCAAAGGGAAATAAAATAACCTGGCTGCATAAACTCCTTTAACTCCTTGTTGCTGGACTTCTGGTTTTCTTCCAGCCTCAGTGTTCCTGGGAGGAGCCTGTTCTTTTAAAAGCTGCTCCAATTGGTCAGATTGCGCTGCCTGTGCTCAGCCCTCTGCACATGTTTCGTGGGATCGAGGTCTGGACTTTGACTGGGCCGTTCCAAAGCCTCAGTCTCATTGCAGTGAAGCACTTCTTTACTTGGTTTCTGTGTGTTTTGGGTCATTGAAACATGAAGTTCCTCTGAAGGCTCCAACACTGACTGGTATCTGGAGTCTTTCAGGATTCCCTCCATTCTGACTAACGTCAAAGGTCCAGCTGAACACAAATGGCCCCAGAGCATGATGCTACCACCACCATGTTCCACTGTAGATGTTTTTTCAACAGACCATGACATATTTTTGCTAATGAAACCGGGCCTGGATGTTTTCCTGTCAGCTCAGGCTTCCCTCTGGCCGACCTGAAGCCCAGAAATGTGAAGAAGACGATCATCTCATGTAGTATCCAGACAGTAGTTACAAAAACTCCTGCAGCTCTTCCAGTGCTGCTGTTGGCCTTGATGTTCAGACGTCCTGTTCTTGGTAATGTCGCTGTTAGGCCATATTTTCTCTACCTGATGACAGTCTCCACTGTGTTCCATGGTATATTTAATTCCTTGGAAATTCTTTTGTGGCCTTCCCCTGACAGATACCTTTGAACACAGAGACCCCTCTGATGCCTTGAAGGCTCTCCATGTTCTCCATGTTTTGTGCTGGGAGATGTCTGTAAACATGTCAGGAAAAGCAAACGAGACCAGCTGAACTCTATTTGATCAGAGGCTCTTTACCAGGTAACGTTTGAATGGAGCAGGTTAAATCTGATCACAACCCAGTTATAAAAGGACTTAAAATTATGGCCGTTTATTTATACTTCACTTCCCTGAAAGATTTCTGTTTTTCAGTAGTGTTGTAAAGGTCATAGGTCACATTAAAGGTGAAAAAAGTTGTACAGTTATTCACCTGGCTGTCTTTTGATTTCACAGCATTAGCATTAGCTAGTCATCATGTAGCTAACATTAACTGCATCCAGCAGCATTAATCAGCAAACTGTTAGTTTTGGGGTAAACTGTGCTAAGATCTTTGCCTTTTGCTGGTTTGCTGCCATGATTCTGCGCAGACACACACCTGTTTCTGCGCAGCCGCAGGTCTCCGTCGTTGCCAGGTGTAAAACCGGGGCGAGTTTCTTAGCGCTCATGCTGCGTTTAAAGGCGGCTCGGAAAAACACGTTATAACATGCTAACAATAGATTAAGCTGTTGTAACGGCTGAAAAAAGTGCGGTAGACAGAGGGCACAGTTACGAGAAGTGCGGGAGCCCCGAATGTATCAAACAGAGATAGAAAGATGGCCACTAAGTAAAAATAAAAAATAACAGCATCCAGGGAGAGTTATCCATGCCTCCTAGCCTGGCCAGAGGGGCATGGCTAACTCTGTGGGCGGGAAATGACTTTAAAATCCCCAAGCCACCGGGCCTGGACCGTTCTCATTTCTTTATTTTCTGTCCAGCTGCTGCCTCATTTTGATCAGAACCGAGTGGATCCGAACAGAATCAGAACTTCCTCATAAGAAAACGTTATTTAGATTTTTCCACGTGTGAACAACAGAGCAGCTAATTAGATTCATCATGGAAGGAAACTCCAGTCTGAACTATTGGAGCGTTGCCATGGAGACGGCCCTCCGTCGTCTCAATAGCAACGCTGGGATGCTGCTGGGATGTTGGTATGAAAAGGTTTTCCTGTTGTGAGCTCGGTGGAGCCAGTAGATGACTTTCTCAGGTTGATGTTTCAGGTCGGTAGATCAAAGCAGCTTTGGACCTGGTTCTGATAACATCAAGTTCTGGTTCGGTCCAACGGTAATTACTTAACCACATTTCAACCAAAAACTATATATAAAGTATCAACAAATTAAGCAACATTTTGGTTGATTTCTGGTTTTTAAGGTTTTTGTAGCGAAGAGGTTTTCTATCCATTCATCTTTCCAGAGTTTCTTTAATTATTCTTGGACTTGGATGCTAACATTACTATTAGCTGCTACATGTTAGCATTCAGGTGCTATTTTAGGCTAGTGTAGCTTCTCTGATAGGCTAACTGCTTTTAGCACAATTTGAATACAGCAGAGTTTTCCAGTGTGACTGCAGCTGCTGTCCAGCAGGGGGCGCAGTCACACCGAGCAACTGCAGCAATTCTGGCTGGTCCAGAGTCACAACATCAAATTATTTCACACACACACACATATGCGGCGGCGGCGGAGGGAGGAGATAATAACAGAGTGAAAAAGCCGGAGCTCCGGCGCTCAGTCAGTCTAGATGGGTCCGTCTCCCCTCTGTCCCTCCAGCATGGACCGGCTTGGTTCTGGACTGCTGGTCCTCGTCTTCCTGCTGCACGTCAGCTGCTGCTTCTCAGGTGAGCTCATGTTCCTCTCTTCTTCGGTGGTGGACAGGTCCTCCAGCCATGACCTCTGACCCCTGCATGCTCCCTCCATAGGGCTCAGAGTTTATGTTTCAGGCACTCAGAGAATGTGAAGCAGCTCAGGTTTCATCACATCCTCCTGTGTGTATGAGAGAGAGAGAGAGTGTGTGTGTATGAGAGTGTGTGTGTGTGTAAATCATATCAGCTACTGTGAATACATGCATCCATCCATCTGGGGTTCCAGGGAGAGAAAACCTCTACTGAGCACGCTTAGAGCAGGGACCTGCAGGAGTCAGAGGGATTCTGGTGTTCCTCCAGAACCAAACCAGAATCATTTCTCCAACAGAACCAAGGTCCAACCCTCAGGAAAACACCGGGAAGAGTAGAACGGATCCAAACCAGAACATCAACACAACCTGGAGACAGAAACCAGGAAGAGAAACAACTGGACCCGTCTCTACCCGACTGGACCGAGACAAACGGGGGGAGAGAAATTTAAATTCACAGTAAGCTCAAAAGGAGCCAAATTAAAGATTAAAATTGTCTCGGAGGAAAGAGGAGAACCAACATTTCGTCTCTAGGCAGACGAGTTGGTTCTGGATGGAGTTTAATCAGAACCATCTGGCTTCTCGGAACTGGAACCAGAACCAGGATGTTTTTGCACCTGAAGCAGCCATGAGTTTGCCTGCGCTCGCTCTGCTCTGATTGGTGGAGCTAGGTCAGATGATTTCTGGTGTGGTTCCAAAACAGGACAGAAAGTCCAGGATATATGCCTCAGAGTGAAGCATCTTCCTTCAGCTAATGTCTTGGAGCCGTCAATGGACACCAGTCGGACCAGGTGGTACCAACGGACAGGAAGAACCCAAGAAGCAGAACCAGCAACTTCCAAGCTAAAGTTTTAGAGGAGATCCCCTGACGCCAGAACATCAGAACCAACAGTCTGGTTCTGGACGGCTCTGCTGTTGAGGTTATAGCACAGACGGAGAGAGACCAGTCCGGTCCGACACAAATGAACCCGCTCCAGTCCCCAGTAATGAAGACCAAAGTGTCTGTTGTTTGGATCTGACCATAGTCCTGGTACTGGTTGGTACCGGACGGTACTGGATGGTACCGGTTGGTCCTGGTTGTTGAAGACAGTAACTCCTCCTACTTTAGCTCCAGTAACCTATCACACATGATGAACTCGCTGGCTGCAAGTGATGACTGACTTCTGTGTTTTTAATGAAGGTTCTGCTGAAGATGCAGTTGAGTCCATTTCACATTAACCGAGTCAATAATTGTTCTGAACCGCTGACGTTGATCTGATGATGACCCAATCTTAAATATCTTCTGTCTCCCAGGTTCTCTCCATCAGGTTCTGTCAGAGTTCAGCATCATTCGTCCAATCAGAACCGACTCAGAGGGACGGCTCCTGTCAGAGTCAGTCTCTGCCCACTATTCATACCGAAGCAAGAGACACGCCCCCTCCAATAAGGACACGCCCAACAACTCCCAGGCACAACAGGCCCCGCCCACTTGGAGATCATCGTTCAGCCATTCATGGAGGGGGAGGAGTCCTAAGGAAGAGGCAGAGCTCTTCTACAACGTGACGGTGTTTGGTCGGCACCTCCACCTGCGGCTGCGTCCAAACTCCCGCCTTATCGCTCCTACTGCTACCTTGGAGTGGGAGGAGTCAGGATACCTGCACTCTGAGCCAATCAGAGAGGATGACTGCTTCTACACAGGAACAGTGTCAGACCTAGATGACACGTCTGTGGCAATCAGCAACTGCGACGGACTGGTAGGTGGTTTCCGGAGCCGGACTGGTCCAAACGTTCAGGACCAAATGCCTGAAAGATGAGGCTGAAATATTTTGGGGGAACAGCGGCCATATTGGACTGGAGGTTGAGAAAAGCTGCCAGGGACGAAGACTAGAGCCAAGGATCAGGTGGTGATGGAGGATGAGAAGAGGGTTGGTTTAGCAAAGGAGACTAGTAGAGACGATCTGGAGACTCCTAGACATCTGGTCCTGGTCCTGATTTTGGTTCTGGTTGGTGTTTAGGTTCTGGTAGGAGTCAGTGTTTCAGGTCCTTGAAGATCCGTTTCTCTGTGATCTCTGGATCTAAGGAGGGAGATGTGTTTTGAACACGACTCTCAGCATTCTTCCATACTGACTTTGATCATTTTGGTCTTCATGATGATGATGATGTTTTATCTCTGCATTGATCCCGAGTCAGACTCCAGAACCTTTCTGTGAATGAAGCTGGTTGTAAACTGGGCCAATCCAGTTGGTTCTAGTTTAATGCTGGTTGCTGCCCAGACAGGTAAACTGATCCGGAACCGGGTTACAGCAGGTTCTCGTGTCTCTAGGCAGGGATGATCCGGACCGGAGGAGACGAGTTCTTCATTGAACCGCTGAAAGACGATGAGGAGGAGGGCGAAGGCGAGCGAAGGCACATTGTTTATCACTCTTCGGCCATCATCAGGAAACCATCAGCTGCTAATCAGACCTCAGAGGACTTCCTGCGAGGTGAGTCAAGCACTGGTTCTGTTCTGCCAGGTCTGGTTCAGATAATAGCAACCATCAGGAGGTCAGAGGTGTTTGGGCTTACTAGGGGCCATCAATGTAATTGTTAAACCCAATGAGCCAATCAGGGATCAGAACTGAAACAATGGAAGTATGGATCAATCAGTTTTCAGTCAGAACCAATCACACTGACCCAGCGCCACTTCAAAAAACCGACCTGAGTTCAGATTGTTGCATTCTGCGCTGCGTGTTAGCATGCTAACAAACCGAGCCGAGCTGCAGCTCCTCCACCTCCTTCATTCCAGCTGAAAGAAGGAAAATAACACGGTGGAAAAGGTCCAGGAAACTTGGCTTTGTGCTCAAAGACTGAGACACTCTGCTACACACAGAAACACACTGAGACACACAGAGACACTCAGAGACCCACAAAGACACTCTGAGACACTCAGAGACACACAGAGACCCACTGCAAGCAAAACAATGGAACAGAAAATGCTGTGAAACACATTTCAACACAAAATGTCTCAAAAATGCACAGAACCCAGAGGAAGAGGTTACCTTCCCCTGGGTTTCCTGCCTTAGTGGTCTGTACTGGTCAGTACTGGTGCAGCCTCATAACCGTTCTTCAGACTGTTTATGAGGTAAAGAGAGATTTTCTCTGCCTGGTTTCCATAGCAACCCTTTATGGACATCAGGGTTTGCTGGCTTCAGTGTGTGAGACCAGAGGTCAGCCTTTGGCTCCTTTGCTTCATCTGGTTTTTATTTCCAGTGTATGTTGTAGTTAAAGCCTGTGGTGATGAGCTGAACTCTGGCCGGAGATCCACCGCTGTTCAGTTGGCGGGGTAGGGACTCGTTACAGGACTGATAGATTCTAATGAGGTTTATGGAGGTCTCTGTGGTTCTGGTCCATCCTGGAAACACCATCAGTTGTTTGGATCCATTGAATCAGCTGAGCTGACCTCCTGATCTTCAGACTGGATGAATTGTGCTTGCAGGGCCGCTGCTAGGACTGCTGAACCCAAACCCAACTCTGGGTCCAAACGGGTCAGGTCGTCGGCGCCGTGACACTTTGGCTGAAATGTTTCACATTGAGGTACGTGACCTTTCTGACCTTTGCTCTCTCATAACTCCAGATTTATGTTGGAACAAAGTATTAGCACCTTTGATCAGTTGAGCAAATAAAATCCCAGGAGTCCATCTGCTTCTCAGCCAATCAGAGATTAGGATGAGTCACTTGAGTGCCAGGAGAAAAAAATCACCAGATTATTTAATCTTTCCTGATGTCACACCTGAAGTCCAGCAGCCAGTAAAGACTTAAACTGCGGCTAGTGAAGCCAGACTGGACAATTTCATAGACAATTTCTGCCTGGTTCTGGATCGCCAACAGAACCACGAGGTTCTGAAGGTCTTCACAGTGATGCATAAGAATGGTCTGTCCAGGTTCTTCTGGACATCAGAGCCGAGTTTGGTTCCGTTGATCAGAACAAACCGCCTGAGAAATGGTTGGTCAGACCCAAAACCACTCACTGCTGCTAACCTTCAAAGGTCAAAGGTTATCTTCTCCATCTCACCTTATTTTATTATGACTCAACGTTTCCTTGTGTTTTTCTGTGTTTCTATGTTGATTAATTAAGTGTTTGATGTTTACGGTGTTTTCTGTGTGAGGCGTTTAGTTTCCTGCTCTCTGATTGGTGCTCACCTGCCTCTGCGTCCTCCAGGTGCTGCTGGCCGTGGATTACTCCCTGGTTCTCTTCCACGGCCGAGAACACATCCTGAAGTATCTCCTCACCTTGATGAACATTGTAGGTGGAAGCAGTCATGAGCTTTGTATCCATCCACGTAGGCAATGCAGAGTGGCGCTACATGAATGAACAAGAACTCAGAAGAACTGCTCTGGGTTCTGGTTCCTTCTGTCTGATGTTCTCCTGCTCTGTTCAGATCTGCTGAAGTTTCCTGCTCTTGGTTACATTCAGAAGCTCCTCATGTAGATTCTGCTCATTTCCTGCAGGTCAATGAGATCTACCAGGATCCCTCTCTGGGGGCCAACATCAACGTGGTGGTAGCCCGGATCATCATGCTGACCGGAACCAAGGTACGGGCTGCAACGTCCCCCCGGGAAGTCAATCTGCTACCAGGAAGTCACTCTGCTCAGGCCACAGCTAACAGGAAGTCACTCTGCTGAGACCACATGCTAACAGGAAGTCAATCTGTTCAGGCCACATGCTAACAGGAAGTCAATCTGCTCAGGCCACATGCTAACAGGAAGTTAGCATGAGGCAGAACAGCTCCTGTTTAAAGTAGAAAACCAGTAAAAGCTGGACTTGTTTGGTCCCTCAGTCCCATGAGCTGATTGCGGTGGGGAATCCTCAGAAGAGCCTGGAGAATGTCTGCGGATGGTCGTATCTGCAGCAGGTGGAGCAGACCCAGGAGGCGCAGCACGACCACACCATCTACCTGACCCGCCAGGAGTTCGGTCCCACTGGCATGCAGGGTACCGCTACTTTACTACCTCTGGTACTGCTGCTGTACTACAGCTACGTATAGTACCACAGCTACCTATAGTACTACGAACACTACTATTACTACTACTTCTACTAATACTGCTACTATTACTACTACTAGCAATAATAATAATAATATTCCCCTTCCTGTGCTGCGCGGTGCTGCAGGTTATGCTCCGGTCACCGGGATGTGCCAGCTGCACCGGAGCTGCGTCCTGGTTCTAGAAGACGGATTCTCCTCGGCTTTTGTTGCTGCGCATGAGACGGGCCACGTGTGAGTCACACAAGAATGGTGATACTAAGGATAATTCTACCTGTTTAGTGATAAATAACTAAGATAAGGTGTGTGTGTGTGTGTGTTTGTGTGTGTGTGTGTGTGCGCGTGTGCGTGGGTGTGTGTGTGTGTGCAGGTTGGGCATGGAGCACGATGGGGAGATGAACAACTGCATGGACGATGTCCCTCTAGGCAGCATCATGTCTCCCCGGGTCCAGGCCACCTTCTACCGCTACCACTGGTCCAGCTGTAGCTGGAGGGAGCTGCATCGCTACCTGCAGTGAGTAGCAGCAGCAGTGCCTTCAGCGCCAGGAGGGTTTCCACTCACAGTCACTCCCTCTGCCTGCAGCACCTATGACTGTCTACGTGACGACCCCTTCAGCCACGAGTGGCCCGCCCAGCCGCAGCTACCGGGCTTCCAGTACACCATGGACCAGCAGTGCCGCTTCGACTTCGGCCCGGGATTCAGCACGTGTACCGCTGTAAGTCAGAGTCTAATCGGATCCAAGGTTCTTACTGATCCAGAGTCCAACCAGACCCAGAGTCCAGCCGGACCCAAGGTTCTCACTGAACCTGAGCAGCGACCCGTTACAGCTGCCTCTGAGTCGGTTCCTGGTGAAACCTCTGAGCAGAATGATCCAGTTATTAACCCGAACAGAAAATGAACCTAATATGATCTGGTGGCATCGTCCCTTCAGCCGTTCATTCCCAGACTGGTTCTCTGTCAGACCAGTCTGAGGCGAAGAGCTGGCAGATATCCTGGCTGAAATGTTTCCAGTCCTGATCTGGTTCAGAGGAGAAAACCACCAGAACCAAAGTCATCAGTAGAAACATCCAACTCACTGGACTCGGAGCTGCTGGACCCGATCCTCCAGGAATGCTTCCTGTTATCAGTTCAGTTCTGCACCTGGACCCGGCCAGCACATGGACCCTGCCAACATCTGGACCCGGCCAGCAGCTGTACTGGAAACATCAGAAAGCTCATTAAAGTCCTGCTGGTGTTTTCCTGTCAGTTCTAGGTTTTTCCTTCATGGAGTTCAGGGTTGTTTTCATTTCACATCTGGAGAGATTTCTGATTAATTTCTGATCAACAAGATAATCTTAAGCCACAGATTCTGATCTGAGTGATCTGTGTCTTCAGTACACGACCCCTGACCCCTGCAAGCAGCTGTGGTGCAGTGACTACAACAACCCGTTTTTCTGTAAGACCAAGAAAGGTCCGCCGCTGGATGGGACCAAGTGCGGACCAGGCAAGGTGAGTTCACAAATTCATCATCAGTGTTTAACGGCCAAGTTCTGCTAGCAGCAGAGGAACCATCCGGTACCTCCCCAGTACCAAATGGTACCACTGGAGAACATGTTTCCAGTCTTTATCCACACAACCAGATGAGTCACCAAGGCAGCCGTCTGTGTTGCAGCACTGCTTCAAAGGCTTCTGCATCAAGTTGACCCCAAACCTCCTGAAGCAACATGGAAACTGGGGGCGCTGGAGTCCGTTCGGCAGCTGCTCCCGGACCTGCGGGGGCGGGGTCCGGTTCCGGACCAGACAGTGTGATAACCCCCCGTGAGTGACCAGCAGTGATGCCAATCACCGGCTGCACCAATCAGACACACTTACCTGTCACTGTTCTCAGTCCAGCCAACGGAGGGCGCACCTGCTACGGGAACAGCTATGAGTTCCAGCTGTGCAGCCAGGAGGACTGCCCCCCCCTCACCGACTTCAGGTCAGGACCTGGTTCTGTCCTCTGGCTGACCAGGTCAGAACCTGGTTCTCTCCTCCGGCTGACCGGATCAGAACCTGGTTCTGTCCGCAGGTTGAACGGATCAGAACATCTGAAGTGTTGTGTTTCAGGGAGGATCAGTGTAAAGCCTGGAATCCATTCCTGGAGCATGAAGGAATGAAGCATCATTGGCGTCCATATGAGCATCCTGACCGTAAATACACCCACTCAGACACACAAGTCAGCATGATGCTAGTAGCAGACACGTCTAGGCTAACATAATGCTAGAAACAGACACACCGTTATGCTAGGTTGATACTAGTAGCAGACACTGCCATGGCAACATGATGCCAGTAAAAGACATATTGCTATGCTACCAAGATGTCATAAAAGAAAAAAGCTATGCTAATGTCATGTCAGTAACAGACACCCCGCTATGCTAACATGATGCCAGTAAACCGGAACTAAGCTGTTCATGGCTGCTGCTGATATAAACAGATGTGTTTTAAAACCTTTGGGTTCATATTTCAATGGAATCTCTTCTCTTTGTGGGGAAGTTGTGTAATGCTGTGTGACGGACCAGATCTGGGTTCAACTTCAGTCTAATGTCCCTGGAATGCACTTTGTAATTCACGGTCCTCACAAATACCAAAGACAGACCTGTGTGTACGAGTGTGTTTGTACTTGTTTAGGCTAACTCTTCAGGACTTGTTCTGGCATTTTCACGTGTCTTCTGAGGACCAATGACTGAGTACAAGGACTGGATTAAAATGTTAATGAAGTTAATTTTAGGGTCTGTAATTAACTGCTCACATTTAAATCTAAAATTATACATCAATTAAATAAGTAACATTTCCAATTCAAGTGTTAAACCACTGCTAAATTATTGAATAAATAGACATATGAGCTCAACAAAGATATTTATAGTTTTTTATTCTTTCTTTCTTTATTGCAAACAATTTAAAAAAAATGACCTCCATTGCTGTTTATACCAGAAATGTGCAAATATAAAGGTTCTGACTCAGGACTTCTCTATAGAAAAAAAAAAACACAAAAAACAGTTAATTCCGTTAAAAATACATGTGCATGTGTATGTACATTATTGGGTATAACACAAATAGAAGAACACTTTCACCACTTTCACCCACAAATAGAGGTCAGTGGGGAAAGTGAGGACATTTTTGTGGTCCTCACTTTTTTGCAGCTCTACTAGTTTACATAGCTTTAAAGGTAAGCAGTGGATTAAGTTCTGGTTAAGGTTAGTTAGGACTAAACTAGTACTGGTTTAGTGTCCAGGTTAGGCACAAATGCAGTTAGTAAAATGAGTGGAAGTCAATGCAAAGTCCTCAGTTTGCATAGAAGTACATGGATGTGTGTGTGTGTGTGTGTGTGTGTGTGTGTGTGTGTGTGTGTGCGTGTGCGTGCGTGAGTGTGTGTGTGCTCTCACATGTTAAAGTCATCAGACAGGAATCCGTTGTTGGAAGGAAACTCTGAGCCTCTCCTCCCTTTAACTCTTCATCATCTGAGAATAATTTAGTGTCTGCAGGATTTTTATGATCATCTTCAGATATTCCACCTTAAATCTCTCTAAGCCTGTGTTTGTGCGTGTGTGCAGAGGACGAGCGATGCCGTCTGTACTGTCAATCCAAGGAGACGGGCGCAGTGGTGTCCATGAACAGAATGGTGCATGATGGGACGCTGTGTTCCTACGACGACGCCTACAGCGTCTGCGTCCGAGGAGAGTGTGAGGTCTTTATTGTGTTTCAGTTTCCAGGCCTGACTCACATCCTGAGCTGTTTTTCTCCTGACTCTTGCTTCTAATTTACTGAGGAATAAAGAGGGAAATAAAAACTCTTGACCCAAAATGATCCTGAATAATTAAGATTTTCTTTTCTTTCAGGCAGTTGTTGTTTTCCCTGTGATTGACCAATTTGATCATTTTATTGTAGAATTAATTCCTATTTTCTGAGGTCTCGTCACTCAGCAGCGTTGCGTTGCTCAGCATTGTTGCATGTGCCCCCCCACCCACAGCATGTGGGATGCGACGGCCAGATCGCCTCGGACCGGCGGGAGGATCAGTGTGGAGTCTGTGGCGGAGACGACTCCACCTGTAAGATCGTTAAGGGGAACTTCACCCGCAGCACCAGGAAGCTAGGTGACTCACTGATCAGGCACAACATTATGACCATCCACAGCTTCTCCATCAGAGAAACCCTGGGGACTGGGTCAGAGGTCAGAGTCTTAAGTCTGATGAGTCTGATGTTCTGTTTGTCCAAGCTGTTCCATCCAATTGTCATGAGAATTATAAACTAATGTTAGAAAAGTCACAAAAAACAACAACAAAGAAATAAACATCTGTTGGTTTGGAGTAAATCAACCAGGCTGACATGGCTCAGGTGTTGCTGCTATGCATGGCAGTAATAACAGGAAGTGGAGGTCACTTACTGGACCAGGGTCCTTGGTGCCTCTGATGCTCAGACCCACCAGTGACTGGGAGAGATTGCTATATCTGAACTTACTCAGCTAATGTGTGTCACAAGTCTGTATAGTGCTGTTAGCCACAGATAACCACAGCTAATAGCAGCTAGCAGGAGCTAGAAGCAGCTAACCGATGATATCTCCTGCCTCAGCTATGCTGATGATATTCAACAGTTTCTCATCACCACTTCCTCACATGAAACTGAAAAGTTTCTTTCTTACTCTGGACAGTTAAAAACATTTTTTTTTAATCGGCTTTTGGTTTTTCTGTCTAGTTTTACCTCAACTGTTTAGGACTTTGGGATTTCTAAATCCTGAAGGAATTTGGAATGTAGAAATAAAGTTTTAAATTCTTCAAACTTCCGGTTGTGGACCAACCAGTCCGAGGCTTCAGGTTCCTCGTATGATCAGGTTCTGATTGCTTGGACTCCAGAACCAAAGCAAACTTTCAGAGGTCTGATGGAGTCTGTGGTCGTAATGCTATAACAGGTTCATCAATGTCTGAATGATGATTGGCCCCATGCTGCAGGTTACCTGAAGATGCTGGAAATTCCCAAAGGAGCCAGGCATCTAGTGATCCAGGAGTTTAAGGGGAGCCCTCACACCCTGGGTAGGTGGACCAAAGACGTTTTGGTTCAGCCGATGACTCAGGAACAAAGTTGACCTAGAGTTTTACGTTGCAGCCATGAAGAACCAGGAGACGGATCATTTCTTCCTCAACGATGAACATGAGATTCCTGAGAGCCGGGTGGTGATAGAGAAGGGAGTGGTGTGGCAGTACAACAAGACCGGTGAGCAGGAGGTGCTGCACAGCGACGGGCCGCTGAAGTACGGCGTCATACTCATGGTCAGTTCAAAGAAGGACCGGCGCAATACTGCCAATAGTTCTGAAAGGCCTAGAAGAGCCAACCTCCTCCTTCCTCTGCTCCTCAGGTGCGGTCTCACCTGGACTCCAAGGTGACGGTGTCTTACAGCTACATCATTCAGGACCACATCCGGTCCTCTCTGGAATCTAACCTGGTGCAGGAGGAAGCTGTGGTCTATGAGTGGGCCCTGAAGAAGTGGTCCCACTGTTCCCAGCCCTGTGGTGGAGGTATGTCCTGGCCAGCAGGTGTCCAGTCCGTAATGACCCTCCTGGGACTAAAGGTCAGCGTCTTTTGCAGGGACGCAGTACACCCGGTTTGGCTGCAGGAGGAAGGCTGACGGGAAAATGGTGGAGAGGGTCTACTGCTCCGATGTCAACAAGCCCAGACCCATCAGCCGCAAGTGCAATGCCGAGAGCTGCAGATCTCCACAGTAACTCATGCAAATGACCACAGTAAACCAACATGAGCAATCCGTCTGGTCAGCAACAGCAGGCTAACATTTGGCTCTTCCACCAGGTGGGTGACTGGGGACTGGGAGGCCTGCAGCGCCTCCTGTGGGCAGACAGGGTGGCAGCGCCGCTGGGTGAGCTGCCAGCAGGAGTCCAGCAGTGGGAAGCAGCGCCGCTCAGTGAACAGCAAGCTCTGTGGTGACGACCGGCCAGAGGCCAAGCGTACCTGCAACCGGTTCCTCTGCCCCGCTGGTTGGAGGACCGGGCCCTGGACCGCGGTGAGGACATGGGTACAGGTCCTTGTCTGACCCAGTTCTCCTCGAACTTCTACAGCTTTCTTTCTGTTCTCAAGACCAAATTCCTTCAGACTTCCAGTTTCTTCCTTTGTTCTGCTTTTAATTTGAATGATGTTAAGGACTTTGACATGCTTCCCCTCACTTTCACAAATGTGTTCACAGTGTTCGGTCTCCTGTGGAAACGGGACTCAGGACCGTCAGGTTGCTTGTTTGAATCCTGAAGGCTCAACTGGAAACTGCAGTGATCTTCAGCCAATAGCAGCGCGCCCTTGTCAAGCCCCACCCTGCAACGGTAGGCCTTGACCAATCAGCAGGTCTCTCTGCTGCAGCCAATCAACTGTTGACGGTGCGTTTCCTTCCCAGGAGATTCGAAGCACGCCATCATCCTCTGGTTGTCCAGGTCCAATCCCAGCTTCCCGGCTCCACAGACATCTCCCAGTAAGAACCCACTGATCCTGTCATATAGTGGTTGTTGGTGGTGGTGAGGAGAGACGCTGAGACCCAGGTTATGGTGAAGATGAAGAATTTAATGATGATGCTCACAGTCCAAAACAGGCAGCACGGCAGAAAAACAGGCACACAGCCAAATACCGGTAGCAACTGAAACACCGGACTGTAAACGAGAGCTCACGCTATCCAGGACTTTACAGTTCAACTGGAGCGGAAAACAAGACGTGACTTAGACAAACTTAGGCACAGCTTAACGACACATACGACGAGGATCCGACCAGGAACAGACAACAGGTGGGTTTAAATACACACGGGGTAATTAAGGGAATGAGACACACCTGGGGAGCAATCAACGGGGAGGACAGGACAGAGACTCACAGGGAAACAGGACTGAACACAGAAAACTCAAAAATAAACACACAAAAACACGGATCCTGACAGTACCCCTCCCTCAAGGGCGGATACCAGACGCCCAACAAAAAACAGAAAAGTCCAAAAACACAACAACCCAACAGGGTGGGCGGAGGGGCGACGGAAGGAGGGCAAGAGTCCAACAAAAAACAACCCAACGGGGTGGGCGGAGGGGCGACGGAAGGAGGGCAAGAGTCCAGAAACAAAAAACTACCCATCAGAGTGGGCGGAGAACCAGGAGGCTAATCCGGCGGTCTCTTCCGCCGGCGCAGGAAGCGAGGAGACGGGTCCGGCGGTCTCTTCCGCCGGCGCAGGAAGCGAGGAGGCGGGTCCGGCGGGCGGCGTCTCCGGCGCAGAAAGCGGAGTCCCGGAGGCGGGTCCGGCGGGCGGCGTCTCCGGCGCAGAAAGCGGAGTCCCGGAGGCGGGTCCGGCGGGCGGCGTCTCCGGCGCAGAAAGCGGAGACGTGGAGGCGGGTCCGGCGGGCGGCGTCTCCGGCGCAGAAAGCCGAGACGTGGAGGCGGGTCCGGCGGGCGGCGTCTCCGGCGCAGAAAGCCGAGACGTGGAGGCGGGTCCGGCGGGCGGCGTCTCCGGCGCAGAAAGCCGAGACGTGGAGGCGGGTCCGGCGGGCGGCGTCTCCGGCGCAGAAAGCCGAGACGTGGAGGCGGGTCCGGCGGGCGGCGTCTCCGGCGCAGAAAGCCGAGACGTGGAGGCGGGTCCGGCGGGCGGCGTCTCCGGCGCAGAAAGCCGAGACGTGGAGGCGGGTCCGCCGGGCCGGCAGGAAGGCCGGCTGGAAACTCGGGCGGAGCAGACTCTGGAAACTCGGGCGGAGCAGACTCTGGAAGCTCGGGGGGAGCAGACTCTGGAAGCTCGGGGGGAGCAGACTCTGGAAGCTCGGGGGGAGCAGACTCTGGAAGCTCGGGGGGAGCAGACTCTGGAAGCTCGGGGGGAGCAGACTCTGGAAGCTCGGGGGGAGCAGACTCTGGAAGCTCGGGGGGAGCAGACTCGGGAAGCTCGGGCGGCTGCGCTCCGGCAGCAGACTCGGGGAGCTCGGGAACAGGCTGCGCGCCGGCAGCAGACTCGGGGAGCTCGGGAACAGGCTGCGCGCCGGCAGCAGACTCGGGGAGCTCGGGAACAGGCTGCGCGCCGGCAGCAGACTCGGGGAGCTCGGGAACAGGCTGCGCGCCGGCAGCAGACTCGGGGAGCTCGGGAACAGGCTGCGCGCCGGCAGCAGACTCGGGGAGCTCGGGAACAGGCTGCGCGCCGGCAGCAGACTCGGGGAGCTCGGGAACAGGCTGCGCGCCGGCAGCAGACTCGGGGAGCTCGGGAACAGGCTGCGCGCCGGCAGCAGACTCGGGGAGCTCGGGAACAGGCTGCGCGCCGGCAGCAGACTCGGGGAGCTCGGGAACAGGCTGCGCGCCGGCAGCGGACTCGGGGAGCTCGGGAACAGGCTGCGCGCCGGCAGCGGACTCGGGGAGCTCGGGAACAGGCTGCGCGCCGGCAGCGGACTCTGGGGGTGGTGCTGGTACAGGAGGTGCCGGAGATGGGGTGGTGGAGTAGAAGACCGGCTTAGGAGGCAGAGGATCGCCAGCCATGATCGCCAACGCTGTTTGTTGTTCCCGCTCTGCCTCCTGCTTTAACTCCACCAAACCCAGCGAACGTAGGTGCGGAGACCAGCCCTCCAGCACCCAAAGGAGTCTTACGGCTACCCCGAGGCGTCGGAAGAGGAAAGAGGAGTTTGCTGTAACCTCTTTAAAGTCCTCTATCGTTTCCTGTAACTCTCTCCACCGAGTAGGGTCCATGATGATGTAAACAGCGATCCTCACTGGTCTGGTCGGGTCCTTCTGTCATATAGTGGTTGTTGGTGGTGGTGAGGAGAGACGCTGAGACCCAGGTTATGGTGAAGATGAAGAATTTAATGATGATGCTCACAGTCCAAAACAGGCAGCACGGCAGAAAAACAGGCACACAGCCAAATACCGGTAGCAACTGAAACACCGGACTGTAAACGAGAGCTCACGCTATCCAGGACTTTACAGTTCAACTGGAGCGGAAAACAAGACGTGACTTAGACAAACTTAGGCACAGCTTAACGACACATACGACGAGGATCCGACCAGGAACAGACAACAGGTGGGTTTAAATACACACGGGGTAATTAAGGGAATGAGACACACCTGGGGAGCAATCAACGGGGAGGACAGGACAGAGACTCACAGGGAAACAGGACTGAACACAGAAAACTCAAAAATAAACACACAAAAACACGGATCCTGACAGATCCGTCTCCATGTTCTGACCCGGTAGACCAACGTCTCCTCGTTTGTCCTCTTTATGCTAACAACTAAACCAGTCAGAACCATCAGCCACGTCCAACTGGACCTTTGGAGCGTTGCCTTTGTAGTGGAAGGGTCAACTCTCTGACCAGAACCGATTATTGTTGGTGTCTGTCCCACCGGGTCAGGCTGGCACTAGCATTGCCCAATCTTTGAGGGTTCTGTAGAACTTCTTGGACCGCTTATATCAGTGTTTTTCAACCTTTTTTGAGCCAAGGTACATTGTTTTAATTGAAAAAAATCACGAGGAACACCACCAACCAAAAATTTAAACAAAGATACCCTATAGCCGCATATATAGTCATTCTTATCAAAGTGTCTTGAATAGGAATCAAATAAACACAAAAATGTATTTTTTATCATTTTACATTCCTTATTTCAAATTGCACGTAACATGTCCACTTTAAAATACACCTGAACAGTGCCACAACACTGTCGTGTGTGATGCATGAATGTAACAACATTCATGCATCGCTAATTCTCTTGTTTTAATGTAAAATGCTCTGTACCTATTGCCATCTAGTGATAATAAAATTACATGATTCCAAGATGGCATTATTTGCAGATAATTAATACGTTTTCAAAAAATCTTTTAAGACCAATTACTGTATTTTCCGAACTATGAGCGCGCCATACTATAAACTGAACCTTCAAATTTTTTTAACCCCCAGGGAAACTTGCATATATCAGCCGCACCGGGCAACAGGCCACTGGTATCTCTGCCGCTCTCGGTTTTCCATAAGGACCCAGCAGAGGACTGCGTCCTAATAACTGCTGGATATATTAAGGACGCAATCCTTCGTCTTTAAATCTGGTTTTGTTTACATCGAGTTTACGTGCAGCGGCGTTATTTCCCTCCGGTACTGCCAAATCGATACTCCTCAACTTAGAAGCTGCATCATATGAGTTTGAAAACATTTCTCCGTCGTACCTGCTGCTAGCATGTGCTTGTTCTAAATGAAAATTAGCGCGTTCTTCTTTCATTTCCAATTTTGACTTCCAATGATTCACTTCCTGCTAAAGAGCCCCCTGGTGGTTGAAGAAAAATCCACAGAAAAGCCGCATGTTTGAAATGTAGGAAAGAAGTAGCAGCTTATAGTCCGGAAAATACGGTAGGTGAAATTGGATAATTTCCACGGCACACCTGACTATCACTCATGGTACACTAGTGTGCCGCGGCACAGTGGTTGAAAAACACTGGCTTAGATCTCCCAGAACTTTCCTGATCCCTCTGTGCCTGCAGGGCAGCGTTGCCGTGGCGACCGCTCCGTCTTCTGCCGGATGGAGGCGCTTAGTCGATACTGTTCGATCCCTGGATACAGGCAGATGTGCTGCAAGTTCTGCAGTGAGAGGAACACTAGCAACTCTGATGGGTTCAGTAACTTCACCAACTCCAGCAACTTCACCAACTCCAGCAACTTCATCAACTCCAGCAACTTCATCAACTCCAGCAACTTCACCAACTCCAGCAGCCAGAATCCCACTGACTCCCCAGTGAACAACAGCAGGTCAGTAAAGTAGTCAAAAGAGTTTTAAGACATAAAATATACACTAATGTAAAACCCACTGAGACCGGGTCAGACCAGGCCTAACCAGATCAAACTGGTTCAAAATTAGTCAAAGCGAGCCAGAATGTTCTGATTGTTATGAATCACGTGTCTGCTTTATAATTGCATGAAATATCTGCATAGAGCTGAATCAACATTTTAGCTGCAAACTTTTATTTATTTTGTTTTCTTCACATTTTTCTTCTTCAGACGTTCAAAGGATTTATTGGACCAAACGCAGAAGACCGTACCAAACAATCCATACCAAAGAGCAACTACTACAACTGTTTGGTATTAGCCCTTTGGCTAATTGCAAACAGATAATAGCAAAAGGCTAATACCAAATAGCTAATACCAAACGGCTCACAGCAAGTGGTCTATACCAAATGGATAATAGCAAATGGATAATAGTAAACGGTCTATACCAAACAGCTAATACCAAACAGCTTATAGCCAGCGGTCTATATCAAACAGCTAATACCAAACGGCTAATACCAAACGGCTATACCAAATGGCTAATAGCAAATGGCTATATCAAAATGGCTAATAGCAAACAGCTAATACCAAGCTACTGCTAACAAACGTCTTGTACCAACATGGAGTAGAGAAGCCAATGTTTCAGAGCTCATTCCTATTTTGATGTGAAATTTGTGCCTCTGTCTTTTAGTTCCTGGGAGTTAACTGAAATGATGTCGGTGACCTCGTCTACCTCATCAGTTGGTGATGTCATCAGTGATGTCACCAGCACACCAACCCCTACAAGCAGGAGCAGCACCGACTTTCTCTATGTGGACTACGACTACGAGTTTCAAACGTACGTTGACACGCCTGTTGCTCCAGCCACCACAGCTACCGCAATTACTGCGGTTACCATGGTTACCACGGTTGCCTCCACAGCTGGGACTACAACAGCGCGGCCAATAGAAACCACTCAAGTCCATCTGCTGAGCAGGAAAACTGCCCCGGTCTCCGTGGTTACGGTTGGTCAGAACCAGACAGCGCCACCAAACAGAACCTCCGAACACACTGCCCCAGCAACAGGGGCGCCGGTGCCGGCCTCCAGGGAGAAGAACTCGGTGGATGAGGTCCAGTACCGAGTGGTTGGAGCAGATGATACCACCAGAGACCAGCAGAACCTCTTCGTTTCCCGCGTGCTGCCTTTCCACGAACGTACTCAGAACCAGCGCATCCAGCAGCTTCTGAAGGAGAGACAGCTGCAGAACCTTCTGAGGCTGGAAGACCGGACCAGGGCGAGGCGGAACCTCCTGGTCCGGCAGAACCGGACCATGGCGAAGCGGAGGGACTGACCCGGTTCTATTGGGCTTAATATCAGTCAATGAGAAACAGAAACTGACAGAAACTCCTCCATCTTTGTTTCTCTGAGCTTAAAGCAAAGTTACTCTATCAGGCATGAACAACCAGAACCGGGGCACAGAACGCTCTGGTTCTGTTGGGTTCTATACTCATGCTGTCTGTACCAACTAATCCTGTCTTAATAAAGCAAAGTCTCTTCCAGCTACTGATGTCATCATGACTCATCAACATCTGGATCGCATCAGTCCGTCTGAGTGTCCCGGAGTCCACCAAGGTTTATGGGCCAACCGGAACCCTTTACGGGCCGCTGAGCCCACCAAAACCGGCCAGAACCAACCAGAACCGGCAGTTCTGTATCAGAACATGGTGTGGACGGCGGTTGGAGTCCTGTCTCAGTCTGGCAGCCATCTTGTTTCTAGAGAAGAGTTTTTCTCCTTCAATCCTTCCTAGCACCCAGACTGGTTCATGGTTATGACTTTTAACCTGCGGGATGTTTGGTCATCTCTCTTAGCTTCATGCTCTGACCAGAGGCTTAAATCCCAAAGGGGCGGGTCCAGACCCCCCCAATCTTGGAAAAGTCTAGAATTGTCCCCCCCAAAGAAATCATAAAAAAAAAAAAAATGTATTTAAACAATATCCATATAAAAAGGCAATAGAAACAAAGAACAAAGTAAATCTACAATTCAGCTAAGAAAAAAATAAGAATTAATTTTTAGGTCCTCCCCCGTCCCCCACCATTATTAGAACAATGGGTCAGTCCAAAGTGAAGGAAGAGCAACAGCTGCGCTGCTGAACGAAGTGAGGAGCTAGCTGTTAGCTGTGGCTCTTCAGCACTATCAAAAAATACCCTTGGGTAAATAAATACTGAAAGCAAAAACAGTTTATTTACTTTCACTGCTCAATAGGAAGAAACACATTGGAGCAATAAAACAATCAGCCCACAGTTCGTTATTTCATTACTTTGAATGATGACAAAACTGCCACCTTAAGCCTTGGAAATCAAAGCTAGCTAAACTGATGCATTGCTTTCATAGACTTAGCTCCTTTTTCTGTTGAAGGTAGCCAATATTTCAATTATATTTAGCTCTTAACTCTTACTTTAATAAGAAGAATTTGAAATGGGAGGGAGGAACTGAGCGTTAGCACTAGAGCAGGGGAACTATTGCAGCTGACAGTAAAAAAAATAAAATAAAGTATGCCTTCAACGTAGAGCCTTTAAAACCACAAAATAAAATCTGAATATTTTTCTAGAAAACTTTGGTGCTGACCTTTAAGTTTGTTATACTTCCCAAATATTCAATTCCTACATATTTAGAGGTTATAACATGAAAAAAAAGAATAAATAAAAGTTTAAAGCCACTCGAGTTATAATTTAAATAACACATAACTTGTATTGAGAACCACTGCAATAAATCAATATTTATGAGGAATTTTATTAAGTGGGGTTACTTATTAAAACTTGTTTTTAGTCAGAGCCTTAAGTTTTTGTAAAGGTGTAGCATTATCTGTGATAATGAACCAAACTCATATCTAAACATCATTTGAATCTTAGTTGTACTTCTATGGGTCTCAGCAGGCTGTTTACTGAGAAAAACACTTTTGTTATTCATTGCTACTTACTAGTCATTTTTGATGGTGCAGCTTGAACAAAAAAATTTGAACGACATTTTACTGTAACTTTGCTGGCCCCCCCAAAATTGCTCTTGAAAAATTACCCTGTTTATGGTCCCCTCCAATAATGAGACGGGATCTACGCCCTTGGCTCTGACCTCTGACCTTGGAGCAGGTGCTGACTTTAACCCAAATCACCAGGTTCTTGTCCCATCTCAGGTCCTGGTGTTGCCATGGTCAGTGTTTCCTGGGCGGGTTCTCCGGCAGCCAAACATGCAAGTTCTGGAAAGCGCTGATCCAGAACCGCTCCCTGCTTCCAGAACCACCTGATGCCAGTCAGTGAATCAGCCACCAACTGAGACAGGAAGCAGGGAAGGGCTAAAGCAAGCAGGGCGGGAGGACCAGGGATCAGGGAACATGCAGATCCTGGAGGAGCAGGATCTGCATGTTCCCTGGTCCCTGAGTAGATCCTGCTCCTCCAGGAGCTGCATGTTCTAGTTCTGTTTCCAGACCAGAACCATGCCCAGGAATTAGTCTGGCCCTGCATAACGAGGCGGTTCTGATTTGGTTTTCCGGTCCCACCCCCTGGTGGGCGACTTTTAAACAACACGTTTAACTGATTAGCTTAGGCGGTTACGTGGTCTTTGAAAGCTTTGCCCGATCAGAGAGCCCGGTCTGTCAGCGCGGTTCTGATCCAGATTTGATGGGGTTTTTTTTGTTCAGATGGATCAGATCCGTTTTTCTCTGGATGAAGAAATAAAACCATGATTATCTTCAGCACATATTTCAGATCTTATTTTTATTACTTTCAGTATTTTTCACTGATTTGATATCAGCCATACGTTCTCTCAACTCTGATTCTGGTATTTTGATCTGCTAAATGACTTTTCTGGATAATGACCTGAATATGTTTCTGTTAGATATAAAGCTTTCAAACGATAAAGAGACAGAATCAGAATGTTCTAATTATCATAAAACAGTCATTGACATCACTCCCCCCCCCACATTATTCATAACAAATCCTGAATTTTAACAGCTGTACACTACTTTTTTACTGTGTGATAAAGAACTAGCAGGTGAGCGCCGTCTGGCGGCCAGTTGTTTATCTGTGATCCAACTTTTCAGTGTGCTATCTTTAGTGGCTTAAATATTTTCAATTTAATGTCAGGTATAGCTTTACAGAGTTGGGCAAATTGTAAGTTGATGTTGCAATTTGACATCCTGTGAAACGTTGTGTGTTTATTTGCGCAGCCTGATCCTGTCAGGACAAACTCAGGGAGAAACACCAACATATGTGGAGCCTGTCAGGATTCACCCGGGGCTGAAACAACTCACAGCTCGTCCTTGACAGACGAGAAGAAGCCAAGATGGCGGCCGCCGCAGCGAGAAGCCTGGGCTCCAATTTGGCTAAAAACCTCAGAGAGATTCGCCTCCACCTCTGCCAGAGCTCAGCAGCCAGCCAGGGTGCCAGGTGAGCGGGGAGCCAGGGCGGCCGGGGCCGGGGAGGTACTCCGGTTCATACCAAGGCTAACGGCTGCTGACCGGAGCTAGCTTATGCTAACTGATGCTCACCGAGGCTCACAGGCGGTACCTTCTCCCTCGTTCTGATTATTAATCGCAGTGTTGACCCGGGTTGGTCTCCACCTACCGCATCCTGCAGCCCAGAGACGGGATGAACTGAACAAGAACTTTCCGGGTCCTCTGAACAGCAGATTCCACTGAGGTCCAGTTTATTGGAGGTTCTGTCCCGGTCTGTCAATCCCAGAAGAGTGACCAACTGTTAGTGGGTCAATGGTTCTGCTGATTGGGTCACTGAGCTGAAGAGAACCGGGTCCAGTTCAGAACTACTGCAGCCCCAGAGTCGCACCCTGTGACTGGTTGCAGTCCTCTGCTCACCTGGACCAGGTGTCTCTGTCCTTGTGGTGTGTTTGGGTGTTAATTGGTTTCCTAGGACTCCAACAAAGCAATCGCTGACCATCAGTCTACCTGGTTATCACCTGGTTATTATCTCCAGGTGTTGGTCAAAACATTAGATTATCATGAAAAAGTTTATTTAAATCGGTAATTTTTTTCAAAAAGTAAAATTTATATATTTTGTTTCTCACAACTAATGAAAACTCAGAATTCAGTATCTCAGAAAATTAGACTATTGCGGAAAGGTTAAATACTGAAGACCCCTGATGCTACACTCTAATCAGCTAAACATCTGCAGATCTGACCTGACAGTTGTCTAAAAGATGGCCTTTGACACCTTGCACAAGAGGGCAAGACACAAAGGTCATTGCTACAGAGGCTGGCTGTGCACTGAGCTCTGAGTTCAAACACATTCATAGGGAAGGAAACGATGTGGTAGAAAAAAATTGACAATCAGGATAACAGTACCCTAGAGAGGATTGTGAAACAAAACCCATTTAAGATTCACAAAGAGTGGACTGAAAGCTGGAGTCGGTGCTTCAAGAACCACCAGGCACAGATAGACATAGGTTGCAGCTGTCGCATTCCTGGTGTCAAACCTGAACCAGAGATGGCATCAGAAACATCTCACCTGGGCTGAGGACAAACAGGACTGGACTTCTGCTGAATGGTCCAAGGTTATGTTCTCTGATTAAAGTAAATTTTGCATTTCCTTTGGAAATCACGGTCCCAGAGTCTGGAGGAAGAAAGGAGAGGCCGAATCCATATTGCTTGAGGTCCAGTCAAAGTTTTCACACTCAGTAATGGTTTGGGTGCCATGTCATCTGCTGGTGTTGGTTCACTGTGTTTTCTGAGGTCAAAGGTCAATTCAGCCATCTACCAGGAAGCTTTAGAGATCTTCCTGATGCTCACCAACTTTATGCAGATTTAATTTTCCAGCATGACTTGGCACCTGCACAGAGTGCCAAAGCTACCAGTACCTGGTCTAAGGACCACAGTGCCCCTGTTCTTCATTGGCCAGCAAAGTCTCCTGACCTTAACTCCATAGAAAATCTCTGGCGTATTGTGAAGAGGAAGATGTGTTACTCCAGACCCAACAATTCAGAAGAGCTGAAGGTCACCATCAGGTCAACCTGGGCTCTCATAACACCTGAGCAGTGCCACAGACTGATCAACTCTATTGCTGCAGTAATATGGGCAAAAGGAGCCCCAACGATGTACTGAGTGCTGAACATGCTTATGCTTTTCATGTTGATACTTTCAGTGGGCCAACATTTTATATTGGTCTTAAGTAATATTAAAATTTTCCGAGATACTGAATTTGGAGTTTTCATTAGTTGAGTTTTAATCATCAACATTAAAAGAAAAAAAAAAAACATTTTGTGTTGTGTGTAACATTCGTTACACACAACATCAGTTTGTTGTGTGTAACGAATGAATATAAAATACAAGTTTCACTTTTTGAAAGGAATTACTGATTTAACTTTGTCATGATAATCAAATTTTTCAACCAGCACCTGTAGGTGATAATTACCTAGATCAAATCATTATCTCACCTGGTTATGTAGATATTGTCTTGTATTTACTTGGTTATTACCTAAGAATGAATGAATGATAATAATAACCCATGAGGGAAATTCACATGGTTATTACCATGTGAATTTTTTATTATCTAGTTATTATGTAGTTATTATCTGATTAATACCTGGTTACTTGGTTATCTAGTTATTCTGTAGTTATCAACTGGTCTTTATCTAGAATACTCTGCAGAGGAGAGCCCACTTGTCCTACAGGGACCCACCCTGAAGGATTTATCCTGGATTTATTTGGATGCATGATAACAGGATTTCTGCTATTTGGAGTTGGCGTATATTGGCATATCGATAAATTTGTGATGGACTGATTCGAACTAGTGAACACTTAGACTGACATGCTGTGGGACAGAGACAAAAATTGGATGCGATTCTTTCGCAGGCAAACTTTAGATGCTAAAACTCACTAGCGGCATGGAAAATCTCCTGGAGTTTATCTAAACAAGCCGCTCTTTCCTATCTCCTCCCCCCCTTCTGAATGACAACCATGGAGTCATATGGCAGCACTTAAGGACTCGCTCTGAGATAATACCACCTTATCATAAACTGTTTTTGCATAGGAGAGCAGGCTGCACAAAATTCTTGGTCAAACTGCACACACATCTCATGTTACAGATACATTTCTGTGATGTCACTGCCTTTGCTGGCCATGTCTTCTATGTTGCTACTGTACTATCGTTCCCTTATGTGTTGGTTCTTGCCCCGTCTGTTTATTTGTCTAGTTTATTGCTTTTAGAAATTGTGGAGTACTCTTTATTTAGACCAGTATTATACTTTTTAGATTATTATGCAGAGAAACTCCTATTAGTTTTTCCAGGGAAACTCCTTCTAGCTTATAAATGATAAATTATGGAGTATTTATAATTATCTTGCAACCCAGAAAAGGAATTAGAACAAACTTAGAATTCAGAACAGGAACATTTAGTTTTCTTCTTTTGCTCTTTCCTTTGGTTTGTTATTTTTGTTTGCATTTCCTTCTAATTCATGTAAAGTATTTTGAACTACCTTGTTGCTGAAAATGTGCTAAATAAAATGACCTTACCTTGCATTACTGGTTATTACCTGGTTATCACCTGGCTACAGACCCCCTGGTTGCCATGGCGCCCCTTGATGGTTGTGTTTGGTGTTTCAGGGACTTTGTGGAGCAGAACTATGTGGGCCTGAAGAAGGCCAACCCAGACCTTCCCATTCTGATTCGAGAGTGTTCTGGAGTCCAGGCCCGGCTCTGGGCCCGATATGGTGAGTAGGCGAGGATCTGCGGCGGTCTCACTCTGCTGCATTAAGCTCAACCTGACCTGATGTGTTTGTGCTCAGATTTTGGGAAGGAGAGGAGCGTCTCGGTGGACAACATGTCAGCTGAGCAGGTGGCCGCCACCCTTAAGACTCTGGCCCAGTCCACACATTAAGCCCTGCACCCTCAAAGCCAGCTCGACTTTCTCTATTTTCTCTGTAAATGTGTTGATATGAATAAAGACTCTTGACTCCACAGCTGCGTGTTTACTGGGAGGACTGGGAGGAGTGATCCGGATGGTTCATGTTGAACGGGTCAGAACCAGAACATCTCAGATTCACTCTATGATTTCATAAAATATTTTAAACATAAAAAGCAAATAATTTTACAGCATCTACTTTCTAAGATTGTTTGTTTTACAGAAATAAAATTCTTTCAGATCCTAAGTTTATTCATAAATCACCCAAATAAGGAAAAATGTTGTGTTTTCTCTAAGTCAGATTTTAATCTCTGATTCACAGTTGACCTCCATCTGTGTGAATGAGACCGACAGCTTCACTCCACACTTTATAGATTTTATCCTAAAACTCATCCAGAAATTCATAAGGTAGAACAAGATAGATCCATTTAAACCTGCATCTCAGTTTTTAAGCAGGAAAATTAGGAGATTTTTTGCTTGTTTGTTTGGCACATTGTCCACACAAAAGATCTGAATATGGTTCTGCTTTGCTTTCAGCACAATAAAACATATAATACATAAAGATTATGTACATAAAAAGAGCCAAAAAATACATGTACTTTCTTTGTTTAGTTGCTTTATGTTATGGTTATTGTAGCTGAACGTCAGAGGTCGTTTATTATATAATTGAGAGAACTGAAGCTGCTGCTTCAGTTCTCTCCAGCTGGTCCTGGAGAACCTTCATCAGAAGAGGCTGCAGTGACTTCTCCAGCCTGCAGGGGGCGGTGTTACCCTGCCCAGCCTGACGAGAAGAAAGCCCTAAACTGAAATTTAAAATAAATTAAATTTTTACATAATCAGTGTCAGATCTTAGCCTTTTATTTTCTTTCATTATTTTATTTAGTTTAATCATTTTCATATTTCTAGCTTCTGTGCCCCATTATGCGCTGCTTTAATCCTCCTCCTGGGGTCGCTGTCTGAATGAAACGGCAGGAAGTGACGCCATTGCGCCTCTACACAGCTTCAGACAAACACAACAAACAGTCGCAGAGAAAAACAGCTTCAACCGACAGAGAAACAATTAAACACTGAGACTTATACCGTCCCACAGCCGGGATAAATCTCCTGTCAGCCCGGAGCAGAGGACCAGAAGCCCGCAGAGATGCCTGAGAGTGAGTCTGTTAGCATGCTAACTGTCGGTTAGATAGCGTAGCATCCTGTAAGACTGATATCTAGCTAAAAACAAATCTCTATATAATATAGCAGTATGTCAGTTATGATTATGAATTAAACTCTATAATCCCAGAAACATCTCTGGTTGTTTCAGAATGTGTCCTTTAATTTCAAAAAGACTGTTAGCTCAGACCATCACCAGACTCGGCTCTTCTATCGCCGGTTTGAAGTATTTTTGCTGTTCAGTTTCTCCTCTTCGCTGCTTTTAAGCTCTTTATCTGGAAGATTAAAACTGAGGACTCGTTGATACTATCGGCACAATTCTCATAATTTGTAGAGTAAATTAGACCTGATAAAATCAGATTACAGTGGCTGGTTCCGTGCAGACCAGATGAACCGGATTTCTGATCATGATGTGGAACCTCCAGATGTTGTCCAGATGTTTCCTCATCGGTCTGGCTTTAGGTCTGGCACCCAGGACCCGGCTGAGGCGGCCCGGGTTCCTTCTGGAGACTCCAGGAATTTTTCCTTCTCTTTGTGAAACGTGAGAGAATGTAATGGAGGTTGATAAGCTGAGCGCCTCCGCTACAAGAAATAATGGTGCAAATATTTACCCTACATGATTTTTTTTGCACATTTTACAAGCACAATGTATTTTATTTAGGTTTTACTCAGATTTTATGTAACAAACCAACACCAGGCAGCAGAAACAAGGCTTGCATTTTCTTTTAAATAAAAACCTCAAATGTGGGGCAAATACTTGTATTCACATTTACTCAAAAATATACACTGATAAAACATTTGAAAGTCATGGATCATTTTCCATCATTTTTCTGAGGGAAAATTCTGACCTCACCTGTCTTCTGCTATGTAGAGCTAGCAGACGCCTCAGTCAAAGGTTAAAGGTTTGTCCTGGGACTGGGGGTCGTGTTTGTTCCTCAGCTTCAGCTTCCCGTTATTTGGAGGTAAATGTGTAGCGCCCCCTGCTGTCCGCCTGCTGCCTAACATATTGTCTGTGTTGCAGCTGAGAGCTACTCCAACCCTCTGGCCCCCGAGGGCCACGAAGTGGATGACCACCGCTCTGCCGCGCAGTGAGTGCTGCTCACATACACACTGCAACACACATCGTCACTGCTCCTGCTGAACTCTGTGTGTGTGTCCTCAGGTCCAAACTGACCAACGATGACTTCAGGAAGTTGCTGATGACACCTCGGGCTACGCCTGCCTCGGCTCCACCCACTAAGTCCAGACATCATGAGTGAGTTGGCTCAGAAACCAGGCAGAGGTCAAAGGTAGACTGTTTCTGCTGCACCCCTGCTGACAGGAGCCGTGTGTTTATTTCCCAGAATGCCGAGGGACTACAACGAGGACGAGGACCCCGCGGCCAGGAGGAGGAAGAAGAAGAGGTCAGAGGTCACGTTCCGGGCGGGTCAGAGTCGGTCCATCTGTCCTCAGCCATCCTCAGCTGTCCCCTGTGTGTCCCCTGTCTGTCCCCCTGCAGCTATTACGCCAAGCTGCGGCAGCAGGAGATGGAGCGGGAGAGAGAGCTGGCTGAGAAGTACCGGGACCGAGCCCGAGAGCGCCGCGACGGCGTCAACAAGGACTACGAGGAGACCGAGCTCATCAGCACCACGGCCAACTACCGGGCCGTCGGACCCACTGCCGAGGCGTGAGTACTGCTGCTGCTCCTGATCCAGGTCCAGGTTCAGGTTCTGGTTCTGGTCTCTACATGTAAACCCGGCGTCTCATGTGATCCAGGGACAAGTCTGCAGCAGAGAAGCGCCGGCAGCTGATCCAGGAGTCCAAGTTCTTGGGTGGTGACATGGAGCACACTCACTTGGTGAAAGGTCTGGACTTCGCTCTGCTGCAGAAGGTCAGGCTGGATCTAAAGGGTCAGGGGTCAGGGAGGGTCTGGTGGGTCGGCTCTGAATGTGTGTGTCTTCCAGGTGAGAGCTGAGATCACCAGCAAAGAGAAAGAGGAGGAGGATATGATGGAGAAGGTCCAGAAGGAGACCAAGTAAGACCAGCGAGTCCTGCACGGCTAGAGCGGGTCAGAACCGGTTCTGATTTGCTCTGCTCTGTGTTTGAACAGGAAGGACGTAGAGCCAGAGGAGAAGATCGAGTTCAAGACTCGACTGGGTGAGTCCCCGGTACCAAGGACATGTTCAGAGTTCATCCCAGGAGTCCAACTGATGCTAGGCGACCCAGTTGCTGGGAGCAGTCAAAACCGTTGCTAGGTGGTCAACCCTGTTGCTAGGGGGGGTCAAACCCGTGGCTATGTGGTTGACCTTGTTGCTAGATGTAGACCTGTAAACCTTCCAGAGACTGTGATTGGTTGTTTGTCTTGTGTAATGGCAGTTGGTAACAGTTTTATGCAGCATTGGCGCCTCCTGCTGGTGAGGTCCAGATGTCTCAGTTAACTCTGTCCTGGTAGCTGTGACTTCCTGAGGCTCAGATGACGTAGCAGGTCAGATCTTGGCTCTGATTGGCTGAAACATGAAACAAAGTAAAACAATAAACCCAATGCTCCGCCCCTCTACTCCAACTGGGTAGAGGGACCTCTTTACTCAAACTGAAGCTCCGCTCCTTTACTGTTAAAATCAGCAGCAGCTGTGAAGGCCTGACATGCTGCAGGAATCAGGGAAAATTCAGAGAGAAATCGTTCTGTAGTTGTAAGAGTTTTTTTCCCCAAATGGTGCTGTTAGCACCATGTAGTTCACAGTAGTTGCCTTTAGCCTCATGCTAAAAGCAGCTGTTGTTAGCGTCATGCTAAAAGTAGCTACCGTAAGCCTCATGTCCATCCTGAAGCCGTTGTCCTGGGCATCCCCAGGCAGGAACATCTACCGCGTGGCGTTCCGGTCGGGCGTCCAGGAGAGGAATGAGCTGTTCCTGCCCGGCAGGATGGCTTACGTGGTCGACCTGGACGACGAGTTTACCGACACCGACATCCCCACCACCCTGATCCGCAGCAAGGCCGACTGCCCAAGCATGGAGGTCAGACACGTCCCCATGGAAACACTGCTGTCCCTCTGTCTCCCTCTGTGTCCTCACGCTGTCCTCTTGCTGTCCCAGGCTCAGACGACTCTCACCACCAACGACATCGTGATCTCCAAGCTGACCCAGATCCTGTCCTATCTGAGACAGGGGACACGCCACAAGAAGATGAAGAAGAAGGATAAAGGTTGGACTCACTTGCAACCTGTGTCCCCTGGACTCGTCCTCATCCTAACGTGTCTCTGTTTCAGGTAAACTGGACGACAAGCGAGCTCCTGAAGCTGATCTCAGGTAGGTTGTCCTCCGCCGTCTCTGTCCCCACGCCCGGCTGTCCGAGTAACGCCTCCACTCCTCTTTCAGCATCTTTGACGACATCGGGGACTACATCCCGTCTGCCACGTCTAAACCCAAAGACAAAGAGCGCCACCGGGGACGAGACGAGGACAGCAAGAGCAGAAGACACGCCTACTTTGAGAAACCGCGCGTAGACGAACACCCACTGATGGATGTAGACACGGGTAGGTGTCCCACACTCTGACCCGGACTGACCAGCTGATGGGTAACCTGTCCATCTGTCTGTTCCCCGTCCTCCAGGTCCTGGGTCGATCAAAGACCAGATCAAGATGATCAATGAGAAGTTTGGAACAGCAGCCAACCAGTGGCAGAACCAGGAACCATATCCTTCTTTACTGTTATTTCCTGTCTGACCTTGATCCGGTTCTGAACGGTACCATGAGTCCAGTTGTCAGCCTTAACTGGTGTTTACTGGTTCCCAGAGGAGGGACTCCAGCAAGGAGCAGCTGGGAGATTTCTTTGGAGGATCCAACTCCTACGCAGAGTGTTACCCGGCAACGTGAGACACACACACACACACAGACACTCTCGCACACATGCTTACCCAGGTGTGTCCTGACCTGAGGACCAGCCGCTGTCCCCTCTGATCAGGTGTGTCTCCACAGGATGGACGACCTGGCAGTGGACAGCGATGAGGAGGTGGACTATAGCAAGATGGACCAGGTAGGTGGTTCTCCCAGCATGCCTTGCTGCTGGCGTCATGGGGTCAGAGGTGATGGTCTGTGGTTCTGTTCCAGGGGAACAAGAAGGGTCCGCTGGGCCGCTGGGACTTCGACACCCAGGAGGAGTACTCTGATTACATGAACAACAAGGAGGCACTGCCCAAGTACGCCGGCTGTTCCCTCAACGCTGACTGGCAGGTGCCAGGCTGCTGCTGACGCTGACATTTGTCCCCACAGGGCCGCCTTCCAGTACGGCATCAAGATGTCTGAAGGCAGGAAGACACGTCGATTCAAGGAGACCAATGAGAAGGCGGAGCTGGACCGCCAATGGAAGAAGATCAGCGCGGTGAGTCTGATGAAGGCTAGCGACTGGCTGAAGCTCCTCCCCTCTGCTTTGGAAGCTAAACTCTCTGTTCTGATGCAGATCATCGAGAAGAGGAAGAAGATGGAGGCTGATGGGTAACTTCTTCCTGTTTACTGCTTCCTGTTTGCTTCTTGTTTACTGATACCTGTTGATGCATTCCCATTTTCAACTTCCTGTTTTCCACTTTTTGTTTCCTCCTTCCTGCTTTACACTTCCTGCTTCCTCCTTCCTGTTTTCCACTTCCTGTTTGGTGGTTATCGTCTATAAAACATGATCCGGTTGTTTTTCCAGCGTCGATGTCAAGAGACCAAAGTACTGAAGACCTGCTGAGGTTCTGCTTTCTGACCCGTACCGACCTGTTGCTAGGAACTTTAAACAGTCTGTTGTCAAGGAAACAAGATTTATCCTGATTATTGTATCTGTTGTTATTGATCAGTTGTTGTGATTTCCCAATAAAAAACCATCAGATCCCAGTTTGTCTCACTGGTTTGATGTTCTGGATCTTCCAGGCTTCTGTAGTAGGAGATTGGGATGAGGGATGGACTGAGGAAGGTTCTGCTTCTGGTTCTGGTCTCCAGCGATCCTGAGGCGAGTCCACTCTGGGCCGGTCAGCAGAACTTGGATTCTCTTTCTAAGGTTGTGGAGGTCCAATAGAACCATTTTCAACCAGTTCTCTGATGGTTCTGGGCTGGTTCTGAATGAAGTGTAGTGCCTGATGCCTTCAAGGGGCTGCGCTGCTCTGAGCTTAAAGTTCTGGTTCCGTTGAACAAACTGGATCAAAGTTCACAGAAAGTTTTTTTATTTAGCCTTTAAATAATACGCAACTGTTTGAGTTCTGATACGGGCTGGTCTCAGGAGGTTCGGATTCTGAGCTTGTTAGCACAACAAGGTTCTGTTCATTCATGACTGAATATGGATCTGGGCGGTATCCGTATTCAGATATATAGATTGTTATGGTCTGACTCTAGAACCATAAATAAAGGGAAGCAGTCCATGGGGTAACTTCAAATTAGATTTAACAAAAATCATGACTGGCTGAAGAAAAGAGGGCAAGGAGAGGGACAAAGGGGAGAGAGCGACAAAAAGAGAGAAAATGGGCAGTTTGAGCGAGAGACAAACGTGCATCTTAAGCTGGATCTCAAGTTCTGGAGACACTGGTGAGCTGCCACCATTTCCAATCAGGAGCTCTGAAGCAGAAGTTAGAGCAGTGGTGCCCAAACAGGGTCCTGGAAGTCCGGCATCCTGCATGTTTTAGTTCTCTCCCCGGTGGTAGTAACAACCTTCTCAGCATGTCAGTGTTCTTCTTAGGCCTTCTAATGACTCATCATTTGATGCAGGTGCGTTAAACCAGGGAGAGAACTAAAACATGAAGGATGCCGGCCCTCAGGGACTGACTTTGGAGACCACTGAGTTAGACAGACCCAGTGGACAGGGCTTGGCCCTTAACAGTATATATAATAGAGCCTAAATGAAAACACAAAAGACAATTGATATAGATTTGTTAACCATATCTGTATAATCCCCTTGAGTTTAACAGTCATTCTAGGAAGAAATAGCATTTCATTACATGGCAGACCCCCCCCCCCCACACACACACACACACACGCACCTATTTCTGGGATTTTTTTGAATGTGACAGAATGTGCTGGTGCTATTTATTCTGTATTTTTACTTTGACTTTTGTTAAAATGTATTCTGAGTTTATATTTGGGGTTTATTTACAGAGATTACTTGTAGGTTAATAATTGTTTAATCTATTTTTTGTTTCTTTGTTTTTGTACTTGCTTTTCTAAGTTAGACATGAAGAACTGTGGCTCCATTTTCTACAGGAACTGGTACAGGACCAGCATACACTGGGTTGGGCCCATGGTTATTTACCAGAGCAGGAAACAATGAAATGTTTGATCTATATTTGCTTGCCAAACTGGAAACAATAAACCGTTAAAAAACAAACAAACAAAAAACGTCCAAGTTTCAGACATTGAACTTCTCTTGCCTGCGTTGAACAATCAGCTCAGTGCAGTGGCTCAGTGATTTAACTTTTACAGGATGTTTAGTTTGACAAACAGTCGCCACTACTACTACACACACAGGCTTCTACGGATTACAAATCCTGCATTACCCACGCACGGGTATTTTTAGACTATTATATCGCCACAGAGAAACAGTGTAATTAGCGCATCCATCCATGCTGACTGGATTTAATGACGTCAGTCAACAGTTAGGGTTCAAGCTTTAGATCAGGGGTCCCCAAACTTTTTCCTGCGAGGGCCACATAGCTGTTCCTTTCTCTGGTCGGGAGTGTTTCTCAGCGGACGCTTTCGGCTTGACACAGTGAAAGAGGATGGAACCTGGAACCATCGCTTGTTTTTGGCTTTGTTTGTTTTTTAAACACTTGTTTTCAAATTGTGGAATTTATTTTAGTTTGGTTAAACTCAGTCTCTAGAATACCAGAATTTGCAGCAAACTTTAGTCTCTGTCTCATTTCATCCTTTTGAAATATTAAATCAGCGGTTTTGATGGTAAAAGTTGAAAATGTTTATTTGTAACATTCTTCATTATTGTATATGATGCTTGCCGTAGCACTTAAGAGTTCATTAACAGGAAGGTGTTCTTTATAGCACATCTTAGCTTAAAGCGCCCTCTAGTGGATGTGCCTGCTGCTCATCCCTGGAGTTCAGAGTGACAGAAGATCAGGAAGAAAGAGTGTGACATATTTATTTTTTATTTATTTATTTTTTTTACATAGGGGATCCCCAGATATTTATCCTGGGACAATGTAAAATGTGTATATATATTGAGAATTTTATTAATGTTTGCAGTGTTCTTGAATCAGCAGCCGCTGGGTCCGGTTTGGAGGAGCGTCCCCTCGTTCCATTCCCTTTCTGCCGTCGCGACATGTGTTGACGGGACATTGTCAACACATGTCGCTTTGGGGACCCTCCGGTCAACATGCAGGCAGAGTCTCCATCGGATGGGAAGCAGACGAGGCGGCTTGCATCTGAGGCGACGCCAGCTTCACGTGAACCCTCTCAGACCCAAACAACCCTGGAGTCCTGAGGCCGCTGGCGCTGCTCTCGTCTGCGGCGAATCTGGCTCCGTACGATGGTGAACACACTGGAGAGGGAGATCCGGGTCCGAACCCATCCTAGAATCTCCAGGCTCAGCTCCAGTCCGTGACCGTTGTCATAGCTGAGACAGACTTGGAACCAAGAGTCGGTCAAGATCCAGAGTGTAACTTGCAGTGCAGAAGCAAGGCTTGTTGCTGAGTTTTCCTCCACGGTTACAACCCTGGAGTCCTGAGGCCGCTGGCGCTGCTCTCGTCTGCGGCGAATCTGGCTCCGTACGATGGTGAACACACTGGAGAGGGAGATCTGGGTCCGAACCCATCCTAGAATCTCCAGGCTCAGCACCAGTCCGTGACCGTTGTCATAGCTGAGACAGACTTGGAACCAAGAGTCGGTCAAGATCCAGAGTGTAACTTGCAGTGCAGAAGCAAGGCTTGTTGCTGAGTTTTCCTCCACGGTTACAACCCTGGAGTCCTGAGGCCGCTGGCGCTGCTCTCGTCTGCGGCGAATCTGGCTCCGTACGATGGTGAACACACTGGAGAGGGAGATCCGGGTCCGAACCCATCCTAGAATCTCCAGGCTCAGCACCAGTCCGTGACCGTTGTCATAGCTGAGACAGACTTGGAACCAAGAGTCGGTCAAGATCCAGAGTGTAACTTGCAGTGCAGAAGCAAGGCTTGTTGCTGAGTTTCCATCCATGGTTTGCTGAGCTTCGCGTCCTCAACCTTTGCTGATGACTTCCCCTTAATATTTGTAATTTTTGTGAGGATGGTCGAGTGCAAAGAAGTCGCTGGTGGTGCCACATAACTTGAGGTGAATACAGGTTAATATTTGTAAGTTGGGTGGTTGGAGGGTCGATATGCTCTCTGAGTTTGGAAATAAGTCAGTCAAGAGTTTAGAATTTTATTCATGTTTGCAGTGTACGTGAATGAGGCATTGGAGCCTCTCTTGAACTTTGTTTTTTGCTTCAGCTTCTCGTTTAGAGTCGAATGCCGCAGCACTTTTCTTCTGCCTGAAAAAAGTAGCTTTGCACTGGATGGGAAGCGAACCAGCTACCTCGGACTCCGAGACGCACGACGTATGCCTCTAGACTACAGAGGTATCATCACAACAGTGACTGACAGACGGTAACTAAGAACTCTGTGTGTTACACAGGCTGACACTTCCGTATCTCTTTTCCTCCGCTTTTCTTTCTTTTTCATTTCAACAATTCCTTTGTCCTACTGTGGGACGTGTTTCATACGACTGCAGCCTTTGCTCACGTCCCTCACCTGCTCCAGACAACTCACACAGGACACAGACCTGACAGGAGGGCAGGTGTTATGCCCAGAAACGCATGCCTGCCCAAAATTGCATCCCCTCTCGCGGGAGCGCGCATCGCTCTGTTCTCTCGCATATTGACGAGAAAACGGACTGAAATATGACCGAAGAGGACATTTTTAAGTTATTTGTAACATTATCACGTTTCTTAACCATGTAATCCCTAAAATGGTGGGTTTTATTTCACAAATTACTTGAAATAAATACGGTTTTTACACCTTTATTGACACATATGTGTCGAACTTTTTTCAGCCCGTGTCTGTTGAAAACGTTCTCCGCAAATGGTTTGAAATTCTCTGTTTTTTCTTTTGAAACCATAACAGCTTAAAAGCATTACAAAACAGAGGCCCATTATGTAGAACATTTTACATCATGCTTAACTAACTAGTCTGTTAATGTAGGAGGGAATGCATTTTAATTCATGAGCCTGAAAATATTTGCATCCATCCTGTTGATATAAAAATTATAGCATTAGCTCAGAGAACAAGTGTCATTACGTAGAAAAGGTGAAATCCTTTCAGCTCTTTATTTCTCCAGGTTAGCACAGGGATGCATTTTTTGGCAATTTGCTTTTCCAGCCTGCCAAAATATGCATCCCCTCTTAATTTTCCTCAAATATTATTCTAGTGATTTAAAACTTATACCAGCAGATCATGGAACTATTCTGGTTATGTAGAAAAAGTTATTTCACTCTTAACCTTTTATTTCTTAAAGTTAGAACAGGGATGCATTTTTTGGCAACATGGATTTCCAGCCTGCCACGATATGCATCCCCTCTATATCCTCCCCAAATATTATCATATTGATATAAAACTCATACCAGCAGATCATGGAACTATTCTGGTTATGTAGAAAAAGTTATTTCACTCTTAACCTTTTAAGACGGGAGAAATAAAAGGTTAAGAGTGAAATAACATTTTCTACATAACCAGAATAGTTCCATGATCTGCTGGTATAAGTTTTAAATCACTAGAATAATATTTGAGGAAAATTAAGAGGGGATGCATATTTTGGCAGGCTGGAAAAGCAAATTGCCAAAAAATGCATCCCTGTGCTAACTTGGAGAAATAAAGAGCTGAAAGGATTTCACCTTTTCTACGTAATGACACTTGTTCTCTGAGCTAATGCTATAATTTTTATATCAACAGGATGGATGCAAATATTTTCAGGCTCATGAATTAAAATGCATTCCCTCCTACATTAACAGACTAGAAAGTTAAGCATGATGTAAAATGTTCTACATAATGGGCCTCTGTTTTGTAATGCTTTTAAGCTGTTATGGTATCAAAAGAAAAAACAGAGAATTTCAAACCATTTGCGGAGAACGTTTTCAACAGACACGGGCTGAAAAAAAGTTTGACTCATATGTGTCAATAAAGGTGTAAAAACCGTATTTATTTCAAGTAATTTGTGAAATAAAACCCACCATTTTAGGGATTACATGGTTAAGAAATGTGATAATGTTACAAATATCTTTAAAATTTCCTCTTCGGTCATATTTCAGTCCGTTTTCTCGTCAATATGCGAGAGAACAGAGCGATGCGCGCTCCCGCAAGAGGGGATGCAATTTTGGGCAGGCATGCGTTTCTGGGCAAAACACCTGTTCAAATGACGTGGCGGGCCGGATCCGGCCCGCGGGCCGTAGTTTGGGGACCCCTGCTTTAGATAAATATATTTTAGAGCAACTCTGCCCTGGTACATGTAGACAGCCATCTTCTCCCTGTATTATACCTGAAACTCCATAAATGACAGGACACATGAAAAAAAAAATAATGCACTGAAAATAAACAATGAACACGTTTTCCTCCTGGTCACATGACCGTGCTTCTTCTGCCAACATGGCTACCGAGGACCTGCCGTCTGATTTTGACATCGTCATTTTGGGCACAGGTAGGAGCTAACCTAGATGTTACGACGTAATATGGCTTGGGTCTTCTGTCGGAATGGGTTTTGGTTCCGTCTCGATCGAAAACATCCCCAAAGACCGATGTAAACCAGTCTGAACCACACTAGGAGTTGGACTTAGCCAAGCCGTTAGCTAGAGGCTAACAGTCAATGCATTTTCAATGACAGCGGCTAGCAGCTAACGGATAGCTGCTAGATGGGAGAAGTAAGATAAACACTACTACTAATAATAATAACAATAATAATAATATTAATAGTAACGATGTAGTAATGAGGCTTAAAGTGACAAGAAAGAAAAACAGAAAAGGACTACAAATCTGAGCTAGCTTTAGCTAACTGAGGTTAGCTAAAGCTAAGGCTGGTGGGTGTGTCAGATCATCGGTAGTAAACAATGTTTATAGTCAGCAGCAAATCAATAATCACTTTTATCATCATTGCTCCTCTTTATTAGAACTGAATCGCTGATTGGTTCTAGATTAATCAGAATCAGAACCTCCAGACTCAGCAGAACACCACTGTGGTTCTGTCAGCTGGTCAGAACCAGAGAGCCGTCATGTGGAGGTTCTGTAGAAACCCGGTTGTGTTCCTGGAGGTTCTGATCTGGAGGTTCTGCTGGGTCTCATAAAGTTCTGGTCCAGACTATCCTGGTTTTGTTAAGCAGAACCCAGATGTTCTCTTCAGAATGAAGCTTGCTGCTCCGAGGTGTCCACCAACATGCCTGATTTAAAACATCTTCAGTTGTTTTTGCTCCAGAGGAAAAGTTAGTTTCACTATGTTTATATTAATATAACAAACAGCAGAGCTGCACAGAGACTGAGCCCCATACTTTGACTAGGACACAAGAGAGGTCTGTGGGGATTGTGTGCTATGTCGTTCTGGTGGTTCTGGGTCCGGAAGGAGAAGAACTGAGGCGGGCCTCCTTCATCCCCTCCTGTCATCGATTCTGAATGTTAGATGATGAATCTGTATCGGTTATTGATTGATCAGGTTTGACTGAGTCGGTGGTGGCAGCTGCCTGTTCGAGGGTCGGACAGCGAGTTCTCCACCTGGACAGGTGAGCTCCAGCCTGCCTTAGGTCAATGTCTACTTAATGATCAATCAGATCATTGATCATCACCAATAAGATCACCTCGGAGGGCTTTTTTTGTGAAAGGCTTCTGCTTGTGTCCTCAGGAGAAGCTACTATGCCGGCAACTGGGCTAGCTTCACCTTCAACGGCCTGCTCACCTGGATACAGGAACAGAATGTGAGATTATTGGTTATTGATCATCTGATCACTGATTATTGATCTCCAGCTGATTGATCTGTGTGTGTTGGTAGGAGGAGCCAAAGCCAGAGGAGGTCAGGGATTGGTCAGGTCTAACGGAGGAAGGGGAGGAACTAATTCACCTGTCACAGGCAGACTCTGCCTCCATCACCAACCTGCAGGTGTTCAGCTACGTCAGGTAAGCTCCGCCCCCTGGTTCACCTGTGGGCTGGGACGACCTGTGAGCTGTTTACATCTCCCCAGTGAGGAAGAGGAGGAGGAGGAAGCTGCAAACACCACAGAAGAAGAGAAAGCAGCTGATGAAGAAGCGGTTAAAGAGTCGTCAGAAACAGAATCTGCAGGTGGGACCTCATCAGTACTCATTATCTGTTATTGTTCTGCGTCTGGATTAACGACTCACATGTTCAGACTCAAAGGAGGATGATGAGGAAGAGGAAGGAGCTGGGGAGGAAGAGGAGCAGGTGAGAAAGAGTCAGCGCATTAATCAGGTCTGATCATGTGACACTAACGGTTATCAACCAATCACAGCCTGCTCAGGCAGAAGGGGAGGAGCCAGAGGCTGACCAGCCCCGCCCCTCTCCCTCCAGCCAATCAGAGCCAAGCAGGAAGAAGATCAGTTACGCCCAGCTGGTGAAGGAAGGCCGGAGGTACAACATCGACCTGGTCTCAAAGGTAAATGCAGCTGTGATGTCATCATCTGGACAGCAACTGATGACATCATACACTAAGCCCCTTCCCCTCCTCCTCAGCTATTGTTTTCTCGCGGCTCATTGGTCGATCTGCTCATCAAGTCCAACGTCAGCCGCTACGCTGAGTTCAAGAACGTCACCAGGATCCTCACCTATCGCCATGGCAACATAGAGCAGGTTGGTTTTTGGTCTGCCGCCCACCTGCTGGGTTCTCTGCTGACCTGTGACCTCTGACCCCTGCCAGGTGCCATGCAGCAGAGCGGATGTGTTTGCGAGTCGCCAGCTGTCGGTGGTGGAAAAGAGGAAGTTGATGCGCTTCTTGACTTCCTGTGTGGAGGAAACGGAGGAGCAGACAGGTGACTACTACCTGTCCTCCTGATGACATCAACTATTCAGCCTGAGGCATTGTGGGTAATGCAGTCTTCTGCCTTCAGCCTACCACGGTCGGCCATATTTGGAGTTCCTGCAGGACCAGCAGCTGGGGGACAACCTGCAGCACTTCCTGCTTCACTCCATCGCCATGGTAGCCGAAGATACACCCACAGAGGAAGGTCTTGCCTCGACACGTCATTTCCTGCGCAGCCTGGGTCGCTATGGCAACACTCCCTTCCTGTTTCCTGTGTACGGCCTTGGAGAGATCCCCCAGTGCTTCTGCAGGTGAGAACCAGCCGTTCCCATGGCAACGCCACCACAGGTGGAAGGGAGGGAGGTTCTGCTTAGCAGACATCAGTGCTGGATCTTCTTGATTTTAAAGTTCTGGTTTGACCCGGTTTGGTCTTGGGGCAACCAGGTTCTGGTTGTGTTAGGTCGGGTTTGATGAGCTGGTACTGCCTCCAACCGGGCTGGGTTTGTCACAAGCTGGACAGTGTTTGTTTGCAGATGTAACATAAATCATCAGTGTGTTGTTGCAGTGAAGAAGGAGCGTGGCCAGACAGACAGCTACCTCTAACTGGACGGCATTAGAAGCCAGTTGAATGGTGGTTCTGGTTCTGGTTCTGACGCTCTGACACGGTGTTTTTGCAGGATGAGCGCCGTGTTTGGAGGGATCTACTGCCTCAGACATTCTGTCCACTGTCTCATCGTAGACCGGGATGCCAACAGGTAACCATGGTAACTGCACCAACCAGAGCCATGGGGCAGTTTGGACCGGTAGAGGTCTGTTTGGATCAGAACCAGAGTGTTTGACAATGTTCGGTCCTGCTCCGGCCTGCTCTGACCCGGTTCTCAAAGAGTGGTCCTGGTTTGACCTTTGACCCGACTCATCTGTATTAGTGATGAACCCCAGGTCCAATCAGAACCACTCAGAGGTCAAACGTCAACCCAGTTCTGCTCCATTAGGCTGCAGAAGGGAAGAGGTCAAAGGGCACGACTCCATCCAAATGGAGCATGGATCTGGTTCTGGTCCAACTGATGCTTTGTAACATCACTTCCTGTTGCAGGTGCAAGGCGGTGATCGACAGCCGAGGACAGCGAATCAGCTGCAGCCACATTGTCATGGAGACCAGTTACCTGGACAGGAGCAAGGTGGCCACGCCCTCCAGGTGAGTTCAGTGAGACCACGGAGCACCTGGTGATGTGATGGTGATGTAGATGATGATGACGCGTGTCTCTAGGTTCCTGAGCCGAGCTGTCCTTATCACCGACTCCTCAGTCCTTCCCTCAGAGTCCGACCAGCAGGTAACCCCCATTCCTCCCCCACTCATCAGCAGGTAACCCCCACATAACCAGGTAACCCCCACATAAGCAGGTAACCCCCACATTAGCAGGTAACTTCGCCCCTATCCACACTACCGGATCTAGATTGGAGCAGTAAACAGGAAGTAAGAACTTAGCCATCTCACCTGCGTGTGTGCAGATCTCCATGGTAACAGTTCCCCCTGAAGGAGGAAGTCCTGCAGTGAAGATGGTGGAGCTCAGCCCGTCCTCCATGACCTGCATCCCTGGAACCTGTGAGTGGGCAGGGCTTCATCAGGTTGCCTTAGAGATGGTCACAAGCTGTAACTGGTTTCCTGTTTCAGATCTGGTCCACCTCACCTGTCGGTCAGTTGGCTCTGCCCACCAGGACCTGTCGCCGTTGGTAACCAGGATGTTCAGAACCACAGAGTCTCAGGAGGAAGGTGAGCAGCAGAACTGACCCGGTTGTGACCAATCAGAGCAGAGAAGGAGGAGCCAACACTTCCTCTTCCTCTGTGGTTTAATAGCCATGTTGGTGGTAATGAGGAAGGCCTCTGGCCCCACCTACCTTTGTCCGGCCTCCCTTGGCCCCACCTCATCTGGCCCCGTCCCCTGATGTTGTCCCTCTGTCCCCAGACCGACGTCCCTCTGTCCTCTGGAGTCTGTACTTCAACATGCCGGACGGCACAGCGTCGCAGGTCGAAGGTCAGCCTCTGCCTTCTAACGTCCACATCTGCCACGGTCCAGACAGCGCTCTGGGACACGAAGATGCCGTCCAACAGGTGAGACACCTAGGGTCACCTGGTCCTCACAGCTGGTGCTGCGTTCAGGGTCATCATGGCCTCCAGCTCTCCTTTTTCTGCTGTTTTCAGGCGGCGTCCATCTTCCAGAGCATCCTCCCAGAGGAGGAGTTCTGTCCTCCGGCACCCAACCCAGAGGACATCGTCTACGACGGAGACAACACGTCCACTGGAGAGGACAGGGGAGACATGGGGCAAGACGACGAGCAGAACCCAGAACAGAACCAGAACCAGGAGAACAGGAACCAGAATGAGGAGAACCAGAACCAGGAGAACCCAGACCCAGAGCAGAACTAGAACCAGGGGAACCCGGAGCTGCAGAGCGTTGGACCTGAAGAACGTCCAGCTTCATCCTGAAATCTTCCAGAACCAGCACCGGGTCAAACTTTGTGTTGGCTTACTTTGTTCTGTTTCAATGTTTTGTCTCAATAAAGTTTCATTATGAATCCAGAAGCACCAGCAAGTCAGATGTTTACATACCCATCAGCATCTCAGCGCATATTGGACCAGAACTGACATAAATAATAGCAGAAATATATATATATAAAGCGCAAAAAAAATAAATAAATTAATATAGCCGCAACGCGCCTGCGCAGCTGCATCGTGTGCTCACGGGAAGTGACGAAGCGAAAGTAAATCTCTTCAGAAAGTTTCCTCAGCCGCGGCTTTCAAGTTGTGCGAATCGGTTTACCTGAACAGGTGAGTCCGGTCTGGTTCGGTTGTAATGTCAGAGTCCCGAACCTGCTCGGAGCTGTTCGGCCCGGGCGGGTCTGGACCTGAGCTCTCTGATTGGTTCTGATGAGTTCAGCTGTCAGTTTAAACGGAACCAGGAATGATTGGATCCTGAGTAGTTCAGGTTCGGGTTCGGATCTGAATCAGAACCATGGCTAACAGCTGATTTCTGCTCCGGTTCTGTAGCTTCACTCCCTGGATCCTCATGGATGAGACCTGAGGGAGAGGAAGAGGAGGCCACCTGACCCATCGGTCCCGGTCCCGCTGCGTCGGTCCATCATGGTTCCGATGGTTCTGTTACTGCTCTCACCAGCAGAACTCTAACCCGAATCATTCAGACCGTCCAGGATGTACGGTAAGCTAGAAGGGTCACGATTCAGAAAAAGTATGTAAAGTTTAATTCAGAATCAGCCAGGGTGTTGGACCCTGCTGAGCAGGTTCACCAATCAGATGCCATGGTTTATTCTCAGAAAGGGGCGGGCCCTGGCGGCAGACCCATACCTTTTTTTTGTAACATGCTTTACTCACTCCAGAACCGAAGGGGACATGGGGAATTTTTTTTCTTTTGCGTTCCCTCGCAAAACTTTTGCGTTCCCTCGCAAAACCTTTTGCGTTCCCTCGCAAAACTTTTGCGTTCCCTCGCAATAATCTACTGATCAGTTCATGCGGCATAATTGATACTATAAGCCTTTTTTACGGTGGAAGCCGTACTTTCTGCTTTAATACAAGCTTATAAGGTTTTTCCATGGACTATTGAGTTATTATCGCGGGGTAATAAGTCATCTGATTGTGTCTCTATTGTGTTCGTGTCTGAATGGTTTAAAGGGCTGCTTTCTGTGCCGTTCCATCTGAGCCTTAACAGACATAAACATGCAGTAAATAAATCGATTTTCAATCAGTTTTTTGCACCAAAGCGTTAATAATAATAAACACGTTTTATTATTATAAAACACAGCAAACTAATGGTGGTAGACGGCCGCACTGGATTAACTCGGGGAATCTCATCTGTCCGTGTATCAATCAACTCCTAACCTCTTCTTTGTTCTGTCACAATTATCGATTTTTTAAATTTTTATTATGCTCCAAACTTTGCGAGGACTGACCCCCCAGCTCACCCGCTGCCTCACACACCGAGCCAGCAGCGTCACCTTCCCATTCATACTTCATGACAGTCACTCCCACATCGACACGCCCACCACCAGGTGTCAAAGCCGCTGCTCCTGTCATATCAATAATTACTTATTTCATTCATATTGCTCTTATAGAGCCGACAATCAGATGACTTATTACCCCGCGATAATAACTCAATAGTCCATGGAAAAACCTTATAAGCTTGTATTAAAGCAGAAAGTACGGCTTCCACCGTAAAAAAGGCTTATAGTATCAATTATGCCGCATGAACTGATCAGTAGATTATTGCGAGGGAACGCAAAAGTTTTGCTAGGGAACGCAAAACCTTTTGCGAGGGAACGCAAAAGAAAAAAAATTCCCCATGTCCCCTGGGGGGCTCCGTAGAAGGGGGCTCTACTTCCCACAAGAGCCTCGATCTTACGTTTTTTTTTTTTTTTTTTTTAATCTTTTGATCTGTTAACACAATTATCAAACACTAAAGTAGTTGTTGGTTTTACTCTTAATTATTTTACTAAAGCTGCAGACAACTTTACTTACACAACTTTTTTTATTATTAGAAAGATTATCTAAGGTGGGAAATAGCGCCCCCTTCAGTTCTGGAGAGTCTCCAACTCTCCCAGTTATGACTCTTAGGCCGACTTTGTGTTTCAATATGGCTGCTCCCAGCATCAGCATCAGTGTGGGTTTTAGTTCCCTGCAGCAGCAGACAGACCAAGGTTTTTATTGGCTTTAGTGGCCTTTATTTGATGTTGACTTGACAGGAAAGGGGGTAATGGGAGAAGGGGGAAGACATGTGGCAAAGGTCGCCAGGCCAGGAATCGAACCTGCGACGTGCCTCCATATGTGGGTTGTGCTTAACCCCTGCGCCACCACAGCACCCCATGATGAATGTTCTCTGTCCTGCAGTACCTTCAACTATGGAACAAGAACCGGACCCGGACCTGACCATCGTCCTGCTGGGGAACTCTGGCGTGGGGAAAAGCGCGTCGGGGAACACTATCCTAGGCCGCACGGTGTTCCAGTCCCGGGCGTCCTTCAGTCCCAGCAGTATCCCTGTCAGACAGGAAGCGGGTCGGGTCTTCGGGACGCAGGTCCGGGTCGTGGACACAGCCGGGATCCTGGAGTTCGAGGAGCAGATCCGGTCCTGCTGCCAGGAAGTTCAGCGGACCAGCCAGGCCTACCTGTTCCTGCTGGTTCTGAAGCTGGACCGCTTCACCCAAGAGCAGAACCGGGCGGTTGAGGCGTCCCTCAGGGCAGTCGGGGGGCGGGGTTTCAATCGCTGCTTCTTGCTCTTCACCCACGGAGACGCCCTGAAGGACACCTCGTTAAGGGACGCCGCCTCATTAAGGGACGCCGCCTCATTAAGGGACGCCGCCTCATTAAGGGACGCGGCCCTGAGGGACTATGTGTTCAAGGACGAGCAGAGCTCGCTGCCGGAAGTGGCCCGCAGGTTCTGTGGGAGGATGCACCTGTTCAACAATGAGGACGGAGGAGGACAGCAGGTCCAGGAACTGTTGGACAAGGCTGAACACCTGCTGCTATCTGCAGGTAAAGAGCTAGCAAGCTAATTAAATAATAAGCTAAAAAGCTAATTCCATAACGAGCTAACAAGTTAATTAGGTAGCCAGCAACGAAGTGGTATCATGTAATATTGACTTTATATCGTGTTCTAATGTTTTTCCCTGCAGTGTTGCTTTGATTCTTTCATGTTTGAGAAATCCTTTAATCTCCATGGCAACCATTCATATGCCTGGGTAGACCTAACCCCACCTTCGAGGCACAGCTCCTCCATCACTCAGCTCCTTCAGACTAGCCAGCAGCAATTAGCAAACAGCTGGTGGAACTCCTGAGCTAATTTCTGGTAATAATGGTAAAGGGTTGACAGAGGAGCCATGTTGGGATGACTTCCTGGAGGCGGAGCTTCAGAATGAGCACGAGTTTCTTAAAGAGGCAGAGACCCAATTTCAAGGCATTTAATCAGGAAGTAGGGCTGAAACGATTCCTCGAATGATTCGAGTACCTCGATTACTAAAATTCCTCGAGGAAAATTTACCTGCCTCGAAGCTTCGTTAATTTATGTTTTATTAGTTAGCGCACCGTGTTCCGGCCGGGACTTCATTTGCGTTGCGCGGAGCTCTCACTTCCGCCTCTGAGTTGTTGACAAAAGCTAAGTCTCAGCGGCATAAAGTCCAATCTTCAAGATTGGCCCGTGGGGATTTTATTGATTGATGATAATGCCCGACTTTTTATCGTTTTTGGGGAACCAATAAGCATCCTTAAAATGACTGGGGGGAATGCCTGGAGTACTGCAGCATTTCTCCTCCGGGGCTGCTGGTTGAAAGCGAACGGCGGGAAGAGCGCTGAGGTGAGCGGATAGACTGAACAGGGCGGGCGGCTGAGTAGCTGATGCTTACCGTGTAAATGTAGCTTTACCGACGAACCGCACAATAAATTTCATATCCCGGTCTGAAGAAACAGGTGGCGGAGCGCATCGTACATGGCTGGTAGATGAGTTTCTGAGTGTGACCAGTGAAGGTGTCGTAAATATCCCGTATTGCTTCCAAGGGCGTAGGTTCGGTCTAAGTTTTGGTGGGGACCTTGACACCCCCCCCCGCAGCACAGTGAAATGCCCAAGAGCACCGAACATTTTTGAGAAGGGGGGGGAAACCACATTGGCTTAATAACCCCCTCCCCCCAACCATAACCATATCATATATCTTGTGTATACAACCAGATACAGTCATACTCAGCAGATCAGTTCAAGAACACTTTACTTTTTCCTTTACAAAATTCAGCAAACGTTACAAGTAAGATCAAAAGAAATATCCTCTGGATACAGCAAACACAATTGCAGATAAGAAGAAATCAATAATAAAATAAAAAAGAAAAAATATTACATAATTAACAGACCTATTCTACCTCACATTCAGTCCTGACCTTACTAAACACCGGACTTTACAACAAATGCGTTGCGTGATAGATATCTAACTTATGGGTCCACTCACTGTACTTACAGCCGACGTAGCGAAATAACTTCTAATGTCTGTCCTTTTCTTTTTTGGTGGCGACATGGTCTCGGAGACTCAGAAGGAGACGCGTGTGCCCAGCTAGCCGCCGCCTTTTGCAGCTAATCAAAGAACGTCCGACGATTCAACTGACTCCCCTCCCCCCACGCCCCCGACAGCACCGTTCCGAAACGGTCTCGGAGGCTCATAATAAATGTCAAACTAAGAAGCTTCCGTTCCGCGCACCGCCTGTTGCTGCTAATCAAAGATCGTAGATCCACGTTCTTTGAGCCAATATGACAAAAATTGGTCGGGACTTTTTCATATCCCGTGAATATTGGTCGGGACATGTCCCTACCGTCCCTACCCAAACCTACGCCCATGATTGCTTCCCCCCGTGTTCGTCCCCCGGTCTAACGGTTCGTCAGTCCGCTGGTCTATTTCCTCCCCTCCACCCCATGTTCGTTCATTCGCCCTCTCCTCCCACTCCAGGCGGCATTTCCCGTATTTTCAAACCCAAAGCGTGACAGGTTAGGTGGCAAGGTGAGTTTAATTAATCTATTAAACTCACTGAAGATGAATACATAAACTAAAAGCTGGATTGTAGACATTTTTATAAGCATATTTGTGAGCCTGCCTCTTTGTTATTAAATTCAATATAATTTCAGATTTTTCTATAACTTTTCTTCTGGTTAACTTAGAAAGTGAGCTATTATTGTTACAGGTTAGTTTTCTAAACTACAAAAAAGCAACTGTTAGGGATGCTCAAATATGAAAAATTGGACTGATTGATATCTGATAGTAACACCGGTATTATGCCAGATTTACCAATATTTCATTTTATAATTTTTTTTATCCGATTACTCGATTAATCGTAAGAATAATCGATAGATTGCTCGATTACTAAAATATTCGTTTACAACAGCCCTATCAGGAAGTAAAATTTCTATTAAGTCATATTTAATATATCAAGCATTTTTATAACAACTGAAGGTAAAATGGAAAACATGGTACCGGCCTTTTAAGGAGTCAGCAGGTGGCCCACTGGTTCTCTTGGGTTGATTGTTCTGTTTGATATTCAAACTGTTTTAAACTGGAAGGGCGTGAATACTTTTCTCCTCACTTTCTCTGGTCCTGCAGAATCTTTCAGTGACGGGATGGACCGGGCCACAGGTTCTGATGGTCCAGATGGTTCTGCTGGTTCCACCACCCCGCTGAGGGAAAGGAGGATCGTCCTGATCGGACCAGCTGGTTCTGGAAAGAGTTCTGCTGGGAACACTCTGCTCGGGTTCCAGCGCTTCGAACCAGACTCGGACTTTGCCGGAGTGTGGTCGGACCCGGAGCGCGGTTCTGCTGAGGTGGGCCGGGTCCAGCTCACTGTGGTGGATTCGGCCGGACTGCCGGAGGAGGTTCTGACACTGGACCAGCTGGTTATAGAGCTGCAGGCCCGGATGTTCCTGGCGACACCGGGACCTCACGTACTGGTTCTGGTGCTGAAGATCGGCCGGTTGAGCTACGGTTCCACCCAGCTGCTCCGCCTGCTGACCCAGCTGCTGGATCAAAACCAGAACCTGGCCCGGCATGCTGCAGTTCTGTTCACCCACGGAGACGTCCTTGGGGGGCGTAGCCTGCTGGACCGGGTCCAGGCTAGCAGCTGTGTGTCGGACCTGCTGACCCGCTGCGGCGGCAGGCATGCAGTTCTGGATAACACTCGGAACCGGGACCGGGTCCAGGTGGATCGGTTCCTATGCCTGCTGGACCAGATGGTCCAAGAGAACTCGGGCCGGTTCTGGAGCCCAGCTGACTGGAACCAGCTACCAGAACCTGGTCAGACATTTTGGAGCAGACTAAGAGGATCGGGTCTGCTCAGGGTTCTGTCTGCAGTCGGATGGATCCAGATTTTGCTGATCAATAACCAGAACTATTGGTTCTGCTGCTGACCCAGAGACACGGGACCAAGCCCGATCCTGGTTCTGGTCCTGGCTCCAGTTCTGAATATATCTGGAGCATCCAGAGCATCTGGAGCATCCAGAACCAGTCCTGTCAAACGGGACCGGGTCTGTCCACATTCTGCTGCTGAGCCAGAGACAACAGTTTTTATTTTTCTGCAGAACAAAAATATTTCTGTTTTTTATTTTGCATTTTTGGATGATTTTATAATAAATTTTTAAAATTTCATAAATCTGGATTCGTATTGTGGTGTTTTTATCCATGAAGCTAGTTAAAAGTATTCACACCCCCAGTTGGCAGCAACAGCATATGGGAAGCTATTGCTAAGCTAGTCTGTAGTTTCAGTGTTTTACTGCCATGTTAGCTTGTTGTTAGCTTGCTGTTAGCTATCACCCCACATTACCCAGAATCCCCATCTATTTTCTGTTGAAGCTTTCTAAGTTTCCTTTGCAGCAGTCAAACTCATCACTTCTCTCTCTGCAACTTTCTTTTACTGCTCTCCAGTTATTAAACCGAATGTTGAGATTCAGAACCAGCTGGGTCCAGAACTGAGACACCGACTGCTGGTTCATGGCTCCACCAGTAGGGGGAGATGCCACCTATTTCCCAGCTGAAGGTTGTTTGGTCCAGTCAGTTCTCACTGGGCTCATCTAGAGGGACGCCGCTCCTGCACATGCCTGGTCCTGAGATCCTACCAGGACCTGACCTTGATCCAGAACCTGATCTTGATCCAAGTCTGGACCAGAGCCGGACCAGAATCCTTCAGCACCAGATCCAGGAACAGCAGCAGCTCGGTTCTTCTCTCTCACTTCCTGCTAGGTTAACTTTGGCTCCACTTTGACTCGGATCTGCAGCGACTCGGGTCGACCAACAACTCTCAGGTAGGAAGAACCGCTACGGTCAGAACCTCTACGGGTCAGAACCAGTACGGGTCAGAACCCGTACATGAACACACTCTAGGGATAAAGTAACATCTATAGTAAAAATATTAGTATGAATGAAGGTTTATGCTGGATGTTCTGGAGGGGTGTGACCTCTGGGTCCATGGAGGTCTCTGGTGCAGTGGGTTTCCACTCAGGGCTCTGGATTTGGGGGCAGCTGGTGAACATCATTATGGAGAAACCTTACAGGCACACACACTCAGACTCAGGTGTGTGTGTGTGTGTGTGTGTGTTTGGCTGCGGTTTGCAGTAAATGCATCAGCTGTTAGTGTGAAGCATGTTCGTTTCACTGAGCTCCTATTATTAAACACGCCGTTAGCTGTTCTGGTTTCTGTTTTTTCTCTTTCTGCGGGTTTAGAGGCAGATCAAAGGCTTTAGCACCTTGTTACATAAAACACCTGCTGCCTTCCAGACCAGTCAGGTCTGCTGGTTCTGATCTGCACCCAGAACCAAAAACAAACACGGAGAAGCTGCATTCAGTTTCTATGCACCGTAGATCTGGAACAAACTTCCAGAAAACCGAAAATCAGCCGAAACCCTGAGTTCCTTTAAGACCAGAAACCTGGTTAAAGTTGCTTTGATTATTGATGACTGGAACTCTGATCAATATAATCTATAATGATTCTGATGACAGCGTTTAACATCATGTCTGATGTGTTTGTGAAGTAAATGTGGTCAAAGTGGTTGTCTGCCTGTAAAGGTCCACCAAAGGAGCGGCGGCGTCTCAGTGCTCTGCTGCGTGGGTGGAGGATGTGAGTCCTGTCTGGCTGGAAGTCATGTGACCCAAACCCACTCTGACCACTGACTCGCATTTCCTCTCTCCACAGATCAGCGAGGGGGCGGAGCCAGCTATCGCGCCATGTTGCCTTGGGTGACAATCCTGATGGTGATGATGATGAAGAGAGACAGTTAGTGACCTTTCATTGTTCCCATCAGAACCACAACCAGAATCACTTGGCTCACAATGATGACACCTTTATTCATAAATCAGAACCAGCAGGATTTGATTAAACCACCGGCTTACCAATGTTCAGGGTAACCGTGGAAACAGTGCCTTAACCAAAACCATAAAAACCATCATTATCATTCAGATTTAATCAGATAAAATTGATAAAATGTTAAAATCAGGTGGTTTTTTTAAGCCTCAAAATCAGCTTCACTCAGGCTGTGGAGGAAAACTGCTGCTAATGCACTAAAAGCAGAGATAATTTTTAGCTTATAGCGCATTAGCGCTTTAGCTAACTTTGAAAACATCTAGCATGCTTGGCTTCCCTTAAATAATTTTTTCCAGATAAATTCTATAGCAGAAATTTATTTGGTTGTTTGTAAACTTTCAGTCAAATAAAATTCAACATCTGTGTAGAAGTTTTGTTTTCGACTGTTAAGAATCCTGCAGGTAGTTAGCCGTTCATGCTCTTATTTTGAATGTGGGGGGGACACTTCCTCTCCATATATTCTCTTTGCTTCCGAGAAATTTTATGGGGCAAATTCCAAGGCTGCAATAAACGAACAAATGAAGAATACAAACAACCTGGATATTATTTAAATATTTAAATGCAAAAATGAATGAATAGCTCTCCAAACGCCTGGCAGTTTGAGGGAAGGTTGTTGTTTCTGGGCAGCAGGAGGAAGTTCATCTCTGCTGGAACTTGTGAACAGAATCTGGGAGAAAATGATTCAAAGACTTGAAGGATGCAGAACATTAAAGTCTGGTTGAAACAGATGTGATAAACCTTCAATAACTGAAGAGAAATAACAGTGCCACCTAGTGGACAGGTGATGTACTGATCCATAACGTGTTCTCTATGTGTGACCTGTGACCCCAGCTGCCTCGGCTGACATCACCAACATAACTGCAACCAGCGGCGAGAGACTCAAGCTGTCACCAGACCTCAGAACAGGGAGGATGGGGACCGGACTGGAATTCAGATGGACCCACCCCCACTTGCTGCTGGACAACCGGAACACCAGGTGTCACCACGACCGCTGTGAGCTGCTGGAGGACGGGTCGCTGAGCTTCAGCAGAGTCCAGCCAGAGGACTCTGGAGTCTACACGCTGGAGGTCTACAACCTACAGGGGAAGAGGCAACATGAGAAGGTGTTCCGCCTGCAGGTGGAAGGTGAGTCCAGCAAACACTAACAGCCTCCATAAATACCGTCATGCTAACACTTGCCTATCCATTGCTAACTCCAGCCTATCCAATGTTAAAACTAGACTATCCAATGCTAACATTAGCCTATCCAGTGCCAACTCCTGCCTATCCAATGCTAACACTAGCCTATCCAAAGGTAACACTAGCTTATCAAAAGCTAACATTAGCTTATCCAATACTAACACTAGCCTATCCATTGCTAACATTAGCCTATTCAATGCTAAAACTAGACTATCCAACGGTAACATTAGCCTATCCAGTGCCAACTCCTGCCTATTCAATGCTAACAGTAGCTTATCCAATGCTACCATTGGCTTATCCAATGCTAACTCCAGCCTATCTGATGCTAACCCAGGGGTGGGGAACTCCAGGCCTCGAGGGCCGGTTTCCTGCAACTTTTAGATGTGTCTCTACTTCAACACACCTCAGTCAAATAATGAGGTCATTAGCAGGACTCTGGAGAACCTGAATGCACTGAGGAGGTGATTCAGCTATTGGATTCAAGTGTGTTGGACCAGGGAGACATCCAAGAGTTGCAGGACACCGGCCCTCCAGGACCAGGATTGCCCACCCCTGTGCTAACCCCACCCTATCCAATGCTAACACTAGCATATACATTGCTAACAATAGCCTATCCAATACTATCTCCAGCCTATCTGATGCTAACCCCACCCTATCCAATGCTAACTGTAGCCTATCAAATGCTATCTCTAGCCTATCTGACACAAAAGGCCTTCCACTGAAGGTTATTAGCATCAGAGGCTAAGCAGCCTGAGCATGGTCACCCTCTCCAAAGCTAATGCAGCTCAGAAGTCTGGTTCCTAGTGTCGCCCTTTCACTATTCTGACACTGCTCATCAGCAGCATCGGAATGGTGATAGCCTCCTGCTACCAGGTTGTAGCCGTGAACCTCCACCAATCTCTGTGTCCTCAGAAATCAACCAGTCCAGGACAACTGCCATCGTCTGCTCGCTCCTCCTGTTGCTAATCCTGCTGCTCCTCATCATCTCCTTCCTCCTGTGGAGGAGGAGGCTTCTCAGCTCCAGGACTTCAGGTGCAGCAGGTCAGAGGAAGGTGGAGCCAACAGGTGTTCTCTATAACCACAACATACTGGCAGTCACTGACTACCTGTTCTCCAGGTGAAAGGGAGACCCAGATCTACATGGAAATGCGTGGTAACCATGGCAACAAGGATCAAGAGGAGGCGGAAAAGAAGGAGGAAGAACCTATTTATGGTAAAAACATGACCTCTGACTTCTGACCTCCACGTTGATCTGCAGCTGAAGTTCCTCCTGTTCTTCACAGTTCCCTGTTATCCTGGAGTTCCTGCTGAGCCGGCCGAGAACGTCTATGTCTGATGGCCAATCGGAGTGCTGCACTGTGGGGCCGGCCAAACAGAGTGCTGTGCTGTGGGGCTGGCCAATCACAACGCTATGCTGCAGGGCTGGCCGATCAGAGGAATTCAGGATAGGCCAATCAGAATGCTGTGCTGCAGGGCCGGCCAATCAGAACGCTGCGCTGTGGGGCTGGCCAATTACAGCGCTGCGCTATGGGGCTGGCCAATCAGAACACTGCGCTATGGGGCTGGCCAATCAGAACGCTGTGCTACGGGGCTGGTCAATCAGAACGCTGTGCTGCAGGGCTGGTCAATCAAGCAATGTGCTGCAGGGCCGGCCAATTGGAGCAATCCGGGAAGGGCCAATCAGAACGCTTCGCTTCAGGGCCAGCAAATCAGAACAATCCGGGACAGGCCAAGCAGAGCACTTTGCTGCAGAGCCGGCCAATCAGAACGCTGTGCAGCAGGGCTGGCCAATCAGAGCAATCCGGGACAGGCCAATCAGAGCGCTGCAAGGCTGGCACTCAGCTGTGATTGGCTGAGCTGTTAAACTGTTTTCCTTTCTACCAAATAAAGAAATAAATTAACCCAGACATTGATGTTAGAACCTGCTGATGTCTTTCTCTTCAGCTCCGGCCAGGTTCCTGTCAGACAGAACCAGGTCCGTTCCAGTTTTTTCTGCCTGGTTCTGCTTCATGGACTCAGAACCAGAATTCTGGGACCATCTGGACCTGCAGCTTGGTTTATGATCAGAGTCCTGGAGGTTCTGGAGGCCTGCTCTGTGACCCAGGAGAAGGTTCTGGTGATGTTACACATCTGAACCGGTTCATCATCAGGCCACAGGAAGCCGGTGGAGCTCTGATCTCTGGGACAGGAAGTGGTTTCAGAATAAATGTCATCAGAACAGTTGTCATGTGTCAGAGTTGACACCTATTAAACACAGCAAATAACACAGGAAAGACGAGAAAGTTAGATTCTGAATACTCACGAGGAGAACAGACAGAGATGTGCTTTCAGTTACAAATCTCCTGCCGCTCTGAAGCGCATTTGCCTGCCCCTCTCTTTTTATTGTCTTTAGGATCCCTAATCACAGAGAGCGCTGTAACTCTAAAGTCACAGCGCAAGATTATCGCTAACTAACAACACAATCTATCTCACACTAGCTTATCTAGTTCCTAACCCAGGATCAAACAGGAGAAGTTGTGAATCTTCACGGCAATGGTTTTATAGCCATCTAAGAGGTCAAAAGCAGGGCATTCTGTGAAGAGCTGCTGTCACTGCTCTTCTTCAGAGAGGCCCTCTGAGAAAGGAAATCAGAGTGATTAACAACACAGAAACATTTCTTAAAAGATATGACTAAACAAATAAGAGTACATAAGGTAAGAACATATAAAACAGTATAACAAATTGTTGATAATACCTAAATTTACCTAACATGTTACTCAAGTTAACGGGTTAGAGGTGACATATTAACTTGAGAAAGTGACTTGGAACTCAGAGCTCCACCTGCTGGCAGAAACACATCACCAAAGGTGGAGGATCCAGAGATCCAACTCCAGTCATGATATTACATTAAAGTTAAAGTACTGTGTAACCCAGCTACTCCTGAATAAACATTATCTTCACAAGTTACTGAAGTAACTGAGTAAATGTAACTAGTTATTCTGCAGTGAAGAGGACAGAGGCTGAGTGATCTAAAACCCTTTATGAATGAAATGACTTTCTGAGGACGAAACAAGAAGCTAACAAACATTCATAAGCTCAGAAAATCCTCCAGATCACCTCCAGCAGATTAAAGATGGCCACCATGAAGGCCGCAGGTCAGCAGGAGGCCATCATGGTGGACATGGACTCTGTCCTCAAAGGCAGACGACCAGCATCTTAAGGACTCCCCCTCCGTCAGGTGAGCCTGATACTGAAGGAAGTCCAGAGGTTCCAGTATCAACCCGGTTCATGTACCAGACCATGGGGAAACGGTACTGATGCTCTTCTGAAGTCCAGTGAGTAGAACTAAAGCAGCGGTTTTGTGAGCCATCTCCATGAGGATGTTTCAGACAGCAGCAAAGACACAGAGCCGCTCAACAGGGGGCGCCACAGTAGACACAAGGCTTTTATTGTTTGATTCAGTAGGATTACATGAGATTGGATCAGAACCAACACCCAGAAGACAGAAACAGGTCATGATTTAAAAAAGATTCTGATGATCAGGAAATATTCAGGCATTAAAATCAGAGAAACTTCATCACAGGATGGTGATCTGCTCCTCTTCATCTTCCTTCTCTGCTTTGTCTTCATCCTTCCGGTCCAGAGTCTGCACACAGATTGTATCAGAACCATGAGCATCACCTTCAGCCTCACGTCCACCAGCAACAGCCAATAAGAGCTCAGGTTTACTCAACACGCCTGGACCATTCCTCGACACAAAGGATTCGCGTTACTGCCATCTAGTGGTCAGATTTATGTCAGGTTATTATTCTCAAACTGTGGTCCCCGGATCGTTGGTGGTCCGCAGGCGCTCATGTAAACGACCGCTTATTTGCCGTGATGTCAGCTCAAAGTGCGACGGTACAGCTAGCTTACCAAAGGACTGTTAAAAATAATAATGGAAAACTGGTTTTAAACCGGGTTACTCAAAAGAAAAGCTTCAGATCCAGAACCAATCCCAGAGCAGAGCTAGTACCAGAGTCAATCCCAAAGCTAGTCCCAGAGCTAATCCCAGAACTAGTACCAGAGCCAATCCCAGAGCTAGTCCCAGAGCTAATCCCAGAACTAGTACCAGAGCCAATCTCAGAGCTAGTCCCAGAGCTAGTACCAGAGTCAATCCCAGAGCTAGTCCCGCTCAAAGCCGCTAACAGTGTTCCGACTGCTTTCAGTTCTGGTTCTGTTAAACACAGCTAGCTATCTGATGGCTAACAGTTAGTTTACAGTCGGCTAACGATTACATTTCCGGTAGCTAACAGGTAATAGTTAGTTAACAGATGAGCATCAGATGAGTATTCTGTGATGTATTTCAGGTGTGTATCAGAGGTGTGTATTCTCAGGTGAGTCTCAGACAGTGCGGTGGCAGCGCTCACCAGGAACAGCAACGTGTGGTGAATGATGAACTCCCTGGTGAGTGCGATCATGTCCTGGCTCATGACGTGGAACATGGAGGGCGCCAGAACCACGGCCAGGTTGTGGGCCGACATCTTGTTGTCCAGAGAGAACACCTGGACCCTGGACAGAGTGGGAGGAGCTAGTGAGCAAGTTGATGTCAGGCAGGTAATCATGTCAGGGTTCGGCTCGGTTACATGTAAAGGTGTCCAAACATCACGTTCAGGGTGGCTCTGTTGTCAGGGGGTAGTTGCTGTAGCAACCGTCGGTACTCTTTGAACCTACTGCGCTCCTCTGGAATCACTGGGAGACAATAACTGGTTAGACTGGTGGCTGCAGGTGAAGACGCTTCACCTGTAGGGTGGAGGGAGCCGTACCTGCTGCCTTCTGCCACTGCTGCAGCTCCGCCTGCGGCACCAGGCTATGCTGGTCCCGGATGACCTGCTTGAGGGCAGAGCCAACGTCCAGGACACCCTGCTCATCAGCCTCCAAGGGGGCAGAGTTTGGTGATGTCATCAGGGCCTTCACCAGCTCTTTGACCTTCAGCGCCAGGCCACAGCGCCGGTACAGGCCCTCCACCTTCAGCCCTGCACACAGGTATGCTCCGCCCACTCAGGTTTCCATGGAAACACTCTAATACAGTTTAGCCCAGTTTAGATCAACAGCGGTTCTGGTTCTGCTGTAGGCAATCAGGTCAGTCAGGAGGTTTTGGTACCCAACTGGTTCTGGTCCATCAATTGGACCGACCCGGTCCATCAGAATCAGACTTGGGCCACTGATCTGGACATGGACCCTATTGGTTCTGCTTCAGATTCTACAGCTGGATCAGAACCTTCACTTGGATAATTCAGAACCAGGTTCTGACACGGCAGCTCTCTGGTCCACTTCCTGTTGCCACAGCTTCCTGACAACAGGAAGTGGACTCCTGACCCAGACTCACCATAGGTGGTGATGTGTGAGATGCAGCGCTGGATGGCCGGGGAAACAGAACCTTTCACGGCGCCGTCGGTCACCACGTTCTGACCCAACCCAGCTGGGTTCTGATTGGCTGGCGGTGGCCCCTCAGAAGCTGCATGCTGATTGGCTAGAGCGCTCTTCAGGTGCTGGAACCAGGTCTCACTGCTGAGTTGCTCCTCAAAGCGTAACGACACGGTCCTGATGGGAGAACAGCTGTCCAGGCTCAGCCAATCACAACTAGGGAAGAGCTGCTCTCCGTATGAATACTTTTGGACTGGACTGAAGGTGTGTGAAAGACTCACCTTTCTGCTGTTACCAAGGTTACGGTGTCTTCATGCAAAACTGTCTCTGAAAGAGGAAAGAGATCCAAATGGAAAAAATTTAACATCAACTCAACCTGATGGGGAGCAAAGGAGGACAGGTGTGTTCTCTAGAAAGAACAGGAATGACTATAAACATTAATTTCCTAAGGGTGTGAATATTTAGGGGTGTAAATATTTTTAGGGGGTGAATATTTTGGGGTCAGCCAGTACGACTCTACCTGTGGGACTGAGCATGCTCAGTGGGAAGCTCAGGCTGTGCTGCCCGGCTCTCTCCACCGGGTGGAGGCTGACTCCTTCATCCCACAGCAGCAGCCAGGCGTCAGACTGAGTGGAAGCCCCGCTCACATCCACCATGCGCACCTTGCTGACGGCTGAGGCCCCGCCCACCTCGGCGTAGGACACTCCTCCTGGTAGAATGACCTGAAGGCAGGGCAGAGGTCAGTGTGTCTGCCTCGGCAGCAGCTGCAGGGGCAGCAGTGGCAGCAGCAGCAGGTTTCTACCTTCAGGATGTGCACCAGGTGATTCTGCAGCGAGTCGCTGTCGTCGGCAGCACAGACCATGTGATCATTCAGCGTCACCATCTCAAACTGGGGCTTCGACCTGAAACAGCCACAGGTCACGGGATCAGAATTGGAAAACTGAACGGATCAGTCCTGAGGCTGCAGCATCTCTCTATCAAAATCTACGTCTGGTGACTAGCATCAGCATGCTAACTCCTCAAGTCTTTTCATATTTCAACAGCCATTTTTCTTTTCAAGATGGCAGTAATTTCGAAGCCTTTTAGACCAATTGAGGCAATCAAATGCCTCATCGTTTGTTTTCCACTTTGCTCATCCGGTTCATAATCTTCTAAAGTGAATCAGAAACTGAGGAGCTAGCTGTTATCCAGCCTCACTTCAGGCGTCAATCGTAAAGACATGAAGATGAAACACAGACTGAGACAGGCGTCTTCATGGTTATCGTTAGTAGCTGTAAGTCTCTAAGTGCGTAGCGACTTACAGTCAGCTTCTGGTAATTATTTTGTTTAGCAGCTTAGTGTAATCTTTTGCTAGTTTTCTATGTTTTTGGTGGTTTAGCGATAGCAGAGCTAAGATTCTTGTTTTGTGAATTAGTGGTTGGTGAAGCTAACTTTGGTTAGCTGTGCTGCGCTACTGCTAATTTTAGTACTAATCCATTGTTCATTACATACATGGTGGCCATCTTGAGAAATCAAAAATATTTTCACTAAATATTTTTGTGTCCAGTTATTTCTGATTTGATACAAAAAGTATTCATCTGTGATAAATATTGGCAAATTTAGTTAAGTTTCATTGACAGCCATGACCACCATCTTGAATGTTTTTAGTGGCTAGCATTTCTTTTTTTTTCTTTTCTTTTTTTTAAAATAATCAATCCTATGGAAACATCTGGACCAGGTTCGGTTCTCATGTCTGCATGTGAGGATTTAAAAGAAATAATCTGCTGCATCATGATGGAGGTTTGTGTTCACACTTCAGCTGGAATAATTCATTTTTATTAATTTCTGTCTCAGGTGAAATTAATTAATCTTTTAGCATTATTTTTACTGATGACTTTTGATTGGCTGGTTGATTCTTAGATTTCTATATGAATTCTGGTCTGCATTTACCCATCTTTGAGGAAAACGGACAGAACTTCTCTCAGGTCCAGGACGTCACAGGCTGCAGAATTATTTTCCAACGAGAAGAAGAAGCGATCTTCCTCCAGTTTCCCGTGGAGCTCTTCGTCCTCCTCTTCTTCACCTGCCCAGGTAACAAGACGCACATCATTTAAAGGGACAGGGCGCCTCCTGGAGGACACACTGCACTGGGCCGACTACAGGGTCAGAGCGTTCTGGGAGGGGAAGGAGACAGCATGGAGGTCCAATCAGAACCACTGGCACGGACAACAGAACTGGGTCACCAGGTTCTGGAGCTGGTTCTGATAGCAACTGGTCTTAAGCCTCCTACGGACTCACGGCTCCCTCTGCAGGCGGTGTTGGGTATTGCAACATTTCTGCTGTGATGGAAGAACCCAATTGGAACCCAGCTGGTTCTGAGCCTGGGGTGACACCAGAAAGACTTTTTGGTTTGGGGCCAACTTCTGATGAGGTCCGATTACACCAGTTTCTGGTTCTTGCTCTGGTTCTAGTTCTGGTCCAGCAGTCTTCAGGTTCTTTGTGTTTCTGTTCAGAGGGAATCTAACCTTGGCTGTCATGGTGTCTTTGCTCCAAGGGTCAAAGGTAGAGCCTCACCTGTGGGGGCGGAGTCCTGCTTCCTGTTGCCTGGTTGAGGGTGGTGAGGTCGGACTTCTGCAGGAGAACACAGGTGTGTTAGAGGCTTCAGCTGTGACCTCAAGTGAGGCCAGGTGAGGTCAAGTGAAATTTACCTGTGTACTCGTTGAGGCGCAGCAGCTCAATCTGCAGAGCCTGGCTGGCTTTCTCAGCCAACAGGATGGGGGAGGGGCTCTGAGGGTCAGACGAGGACACCTGCACACAGGTAGGATGGTTCAGGTGAGATGGGGTGCAGAGGGGATGGGGCTAAGCTAAGAGAGAGAGAGACCTTGGCTCCAGAGCAGATCAGAGACATAGTTTCCTCCACATTGTCACTGACAACCACCTGGCACAGCCTCTGAAACATCATCATCATCATCATCATCATCATCATCATCATCATGTGTTTTCCTCTGACCCGGCCGCCTCTCCTCTCACCTGGTTCATCATGGAGGGGCTGGAGGTCAGAGCGTGGACTCGCCTGTAGCGCCCCTTGATGTATTTGTTTTGGATAAACGCCGCCCTCTCCTGCTCCGTCGCCTCTGGATGCAGCTGGTCTGCCGCTGGCACTGCTGGAGCCCACACCTGATTGGCCAGTCGATTGCCATAGGCGACAAAAAGCTGAAAGGATGAAGGGTTGAAGGTCAGGAAGAACTTCCTGTGTGGCAGATTCAGCCGACTGAAACGCTCAGGTTTGTTCAGGTCATAGATCCAACATGGCCTTCACTAAACTTTCACAAATCACAGTTTAACAAAATTTGAACTGTCTACTCCTTGACTGAAGAGTCTGAACTTTTTAAACTAGAGTGATGCTCAACATGGTGGAAAATATGGTGGAATCTGCCTTTAGCGGTTAAGAGGCCAACTTCAGCCTGTATAATTCAGGATGTTTACGTTTGGACTCTTGTTGGATTATAGTCAAATCTGTCAAAAAAAACATGGTAACACTTAAAGGTATAGCATAGCCACCATGTTTATTTATACAGATTTCTCTAAAGAAGAAAATACGAGGTTTGGGTGGCTAGCCCAGGCATACTAGCTATTAGCTTATCTCAGGCTAATGCTAGCCCATCTGAAGTGTTGAGAAAATACACCAGCTTCTCCAATGCTAATGCTAGCCTACCTAAAGCTAACACCAGCTTCTCAAATGCTAATGCTAGTCTACCTAAAGCTAACACCAGCTTCTCCAATGCTAATACTAGCCTATCTAGAGTTAACTCCAGCTTCTCCAAGCTTTGGAATGGTCATGGCCTCCTGAGACGATTGGCCTGAAGGACCAATATAGATCCTTCAGGCTTCACCTGTATTGGTTTGGTTTCAATTTTGGCACCAAAAGGACACCATATGTTTGTAGTGTTCTGGAGACACCCGTTCCTGAGTAAAGCTCTCTGCTGTTTCCGTGTTGCTATCAAGAACCACGGTGATCCAAAACACTGCAGCCAGATTGCTGACATTTTGAGTCGTTCTGGTGATTCTAGTGAAGTTTAGACCTTTAAACCTCCAATTATTCAGCTTTAGCCAGACAGGAGCTCCTTACTTCAGACCCTCAGACCTATCAGTCCTCTTCACAGTTCAGAACCACTCAAACGAAACGTATGTTTCAGTTTTCAGCCTTGGCTGTTACACCCACGGTATTTAGGATGTTTAACACCTTCACTCTTCCTGCATATTTGCTCAAAGTTGCATTTCCAGTTTGCTGCTGCTGATAATTATGCTGTTACATTTGTGCCCCAATCTGAGACTGATCTGAGTGTATATGTATGTGTCAGCCAGCAACAGTTAGTGATTTGTATGTCTGAATCTGTTCTGGCAAGCCTCCACAGTGGTAAACTCTGACTATTGTCAGGGTATTCCCTCCTCAGATAAAAAACAACACATACCCAGCTAATCAGCATCAAATTAACCATAAAATATGCTTATTTTGTGACTTTTAGTTAATATCCCTGCATTTCTTCAGCTACCATGTGAGGTGTGAGAGAGACTTCATAGTTTTACAAGAGAGTTTTAGAGATGTAGCCAGAGTTGCTTATCTCGCCTTGTGTCACAAGACTTTCGGAAAGCCAGCTTTGTCTTCTGTTGAAGCTGCTGCGCCTGAGTAAACGGTACCAACCCCCAGGTGTTTAAAGCTTAGTTTTGTATGAATCTGAACAATAATATTCGTTCCCCAACATATTGATTATTCAGGCTTCACCTGTAGCAGTGGTTCAGTCCAGGTCTTGTTGTCCATCCTCAGGCTGCGGACCCTGGAAAGGTTGTTCCCCAGAACTCGGTGCTGAGCTGAGAGCAGACAGACATTGATGGACATTCAGAGCAGTCTGGTCTCTTGCAGTACATTTGGTAGCCAGACCCTCAGTGGCTCCTCCCACAAGTTGTTCGTTTCCTACCTGCACAGTTATGGCAGATGACCAACAGCAGGTTAATTGACGCCCACTCAGGATTGGCAGCTCCGCAGTCACCACACACTTTGTTGTAGGGGTTCTCCCACAGACGTAGCGCCACTTGGCTACAGGACACAGCACTCTGGATGGTGGAGGTCAGGCTATCCACCCAGAGCCTCAGGTCCTTTGACGAGTCAATGGACAGGCTATAGCACAGAAACAAAGTTAGCAGCAGCGCCAAGCGTAGCAGACAGGAAGACTTGACAGACAGGTGAGTACTTGAAGGTCTTGTATGGGGTGACGAGGGCAAACGAGTGCTTTCCTGTCTCTTTCACCGTGGCTACGTTCAGGGGCACAGAGAAGGAGGCGATGCCCAACTGGAAGTTGTCTTTGTTTTGATAAATCCAAAGGTCATGACCCCAGACAGCAGCGTAGGCGCGACTCCGGGAGTCTTTCAAGGTGACCTGTCCATGTAGCTCAGAAGGGGCGGGGCTTTGGAGGCCACGAGTCGCCAACAGAGATGTGACCCACCCTTCCTGAACCTCTGGGGGGAAGAAAGGAGAAGAAAATAAGGATGAGATTCCGAGGTTCTACCAGAGGAACAAACCCAGAGGATTCATGCTCCCATCTTCTGATCTACTGCCAGAAATCCGTCTGGTCCTGGGTGATGAATCAGGGGTGTGAACTGGAAATGATTTGATCTGACATCCCTGTCCTGATGTCTCCCTGACCGCCTCAGTCCGCTACAAACTGTAGGGTCTCTACAGAGAGAAGTTCTCACTCTGTAGCTCCACTAAACTTCACATCAGGACCAGAACATCTTGAGGGATCAAAAGTCACATCAAATTCACATGAAGAACTTATGGACCACGACTAAAGCTACGCAAGGCTAAAACAGCAGACAGAGTTCAGCCAGAAACGTCTTCAGCTCATATCAGAGGACAAGAGATGGGGCAAAAAGAGACGGGACAAACTGAAACTGATGAGAACCTGATTCAGGACAGAGTTTTTAACAATGTCCTTCTTGGAATCCATGTCTATGTTTGTCTCTCCTGTGATGTGTGGACAGCACGTTCATAGGTAATCATATTAACATGAACCGGACCTGATTCTCTGTGGAAGCAAGTCACAGGTGTCCCAGGAAGACAACAGGACTCTATCCAGACATCACTGTCCTACCGTTACTGTGAGCCATGAAGTCGTAGCGTTTCTTCCTGAAGTTGACGGAGAAGCGTCCTCTGTCTTGAGACTTCACGTTGGTGATACTGGAGACATGGAACAGCACCTCACTGAACCAGTCCTGATCCATAAAACAAGAACCTGGTCAGTCAGCTGGCCGACACACACCGGAGAACACACACACAGGTAAAAACACAAGAATGCTTACTGTTCGTTTCTTACGCAGGGACATCAGCTGGCCGTCCAATGTCACCCACAGAACGCTGTGTCTGATGGAGAGTGAAGATATCATCACCTGGTATCCATCCATTTATCCATCCAGCTATACATCCCCCCAACGCACAACCCTGAGGTTCTGATCCTGGTACCTGAAGCCCTTCCAGACGTCCAGCCAGCTGGCCCGGACCACAGCGCTCTGAGGGGCCGAGCCTCCGCCGCTGCTGCCCTTCTTCCTGGAGACCCTGATGGTGGCTGCCCTGCGGAGCAAAGAGCTGTCAGTAGACTAGGGCGTCTGTCAGGTTTAACTCTGTGATCCTTTAATCTACTCCAAGTTAGCTCCACTGCTCACTGGCTCCACCTGGCCAGCATGACAGGTGTTCTGGTCACAGGATTCTAGTGTGACCAAGTCGGAGTTCAGCGTCCATACGTTATCATTATTAAAACTGAGCTCGGATGTTATTGTAGACTGGTTTCTATGACAACATGTCTGCCAATGTAGCACTGTAATAGATGTAAGGCTTTTATTTTGAAGACACAGGACGCATCAGAAAAATAGGAGAGTCTGGAGGAGCTCCAACTAATCATCAGCTCTAGTTAAATGTTGAACAACAGAAGAACCAGGAAGCAGTTCCTTCAGAGAAGATCGGACCTGGACATACCTGGGAGTCTTCTGCTTCACTGGTTTGGACTTCCTGCTTGGAGGAGGCGGAGCCGGGCGAGTTGGTTTCAAGCGATCTGATTGGTTGGGTGAAACTCTAGAGGGTAATCAACGAAAGAACAGCGTCAGTGTTAGAAGAAGAAGGAGAAATCATCATCATTATCATCATCATCATCATCATCATCACAACCTCACCTGGTGGTAACTGGGTCAGAACCAGGATCCTTATCCACTGATGCATCAGAACCAGAGGCAGCAGGGCTACTACCTTTATCCTCCTCCTCATTGGACGACTCTGATTCAGCTTCTTCCTGATTGGTCCAAGTACCCAACACTGTGACATATGGATCTTCTTCTTTGGTGGGCAGAGGGAATGGAGACTGAACTGGAACCATAACCATTGACCAGAATCAGACAGAAATAAGAAAGGAAGGTCAGGTGAACAGAAACGGAACACAGATCTCAGATCAGAACTACTTGGATCAGTAAGACTGGAACCAGTAGAACCCGGAGAAGGAATGATTGAATCAGTAGAACCCGCAGCAGGAAACCAGGGTTTATAAGAGCTTTGATCAGTGGACCAAAGGTTACAACTGAATTCAGATCAGTTTAAGTGGATTTAGAAGGACCTGGATCCAGACAGGTCCTCAAATTCTAGAACAGAGACCAGTACCAGTACCTTCCTCAGCAGTAACTCCAGCGACCTCCATAGATGGAAACTTGACTCCTGTGGTTGGGTCCAAAGATGCTTTAACCAGCTGCGACAAAGCCCCAACATCTGGACATGTTCAGAACAACATGGACAGGCAGGTGTTACCATGGGAAGATGTCTCTCTGTCCTGGGTCAGTCTAAGACCCAGAGGATCTGAGTTTAGGGTCAGGGGTTCTGGTCCTATTTCTGGGTCAGAACAAGACCGTCTGAACTTCATCTCCAGAACTTCAGCCCATGTCATTTAAAAACAGGTGAATGGTCAGACCTTTCTCTGGTTACAGAAGCAGGAAGCAGGTCATCTCCCCACTCCCTGAAACAACCTCCAGCTCTTGCTGGTGAGTTCCACCCAGTTCTACCTTCAGCTGTAATCAGCCACTAGGACCATGAAGAAGCAGCAGCTCAACTCTGAGCTTCATGGATGCTCAAAACTCTGGATTCATCAATCTAGTTTCTAGATTGATGAATCCAATCTAGAACATGGTTGGAACATCTATAGACCATCTACTGTCTAAGGTCTGTCTATGGTAAATTGGTTTGTATCATCAATCTGATTGGCTGGCTTACCTGTGTGACTTTCTCCGTTCATGTTCAGTGGCTCAAGTGAAAGGGGCGGGGCTGAAGGGTTAGGTATGCTGCTAACAAACTCATCCAAGCTGTTGATGTGACTCAGTGAGCTGATGATGGTTTCTAGGCTCGGAGAGTCTGAGCTGGTGGCAGCAGGTGTAGATGGGGCGGGCCTTAGGTTAGCCTCAGCATTAGCAGCCACAGCGCTAGCAGCCTCAGTTAACCCAGGGATAGTTGTGGAGATGCTGTCAGTTAGGCTGTCTATGGGGGGAGGGGCAGAGGGGGCGGAGCCCCTGAAGCTGGTAGCGACTCCAGCCAGAGATGGGATGTTGGCGGCGATGAGGTCCGTGATTCCGTCTAGAGTCGGGAAGTTGTCCTGCGTTGACCCACGAGGTAAGGAGAGAGGGAGAGCATCTTCATCTGGGGAGGGAGACAGTGATGTCATCAGTTACATCAGTTGAGAGGTTGATATTGACATTAACGCCCCCTGGTGGAACGCTCAGGAAATGCAGGACCCACCAGCGAGGACAGAGACTGAGCCGAATCTTAAGTATTTGAGGACCAGGAGGTTCTGGTCCCCACTTGGGCTCGGTCTGAGGTCCGATCACTCAGAACCACACAGTGCAGAACAGACCTTCTGGTTCTGCTTGTAGCTCTGATGTGGTTCTGATGAGATGGGTCTCGGTCTGAACGGATCAAAGTGATTCTGAACCAGAGAGAAACTAATTTAATAATTCAGGACTAGAACCAGTCCCAGAACCAGCTGAACAATCTGGCAACGTTTGTCAGGATGATTCCTGATGGAGCTTCCAGAACAAACGACTTCATGATGATGAACTGGGCCAGAGGTTCTGGAGGATGACACCAGAACGTTCTGGGTCTGCAGGTGGAGGAGACCCAGCTCATGGAGGCCTGGTAAAGTTTTGGACCAGAATTTTCTGGGTCTAGTAACTTCATGATGTCTGATTCCATGTCTGATCAGATTCCCTCTCAGAACAAGCCGAGAGCCAACAGTTCTGCTGCTCAGTCTGGTTCCAGGCCTGGTTCTGGTCCGTTCAGGCTGCAGAGCACCAGGCTCAGCTCAACAGAACAGCGTCTGAGGACAGACTAGTTCATAGAAGGAAGGATCGCTGGAGCCGGCCAGTCAGACCGGTTCTGCTGGTCTATGTCAGCAGCTGCTGGTGAACAATCAATCAGCCTGGGTCTTGTGACGGGCCTCAGCGGCCTGGGTCATGTGACCGGTCTCTCCTCTGAATAACAAACTGAAAGGAGAAGCGAGGCCCACAGATTTTATCTTCAAGAAAGAGAAACAAAGACGGTTATTCAGCTCAGAGAATCTCTTACCAGATCAGAACCAAAACTAAGCAGTTTTCATGTCAGAGCCCAGGTTCGGTTTTGCCATGGGTTCTGGTTCCAGTCCCGGTTTGGAACCCAGATCATTCCTACTAAATCTGCAGATCAAACAGTTTTGCTCCTGGTTTAGGAGGAACCGTGGTCCTTCAGAACTGATCAGGTCGGTCAAAGTGGGTCTGGTTCTGGCAGATGATGACATCACAGCAGAGGACAGGAAAAGCTGCAGATGAAAGATTCTTGCTCCTGAACAGAACCTCCCAGAACCGGACAGATCAGGTCCATCTGTTGACTCGCAGGCAGATGGACCAATCAGATCGCACCTGGAAACTCCTGTTTACATCAAGCTGACTCACCATGACACTCTGATGAGGTCATGATGATGTCTCAGCAGGAGCCAACCTGCTGAGGTCACAGCAATAGTTGTCCACACATCAGACATGGAGGAAACCACAGAGATCCACATTTTAATAAAATTACCCTGAAATCAACAGAAAAGCTGCGGAGATGGGCCAGGTGGGGTCATGCAACCAGGATTACATGCTGCAGGTTGGACAGTTTCATGTTCGACATCAGATGGAGGACTAAAGCGAAGTGTGAACGAAGCGGATCCAGATTGGATCTGTTCATCCAGTTCCTGAAGATTAATCATTTCCTGATTAACCTTCAGGTTCCTGGTCAGGTTCCTGATCTGTTCCTGATCCAGAGGAGCCACAGGGTCTCACCGGACTGACCGGACCCAAAGACCAGCGTTCAGGTCTGTCAGAGCGGCGGGCCAAGAACTGAGACCTGAGGGACATCCGGACACAACTCAGCAGAGCAGGGAGGCTCTGGATCCTCCAAGATGGCTGAAGCACGAACACCAGAAGGTCAAAGGTTATTAGATGCCTGCTAGTTAGAGTAGTGAACCTGTTGGACCTTCAGTGAGACGAGAACCAGAACCAGAGTGTTTACCTGTGCTCTGGTGCTGTCCTCTTGGGAAGCTCAGCTGCAGGTTTTCATGTGCCGGGTCTCTAAAACACAAAGTCTGAGTCAGCCTGAGTTGGCCCGAGTCGGTCCAGTGGATCAGTCGGTACTGGGTGAGCTCACCTGTCCAGGAGGGAGGGGAAGCTGCTGGAGGAGTAGAGCCGAGGTTTTGGAACTGGATGAGAAGGGGGCAGAGCCATCTGCAGAGCAAGAGCACAGAGACCCATCAGAGCTGACCACTGACCTTCCTGAGGTCAAAAGTCGTTCCCAGGTCCTTCCTCAGGAGGAAGACACACCTGGAAGAGCCAGACATTTCCCTGAACCAATAACGCGAAGACATGAGGAGAACCAAGTTGGATCCTGAGTGATCGGATCCATCCCGTCTCCATGGAGACGTTTCCTAACAACATGGAAGTACATCCTGGACCACCATGAAGCTGTTACCGAACTAGAAACTGAACTGAACCTGAAGCTCCTCTACTGGGTCATCTGGTGGTTGGTTGTGATATCACCAGAACCTGGACTCCTGTATGACACATAGGCCTGGACCAGTACCAGCACATATTGTATAGTTCAGGTGGTACCGACCCAGAGACAATGGTCCATTAGAGCCAATCAGCTTCTAACATTTATGGAAAAACTAAATCAATTTCTCTAAACGAAAAAGTTAATCAGCAGATTTCAGTTTAACTCTTGCAAGGACAATGTGTCTCCTTCTGTCAGAATTGCCTGTCAACAGAACTGCTTGCCAACAGAACCCAGAACCTCCCGTCTCCATGTTCTACTAACCCTCAGTTTGGGTTCTGGATCTGTGGTTCACCTGAACAGGTAAACTTTTTCTGAGAAACGGAAGCAGATCTTACCTTGCTGTCGTCTCCTCAGAGGCTCCCAGACACCTGCAGTTCACCTGTTCAATGGTTCACCTGTCTGTCCCCGGACCTGCACTGCTACCCGTGGCTCACCTGTGGACCAGGTGTGTCTGCTCTATTCTTCTCTGCTCTAATAAACTGCTGCAGCTGGTTTTCTGTCTCTGTGAGGACACACTCTGCAGAACTCTCCGGACTGAACCACAACCCCGTCTAACATGCTGGACTTCTGAAGGAGTCCAGAGATGTTTCCAGAACCAAAACCAGACAAAATATGATCCAGAGATCCACAGAGCCTAGGTTCTGATCCAGAGGGGGAGATCAGAACCTGCTAGCTCAGAACCTTCAGAATCAGAACTTTACACAGGACGTTTCACCAGAGCAGCTGATCTGGGTCTGGATTGCCAGTTCCTCTGAGACGGTTTCTCAGAGCGGCCTCACCTGTTCTACCTGTTGGAGGAATGTGGGCGGAGCTTCCTCTAGCTGTGCCAAGTCATGTTGCTGTGTGTGTATGCATGTGTGTGTGTGTTTGTGTGTGTGTGTGTGTGTGCGCGCGCGTGTGTGTGGGTATTTACCGTGTCAAACCTGCATCAGAATCAGAACTCCAGATTCTGGTGTCGGTCCAGGAGTTTCAGAACCTTTAGGCTGTTTGTGGTTCTGACCCGCTGATCTGATCTGCAGAACTCCTTGAGAGCTGATAATAATGATGACGATGGTGATGAAGACTGACCTGTCAGACAGCAGGTTCGAGTTCCACTGAGACCCGATCCAGCTGGTCTGAAAGGTTCTGCTGTACTGGTCCGGTTCTGCGAACTTCAGTTGGCGTCAGAGTGAGACATCCGACCCAGAGAAGATCTGTGGTTCTAGATTTAATCTGTTGACTTTCTGTTAGACCAGGCCCCTGTTAGGCCACGCCCCCATCAGACCACGCCCCTTTATGCCACGCCCCTTATTTACCTGGGTCTCAGTGAAGCGGCACCACCTGCAGGCCCAGGTTTGGGTCATTGTTGTTCTGAATCTGGCCTAAAAGCAGAACCATCTCTCTGGCACCAGAACCGGGACTGTGTTCCTGCTGTTAGGCCAATCGGATCCGGGTCGACTGGTTCTGATCACAGAGGCATCAGATAGAGAGCCTGGCTCTGTCAGATCTAACTGGGTTCATCTGAACCTGGTTCAGAACCTGTGATCAGAACCATCCAGTCGCTCTCCACCAGCAGACGGTGAATGTGAAGCTTTGGAGTCCTCTGGGCTGGATACAGCGACTGTAGACTCTAATGTACGCACAAATGAATAGTTATAGCTTCCTATAACTATTCATTTTATAATATTGCAATGTTGAAAACGATTTATTTGAAAAAGTTTTACTTTATTAGTATTTTATATTTCAGTCTTTTAAATGTCAGAATTCATTTAAATTCTAAATCTGATTTTCTGATCAGTTATTTCAGAAACATTTCCACCAATCTCTTCCTCAGGATTCAGTCACAGAAAAAACATTGAGGCGTTTCTGCCATCTGCTGCCCCCTGCTGGTTCCTTAATGCCAGCACAGTCTGCTTCACTCCAGGACCAAAACAAGGACCAGGACCGTTACCAGGACCCAGAACCAGGACGAGGAACAAAACCAGGACTAGAACCAGTACCAGAACCTCTCATGTAATTCTGGTTCACTTAAGCCTGGGTTTAGAGTCTTTAGTCACTGACATGAACTGAAGTCAGTCTGAAGCTCCCACACTGCTGTGTATGTGTGTGAGAGCGTGTGCGTGTGTGTGCGTGTGTGTGTGTGTGTGTGTGTGTGTGTGTGTGTGTGTGTGTGTGTGTGTGTGTGTGTGAGTGTTCTGGTTTAATTATTCTCGTTAGGACCATTTCTGGTATATTTCTATTCTTATGAAGACCGATGGCATTATGAGGCCCAAAGCCCAGTTCTACTGCACTGACCTGGTGGTTTAGGGAAAATGTCTGGGTTACAGATAAACACGTTTACTGAAATGAATCCTATACAAGGTCCTCATATGGGTAGAGGAAGAAACTGGTGTTTAGACCCGACCCACTTCCTGTCAGAGGAGAGACGGGGCGGGCGAGCGAATTGAAAACAGACCTCCTCTCTCTTTCTCGCTCGCCCAGCTGGATCAGAGTCAGACTGAAGAGGAGCAGTGAGGAAGATCCGCTATAACCGAGGAGTGGAGCTTCATCTGAAGGTTTCTAACTTTTCTTTCTGTAATTTTTGCTGATTCTGCAGTTCTGAGGTTCTGCTGGTCCAGTTGGATGTTCTGTCAGTACGGCTGGAGGTTCTGGGTTTTAAAGTCTGGCAGGAAAAGTCTCTGAGTGGAGTTGTGCTGGTTCTGATCCGATCCCCTCCAGTGGTGCTCTGAAACTTGTTTCAGGTCAGGAAGTTGATCCACAGAGGATCTGGTCCCAGATCAGCAGCTGGCGGTTCTGATCTGGTCATCCAGAACCTCCAGGTTCCTAAAGAACCCGACTGAACTGCCAGAACCAGCAAAACTATTCTGACAGAATGACATCAGGACCCGCTGAAAGGTTCTAAGATGGACGGACAGCTCCAAATACATGGACCGGACCGGGACCGGAGCTGGACCCAGATCTGCGTCTGTACCTGTAACTGGAACTGGACTTGGATCCGGACCCAGAACCAAACCTGGGAAAGGAGGTTCTGAGATTCTGCAACTGGGCCTGGTGAGCTCAGAGACCAAGATGGAAGCTGCTGGCGTTGTGACGTCATGAGCATCTGCTGCTGACCCCAGACAGTCACATGACCTCATCATGACATCATCGTGACATCATCATGACCTCAGCTCACTTTCCCGTGTCCTGAGGTGTGACAGCTGCTGGTTCTTTTTCTGATTCTGCTCACTCTTTCTTTCTCTATCTGCAGGTCAGAGGTCATCAGTCTAAACCAATCAGGGGCCAGACAACAGGTCACATGGGGCACTGACAGCCAGGTGAGAGTGACATCACAACTGCTCTGTGACTGGCTGCTGCAGGTTACCTGGACAGAAGTTACCTGAGGACGAGGACATAGCAGCTGCTCTCTCTCTCCTCGCTGCAGCCACAGGAAATACCTTCTTGTTTATTTTCTTCTTCTGTGGTCGAGACACATTCTTTCCTCAGCCAGGGCCAGCTGTGATTGGCTGAGCCCCCAGCAGGACGAGCTCTGATTGGACGGCTGCCCTCCGGCACAGTGAGGGATTTGTTCCCGTCTGTCTGAAGGAGCTCAACTGCTTTAACAGACGCTGCCTCCAAGAAAACCCGCCAGAACCAGAATCTGGGTCAGAACCAGGCCTTTCCCTGTGGTTCTGTTCAGCAAACTGTCTGAACAGAACCACAGGGATGGAACTGTTCTGGACCCAGTCCCGGTCCAGCAGACGAGTCAGAGGAGCAGATGAGTTCAACTCATAAAACTGAATCAGAACCTGATAGACTCGTTAAGAGGCTCGTTAACGACCTGGCAGATGAGTCTGAACCTGGGTCTGATATAAACACTCAGATCAGTCGGGATGACCAGATTAATCTGGATTAGAGGATCCTGCTAGGCAGATCAGAGTTGGTCAGCTGATTGATGGAATCTGATCAGTTTCAGGTTTTCAGGCTGAAGTCGGAGGCGTCTGAAAGTTTCATCTCCAGGCCTCGGCTTCTAACAGACTTTTATTGTGAAATGTCCATCAGGACCAGCAGCCATGACGGCATCCATCAGAGCCACAACAGGAAGTCTGAACCTCCTGCACTTCCTGCTGGGTGAGTTTAAGAAGCTTCTCCCAGGTGAGGCCTTCTATCTGTTCTAAGGAACTGGACCAGGTTTCTACGGTCGGTTCTGTAGAACCCTCTACCGGATGTCTGGCTTCTCTGTCACATCATTGTGGTTCTGACCAACCGGAGCTTCCTGTCCGTCTGTCCAGGTGTGTTCCTGAGCCATCCAGAAGGTGGCGTGGCCCTGGAGCTGCTACCTTCCTCCACAGAAGTTCTCCTTCATTCACAGTCCAACTTCTCCGTGGTGAGCTTCACCTGCCTGTCTCTAGGCAGATCCAGCTGAGTGTCTCTAATGTGCCGCCTGACTTTCTGTCCAAAGGTGTGTTCAGGGTGGAGTGAGGTGAAGTGGCACTTGCCTCAGGACACTGACGGAGGTCCAGAGGTTCTGGTACAGGTCGACGGCTCCAGCCGCATCCTGCAGCTCCTTGGCGCCACCTGGAGGAGCTCCGGCAGGTACACCTGCGAGGAGCCGTCCGCCGATCAGAGCCGCGCAGTGGACGTCTTTGTACCTGGACAAGGTAACGGTCCTCAACAGGTGCATGAGCAGGAAACCTGGTGGGGTTTCAGAATGTCTGTAGGGACCAGAACCACCCTGATCCAGTCAGAACCACTCTGATTGGACCTGCAGGCTTCTGTTTTACACCTCATCATGATGCTGTGAAGAACCAGTGGAACCAGTGGCTTAAAGCACTGGTGAGTCCAGAGAACCCAGAAGACCAGTCAGAGAACTGGAGGTCTTCTGAGTCCAGCAGAATTTTAGCAGATCCATCGGGTTAGTGGGAGGTCCGCCGGGTCAGAGGGGGATCTATTAAGCCCTGATGAAGCACATTGTTGCAGCTCTCTGATGTTCTGGAGAAGTCTTGGTGGACACAGCAGCTCATCTGTGAACCGATGTTGAGAGAGGAACAGAATCCTCTCACCCTTCAACCGGCTGCTTCATCTGGACCCTCTTGACCTTATAGCCCTTGGGTTCCTCAGACTGACTCGTAGTGCAGCTTGGACTGAACCTCACCAATAGTGCAGGAGCTACAGCTGGTGGACCCCCAGGCTACCTGATAAAATATGTGCACCTTCCAGAAGCTTCTCCAAACCCAAAGTTTATTCAGATTTTCTCCTTCTCTGGCCATCTTCTCTCTCTGTGAGAGAAGTTTCTCCATCCAGCTGTGAGGTTCTGTTGGATCATTTGGACCAAATGTTCAGTCCATTTGTTGGTTTCCTTCCTCAGGTCCAGAGCAGTGGTTCGTCCCACAGAGTTCCTCCCAGGTGTACAAGCACTCAGAGGAAGGTACCATTCCCTGCGTGGTGTCCGACCCAAAGCTCAACGTCTCTCTGTTCGAACGACCCGGCAGAACTGCAGTGGGCGGGGTCAGATACGTGCCGGCTCTGGGCTTTACGGGACACCTCAATGATGCAGGACATGTCTGTGTGGCGACAGACGGAGACCAGGAGAAGGAGTCCCAGGTCTTCTATGTCTTCACCGTCCTCGGTAAGGACACTTTTACTGACCCAAAGCATTTTACTGACCCTAACCCTAACCCCTGACCCACCTGTAGTGACCAGCTGTCTCTGTCTCCGGTCTGTCCTCAGAACCGAAGCAGATGGAGATGGAGCTGTCAGTGTCCAGCCAGGTCCTGAAGCAGGGGGAAGTCCTGACCATGAACTGCTCCGTCAGAGACGTGGACATGGCCTTTTTCACATGGACCTTCCCCCGCAGACAGGTAGCCATGGCAACAGTACTGAGTCAATAGCAGCAGAATGACTCTTGAAGACTATCCTTTCTTTCTGCTTTCTGAATCTGGTGTGTAAAGGTAGGAGTTGATTAATTGAGTCACGACTTGGACTCGGCTGTAGGCAACCTGGTTATCTGGCAGGTGGAACAGAGCCGAGGACTCAGGGAATCTGAGTCACAGCATTTCTGTCATGACAGAGGTTCTGGGTGTATGGGGGGTCTGACCCCTGACCCTGACATGCATCTCAGTACACTAGAGTACGTGGAAACCTTCAGAGTTAAAACATAGATGAAAACCAGAGCACCATGTTTTTATTTTTGCCTTTTATCTGAACGGTGATGTTCAGTAACCAACTGAATGGTTTCTCTACAGGAAGTAGAACCTCTGACAGACATCCTGTCCAATGAAATTCGCTCGTTCATTAACATCTCCTCGGCAACAGAGTCTGACTCAGGTATGTGTTTCAGCAGGTCTATCAGATCTTACACGCCACTGCAGTAAGACTCTTGACACCAACAGGTTGTTATGGCAACTGATGATGTTGCTTTAGTTGACAGCTTGTTACCATGGTGACTGTTTCCTGCAGGTGTTTATGTGTGCAAAGCTCAGGACTCGCAGTTCAGATGGACCGTGAGGAAAAACATCACAATAACTGTTCTGGGTCAGTAGCACGCACACACACACACACGCACGCACGCGCGCCCACACGCACACACACACACACACACACACACACACACACACACACACACACACACACACACACACACACACACAGTCATGTTTTCATCACTTGTGGGGACTTCACATTGACTTCCATTAATTTCTACAGCCTAACCCTTACCTTAACCTTTACCCTACACCTAAACATCACAGACCTAACCACTAACCCAAAAACAACAATTTCCCTCATGGGGATCAAGAAAATGTCCCCACAAGGAGCAATGGTCCCCATAACCCCACAATGAAGACAGAAATAGGTTCCCATAAGGATATAAAAACCTGGTTCACACACACACACAGACACATGAACAGGTACAGGTAACTCCTCCCTCTCTGCAGACAAAGGCTATGTCTACCTGTGGCCCTCAGGTGAGACCAACATCTCGTCTGTCGTCCACCACACCGTGGAGCTGAAGGTAGTGGGTGATGCCCTCCCTACCCCCACCTTCACCTGGTCCAGGCTAAACCAGACTATCGCCATGGAAACCAGCTCCATCAACACCACTCACCTGACCAGCAGCAGGTATGTGCAAAGATTCGTTCATCAGTTTAGTGCAGTGAGAGGTGGAGGTCCACACCTTCAGCTCATCCGGGTCTGTAACCTGACCTGGCGCTGAGTGGAGAGGAACTGGAAACCTTCTGGCAGGTTGAGGTCAGGAACCACAGAGTTTAAAGTTCAGGGTCCTCACATCAACATCTGGTGGGAACAGCTCTGTGGTGACAAAGTTCTCCTTCTCAGGTAGAATCCAGCTGAACTGTCCACTGTTCTCAGCTGGGACAGTCACTGAGTCCTTCCTTCATCAGATGGTGTTGGTCCTCCCTTAGACTCTAAAACATTTGATCCAGTTGGTTGGTTGGCTGGTTGGTGGAATGATTGGTTGATTCCAGGTATGTGAGCACCCTGACGCTCCATCAGGTGCAGTTGGACCAGACAGGAACTTACACTGCAACTGCATCCAATGAGGACAGCAGAGAGGAGGTCATGTTCTACCTACAGGTCACAGGTGAGAGAGATGTGCTGACTGGTCACCTGGGGGGTATTTACCCATCTGTGAGTTCACCTGCCAGTGTGTTCTTGTCCAGCTCCTCCAAGGATTTTGTCTCTGTCAGAAGTTGATAAGAAAGACATCCTGTGTGTCAGTGAGGGAGTCCCAACTCCTTCTGTTACCTGGTACACCTGTCCACGTTCGATCAGGTAGATACCCATACACACAGATGAAATGACGACCATGTTTCCATGGTAACCTTTTGATTTTTTTCCTGGTGCAGGTGCAGTAATCTGAGTGACGGTTGGAGGAGCCAGATAGGGGCCTTGGAACAGGACGTCACCACAGTGATAGAAGGAGACGGAACCCTGGTAACCATCATCATCACAATGTGGGAGGGGCTGACTGACCAATGGCTAACCACCCATGTGTGTCACCTGTTCAGGTAAAAAGTGTGTTGACTCTGAAAACTCTGGACTCTGTGTCGGCTGTTCGCTGCGAAGCTACGAACGCAGCAGGAGAACGAGCGCGAGACCTGCGAGTCCTTCGCACCTGTAAGTACTGCTGGAGTACTGGAGTACATCTGTAGTTCAGGGTGAATCCTCCAACCTGAACCACGCTGCAGGATGATCCAGGCCGAATCCTCTGTGGTGTTGAGGATCCATCAGCTGCTGAACCTCAGAAGGTCGATCCTGAAACTGAGCTGAAAAGCAGCTGGTCAGACATGGGAAGGTACCTAAGCAGGAGGTTCAGGTGTCCTGAAGGTGTATTAGACCAGATAAGGGATGTTTAGTTGAGGTTTGAGAAGCCTTGGAGAAGACACTGATATTCCCGTTGAGGCTCCATGTAAGACAATGTCCTTCATCTTCCAGCCCTTCTGTCCCAGGTGGTTGTCTTGGTGGCGGTTCTGGTTCTGGTCATCATAGGTGTGATCTTCTTCATCATCCTCATTGCTCTCTGGAGAAACGTCAGTAAGATCATCAAGTTGAGTATTTACCAAACCTCTGCTATGGCCCAAAGGATCTGGAGTCTGGTCTCTTCATGTCTGCAGAAGCCTCACTATGAAGCTCGCTGGAAGCTGATGGAGTCTGGAGGTTCTGACGGACAGCCGTGTTCCTACGTGGACCCTGAAGACCTGCCCTACAGCTCCGCCTGGGAGATCCCCAGAGACCAGGTGGCACTTGGTACATAGCACCAGCACCTGCAGGCTCTGCCTGGCAGAAACTCTGCATTCAGTTCACTCACAAATGCCCTGTCAGGTCAGACTAGTGTCTGTCTGTCTGCAGGTCAAGTCCTGGGTTCTGGTCCGTTTGGACGGGTTGTAGAGGCAACAGTTTCTGGTCTGACTGGCTCTGACACGCCAACAAAAGCTGCAGTGAAGATCATGAAGTGTAAGGTCCTCCCCCTCTGAGTGTCTGAGTCAAAGCTGCGTCTCAACCTGTGGTTGTGGTTTTGCAGCCAAGAGGGATGCGGCCCAGTCTCTGATGTCCGAGTTAAAGGTTCTGGGTTACCTGGGTCCTCATCTGAACGTCGTCAACCTGCTTGGAGCCTGCACCAGCCCAGGTACACACTGCACACCTCAGGAAATCCACTTCTGGTTTTGCATTCTTCTCTGATCCAGATTAAACTGAAAACAGCTAATCCAGATGTAATCCAGAATAAAGATGTTACAGGAAAAATGGGCCCAAATCCCGGAGTGAAACTGGATTATATGCAAAAATTTCCATTCCAACGCAGCCGTGTGATTAGTTAGGAAAAGTAAGATAATTTTATTTATATAGCACATTTTCAGCAATAAGGCAATTCAAAGTGCTTTACATGAATTAGAGAAAAATATGAACAAAATAACTAAAGAAAAACAAAAGTATAAAAAGTTTGCAAAAAGGTAAAAGTATAGAGCTACATATTGGTTCCCCATGTTTAATAAGAATAAGAATTTATAAACCAGTCGGGTTTTCTGTGGATTCTTGGTCTGATAAAACTAAGTGTTGGTTCTCCATGCTTGAGTCTATAAAGTAGATGGTCGTGAATGTGGATCTAAGATATTGAGTCGTTTCTCTGGGTTATAATTTTGTTCTAATTCCTGCTCTGGGTTGAGTGAAATCCTCTGGATCTTTTTGTTCTAATAGGTTTTATTCCTATTCTTGGTTGAGTGTCTAAAGTAATAAATACTCCACAGTTCATAAAGCATTTAAGATAGATGCTTCTGTTCTGGGTTGCTAGGTAAGTTTAAGTACTCCATAATTTATAAAATGGGAGTTTCTTTGGATGAAGCTGAAAAAAAGATAAAGAAGAGATGAACTCTGTAATCGTCTCATCAGCCTGGGAGGAAAGAAACCAGAGATTATACTGGAATTAACCTGGAGTGGGCCGAGCCTGAAACCCAGATCCTGATTCACCATCAGAACCTGAAAACCAGATCCTGGTTCACCATCAGAGCCTGAAACCCAGATCCTGGTTCACCATCAGAACCGCTTCTCAGCCAGATGTTCTGCCGGGTCTACCTGGTTCTGTCCAGGTGTGCTCAGACCTTATCCAGAGTTTGTCCGTCAGAATAAAGTCCGGTTCTGTGTTCCAGGTCCAGTTTACCTGATCACTGAGTTCTGTCGTCATGGTAACCTGCTGAACTGCCTGCAGAGGAACAAAGACACATTTGGACAGGTGGACATGCCCAGCAGGAGGTGAGCCAACCGTCTGACCTCTGACCTCTCTCTCCCAGTGATTGCTCAGTGTCTCTCACCCACAGTAACAGCGACGGCGGCTACATGGACATGAACCAAGACGGGCGGGGACGTTATGTCCCTCTGAAAGAGCTGAGAGACACTGAACAGGGGATAGGCCACGCCCCCACAGGTGATGTCATGTGATCAGATAACGGGAATAAATGAACTGATGATCACCACTGCTGTTCTCTTTCAGACCACCAGAAGGCGCCATCGCTCCTCCTTAGCGACTCTCCCGTCCTCACCCTGGAAGACCTGTTCAGTTTCTCCTTCCAGATCGCTCAGGCCATGGATTTCCTGTCCTCCAGGAAGGTACGACCGCCGCCATGTTGCTTTCTGCAGCCAGACTGTCCTCCATCCTGCTTGATCAACCCATCTGCTCAGTTTGACTTGGCTGAATTTGTCTTTTTAATGTCACACCAACTGGACGAAGCATCTCCAGATCAAAAACAAGGTTTAAAAGAATCTGTTCAGCTTTGAATGAAAACCAGAGAAGATCAGCTGGAGTCCTTAACAATGATGGATGTTTGCTACAGTCTGACCAACCACAACATAACCCAGGGATTTATTCCAGGATAGTCTGTAACTCTAACCCTGATCCTGATAGACCTCCTGACTTTCTCCAGACACGTTTCAGCAAAGTCTTTACGTTTGGACCAACATTGTTCTGGACCAACAGGAAGTGTTCTGTTCAAGAACTGGGATGAAACGGTTTGGAGAAGCAGCAAAGACCCTCCAGAGTCCCACCTGGGACATCTGGGCCCAGATGTCTCTAGAATGGTTTTACCGCCTGGTTCACATGTGTCTCTAGAACCATTTTACCACCTGACATGTTGTCCACATGTTGTGTGTCCCTCAGTGTGTCCACAGAGACCTGGCAGCCAGGAACGTCCTGGTCTGTGAGGGGAAGCTGCTGAAGATCTGTGATTTTGGTTTGGCCAGAGACCTTCAGAAGGACGAAGATTACATCATCAGGAGAAACGTCAGTCCCACACAAGACATTGGTCCCTGATTGATGACATTATCAACCAGGTAGCTCAGGTGTCCTGTGCCTGTTTGGTTTCAGAGCTTCCTGCCGCTGAGGTGGATGTCTCCAGAGAGCATCTTCCAGAACATCTACAGCTCTGAGAGCGATGTGTGGTCCTACGGAGTCCTGCTGTGGGAAATCTTCTCTCTGGGTAACTCAGACTGACCAGTATACAGACCCCAGTATAACCAGTGTAACCAGTTTACATGAGGTGGTGTATTGTGTGGCAGGCTGTACCCCGTATGCTGACCTCCTTACAACCCGACAGTTTAGTTCTGCTCTGAAGAGAGGACACAGAATGGACCGACCAGAACACGCTACATCTGACATGTACGACAACACGTCTTAGCACTCATCAACACTCATCAACACGCATCAATAAGCCTCAACACACATCAATAAGCCTCAACACACATCAATAAGCCTCAACACACATCAATAAGCCTCAACACACATCAATAAGCCTCAACACACATCAATAAGTCTCAACACGTCTTCTGGTTCCAGGTATGCTGTGATGAAGCAGTGCTGGGATGAAGATCCTCTCTCCAGACCATCTTTCTCATCATTGGTTGTTGCCGTGGGCAACAGGTTGCCAGCTGACTACCGACAGGTGAGCTGACGTGGATAAGCAGTCTGAGTCAGGTGTCAGGTCGTCACTCCTCTGTGTGTTGGGTCCTCAGCGGTACGCCCAGCTAACTGAAGACTTCCTGAGAGGAGAGGGCCCGGCCGTCCTCCAGTCCAGACGCAGCTTGTCCCGGACGACCGAGACGGAGACAGGGACGGACGTCCAGGAGGACAGAAACTCCTCCCACTGCACCGCACACTTCCAGGAAGCTGAACTCAGCATTCATTTCACAGGAAGTCCTTCCTCTGACGTGAAGGAGCGCCTGCTGGAGGCGGAACCAGAGGACTCAGGCCCCTCCCATAATACTTACATCATGCCTGTTGTCACCATGGAAACCAGCAGCAGCACTGCGCTGGACGCAGTCAGGTACGTGTGAAGGGTCTTTCTGTAAATCCGGCGTTCTGGCCCAGCTAGCAGGAAGTGATGTCAGAGGTATGTCTGCTGCCATCTTGGTTCTGGAGAGACTTTTTTTTTTACTTCAGTAGAACCTGGCAGAGCTGGTTCTGGTTCTTGATCCAGATGGCCTTTTTCATCCATGCTTTTATTGTGAAACTCCTGCAAGAAGCTGTAGAGCATGTCACATGTCGTCTCAGTGGCGTTTCCTTGGCGATGACTGTCTTTTTTTTTTTTCCTTCAGCCCTCTGCTGTCAGACCCGGCTGCCATCTTGGAGTCACAGGAAGTGACATCACCACCAGAAGCTCCTGCTGAGGTAGAGGAGGAGAGCTGCCTGTGAAGGTGTTACTTCCTGCATTGGCCCCTCCCCGATGCAGCAAGACCAATCAGAGACAGCGGAGCCTCCATGTTTCCTGCTAATACAAAGAGAGAAGCAGCTCTGGCTCCGATTTATCCGCAGTCATACCCGCCGTGTAGCTCTACTCAGATTACCTGCTCCTGACCTGGTCCTGACCCAGGTCAGAACCGGGTCAGGACTAAATGCTTCAATAAAAATATATCCAACAGCTTCTCAGTCTCATTCAGCAGATGTGATCCACCTTCTGAAGGTGGGGTCGCGGGGTCATGCTGCTGCTAGTTTTCGGTAGCATGTCTGCTTCCTTCAGGTGAGTTCAGGAGTTCTTGAAGGCAAATCTTTATCAGTTTCTGGTTTTCAAAACTAAATGAAGATTAAAATGTGAAGTATTTATTTAGCACCAGAGTCTTTAGCAGTTCATGTTAAATGATGGAAAGCTGTTAGCATAAACCAGTTAGCTCGCTAACATCAGGCTAGCTTTGACATTGACCCTTTAACGCAGAACCGTCTGAAGAATCTGGTGAAGATTAAAGCCAATTTCACCCTCATCATCTCTAAACTCCTCTGATTGAAGAGCTCATTTCAGACCTGCACTAGATTATTCCACAGCAACAGCACAATAATCTAGTTTCTAATCTAGATTAAACTGCTGCGGGTTTTGTGTAATCAGGTGGAATGTCCCTTTAGCTGAATCAGAACCAGGTTCAAGTTTTTCTGTGTTTATGGGTTTCTGTCTGCAGCTGCTTCTGGTTTCTAATCAGATCAGGTGCCAACACCACAAACTGGGTTGCCAGTTTCACTTTAGCTGTGTTCTGGTTCTGGTTCAGCCTAAAGATTAACATTTAGTTTTTATTAAAATACTAAAATGACCTCCAAGGATAACACACTGGGTTGTGTTGAATGTGATGAGTTATAATCTGCTGGTAGTCTCATTAGAATCTACTTAAGATTCAGGAAATAAAGGAAACTATTTTTATTCTGCCAGTTATTGTAGGATAAATAACATTTATGTTCCTCAAACCTGCGATGGACTGGCCAAAAGGTCCAGGGTGACCCTGCCTCTCGTCCAAAATGTCTCGTTGGAGATTGGCACCAGCACCCCTGCAGACCCCAACAGAGACAAAGGTGTAAGAAAATGGATGGATGTTCCTCAAACTAAAATGGTGATGGTTGTAACACTTTATTCAAAGGGGTGAGCACTGTGCATAAGACACGACACTGTCATAAATAACATGATGAAGTCTTCATGAATGTTTACAACTGTTGTCATAAGGTGTCATTTGGTAAATAACACGTTTAATGTAAAGTTGCTCTAAAAGTTGCATTAAAAATGTTATTTACAAAACGACACTAAATGACCATTGTCATAAACATTCATAAACACTCCGTGTTCATGAATGTCACGTCAGTCTTATGCACACCCCTTCAAATAAAGTGTTGCCATAGTTGTTTTCTGAAAGCAGCGCATCATCGTCATCGTCGTTTCTGTGTTGCGTATTTCTGAGGTGTGTTTTAGAAACAGCTGCAGTTTGGTCCTGAAGCTCAGCTCAGCTCATCTTGAGGTTGTGGATCTGGTTCTGCTAACGCTGCAGCGACATGGAGGTGGATTACTGTACAGCAATAACGCGAACGTTTCTTCCTGACGGCAAAAGGTCTGCACTCACATGGACAATCTGGAGGTGTGCGCTGTTGCAGCCGGCCTAGGCTGCGTCCAGCTACTGGCAGTTTCTACTGTCTGCCAGATTCTACTACTCGATAAAACCACGGAAAACACACACACGGTCAGGATAACTTATCTTCAGCTCAACAAAATCTTTGGTTTTTGGAGCAAAACGGACAGAAATGATAAAAACAGCACTTGTATAATTATTTATTGTAGTATAATGAAACATATTTGGTGCTTGCCATAGCAATGCATGGAAGTTGTTTTTCCGTCAATAGAATGTAGCTTTATTTATTCGTTCATTTATTTTTTTCAAATGAATCAAAGCGTGCAGCTCGATCTCGACATCCGGGCTATTACTTTTTTTGGGGTTTCGAGTAAAAATGGCGACATAATTAGCGAAAAACGAGCAAAATTTCCAACTGCTGAAATTTAGAGTGTGTTTTAGGGTGGACCTCTGACTTTTTAACTCTCTCTCACGCCCACAACTATCGCTCTATTGGTAAAGTCGGTCATGACATCGCACAGAATGCCTGCTCCCGTAAAATGTTTGCAAAATTTCTCTAAAGTTTTACGGTTTTCTGTCAAGATTCTTCAGAGCGAACTGGTGTCACAAGGAAAACTCAGGATCTCAGCCATTCATTTTCATCCATTTATCAAAAATTTCAGAGCTCAGCGCACACCATCTCTCTCTCTCATCCGTGTTGGTGTAACACAAATATGAATCGCGGTACTATTGAAAAATAAATATTAATTTCATTATTATGCAAGAAGTATTCCCTGTAATATCAATTCTATGAGTGAGGTTTTGAGATAAACTTCTTTTCCTTTGCAACTTCATGAATGTTAAGAAATATTTTGAGAAGTGAAAGAAATCTATTACATCTTATAACAAAATTCAGTCTTCCAGCAGGGATGTAGAGTTGAATTATGATATTAACGATTTAATCCTCTGGCTAAGTTTTTATCCACAAATACTGATTTCTAAAAATCACCTCCATCAACATCACAAAAGCCCAATTTTTATACCAATATGTTAATATCCTAAATTAAGATTTTAATTTTCTCTTGCATTCATTACATTTTGTTTTACTTTCCTCAGTTGGCTATTCTTTTTATTTCTTCTTTTTCTGCTCAGTTTATCATATCTCTTTTTTATTACTAATAATGTGCCTTACTATTTTTTTAAGAATGAATTTTCTATAAAGATGGGGTGGGGGGAAACAAAACATTACCATAATTTCGCCTTTTGACTCCAAAAGTCACATGCAGCAATTAATTGTGGGTAATACATTTCACCAAAGTTCATGAAGGTGGGTTTGGTGTAAGGGTGAAAATAGGACCCAAAATGAGCGGAGCCAAAGCAGGAAGTGGAGAATTTGGGACACGGACCGGACTTTCCTCCTTGATGCTGGATCTGACCCTGTTGCCCCGCCCCTTCCTGTCTTTCCTGAGTTCATCATTCTCATAATGTTTACAATCATCTCAGATTCATAGAGACATGAGAATCATATTCAGATTTCATCACTCTTCAATATAATAAATTATAAAGAAAAACAAGAATCAGGATTATTTTAACTATTTGTAATTCAAATCATTATTTATTTATTTATTTCAGTTTTGGGCTGATCAGGTCCTCAGAGCAGCAAAATGATTTTAACTAATTCATATCGAATAACCAGATAATTCAGCCATGACCTCTCAACGTATCTGGACTCTAGTCACTCCAGGTCGTCACAGATGAACTTCTGTGACGACCTGGACTGGACATGAACTGGTCGGTTTCTCAAAGTTAAAACATCACAAACGTTATGAGCTTTGAGAACTGTATGATGAGATGATTGAAGAATCAGATCATGTGACCAGAAGAGGAGGAAGAACAGGAGGAGAAGGAGGAGGAGGAAGAGGAGTAGGAGGTGAGTTTGTTTCAAGAGGAAGTTTCTCCTTCAGCCAGATTCACTCTGGCTTCAGCCTGAGAGAGAGAAAGAGAGAGAGAGATGAGGCTCCATTCAGTGCTGCTGTTGATCACCCTCGGTGGCTGCGCTGCTGCAGGTCAGATAATATTTATTTACTCATTAATTACCCATTTATTACTCTCTGATGCACATTAATTACCCAAAATGGTTCCTGAGTTTATTAACAGCAGAACAGGTTCATTAATAATCTGATTATTTATGTCAGATTACTAAACCAAACACATCTGCTGTTTTCTACAGTTTTAAAATAGCTGCTTATGATAATTAAGCATTAATATGATTGAGCTGTTAATAAATACCATACCATACCAAGTTTATTTATAAAGCACTTTAAAACAACCACAGCTGATACAAAGTGCTGTACATTAAAACACAACATAACAATTAAAAAAATAAAAACTCTTACAGTTTAAAAACAAACAAACAAACATGCAATTTAAAACTGGATCCCGCTGGAGTTGAAAGTCAAGTAAAATAGATGGGTTTTAAGACGAACTTTAAAAGTGGACATTGAAGGGGCCTCTCTAACGTGCAAAGGCAAGTCATTCCATAACTTAGGACCCATAACAGAGGAAGCCCTGTCCCCTCTGAGCTTCCTTCTTGTTCTCGGTACCTCCAAGAGCAGCTGATCTGCGGACCTGAGAGACCGATAAGGTATGCATGGGTGAAGAAGCTCAGAGAGGTCAGTCGGGGCAAGATTATGCAGTGATTTAAAAACAAACATAAGAATTTTAAAATTAATCCTAAAATATACAGGCAGCCAGTGAACTGAGGCCAGGACAGGGGTCATTTGCTCTCTCTTTTGAGTTCCTGTCAAAAGTCGTGCAGCACATTCTGAACCAGCTGCAGATGTGAGAGCAGCGACTGACTGACTCCCAGATAAAGTGAGTTACAGTAATCCAGTCGAGTCGAAATAAAAGCGTGGATCACTGTTTCAAAATGCTGCCTGGAAAGAAAAGATTTCAGTGATGCCAATCGCCTTAAATGATAAAAACTGGACTTAACCACGGCTCTGATTTGGCTGTCCAATTTGAAATCACTGTCCACCTTAAAACCAAGATCTGTAATAACAGGTTTAAAATAAACCTCCAAGGGTCCCAGGTCAACAGAGGAGGACTCACAGGAGCCACTGGGTCCAAACACCATCACCTCTGTTTTCCTTTCATTAAAATTTAAAAAGTTCAAGGCCAACCAAGCTTTAATATCACCTAGACATGCCAGAAGATGTTTGATGGAATGGACATCCTTCTGGTTCAGGGGCAAATAAATCTGGCAATCATCAGCATAACAATGAAATGAAATCCTATGTTTCCTGAGGATACTGACCTTTTGTTACGTGTCGGTTTCATACCTAAGTTGAATTAATGTGGAAATGAAACCAGGCAGATTCATGGGGTTCACTTACTTTCTAAATTAATAAAAACAACAAACTGATGATTTCATGGGAAAATGTTTTTTTCATTTTCTTCATAAAATAGATCTGATAATAAACAGAATCTGTTCAAAGTAATAGTTTAATTTCATGTTTCCTATAAACTCAGCTGATCATATTTCATGTTAACAAACAATAATTATCTGTTTATTGCTGTATAATTAGTGTTTACATTAAAGATAAATAACTAATGAACCCTTAGGTCACCATAAAATAACCTGCTGATTATTGATTAATGATCTGATGATTATTGATGGAAGATCTGATGATTATTCAGCCGCTGCGCTTACAGATTTGTTTTACACAATAAAAGTGAAATAAAAATAATCCAGAAACATAAAAACTGGCTAATTAAATATTAATATTTATGGATCTGAAATGTTTTCCTCTTTTAAACTGTCTTCAACTGATTCTCACCTGAAGAAGCTTCTCAGAACTGTTTGGGCTGGGCTCGGAACCAGAACCAGACCACTAACGAGCTCGTTACAGAGTGAACCAATCAGGAGCTGATTCTGACTGACCCAGTAAGGCCGGAACATGAAGCTGGTTCCGATGATAATCAGTTTATTCTGACAGCAGCAGATCATGATGGTCTGGATCTGGCTCCGGTCCAGTTTTTGGTCTGGATCTGGCCTAATTCTGGTTCTGGTGAAGCGACTCGGTCGAAATATTCCTCTGATGTTTATTAAGCAGTAAGCGGCCGCAGGTCACATGACCCAAGAGGAAGTCAAACCTGAAACAATTGCAGGTTCTAGTTCTGATTCTGCAGGTTTCATTCCTGCAAGGCCCCAGATGGCCGTTCAGACAGCAGACCACAAGCAGGTTACCATGGTGACGACACCTTTGGGATGATTACAATAAATGGTTCAGCTTTTGGCAACAGAAACATTAAAAATAAGATTTTAAAGCAGAAAATGTGAAAAATGCTTTTATATAATTTATTTTTCCAGGTTTATTAATTCGTCTCCATGTTGTTACAGTTTATGAGATCTGATTTGAAGGAGATCTGAAAACAGATCTCCTTCAAATCAACAGCAACAACAACAACAACAACAACAATAATAATAATAATCATATATTATTATTATTTTTGTTATTGTTATTGTAACAAAAATAATAATAGCAAAAGAAGCTTATTATCATTGATAGTAATAATAATGATTACTTTTGTTGTTGTTATTATATCAATAATAATAACAATAGAGGTTTAGTATTATTGATAGTAATACAAATAATATTATTATTATTATTATTATTATTATTATTATTATTATTATTATTATTATTATTATTATTATTATTATTATTATTATATTACAATTCAGTTTGGACTTATAAAAAGTCCAAACTGAAGTTTTGATCATTTGTGACATAATAATGTGTTTCCTGTTTTGATCTGAACGGTTTCAAGTTTCCGATCGATTGCTAAACGTTTCTACGTTGAAGGGAAACTAGCATACAGCTCAGCACACAGAGACACGTGTGCTTGACAGCTTAGAGCTGCCAATCACTGTTGTGCACACGCTGCTCACTCACTCCCCAGTTGCTCTCTGCTACGCTAGCAGAGCCTGTAGTGAATGCTAAGACTAGTTAGCATAGGCACCATTGAGAGCAGTCACTGGTGGCTATGCTATCCCGCTACTATGCTAACTTTCATTACAGTTTTCCTCACAGTAAGTTCTTTCTCTGTCATCAGCATATTTAGCAGCGAGTACATGATGCTGATTGACAGCGCTAAGCCCCGCCTCCTGCCTATGATTGGTTGTTTTTGGTGTGTTTCGGTAGCATCTCCTCAGGGAGGATCCACTCTGATTATCTGAATCATAACAAACATGGAGACAGATCAATAAATCTGTAGAAATTTCTGATCATAAAGTTCCTCTGACATTTCACACATTAAACCTCAAAAAGCAGCTGGAGGTCTTCTGGTTCTTGTTCTGGTTCTACTCAGACAGCTGAGTCCTGACTGAAGGTGACCTGCTGCCATGGAGATGTCTGAGTTATTTTATACCCTGATTATTTATGACGGGATGTAAACATGAAACTGAACAGAACCACCGGGTTTACTGTCTGACTGGATCCCAGCTCACCACTTCTGGTTCTGATTCAGAAGAACACCTGTCAGGTCCAGAACCACCAGAACCACTGACAGGATCTGCTGCAGAACCGGACCTCTGACATCCAGGAGAACCGGACCAAGACAGAATCGGATCCCTGAAGAAGAACTGGACCAATCCACTCCACGTTCTTGACCCGGTAATCAGCCTGAAGGCACTCCTTGGTACCGTTGGTACCGACCCATCACCAGAGGTTCTAGAACCGACCCTTTCAACCCCCACTCCTCCTCAGTTGGACCTATAAATACCAGAAAGTAGGGTGTAAACACGTCAGGGTGGTAACCGGTTCCTCCAACGCGCCGCAGAGTTCAGACCAAAGAAGAAGTCAGAGGAGGAAGTGGGAGAAACCTGGGGAGGGTCCAGTATGTGTGTGTGTGTGTGCGTGTGTGTGCGTGTGCGTGTGTGTGTGTGTGTGTGTGCGGTCTGTGGTCGAATGTGTTTCCTGGCTCTATGAGGTTTCTTCACTTCTCCCTCCGATCTGAAACCGACTGCAGAACTTTCTCCAAAAACAGAAGTGGGACAACAGGACCTGCAGGAGCTCAGGGCCACTCCCGACCCCTGGGCCTGAACCGGGTCAGGAACCTGGTGCCAGAGCCGGTGTTCTGGTTCTGGAGCCAGAACCTGATCACCATCCAGTGGATCAGGCTCTGCTGATCACCGGACGATCTGATCCAAGTGCAACAGAGACCCGGAGTCGGGAACTGACCTGAAAGCCTCATAGAGGAAGAGGAGGGCAGAAAGTACCCCCTGCTGGTGGATCAACCTGCAGTGGGGGTCACCTGTCTCTGTCTCCATGGAAACTTCAGATTGCATAGATCAGACAGAACCAGAACTGAACAGAAACATGAGAGGATGTAGCATCTTTGAATCAAAGGAGTTATAGATCTATTGTTATAAACCTAGATTAATAAATCTAGTTATAGATCTAGATGTATAGGTCTCGTGCTAAATATCTAGATTTATAGATCTAGAGTTGTTGGTCTAGATTTATAGATCTGGGGTTATTAATCTAGAATTGTTGATCTGGATTTATATATCTACAGTTATTGCACAACTTCGTTTGTTCGAGATGGAAACTAGAGATCAGGATGACCTCTGAACTCTGACCTGAAACTTCAGAGCCACATAAAGCCGGTTCCAAAGTCAGCCTTCTATCAGCTGAAGAACATTTCCAGGATCAGAGGACTAATATCTCAGCACCAGAGAAACTCATCCAGGCGTTTCTCTGCAGTGGCATTGATTACTGCAGCAGCGTCTTCACAGGTCTGAGTAACAAATCAATGGTCCAGCTGCAGCTGATCCAGAACGCTGCTGGAGTTCTGACTAAAACCAGGAAGATAAAGCACATCACCCAGTTCTACATCACCAACTTCTACAGTCCTTCACTCAGAGAAGAGACTTTAAACACTGCTGGAGGTTTAGAAATCACTGAATGGATTAAAGATCTGCTGCTGCTGGATCAATCTGCTGCTTCTGGTTCTACTCTGTATCAGAACCAGAACCAAACATGGAGAAGCAGCATTCAGCTTCTATGAACCACAGATCTGGAACAAACATCCAGAAAACTGAAAAACAGCTCAAACCCTGAGATCCTTTAAATCTAGAAAACCCAACTGGTTAATTACTTTTGAAACTTTGATCAATATAACCGATTTTTATTCTTGATGATTCTGATGATTATTGATCAGATTGAATATTTGTTGATGACAGTTTGATGTTTTATGATGTAAATCATCTTCAACTGCTTTGCTGCTGAAATATGTTTTGCAAATAATCTTCACTTGACTTGAGCCCCCAATCGGACTAAAACCGGACCAAAACCGGATCAAAGCCGGACCAGCTGTCCAGGTTAAACACTGTAGGATGAGCAGATTGAACCAGGCCAGAGGAGCTTCGGTGAACTTTGGGTCCATTCCACCATCAGTAACATGGTGACACCCTGCCAGAGTGTGTCCGTGTGTGTGCAGTTTCAGTTCAGCTTTTCTCAGATTGTGAAACCCGATGACGTCTCCAACGGTCACATGAAGTTCTGCAGCAGATCTGTTCACTGGAGGCGGTTCTGATCCAAACAGGAAACATCTGCTGCTTGAAGGATCCTGCAGTCTGAACCCACAACACAGTCACATACACACACACCAGAGACCAGAACCCAACCAGAACCCGACCAGAACCATGGCATTCAGAGTGATGTTCAGCGTTTTGCATTCAGATCATAAAGTTCAGTTTAGTTCTGGTCTGACCAAAAAACCTCCTTCCTTGTTTGCTGAATCCAACATGGCTAAGTGCTAATGGCTAACTGATAACTGTTAACGTGACTTCTGATAGCTTCCTTGAACTGTGGCTTTCTTCTGATAGTTGCCCTGTGGACAGGTTGCCTGATAGTTGCCCTCGTTGCTGTTGATCATTTTGTCCAGATCTGATCTTTGATCAGAGCTCTACTTGTTCAGCTTGGAAGTTTAGCTGGACTTTGACTAGGCCGTGTCTTGGTTCGATTGGGGCAGACTCTTTGGTTTCTGATTGGACGATGAGAAGTTCAAAGCCTCAGCATGCTGTGAACTCCCTGAGTACTGAACGTGCTCCTCCGTGATGCCGTTTGCTCTAAATCATCTCTGAACCTCTGAGGCATCACAGAGCAGCTGGAATAACACTGGGATTAGATTAGATTACACACAGCTGGACTCTACTTAGTCATTAGGAATCATCAGGCAACTTCTGGAGGGAACTGAAGGACCTCAGAGAAAAGGGGGGTGAATATGTTTTCTGCACTTAGTTTTTATTTGAAAAAAATATTTTGAATCATGAATCATTTCTACTTCATAGTTATAAAGCATTTTGAGTTCATATTAAATTCCAGTTAAATATATTTATGACGAAATATGGAAAAGTTCAAGGGGTATGAATACTTTTGCAATACGTAGATTTTATATATGTATATATATATATATATATATATATATATACACACACAAGTACACATATCTACATGTGAATATCTATATCTGTATGTATATACAAATATAGATACACACATACACATGCACACACATACGTGTGTATCTATGTGTGTATCTCTGTGTGTGTGTTGTGAGCGTTGCTGTTGCAGTCGAGGTTTTTGCAGCAGCAGATCTTGCGGTCGAACCTCAAACCTCTCTCTCCTCCCAGAAACCATCGGGCCTCAGTCACTTTCTGTTTTTATCAAACTTCCTTCACTGTCCTGTCAGGCGCCGCCTGAAGTCACTGCTGCCCTCTGGTGGCCGCTCCAGAGAACTCGTTGATGCTTTCAGGTCGGGCTGCGCAGGTTTTGGTTTTCAAATAAAGTCTCATTTTTGCGTCTCCATTAATCTATCGGTAGCTTTTGGTTTCATGAAATCCTTTTAGTTTCTGAATGTCTAAACTCACCTGAGCTGCCCTCACCTACTCTCACCTGGAGTCAGGTGAGAAACTCCCGTCATGGTTTCTGACCTGGGGACTAACAGAGCTGGACTCTGTAAAGTTTCACCTCCACGGTCGTCTTCACTGCAGGTGACCGCCGACCCGCCGCCATGACGATGGGCGCTGCCCAAGCTCCCGACCAACCAGGGCTCGACCCTGCTGCCCCGGGCTCCACCCCCAGGATATCAGAACTGGTTCAGAACCAGGAGCAGGGCGACATTTGGAGAGCACAAGTTCTGGAGCTGCTGACCCAGTTGGTTCAGGCCCAGGAGGAGCGGGCCAAACACCAGGCCCAGGTTGTGCAGCAGCTCAGCATTCTGGTCAACCAGGTGAGTCCAGCCCAGTCAGCCTAGTTTATATCAGCTAGGTCCGGTTAAGCTTAGTGTCTAGTTTATGAGACATTTTGAGTTAATCTGTTAGCTTTAGCATTAGCTAACCTCCAGAACATCTGGATCAGATTTCTGGGTCAGCTTGGTACTGCTCCCATAGATGAAGGACCAACAAGAACCTTCTGCTCATGATTGGTTCTGATCCATTCTGACTGAACTCACCTGGACTCATCCTCAGGGTTCCCAGCAAATCCAGAACCTGCAGAACCTGGCCCGGCACCAGAATCTGCTGGTGGAGAACCACCAGGCTTTACTGCTGCAGACGTCACGCATCGCCACCCAACTACAGGAAATCAACAAGAAACCCACCGCTCTTGGCCAATGAGATCCTCTGACTGCCCACAACCAGTCAATCAGATTTCTGTCTCTACATACAACTGATCAGATTCTTTGAAATCAGACATGTATTTGAATCAATGTATTCTTCTGAAGGCTGACCAGATTTCTTAATTTACCAATTAGCCTTTGCGTTTAATAATTAATGAATTGATTGACTGATTCTGTGATGTTTTAAACTGTAAAACAAACTCACTAACTGTTCACCTGTTCAAGCTCTAAATTGCTTCAGGCTTTAATTGCTGTGTTCATGAGGATTTTAAATAAAATTTGACATTTTTTGCCGCAATTTTGGCTTCCTGTTTATGATGAACTCAACAACACCTGTGTGTTCACACACCTGTCTGTTTACGTACGGGTCTGCATAGACTTGCTTTATATGAACCTGCCAGGCTTGGTGGGTGTTGCCAACATGTTCTGATTTGTGAGCACCACCTGGTGTCAAGCACCACTTGGTGTCCTCAAGTGTGCGCTCTACCTGTTTCAGGTATTGTTGGTTTACCGGAATTTGTCATGTCTCCTTGTTTCAGAACCTCCAGGACCGACACTGATCCAATTAAACTCAATCTTCCAACCAAACCGGTCAGAGGTCGTTCTGATTGCTGGCTCTAAGGTCCAGCTTGATTGCCTCGGTGGCGAGTCGGTGAAAATATTCACCACTGCATTTCGTCCATTACCGAGGAATTGTCTGAACACCTTGAACATCAGCAGTGTGACTCCCAGACACACCGGTACATACCATTGCAGGCATGCCAACCAGAGCCTGAACCACCTGAACACCTGGATACACCTGTATGTCAAAGGTAAGCAGGCCCAGTGACCTTCCTGTTTACCTCAATGACATCACTGACATTATGACATTACCTCATTTCCCATGATTCTCCTCTGTTAGATCCAGGTAACAACTCTACGGTGTTTGTCACACCTCGCTCCACAGAGGGCTATCCTCAAGAGGGTGATGACTTCCTGTACAGGTGTCTGTTGACTGACCCATCTGTCACAGACCTCACCCTCCAATCAGAGGGTGGGGACAAGGGGAGGGGCCTGCCCCCAGGTATGAACGTCACCTTAGACCCTCGAAAAGGAGCCTTGATCAAACATATGAGGATGTCCTTCAAAGGCCGGTACACCTGTTCGGGTTGGAGGAATGGCCAAGAATTCCGATCAGAGCCGTTTTCCCTGATGGTGGCTCCCAGTAAGACACTTGTCTCTCTACACACCTGTCGGACATTACACCTGTCTGTCTACCTGTTTGATGCCCCTGAGTCTCTGCCTCACCCTCTACCTGTCTGTCTGCAGTGGACCGCCCTCCCTCCGTCGCTGTCAGCCAGGGTGAGTGGGTCCGTCTACGAGGAGAACGGTTCACAGTCACCTGTCAGAGCAGCAATCCTTCACACAGCTACACTGTCACCTGGACTCACCCACACACAAAGGTGAGCAGCCAGAGGTCTCTTTGGTCCCTAGTGGCCCACCTGTCTGCCTCTAACAGGTAGTTTGGTTGTTTTAGGACCTGGCTGTCAGTGAAACCAGGATCTACTTCAATGGGTGCTTTAACATCAGCAGCACTCTGACCGTCTCTGCTGTCAACCATCAACACAGCGGACTGTACACTTGTACTGCTGTTGGCAGAGCTGGGGTTGCCACGGCAACCACCCACCTGACTGTTTTGGGTTAGTAATCAGTCAATACCAAGGCGATGATAACAGATCAGGGTCTCCATGAAACTGGACCAGATATCTGGAGAAAAGGCAGTCTTCATGCTGTCTTCTCTTCCTCCTCTTCATCAGATCAACCTTACCTGAGGATCTACCTTCAGACTGCCAACACCCAGCAGGTCTCCGATGACCTGCCAGGCAACTTCAGCAGGGGGCCGGAGGCTACGATTGAGGAACCAGCGGCTAACGTCAGCTTCGGTTCGGAAGAGCTGCAGAGAGAACTGGTGTTTAACGGGAGCAGAGGCAGTGGCTGCAGGACGGTGGAGGTGTTTGAAGGTGGAGACCTGACCTTGACCTTCATCATGGAGTCCTATCCTCCAATCAGACAGCATCACTGGACGACACCAGAACATGTAAACAATGATGGCAGCAGCGTGTATGAGAGGAGCTACACAGCTACAGCCTACAGGTATCCCAACCATTCCACCTTAAAACTCTGCAGACCAACCATTTCACTTGAAACCCAAAATACAGAAAACATGCTAGTCACGCCTCCATAAATCTGACAATACCACCTTAACTACCCATACCAGCTGCACTACCACCTTGGAAAGTCCAACAATCATCAGTAGCCACCTTAATAAATGCAGATATGTATACCAGAAGACTTCCACACCACCTTTAAAAAATAAAGTCAGTTGCATTGCCTACCACATTAAAAACAGCCTATCCATATTTCAGTCTGACCACCTTAACAGCTTTGAAATAAACCTAACCTTCTGTACCACCTTTAAAACAATAACTGCATACCACCTTACTAACGTAACTGAAGACCTTTTAATATTAATGTTTGTTAAGGTGGTATGTTTGATACCACTTTAAGTTGGTGGTTCTGGTAATGTGTTTTTAAGGTGGTATTGCTGGTATTTCAGCTTGACATTGTTGATGAGTGTCAAGGTGGTATTTTAGAGCAGCCACTGAGATTTCAGTGATATGAAGGGATTTTATTTAATGATTGAAGGAGATACTTTTGGTCACATTTAGTTGCTTTTTAAGGTGTTATATATAAGCTCTGTGACTTGTTTTAAGGTGGTATTGTTGTTGGAACAGGTCAGAGGCCAACCTTCTGGTGCGGCGCGTTCGTCAGGAAGATGGCGGTCGATATTCTTTTAATTTTTCTAATTTGTTCTTTAACGGGTCGCAGGATGTGGACCTCCGGATCTACCGTAAGAACCGGTTCCACCTTTTCTACGTCTGATTGTTTCTTTGGGGTTTTCATGCTGGTGAACTGTTTGATCTGATCCGAACCCTATAGGTTCTCCAACTGTCAGCATCAGGCAGCAGAACCAGTCCCTGATGTGCAGCGGTTCTGGTTACCCACGGCCCACGGTCCTCTGGTCCATCTGCACCCACGTGGAAAGGTATGTGAACTGAGCTGCCACCGCCCCCTACAGGCTCTGCATGGTGTGTCCATGCACACATGCATGCATGGGGTCACTTGCAGCGCCCCCAAGTGTCACTGGGGGCACTGCAGTCTGTGGCACTTGAAGAACATGACGTTTTATTTATTATTGTTGGGAAGTTTTGGTCAGAAACATCTGCAGCCATGTTGGGATCAGAATAAAAGCAAAGATGAAGCTCTGATCTCCTGCAGGTGTGAACCCAGCTCCAACCACCAGGTGTCTCCATCTGCTGCAACCTCAGAGGACAGGGAGGAGGTGAGGACATTCTTCCCTCTGTCCACCCCTGACGATGATGTCACAGTCATGTGCTTGGCGTACAACCTGGTGGGCGAGTCTCATCAAGTGTTTGTTCATCGTGAGTATCAGAGGAACCTAAAGTGAAAAACCTCAGAGATCTGATCCCAGACCAGCTCCGCTCTTAGCACCAGACTGACCTGGGTACAGTCTGGACTCTGTAAAGAAGGAGCAGATTAGGATTAACAGAGTTCAGTATCTAAATCCAGATTAGGTTTACAACTGACTCCTGCCTAGAAAACTGAACAGTTGCTAACTTTGGTCCATCCGTTGCTGCATTCAGGTACCACAGGACTTCGCACCGTCTTCACTCCAGCTCTGATTGGAGCGCTGAGCGTCTCCTCCATCCTCCTCCTGCTGCTGTTATTTGTGTTCTACAAGTGCAGACAGGTGAGTTCCTCTGGGGTCGGTGAGTACAGGTTCTGGTGTTCTTTGTGAGTAACAGGAACCAAAACCAGGACCACAGACAAACTGTCCTCTTCTCTTCAACCAGAAACCAAGGTATGAAATTCTGTGGAAGATCATTGAGAGCAACGATGGCAACAACTACACCTTCATTGACCCCACCCAGCTGCCATACAACCAGAAGTGGGAGTTTCCTCGAGACAAATTGCGACTCGGTATCAACGGGACCTTTGACCTCTGTGTAGCCTTCCTCAGCCTTCCTCTCCCATCTTTTTACCGTGTCCCTGCTCTTTGTCCTTCAGGCGGAGTCCTGGGCTCGGGGGCGTTTGGAAAGGTTGTTGAGGCGACGGCGTACGGCCTGGGAACAGAAAACAAGGCTACCAGAGTTGCTGTCAAGATGCTCAAACGTGAGTGGACCCGCCTTCACAGTCAGCATCCGGCTGCCATGTGACCAACCACCTGAGTTTCATGTGTTTACCTGCAGCCAGCGCTCACTCAGAGGAACGGGAGGCTCTGATGTCAGAGCTGAAGATCCTCAGCCATCTCGGTTACCATGACAACATCGTTAACCTGCTGGGAGCGTGCACGCAAGGAGGTAATCAGTCCGAACCCAAAGGGTGTGACAGATGGAACACCGAGACCTTGGGATTACGAGCTTTAAGCCTTAAGACAGCCTTAAGTCAGTTCCTAATCATTCGTAAGCATTAGTCTAGGCTTAAATGGCTGTCCATGCATCATGTAAACCCTCTGGTCCTTGGGGACAGTGGAGTTTGTCTCAAGCTGTGTTTGGGTTGAGAGGCGTTGGACACCCTGGACAGGTCTAGAGTCCATCACAGGACAGACAACCACGCACACTTGGACCAAGTTTAAGACTCCCCAGATCCAGTCTTAGGTCAGGCCTGATCTAATGTAAACTGGTCAGAAACCATTTAAACCATTCCTTACCCAGTCTGAAGTGGATCTTGGAGGAACCACAACGGCTTTCAGGTGTGTGATGTCCATGTGTCAACGTGTTCTCTCTCTGGGTTTGTATCGCCTGCCTATGTTCATCAGAACATCCAAGAGACGCTTCAAGTTTCAGATGAAAGTTCTGCACATTGGTTTATTGACTGCTTCATCTTTGCTATTAACTAAAACACATTGAATCATATCTCTTAACCTTTGACCCCAACAGGCCCAATGCTAATGATCACAGAGTACTGTAGCCATGGCGACCTACTCAACTTCCTACGGACTCACGTGCCAGACTTCATGGTGTCCATGATCACCATAGACGAGGTTGGAGATGAGGTCTTCTATAAGAACCTGACAGGACACCAGGAAAGGCTACGCAGGTCAGAGGTCATCTGTTCAAAAGTTAGAATCTGTCTGTTGGAGTCCGGTCTTCAAAACAGCTAAAATGGTTAAAGTCAGATGATTGCTATTTATTTCTGCTGATGCTGACGAGTTCCTGCTAGTTAATGTCTCTCCACCTGTAAGACCTGGTCAGATGAATCATAACATCCAATCATGTGACCTACAGTGACAGTGGGATCTCATGCTGGTCAGAGTACCAGGAGATGCAATCGGCCCTGCTTCCAAGTCCAAATGAGCCAGGTAAGACTGAGCCCACCTGGATGCAGCTGGTTTCACCTGCACTTTCACCTGAGCTCACCTGGGGTTCTCCGTCAGGTGAGCACATGATGAGCCTGTCCCTCTGTGACCTCCTGAGGTTTTCCTACCACGTGGCTCAGGGATTGGACTTTCTTTCCTCCAGAAACGTGAGAACACACCCCGACATACACACGCAATAAATCAGTTCAGGAATGTCTCAGAACCAGAACCCAGCCAAGCCTGGTTCCTACTGCAGTCCTAGATCTGGTTTAAGAGCTGCTACAGCGCGAGGATGAGACAGAATGTGTTTAAAATGCTGAAATCCTCTAACCTGTATGTCTCACCTGTTGGTGCTCCAGTGCATCCACAGAGACGTGGCAGCGAGGAACGTCCTGCTGACCGACTGTCGGGTTGCAAAGATCTGTGACTTTGGTTTGGCTCGAGACATTCAAAACGATGACAGCTACATCGTTCAGGGAAATGTCAGTAGTTTAACTCAACACAGATTGATTCCTCGGATCCAAAGGGAACTTTATCTTGAAATTTGGTGTTTTGTTTTGACAGGCCCGGCTGCCGGTGAAGTGGATGGCTCCAGAGAGCATCTTTCAGTGTCTGTACACAGTTCAGAGTGACGTCTGGTCCTACGGGGTCCTGCTCTGGGAGATCTTCTCTCTGGGTAACCTGAACCTCACTGAGGAAAGGTAAAGCATCTGAGCATCTTTGAATCACTTCCTGTGTTCATCTGCTCAGGTAAGAGTCCGTACCCCAACGTTGTTGTGGATACCAACTTCTACAAGATGATCAAAGATGGCCACCATATGGAGCAACCGGAGTTCGCTCCTAATGAAATGTGAGAAAAATCTTCTTCTTGCTTATGTTTGGAAGCCCAGACCAGGTAGAAGCACGAGTAGACAAAGAACTCTTCTTAACAGCTTTTATTCTTAACTTGCTCAGCAGTACAGTAGCATCAGGTATTCCTTTCCCCCATCTTATTACCTCTTCTTCTCCCCTCTACAATCAGTACTATTCTCATACACCACCTAGTGGTAGACACAACAATGCTGATTTGATAGGAATTTCTCTGAAGGTGATGCTCACCTGTTCAAAGCCTTTCATTCATCTTTTCAATCTGGAGAGACTCAGACGAAGAAAAAGGAACAATTAAAAGATTTAATGACAGCAATGAATAACAGTTCTTTGGCGCTCGGGCCCCGGCAGCTGATCTGAGCTGAGATTTGATGTGAACTCGATGAACATCCCGATAACCGATTAGGGATGCTGTCCCCCGGGGCCCGACACTGGTGGTGGAGGTCTGGAAAGGGTGCCATCCTGGGGAGCCAAAGGATGTGGGTGGAGAAGGGCAGGTGGTGGGTTGAACGCAGCTGGGAAGCGGCTGACGGCTTGGGTGTGGATCCTTTTATGCTGAGCTTGATTGATGATTGGACATGCCAGGTGAGGTCCAGCGCTGAGGTCGGAGATGAGCATGACGCAGATGGACGAACGGAGGGGATGGAGTCTTCCAGGTTGAATTTTCGCTATTAGCTCCATTTCACCTATTTTCCTAAGAATTTCCATGGCAAAAGTTCTAGCAGGTAAACCAAAACCTGCATGAAGAAGGGAAATGTAGTTCCTCCAACCCCGGTCCTCCAGCTCTACTGACCTGCAATACAACTTTATTTATAAAGCATTCAGAACAACAACAGCGTTGGCCAAAGTGCTGCACATTAAAACAGTTAAGAGATTAAAGCCAACACCTCAAACTGAGTCAAAAGCCAAAGAAAACAATGTAAAAAGAGGAAATGAATCAGAGTGGTAGGTTTAGGGTTCTGCAGTCACAAGCTTTTCTTTTGCATCTTGAAGCTGCAGTGAAGAAACGCTCGAACTCACTGGTGAAAACTGCCCAAGAGAAGGTCTGACCTTGTAGACGCCCACAGCTCCATCCCAGGGCAGCTTTGGGTTTGGAAAGTCCAGTCCTTCTGGTTTCAGAGGCTGAGCCGTGATGGGAGCCAACCTACATCTCCAGAGCGGCTCCTTTACTGTCAGCCAGCTGCATTTGCTGACTGCAAGGCCACATCTCAGACCCTGGCTTCTTCTGCCACCTACCTGGGGCCGCTGGACCCCCAGGACCCGGTCTGCTGGAGGAGTCATGGTCCACCAGTAGGGTTGCCACCATTCAGAAATTGCACAATATCGCAACAACAACACCATGAGTCAAACAATGACTGGGGCAGCCTACTCTATAAAGTACTCGGGGACCATTTTTTTAATTACTATTATTATTACACATCCACATTTGTAAAATACGGAACAAACCGTGTCCCGTATCAGTTCAATACGGAACACTACATTTAACAGCCAATTATGGGACGGTTCCGTATTTTAAAGGGACGGGTGGCAGCCCTATCCACTAGCTTACTGTGTTTTCCTCCCACTGAGCCATGAGCCAGGGCCAGTCATTCAGGCGGTAACTCTGTGCAGGAAATGTAACGAAGCTGATTTCCTTTCAGGTATCACCTGATGAAGCTCTGCTGGAGTCTGGAGCCCACCCACAGACCCACCTTTAAAACCATTGGTCAGCTCATCGAAAGGCTTCTCCCCTTGACCAGTGACATGTTGCAGCGTCACAGTGACCAGGTGAGGAAGCTGAGGGTTATCTTAGTCCTCGGCGTTATCCGACAGGCTGTAGCTTCATTGTTCCACTCTTCTTCTCTCCTCAGGTGATGTATGAAAACATTGATGAATGCAGAGCAGAAGAAGAGGATGATGATGATGATGATGATGATGATGAGGTCCAAGGTGGAATACTGAAGAGAAAAGAAGAAGAGCAAGGTAAGATTTCCTAAAGCTGTTTGCATCTTTTGTAAAACTGATGTGGCTTCACTTCCTGTTCTCCTGCTAACAGATCGCCATGACGACGGTGAAGGAGAGGAGAGGGAGCTGACGATGAACAACATCTACCAGCTCTCCTGATCCTCTCTTCTGACCGGTTGCCATGAACTCATATTGAGTTCATCTCATCTCCACACATCAGCAGCTCCTATCTGCTCTCAGACTCTCCTAGAGACTAAAGCCAAAAAAGGAACGAGTTGCCGTTAAGCCAGCCTGGTCCTGTCGGATCTACTCTACAAACTCTGGATTTCCAACCATTTGAAGGTTGAGAGGGTTTCAACCTGCAACCTGATCTGATCCTCTCCTCCAGATCTTCCCTTCACTCCTTCAGACTGAAGCCGATCCGCCAGGCTGGTTTCCAACCCAAAGGTTAGAAATCCAGAACGCAGCTCTGAGGCTCCCCAACCAGGTTTGGTCACTGGGTGGGGTCACCACCTGGAGTCACCAGATGGGGTCAGCAGCTGGGGTCACCAGACCATCCGTCCAACTAGGGGTTGCACCAATTAGTTGACTAGTCGACTAGTCGATTCTTTTCTCTGCAATGACTTTTTTCTGGGCCAGTCGACTAATCGCAATCACTTGACAAAACAGATTTTTCCAAGGAAATGAAAGAAGGTGGACTAGGTGAGTTCGACAGAAAGTTCAAATTGTATAAAAATGTAAATAATTTAACAAAGTGAAACTGTAAATTACGTCACAGGCTACCGCAATAGGGGCGTTGCGCGGCACAGTGGTTAGCGCGGCGGCCCGCATACAGAGACTTTAGCCCGCGGTAGTCAGGAGTCCGACTCCCGTCCTCCATTCGCTGGGCCCAGGCCCCGCTCCGCTCTCTCCGTCCCCTTACAGTCAGATTGCTGTCAAATAAAGTAGTGCCGAAAAAATCCTAAAAAGACTACCGGAGTAATGTGCGACAACGCGTCATGATGTCAGGCTTTTTGATCCATCCAACTGATCAGCGTATCTTGTAAAGAAAAGGTTTGACTACATCTGGAAACTAAGTCCAAGCTTCATCCTGAGGATCTGATAGAGGCGATGTCTGCCGCCGTCTGCATGTCGGTTCAGAGAGCCGCTGCTGATCAGCGGAGCATCGGGAGGAGGAGCAGCAGGAAGCAGTTGAATTCAACTGTAACCAAACGGGATCCGTTCATAATAAATTTGGTTTGTGATGTTCCAAAAGCACCATTGTGGTCAGTATGATAATTTGACTCCTAAATGTGCAGCTATCCAGAGATCATCAGCATCAGTCGGTGTTTGGAAAAAAAAAAACAAAAGTCAGACCCGACTTGAGCTTTACTCCGCCGCTCACGAAGAATGATCGTTTATTGCTCTTTTAATTCCTCATAACAGACTGAGTAAACGCGGGAGGCGGGTCAATATTAGCCGTGAATTTAGCTGATAAAGCCTCCAAGTAGTTGTGAAGCGGTTTGCACTTACGTCACTATGACGTCACCGCGACTAGTCGACATTGACTCGACTATTATCATGATGTAGTCGACCTTAAAAAATATGTAGTCGTTCAACCCCTACGTCCAACACGTTTCCTCATCTGATTTCGGTGATTTCCTCCTCTTCAGGTTTGTCAGTTTTGGACGTTAAGCGTTTTTCTTCTCTGAAACGTGTTCAGTGTTTCTCGATAAATTCATGTTTGTGATATTTGAATCATGTGTCATAAAGCAAAAAGGAAGTGCTCTTCAGAATAACAGTCTGGGCTTTATGGAATAAACTCAGAAACAAACTGTTGTGTCTCAACTTGTTTTATTTTCTGAACTTCTATGCTTCATATAAAAATGTTTGTGATGCACGGAAGGTCCATTTTGGACCAGTACCGGTAACATATGAGGTTCTGGATCAGAGATTCTGAAGGTTTCATATGAACAGCTGACACTGGTACCGGGCCGGACTGCCTGACTGTTAGAACCATCACTCTGGAGCCCCAGTTGATTCTGCTGCTGTGGGTTTGGATCTCTGTGACCTGTTCAGGTGGGTCGTCTCCTGCCGAAATGTTCTGATGACCCCCCATGTTCTGACCCGACCTGATGGAGCAGACTCTGCAGGTGAGTCCTCAGGTGTGTCTGGGTGACAGGTAATGATCAATAAGCCGATCAGGAGAAAAACAGCCTATAATCAGCAGCTGTCAGCTTTATCAGGTTTATTTCTCATCAGTCACGCGGCGGCGCCACAGGTGAGCGTCCAGCTGCGCGGCCAGGTGTGGGTGGGACCTGATTGGCTGACAGCTTTACAGGTGCTGGACTTTAGATTGAGATAAACCAGCAGCAGCTGCTGACGTCAGCTCAACTACAAGCTGACCCCGGCAGCTTGTAGCGGGGGTCTTTAAACATCATGCTAGCAGCAACAAGCTGAAAACATGTGATGCTGGTCATGAATGATTCTGCAGAACCGGAACCGGACCGATGGAGCCGACCCGCCGCTGGCTCCTCCGTTATCAGCTGCATTGATTTCTGGTGAGTCAGGGATCGATATAAAAGATCTGATCGGAGGATCGGATCAGAACCTCTTCCTCCTCTCAGCAGGACCAGGAGCTGAACGGAGCGCTGCAGGTAACTGATTCTGGTTCTGATTCTGATTCTGGGTCGGATAAAACGGTCTTTAATCTAAAAAAGTTCTTCTTTAATATTTCAGGTTTGATTTCTTGGCTCTTAAAATAAAAATAATTTAATGTTTTACATTTTAGGTTTTATCAGAGAACGTTTTCAGGTATTTTGTTTTAAGATGTTTTAATCTGTTTTTATAGAAATTATAAACTTATCCTTCCATACTGAGAAAACCCGAATAAATATACACAAATTAATAATTTCTCCTTATTTTGGGCTATTTCAGACCAGAATAATAATTTCAAAGTAATTAATGATTGGATTATTTTATGCTGTATTTGTGTAACTTTAGCCAGAGAGCATACTGGGAGAAATCGGCTGGTTCATTTCTGGCTAAATTCTGGTTGCTTTGAATATTTCAAAGTGCAAATTGTTCCAATATAAGAAAACAACATGATTCTTATCCAACCTTATGAACTGAACTTAATTCAGCTTAACTGAACTGATTCTGTCTGAACTGAACTGATTCAATCTGACCTGAACTGATTCAGTGTGAACTGATTCTATCTGAACTAATACTATCTCAAGTGAACTGATTCTATCTGACCTGAACTGATTCAATGTGAACTGAACTGATTTCTCTCTGAACTGATTTTATCTGAACCGATTCTACCCCAATTCAGCTGATTCTATCTGAACTGATCATATATGAACTGATTTTATCTGAACTGAATTGATTCAATTTGAAGTGAACTGATTCTTTCTGAAGTGAACTGTTGAGGATGTCTCGCCGCCTGTCCTCTGTGGAGGTCGTCCTCTTCGTTGTCTCATCCCTCCTCTTCCTCTGCTGCGGTGGCCTCTGTGTCGTTTCTTGGCTCAGCCTGACTTCTGAAGGTAAGTGTTCCGGTTTCGCTCATGTGACGGCAGGTTCAGCGCTGATGATGCCATCAACGATGCGTCCAGGTGCAGATGAAGCCACGCAGCTGTCGGGTCGGTTGGTGATCACAGGAGTCAAGTTTTCTGAGGAGCTCCGAAACTCCAGTAGTCACCGGTTCAAATCCCTGGCCTTTGATATTCAGCAGCTGGTGAGGCTTTTATTTTGAAGGGTCACCTTAACACTTACCAGGGTATTTTATTTTGAAATCCTGGAGAAAGCATCCTGTTATAAAGTTGGCTTTTAATATAAAAACCAGGAAGTTTTGTTCAGCTTCAGGAGAGGTAAGCTGACGGCAGTGTGGCCTCTGATTGGTCGGCAGGTTTATGAGGCGTTCAGCATCAGCGACCTGTGGCGGTTCTACCAGTTCTGTTGGGTCCAAGACTTCAGGTCAGACTTACGATCAATCAATGACCAGTCACTGATCAATCAGTCAATCACTGATCAATCAATCACTGATCAATCAGCCAATCACTGATCAATCACTGATCAATAAATGAACCAACTTCTAATTTTTATGTATATAATGTTTTAAACAGGAACAGATGGAAACAATCTGTTCAGTTTCAGCAGAGTAAAATCTCACATTTACATCAAGCTAACCAAACTAAGCAGCATGGCAGTGTTTCCATGGTGACTGCAGGAAGCGGTCCAACAGATGGCGGGTCTTCCCCGAAGTGATGAGCTGTAAAACAGAGAAATAATTCATGGCAGGAAATCATTTCCAGCTTGGGCTTAGACATCAGAACAGAAAGAAATACACAATTCACAACATGAGGAACCTCAAAATACTATTTAATACATGAAAATAACATTTAATACATGACAATGCCATTTAATACCACAGTAGAAAACATAATCTTGGATAATCTTGGAAAGTCAAAGCATCTGAAGAATAAAACCCAGCAGAGAGACGAGTGCAGCCAGGAGGTTTGTGGGTTTTGTAGTCCATATTTGTAGCTATGGGCTCCAGGTTTCCAGCAACAGGTGAACAGGTACACATGGCCAAAACTATGGCATCATCAAGATAAATGTTTGAAACTAATCTGACCTCATTTTGAGGGAAACTTGAACATTTTTAGTTTGAACTTCTGACACACCCACAGAATGAATCCAGAATAATTTCAGCTGCTCATCAGAAAGAGATTAAAACAGGAAATGCGGAACTGGACAAATTCATTGATCATTGATTGTTTCATTCACTGTGATTATTAATCATCTGGTGTTTGGTTCTGACCTCCAGTCCTGGCAGCGTGGTGGTGACCTTTGAACTGAGGTTCAGTAAGCTGATTGACACTAAAGAGGTGGAGCAGCAGCTGAGGGCGGGGCTTCAGGTGGCTGGGGGTGGGGCCTTGGTGATTGACATCAACAGCATCCAGATTACAGGTAAGTCTGTGATGTCACATCCTGATCAGGGGTCAGGAGACACGGCAGTTTTCTGACCCATGAGACTGCCGTGATGTCATATCCTGATCAGGGGTCAGGATGTGACATCACAACATGAGCAGAACATTGGATTAGATTAGATTAGATTAGATGTAATCTGGCCATTCAGAAAGAAACACTCAGCTGATGTCCACCATGAGTTGATCCAGCGGCGGACCCAGCTGAAAGCAAACAGTAGGAACCAGAACCGGAACCATACCGGTAACAGCCAGATGATCCAGCCAGGAGGGGATGAAAACAAGAAGCTTTTAAACTGGGAGAACTGGAAACCAGTGAAGCTTTCTGGAGCTCCCAGTCGATCTGAAAGATTATGAAACAAACCAGAGTTGATCTGGTTTTTCTAGATCTGGACTGGACCGGGTTTGGAAGAGGACGGATGGACTCTGAATCAGATCAATAATTATCAATAGTTATCAATAAGGATCCTTATTGATTGGTATTGATGAATGTTGAGCAAAAGGCAGTTAACCCAGTCAGGTTTAATTGGATAATCTCTGTTAATCCGGTTTCACTTCTTTCAACCAACCGGCAGCTCTCTGTGTTCCTGCAGAGAAACTTGAGAAGACAACACCTACAGCAACCAGCAACAAGCCTGCAACAACCAGCAACAAGCCTACAACAACCAGCAACAAGCCTGCAACAACCAGCAACAAGCCTGCAGCAGGTCAGTTTTCCTCCAGGCAGAAGTTCAGTGCAGAGTAACCAGGTTCTGGTTAAAAGTCGACCTGCAGGTTCTGGACATTCTAACACTGACTGATCCATCTGATCCTGTCTCCACTTTCTATGAGCTCTCCTCAGATCGAGGTCCGATCAGGTTCAGAACCTGAGTGGGTTCAATCAAACTCAAAAACTCGTTTGGGTTTATTGCTCCAAGCGTTTAGCTGTGTTTCCTTTAACCATAAAATAACACAAATAGCAATTAACATAGGGTTCTTTCTGTCATGACCCAAAGCTCATGACCATAGATGAGGTTAGGAACATATATTTAAATGTAAATCAAGGGCTTCACTATTTGACTCAGCTCTCTCTTCACTATGATGGACCGGTACAGTGCCCTCTTCACTGTAGACGCTTCGTCAATCCATCTGTCAATCTCCTGCTCCATTTTTCCCTTATTCATGAATCCAGAGATACTTAAACTCCTGCACTTGGGGCAGGAGAAGGCACTCTACCCTTTTCTGGCTTTTTGGCTTCAGGGTGGGGCCCCGGTGACCCGCGTCCAGGCAAGGGTACACTGATTCCAGAGGTTTTATTCATCACAATGGGTCTTTGGGCTGCGCTTTGTCTGGTTCCTCCCCCTGTAAGCCTTGAATGATCCTACCAGGGGCATGAAGCCCCAGACAGCATAGCACAGGGATCACAGGGACACTCAAATCCCTCAACCATGATAAGGTGGCAGTCCACAGACAGATGGACACAGATCAGAAACAGAAAAATTGAAGGGGGTTAATAGGAGGAGACAATGGTTCCGATTGGGTTCTGATCAGAACCTGACTGGGTTCTGATGGTTCTGTCTCTAATGGGTCTGTGTTTTGCAGTGACGTGTCCTCCTGGTCAGACTGCGTGTTCTGACGGGTCCGGTTGTGTTCCAAGCAACTGGTTCTGTGATGGAGTCCCCCACTGTTTGGATTTGTCTGATGAATCTCCCTTCTCCTGCGGTCAGTGAAGAATCCCAAAGGGCAAATAAACCAATCAAAGCGGTGCATTTTTTAACCAAGAGGGGCAGGGTTTATTTGGGGATGGTCATGTTGCATTCAAGGACCTGTTAACTGCTAGGCACTCTCAGATAACAACAGGCTGCAGTGATTGGTTGATTTACCCTGAAGGGTTTTGGGTTTTGGCAAGAATATGATGCATTAGTTTCTGGAAATGAAAGGTGTTCTGGTAATGAAGGACTGTGATGTCTCTTCCTGTGTCTCCATAGCAACGCCATGTGATGGAAAGTTTGTGTTGGAGGGGCCGAGCGGATCCTTCAGGTCGTCACAGTCTGACGCCTACAACAACAACGTCTTCTGCCGTTGGATCATCAGGTCAAAACACGGTTCTGAAGGTTCTTCCTCACCCGGTTTCCTCTTTAGGTCCAATGTTTTCCTGTTGCGATGTGTTCAGGGTGAACAGGGAACTTTCGGCCCAGATAACCTTCCAGCAGTTTGAGACGGAGGCGAACATCGACGTCCTGAGGCTGTACGAAGGAGTCGGACCCAACAAGGTTCTAACAGGTCAGAACTTCTCGGTTCTAGAGGACCCTGAATGCCTCACGGTGTGTCCAACACATTTAACTTACAATTGGTGATTTTATTGGTAGCTGAGCTCTCAGGCTCCGCCCCCCCTGGTACCGTGTGGCTGCTGACCGACCAATCAACAGTGGAGTTTACATCGGACAGCTTCAACAGTCTGCCGGGCTTCAGAGCATCTTTCAGAGCTGCCGATACTGCTGGGCTGTCCAGTAAGAACCGGGCGGGGTCAGAACCCCATCCTACAGTCAGAACAGAGCTGGGTCAGAACTGGCTGCTTTCTGGTTCCAGACCCGGAGAAGCTCAGCTGTAGCTTCGAAGACGGAGTGTGTTTCTGGAGGCAGCAGCAGGACGATGAAGGAGACTGGATCAGAACCAGTGGCCCCACTTTCCCCTCATCAACAGGTCCAAATTCTGATCACACCCTGGGGAACAGTTCAGGTGAGTGGACCAGTTCATTTGAATTGACCCTTTAGAGCGGTTCTGACGGGTGAACACTGATCTCTGATAGGCTTCTACCTGGTCACCCCTATGAGTCCTGGCCAATGGGAGAAGAGATTCTGGCTGCAGAGCCTCCCTCTGACTCCGTCCCCTCACCCCACCTGCCTGAGCTTCTGGTAAACAACAAACATGTGAAGATCTGCTGTTTGATGCTGGGTACCAGGTGTGTGAGCATGTCACCTGTCTGCAGGTATCATATGTTTGGTGTGGACGTCCATCGTCTCAGAGTCGTCCTTCGTCCCTCACTGCCAGACGCTGATGCCATCGTGCTGTTCCAGAAAGACGGTAACTATGGTGACACCTGGAACTACGGACAGGTGACCCTAAACCTGACCTCAGACGCCATGGTCAGTGACATCACCAGGCAGTCCACATCCCAGACAGTGTCAGAGGTCACCTGACTGATCAAGCGGCCTGTGCAGGTGGAGTTCGAAGCTCTGAAGAAAGGAGGCACGTGGAATGACATCGCTCTGGATGACATCACACTGACACCTGAACCCTGTGGCCCTACCCCTCCGGAGCCAACCAATGTCCCACCTCCCACCACTATAGCACCCATACCACGTGAGTCAGCCATGCCCCCACACTACCTACAAATCAGGTCACACTCCCACGCTAGCTAAACATCAGGTCACACCCCTACGCTAGCTAAACATCAGGTCATGCCCCCAGGCTAGGTAAAAATCAGTCATGCCCCCATTCTGGGTAAATATCAGGCCATGCCCCCAGCCTAGGTAAACATCAGGTCACACCCCCATGCTAGATAGACATAGGCCACAGCCCCACATTGGGTAAACATCAGGCCACGCCTCCATGCTGGGTAAACATTTATAATCTATAATCTATAATCTAGTTGAACTCCAGTCAATCAGAACTCTGTACCTGAGGAAGGCCATGTTCACACCTGTACACCTGACCCCGTCCTTTTCTCTGATTGGTTCAGCTGACTGTGGTGGACCTTTTGATCTCTGGGAGTCTAATTCCACCTTTAGCTCTCCAAACTACCCCCATTCCTATGGAAACATGGCCAACTGTGAGTACATCTGTGTTTCCATCTGTGTTTCCGAGCCTCGTCTACCTGCTAACCTCACCTGTCTGCTCACCTCTGCAGGTTTGTGGACCCTGCATGCGTCAGCAGGTCAGAACATTCAGCTCCACTTCCTGGACTTTGATGTGGAGGCAACCTATGACATGGTAGAGGTGCGGGACGGGACGGGGTCTAACTCCACCTTACTGGGTAGGCTCCAAGTTCACCTGTACCGAGTCTCCAGGTGGGTTTGCTCTGACTCAGGTGACCTGTTACCGTTTCCTCCCAGCCGTCCTCACTGGCAGCGCTGGCCCTGCCCGCGACCTGTTCTCCACGACCAATCAGATGATGGTACGGTTCTTCACAGACAGCAGTGGTGACGGCCGAGGATTCAAAGCCAACTTCACCTGTGGGGTGGCACTGGGGTCTCCAGGTGAGAGCGGGCCTCAGAGGTCCAGAATCTGGCCCGGCTGGAGGCCCTGATCACCGTCTGCTTGTGAATAGCTCCGTGTGCGGTGGCTCAGTTCCAGTGTCAGACGGGAGCCTGTATCCCTGGCAACAGCCAATGTGACGGCGCACTGGACTGTCCCGACGGTTCTGATGAAGCCGACTGCGGTACGTAACCGGGTCAGAACGGGGAGGGGTCGGGTCCAGGGAATCCCAAAACTGAGCCTCGGACCTGGTTCCAGTAGGATTGGGTAGACGATCTGGTAGGAATCAGAACATCCCCCAGGCCCCACTCCCTAGTTTCAGGTGTTGGCACAAACAGGAACTGATGCGTTAACCCCTCCCCACCTGTTGCTGTGTCAGTCAAGCTGCAGGTAAACGGCTCCAGGCGGCTCCAGGTCCAGATAGGCTCCACTCCGCACACCGTGTGTTCTGACGGCTGGACCTCTCACCTGTCGGACTTCACCTGTCTGTACCTGGGACACAGGTACTCCTGATCTGCAGACAGGTCCGGTGGAACCAGAACCAGTTCTGAGTTCTGACTGCTTCCAGGTCCGGAGACGCATCTCTGCTACCAGCTCTGCCTCAGGACTCTCCGTTCGTATACATCAGCCTGACCAGAACCAGAACCGGTAACGGGTCACTGGAAACCAACGTGAGGTAAGCAGAAGCAGAACCAGATCTGGTTCAGAGGAATCTGCTGACCTCTGACCTATGACCTCCACAGTGAGACATGCAGCAGCGGGGAGGTGGTGTCTCTGAACTGCACCAACCAGCGTGAGTAAAGCCGAACCTGAAGCAGAGAAACGTTGTAGCCTGAGGCACTGACTGCTGCTGTTCACAGCCTGTGGGCGCCGGCAGGTAACCTGGGACCAATCAGAGGCTAACACACTGGACCAATCAGAGGGCCCCACAATGGACCAATCAGAGAGCAGAGGACCTGCAGATGGTGAGAACATGGATTCTGAGTTTAACCTCTACTTGACCTTGTCGGTGTCGTTGGGTTCAGTCTAACTGTTGCTGCCAGGTGAGCACAGAGTGGTGGGCGGAGTCAATGCAGCGAAGGGGTCGTGGCCTTGGATGGTGTCTCTGCATTGGAGGGGTCGCCATGTCTGCGGCGCCTCGTTGATCGGTAGCGACTGGCTGCTGACGGCGGCACACTGCGTCTATGGGTGAGAGACGCGGCTGAGGCTAGCAGCAGGTGAACCACTGGCCTGCAGGTGGCACCATGTCCCGTGTTCTTCTTCTCTATCTACAGGAAGAATCTTCACCTGGAGTCCTGGTCGGCTGTCCTGGGGCTGCACGCTCAGTCACAGATATACGCTGTGGAGGTTCAGACCAGACTAGTCGATCAGATCATCATCCACAGAGAATACAACCGGCTGACCAAACACGGCGACATCGCCATGATGCGTCTGCAGCAGCCAATCAACTTCACCCGTGAGTTACACATCAGAGTCCAAGTTCCCTCACCTGACACCTGCATATGACTGTAGACGTAGAGCTACAGCGCTCTGTAAACCCAGAGCTCTGTCAACCCAGACAGAGCCCTGACTGTTTTTACCATCAGCCAAACAGACAAGACTCAGGGTTTGCCATGAGTCTTATCTGTCAGGCTGATGGTGGCCCTTGGTGTGTTGCAGAGTGGGTTCAGCCTGTGTGTTTGGCTGCTGAAGGTCAGAATTTCGCTGCAGGAAGGAGATGCTTCATTGCCGGCTGGGGCCGAGAAGCAGAAGCAGGTTAGAGGCGCGAACGGCCAGCAGTTCTCACCTGTTACAACCCCCTCCTTCAACTGTCTCACCTGTTTGAGTTGCAGGTTCTCTTCCTGACGTCCTCCAGGAGGCGACGCTTCCTCTGGTGGAGCAGGCTGAGTGCCAGCTCCTCCTACCTGAGTACACAATCACCTCTAGCATTCTGTGTGCCGGTTACCCTGAGGGCGGAGTCGATAGCTGCCAGGTAAAGGCTCACCTGGTCTTACCTGGACATTCGGTGCAGAATCACCACAAGTTAAACTAGTTCAGGAAGCTGGTCCAATAACTGACTGAGGGTCAGAAAAGATCGTTCCAGCTTTTCACTGAACTGGGAATATTCTGTCTCTTTGCAGGGAGACTCTGGAGGTCCACTGATGTGTGAGGAGGACGGACACTGGACTCAGATTGGTTAGTCTCTCTCTCTCTCTCTCTCTCCCTCTCTCTCTGTCTTTCTCTGTAACTTGCTCTCTGATCTCCGGTGGCTCCTGACAGGTGTGATCTCATTCGGCGTTGGCTGTGCACGACCCCAGAAACCTGGAGGCTACGCCCGAGTGTCAGCCTTCGCCTCCTGGATTGCTCAGACCAGACGCTCTTCCTCTTCCTCCTCCTCATCTTCCTCTCCGTAACATGGAGGACTCGGGGGAAGTTTCTTGATCAGAGCAGTAAACTTTTGAAATGTGATTAAATCTCAAAAATGTAATTGAAAGAAATAAAAAAGTGTCGATATCTTATGAGTTGAGTTCTGATTTCTGACCTGGTCGTAACAGCTGACAGCACCAGGTTTCCTTCCTGGTTTCCCTGGGTTTCCATGATAACAGGTGGACTGGGGGAGAATCTGAGCTAAAATGGAAGCTGATTGGACCTGCTTCAGATAGTAATCATTTCCTGTTTATTAATATGCTTCATGGAAGCTCTGCCCACTGTGGGAGTGTGGCCAGGTGCGACATCATCATCTATGATGGGAAACTCTGGTTCAGTTAACTGCCGATTATTTCCACAGAGCTTCAGCCATGATGGAAACATTCACCGCAGCATGATGATGCCATTGGTTATGCTGCATCATGGACCTGATATGACCCGGTCCAGACCAGAAGCTTCATTAATCAATCAATCAATCCATAAATCTTTATTTATACTTCACACACCCAGAGAGACCAAAGTTCTCTACAAGACAATAAAATAAAACGTGACCAATAAAACTCTTACAATAAATAAACAAATAAATGGATCACTAAAGATCAGAACATCCTGATCATTTTAGATAATCTGGATTATGAAAGAAAAGAGGTTTTAAAACCAGGAATTGATGTGTTTTCAGTCACTAAAAGCAGGAAATGTCGGTGAATTGGAAAACTAAAAAAGCTGTTAATCAGATCAGGCTACACTTAAACAACATGATGTTATGTTTCTGTTTGCTTTATATAGACATGAACTGAAACAAGCAGCGGTCTGAGTGTTGAAAACTTAAAAACCAGAATTAAAACCTAAAATCAAATCAGAAGCATCCAGGCAGGTATATACTTAAATTAAATATTTAATTTACTACGTGTGCATCAGGTAAATTTAGATAGTAAAAATATTCACATTTTAGTTTGTTTTTTTGGAAAACAAAGATAATTAATAAAATATGATAATGTTTGTAGCCCTGCTGGACTGGCAACCTGTCCAGAGTGACCCTACCTCTCGCTTGGTGACCTCTGGAGACAGACACCAGCTGACCTCTTGACCCCACTGGGATGAAGGGGGGAAGAAAATGGATGGATGGATAATGTTTGTATAAATTCATGTCAGTAGGTGGCGGTAATTACCATTACGTTTCTTGCCAATAAAAAAATAAATCAAGAAGAAGAAGAACCCGGAAGTGACGTCAGCCTACCCGGCTGTCTGTGAGGTGTTTTCAGGTGAGACGGCGTAAAATCATCTGCTTTTAATATTTAATCGTGTGCCTTGCTGAGAGACGTTATGATGGCGTCACTCTGATCCGGATCGCTTCAGCCCACTGACGTCACAGGGTGGCTTTTCAGTAACAGCTAGCTCAGCAGCTAACTGTTAGCGTGTAGCTGATCTAAGATCTCCGACCTGCTGTATCACGTCATCACGCTCAGGATGATGAAGATGATGATAATGGAGGTTTAAACTGGTTGTGGTGTCTATCTGAGGTCCAGCTGGAGGGTCAGAAGGTCAGTGAACGTCTCATTTCAGCTTCAGGATGAGCACCCGAGGAGCTCAGAGGGAGGAAGAGGAGGAAGACTTCTACGACTGTCAGGATAGCATGGAGACGAAGGAGGAAGAGCTTCCGAAAACAGACAGAATATGTGGGAGAGGAGACGCAGAGAGGGAGCGATGGACAGAGGGAGAAGGGGAGGAAGAGGACCGTCAGGAGGAAGAGGAGCGTCAGGTCCTTCAGGATTCAGATGAAGAAACGTCCAGAGTGGAGTTTGACGATGACTACCTGAGGGAGGTGGAGAAGGAGCTGACGGAGGAGGAGAAGGAGGTAACACCAGTCTCTGCTCCACGGTTCCCCATAGTTTAAACCAGTTAAACCAATTCAAGCTAGTTTACACCATTACAACCAGTTCATAACAACTTAACCAGTTTAAACCAGTTCAGGTCAGTTCACACCAGTCTTGGAGCTTTCAGGCATCAGGTTCTGGGTAGTAAATCTGAGCTGTGTGTGTTTCTGTTTCAGAGTCGTCGGCAGCAGAGCATCGCTCTGAAGGAAACTGGAAACGGCCTATTCAAAGCCGGAGGTGAGTTAAGTTCTGCCCAGGGTTCAGGTCATGATGCGTTCAGGCGCCTTGTTCCCCTCCGTGTAACTGTGTTTGTGTTCCTGCAGACTGGAAAGAGGCGGAGCTAAGCTACACACAGGCCTTGGCTCTATGTCCGGTTAGCTGCAGCAGAGAGAGAGCGGTGTTGTTCTCCAACCGAGCGGCTGCCAGGCTGCACCTGGTAAGGCTAACGTTATGCTAACGCTATGCTGCTCCTGGTAAGGCTAATGAGATGCTAACGTTTTGCTACACCTGGTAAGGCTAACGTGATGCTAACGCTATGCTGCACCTGGTGAGGCTAACATGATGCTAACGCTATACTGCTCCTGGTGAGGCTAACGTGATGCTAACGTTATGCTACACCTGGTAAGGCTAACGTGATGCTGACGTTATGCTAATGCCATGCTGCTTCTGATTAGGCTAAGGTGATGCTAATGCTATGCTACTTCAATAAAGCCTGTTGGCCCCTATGTTTTTAAATATTCTAAATGTTGGTTTCTTTGAGCTTTCTTGGCTTTGTTGCTTTGCATCTAGTTTTTGATATGAGTGGACTCAGCTAACCCAACTCTCCTGTTAAATAACAATGTTAAGTGTATTAGCATTATGCCAACAGTTTGTACTAGCAGAATGCTAACAGCTTTGTGTCTTTTCAGGAGCTGAAGGACGAGGCCATCTCAGACTGCAGCAGAGGTGAGTCATCACATTATTTTATCATCTTTTACTTTAAATAAGCTAACCAATCAGCACACTGGCTCTGGTTACCATAGCAATAGACCTGGATCCAGAGTACCTGCGGGCGCTATTGAGGAGGGCGGAGCTTTATGAGAAGTCAGAGAAGCTTGATGAAGCTCTGGAGGACTACAAAAAGGTTCTGGAGCGAGATCCGAGCCACAGCGGAGCCCGGCAGGCCTGCATGGTGAGTTCACTGACTGCTGGGACCAACGAGTGCTGAAGTCTGGTTCCGACTCCATAAGGAAAATGGGTCAATAAATTCACTGTTTCAGATTCTGTACACCAAATTTGATCCAAACCCTCAGTTAAGCTTTCAGTTTAAAGTCCTTTTGTCCCCGTCTCACCTGTGCCCACCTCACCTGTGTGTTCCTCAGAGGCTGCCTCAGCAGATTCAGGAGCGAAACGAGAAGCTAAAGGAGGAGATGATGGGTACGTACTGCTCTTGAACGCACCGCATCTGTGCTATGAAGACCTGGTCCCTGAACGTGTCTCCTGTCCAGGTAAGCTGAAGGACCTGGGCAACCTGATCCTGCGGCCGTTCGGACTCTCCACCAGCAACTTCCAGGTCAATCAGGACCCGTCCAGCGGTTCCTACTCCATCAACTTCGTCCAGAACCCCAATAACAACCACACCGGATGATGTAATCATGACATCACAGAAACAGATTATCAAACCTATGGTTGAGGTTCCTGATTGGTTAAAGCTACAGGATACTTCAGGTACCCCAGGACATTGCATCGCCAGACTTCAGACCAATCAGGAGCTTGCTTTCTGATTACATAATGTGCTGTATCAGCTGTTAATAAAGCAAACAAGAAGTGATGCAAGCATGCTTTTGTGACATCATCAAACAGACGGGAAACGGGGCAGAGCTTAATGAGTTTATTATGAGTAGGAAGTGAGTCTGATTGGTCAGTGGGCTCGCCGGGACAGCAGCATCTCTCTGATGTTGTCCTCCGCTTCCTTGACACTGCGCTCCAGGTACACCTTCTTCTGCTGAACACACACAGGTCAGAGGTCAGAGAGGCCCATACAAACACAAACCAGGCTGAGTGTGATGATGTCTTGGCTTTGGAAGAACCTGATAGGCTAACAGTAAATCCTCCAATTTCTTTCAGAACAAATGTTAAAAAGTGAGTTTCTGCTTTTTGAGTAAATGATAACGTCTGAGCCGCCTCAGGATGATGAAGGTCACAACTCAGTTCTGCAGAACCAGACCTGCCGCGCCAGCTGGACCTGCAGCAGAACCGTGTTGTGTTCAGGGCGTGCAGTAAATCTCAGCTCTTTACCTCCAGCTCTTTGATCTTGTCGTCGACCGTCTTCTGTTTGTCCGTCAGCAGGTCGTCAATCTCCTCCTTGGACTGCAGGACAAACCTGAAATGGCAGACAGTAACCAACTGCCCCCTTTGCCAATGATGTCACGGCTCAGGGTGGAGCCACTCACATGCGGCCGACGCCCTCGTAGAGCCGTGTGTTGGCAGGCAGAGTGGAGATCTCGGCTTGCGTCAGCTTGGTGTGCTTCTGAACCCGACCGAGCTGCTCAATCTGCAGGTCGGCCAGCTTCACCTTCTGCTGCGTGTCGATCATCTTCACCTGCAGCTCCGAGAAGGCCTGCAACGACAGGAGGCGTCACTCTGAGCTAAAAAAAACAAAAAAAAAAAAACAGCCCCAACAACAGGACGGGACACTGTGAGCTAAAAAACAGCCCCATGACAGGAGACGTCACTCCATCTGCAGCTTCAGGGCCTGCAGTGGAGTCTTTGCTCCAGTCATTGAGGGACATGTCCTTCAACCTATGGATGTGTCCCTGGTCCAACACATCTGAGTCTCCTGCTGAGTTCTGCTGTTGACCTCATTATTCTTATGTGTGTTGAAGCAGAGAAGCCTAGAAGCTGCAGAAAACCTCCAGGCCTGGAGGACCTGGGGCCTCATGTATAAAGCGTGCGTATGCACAGAAAATGTGTGCTGCCATATTTTACGTACAAGTCGGCATGTATAAAAATGAACTTTGCGTCAAAGTTTGCGTAAATATTTCTGTTTTTCCCTGGCGTGAAAATGTGCGGCAGCCACGCAAATTTTTTCTACAAAACGTCAAAACTCATCTAAATACACTGAAATCTGACTACATTTAGTTATTTAGACCAAGAAGCATCAAACCTGATGTTTTTTTTTATTTGAATATGTTATAGTTTAAATGTAAACAATGAAACTGAACCGCATTTATCCTCAGGCAATAACACGCACACAAAATAAATAAGATAAAAATAAAAGGATGTGAAAACCCCACTCCAATGTAAATGGAACTTTTCCTCAGTTTTTGGCTCAAAGATGTAACGCATCAGTCTGTGCATCGAAGCGCATGAAATGCATCTATGGGGTAATTTCATTCTCACTAAAAAAAGAAAACGGGGTTGGATCAGCAGATTAACTCCAAACATGTTCTGGCGATGTTCTCCATCAGAGCACTTTGGCTCTGATGGAGAACATCGCCAATGGAAGGATTCAGAGGGAGTGTGCGTTCAGAGATCATATTGATCTGCCGGGAAATGTTGATGGTTTATACGCATTTAGATTGACCAGACTGATCATCCTGGAGCTCTGAGCAAAACTTAAAGAAGGAGGCATGCAGTCATCCTTCAGTCAGCCATGCCCGCTCTGTGAATGTGCCTTTATGGACAGAAAGCATCTCTATTCTGTAAATGTACAATTTATGCACATGATTCCACTATTTAGAATAAAGGTCCACATTCCCCATTCAAATGACTCTGACAGGCTGCCTGTCTTTAAATCCCGGCTGAACACTCTGCTATTCAAATAGGCATTTGCACAATCTCTTTATTGTCTTTTTAAGTTGAATTTTCTTCCTTTAAAATGCTTTATTTTTGTGAGGGAACTTAAGTGCCCTAAAAGCACCTTTTAAATAAATCTATAATTATTTTTATTATAAATGCTTGCTACAAACAAGGACCGTCGCCATGGTTATAACTTCACGTGGTGGCAGACTTCCGGGTATTTAAACTAATTTACATATGTATTTATGGGAGGCGACAGGGCGGACCAGCAGCTGCGCTCTATTTCCCGCAAATTGGGATTTATAAAGGCAAAGTGCGCAGCGTGCGCACAGCTTTACACATCCGGATTTTTTTTTTGTGCGCCACACTTTCCAAAATTTGTCCGTACGCCAAGTTTGTTTTAGTGTGACAACTGAGCACTCTTTTATGCACTCTCAACTATGATTCAGAGAAGAGGCTCTCTGGGTTCTGACCTTAACAGAGCGGCTGCATCATGAGGAGAGCGGGGCGGAATCTCGCAAAGAAAAGCGATAATGATCATCATCATCGGTTCAGAAACAGAAGAGTTCTCCGGGTTCTAAGGAAGGTCCAAACCCGACTGCAGAGGAACCTGGAACCGCTCTAACAGAACCCCGAACCTTCCACACTTATCCATAAATGAGGTTCTGGTTCCGGCTAGCTAGATGCTGCAGGCTAATTACTAGCTGTTAGCTTTCTGCATGGCCGGACCGGAAACAGGTGAGCGAAGAGAGTACCACTTAGTACCAGACAGAACCAGAATCAGAACCTCGGTACCTTCTTCAGTTCCAGATCCACGGGAGCTGCCATCATGCGCCTCTTCTTCTTCTCGGCTAGCAGCGGCGTGGAGGACATCCGGGTGCGTCACTGCCCCCGGCGGTGAACGGAGAATGTTTTTCAAACAAACATTGAACAGATGGAAACAAAACCAAGGCAGATGGAAACAAAACCAAGGCAGACATGTCTGAACACAAAACATGAACCGGATCATAAAGTTCAGAGTGGAAAGAAATGAGAACATAATGCAGGAATAATAAAACATTTAGATCCATCAAAGGTTTTCAACCATTCTGATTCACTCTTTAAACTGCTTTTATAAAATTTGGTTTAGATTTAAACAATGAAAAATTACCTGTTAAAATATTAATTAGAAAATGTTCTTGTTTATTGAAAATATAATGAATAAATATTCAAAATAAAACACCATATGTAATGATTACTCAGACTGAGGCCATACGATGTGAAACAGTTGTATGGATTACAGTTGTAATCCATTTAAATGGATTAAATCTCATTTTCAGCTGTCGACCTTTAACCTTCATCAGGTGGATTCGTGAGACCCAGATTCAGGATCGTCCTCTGGGTTTTTATGGTGGAGGAAACACACACACTAACCAGTATGTGGCGCCATATCGTTGCTTGCAACATCAATGAACCATGATCCTCAGTGGAATAACAGTCACATTGAGAAGAAGAAAATGTGTTTTTATGGAGGACTGGGCTGAAATACGTACAGGAAGATTTTAATGACAATATGGAGCTGAGAGTTCAAAGGAAGTAAAACAAATGACCTGGTCACTTGTCTATTGTTAAGGATAGGGGGTTGTTCTTTGCTAAAGGGGGCAGATAAGTTCTGGGTTGGGCAAGGACCTAGATAGTCTCCAGGATCAAGGACATCCCCTGCTGTTATATGGCACTGTGGAAGTCTATAGGAGAGCAGCTTGATCAATCTCATGATAAGATCATGCAGACACGTGATCTCATCATCTAAAGAACAAAAGGGGGTGAGGAGCACATCATAAAATTTTCCATTACAGTCCCCAGTTTTTAACATTATTTTATCTGAATTCCAGTTATATTTGAAATCTCTGAAATATATTGAAACATATGAAACACGCATGTTAATCCTAAAACGTTTATCTCCTTGTTGTAGTTCTCCGTAGTATTTTTATTATTATTTTTTAAATCAGCTATTCTTTTGCAGTCCCATGAGTCCGCCTCTGCAATGTCCTTTATAGAGCTACACTATTGTGATTTGGAATAATTATACTTGTTTTGATAAAGTTAAAAAATAGAAGAAGAAAAAGAAGATTTGATTTTTTGATTTTTAACAAAACATTTATTTATACAATCATTTAACAAGACACAATTAAATACATGATGAGGACATACTTACAGCATACATACTTATAAATAAATAAATAAATAAATACATAAATAAATAAATAAATATTTACATAAGCAGCTTATTATATAGTAGCTGTCTCTGATTACAAATGGTGCACAAAACCCTCTTAAAACCCCACAGTTGTAAAAAACCCTTAAAGTCCCCGGTGGCTCTGTGAAAGAAGAATTATTAAATTCCCTCTGAATATCATTGTAGACCACACTCCAGTCCGGTAGGTGGCTGTAAATGCACCTTAAGTTAGTTGTCATCAGCCAATAAAACACATAGGAAAATGAAGCCCCGCCCTGGAAGCAGAATGCTGTGAGCGCGGAATTTAACCTGTGAAGCGAGTCGCGCGGTTTTTCACAGTTTCAGCGCGCGCGCTCAGAGAAAGACCAGCTGGACAGATAAACATCCGCAGCCTGAAGAAATCCTCCCGTGATCACCGGTCAGACATGGCGACTCCTCCGAAGCGGCTCCGCGGAGCTCCGACCGGTTCCCCGCTCTCCGGCTCCCCGCTCTCCGGCTCCCGCAGACACAGGAAGATCTCCATCGAGGGAAACATTGGTGAGTTCCACCTCAGAAGCTCTGGACTCAAGAACAGAACCTGAGTCAACCAGAACCCGTCCGACCCGCCAGAACCGAAGCAGGTGGTTCTGCTTCGGTTCTGGCAGAACCACCAGCGGATCGAGGGTCCGGGCCGGACTGCGACAAAAAGGCGGCCCGGGCGTTTTGGACCGTTTTGGACCAGACAGGCCCACCAAATATAAAGCCTCCATATTTATGATTTTTAAACTTCTTTATTTTTGAAACATTGAGAAAATTACAAGAGCTTGATTGTAACCTAAAGGTCACAGTTACAGTCTGTGATAAATTTCAGAATTCCTTCTCTAACATTTTCATTTCCAAATAAATGGGAAGCATAAAAATAAAGACATTTCTTTTATATACATGTACCATCTCTTATTAATCAATCCCACATTGTTGCGTTGTTTGGACACCCATTGAGCCCAGAGGACGGTGAACTGGTTCAGCTGGACTTGGACTGAGAATCTTCTGATCCGTTTCATTAATGTTCTTCTGCAGCGTCTGCTCACAACTTCTTCAGGCTTAAGATTTGATAAAAAATATTTTGTAATGTCAGGTAGAGGTTCTGTGTTATCCAGAATAAAGGTGGTAGTTTTAAAAGTTAAGACTTTATTGATCCCTAGAGAGGGGAGTTGGTTTGTCCCAGCTTAGCACACAATAAAACATAAAATAAATAAAGTTATAAGAATAAACATACAACAATAACAAATAACAATGAGCAGTGATAGTCTTAAGGACACACATATTGCTCAGTACATTACTAAATGTATATTCAACATTTAAAACACTCTAGAGACTATGAATTATAAGGATCTTTGACCTCTCTGGATGTTTGACAGATAAAAATGTCCAAGATTAAACGGCAAAGTTAGGAGGGACGATGGCGTGTTTACGAAGAAGAGAAATGGTAGTCCGTTTTCCACTAAGCATCACATTGCACTTCATCACATCTCACTACATCACTCCCTGTGGCCGGCAGCTGAACTGTCGGCTGGATTCTTGTTTTTCGGTTTGTCGGGTTCAGTAGGAGAGGAGCTGATTGATGGGTCCTGGTTTAGTCAGTGGCTGCTGATCAGCTGATGAATCATTGCTGATCAAGTGCGTGTGTGTGTGTATGTGTGCGCAGCTGCAGGTAAATCCACCTTCGTCCGCCTCCTCCAGGCGTCTTCCTCAGACTGGGAGGTGATCCCAGAACCGATCGGGAAGTGGTGCAACGTTCAGAGCGACGGCGACGATGTCTACCAGGTGAGCAGCTGAGGCAGCCAATCAGAGGCTGTTCCAAAGTGGGAGGAGCTTCCTTTTGTAGATCTGTAGAGACCAGAATGGACTCTTTGTGATGTTTGCTTCATTTCATGTTGGTGGTTCTGGAGAGAAGTTATGAAGAAAGTTAAACGTTCATAAATTCATTAATGGGTTCAAGGATCAAACAATATGAAGCAGCAGGAAAAAACTGCAGCTGAAAAATAGAAAGTTATGTTGACATTTTGGTATTTTGAAGACTAATATGAAAGTTGAGCTTCAGACTCAAGGATGAAAGTTTCTCCAAACTGATCAGCAAGACAACCTGACCTCTGTCCATGCACCTAGGAGCTGAGCTCCTCCCAGAAGAGTGGAGGGAACCTCCTGCAGATGCTGTACGACAAGCCGAGCCGCTGGGCCTACACCTTCCAAGTAAGTGCAGCAGACTCCGCCCCCTGAGGCTGCGCTGCGCCTCACCTGTGTTTCACCTGTGTCTCATCTACTTCTCACCTGTACAGAGCTACGCCTGCCTCAGCAGAGTCCGGTCTCAGCTTCAGCCTCCATCAGCCAAGCTGCAGCAGGCGGAGAACCCGGTTCAGTTCTACGAACGCTCTGTCTACTCAGACAGGTACTGACCAGAACCAGAACCTGATCTGGATTTTCTAGACAAATCAAACTGTTAAGTTTCTGTGGCTGAGTGAAAGGTCATCGTCATGGCAACACCTGGCAGGTTCTGTCAGGGTTCTGGTTCAGCTCGAGATTCTGACTGAAACCCAACAGAACCGTTTCCCTCTCCACCTGTCTCAGGTACGTCTTTGCGTCCAACCTGTTTGAGAGCGGCAACCTGCTGGACACGGAGTGGAGCGTCTACCAGGACTGGCACACCTGGTTGCTGAACCAGTTTGAACCTGATATCGCCTTGGACGCCATCATCTACCTGAGAGCCCCTCCCCAGGTAAACGACCTCTTCCTAACCTCCCCCGCCAGGTGACCGTCCTGGTTCTGAGAGCAACACCGGGTCAGTTGCCTGGCTGGGTCTGAATAACTGATATAAACAGAGCAGCTCTTCAGAAGGCGGTGCCTTCAGGGTCCTCTGTGTGTGTGAACCTGCTGGCGGTGCCTTCAAGGTCCTCTGTGTGTTGCAGCGCTGCATGCAGCGGTTGCTGCACCGCGGCCGGCAGGAGGAGCAGGGGATCCCTCTGGAGTATCTGGAGCAGCTGCACTTCAAACACGAGGCATGGCTCTACGACAGGAACCTCAGGTAACTGAGCATGCTCAGACGGCTGCTGCTGCGTTCAGGGTCAGTGAGATAAAATATTTTTTCTGTGTGTGCAGGCTGGACTTTGAGTACCTCAGTGAGCTTCCTGTTCTGGTTCTGGACGTGAACGAAGACTTTCAGAACGATCGGATCAAACAAGAAGACATCGTTGATAAGGTGCTTTTATACTGAAAGTCTGATGGAGCTTTTATTCTGAAAGTCGAACACAGCTTTTATTCTGAAAGTCTGCTTACATGACATTCATTTGTCCTGCAGGTCAGGGAGTTTCTCAGCACGCTATGAAGCTTCTCCAATCACCTCACAGAATGTCAACAGCAAGGCAGCTGATTGGACAGCAGCTCGTTATGATGTCCCCCCTATTGCGACTTTGTAAAATTTTGTTAAATTTTTATAGTGAAAATGCTTCAGTGTGTGTGTGTGTGTGTGTGTGTGTGAGAGAGAGAGAGAGAGAATGTGTATTTATGCTTCAGGATTTTTTTATGGCTCTCAAACACTGGAAATGTTCCTGTTTCCTACACACTGAGGTGACAGTGAACACATCACTTCCTAGATTCTGTGAATAAATGAAATTGGACCCAAACTGCTCTGAGTCTGTTATTGGTTCTGGTTCTTGATGGAAACGGCCCGGTTCTGCGCCGTTCTGAATCCGGCTCTGAATAAGACGCTGATAGATCTTAAAAATCTGAACTTTTTTTGCCTTTTATGTTTATTAACCTGTATTTTCTGGTTGTCATGGAGGCATGAAGCTCTCCAGTCAGCGTTCCGATAATGGATCTGAATGTTTCAACAGTTCCAGACATTGCCGCTCAGAAATCGCTGAACCGAGTCTGATCTGGTTCTGGTTCTGGTTGGGTGGGTGGACCAGTAATCAGTAATGGACATCTGTCCAGAGTGGGTCCATCAGTTCTGGTCCTGTGCTGTAATCTAAAGCATCAACAAATTACTGTTGCTAAGGAAACTGGGTGAGACTGCTCCCCCGAATCCCCTAACCAGACCTGGATTTAAACTTTCACCAGTACTGGGTTAAAAATCCACAAAAAACTGAGTCATCCTGACTCACTGAGTCTGACCAGAACCCAGACAGCAGAGTCGTAGAGGTAACAGCAGAGGACACTCCAAGAGCAGAGGAACACAAACTGGTCCCTCTATGGGGCCCAGACCTCCAGCTCTCTGAAGAGGTGTGTGGCCCACTCTGACTCCATCAGGAAGTCCTTAATCCAGCAGCAGGTGGAGAAGGGACTTACCAGATCTTCCAGTTAGTACACCAGTCAGTCAGGAAGGGTGGTACTGGAAGCAGATCTGAAGTGGACCGAGTTGAGCTCCAAGTGGAACTCATCATGGAGGACAGAGGGAACCGCATCTCCAGCTGACCTGCTACAATCTGGTATCACAGATGTGACTGAACCAGTTTCAGAACATTTCCTCACCAATGAGGTGAGAGCCCCCATCACCTATCAGAAAGGTGATGGGGGATTTTACAGGAATGTGAATTAATGTGAACATGAGCCAGGAACAGACTAAAGATCTAAAGACCCAGCCATCAGGAACACCGTCAGATCCAGAAATGCCACCAGGTCCAAGAACGCCATCAGGTCCAGAAATGCCATGAAGTCCAGGACCACCGTCAGGTCCTGCTGCCTTTCTGGGTTGACGGACTGCAGTGAGCGTCTCGCCTCACATTGCATCACCTTGAGGATAGAGCTGCTTCCTTGCACTACATAGGCTGAGGGAGTGAGAGTGTAGGATGGACGCAGTCTGACGTTACATTTGTCATGGTTCAGCTTAGGAAAGGTTTGGTGGATGGAATGTAAAGGTGAAAGGTCTTCTGTATAGCAATGAAGATTGAGGCCGAAGGGAGATGCTTCCAAGAGGGAGAAGGTAGAGGATGACCAGAAGAGCACCGAGCCCTGGGGGATGCCTTTAGGCCGGAGCAGTAGAGGAAGAACTACTGTTGAGGTATGACCTAACCCAGGTTGGAGCAGAGCGGAGGTCACCTGTTGGTTCATCAGGTTCCCTAAGCTGGACTTCATGCTACTGTCCGGTCCCTGGGTGTCGGTGATCTTTATGAATAGAAAATATTTATATTCTTGTGATTCTCTCATGCGTCTCTGGACAGGTCATCAGTTCATTACGGAGACAGACAGGACGAACAACCACACACACACACAAACACACTTGAGGTGTGTGGGAGGAAGCTGGAGTACCCAGAGAGAATCCACCATGCAAACTGAGACCCGGCCCAGGTCTCAGAATCAAACCCAGGATCTTCTGGCTGCAAGGCAGCAATGCTACCATGAACTGATCATATTCTCTAAATTTTACTTTGTTTTTTCTTTTTTCTGTTATGTTTTGTAAGGAGATCCTGTGAGTCTAGAAAGATGTCTTTTTTAGTTTTTGGACTTTACTGGTACTCATGAGGGGAACATTGTGTGTATTTATGTATTTGTGGGCGGAGCCAGGGCGGTCCTCGCAGCACCTGCAGCTCTGCTTCATGCAGATCAGGATGAATGGAGGAACGCAATGCGACCTCATGCGGGTTCATGCTTCAGGATTCCCTCCATGCTTTGTGAGGGAAGCATGAAAACTCAAACTGTCAACTCTTACTCATGAGGCCCACGCTGAGCCTCCAGCAGCTTCATCATGTCTCCTCTTCTGCCTCCTGATTGGCTGAGCGGCTCTATGTGACAAACTATGTGACCGACCACAGATGCTGCGAGGCTCGGCCGAACTGCTGGGATGTTTGTTGTCTGGGACTCAGCTGGACCAAGAGGAGCCCAGCGAGGAGCCGGGTCAGTGAAACAGACGGAGGTGGGGGGGTGGGACAGAGTTGGGACACGGTGTTCTGGACCGACCAGGGTCAGAGCAGCAGGTGGACTGGTGAAGCTAGCCATAGGGTCAAAGGTTAACCTTCTGGACACTCATTGATTCGAGGCTGTTGGCATCAACCAGAGTGGCTCAGTGCTGGACTCAGTCCTGTTTCCTCGTCCAATCATTAACCTCCTGCAGTCGTCCTCTGCTGCTCCACTAAGCTCCGTCCTCCAGTCCTCCAGCAGCCTGCAGACGGTAAGTACAGCCAGAAAATCCTCTTTTCTTTTTCTGTAATCTTTCAGGAATTTCCCCAGACTGTTCAGATCTTTCAGGTTTTGGGTCCCAGGGAGACAGGGTTTTGGACGGTCTGGGATGCTAGCGGGTAGGTTTTGGGTTGTTGATGAGTTTTACTGTGACGGACCTGCAGTTCGGACCCTGACGTGTCCTGGCCACTCCTGACTGTCCCCATTGCGTTGCTGGGATGGGCTTCACCGACCTGCTGGACCAGGTGAGTCCGCTCTCTTCCTCTGTGGCGCTCCTATCACCTGATGAGTAACTTTCCTCTTCTCTGGCTGCCATGGTGAGGTGGGTGGCTTTGGCAGGTACCAGTGGATCCATGTGATCCTAATCAGTTTACCTGGTCTGATGACGGCGAGTCAGAACCTGCTCAACAACTTCGTCTCAGGAATCCCGGTCCACCACTGCAAACCAGTCACCAATCAGACTCTGCATGACCTGGGACGCATCTACCAGGTAACTGTCTCTCCTCCAGGTTCTGGAAGAGCCGCTCAGCCAATCAGGAGGCAGCAGAGGATACATGATGAAGCTGCTGGAGGCTCAGTGTGGGCCTCATCCATAAGAGTTCACAGTTTGAGTTTTCATGCTTTCCTCACAAGGCATGGGAGGAATCCTGAAACATTCAGCTGCATGAACCCACATGTCTTTCCAGGCTCACAGGGTCACCTTACAAAACATAACAGAAAAATAAAAAATAAATTATCAATTCCAGTGAAAATGTTTCTTCAAACTCAGCAGAGAATCCTCCGGAATGGTCGGGAGATCAATTATTGCTTCATATGTTTTTGTATATCAGGCTAAATGAGCTCCAGTTTCATTATCATTGACTGAAAAAGTTTGTGTGGCTGCTGCGCATTTCCACAGCAGGAAAAGTTTGCTCGTGTTTACGCAATATTCTCGTTTTTACATGCATGAAACATCGCAGTATTAATGAGTGACTGAGAGCTGATGCAGTCTGATTGGCTGTTCTAATGCGGGGCTCTGATTTGCTGCTTCAGGTGGACGAGCAGCAGCTCCTGAAGGTCTTCATCCCTCCAGATCCTTCAGGAAATAGACTCGACCGCTGCAGGAGGTAAACTGGTTTCTGCCCTTTGTTCTCCTTTGTGGTGACATCTCTGACATCACTTCCTGTCCTAACTCAGGTATGTGGAGCCTCAGTGGCAGATGTTGAGCCTGAACATGTCTCTGAACGCCAGCGAGCTGCAGACCGAAGGATGCGTGGATGGATGGATCTTCGACCAATCAGAGTTCTCAGCCACCACCGTCTCCGAGGTAACAGCTGTGATTGGCTGATGGAAAGCAGGAGATGATTGGTTTGGATTCAGCCTCTGGCGTCTGAATGACAACATTAATAACAACATTAACAGCATTAATAACATTACTAACTGAAATAATAGCATTAATAACATTGCTAATAGTATTAATAATAGCATTACATTCAAATTCAAGAACTTTATTAGTCCCAAAGTGAAATTAAAAGTTGTTGTAGATCGTAATGGCTGTTGGGAGGACAAATCTCCTGTAGCAGTCTGTGTTACAGCGAATCTCAGCGAAGAAGCCTCTGACTGAAAACACTCTGATGAAGAGGATGTTCAGGGTTGGCCAGAATTTACTTGGTTTTATGAAAAATCCTTCTTTGCATCGTCATCTATTCAGGTCCCTGGTTTAGGTTCCCATGGCGCTCTCACCAACAGACTGATGTTAGATTCAAACCTTGAAGGATCTTGTCTTCCTTCAGTCGCTCTGTTCTTCTTCTAGAGAACCGCATCTCCAATCTGTTCCTCTGGGTCTCTTACCAGTAGAACCTGAACTCCTCACCAGGGAGTCTCCATCCTAGCCAGATGCTGATTCACCTCAACTGGCTCCTCTCAGTGTGAAGGAGAGTGGCTCTACTCTGAGCCCTTACTGGATGACTGAGCGTTTCTCTCTAAGGGAAAGTCCAGACACCCTGCAAAGAAAACTCATATCAGCTGCTTGTATCCGTGACGTTTTCCTTTTCATTCATGACCCACGACTGCCTCACACTCGGCTGCGAACCGCTCCAGTGAAAGCTGTAGATCATGAATAGCCAATAGATATTGGCTTATCTATTGATAAGCCAATAGAATGACATCATTCGCAAAAAGCAGAGATGGGATCCTAAGGCCACCAAAGCAGATCTCCTCCACACCTTGGCTGATCTGGAAATCTGTCCATGAAAATAATGAACAGAATCGGTGACAAAGGGCAGCCTTGGCAGAGTCTCACTCTCACCGGAAACGAGCCCAACTTACTGCTGGCAATGCAGACCAGACTCTGACACCGGTCATACAGGGACCTAACAGCCCATATCAAAGGGCCCACAGGGCTCCCCAAGGGACGAGGGGTCGAACACCTTCTCCAAGACCACAATACACATGTGGACTGGTTGGGCGAACTCCCATGCAACCTCCAGGATCCTGTTGAGGGTCCTAGATCTAGTCCAGGGCCCTGCTACCAGGAAGCTTTTTAACCACCTTGGCGTCCCCAGAGATTGGAGAGCCCGACCGAGAGTCCCCAGTCTCCACTTCCTCAATGGAAGGCATGTTGGTGGGATTGCGGAGGTCTTTTAAGTATTCTGCCCACTGGCCCACAGCGTCACGAGTTGAGGTCAGCATAGCAGCACACCATCCCCACTATAAACAGTGTTGGTGCCGTACTGCTTCCCCCTCATGAGATGCTGGATGGTGGGGTAGAATCGCCTTGAAGCTATGCAGAAGTCTTTCTCCAGGGTCTCTCTGAACTCTTTCCACTCCCGAGTTTTTGCCTCAGCAACTATCCCTTGGACTGCCGGTACCCGTCAGCTGCTTCTAGGGTCCCGCAGGCCAAAAAGGCCCGATAGGACTCCTTCTTCAGCCTGACAGCATCTCTCACCGAAGGTGTCCACCAGCGGGTTGGAGGGTTGCTGTTGTGATAGGCACTGGCAACCTTGTGGCCACAGCTCTGATAAGCTCCCTCAACAATGGAGGCGTGAAAGTCCCCTGGAGGGGCACTCTCCAGTAGCCCTTCCAAGGACTCCAAAAAGGGAGGATAATTTGAACTGCTGTTCGGCGCATAAGCACAAACAAATTTCAGGGGTTCCTGAAATGTGCTTGTCTGCTTCATATTAAGGGTGACGTTTTAAGCAGAACCTGACTAGCTCACATACTTCATGGACTCCATCGTCTATCAGAGGTAGGTGGAGGAGAATTTGAGACCATCTGTCAAAATATTACAATTGAAGCCAAACTGGATCCTGCAGCATGACAATAACTCCATCCTCCTAACAGGAAGTTGACGCCTCCTTTTCAACTCCTCCGGGATTTCTGGCTTCAGCTGTGGTATTATTTCAGCTTTTACTCCAGAAAGGCAAGAATGAGAGTTTGAAAAAGAAAAAAATGTCAATGAAAGTTCAAAGCTACTCCAACATGCTGCCACTCTGAGTGGCCCAACTCTTATTAATAACATTAATACCAACATTAGAAACAGTTTTAATAACCACAGTAACATTAATGACCAAATTTATAACAACATTAATCTCATTAATTCACTTTAAGATAATAAATTGCTTCATGTTTCAGAGCTTCTAATGCACCATCCTGACGTTATCTCTAAACCTGTCTGTCTCAGTGGGACCTGGTGTGCTCTCTGCGTCCTCTGAAGCAGATGATCCAGACCATCTATATGGGTGGCGTTTTAACTGGAGCCATTGTGTTTGGTGGCCTGTCGGACAGGTGAGACTCACCTGGTCAGAGTTTCACCTGACCCATCAGGACTGTGGGAACCATCAGACACATGTTCTATATAAGTCTGAATTCATGTCATTTCTACCAGCCATGGGTATTTCTTAACACACTGTGTGTCTCTCAGGTTTGGCAGGAAGTCTGTCCTTATATGGTCATATCTACAGCTGGCTGTGCTTGGCTGTAGCTCCGCCCTCTCTCCATCATACACCGCCTATTGCATCTTCAGGTTTCTGAGCGGGATGGCCTTGTCTGGAATCATCCTCAACGGAGTCTCACTCAGTACACATTTACCTGTTTGCATGTCTGACTGGTTACCTGCTTGTTTGTCTCTTCAATAGTTTAGATATAGAGCTTAGAGGTGTAACAGCATTTTTCCCCACTAGGGGGTGTCAAAATGTTTTATGTGAAAACTTTTTCTGAAGAGCTCTTCTTCTTCTCCTTCGTTGAGAAAATTAAACCAAATTTTCAGTCATTTCTGTACTGCCCCCCTTTTAAATGTTAGATTATTGTCTAACATTTATTCTAATTATTGTCAGAAATGTGAACATTCTTTGTTTACTGTTGGATAAAACAGAACAGCTGCGATATCTGTGCTCACCTACTGACCGTCTTCCTTCCTGTGTCTCCTCAGAGGTGGAGTGGATCCCAACCAAAACACGGACAGTAGTGGGGACTCTCACCTCCTTCTTCTTCACCTTTGGTCAGATGATCTTGGCAGGCCTTGCCTATTGGCTGAGAGACTGGAGGAAGCTCCAACTGGTCGTCTGTGCGCCTCAGTTCCTGTTCTTCACCTACAGCTGGTCAGTGAAGCCCTGGTACAGTGGATCCCCGGATTCAGGGGGGTTAGGAACCACAGGCGCCCGCCAACTGCTAAAATCTGTAAATACTCGAGACCACGTCTGAAAATGCTTCTAGCTACTGCTCTTAATAGTTCGTACACCAAATATACCTTCGTACTAGGGATGGAGTCGAGACAGGTTCTTCCTACACCAGAACGGGGAAAAACAGGCCGAGACCCAGACCACTCTGGAGCGCTCACCCCCGCTCTAATACAGATGCTAACATCAACAGTCTCCCTTATGGTCGCTCTGGGGGGAACCACCAATCAACGCCGAGGAAAATGAAAGTCGCTCCTGGATTGGCTGCTCTGGATAGGATAGTTAGAGTATTTAAGATGTGATATATTCAGAAATCTGCAAATAATTTTAAGTTCTGAATTGGTGGGGCGAGGAGGGAGGTCCACTTTACCTTTCCCCAATTGGTCATGGTCTGTCCTTGATTGGTCAGGTGGTTGAATGTCTGTGCTGTGATTGATGTTATGGAAATTTCATTTATAAAAGACTGAGAATTTGTTTCAATAGTAAGAGAAAGATTAGTCTTTGTCTTCAGGTTTCTTTATTTGAAGGCAAAAACGTTAGAAGACCCGTCTCACTGAACGCAGTCAGGAGAAGAGCCCTGAATGCAGTCACATCACATCGTTATATAGTCATAGCAAGGAATAGACCCACACAATGTCTCTTATATTTATTGCCAGATGGACCACAAACACAATCCTTAACCCCACCTCATGAACTGTCCCTCGCCTCTTGGAGGGGAGGACTTTTTTGGCAGGAAAGAGAACCGATAAGGATTTCAAGTGAAACTTCTAATTCTTCTTTGTCAGTTAATCATGGGTGCAAGGTCAAACTACATTCCACACATGTCAGTCCTTTAAGACAATTCCCATTTTACACAAGATGTCTTCAGGTCTTTTATACTGTCACAGCTGCAGAAACCTCTAGGCATTATGTGGAAACTTCTTTAATGGAAAAAACACATCTTGCAGAAATACAAAAACACAACAGATATAATTAGTAAATAAATGGTAAAAAGTATCATGATTTCCATCAAAGATGAAATAAGGCTAAAAACTAAATTTTCTGTTACATTGATCAGGTGGTATGCAGAGTCAGCTCGTTGGCTGGTGCTGAACCGTCGGTCTGAGGAAGCCTTAAAGGGTCTCCACAGAGTCGCTCGGATCAATCGGAGACCAGAGGTCATCAACAAACTGACCTTAGAGGTAACCTCTGACTACATGTACAGGTGTACTCTGACCAATGAAGACCTGACTTTGGCACCATGTGAATACAGGTACTTCACTCTCACATGAGTAAAGAGATTGAGTCGAGCCACTCATCGTTTACAGCCTTCGATCTGCTGAAGACCAGAAGAATAAGACGCATCTCCATCTGTCTGACAGCCGTCTGGTGAGACATTCACCTGTTTTAATCAGTTTCACCTGTTTCTAGCCTTCATGTTGCTGTTCCTGTTGGGGTTAGGTGCTCATGGTGAATCTCTACCTGTGCAGGTGTTTACTTGTGTACCTGTCTGCAGGTTCTCCACCAGTTTTGCTTACTATGGTTTGGCGATGGACCTGCAGAAGTTTGGGGTGAGTTCTCTGATTTCTGCTCACCTGTCTGTCCTCTCACCTGTCTTCCTTGTTTCTGGAGTGAACTGCATTCTGATTGGCTGTGGGCCGTTCCAGGTAAGTATTTACCTGATGCAGATCATCTTTGGAGCCGTAGATATTCCTGCAAAGTTCTTGGCTCTGGGCATGCTCAGTTACCTGGGGAGGCGGGTCACCCAGGTGTCGTGCCTCTTCCTGTCAGCTATCATCATCTTTGCCAACATCTTTGTCCCCACAGGTACGGAGGTTCTGGTTCTGATTCTGATATAACCCTAAATCCAGCCCTGAAACTCACCCTGATTCCAGATCTGATCTCTACCCCATCTTTATTGGGTTTCCAGAATTATCTCCAGTTCTGGTTCTGATCCTGACTCCATCTCTAATCTTTGTTCAGATTATGTGTTAAATTCTAACTCGACTCACTGTGTGGTACTGATTCTGACCCAGGCTAAATCATTGGTTCTGATCTGGATCTAATCTCTAATCTGTGATTCTAACGCTGATCATTCTGTGATGTGTGTTTCTTTTTTTAACCCTGTCTGTTATCCTGATCTGGTTCTGGTTCTGGTCTCTGTCCTGCAGACATGCAGAGCCTCAGAACCACACTAGCCTGTCTGGGTAAAGCCTTCACATCGGCCTCCTTCACCACTGTCTACCTGTACACCGGAGAGCTCTATCCCACTGTCATCAGGTGGGTCCAACAGGCCCGGTTCCATCCTCATCAGAACCTCTGACCGGCTCACTTGAACATGTCATGTGCTGTACTTCCAGGCAGACGGGAATGGGCTTCGTCTCCACAATGGCGAGGATTGGCAGCATGGCGGCGCCTGCAGTTCTGATCCTGGACGAGGTGAGCCCGACTGGAACCAGAACCAAAATCAGAACCTTCTGGTACATTTTATGGCTAAATAGCAGCTGGTCCACTTGGACACGGAAGTATTTATTCAGCCTTGGTTCAACAGATTCAATTGAGATGATCTCTACCCCATCTTTATTGGGTTTCCAGAACTATCTCCAGTTCTGGTTTTGATCCTGACTCCATCTCTAGGTTCAGTTTTGGCAATCATAGTCCAGTTGTTAGGAAACTAACATCTGGTATTGATTAATTATTGATAATAAAGGTTCAATTAGAGCGAGGCTAATGTTAGATTTTTGGACCTCCCTGATTAAACATACAGTATCACATCATCACCCTAGCAACTGACCCACAAAGCTGTTCTTCACATTGCCAGGTGTTTCCTGCACTACCCAGTGTGGTCTATGGGGGCGCTGCAGTGCTGGCCAGCGGTTTTGCCTGCTTCCTGCCGGAGACGCTCAACAAGCCGCTGCCTGACACCATCAAGGATGTGGAGGAAAACAGGTGAGCTGTCTGCTGCGACTTCAGTGTTCTGACCCGAATCCTAAAACAGAGAGCGGCACCTCAGCCGGTTCTGATGAAACGACGCAAACATCATAAACAGAACAACTCAAATAGTGCTGAGGTAGGTCCCACTGCAGAAACCTGCAGTGGGATCCTGAGGTTAGAACCGGTATCTGGACCCTGTGATCGTGGTTCCTTCTTCCAGGTTCTGGGAGGTTCTGATGGACCGCATCCAGAGCGCTGCTCCTCCATAACCCTGGAGCTCACTGATTAGTTCTATCCTCTTATAAATAACCTGATTGGAATCGTTAATTATTCTGTGTGTTAAGGTCTGAAGGAAGCTGTGGCTCCCACCTGAAAGAGGGCGTGGCTCTGAAAGAGGGCGTGGTTTCTCCTGATGACTGGGACGTGGTCACAAAGGAAGGCGTGGCTTTAAAAGGACTGAATGAGAAAGAAGGGAGTGGCCTCAGTGCTCTCTAACTAATCACAGGATGCTACATCATAGTATCTGGACCCATCACAGTGTCTGGACCAATCACAGCAGGCCAATTAGACATATGGACAATTTTAACAGTAAAATTTAATCTATAATCAATAAGCAGGTGATTGTTTAGAGATGAGAAGAACATGAGCTGACCAGATGATGAATGACGTTTAATGTCTAGAGTTGAGATATGAATAAATTGACTGAAGACACTGATTATTGATCACTGGTTATTGATTACTGATTATTGTCCGAAGCACTTATTGGCTGCCGTCAATAAACATATTGATAAACTGAGTCTGATCTGTTTCTTTTCTCAGTCATTATAATAATAATAATTATTATTATTATTATTTATAATAAGAATAAGATTATTATGCTCCCCATTACATCTTGAGATATCAAAAGGGTACGTTGTGACACTGAAAGGCATCAGAAGAATTAATAAATCTGTTTTTTCATCAGGTTCTGGTCCATGTGAACAGAACTGTCCACTTACTGTCTAAGATTAGAATAAAGACTTTAGACCCTAAGCTTTGTTTTAAACTGAGCTGCAGTGACCCGGTTCAGGTTCTGTTCAGTCATCATCTGTGTTTTGATCCATTCAGGATTCATTCCCCTACAGTTAGCTGGTTGATGGCCCAGCTGGAATTGATATTGAGTGGTGTGGGAGGAGCTTGCTTTCTCAAACAAATTCCCTATCTACCTAGAGCCAGTTTCCAACAGCAATTCACCCCGAGAGACAAACAAACTCGTCTCTCGACGATGTACAAGAGTGCCAAAACACATCAAACAGACTGAAATTAATCCTGGTAACTTCACGTTACATCAAGTTCAGGTTATGATGGTGAGTAAACCAGACATTTACTGGCTTAAACAAGTGGCAGTAGAAAGAAGTAACTCCCATAAAACAGGAATAAAACCTCCTTCAGGACCAGAACCTGGATTAGCGCAAGCAAACATCTTCTACAACCAAAGCTTTGAGAAGTCAGATGCTGTCAGAGAAAACATTGACTTTCTATAGGGAGAAGCAATACATGAGTGACTCCTTCATAGTTGAGAAACAGTGAAGCAGATAAACTGTGAGACTGGAAGAACATATCTGGATGGAGAATAGAGAATATGTGGATGGTGGCAGCAGTGAAGGAGGAGTCACAACATCTTATCTGCTCAGATGAATCCAGCCTGATTGCATCAACAACAATTAATAAAGTGGAACATTTTAATATACAGATGAGATGTAGGTTTATGATCAGCCTGGAGTTCTTTATTCAGTTATTTAATCACATCAGTCACGTGATCCTGCTGCTGGATCCTAACGGGTCGTCCCGCCGGAGATCCGGTGGGTTTCATAGAGAGAAGCTCCGACCACAGGATGCGCCGCCTGTTTCACCGGCTGACAAACGATGCGAAGCCATAGAGTCTCGCTGAATCAGCCAATCACAGATGGCGCTCTGCCCCGCTGTTATTAACTGACAGGACATCGGACCAATCAGAGCAGCTCTAGGCGAGAGGCCGCGGAGCAGGAGGGCGGGGCTTCATCGCCACTCAGTAGATCAACGGAACAAAATGGCGGCCGTGGCTGCGGAGCCAGGAGCTGCGGTTCCGACCACAACACTGTCCGAGAGTCCGCCGGAACCCGGACCGTACAGCCCCGCACATCACGAGATTCCGGCGGAACCCACCGACGGCCCAGAATCAGGACCAGGCGGGAACCCAGACAACGGAGAATCCAGGGAGAGCCGCCATGTTGGTCCGGAGCAGAACCCCGGGGCGGGACCGGTTTTACCCGCGACAGACAGAACCACAGAGGGTCAGCTGGACCGGAGCGGGACCACAGAGGATGTGTTGAACCGGAGCGGCGTCCACCCGGACCAAACCGCGACCACAGGCCTTTCGAACCTCCCGGTGGACTGCAGCGGTTCTGAGAGGGTCTTTCCCGGACTGCCGAACTCAGACAGTACCAGTACCTATCAAACCATTCCCCTGGACCCGCAACCCCCCGCAGTTTTTCTGCACTCGGTTCCGGACCCCGCTCCGGTCTCTGAGGCCGGTCTATCTCTGGCCGAACCGGCAGAACCTACCGAGACCACGGAACTGGACCGGTGCTACACGATTCTGGAGCAGGAGGAGTTGGTACCTGGACCTGCGGAGGATTCAGTTTTGGATGAGAACTCAGAACCTGCCAACGGGTTCTGTAAGAGCTCATCGGGACCGAAGCACGAGGATAGCTCTGGGTCGGAACCGAGTTCTGTGTTGGACCTGAGTCCTGGTACCGAGGTCCGAGTTAGCCTGGAGCACGTGATCGATGACGCGCTGGTGGTGTCGTTCCGGCTGGGGGAGCAGGTCTTCTCTGGGGTTCTGATGGACGTGTCCAAAAGGTACTGATCACACCCACAACACCCACAGCAGGTTTCGTATTGTTGTGACCAGAACCCAACAGGGTCAGAACAGAACTTCTGATGCCATGTGGGTTTAGGATCAGTGGTCAGAACCGACCCGGTTAGTGGTTGGTCTTGAAAAGTTCTGTTGGTTTCTGACTGGATCCATCCATTCATCAGTGGAGGACCTTCTTCTTCTCTGGTGTTTTTCCAGTAGCTGAGCCAGTGTCGGGTTCTCCACATCATCTCCAAGTTGTTGTCTCTGCATGAGGATCTCCTCTGATAGAGCTGGTTCTGAGAGAACCGGATCGCCAGCATTGTTTTGGTTCTGGTTTCTACATGGGTTTAAAGGTCCAGAACCTTCATCAATTGTCCTCAGAGCTTACAAACAGAACCAACATGGTGTCCTGCTGAGTTTTGGGTCATATTTGATGTTCTTGAGCACCAGAGGCAGAACCTCCACAGCAGAGGTCTCCCAGTCCAGTCCTCAAGGGCTACCATCCTGCAACTTCTATATGCATCTCTGCTCCAAAATGTCTGAATTCCCTCAGCAGCGTTCATTCAGCTCTGCAATAGGCTGGGAACAAGCAGGTTATTTGATCCAGGTGTATTTGAGCAGAGATGCATCTAAAAGTTATATTTTGTAGCCCTTGTGGACTAGACTGGGAGACCCCTGATTGACAGAACCTCTACAGACCTTGGTCTCAGTAACAGCTCAGCCAGCGTGGTCTCCAGAGAGAGACTGGTTAAGGTCGGCCATCTATGGGTCAGAAAAGTTAGGTAGGTAGTTTATTGATCATGAAGGAAATTATCTGGCCCATTCATACAGACAATAAAATTAAAGAGCCACTAGATACAAATGAACTATTAAAAAATAAATGATGATGCCAGCTTTGGCTCTGATGGCTCTGGTTGGTTCTAGTTGGATTCCTCTCATCCAGCGCTGCAGGAATACTCGTTGGGTTAGGGTTTTGACCCTTCCAGACCAACTGATGACTCGGCAGGTTTTGGTTCAAAAGTTCTGGACCAAAAACGACAATCGGATTGGAAGAGAGCTGAGTCACAACCATTCAGACTCTTCAAAGCTTGGTGTTGCTTTCTCGGTTGTCATAGGGTTTTGACCCGGTTCTGATCCAGTCGATTCTATTGATCAGATGTTCTGGTACCAGCTGTTGTTCTGGTTCTAACAGTACTGCCCTGTCTCTGCAGGTTCGGACCTTTCGGGATTCCTGTCACCGTGTTTCCCAGACGAGACAACCGCTGCCGTCCCGCGGCGTCTCTGCAGACAGCTGCCACTAGCGATGGGCCGCATACTGAGCTGGATGAGGCAGCTGCCCCCCAGCCCTGCGGCCCCAAGCCACCGCCGCTGTTCCAGGAGGGGGCGCCGTACCCACCGCCTCTGTTCATCAGGGACACCTACCAGCAGGCCTTACCTCAGCCGCCGCCTCGCAAGATCAAGAGGCCGAAGCGGCGCTACCGCAGCGAGGAGCCCACCTCCATCATGAACGCCATCAAGCTCCGCCCCCGCCAGGTGCTCTGTGATAAGTGCAAAGGTGTGGTGGCGTCAGGCGGCCACCGGGAGGCGCGACGGGGGGAGGAGGCGACACGGCGGCGCCGACCAGCGGACGCTCCCATGTCCTCGGAGTTGAAGCGTCTGAAGATGGACGACAAGTCGGGGCGCAGTGCCGACAAGCGGTCGTCAGGGTTACCAGGGCCGCAGTCCTCGCGGCGCGTCCTGAGAGGCGTGGTCTCCTCCTCTTCCTCGACGGCGGCATCCGGCCGGATGCGACTGCAGCTGAACTCTAAGAAGGTTTTGACTCCGGCGCCAGACCGGCCCGACGCCCGCAAGGTCCTCCAGAAGTTGGCTCCACACCGCCGGCCCAAAGACCAGAACCAGGACCGTGGCAAGGCGGTGACCCGGGCTGCGGCACTGCAGAACCACGGCCAGAAGGTCCACTTCACTCGCCGCTTGCAGAACCCGGGCGGTGCCGCCGTCCCTGCGCCGCTGCCACCCAGAATGCGCCTCAAACCTCAAAGGTATCGTACCGACGACCCAGCGCCGAGCTCCGCCTCTGAGGCGTCGCCTCGACCTGCCGCAAGCCCCACCCCCTCGCCGCCAGCTCCTCCCACCCCGCCCCCGGCCGTTGTCGCCATAGAAACGAGTGACGGAGAGGCGCAGGAAGGAGCTGGCTGGCAGGAGGCGGAGCCTCCCCTGCCGTCCTCCTGCTCCCTAGACTCCTCCCACTCAGAGTGCAGCTCCACAGAGACCTTTGACCTCCCGCCCCCTGGGGACCCGCCCTCGTCTTCTTCTGCCCCTCCCCCAGCCCCTCCCTCCTCTTTCGTCCCTCTGTGCACCCCGCTGGCGGGCGAGGACGAGGAGGACGGCGACCTGAAGCGCCGCAGGAAGTCGTCCACGTCCTCCTCCTCCTCGTCTTCGTCCTCGTCGTCCGTCTTCTCCAAGTCCGTGTCCAAGTGTCTGCTGCCGGATGGCCGCACCGTGTGCGTCGGTGACATCGTCTGGGCCAAGATCTACGGCTTCCCCTGGTGGCCGGCACGCGTGCTGGGCATCACGGTGGCGCGCCGCGGCGACACGGGGCTGGCGGTGCGGCAGGAGGCGCGGGTCTCCTGGTTCGGCTCGCCCACCACTTCCTTCCTGCCGCTGGCGCAGCTCTCGCCCTTCCTCGAGACGTTCCAGTCGCGCTTCGACAAGAAGAGGAAGGGGCCGTACCGCCGCGCCATCGCCGAAGCCGCTAGCGCCGCCAAGCAGCTGACACCCGAGGTCCGCGCGCTGCTCACTCAGTTCGAGACGTAGCATAGGCCCCGCCCCTATTACACTTGGCCCGCCCCTTTCGTTCACTGGGAGGAGCCAACCCAGACTAATAAAGACTGTTTCCTGTGTGGAGAGGAGGGGAGGAGCCTCAGATGGCAGGGGGCGGTGCTTAATCTACCACCTGGTCAGGTGGCAGCATTTCAGCTCGCTGATGTCATCATTTATCAGGAGATTCAAAGCGATGATTGGCTCACCAGGCTGACATCATGATGACATCACTCCTACCTGACCTGTTGTAAACACTAATCTCTCATCAGGCTTCATAATGGTGAGGTCATCGATCAAAATGGCTCACAGTTTTATTTTTGTATCTTTTGATGACGCTCTGGCGCCCCCTTCAGGTCCTACTGGGGCTTGAAATGCTGACACACTGACATCACTTCCTGTCGAGTTTGACTGAAATTATTTGTACTTTATTTTGAAGTTCTGTTTAGACGTTTAACTGTGAAATTGAGTGTGGTCCAAACTGAGGCTGGGGGTCCAGAACATGGTCGGGAGTCACACACTCCAGTCCCTAGTGTGCTTACATCATCGCAGCTGCGTTTGATTGACTCCAACAGTCAGTTCAGTTCATTGGTAAACTGGGTCCCTTTAAACTGGATCTCAACTGGTTCCCAGTAAGGTGGGTTCCAGTAAACAGGAAGTAGTTTTAGCCAATCAGATTGTCCGATGTAGCTCTTGGGTCCTCCTGGTTTACGTTCAGAGACGTTTTGTTTTGACGTCTCACTCGTTCTGTGTTTGGAGCCCTGAGCCTGAGTTCATGGACCGGGGACAGGTGGGACATGTGGGACAGGTAGGACACACTGACTGTTAGCCAGACGAGGATGATGAAGGTGGATCTTCTCTCTGCTGTGACTGTCGGACTCTTTTTACCGTCTGTTTGCAGATCAGAGACTCTGACCAGTGTACATGTCTTTCTGTTTGAATCTGTTAATAAACTGTCCAACTGCTCTTTAACCATGGTGGGCGTCATCATTTCCGCGGGCGCCATTACTTCCGTGGGCGCCATTACGTTCCCCTCTGTTTGACTGCCGGTGCCTTGCTCATGGGCACGCCTCAGACTTTCTCACCTGCAAACAGATGTTGGGTAAACTGGTCTGCAGAGCGGCTTCAGAGTGAGAGAGTCCCAGCAGGCACTGGCTGAATCAGTCTGTAGAAAGTATTCATGCCTCTTCCATATACTTCTGAGGGTTTCAGATCATCAACTCATGTTAGCATCAGAGAACCTGAGAAATTAGCAGGTTTTCTGTGTGGAAAAGTATTCACACCCTGATTGCAGTCCCATCAAGTGTTTCCAATGGGAACGAGTTTCCCATTGGAAACTGGGTGAACTCTGAGCCCTGCTCTTCTGGAGGCTTTAATTCAGACACGAGGGTTTTCCAGCTGGAGGAACTTGTTGGGAGTCAGGCTGCAGCGTCTCTGGTTAAATACCAGGCTTTTACTAGGCCACCCCATATAAATATGTCATAGTTAGCTCTGTCTGTAGATTCCTGATGTCCCTCAGCTGATCCGCTGTAGATGTTCCAGACCTGCAACTCCTAGACATGTCCCTGGTCCAATTTTCCTGTGTCTTATTTACTATGTCAGTTCCAGCAACAGACGTTCCTCAGCGATGTAGCAGTTAGCACTTAGTTTAACTGTTAGAGGTTAGTTGTTAGTATTTAGCTGTTATTGTTTAGCTGTTATTGTTTAGCTGTTAGCTGTTATTGTTTAGCTGTTTGAGGTTAGCTGTTAGCTGTTAGGGGTTTTTCATGTTCTCTGGAGGTTTTGCATGTCAGAGCTGCTTCTGGAACTCTTGTGGCCTACTTCCTGTTGTCAGGCAGGTTCTGTGACCTCTGGGTTGCGGAGGTCAGGCTGGTTAACTGAACCTCAGGCCCAGGTTGGTTTTGAGCTTTTTCCTTCAGGGATGAAATCACGATTTAAAAACTTTTAGCTTTTATTCAGGTTGCTTTTGTCTGAGATGAGTTGATGATCTGAAACAGCAGCGAAGCTCACACCTGTGTCAGTGGGCGCAATTTATTGTGTGACCTGAGCACAGGATGGAGAGCAGCTTTACCTTCGGGAAGCACCTGGTTCAGACCGAGCCAATAATAAATGAATTGATGATGTGGATAAAGTGTAAACAGCCTTTCTGTGTCTCTGCAGCGCGCCGCTGAAGAGCTGCTGACGCTGGAGGCCGGCTTCACGCAGGGGGCGGGGTCTGAACACACATGGACATCAATAATCAATATTTAAGGCAGAGTTTATATTTATGAAGAAAAATCAATGTATTGATCTTACTGCTGTGTTTCCATGGATACTAGGTTCAGGTTATAGGTTCTTGCGTCCTTCAATCAGAAATTGATCAGTTGATCAATCAACCAGTGAATCAACTCAGCTCGGCCTGGATGGAGAGTTTCCTCACCTGCAGACACCATCTTCAGTTGGAACCAGCAGGTGAGGCTCCGCCCCCAACCCCTCACCTGGGTGTGGCTCCAGGTGAAGCGGTGGGCGGGCCGAGCAGCGGCTCCACGCTGCACAGGTCAGAGAAAACAGTCGAACGAAGTAATAAGTTTTTTGTTTTGGTTTTGAATCGGATACAAATTATTAAACTGTCGGACCAGATGTGATTTTCATCTTTATTGATCGGGTTTATGTGACCTAGAAATATTTCTGCTCGAAATGCCAGAGGCTTAGTGACATTGTGGAGGCGCTGGGGCCAAACACGGACCTGGCATGGTCAACAGCGATCTGAAACACGCAGACGCTTCCTTCCTGCTGCGGCTGAAGGATTTTCTGCTGCGGCAGAAGGACTGTCTGTTGTGGCTGAGGGACTTCCTGCTGCGGCTGAGGGACTTCCTGTTGCGGCTGAGGGACTTCCTGTTGCGGCTGAGGGACTTCCTGCTGCGGCTGAGGGACTTCCTGTTGCGGCTGAGGGACTTCCTGCTCAGAAATGAGCCGCAGAGAACAAGACGTCGAATGCTGGGTTTGGGTTGAAGTCAACACAGTCTGTGATGTACTGGGAACCAGCATTGGAACCAGTCTGGCAGGACCATCCCTCACTCCCCTGAATGATACCCTGGGCAGGAAGACCGCCTGCTTCCTGTTCCTCTCAGTTTCTGGTTCTGATTGGATGCTTCAGGCCACGTGACCAAGGAGTTTCTTCCTTCTTCACGTCCTCATCCTCGCTTCATCTGATTCTGCTGGTTGTTTTCAGCTCATTTCAGTCTCATGATGGTTCCTCTGGTCCAGTTTGGTCCAGTTTGCTTGTGCCTATTCTGTTCCTTTTCTCTGGTATGGTTGGATCTGGTCCATTCTGATCTGGTCCAGTCTGGTCTCTGTCCTCCAGCTCCTTGTCTGGAGGCGAGGCAAAGCGTTGGTGAATTTTGGTCCCATGAGTCAGTTCTCCAAATCAGCCTATCAGAGAACAGGTTTTCTAGCAGCTGATTCTCCCAGTTACTTGTCAGATCTGCCCAGTTCCTGGTCCAGTCAAAGTATTTCAGTGGGAATTTCAGAGTTAATGGATTTAATCGGGCCAGAACGGATATTTAAACTGGTTTGGTCTGAAATGGTTTCAGTGTCTGAATTTATTTCAATATTATCTGATTAAAGCTGCTATGTAGTTTCATCTGGTCTAACCTGGTTAAAACATGTTTAAATTGGTTTCAACTGGTCTGAACTGGGTATTAATGGTCTGAAATAGGTTAAATCAGTTGGAACTGGTTCCACAAAGTTTAACTGAACCAGTAAACAATCTTCTGAACTGGTGAGAAGTAGATTAAATGTGCCTGACATGGTCAGAACTGGTTAAAACCAGTTTGAACTGGTTTAACTGGTCATAACTGCCTGACCTTGTTAAAACTTGTATAAACTATTTTGAACTGGACTGAAGTATGTTGAGGTTAATACTGGTCTGACCTGGTCTCAACTGGTTTCCACAACGTCTAAAATGTTCTAAACATCTCAGCATCCTGTGATTGAACCAGTGGGAACTGGTCTGAACTGGTTTTAACTGGTTGTCTGATGACTTTTTTTGAAGGTTTGATTTTTTTCTTATTTTTGTTTGAGTTGAAAATGATGCAAAGAGGAAATTGTTTTAATATTGTTTACGGATGGAAATGCAATAAAAATGCTGCATGTGTGAAACATTTTCCTGTGTTGGTGGGTTATTGATCAGGGGTCAGAGGTCATATCCTGATGATGTTTCCCACCTGCTGTCCACGAGGTTTCAGACTCACTTTCGATAAAGAAAGAAATCAACTTAATTAACTTCACCAGGATGATGATGAAGATGCTGTCTGAGAGACATCAGCGCGACAGTTTCCTGTCCTTCACCGTGATGTCACACCGCCGTGGTGTCTCGGTGGAGTCGGCCATGATGAAGGGAGGCGGAACCAGTGAAGAACCAGTATAGAACCACCTGAAAGCTGCCTCCAACAGCTTCCACACCATTCCAACTCCAGCTGAATCCAAGTCCATCTTTTGTTCTTCATGTTGATCCAGGAGGAAGACCTCTCTGCCTGACGAGTTTCCTGGTCCGACTATCGGGCCATGACAGAACCCTAAGGTCAGAGGTCAACAGGAAGCCTTTTGTCTGCTGAAGCAGTTTCAGTCACAGCTTCCTTCCAGGTCTCACAGCGAGAGCGGCTGGTGATGAATGTGTGCTGCTCTCAGCTTCTTCCTGTCCTCGGGGCTGATGATTGGCCCCCCCAGGTGAGCTCAGGTGTGAGATGGGTAAAGGTTTCTGTGCTGATGGTTAATAATCTGTTAATAATCTGCTGGACTTTATCCTGAAGCCTAGAGTTCCTTCAGACGGACGACTGCAGCTCAGATGGAGGACGACACCAAGGTAAGGTATTCACGATTCTGATCCTGGTTCTGGTCCTGATTCTGGTCCAGGTTGGGTGAGTTCTCAGAACTTGAGGTGAGGCTTTCAGGGCTCAGAGTTAAACTTTGTTTAAGCCTTTCCAGTTTGATCAGATGACCACTCTCATTCAGAAACAGCTTCTGTGAAGAAATATTAAATCTGTGACAAACAAAACCTTCAAACCGTCCAGCTTCAGGTGTCAATGCACCTCTGGACACACAGGAACACAACACCTAAAGCAGGTGTTGTGTACCTGTCCATTCTCAGAAACACGTGCGCCTTCCTGGAAGTGGTACCGAAGTTTGTTTGCTCTGAATAGGGTCACAGTGACACAAACAGCGGTTTATAGTCCATGCCAATGATTTACACAGTTACTGCATTCCTCAGTCAGTTAGAATCACCTGGAATCACAATGAGAACCAATCATTTCCTTCTGTTAGGTGAATCACAACAAACAAGCATCTCCTTCCTGCTTTTAGTGAAGAGGTTGAGTCAGAACCAGGAGCTGCTAGTTAGCTACTAAGGGCTAACTGCTAGCCAGCAGGTCATCATCAGATTCCTGCTCTGCAGAATCAGGAGTTGTTAGCACAATGGTACAGTGGAAAAACTTAGCAGCAACTGTTGGTTCTCTAAGGGTCAAAGGTTATCTCCAAACAACCTAAAATCCATCGTTCTTCAGAGGAAAACACCTCTGTCAGTAATTCTTCTCTTCTGCAAAGGTTTGAACCAGCACCTTCCTGCAGTTGCTGTCGGTTTTATTCCGACATTTCTGTTCTTTCACAGGGAGCTTCTTGCTGTTTCTTGTCGTTTCTGTCCCCACAAAGGCGTTTCTGGACGTTTTTGGCCATTTCTCTTTGTTTCCTGCCGTTTCTGGGCATTTTTGTTATCACACAGGCCGTTTCTTTCTTTTTTTTTTTTGTTCCTGGCCTTTTCTGGCTGTTTCTTGTCGTTTCTGTTCCTGGCCATTTGTTGGCATTTCCTTCCTCAAACAAGTTGTGTTTGGCCATTTCTTTTTGTTTCTGGCTGTTTCTGTTTTCACACAGGCCATGTTTTTGTTTCTGACCCCTTCTGGCCTTTTCTGGCTGTTTCTTGCAGTTTCTGTCCGGCCACAGAAAGCTGCCAAGCTGATTTGGAGAACTGATTGTTTCCATTTTCTGCTCTTGCAGCAAGGCAGACTCTGGAAGAACTCTGGTCAGAACATCAACAGCGACTAAACGTTGTTCAATGTTTGATTGGCAAATAAAAACATAAAACGTATTAGTTGTGTTAGGAATGCATTCTTGTTTTCTTCTGTTTCTTGTTGGACACAGGTAGATTTTACCTGCAGCGCCATCTGCTGTGAGGGTTAGCTGAGACTGGCTGCTGATTGGCTACTGCCTCTCAGGCTGGGTTTTTATTGGTGAGGAGAACCAGCTAGTGGATTCATACTGATATGTTTATCCTGCAGGGTGAATTTAAAGGCAAAGTTCTGCTCATTCAGCTTCCCTGGGTTTCTCAGACAGGAAAAAACTCCTTACTTTTAAAAGTCTTCAAGGGAAGCTGAACAGAGAGGCAACTGCTCCTACTTTCCGAATTATCTGGCCTCAGTGTTTTGGACCTGGAACAAAACTCTGGACCATAAGAAGTGGATTCAAAACTGCTGATGTAGAAAAATCTGTTTTCTCAGAACTAAACCGTTTCTTCTGCAGTCAGCATTTTATTCTCACTAAATATTCCTGAACTCCATCTGTTAAACCTGAATACTTGGTCAGGCTGCTGCGTCTGTGTCCAAACAGAGCCGGGATCACCTGGAAGATGGACGAGGCCGCAGGCCGAGCAAGGCCGACTCATCCATAAACCAGCCAACCAGAGCAGAGAAGGCGGGACTAGACATGATTTACACCATTGAAGACGTCCCACCATGGTACCTGTGCATCCTGCTGGGACTACAGGTGAGAATCGGACTAAACCGGTCCAGTTCCACCCAGAACGGTTCTGTCAGAACTCTACAGACCATAAGGGGTCAGGTGGGATCTGACTGGATTATTCAGTTTACTTTGTCTTGTTCTTGATGAATCCGTCACAAAGCAAAGATGTTCTTCAAACAGCCTAAAAATGTTCAGTCCATTTAAATCCTGTTCAGGAGTCTGATCCAGTAAATCTGGAGGTTCTGACAGAATCCTGCTGGAGCCGGCTTTCCCTAAAATAACTTCTAATTATTCTTGGCAGCAATAATCAAATAACCAATGAAGTTGTGCAATATTGAAGAGTTTTAGGTTTTCCTCCCCCAGAGTTGATTTCCAATCAGTTTTATTTGGGGCGTTGCCAAGGAGACCCTGTGGTTGGGTAGCGGATCAGAAGTGCCTTCCTGTTCGCGAGGCTGAGTCCTTGATCCTTGACTGGGAAGCAGCTCCATCACAGTGGGTCAGAACCGAACTGTAGCACGGCCAAAACTACCAGCGGTTGATCAGTTTCTTGAGACCAGAGAAGTTTCTGAGTCTGACATTGGTTTGGCAACGTTGCACACCGGAGCAAAATTCATTTTAGAGACAGCTGGTTACTTGGATCAAAACTGCTCATCAACTGCCCATTGGGGGCGGAGCCACCATTTGGGTCGCTGAACTTTCTGCTGAGACTGAAGGGTGACTCTTTTCTCATTGGTTCACAGCATTACCTGACATGTTTTAGCGGCACCGTGGCAGTCCCATTCCTTCTGGCTGAAGCTATGTGTGTCGGACAAGACCAAAACACTGTGAGTCAGCTGATCGGAACCATTTTTACCACCGTTGGAATCACCACACTGATCCAGACCACCATTGGAGTCAGGTAGGTCTTTGCTGAAGCTTCAGGAGAATATGACAAGCTTAAGACTAAAGTGAGTCTGTGCTTCCAGGCTTCCTTTGTTTCAGGCCAGTGCTTTTGCCTTCCTGATTCCTGCTCAGGCCATCCTCGGCCTGGACCGCTGGGCGTGTCCCAGTGAAGGTGATGCTTCATTTCTGAGCACTGATGCTTTGTTTCTGTAAGTAAACATGGTGAGCCTGACATTTATGGGTTTTATTTCCAGATGTGATTTATGGGAACTGGAGTCTTCCCCTCAACACCTCCCATGTCTGGCACCCTCGGATCAGAGAGGTATGATGATAACCCAGGTGGTCAGGCATCTAGATGTGGGTCAGGATTAATGAAATTCCCGTTTTAAGGGTTCACACTGAGGCCAAGTTCACTTTTGACTCATACCTTGGTAGAATCTCTGCATCAGGAACCGTAAGAACAAAAACAAAACCCATCAAAACTCTGGTCTCTTCAGACAACTTCAACAAGTCCTTAAAGAAGACTAAAGTCTAAGGGCCTGAACCTGGTTCAGACAAGGTCATGACAAACTCTAGACTGGACCAGAACTGGACCTCTGCCTCTCTACTGGAGCCTGGTTCTCTTCTATTGATCAGAGTCAGAAGTCGCCAGGTTCTGCTGCAGGTCTGATAATAGAAGACATTACTCAATCTTGTCAGACTTCAGTTTAGTTTAACACTGCATTGTTAAGGTAGTTCTGATCCATTTAGTATTTTATGGCACAGACTCTTGGTGGAGTAGAATGTCACCTCTGAAACCCCACAATGCCCTCCTGGCCAGCCTGCATCTCCTCAGCTGGGTCAGAGGCAATTCAGTCTTCAGGGTCTGAAAGATTCTGTGATGTTTCTGTTTTCTATAGGAGATGTTTTGTTTTGTTTTGTCGTTTGCTTGTTTACAGATTCAGGGAGCCATTATCATGTCGAGTCTGGTGGAAGTTGTGATTGGTTTCTCTGGATTACCCGGTCTGCTATTGGAGTACATTGGTCCACTCACCATCACACCAACCGTCTCCCTGATCGGTCTGTCCGTATTCACCACCGCTGGAGACAGAGCTGGGGCCCACTGGGGCCTGTCTGCTTTGTAAGACACCTGTCCACCTATCAGCATCTCTCGACTTCTCAGTTTGAAACACGTAACCCTTAACAGACATGTCTGTTTCTCTCTACAGGTGTATGTTACTAATTGTGCTGTTTGCTCAGTACCTGAGGACAACATCAATTCCTGTTCCTGTTTACAGTAGAAGAAAAGGACTGACGTCCACCAGAGTCCAGATCTTCAAGATGTTTCCTGTAAATGAGACTCCACAGAGGCGGTGAAGTCAGCGATGACGTGATGTAGTGATATTATCCTCTGAATCTCGTCTCAGATCATCCTCGCCATAATGCTGGTCTGGCTCGTTTGTTACATTCTTACTTTGACTGACCTGCTCCCTAACGACCCGGATCGCTATGGACACAAAGGACGGACCGACGCTCGTGGGGACATCATGGCGTCAGCTCCCTGGTTCAGGATGCCCTACCCATGTAAGGGATTCGCCAAGGAAACGCCCCTGATGTAATGAAGACACAGGGCTGATGATGATGATGATGATGGTGATGTCCCATAGGTCAGTGGGGGTTGCCAGTGGTGACTGTTGCTGGCGTGTTGGGGATGCTGAGTGCCACCATGGCGGGGATTGTGGAGTCCATTGGAGATTATTACGCCTGCGCCCGTCTGTCAGGTGCCACGCCGCCACCAGTTCATGCTATCAACAGGTGAGTCTGGAAGTTGGTGGCTGACTCCGCTCCTTTGCTGTTCAGGTTGTTGATTTGCCTCATTTCTTGTTTCAGGGGGATCTTCACTGAGGGAATCTGCTGCGTCATTGCTGGTCTGTTAGGGACAGGAAATGGATCGACCTCCTCCAGTCCCAACATCGGAGTCCTTGGAATCACCAAGGTGAAAATCTTCACCAGGATAAATGAGGCCCTTCTTTATCTGGTCAGATTACTCCAAGTTTTACTGGTTCCAGATTAACTGGTGCAGGATTTACTGGTACTGGGTGGTACTGGCTACTGGTCCATTTATTACTTGTTCTGGGTTATTGATCATAGGGTTTAATGTTCTGCTCTATTTAAATGCATTTTGTTTATTTAGTGTCAATTGACGTCACGTCACCATGGGAGCAGAGTGTCTTGTAGTTTCTGGTCACCACTAGGGGGAGTGTCTTAGTTTCATGTGCTGATTCCAACAAAGGCAGCTATGCGGTTATTTAAGGCCAGTGGGTGTTGCTGATGAAAAGGGGAAACAATTTTGTATTGTGCTTAAACAGTTATCTGGCTTGTTCTTAATAGAAACGTAAAGATGAACGTTCTAGTCTTGGTCAAAAATAAGACTGAGGTTCTTTATTACTGGAGATGAGGTGAGTTTATGTTTTGTAAACTCTGGATCCACAGACATCTTCTGACTTCTTGAAACAGGTCGTTACTATTTAAATGCTCACATACTTGATTAACAACTATTTTCTCAAGAATTATAGATTAGAAAGGAAGATTAGATATAGGTCTCCAATTAAGCCATCTTAACTGAGAGAAGATTTCTAAGTAAAAGTTAAATTACAGCTAGCTTAAAAACTGGTGGTCCATGTACTAAGGAGAGGTTCATCATATCTAAAATAGTGGCTGGAATCAAAGAAAAACATTTTAAATAATTTAAAATGTGTGCAGGTGGGCAGCAGACGGGTGGTGCAATTTGGAGCCGGGATCATGTTCATCCTGGGAACGGTTGGGAAGTTCACGGCTCTGTTTGCCTCTCTGCCGGATCCCATCCTGGGAGGAATGTTCTGCACATTGTTTGGTGAGTCACAGGTTCTTTCAGCTCAGGTGAGTTGATGAGGTCATATTAATCCTTTTTTTTTTTTTTTTCTTCATCCGTAGGTATGATCACAGCTGTTGGTCTATCAAACCTGCAGCTGGTTGATTTGAACTCTTCCAGAAATCTTTTTGTTCTCGGGTTCTCAATGTTTTTCGGCCTCACGCTGCCAGCATACTTGGACGCACATCCGAAAGCCATCAGGACAGGTGAGTGTGTTTACCTGAGAATGTTGGTGTTCATTAGAGATTTTTTGTCATTGTTTTAATATTTTCCTTGATTTGCTGCTTTGAGTCCCTCAATTTAAAAGATAACTGCTGAGCTGACTCCCCCTGCTGGTGGATAATGAAATGACACCAGAGTTACACACTGCTAGCAGCTGCAGCTGCATCCATGACCTCCAGTCACCTGTCCTACTTGTTTTCGTTACCATGGCAGCTGCATCTTGTGGCTGGCCAGGCGGGTTCAACTGGACTTCCTGACCAATCAGTCGTTCTACAGACCAGAACTGGACCTCAAGCCAGTTCTGATTTGGAAACTGATTCAGTTTCAGTGTGAATAAAATCTGGAGTCCTCCTAACTGAACGTTAGAGATACTTTTGGTTGGCTGTACTGGTTTTCATCTGGAGCTGCTGATTGGTTTTCATCTGACTTTAACGATTCTCTCTCTTCTGGTTCAGGTGTTGTAGAACTGGATCAGATTCTGACAGTTCTTCTGTCCACTGAGATGTTCGTTGGAGGTTTTCTGGCTTTTTGTCTCGACAACACAATACCAGGTGAACAACAACCCAACCATCTGTTGCCAATAGCAGCAGCTGATCAGGAGCATTTTCAGCTCTAGTCTTCAAGGAGAACTTTCTACAGAATGTTTCACAGAATTTCAGTTTTTATATGAAGCCTCTACAAATACATAAAAGCATTAAGTGCCTTTGATTAAATTTATTTCTTAAGAAAACCAATCCAAAAATATTACAAGAATGGAACCCACAAAACCTAAATATTGTGGAAAGATGGAGCTGGAGTGATATCACACACCTGTTTTCTTCTTCTGTGTTCAGGAACGAGGGAGGAGCGAGGACTTGTGCAGTGGAGCTCCTCAAGCACCGCCCCCACATCAGGCCCCGCCCCCTCTCCAGGCTCCACCTCCTATGACTTCCCTGTGGGGATGGGCGTGGTCAGACGGACCCGCTGGCTCCGCCGGTTCCCCGTCTGCCCCACCTTCACAGGTTTCAGGGTGCGTGAGGAAGATCTGCCCCCGGAAGGGGAGGAGATAGCGGGTCAGGGAGAGGAGCTACCAGATGCCCCCCTGCCAAGCACCAAGGTGTGACAGTGATGTCATCATGCTAAGCCAATGAGGTTGAATTTAATCAGATTAAAAATGCAGGTTCTTCCGGATAATTGAGCAGAAGGTTCATCTATCAATATTATTGATTAAATTATGGTTCCTGGAGCTGGACTCATGACAGCTTCCTGTTTCCTTTCTGCTGTAGCTCCAACTCCTCCTCACCTTTATTGTCAGAACCGGTACTAAATGTTCGGGTCAGAAGATTGTTAGGTTTTCAAATAAAATGTATTGAACTGTGTTTCTGGTGATACTCTAATTGAACTTTACAAATAGCGCCCCCTACTGGTCAAAAGCAGCCAAGTTACTCAAGAATCAACAAGTTCTCATCAGGATCTACATGAGCCCGGTTCTGTTTGGACCGGCCATGTTGACAGTTCCATAGAGTTCTGATGCTTTAGTGGAACCCGGTTTCAGAGGTTAGGTCTACTTTCTGGAACCACGACTGAACTCTGACCTTTGGGCTTCCTAAAGGTCAGGAACCATAACCCTTGATTCACAGAGATTCAACTTTCACCATAAGAGCCTCTTCAGTTCTGATCGGTGGAACCAGACTGCCCACATATCCAAGAAACAACGAGTCCAGTTCCACTACCATGTTAACTTAAGAATGTGGCCATCTCAAACAAGATGATTATCAAATTTAAAACGTAAGAATCTTGAGCACAAATTTGATCACAATGGTTAATTTACTCAAACCTGCAACTTCAAAGATTGACATTGAAAGAATGAAAATCTGACATTTTTGATTTCAGCACAGATTTCACATTAAACAAAGTTTCAGGCTTATTTTATGAACTCCACTGCTTTTCATGTTGAAGTTTTATTGACATTTGATAGAAATGAAGGAGTCAGTAAAGCTCAGAAGCAAAGGGTTAACCCTAACCCTGAAGTCCTCCTCTGATCACATTACGGTTTGTCAACAGAACTTGTGATGAACTTTGACCTCCTGAGAAGGAAGCTGCTGCAGCAGAGACGGCCTATTTAAAGTCCTTTGGTTTCCAGTTTGTTCTTGTCACTGACATTAAACATTAATTAGAAAACTAAAATCTAGAGGAGCAGCTGGAGCTTCAGGTGTGATGAAGGATCATGGCGACATCATCATGAGGTGTTGTCATGGTAACAGGTAGGTAGGGGCCACCGTACAGCAAGGGCACGCCCATCACTGGAAACTGAATGACTGGCAGGACTGTTGGGTTGCCCCCCAACATGGGGGGGGCGGAGCCTGCAGGTAGGAACACCTGGACAAAGCGTCCAGTTTCCGGGTCCAGCAGCAACTTCCTCTGAGCTGCTGGACCGGCGTCCATGTAGAAGCCACGTTGACTGCTGGCGTCTAACACGAGGTGACAGGAAGCAGGCGCACTAAACAAGACTCCCGGTGCTGCAGTGGAAACCAGGTCCTTGCATACCTGGCCAAGTGTGAAAGTCTGTGAACTCACAGGTAAGGGCTGCTGTGGCGGTTGAACCTGTTCACATCTCCCAAAGCTCCTGCGGTCCGGATCTCCGCTGGTTTCAGTCCGATTTGAAGAGTTATCCCTGACTTTGATTGGACTTTTGTCAGGGTTCACCAACAGGTGGGGAGGAGCTGGGGGATGGTGGTGGGATGGCATGCAGGTCAGAGGAGGGTGAATAAAGGGGATGCTTCTCAGGTTGGGTTGCAGCCTGTAAAAACAGGGATGGAGGAGCTGGATGGGAGCCAAGGGAGAAGCTTCACATCGGGTGGAGCGCTGACTCTGGGTGGAGCATGGACGGAAGTGGAGCTCTGGGGCAGACTCAGAGGACTTCTGTTTCTGGAGATCGGGTGGTGAGCGCTGCAAGGGGGCAAAGGAGACTGCAGCTGTCTCTGATTGGTTCAGCTCTGAAGGGACATGGCGGACAGGTTGGACATGGTGGACGGGTTGGACATGACAGACGGGTTGGATGTGGCGAATGGATTGGACATGGTGGACGGGTTGGACATGGTGGACGGGTTGGATGTGGCGGACATGGTGGACGGGTTGGAAGTGGTGGACGGGTTGGACAGGGGGCGTGTCTTCAGACTTGTCCATTGGATGACTGTTTTGTTTCTCATTTGCTGCTGGACGGCTGTCAGCGTCGTCCTGTTGCCTGTTCTGTGATTTGCTGAGAGATGCCGTAACCATGGCAGTATGATGTTTACCCTCTGCAGCAGGGTGACGTGAGACGCTCTCCTCCTGGCCAATAGCGTTGCAGCTCATTGAGTTCATGCTAAAAGCTTTGCTGTTGTTGAGGCTGTTGAAACTCTTCACATCTCTGACCAGGTGCAGTGGAGCTTTGGATGCACCTGTCTTCCCCTGCTGTTCACCCTGCTGCCCTGCAAGGGGGGCAGGTGGAGCGGGTGGGGCAGGTGCTGCCTCCAGCTTCTTCAGGCTGTTAGTTGTGCTGCTCTGCTCCACCTGCATCTTCTTGGACAAGATGTTCATTAAGAGGCTTGACGCCATCTTTGTTTTACTTTCATCCAGAGAATAAGATTTCTGAAGGCATCGCCGGCTTCCTTCCAGCGGGAGACCTGAAAGATCAGAAAACTGGATCAGAACTCAGTCTGGCACCAGATCAGGTCACGTCTGAACAGGGAAGCAAGTTTAATCTAGTTTACATGAAATAATGAGCAGCAAAAGGCTTTGAGGACAAATGGCTGATCAGCTTCACAACTCAGCATGGAAACCTGATGACCAACCAACCAACCAACGAATCATCCAATCAACCAATCCATCCTAAGTCATTGTTGTATTTCTCCTATGTTTCAGTAATGACCTTGGATGAACTGCTGCTGTGTTTTAGGATTACATTGAAATTATTTTCTAAGTATCTGAACTCCATCAGTCTATAGACAGAGAAGCTTTTACCGCTATTGGCCCCTGCGATGCGGCCTTTGTAGACCCTGTAGCTGGCAGCCTCGCCGCTGGCTGTGGGATGCGTGTGCAGCGATGCAGGCATGCTGTTCTGGCGTAGAAATGAAAATGGACGGGAATGTCTTTCGGTAACTCCTCCCCTCTCAGGAGGGTCGTCCTTCTTCATCACCTGTTCAGGTAAGCAGACAGGAAGACAATTGTCATGGTGCAGGATCCAGTTTCTACAAAGACCGTATTGTAAGTTTTCTTTTTCAAAGCACCGGCTCTAAGGATCAGTTTCATCTGATCTGCTCTGCAGGAACTCCAGCAGACTTACCTGGATCTATAAACAAATACAATAAATCTAATCTAATCTAATCTATCTGATCTACATCTATGGCTGCCTTGCTAACAGACTGAAGGACTGAGGGTTGACCCAGGAGGCAGCAGGAGTTCCTCAGGGTTCTGGACTCTCACCATTCCTTTCTCTCTCTGCTCTTCAGACTTCCAGTAGTCTCTGGTTCAGAAATGGACCAGAGGACTGAGAGCTGCTGGACGCTTGGTGGCATGGAGGGAACAATCAAATAATCTCGGATGGAAACAAAACAAAAGAAATGATTTCAGAAGAAACAGGGTCAAAGGTCACATTCTGTTTCCATCACTGAGAAGAAGTGGAGGAATATAAAAACCTCGGAGTTCATTTGGACAGACAGGAGACGCAGCAGAGAAACGTCTAGAGGAACAGAACGTCTGCTGACAAACTAGTTTAAACCACGACATAAAGAAAATGTTGACAGATGGTCAACGTGTTCTAATTCAACCAAATATGATTTAATGTTTGACCACGACAGGCGAAAACCAAAACAATTACAGCTGTAAGTGCATGACTTTGGAGTAACTGTACCCGCTGGTCTCTTAAAGGGACAGTGACCACAAAATGACAGGGTGAACAGGAAAGTCAGGAACTTGAACAAATTATGGGAATGTAAAATAAACCTTGTGATGGACGGGTACATGTCCAGTTGTCCCTGCCTTTGGCCCAGTGACTACTGGAAATGGATGATGGATAAATATCTAAATGTTTGAATGTTTTGTCTTTTAACCTGTTTGGAATCAGTGTGGCCATAAAGAGGGAAATGGCAACAATGTGCATTCTACCTGAGATCTGCAGCTCTGCACTAAGACGTGTGTAAATATTCAGGCATTATTTCCATAAAACCACATGATTCTGTAAAACGTCCTCTGGACGGATTTTAATGAGAACAGCAGAGTGATAGGTACTTTTTCTCGAACCTATATAAAGAACCACAGACAACGTATATGAATTTTATGACAAAGCTTTTGCAAAAGGAGAAATCTCCATCAACAACTTCTTCAAGCCGTTCACAGAGAGTTCTGATCTCCTTCCACACGAGCCCCTGTTTTATTGTCCAAGCAGAACAGCCAAAAGGGGCAGTCAGGAAGAACAACAAAGGTCGTAAAACTTCTAACCTAAACAAACCAGCCAGGTGTGATATCTGATCTACGGTCTGAGCTCAGTTCAAATCTCGGTCAAGCTGTTAGCAAAACAAAATACAACTGCTCACAGGCAGTTAGGAGGTATTCTGATTGATAAGAATTTAGGGTCTGGGAAACACAGAGTTAACTGTTTCACATGAAGATGAAACAGACAGTCCTGACCTCCAGGTCAGTTCATACACACATAAGGAAGAGAACACTTTAATCTAAAAATTACAACGATCTATAGACTGAATGTGAACTAAAGTAATAACATAATGATAATACCGAAAATTCTCTAACACAGAGGGAACCTGAATCACTTCAGGGATCAAATCTGATGAAAGAATGTATTTATGTTCTGTTCTCGGGAAGATAAATCAGTGACATTGTCAGAAAAACTCACCTGTGTTTCCATGGTTACGCACGCACAATCTAAGCCACTCTCAGGCTCCGACTCTTCATCGTCCGATTGGAGAATAACGGAGGGAGAGAAGTGCAGAGACAGATCCTCCTCAGACCATTCGCTGCCTTCATCCGCCTCATCATCATCCCTGCTGAAGATGTCCAGGTACTCCACTTCCCTCTCACCTGTCCAGGTGACCTCCGACCTCTTGTCTGCAGGAACTAGCGAACAGGGAAGGATCTGTGGGCTGGAGCTGTGATGAGGCAGCAGGTCAGCCTCAGCGAGGCCATGTGCACCAAGGTCCTTCCTTGCTCCTCTTCCTCCCTCCAGGACGCTCATAGCTTGTTTCTGTGGAGGAAAAAGATTTTTTTAAAAACCCATTATGCTGGTGTTTGGTGTTAATGATGGGCTGGTGTTTGGTGTTAATGATGGGTTTACTAGAAACTTTAACTGATTTCTACAGAAATATTTAAACGGCTAAATTACCTTCCATGTTGTAACTATCTAGTTTATAGCATTAAGTCGATATTCCAGTTTAACTTTCTATATTTATTATTTTGTCTTTATAATTCTTCCCAGAAAGTTCTGCACTTCATCCTCATGTTGTCATGATTAATCACTAAGATTACCTTATTAGTAATTAATCATCTTATTGGTGTTAGTCATCACTAATAACACTGATTAGTCACTAATAACGCTGATTAATCAGTAATAAAACTGATTAATCAGTCTAATTACTGTGACTCCCTGCTGCTGACTTTACATACATTTCTTCAGAGTTTAAATCTCAGAGTTTCGGGTTCTGTGGCTCGGTATAACTTCAACTCAATGGGAAAAAGTTCTGAAGCTGAAATCATACATCAAAACATTTTCAAAGCTAAATGAGTTTATTGTTTAATTAAACTAAATAACATAATTAAACATCAACGGTTGAACCAATCAGATCTGTTTACCTGGGATCAGATCAGAGATCAGAACCAACTCGGATCATTCAGGTTCTGGACCCAGCAGAGTCCGGCTCCAGGTCCAGATAGAATATTACTATTACTATTACTATACAACCAATAGTCCAGGTTCCTGCTGCAGCTGGTTCCAGTTCTGGAGTCTCTGGGTTCAGAACCGGGCGATCCACACCAACACTGCAGGAGAGAGAGCTTTCTATTTGTGGAGCTGACTGACAGACGAGGCTGCTGCTCTCTCTCTCTCCCTGTTTCACTAAAGCTTGCTCGCCCATCTCCAGTCTGTCAGCAACTCTCTCTCTCTCCTGTCCACATTGGTGTTGTCTCCAGCAGTAACCCAGGTACGGAGCCATTGATTGGTCCAGGTGAGTTAGAGCAGGGATGTATCTAAAAGTTGCAGGTGAAAGTTTTAGAGGATGAAACTGGCCATTTCTGATTTAGACTTTATTTTCTGAAACTCACGGTTCTGATTTGAATTTTGGTCCAGCTCTCGGCTCCTGGCCATGCAGTGGCGGTAGTGGGCCACCTCGTTGCTTGCAACGCTATAAATAATCAGCAGCGGAAGAATTGCCACTTCCTTTGCCATATCGGGAGCTGCAGCTGGGTGGTTCTGGTTCTGCGGTTTCGTGGCGGTCCGCGTCAGATGCCTGGGTTCCAGTTCTCGGCTCTGCAGGTGGGTTCGCAACCGGTTCCGGTAGAAATCAGGAAATCAGCACTTGGCTACGAGTCATGCATTATGGACCCGCATCACAGTTCGGCTGGTCATTTCCGGTTAGCCGCCTGCTATCGCCAGAGCTGCTTTACGGCAATCAGCTGATCTGACCGGAAGTGAAGGAGCGAGTTGCGTAGCAAGTCCTCAGACAGAGATCAGTGACTGACACCAGAATCGGTACCGATCAGTGGACGGACATGAGCAGCGCATGCGCAGAACAGAGGCTGGTGTTCAGCCCCGGGCTCGTGCAGCTGGTCCAGGTACAGTTTACCTGTAAAAAACAGCTGGAGGCGTGGCTCCGGGTCTGCAGGTGGGAACAGGTGGGAGAGCTGGTTCGGGTGGGAACAGGTTGGGCCAGGCAGGTCTCGACAGGTAGCAGAAACAGGTGCGAACTCAGGTATGCCAGCGAGGTGGTCCCGTATTAGGAGCCAGAACCGAGCGTCTCCATGGAGACCGAGTAGCGCTGTCATCAAAGTGAGGCCTCCATGTTGTTTATAAATGTGCACTAGTTCTGGTCCTGGTTCCCTCTGGTTCGGGTTCCTACAGGTTCTGGTTCCCTCTGGTTCTGGATTCTTGCGGTTCTCTGGTGTTAATATTCAGTTCCTCTCGGTATTTCGGACCCTCCCTTCAGTTTGATACTGAACTTGCCGTTTCCATAGCAACAGGATACGCACCTTTCTAACCTGGCTTTCCGCTCATCCCCAGGATGAGGTCCTGCCCCAGGGCCCGAGGGTTGTGGTTACAGGAGCGACGGGCCTTCTGGGCCGGGCCGTCTGCAGGGAGTTCCAGAACCATGGCTGGACGGTGAGCGGAACCGGCCTGCGACGGGCCCGGCCCCGCTTCCTGCGCTGTGACCTGACCGACGAGGACGCCGTGCGCCGACTGTTGCAGGAGACCAAGGTACCAGAACCCGACCCCATATGAAAACTTTTGACCTCCTCTGCTCTGTGTGGGTATAAATGCATCCTGTCGCTGCATGTTATTGGCTGCAGCCGCTATGATGATTGGTTGACTGAACCGCCCCTTCCACCAATAGCAGACAACAGACTTCCTGAATGTTTGTACTAGACCAAACTGAGGCTCTTTAATGCTTGGACTAGACCAGACTGAGGTTGACTTTATTGATCTCAGAACAAATGAAATGTTTTCACTCGTCATCACCTTTGAGTTTAAGATCAGATTTAATTTCTGTAAATTTACTCAAATACTGATTCTAAAATATGAATGAATGAACATGGAAGATCTGAACATCCAGTAGAATCCAGATTCTTCTGGATCAGAGTTGGATTGGATCTTTCAGCACAGCCTGACAACCCGCAGCATCCTCTTCATCAGTCCATCATACAGTGTCTTCAGTCAGAGGACTCTTTAGATTGGCTGTTACACAGACTGCTACAGCAGATCTCCCCCAATTAATAATACTTTTAAACTGGATTATAAATAATACTTTGGGATCAGATTATTATTGATCTCAATAACAACTTATTGGGATCAATAAGTTATGATTGAACTGAATTGTTCCATCTCACTGTTAAGCCATTTAAGTAATGGCGGCTAATAACTAATTAATTTGCTGCATTAATTTGAATGTTCCTCAATTTTCAAAATGTTTGTAGCGTCTCTCTCCTTGGACAGCCAGACGGGGTCAAAGGTCAAGGGGGCAGCAATGTCGCTTTCAGAGAGATTAATTTTCTGTAAATCAGACATTTTGTGGATTCACTTTTAGCAGCAGAGAAACAACAGGAAGTACCATCGATGATGTCACTGATCCTCTGACATTATCGGTTTTAGTTTTAGTAAAGAGAAATAAACTGGTCTGCTCAGGTTCTGGTGCTGATTGACTTCAGTCGTCATGGTAACCTGAGGATTTCTGTTCCAGCCCGATGTTCTGGTCCACTGCGCCGCAGAACGCCGTCCGGACGTCATGGAGAGAAACGCGGACGCGGCAGTCAGCCTGAACGTCCACGCCTCCAGCACCGTCTCCAGGGAGACAGGTAAGTGGTCACATGACGCCGCGGAGCCAGACTTCAGGTTTAGACCACAGACTTTTATGTGGGAGGGGGGGTCAGAGGTCAAGGCAGGGTCCATGCTGGAACTCAGCGGTGCATTATGGGAAAGTAGAAGCAATAAAAACCAAAAATCTATTTAATGGCTCCATGTTCCTTGGCAGAAAACTAAGAAAGGTTTTTGGTATAAATGTTATTTAGTTATTTTCTATTTACTCATTTGTATAATTTTTCAAACGTTGGTCTTAAAAAACAGAATTTTGGCAATTTTCTACTTTTACTGTTTCTAAAGATGAAATCAGGCGTTAGTGTTGATCTTTTTATCTGCTGAGTCGCTTCTCTTACTTTTTAATTTCACCTCAGCAAAATGAAATCGACTCAGTTTGGTCTGACTCCAGGTTCATTGAACTCGTCTCTTTAAACGTTTTCCAGTTTAATTTTCATAACATGAATAGTTTTAATTACAGAGTCTCCGCAGTTAGAGCAGCATGCTGCGGATCTAGAGAGAATGATCTATGATTTCACTGTAAAACTTGTTTGCTGTTTGGAAATGATTGAATGGATTCATGCGTCATCTTTGCTTCTTCATATATAAAACAAAGTGGCATTTAAATAATGCGATGCAGTTTCACTGCATTTCTGTGTCATTTGCTTCATATTTCACATAATTAGTGATGAATTGATAACATTTGTAAAGCATGTTAATATCTACTGTCTGCACAGGGATTTCTACAGAGAATTAAGACATTAATGTCATTAATATCATCTAACGTTGGTTTTGTCTCCATTTTAAAATTTAGTGGCCTCCTGTTGCCCCCCCTGTAGATCTGCCCCTGGTTCAGACCCAGACCCACTCTGGTTCTTTATGACCTGGTCCAATCAGGTCTGGTACCACAACCCAGTTGGTTCAGATAAATCTAGAAATCCAAAAAAAGGAAGTGTGTTTTTGCTCCAACAGCAGAAACCTGTGACAGAAACCTTCTGGTTCTACAGAACCAGTCTGACTGGACACCCAGTAAACCGGGTCAGAACTTGTTCAGGTTCCGCTCCAAACCAGGGGATTGTGTTTTGGTTCTGATCACAAGGAAAATGGATTTTAACAATCCTGGCGTTCATGTGCCAGGAGGACCACGGTCGTGTACGTTTCCTGTAACCTTTGACCTTTGACCCTTCTGACCACAGCCGCCTGCGGTGCCCTGCTCATCTACATCAGCACCGACTACGTGTTCGACGGCCGGAACCCTCCGTACGGCGAGGACGACTGTCCCAACCCACTCAACCTGTACGGGCGGAGCAAGCTGGAGGGAGAGAGGGAGGCGCTCAGACACTGTCCAGGTAAATGACTGGCAGACAACAGGTGGCCTGTGTTGTTGTCCAGGTGACTCACCTGTGGGGGCCAGCAGGTTTCGCTGACGGCTTAAAGTTACCCGATGGTGTAGCATCATGACTACGGAGGCAGCTGAGGATGACCTCGTGGTTCATTAGTTGACTGACCGCTCCCGTTTCAGGCGCGGTGATCCTGCGTGTTCCCGTCCTGTTCGGGGAGGTGGAGTCTGTGACGGAGAGCGCCGTGACGTCGCTATGGCAACAGGTCCAGGAGGCGACGGAGGAGCGGCGGGCGCTGGACCACTGCCTGCAGCGCTTCCCCACCGACGCTCGAAACGTCGCCGCCGTCTGCAGGAAGCTGGCTGAGAGAGCGAGACAGGTGGGAGTTCAGAGTGCCGCCGCTCCTACTACTGATGAAGAAGAAGAAGATGATGATGTCAGATCAGTTTGAACTGTGGGTGTGTGAAACCAGGTTCATCTAAATGAGTTTTGGCTGGCACATCCTCCAAAACATGTAAGAAAACAGGAAATGACTCAGAATGATTTTGAGTGATGCTATATATTAAATATTACATATTAATTCTATACTCCAGGAATGCAGAGTGCAAAAGTATTTGCTCCCTTCCTGCTTCCTGATGTTTTGCATGTTTGGCGCTCTTCAGTGTTTTAGGACATCAAACCTGGTTAAATGTTGGTGTAAGATGACAGCAGAGTAGAGCTACGATTGCTTTGTATTCCAGAAAGATCTCTGCTGTCAGAAATGATCCTGTTTCTTTATTATTTTTATTGGGGCCTTCTCTGAAGAATCGCCGTCGTTCCAAGTATTGGCACCGTCTGAAAAATAAAGATCTGGGCCCTCATGTATAAAGCGTGCGTACACACCAAAAATGTGCGGCGCCCTATTTTACGCACAAGTCGGCATGTATAAAAATGGATTAGGCGTGAAAGTTTACGTAAATAAGCGCAAACCTTTGACCTGTGAAACTGTGCTTCGGCCACGCAAACTTTTTCTGTGGATAATAACAAACTGCCAGGTGTCAAAATTCACCTAAATACACTGAAACTTGAAATCTGACTTCATTCAGTTATTTAGAAGCATCAAACTCGATGTTTATCATGACTGTAATATTTCATTGTTTAAACTGAACCACATTTATCCAACCGCACTTTTCTAAATTTGTCTGTACGCCAGGTTTTATTGTGAGAACTGCACAGTGTTATATACGTGAGGCCCTTGATGTTTGATAAGTCAAACCTCAGCTGACTCAATACAGATCAGTTCTGTAGTTACATTAATGTTGCTTCACTTACTGAGGATGAAGCCTTCATGTTCAAGTCATTTTATGTTTAATAGAATCAATTTTATTTAAGGAGAAATCATGAAGTTGTTACTGCTGAGAGCTGGAGTCGATGGATCAACAAAGCCGTGACTCTGAGGAAGTTTGGCAACTGGACTGAGATAAAACTTGAGATTATTACTATTCTCCTCTGTTAGTCCTCTGTTCTCGCTCGGTGCAGGGTCTGAGATTTAACAAAGAACTATGAGGCAATACGTCCGTGTGTCAACACAAGATCAGGAGTTTGATGACAGGAGTGTGTCGGTCTGTTAATGTTTTGAATAAAATGCTCTGACGCTGAATGTCCTCCAATACAAACTACAAACTGAAGTGATTTTAACGCTTTGGAACAAAAAACTAAGTTATTTGAATGAATTACTGGTATTAATGACTGCATTCCCCGAGGGCCGAATGCAGTCGGCCCCCGATGGAAAACAGCTGGGTTTTCCATCTAACCCAACTGTTCCTCCACTGTTGGGTTAGATGGAAAAACTGCCTCACTAGCCTGCAGTCACATCTACACAGCTCTGCTGATATGCTAATGAGCTATTACGCTAATGAGCCAATATGCTAATGAGCTGATATTGGAGCCAGGTGAAGTTGTGAAAATGTCAAATAACGAGGAGTTCCCAGACCGGTCTCTGAAACCAAATCGGTTTCTCTCAGCAGGATCCGTCCATCCGAGGAATCTTCCATTTCTCTGGTAAAGAGCAGATGACCAAATATGAGATGGCTGTTGCCATGGCGCAGGCCTTCAACCTGCCATCCAATCACCTCGTACCTGTGAGTCAGCTCATCGTTTCATTGGAACAGCAATCAGCTGTAGCTGATCATGTTTTCCTAAGACATTCATTATTACCTGCTGCCAATAGATGAAGTGGTAATGACTGGAGATCTGCTGGTGGTTCCGTTGTTTCATCTCATGCCGTCTCTCCGCCTGTCCACAGCTGACGGAGCTGCCGGCCGGGTCTGCTCCTCGTCCAGTCAACAGCCAGTTGAACTGTTCCCGCCTGGAGCAGCTGAACCTGAGCGTGGAGCCGCGAGCGTTCTCCGTCGCCATCAGCGAGTGTCTGTGGCCGTTCACGGCCGACAAACGCTGGAGACAGACCGTCTTCCACTGAACCCGTCCTGCTGAAACGGCACCAATCCAATTCAAGCTTCACAATGAATGTTTTAGTCTTTTTTTTTTTTTTTTTTCCTTTTTGAAGAGTGAAACACTGGGAGGGAGGGAGAAAGGGAGGGGAACACCGGCGTCTCCAGATGATCTGCTGTGGACCCTGAAGTGATGCTGTCAGTGGAAACAGGTTGAGCTGAATATTTCCCCTCAGGCCTTGATTTTAAGTTTAGCTCTGGTTTAGTTTCTGTTAATGAATCTGATTACACTGACAAAATAATATTACTGCTTGGACTCGAGCTCTACGGTGTCCCACAGAGGACAGGAAATGACAATAAAGAAAGTCATTCTGATTTTTGTCTGAATGTCATCTAAGGTTAAGATTGAGTTCTGGAGTCCTGACGGCTTCTGACTGGAGGTATGAGGGCAGGTTATGTGTCCAATTATAAAGTCATGAAGTTTAACTCGAATTATGTTGGTGTTGGGTTTTATTTTCAACAGCAAAGCGTGTCGTCCATCAGCGTTCCTGATGTTTGTGCCCAAAACGGGAAACATGGGACAGGATTTAGTGTTTGGAAAGACAAAAGTGATAATCCAGTTTTAATCCAGCTGTGAGAGAAGGAGCCTTGATGCCTCGGGTGTTTAATAATCTGACATCAAGGTTTAACATGTCTATGTTTCAGGAAAACACCAGTCAGGTTTTAGATCCAGTCCAAAAACTGCTGAACATTCAGATGTTGGAACATCTGGAATATAAATATGTAGCTTTTAGGTAGTGATTTATGCACGTGGGTGGTCACGTTTTTGTTTTTTTTTTAGTTTTTTTTTTACCAGTTACTTTGATGGTCACTTCACCCATTCAGTCCATCAGTCAGTGAACAGGTGAGATAATCAGAGCAAGTGGCAACAGAAGCAGCAGTCCTGTGAAGCCTGTAACTCCAAAACATCTGCATTTTTAACAGATTTTTTGGAACTGCATAAGCCAGAAACCCATGGTGCATCAAGTGGATATTTGAATTGAATTCACCTGCAAGTCTCAAGTTTTTGATTTTTTTTTTTTATTTATTTTGAGTTGTTGGACAAATAGTCACTACAATGACTTTGATCAATTTGGTTGAAGGCGGAGAAAATGTGGTGACGAAAGGCAGGAGAGATGACGTTCAATGGGCTTACGTAATTTACAAGAATGATTTGAAGCATTTCCTTAGGAAAGAGCGACAGCACCCTCTGCTGGCCAAAGTGGAGAACGACGTTTTAGTTGCTTCTCTGAAGTCAGCCTGCTGACTACAGATCCAATGACATAGCAAAAATATGTTTGGGGTGAAAACTTGTCTTAAACAGTAAAGCATGGGTATCTCTAGGCCGAAACAATACTTTAATATCCAAAATGTGGCTATGTTGAAAATTTGGTCTTGTAGGTGGTTATATTTAAAAGATTAATGGCGATCTTATTGATAGTCTGGTTCAATTTAATTGAGGTATTGTGCTTGTCCTTAAAAACTCCTCAAAATCCTCTTCAGAATATGACTAAACGACCCAAATATCATCTAGAAATCGGAAGTAATGTATGGGTTTCTTTGAACATTGTTTTAGGGCTGAGGTCTCCCTCTGGGCCATAAAAATATCTGTGTAAGCAGGGCGAATTTTTTGCCCTGCAGAAAAAAAAAATTCTCCATTGAACTCAAAGTCGTTCCTGGTGAGGTTTATTTCTAACAGCTGTAAGAGCTCAGACATCTGTCTGGATGTCCTTTGAAGATCTGCATCAATTATTTTCCTTAATGTCAATATTTGTGCGAAGACTATCGATGTCGAGTGAAAATAGAAAGGAATCTTCAGGAATAATTAACATTTTCCATAAAATCATACGTGATGTTAAGCTTGTATTCTTAGTGGATAAAAGCTCTAAAAAGTAATCCAGATACTCTGCCGACTATCACAGTCGGAAACAATTGGTCTCCCTGTTTTTTGTTTGTTTTTTTTTTAATATTTGATATCACTGAGTTGTCTATACCTCTCTTGTAAATATTGTCCGCAGGTTTTATAATGTCTTTATTTCTCTTTAATTCCTAAAGACCTTTAAATTCTTCAGAACTCATGTTAGACTTGATATGAATTGGATGGAAATGATTTAGGAAAAAAATCTTGATCAGTAGTAAGAAGGGTGAGCGTCTGAGGTGGAAGTTCACCCCTAGGGGGCGTCCAATCTGATTTTGGAGTGAAGGGTTGAGGCTCTGAAGTGGATTTATCTGCATAGTAGAGAGCTAATTTGACTCTGTGATGATATTGCTGCATGTCATATTTACATTGAAACCATAAGTCTTTACTGTAACCTGCAGTAAGTCCTTTACTAAGTAAGGTAAACTGCACATCCAAAAGTTGGAACGTTTTGGACAGATTAACACTTTTCACCCCTCCGGTTCCCGTAGGCTTGTGGGGATGTTTACATAATCACTCCAATGCTTAGTGTTTTTAGTCCAATGAGCATGCTCTCTTTCTGTACTGAAATGATCACCTGGTAGAGCAGGAATGTGGTCCTCCTAACCTGTGATGAAGCTGTTCAGATGCTGAAGCACGCCCTGCTCTCTGTGGGGTGGACCTGAGGAAAAGTTGATGGCTGGGATGAAGATGTGCGCCTCAGGAAACCGTTCTGGGGCTATTTTCAATGGTTCTCTGTGGGAGGGACGAGGTTGTGGAGGGTTTGTGGCCGGCTGTGGCAGTTCCCTTGGCAGGTAGAGGTGCATGGAGTGGCCCCTCGTTCTTTTGGTTCTCCAGACTGGCCCTGATGACTCTGGACGTTTATCCTCCAGCTGCTCCGGAGGCCTCAGCAGAGCACCGGGCGGGGTCTCCCTCGCAGCTCCAGAGCAGTGCTGAGTTGTATTTTTTGACTTTTAGTAGTTTTATTTTCATCATTTAGCTTTGTAGTTTTAGTTGTGTGTTTAAGAAACTTTGGAAAGTTTTAGAAAAAAGTTTTAACTGGAAAATTAATTTCGCTTTGTTAATGAGCTCACCAAAGAGAAATAAAATAGGCACTCCTAATTACGATCTCGTTATTATGAGAAAAGGTTTCATAATTATGAGACAACTGGACTGCACCAGGAGTGTTGGATCAAAACAACCTGGATGGGAAACTGAATGAGCTGGGCTTCCTAAACCTCTTTGGTAAAAACAAATATGGGATATAAATGTTGCATAGCTTAAATTTATTCAGAATAATTCTGCCCAGAAGCACAGTCATAACAGATAAAATAAACATAAAATTTGGAAATGTATGCAGCATCCAAAAGGACGGGTGAATTCAAATAATTTCTAATGCATTTTATCAAAGCAAGAAATCGCAAATGGTCCTAATTTTCTTGCTTTTATTTTTACCAGTTGAACGTTCAGTTTGCATGTCTGCTCATTTGTATACAGACTCTAGCAGGTTGCTTTATGCCCGAGGATATACGAGATTTGTCTTATTCCCACACATTATTATCACCGCAGAGTTTTGATCTTATGAGCTCTCCTCAGTACACCTATTGACATAAACTGAGGCAGCAGGATTTTTGAAATCCCACCTTGTGCGATCGCTTTCCCATCAGATTTTTTGTGATCATTACCATGCCAAACACCTACTCAAATAAATGTCAGTAAAAGTCAAGACATTCATCTGACTCCCTAAGGCATGAGCGTCATTTACCATAAAAAAAAAAAAAAAAAAAAATCACTATGACTCCAAACTGCTCAAGCATATAAAACCGAGGACCGCATCCAAGTCAAATGCACACCAGCAGATGAGATGTTTGTTACTGGTTTGTGTCTGCAACAGTAAGAAAGCATTTATCTGATAAAGAAAAAAAAAACATTCTAAATGTAAAATCAATAAATTCCAATCAGGTCCCAGCTTGTTTAAAGCCCTAAAGCAGTATATATATACACACACAAACAGAAACCTTGGCTTTCTGGACTCATTTGTGTGTCACTGTGCATTACCGATGCAACAGAATGGACAAGCATTAACATTTGGATTGATAAGAATACGGTGTTGCTTTTGTATGCAAAAAGAATAGTTGCTGGTGACGGATGAAAATTCATGAAGCTTATGGCATTATACATGCTGTTCTCCTCTCAGTTTCTCACAGACGGACCCTCTGGCATCTTTAGTTGATTTTCTCACTGCTCGTGACAAAGCACTGTTAAAAACCTCCCGTCTCTCTCTCTGTCTCACTCTCTGCCTCTAGAGAGGAAAATGCATCACCTGAGCTTTCAGAATATGGCTTCTTCCAACCCAGCAAATATTTTGTCACATCACAAGATAAAGTGAAAATGGCACATGACAGAAAGTCAGGTTTTTATTCAATGTTCTTGTACAGGTACAGGTTGATCATTTTATGATGCTGTAATTCAGTAATCCATTTATCATAAGGAACATCCCGTCCAGGAGTGATGCTGACGAACCATGATTCAGGTTTGTCTCATCACTCCAGCCTTATGTGGATTGATGAGACAAAAGTCTGGAAAGTGTGGGTCCTGTTACATCTGGTATAAAAGTAACAGCATTTAAGAACCAGAACATCACACCAACAGTCAAACATGGTGGTGTGATGGTCTGGAGCTGCTTTGCTGCCTCATAACTGGAAAAATGAGTTCTGCTCTCCAGCAGAACCCTGGAAAGCGAATGTCTGACCATCAGTTTGCGATCTGAAGTTCAAGAGCACCTCGGTTCTGCAGATGGGCAATGATTTGAAGATCGCCGGCAGGTTCAAGTCTGAATGGCTCAAAACAAAGCCAACTTAAAATTTTGGAGCGGTCCAATCATAATCTGGACTTTAATCCGACTGAGATGCTGTGTGGCCTGAACTGAAATAGGTTGATTTTGCTGCCAAGGGAGTGCAACAGAATAGATATTGGACATAGCTACACCGCTTCGTTTATTTTGTTTTAATTGAAGACGGTTCTGTTGTAATATGGAAATTATTCATCAAGCTGTATTTCTCATGTTTGCACTGAGGGTGGCAGTAAGCATGTAGTTGCAGACGTTCGCCACCAGAGGGCATATCGAACACAATAGTGAAAACCTTTGACTCCGCGAGCCAACGGTAAGCAAACGGCAGAAAGGGCTGTTGATAAGCGGAGACACTAATTTTTGCTCCAATACCTGTGTGGTAACAGGTAAATATAAATTAGTAACTGAATTAAAGCAATGTATTAAGTGTGCTAGAAGTTCCTGCTATTGTGGGGAAAGTTGGCCGTTTATCCCTGAGCAGAGGTAGAGTACCCACAAGTCGTAGCAAGTAAAAGTAAAAAGTAGCCACCTAAGAAATGACTCAAGAGTAAAAATGTATTTGATGAAAATGTTACTCAAGTACTGAGTAACTTCTCAAATGATCAATTATATAATATTTAAAAATTACATAACCAGATGGACCAAAATATAAAGTGGACATTCTTAACTGTGACAATAATTCATATAAGTAACAAAAATTGATAAACTCAGGCAAAAGAAAAATATTTCCATATCAACTTCTTTCAATATAAAACTTATGAAACTTTAACAAAAACTGTCGGTTTTTGTCTGGTAAATTTTTGGTTGAAACATATTTGTTTTCTTCCAGTGGGTAGAGACTCCAGAAATGTAACTCTTGTAAGAGTATCAATACTTCATAATAACATACTCCTAAAAGTATTTTTTTATTTTCATAAATGTCACTCAATTAAATATAAATGAGTAAATATAGTTACTGCACAACTCTGTCCCTGATTATGTAGTGGTTAAATATTATTTATTTGTTAGTTTGACTAATCTGGCAGCTTATAATTAACCATTACCCGTGATGTTAGACTTAAATGATAATGGTTCTATAATTGTTTATGTGCTGGGAGAAGTGAGCTAAGGTGGAATAATTTATTAGTTGAGCAAAGTTGTAAAGATTTATTTGTGGAGCAAGTCAATGGCAATTGAGCAATGCAATGGCTGCTGGAGGGAAATGGTCTTTGATGCTCTCATACTTGTCTTCTACAATAGAAACGCAAAACCACACTGACTGATTATTTAGTGTGCAACAGGAGAACCAGTCGGGTTTAAGGGACAATTACTTTTTCAAACAGAGTCAGGTTGGTTTGGATAGATTTAATAAAATCATTTTATATTTTGTATTTATTCAGGTTGACTTTGTGTTTGATAGAGAAAAAAAAATCTCGATGAACCGAATGACTAAAAAGCAGAAACAATTAAAATCTGTAAGGGGGGGAAAATGTGTTTTTACACAAAGGCTTGTATCAATGCAGCCAAATCAATAAGAGCTTCCCTTAAGTCATTCCTCAAAGGCTGGAGCTCTGCAACTCTTAGATATATCTCTGTTTCAAGGGTAAGGTTGAACCAGAAATAAAACAGAGCGCAGAAACAACCAGTGGAGCCACGGAAAAACAAAAAGCAAGCTGAGAACGGCTGTGATCAAACAAGCAAAGGAGCTGATTAAACTCAGCTTCTGAGTTTAATCAGCTTGTAGTTAAGCAAAAAACAACCGCCAACATGACAGAAAAAGAAATTACTTACCTGTTGAAGAATAAACAACACCCGTGCAAGAGTTAGCTTGCACAGCCTCTGAAGGTGAGACAATGTACGATGTAAGTCACGAGTCTATCAGCCTCAAGCATGACAGCATTACGAGACGAATCATCTGCACTAAGCAACTTGTGCGCAAGAAGATAAAAAGAGACGGAGCTCCTGATGGCATGTAGACTCACCGGTACCACCGGGGCATGTGGGGGGGTTCCATGTGACTTTGTTGGCATAAAATAATTCATATGTGCAAGGCTTTAAAATAATAATGTTATTTAAATGTTTACAATATATGCATTTTTTTTTTTGCTAGTTTCAGAACAGTATATGTAAAGCTCCTGATTTACTTCCACTGAAAAAGGCAAAAAAAAAATTCCCCTTAAAAAAGAAAAGAGAAAGGCAAAGTTGTCAGAACTTACAACTCGAATTCTGCAGTTGGACGAACTATACGCAGCTTCCCCCTCACCCGAGGCATACAATGTTAGGTTGTCTTTACAGGCAGAGTTTGACCGATTGGCATCAGTACAAGTGGAGGAGATGCTTTTGAAGTCGCAGCATGCCCAATATGAATATGGTGACAAGGCCAGTAAACTACTTTCTCACCAACTTCGTAACGCGTCAGCAACACATTTTATCCCACAGATCCAAACTCACAATGGCATTTCTTCGGATCCACAAATAATTAATAACCAGTTCCAAGAATTTTATTCGTCATTATACGTGTCTGAATGTCCATTTGATATTTTGTCTCTGGACTCTTTCTGTGATAACCTTGTTTTTCCTGTACTAGACCGAACTTATAGTCTTAAAATGGAAGAGCCCTTGGCTGTAGAAGAAGTTCTACGTGCTCTTAATAATATGCAAAATTCAAAATGCCCAGGACAGGATGGATTTCCTGTCGAATTTTATAAAAAGTTCAGTCTTAAATTGGCTCCCCTCTTACTGAACATGTTTAGGCACTCATTTGAAACTGGAACTCTCCCTACATCCTTGTTACAGGCTTCTATTTCTTTGATCCTGAAGAAGGATAAAGATCCTTTATCTTGTGGCTCCTATCGCCCAATTTCTCTCTTAAATGTAGACTATAAAATTCTCGCCAAACTTTTAGCCCTCCGTTTAGAAACTGTCTTGCCATCGTTGATCAGTCCTGACCAGACTGGATTTATTAAGGGGAGATATGCCTTCTCCAATGTTAGACGGTTATTTAATGTGCTCTATAACCCCACAGATTCTTGTGAAGCTGAATTTGTGATTAGTCTGGATGCGGAGAAGGCGTTTGACAGAGTGGAGTGGGGTTACCTTTTTTATGTACTTCATCGTTTTGGATTTGGTAATAAGTTTGTTTCATGGATAAAGCTCTTGTACACTTCCCCACTTGCCTCTGTCAAAACAAATTCCATCTACTCTAAATACTTTCCTCTCTTCAGAGGCACTAGACAGGGGTGCCCCATGTCCCCACTACTTTTTGCAATAGCTATAGAGCCATTGGCCATCTCACTTAGATCCAATACACATTTAAGTGGGGTCACAAGATCAGGCATCGAACAGCGGCTCTCCTTGTACGCCGACGACTTGCTTCTCTATATTTCTAAACCAGCCTCTTCAGTCCCTGTTGTACTTTCAACTCTTGATCAATTTAGCCGCATCTCTGGCTATAAACTTAACCTTGGCAAAAGTGAAATTTTTCCATTAAACTCGGTGGCTCGAAAATATTCACTTGCTTCTCTTCCATTTAGAGTTGCCCTTGATGGTTTTACATATTTAGGGGTTAAGGTCAAATGTAAATTTTGCGACCTTTTTAAATTTAACTTTGAGCCGTTGGTGGACAAGGTCAAACAAGACGTAGATAGATGGTCTTTGCTTCATTTATCCGTTGCTGGGAGAATTAATACGATTAAAATGAATGTGCTTCCCAAGTTTTCTTTTCTCTTTCAGTGTGTCCCTGTCTTTATCCCCGTTTCTTTTTTTAGCAAATTGGACCAAATCATCACTGGATTTATCTGGGATCATAAACCTTCTAGAATTCGTAAATCATATCTTAAGAGACCAAAAAGTGTGGGTGGAATGGCATGGCCGGACTTTATGTTTTATTATTGGGCATCCAATATTAGAATTCTTATTTATTGGCTAAAGGCAAATGATTTGGACGGTGCCCCGGCTTGGTTGGATTTGGAAGCCTCATCCTGTATACGATCGTCTTTGTCTGCTTTAGTTTATGCTCCCAAATTGCTATCAGGAGCTGAAATTCCGAACAACAAAATGGTGAGAGTGACTCTGAAAATTTGGTTTCAGTTCCGCCGCTATTTTAAATTAAACTTTTTTTCTTTACAATCTCCTATCTTCAAGAACCCTTTATTCCGGCCCTCTATGATCGATAGTGCTTTCTCCGTTTGGTTCTCTCATGGTATCAAAAGCTTTAGTGACCTCTATGAGGAGGGTACATTCGTCTCCTTTGATCAGCTTTCTGCAAAATTCGACCTCCCAAAGAGCCACTTTTTTCGTTACCTACAGGTCCGAAGTTATGTCAAGGCAAAAACTTCTCTCTTTCCCTTTAAACCTCCTGTTAATGATTTGGATAATCTTCTGTCACCTCCCCCACCGAAAAAGGGTCCTATTTCATGTTTATATGAGAGATTGTGCTGTTTTCGTGAGTCCCCAATTCTCTCAATCAAAGCGGCATGGGAGGAGGACTTTGGCTTTCTGTTTCCAGATGACTTGTGGGACAGAATTCTTTACCGTGTACATGGTTCGTCACTGTGTGCCAGACATGGACTACTTCAGTGTAAGGTCTTGCATCGTACTTACTGGACTAAGGCCAGGCTTTCAAAAATATACCCAGACGTTAGTCCGGAATGCGATCGTTGCCATCAAACACCGGCCTCACTGATCCATATGTTTTGGTCATGCCCATCACTAAAGCATTATTGGACAAACATTTTTGCAGCCTTGTCTGAAGTAGCTCATATGTCCATCCAGCCTGATCCACTAACTGCATTGTTTGGTGTACTTTCTGAGACGGTTTCTTTGTCAAGACTTGAGGCTGATCTGGTTTCATTTCTCACTTTGTTGGCGAGGCGTAGAATATTGCTGTGCTGGAAATCAGCTTTGCCTCCCTCATTTGAAATCTGGATTAAAGATGCTTTACACTTTAGTAAACTTGATAAGATTAAATTTACCCTACGAGGTTCCACAACCAAATTTTTAAAGATTTGGCAGCCGTTTTTTGATTTTGTTCAGACATTACCGTCCCGTATGGTGCCCAACTAAATTTTTGCTTTTACCTGACCCTTTTTTATTTACATTATCATATTATTTATCAAATTATTTATTTTGTCATTAATACCCATTGATGTACCTTTTTCTTAAATCCTTCCCCCCCCCCCTTTTTTTTTTTTTTTTTTTTTTTTTTTTTCCTTTCTTTCACTATTAAGACCTAGATTTATATCATTGTACTTTGCACACAAGACTAATGTATTTTTTATTTCTTCTTCTAACGTATCTACTTTCTGTTTTTTCTTGTTTTCTTTTCTTAGTCCTCTGGATTTTATTTGGGAAGGCTTATTCATGTGTTCTGTACGACTTTTGTTCGGTTCTGTTATGGAAAAAAAAAAAAAAAGTCTTCATATCTTGTTCATATACTTTTGTACATTTTGTATTTTGTTGTTAAAACCTAATAAAAAAAAAAAAAAAAAAAAAAAAAAGAAAAGTAGAATCAAGATCACTTTTTAAAAATTATTATTAATTATTTTACTTGTATAAAAGCAAGTACGTACCTTTTTTTTTCTTTTTCTTTTTTTTATTTTTTTTTTATAAAACACAAAGTATTGAAAGTAGAAGTACTTCCTGAATGTATTTCCTAATACAATGCTCTCACTGAGTGTGCCCCTTGCACATATTTCCTTTTGATACATTAACGGTGTGCCATTTTAATGAACAGTGCTGCAGAGGATGCATATTTTTATAGTGTTTACTCTCTGTGACCCAGTTTACGCTCGGAGCCGCGATTCTGTGCATCCGGATTTCAGGCATGACCTGCACAGTTAAATGCTATTAAGCAAAGTAAGAAAGGGGATTGATTGTAACTTTCAGATTTTTTTAGTCAACACAAAGCAAAACCAACGTTTTGTTTTAACTGCAGTAAAAACATTGAATTGGTTTGTTACATAAAATCTGAATAAAACCTAAATAAAATACACTGCTTGTAAAATGTGAAAAAAAAAAAAATCATGTAGGGGAAATATTTGTACCAGTATTTCAATATTGACCAATGACGCCTTTTGCACCCGAGTGTTGAGCCACATGGAGTCGTTTATTGAACCAGTTTACTTGAATAGATCATTGATTGGGTCAGGTTGACAATGTTTGTGTCTGTCTGTTTTCCTTTGGTTTGTTTCCGGGTTTTTGTGTTCAGATGAGAAGCATGCCGCTTCAGGTGGTGATTTGATTCAAGACTTTGTGATGGAACCTCTAAAACTGTTTGCTGGCTTCTGACTGGTTTGAACTATTAGCTTGGACGTAATTCCAGTAAAGTCAAGGAGTGGCTTTTGTGTTCAAATCAAAGATCACGTGAGCAGTAAATGCTACGTTGTTTCAGCGATGGTCCTGTTAGAAAAGTTTGAATGCATCTGTGTCATTACAGTAACAAGATTGATCACAGGCTGCAATCACTTCACGCTACGAATAAAAACCCAGAGAGGGAATCTGTTTACGCCTAACAGGATGAGTTCTTAACTGATTTGGTTTATGAAATGGCCTTAATTTTTATATTCTTTTTATTATTTTGAGAGAGCAAAACCTTTGAAAAACATGTTGCTGAACCAGACAAGTAGCTTTTTACTATGCGTAGTATTTGCTCATTCATCCTAGCATATTTCAGTCGTTGAAACATAATGCAAACTGATTTTCTGACATGATGGTAAAGTTTTTATTCCTACAGTCTGACAAAAGCATTCAAACTAACAAAAACTAACAAAAACAAAACAAGAACAACAACAAAAAAAAAAACACTAATCGTTGCGACTCTGTCACAGCTTTCGGTCAAGGTAACATTAGGCAGAACAAGTTTAATCCTGATCCTCCCCGGAAGATATTCGTCTTGACTAAAATGTCCAGAATTTGAAAGACACTGTGGCTCCTTCCGTCGTCCTGCTTTGTTTAATGAGGTTTTCCCCGAAATCTAATATTTAAAAGGTTCTGTTCAACATGTTTTAGAACACGGGAAGCTTACGTCTCTATTTATTGAGCTGGTTGCAAAAAGGCCAACAATGGCTAAATAACATCAGCTGCACTGCCACAAAAAGTGATTATTAGCGCCGCTTCAGCTAATTCAGACAAATTAAAACCGGAGGTGGGTTGATTAGCGCTTCAAAATAAAAGCGCCAGACCAACAGTCGGCCGGTGAGCACAAGGCTGCCCACCGGGTGTCTCTTATTTGATGAAAACTGGCCGGAAGTGGCTGCCGTGTTTGCCGGTAGCTTCCCCCCCCCCCCCTCTACTCGCCTCCCGGATCCTCACTGTTGAAGGTGGGAGTTTTGTTGCGCGCTGCAATCAGTGGATGTTTTCCAGTCAGCTCGGAGGACTGCGAGAACTGGGAGAACTGGACTTTTGTGGATTTTCAGAAGATTTCCGACTTATTTGCGAGTCGACACCCCCCCCCCCCCCGGCCCCCTCCTCCAACCTGCCAGCGTAGTCAGCCGACCGATGGGCAGCATGAAGAACCCGCTGTACTGGGCTGTGCTGATCGGAATGACCATCCTGTTGATGGAGCAAGGTAAAAATGTTGGAGCGCTTCTTCTAGTCGCGTCTGTGCTTTGCATGCTGTCGGGTTGTTGGCAATTAGCGGGACGCTTTGCTGATGTCTCCGCCGGTTTTTTGCTCCTTGCTGACCGCATCATGACTGCCGGCTAAGCTTCTACTTCGGTAAAGCGATTAGTGAGATGCGGCTGAGCGCTCCTGGCTGTCTCGGAAGTATTTTTACACCAGTAATGTTGGACTGCATCCTGTGACCGTCTCCTCTTTGAAAGTTTAATCCTGCGTCCGGATGATCCCAAGCAGTCGGGTTGTTGATGTCTATTTCACGTTGTTTAATTTTTAATTTATTTTTGGTCGCATGTCGGTAATCGGTGCAAAAGCGAGAGGAGGTGAAGTGTTTCTGCAGCGTCTTTGTGATACACCTGCGCGGTGCGGCTGGCTGCCCCCTTCCCCCCCCCCCCCCCCACCCTGTTGTTCTTTCTCCCGGCTTCTCTGCGCTGCAAAGTTGATTGCGCATTAGTTTTTTTTAATTCGCATCGACAGCGCGGTCAGGTCACACAAGTTAAGCCGTGTATTCTTCTCCAGGGCTGGAGGGAGGCGATGGGCTGTTGGAACAGCTCGGTGTCTCTAACCTTGTCAGACTTGAGGTGCCGCTGATTCGGAGCTCTTGCCTGAAACGACCCAAATGTGAAAATCGGTCCCCGATTTAAACGTTATGGATTCATTTCTTTTTTTTCTTCTACTTTCAAACTCTTATCGCCGGTTTACAATTATTCTGTAATTCCTCTTTGTCCTTCCATAATTACCCTTGGAGTCAGGATGGAATAGTTGAATCCACCAGCGAGTTGATGAATCAGTGAAATAATTAAATCAATAAAAAGGGGGGTGAAAGAGAGATGTTGTAGGCAGCCAGTGAACATTTTGTCCTCAAAGCTAATGTGTTGGAAGCGGAGAAATGAGTTTGTGTTTAAGCATTTAAGTTTGACAAGGGCTTGTCATGGCCTGAGCAGCGAGTGTCAGAGTTGGGGTTTGAACCCCTTCATGGAGCCGTGAGTCAGTCAGCAATGGCTCCCGAGGGCCTTGGAAACCAAAGTGAGCAGCAACAACAAAAAAAGATACACGTACATTAATTATACACATTTTACAGTAGATGCAAGTTCTTCCAAACAAATTCAAGTTATACTTTGGGTTGTTATTATACCCCTAATTTAGCCATTTCAAATGCTTGTATTCTACGCCCTATAGAATATTATTTAAAATCTGAAATGGGGAAGTTTACACTGCAAACTTAATTCAGTTGGTTGGGGCTCGTCGCTCCGACAGCTGAATGCGACGCTGACGTCTCCTGTGACGGCTGATGCCGAAATACATTTCTCATGTAACTGTTTACAATCGATTGCTGCTTTCGTCTTTAATAACTTTTCGCACACAAGCTGATTGTAATTTAATTTCTTCTTTAACGGAAACACTATAATTGCAAAATGGTGTTCGTTCGAGATAATCTGAGTCTAGATGGAGATTTGCGCCCGTTTGTAACGGAACCGCAGCTGGTGCCTATCAAAAGTTGTCCGAGGAAGAACCAATCGTCCACGGGGTCGTATGGGGAGGGAATGCTTGGTCATGTGGTCCCGTCCAACAAATAAAGCTACTGGAGCTCAGGTTTCTGAAGAACTTGTCCAGACACGGATATACAGACATGCACTGTGCATCACAGGTTGCTGTTGCGCATCTGCAGACCAGTCAGGGTGCCAGCACTGGGCAAATGAGTGTCAGCCGGACCGATTTAAGGCACTGACACTGTGTGCATCTTCCCCTGATCTCAGTCCAGATCAAATCCATCTGAAGCACCTTTACAGACTCGGATTATTGCACACAGAGTGAGATAAGCATAATTATTGAGTTAGTAGCACACTTGGCAGTAAAGCATCAAGAAATTAGCTGATGACTGGAATCTGAGAAGATCACTGAACACATCGCGTTCATGCGCTACCAGGACAACACCACCCTTAGACGATCTTGCGGTTTTGATCGTGACTGTTTTAAAATGCTCTTTGCTCTGAGAGCAAAGCGGATCCTGTGGGTGGGTTTACATAAGTCTGCGTTCCATTTTATTCTGTGCAGGTTCTAAAAAAGTTGAATGAATGTTTGTAGTCTCTGTAGGAAATGTGGATATAAAATGTTCAATATTTAGTTTTGTAAAAAAAATAAATAAAAAAAATCTGCGCTCGGCAGAGAAATTTCCATTAATCATGAACAGCAAGGAGATATTTCATGTTTATCTGAAGAGATATTTTAATTAAGTTATACACATAGATGAATGGAACCCATTAAAAAAAAATAAATGTGTGATCTTCTGTGGTTAACGAGAGCAAATGTAAACGAGTGGAGAAACTCCGGCTCAGTGGCAGTGGGACTTCTATCCCCCACTGCTATGCAAAACAGTTTCACATAGGATTTGCTGATATAAACCCTCTGGTAGAGAACGGAGTGTGGATGCATTCCTGCAGCCATTGCTCTGATTCAGATATTACAACATCCACTGAAACGCTGTTGGATTTTTTTGTTTGTGTGTGAATTTTTAAAGGGAATTAACTTCATGACTGATCTATCTGAAGCTGCCATGTGTCTACCTCATTCCGGTGGATGTTTTTTTTTTTTTTTTTTTTTTTAATTTGACTGACAGTCCACCGTGCATCTTATTACAACCCCCACATGTTCAGCCATGCATCTTGGTGCCGCTCCTGACTTTCCATCTTCGACTACAAAAGCATCTGTTCTGCTGTGGATTGTAGAGTGAAGATGCGTCTCAGAGTAAAGTGAAAGAGTTGGGACAAAGGGAAGAGAGGGGACACGATTATGCGCCAAACAGTGTTTCACTCAACTTTTTCCAGTGTGCATTGATTGAAACGTATTTTCACATGAGGATCCAGTTTTTCAAAAACCTCGCCTGCTGTAATCTGGAGCACTTCAGGTGTCCCGATACATTGGTTAAGAAGCAGAGATGCACCAATCAGACTTTAACTAAACCCTTTTTGGATTTCTGTTTCCCATTTTGGATGTTAAAAATGTGTTGGGTTCTGCAGTATGGGACAAAACGCATAAGAATGTTAAAGAAGAATGTTGTAGAAGAAAAAATATGAGTATCATTTTATATCAGGACAAAACTGGTGAGGTGATTAAAGGGTAAAAGGCAGGATAAGGGGAAAACAAAGTACACCAACTTGCAAAAAAGCAGAGGAAGCGTTGGATTGAAGTGTTGGGCTGGCAGACAGAGGACGTACCTGTGGAGTTATGTGAATGACAGCTGGAGTGAATTATGGATGGGCATTGAATTATGAATCTTCCAGTGGTCATTATGCTGTATGCGAACCGTAAAGGTTCAGCGGAAGTCTGTTTGATACATCACCGTCTTGTTTTAATTCAATACGTTTCCATTACCACAAATAAATGCGTAGTGTTTAATTAAATTTGGTAAGAAGAAGGTTCACTCTTAATAAGACAGAGGCTATATCTTATTATTATTATTATGTGGGCGCCTCAAGGTCAAAGGTCAACCCTTGAGCAAAAGCTAAAAATATTCTGTGTGGAAGTCTTTTATCAGATTACCTGAACTGAAACCAAATGCAAACAATGCAAGATTAAATTAGCACGTCATTAATCTACGACAACACTCTGAGATCAAAGCGTTCATAGATGGAATATTTTCATTAAGATTAAGTAATTGGCATCATTACAAAACCCAGCAAAGAGTGCATACCCATACTGCAAACATGTGATATAAAACAGTAGTGGAACAATAACATGCCATAAAGCTAAATAATGCATTAGAAAGTTGACACTTGCTGCTGACCATTTACTGATCATCTATTTAAGATTTTATAAACGACCTTTAGAAAAAAGAAAATTCAGAACAGGAGAGGAAAAATACTAAAAAAAAAAAAAAAAAAATACAACCTTTTGAGTAGTAATTGCATTTTTTTCAAGTTTATGGCGTGATGTATTTTCCACTCACCCAGATTTTGAAGGTGATGTGTTTCGTTTCAGATGAAGTAAAATTCACCATGAAGCCAACAAACACGGAGGCTAAAACAGACCTCGGAGTTCAGGTACTCCACAGGTCACACCAGATGACACACACACACACACAAGTATGTGTGTTGTTTTGTGTATTCCGGTAACTATTATGTACCCCAACGTGTTTCAAAACACTTGACCAAGGTACATCCTTGAAAATTTTCTTTAACAAAACTAAAACATGTTTACTGATTGCTGACTCATTCAGATGTTAAATGGAGAGGATGAAACATTCAGCTGTAGTCTCATCCACTAACGACTCTTCTATGACAAACCATCAATACAAAAGTAGAGAAGAAAATGGTATGCTACCAGAATTGAAAAATTGTCATTGACCATGGAATTATGGAGAGTGCTCACATATGTACATATATGTTATTCCTAACCAGGATTCCTCACTAGTCAGCCAAAGTGGTTGTGCTGATCACTGGCATGAAAAACACGCCACCAAACCTGATCCCACAAGTTTTCCACAAGTCAAGCCTTCAAGCCTGCTGAAGGTTTGACTACAGGCATCTTTTTAATATCTTTTTATCTTTTTCCCCCTCAGACTTTGTGGAGATATTCTCCATGCATGAAGCTGTTGCTGAGCTGAACGGCTCCTTCGGTGACAGACTTCTACATCCTAAATGCTCAAAGGAGATTATTGCAGATATTTCCTCCCAGCTGCTGAAAGACTTTATCACCATTACTTCTCCCAACAAATAAATGTGTTTAAATATATTCTGCTTTATTCAGTTTTACTCATTTTGTGAGGGAAAAATTCTGCTGGTATTTTTGCACCCCTCTGCTGTCACACAATTTTTATCGTCACTTATTATTTAAAATTTTTTAAACTATTTTATTACTTTCTTTTTTTTTAAAGGTTTCATTGACTCCAGTGGCCTTTATTTAATGATTGTCAGACAGGAAAGCGGGTTGTGAGAGAGAGAGAGGGAAGAGGCGGCAAAGGTCATCGGGTTGGGACTCGAACCCAAGAGGGAGGCGTTGAGAACTGAGGCCTCTGTTTATGGGTTGCCTGCTTTTTATTGTGCTTTTATAAATTTCACATTCTTACATTTGTGTGAATCTACTTACTTTGCCTGTCTCTTCACTACTGTTGCACCAGGATTTCCCCATTATTATAAATTATATTTCTATTCTTTCACATTAATGACGTAAAAGTCGGATAAGATGCAAAATGACCATTCTGATTGCAGGCGCACCTGACTTGGCCGGGGTGGACATCGGGATCGGGCCGTTCGGACTGTGGTAAAAAAATGTCTGATTTGGGGAAAAAGGAAAGAAAAGGCTTTGGGTCACATTTTCCTGCCATGTTGATGTTACAAAATTCTTCCAGCAGCAGTGGTCAGATATCCAACCTGACTCATGACAGAAACTTGTTGAAGGTCGGTGTTCAAATTGTTTATGGATGTAAATCTAACCCTGTTTGGTTTAGAGCAAGATCCCGATAAATTCGACCAAAATTGTACAATCATTCCCACCCTGAAAATACAAATAGAACTCATTTGAATGCATCACTGAAATATTATGGCAAAGTTTGTAGTCCTGTTGTCTTGAAACTAGAAGGTGTTCATTTTGAATCCCAACCCTGGATCCTTCTGCGTGGATCTTGCAGGTTTATACGATTAAAAGAAATTTTTTTTGGGGTACTCTGGCTCCTCATCACAGCCCAAAAACTTACTGTTGGGTTAAAACTGTACTTAAGACAACCTGAATGCCGTGACGGTCCTTGTACTCAAAGTGTGTGTGAGTTGAAGCAGACCGTTCGGACGGCCTGCAGCAGCTCCTCCGCTCTGCTGTAGAGAAGTTTCTTTGCTCCAGAGAACTTCTCCTCCTCTGAGGCTGCATGTGAGGTGGAGCAGCTTTCAAGATGTACTCCGCCTTGCGCACAGTCTCTTAAGAACATGGGGGCCTCAGTTCAAATAATAACATTGCTGCCTGCCATTCAGAAATCCTTGCTCAAGGAGTTGCAACTGATCAGAGGCTTCCCGTTAGTAAAGTTGAGTCTTGCTTAACTCCTCTGAAGTCTGACTCCTGCAGGGTTTTGGTGAGCGCTCAGCCGCAGCAGCGCACGGCATGTACAGATGTGGCCCTACATGCATCCAAAGATGAGATTGATTTCTGAAAACATGAAATATTAATGAAGATATTTAACATTTTGCTTTGCATGGATGCCTTAGTGTTTGAAACAGTTTAACTGAAAGGTTATGAGTGGTGATTTCAATGTTCTGAGATTTGTCAACTTGGAAATAAGGATAGAATAAACAAATGCCACAGCAGATGCAACATGGAGTACACACACACACACACACACACATACACACACACACACTTTATGCCATTGTAGGGTTGTCATGATGCAAACATGTCTGACTTGGTAGTTGTACTACAAAAAAAGAGATAATACTCTATCATTTTCAATACATTTGCAATTGTTTTTCAAGAAACTGGTAATGTCTTTTAAAAAAAAACAGTTAAAAGTTGGAGATATTTTTCTCATCTCAACTATGGGAAAGTCTGCATAGAAGGCTATTTGGCTCCTATTAAGAAAATAATAATTTGAAAGTGTTTTGCTATATATCATAACACTTGTATTAGGATTTATAACCTTTGTCAAAGTTTATACCTTTAAGTTGTACAATTAGCTATAAAAGAGATTTAACACTGTTCATGGTTCATGTCCATGCAAAACGTTTACGGTGCAAAGAACTGGTCCACAAAATTTTTTTTCAGCAGCAGTTTGTGTGTTTCTGGTAATTTTGCATAATATATTCTTTGATGATCAAGAGTCAGCAGGGACGGTTCCATCTGGTTCTCAAAGGTTTCTGCTCTGTCAGTTTCAGTCTGGATCCACTGAATACATAATGACGATCCCTTATGGATCACTTAAAATGGGAATGCAGATTGTCAACAAACCAAAGTTTTGTGTATTTTCAATGTGCCACAAAAGGCCATTGTAATTAGTTGTGCTTTATTTTTTACTAACTTCCTTCATCTTGTTATGATCTTGTGACACTGACAACTCCAGAATAACTTTAAAATCTTAAACGGCAGCATCCCTCGTTACATCCTTATTGCGTTGCTGCTGTTCCTCTTCTGCGCATGCAGGTCGCTGTGCATTTATAAACTGCTCACACAGAAATCTACCAATAATATGAGTATCTCAGTTTCTCAAAGGTTTCTGCTGTGTGTGTGCATATATATATATATATATATATATGAGAGAAAGATCTCTATATATATAGAGAGATCTATATATAGATAGAGATCTCTTTATCTCTCTCTCTCTCTCTCTCTCTCTATATATATATATATATATATATATATATATATATATATATATATATATATATATATATATATATATATATATATATATATATATATATATATACCGTGTTTCCCCGAAAGTAAGACAGTGTTATCCCCAAAAGCCCCACTATGTCTTACTTTTGGGGTATGTCTTATATTGGGGGACGGTGCGGGGTGACGTATGGAGAGGGGGACGGCGTGGGCAGGAGGCGGCGCTCATTAAGATCAGAGGGAGGTGGCAGACGCGGCGACGTATGGAGAGGGGGACGGTGCGGACGTGGGCAGGAGGCGGCGCGCAGCTAGATGAGAGGTGTTTCCCCGAAAAGTAAGACATATGTCTTACTTTCGGGGTACGGCTTATATTAGCCGACCCCCATGAAACCCCCGATACGTCTTACAATCGGGGAAACACGGTATATATATATATGTGTGTGTGTATATATATATATAGAGATCTATATATATAGAGAGATCTATATATAGATACACATAGCAAGAGAGATCTGTATATAGAGATTCTGTCTCGCCCAGAAAGATTAATAGTTTTCTAAATTTTTTCCCAATTTGTAAAGGGTTAGACTTCGAAAATTCTTTTTGTTCCTCGTTATTTACTTTTTCTTTTTCTAAATCTCTCTTTAGCTAATAAATGTGGCTGTCTGATTTTCTGTTTAGAATTTGAATTAAACATCTTATAATGATGAACATGAGTACTAATGTCCTGGCTTTTTAATATAATTTAAAATGTCCAATTAACAACAATATTAGCTCTTTTTCCCGCCAATCACTCATCCCATTTGTGGCCCCACCCTGTTGACTTCCTGTCTTGTCTTTGCTCTGACAGTACTTTCCTCAACAGATCTTTCTGGTATTTGAGTTTAGCACTCAGTTTGCGATTTACATCGAACATCTCATCAAGCTGTCTCATAAGTATTTCTGTAGTTCGATACTTCCCAATTCAGGTTCCTTAAACTTTGCTTGACGTGGTGGAAATCACAGTGTCCTTGGAATAACGCTGCTTTTCCAAGGAGGCTACCTGTTCTCCTGCAGTACGGAGATCTTTTCCTGTTTGGTAACCAGTGAATCGTCTTCCATTCCAGTACTTTCAGATGACGTCCTTATATTAGTGGGGGCATGTTTCTCCAACCAGATATGAAACGGTATCTTTTTTCTTCTTGATGCGCTTAGTCTTTGGCGGCTGCTCCCCCTCTGTCCCACCCAGTGTCTTCTGTGTTTTGGATATGAAATCCTGCTCAGTTACCAATGGTGTTTCCTTGGCGCAAATCTCCTTTTTTAAGAAACCTTCAGGCAGAGAAGTGTCCTGCTTAACATTTTCAGCACAAGACTTAAAGATCGATTGTCTCCTGCAGTACGGAGATCGATGCTTTTTCAGGAACTGGTGAATTACCTTCCGTTCCAGTTCTTTCAGCTGAAGTCCTTAGATCAGCGGGGGCATGTTTCTCCAACCAGATGTGAAACGGTATCGTTTTCTTGTTGCGCATCGTCTTTGGCGGCTGTTCTTCAGACTTAGAGAGCTGTTCTTTCTCTGCTATGTCGACTGTCTCTTGCACTCCAGCGATGGACTCTTCTACACTGACCAGTGAATTGTTCTTCTTTTCGATATTTCCTGCAGGAATATGACTGCTGACTGGTGTAGCAGTCAGCAGCAGCTCTAACCCACGTCCCTCCTGACCTGCCCTCTCCTAAGTGAAATTAAAGCTGCAGTATGTAACTTAAAAATGTATTTATTTTTTTTACATATTTGTTAAAACTGTCATTATGTTTTGACAGTATGGTATGGGAGGTAATCTGTGAAAAATCTATATCCTCTACCTTCTCCCAGTGCTAAAAACAACCAGTCAGTGGCAGGAGAGTTTTAGTGCTGTCAATCACAATCTCATGTGGCTGCTCATCCCTATGCTGTAGCTAGTGCAGCCTGTTGTGAATGCTCAGTCTGGTTAGCATAGTTACCAATGATGGCAGATAAACATTTTTCCTGTAATAAGTTGTTTATCCTCCATTAGCATATTTAGCAGTGAGTGAATGAGGTTGATTGACAACACCAAGACCCTCCTCCAGCTTCTGATTGGTTGTTTTTGGTCGGAACGTTGCATTACTTTCGCTAACAATAGTAGTTCAGGGAGGAGATTGATTGTTTTCACAGATTATTTGTCTCATAACAGACTGGCACAACATGGTGACAGCTTTAACAAATATGGAGAATTTTTTTTTTAATTAAAATTACATACTGCAGCTTGAATAAAATATAACTACATAGCATTCTTTTGAGAAGTCTGGATTGCTTTTGCACATTGCCTATGACTGTTGCTTGTGGGGAAAGCCATTTCAGTAATAGAAAAAAAATGTAAGCAATGTATTTGCATACTGTATGTAAACTGTTGTATGTAAAATTCATGAGCAGTGAATATTGTCCTAGTAAGAAAGGCAGTTGCAAGCCTTTAAAATTGTGACGCTTTTTGTGGGTCATATAGACTCAAAAAATTGTAACAGTAATTTTTTTTGTCATGGGGCCCAAGATTCCTGGCGACGCCCCTGCTGCTGGGTGAGATCCAGTCTTGTATCCCAACGCAGTGAGGGAGCAGCACACACACGTAGCATCTGAACCACCATCAACGTTGATAAAAGTAGTTGTAGTGTTGCCAGCCTGGTGTGGGAGGGACCAGGTTTGCCTTTACAGGAGGTCAGCATAGTCAGTTCTGCTTCAGATTCTCCAACCAGCCCATGGTGGTGCATGCAGACCACAGGTTATGCATACGCTACCAGAGCTTCTAACTGGCTCCTCCAGGCTTCAGCCAGGATGTTTAATGCATGTTCGGAACAGTCGGGGAACTGGCAGAATACGTAATCGGGAACTTTCTAGTTTTCTGTCTTTGAAGGTGTCTTTTCTTCATAAACAGAAATTTAGATTAATCGACAAAATCAATTAATCTCCCAGCCCTAGTTTTAGATTATACAGAAATATAATTTTGCCTAAATACCTGAGTGAATAGGGATTTCGACGTCTTTTTTTTTTTTTTTTTTGATTTTACGATATCTACACATGGACCAAAAGAGAACAAACATTCTACACAGTCAAGTTAATTTAACATGAAGCTCAAAGTCAAAAGTGACTCATTTCATTGAGTCTACCGTAACCTCTGTGGTGCTAAAAGGAAAACACAAATGGCCTGTTCATCCACAGCAGGGCACGGTGCAAAAGAAGCAGAGTGTTTCAAAGAACAACTAGCTAGATGTCGAAGTTTTACCTCGTTGATTTTTGGGAGAATGACCTGTGGTTTGATAAAACTGAAACTAAACGGTTCAAATAAAAATCAATTTGCTTAGCTTTTCCTAAAAACACCATTGAAGTGTACGGCCTCGACAGCAGCTCGTTGTGTCAGTTCTCAGCTGCAGAAGGGACCTGGGGCACGAAGTAGATGACAACACCAAGAAAGAACATTATGTAGAAATATTGAAAAAATATCTCTAGGCGTCAGTCAGGGAGTTAAAGCTCGGGTACAAATGGGCCGTAACAAAGCCCTAATCTTGGTCTCATAGAAAATCTGTAGGCAGAGCTGAAAAAGTGCATTTTAAAACTGACTCTGTTACGCCTGTGCTCTATAAGCAGCAAACTGTTGTGAGAAGCTTCTGGGAAAGTTGTAGCCAACGAACTCGGAGGCTTGTTTTTAAATGGAGTCGTTCTCACCGCAGTCTGACGTCCCTCTGTCATTTTTGGGATGCAGTTGCGACTTCAAACATTTTGGGGTTGCTGAAAAGCTTAAAGCCACATACATACAACCATCTTGTATTCAGTCATTAAATGAAAAATTTATCATTTTTCCTCTTTCTGTTTCCACCTTCCTAGTTACGTGGATGGTAGCATGTGGAGCAAAAAGTAAAATTTAGTTTAATGTCTTAAATAGAGCAACACTGCCCTGACACTCATCTCACTATGCTCCAATGTGCTGCTTGTGCACAGATATGTGGAATCAAAACAATGCCACAGGTCCATAGGAGCAGTAAAATATCACACAACCTCCCTCTTCATTTAAAACATGCCACAATGCAGAGAAACCCACAGCGCTTAAAATAAACCTCATGGTATAAAAACTCTTCTCTTCCCTTATAACCAAATCCATTTATACCCATTTAGTCCTTTAACCCACTACACCAATTTCAATCATCTACCCTTAGATATTTAGAATAAGTACTTTCACCTTGAACAACAAAGCATTAGTTTCAGATGATCTATGCCTTTTACAGAAGACATCCTAGAGGCACAGAGGAGTGATCCAGAAAGCAGAATCCTCGCGGATCGCCCAGCTCCGGTTGGAAGGTGAAGACAGTTCTGCGTCGGGGCCAGTTCTCTGAAAATCCTCTGTGATCTTTTACTGGAACGTCCTTTCTTTTCAGCTCGCCTGCAGCCAAGAAAACGGCCGCCGTGCGTTTCTTCTGCTGGCAACTTCACAATCTATATTTTTCTTCCCAATTATGTGCTTCAGACATGAAAGGCAAAAACAAAGGCTCAAACGCATGCCTTTTGTGTATTCATCTAATTCTCTGTAGGAGACTAACAGAAGTCTTTGTGTCCTCGCTTTAGCAGCTCTGCTTGTTGCTGTATTAATGCTGATTGGCTGACGGCTTCGAGTTCTCCGATTTCCTCCCACCGTACGCCTGCACTCATGTTTTCTGTCGACCGAAGCCCATTCAGAGATGAACATGCTGCGCGTCGGGATGTGGTTGCGTCGGGTCTTTTTCTTGACTTGTGAACGCCCTCCCACACACACACACACACACACACACAGCCAATACAGGGTACAAACACACTGGTGTACTCGATGTGAAGGTAAACCTACAGTGGGATCATCAGTAGCCTGACTCACTTATGGGTGGGATAGAGGAGCTAAAATGTTATCTAAATATGTAAATTGTGGGGATTGAGAATGAATCGGTTCTGTGTCAAAGCTCCATCTACTTCACCTCTTTGAAGATCCTGACAGACTCTATCTATCTCAGCAGATGGTGGAAGTTGTTTTGCACAGGCAATCTTTTTGCCATACAACGTGGTAACGGGGAGATAATTTTGCCATTAGTATGCAAAAATATTCTCGGATCAGAAACCTGAAACTGTTGCTTGGGATTTCAGCCGAAAAGTTTGCGGTTTGATCCCCAACTTCCAGAGCCGACGGGATCTGAGGAAGGATTTTGAACTCAACATTTCGCACGATGCATTCATTTAATGCATGTGAGAAAACTGAGCAAGCATTTATGTAAACACACTTTTTTTTTTTTAAAGTACCATAGTTGTTTGTTGTTCTGTACTCTGTGATGACAGACAAAACTATTTGTTTCAAAAGAAAATCTGTTATGGTTCACACACTACCGCATTAAAAACAAAGATGTGTAAAATCTGCATGCATAATATCCTGTAGCGGTCTGTACTGCAACGAATTCGAACAAGCCTCTGGCTGAAGATGTAGTTTTTTCAATCTCTGTCTCGTGCAGAAGATGGTCAGGGTTGTCCATAATTTGTTTGATTTTTTTTAATGTAAAATCCTTCTTTGCACCATCATCTCCAGAGATCTCAGGTTGTTGATGCTGCTGCCCCAACAGATGACGGCGCTGCATCACATTATGGTCCACAGCAGAGGAGTCTGACATCCGACTGCTCTGCTTTTGGAACATAAAGGAAATTAAAACAAAATCGCTAATGAGCCTACTTGGAAAGTTTTTCTTAAAAGTCATATAATTAATGGAAAGACGACTCGGGCCAGTGATCTACACGAATGTTACCTTGTATTACTGATCCTTCATGCACCATAACCGTTTACTTTTGCAGTGAAATGGCCAAGTACCTGCAAGGTACAGGATGGTAATGACTCAGAGGTCAGAGGTGAAAGCATGTGACTGAGGGTGCAGCTACATTTGTCGCACCCATGAACCTCTGAGGTTATTGATTTACACCACGAGGCATCGGGAAGTAATTACCTGGTTATATATGAGGTGATTTCTCTGCGCAGGGGATAACCTTTTCACTTCAGTATAGCATCCTCGACTCACCCTGGAAAGTAATAGAGGACATGAGGGACTTCACATTCAGGAGGAAGGAGTGATCGGTCAGTTTATTCATCACCGCTGCAGACGGATGTTCTCTGTAGATGTTTGGACTCGTAGGTTTCTGTTTTATGGTTTTAATGCTCGGTTGTTGAGATCTTATTTCAGTTGTTCCCTTGTGTTAGCTAGTTCTCATTATTTGTGCTTTGTTTTGTCTTTTAGATTATTTTATGTTTTTGTCTCTTTCCCCTTTTTGTCCTCTCTGCTTTAGTCATCTTGTCTCCTCTGCCTGCCAGCTTGTTGATCTGCTCAGCTGTTTCTCATTTCTTAATTTCTCTTTCCCAGCTGCCTTCATTTGCCTCTGATTTGTCCTTCTGATCAGGCAGGTTACTGGACACCATTTCTTTTCCCTCAGTTTTAAGCTTTATAGTTTGCATTGCTCTCCACTGGCTCCTTCCGTTGCACTCCATTATTTTCATGGTTCCTTGCATTTTAGTGTCCACCATTATTTCTATCTGTAAGTTTCCCGTCTTCATTTATGTTTGTTTTTTTTCATCCACTCTACACTCGGGTTCTCTTTACTACCAAACACGACAAAGGAAGGACATTGCTCGACTTACTAAGGGATAAAAAGGGAATGTTATGCTCAGGAGCTATCATACGCCATACTTTTCATGCAAAATTGTTTGTCCCTCTCAGCGGACGCAACAACGTATTCATCCGTAAGATAAAGCTGCTTTTATTTGTCTGCCTTCAGCAGAAAAAGAGGGCAAAGAGACCAAAAACCATCCACCAACTGTGAGCTGAGTGAGCGGGGGGTAAATCAGAGAGAAATAGAAAGCGTGGCGTACTGGAGGTAAGGAGTACAGCTGGGGAAAAGAGGGAGAGAAGAAGGTAAGGAGGCAGCGAGAGAATGAAGAGAGAAAATAGGATGTGGATGAGAGAAACGAGAACTGCTCCACGTTGTGCTGGACGGCTCCTCTTCCCAACAGTCTTAGCAACCAGGGCACAAATTTAAGTTGCCAAGAAAATGGATATCAGCGTTCCTTTGAGCCCTCTTCCTCCTTTCCCCACTAACCAGACTTCACACATGCTGCTTTTATCAACTATGAATGTTTTGAAGTGAGAGCTGTGTGATGCTCCTTGAGTGTTTTTTAAATTCACTTTGCTGGCTAAAGCTGTGGCGTTGTGTGCTAAAATAACGTTGCTGTGGGTAAGAATGTGTTTATAGTTTGAAATGAAAAGTACCGAATACTACTCTTGTTAGTTGTAGTTCTAATTATTAATTTTTTTTCTAAATTATGACCCATTAACTTACTACTTTGTAATAATCTTGTTGTTGGACCTCTGAGAAATATCCCACAAAACTCAGAAGTATTGTAGTTATTACCTTATTCATTTCTTTTTTTGTGCCACTTGTATAATGCCTTTTTAAAATTATGCAAATCAAAGTCTCTATTTATCTATACTATGTTCTTGTACAGTGATAAACTCACAACAGTGGGTCAACTAGATCAATACTAAGAATGACGCTAATGTGCTGTGTTTCTACTATTCACACGTTAAACTTCAAATACCGTTTTCATTTTTTTTTTCTTTGCTCCATAACGACACACTACAACTTCTCCTGTTCCAGTGAAATCCCAGAGGTTTTTCCTTTTAGCATGCCCAGCCAGATATGTCAAATGAGGATTTATTCTTGGGACCAAGAATAAAGAAGAAAAAGTCAAGAAAGAATAAAGCTCTAAAACTCTGAACCATTAAGCTGCACGTCTGCCTCTTGAGCTGACGTGTTCTCTGCTGCGCTGTTGGCTCCAGAAACATAGCCTTATTTATTTTATTTGACGTGTCGCGCTGCTGTACATTCATCATCATCACATGTAGTTTTACCAGGCCTGTGTGAAATTTTCACCCTTATCCAAACTCTGCTTACCTTGGGATTTCAGAGTTACGACCTCCTGGTCCATAATATGGAGCAGAAAAAGCTTCGTGGTGTTGAAGTGATTTTTATTGTCAGTGATTTGGCACTAAAATATCGGTGCTCTGTCTTTTTAAAGACAGAGTACTGATTAAAAGTCTCTTTATTTTTACTGTAATAAAAATGAGGATGGGCTTTTCATGTTTAGCAGTTTATGAGATTGAGGTTGCTGATAGGGGGAATATAGAGTTTAAAGCCTTGAAGTGCAGAATTTGCTTCAATCATTTTTCAGGATTGTTGGGGAAAAAACTATTCAGATTAGTAAAAAAAAAAAAGTTTGAGTTTCCAGACTTTACAGCTAAAATATTTTAATAAAATCTGTATTTCTAAACAATGACATTCTCTTTCTTTGATTTAGATTGAATTAATAATTTAATCTGAAATACAGCATCTCAACTTAATTTTTTATTTATTTTTGGCAAATCTTTTGATCAGTTTGGCTTTCCAGCAGTCGATAACTCCATAACTTTTTATCTCCGTTTTGAATTTGAAAATGTAATCACGTTTCTTCAAAATTAAATAATAAAATAAATGCTGGTGGGGTGGTGGGGGGAATGAAGGCAAAATAAATGACACGCACTCAAAATACAAGTGATTTTTAAATGTCTCTAGTTATTAATTATTGAAGAAAATCCACCAAAACACATAGAAAAAATGAAAAGGGGCCATTTATCTGGGTTCTTTTTTTTATCTACTCATCCTTAGATCAGAGTTGTAGACTAAAACTTTGTGGCTTTTGCAAAATCTCTTTAAACCCCCCCTGCCAAACTAAGCTCGAGTACAAATGGTACTCTCTTTATATCCAAGTCTTCCTTGAGACGCACCAATAAAAACGGTAACATCCGGCAGTAGTTGGGGTTTGTCAGATAACAGACAGTGTTCGCCTGCAGGAGTGCAGATGAAGTGCCAGACCTCGTCTCTGAGATGATAAAGACATGCTCCTCGTCAGCTTTGTTGACTGCAAATGTTTTTTTTTTTTTTTTTGAGTCAGAGGGAAGTTGCTCAGCATGAATTTGCCAGAAATGGAAAAATGCTGACATCTAATAGGGGAACAGTACTCGCTGAGATGCAGTTTGTGCTGATTTTTAACCAACTAGAATATATAATTATTTATACTGTTAAATAATAATTATTTAACAGTAATGATAATATTTAGAAATGTATGACTTAAAAATATAGTTGTTTTTGTCAGAACATATTAGATGTTGAAATATGTTGAATTTTTTTTTTGCAATATTGCAACATAATGCATCTGATACACTTTGTAAAAAAAAAAAATACAGTTTAACAAATAAACATTGTTTTTTTGGAGATACGAAAACCTCAGGGATCAGCACCTCAGCTCTGAGACTCAACATATAACAGGTGCCACTGCTACAGCATTGACAGACAAGATGTCTCTATATTAACCTACTACTAAATATTATAGCTAAAGATCTTTAGTCTGCAGTGAGGATGACGGAGACGTCACAGTAATAAAAATTGAACCCCATCCCGACAAACGACACGTATGCGTTAAAGGTACGGACGTATCTCAAAACTTTGACGGTGTCCGGCTCCAGACTCGTACGTCTGAGCTCAGACAATCTGCCGTCCCTTCCGGCGAAACAAAGGCCATCATTGAGTCCAACATGTCGCTCGTGTTTAGGACTCGCTCAAGTCTAGGAGAAAATATATTTCTATGAACGTGTGGACTGAAAAAGACCCGACGGGGATACGATGTGAAATCGGTGCCTTCAGCCATGCCTCCAGAAACGTTGCATTGGGACATTTTTTAAAGGTAGAGGCAGCATTTGACCCTGCCATTAACTTCCTGTCCCTCTGCCACTGTGACAACAAACTCCTGTTGTGAAGAATTAGCATATTTATCTTCCTCCTGCACATTTGAATACGCACTCGTAATGTTAAAACATATTTATTCTGTCTCCTAAACTCAAATTGGTTTGCTTTTTCCACACGTCTTTCTCTCTTTCTTATTATGAGCTCACATCCCCTGAGGATTCCAATTTTCCACCGCAAAACTTTGTTCTTCACCGTCAATTACGGCAGGCCAATGTTTCCTCTCACCCTATTATTACAAATCAGAAAACAATTACATATCACTCTGACTGCGTGATTGCCTCCTGTCACTCGAGCCTTCTCTTCCATAATTTAATATTTTGCTCAATGATCACTCAGAGCGCTAATAAAAGAGGCTCCCGTTTACAGCGCATTTCCTCGTCGTCGGCCACGCTGCTTCTGTTGCTCGATAGATGTTCGGCAGAGGAGAACTCCTCGCTTTGATGTGTGATTGAGCTAGGCACAGGACGGGCCTTCACATTCTGAGTGATGAATATCTGTTTCTGAGTATTTAGCCTTTCAGCAAAGAACCTGAAATACGTCTTCTCTCCTCAGTGCCAAAGACGCTGACGCTTTGCGTAAAGCAAACGGCAGAAATGGTCTGAAGTGAAAGTGTTGGTGGGAAATCTTCCTCAAGTCATAGTTCTCTACCAATAGAAGCACCACTGTGCTGCCTTGACGGTTACTGGCATATTTATTTGTTGTTTTTATATTTTCAGTTATTTCCTTGAAATTACCAGAAAGAGAAGCTTGGTGGAAAAGAAGTCCTAGAACTCCGAGTATAAACAACACCGAACCAGAAACGACTCCTGAATATTTTCAATGACCAGAATATCTATGAAGTAGAACCGGCATCAAGTTTAAGAGCAATGCATTTCTTTTTAAAGCAAAAGACTAAACGAGATCAAAGTGTCTCTAGTGATGGCAAAGATTGATATGCATATTTTATTGTCAGGTTGGAGTTCGTGAGAAACCATTTTCTTCTCCAGTGTCAGTCCTGACCTCTTTATTGTTTTTTTTTTTATTGCAAAGTTGAAATTTGTGACATCAATATCATTCCTAATACTTGCTATTCTCTGTAGGTTAGAAAATTAATCTGTAACAATAATAATGGCTAAAGACACTTTAAATGTATGCTTAAGTATTTAGTTAACATATTTATCTTCACTTATTAGACGAACTCACTTTGCATTTTATAGCCGTTGTGTCCATGTGTTTCATGCCTCATTCACTTCGTACCGTCCTGTAGGCCGAAGCTCCCAGGATGATAACAGAACGGCCGTCATGACATTCATAGCGCCAGTCAAGTTGAGGATGCCATGAAAAAAACTGACATTTTCATCAACCGATGAAATCCCCTCGGATGCTCTGGACAAAACGTGGAAATCTGACATGTCTGGGGAAAAAGTATGTTTGGTTACTCCGTTATGCCAAATCATCGACGACGCATTGGTGGAAGTGAGAGCGTTGCAAAACACAAATGATTATCCGACCCGAATGAATGGCGCTAAATGGTTAGACATAATTTAATGAAGCTTCGTAGGAAATGATCTGCGTTACCATCAGGTTACTCTACTCATTCGATGAATTGTTGCAGCCCCATATTCGAGAAATAAGTTCAATTTGATATACAGTTCTGTACTAAAATGATTGGCCTTTTAGCTATAGAGTAAGTAAAAAATAAATAAATAAATATATATATATATATATATATATATATATATATATATATATATATATTATTTTGGAAAGTTACAACAAATGAGTTAATTGCATTATAGCTTATAAAGAAACCTTGTTTCAAACTGTTTAGGTTTGAATATCAAATTTTTTTAATGCATGTAAATGGTCCAAAGGTGAGACAAAATTGCTGTTTCTCCAAGTGAAATGACTAAAACACACATTCCCTGTGGATTTAAATCTCAAGTTGCTTATCATCTCGACCATATGTGGATAGTCTATCTGGGTTCACCTGTTCGTTGTTACCGTTTACTTCTTTTTGCATAAATGGCAATATGATGTTCCAGCTACTGAAGGTTGTCAATTCTCAAAAATCTTCCAGTAAGGATTTTAGCGGTTCAGTCACCGGCTTTCTCAGCGCACTGGCAAAATGTCTTCAGTGCATTAATTTGCTGTTTGTACTGACATGAGTGTGTGTTGGACAGAGATAAGGCACCGAATAGACCAACAAATGAACATCCAGTGAGAATTTGTGCTCTTCGTTCTGCAAAAACGGTTTTCAGCGCGAGACGACTGAGCGGTCAGCAAGACTATAGGAAAGCCTTTTAAAACCGAATTCTTCCCTCCAATCGGCCAAATGTAATCCACTTCCGTACGTGACGTGACATTTAGCACATGTTTTATCTCAAAAACAAACTGGCAGGAAGGCACATGTGCTGTCACGAATGAAAAATGACGGCAATACAAACTATAAATCTCACAGCTTGGAAAATCCTTTTTCTGACATCCTACAAAAAAAGATATGTTGTGCATTAAACTCCTATTTCCAATTACTCCACAGATAAAATAAGAAAAGATATTGTACCAATTCATTCACATTCTTCTTGTGGAATAATTCCAATTTAGTCTTCGTTACAACAACTTGCAATCCAGAAGCTTTTTCTCGGAAATGTGACTTTCATTGTTGACCAAATAATGTTGTCTGGGTTGTGATTTTGGAATAATAATAAAAAGAGACAGAAACAAGCAAGAGATGCAATCAGCTTTAAATTCAGATCAGATGTAGCCCATCTCTGCACAGGTAGAAAACTAAAAAGTAAAACAGAAATACAGCAGGTTGAAAATGGTTTTCTGCGCTCCTTCATCACATCACTTCACTTTGTGCTGTGATGGATGCATAGCCTTTAGATTTGTCTTTCTTCATTACAGCTTGATGATGGAATATTGGCTATTTTTGGACCGTTGAATAATTTTTACACTCGGCTCTAAACATGCTTCGCACACAAAGGTAAAACCGTTTCTGAAGGTGGAGGATGCCAGGAAGGATAAATCCTGGAATGATGCCTACTTTCAACACGGGAGAAAATAATGTATGCAGACGTTTACCGTTGTCACAGGTTACCATGTGTAGATGCATCAAAACCATTTGAATATTGAGAAAACTTTTCTATATTTTTATGCCACAGATAAATAATTATAGACTGAAAACCACTAAATCAGCTCTGGTGAAGCTCCTTCAAGTTCTTGTGTGAATTTTGCTTGACAATTCTCTCATTGCTGCAGGTAACCTGGTTTCTTCTATTCCCTACCATAGTTTTTCCTTCTGCTCAACTTTCTGTGCTTAAATGCAGTACTGTGTGAACAGCCGCGTTCTTTAGCGATGGCCTTCTGTGGCTTACCCTCCTCGTGGAGAGAGTAGACCGTCTTTTGGATATTTAATTCCCAGGGGGAAATGAAATGTTGTGACTCATTTAGTTAGTTATTGTAGATGTTGATGGCTGTGGGCAGGAAGTATCTCCTGTTGCAGTCTGTGAAGAAACCTCTGACTGAAGACTCGTCAAGAGGACGGTCAGGGTTGTCCGTAATTTTCTTGATTTTCATGCAAAATGCTTCCAGAGGTTCGAACAGAACCGGCCGTCTTTATCAGGCTGTTGAGCCTTTTAGGTCCCTGGCTCTGATGCTGCTGCCCCAGCAGCATGATGCTCTCAATAAGAGTTATTGAAGATCTGCAGCTTCTTGCTGCAAACATTGAAGGATCTTGGCTTCCTCAAAAAGCTCAGTCTGCTCTGACCCTTCTTATAGACGGCTTCACTGTTGCGTCTCCAGTCCAGTCTGTTGTCCAGATAATTTTTCTTAACCACCTCCACTTCTTTTCCCATGGTGCTTTTTTTATTTTCATATTCAAGATGATAAAATCATCCTCACACCAGGCCACAGTGGGCATCTGATCGGTCAGGAGTATTCCCCATGACTGTGTAGTCTTCTGACCCAGCCCGACGGCCCGTTCAAGGGGTCAGGAAACCTTTGCAGGTACTTTGAGTGATTTAGCTGTAACAGATATTCACAAAATGAGCTTGACTTTCTTAAAGGAAAAATATTGAATTTTTTTGTTGTTCAGATATTCAGATTTTTTTCTTTGGTTGTACCTGTATGATGGTCCGTGTAACGACAAAACGTACATGTCCAGTTGGAGTCAGAGCCACATGGAGGTCGCACTGCTAACCTGCTGCACATTTTCATAACATATTCTTCCTTTGAGGATGGATCCGTATGGAGAGAAATGACAGAGTTTCCCATGCAGCCGCCTCAGGGCTGCTGCATTGTGAGCCCTGGTGTGCTGAAATTAACTGCCAGCATTGGCGTAATCCAATATAGAGCGAGATCCAAGTGGAGAGGAGAGGGGGGCAAGAAATATTCAACTTTAATATGAAGCTGAAACTCCAAACTGTGTAAAATACAAAGCAGATGACTTGGTAAGAAAACCATGACATTAACAAGTTCAGGAGGGAAACCCCAACATCCCTCCCTCCGGCTCATTTTGGGGAATCTTGAGGTGTTTGAAGGCCAGAAGGATTTCCGTATGCTGCCTGTCCAAAAAAGAAATCATGTCCATGTCAGAAGTTGTCAGTTTGAGAAGTCGTTACGTTTCGACGTCCAAGGAGATTGCTGAAATCCTCTTTAGATGGGAATGAGCAAATGACGAATAAACTACAAGAAATCAGGTAAACTAATTGCTGAGCAAGATGAGCGCTGCACTGAGACCCTGGCCTTGAACCGCAGAGCAGGATCAGCGGCTTATCAAGCCGACTCTTGGTTCAGGTCAGGATCTGCTTCATTTCTTACCTTGACTATTCAAAACAGGTGCAGAAAAAGTTTCCAGATTGGAGAGCAGGACCATGAAAGCTCTGCCTTCCAACCAATCAATAACTGAAACAAATGAAAGAAACTAAGAGGACAGCAGTTGGTGAATTGCCTTTATTCTCTTTGCTGAGTTATATCGTTAGGTTTTCCTTTCGATGGAAAATCTCTTGAGACGTTGCAGAGTCTGGATGAGAGGAAATGAATGTAGATATTTACAATACCTCCATCTGGTGGACTAAAGTTCACCTCTAACAGGGTAAACTTTTTATTAGGAGCAGTTAATGCAAAAGCAAAAATATTACAGGCATGCTCATTTGACTGTAATATTAATAATCAAATTTGTTTTTTCTTTTGCAGGTTAATTCCTGAGTTACACTGACTCACCTAGTGGACAACCAGTAAAAAAAGCCTTTAGTATTCAGTTAGCAGGATCTCTCATTCATGGTCCTCTAGAGGACAAACAGAAAGAAAAGAAAACATAAATCACTACATGAATAATCTCTAAAATATGAAACCCACACAGTGCCACAAAACTTAAACTAAGTCTTTGACGATGCTTGGAAGTTAAATGTAGGTCATAAAAAAACAAACCAAAATGTATTAAGTATCAAGTTGATTTTAGTTAATTTTGTTCAACAAAGACAATTTAAACAGATGCCTTTCTGCAGCGCCTTCATTAAGCCATTACCAGTCCGGACCTGATCAACTGGGCTTGCTAACACAAACAAAAAATCTCTGAAAGAATCATTCTGTCACACAGTAAAGGCTGAAGGGAAAAACGAATTTAAATATGACGGCAGATAAATTCTCCCGGCTGTCCAATACTGTCTTTCCCATTCTAAGTTCAAAAGACATCAACAGTGGACTCACTGCTGCAGGCACAACCAATTTAACATCAACATGATAACAATTGTGCTGCTGGAGAGACGAGAAGGTCTCGCTGTAGTCGTGTCGCCGTGGCCTCACCTACCTGGGAAGTCTGCAGCAGTTTGTTGGTGAAGGAGGGAAATCACGTCCAGCTTTTTCAGAGCAGGAAATGACAGCAGGCAGATGCGGCCTCGTCACGTATTCGGCCTCATCTCGCATTCACTGATCAAGCATGAAGATTTGACGGCTCCACGCCTTTCCCTCTGGTTTCAATCTGCAATCGGGTGACAAAAGGTTCGGCGGGAGATGATGAATCTGTTCAAGCCGTCATTTTCTACATGTATTAAAACAAAAAAGTAGAAGACGGAGAGCACTTGGGAAAATTATGACTTTCATTCAGAGGACCGTAACGAGAAGGACGTCCGTCTCTGGATTGGACCTCACAGACATAAAGTGCTTTGCTACTCCTGATATTTGAACTTGAGGGTTTGATTGGTCTCAATAGCTCTCCTATTAAGAGCCGGTGTTGACCTGTGTGGAATCATTCCTGCTCTGTAAGGACAACAAATGGACACCCTTCAAAAGTAAAGCACCCTAGCAAATAACCAGCTATTTCTTTTATAAGAACTGAGATCTGTGGATGTCTCTTTTGCTATAAAGGCTAATTTTAAATGGCTTCATAATGGCATTTTAATCTCTCTGCTATTGGCTCTACATCCATGCAGCTTCTGTTTCTACACCTCTGTGATGTGGGGTCTTATTTCAGGCAATATTTAAGCTGCTTGATGCTTTACCTGTCTGCTTCTTTTAGCTAAAGATGCGTTGAAAAGCCAGACTTACATGACCTTACATAACAGTGTTACATGACGAGCTTAAACAGGTCATTTAATTTTTTTTTAGCTTATTTTTGTATTGTCACTGATGCAGAGTGATGGAAGAACAAAAGACAACAAAGCAGAACTTATTGAACAGAACAGTATCGCTTTTTGACATTCTGCTGAGGAACACCGAGTCTAACCACCTGATGTTAGCTGGTTAATTAGCACGCCTATCTTATAGTCTGCCAGGTTAGAAGACATGCTGCTCAGGCCTCATACAAATCCAACGCTCGTAGATGGTGGTGCTCCGTTTGGTTTCCAAATCATGCCTTCCTAAGTATTTGACTTTCTCTCTTTTAAATGTTTCATGGTGTTGAAAAAGAAATGGGCTGAAAACAGACGGAGAAAATTCCAGCCCCTTCTGGATTTTCTGACATCTTTTTGTCAGAAGGGTTTGCATATATTAGTGAGTCACTAGTGACGTTTGATTTTTAAAGAAAACAAATTGTTTTTGTTGCTTTTGAGAAATTTTTTTTTTGGCTCTATTCATAGGTTCTCTGTGTTGCCTGGATTATTCCTGTCAAGAAAAATGTCCTCAGAAGTTTGCTATGTCTGATTTTATACCACATACAAAAAACAAAACTTTGAACAACAGAGTAAAGTTCTACTTAATTTTTTAAAAATTCAGTACGTGCCAATTCCCAGCAAATGTCATCTCGGGGCTCTGTGGTAATAGAAGATTTCCTGTCGTAGGAGTCTGTGCTGATTGCATCAAGTCTTTGACTTTGCAGCAATCCCTCCTCCTGAGCAAGCATGTAGTGCGAGTTGAAAGGACTACAGGAGGAAACTTCCTACAGAACCAGGCTCAGTAATAATGTGAATGACTTGGGTGGTTGGGAAGACAAAGCAGTCGCACAAAAACAGAGTTACTGGTCCAAAAATACTCTTCCTGGTAAAGAAAAAGGTGAGATTCATCTCAATCCTGGTGAGAAATGGCTAAACAGAAAGGCTCTAATAAAATCTATAGGATGGAGAACAGATACTGTTCTATAGCAACAGTAGCGTCTCCAGTGGCTATTTTCAAAAGGGAGACAAGGTTACAGAGAGAGAGAAATGGGCCAAAGTGTGCCATCTATAATACGACGCTACTGGCAGCAGTAGCTCAGCTGATTAAACACAGAGATGCTGGGGCAGGCGCAGCTTCTTTGGAGAGAAAAACGAGTCGTGAACATAAAGACAGTGACCGGACACACCGTGTCCAGTCTTCTGTCGGCGTGCGTGCGTCCTCCGTAAACGCATTCCTTTTGCTGAAATGTTCATTAAAAACACTTTGTGATAGTTTCATGAAGAAAAGTGGAAACTGTTGATTTATGCTGAAAATGAGCATTTGTGGTAGAGGCGGTTTGCACAAGAAAGATGGTACAGGAAAAGTTTAAACATGCATTTTAAATGCAATAAGGCGACTTTAAAAAAATGATCCAGACTCACTGCCTTACAATTTATTTTAATTTTGAAATAAAAAATGTTAGTTTAATGGTACTAACTGGATCATGTTGAGTAAGTTCAACTGATAATACAGTACATGAGACACATTCATTCCCTGTAACTTAATTTATTTTTACTTGGATATATGTAAACTACATGCGCTGTAAAACATAATTAGTTATTCTTACTTGGAAAAAATAGAATACTCGGTGCCTCAAAAGGTTTTACTTTTCATTAAATTAACTGCTGGAGTAAAATAAACTCCTATAATTATTTGTTGTGTAACTTAAGCTAATTTAATAAATCTGAACTTGTTGCAATTGCTTAAAAGGCATCCAAAGCTTAATTTTCTTGTGTATGTAAATAATCTTCAAGGCTTTCCGAAGGCACATTTTTATAACTTGAAGCTTCTTGTATTTAAAAATTACTTTCGTGAAACAGTTCATGGCTCCTGCTTTTTGTTCGTTTCCCTACTCAAACTTTGACAGAAAATACAGAAAGCAGTGATGGTTTGCTCAGTTTATTTCAGTAAAACGAACACAATGTGCAGCTGCACCATCAGGCAGAGATGGAGATGAACATGCAACTCACTCATGGTGTTCAAATGTAAATGCCAACGAAAGCCATTCAGAGCTGTGCTGCTTTGAAAACGGACTCATTCTTGATGAAGCGACTGCATAGATGAAGTTACGCTTTTCACCCTAAACATCCATCCATCCGGTTTCTTAAAACCCTCATCCCACTGGGGTCGGACGGTTGCTGCTGAATATCTCCAGTTTTCAACGGGCGAGAGGCGGGGTCAACCATGGCGGGTCGCCAGACCATCGCTGCACCTTAAACATTTTAAAACAAGTTTTTGACGAATAAGAACATGGTTTAAATTGCACAAGAAGGCTCTCAACTTATTCAAATCGAGTTCTTAGTACAACTATGCAAATAATAATAAAAAAAATTTAATCCACTTAATCAATTTGATCAAAGTCAACATTGTAATTCAATAAACACCCAAAATTTGTGCTAGCAAGAACCTGACAGAAGTCGAGCCGTGATCACTCATCTTTTTCAAGATGGTTTCTGATGAAACCACCACCGCCTGCGCTTGAACAAAAAAAGTTTAAATTACATTCAGTCACCGCTGCACCTCATGTGTACTGCTTATGTGACTATAATTACAGTCACAGTTGGTAAACAGGACTTGTTTAACTCTGCATTCAAATCGTTTATTATGTGTCACACATGGCAGGTTGTAAGGAAGGAGGCATCAGATGACACATTTCAGCCCTTCATCTAGTTATTAATGCTTCATTTGCAGCTTCTTTCTTTCACTTAAAATGTGCGCAACACAGCCTTTTGGGTCAACTTCAATGCAACCACAGATATGGACAATTCTCACCATCGCAGTCCATCACATCATGATTTTCCTCATTGCATGGCTGTCAGCACACATAAATGACTAAACAACGGCACAATATCTCTCCCAACGAGCTGAAAAAAACCTTAAAAATTGAATTTACACAAACAAATTTGACGATGGTCCCCTATCCTATCAAGACGACACATTTCCAGGGTAACTTTCATCCACTCTGGTCTTGTGGGAACTCTCTTGGCCAAATGAATCAATGAACGCTTTGGGAATAACTCATAATAATCCTTTGATTTTGTCCTTTACATAGCAACCCATCACTTCCTCTGCTCCCAGCTATGCAATAACTGGAAGTAGAGGAAGTGGAAAAATTAGTTTATTATACATCAGTGCTTTCACACAAGGTCGCTGTTCAATAGGTAAACTAACTAAAGTGTCCTACATGGACCACATCAGGATCCGTACATCTGCTGCTGATGAACTAATCACTTCTCCTGATTAGGGGCAAACATGAACAAATCTTTAATCAAAGGTGCAATCAGTCCATAAAAAAATAAAAACCCTGAAAAATGCCAACAAAAGAAAATGACAAAACAAATTTATATTTAAAAACCCAGTTTAATCAGAAATTATATTTCCATATTCAACATGACTGCTCTATGTGATGCAGAATAACTTAAACCAACTGATTGCAGTTTAACGTCTCGATGTCGTTTAATACAGTTGCAGTCAAAATGAAAACGCACCATATGCCAATTGTATATGGGGTTCTTGAGTCATCTAAATAGAAATAAGTACACCCTAAATCCACAAAATATGTACAAAATACACAAAATCCTTAAAATTAAACAGGTGTACTCTTGTTTTACCATGATTGCATGATGAACTAAATCGTTAATCTTCGTGAACGCCAATAGTAGGCTGTGAAAAAGTTGTTCTGCTAAAGTCAATACAAAGTTAATACTTCTACAAAGTAAAAATGTTTCATTCTTTAAAAGAAACGTGGCTGTTTCAACCATGTTCTTTCAGATGACAATATTTGATTTCAACAAAACTGTAATGTAATGTCTCTTTTTTTAATTGTATTATGGTTTTATCATGTGAACCACTGCCAGCTGCCCTGCCGATAAAATGTCAATCAACTTGACTTTGTTCACCACTGCAGGTTTGTAAAGCTCCACTTGTTTTGCATAAATAATGTAAAATGATAAATAACTTGGTTTGACACATGATGCTTTGCTGGACCGCAGTAAGGATTCTCATGACGATGAGTTGTAATACGTTTAGTAACAAAGGCTATTGCAACCACAGCAGTAATTGCCACTCTAAACAGACATCCCCTTTAATAGCTGGAGTTGGTGATTTAGGTGGTGCAAAGAAACGGATAAATGGAGACCTATAAAAGCTCTCTCTGAAGCTTAATGTCTCTCCGACGTTTAAGGACATCCAGCAAGGCCTTTCCCAGTCTATCTGCAGCGAATCATAAAAATCTCACCGCTCACTTCAAAGTACAGCCTATACACGAAATCGTTTGAAGGATCTCTGAGGATAAGTGAATCTCAAAGAAGAGAAACTTTTCCATCTAAGTGTATCCATTGGTTATCTTAAGGCGCAGCTTTACAGAACAAAGACGAGTGGAATGGTCTTCCTTGGTGAAATCCAACAGTATAGTGCAATAGACTTTACATTTTAGTTGATTACTCTGGTATTACCACAGGCGTGGTGAATGTAAGAAAGATGGAAAACCTAGGGTGATTTTTCTGTTATTATTCCTGATATGTTCCTATCGCCTTCCTTCTGTGATCATGGTGAGGCCTTCCTTTTTAGTAAAGATTGAACTTTTGTTTCTGATTTTTGCAAATGCGGTGCATTAGTCTTATATAAGAATATTGGATTGTGTATTTTAATTCAGTCTGGCATTTGCTTTTCACATTTTTTAAGTTTTATCTTCTCGGATAGAACGTCTCTTTGGCCCTCTTTCTATTTCTGAGCTAGCTGCGATTGATTTGTCATTCATGCATCTAAATTAAGAGCACATTTCCATTATACAGTTCCTCCTCCATACTTAAAAAATCCTCCCTGGTTGGAAATCTTCCTTAATTTGCTTCAAAACCGTTTCTAACCCTACATTTTCTACAACCTATACTAATATAGGTATCCTCCTCTTTCTGCCAATAAAATGACGGGGGGATCGTTGGGATGTCACTTCTTGTTTGTGGATTTGTTTTAGTTTTCTTCTCAGATTTCTTACAAAATAGGAATCTGTTCTGTTTCAGTTTTTCACAGTTGCCTGCACAGAGCAGTTTTTCTAAAGCTAGAGCTGCCTCAGTGTGAAAGATGCTTCATTTGGCCAGCACCTTTAGTGCATGCAGGTAAATAAGAAGAGACTCCCCAGTGAAGCAGTCTGCAGCTTGAAGAAGCTGTAAACAGATTTGTCAGCTGCACATCCGTGATGCAAACCTCTTCATTCCACCACACGTTGATCTGATTTGAGTTCTGCTGAATACATTGGAGTACAGCGACATCTTTGTCATGTTCTTGAGACCAGTTGGACTGTGAGACATGGTGCAATACTGTCCTTGAAGTGGCCGTCATGCCCTCCAAGGATTAAAGGTGTAAAGAAAATGGATGCAGCTGGTGTGAATTGAAAGCCCGGCTCCTGTGTGGTGGTGTTGTGGTGTTCTGCTTGCTTCAAGGTTCTACGTGTTGAAGGTTTAGAGCTCGTTCGTCAACCGAGGCGTGCGACTAGCTGAGCTCCTATGATCTCAACCCGATATGCAAATTCTCTTAACAATTCCTAACAAACTTGAGATACAGTTAAAACTGAGTAGATCAGCCGATCCCGACCAGCCCGACTGGGACCAACAACGAGGTAAAATTCTCTGGAATCCTCCCCAGCTGCCTCCTTTAGTTGGGTCTGCCAGAGGTCTCGTCCTAATGCGATATTCCAGGAACACTTTGTAAGAAACGCGCCTTTACAAGCTGTCCAAACCACTTCCGTTCCTGCTCTCTCTCTCTCTCTCTTTCTCTCTCTCCATTAAGAGGAGCCAAAGTTGTGATCCCCTCTGAAAGGGGAGATCAGCCCCCGTCCCAATGAAGCTTATTCTGGTTGCTTGTCTTTGTCACCTCATTCTTTCAATCTTTACCCACGGCTGCAGTATTGAAAGTAGATAATTTGATAAATGAAACGTGAACTGCCTTTCGTTTCAGCCCTTTCTTAACCACAGACCAGTGCGGCATTTACTCCACTGCTGAAGCTGCTGTAAAATTGACCCAGAGACTGTGAAATTTTCACGGCACAATGTGACTTTGACTGTCGCCGTTACCTTGAAGCAAAAAAGGGTTGTTGCTTTTTTTGTTGGCTGCTCATCAGTCCGAGCGTGTGCCTGAGTGGCTAGAAATGACCGCACTACGGCAAAGACAATTAAATGGTTTACGGAAGAGAGAAGAGGATCTGTGAATTGCTGATGACCTGTTGGAGAGACTCGGAGTCTGGGTTCTGTCTGAAGAAATCTATTCCCCGAGCTCACTAACAACCGCTGCTACAGGTGCTGCCTGAAGCTGATGAGAAGGAGCTAATGAAGGAGCAGGGGAATGAGGCATGCGATGTACTAGTTGTGAATGAAGTAGCTGTAAGGACGAGGCTAAGTAGGTATAATCCGTTTGTGTATTTGTAGGCGTACAGTTGGAGCCATGCTTTGATGCATTGTGTAAAAAAAATACTTTTTCAAGACTTTTACTGTTCTAAGATGGTTAGGATTTCTAAAATTATTCTGACTTCCTGGCTGATGTCTTAAAGTGTTGCTTCACATTTCTCCAAATGTCTTTCTGTATAACTCTATATCTCCACCCCAACAACACAATTTTGAGTGAACTTAGTTTGGATGGTTTGATTCTCAAGCCTGTTTTGTTCCATACGTTATGATGGTCAAGCTCAGTTTTAATTTTCTGTTAACACATGACAAAAATGACTCTTTCTTTTATTAATGCTTTTGATACGATCTCTCCAGTAGGAGAATTTACAGCCGTGAAGAAAGGTAAAATGACCACACCCTTAGGTGCTAGCGGACTTTACTGACAGCTACCAAACGGGAAGCAGGCAGGAAGATGGGGGAAGACCTGCACCAAAAGTCTCGAGGTCAGGAATCGAACCCAGTTAAAGTTTGTAGCCTCTGTACGCGTGGCGCCCGCTCTGCCACAGCGTCCCACACACCCAGCTGCATCTCTCCTAGAAACAGCATCCTGGTGATTAGACTGTACTTCTGCACACACACGCATGGTGAGAAAGCGGCAAAGGGAAGCAAAATGGGATAAGAAAAAAAAAATCCTTACAATGTACTCTGCACACAATAAAAATAAAGATACAAGCAGAGTTCTCTGTAAAACTATGATCTGTTTGAAATATTCCTATAACACTGATGGTTATCGTTGCAGTATTAACCGCTTGATGACTGTTTGTCTCAGGCTGTTTGCTTCGCCCACTCTTGTTTCAGTGTGGCACTTTATTGAAGAAATAAATGGAACTGCATATGCCGTCTACTTTATCCATTGGGCTTTGGCTGAGGGAATTATTGAAGCATATTGGATTCATAGATCATTGTTACCAGCCGGGGGCTTCAAGTATCATTAATATTCCGACTGTAAAGATCACTGAAGTGTTCCCCTGTTCCTTCTGGGTTATTACAGTGTTTTTCTCAGCTTCAAGATTTTTTTTTCCTTTTGTTTGCTGGCTTTGAAAAAATAGTGTAAAGTTAATATTTTCTTTTTTTCAGTTCGCAGAATTACATTAGTCTTTGGCTACCGGTAGGCGTTGACTGCAAAGTGATTAAAAGTTTTTATCAAGGTCTCTCTCCTTTATATACAGTCAGTTTAGTAAAATGCACTTATGATGAGAAACTGGAAATACTGTATGTTCTTGGAGAGCATGTGGCATTTATGTTAAAGTTTTTATGGAGTATATTTTTATTGAGTGTATTGAACGGTAAGACTTTTAGTTATAAAAATGATCTGATCTGACTTTGCACAGTTTCTATTGCAGACCTTACACACTTCCATCCTTTAATCCGCCATCAGTGCTACATGAAAACATTTGATAACTTAATCATTTTTTGACATCATGGGCAGCTTTTTTTCTGTTGTGCCAAACCACTTTCAGTTTTAAACTGTGAAATTGAACAGATTTTCAGACTCTGTGCAAATCACTGTGTTCATTTGCATGTTTTTTTTCTTAATTTTTTTTAGACTTCACCCTCATCTAAGGGAATTTCAGGATTTATAAACTGAGAAGAATGACTTTGGCCATGTTAAGTCTTGAGGCAAAATCATCCTTTCAAAGAGAATATAAGAGATGAAAATGAACTGCAAGGATTGATAGGAATTTGCCTTTCAAACAGAATGAAGCTGAGATGAAAAAGGAGGAGCGTTTGGGGAAACAACTTCTGGTTTTTGTGAAACTTCAGTCTTTTGTGTCAGGAGAGTCTCTGTCCTCTTACTGTACAGAGAGTCTTTAGATGCATTTTGTAGTGCAGGTCAATGGACTGAACATTTAATAGTGCTATGACCCATTTTTAGTTCAAACAGGTTTCCTGCCAATATATAAAATAGTAGTGTTGTAAATCTACTGTAACCACAGCAGCTTGAATGGTGACAGAAATATTTGATGCTTGTTGACCTTGGATTGGGTTTTCCCTGCACAGTGCAACACTTCTAACATATGCAAGGAATTAGGGCTGTAGTGACACACTAATCTCACAATACGATATGTGATAGTCTGCTCACTATACGATATATATCACGATATTCAGCAAATGATACGATTCGATACGATTCAGTACAGAGTGATTTTGGTGACATTTTGTAACTGTTCCATAGACGTGGATTGAATTAATTGAACTGACGGTGTAATACTGGTGTAATAAATGTTGTATTTGTTATACATTTGCTTTGTTTAAATTGTAATTGTGTGGCTTTGTGTATTTGGTTATGCAGAAAAGGAACCTTTTTTTGTCTTATTCACTTATATTAGATAATATTGTAATGTTTCATTACATGTCATTTTTCATGTACATGTGCAACTGGGTAGAAAATGCCAGGTCTGATAGCCGTCATTTAATTCATGTGGATTTGACATAAAACTTATTGATACTCGAGGATGAAAAATTGATACTTACTGAGGAAAAAAATATCGACGCATATCGTAGAATCGATAAAATTACACAACCCTACAAGTAATTCAGTGTTCTTATATGAGAACGTTGAATTCCTGCTAATTCCTTCCCAGCACTTCAGCAACCTGCTCTGAGTGAGAACGAGACACGAGCTGAACGCGTTGATGCCGAATAAACTCCTATGGTTTTGGTTCAGTGATGTGTTCCAAACTGTAGAAGATGAAAGATGTTTTGTTCATGTTCTGAACAAGATGAAAAACATATACAAATAGTTTAATAAAATCCATTAAACATAAAAACGGTGATGTGTCTCTGTGTGTGTGTGTATGTGTGTTGCGAAACATGAAAGGTGCAAAGTGTGTACATGGCAGGAAAACACGAAAATACACAGCCTGAGTGAAAACCTTGTTATCTACACTACCCTACAGCTTTTTCTCTTTCTTTCTGTTTAATAGTGAGATCAGAAAGGAGGAGGTTCAGGCAATTACTGGCAGCCCAGGCTGTCTCCACAGTCTCACTTTCAGCTGTACTGTGAAAATATGAGCCCCTATTTCAAATGTATGCAAATTTGATGCAATACGGAGTTAAACAAACTGACACGAATTAACCAGCGGAGTAAATATTTAGAAAAGGAAAAAGAGTACAATGAGGTCTAAAGCCTTTCTGTATGATCAGGGCTTCACAGTCTCAGCAGGACATCAGAAGCATTTGATACCATTCCTAAATATTGAGATGACAATATGAATTAAAGCTCCGCGGAGCCTCAAGCGGCCCTCGCAGCTAGCGCTGCTCCGGCCTATAGCCACCGCGGGGGTACCAGCACCGCCCCCCGCCCGCCACCGCCGACGCTCGCGCGCCCTCATCCACGCTATCCGCTTTTACGGCTTCGGCAGAGCTCCCTGGCGATGAACCAAAAATCTGGAGCACATCGGGCCATGTAGAGAGGAGATACAGCTGTTTGATTAACCTAGGGGGCGCAGTGGAGTCAAATCACAATTAAACTCTATTGGGCTCCTTAGAGGTTCACAAGTGTCACTCATACAATGTCTGGTGCAAATCGGATGATGCGTTTGTGAATACGAGACGAACGTATGCATATTACGAGGGACAGCCATTTTGCCACGCCCCCACGGGTCAGTAGAGTTCATCATCAATGAGTTCATCATCAATAAGTTCATCATCATTTCATTTTATGTCAGTCTGCACAGGATGAAACCCATAAGAATTAGAGAGAAAAAGTAAGACATACAGTAGAAAAAACAGGTGACTTCCTGTCGGAAGTGTGCGGGGCTAATGTTATGTCATCAATCGACCACCTAACTGTCATGATGGCTGGTCTATAATGACACATAGAAAGTCTGATGCATCTGTGACCTGGCATTAGGAAGTAATTTCACATTCATGTTTCATGATGTATAATCAAAGTTTGGGACTTAGCCACGCCCCCACGGGTCAGTAGAGTTCATCACGGCAGAGTTCATCATCATTTCATTTCATGTCAGTCTGCACAGGATGAAACCCATAAGAATTAGAGAGAAAAAGTAAGACATACAGTAGAAAAAACAGGTCACTTCCTGTCGGAAGTGGGCGGGGCAAGGGTGATGTCATCAATCGACCACATAACTGTGATGAGGGCTTATCTATAATGAGACATAGAAAGTCTGATGCAGCTCTGACCTGGCATTTGGAAGTTATTTCACATTCATGTTTCATGGTGTATAGTCAAAGTTTGGGACTTAGCCACGCCCCCACGGGTCAGTAGAGTTCATCATGGGAGAGTTCATCATCATGTCATTTCATGTCAGCCTGCACAGGATGAAACCCATAAGAATTAGAGAGTAAAAGTAAGACATACAATTGAAGAAAGAGGTTACTTCCTGTCGGAAGTGGGCGGGGCTAGGGTGATGTCATCAATCGACCACCTAACTATGATGAAGGCTGGTCTATAATGAGACATAGAAAGTCTGATGCAGCTGTGACCTGGCATTTGGAAGTTATTTCACATTCATGTTTCATGCTGTATAGTCAAAGTTTGGGACTTAGCCACGCCCCCACGGGTCAGTCGAGTTCATCATGGGAGAGTTCATCATCATGTAATTTCATGTCAGCCTGCACAGGATGAATCCCATATGATTTAGAGAGTAAAAGTAAGACATACAATAGAAAAAACAGGTGATTTCCTGTCGGAAGTGGGCGGGGTTAAGGTGATGTCATCAACTGACCATCTCAATGTGATGAGGGGTGGTCTGTAGTCAGATATAGGAAGTCTGATGCAGCTGTGACCTTCTATGTGGAAGTTATTGTATCTTGATGTTTCATGGCGAATAGTCAAAGTTTGGGACTTAGCCACGCCCACATGCTTTGACATAGAAAAATTCCTACGATAACTTTTCATCTTTAATGTCTCAAGTCTCTGCTGACTGAGTTTGAAGTCTCTATCTCAAAAGCTGCAGGAGGAGATAGATCAGATGCGATGTCTATGAAAAAGAGGAAATGGCTGATTTTGATCCAAAATGGCCGACTTCCTGTTGGGTTTGCACCATGGCTCCAAGAGACTTTTTTGTAGGTCCTGACATGATACACATGTGTACCAAGTTTCATAATTCTAGGTTAAAGAATGGCTTGGGGCTGATCATTTAAAAAATTCTAGGGGGCGCTGTAGAGAAATTAGGCCACGCCCATCAACGACTGTTATGGATTCCTGTTCGGGGATGGATAAGGATGCATCCTAGTGAGTTTGGTGCAGCTGGGCTGAACGATGTGGAATCTAGAGCCAAACGTATGGCGGCGGCGTTACCTCTGCTTCGCCGCGGTCCCACGGCCACGCCCTCTACAGAAGACTCTTGGCGCTTTAAAGCAAGTGACACTAACATGTTATCTGTCATCCAACACAGAATCATGTTGATTAGGTGCAGTGAGCCAGAAAGGCAGCTTTCCATGGAAAAAAAAGCACTTCCTGTTCTGAGGGGCGGGGCTTAGATGACGTCAGACTATGACAACATAGGTTCGTAGGGGACCCTACCAGGATCAGTCATGTCAAGTTTGGTGCAGCTGGCCTCAAAATTGTGGAATCCACAGCCAAACGTAAGGACACGGCGTTTAGGGTCACTTCGCCACGCCGCCACGCCCACCTGCTGGATTCAAATGAGCTTGGCTTGGAATCCTCAACACACCAACATGTTTTCTGTCTGTGGACACAGTTTCACCTCGATTAGGTCAAAGGGGTCAGATAGCGACCGTTCAGCGTAAAAAATGACACTTCCTGTTCTCAGGGGGCGTGGCCTAAGTGACGTCATCATTTGACCGTTGGGTATTGTAGAGCATCCCATGATGATCAATCACTGAAAGTTTGGTGCTTCTATGAGTTTTTTTCAAAGAGTTATAACAGTTTGATGTTTCATGGCGAATCGGTGACCTTTGACCCCCGGAAAGACCCCTTCAGCAAGCCCGAAAACACAAACGTACGATAACTTTGGATCGGCCATGCCTTTTGAACGATCTGACCGAGTTTGAAGCCGATCGATCGAAATCCCTAGGACAAGTTCGATCAAATGCGAACCCTGCAAACGCCCAAAATCGGTTCAAAATCGGAACTTTAATCCAAAATGGCCGACAATCTGTGATACTTGCACTATGACATTAATTGTAAATTCAGAGTGTTTTGGGGAGCTCTACAAGTGTACCAAATTTCAAGTCTCTACGATAAAGTAAGTGAATAGGAAAGGGTCTTTTGAAAGTTGCTAGGTGGCGCCCTTGAGCCGTTTCTTGTGCGATTTTTCTGAGGACCTTAAAATACGTAATTTTCACACAGACCTGACGCGTCCGCCAAGTTTGGTGAGTTTTTGAATATGATAAAGCCCCCTAAAAGCCAATTTATTTGGCGGAAGCATAATAATAATAATAATAATAAGAATTAAAGCTCCGCGGAGCCTCAAGCGGCCCTCGCAGCTAGCGCTGCTCCGGCCTATAGCCACCGCGGGGGTACCAGCACCGCCACCCGCCCGCCACCGCCGACGCTCGCGCGCCCTCATCCACGCTATCCGCTTTTACGGCTTCGGCAGAGCTCCCTGGCGATGAACCAAAAATCTGGAGCACATCGGGCCATGTAGAGAGGAGATACAGCTGTTTGATTAACCTAGGGGGCGCAGTGGAGTCAAATCACAATTAAACTCTATTGGGCTCCTTAGAGGTTCACAAGTGTCACTCATACAATGTCTGGTGCAAATCGGATGATGCGTTTGTGAATACGAGACGAACGTATGCATATTACGAGGGACAGCCATTTTGCCACGCCCCCACGGGTCAGTAGAGTTCATCATCAATGAGTTCATCATCAATAAGTTCATCATCATTTCATTTTATGTCAGTCTGCACAGGATTAAACCCATATGAATTAGACTGTAAGACATACATTTGAAAAAACATGTTACTTCCTTTCGGAAGTGGGCGGGGCAAAGGTTACGTCATCAATCGACCACCTAACTGTGATGAGGGCTTATCTATAATGAGACATAGAAAGTCTGATGCAGCTCTGACCTGGCATTTGGAAGTTATTTCACATTCATGTTTCATGGTGTATAGTCAAAGTTTGGGACTTAGACACGCCCCCACGGGTCAGTAGAGTTCATCACGGCAGAGTTCTTCATCATTTAATTTCATGTCAGTCAGCACAGGATGAAACCCATAAGAATTAGAGAGAAAAAGTAAGACATACAGTAGAAAAAACAGGTGACTTCCTGTCGGAAGTGGGCGGGGCTAAGGTGACGTCATCAATCAACCACCTAACTGTGATGATTGCTGATCTATAATGAGACACAGAAAGTCTGATGCAGCTGTGACCTGGCATTTGGAAGTTATTTCACATTCATGTTTCATGGTGTATAGTCAAAGTTTGGGACTTAGCCACGCCCCCACGGGTCAGTAGAGTTCATCATGGGAGAGTTCATCATCATTTAATTTCATGTCAGTCAGGACAGGATGAAACCCATAAGAATTAGAGAGAAAAAGTAAGACATACAGTAGAACAAACAGGTGACTTCCTGTCGGAAGTGGGCGGGGCTAATTTTATGTCATCAATCGACCACCTAACTGTCATGATGGCTGGTCTATAATGACACATAGAAAGTCTGATGCATCTGTGACCTGGCATTAGGAAGTAATTTCACATTCATGTTTCATGATGTATATTCAAAGTTTGGGACTTAGCCACGCCCCCACGGGTCAGTCGAGTTCATCATGGGAGAGTTCATCATCATATCATGTCATGTCAGCCTACACCGGATGAAACCCATATGACTTAGAGAGTAAAAGTAAGACATACAATAGAAAAAACAGGTGACTTCCTGTCGGAAGTGGGCGGGGTTAAGGTGATGTCATCAACTGACCATCTCAATGTGATGAGGGGTGGTCTGTAGTCAGATATAGGAAGTCTGATGCAGCTGTGACCTTCTATGTGGAAGTTATTGCATCTTGATGTTTCATGGCGAATAGTCAAAGTTTGGGACTTAGCCACGCCCACATGCTTTGACATAGAAAAATTCCTACGATAACTTTTCATCTTTAATGTCTCAAGTCTCTGCTGACTGAGTTTGAAGTCTCTATCTCAAAAGCTGCAGGAGGAGATAGATCAGATGCGATGTCTATGAAAAAGAGGAAATGGCTGATTTTGATCCAAAATGGCCGACTTCCTGTTGGGTTTGCACCATGGCTCCAAGAGACTTTTTTGTAGGTCCTGACATGATACACGTGTACCAAGTTTCATAATTCTAGGTTAAAGCATGGCTTGGGGCTGATCATTTAAAAATTTCTAGGGGGCGCTGTAGAGAAATTAGGCCACGCCCATCAACGACTGTTATGGATTCCTGTTCGGGGATGGATAAGGATGCATCCTAGTGAGTTTGGTGCAGCTGGGCTGAACGATGTGGAATCTAGAGCCAAACGTATGGCGGCGGCGTTACCTCTGCTTCGCCGCGGTCCCACGGCCACGCCCTCTACAGAAGACTCTTGGCGCTTTAAAGCAAGTGAGACCAACATGTTATCTGTCATCCAACACAGAATCATGTTGATTAGGTGCAGTGAGCCAGAAAGGCAGCTTTCCATGGAAAAAAAAGCACTTCCTGTTCTGAGGGGGCGGGGCTTAGATGACGTCAGACTATGACAACATAGGATCGTAGGGGACCCTACCAGGATCACTCATGTCAAGTTTGGTGCAGCTGGCCTCAAAATTGTGGAATCCACAGCCAAACGTAAGGACACGGCGTTTAGGGTCACTTCGCCACGCCGCCACGCCCACCTGCTGGATTCAAATGAGCTTGGCTTGGAATCCTCAACACACCAACATGTTTTCTGTCTGTGGACACAGTTTCACCTCGATTAGGTCAAAGGGGTCAGATAGCGACCGTTCAGCGTAAAAAATGACACTTCCTGTTCTCAGGGGGCGTGGCCTAAGTGACGTCATCATTTGACCGTTGGGTATTGTAGAGCATCCCATGATGATCAATCACTGAAAGTTTGGTGCTTCTATGAGTTTTTTTCAAAGAGTTATAACAGTTTGATGTTTCATGGCGAATCGGTGACCTTTGACCCCCGGAAAGACCCCTTCAGCAAGCCCGAAAACGCAAACCTACGATAACTTTGGATCGGCCATGCCTTATGAACGATCTGACCGAGTTTGAAGCCGATCGATCGAAATCCCTAGGACAAGTTCGATCAAATGCGAACCCTGTAAACGGCCAAAATCGGGTCAAAATCGGAACTTCAATCCAAAATGGCCGACAATCTGTGATACTTGCACTATGACATTAATTGTAAATTCAGAGTGTCTTGGGGAGCTCTACAAGTGTACCAAGTTTCAAGTCTCTACGATAAAGTAAGTGAATAGGAAAGGGTCTTTTGAATGTTGCTAGGTGGCGCCACTGAGCCGTTTCTTTTGCGATTTTTCCGGGGACCTTAAAATACGTAAATTTTACACGGGCTCTATGCCCCCGCCAAGTTTGGTGAGTTTTTGAATATGATAAAGCCCCCAAAAAGCCAATTCATTTGGCACAAGAACTATAATAAACAGTACAGTTTCAATAGGCTCTCGCAGCGCTTAGCTGCTCGGGCCTAATGATGATTTTCCTGATTCTTTTATGCTTTTGCTTGGTTTAGAATGACCTCTCTCTCTCTGTGAGCTTTTATCCTCCCGGCCACTAAATGTGGTTGTCAACGGCAATGAAAGTAAAATATATCGCTTGCATAATTTGCAGGCAGGAGAATTAAAATGTAACAAGTTTTACATCAAAGCAGCCGTTTGCGTTTGTGATATTAAATACAGTAAAATTGTGATGAGGTCTGCGAGCCAATTCACAATATGGTGATAAAGCATTTTACATAAAAACCTCTAATTTATATATAAGAAAATATATAGTCCTGTCAGTCCAATCACACAGATTCCAATTCCAGAGAATGGATGTAAGTTATAAAACAGTCGGGTTCAGTTTATCGCACCAAATGCTCAAAAGTTTTCCGAGGAACTCCAATTTCTGTGGCTCTGCGGGAATCGGTCCTGCAGAGTGAACGTGTAGTGGCAGTGGAAAGTCGACTGGACTATCAAGTCTTCAACTTTGCAGAAATCCCTCATGTATGCATGAGGCAACGGCAGGAAAGTAAACTCCACATGAACGTGAAGAAACCTCCAACAGAACCTGGCTTGGTGCGAGCAGCCATCTGCCACGACCCTCTGGAGATCTGAAAAGACGGAGCAGACACGCACACACACACACACGCGCCACTAAAATACACAGAGCAGCAGCGGTGCAGGAGTCCTATGGTAAAGAAAGAGTAAAGCGATATTCGTACGAGTAGCTACTTTATTCATGGCTTCATCTAGGATAGTCTGCCAGATGGCTCTAAGGTTTGATTTTGAGCATTTCATACGTTTTTCACACATTTCAAATTAAATTTTCAGAAATGCATCAAGTTTATGTAAAGCGTCAGTATTTACAGTGTTAGAGTGGATTTCCACTTCTAAGTGAAATCCCAATGGATGGCGACTCGTTCTGGCTTCACCGGGCCGCGGACCTGATCCCTCAGTTAAATCCTTTCCCTTGGGATCCCTGAATGCGTCTTCACAGCACTTGAAGCATTTACCTCTCTCCTCGAAACTTATAAGGAGCAATATACCTGGCTGTGACGCCCCTTTGATGCAAAGCGGTAACGGCATGATGAGTTTCCTTGGAGGTAACTGTTTGACAGAAGAAATGATTATTTCATGCTCCACTCTTTCTATAAAGCAACAATCTGCTCTGTCAAAGTGATGTTTTCTGTCCTGATGTTATTCTAGGCTTTTTATTGACTCTTTATTAACACTGAATATCTGAATTTTTATCTCCATCTATTTATGTTTTCCATAATGGAATTTAGATTTTCACCGTGACTGAATAAAATATGTACAACCTTATAATATTATGAATAAAAGAGCTTTGTAAGATATTAGTCCCAAAGCTGTGCCAGTGTCTTGGTGAAGATGAGTGACATTAAAGTATTATCGCATGATTTACAGGACATGACAGCCTGGAGTGGACTCCTGACTAACTTGTGGAAGAGACTGGGGCCTTTCAGGGGGCAAGAAGAAGCTCACCTGAAGAGTGAACCCTTTTATGGACCGGTCTGCTCAGAAGTTTATTTGACCCGTTTATTGTGCGTTGTCTTATATTTCAAGAACTGGATCAGTAGACCTTGAAATGTTGCCTGTAAACATAAGACATTTAATTTCTGGTCATTTTTAAACTGTCTGGCATGGATATTTCAGTTTTATCCAAATGTTGCAGCCTTCCTGCTGCTGAGATCAGCCTGGTGCGTTTCACAGTCAGGTATTGAAAACGACGTGCTTCAGACTGATGTCCCTGAAGTAAACAATCTGCCTGTCTGCTGTGTGGAGAGCTGAAGCCAAAGAACGGTTTTAATCCTGCTACCGGATTCGGGCAGGTAGTGTTGTCGGTTCAACTCAACTCGGTTCAATACAATCTGGTTTTATGGAATCAAATTACAACAAATGCTACATAAATGCACTTTTCCAGACTGTCAGGTCTAATTATTATCTTACTATATAGGTCACAGTTAAATATACAACCAGTCAATCTCCTTCCAGTCCAAACAAATCAAACGAGTGTGTTTAGATCCAGACGGGCCGAACAAAACAAAGACGCATCTCTGAGACGACTCAAAACCGACTGAAGCACACAATGACTTCCCCAAAGACTGACACGTAGCACAAAACCAGACTTGTTTTATAATCCTTGACTGAGTTCAATATTTCATCAAATCAAAACGGATGGAAATGACATGGACCAAAAAAAAAAAAAAAAAAAGATGAAACCCCTTTTTTATTCTATGACGGCAATTCCTGCCAACATGTAGCCGCTGTTGCCAGGCTCAGCAAAGCCTTCCCAAAATAAGTCGAGCCACTTCCATGGTTCGCAGCAGGCTTGGTGTGGTTTTCTTTGAAAGCTTGTTTTTTTTTTCTTTTCTTCTGTGAACATAGAGTTGATAAGTCAGGCCAAAGAGCTCCAGTTTCGTCTCATCAGTTCAAAGGATTTTCTCCCAGAAGCTTTGGGGCTTGTCAACATGCATTTTAGTTAAATCCAGTCTGTTTTGTGTACGTGTGTGTGTGTGTGTGTTTTTTTTTTTCTTTTTCCCCGTCAACCGTGAAGCTCTTCTGGCTCTCCCACTATGGAGCAGCCTTAAGCTTCCAAACGAAACGGATAGAAGATTGTCGTAGGTCGAATGTATTTTTTTGGTTTCTTTCGCTGTTTTTCTACCACCCGAGTCATCTGATGGTCTTTTTGGTCACATCTTCTGGCTTCCATGTCCCAGGAGCTTCACTGCAGTTCAAAAAAACCTTATATGTTTTAACAACATAGAAAGTTGTGGCCAAAAGAAAAAAAAAACACACATGGAGCAGCTTTGGAGGAGATCTTATAGCCTTCATCTGCAACATGCATGTCTATAATCTTCGTCCTGAGCTCCACAGACGGCTCCTGCTTTTTACTTTCTCTGTTCCCTGTGTGGTGGACGCTCTGGCACAAAACTAGCCAGCAGCAGCATGTTCGCTTTAATTGGGCTGAATCAAAAGCCATGATCAATGGCCTCTTTAGATTCACTATTAAATCTGGCTGTGCTCCTTCAGTAGGTGTTTGCTGAATACATAGTGAATCCCTTTTGGTTCATGACATGCTAATGGATCTGCGGTACAGGCTAGACGGTTACTTTTAACCGAGTCGTTTGTCAGAGGTTTTAATGAGCGCGAAGGGTCTCTGAGTGTATATTTACATATTTGAAATCGTCTGCAGCCGTGCCTTCGCTCAGATTGAAGTTTCCCCGAGAAGCAAACTTTGAGACGTCTCCTGCCGTAAGAGTAATTTTGAGAAGCAGATTTTCAAAAAGAACTATAAGAAACAGGATTTTTTAAAAAGAGCATAAGATATCAGGCAGTGGCCTGTTTACGGAGGCGGAAACTAAGTTTAAAGTGCTCCACATGTTACACTGTCGATGTCATTTGATTGCCTTTCCGAGTCGTCTGAGGACAAACCGAGCGGCAAATGGGAAGCATCTTTCATTAACTGTGCATGAATGTTGACAGATGACAAAATATTTGGTTTACTACATTTTATTTAGGCCAGGGTTGATGGCATTGAACAATTTTATATTTACATGTATACTTTAAGCGAGGACAGTTTGGTTTAAACCCAAAGCTGTCCAAACACTCGCAAGGCTCTGTCCTGAAATTATTTTCAAGTTTGTTTCTCAAAGAAACTGCAGCATTCCTCTTTAAAACAATGTTAAAGGAATATCAGTTAAGAATTGCGTGTAACTTACAATTGTTTTTATTTACGTTTTATTCATAAGATGTATGTCAAAAAGTGTTTTTGCTCCTCTTAATAAATCAGGAGGAAAATCTTTGACATTCTTACAAACTGTGAGCAGCTTCCACCTGTATTTTGATATTTTGTGTTGATGGATTTCACTTTTTAGGTTGCAAAGCCTCCTTGCCATTACCTTAATCACTTTGCAATTCTTCATCAAATTCAAAGACTCTTCTGCCAGTGCTATGAACTATCTTGTATGTTGGCAGAGCGTGAGGACTGAACAGTACAACAAAAACCTGCCATCATATTTGGAATATCAGTGTGTGCAAAATCAATATCACAGAGAACTCCATGAACAACATATGCAGGTATTAGATGTTGTTGATGTCTGTGGAGTATTTGGTCATACTTGTCGATTAAATCTGAAAAAAGTTTTACAGGCTCGTGAAAATGTAAGTGTGTTCATGAATGTGGCGTAAAGTTGCCACGCAAGTCCGTTTTTCATTGTTGATGCAGAAGACATGGTCAGATGCTGCTTTTTTTTTTTTTTTTTACATTTGTCCAGTATTGGTACAGTCCAGTAACTGTCTCAGGACTAAATTTGTAGCAACCCAAATGTACTGTAAAAAATTGAAAAACTTTGTGTAGTGGTTTTGATGACGGAGACGAGAGTCGGCCAATTCCTCTCTGGACTTTTATTAGAAGCAGGTAGTCGAAGCTCAAACAGAGACCAGCTCCAGACTGGAGGAAGCCAGCTTCACCGTCAGGTCTTCGTTTTATACCTAATGATGCCCTTCATTATCAGTAAACATTGTGTGGGCACTGGTTTCAACAATATGCACTGAGGATGCCATCTTCTCTCTGCGCCTGCTAATGTGTGAATACAAGCCGGCCAGTTATCTGCTGAAGTCCCGTCCAGTCGGACCCGGCTGGTCGTGGTCATCTGAACCACATATTCCTGTCCTCTTAAACTGGAACTTAGAAAAGTATTCATACCGTCCACGAGCATCTGGACTCGCCTTCTGAACAATACATTTTCTACCTCAACAGATTGAAAATTTAAAGCTGTAGTATGCAACTTTTACAAAACTACGTCTTCTCCATATTTGTTAAAACTGCCACCGTGTTAAGACGGTATGTAATATAAATCACCAAAATCAGATCATCTGTTTTACGCTTTCGCAACATCAGGCACGTGCAGAGGGGGGGGCTGGGGGTGCTTGAGCACCTGCCCTTTTTGCTCCTTGCCCCAAAGTGCCCTTTTGGTCAATGTTTTTTTTTTTTTTTAATTAATTAATTAATTAATTTTTTTGGTATTATTATTTTCAAAGCCCTCTTCTGACACATAATAACATGTACTAAAATTATTTTATTTATTTATTTTTTTTGTACACCATAATAAGCCTTCCGGTCACCTTGTTACCTTTGACCTTTTGCCCGTGACGCATGACGCAGTTGCCTCTCGCGCAGCGAGATAAGGCGGCTAACTGGAGCTCAGCATAGCGAACGTTCCAGATTACAGAACAGTTTTTGGTGAATTATATATATAAAAAAACGTTTTTGGTGAATAAAGTGGAGTAGACTTGCTACTTCTACTTTAAAGGATTCCTGGCATCGATATCAGCTAATAGTGAAAGACACCAAACGGGAGCACTTGTCAAATATAATTTTACTTAATCGTCACAAGCCTCGCTTATTATTTCATATTGTTGATAGTGTTTTGAATGTTCCGCATTATACGGGCTTTGAGCCATCTCTGGAGGTATGTGAGAAATTTCGCGTTTTTTTCGAGGACAAAGTGGCTGGTGTTGGGGCCAATATTATGTGTTCGGCTTCTGACCCTTCAGTTGCTGTCAAATGCTCCACTGCTTTGTCTCAGTTTGAACCTGTTACTTTGTCTTTAATACATGAGACTGTAGGTCATCTTAAGGCCTCAGGTTCTGCAGCTGACATTTTACCCCCACGACTTTTTAAAGAGGTTCTTCCTGTTTTAGGGATTTCTATTACGGCTATTATAAATAGTAGCATGATCACTGGTGTGGTTCCAAAACCTTTTAAACAGGCATCAGTTCAACCGCTGATCAAAAAACCTGGCTTAGACCCTTTTCTGTTATCTAATTTTAGGCCTATTTCAAAGCTTCCATTTATGTCTAAAATTTTAGAGAAAGTTGTTTATAATCAACTAAAGGCCTATCTCGATGTAAATAACATTCTTGAAGATTTTCAGTCTGGTTTTAAAACTTTACACAGCACAGAATCTGCATTGTTGAGGGTGTTTAATGATATCCTTTTGGCTACTGATGCTGGAGATCCAGTGATTTTAGTTCTTTTAGATTTGACTGCAGCCTTTGATACGGTGGACCATGATGTTTTACTTTCCCGTTTAGAGCATTATGTAGGTCTCAAAGGCACAGTCTTAGTGTGGCTTAGGTCGTATTTGACGGATAGGTCTTTCTGTGTTGACATAGATGATTTTAGATCATCGCCTGCTCCTTTATTGTGTGGAGTACCGCAGGGCTCGATACTTGGACCTCTTTTGTTTTCTCTATATTTGCTTCCCCTTGGGTCAATATTTAGGAAACATAATATTGCTTTTCATTGCTATGCGGATGATACACAAATTTATGTGCCTCTCAATCGTAAGGGAGTCAATACAGTACCAATTTTAATGGAGTGCCTTGATGACATAAAAACTTGGATGGCTCTGAATTTTCTGAATTTTAATGAAAGAAAGACGGAAGTTATTATTTTTGACCCTGGTACTACCTGCAAGTCCACTCCTGTGGATTTGGGTCCGCTATCACATTACGTAAAGCCATTTGTTACAAATTTGGGCTTTGTAATGGACGCAAATTTTAAGTTGGATAAACAAATCAGTGCCGTTGTGAAAACGAGCTTTTTCCATTTGAGGCGGCTTGCTAAGATTAGGAATATTGTACCAGTGGATTATTTTGAAATATTAGTCCATGCGTTTATTACAACACGACTGGATTACTGTAACTCCTTATATGTGGGTGTTAGCCAGTCTTCCTTGTCCCGTCTTCAGCTGGTCCAGAATGCGGCTGCTCGGCTTTTAACTGGATCGCGGAAGAGAGAACATGTTACCCCGATTTTATATTCTCTGCACTGGCTGCCGGTACATTTCAGAGTGCATTTTAAGATTCTTTTATTTGTATTTAAATCTTTAAATGGCCTTGCTCCCTCCTATCTCTCTGAGCTGCTACATATACACTGTCCTCCTCGAGCTCTTAGATCAGCGAGCCAAATGAACCTGGAGGTGCTGAGGACTTCCAGGAGGCAGAGAGGAGACAGGGCGTTTGCTGTTGCAGCTCCCAAACTTTGGAATTCTTTACCTATGTTGGTAAAACAGGCCCCCTCTTTAGCAATTTTTAAATCTGCTCTTAAGACTTACCTTTTTCGGTTGGCCTTTGATTCAGTTTGAGATGCTGCTTTTCTGTATTAATCTGGGTATGTTTATGTATTATATAGAGTGTTTTACGTCACTGCATTGTTGGTTTTGATGTGTTTTAATTTTGATTTTTATTTGTTTAATCTTGTGATTGTACAGCACTTTGGTCAGTGGTACTGTTTTAAAGTGCTATATAAATAAACTTGCCTTGCCTTGCCTTGCCTTACTTGTCAGATGACGGAAAACGTTGAAGTCTCGTTTCTGCTTCAGCGGTTTAAGCAGAGAGGTAATGAAATACAGCAGACACTGACAGGCCTCTGTCTGCCTTTCTCTGAAGAACGACTGAGGGGAGGAGACAGCCAGGTGAGGAGAAACTGTTCTTATCCATCGATTCAGTATTTTTATCATACAGACAGTAGGCTGTTGTTGTGCTATTAGCTAGCTGCTAGCTACGACTTTGCTAGCAAAGCTATATAACTGAAAAGCTTCTTCCCTGTGTACGAGGCACATCGCCCCTCCAAAACTTATCATCTCCATAATGGATAAATGTCCGTTAATGTCCGTCAGTTAAGTAAAATAAAATTGTAATCAAAACTTTTGGAATTGCAATGATTTCTTTTTTATAAACAAATTATTTTGTTTAAAAAACTTTTTTTTTTATTTAAAAAACTAATTTTTGTCTTGTCAACTTAAAAAGTTATTTGCCAAACATAAACTTTTATTTGCACACATCAGAAATCTCTTGTTGTAATTTTAGGTCCTGCCCACGACGTCATGTGAGAATCACAAGCAAAACTTTGAGTCAAACAAAAACTTAGAATATCAAGAAAAGATTTCTGACATGCACAAATAAGTTTGTTTTGAAAAAAAGTTCCCTTCATGAGACAAATGTGTGATTTAAATGTTTAAAAAAGTTGTAAGCAAAACTCAGTAGGCTTTTCCCATAGTGACATGCATTAACAATTCAATTTTTGCTTTTGTTTTTTTCTTTTTTTCTGCAGTTCCACCTTAAAGTTTGATGCAGCTCTGCTTTCCTGAATGGACCATCTTCATCTCCACTGCAGCAACCAGGCAGCTCTGTTTATAGATTACAGTCACTAAAAGGTTGCATTGTGCCCTTGTTTATATTTTTAATAGTGTAATTCTGTAAAGACAAAATATGTAAATCAGAACTAAACCTCCAGCTTTGATTTACATATCTTGCTAAATTGCGGGTTTGAATATCGCAATACTTTCTATAACAAAATAGACCTGCAGAAAGAAACTACTAATAAAATATCTTACATATGCATAGTTGTATGTTCTGTATAGAGATTTTCCTTAGCTTTGATTATATATTTCACAATTTTGTAATTTATCATTGTTTATTAAACAATGAAAGTTGTGTGGCTTTGTCAATATTCTGTCCTAGAATACGGTAAGATGTGCCCTTTTTTTTTTTTTGAGCACCTGCCCTCTTAGTGGTCTCTGCACGGCCCTGCGCAACATAATAATGATTTTAACATGTAAAACGTATTTTTAAGTTCTACACTGCAGCTTTAATACTGTATACTTAAACATTTATTTACAGCAAACCCTATCATCAGTGCAAAAGCCAACAAGGTGGTTTTCTGATATTTCTGGGAAAAAAGTGCTTTTTGTTGGAGGGAATTCTATGAAACATTCAAATAAAAATGATATTGTCTCTTTCTTTGACTGATATTAAAGACACACTTGTGTTATTTAATAACTCGTGTACCTCTTGGTACCACTTGAGCCTAATTAGAACCTAAAAATAGAGATGAGTAACACTCGGCACAAAGAAGAGGAGATGAGAAGCAGCTTTTCAAGAGTAACTCATGTCTGAAGCCTGCGGCTTTTTTCTCTTTATGTATTTAGGGTAACGGCAACGAGGAATGTTTCAGAAGAACGGCGTGTCTCAGGAGAAGTGAAAACAGAAGTGGGTGACTCCATGGTTTGTAGCATTGTTCTCACACACCAATGATTAAAGAACATTATTAGGGATAAACTTTTTGTAAATGTGAATTCCACTTGAATGTTGTGGGTTATGTATTATTCAGATGCAGGCTTTTCCTCACTTAGCAGTCGGAAGCAGCAACATGCGAACGCATTCAGGTGCCGTTCTTGTCAAATGCAATAAAGCTCCCTGCCATGTGTAAAGAAAAATCCCAATCAGCATTCTCTGGCTAAGACCAGAGTTGAGCTTTTTTTTTTTTTTTTAATAGGCTTAATAATTCAGGAGAGCTGAGACAACAGAAACAAACAAAAAAAAAAAAAATGGGGAAAGTTGTATTTGGGATTTTCTGCATCTAAGCGACCAATACGTGTGTGTCATCGTAATCGTACATATACACAAATATATAAATAAGTTTCATTTTTTTCATTTGCTGTTGGTTAAAGCGTTTAGGTACAGGAAGGGCTTTGCATGCAGATGGAGGTTCCTCCCTTGCCTGTGAATAAATTGGTAGCGAAACCAAAGATAAAGTTGCTTCTTGTTGCTTCAGTCACAAAGAAAAAAAAAAAGAGATTATTCTAGAACAGTCCTGGGCCGTCGGGTCTAAACTCTATCAGAATCAACTGAAATTATAATCTTTATTTAAATTAATGTTTACTCCCAACAGTCTCTTCTCTTTATTGTAGTTTCTCTTGACTGCACCGTCTCCCGTACACGTCTCAGTCCACTATTAATGTTTCAATCAGATTTCAGTCTCTATGTGCTGCCAGGGTCAATCTAATCTGCCCAGCACCTTCACAATCAGTAGATGAGGCATAAAATCAGCAAATAATACAGCAGTTGAAAAGTTTGGTTTTACCTTATCAGCTTTCAAATTGGTGTCACAGAGCTAACTGGAAGACCCACCATGATGTCAGAGGTGTTTTGCCGTCTGGTCAGAGTGACTTTATCAGCCCCAGGTTTTGCTAGATAAGCACAACCGCAGCAACATGCGCTGTGCACATTAACACTTATGAATTTGCAGTATTTCATACCTACAATGGCTGATGGAGAAGGTCACAGGAAAGGTCTTAAAAAATTCCCAGGGTGACTTTTTCCGTAGAACTTGACATTGTAAACTTGGACCAGTATTAGCCACCTGGAAAAGTGTTAGTTAGTTCTGGGTGGTACCACAGGCTTACAACATCTGAGGAGCATTGCAAATTGTATTGGTGGAAAAACCTATTTTGCAAATGATCAACTTTGTTTGGAATAACGGAGGGAAAGTTGTCTTGCCAAGGCAGCAGATCGACATCAAAATGGTTTGTGTTGTAGGAAACCCCTCAACATGAAGCAGAACAATAATTCATTATTATGTCACTTATAGCTACACGTTAAGTTTCCTGACAGTTACAGGAAACTTAACTCAGAGGACATCTATGATCTTAAATTCATGTGGTTATGATAAACTTACAAGTAAATACTAACTTTACTGGAGGAATGCATCCATTGACTAAACTACTCCAGATTCAGTCACCAAATTCGGCCAAACGGCACCACTGTGATCTGAAAATTACAGGATGGAAATCAGTTTATTTTAGCTCAGTTTCTTCACATAGACTAGATGTTACATTTGCTTTAGAGGTTTCTTTTTTTTTTGGTAAAACCCATGTAGTGCAACACAGGAAATTGCTATTGCGGAAACATGACCCTTGTTTACACCCACTGCCCCTTTGTCTCTGTTGCAGTCCAATGCGAGATTGTAGAAAGTACCCTGACTTCATCTGAAAGATTGACTGTGTGACACTTTGCTGACCTTTCTCCATCCCATTCCAGTTGCCAGCCATTTATTTCTTGTATACCCCCAAAGCAGACTAAATGTGTGCCTCACTTAGGGAAGCGACCACAGGAGGAGAACATTCTCTTTCCCCCCGTCAAGCCGCAGAAGATAAAAGACACTCTTCATTTTCGATCCGTCTTCGCTCCTCCACTAACTCTGTGTTGTGGTCAGACTTGGGAATGGAGGGAGAGGAGATCAGTGAAGGAGGAAGGTGCGGAATACAGATCAGCCGCAGAGAGAACTCATGCCCAGATTATTCAGCATGCCTAATTGACCTCTGGCTCAGAAACGCCGTGTGCTGCTGCACGGTCTGCCCTTCCCCAGGACCCGCCACCTCAGACCCCCCCGTCCGCCATAATATTATTATACGTGTTTTGTACGTGCCGTTGCAAATTGGAACTCTTGGGAGCCATCTGTGTGTTTTTTAGACTCGCTCCCTCTGTAGTCTTAGGATGGCAAGACAAAATAATCAAAGTCGATTCTTGATCTTTCCAGCGTAGGCAGAACCGTTCAGTCCCCAAACCATGCTTTACATGCTTAGTGGAAGTAAGAGATAACATGCTTTACTTAGATTAGGCTTCTGCTGCTGTTTCTGATGTGTTTAATAAGCCAGGATGTGTTTCCATTCAAACTCACTGGCTTAAATGAATGATTAGATTCATTCAATGTTATGCTCAATGAAAAGATGAAAAGCTGGGCGGTGTTTCACCAACGTTACTGCACTCTCTCACATGGCTCTGGCACTTTGAAGGGGTTTCCCCAGCAGATCTATAAAAATATGAACTCTTTAAGTAGCCGCTCAGTCTAGATAAGTGCGGTAAGATTTTGTTTAAAGCTGTTTGGAGAAAATAAAAGTGACAGCCGTAATACCAGGCATTTAGTACAAGTTTTGTTTTGGTATTATAAGAACTCTCATGCCTAAGAAACTCGATGTACATACTGTCCAACATGGTTGTCTGTTTTGGACTCATGCGCACACACATACTCCACACTAGCCTTATGGTTTATTTGTCAGGTCAATGGCAGTCTTCCACTCAGATACACTGTTCTTACTTGAACCTCATGCGGGGCAGTAATACACACATTTTCCAATTGTCTCCTTGAATGTGAAAGAGAGAGAGAGAAAAAAAGCGATGTTCTCTATGAAGAATTGCTGCATTTTTTGCTCATTGGTTGTTTGCCGTTATATTTACATTTGGATCACAAATGGCATGTGGAAGTACTACAAGTGTCAGTAGATGCTAATACTCTAGTATCACTCACTCTTCAGGTTTGAATACACCACTGAGTTGAGGTTTCTCAGTTTGTGCAAGAATCCAAGGCTTCCTATTCGAGCCTTGGCACGATGAAGTAAGATGGGTTAATATACACTAGATGTGAAAGGAAAGTCATCTTCACAATATTTACAGGAATCTGAACATAGAGGAAGGTTTTGACCTGCAGTTCAATTCAGTCAGAAAAGAGAAAATCAGTTTAGAAATTTGCAGTTATATGTTGATTTACCACCTATTTTCTCACATTATGTCAGCAGCAGTAGGTTGGGACTGTTTGCGTTTTTTCCTTCAGCGCAAATATTAACAGAGTCAGAAATCAAACTGTGGCCTGGAATGATCTCACTGGCATCTACTGCAAATGTTTTCCGACTAAAGTGTCTCCAGTGCCATGGAAGAAGAATCTGCCTCGCCACTTGTAGCCCTCATTTGGTCTTTGGCAGATAATGTGCAGATTGTCGTTTGGTGGAGGTCACGAGTCTGTAATAAAGAAAAGGAGCTCCTGATATGCAATCAGCCCCTGAGTGTACATCATAAAATCCCTTCTCTTTAGTTAAAACCTCATTTTCTAACAGAGAATTAACTAAACAAACCTTCACCCCACCAAACACACACACACACACGCACACACACACACACACACACACACACACACACCGACAATCGTATAATCCAAACGGTTGAAAGTCAGAAACCCACAGTTTATTATGTTAATGTGGCCTGCCCACTTGGATGTTTTGCATCAGGTGCGATCAGGATTACAATATGAAGAGTTACTTTTTGTAAAGCAACTCTGTCTCTAGCCTGTGGGGCTATCACCTTCTCCATATTGCAGACTTGGATTGCCAAGATGGGACGGTTGCAAAATAAAAAACAAACTAAAAATAAAAAAGGAGAGTGTTTCTGACTGAGAAGTCAATTGACCACAATAGTGTAGAGCGAAACATTTGTCTGTGCCAGGGCTAATGGATGCTGTTTTTATGGCTGTTGGATATAGAAACTGCTATGGAGGTTGGACACATTCCCATTTCAATTATAGCAGAGATCTACAGTGTTGAACAATGGCGACGGTAATAACCAAGGTTGTTTCTAATTCACAACACAGTTTCTAGATCGTGTCATTTGACAGAACTGGTGCTGTATAGACACCGTATGAATAGATGATACCAAAGTAACACCACCTTCAAAAAAAGAAACTATTTTACCTTCACCTTTCTTTTCTCAATTCAGCTCCTCTGAGCCATGTGTTCTGCAGCACAAGCCTGTAATACACCACCTGGCTTTCCCTGTCAAAGAGACCGAGTGTCTACAAAAGGGTCTGAACAATTCTCCTTCCTAGCTAGGAGACTGTCCCTGGAGCTCAGAAAGAATTCTTTTCATTCGGACCAAATGCTTCTAATGCCCACCTAGTTAAAGTTTTTTTTATTCTGCCCACACTTTGTCCTTGTAAATTAAACAGAAATAATAAAGTGAAAAGAATTAAATGCCCATTCATAGCTAATGACGCAGCCTTTATTCAAAATGTTATGGCTGTTTCAAATGACTGAAAGTTGCTTGATCACCTTGATCTGCATGAGAATGCTTTTGATTACTGTGAGCATCTTGTTTGGATGGTGTCAACACATATAAATAAAATAGTTCTCCTAAGACGCGCCTGCTAGTCACAGCAACAAAGACCAGTTTGTCTGAGTTTCCTTGGGGGAGTTTAATTACTGGGGTAAACTGGAGTTTACCGGTTTTAATAATTACCACGATTAACTTTACTTCCTGTAATTTTTCAAAATAAAAGCTACAATGAAAATATGGTGCACTGTGAACATTAAATAACATGCTTTATGAATACTGATTGGTTTGGGTGTTTGGATTGCACAGTGCAATTTGTCCTTGTAGCTTTGGTAACGTTTAGAGCGTAATAAAAGACGCACTGCAGACGGAAATGGACCAGCTGCTAAACTAAATGTGTTGTTGGACTTCTCGTAAATGTTGTAAAAATATTATCTTTAGCATAATCTTTTTTTACTGCTCTGTTTTTAAGTTTATTCAGATAATCTAAGTAGTTGTTCTTATTTTCAAAACAAAACTTTACAGTTGAAAACCAACGCACTGACCTGCTGTTTTTTTTTGTGAGAAAGTCAATATACATCGCACCACATCATATACCAGCCAGATCTTAGAGTAAGATGATGGATGGATGGATGAGCATTCAAAGTGGTATTTTGTTACTTTTTTATCTTGAACTCTTTCCATGTTTCACGCACTATAAACTTGAAGCCTATCCATATACATTATTCACTAAATCTGAATAGATTTTATTTCTACAGCAGTAAAGGTGCTTTTCCACTACAAATCACAATACACACTGACACAAGCTGAGCTATGTCTTCACATTGACTAGTTGCATAGATAAGTGTTTGTAGAGTATACACGTTTGAGTTTTTTCCGCCTGCAGTTTGGCTCAGTTTTTTTGCTCCAAGGTTGAATCTTAGCACTACATTGTTTGCATTGCATTTGCTTCGTCATTCAAGACAAACGTATGACAAATGTCAAGTTTCAGAACCAGACTGGTGATACTTCAACAACCCATTCAACAGAAGATTGGAGGAGGGCTTTATGATTGAAACCTTTTCAGATTCATAAAAAAGTCCAGGTCCATCCCATCTTTAGCCCTTATTTCTGTGGTGTAGGTGGAGGGCAAAGTGTCTTCCTAGCATTTAAAACTAAGCTTCTGCTGCAGCACACTTTGAAATATGAAGACATATGAGATCACAACCATTCACAAATAACTGTCAAATACTTTTAGAGGCAAATTAATCATTGTAATCTAGTTTCAGAGGTTTCAACATATATTGCATCTGACCATTACTTATGCATATGCATAATGGCAAACCTGTTTGTCCACTTAAAGCAAAACGCATTTGTATGGTTTAGGGGTATACGGAGCCTTTGTTCTGTCCACATCGGCTCGAGCAGGAGTGGCTAATGGACGACTCGCCAGGCTCATACATATTTTCTCTCTTCCGTGCGGCTCTCTGAGACTTGACTGGTGCGTTGAGATTCCCATGCAGTTTGTAGTGTATTTAATTTTGAAAATATTTTGAAAAATGTCAACTTCAGCCTCCGCTTTGACTTCTTTCCAGCAAAGACGCTTTACACATCTGCGGTCCAATCATCTTCCTCTAATGCAGTTACTGCAACTGAGCCACTAGCACCATTAAACGAGGAAGTTCTGTTTCTGGCACAAGTCATGTTCGCCGTTTGGCAGAGCACACGCGTACGTCGTAAACCCGCCTGGCGGTGTGGTTCAGCTTGGAGGACGCGGTGAGGTGAGTTGCTGTAGGTAACCAGGGAAACCTGAAGTTGAATTTTAACAATATGCCTATTCTCCTGGGAGGTAATATTTTATTGTAAATGTGTGTGTGGGGTCCATGCGACTTTACTTGTTTGTAAGGAAAAATAAAAAGTAAAAGAAACCAGCAGTTTTGCATTTCCCTGTTTGTCATGAACAGAAATTTTGAAAATGTTTTGATTTACACATTTATCAACCAGCACATAGGGTCAAGTTAAGTCATGTTTGTTTACTGACAAAAAGATGCGAGAACTGATTGTCCATCAGGTCCTCAATGTCCCACTTCTCTGTGGACTTTTTTTAAAAAACCATAATCTAAATACCTGCTGCAGAGGGAGGGTGGCAATCCGATTACATCACTAAACTCACAAGCTTCTAGATTTATTCACTTTCTCAGTTTCAAAAGGACTGTATGAGACTCTGTTAGATTTTGTTTAGTTTTTTTTTTTACCAGAAAAAGCCTTTATCGTGAGTCCTATCGCTGAATTTTTATCCTCAGTTTGTCAAGATTCAGCCTGACAAAATTTCCTCCAACGCGGGAGAGGTTACATAGATTGTGTTTGATCGACCTGTTGTTTTTCTTTTGTCTTTCAAGAAAAGTTTCTTACTTCTCTTCTGTCAAGTTTATGTGGAGACAAAAGAGAATGTTGGGAAATATAAGGCCGTACAATAAAAAAACTCAGTGCAAGTTAAAAATATCAGGTTGAGTTATGGGGAATATAGATCTGTTTATGTGCTACACATTCAAACTTAAGGTGAGCAGCAAATACTGAGTTCTAATGTGATTATCTGCAATGTAACGCACATTAATTGGAAAACACTGGAAGGTTAGCTTGTTCAAATGTAAGATTGCTGCAGAGCAATTTGTGTAGCACTAAATCATAATTTCAATACTTTAATAAGAGGGAAACTTTTTCCTTATTGACGTAAACATGAAGCACTTTTACAGTCGGACTGTAAAAATTTGATCTGCTGTACAGCATCCTGAAGAACTTGTCGTTACACTGGAGCCAGCATTAACAACCTTTTATTTGAATCTACTTTCTTTTATGATGGGAAGATAAAAATAAACAAAAAAATTCCTTAAGATCGCCAAACTGCTGATGTACAATCCTTTGTTCACAGGATGAAAGTGCAGTTAAGTGTTTGGCTAAGAACTGACTATTTTAGGGAACAACACTAATTTACTTAATTGTTAGCAGGGGACAATTAAGCATTGAATTTGCATTCGTAATTCAATGCAAAGGTAATTTATTTATTACCTCAGACTTAAGAATCTGTCATGACGTGAAGGAGTACAGGCCTTTTTTCATTCTGAAGGGCTTTTTCTTTAGCAATATTTATGTTTTATTCTCTGGTTTACTTTATGTGCCATTGGACAGGAGAGTGAGTGACACAGCTTAGTTTTCTTCATTATAAGATGCAAACCTTATTTGGGCTAAAGAATATTGAACATGCATTCTTTAGCCCAAACAGTTTTCTTAACACTTAACAAATGCTAACTAATATTAACAGTTAAAAGTGAATGTAATGTAATGTACTTTACAGGCTCATAGGCACAAATGGCACAATCAGGTATCTGTTATCTTCATTTGTTCTGTTGTTTGTTAAAAGGTATTTGACTTTGCATCATAGCCGTAACTGACAGCTGTTTATTTATTTTTTTTTTTTTATGGGCAGCCTCTCATACTTGATGAGCCAATTAAACAGACTGCCTTCCTTCTACTCATTTGTCTCTTTTGTTGTTTTTCACCAGTAATAACATCCGGCTGTTGATCCTGTGCATGTTTCCAATAAGCAAATTCATTTTCGTAATTTCTATTCTACGGTTAATGAAAACTGATTTTGACAGTTCGGCTCGACCACACAGAGAGTCCTTTAGCGTGATAAGCTGAGTACCCCAAGTGTTTGCCAACTGCTGCTGCTGCTGCTAGTCTGAAGGAGCTGAGTGGGTGAGGAACAGGAGACGGGCGCTCTGCGAGGCAAAAGCTTGTCTGGAGACTGATAGTCCAAGGAGAAGTTTCGGTTACATTGCAGAAGCAACCGTTTAGCCTCTGCTGAATGAGTAAAGGCAACACTCCAGGTATGTGTTTACTCAAAAAGGGTTAATTTACATAATGTCTTTAAAAAACAGAAAATTCAAAAATAGTTTTACAGTTACATATCATTCGCTTCTCAGTTATATTTTACTTCAAAGCTTTTGATTTAAAAAAAGGGCAAATTAGTATATGATCCTATTATAGACTTTACTGTAACTGATATGTCTTCATTGATGATTTTTAATATGTGACTATTATGAGCTTTCACAAATGAAACATTGCTTTAAAGTGGACTCATGATGGATGATATGATTTTTTACACACAGAAAAGTGTTTATTTATTTTCTGTGTGAGAACTTGCATGTGTGGAGAGAGAGAAACACACAGAGAGAGAGTTTGAGACACACTGTGGTTTGGGAGAGTATTTCAGATATGTCTCTCAAGCATACTGTATTATTCAGAAACTCAGTGAATTAATGAGATAAGTTTAATGTGCAAACTAATTTCTGTTGTCGTTAATCTATTGAAAGTGAATTTCATGTGCATTATCTTGATGTATCGGAGGAAATCCATATCCATTACGTTTGTATTTTTTTTCCTTGATTTATGTGTGTTGGTAACAGAGGGACGTTCAACCGTGCTGCTGCCTCACAAGAACCATAAGTTTAGGTTCCTCCAGACAAGCTTGTACAACTCAGTTTGAAAAGTTTATCTCTTTGCTAAGTAAGGCAAGCAAACTTGTTAGTTCAAATCATTCCACATTCAGACTGGAAGTCCAGTTTTTTAGCTTTAGAGGCAGCATGTTTTTTTTTTTTTCTGCTAAATGATTTTTAGCTGCTGTTTCGGCACTTGCAGTGTCTTCATGTCAGAGACACTACTATATTTTATGCCAGATCTCCCAAGTTTAGATGTTTTTTTTTTGAAGTGATGTACAATGAAGTTATTTTAATAAATTATAATTGTATGTAATGTAAAGTGTACTTCCAGGTCATCTGTGTAATCGTCACCTGAAATAGGAAACGGTTCCACGCTAATTGTCAGGGAAAAGTTTTGATCCTTGAGTATTTATGCTTCCTGTACTGCCTGGTTATATGACAGGGTGGTAGAGCTTTGATTAACTGTGTTACAGGAAAAGGTGAGTGTGATTTCTACGCCACAAATTCTTTCTACTGGCTGTAGGCGCAGAGTGTCAGGACTGTTTCAGTGATTAGACTCGGTTTGAAGCTCAGTATGGATTTGGATTGCTTCCCTTGACGATAAAAAGGTCTGAGGTGGGCTCCGAATCCAACATTAGGATATACATACCCAACTTTAATATAGTTAACCCATATCAGAGGTGCCTGCAGGATATTATCGGAGGGTACCCACAACACCATCACTGCACCTGACCCGCAAGAGCACAACCACATCTCCGACGTGCATCATGTGCATGTCACACAAAACCAGTACAAACCTAAACCATATGCAGGCGTAACACGTATGGCCCGCATTTTATTTTATTTTTTACAAATTATGCGAAATAAGGACATGAAAGTAAAGCAAACCCTTTTGTCCCAGAGAAGGGGGAGGACAGATGGTGGTGGTGTCCATACAGCTGCAGGCCCCCCTGACCCATATACAACTAACTAAAAATTACTTAGGAAATATATAATTGTTTGGGCTACATAAAAATAATACAATATGCCAAACTTAATTTTAATGAGCCTGGAAACCAAGCGTCTTGCTCTTTATTACGGTCTTCTTGACAACTTACAATTCTTGACAATTTTACGTTTGAAAAGCTCAGAGAAATAATTCAAACAAAATAAATTTTCTTTATGGAAAATAAATGCACCAAAAAGTACTAGAAAATATACAGAAGCGTTAACCTTAGCTGTTACTAATAAACTGTCATTTTAGCGATCTTTTCATACGCTAATTAAGTCGTTAGCATCGCTGCTATGCTAATATACAGTACACAAGCGAAACAAGCTGTTGGGATAAGGCTAATTCCTGGTATAAACACATAATCACAAAACAATCTCTAAATTAGCTTTTTTAAAACAAATAATGTCAAACAGAACAAAAATTAGACTTTCAGCATTGCTTTCGAAGGTGTAAATAAATGTTAAGGATACGGGAGGTGAAGTTTATACATGGAAAGGCAGGTTTTCTCTGTAAAACACGTGTGAGTCGCACAGCTTCTCATTCATGACCAGGACATCACCAGCTGTGCTCACACAGCTCCCTCCAGTGGTTCCACCGATGGTAAAGCAGGTTTTTGACTTTATTCAGCAAGTGTGCGTGCAGTTTCTGCGGTTCCCCGATTTCCTTGAGAAGCGTAGCCAGTCGTGTAACGATGACCTCTCTCCCACGCCTTGCAGCAAGAGTTGTGCTGGGTCTTCCCATAGTAGAGGTTGCAATGGGGACATCTGTGTAAACATCTGTGTAAACCGGGACTACGCACGTTTAGAGCCAGTTGTAGTATATTCTAATTGAGGTGAAGGTGGATCCATCTTCTTCGCTAGATGAAAAAAAAATTCCATCTTTGGAGGATCTGAAATGACCATCAGAATCTAACAACTTTGTACCTCTGTCGATCACTAAAAAAGAACAACCTGAAATGGATAAAAATAAATACAAAATTACTCAAATTTATTTATTTATTTATTTTTGCAACAACTGAGAATAATTCTCAATGCTACCGAGAGCAACAGAAAGTCGTTGTACATTTGTGGCTGATGGTCGTCCTTGAAGAACCACTGGGCCATCATACAACAGAAATTGTCTGAATTCGGTTGTCTTCCGTTGACTGTATTCCATCAGTGACCGTGGTTTCGAGAAACATTTCTTGGAAGATTACCTCTGGTTCATTTCAAGTGATTAGAATAGACATGGTAATTCAGATAGACATCACCTTAAAGCGTCCCTTGATCCACAAACTTATAACTTTTTTTAACACGCCAAGCACATAGCTCGACACCATTCCTACGCCAAGCCGAATCAAGGGTGAAACTTGTTTCGGCTTGGTGGTCTTCATCTATGAAAAGTTCAAAAGTTTCATCTGTTCGTAGAGGTGCTGTACAATCAGGAAACACAACCTTGTTCTCCATGTAAAGGCTGTGCTCTGCACAGCGTTCACAGGAGCTGCAGCCAGAAGGACATTTGTTACATTTCAAACTGTGCATCACAGATACGGGCACCTGGAAGTAAAACATTAAAATGTTTTCATTTGTACTGCAAACCCTCTTGAGTTACTGACTTCAGGTCTTCAATAAAGTCTTCTAAGTATTCTTTGACAGAGTCAGGTTTGGACAAGCCTGCAAACAAGCCAATAACAATAACACCACTCTTTGGAAACTAATTAATCATGGCCAAAATAGGCCATAACTCAGTTTTTGAGCTGCTGAAGAATTGTAACCCATCAATGTTCATACGTAGAGGTAAAGTGTCAGCTGAAGGATGAAGTTGTAGCTTTTGCCACTCCAAAATGATAGAAAATACTATCTCCCATTTCTTCACTTCAAAGGTTTTAGGAGTTGTCAAAAGACTAATTGAATCCTTGGGTAAATCCAAACTATAGTGCGCTCAAATATGTAGTAGCTCTGTCGGTGCACTTTGTGAAATATTTCAACTTGCTGCCTTTTCAGCTAGCAAAATTTTAAGTTAAGTGTGGGATCAGTTTCTTTGCAGGTGCTGTCCAAATCTTCTTCAATGCTACTGCCAGTATATTTTGTTCCAGTTGTTGTTCATTTTCATCTTCAAATTCTGTATCAGACTCTTTCATTTCCACTCAGACCAGCTTCACAACTCCTCTCCTCTCTGGGCATTTGGTCGTCCCACTTCAGAAGCACAATCCAAATCAGAGAATGCACCACTTTTGGCCTTGAAGTCTTCCAAAAGCTTTAACTCTGAACTTTAGTCCTTCCTGTGGCTCTTATCCACCTCTGTCTCGTTATATAAGCTCATAGTTTCTAATTGTTTTTTACTGGTTTCTCGACCCTTTTTATCTAAATGTTTCGTTTCTGTTGCCTTACCTGCATTCCACGTTTTGCTACGCCGTAATTTTGACGTTGATATCGTCAGATTTCTTCATGTTGGATCTTTTCTACTGCTCTAAAGAGTGCCTCAGTTAAACCCCATAAAAAGACACATAACCTAAATCCCTGTGTGCTTAATCACTACAAGCTACATTATTTTTTATAATTTTCTGAAAACTTATATTTTTAGACAAACTGCTGTTAAGAAGCAGCTAGTTGAAGTTTGAAGTTCCTGACATTTTTTCACAAAGGTTTATTAATTTACAGAGCGAAAACACTAACAATGTTTAACTAACCTTGTAAAGCTTTAGTTACATTTCTCAATAGGTTTCAGTGACAGTCTGCCTGTGCTCCAGCGAAGGGTCGAGCTGCTTTTAACACTGTCACAGTGCTTCTTGTCATGTTTTTATTAATCCTTTTTTTACTCTGTAATAAAAAGTTACATTTTAAATGCGAAAATGAGTGTTACAATTGTTCTTTTCAGGGCTTTGGGACTAATTACATTTGCATTTTCAACTGGATTTGGGCCCCAAGTAGTCATAAATCAACATAATTTGCAAAAAAAAAAATCCCTTTTTTGTCCCATTCGTAGTTGTTGTAGTCTCATCGATAAAGGATTGCTTCGGATTAATACTAACAATGTAGGTACGCCCAAAAAGCAAAAAGGTCATACGCAAAAAAAAAAAAATCAAATTTATAAAACCATGTGTAAGCGAAACAGCACGTAATTTTCCTTTTATAAATCACAGATGTACCTCAAACATCCCACCTCAGGTTTTGCCCTCTTCATGCCCACATTCAACCAAAAATAGTCAACATCAGTTCATTTAAATGAGCCAGCTGATCAATGTTATTTCATGATTAACGGGAGACAAAAAAGGAAAGAAAACAATTTCACGGAGGCAGAAAGTGATGTGAACGAGGTGGCGGGTTGAAGAAGACATCATTTCCAGTTGCCACGGTGATGTGAAATAAACTTTATAAACCTCCACCTGTATGCTAGGAGCCGCGCTCAGTCGTTGGGCGCTCACAGTGTCAGTGGATCCGTCACGTTACGGACGGGAGTCACGACGGTATTGAGATGTTTACAGGAATCACTGTGAATGTTGATCACCTCGTCATGATTTATACTTAAAAAAAAAGACCTAAAATAAAATAAAGCTGAAAGATAATCATTGGGAAAAGAAATGGGATGGTGACGAAATGTTTAAATATTCTGTAGATTTTGGTTTAGGATTGAGGCTGCCTTATAAACCTTTTTGTTTGAAAGGTTTTCATGCTCAAGCACATATCAAATTACATTTTTAAATGCTTATGATGAAGGCGGTCTATGGTTTAAGTTCAATATGTAATTAAATGTATTAGGGGATCATGAAGTGTGGTTTCAGTTCCCCATCTCACCATCGGTGTCATTTTCACCCTGTTTCCAGAACAGTGAAGGACCGCTCACTTTCACGTCATAGTTATCGATTGTAAAAGTCCTACTATTTTGTTGCTTATTAAGTAAAATAAATAATCAGTCCAGTAAATGCAGAGTTTTCCCAACTTCCTGGCTTATTCTAGTACATAATTGACCAGAGTAATTTTATTTTGCCTATATTCTAGCAGCACAGCTTCCTTGGTTATTTCTAATGCTGGGATTTTCTAATACATATTTTTCCCCCCCATTTCTACAGACACACTGAACCAGAAGACTTTAAAAGGATTAATAAGTCCTTCCACACATATCGGGTTCACCAGGCTGCTCTCTTTTGGCAAACATTTAATTTCATTCCTTTTGTGAATGTTCATATTGAAACCACACATCTGACTCCTGAAGCACTGGCTTTATGCATCCAACCAAACTCAAACCTGCTTTAAATCCACAGAACATTAAAGCCATGTAAAAAAAAACAAAAAAAAAAAAACAAAACAAAGAAAGTACTCTTTTTTTTTTGTCTGACTGTGACCAAATTGGATAAAGACGATTTTTTTTATTTGGCTGGTTTTTGGTCAGAGTTCCATTTGAACATTTTCTTCCGTTTCAGCCCTTTGTGACGGCGCTGAAATAGGAAAAGCTCTGGACCGAATTATCATCTGACTGCCTCCTCTGTCAGAGCTGTGCAGCAGGTTAAAGGGTACGCTGAGGGAGCACAAACACCTGACCAGCGGCGCTTCCCGAAGACACCGCATGGAATCAATGTCTCTGCACCAACCACTTCTTTTTTTTTTTTTCCATGGACCTGTAAAATACTTCAATCGGAATGGAAAATCTTTTCTCGGCATGTCGTTGAAATACCCTTTTGGGGTTTTATCTCTGGGAATTTATTGTATGTTATTGGCACTGGGCTTTTCTTTGAAGCTGTTGGCACCAGTGATGATATTTGTCAGCTACATATTGGTTCATTTGTTGTAAAAGTTTAAAAATGCTTCCATTTTATTAGTAACTATTTTACTACCCGTTCACACAGTTTATAACTGTATGTCAGAATACTTCAGCATCGTTCCTCTGTTGGTTTTCCAACAGATTTTCCACAATGAGACAACTGAAACAAAAAAAGACATCAGCTATCCAAACTAAAGTTTTATTTTTTTCCCTTTTCCATTGAAAATAGGATTTGAAAAACAAGCAGCATTCGAACCAACTGAACGTTTCCACATTTTGCCATTGTAATGCACATCTCTATTTTTTTTTTTTGGGAGGGGGGGTGGATTTATGTGGTAGACCAGCTAATTAATTTAGCCTTTAATCGTCCACCCGTCTGTCCAACCTTCCCTCTCTCCCATGAGTTGAGAACTGGGTGAGCCGTATTTGTTTTGAAACAGACTGAAGTCCTGCACAAAACACATCAGTACATTTCAATAGCAAGCTTTGGGTTTTTACTCAACAGCCAACATCTACTGTCAGTGCTTGCATCAAGCGACTGACAGGTAAGTTTTGTTCTCGTATGTTTCCTCTCTGATGCCACCCCGGGTAACGTCCATCGACTGTCTATACACGCCTTATCCACGTAGGGAGGGAGGATGGTGCAGAAAGGAGGTGCCGACTTCCAGAGATTAAAAGAATGCACATTTTTCCAAGTTAAATACAACCGCAAAAAAAAAAAAAGAAGTGAAAAACGGGCATTCTTTTGTATTCAGGCCCCTTGATTTAATTCTCAGCAGAATCCCCTTTTCCTGTTATGTCTGCGAACAACTGGAGACTGAAGAAAATGGCTCACGGCCAGTTAGTGGTGCAACAGATTTTCAGTGAGATTTGGGACTGGGCTTTAATTTGGCAATTCCAACTCATGAATATGCTTTGATTTAAATCATATTCAATGTTCAGCCAAAGCCTGTTATTCGCAGACATAACAGGCTTTGGCTGTACATTTAGATCTTTGTACCACTGAAAGGTGAATCAAGCCGTCCGCAGCCTCTGACAGGTGATTGCCTTGTTTTTAACTCCACCAGCTTCCAATCAACTCTCTTCAGCTTTCTTGTTCTTGCTGAAGAAAATTATCCTGACATGTTACACCAGGTTTTCCAGTGGAGTGCGTTTTCATGGTGATGTGCATTTTTTTTATTATTCTTCAAACTCGTATGAAACTGGCATAGAGGAAAAAATAGTTGTATGGTTATTTGTTATTGCTACATTTTTATGTTTGGGTAATGGGTTTTCTTTACCCACATACTTTGATAATTAAACTGCTTATCCAACATTTAACTTGTGTGCAAGTTCAATGTAGGATATAAGACGGAGACTTTACAAGAGGTACTGTAGATGACTGATGGTTTTTTTTTTTTAAATGTCAATCGAAAAATTAACTTTTAAATATGAGACAACTTTAATGTAGTTTTTCTGCTCTGCCATCAGTTTCATCAACTTCTGAGATGTTGAGAAACTGCCTTCACAGATGAAAACATGATCATGTTAATCAGCTTCTGTACATGCTGCACTGATGTAGCACAGATGCATATTCAATTTGTCATATAAGATATTTTATGTTTAGAGTTAATTATGTTTTTGACTTTCAGTCAGTCTGTAAAAAGGTTTTCGGTCTATATCCATACATGTCCATATCTAAATCCTGACTTTGAAGTTTCCACACTGTTAACTAAATCTATAAATTTATTACACCTTAGAGGTCGATGCTTTGCTTTAACAAGCACAAAAAAAAAAAAGCTCACACATGACACATTTTCAGCTCAACAACCTGTCTTTAGTCATGCTGAGCCTGTAGTGGATCTGAAGTGAGGACATGTGTGAAGCCACGTGGTCCGAGGAGCGGCTGCAGCTGACTGAGTCGTACCTGCTCAGTCAGAAGACTGGCTTTTTCAGCCACACTGTCAAGGCGTCCTTGAGCGACACACTTACTCCCACGTTGCCTCTGAGTTGGTCATAGCAAGAGGCGTCCATCTTTGAACGCAATTGCTGTATGATTATTCTGGGAATGATTTCACAGTGAAAAACACTTTATTTGACAGGGTGTGCAGAGGACTGACATGACGCTGTCATAAACATGATGGCACCTGAAATGAACATGACGGAGTCTTTATGAATGTCTATGACTGGTGTCATTCGGTTATTATTGACACTTTTAATGCAAAGTTGCTTTAAAAGTTCGATTAAAAGTCCATTAGAAGTGCCAATTTTGGATTATTTTGTAAATATTGACACTTTAATGTAAAGTTGGCACTTTTAATGGACTTTCAAGGCAAGTTTCAGAGCAGCTTTGGATTAAAAGTCTCTTTATTCACCGAATGACACTTCATGACAACAGTCATAGACATTAATAAAGACTCCTTCATGTTCATGACAGATGCTATGTAAAGTTTATGACAGTGTCATGTCAGTCTTATGCACACCCTGTCAAATAGTGACAGAGTTAAGAGATGATATATATATATATATATATATATATATATATATATATATATATATATATATGGGACAAATATTACAGTCTGCATGATGTTTTTTCCCCTTGCTTGTTAGAATGGACTGCCTACTGACTGACTTTGTTCATCTAAATGTTTAGATGAACAAGAATTTTCTGAGTCTGTTCTATCGGATTACAACAGATTAAATTTTGTTTTCTGTGCTACATATACATTTAGACACATTTATCCATATAGCTCAGACTGAGCCTTGTTTCTGTTTGTCTTGTTTTTAAAGAATTATAACTTAGATTTTTATGTTATTGGGTGACCTCACGTTTTTCTTTCTTTTTGTAATTAAAGAGTTTTGTCTCAAATAAAGGATTTTTATTGTCAAACAATAAGATTATATAAAAACAACATTCTTAATAAACATCCTCCAAGGGAGGCAGTTCCATTATTTATATATTGGAATAAATAAATACATTTATTTATTTATTTATGTTTTGCCAAAGCTGGTACACGTTGCTAAGCTCTTACCCATGATTGTTTGGAAAGGGCAGCAGAATAATTAGTTTGACAAATGAATTGGACAAATCAGATCATTTGTCAAACTAACTGCAGAAATTGAACATTTTATGAGCTGTCAGAGTTAACCACATATTCCTGAGACGTGGCAGATGGCTGTACAGTCAAACATAAGAGATTGTGACTGTTTTGCATAAAAGCTTCCAACCAAAATTTCTACCTAATGTAACTGAATGTTTAATAATTCAGGCACCAGCTGGAACTGCCACAATTTTTCCTCGGATGAGCATGATTCACCACGATACTTTCTACCAGTGCAGTTTATGTGCTTAAGCATGAATCAGTTTCTTACTGACTCTATAGATTCACTGCGTTTCGTTTTCAGAGCCAGACATTCGGCCGAGTGCTTTACGTCAGTAAAAATGTTTGGCATTTCCCCCTTTGGACCATTTCTGTAGATTACCCCATTGCAGGAGTTTTTATACAAGGATTAGAATATTTATCTAAGCTTTCTGGCACATGCATTTTTTAAAATTCAGCAGCCTACCCGATCTAACAGCGTTTTAAACATGCAGCGTTTATGAACGCAACACAATCACGAACAGATCGGTCCCAGCAACGCTGCAGCCCGGCGTTTAGAAGAGAATTTATTTACACCGCAGAACGGGATTAAACCGTTTCCCTTGAACCGAGTTAGAAATGCTGTAATTGAATACAACTGCTGAAAGTGACACCAGGATTTCCACGTATCAAAATGAATTTGACCAAAACAAAGAGGCCATTGAAAAGTATCAGAGTAAAAAAAATGTCTTGTGGTGCGACCTAATTTAATTTTTTTTTGTTTTGTTGTGTTGAGTACAAGTCCATCTCCTAAAAATCCTGTGAATTTATCTAATTTAGTTTTATGTGCGAGTGGAACCTGAGGTGTGTTGCTCACTGTGCATTTAAAACGTTTTCCTTTTTCCAACTCGATTTAAATATCTTGGGATGAATATTACTCAAGAACATAATGGCCCCTTTAAGCAACTTTTAAAAATTATATTATAAAACTAAACCGAACATAGATAACTGCATAAATCCGCCAGTCTCATTAGAGATTTGATTTTAATGTATCCCAAAAAACAAAGGCATTTTTTAATAAAGTGCCTTAGTACATTTTGTTAATGTACTAATGTGGTTGTTTGTGTAATGTTGGTGGTTAGTGGGTTTCCACTTGTATAAGCAGCTAATTTCTGTCCTTGCCGAGTCGGACATCATCCTCCATAGAGGCATGTTTATTAAAAAGGATTAATAATCCCAGAAAGACGCAGCACCTGCATTAGACCCTCCTAAAAGGGCTTGGCAGGAGGTTCTAGGCGTGATTATTACAGATAGCCGACGATATAAAGCCCAACATCACATGTTGGCCACGGTCTCTTGTAGTTCAAGGTCCTACTGCATTTATCTGAACTGGAAATAAGGATGTTTCCCTTTGATTCTTCCTGTGACAGATGCATGCTAGAACTGTCCAAAAATTACACCCCATTGGAGTACTGGTTTTCAAATTTTTTCCAAAACTTAGAAAAAAAGAAAAGAAAAAAAAATCAAGCCTGACTCACTTTGACTCTATTTGGGCGGATTTTATCGTGTTGGAAACAGAACAGAACTTGCCTTTAACGAAGAATATTTTTGATACATTTAAAGTCAGAGAAAATTAAACATTTGTTGAAGAGGAAATGTGATGTTTTTTACTCAACTTGGCAGTCCTTTATGAATTATTACAACACAAATATATGATTAGTTTGGTAGAGCAATGTCTGTCATGTTCTCTGAAGTTTGTTCTTGATGTACCATGATGAAAAAAAACGTAAAGATAAAGAAAATTATTGCAGCTATTTTAAAAAAATCCTATTACTTGATGTTCAGCAGTGAGGAGAGGAAAAAGTCTGTTTTTCATGCAGTGCCTGTGTTGCATATTCAGAGATGTGTCATGAATTGGGTTGATTGACGCGGTGGACCCGTATAGGTTGAAGTGCAAAAAATGATGGTTCTAATGAAATCCTAAAAGGGTACAAGGTCCAGGCAGCACTGGTGAGTAAAAGGCAAGGAGCTCTGACACTGATAGCAACGAATGAAACACAGCAGACAAGAGGAACTGACACGACTGCAATGACAAGGACCTGACGGGGGGCGGGGGGGGGGGGGGGGGGTGCAGGAAACACCGACACAGGTGGGATACGAGACACAGCTGGGAGCAATCAGGGGCAGACGAGGAGACACAGGAACTAAATAAACCCACGGAAAACCAAATCCTCACAAGATGAAAGTTTTCTGCACCATTTTAATTGCATAAACATTCAAACAAACATTACTGCTGGGGGGGGAGAGTTTATCGCTTTAGTAATGAATAAACCGTATTCTTGTTCTCGTATGACTTGAACCTAACTCCTATTTTATGACTGCAAACTACATCACCACCAAAAGAATATTTGTATTTGAGCAGCCATCCGTTCCGCCCCGGCTGAGCTTCTTTCCTGCTGTGTGTTTGCATATCTGTGGCGGCTCAGGTTGAGACAGAAGCTCCAACAGAAATTACTTTGCTTTGCCGTTTCCTAGGATGAATGCCAATTATTAAAAACACAAGCACATTAGCAGAGGGTTATTAGTTTCACATTGTGTTGTCAACCGCCTGGATGTGTGATGAGCAGATTAATGCTCATTTGACTGTGTTGGGATTATTATATTAGCTGGCCTGCTTGGGAGTGAAAAGTGTAATTCACAGGCATGCAGATATGGAAAGATATGTTTATGTTGGGCTTTTCGTGCTCGACTGTTTGGCTTCCTGGCTTTAGTTTGTGTGAATAGTCTTTGCTCATTGTGCTGGAAGTATTTGCTCTCAGTTATCATGTTCAACATTTGGCCATGTTGTCGAGGGAGATTTTGAGTCTCTGAGATATTCGAGTTGGACGTCGCCTGATGCTGCTTGATCATGATTTCAATTATAACCAGTACATATTCAAATCAAAAATATATTTTAAAAAATTCTTGACAAAAACTGTCCAGCTATTGCACTTGAGGAACAGTGAACAGATGTAAACGCTCTGTACATGTAAAGTATTCTCTCACCCATCCGATCGTTAAATTCACCTCCATGGTGACGGATGAATAAAATTCAGCACCTGGGTAGAAGATGTGCTACAATGAGCCTGCAGATCGGCTGGTAGAGAGCATTATGGGATGGGTTTCCATGGTATCCTAGGCTTACACCACAAGTGCTATGCATAGGTCGTGTACATTAGGGGTTGCATGGCTTCGTGTTGTTTAAAGTCGAGGTCAACGTGATGAAAGTTGAGTCGAGTTCGACTAGCTGCTGTGACACCGGAGAAACTCGCGTTTTCTTCACCTCACATTTCCAGCAGACACTGACAGAGGACAGCTTAGACTGAAGTCTGTTATACAGAATAAAAAAACAAAAACAGGACATTATCCCAGACGTCTTCAGCAGCAGCGGAGGAGACTCGTTATTTCCTGTCGCTAGTCCAAAAAGTTGCACTAACTTTAGTCTGACATATTTTTTTTTATTTTTCTCTAAACACCAGTTGATTCTGATGATCAAGTTATTTGCTCACCTAGGACAGCCTCGTCTAGGAGTCAAATCAGTACATTGACCACAATTGTGCATGTTGGAACGTTACAAACTGAACTTATTATAAACTAATCACCTTTAATACGGGGTACAATTAAATTCAGCACACTCGTATTTCCTCCAGGCGGCTCTCTCTCGATGCGCAGCAGCCTGCTCTGCTGACTCCGGCCTGCAGCTCTCTGACTTTCCTCAGAATGCAGCTCGAGCTACGTTTGTCTGTGTTTTTGTAAAAGTGTCTTCCAGGTCATAAGCTTCAACAGGGTGACAGCCTGACATCATGCCGCACTATTATTCAAGTAGTCAGCACCGTCTGGCTCCCGATGCCCCAAATCACAATAAGAGCATTCTGGCAAAACTGACTGGACCAAAACAAGACATGTTTTTGTGATCAAGTTTACTCTGTTAATTACATATTCCTAAAAGCAGCTATTTTATTTTTTCCCCTCTTTTTTATAATGACATGCTTCTTTTATTGCCAATGTAGCATTGGAATATACCAGATGGGAATGTAGCAGTTTCTGTGTGGCTCAGCAGAGCAAAGTTTTTTTTCTGGGTTCCCTTCATTTCTCTACAGTTAAAAAAAACAACAACACAAAAAACTCCATGACCCGTGAGCGAGTGTTACCGAGAGCAAAAAAAAAGAGGATGTGATTGATTGTTGGTCAGCTTTCCCCCGCGCGGCGCCTCAACCTTTGTTTTTCACAGAATCTGTTGTCGCAGACGAGGGCGCATTCTCGTCTAATGCTATGTGACACCCGCCCCATCCGTGCAGCTGTCAGAATAAGTATCGCAGATCAAATGTAATCTGATTCTGGTTTCACCCCAAGATTCGCATCTATCTGCGGTGCGTGCATCTGTGATGTCCTTAATGGAGCAGGCATCACACGATCACTGGTGGAATCGCAGCATCTGTCCAGAACAAATCCTTGTTCTTCTGCAGAGGGATGAAGCAGCAGATCAAACATAGCTTTTGCCAGTGCGCCATTCTGGTCTGCATGCCTTATTTACTTTCTGTTTGGCTCGTCTGTCTCTTCTGTATATGCATCCTCCACCACTCGCAAAAAAACAACCAAGGCAAACAGCATCCTGCAACAGCACACATCACAAGCTAGATTTTCTTTCTTCAACTCACATTTCCCTTCAGTAGTAGTTTGAGCTCACCAACACCTTATGAATACTGCGCAGCATTAATAGTTATGACCTTCTCTTTGCCCCCCCCCCCCCCATTTGCCCTTACCGTCTCGGTTCCCCTTCAAGTTGTTTGTTCCGTTTTGGTACAGTTGTGCAGGATTTTTCCGAAACAGATCGGAAGAGAGGGGAAGGGGCAGCGGGGGGGTGAAGGGCGGGGCGGGCTGCCAGAAGCTTCTGCTCTGTGCCTGGCCTTGTCAAATTGATTGATGAGAAAGGCAAGCTTGTGTTCTTGGCAGGCTGGGGATTCATCCTCCTGGCAGCTCTGATATACTTATCTTGGTTTAAAGTGGCGGCAGCGGTAGGGGTGGGAGGGGTTGCCATCGCGCTGCAAGGGTGTAAAAAGGAGATTAAGGTGCTGCACATCATGCTAAATGAGATTAGGCGCCATCTGATGCACATGCTACAATGCTATATGTGCTAGCTTCCACTTTTTTTTTTTTTTTTTTTTTAAGTTTTGAACTCAACCAGTCAAAAGACAGAGTGATGGAGGAGAGATGAGAACGTACACGTTCGAAGCTCATGTTTTCCGTCTCCCTGAGACTTCAGCACCGTCAGTCTGAAGCAGCGCCGGCTCCTCAATCACGGATGGATTTTTTGGAGGTCTAATGTATATGAATAAAATATTATATGGGGTTACATATGAATAAAATTACATGTGTGGGGAGTTTTGGTGTACTCTAAATATCCTTCTGTCTCCAGTGTCGGATGGCTTCCATCTGAAACTTAGAGAAGAATAAGATGCGACGTTGTTCTGATCCGCTGTCCAGATGTGAGTTATATTGCTATTGATACGTCTTGCCACGACGTGTAGCATGATTAATGTAGCAGCAAATTGTTTTAGGAGTCGTGACGGCACGATTAGGTTTCATCACGCTGCATAAACAAGTTTTATTGAAATTACAATAAAAGTTCATATATATGTATATCAGCCCGATTCTCTGTCTCTGTCTTTGAATATCATGTTTTCATGCTAAATCTGTGAGGTCTCGGTTCTGAGGCCCTCGTCAACCCTTTTTTTTTCTTTTTTCTTCTGTCCTTCCTCTTTGTGGAGTTCTGGACAACTTTTGCTCTCGCTGCAGACTAAATGCAGAGAAAACCCAGCAGAGAGAGAGAATTTAGGCAGTTTGCTCATGTGTGTTTGCAGAAGCAGACTTTGCTCACTGGCACCGCACAACTTTTTCCCTCTGAAATACACTCACAGAGCAACAGACGGAAAGAATTGGCTGGTGCTGCTGGCGTGGAAAAAAAAGATTGCTTTTGACAGGGTTTCTCGCTCAGTCATGAGTGATAGGCAACCTCTCGTTCACCCACTCAAACACTCCAAACCTCAGTCGCTGCTTCGGCTTTCTCACATCATGAGCAGGAGGTAACTGCAGTCTCTTGTTCTCCGATTCCCGGTTCTGTTGACGTTTCTCTCCAGCTTCTCGTTAAAATGTTAATTGTTTCGTTGGGGTCTTATAACCTCTAACAGCTGCACTCGCCCTTTTATTTCCCCTGTAGCAGAATTGTGACAAATTGCGAGCGGTCTCATGTTCTCGTCTAAGTTGAGAAAACATTTTGTTTAAGACAAATGGACTGGCCTGACTTATGGACTGAATCGAGAGACGTTGCTTGCAAAGTGGTTCCGAACCCGAATTGTCTTTATCGGAAGTCTTGCAAAAGTTTCTCCAAATTATGAACCACTAGGAACAGCAAACATTACGAACAGTTCCAAACTCTTTCAATTAATTATGCGCCAATCTAAAATCATGAACAAATTAGATCCAAAGCCTGCGTTGAGACGAGTCCACTTGGTGAAGGAGATGTTGCTGATGCTGTTTTAGGTCTATCGTCTATTCGTAAATTATCCATTAGCTTTCTGCTCACTAATTGTGTAAATTTATCCTTAACTTTTTTTCCCGAATATAAACACTTGAGGGCAGAACCGAAGACGAGGCTCAGGAGGATTCTGACGTCGAAGCAACAGAACGTTAGGTTTTCACATGTGCTGACTAAGCAGCAACAGATAGATCATTCTGGGCCATAATGCTTCTGATTTTAATTTGGTAACTGCATTTTTTTTTTTTATTGAAATATTGAGTCACGAGGATTTAATGAGATTGTGCAGTTGTTTGGTGGTTTGCTTGTTGAAGCCTGTGTCGATGTGTGTGGGGTAAGTAATTACGTCCCGAGTGAGATTTGGCTTAGACGACAGAGAAGAGAGATACAGTATGCATGTGGTCCAGTAACCATAACAACTACAACAGCCAGTAATGCAGCTGTGGTGCTTGGCCAGGTCGAGTGACATTTCTGCCAGCCTCCAAATGATCAGTTCCTCTGTTAGTCTGCTCACAGAATGCTTTAGACTATAGTTTTTGTTTTTATTTCATAGTTAACTTTGATAGTTAAGTATTAAAAATTGCACCAGATATCGCCTTATATGTATGTCTGATGTTCAGATATAGTTCAATTTGTAAACATGGGCCAAAAGTATAGAAATAAATGTATCTTTTATTGTAGCAGTTTACTGTGTTTTCAAATTGAAAAATGCAGGGGTGCGTTCGCACCAGCCCTGTTTAGTACCGCTTTAATTGAGTTGCAGTTTGTCTGCCTAGAAAGTCCGGTTCGTTTTGGGAGGTGTGAATGTGCAACCAAACCCTGATGCAGACCAAACGGCAAACTCTGGTCCAACTACAAGTTAACTCTGGTGTGGTGTGAATGAATGTATGGATGACAAGTGGACCAGAGGCTGCTACGAAGGCAGGAAGCAGATGATGGTGCCGGGCATTCTGGGTAAATACAACCAAAACAAATGTAAAAAAAACCCCAAAAATTTAGTAGAAGTTATACCGGAGCCTTAATAGTGGTGGATGGAGCATTACTGCCACCAACTAGTAAGGACTCGAGTCTTTTTTAAATAAATCGATAAGGCCAAAATTCGACAAATATCGGATGCTAAGCAAAACAAAATTAGACATTCAGCCCCCACCCCCTGACGCCCCTGAAAGAAAAACACGCCTCCAGACGTGACGATGAAAACTGAGTTCATGATGAAGTTATGCAAAATTAAATTAATTGCCACACAGCTTCAACATGTTTGATCGCGCCTTGTTGCCATGCTGGTCATGTTTTTGCACCTCATCCATTTTTTTTTAGTAATTGTTGTTTGGAATGGTTGACCAGGACGGAGGGGCAGTGGCTGCTGTTGGCACAGCTTTGTTGTTTTGCAGAAAATTTCTTTACTTTCTGGTTTTCCAACATTTTCTCTGGTTGATACACTAAGAGACACAGTATTGCTAAAAAACATTTTCCACTTTAGGAACGCTCTTAAAGTCTAAGGTACTTTGTGGATAACTTATCTTACAGAGGTAAAATCCTAAGAACAATCTTAGAATTCCAGAAATTCAAAGATTTTTTTCCTGAAATGTTCCACTTTTAGATTCTTTGTGCACACATGTCCTGGTCTTAAATCTTATGATGAGACGCATTCTATCAAGGTTCCCAGGATGTTGTAGAGAAAAGGGCCACAGCAGCACAGATTGGAGCCTTTAGGCTCTTTTTGACAGGATTTGATTTGATTCGATTTGAAGTCTATTATTAAGAGCATTGTAATGAGTGACAAAAATATTAAAAATATTTTACAGCATTCCAATCGTTTTAGACGTACCTGTAAAGCTTGGTTAACTTTCTTTGAGTTGGGCGTTTCAAAGTGTTTTCTTTCATTTTTGCCATCTTCCCCTGAGAGTCCAGGATATGTTGAAAGTGACCTCATGTGCTCGGCGTAATTTGTCAAGGTGCCACACTTATCTACGCCCAAGATCTGTTTCTCTGGGATCCTCAAAATTAGGACATAAATTAACAGCAAGTTAATCAAGTTTTGGCATTTCTTAATTGAATCGTGCGAGTCCTCAACTTGACGGGTGGAAAACATTTATGTTTCCCCCCCCAACAGCCCTGGTATGAGATGCTTTCCTACATTATTCATCATTGCTTTCCTGGAAAAAAAATATCTACAGGTTATTTTAGATTCATATTACCGAAACATATGTATGCTCCTGAATTTATTTTAAAGTATTTTACAGGTCTGTACTTGGGATTCCAGTTTATGTTTCCATGTTTTCTGGACAAGGACTCTCTGAGTCTGAACCTGATTCTATTTGAGAAAGAAATTTCCTGGTTTTCTTTTCTTTTCTTGCTTTGTTAAAAGTACACACATATTCTTCTTTTCTTTTCACTTTAATTCCATTCTGGTTCATTGTGTAAGTTATGTCTTGTGTTACATTTTTAAACACTGCAGTTTGTGCTTTTGCTATGCATCCCCAATGTTTTAAATATATTTATGTCGCTCGCCTCCCTAGAACCTCTTCTCGGGAACACGACCAAGCCTCTGCTTTTCGCTTACTGTTATTAACATGAGGGGCGAGGGGAGAGATTGTTTAATAAGGAAACCTGAGCATGAGCATATTTTACATGGGACGAGCCAGTGACAATCAAATTAACATAATTATTCATTAAATAGGCAAACAATCCCAGATGTTCAACCGGCAACAGATGTGCGCCTTCTGTCCGCAGCCACTCGGTATGAAAGGAAGTGCACAGAAACAATGAAAAAGAGCGATTTTTAATCATTTTACCTGAAGAATAGGAGATTGGGGAAACCTTTACAGAATGTAATCTTTTACCGTCGATCAAGCCGGAAGAGACCATCTAACAAAAAAAAAAAAAAACAACTAGGAAGCCAGCGAGGACTTTGGCAAACAATTTAGTTGTGGTGCGTTACTGTTTGAAATACACCTGAATAATTGATGGCAAGAGTTCTGATCTGCATGTGAAACTTGTGCAACATCATGAAGAGGCTATATTCACGGCCTTCGAGATTCATCTTGACGTCCTCAGCAACTGTAGAGCAAATGTGCAGCATGTGAAACGTCCAGACTCCATTCAGCCGAAGTCGAAGGAACCGGAGTCTTTATCATCAAAACAGACGAAGCCGTTGAGAACGGAGTTCCTTGTTCACAAGGGAAGAGAATCTGAATGGTGGTCGTCCGTTCTCCTGGTGGAAGCGGGTGAATCGGTAAGAGTTGTGGAGGTTGAGTTTTGTGAAGATGGTTGAGTCATGAGCAGATTCAAAGGCAGAGGATATGAGAGGCAGTGGACGCTGTGATCTGATCGAGTCCTCCACAGCCAACGCAAGGTCAGAGAAACCCGTCCGTTTTGCTGACAGAAGAATCCTGAAGATGCTCTTTTTTTTTTTTTTTTGTTGAGGTCGAAAACTGATTAGTTTTTTAACTTTGAGTTCAGCCTGCTGGAATATGTAAGAAAAAGAAATGCTTAAGAATTGCTTTACAAAATGCTGATTTTCTTATTTATTTGCTTATTTATTTGTATGTCATTGTCAGCAGGATGCAGCTGAACCTGGTTAACAAGCTGCTGCCTCGGGAGAATTTGTGTTGAAAACAGCCTCACCTGCAACGGTGCCACTTTTCAGAGAGGAGAAATATTGTTTCTGGGTCCCGGAGAAAAACTCAGTGACTCTCAAAAACAGAACATTGGCTTACACAGTGTGAATCAAAGCCTTAACACATACGGCACTGCTGAGCGACTTACAGCGTTCTCATCTCTTATTCTTTTTGAGAGTGGTGTTAATATGCATTGTGTTGGGCTTGCTTCTATAATCCATGATATAATAAACAATGCAGACTCACCGCAGGAGCTTTTCATCTGTATAGAACTATTAGGGGATTTTTTTTTTTTTTTGATTGTTTCTTAAAGCAACTGATGCTGCGACAAACTTCCCTTCATTTCTCTCTCCTCTTTCAAGCACCGCTGGTGAGGAGCAAGCTACGTTCTCATTTGATTATTATTTGACAAATATGTAATGAATATTCTCTAAATGACCAAACTGCAGGAAACAGGTGCTTACTCATTTTCTTTACGTCTTTGTACCACATCCTGCATGTGGTATTCAATTACCTTTATTTTTTGTCCTCGTATGTTTTCACCTCTTAATGCATGTAAGGGTCAGTTTGGAATGTCTTCAAGTTTCTGTGCTTGTAACCATTTGGTATTTAGATATATGTTTCTTATTTACCTAAAGTATGATAATAAATCATTTCTTTTCTTTTTTTTTTTACGTCCTCAAAAGGTTTTTTTCTTTTTTTTGCATGTTAAGCAGGAAAAGACTAAAGTGGATGTGAAGTCCAAGAAAGCCAACTCGTTGAATTTGAAACTTTGTTTGCTTAAATCATGCTAAACGACCGGAAAACTTTGCTGCGCTGCGTCGTTAATTTTGCCATGATGTTGATTTTTTATTTTTTTTTGGCATTCCATTAGCTTGGCTCGCATTGTCGTTTTTAAACGAACGCACATCTTTGGATGCATTTCAAATGCATCGCTTGCTTGAGTGAAATCACTGAAAATATGAGAAGAAATTAGACACGATGTTGTAACCCTCACAGGTCCGTCTCTATCTCAGGTGCAATTTCCAGATGAGCTGGGAAGCACTTCTCTTGTTTCACCTCCTACAGTAATAGCTTCTGGTCTCTTTTCATTTTTTTGACACTAGAAAACCTACACAATTGATAAATGTTATTTTTGTTGTTGCTTTCTGAAATAGCAAACGGTACTGTGATGCATCAAACTCGCGGTGCATTTCTACTTTTCACCAACTTGAAAAAGCTGGTTCCATCCACTTTATCCTAATTCAATATGCGATCACTTCAAACAATGTTTCTTTGCGATTTCGCCTTTAAATTAAATGTGAAAATAAAGCACGGATTCTCAGTTTAGCAGAGAACAACCCGACAGACAAATCTTCACACGTTTTGCCTTAGGAACTGAAATAGCTCAAGCATGACCAGAAGAGAATCTATTAGTCGACTGTTTGCAAAATTAGCTTGACCTTCTTAGCTGTAAGGATAATGCTTATCCTCCGAGACTCACACAGTACACAGAATACACACAATAGCTCTCATGGAAAGTGCAAATAGACCCTGACTCACAGTTTCTGTTTGTAGGACAGATTTTTTTTTCCCTTTTTCATGAAAATCGAGTCAATTTGAAAGATTGGACAACCTGGTTTTAATTGGTTGATATGAAATTTTGCAAATTGTGAGAAGAAGTCTGATACATTTGCCAATAAAATCAATACGCAGTTTGACTTCCCCCTTCTTCACTTGCAAAGACGCGAGCTATTGCATCTACGGAGCCAAACCGCGTCCAAAGTAAATATTCAGTCTACTGTCTGGATAATCGGCGATTGAATTCCAGCCAAAAATAAGCCTCGATGCTGACTGATTTGGAAATCTGCAAACAGAATCTTTGAATCTGAGATTAGAAAGAATTAGAATAGGAGATTCCCAACATGTCACTGAAGTGACAGCCCCTCTGTCCTGAGAGTGGGAAGACGGCACTGCACGCATTACACACACTGCCCTGCTGCTGCTTGTCTGTTTCTACAAACACTTCCTCGACTGTCCTGCTGCAAGCTCAGGGCGCTCACCCCACCGTGACTAGTGTTGCTTTGTTCACAAACAATCTGTTTAGATGAACAAATCATTTGAGTGAACGAGCCGAATCAAATCATTTCATTAACTAATTTGTTCACGACTCAGTTCCGAGAAGGTCAGTGGGAGGCTGCCGGTCCGAGAAGGTCAGCGTGAGGCTGCCGGTCCGAGAAGGTCAGCGTGAGGCTGCCGGTCCAAGAAGGTCAGTGTGAGGCTCCTGGTCCGAGAAGGTCAGCGTGAGGCTGCCGGTCCGAGAAGGTCAGCGTGAAGCTCCTGGTCCGAGAAGGTCAGCGTGAGGCTGCTGGTCCGAGAAGGTCAGTGTGAGGCTCCTGGTCCGAGAAGGTCAGCGTGAGGCTGCCGGTCCGAGAAGGTCAGCGTGAAGCTCCTGGTCCGAGAAGGTCAGCGTGAGGCTGCTGGTCCGAGAAGGTCAGCGTGAGGCTGCCGGTCCGAGAAGGTCAGCGTGAGGCTGCTGGTCCGAGAAGGTCAGCGTGAGGCTGCCGGTCCAAGAAGGTCAGCGTGAGGCTGCCGGTCCGAGAAGGTCAGCGTGAGGCTGCTGGTCCGAGAAGGTCAGCGTGAGGCTGCCGGTCCGAGAAGGTCAGCGTGAGGCTGCCGGTCCGAGAAGGTCAGCGTGAGGCTGCTGGTCGGCTGGAACGTCTGTATGATAAAGATTCCCTCAGTGAGAAGCACACTTCCTTTCCTCTATTAATTAAACTACATAAAACGATTTTTAAAGCATTCTTAAACCTTGTCTGGTATCATAGTAGCTAATGCTAGGCTAAGGTACAAAATGGCTTTCTTTGTCACACTGTGGTCAGCGATAGCAGACCGCCGGCACTTATAAACAACAATGTGCTCAAGAACATTTGTACGACTTGAAGGATTCCCAAAAGCGTCAGTGGATGTGACATCAAACCTGCATCTCTCAAAATTGTCTCAGAAATATTTTAAGATGCATTTTGATTAAATGAAAGCTAAATTCAGTGTCTATGGTGACTGATTAAGGTATTAAGAATCAGTTGTCTGAGGTGTAATTGATTTACTGATTTCTTATCAAAATAATAATTTAATCAAACATCAAACTGACAGCAATGCGTCATTTTCTTTTCTTTTTTTTATTTGCTGCTTATCGTTTTTTTGTAGTTTATGTAACCCTCAATTAGTCAAAACTTTTATTTTTGCGGGCCCACTTCCCGTTTTGCCCCCAAACTCTGCCACATCACCTGTTCTTCACTGTGATTGTGGCTGTTTGGCGTCTTCCTGACAATTCACCCAAATCTTTGCATCTACTGATTTGATCTTTTGGTGAGTTTCTCTGTGTGATAGCAGTATTGCTTTAGCATGAAATTTCTGCTCGATTGCTCATTGGAGTTGTTTTATTAGAACTGTTGCCGTTTGTTCTCTTCACTAAAGGTAACCTGATCGCTGATTTTGTGCATCTTCTGGCACTTTTTGTGTTGATATTGAGTTTCAAATTAAATTAATCAAAATGGGATGTAGCTACATTTAAGATGATATTGCGCACTATATTTATTTATTTCTTTTTCTTTTTCTCACTCTTGATATTTTGATTGATTGATATCTTGATTTTTTCCTTGATATTTTGAAAGTGAACTTTGATTTCAACTTTAACTTTAAATTGATTAGTTTGAAATATGATTGATATTATTTTTATTTAAATTATGGTTAATTTAACCTGATTGAAATGTTTAGTTTAATTAGGAATTTAATAATTGCATTTGAATTGAATATTTATTTCCTTTGAGTGTCATGATTGTTTTGATAAAACACTCGCTGGGTTTTCTGGCCTTTTAGGTCGGGTTTTTTTTATTCCTGATGGATCAGATCCTCTTCTGAATCCAAGGATGGCGAGCGACGAATAAGGACAAGAACTTCATGGTCTTGGAATTTATTTATTTTGAGCTAATTTGTCTCTCATTGTGCATTTGTAATTGTCTGTTGTTTTTATTCAAATCACTAATATATTCACCAAAACTAAAACTGCTGAATCCCGTCTTCATTCTCTCCTCAGGCTCCTTAAATAACCATCTTCTGATGCTGCTCTTGTAGCCGCAGCTAGCTGCATAGCCCATAACTGTTACATTTATTACTTTTCTTTATTCTTTCTTTTTAGCCAAGTGCCAAGAACTTTGTGAGTAAATTAAGTATTTTAACTGCAAAGTTGATTTTTTTTTTATATATATATACTTTGGAGAGAAGTTTGTATTTATTCCATATATGCATGCAGAGCTTGTTTGAGAAAGTCTGTCTATCTAAATCCTAGTATCTTTGCTATAGTGTGTGGAAGATTAGAGCTGCCACCAGGCAATGGAAAAACAGAGCAGTAGCTATTACTTTATAATGTGAAGGAAACCTGTGCAGCTCACTTTCTTCATGTTTTCTACCAGTGGCGACCATAAGAGGGTTTTCAGCCTTTACCATTTTTATTTTGTGTTTTTTTTTCTTCAAAACCAATCCACTGAATGTTTAACTAACATCAATATCTGATAGTGTTAAAAAGTCTTAGAAAGGCTAAGACCTTAAACTTAGACGCCATGTCTAAATAACTACATATTTCAAATATTCTTATATCAATAAAGAATATTCCAATTTGCAGAGCAAATTTTTGTTTTGATTTTATTATAAGCATGCTTAAGGCTAAATACACAACACAATGTCGAGCAACCCTGGAATTTAAATGGCTTCTGTGAAGCATCAAACTCTCCAGTTTATAAAACAAAAGATTTCCCAAGCAGAGCAGCTCTGATTGCTGCAGCAGAAACAGGGATGTATGAATCATCATAGAGAAAAGAAAGGTTGCTACCTGGCCACCTCATGTGTTGTCATTCGATCTTGTTAACAATTTTAGCCGTGCCACACTTGACACTAAAAACGACTGGAACTGGGACGCTCACCAAACTGTTTCAATTTCAGGATTTTTTGATGTTTTCCATTTTGTGGCTTCGTTGTGGTGGTGAGGACCAATATAAAATGGCATCTAGTTAATTAGAGGTGTTGTAATGACTTCATTATGATTAATCACACTTTAAGTAATCACACCAGTATTTTTCAAATCATTAAAATAATAATGATAACTGTAATAAAAAAAATCACTTTGTTGCTTTCTCCCGGTTTTGATGCACTGACTTGGTGGCACAGAGACTTTCTCTCATAACAGAGGAAATTATTCGATTCGAATCGTTAGAATGCATATCTGACCTAATTATTAGGTCTAAATAATAAAGACAAAGAACAGGTTTTCTGCAGGTTGCCCTGATGCTTGAATGTTTTGAACTTAATGAAGAAAACACTTCCATCATGACTTCATGGAAAATATTACACGGTACTCTCCGTCTTGGAGTCTGGGTCCATCATCCAACACGGTGGCCGCACACTGGAAACGGATGCTGGCAGCCCTTATCTCACCGTCTCCATGGTTCTAATTAATGACAGGGTCCTGGATGTTTTCCTGTTTGCATATAAAATCCTACTAAAAATGCCTCGACACTTTGGTACAAAGTTGCAGATGTGCTGCCTTTTTTTCTCCCTATCCCCCGTTTTGCTTTTTTCCAACTTCACGTACTTTGATAGCTGGAAGACAATATCACTAAAACCAATTTTCTAAGTCAGTTTATAGGACGCAGGGGAAAAAAAATGTAAAAGCACAGTAGATGTGTCATGCATGTCAAAGCAACAGGAACAGGAAATACTGGAAAACAGCGAGAGGCTCCCAGCTGGCGGAACCACGCCGCTGCTACATCACGGTGCGTTCACTGTTGGCTGTAAGTCTTCAAGTTGATGGAAAGTCACAAGTCGTTCCTGTGGAAGTCCAAGTCGAGTACGAACTTCTTCGGCTTTCTTGAAGAAGTTTGAGACTAAAGTAACAAGAATTGTGGCTCAAGTTTGACTCTATCAAACGCTATCCGGTTCCAAAAAAAAAAAAAAAAATCCCATCAGTTGACTTCAAGTTAAGACTTTTTTCTTGGGTGAATTTTGGGAGAATTCAATTTAATACAGGGAGTGTTTTCAAGTTTGTTTGTTTTTTCTAAACATTGGTTTCATTTGGCCAGAAGGGGCAAAAAGTCAACAATGATCTATTTAAAGCTCAATTATCCCGCTTTAACATAAATTATAGATGAAGACTTTAGCGTTTACTCGCTTAGTTAACCTAATTAGTTTTCTGACTTGCCAACGTAAGCACCTCTGAGATGCGAGGCAGACTTTCCCTCCATTATGATCAAGTGCAATTGGGGACAGTAAACAGAGTTTGAGAATATTGGAAAAGATGAGTTCTCCCCCACGGTGATCACACATGCTGTAGAAGATACTGCAGTATCTCATTACGAGCCGCCCCCAACCTGTCCTCAATCTGTTTTTCATTCTTTCCAATGAACCCTTTTTTTTTTTTTTTTTTTTTTTTTTGTCTCGCAGGTCTCAGGTTTATATGTATTTCTAATCTGAGAATTTCAGAGGGAACATGCTTCCACACAGATGTCAAAACTCCTACCAGTGACAAATTTGCTCATCTGAACCGCAGTGAGTTCACATCCCTGCATGCCTCTGCTTTCAAGCTGAACATTAGGTTCTGGCAGAATTTAGTAAACCTACATTCCTGGTTTTTTTTCCCCTGGTTTTTTTTTCCCCCCCTTCTTCTTTGTTTGCTTTGCTGGAAGCCTGAAATCATAACCCTGCAGGCTAATTATTATTCTTAGTACCTTGTGAGATTGACAGGCATTGCAGGCTGTGTACAGCTTTCAGCTACCACATGTGGTAGAGCAAATCTTCTGCAGCTTCTGTCTGCGAGTTGTGTCAGAAGGGAGAAAATTTGACTTAAATTAGACACTTAGAAATATCATGGATTTAAACTTATTTCCACGGCTCGATCGGAGTCGCTTTTTTTTTTCTTCCTTTTTCCGAGTTGTTTATAAAAACAACTCTGCTTTTGCCTACAAGAGCAGATACCGAGCGTACTTTTTGAGCGTCACGCGTTCTTTCCTTTTACAGACGTATTTCCAATTTATTATGTATTTTAATTGCAATCTATTGCCAATCAGAAACATGTTATCAGTCTAAGCAGATGCAGATAATAGCATCGAGTTATTGACTCTGCAGCGTCCCATCTCCTGGGTGAGCGTGTGGTGAGAGAGGACAGAAACGAGAAGAAACCTCCAGCAGCACCACGTGTAGGTGTAACAGGTGTCATCGTACGGTGTGTGGTATTAAATGCAATATGTTTTGATGAAATTAACATGCTAGTCTCAGCCTGTTGAAAACGTTGAATACAATTAAATTGAATTGATTTTGTCTTAAGGACTTCAATTAAATGGTCATTTGTCACACTGAGTCACAGGAGTTTGTCCAAACAGTTAGGAATAAAAGTCCTGTCACCAGTTTACCCTCAATCTCCATGGTAACCGTTGGATGAGATGGTTAATGGACAGTTTTACCTCAACCGTTCACCAAGCGTCCATATCTAAGCATCGTCTCACAGCAGGCTGCTGCGGGGACAGAAGGACGGTAGCAGCCAGGCGGCGTCCTCTCAGTGGAAACGAGTCAAAAGTCGACAAACATTAGCAAGAAATAGCTGTGGTGCGATTATGTTCTGTAGGTTTACTACAGGCTGTGCTTAAGCAGCCTAGGCACACAGCAGCATAACCACAGAGACAGCTCTGGAAACTTAAACCTCTCTAAGATTTTTTCAGAAGGAAAATTTTCAACCTACTTTTATAAAACTAGACACGGTGTCTGCGGTTCATAGAAACTGGAACGGTGCTTCTCCATGTTTGGTTCTGCCACTCTGATGAGGAATTACCTATTGAAGCAGAGAAGTCCCAGTTCTTTCGGTAAGACTTGAACCAGTCAAGAGAGTCCGACTCAGCTCTCCAGTTCTTGTATGTCATGGTCAACAGTGTCAACGCTGCGCTGACGTCCAGCAGAACCAGCACTGTGGTTGATCCACTCTCTGTATTTATGTGGACATCATTGGACACTTTGACAGGCGAAGTCTCTGTCCTGTGGTGAGCACAAAAACTGGACTGAAAGATGTCAAAGCGGTGGTTCATTGCAAATAAACGTTTGAAAACTGTGGTAACACAGTTTTTCAATGATTTTGCTGAAGAAAGGAAGGTTGGAGTTCTGCAGTGTCGATTTGTCCAAATTTTTCTTCATAATCGGGACCTCGATGTTTACAGTTCATTTAATATGTAGTGCAACCGAAAAGCGCCGACTTTCAACAGGCCAGGCAATAAAAAGTAGACCATAAATATTTTCATTTTCAGTCGGATATTTAGCAGTTCGCTGCTCCGCCGATGGGCTTCGTCATTTATCATTTCTCCCACAGCTTTAAAATGGTTCGTAGCTCTATTAGCTGCACTGTTTCTGGGATCAGGAACGTTTTACTTTTTTACGTTTAATATGACATGTTGTTAGCAAGGTGTGCAAATATAAATGAAGTCATCCGTCTTGTGAGAGGTGAAGATGGGTGTACTGGGCAAGAGGCAGGGACAATAGTGGATTGGTTGCAGCATGCTACACTGAATCCTATTTCTCCTCTGAGGTTATAGTCTTGCAGGATCTATATTTACCCCTGGACTTTTTAAAAATCTTATATATTTTACAAGGAAAATATATCTGACTGACTTTATGTTCTGTGAAATCTTTATCAAACCCTTTGACTCTGACATTTTTTTTAGGTCAGATTTCCTCTAACTCAATTAAAGCAGCTAAACCTTATATTGGATTTCGCTTCTTTGGGATCCTCTGAAGCATATCTATCCTATTAAGGAATTCCACAGGGTTATTTCTGAACCAGGAAGTTGAAAAGTTTCCAACTGCAGGTTGAAACGGTGTGTTTCACAAAAGCGACACTCAGTCTGCGGTTGAAATTAGTTTTTTTTTTTGTCAATCTTCATTGAGGCAGACTACCAACCAAAGTGTTCCACCTAAACTAATCACTCCTGAAGAGTTGCATAAAGGAAATATTAAATCTCACATATTTTATGCTGAGTGGGAAAGCGCTGAGTTGTTTTTGATGTTTAGATCTGTGGAGCATAAAACGGATGTTCATGACAGAATCGCATATAGACCTTGATATGGTAGAAAATAACTTATTCTTGGCTCCCACATTCTCACATAAGTATTTGAAATATTTCCTTTTGTCTTTACAAAGTTTGAGTCGTGCAAAGCAAAAACAGTCGGTATGTTTCTCAGTGTGTAACATTTATCCATCTCTGTCTCAGTCTGCTGGTTACTGGAAATGCTGCTTCTCTCCAGTTGACGGATTTGGACAAGGTTTCCTCCTCTTGTGCCTCCAGCCACAAAATATACACTCACCGTGGAGTCGGCATGTCTGGTGTCTCTGGACTCACAGAGTTCACCAATACAAATGAACCACTAATACTCATTTTTTTTTTTTTTTTTTTTTTTTTACAGAGCAGCACTTTCAAGGGCCGACATCAATTTGCCTGGAACAAATTGATGGTCTTACCTGAAAGACTAAGTTTGCTCCTGACTTTGAATTGGCCAGTTTTTGATGCTTTTTTTTTTTTTTTAATTTGGCTGTGATTAATCATGAGATGCTTGCAGTATGATAACATTGTGTACACAAATAATTCATGCTGCTGAACTGATTATGTCTATAAAATATTATCAATGACTTTCTGTTATTTGGGTTTTAAAAACAGACGGGATGGAGATTAAGAGACAGCGGTTTCATATTCTTATGACAATAACTTATCAATATCTATCATTCAGCTAAAGATAAAAAATGAAGGACTAAATTATTTGACATTCTGATTTTCTTAACTTATAAAAATCATCTGCAAGATAGGAGGCTTGAAAGAATCAATCCGCATGATACACACACTGGCCAGTCTGGATTAAATAAAAATTGGTGTGCTATTGGCAATAATAGACGGCTTATTAATCTACCACCAGCCATGTGGTGTTGGGGCCTGGGGCAGTTTTGGGCCTGCTCTTGATCCCAGTGGGGGGGCCGCTTGTGCTCCCAGCAGGGGCTGCCTCCCGGGTGTCCTTAGCCTAGAGGGAGCTGGAAGCCATGTTGGCTGGGTTTTATTAGAACAGGAGAATGAAGTGGAGGTGAAACGGCGTTGGAGGGGAAAAGGGTTGTTCGGTGGATGCTGAATTTAGGTTGCTCCACCATGTGGGGCAGCTGTGGGTTTTGGGAGGGATGGGGGCACCTGTGGTTCCTGGGGTCCTGCTCGGTCACTGCTCTGGTCTGGCCTCATTTCCCTCAGACTGGAAACATAAAATGCTGCAAATTCCCCACTAGGGGGACTAGAACAACAAATTGTCTAATTAAAGACCACAGATATATTTCTATATCTTTGGAAAAAAACGAGATGTCATGATTCAAATCAGTGATTCTGAAATTGGTGTTGGAGGGGCCTGACCAACTGCAGGCACGGTATGAGTAAATGACAAAATAATTCTTGCACACAGTGAGCATTATCAGGGTTGAACTGGAACGATTCTTTTCCAATTCTGATTGCTTATTTTGACTCTGGAAGGAAGAAATGGTGAAGTTTCAAGAAGACTTCATGTTGACGTGTTTACAGCACGTTTTGCCATTTGCTGTACATTTACACCTATTTAGGAAAACCCATATAGCTTTTAAACACTAACGTTTTAAAACACTGATGTCAAAAACCGGCCCTAGCTGGCTTTTTCTTCTCTCAGACATATTTGTTGTTTTTTGCTTATAAGCTTAACCCTTTAATTTTCACCCACTTAGTGTGTGCAGAGTGTGTCATGTTGTAATTTAATAGTATTTACGTTTGAAGTTAACATTTACATTTTCTTTGAGCTGTTGAACTGTTTAAATGTTATCACCTAGCAACCCAGGCCTCATTAGATGCCCTGCAACACTTGTGGCCGTGGCTCTGATGTCCCTAACCACACCTCCACTCATGGAGCAAAACACACAAACAATAAGTAGCTCTTACAATTATGTCCTCACTGGTATAAAGTATTATTTAACAGGTTTGTCATCACATTGCCAGAACAGACGGTTGGGAATGGCCAATTAGGCTTTATTTCTTAAGCAATTTTCTCACTGTGATGCAAGTTTCCCCTCTACAGTGTACAAAGGAGTATAAAAACCTTGGAAATTATACAAACAACCCATTTCATTTGTATGTGACTATATATGAAATAATTGTTGGCAAATGCAGGATTTTGGCTTTCATATAAGTGGTATAAGAGGCTTTAGATGAGGGTTTGTGTGAATGAGCTCAGTTCAAGGTACCTGGGATTTGTGGTTTTATTCACACACACACACGCACGCACGCACACACGTGTGTGTATCTAAATCTCTCCCATTTACTTTTACTACTTTCGCTTTTTTAAATTCTGCTTAATGCATTTCAGTCCGTTTTCTTTCACCAGTTTGCTGTTTTAATGTGCCTCTTAAATAAAAGAGGCCTGGCCAGCTCTGGTCCCAGCACATTTTCTCTGGTTTGTTCTGCTCAGCCATGCTCTTGTTCACGAGAACAAGCAACAAGGCTGAACAGTGTGAATGTAAAACAGAACCTAAATCATTCAGAAATGTTTTTTGAACTGACCAATACAGTGAGGTGTCGGTTTACCATGACTAGTTTGTTTCAAACATTTGATTCACACAAAAAGTATTCCTGTTTATAGTTTGAGGCCAGGAACGGCAATCAAAGCGGTGAAGAACCTTGTTACCTAAGAGACAGATGTGCTTCTGAAACATTTATTTTCAGCGCACTATACAGACTCATATTCTTGCTTGAAGCTTTTTAACCATGTTTTTCAGCTGCCTGGCCTGAATGTGTGAGAGAAATGCAGCCGTCTGAAAGGAACACCTCCATTTTAATCCTCACACCTCACTTTTTCCTGTCTGCTCATGCATCAGCTTAGCTTTGCCTAATGGTCTATATATATATATATATATATATATATATATATATATATATATATATATAGTTTCCTCCTAGACTTGAACATGTTAGATGTTTTTTTTTTTTGTCTCAAATTAAGATCCTGATTTTCTTCTAACCAACACAATATGTCGAGGTAACTTCCCCAAAGATAAGAACTGGTTTAAGGCAAATAAAATGAGCCCTGTTCTCAGTGCCTCATGTAGGAACCCCTCCCCTAATTTTAGTGCCCATGCAGAAAAGGCGTGCAGTTAGCCAAGTGCCCCCTTGTAGCAGAAGAGGTTCAATGTTCGAAGAACTCATGATCATAATGCTTCATCTAAGATTTCTAAACTTAACTCAGAGCCTAAGCTTGAACTTTTTCGTGTTTCTTTGTACATTTTTGTTGAAACAGAAGTTTGAACGGAGTGTTTCTTCACACTGTCCCGTCTTTGCCAGGTTGTTTTTATCTGGTTGAGTCTCTCTTGTTGTCTCTCGCCAGATTGTATTTTATTTGGAACCAATTTGCCATTACAATCTGCTGGCATTCTCAAATAGTTTATGGTTTTGTTGCCACGAAGCTAACAAGTTTTGTCTGAAAAGTCCCCCATTAGTAACTGTGTTTTTAATTATCAGGAGCTCTGAGCTGTATAAAGTTGTTCTGCATCAATAAAATAGGCAGGATTTCCCTACATTTTTTTTTAATACTTAAATTGAGAAAACTCCATTTGCATGAACAGAGTTATGAAATGTACGCATTATCCTAAGCACGTTTCCTTTGTACATCCCAATCAGTGCAGAATTTATTGTAAATGGGGGGATATTAGGCTCAGGGGAAAATCAATGTCACATTATGTCAGCTGGTCGAGATCCTAAACGAAGTTGAGAAATGCAAAAACATTTGGCTTGGCAAGCTGCCTCCTGGCATTAGGGCGAAACGTAAGATGAGTGACCGGGGCAGCGTGTGTGAAACTGTCAAAGCTTTCGGGTCAAAGCAGCACACAGCCACGGCAATGAGGGAAAAATGGCTTGAAATAAAGGCTGAAACACGAAAACGGCTCATAACCGAAGTGTGGCAAAAGGAAGCGTAGGACTTACGAGGTGTTGATGAGGCATTTTTGACATTACGCCTTTGTTTATTCACACGACTACTGAAAATACAGAGACTCGCAGGAGGTTGTTAATCTTCTAAATCTGTAGTTTATCACTCAACAAAAAGAAAGTCACTAACTTCAATGGTTCAATGAGGAGATATCTTCATGGATTTCTCTTGTTGCAAATAACAGCAGGGTTTCCCTCAGTATATTATAAGCCTTTCGGGCCACCAGGCTTTACTTGTGTCCCCACCAGGCTCAGCATTGTTAATTCATCTTATAGCTGGTGTTTAGGTATTAATCTTCCAATCTTCCAAAAATGCACAATTATCAAGTAATATTTTCAAATTTCCTGTCAACTTTAAACATTTTTCTACTCAGAAACATGGCGGCCAGCTGGATGGCTGCCCTAGCGCCCCGAGCAATCAGGGCTTAGCAAGTTTTCTGGGGGAAACCCTGAACACGGATTCATATTATTACCATCAGGTGAGTTTATCTATCTTGTTCTGCTAAAAAAAAAATGAATCAATCATACGCTGTATGAGGCCACTCAGAAAAAGAATCGCTGTTTGCATTTGTGCTTCACGTATCATTCGTCCTTCAATTAAATAAAAAAATGTGTCCTGTTAACATAAGCAAAAGGTGAAGGCCAGCAGCTCACTGTAATCTGTGCTTTGATTTTGTTCTGTTCAGTTGAACTGTTTGAGAAGCTTTAAGGATTTATGGATAATTGAATTCCTGGCCTGGTTTTAGAAAGCTTGATGTGGTTTAGGGTGTTGTGAGGAATGTATATTTGATCATCTGTTTCTGGTGTGCACAATTGTTGCACATCATTAACACTTTCCCATCCTAACCGATGGGCAAAGTTTCCCAGTTCGTAATCGATGCGTAGAAAACGGTGAAAACGACCTTTATGCATTTTGGCACACCTCTTACCTGAAGTCCCAGGTGTGAACGTGGTAGAGCAACAAGCTTTCAGCTTTGGTGATGAAGACGAACAGTGAGCCTTCAGTTTGTGCAATAAAGAGGGAAATGCATTTATCAAGAATTTCCCACTAAGAAACAACTGCTTTCATTAGGAACGTTCACTAGAGGAGATGGAACAACATCACGGCTCTGGTTTGGATCCAGCAGTTAGGATGTGTAAGAAACTCCACTTTTACAAACCAGTAACTCATAAAGTTGTGGAGTTTGGTCCTCGATTTGTTAATGTCCTGCCATTCTTTTTTTTTTTTTTTTTTTTTTTTAATTCAAGCTGCTAAAGAGGCTTCAGAAAGGAGTTCATTCAACGAGAATTTTCATAAACTCAATGAAATCCCCCGGACAACAGCTGATCTCCAAGTTGGCTAATGTTCCCGAGTTAAATAAAAGCATTATAAGGCTCAGCATGCGACACTGAGAACACAATGAACAGCTTTCAGCGGCTAACAATGAATCTGTGTGCTCCATTCTTTACGGGCTCTCTGGCCTCCCTGTCATTTCTCCTAAATAGACGGATCCCTTTTAAAAGGGTTCACTGAGCATAGGCCGGCTTTCAAATGTAGCCATCGAATATCGGCGTGATGCTAATGATGGAAAGTATATTTCTAGATACATTTCCTGAGGGTCAACCGCGTGCTGCGTGGGCTTCTTCAGAAGCCGGGCGAAATCAGGTCAAGGGGAGAGTTGGATGTTCGATTTTCCTGACATGGCACCTGTTTGTATTATTAATCTTCTCCGGTTGCATTTCAAAGTACGATGTACTCAGGGAGTCTTGTAAGGAACAGAAAGTTTTGAAAAGAACAGTTTTCCTGGGCTCGGTCTGCCCAACTTGGCCTGTTTCAATGAAATGTTTCTTCGTGTTTCTCATCGAACGTTTTATGAATTTCAGAATTTATGTGGAAATTTTCGGGAAGCCGTGAGGAAATTTGATTGAAAGTCCTTCACATCTATAGTTGTAAAATGTTATAGGATAACATGTAAAAATATAAAGGAACGAATTAAACATGTGTCTCATTAAACAGCTTTATTAGTTGTTGAATAAAGCACTTAAAGATCACTGTCCTAAATGGTAGGACAGTGACTCTGTTAGGACTCCTAATAGAGTGACGTTCTTTTCTAGACGGCAGGAGATCAAACGGCTTATGAACGAGATGAGGGAGTTTTCTCAAAGACTTGAGCCGTTTTCTTCCGTGTTCTTTTAAAAATAACCTCTAAAGGAGAGGATGAGACACTGATGACTCTCTGTTGCTGTTGCCACAAGTTGTTAAGCCCTCTTTTCAGAAACGTTGCAGCAACTGAATCATGATGTCTTCGGGCAGCAAAGAGCGTCAATTTTCCCTCCTGATGGAGTCTAAAATCCACTTACAGACAGAGAACCTTCCTCTGAGGAGAAAGAGCCCCGCTCTTCACGGCTATGGAGCGACAGCGTTGAAGATGAAGCCGATGAATACCTGACTGTCAGAACTGCTCTTTTATGCACAACTTGCATGAATGTGTAAACCTCATACTGTGGGAGTTTCTCTTCCCCCCCCCCCTCTGTTAGTCAGAACAGTTCAGTCTACTTTGGGGTTGTTTCTTTTCCAGTTAAATGGTAAATGGTCTTTACTTGTGTCTGATGGTGATGAGCTGCATTGTAGCTTATCAGCTTTATGAAATGAAATAGATTATTTTCCTTTTGGTTTTGAATCTATCAAAATCCATTTGGAAGAGTAGATTATTTTTATCTAATCAGGCTGAGATGTCTGTGTTACGGACATGGGAATACCAGCTTTCACATCTAAATTGGAAATTAAATGATTATATTGCAAGTCAAATCAGGAAAGGAAAAAAAAATATTCATCATCGCAATAATATACCTTAAATAAGTAATTTGTAGTTTGGTTATTAGGTAGCAATTAGATATGCGTTACTCTTGGCCTGGGCTTTGTTCTGACAGTTCAGCAGAACTTGGTCCCCAGAACTGGAAAAATTACACTGAACTGTTTTTTTTTTTTTTTTTTTCTTAAACATCTTTTATTACATTTCGTAGAAGATAAGAAACCCTGAGACAAATTTGAAAGGCTAGAGCGGCAGCCTGGTCAAGGTTTATTGACTACCACTAAAAACAACCTGAGCGACTGTCATAATCAAGAAGAGACAAGAATGTAATTATTTCATGTCACTAGGGACATGATTTATCCAGGTAAGTTAAAAATTATTTCCAAGAAAAAAGCGAGGTGGACTCTGAGAAGCACTTGACCCTCAGAATGAAGTTAAGAAATAAAATGTCTCACTATGAAGCACAAAAATCAGACGAGCCCGACGAGCGTTTTACGTTATTATGCAGAGAGTTAGATTAAACACTGCGATAAACCAAACTCTCAAAACGGATGCAGACTCTGTGTAGGACAGACGACATGGCATCTAAATTATAACTACAGCTGGATCGCGCGACTTCACACTGAGTGTGTGACTGACTGTACGAACCTCTGTGTCCACAGCACCTGGATCACCAGTGAGCTAAAGGAACTGTTAAACAGGAAAACGATCCTTCCGGGGGCGAGACTAGAGTACACAGACGCAACTAAAGTCAAGATTAGAGACAGCAGAAAGGCATACAGGAAGAAGGTGAATGTGCAAACAAGGATTTTACATAAAATCAAAAAAAAATATGGAGAACTCTCAGCGTCCTCTTCATGATCGCCATAGCAATGGCTAACGGATGAATTCCCAAATCAGTCCATCTTGCGCACAATTTTGATGCTTTCCTCATCAGAAAACAAATCTGAATATTTCACTGAAAAGCGGCAAAACTTTGAATATGTTTAAAAGCAGAAGCTCTCACTAATAACCAAGTTTTGAATACAGTCTGGTAAATCCAGGAGGCTACTTACTAGCATGATGGTCTGAATGAAAATCCAAAACTAAAATAATTTTATTTTTCTCAAAATCACAGTGGGAGGGTACTTCTAATTTCATTTCTCTTCTTGAAATATTTGTGTCTGCTTTTAAAAAACAACAACAAAAAAACAAAAAGTGAATGCTTGAAGGTTTTTGCTTTGTTGAATAAAATACACTGTGAACTTTTTTCGCACCATTGTTTCAAAAGAACTCATGCTGCCGCATTTTTGATTAAAGATCTATTATTACTCAACTGCATATGCACAGACGAGCAAAAGATGAAAGCAGATAAAGAAAAAGTTTCTTTATCACTCGAGTTTAGATGGTATGACATTCCAACACCTATTGATTGATGGGGTTTAAAGTACTTTATAGGATTTTACCAATTTTACTTGGCAGACATTTATTTAAATAATAACTGTGGAAGTGATTGTGATTGGGTTTTTTTTCCACATGTGGCTCCTATAGAGGTACAAATTAAACCCTGGAACTGAGGCTGTGCTGTCTTTTAAGTTATTAGTGCAGTTGAGATAAAAAACAAACCAAACCAAAACAAATCAAGGCTACAAGGCTAAGCTAACTTTATGTGAGCAAACTTGGAATTTGAAATGGGACCGTTTTAGTTCTTTACCAGAACTGGCAGCTTTTGTATTGCTTTGGGGATCTGCATACATTTAGGCTGCATTAGTATCTCCAGTCTGTTGGTGCGATCCCAGACTGACTCCACGACGTTGAGATCAAGACTCTACGGTGCCAGACCATCTGCTGCACTTCTTTTTGCGGCTGAAAATAATTAATCTCCGTTCTGAGTGAATTGGTCGCATTTGTTGTTGGTTAGCCCAATCCTGTGAATTAGTCATAATATTGAGCCTTGGAAAAGCATCAGTTTGCATCAGAAAAGCAGAATTTGCAAGCAAAAGCCCCAAGGAAACCTTTAACCAGTTCCAGAAAAAGAAAGTAAAACGGCTACGATCGGCCAGTCTCCTGACTTAATTGAAAAATGTTTTGAAAATACCTGAAGATCAGTGGGCAAATACAAGCCACCTTCAATATTGTTTGGGTTGTTGCAGTCATGTGGTGTAAATTATGACTCATGAGAAATATTTAAACTGAGAAGAATCTTGATGTCTTCACTACCACATTCACCTTCTTTCCCCCCCCTTATGTACACATAAATGGCATATTTACATCTAATTTAGGTTATGTGTAAAATGGACCGACTTGTGTTCATATAAGGTCTATTTATAGTCTCATCATCAACATCAGGTGTCCTTCTATGCTTAAATATTTCTCCCAACAGATAACTGGGTTGCAGTTTCAAGCAAAAAAAAAAAAAAAAACTAAAAATGAAATGTGTATATATATATATATATATATATATATATTTTTTTTTTTTTTCTTACAAGACAAAGAAGCAAGCAAAAATTAAACTTAATAGTATAAGTTCCCTGAGGCAGGCGTGGATGTCAGTCAGTTATTTAGTGACATCTTAAACTCTGCATAGATCAAGGTTTTTTTTTTTTTTTTTAAATCAGGACTGTTTGGAACGCTCCATTAAGCTTCGCTATGGCCACACCAATCTTATGGCCTGTCAATAGCCTTGGACGTGAATTTCTGCTTTCATTACAGACTTTATCGAACGTTCTGCATGCAGAACATCAGCGAAGCCTTTAATGAAGTCGTTCTATACATGGTTTGCCATCTGTAACAAAGCTCAGCTCTGTCAGCACGCTGGCAAATCCACACTCTGCTTTCCATGCAGCAAGTTGCTCGTCGAAACGTCGACTGTCGCGGCGGACTCTTTGTTGCCGTGGAAAATACATTTCCCATGCACGTTAAGCTTTACAATCTGATGTGAAAAGGCTATGTGATGCGGTGTGAAATGAAAGCGTCGGTAAAAGTTCGACGTGCAAATTTGGATAAGCGAATTAGCAGACAAATGACTTTGCTGAAAGTTTTCCTAGAAGGTAGAATTATTTGGACTGAATCTTTGATTTTAAACAGAATCTTAAAAAAAAAAATAATAAAAACCACACAACTAATCAATTTACAGTTCAGTTCATCACAGTGCAGTTAATTTGAGCACACGGACTAATCCGATTATGAATGACACTAAATGATTCGTTTTTCCAATCCCTTTTATACACTCTCATTCAAATTCATCTCATTGTATCTGCTGTGGCGCGAAGCTGCACAGCTGGCAGCACTGTTGCCTTAAAGCGAAAAGGTTGTGGGTTTAAATCCCGCCGTGGGATCTCTCTGCACGCAGAGACCACTGGAGGTCTGAAGCAACCCGCGGGAATCTACGAGAACGAGCGATTATTGGCAACGGATGAACGCATCCATCTTTAAAACTACGGGCCACATGTAGCCAACTCCCATACACACACACAGATTCGATTACTTTAATTAGGATCCAGTTCAGCGCAGCAAATATATCGGAGTAATGTTTAGAAAATAGCTGCTACGGTAATGGCCTAAGAAGGAAAGGACCAAATAAATGGATATGCAGTCGGCGAAATTATCCAGTGAACACAGATCAGTGAAGTAAGAAATGGAACTGTAGCCACCGCCGCACTGCATAATCACTTCATTAAGACTCAAGTCAGCTTTTCTGAGTTTGTTTTTGAAAATGGAGTGGAGTTGGACGGCGAATGGGGTTAGAAAGACAAATCAATGGGGGGATTAGCACAAGAGGCCAGATGGTTCAGGGAGGGGGCTGAGGCAGAGGCCCGCGCTCCCGGAGCAGGAGAGGAGAGGTAAGCAGATGGCAAATGAGAGGCCTCATAAAATCATATTACCACTGGTGTTATCATTGTCATGATCACAGGTGCCGTCTGCAATAAAGGTGCTTGTGTCGAACACTGGTTGCTGAAGGTCTGGGGGGGATGACGGATGGCGAAGGAGAGCTTCGAAACCCGAATATTTGCTTGTTTGATCTCGATGATGGTAATTACTGAAAAGAGGATTGTCTCACTCAGCAATTCCCAGTTGTCTTGGTGCTGATTAGGATCTGAGTGATGTGATGTTGTGCTGCAGAAGTCATTTAGTCCTCTTAGTCTGTCTACATGTTTCAGTTCTTTGGGATGTTTTACTGATGTAGCATGCATTGCTGATAAGTTAAGAGACTTTTATAAACTTTGCTTTACTTCACTGTTATAGGGTACTTTTAAACTCTCCTTTTCTTTCAAAACATTGAGATTTCTTGTTGTAAAACCTGCAGTACAATTCCACATGATCTCATTTCCTGTATGAATATTGATCCAGGTGTGAGCGTCCTGGTAACTTTTCCTAGAATGTCTCTTGTATCAATTCATCATTTAATCGTCTGCCTTATGAAGATTATGAGCTAACAGCATGTTTTCATTTGACCACTGCTTTAGATAATTTGATGCTTACACTAAGGAAAGCCTTTTATCTTTAATTGAATAACATAAACAATTTAAAATATATTTGTATAAACATATTTTAATGAAAAAAACATATTTCTCAAGTTCTGTAAAAGTCAAAAAGTTTTGAAGGTGTAGGATGCAACGTCCTTAGGTCCCATTAAACATTCAGTCTTCTAACATGAAAAGCTTGTCTATTTTCTAAGTTATCAATAGAGGAGTTATTACAGATTAAAACTTATTTATTTATGCGTTTATCGTGAAATTTACTTAAGGGTGTACGAAACGGGGGATGTACTCTTGCAATGTGCCTCCTATCCATCCTGACCCTTCAGGCTCCTCCAGACTAGTGGCAGCAGCAATTAGCAAACACTGTGAGCCTGCTGAGCTCATACAATGCTCCTCAGATGGTAGTAAACGGCATCCTGGAGAAGCATTGTAATGATGACGTGTTGAAGGCAGAGCGTTGTAAAGAGTAGGAGCTTCTTAAAGAGACAGAAGCCGATTTCAAGACTCTATATAAAATATGAAAAAGACTCTGTACAAAATGTGTTTGGGTGTATTTTTGATGCGACTCTGCATAGTTGCTTATATTTTACAGACTGTTCTAAGGATAACATTTTAAAGAGGCTTTCTCTTGGCCACTTCTCCAAACCAACCTTGTTCAGTCTTTTTGATTCTACATGTCTTGAGCCTTCAGCACAGGCGGACTGACCTTGTGGGGGGGATCTCAGTGGAACATGAGCTGCAGGAAACGGCCTCGGATGTTTTCCCCTGGTGAAGAATCCGTCTCTCGTTCACCGTCTCTCACTCGACTCCTAAGTGTTTGGAAATGGCCGTCTGACGCTTCCTGGAACGACGGACAACAATGGCTTACGTAAGATCACTGCTGACGTCTTTAAGCCCTTTACATTCTGCAAATGCACGCCCCGATGCTACCGACGGGCAAATTGCCAAAATATAAGCTTTAATAGCGGTGCCGACAGCTGGTGATGATCGCTTTTTTAATTCATTTGGCTAGCAGCACCTGGCTGCTTTGAACTCCCTTGTTTTCCATGGAAGCAGCCCCCATGGGCTTTTTTTTTTTATATAGTTGAAATCCGTCTACCTTTGTTGAGTTTGGCAGGACTCACGCTGCATAGTGAACACTTGCCTGGTAGTTTCAATCTTGAATGCTTATTTTCCCTCAGACTTATTAGCAGTCTATCTTGCAGAGGCAATCCCGTTTGAGTTCTTTCAAAGACTAAAGCGCGAGTTTGTGAAGTGGCACCAGGAACTAATAGCTACTACCAAGCAAACAAGTGGCTGTCAGCAACTGAAGATTCATGTGAGGTGAGGCAGTGAGGAACACTTAGCTGCCCAGATGAAAAAGTGAACAAGATTTACAAAAAAAAACAATCCGAGGGTAAAAGGGATTTCAAGATAAGGTCAGTTAAAAATAATGCACAGAGAAAAAAACCCCAGTTAATTTATAAAGCATCGATTCACAGCAAATGTCATTCTGATGAATACCAGCTCCGCTGAGTCTGCTCTGCCGATGCAGATTTTTATTCCAACTGTTGAATGTAACAAATATTAACTATAGGGGAAAAGGTTACTGTCGACTCCATTCTAGAATCCAACAGAAAATGAGATTATACGATTTCCCCTAGTTATGCATTTTCCCCATACATCCCTACACTTTATCTGAACTCAAAACAAAGTGCAAAGCAATGTGCTATTTCCCCTCCCCGTGTGTTTATGGAGTACAATAACAAACAGCAGGGATTTATTGCATTTATTGAACTCGTTCTGGCCGATCACTGGCCAGAGCCAATACCTTCATTTTAATCTAATCAGATCGGTTGACGATCTGAAGGAGTCCATCTGAAGTCCCTCTTTCAATCTAATTATGTGGCACAGTGACTGTGAGTCCCTTCAAATCATCATCGGTCAAAAATAATGACGCATGCAAAGAAACCCCTGCCAAGAAACTTCCACTTACAAAATAATGTGGGGCGTGGCGGCTGTGAGAAGGCCGAAGGTGTCCAGCAAAAAAAAAAAGAAGTCGCTTCTGTTCAATAGAAGTTTGTGTAGGAAGCAACAGATTGAGTCAGAGTTGTTCTGTTTGAAGCATCTGCATAATCATTTGTTTGGAAAAGAAAAGGCCGGCGTTAGCATTGTGCCAAGAGTGACCAGGACGTGTGGGGGGGGTTGGTGGATTTACATGCACTGCTCAATATCTGTGCTGTGAAGGAAGAGTGGGATTCAGACGACATTAAGAAGCACTTCTTCCTCCAAAGCGATGTACAGTTTTCAGCTCTCCTCTTTCAGTGTAGTTCAGCTGCGTCTGAAAAAGATCCATCAATCCCAACACCGGCGACATCCTTTTTTTTTTTGAGCCGCTGGCAGAATTTCTGGCTGCGCAGTGCTGTTGTCTGGGCTTTGGTGAAATGAAATGTTTTGTTTCTTGCGTCTGCGCTGGAAACAATGAGACAATTGTGTCATCAACAAAGGATTAAAAACTAGAACAGCAACATCAGTCTTTTTTTTTGTTTTTTTTTGTTTGGCTACCAGACGATCTGCTTGAAGCGCAATACATCAGTGACAGTGTAATGTCCATTACCGTGACAGTTTAAACACACTGAGAATATTGCACGTCTCTGCGACGGCTCTCAATCTGCTAGCGAATTTCCCACAAGGTGATCTTGAGAACCAAAGGAGGAAATTAAAAAGATGACACGAGCGATGTCTCTGCATGGTGCTCCGGCATTATGCATTCAACATATGCACGCAGAGATTCCTTTGTACACCTATGTGCTCTCGCGGTCGTATAGCAGTTGTCGGTCATGACGGCCCCATATTTCCCCGAAGCCTCCGTCTGAAACACGCCGGGGTCACGAGGAGCCGTCAGGTGGGCGTGTGTACAGGTACGCGCCACAAATCCGAGCGTTGCAGTTCAAGCTGGCGCATATTAAGATATTTGTCATGTATTGCATTGAGGCTGTGTTGAGCAGCATTACAATGTGGATGGGGACTTCCTTTGATGAATAATAGAACACATTTATATAGAGCCTTCCAGGGAGCCTAGATACCTAGCAGGAAAAAAAAAAAAAGCAAATCTGTTGAAGGAAATGTTTGAGAGCAAAGTTTCATGAATAATTGAAAAGGTTTTTTTTTTAATTTGCATAATCTCACCTTCTTGAAGGTCACATCTGCTGTTGTTATGTTTGTGCCCTTAAAATAGGGGAATTGAATTACGGCTCATTGTTTGGCTCGGATCAGTTGCTACACCGACAGCAGCGACTACCTTCCGTTTATCAAAGACGACATGTTCTAGTAAAACACAGACGAGATGTCAGCGGATGTCAGCGAAACACGGAGCAAATCTGTGCTTCAGATAAAAAAAAATCCAACACATTGGGTGGAGATGGGTGGAGCTGAAAACTGACGTCCCGCAGATACAACAGGAAAACGTGCAGGAGTTCTAATGATTTATGACACTTAAAAAAATCTTTCCAAGCTCAAACTCTTGAGCTCTGATGTCTGGCGTATGCTCTTAATCCATTTTTGCCTCCGTCAGGCCCAGCACGGTCGGGTCAGGGTTCAACCGACGTAGCTGCGAGACGTTCATTTTCGCTCGCCCCCTTCAAGTCACACCGAGCCGAGCTCCTGTGAAAACCCTCCAGATGACCGCACAACCCGTCACGGTGTTTTTGTTACATGTGTGGATCACAGCAGCATGGCGAACGCAACAGTCACGGCAGACACCAACGACTATTTTGAGTTCACAAGATAGGAGGGGGAAGAGGAAATAATGATTGATGAGCTGAAACATCTCGTTCTATTTTCTGTATTATTCATAGCCGAAAAAAGAACGTTTGCCCACTGAATCGGACCAGAACCGACGCAGTGGGAGTTCAGTCTCGGTCCAACAGTGCGTATTTCCTCACAGCCCCGGACAATTACTCTCTAAAACTATCCATGCTGGTGTCTGACAGGTAAAAAAAAAGCCAAATTCTGATTGGTCATAGCTTTGAGTGTCATCCTCCCTATTCCACTGCAGAACTTTTGATATTATTCATTAAGGAACAGCAGGATTTCATGAGCTTTCAGATGTCATAATTACACTTACACGCTACTCGTTTACTGTAATAAAACTTTCTTTTAGTTTCTGGTTTCCTCCCATCGTGGAGAGGAGTCTCTGCAAAACGTTGCCATTTTCTCCACACATTTCACTCTCTGCCTTGTGTCGACCAGTTTTATTTACGTTTTCATTCTGTATGCAAGAGGCAAATAGGAGGCAGGGCACAGTAAATATAACTTTGCCACTTTGGATTCTTATCAAAACAGGTAAAGATGGCCGAAAGCTTCTCTCCTGAAGAACCATAAATAAATGATTATGGAAAGGAGAAAAACTTTTGATGACAAAGAAGACGTTTTTTTTTTTTATTTTTGTGGGTGAAAATTTAGAGTCTGACAGTGAATTCGAATAATAGGATGAGATGGAGGAGCAGCTAGCTCCAAAGGCAAAGACGAGCCAAAGGAACAGCCTGTGAGCAAATTGTCTCCAGGTCCAGAATAAGCCCAAGGGCAGCGAAGAAGAGAAAACATACAGATGTCAAATATTTAAAATGGTGAAAATAAACGGCTTCTGGCCTCGGAAATTGGCCGACCTGCCCGTGTCATAAGTATGCAAACAGCGCCGCCGTAGCAGTCGCTCAGTGCAGGACATTGTTATTTTTAAAGCTTTTAAATCCTAGGTTCCATCCAGAAAATGATTCAGGATTTGCACTTACTTAGAAGGATGACAGGGCTTTGGACGGGGGAAGGAGATGGACAAGCAGAGCTCTGTCCCTGGTGGGTTAAAGGGACAGTCTGTTCAGTAAGGCTGATGAATTGTCTGGAGCAGTGTCGGACTGAGGACCACTTGACCCATTAACAAACACTCAGGGACCACCTACCTTGAAAATGTCCCGTGTGAATACATCTTAACATATACAAAGTGAAATATTTTGTATTAGTTGTGCCACCTCAACTTTGCAGGTTTCATAGCCTCATTAGCTAATATTTCATGACACAGACCACAATGCGGTTTTTTTTATCCTCCTCATGACCAATCTAACAAAAAACCCCAAATTCTATGTAGTCATCGTGGTATTTTCTTTTTTTACCTTGGTAGAGAATTTTCTGAACTCTTGTCGAGTTTGTGCAACGATTGTTTTTGAGGATGTTGCTGAAGATAAACCGCGGTCGTCCTGGGACTCAACAACGATGCTCGACAGGATGTTGCTTTCGTTAGCATCGAGTTGTTGCACTTTCACTTTTGTGTCAGATGTTTCTTTGGTTTTTCTTTAAGCGACCCTATTACTATTATTTTAAACAATCCTTTAGTATTTTTATGCTAACTGTGCGTGTTGCACCGTGAGTTTATCTCATGGCAAATAAACGGTTGTTCACATGCAGTGCCTGGTGGACCACTAGGGGGCGCCCGCGGACCACCAGTGTTCGGGGGACCACAGTTTGAGAAAGACAGGTCAGGTGTGACGGGAGTTTCATTTTTTGGGTGTTTGAACTCACTTCAATGGGTAAAATACGTTCATGTGTGAAAAAAAAAAAAAAAAAAAATTCTACATAGATCATTGCTGTAATGTGTTTGACTTTGAGGAGATAATTAAATTTAAATTTGAGTAGAAAGTTATTATTATTTTTTTTAAAAGGTCCTTTAGGCTCTAGTAGCCTTTATTTGAAAGCTAAGATAGGAAAGTAGGTAAAGAGAGAGAGGAAAGACATGCTGCAAAGGCCACCTGGCCGGGAATCGATCCTGTGACGGCCAGCTTAACCCCTGCACTACCACAGCACCCCCAATTAGAAAGCTAGTTTGACTTTACTAGTAAAGCAAAAAAGGCAAATATGTACCATATTTGTTGCTTGTAACTAAGATGAAGTGGATATTTTTAGTAGTTGAAGGAAAAGGTGTTGTTTTGAACCGAAAACCCCAAAATGCTCCATGTCCACCAGACTCACAAACACTGGCTGAATAACAAATAAATGAACACAGCAGTTGCAGTGTGAATGTTGCCTTGGTGAAATGTTTTCCCAGGGTAAACGACAGACAGACTCAGCTTGTCGTTCCTGAGTGAAGCATCAAATCCAGCTACCTTCTCCCTCTGCTCTTTAGTCCAGTTCTGGCCCCTCGTTGGAACACGAACTACCAGTCCTGACTGTTCTCCCGAAACAGAAACTCTGTGTGCAACAAAACGTGTTGTATTGTGCTTTCTAATATATTTTTTAAAGGAACCAACAAGAGCCGTCACTTTGTTTCGAAAACAACAAACTAGCCATTGTGGTTAAAACGAATCAGTGAGTCATGCTTTACCCTCCTCTCCTCGGTCCGCTCAGGAATCCTCTGGTGTGAAATGTATCCAATCAAAAAGCGAGGTGACAGAAAAATGGAGAGCAATCCAAAATACATAGAAGTCAAAACAACTGTTATGGTGGACCGGAAAGTCCAGTGGGCGTGTCTTTATATTGTATTTACTCTGTCATACGTAGCTCATCATCTATCTCCATGTTCGTTTACTCTGAACTTACGTCCGGTCTCAAGAGGCTTTGAGAGATTTCCTGACATCTGAACGTTGGCGAGTGAAACTGGTTTGTGTTTGGTGTTACTCCGCACACTGTAAGACCAAACCTGTCATATCAAAAAAATATTTTATCGCTATATCCGTGCCCTCTTAAGTCTTGAAAATCAACCAACAGTTTTAAAATCTCGTCATGTGAACCAGGCATTTGGTTTGGTTGCTTTCAGTCGGTAAAAATGAGTTGAACAAGAAGAAAAATCCCTGCTTTCTGACAGGCAAAGATCTCCGTTTAGAATTTGACACTTTCCATGAGACGTTTTGAGTGACATGAAGGTATTGTCACAACAAAAAAGGGATTATGCAAAATTTAGATTTTGTTTATGTGCCAATTAGAAGAAACACTGACTTCTGACGGCTGAAGTACAAACCACAGACCACCGCGGTGTAATTAAGTGGTATGTGGGAAGTCTTCCATCTTTATATCCACAGCAATGTCACTGTGACGTCCGCCCCCTGTTCAACATTTCTCAAGATAGGTTAGAAAAGAGCAAATCCCTGCAGTGTCTGTCTGAAGAAATGGCCCCTGAGAAACTGCTTAGGAATGATTCCAACAACACGGCTCAGATTCAGATGCGCTGCCCCGTCTTTCAAAGTCCAACCCCCCGCCCCCCACAATACTAATGGGATCTGATGGCATCTCTAGGAAGCAGGCCCAATCTCTAAACTCAAAGGGCTCAAAGGATCAATTGTTAATCTCCCAGCACCAAACTCTGAAAATGTATTCTCATGCTTGTCTTTGTGTATCTGGAAAGGAATGGAATGGGAAAAAAATAAAACGTATAAAGCCTGTGCATTTGTCTCAAAGATGAAGACTGCACCAGTGAGTATAACTATTACAAATACTGCACATGACACATGACACTGATGCCAGTTTTAATCCTGCTTTTTAAATAAAGACCCTTTAAAGTGTTGATCGTTGTCTCAATCTGCTTCATGAGGACAAGAACGTTGAAATGCTGTGCTGTCATCAGGACATCAGCTGCATTCCTGATCACTGGTCAGTTCGTCCTGCTTCCATAGCGTGTCTCTCAGGTCAGCTGCTATCAATTCAGTTCAACAGATCTTATCAGGCTGGTTTGGTAGCCATTTTGGCTGGTGGAGATGATGTATCCCCGAACCTTTTTCGCGCTCGATCATGAATTCCTCAGGAGAACACTGAGGCAGCGGGTCAGGCCTCGTTCGTTGATCTTCCTGAACGATTCCCTGGACTTGTATTACTCTACCGTATTGGAAATACTTTTAAACCACCTGAACTTTTTTCATCTCGTCACAAACTTCAATAAATATATTTTGGATTGAAGACAGCTTTAATTGTGAAGTGGAGGGAAAAAAAATAATACATTGCTTTCAAATGTTTTCAAACCTGAAAGACGTTACATTTCTTTCGTACATCCTCTTCACTAGAACTTAAACTGTAAGTTTGTCTTTGTGCAATTTGTTCTCAGTGTTCGCACAGCTGTTCTGTTTGTAACATGCTGCAGTAACAGATTCATTATGGCCTCAGTTAACTGCTGGCTATTTAATCTAATTTCCAGTATCTATTGTTACATTTACGATGCGTTTAAACATAAAGTTTCTGTCGATGGTGTAATTTTGAGACACGTTTCTAAACTGAAATTAACAGAAGGTGAAGAAAATCAACGCTTCCCAGTCTACAAATATAATTTTGGTAAGAGGGACTTTTAGCAGAGAATATTAGAGGTCATATTACAGATCATGTTTTTAAAATCCAAAGTCATTGAATACAGCTTCCATTTGAATGCAGTGATTATTATAAAGCTGCAAATAGCATGAACAGATTATGTTCTTGACATCCTACAAACCATGAAGGCAACACTGACTGCACTGTTTCACTGCTTTCACAGTAAAACAATGCAGGGCTGGACTTTTTAAATACATTTGCATAAATAGTTCCTTATTTATGTTTCGTTTGGTTTTTACCTTTATTGTTTTGTTCGGAAGACCATTGCGTTGTGATCGGGAGATCTTTTATAAAAATTAAAAAAAAAAAAATCTAAATAAGTAGATAAATACTCTCTGAACAACTTTATCCATATCATGAGATGACGAGAGCTAATGGCTTCCACAGTTTTATCTTAAGAAGAACAAAGCTGTGTTTTCACAACAGTGTTGTTGGTATTAAAATCTACAAAACCCATGTATTAAATAAAACCCCATGTATTTATTAAAAACATTACCTTCTGGAGCGACTCTCCTGCCTGGGACTTTGGCGAATTCTCCCAATAAACTCTGTTCCAGACAACAAAAACAATTCTAACATGAAAATAAGAGTATTTCTTTCTTGTGCTTTTTTTCCCCCTCCTTGATGACACTTGACTGTCATTAAGTGCTAAAGTTGCTCCCATCCGTAGCATTTGTAGTCAGTTCCATCAGCAGAGACCAGAATGTGTGTGGAGTTTTTTTTTTTTTTTTTTTTTTACATCAGGCAGCAAAGTAGCAGGGATGTTTACTGTGTGGTTCCAGAGTCAATATAAAGAAAAAGTCAAGATGAAGACACACATCTGAAGTGAGCAGATTGGATGCATGTGTGAATTCTTCTGTGGGTTTCACTGCGTTGTTTTCTGTAAGATTATTGCATAAACATTTCCATTTTACACTGAAAATCAGAGACAAGTGAAAGAAGAGCCAGCGCTGGGGAAGGAAAAAAAAAAAAAAAAAAAAAAAAGAGGAAGTGAATAATGGAGTTATCAAGATTGTCTCTGCAGTATTTGTGTATTGTTATTCTCCGTTTCCACTCTTTACCCCGGCAGAGCATTAGAAAGTGCAGCTTCAAATGCTCGCTGTCAGAAATCCAATTGCAGCCGTTTAGAACGAACCAGATTGATGACGCTGAGAAAATCCCTTCTGAACAGTAAATAAAGCTGCAAAAGGCCACGCATTGTCCTATGTTTACATTTTTTAAACTCATGCTGTCTTCATTGTGTCATAAAAAAAAACAAACAAAAAAAAAACAAAAACATCTTGACACGAATTTTGTTTCTTAGTGCATAGCTGCCCCCACTGGATTATTAATTGTTGAAGCTCGTTATGATGTGTTACGTTTACATGTTAAGAGTCATGTCTCAGATATTTTTACTCCGCTGTGAAGCCAAGAGCTATTTATATAAAGAAAATTAAAACCAGCTCCCCCTCCTAGAGGACAAATTACCTCTTCTCTCTGACTCACTCCTCGGCTCATACACGCGGCGTTATTATGCGGCGCTGCTGAATGGACTAATCCTTCATGTTAAAGGCTCATATTATTCCTGCGCTGGCTGTTAAGTTAGTGTGACATTTATTCTGTGCATTAATCACTTGCATTTGATGATCCATTGTGTTTAACCTTGACTGCAAGACACAGAGAGGTAATTCCTGTGTGCGGCTGTTTTCACTCTTTCCTCAGAGAGAGCTGTGAGGCGGATCGCTGTCGGTGCGCCTGGGATCCATGAATGTGTTGTTACAGATTTATTTGCTCATGGATGACGGCGTCCGAATGTAGCATCCTCAAAGATCCACTAAATGTACGTTTAAAGTAGAATATGGAATAAATGTAATGCCCCTGGATAGATCACCAGTCCGTCACTTGATTGACAAACGTCGTGAGAAAAATAAGCTGTTTTAAAACCCAAGACCAACTAACCTTCCACGTCTTTAGGCTGTCTGGGAGAAAAACAAATATGATTTAACACTAACCAAAAACTTAAGACGATTTCCGGTGCTAATTTACCTACCAAGTGAACATATAGGTAACTACACAGACTGAAATATAGCTGTCAATATAGGATTTTTCGTCAAATGAAATGAACTAAGCCGAGTCTTCCTCTGAGACGTTACTGATGGCACGAATCTCTTTAATTTAAAAGCTGTATAATCTCTTGTGATTCAAGGAACGGACAAAAAAAAAAAAAGAAATAGGATGGATGTCATCTGTTATACTACGTGAACGTTAGAAGCTTCCTGATTGCTTTTTCTTTTTATCTAAAAAAAAAAAAAAAAAGACTCCCAGTACAAACATAGTTTGTGCAACATGGATGGAATAAAGGCTCCTGTTCCCCGTGAAACGCCGCTGTTAGGCTGACAAGACGCTCTGAGCTTAAGACACATGTAAGAATGGAGCTGAAGAGAAGAGCAGAATCTGTTCAAATTCCATTACAATAAATGCATATATAACGGACCAGTGCACTTGTGCCCATTCCATAAATATTTAAACAGGCCCACTCAGGGTTCAAGGCCTACAAGATTTGGGTGACACACAAACACACACGCACACACACTGGAAGTGTCATGTCTCACTAAGGCAATTATGACTTGAGGAATTTCTCATGAGGCTTACCCCACTACTCGACTAAGCAAATACCTTTATATCATCTGAAGAAAAAAAATGAGATGGAGTGGAGTGGATGTTGATAAAATAAGGCCCAGGTGCACTGAAGCGCCAGGATGTAGTAAATCAGCCATAAAATTAATTTTTAGAAAGCGTATGCTCAAGGCTACTTGTGTTAAGAAATCTAGAACATTGTAGTGAGGAACTATCATTTGCATCAGGGATATCTCCTGTGATTTATCGTCTGTGATCAGCTGGTTCGGTTGCAATACGCAGGTCCCACAGAGAACGGGGGACATGGATACCGGTCAGTCCGTTTGGATTTTAACCCGTCATTTAAAACTTTAAAGACTTTCATGTTTCAAAGTCTGCTGCTCCTCCACATATTTACATAATTTAACAGATGTTTTTTTTTTTTTTCCTCCGTTTAGACAAATTATAATACAAATGTTGATTGGTGACTCGGTTGACATCAGGCAACATCCAGAAGTTGGATTTGAACAAAACTGGAGGTGCTAATCAGCTGCTTATATTTCTAAAAAAAAAAACGCTGCAGTGTTGCCGTGGTTACACATCCTAATAATTGTCTGTAAGTAAAAAAAAAAAAAAAAGTAGGAGGAAAAATCCTTCCAGCTACACATCATCCAAAAGCAGAGGGAATAATTGTTCAAGTTGCAACGCCTCAGACATGAACATCATGTTTTCATAGTCAACTATAAAAACAAATCAACATTAACGCTGGAGAGCTACTCCAACTCTAAACTGCCTTTGTGTTCAAATCCAGGAGCCTGATTACTGATTGTTTTTGGGGAGTTCTGTTCTGTACAACTTTGCTTTAATTTATTCCAGTTTGCTGACATCATGTGCCACTTTTGCCCTCACTGTGCAAAAAGAAAACTTGCCTAGAGCAACAAAAATGGATTTTATAAATATGTGCAAAGTGAAATGTTTTATTACGAAAGCTAAAAAAAAAAAAGAGGACAATGAAAACAGACAGGAAGTATGCTTCCTATCTTGTTACTTATAAAAGTCTGCAAATTTTGACATAGCCACTTGCAGAATAAATTTCTTACTGCATCCATAATCAAAAGAGAAGAGCCACAGTCGAGGGGCCAAAGAGCCACAGGTTGCACACCTCTGATATAAACCCATCCCAGGTTAATGGGGAGCAGCAATTGCTCCTCTTTGTGACTCCTAATCTAGTTGCTCCTCCTTGGCACTGTTTTCACACCTGTACGGTCCAGATCAGGGGTCAAACAGGGTCAAGCTACGTCACAGAAGAGTTGAAAAGGCCACAAATTGCAAGTGACATTTTCATGCCTATTTTGGTTCAAAATAGCTGAAAAAAACACGACGCAGCCCGGACTTTTGACATGTTTACCAAAACGCCGCTTCCATACAAGCAGCACCTGACTGTGACTTTTCAGTGCTTTGAGAATCTGAGTGTAATTTGCACAGCATGGTTCCCACGCAGCGAGGGGGCAGATAATCGTCACTGTGCGCTCTGCGGAGCAACAGACTTACATTACGGCAGCTGAAAGAGGGTCTGGGTGGAAATGGCTTCTGTTGCAGCGGGTTAAGATCCATCTGTTGTAAGATAAAACTAGTGATCCAAGCCCAGGTAGTCGGGTTCAGACTCCCTGAAGCGTGTCTGTGTTTAAGGTTTTACTCATCCCATCTTTAGAGATCGAAAGATTCAAGCTGCCGTTTTGCTATCCTGAAGTTTCTCAAAGAGAGCAAATACAAACGGTGAGATCACATAGCTGGAAAGAAATAAATCATGATTTGCACTTTAAGCTTCAGGAGCACATTATTAGACACTTTCCTTTTTTTTTTTCTTTGTAAGAACGATGTAGCTGTTTCACAATATTTTTGGTTCAAACTACACAATATTTCTATGTTTAATCTTTTACAATATATTATTGTTGTCAATAATGTTAATCCCATTTGATATATTCTCAGCTCTTTTCTCTTTTAAGACATGTATTCTTTTTGTTTTAATCGGTATTCCCAACAGACAAATGATATCTTAGTCATGTGATTCATTCTGCTTTAATTGATCATCTACTGTAATTTCTCAACTAGCAACTCTTTGGAGTTCTAGTTATTAAACTGTTCTCTTTTGTATTTGCTGTAAGAAATTTGTAAATATTGATAATCACTAATGTTTATTTAAATATTGGCTGGCAGAGTTAAACTTAAAAACAAAGAAACAACAAAAAAAGGGCCCTTTTAAAATTCTAAAAAAAAAGATCCACAGACAGTCTGGAGGACAATGTGTGGCCCTCCAGATGTCAGAGGGCTTCAGTTATAGATTCAGGATAATAATTGTGGCCTTAAATATTATTTTATCAGTCAAATCAATTTGGTTTTTATTTTAATAGGGCCATATTAGATAGAGTTTTACGTAGTATGAGAAGAAATGCCTTCCCTCTTCAAGCTATCGTTGGTTTGCAACAACAATTCGGACTTTTAGATGCATCAACATTATCAGCAGAACAATTGTACAGTATTTTTGTGAATAAGGTTTTTCAAACAAAAAATTTTGTGATACATAAAACAGACATGTAAGCAAATCTTAGCTGGATTTGCATTTTCTTCATATGAGATTGTCCCGACACTGACGAGATTTCAGTTTTCCCACACATTTGCACCATCTATTCTGTTCGTGCTCATTCCGATTGCAGAATTTAATTAGCTATTTAAATATATTTTTAACATGCTACCAGCATCATGTTGTACTTTCCAAAACAGTCTGTGGCGACAGACTGCTTGCAGAAAAACTCAAATTAGGGCGAGCGAGAAAACAGATCATGCATTAAACTGAGTAAAAACACAAACTATAGCCTCATCTATTTCAGTTATCCCCGACTGTCACAACACCTGAATCTCACTTGGCTGGCTGCTGAATGTTCCCTTTTACTTGCTATTAAAGTTTCGAAAACGTTCTGTTCGTTTCTGGCTAAGGAGATGATGCGAGTCGGTCGGCTCCTTTTCAGACATTTCTTCAGGAACGTCAGAAAAAGGTAGTGCAGGTCAAGCGAGGGTCAGTCCCAGGCTGGAGAAAGGCAATGTTCTGACATCCAGAACGCCGTTTTAAACCGTAGGATGACTTCAGTCAAGATATGCATAGAGTGTTAGTTCTATAGTTATTTCTTGCTCACTGGTACATAAGGGACGATGATTAGGGAGAATGTTAAGCCTCCTGGCTCAGTACTGTGTTAAGCCAGGAGGTCCTGCTTAACATAACATGCGAGACCATGCAAGGGCACCGTCAGAGGCCAAACAAGAAGTTTAAGAAAAACCTGTTGAAATTACAAGTCACCTTTCTGATAAGAGACAGAAATAATCTTGGAACTCCCTTCCTTTGGATTTCTGACCAGATCTGATCTCCAGAGATCTCCCACACCCAGACAACAGGATGTTGAAACTGTGACTGAGATGTTTGTGTTGCTGGTGCTCACACGCGGCGGCACTTCTTAAAAAGCCACCAGGTAGCTGCAGCCCAAGTTGAGAGTATATTGAATACATAATGGGACGATCAGTTGCCAAAACATTTAGGCGTGCTCAATGCCGACCTCAACACACTGGGACAGTGGATGTGCTCCACACAGGCCTCAGTGCCACCTGGGCCTCCCGGGAACAAGACAGACACCAGTCATCTGACTGAGACGACAATGACTTGGCTGCACCGAATGATGGAAACTCCTGCTAATGACCTGATTATGTCACTCGGGTGTGTTAAAGCCGAGACGCCCCTAAAACTTGCAGCACACCCGCCGTCGAGGGCTGCAGTTGTCGGTCTAGTAATCGAACAATGCAGTCAAGTTTAGTTTCTTCTTTGAATTTGGTGAAAAGTGTTCTGTCTAAGGGAAATCAGCCGATTACATCGAATCTCTGACCTGCAGCATTCGCTCCTACTTGATGAACACGCAGAGACAGTGGACAGCTAATTTCATTTAGTTGTACCAGAGCAGGGCTGACTAATAACTGCTTTTGCAAAAATGAGGGAACTTATCAAGCCAGCCGTAAGTCAGTGAATGAGGTGCAGATGAGTATTTATTGGTATTTAGACTTTCAGCTGTTACCTAAAGGAAGTTGATTACAGAGTGACAGTCTACAAACATGAAGTAATTACATTGTGCCAATGTTCAGTACAAGTATAATCTTGCAATAGCAGCAGGAGGAGTATTTAAAATTATTCTAAGACTTAGAATAATACTTATTCTCAGACTATAATGGTGTATTGTCAGCAATACAGCAGTATGTAAGTCGATGGGAAAGTGGTTCTTTTTCTCATTCGTATTTTCAGGCAGCAGCACATTCATAATCATTGTTTCAGTCAAAATTTTAATGTAGTTTTATTACTGTATTAGTAAAGGCAATATGGAAAGAATATGGAAACGCTGGAGAAATCAGATTTTTTTTTTTTTGGAGTTCAGGCTGGCTGGGACAAGTCTCTTTAATCTTCTTAGACATTATGAAAAAAAAAAAACAAGGGCAGCTGAAGGTTAAAACGGGAGGAAGAGAATATGAGGATTCCTCATGTGCAAGCTACAGACTTAGGTTGTCTTAAACTGAAGGGTGAGGTGGGGCAGGAAGTGGCTTTTTTTTTTTTTCCCAAATGTACATTTTGTAATTCCACTAATTAATTTCACTAACATGTGTTGCCTCTAACTGTCCACCTGTTTGCTATTTTGAGGTTATTTCCAAGGAAATGCATCACAGTTAACTTTCAGCGAACCTTAAAATGACAAAGGCAGCATGTTCTGATAGACATGCTCCATCAGAACAGACTTCGCCTGGTTGAGATAATAATAATGTACCCAGGGTGTTTTTCTAGCAACTTAATTGGTCTCTCTAAATTGTCCCTAGGTGTGAGTGTGTGTGTGTGTGCATGGTTGTGTGTCTCTGTGTTGCCCTGCGACAGACTGGCGACCTGTCCAGGGTGTACCCTGCCTCTCGCCCTAAATGTTCGCTGGAGTTAGGCACCAGAACCCCTCTTGACCCCACTAAGGGACAAGGGTGTATAGAAAATGGATGGATGGATGGATGGATGGTGTTTCCTTAGCATGTCGATCTATGATGTCACCATCACAGAGCCGTGTCATCAGAGTCCCATGCATCACAACAGGAGGTGACCTGGAGTCGTACCTCATGGCTCCACATCCCCTCAGCGTAACCACACGTACAAACAATGGTGATCTCTGTTGACCACATTCATTTTTAAACATCAGTCGCAGCATCGCTCCAAAAGTCTCTGCTTTGTTGTGAACGGCAGCCTAAAAATGACATGGTTTCTGAACCCACAGCAACGTCTGCAGTTCATGATGGCTGATGTAAAGCATCCTGTTGTGTCTGGACTCGCACAGACGCAGTCGTATAGTTACATCTGTGACAACAGTCTGTTCTGGGAGAGTGAAGCCATCCTGTGCTGGCACCAATATTGGCCTAATATTGGGCTCTGTGAGCCCAGCATGTCACACTTGTGACAACCCACACAGTAACCCCCGACATCACTAACCCAATTCACACAGCCGCTATCGGTGTGTATCAAATTATGTTTGACTTGTGGTGTTCTTCATGGACCATAAAGCCTCATCAGTGATTGTGTTTTACATAACACCGGAACCCCTAGTTATGAATAAGGTGAAATAAAACTGTTTAGAGGAGCTGTGGATTCCCCCCCCCAGCAGCTCATATGTGATTATTGCATATGAACAAGTCAGCATGGTAATTATGGCACAGAAATACACATCAGATGGTTCTACTCTCTGCACAGCTTCAAATAAACAACATGTCAGCGCCCAAAAATCTTAAGCCTTACAAACAGTCTAAAAACCAGCGGGGGGTTTTCCACTGGCTGTATCCATCTTTTCCCCTTCATTTGTCAGAGGATGGCAAGCCTGTTTAGACACAGAAATGAACAAATCAACTAAATTGTTCTTCTCCATTCACGTCAAGCTATTTTGTTTTGTTTTTTTGTAGTAGTTTTCCAAGCATCCTGGAAAGCCTTAAGGACTACGATAATGATGACAGTCATGTCGTGATTATAATTTGAATGGCAAAGCCAAGGCGTATAGCTAAGAAATGAGAAAGTTAAAAGAGGCCATAAATCAAATGTCAGTGAAGCAATTGCTCATCATTTTATTGAAGACATTGTCGGGGCAACTGTTGCTGATAAGATGCACAAGGTCATGCACAAAATTAGGACAGTGCGTCTTGTTTTCGGAAGCTCTTTCTTACGCCGCAGGAAAAAAAAAAAAAAGACAGCCATAGAGAACGCTAAGAAAGGACACTAAGCTGCACAGAGACGCTTCAAGTTTCTACCGTCAAATTACGTCATTTAGATTCGTGGCACGCAGAAAACTGATGATGTACAGGGACCAACAGTGTCCCAGCAAACCTGGCGATTAAAATATCAATGTTATTCATGTCACCTTCAGGGTAGGTGCACACCTGTTTATGTGATGCCTGGTTCTCGTGCTTTTTACTATCCGTTTCCATGCGGCTTCGTTATTGACTGTGTAGGCAACTGCTATCGATCGGCCTGGCGTTTGAAGATAAAGTTGACAGTTTGTTGGGAAGAACGAGCAGAGAAAAAGCAACTTTGGTATTCAGATGGTTTGGAATTTGACGAATTAATTGGCCTTTTTTTTTGCCAGTCGCCTGAAAAAGTCAAAATAAGATCTTTAAAATGAAAACAAGAAAAAAAAAAAAAGGGAGGACATTGTTTACATTTTAATGACTCGCCTTGGCTGACGGGATCTGCTCGTATCCCTTTAAAACGACACGGAGAAACGAGGATTGCAGTTACGGGTTTATCTAGGATACTGTCAGACAAATAAATGTATAACCTTCTGTTCTGTGAAGCACTGGAGCGTGCAGCCTCCTGCAGGATGCAATAAAATGTTGCTAACGCAGCTGAGCTCGGAGAACTTGAGATGAATTTATTAAAACAGCTGTCTGGCACGGAGTCGTGATTCGATGGAACCAAACTGTGACTCTCCTTTGGCCAATCAACGCCGAAGCAGAAAAACATAACTAAATAAATCACCCACTCTTTAGGATAATGAAACATGACCTCAAAATGCAAAAAGTAATTGTTTTTCTTTCTTTCTCTTTGTGTTTTTTTCTAGGTAAGTGGAAAAAAAAAAACTGCTGTAGCCGATTGAAAGTGGACTGCCTTCAGGTATCGCATTCAGCCGCTCACCATCGTTGCTTTGTGAAGTTAACATGTGGACTGAAAATCAGGTGACTTGATGGAATAAAACCTGGCAACGACTTGACTGAAACGGTTCTTACCAGCACAGAAAGACGATCTGTTGATCTGTTGCACACCTCGACTTGGCAGAAGCCGTATTGCTCCAGTCAGCTGATAAAGTGTTTTAAATTTCTTGCTACTCTAAAGGGTTGTTATAAGAAAAGTAAGTTTTGCAGGATTCAAGATTTGTTTTGGAGTACTTGGAGACGATGACTCCACAGATGACACCATCACATTGTTAAAATGCTTGACTCTTGAAAGTAAAACAATTTTCAAGTTTTCTTAAAATATTTGCTACAGCTCTGCTGATGTCATTCAGCATGGCTGCAAAAATAATTCCCTCTCCATATGTTCTTCCTTTTTTGTCCAGTTTTGGTGATTTAAGGGCTTTTATTTTGTTGACTAAGCAGCGATAAAAGCAACGTGTGAAGTTCACATGTACGGTGGTCCAGCTCGCCAGCACACAGACTGTCTGTCTGTTGCACTACAGTACGTTTTATTCTAAATATAACATTAATTCAGAATACTCTGAACAATTAGAACCCATTTCAATAGGATTGCCTGTTAAAAATAAGGTCAAATAAATAATCAGAACCAATGTGTAGATAAGTCTTTTTAGGCAGAGTGAGGTTACGACATTTCTGAAAGGACAAACATTCACCAACCTCAAGAGACTTCTGATTAAGTTGATGTTTTTGCTGTTGGAAAAGGTTTTCAAGGATTTTAGAGGCTACTGTGTAGTCAGTAAGTTAATCTGTCTCTTTCTATTTGTGGTGCACATGTCATAATGCATCCAGCACATTGTTTCCATGGTTTTTATTGTAAGTCATCTCAAAAGATCTGTTTGCAAAGTAAACAGAGCCGACACTCTGCAGCACAAACCCACATTACACTGATACAGTTGTGTTTTTACGAGTTTAGATGATATTTCCCTTTAAAACCTGCTCTGTAAAAGAAGGCATGTCTCAGTTTAATAAAGATGCTCATCTCACCACTTCAAACTAAACTTTATGTCACTTATCCTGGGGGTCTTGTTGACTAAAAGCAGACCCTTCTTGTGATAGTTAAAGATCCCTGACAATCTAGAAAGAGTCCTCTACAAGAATCGGTTCTCTATTCCCACCCCTGATGCCCGTCCCCTGGGCAGGACATTGACTCCTTTATGATGGGCACAACTGAGTCAAACTCCGAGTTTCGGGCTCTAAAAGTCTGCTGGAGGCAGAGGGTCCTACCAATGGACAATCAAATAAAATATCGTTGAAAATGTGTCAAAAGTGAATGCAGCCTCACTGAAGACTGTATTTATAGTCCCAGAAATCTTCCTCTGCTTTTTGAAATTCTACAGCTGAACATAAAAACTGCTGCATACCATGGGAAATTTGACCAAGTTATCATTTCACCACTGGTATGCACATACTTGTATACATGAAAATTATGTTTTTTTTCCCCCCTTCCTTTTATTCCATTCTTTCTTCTATGTTTGATCAGTGAGTACTTTTGTTGGCCCTTTCGTTTTCCTGGTGTTCCCTTGGTTCTGTCTCTGACCGCACAGTGTGGGCACTTCGTTTGATTCATATCAGCATCACAGTGTAATGGACCCGCAGGTCAGATGCCTCTTTTGCACAGCACATGCAGTTCCTGTTCCATTGTTCTTGACACAGCTTCCAGTATTATGTCCAAATGGTCCGATTCGGAAATAGTGTGCTACTGATTTCATTTGGGGTTTAAAATGAGAAAATCAAAAGAAAAAAAGTGTTGCAAAAAGGATAAAAGCACACAGTTTTGGTACAGAGAAAAGCTCTCTTTCTAACCGTACGCTTCAGCGGTAGCACCATTAAGCTAATGTGCAGGGTAACGCTTTTGAAACAATTTATCAGCATAATGGGGAAAGGCTAATTGAGTGAATTCTTGTCCAATTGCCCAACTTCCTGGTAATCCTGACTGTAAGCCAGTCAAACATATAAGTCACAAATTTACACCTCCTGTAGTATGTGTATTTGAAAAGGGTGAATGCCCTTTGCCTGTGACAGATGCTCTACTTAAAGGGACAGTCCCTCCACATGCGCTCAAAGGTCTGTGACGGATAACATCCAACAGCAGAGCTAGGATGAGGAGAAAAAACACGAGACGCTTTCCCAGTCAGGATACAGCAGTCTGCATCAATTCAAATGGACATTCAGAGGAGGGAGCAGCTCCATCTAAGTGGCAAACAGACAGATGAAACCTGCTGGGGGAAAAAAAAAAAAAAACATTGATCAACTCACTTCTTTGTTATGGATGTAAATATAACATTTTGTTCTGCATCATCTCAGGGTTAGAATCGACATGCTACAACATGTTTCGTAATTGTCGATGTCGGACAATTAAAATCTCAGAGGTGACCTGAAAACGGAAGAAACGGAGTATATTTGTGATGCATGTAAAATTTCATAGACCTTCCTTTGTTTAATGGATCGCAGCACTTGCCATTGTCCATGGGTTTTGGCTCACTTTTGTGACATTTTCTCTGTTGTTCATTATTGTTAGTGAGGTCTCACGGTATAAAGTTGTTTATCACTGTCTTGGGGTCTTGGCATGTACCCAATATCATGCCTGGTGCTGATTTTTCTGTTTGTGCTTCTTATTTTTTATACTCCCTGGTTTTTTTTTTTTTTTCAATCTCCGTCCACAGCTGTTCATCGTTCCACTGATTAGTCTCACCTTGTTCTCCTTTGCATTTAAGCCTTTTAAGCTTCGGTGCTGATTTCTTCTGTTGTTCTCATCCACATTTAATGACTCCAGCCACTGATGTAGGCCTGTTTTGCATTGTAGAATCTTTTGTCAGTTCCGTGGACCTGCGTCTGCTCCACCTGCATTTTGGTCCCGCCAAACAAACATTGTACCTGTTTTTCTTGAATGAGCAAAAGCTTTAACACCAAGTAATTATAAAAATAGAAAAAAAAAGAAAAATTCTACTTACATGATGGAAATATAATTTGGAAAATTAATGTCTCTCTTGAGATTTACAATCAAGTCATTTACTCAAATGAAATTATATAAAGGGTGATCACTTGGTCCATCAGCTTTCTGTACTTAGACTCTTGTCTTGCCTCTCTTGATACACTCTACAGCTACAGTCATCTGAGTATTACCACAGGATACAGGACTCAGTGATTTTGTCCTTTTAAGCCTCTACTGCTTGACTACTAGAGAAAAACACACAAGGAGGGCGAGATTAAGGGAACAGCGTATCTGGATTTTTACTTTTTTCCCTTACTTTCTTTTTTTCCTCCCTTCCTTTCAGCGGTGATAGCCTGTGTCTCGTGTGTCTTTGTGGCTACATACCTGGTGCATTGCATCAGTGGCTGCAGCCCAACTGAGTGCTGGGTGATTTGCAGAAATGGGGACAATTTGCTGTAGCTTATGTGCAGGAGGTGCTGCCTTCCCACTTCCCCAACTCTTTAAATGTGGTAGGGGGACCTCCTGTGAAAAAACGAGCTGCTGGCAAGACGGCAGTGTCAAAATAGCCTACAAATGAAGGAAAGTAAAGGAAATGAGAAAAGTGGTGGGGGGAATGTGCAAACGTGTGAAGCTATTTGAAAAGAACATATCTGACACCGGTACTTAGCAAAACATGTTTTTCTTAGCTGCAGTTGGAATTTTCACAGTGAAGACTCACCTATGTCGGTGTACTTTGTGGAGAATTTATCCGTTCTCCAGGCTAAATTCTTGATGTGAAGTTGAAGAAGAGTCACTGAGTTCAATTCATGAATTCCATTTATTAATACCAAAATGCAGCCGGTCCATTTCTCATGCTACCTTTAGGAGCTAGCAGGACAAAATGGCAACAAGCCAGTTTTCCATTCCTTTTGTTAGCCTCTGTCTAAGCTACGCCCTAAAGAGGGCGTTCCCTAGAGTGTCATATCCTTTAGCTTTAGCTTTGCTACTAGCTAAAAGAGATAGAAGAAAAACAGAAATATTTATTCTCAACAACCTCCAATTAAAAAAAAAAAGCTAATATAAAATGACTATAGGTTGGTGAGACAGTACATTGCAAATCATTTGTACCCATTCCCGCAAATTTCCTTGACATTTTCATCATGGATACCAGCATAGATTATTCTGCGTGCTGGAAAACCATCTATTCAAAGGCCAAACATTGACTAAGGCCGCTTTCTTTTACAAAATGTTCATTTTAAAGGGGGAAAAAAACTTAACACATTTACAAAACTTCATCATATGAACCAAACTACATCCAAAACGACTGTTTCTCCTGTTTTTATGATTATTTTTGTAGAAACCAACAACATTGTCTATTTGCCAAAATGAGAAGGTGAACCCTTGCACCCTCGGATCTTTCGCTGATGATGAAACAGTTGTTAATGTTTAAATACAGACTTGTCCTTCATGCTTTTCAGTTAAGGCACCTTGTCACAAGCTGTGCCAGTCCTCCTCCTCCACCGATGCATTAAGCTGGATATTAATCTAATGTAATGCATCTCTAGAGAAAAGTGTTTACTCGCTCGCAGAGGCAAACTCAAGGTAAATGTGCCTTCGGCTTTGCTCGGATGCACTTGAAAGAATAGGTGCAGCGGTTTTTAGAACGTATATGCAAGAGAAAACACAAAGTGCCACAACGCGTTAGTGTGCTCCTTAGAGTTTGCTGTGTTGTTTATTTTGTTGCTTTGTTCAGTCCTCCAGCCAAGGCTGCAGACCATAGCAACAAATGACTACATTCTAGAAAGCAATTGGTTACACTAATGGATCAATTTAGCTCAGAGGAGAGTTGAAAAGCAAGCCGGGGCCGAGACAAGTTCAGTGCAAAAAGTGCTGACAGTTTTTGAGCTGATCACAGAAGAATGAAGAGAGGTTGCTTTGTAACTCTGCGGAATAACTTTAAGCGACTCTTTAGATGCAGCTACATTAAATATGTGTAGCCGAGTAGCATTCGATACTAAATTCATCTTTCAGCTTCCGAACCCTGAAGGGAAAATGTTGGTATTGGAAAAAGCATGAGGTGGATTAAAAACTCTGCTTAAGGAATTACACGTCCTGCTTTGGCTTTTTAGTTTAATTACAGTTTGTTCAATAACTATTTGGACAGTGACAACTTTTTTTCTAAGTCTGTACAGAAAAGTTCTGTACAGACTACAGACTCTGTTGTGTTGTTCAATGGAACAACACAACTGCAGTTAAAGAACAGACTTTCAGCTTTAATTCAACAAAAAAAGATTGCAGAAAAGTGTGAGCGACAAAAGCTTTTTTATTACAATAACTTTGCTTCAGGGACTCAAAAGTAATTGGACAGTTGATTCAAAGGCTGTTTTATGGGCAAAAACGGAAAATAAATCTTCCAAGGAATTGCTGCAATGCAAGAAGAGGCAAAATCTTCACTTTGATGAAAAAAGAAGGACTTAAGACATCAGTGGAAGACAACAGTGGTAGATGATCACATATGCTGAGTAGTTTAAAGACTTTTATTTGAATTGTCTAGATTTTTTTTGTTTTCACCCAATTACTCTCTTCTGAGTCACAAAAGAAAAAACAAATGTTTAAGTAGGAGGCGTGTCATTCTCAGTCATCAGTATTTCTACCAACATGCATACAACTTTATCTGGCACACTGACATGATGTCATATTTGTATTATTAGTGACATTGGCACCTTTTCTTCTAATATAAATATTAACAATAGAAAAAAAGAATCGAAAAGGACATTGATAAAACAGCTAAGAGTTCTGGAAAAGCATTTTCTTGGCAAATGAACCACGATGAACCTCAGTCAGAATGATGGCGGAGCTAAAAGTGTGGCGAGTGGAACAGCTCCTGATTCAAAGCATGCTTTGACGACGCCAGCGAAGCTCTGGTGTTCATCCACGATGTGACACAGGACAGAAGCTGCCGAGTTAATTCTGGAGTGTTTAGAGACTTTTACCATCAGCTCAAATCCAGCTAAACGCAGTGAAATTTACTGGGCAGCATTTCATAACACAGATGGGCAATAACCCAAAACCTACAGGGAAAAGCAACTCGGTAGTTTGTCAAAATAAAAAAAAAGTGGCTGTTTGGAACCCATTGAGGATGCATTTTATTTGTTATAGACAGAAAGAGTCACAAACACAGCAACTGAAAGCCGCCTGGCAGAGTATTAAAAAAAAAGAAAAGAGGAAAGCATCTGGTGATGTCCGCGAGTTCAAGACCTCAATCTGTCTTTGCCAACAAAGGATTTTCAATCAAGTATTCAAAATGAAAATTTCCTCTTCAGTCTAAATTGTCCAGCTATCTTTCAGCACCTTTGAAATGAAGTTGTTGTGTTCAAAATGCGTTAGTTCGTCACATTTTTATGCAATCTCATTGTTCAAACCGTTGAATCAAAGCTGAACGTCTGCTCCACAACTGCCTCCGAGTCGTTTCATTTAGAGCTCACTGTGGTCATTTCCAGAACGGGAATTCAAATAAAGTTTCTCTTTATCTATATTTTCTTTTAGAAAACTAATTGTAAAATTGTAATGTCAGGGCACTTTACAATAAAACAAGGAAAAGGTGAATTCAGTCCAGTGATGCATGCATTCCAATTGATCCTAGTTATCAAACAATGTGGTCGAGTTCTGTTCATTGTTGAAGTTTCATTGACTTGCAGCATTCGTTCCTCCTGGACGAATGTGTAGCAACAATAAACACAAATCACTTGCACCGTCTCTTTGACTTTGCACATAAATTCCATATTAAAAAACACATTTCTATGATTTTCTCTTTTTTTTCTTTTTTTTTTTTTCTTACGTCTCCAAAACATCCTTTTCCGGAGCAGAGATAGATAGATAAATAAATAAATAAATAAATGAATGAATGAATAATCCACGTATTTGCATGGACCAGACTGAAGTAATGAAATTCCTTACATTGGTGGCTCATTTAATGTCATCCAGACTGACTGACTCAGAAGTTTCGTTTTTACAGATTCTGGCCCCGATGTTCATGCTGTGCTTGGTAAATATGCAAACCAACCATTATTTGATAAGTTATTTGGTGTGTAAGGGAGAGTTAGTCATGGCATTTTGCTGGAGTGCCTTACAGAGAGCGAGAACAGGGAATGACCTACGAGTAACATTAATTTCTAGCAAGAAAATACTGAGGGTGCTGGAGTAAGAAAAATTAAATGCATGGAAAACATTGCTTTTGTGAACTAATAACACAATTAAAATTTGCATATGTGTTTTTATATATTAAAGATAAAAGCATGTATGCAAATTATTATAGTGGCTAAATTGATATTTTCTGGTTTTATAAGTGCAGATGCACCAGGCAACATTACCAGCACTTTTTTTCCCCCCAGTATTTATAACTGCTACACTTAATGAAATGACCCAGACATCCAGACTCACACCCTAACCCCCAAACAGTGGCTCTGACATCCGTATGCCTCACATCCCAGGAAATGGCAAGATTTAACAACCCCATAATTACAAATAATGTTCTAGGCAGTGAGAACCATTGATGAATCTCCACTCATCCAATAACTTAAGCCTGATAAGATTTCTAATGATTAGGGCATGGTGGCTTGCACACACCACCTAGCTCCCGCTAATGAAAATTATTGGTCGCATACATCAGGCCCAGACTGATGCACAGTGGAAAACACGTAAATCTGAGCAACTCCGCTCCGCAGTTGGGGAGGTCGGCCCTAAACGGGAAAGTCGTTTGAGTGCGCGCCTTGGCACTGACAATCATTCAAAATGGAAACGTGGTCAAGTTACAAAAAGAGAAAGCACCAGATAAAGCAAATCAGCGGTGGCTCATTAAATGTGAGGGAGAAGAACAGCTGTTGAAGAGCAGCTTTAATGGAAGCGTACGCCGACTTCACCACGCAGGCCGCTCACGTTGAATCCAGTTCCACAAACACCGAGGTGAAATCTGTCCTCCAAACAACGGGCGCTGTGCTTTATTCGTCGTCGTGAATCCCACCTTCCTTGTCTTTGGCCAAAGTTAAGGGGATTGCGACGAAAGACAATAAAGCTTACAGATTGAACTCGACCCCGAGTTTGTTTAGCATGAGGAGTTTTTACTGCTTCGAGTGGCGCTTATCTGTGGCTCTGCACGGCACTGCAGTCACTACTTAAAGGGAGACAAATCAGACCTGCTTTGTTAAGAAGCTCAATGTGAATTAGTCCCAGTTCTTTTACTTCTCTAAATTATGCATATTAACTGAAGCTAATGCCTGTTCCTCAAGAGTTATCCAAGGCTTCAATGGCTCCAAAGTTTCTTTAGAACAAAAGTTACTGATTCAGAAGGAGAAACAAAATAAAGGTCACTTGTGTTAAGAAAGCAAAGACTAGTGCTATAAACTGGATTTGGAGCTGTGTATAGTCTAATTCTGTATAAATTGTATTCCAGTAAATGAACATGTAAATGCTGATCAGTGTCGTACTGCTACTTCATTTTTATTTTTTCCTGCATCGAGGTTTTGGAAGCAGGTCTATTTCAACAATCCTGGGAAAAATGTATTTTTGTTTTTACCATATATGACTTGAGGCAGAACTAACATCCCTTCTACTGAGTCAGATGTGGATGTAAAACATTGTTTTATTCTGTAGTGACTAGATTTTGGGGTCCTTTTGCCCCCCTCCCACCCAGTATTTTGCATGCAAACTGCAAGTCACATCAGTGACTTGCAGTTTGAGAACAATAAGTGTACTTCTGTTAAAACGTAAATATCTGTACTTGGAGACTGTGGAAAGTCCTTGGAAATGACAGAGAAGTTGGATTATTTCTGATTTCTATTTTGGTGTTTCTGTAGCATTAAAATAAATGTCTAATGATGTTTTTAATACCAGTTACTATCTGGCACTATAAGCTTTAATAAATAGACAAATGATGACCCTTTTCATACCAGTGATTTAAAGGAGCAGGTGGGACTTTCAGCTCCCCTGTTTGTCACCACCAGCCCCTGTTGCATTGCTTTAAGGTGGAGAGTTTTGGATGGTTTCTGTGAAGGTTGGCGTTTTGTGGAATATTTTTGTCGCAGTTGTTCTGTGTGACAAATGCTGATGGCAAAAATGCTTCGTCCCGTCACCTGAAGGGCTTTTAAGTGATTGATTTTGTCCCGTTTCCAGTTTCTAGTGAGGCTTACAAGATGGCCGATGCCAAAAAACTGCAGTAGGTGCCAGAATAACTTTTTCTGAATACATTGGATGTGGGGGGGAGACGCACACTGCCTTCCAGAAAAATCCATAACATTTGATTTATTTTTATTTTTTACATAAACCTATTTATTTGAGATATATTACTATGTCTATCTGTCAGTATCAGAAGTTAAGTAGGAAGCAATTGCAGGAGCTGTCAGCAGATTCTTTTTTGTTTTTTTCTTCTTCTCAGTTTATTTATGTTTCTTTTTGCACGTTGTGCTAATTAGCCACCAGCAGATCACAACGATCTGTTTATGAGGAAGATTGAATTTGCAGATGCTTGACTAGAGACTCGGCTCCCTCGCCGGAGCCCGCCCCCACAGCAGTGTTTCCCAATACAGCCAGGCAGGGGCTCGGCCTCGTCTGCACCGAACACGGAGTCGTCCCTGTGTGGCGGAGAGGGAGAGAGAGGGAGAGAGGGAGGGAGGCTCCGGATAAGATGACTTACTGCTGTCAACGATACAATTAGAGCAAACCCTCCCAGGAAGCTTCCCTGATGAATCACTGGCAAAACTTTGATTAGATGTGCTGTGGCAGAGCTCATAATGAAGTTCAGCAATATGCAATTACCACGTTTTGATGATGTGATATTATCATATTGTTTTACATGCAGTCTAGTTAATATTTCACGACACTTGGTAAAAAAAAACCTTTACGCAGAGCGCTCGACGTGAAAGAAAGAAGGTCGACGGAGTTGAAACAGACATGCCAGGCAATAAAGAGCATGAGGACAGACTGAAGGACGGTGTTGGTCAGAGCAATGATCAGGCAGGTAACTGAAATGTCTTTCTGTGCTTCCAGGTAATGTTTCAGTTGCTGGACGTAGGCTTGATATGAGGAGAGAAGCCGGTCCGTGTCACATAAACAGCTGGGCCACAAGTGTTCCTCTAGTTCTCCTGAAAGCTTGTAAAACGTAAAACAGCGGAGGCAAAAGACTGCGACTCTTCTAATTGACGTTGCTCTTTTACTGGCGGAGACGGAGCGATTACCGCTTGATGAAAACCTTTCATAATCACGCTGAGAAACATTTATACTCTGACTTATGTCTCGTAAGCACAGCCTTGGAACATCTAAGTTCAGTTCAGAGCACACGTCTTGTTTGCTTGTCACCCTATTACGGAGATGTTTTCTGTTTCTGCAAACATGCCTGCTGATTCTTTTGTGAATGCAGGATGAAAACGACCTGTAATCAGACTAGAAAGATCTGCAGCCTGTAGCTGCCTGGAAGTGTCGAAACAGCATCCATGGAAGAAGTGCAACAGAATAGAATCTGTGGAGAATTTATCCGTTCTCCAGGCTGAGTTCGTGATGTATGAGGTTGAAGAAGAGACAGTTAGTTGAATTCATGAATTCCCTCAATTAATACCAAAATGCAGCTGGTCCGTTTCTCATGCTACCGTTAGGAGCTAGCAGGACAAAAAGGGCATCAAACAGCCCCGCCCTAAAGAGGCGTGTCACATCCTTTAACCATAACTTTCATTTGCATTTCCTAACAAGTCATTTCCTTTAGCTTTAGCTTAGCAACTAGCTAAAAAGAGATAGAAGGAAAACACAGAATTATTTATTCTCAACAAATCCCAACACTTGCCAAATTTTTAAGCGTGACCTAATGACCTCTTATAGCAACTCAGCTGGTGTTATTTTACCGTGGAAGAAGTCAGGAGACCAAACTTTTTTTTTTTTTTTTTTTTTTTAAACATAAGGTAATGAGGAATGCTGTCGGTGAATCGGATGAGATCAGGCACTGGTGAGACTGTGACGACGAGTGAAGTGTTGCATGAAGGAAGTAAAAAGATTTACAAAAACTGAGGGATTCAGAGATTCCCTCAAATCTAAGAAATAATTTGCTGCTCTAGCTATCACACTGGGACATGGGGGCAGCCACACCCACTCAGTATCGGCAAACAGAGAGAAGAAACGATAAACGAGCAAAAAAAAAAAAAAAAAACAGAGCTTAAGAGGGATTGGGTCATCACAATAAAAAATTTAATGATCCATCCACCCACACACTCACATATAAGGGTTATTTGAAGTGGCCAATTATCCTAACAATCATGTTCTGGGCTTTTGAGGGGGAAGCTGGAAGACCTACGGAGAACCCACTCGTGCACAAGGAGATCGCCAAGATCCCCACACAGAAAAGGCCCCGGCTGGTAAGTCTGCCCCGGGAGGAAACGACAGCGTTCTCTTTTGCTGCAGTGAAAGATGGCAAAATAAGGAAAACATAACGCGAAGCATGATGCTAGAAGCATCCTTCTCTGAGGGTGAATTCTGCAAAGGAGCCGGGATGACGGCGCCGTACGGAGGAGAAGGTCGGATGGGGAAACACATCACAAGATTTTCGACAGCGACCTTCTTTCCTCTGTAGGAGCGTTGGAGACGGGTCAGGACTGCGGCTTCCAGCATGACGATGAGCCCAAACCCACAGCCAAGGCAGCTGAGGAGTGTCTCCATAAGAGTTCATTTCAAGGCTCTTGAGTGGCCTAGCCAGTCTCCAGACCTCAACCAAACAGGAAACGTTTGGATGGAGCTGAAACTCTGTGTTGCCTAGCAACAGTTGTCAAAACGGAGCGACCTGTAGAGTACCTTTATGGAGGAATGAACAAAGTCAGTCACTTCTAAACAAAGATTTTTGTGATAAATGTTAAATCTATTTTAAAAAAATCAGACGATGTAATTATCTACATTATTTTTCGAGATTCCGCTTCTCACAGTAACGGTGTTCACCTTGAGGAATCTGTGGTGTGTTCAGGAACGCTTCCTTCTGCACAAGAACCAGCTACCCCGACTCCTCCGAGGCGGATGTTCTCTCCCTTCTCTTTGTATGTAAAATACTTCACCTAAGGGGTTCATATGATCCAGGACAAAGGCCAGTCTACAGACAGACAGGACGAGTCCTAGTTTGTCCTCAAAACTCTTTCGAATTTTGAGGAAAAGGACAGCCAAAATCTCTGCACGCCCCAAACAACCTGGCCCACTATCTCAGAAGTGAGGGGATCAAATTTTTTCAGATGTCTTTTGAAATCTATTTATCTCTATTTCGTGTCGGTCGCACCTCTGGGTGAAAACATGATGACGGACTGAGCAGCTGTCGCGGCTGAAGAAAGTGTGAGGGACAGGAGGGGAGTGTGTGGGACACGTCCCCTCTGTCCTTTATGCCCATGTTCTGGACGGAAACTGGCCAATCTTTCACCTTCAAGCTGGCTATGCAAAAAGCTATTTGTAAAAAAACAAAAGCAAAACAAGCCCCCAGCTATCTCAAAGGCAGTTTCTTCCCCCAGGCTGCCTCTCTAATGAACACTTGAGAGTCGGAGTGCCCAGGTCTACCGATCGACACTTGCACTACTTCAACCTTGTCTTCCTCATTTGCACGTTTTTATTTTTATTTCCCTTTTCATTTATATTCAAAATGTCCTGATTAAGAGCAGAGCGGAACCAAAGTGAGATTTCTTGTTTTATGTGCACAAACTTGGCGAATGAAGCCAATTCTTTTTTTATTTTTCAATAAAATCTCTCGCTGTAGTTGCCTGGAGTCTGAAAACCTTACAAACGGCTCAGGGTTACAAGACAGACTGATGGATATCTGTGATTTTCATTCTTATCGGTTTGGAAATTGCCTTAGAACAGGGCATTATGTGTTGCTTTTTTTTATTTCAGCCTGCTTCTTGTAGTCATACAGTTTCTTTTTGAGTGTTTTTTTTAATCATTCCACAAATCAGGCTGTTCTGAAAAGAAAAAGACTAAAAAAATTGGTTAGATTTTTTTGCCCCACTAAAAGAAATAATTTCAAAGCTGCCGTTTATCTTTGGTTAGCATTAAAATTTACGTGATGACCTCAAACACATCAAGGTGGCAAAAGAAGTTAGCTAAAGTTGAGAAATACATTTAAGGGGTTAAATACTTTTCTTCTCAACTCTGCATAAATACTCTAACAAAAAAAAAAAAGTACGAGGGGAAAAATAAAGCTTTTTTTTTTTGACGATGTCAAAACAAACTCTCTTCTCTCCTCTGTGATGCTTGAAGTCTCTTCATCTTTTCTTTTAACATGTTTGGCCCCAACATGAACTGAATGGAAAGCCACTAATGGCAGCCTTGATTGTCTCCACATTTGTAGGTGAAGTGCTCTAGAGGCCTAATGAAGCAGACCTGATTGCTCGACTCTGGACCCCACTGGACGGAGAGGACGGGGGGAATGTAACTCCTAGCACAATAATCCGTTCCTATTTACCGCAACTCCACAGCGAGGAGAAACTACAGCAAGGGAGACGTAAATGCGAAATGAAATTCCTTTCACTTTCCAACTGCTCTTTGAACAATCGGCAGAGCTGCCACCGCGACTTCATCAGAGCAATTTATCGCCCAGCCTGTGCTGTATGACCCTTCTTTCTAATCATACATGAAAAGCAGATACTCGTGGAAAATTACGTGAGGAGCAGGTTCCTTCAGCTTACTACCCTCGGTGTTAAAGGACGCTAATTTCCACCCAAGCACACTCCGGCTTATTGGTTTTTCATCAGCGAGTGGAAGATTTGTCAAGGTCGACGCTGACAAGTGAGCAAGTGGGCGTCTCTCGTGGAAGGAGCAGGGATGCAAAGCAGATGACAAGGACTGTGTTCTGCATGTCATCAGCACCGCTACGGTTGTGTCCTGAGTACACTTCCTCCCAGGCTCTTGCGTGGGTGTGTGTGTGTGTGTGTGTGTGTGTGTGTGTGTTCGCGCACTTGAGATAAGTGTTTGTAAAGTGTTTTTGTGCTTTCATGAAATTTAGCTCAACCACATTCCACTTTGTCTGGTGTCGTCGTCGACGCAGAGTCGCCATCAGCAACTGGCACTGCAGCTTTAAAGGACCTCGTTTAAATCTGGAGTGATTTCTGCTCGGAATTGAAAACGCTACGACTCCAACAGCTTTGCTTGCTTTTATGCAATTATGTCCACAGCGAATCGATAAAAGAACACATAAGCCAAGGGATCTTTCTCTTTCTCTTTGTTGGACCTCTGTTTGGGAGGCCGAGCGTGTTTTTTTTTTTTTTTCTTTGGGAGAAAGTCTAGATATGAAGTAAGTTTTATTTTATGAACTTATTAATAAAAAAATATGGAAGCAATGTTTGACAATGCAAATGAGATGCAATGAACTGATAACATTTTGCAAGGTTTAGAACCTAAAAAAGAGATTTTTATGACAATTATATGACTCGCTTAATCAAACTACCTGTTAAGTTAGACAAAAAAAGGAAGGAGAAAAAAAAAAACCTGAAATGATTTTATTTATTAGGGGACAGAAAAAATACCTTTATGCCTATTTCTGAAAAATAATCACCCTTATTGGCAGCACCAATTGCCATCAAGACTTTTGATATGTGCTTTACATCAATATGGAGGAATTTTGACCAACTCTACGTAGCAGAATTTCTTTAATCCGTCCAAACTAAAGGGTTCAAAATATTATTTATTCAATCTATTTTGAGCTACTGATTTGAACTCAGCTTCCTCTAAAACAATAAGTAATATTTCCAAATACTTACATATTATTAAAAAGAATTATTCTAAGTCATAAGTGAGACTTCACTACACTTTGGCACATTTTCTCAAGTTGCCAACTTTGCATTACGGCTTTGTTCGTATGGTGAATACGCTGTTGTCTCATGTACTTCATATTAACGTTTTTGTCCAAAGAAAATCTCTTTGCGGTGCGAAGACTGAAAAGCGCTTTAAAATGTCAAGTTGATTACTGTTTGGGTCGTGCTTTGGAGCGCCGGTCAGCAACTCGGATGCAGAACTGCACCGAGGATGAGGGAAAGAAAAAGACGGACAGGCAGGTGAGGTTTAATGGTTTCACTGCTGAAAATGGACCGACCACCTTTTTCTCTGCATGATTTTAAAACTGTTTGACTGAAGAGATAACGTTGAGAGAAAGTCATTTTTAGGCAGACGGGACTAATTGACGGAATCGACTCTTGAGATAAGGGAGAGGGGAGACAAATTGAGCAATTCTTTCCAAATTAAAAAAAAGTGAGATGCGAATTAACGGTTTTTTCAAATCCCTGAGACTGCAGAGAGTGAACGGATCGCTTTGGGTCAGGAAAGAAGAAGGGCTGGTAGAAACATAAGTTGGTGTGTCGTTTAGACTCTATTGGAGAAAAGACAAAAGACGGGAGAACACATGAAGCGACTCGCAGTCTTATGAGAAAACTAAATCTACCCCTGTTTTATGTAGCTGCTCCTTGCACTTCTTACAGGTGTATAGTCTAATCAAAAGTGAAACAGAATTTAAAAAACTGAAAAATAGACATAACAGGTACTTGGGGGGGGGGGGGGGGAGGTGTGTGTGGTGGCCAGTAAAGGTTCAAATGCTGTTTGATTGAATGTCTTTGACGACACCCCCAACTCTCTTCAGTGTACAAACATTAGCTGCCTGCAAGCTTTACCTTGACATAGCTGTGCATGATAGACTTATCACTCCAACATCAGCTAATAGTCCAGAAAAGACACATCGAGGTTAATTGGCTCCTCTCAGCTGCCCTCAACTTTGACCTCCCTTTTGGTGCAGATGTTTTTGATTCAATTGAATTTAACATCTAACTGAGTTCTTTAGTTTGCCTGCTCTGATGGGCTTTCTCAAACGCAAAAAGTAAAAACTAGTTTTAAAGTTTCATGTGTGTGGATGAAGAAAAGCAAAGAAGAAAACGAAGAAGAAGAAGAAATTCTTAAACCAAAAATCAATTAATGTTTTACCAACCTGAGAGTGGAATTGATCGGTGGTGCAGTGCCGGGGCTGGTCTGCTGTCTTCAGACGGTGCAGACCAGAGCAGCTTTACTTTTGGAGGTGACTCGGTTCATCCCAGGAGAGGACGACACAAATCTGTAGATATTTTCCTCTCACTGTTCAGTCGTAATGTGTTCCCAAGGCTGTGCAGACCAGACAGGGTGATGCATTCTCAGCTGCGGCCTGACTGCTTTTCACGGCTGAAACCAGCAGCCTGTCATCTTCACGCAATTGGATTAGAGTAATAATATGTCTCTTTGCTTCTAGAGGGCTGCTGCAGCTTTCTGGGAGTTGGTTTATCACCTGTTAGGTTAATATTACTAAACCTGCCGTCTTTCTTTCTTTCTTTCTTTCTTTCTTTGCATAACATGATGTGTGATTGTTCTGTATGACTGCAGAAGACCATGGTCTATTTGTCACATTTATGCAGGTTGCCATTATCCAACAGCTCCAGCATAATTGAATACTGAGAACAATAACCCTTTTTTCTGCTTTTGCACCGTAAAAATAATCAGACATGCTACATAAATGAGCTGTTCGACACAAATTTTCAGGCGTGCCGTGACCTCATTTGTGATGCTGTTTGGCACAAAACATCTTTTTTCTTACTGAGTAAACTAACATTATTCCGGTTTCTAAATCTTAGAATTATTGTTTTTATATTTACTTTGTTTTCAACTTTAAGAAAAAAAAAAAAAAAAAAAACTCACATGCTCATAAAACTGTCAGGAAATAAATGTGTGGGACATTAGAGGAAACATTTATTTTACCGGACCTTATGAGAAACGAAGAGCCTCTGAAATCGTATTATTGATGTGCTGTATGTACGCCAGGTAAGGGAGTTTATTCGTACGGCACCATTCGTTTCCATCACAGGGACATTTCTCAGACAATGTTACAGCTGACGAGCTAGCAGTAACTGTGATGGAGGACAGGTTGGCTGACAAAGAGGAGGCGCTACAGCTGGAAGGAGCCCTGCAGATCTGAAGGACATGATTGCATTTTGTTGAGCCAAGAGACAGATTCCCTAACATTGTCTGGAACGTGACGTCTAAGAGTCCGCAGTCTGGACCTAATCTGTTGAGAGGAACAGCCTGGAAGATTGTTAGGTGAGAGAGATGAGACCTAGACACCAGAACCTGGTAGGAGGGGAGGCAACGACTGAAGATCTAATAAGACTCCAGAAAACACTCGCAGGCTGCGTGTTGGATCGTGATCCACTGACGTTCTGTTGAAATGAATGGTTACAAAATCAGGATTATTTATAACGACCACTGATTGAATTTGGTAAAACTATGCAAGTGTTATATATGGAAGCCTGTTTACACCACTGATTAAAAAAAAAAAAAAACGACTATCTCATAAGACAAGTGTCATTATGATGATATTATAATAAGATACTGTCTCTTTATATTATTATATTCTTTTTTTTATCAGCGTGGCAGAAACGGGCTTCCGTAGTTATGCTTAGAAAACCAGAATTTGAACAAATTTGAACCCGTTTTCCTCATAACCCCCTTGTTGAATATTCTGTTACAATGACAGACTATATGTTTTTCAAATATGACCTGTTGAATGAAGATAAACACAAATAAAACGAGCAGCAACCGACTTCACTAGATTGAAGGTTATCAGGTTATTTTGTTAGCGTCTAAATACTTTCCGCTGGGTAACGCAGCCGCTTCAGTGTTTGCGTATCGCTCCTCTGCCTTTCCATACGGTTCTGGACGACTCATGCCAGATAAATTTCAGGATGAAATGGTGACGCAGGATGTCGGATACAGTAGGAGACTCGGTTCAAGCCAGCCATCAGCTCGTAGGGTGACTCTGACGTTACCATCGTTTCCTCCTTCTGCCATCTTGCTCCGACTTTTCAAATAAACTATCGAAATTTGAGCATTTTTTTATTTTTTTTTGACGCCGATTCAAAAACAACCGGAAAGAGAACATCAGAGGCAAGCGGTTCATTCTGAAACATTTATTGTTCTCAAAGATGTTTCACCTCAGGAGCTTTTCATCAGTACAGTCATGATCCTGATTTGGCCATTCATAAAACTGATCAGCCAACATGTTTTAGGATTTAAATCGAGTCAGGTGAACATTATTACCTCCGACAGGCAACTTGTGTAGACAGCAGTGGACACATGCAAAATAACAAGACATACAAAATGCTGACAACTTTTAGCAGCTGGGATAAAAGATGTTTTTCTGTCAGTTTGCCAGATGTTTTGGAAGGTGAAGGGTTAAAGAGTCAAATCTGTATTGTCTAAAGCACAGAGTCTGAAAAGTCTCCCAATGTCCAACAACAACCACTTTAAAGCTGCTGACTTGTTTTTATTATTTTTGGCCTCCAAGATGCAAAGTTAGCAGCAGGATAACACCGGAAACCATCTGAGAATCTGAAGAGCAACGTTGTTAGATATTAAGCCGGCATTGGCTGTAAGAAGCTTTGTTTTGATTCTCGTTCTGTTTCCGACACATATAAGGCTGTGCTTAGCCCGGTTCCCTCACATACTTAAGATGCAGCCGTCCGTACCTTCCAGCTCTCTTTGGGATGATAAAACGCAGTCGTTCCACCGCTGCACTCTAACAGTCTCTCTGCATTAAACTTGATACAACCCACAGGCCTTAGGGGAGAAAATTGATCCTCTTGCAGACTTTCGTCCCGTCTTTTCCTACTGTCTCGGGCAGATATATTATTTTAGACTTTCAGTTTTCTTATCTTTCGGGGGCAATAAAGGTGTCTAATAAAAATGTATATCTATACATGCGTGAGTTATTTTCTATATTTTCTTTTCTATTTTTATGGAACTTTGTGGCACAACATCATAGCTAAGCAAAGTTGTTAACTTTACTGACATTTGCAGTGAAAATGAGTAAAATCAATTTGTTGAGTGACTTCTCAATCCATCCATCCATCCATCCATACATTTTCTTTACACCCTTTCCCCTCAGTGGGGTCAGGAGGGGTGCTGGTGCCTCCTATCTCCAGCTATCGTTCCAGGCGAGAGGCGGGGTCAACCTGGACAGGTTGCCAGTCTGTCGCAGGGCAGACTTCTCAATCACTCATAAGGAAATGAGGTCATTTAACAATTTTTTTTACATGGGAAATTATTATTTATTTTTTTGTCACACCTAGGTCAAACACATTTTCATATGAGATTAAGATAATTGGAGAAAATACAAAACGCACAATGGCGAAAAAGTAATCACCACCCGTATTTAATCCTTCATTACACGGTATAATCCATATTTTATTCAGTTTTACTACCTAACAACTAGAATCAGGAAATCGCTTTTCAATTCTGACAGGGAGGCTGAAACATCTGAAAGGGCGACACACAGAGCCCCAAGTTACAGCAAAGCAAAAACTGTTAAACAGATTAAGTGGCACTTCTAGCCTGAAAAGGAATGCAAGCCATTTCCACTGCCATCAGTACAGACGACTCATCCATGAGGTCGTGAAAGATCCAAGAACTTGTGAGGCGCTGTGGGTCTCAGCTGGGCCAGTCGGGGTCAGTGTTCAGCGTCCACCACAGAGAGAGACCTGAGGCTGTAAAAGAGGCAAATGAGTAAAAAAATACAGAGGCTGCTTTGCTGCTTCAGGACCGAATGATCACTGTAATTAATAGAGACATGAACTTCTGTTCCGTAGCAGAGAATCCTTCAGGACAGTTTCTGCCCTCAAGTGCACTTTGGTTGAACAGCAGAACAATGATTTGAAGTACACCTGCAAATTCACATCGGTATGACTCATAAAAAAAAAAAAAGACACAAAAAAAAAAGGTTTTGGAGCAGGCAGGCTGAGTTTGGTTCTGTGATATGAGCTTAAACAGGGCTCACGCTTTAAAACCATGCAATGATGCTGAAATTCCTTAATGTGGGAATCTGCATTATGTGTTTATTCAGGCTATTTTTTTATATATATATTAACATTTGTTGATGATTTAAAACACTGAAATAAAACAAAACCTGTGCTGCAAATACCTTTCCATAGCAATACAGTGTAGATGATAGATGCAAGACTCAAAGGTCTACAACAAAGTTAGCCGTATGTGGACTCAGGCTTGGCCGTACATGGACGTGTTTGAAGCTCTGCTGTCCTCTAGAGGAGAACAGAGTGCATCACGAGTCAGCAGCGGCGTGAGACCACATCACAGTGGACAGGAAGCAATGATGTCTACTTTAAAGAAAAATGTCTGCTCTTCTGGACCCAGTCAGTTTCGTGCAGTAATTTAGTTCTCTGTAGAATAACGGCACATAGTCGGTGAAATAACCGCTGCAGACGGGAATTCACAGCTATGCATTAGGAACATTTGGCTATTAAAAGATCAGAGCTGTATGCATCAGCAATTTAAGTTGGATGTTGTTGAGACTTAGAGAGTTGAAACTTTTTAAAGATGTGAGTCATCAGAAGTTAAAAACTGGAAAATAGAAAGAGGCACTGCGATGTTTATAAGGTTAACTTCTAATTTTGCTTAGCATTCTGTACAAGGTAATAAAAAAAAAAAAAAAAACACAAAAAATTAACCACTTTCAACGCTGAAAATCTGTCAGCGCCATCTCACTTCACGGTTTATATTTTTATCCCAGAGGAACGTCACACCAGCGTCTGTTAAAAATAGAAGCTCTGCAGTTCAGAGCCTTTCTTTCTTTCTTTCTTTCTTTTTTTGCAAAATTGAAACGTATTCTACGTGTGCACATTACATGTCAAATTCTCTGACACATCAGTGGAACAGAAGTTGCAGAATGAAACGACGTACAGCAGCTGCCTCAAAGACTCAAAGCTGTTGTAACTTAGCAACAGCCTGGGAAGTGGGATCAGAGATGAAAGGGTGGAAGAGGTAATTGGTGGAGAATGGGGGTGACTGGAGGTGGTGCAGTGGGTTAATGACCAGCGTGTTCAATCTTCAGCTCCCTTGTGTATCATCTTGTTAATGTCTATCCGGTTTGTCACAGTTTAATTGTCATTTGCTTCTTGGAGCTAAAGAGGAAAGATCTGGAGTCGGCTTCAGTTATTACAGCTAGAAACCAGCAACCAGGCCTGGAATCAGGGTGTGGTCTGATCTGAACCTTCAGAGCCACATAAAGATAGTTACAAAGTCGACCTTCTGTCACCTGAAGAACATCTCAAGGATTCAAGAACTAAAGCAGGATCTTGAGGAATCCAAACATGTTGTTCTTGTTCCCAATAAAACCATGACGATAGAACACATCACCCCAGATCTAAAATCCTTACAAATTATTCTATAGATGTAATTAACCAAACCTAGCCTGAGAAAACTTGAACAAACAGTTTTGATTTTATGATTTAATGTGTTAAAGGAACAAAGCATCCAATGGTGACTCTGACTGAGCACACAGAAACTTAATAAATACAAACTTAAAAAAACAAAAAGTTAGATTACATTCTCTCAAATACGTTAGAAGTTAAAAAAACAAACACACACAAAAAACAAAGGCACATGTTTCTTCATAATGAAGGCTTTTAATTCTGTTTTAAAAAGTTTCCAGTGTCTTTGAAGCCCGTAGAGGATGTTCAGCAGGTGTTCAGCAGTGGATTAATGTGTAATAATTAGTTAAATTGGCCTTTAAAAAACAGCTCTTGATATTTTCTCAATTTGTATTTGTCTGGTTTTAAAATTTGTTTGATCATCTAAAACATGTAAATGTTTTACATGTTTTGAGGGGGACAGAATGGGGGAGCGGAGGGGAGAACATCTGTAAGGAATAATAAAATACTTTTCCACACTATGAAGTACCAGTCTTACAGTATGGAGCATAGTCGATTGTAGAGGGAGGGTATGAGTTTTATCAATTTGTGAAAGTTGTTTTGTCTGTTTTTTTCTTGGTAATAGACAAAAAAAATCATCAGTGTTGAACGTTTTCTCTTCAAAGCATTTGGGAATTAACTAGAAATGTTCTGAGTTGTAATGACTGAATGAAATCATTTAGTTTCAGGGACTTTCTCTTGTTTCTGATTGCGACCCTCCCTTTGAGGACAAACCTTCAAGCCGTCAGGTCGGCAACTGAAGGCTCGACACCATGTGAGTGTTTTTGTTATTTTGAAGTGAAGCATAAGACTCTTCATATTAAAGTCTGTTTTTTAAATGATGTGTTGTTTTAATGTCAGTATTTCAACAGGTTGTTGAGTCTCCATCTCCTTTAAGTAGACCTTTAAATAAGTCTCAGGATTGGTTGTAGATATTCTGTAAAGTCCGAAAGAAACTGATCCCAGATCCTATTTAATCAACCAAATTTCAATACTTATTTTATTAATGTAAAGTAGTACGTGTTGATATTTCAGTCAATTGCCCCGAATCTCGCAGCATTCCCTCGACTCATTACAAACGGCCACTGAGCCGAAGCTAATCCTGGGGTTCTGCTGCTGATCTATATGGAGGGAGCAGCGTGCCCTTTATATCTTAGCTGTCCTACAAAGCCCCAAGATCTAAGGAAGATTAACTGAAAGGCAGCAAAACTTAGTTGAAGTTGTGCAAGAGATAATCCAATTATAAAATATTGAAAAATCTCAAATCCTTTTTGGTGTTGTTCAAAGCTGTGTGAAAAAAAAAAATAGAAGAAGAAGAGAAAGCTCTTTCAGGTAGAAACATTTTTAAAGCAGTTCCGTTTTTTTATTTTTTTCAAAAATAAAACTTCAAAAGAGTAGCAAAAGTAAATAAATAAAGTGTTATCCTGTTACTCCAAAACATAATCATTAGACCAGCAACACACCTTTTGAAAAATAATAGAATATCCTTCTGTAAGTAGACAGCAAAACCAGAGAGCCGTTTTCTTTTTCATCTCTGAGCGTCAAGCGCAGCGGGTCGTCTGCGGGTTGAATTGAAATTGAACACCTGTCTAAGTTTCCATCTTTCACAGAGCCAATTATTATTGGTTGTTCTGTAGTTTTTGTTCATAATTTGCTCTTGAGTTTGAAGCAGACGGTGTTTGTCAAAGGCAGATGAGAGTTAAAAAAAAAAAAAAAACGGAGGCTCTTCACTGCTAGTCATATCTCTCAGTACCTCCACGTTGGACATGCGCGATGTTTACGGACAGACTCACCACCGGCGGCTCAATTTACCCAATAAACATTATTAAAGATTCTCATTCTGTGTCTTAAAACGCAAGTTTTTTTTGTCTTTGAATTTGATTGTAATTCACACAATATCTGCGCTCTTTCTCTCTCTCTCTCTCTCTCTCTCTTTGTTTTCCCTGGTGGGTTCATTAAAGAACAAGAAAACAATGGGAGAACCAGCCTCATTTGTTTACACTGTTGCATCAGATAAAAGTGAATTCTAGCAGTCGGCTTAGCAACCATAAACGTCAGGCTGCATTTGAAGGAAATGGCTTCCTGGATTGCACTCTAAACCTCACTGGTGCACTATATCACTATGTTGACACTGCCTGATGAAACTGTCGAAAAGAGCAACATACATACCCTCAAATGGCCAAAGGCCTTGTTTGATAAACTGGAACAGGACTGAGAACAGATAGCGGGAAGCACAACTAGTTTTGCCAGAGGCATCATAGGATTGCTTTCTCTAAACCATTAGCATCACTTCTATCCACCGCGTTCAGCAGTGCGGCACAAGTATCTTGATCCGTCCCAATGACTCCAAGCCGTACGGAAGTGTGGGCTGAAGCCCTGTGGCTGGAAAAAGGGGATAAGGTAGGTTTTGCGGTGATTACTGTTTCGTTCCCGAGGTCAATTCAAGATGGAGGCGACAGAAATAGTCAGCTTTTACGCAGTGTCAGAGCTGGGAGCGAAACGGAAACAAAATGGGACAATAATGCGACTGTTTTAAATAATGACATTAGGCAAAGCAAGGTGAGCTTACCTGTTCACACACCAGACAGGAGTCCTGGTTCTGGCTTGTACTGGGTTTCTTCTGAGTTTGTATTTTGATCATTTACTTCAGTCCTCCTCTTGTATCTCATCTTTATCCTGTGATTTTATGTAGGTGTGGCACAAGCTGTGAATAACAAGTTCCTATTGGAAAACTGTATGCATTTACTTAACTGAAGCTGCTATTTGCCCAGTATGATGAGGCAATGACAAATATGAATAAAACTGTTCATTAATTTTGAAGTGTCTTCACTATCAGAATTTCTTTCCTGTATCGAATGTTCCTCTGAACATTTACGATTGACGTTTCAGTGCTTCCCTGTTGGTCTGATAAATATTAAGTGAATTAATCAACGAGAAAGGACAATCTGTTGGTTAAACTTGCAGTTTCAAGCAATCGGCATGTGGGGGGCAGGTGAATACGTGTCAGTGTAGAGAACATACTGCAGCCTGACATTTAACAGTGTTTTACTGGGTCATTGCTGTGATATGTAGACAGCGGTTGTGCTAATTCTGCTGCAGAAGTCTGTGTGTGCAGCATAACTCACCCATGTGACACTCGTCCTTTTGTACATCCAAAAGGAGCAATTTGTTTATAAACCATCAATTGTTAATTTCTCTTAGAATTTCAAAAGAGTTTAAATTCGATTGTTTTCTCATCATATTGTGTTTTTCTACATTACTTAGATAGATTATGTAACGTGAGCCAATCAGGGCAAAAGTAACATATTGTAAAAATATCACAATGTAGAATTGATTTTGTTTTTTTATTTTAAATAACTTGTCCTCTATTTTCATAACCATTATCTTTTTCTGAAGTTCCAATTGGAAAGTGTCTGTTTCGTTTGGATGCCCTGCATCTAAATTCCAGACAAGGTGCCACAGATTACAGATTACAGATTACGTGTGTCTGCTGCACGTTCTCTGTGTTGCACAGACTAGCGATCTCTGAGTGGGATTAAAATTAAACAATATTGTGCCGTGTTATTTAGCAAATAAAAAATAATATTTGATGAATGGATGGATGGCTTTACTAGTTTGTAGCCAACATTAGGTTGGGCTCAGCACCAGCTGCTCTTGAAGAATTACAAAAAGTTTTTTTTCTCCATTCAACATTTTGAATTTATGTAAATTATTATTATTATTATTATTATTATTATTATTATTATTATTGTGAATGAAGATATGTGCGATATTTGATAGAAGATTCTCAGGATAAAAAACAACAAAAAAACAATATTACAAATGGTTGATAAACATTATCATAACCATATTCATATTAATACACTCATGTTTTTCTCCATAGATAAACCAGATAAACATGTGAAATTATTTTATTACAGCGTGAAATATCAATACACATTTGTAATATAGACATTTTCTCCTCACAGGCTCTCTGGGTTTTGACCTAGTTGTTAAAATACATCCTAGAGCTAAAAGTGGTCATTTCTGAGACGTTGGGAGCTGTAATCTTTACTACACTCGTGCCGAGTGCCTCTTCAGAGTCTTAATGTAATATTTTCCTCCCACTCAAACGTGAGGCGTCCATGCGTGGGTCTGTGTGTGCCTGGCGTTTCAGACTTAGAGTTTAACATATGTTCCCCACTAGATGGCAGAAGAGCTCTACTGTGTTGGAGAACCTGGAATCTGGGTTAGTGTCTTTCTCTGGAACCTCCCCCCCCCCCCCAAAAAAAAAAAAAACCAAAAAAACAGGGATTTCTACCTCATTGGAATACAAAGATTCTGCTCAGATTGTCATTTGCACAATGCCGCTTTTCGGGTGTCAAATAGGTTTTTATGGCTGACGAAAACAGTGTCTTCCAATGGGGACTGTCTGACAGGATGTCCTGGAACCACAGAAGCAAGCTAAAGATAGAACATATTCTTTCCATGAATATATATATATATATATATATATATATATATACACCCCAGAAAGCTCCCGTGCCTGAGCATGTGCTTCATATGTTCCTACCTGAATGGCAATGGGGGTTAATTTTGATAAACTTTCACATAATCCGTGGCGCTGTAAAACTCCATTTTTGAAGCCAGTTTAAATATTAATTTTGTTGTTTCACAAATAATACAGTTTTCTCGCTCAGTACTCCATGTTTTCCAATGAACAGTTTCGAAAATGACTTTTGTCCTTAAATGGGTGGAACAACAAAGTGACTCAGAAGGAAATATTGTGCTTGGTGGCCCACACGTGTGCCTTTCTATTGGCATGGAAACAAACAGGCATGCCTAATAGAATGGCTCGAGCAAGCAGAAAATAAATTTCCTGCTCCGTGCACACCAGCTCTCTCCAGTTTCATCCTTATTCATTTCAGTGCTGCTGCCGGTGCTGTCACTGATAGTAAGGAAGGCAAGGGCTGTTCATACACAAAGCATTTCTCTTCTCGGAAGAATTGATTTAATGACAGCGTCCTCTGCCCGCAATCGATGGGGCAGAGGGAAAAGTGCATTATGAAGGAAGGAAGAGTGATAATGAAAGATCACAAAGCTATTCCCATCACTCTAACTAGCACCATCAACGCTGCACTCTGTGTTATTCCCAAAGCGCCCAGACCATTGGTGGAGTTTTCTTCTGCAAGCCCCGTGAATTTCTCTCTTTTCGTATTTAGTCGTGTTCTGTCTGGATCTGAGCATGTGCTGTGGGACGCATCGTCATGCTGGTTCATGCGGAAAGGTCAAATTACTTTTGCCTCAGCTGGATTTTATTAGTCATCATCCACACGTCTTCAGCCACTTGTCTTGGCTTCTTCTCAAACATGTGCGTCATGATTTTAGTCGTAGTCGTGCTTGTGACAGGAAGTTTTATGTCACCAACGCGTTAAAGCATAATGTTGCGTTTTGCTTCACAGTTAACGTATGAAGAGGCAACCAAAGAACAATGCTTAACATTTGCAACAAAATGCTAAAGGAGGAGCCATAGGAGATGGATGAGGTTTAACTAGGAAAGCAGGAGAAAATCTTACCTGCAGTCGGTTTTTGTGAATCTTCTGAGTTTTTTTTTTTTTATCAGTAGGGGAGAAGATGGATAGATATTTCTGTCTGTAGCTTGGAGCTCTTTTAAGCTGTTGGATTTAAAATGAGAATCAAAGTACTTACACATGTCTGCTGCTAAGTGGTACAGCTCTTTCCTCTGCAATACTAAATACTAATTGCAAAGTTCAATCTGAACACAGAGTGAAATGTTGCAAATAAGACCATAGGAATACTAAAAAATTTTTAAAAATCCTAACATTAAGGATTTTTGTTCAACACTTAGATTCCTTTTCAACAGTCTGTGTGTTTGTGTGTGAGCAGAGATACAGCATTTAAACAGACAAACTTGTAGAAGTGTCATGTAGTATATATATATATATATATATATATATATATATATATATATTTGGTTAATTTTGGTTGGCTGGACGGCTCCCTGCTGAGGGGTTCCTCAGAGGAAGACCCAGGACACGTGAGAGGGACCTGGGAACGCCTTGGGATTCCCCCAGAGAAGCTGGCACAGCTGGGTGTGGAGGGAGGAGTCCAGGACTCTCTGCTTCGGCTGCTGCCTCTGTGCCCGGACACCGGGTCAGGAGGAAGTCAATAGATGGAGCTATTTCGGTTGGCTTTCTTGGAGTTTAGTTCAGCGAATACCGATTTATGTAGTTTCCTGCTCAGCCCCTTCTTTGGGAAACTTTTCTTTCACCTTTTCAGACATCGTTCTCTGGTCTTCTTCAGCCTCCATCTTGACTGGTGAGTCAGTGAGTTTGGCTTTTCCTTCCCTTTCCTAGTTTTTCACCACAGCTTGATGAGGGAGCAGTTTGGTGGATGACCAGTGTCAGAATCTGGAGGATTGGTCTCGTGGTCAGCTATAGTATTGGCAAGGTGATCAGCTAGAGGAGCAGCTTACTGGTCATCTGGAGATATGTCAATATTGGCAGTTGGAGAAAGATGACCTATGACCTGTGAGGGAGCAAAGTTGGATTCCACTGCGCTGGAGCCCAGTCTGTATAATCCTCTGTGTAGCTCCTGCTGGAGTTTTTGTTCTGGCAAGACCTGGTGGCGGCATATTGCCATGTTTTTTGTTTTTTTTCTCTCACATTTATTCTCATCCAGGAATGACTTGCAGTGCTCAACGTCTTCTTTAGTGGCCCATAAATACTCCTGTCAAAGGGTTGGAGTTTGTGACTGCAGTGAGGGAGGGAATGTGAGCATCACAATGCCGTTGCTCTACCAGAAGTCAATGACTGTGAACTGTGGTAATCCATGAGGGAAAAGCAGCTTTTTTTTCATGGCTGACCTTGGTGTGGTTTTTAAACCGCTTTAGAAAGATGACGAAATGCCTTTACGAACTCTGTGCCAGCTGACATGACAAACATTGTACAATTTTACCACAGATCTGTTGGACATTTTCCTGATTTTTTACCAACATTCCAGACTCTTAAATACATCAATAAGTCAATGGGGCATCTGGACATGCAAATCCTGGAGTGCCATGATTTGTAACTCAATGCTAATTGGAGAAATCAAGGGGCTGCACAGAGGAGCAGTTGGTAGAGCTGTTGCCTGGCAGCAAGAAGGTTCTGGGTTTGATTCCCAGCCCCGGTCTTTTCTGCATGGAGTTTGCATGTTCATGGGTTTTCTCTGGGTACTCCGGTTTCCTCCCACAGTCCAAAAACATGACTGTCAGGTTAATTGGCCTCTCCAAATTGCCCCTAGGTGTGAGGTTGTGTGTGCATGGTTGTGTGTCTCTGTGTTGCCCTGCGACAGACTGGCGACCTGTCCAGGGTGAAAATGGATGGATGGAGAAATCAAAGGTTTAAACTATCCTTATCTCTAATGATTCAAATGACCAGTGGCAGATATCAAGGCTTGTCTTTTAGCACACGAGCTTTTCTTTTTCTATGATACATCATACTAATATGCTGAAAGTTTAGTAGAACGATATCATTGATAGAGGTATCGTCTCCAGAGCAGGTTGGGGTTTACACTTTAGCTAACTTGCAGCTGAAGTCAAGTAGGCTCCTAAAAGCTAGAGTTGAACCAGAAGTTGGTTTTCTACCTTAAGCTTTCTAGGTGCAACACCCTAAAACTGGACAGGTCAGATCAGAGACAAGTACATGACAAACTATTATGAGATTCTCAAACATTACCATACTCAAATTATCCCTTTATCTCACTTAGCTGACTTCTGTTCATATAGCTTTTCTAAAATGAAATAATCCTTCACATCAGTGGCAACATGTGTTGTCAAACATTGTCAAAAAAGAAGAAAAAAATTATTTTTAGGAGTGGCAATTTTTTTATAAAAAGATTTAGGGAACAGTTTTATTTTATTTCAGCTACTTTTCAAATCTCCTTCTAATCATTCTGGCAAAAAACAACAACAGAAAAACAGAAAAAAAAAAGTCAAGAATACCTTTGAGAAATTCGTTCTCCTGCAGATGTAAAAGACGTGAAGCAGAAAGCTAAAGCTTGATTTGTTCATCTACTTGTTTATGTTCTTCCCCATCAGTGCAGCGGCTGTGTAAGGATTCACAGACATCACACTCTGAGATTCCAATTTTTTCCCCCCTATCTGAGAAGTAAAAGGGAGATTTTCTCCCACATTATAGCTTCAGTCCCACGTAATGAGACAGCCAAGTCGGTTCCTCTCTTTTCTCGTCGAAAGTGAATGACTTTCAGGTAGCAATCACTGCATGAAATAGTCCTTTAGACGAGCCTTCAGATTTTCCTCCCGGGCAACCTGTGATGATTTGACAGTTGATCCAACAGAGATGAGTTCCTGGTTAAGAAGTCCAAACCAGCCCTCTGATACACACGACCACCAGTTTTTCGAATGTTTGCTGAACAAATCTAACAACGAGAACCGAAGCAGCAAACTGGGCTTTCTAAAGTATAATGCTGAGTATTTGTCAGAATGCGGAAAATTGATCCCCTGCCTGCGCCTCCGGGGCTAATAGGCCTCTCGTATATTGCTTTATTCTGCATAACGTAGCAACTCCGCGGCAGCGGTGCTGTTTCACAGACCTGAGCAAGATTCCAAACTTTCCTCGCATCCACTTGGCTTGGCTAATGTTGCTGCTGTGGTGGTGTTTTTTTCCTCCCCCCTAATTCCCAGATCACTGAGGAGTCCAGGTGTTCATGCAGAGCAGCTTGCAAGGCAGCAAAGTGATATTCCGAGGCGTGATGACAGTCAGCTCACGCTGCAGTTCTGCAGCATTGTGCCCGCCGCCGTTCCTGGGGGAAAGTCAGATCCTTGGGCCCGCGCAGCTGGCGCCGCCTCCTGCCAACAGCCGCAGCTCCCCGTCACAGATGTTCACGCAGTCCTCTCAGCTTCCAGCTCTTTGTGTTGACCTCATTCACACAGACAGGCAGCCGCAGAGTGAAAGCGGGCCCTCGCAGCCGTCAGTGAGAATGTTTAGGACATTTGCTGAGGACACCGATGCCCCATTGAGAGTTAATCCAAATGGATCAGCCGGTGTCACCCATGGCAACGAGCAGGTGATCACACTGTTCTTGTAGTTATTCTAGTTTGTTGTTGTTGTTGTTGAAACAAACAAACAAAAAAAAAACTGTTACCAACAGTTACCTGTAGTAAAACAATCTATTATCACCATGAGTGTCGTGACTTTACATGTTTTTTTTGTAAATAATGACACTTTAATGCAAAGTTGGCACTTTTAATGGACTTTCAAAGCAGGTTTTAGAGCAACTGTGGATTATAAGTGTCATTATTTACCGAATGACACTTCATGACAACTGTCATAAACATTCATAAAGACTCTGTCATGTTCATGACAGATGTTATGTCATGTTAATGACAGTGACATGTCAGTCTTATGCACAACCCGTCAAATAAAGTGTGACCAAGATCTCTTCTGTCCATATCGATATACTAACATGTTACTCCCAAAGTCCAAAAACTTGCATTTTAGATTCCTTAGATACACTAAGGCTGTTTTCACAATCGTGCATCAGTCGTGCTGCTGATCGATGCAGCCATAACCAGACATATGAACATAACATGACATGTTAACAGTGTGAAACGATGTTGAGCAGTGGATCTCACAATATTGTCACCAGATCAGAACAAGACAAAGGCAGCCAATAAAACGGAGCGTAGCTTTTGTCACATCCTCCCCCAGCCTTCTGGTTCGGCTGGACTGACAGGAGAAAGGTCGGCTCCTGAGAAGGATCTAAGTGTGAGTAGACGCGCGTCATTTGAAGAATAACAGATTACTCTGGTGATGCGGGAACATCACAGCCTCTTCTTTCCTGATGGCACTGTTGACTTACAACTGGGCTAGTTGAATGCACAAATATGGAGCTTTCTGGGATTTAAAACCATCGAAGATGCCCGATCAATATCAGATCAAATTATTTGTTTTTACCTCTGTTCTCCATCCATTGTGCTGCAGTTCAAGATGCTGTTACACAATCAGAGTCCATTTCTTCAGATCACCCTCCCTGACTTTGAAAGATGAAAGTGCAGCTGATATGATCAAATAATCAAATTTAGAGTAGTAATATTTATAACTTGAGAACACATGGACCTCTGAACGAAGCTCACACAAAGCGTCATAACTTGAGGGATAAGTTGGGTGTGTCCATGGATACTTATCAAATGAAACTGATTAAAATCTGAGTCATTCAGAATTTTTATGTCGGACAAAAATCTCAAAGTTGGAACTTTACATACCGTAAATACATCAACCGGAATGGCTTAAAGGCCGTTTTCACCACTGAATCAAACCTAAAGACCAACATCATCATTAAAAATGAATACCAAGTTCAAACATGGCATTTTATTTTTTTCAGCAGCACCACAGTACTCTTTTAATATTTCCTCTTACAACAGACCACATACATGTCTTAGATCATGTTGAGTTTTAATTCATGCAAAGGTTAGATTACTTCACTTGTATTTACAGGAGTCTTAATGCAAGCAGCTGCCTCTCGGCTTAAAACGCACTCTGAAGTAGAGAAACATATCTTTGCCCTCACTGCCCTGGCGAGGAGAGCGAAGCAGCCCGCCGCCTCCCTCAGCCTCATACGCTCAAACGGAATCATTTTTTTTTTTTTTTTTTTTTTTTTACAGAGACGGAGCAAAAAACTGTCATCAGCTCTGCGCGAGAGCCTTCACATCCTGTCACCTTCTCCCCCCCTTTCTCGCTTTCCCCTCCGTTTTAGTGATTCCCTTCATCAATTAAGGCTGCTCTCAAGATTGTCTTCAGCTATTTCATTACAGTCAATTAGCCTGGAAAGAGACAGCGTGAGACAGAGGAGAGCCTTTCAGGCAGCGAACAACATGTGCAGCAGGGCCTGCATACCAAACAGCGACAGCGGCAGGCGGCCGGCCAAGCTGCTCGCAGACTGGCTGAGGGCATTCACCCCTCTGAAGACCAATAATGTTTCTAGGGTCCTCTGTGGAGACCAGTCAGATACACTCCAGCCTTATGCCAAAGGCCTTAGCCAAAGTAGAGTATTTTAATAATTTTATGAGCTCTGTTTTAAGCTCAGCCTATAAACCGGCAGTGAGCTGTTTAGTCCCACTGCATGCATTTACAAATGACTAAATGTGTTGAGCATGTGTGGATGCTACATGAAAATCACGCTGCCGAACCTGGACCTGACCGAATGCAGGTTGGCCTGACTTGATGCAACCTGCTGAGTTTCCTTAGGCAGAAATGTTCTAAGCCATTTTGAATAATTAGACGAGCATACTGTTTTATAACTAGGATGAATTGAAATGCGTGTGTGATTGGATTGAAGTGATTTTTTTTTGCAAAGGGCCTTGAGACGACATGTTCTGTTCTACGTTACCTTCATGCTTCAGGAAGTGCTCTTCCTTTCCTCACAGTTAGACCCAAGATAAAAGGGAGTTTTGGTAACACCAGCCTCCTTCTAATCTGGCTACATTCACAGCAGGACTAGACAGTGGCTTTAATAAGCAATTATTCCACTTCCACCCTTGATCAGTCTCCTGTGTGTGTATTTATTCTGGAAAGTTGTCATCTACGTTTTCACACCTGGCAGCCTTGGCGCTCAAAGCTACATGAAAATCCACCTCAGTGCAAGACTGAGATTCTGCCTTCTGTATTTGATGCATGATGCTGCAGAGACGTGGTTATGCTTCTCTATAAAAAGCTTATTGTTCATTCAACATATTTACCGCGTTATAATTAGGGTTGCGATGAAAGGATTTAGCTGGTTCCGTCTGTACGCTGTTGGACTGTCCGGTTTGTGGCTATTTAGCATATGGTTGAGAAACAACTGGCCGGCTCTCCTGGCTGATCACAACTCCTGGGAATCCAAACGGCTTCTTGGGGAAGATCGCCATATGCCTGACAGTGCAGTTTACTAAGAACTGTTGTGTTTTTGTTTTTCCGTCTCCATGATGTTGTCGATGCTCATCTGCCGATGTGCTTAGATAATCTGCTTTCTTCTTTGTTCTCCGAGGCTCATTTTGAAAATGGCTGGATTTGATTTGCGGTTGTCATGTTTACGGTTAGTGTTTTTTTTTTTGTAAACAGAGAAGAAATTGATAACGCTATCATGGGCTGATGTCAGGAACAGTTTAGCTAAACAATAAAAGCTTTGTCACGATTTAAGGTTCAACTTGTGGTTATCTTGTTCAGCTAATGACAGACAGAACAGCAACAACTCTCTGCCACGAAGTTCACTCAAAATGAAGTTTCTGGCTTTTATGCGTAAACATATGAGATTACCGTATAAATAGTGACCGGCGGTACATCACATCTGCATGAAAACGTTTCCTGAATGATTCTATTATCATTGTTTTTGCTGTGACAGCGGCATGAACAGTTCAGAGTGTAATCTCTGAATATGTAAAGGAATAACATGCAGCGTCGTACAGTGGAACATTAGTCGAGGAGGCTGATGCAGCATCATCTCTCTCTTTGCTAACATTGCAATTTAGTTTGGCTAAAAATAATTATGTTGCATGTTAAAAGCAAACCAGAGAAGAGAAGAAAAAGAAAAATGGAAACAAGAAAAAACCAGCAACTCTACTGGGAGAAATTAAATCAAGCTGCTCGGCGTAAGATGTGCTAATTAGCAGCCAGCATCGTGTTAAAGTATAATCCTATGGAAAATCCATCCCAATTTTAATGGCCCATTTATAACGCAAACAAATCATAACTCTTTAAAATGCCAGAAGCACTCCGCTCGTCTTCTGTAAACATGCGGGGAGGTTTTCACGACTTTTTTTTTTTTATGGTAAGTATTTGCTATAATCTCGAAACAAAATCCAAAACATTTTAGCTTGCAGTAAATAGATGTTTACTGTTTGTTAGGAGGCACAGAGAAAAAGCAACAACTGAGATATTAATGCAATGTTTATTCATTTCCACAAGGTTTTATTCATGAAAAGTACAGAATTATTTCAGAATGATGCCACGTGTGGCTTACGCTTCTTGCCCAATTCAAGCTAACTGGTTCAAAGCATAGAATCGATCTGTTTCTTCTATTCCTGCTTCAAAAAACCCCCCAAAAAACACGGAAGTCCACAAAAGAACTCCGGCCACATCCACGTCACTGTGGGTGATGTTGGATTCCCGAGGCGAGTCCCCACCTGGTGGGACAGAGCCTCGTCAGATTAGAAGAGGCCTCGGAGAACAGCTTTAAGCATCTTTATGCAGCGTGTAACTGTTGATTCCTAGTGATTTGCTTCCCCTCGTTCCTGAATAACTGGGAAATCAGAAGAAGGTACTCGCACTCAGCCATTTTCTTCTAAAGTAAATCAGAACTGAGCTAATCCTTCAGGGGCTTTCAGTCTGTCGGCGTTCGGCACCAGAAAGATTTGCATTTGAATAGCCGGAGGGAACCACATTTGTTGGGATGTGTAAAAAGAAAAAAAAAATCAACCCCTCAAAATAAACATAATTTTTGCTCCTTTAGCGAAACCCCCTTTTTGCCAAGAGGGGCACCGTTTGGTCGTCTCCTGTGACAAATCTCAAAGACGGAGCATGCAGCGATGGCGCTCTTTGACCCATTCCTCGTTGCTCGTTTTGTCCTGGCTCATCTTCTACGTTCTCGTCCTTTCAGGTCACCCCAAAGTTTTGCTTGCCCGTCCTGGGAATGTAGAGATGGCTCAGCAAATACAAACACCAACTAAGAAAATCTGTGTTAATTAGACCAAATGTTTTGGATCATTATCCTGATTCACGGCCCACTTATGACCATTTTCCTGAGCTCACCAGATAAAAAGATTCAACAGTTCATGATTTGTGCCGAGGTTCCTAACAGGCCCACAACATCTCAGATCCTTTGCAGTACTTAATGGTGTCAACAAAGTGCTTTTCTGCGTATTTATACTTACTTTCTCACTCGACACACCAGGATTGTTTGTTAATGAAGAGTTACATTTTAGTCTCATTTAATCAAAACACCGGGCTGCAATTACATTCTCAATTATGGTTACGTTTGTTCCAGTAGGACAGGAACGGCTTTTATTCTGGGATAGTTGGCAAACAAAAGCTCACCATCTCAATGAGTCCAATGGTTGCTATGAGCGCCTAGTGACAACAAGATGTCATTATTTGCTACAGAGAGCTTTTCTTGACCGTTACTGCGAGGCCTTTGTGTCGCATCATATTTCACTTACAGGATATGGCCTCTAATTAATGTTAAAACGATTGTGACGTACCACTGTCCCATTGGTGATTTAGTTAAAAGCAATAAATTCTCAACGTGATATTTTGTCACATTCTACACATCCAATAAAGGTGTACGGCTCTGTAATTCTGACAAAAAGTGAACTAATAAGTTGATACAATTTAGCACATTCTTCACAAACTCAACCCACAAAGTGTGACAGAGAAATGAGAGAGAGAAAAAAAAAATATATATATATATATTTTTGACGTGTAAAAGCAATTTAGTGGGTTTTCTTTGAAGCCTGTCTGTTTAAGACGTCTTCGCAGCAGGTTTTCTGCATCCCTCCTTTGCCCCTCCACGTACACAGGGGGGCTGCCGGTGTGAGATTTTCTTACAGCAAGAGATGTCGCAAGCTTTCAACCCACCGCCGTCACCACCGCCACCCAAGACATTCAGATTCCCTTTATGAATTTCTCCAGTGTTTCCTGTTTATGCGGAGACAGATTATGTATCATGTTTTTAATTGATCCCTTTGGGGTGGTCGCTCACAATGAGGGGAGACTCGGCAACACGCTGGTATGAACCTCAGTCCAGTGATTACCATACAAACATTGCGTTTCAGATACGTAGCTTCTGGCTGCTGTAATTGGTGCTGCATAGACACAGACGGCGAAGAGACTCTGTGGCCGGCTGCAGTTGGATCGGGGCGCTTTTGTGGTGCTGTGTGCATTAGCGCATACACATCCCTGTGGACTATTCTCTGTTCAGTCTTGGGAGTTCATTGAGATTTGTTATTCCTTCCTCCATTGTTGGAGTCCAGGACGGTGGTGCTGCAGCTGCACGGCAGCAAGAAGGTTCTGGGTTCAAATCCCAGCCTGGAGCTTTTCTGCGTAGAGTTTGCGTGTTCTCCTGGTGGATGCGCGGCTTCCTCCCACCATCCAAAACAAGACTGTTCGGTTAATCTGCTTTCCTAAAACGCCCATAGGTTTGTGTGTGTGTGTGTGTGTGTGTGTGTGTCAGTTAAGGTGTCCGTGGTGTGATTTAAATATTTTTTAAGGCGGCTACCCCCACGGAGCCGGTTTTGTCCATTGTCTTATTGGAATGCATAAGACTGAACATATAAGTCATGCCTTAGGTTTTGGCAGTGATAAAAACTTAGTGATTTCTTCAGTTGGATTTTACAGTTTTAATGAAATATGCTGAAAAGCAATTCCTGCATTCCACACAATTTTAAGCTGTTCCTGGCAAAAATGTCAGATTTATCCCAAGAATGAATGATAACAGGTTGGCCTTACTCATGTGTTGCAGAGTGTTAACTTGCTTGATGATGGCTGTTCTTGTGGTGACAAATTGCAACTGGACGTTTCTGATTCGGTTTTTCCTCTAATGCCACATGTTCTGCATGTACGTAGCTAAGATCCGGAGAGTTTTTCAGTTTTTCCAGTGTCGGATGAACCACTTCTTTATCCGTTTCTTCCTCTGACACCAGTGTTCAGTCATGTTCTCAGACATTGCAACATCCTCACCAGGTTGTTTCTGTGTTGTCTGAGGAAGGTGAACTAAAGGAATGTTCTTGTCTCATGTTTTTTTATGCTGCTGTTTCTGGGTAGAAGTGTGAAAAAACACCTCCACCCATAGACTTTATCAAAATGTATTCTATTAGCATGATAAAGAAGTCACGTCAGACTTGTCTGCCTCGTCTTTTCTTCTCCAAACAATTGATTTTCTGGATATTATAAACTATTCATCAGAGAAAAGGGACATTGCAGCAGTGTTCTGTGATCCGTTTCCTGACTGCAGAGTTTCACACTGAACTTTGATATTGTTCTTGGACAGAAGCAGCTCTCTAGCTGCACTTCTCATCATAAGACCGCTGTCCAAATGTCTTCACCTCACCGTGTGCTCATACCAACCTAATATCAATGCTGAGCAAACCCTGGCTTGGTGGATGTACACTTGTAAAGAGAATACTTCAGTAGGACGCTGTTCTGGAATGTGTTGGACTTACTTGGGCATCCCGGTGCTGAAACTAAAACATTCGCCTTGAAGGTTTTAATGACCCTGAGAGCAGTTCTCTCAGGTGGAACAGTATAAGCAACTATTCTGCTTATAATGACAGGAAGTAAATGTTGCTAACAAAAACACTTCTCTCAAGAAATTCTGCCTCTGTTTTTAAAGAACTCATTCAGAGGACAATGGCAATTTCGAGGATTTATTTAAGTGCTACAAACTGCTTCGCATTCAAGAAAATATATTAAGACAACAACATAAATTGCGAGAACGAGAAACGAGAAACATATTATGCATCTTCAAATAGTCCCTACTCTTTCCAGCACTCTCTCTTCAGTATGTCTTCACAACATTTACCACTAGCGTTGGACTGAGACGTAGTTTGTATGACGAGCTCAGCAAATGCACATTTCCACCAGGTGTTTGCTAACTGCTGCTGCTAGTCTGGAGGAGCCGACTAGCAGGACCTCTGGATAAACAGGCGACTCTTTGTGAGAGCAAGTCCTCTGAATGGCTGTCATGGGGGATTCAAATATTTCTCAAACATGCATGAAAGAATCAAAGCAATCCTCCAGGTATATTCCAAATGTGGGAATATCATCATGAGACAAAGATACAAAAAGTCTTTTTTTTACATTTTTTTTTAAGTAAGCTGTCTAATCAAGTGAAGCTTGTTGATTCCAGTCAGCAAAATACTCTAAGACTAATAAGACTTTTCACAACAAAAGCAGAAGGTTCAAAGTTGCAAAGCTGCACATTTGCATAGCTCAACTTATTTATTTCCTTGCCATGACCGTAACATGACAAACGCCCCTCTGCTACAGAGGTCTGGCTTAAAGGATATCTCTGGGGAAAATGACTCACTTATTTCCATCCATATGTGACAGGTACTAAAGAGCTGCGAGTGTGAGGCGGCCTTATTTTATTTTTTTTTTGTCCTCTCTAACCTCACTATTACTTCACCGCAGCCCTTAAGGTTGCCTTATCCCTCCGGGGTATTACATGTCCTCATCCCCGTCTCTGGACACTTTGAGAGCCGAGATGATCCTCATTAAAGCGTGTGGACAGAGGGCATGTGTCTTTGCGGTTTTTCTTGTCCACACACTGAGAAACTCAATCTGACAAATCCTCTTATAAAGATATCGCTCTGCCTCCATCCAGTCACCAGCCTCTGTTCCCATTAAACGTTTCGGCCCGATTCGTCCTCTCCTGCACGCGCCCGGCGCCGATCAGAAGCAGGCGGCAGTGAAACTAGGACAGGCAAAGTGGATGGTTGTAATAAATGATGAATATCCTTGGCTGAACAATTTTTTTTTTTTTTTTTTTACCCAGGGATTTGACAGATGAGGTATGGCGATCACCATCAATATAGTCTGTGTGGCATGAAGATGAAGGGTCAGGTTACCATCCCATCAACTACAATAATTGAACTGTCGAATAAACTGCATAGCCCTCTTCTGGTACTCCTCTACCTCTTTCATGAAATTTTCATCAGCCAAAGGCAGGGAGTTATTCCTTGTCTTCATTTACTCAGCTGACTGGAGTACTGCTGAGGACTGGGCTGACAGGGAAGCTGATCGGCAGACGTGTTTTTATTAAATTGAAGCGGCGTTCTTCGGAGGAGTGCGGTGCAGAAGAGAGCACGGCGTCTGACCTTTAAATGCGAGGCAACCACAACACGCTTGATGTTGAAGTCCCGCCCTGCCTTTACAGCTCAACCTCTTACAGACCCCAGATCTGCGGCGCTGCGGCGTTAAGCAAATGCACAGCAGGCAGCAGAGAGACTTTAACAAACTGTCACTCAGGTAGAACAGCGTTTTTTTTTTGTTGTTGTTGTTGTTGTTCTTTTTTTGGATGGTGACTCAAAATGAACGCTTATCTCTACTGACACAGCAATAGTGTAGTAAAATTACTGTAATGTAATTTTTTTTTCTCACTTTCAGGTGATTAGAGTGCAGGGATTAAAATACAAATGTTTCTCCTGTATTCAATTTTAAAAAAGAAAAAAACTAAGAGAAAATCACAGTAATGCTGATCCTTTTTTTTTATGACACAACATTGCTGACAAGATTATTCAATACAGTTTACAGTTAAAAACTCTCTAGAAAGAGCGAAGCGATCCTTTGAACCACACATTGTTGATAAACGCTTGTGTTTTACTGCTGTTTTTCTAAACCGGCTTGTGGTCATGTGTGTTTTTCCAACTGTGTTTGGATTGAGATCGGCGTTTCATTTGGTTCATAACGGCATTTAGAAGAACAGCGTCATGTTTCCACTGAATGAGAAGATTTCTCGTGGAACAACAAAATGTGCCCATTCTGTTTTATTTTGTTCTGTTCTATGAAAGATAAGGAAAAAGTGGCACTAATGGGATACCGTAACAATTTTTCAATGTAAATTCGATATGTCTGCTTCCTTGATAGCAGATATAATCAATGGAAAGGGACTGATGGGATGGTAAACTGTCTGGAGTTGTTCTGTTGTTGTTGTTTTAATTTTATTGCTACTTTAAGAATCAATACGCTCCATTCAATTTTTTATGTGGGACTCTTTGCTAAAAGCAAATGTTCCATGTCTCCATAATGTGCTTTTAGGACATGTGAGCACGCTTTATTCTTCAGTTCACAATCTCATGCCAATATGGAAATAAATCAACTTGAGCAGAAGAAATGAACATTGTAGAAATGTCTGTTTCTTGATGCACAAAGTGCACAACGTGACCTTTATAGAAACTGTTTCCACTTGGTTTTAGTTACTTGGATGTGAGTTTGTTCTGAATAATATCTACGGTAAAAAGGAACATTTTGAAGTTCACTTCTTCTTGCAGATTGTTCTGACAACACACACACATTCCCAAATCATTTTAAAATCTCAGTTATTATTCCTGTAATAATACTATGTGAAATTATAGTAAATGGATGTGGAACTACTGGTAAATTTAGTGGGGAAACTAGTTTATCACTGATTTCAGTGAAGTAATTACACAGATTTTAACGTGCAAATTTAAAAAAAAAAAACAATTCATTGCACTTTTCTTCTTTACACCACAAAAGTTCTGAGCCAGAAATCTATCAATGAGCCTATCAATAAAGCAATTAAAGTCTCAAATAGCATCTCGATGCTAAACATGTTGCAGCAGCACAGATATTCCCAGTGCTAACGTCAGCGTTAATGTCAGTCCACATTTCTAAAGAAGTTCTGATCCAGGCCTCAGTGAAACACTGAACACTGAATGGGTACAAGAGCCCCTTGCACCGACCTGATAACAAATTAAAAACAGTAAATGTCTTTGTTGTTGCGCTCATACATCCGTTTATTCAATAATTTAGCAGCAAAAAGGGTTTTTGAATTGAAAATGTCACTAATTTTGTCAAAAGGATTATGAGACATCTAGAATGTCAAACATCTCACGAAAGAGCTGGAATTTAAAGAAAGCAAGAACTATATGTTGAGCGAAGAAGACACAAAATAGTTTGTACCATGATTGACAATGCACAGTAATTAGCCAGACCAGCAGACAACCGCAGCTGTCGCTTAACAAAATAACCTTTATCAGATAAGGAAATGCTTTTTCCAATGCGAGTTACATTACGGCCGAATATTAATTAAATCGAGTGTGAGGCTAATCATGTCGAGAAAAGAGAAGCTTGCACTAAACCCACAGGGCCGCTCTGGTATGAAGTATTCTGGAAACTGTTGGTGGAGGAGATGGCGGCATCTGAGTAACAATGCTAGTCAGAACTGGAGCACAAATTACAACATCTAATGATTTAAATTCATCCGTCGGGTTTGTTACGTCTCCAGTCTACTACAACCAGACTGCAGTTATTCTGATTATCTCCTAAATTAGGAAGTCATCATGTAGATCTTCACTTTATGGACTTTAAGGTACTGAGATGAACGCTTCCTTGTTACAACCTTCTTTATTATTATTATTATTTTTTTTTTGGATGGACGTTGAATGTAACTTCATAATTCCTTCTGTAGTTTTGGACTTTGTTTTCACTGGTCATCTATTCTGTTTTTTCTTTCCTGTTTTCTTTTCTGTCCAGGTTTGAGAAACGTAAATACATACAGATATGGTTGAAAAAGAAACATTTTTAAAATAATGATAAATGTCCATTATCACATACACAAAAAACTTCCAAATGTATAATGTAAAAGTATTGTAAAATATACAAAGTAACCTTACTGAGTTACTGTTATTGCACAGCGTTGATCTTAGCATTTAAGTGCGCTCATGATTTTGAGCTAATAGCAAAAACTACACATTGATTTTGCATTATGAAAGTGCCACTAACCGCTATTAGCCTATGATTACAAAGCTCGGTCTAGGTTTTATTTCCCCAGCTGTAGAGAAACGGCTCAAAAAGAAGCAGAAGTGTTGTGTGTGTGTGTGTGTGTGTGTGTGTGTGTGCGTGTGTGTAAGTGTGGTAGGAATTGTGAAAGGACAGAAAAACAATAATGTCGGTCACAGCAGCATATCCCTGGGGAAGTCAAGAGGGAGCAGCCATGGCTGCAGGTATTGCATTCACTGATACAGTTTATAATATCTTGGAGTCCAAAACAAGGTGCTAGCTGGCTGGCAGTGTAGCCAAGGCTGATAGACTAATGGAATTCGAATGGCTGGCCTCATCTTGCTGTTATGATGGCTGGGTGACAGGCCCTGATGGATAGCTGGAGCTAAAGGTTCGCCTGACAGTCAAGCTCTGGTTGATGAATTGTGAGATGAGACAGACATACAAAAGCTGTGGGCAGCCCAGACTTAAAAAGATCCCCCCGTCTCTCCCCCCGTCTCCCCCCACTCCCACCCTGCCACCATTCTAGTCGGTCATCCAGCACGCTCTGGATGACAGCAGCAGCCGAAACATTTTCATCCATCTTACACCAGGACCTTCTGCTGTGATGCTGATGCCTTGGGCTCAGTGACTCAGCACCCAAATGAGAGAATTGGTGAACATTAGAAATTGTTTTTGTGCTGACTTTTTTGTTTTTGTTTGGCATTGTCATGTCACTAAAGCTAAGCGTAGGATTATTGAAGCCTGGCGAGTGTTACATTACTGTGGTCTCATTGAAACACACTTCCTGTTTGGTGGACAGCAAGTCCTTTCGAGTGAAACTGCGAGTCGTCGATGTGAATGACAAGTCAAGTTCAAAGTCCGTTACGATGCCACCAAGTCGAGTCAAAAGTCATTCAGTTTGCGACTCTAGTGTGACTTGATTCCTCACCACTGGTTTATAAACTCATCATTGTCGGTATTTAAGGTGGGTTTAAGGTAGCACTGTCCTGTTTGAGAGGGGATGACTAGAAATGGTTTTAAAATGTGTTTGAAAATTGTCAGCTTTAGAAACCCACGGAAAGGCAAATTTTGATTTATTTGTGTTTTCTAATTTAACATCTCTTAGGTTTTCTGGGACTGAAATAGGATGATCTATCCACCGTAAAAATGTAATACTAACAGTAAAATTTTTCACAATAGGTATTATGAAAAACAACCTACAGAAAAAAAAACATAATCAGAAAAAAAAACAAAAATCTAATTGTTTTTTTTGTAGATAAGTACATATAGATTCAGTGATAAAAAATCAGAAGCAAAACTACTTGATGTTTCGAAAATTGATTTTGAAAAGATGTTAGTTATAAAATCTATAAAAATTTGGACTGACCTCTTTCAAAATAACTCCTTACCCAAACAAGAGAAAGAATGGAAGAAAGCAAATAAATAGATAAAAAAAAATCATGCAGTCAGAATGTTACACTTTTAAAATATATCTCTGATCTGTAATCTTTGTCAAAAAAAAAAAAAGTCCTTGCTATGCCTCCTCATTTCAGCAGTGACCGGGGCTCTGTTGTTCCTCTGGACCTGAGCTACAGTATTTTGTCCATCGTTGCTTTTTTAAGAGGTGGAGAAGAAGAGGAATGTTGTCTCATCTTCAGCTTTGGCACACATGCTTTTCCTCTAATCCTTCAGGCACTCAATTTGCAGGCAGTGAAGTGTGAAGCTCTGTAATGATGGGTTATTGACCCACTCACTGTTTGGCAACAAGTGTGGAGGTAAAGCCGATGGACGATTCCTGTTGTTCCATGTGATATTCTGAAGCTGCTAATCTGCTGCTAAGGGTAATGTAGATTAAATGGATCATTTGGTTTTCTAATAATGAGAACACAAAATAACAAATAGTGTTTTGTTGGTTAAGGTCAAATTCAACAGACAGATATGGTAAGAGAGGTCTGAATGTAGACGTTGGCTCGTTTAAACTTAAAAGTGGTCTGTGTTGTGTATGAAATTTGAATGACACAAAAAGCAAAGAGGTGAAGCTGAAGACATTTCATGGTGAAAAAAAACTGTAAATATTGTACAACAGGGATGTCAAAAGTGGAGTCGGTCCTGGGGCCATTTGTGGCCCTCAGGAGGATTTTTGTGTTGCCCTCAACCAGTCCAGGCAACTGTTCACGATACATATTTAAAAAGAAAATGTTTGGGTAGAATGTGGCTGTCGTGAGAACTTAAAATAAAAGATCAGAATCGCATTAAATTTTAATTTAATTTGATATTAAATAGCAAGGCAAACATCCAGTGACTGTCGGTAAAAAGCACACTTGGAAATACAAAAACACTTACTGATGCTGATATATATATATATATATATATATATATATATATATATATATATATATATATATATATATATATATATATATATATATATACATAGCACATTGTATGCTGCTTTTTTTTTCTTTCTTTTCATGTTTCAGCTCCAACATGATTTACAGAGCCGTAGAGATCACTTTGCTTGTTTCATGAAAACAAATAAATGAGCTAAATAAGAAACTTGATTGGTCCAAAATAGTAGTAATAGGCGTTTTGTGCAGCTGAATGGTTGCCATGGGAAATTCAAGGATTTCTCAAACATGCATGAAAGAATCAAGGCAACACTCTCCAGGTATGTTTTTGATAAAAGAATAACATCATTACATGAGCCGAAGCTCATAAAAGTCGACTTTACGTAATACTGTCCCTTCAGATAATCTTAAGAGATATTCATGTGGAAGGGTGGTCCAGTCCACGCTCAAGGACGTTGGGACCAACCCAATCTAAAATTAGGGATATTTACCACGTTGGATTGTCTTGGCTCGATATTGGAGTGTGTGTGTTTGCGTGTGTGTGCGTGTGTGTGTGTGTGTGTGTGTGTGTGCGTGTGTGTGTGTGTGTGTGTGTGTGTGTGTGTGTGTGTGTGTGTGTGTGTGTGCGTGTGTGTGTGTGCGTGTGTGTGCGTGTGTTCCCAGTTGGCAAACGAGAACGCAGCCTGTTGAATGTGACTTGCAGCCAGTCAGGAAGCAGGGTGGCAGAAACACGGAGAAAATCTAAAACACAGAAGATAAAAAACTGGCGCAACAGAAAGTCCGGTGGAAATCAGACCTCTCTCTGTCTCTCTCTCTTTCTCTCTCTCTCTTCCTATCGTTTTTCTCTGTTAAACATGATCCTCAAACTGTTGCCATTGCTTCTTCCCAGTCGGCCATGTTTGTTTGTTCTGAACTCACGTTTGACCTCAAGAAGTTTTGCACGATTTCCCATCAGACATCCGAATGCTGCTGAATGAGTTCATTCTCAGTTGGTTTGTGGTGTGTGTGTGTGTGTGTGTGTGTTTCTCCTGCCACACACCTCAACCTCACATTCTGTAGGACCAAATCTGTTATAACTACAATTTATTATCATCATGTGTGTGAAAGTTACAGCACAACTTATATCCCAGCCTTGTCGCCTCCATGCAAACTGGTGGATTGACCTGCACGTTGCTGGTCCTCATGTCCGTTAGGTTGAAGTCGAATTAAACTATTCCTTCTAGAACTTTAACTTAGTATTGCATTATTTTGTTTTGTACTGCACTAAAGGAACAATGGTTGTTCAGATATATCAAGTGTGAAGAGTGTTTCTTGGAAAGGTCACTTTTATTTAGAGAAGAAAGTGCATTGGCAAAAACTGTTTTCTCAGGACTTAGAAATACAACTTTAAGGAAAGAGTTTTTTCTTCTTTTTTTCTTTAAATGTAATTCATTTTATTACTTACTCTGTTGCATCTAAAAGACTTGGAGCATACATAAGTCAAATTAAACAGTTTACCCCTGTATTGAAGCTTGCAATGTATATTTTTTTTCTTTAGCAAGAAAAGGAAAACAAACCCGCTTAAAAAATGGATTTACATTGGATTAAGTTTCTCTGTTTTCCTTTTTATTCAATCATCCATCTTCTGCAGCGCTCCCCCCCTCCGCTCTGCCTCCCCTGGGGCACCTCTGGTTATCTCTCCTGACACGAGGAAGGGAAACCTCGGGGTACTGCTTGACAGGGAGTCCTCTCTATGATTCCCTGCAGCTTTTTCAATTCTCTTGTTGTCACTGCAGCAAACTGGAAGGGACTCATAAAAGAACCCTGTCATGTCATTGTCGCAGACACAGTGGGAAACCGAGATGGCCGCGACCGGCGCCGCCGCTGCTGCTCTGCGTCTCCGTATGTTCTGGTGTGAGTAAACAGAAACCGCACTCTGACGTTAAACAAACCAGCTTCCAAAAAAATAGTACAATTTTTATTCATATTTATCACCATTAGACATGAATTCATTCTCATTAATGATCTTTTTTTTCATTTTTTTTCATCCCATATATAGTGGGACAGTCTGAGAGCTATTAGAGCCGCTAGCAGAGTTCTAGCTGCTGTCCAGCAGTGTGCTCTGTTTTCTTTACCATAAAAGACGCTCTCAGACCGGCACATATTTAGCTTTCCGTGTCTGATTTCTGTCCTCTGAACCCCCAGCTGGCTGCGGCAGACGGCCAGTTATAGTTATATAGAGTTTGGTATCTCTTTGTTCCACTGTCACCACATGCTTGCTTCAGAGGAGGGAGCTGCTTTCAGTTGCCGAGAAGTCAGAACCCGAAAACAATCTGTTGCGTTGTCTGAAACGGGAGAAAAAAAAAAAAAATTCAGTCATAAGGTCAACTGATAGCAGAGTTGCACTGTACTATAATTAATGCAGAGAGTACTGATGAAATGGTGGTCAGAGCTGTGAGGAAAATGAGGTTTTAAGTCTCGTGGTAAAGAACTGGGAGCAACTTTCCGCCTTAAGCCTGCAGTCTGAAAAATTCTCTGTAGGGAACAAAAAAATGTTCCTTAAAACATGATAGTTTGGAAAAATACCGCGAGAGCTGTTCTTTTAAAGCTTCTCTATGAGAGAGTAACTTATTTAAAGCTAAAATACCATCACAAACAGAGCTCAGGGTGACGTCTCATCTGGGTGGAACAGGTGCAAGCGCAGAAAAATTGCAGCAAAAAGTTTCTGGGTTTCTGCGTTATTAATTCCCATGTTTTCTCCCAGTCAGCAGACAAACGCGCCACAGTGTGTCGCATTCCAAAGGCAACATTGTCTTTGATATCAAAATGGCACATTTATTGAACGACAATCTATGGAGGATTGATTGTTCGGAAGTGGCTGTTTTCTTTGTAGACTCGGGGAGTTTGCAATTACCAGATGGGCAACGTAACGAGGAGCTGTTGTGTAAATGTTGAACAAAGGCATTACGCCTCGGGCCTTTTCCTTTCATCTAGCAGAATGGCTGCAAAGTGAAAGAAGCTACACTCTCGTTTTGGGTTATTTGGAGGTGATTTAGTGAAATAAACATGATGAGGATGTGCTGTTAACATCGCCATATGTACCAAATGGTTTATGAAACTCTGACTCTTGTGACATACACTGACAGTGTTGCACTCTGTCGCTTTTCTTGGCTTAGTGCAGTAGATCTGACCCAGAGGTCGTTCAGGGCTTTCTTTTCTCCTGCAACCCCACAAAATAACTGGGACTCAGAAAGCCGTGACATCATCTGACGTACATTTAGAAATGTGCTTTTTTTTTCAAAATCATATTTAGCAGTTGGGTCCAACATCATTTTTAGGACTGAGCCACGTAGTTTTGGGGAAAACGGATTCCTCGGATTTCTTATAGACAAATTTCATGCTCTTTGTTTTTCTGTATTTGTGTCGCAAATTTGGAGCAAAATGCTTTTGATAGTGGAGTTTTGAAAATGTTTTTAATTTGGAGCTGAGATATAGTGCAAAATCTATCATTTCAACATTCTTAAAAAAAACAAAGTAGGGGATTACACGATCCTGGTTGAGAATTTATGGCTTTTCTTAGATTTTGCTGCTGTAGTTTAACAGCAACAATTTCTTGAAAAAAAGCTGAATAGAAATTCTCTCTCATCTTATTCTGCCCTGTATATTACATCAGGTAAACCTAAAGGTAATGCGCTGTAATAGTGGATTACTTTTCTGAAGAAATGAGTGGCGACATTTTTATTTTTTTTCCCCAATAGAGATTTTCCTTCGTAACAACCGAGGCCTTGGCTTCTCATGAAACAACTCGAACTCAGATTTGTAATTCCTCACTCCGTCACTCCATTTTTAATTCTGAGGATGAGCGATGCCTCTCAGGTGACTCCTGCTTGGTTCAGCGTTCAGTTAAAGCAGCATCGGTTCCTGATGAGTTTCTGATGTACACAGATTTCTCCATCTGTCTCTCGCTCTGCACCTTGAAGAGGAAATTCTGTCTTTGTCACTTTGCCTCTGCAGGTCGACTAATGATCATGTACTGGTCTGTGTGAGTAGGCTTCTCCTCACCTGCAGTACATAGTTGACACTGTAACAAACCCTCATTTCTATCTTCCTCAAGGACGGGACATCGAATTCGGTTGGTTTCCATTGCAGGACTGGGTCGGGGTGTGTAAGGAGACAAATGGGGCCCCTGGTCCTCGTGATCCATCAACCAAACAAGCGCTGCATGCTCAACTACTCTCTTAAATCCCAGTTCCGCTGTAACTTCCTGCACTGCAAAAATAATTTCATTTTTATTAACGTGTGACATGAAGCGAAAGGGCAGCGCTGTAGAGCAGCGGGAGAAAAAACAAAACAAATAAACATGGAGTGTAAGTGGGTTTAAAGATGACTGGAGTTGTTTTGTTGTGAACCGACTGGCTCAGTGAGGAGTCTGGATCGGTTCAGGAATGATCTGCAAGGCAATGGAAAACAACCGGAGGGCGTCAGACGCCACCTTGAACTGACTTAGTTTTGTATTGATCGGAGAGAGTTCGCCCATGATTCCACCTGTTTAATTGAGCGCCGGTCTAACCTGTGCTGCTGTAAACGCAGGAGTCCAGCAGGAGATGGGCAAAAAGAAAGCAAAGAAAACAACAATCCAAGGTTATGGGAAATAAAAATCAGCATGCAGCGCTAAGGAAATGTTTAAAAAAAAGATGCAGAGTTCCTTTTTACTCTTACTGTTAAAGGAGGCAGATGTGACGCGTGTCGTGTTGCTGAGTGTCGACAGGCGAAGCTGCATCCCAGTTGGCTGTGTGTGTTTGTTTCAAATAGCAAAATAAAAAGCTGGATAACTGACATCCACAGCACTTCCTGTGAGAGAATGTACCTCACTTTATTTACAGTATTTTCTTGTGCATATAATTTGCAGGTGGAAGATGAAAGAGACAAGCTGAAGAGCGTTTACAGCTAAATTTTGATTTTATTTTATTTTTTCTGTGAGCGTCAAGCAGACTGAGTGGAGGCAACGTGTGGTGGCAGACTAAACTCCTTCTGTTTTACATCCACGTATTTGTTACGGGAAAAAGGGTTTCTCTCTCTTGTTTGCTCATCCCTCTTATCGTCTCATTGCTGATGCGAAGGGGCACAGCTTGGCAGCACAGAAATGCTCAAAGTACAAATCTTTATTTGCTGCACGAGAATGCAGCCAGCAGTTTCACTCTATGCCGCAGTGAAGCAGAAGAAAGCGATGCTGTAGCTGTGCTCCTGACGTGTCGATGAAAGAAATCCCAAGCGCGGCGCGTCTAAGACCGAAACGAGGCCAGGACTTTGAAAATGCGGCCTCAAGACCAATCCTGAAAACCAAAACAAGTCTCAAGGACCACAACGCTGCGGTCCAGTAAGGTCTCATGCATAAACGTATAAAGTAACTACAGTTATGTAAGTGTATAGATTTGAGTTTTAGTAGTATTTGTTTCAGCTGCCTGAATAGATAACATTTTTGTCAGTATTTTAAAGTGCAACTGTGATCAGAAGTTACTGTGTGAAAGCAGAGAAAGCCGAGAGAGAGGAGAGAGCAGTTTGTCCAGACAGTGTTGGAGGGAAGCTGAACAGATTGTATTTGAAAGAAAGCAGACATTTTGAATGCAAACACTACAAAGGATTCAAATTGAAAATGTTAGCTCTTGATATTTGGCATTTTAATTCCTGCACGTGTCCTGGCATAAACAGAGCGAACGTACCGATCTTATCACGCCGATATCGATACTGATACTCACCTCAGTATCGATATCGATACTCACCTCGGTACCGATATCGATACTCACCTCGGTACCAATACCGATATGCAGGTCAATAAGCCAGCCCTTACTGAGATTCGAGTTTGGCTTGCTGAGACATTCAGGTGAGCGTCGCTGGGCAGTTTCTAAAATACACGGCGATTCACTCAAAGTGTTGAATTTAAAATAACAATGTTTTAACCACCGACATCTGCGCCCTCATAACCTTTTAAAACATCACCGAGCTACTTCCAAATGGCATATCAAACCCCAGTGAGTTATTAACAGTAGTTAATCTTTGCACCGTTATTATCAGGCTTTCTAGCTGCTTTAATTATGAGGAACGGTTTTGGTGAATAATACGCCACCCATGAATAGACTTCATTTGGCAGCTAAATCTGCCCATGCAGTTCATTCAGTGAGGTGGAATTGATACAGTAAAAATTCTTCAAGGCAGTCAGTTTGTACATCAGTCAGATTTGAACAGATTAACTGAGGGGATGATATCAAATGGAGAAAAGTCTGAATATGCGGCACAGTTTAATACGTTCTGGTGCGCCGAATAGGTTTTTATGTAAGATATCAGATAACGTAGTTTCACAAATTACACGAGGCTTTTTCACAGCGGTAAAAAAAAAAAAAAAAAATGGTTCTAAAGTATCTACTTCTATTAGCACAGATTGAAGGTTTTTATATATTTCTGCATGTCAGCAGACTCGCTGGCATGGGCCTGACATCCCTACTCATCCTATCTGCAGGTCGGCTGAACCACAGCTTTATACACAGAGATAATACATACATTTTTCAGCAGAAACTCCAGTGGGTGATAATGCACCGGCTCATCAGCCGTTGAAACTGTCAAAAAATGTTTTTTGTTTCAGTCCCTGTTTTCTTTGAGGGGAAAATAGCAATATAATATATATAAAACAAACATAACTGTATTTGTAAATCCAAATAATACTCTGTATTTTTCTTTACTTGTTATGTTTGTGGCTGAAGTGTGACGAACTAGATGTTTTTTTTTCTTTCTTCACGTGACTCGACATCAAGACATTACATTTTGTTGAAATAACGTCAGTAAGATGCCGGGTGTGAATCCTTATTTAGGAGTGAGTATTTGAGTGGTTGGGTTTTGTCGGGCGCGTCTCTGCGTGGCTCTGTAATGTAACGGTGACCTGTCCAGGATAAATCCCACCTCTCACTCAACATTTGCTGGATACAAACACCAGCTTGCCTGAACAGGCGCAGGCATGTTGACAGCAGTTCTTAGAGTCCGACTGGTAGACTACGGTTCAGCCCGACATTTCTCATCTCATAGTGGATTTAGATTTGAGCTAATATTTAGATTTTACCATCATGTTTCCTCTGACCATGAAAGACCTTCGATTTGAATTTGATGTCTGAAGGGAACGTGCAAAGAGACGGTCAACAAATAGGACAGGTTTAACAGGCTGAAATGGCAATTATCTCTCACATATGCCTGCCTCATTTTCTGTCAAAGACAAACTTTTTGGATGAGCAACAATCTTTTTAAATCTCTAGCAGCCAGGGGTATAAATAATGTAGCGCTTGACTCTCATTTTCATACGGCGCAAAGGATAGCTGCAAATTCTTTTGGGACCTCTTTAACTTTCGAACCAGACAAGTAGCCGTCTTTGTTTTGAAGGCCTCAAAGGTTTCTGCTGGTCTTCCCGAAATGTTCACTCTTCCTGCAAAGGTCAGCAGCACAATAACCTAGACTTCTGGGAATTAAAGACGCAAACCTCCATGTTTTAATTATATGCACATGATGTGATGCACTTCTGTGTTATTTTTTTTTAATAACAATACTGGATTATACTAATTATTTCCTTACTAGAAATCACTTTTTTTTTTGTGACATTTTACAGAACATTTCAGGTTTTGTTATTTACATTTAAGTTATTTGTATGGTAAAAATATATTTGTGTACATACAAATAGGTTAGGAAAACACTCCAGCATTTGTAGGGCGTCCTGACTTATTTATGATTGTTTTTGAAGGGACTGCATTTTCTGGTGCTCTGATGCCATTTTTTGTTTTAATCATTATTTATGAACGTGTCCTTTCAACTGCACAGTGGCACAGTTGGTAGCACTGTTGCCTTGCAGCAAGAGTCCTGGCCTGGGTTCTTTCTGCGTGGATTTTGCATGTTCTCCCTGTCCATTGGCAGGTTCTGTCTGGGTACTCCGGCTTCCTCCCACAGTCCAAAACCATGACTGAATGACTCGGTTCTCCTTAGGTTTAGGGTCAGGGCAGGGTAACGCAAAAGAAAAAAAAATCCTCATGTCCCCTAGAGGGCTCCGTAGTGAAGCGATGCAGTAGGAGCCGATGTTGCCCACACAGTTACTGTTACCACTAACAGCAGGCAGAGAGATAATGAATTCTGCTTTGCTGGAAGCGAGTTTCAAACATTCTTCTGCTGCTTTTAATTGAGCTTAGTGAGACTGACCAGGGATGCAGGTGACCTCTGACCTGCAGTGTGTTTATCTCCTCTCCTCCTTCCGCATGTATTCATTTTTTAATTTTTTTTATTTAAATCCTCAGTACTATCTATCCGACTTTGATTGGTGGAAAAAAAAAAAAAAAATCAATCAATGCAGTAAACAGCAACACTGTCTGAGTGTCTCAGAACCGTTTTTGAATCAATTAGAATGAGAATGATTGGCCAGCTTTGTGTCCACAAGCAACGAATTGGGACTACACAGATGAGAGAGATCGTGTGATATTTATAGATAAAAGATAATTAAATATCTTCCCAGGAAGGTCGTTTGTGAGATTAAAGTACATTTAAAATAACAACCTTTATGCAGGGATCAAACATACCTCCATCTCGGTAAAAGAGAAATCATTGCTGTGACATGATATTCAAATCTGTCATGTTTTCATCAAGTGTAAGCAGAAAATCACGACGGTAAAAATATCAGTTTAACAGTTTAATCTACACAACTAGTTTCAAATATGATGATATTTTCATTTTTTTTAATGTGGTCTCCTTACGCACGCAGCACACACACACAAACTGCAGCAAACGTGCACGTTCTCTCATTGTAACAGAGTGAGAATGTTCCAAGTCATCCTGTGTTTACCAAATACTGAGCTGAACTATCTCTCCCACACACAGACGGAGCGCGCCTGCCCCACATCCGGCTTGCTTCGGAGGGGAGAAGCGCCGGGGCTGATAAAACGCAGCACCAAAAGCTCCTTTGGGGAGCACAGGTGTCATGCGATGGGGAAACCACACAGACGCCTGTGGGGAGCCACGACTTTCTCTTATCTGACACACTCAGTCCTAATTCCTCCTCTGCCTAACGAGCCACTTGATCATCCTGCCAACATGTGCTGCCTGATCAATTTGAGCAGAAGGTTTAAAAAAAAAAAAAAAAAAAAAAAATAGATGGTAACTTTAACTTTCTCACTGCTGGAGATATTTAAAGGACTTATCAACAACTAGCAATAAAAGCCAGCAGGCACTCCTGACCCTATTCTGGCTTAAAATGCGAGCTTGTTAGTGATGGCGGTGGAAGGCTTTTATTACCGAATCGGCAGCAGATTCATATCCTTTTCTTTACCGTCACGGAAGCAAAATTAGAGTGGATGAGCTTTTTCTGCTCCCCGAAAAAAAGGTGTTTGCCATGTAAACACATTAAAGGTTGTCATAGGTCGTCCTTTTCTAACGGAAGACGTTGATGTTGTGAGTGCACTTGCCCCCTCGGTGAGCCTTGAACGCGCTCATTTCCTTTAACTCAAAGCGATTCTCTCGTTCATTAAAAAGGCCTGGCCCTGAGCACTAGCACAGCTCAGCATGTACCTTTCTGGTCTTCTAAACCAAGGTTGGCTCCCCATTGGGACGCTTTGTCATTTATCAGAGCACAATGGAGTCCAGTAGGAGGTCAGGAGAAAGGCCTTGTTTGAAATTTTAAAAGGAACTTTGCATTAATGTGCGGCCGGGGACGGCCCATGGAGACTTTCACTCTCTCTCTCCTTTTCTCTCGCTCTCTTTTTCTTCCAAATCCTAAAACGACTCGTCTGTTGGAGATAGTTTGTTGTTTCTGTCATTTCTAGTCGGCTCTCTGCCTCTCTCCGTTTGATGAATTGTTTGCAGGTGATTCATCAGAGATGCTTTACCGTGTGCTTAGTAAAGTTTTGTTGGCGCAGGTAATTACTCGGAAGTAGTTTGGGGAGAATAAAGAGAGATGATGGGATTATTGGAGGATGAGTATAAACAACTAGAAAAATGATGTAGACTCTGCAGGTGGGGGCAGGGGGAAACGCTATATTGAACTTTTTATTGTTTTTTTTTTCTATTATTTTGTCTCTTGTGATTTCTCAATTTTCTAAACTCTGACTGTACGTCTTACTTTACTTTTGTTTGTTTTTACACGGACGGCAACTAAATACCAAGCAGACCGTGTCCACATCCTGAGGCTGCCGATAGAGAGCTGTGGACACGCATCGGCCAAGACGCAACTACAACTCAATGACTGGGAGTAATGTTGCAGATCTTCACGTCTTTGTTTCCTGGGTGACGTGTCGTACGGGATTATTTATTAACTTACGTGTGAATGGAGCGAGGTACACAAAGAAGTGCTAGTTCAAACAAATAAATGTTAAAACTGGGCGGACCTGGGCCAGCGGGGCAGACGACACCTCGACTAAACCCGCCTTTTCTCGAGGTCTTCCTAAATGGGCCGCTTTGTTCCCTCACTTTCAGATCAATGGAAACACTGCTGTCCGCTGGCTTCCTTAGACAAACAGCTTTGTGGCATTTTGACAATTTACTAAACGTCCACGTAATGATTTGTATTTCAAGTGCCTGAATTTGAATATTAATCTTGCAGTTTCTGGTAGAGGTATATTGGACTGGACATGGAATTATACTGAGCTTAATATATATATTTTTTAAAATGATTTTCACCTAATCTGACGCCAACGCGAGCAGTTCGCTAGTTTGGATCGGTCCCCACATACGCCTAGTGGAGACTTATCCACGAATAAGTAAACCGAGTTCAAATGAGGAGTCTAATTCAGCCTAATGATGGAAACCTCAATTTCTGTGTCTGCATATATATTTGACAGAAACGTCTCAAGGGGACGCAGCACCTTCAGGCTTTCAAGCCGACGTCCTTTATAGGGGACCGCGGTGATATTTGACTGGCCCTCATTAGCCTGGCCTTATTTCCAAGACTAATGACCCTTTACTTCTTCAAGCTCTGTGCCAACAGGAGGCATTTCTTGGTGGAAAATTGCTCCAATCTGCAGATAATAACTGAGTACGTGAAGGGTGACAGAACGCTTCTGTCAACTAAAAGATTAATTTCAATGATTTTTCCGTCAGATTCCCCACCCGCTCCCTGCAGATCCTTCACTGCTACTTTATGCGTCACAGCTAACTGCCACTGTCAGACATTTATATAAAGCTTCTGCTGTTCATCCCGGTTTTTCAGTTTGCTTTTATTGATAATGTTATGGAAAGGGAGGGAAAAAAAAAAGTCCCATAGTCTTATTGTCAGTAAGAGTACTTATCGGAGGCTCTGCTGCACTCCAGCGGCACATTTCATATCTAAGAACACATCTATCCGTCTTCTCCTCTCCGAGATCGATTTGTAATTTAGGCCGGCGTGTTTCTTCTTGTCCAACTGAATGATTGTTAAAAACAGGCAAACTAAAAACAGTAGTTTGAAATGCTTTTAGAGGATGCTTGTTAAAAGCATTTTTTTTGTGTGTGTGGAAGAGGATGCTTTTGTTCACGATAGCTTGCTCTAAATTAGGTTATTTTTAAATTCGCAAACATATGATCAATCAGTGACTAATTCGCTTGAGTTTATTTCCAGCTAAAATCAAACTGTATTGCTTGTGTTCTGTTTTAATATGTTACAGTAAAAACCTGTAAGTTTACAGATATTTTATTTATGCCTCTGAATCAGATTTTTTTGTAGAATAACAACTGACTTGAAACAAAAAAAAGATTTTTGGGACTTGAATATCAACGTTGTGAGAGAAAGCAATAGGTTAAATATAATTACACTTGAACTGTACCTGTTTAACATCAATTTTTATGATTTACTAAGAGTCTGCAGTTTCTTGACTGCGACTTAATTTATGTTTCTGTATAATCACTGAGAACATGTGCAGGGAAATTACACTTTCTGCGAGTTGCAATAAGTCCAATATAGAGACACTATGGAGTGTGTACAGAACATAGACTGTGCCCAGGATGGAAACACTCTGTAATTTCATGCAAGATTTCTCCATTTCAAAACAAATGTTCAAGTCCACAAAATAGTTGTTTTTAAATGAATCCGTCTCTTGAAAATTAACAAGAAACCTCAAGAGATGGACATTTGTAACATAATGGAGTTCCATGTAGATTGACTGAATTTGTCTGATTGGACTGATTTGATTAAATGCTTCTGCACTCTCCTTGGGAAGCAGATCTATGTGGCTGTAGAGGACATGTACGAGTCTGGTCCATGTACGAGACCTAAACGAGGTTTAATAAGATTTACTCTGTGATAGTTAAATGTAATCACCATTTATGCACAATCGTTCTAAAGAGGTTCAAACTCCTTGGAAAAATATCAAATTTCTGTGGAGCAAAAAATGAGACTAAATCGATCTCGTTTAAAAGTGCATTACTTACAGTTCTGAAATAATAACCTTTACTTAACCAGATAAGAACCTCATTGAGAAAGATAGCAGCACTGTTTGCTCTCCGTAGCTCAGCACCGTTTTTCAAGACAAGTACACTTTCAATAGACAGCAATTTACCCAAAAGCTCCAATAATCTGGTAACACAAACCCTTCAAATATTACTTTGTTAAAGAAGCTGTCGGTTCAGATTCAACATTTAGCCTTTTTGGTTTCACACCTGGCACTATTTATAAAGAGACTGAGCTAACTTGAAGTTCAGCTGCAGAGTGACTGACCTGCGACATCTGCCTGTCTGCATCCTTTAGTTAAATCCATACTGTACACAGAGGCTACCAAGGATCAAAATGACCTTATGGTAGAAAGACATTGGTCAGTCAAAGAGCTAAAGATACCAAAGAATTATACATACTCTATTGGCACAGTAAAGGTATAGACATTACTGAATATTTGTTTAAAAAGGTCCAGGAGTCTGCCAAGAGGTTATATATATTTACATGTTATCTTTGGTTGTTTATCTTGTGATGTATTATGGATTCCTGTAATATTCACTGAAATGAACAGGACATTAGATTGTCCAGCACTGGACAGTGTGAGACGTAAGAAGAAACATCGACCAAGACGCAGAGAATAAAAGGACTAGTCAAGACAACGAACAAAGTCTTTGGTGTCTGCGAACAGCTGCGCTTCTGCGCCGTGAGCAGAGCCCGGACTTTTGTCCTCAGCTTCTTACAGTAAACCATTGTAGCGTGCTGACAATGGGAAGACCAGGTCAAAAGGTCACGGTACTGGTAAATTCTGATCAAACGTGTCTGTCAGGTCTGAGGCTTTGTTGGTTGCCTGAGAGCTTGGAATCAATGGAATCACAGTGGATATTAACAGACTGTGGCGCCGTAGCTCACATATCATTATTAATAAGAGGTTTAACACAACAAAAAGTTGAAATACTTTAAAACCATTCTTTTTTTTATTTTGTGGAAGAGGATGCTTTTGATCTGATAGTGTTTTGAGCATTTAATACTCTTCCTTTATGACTCGCCGCAGAATTCCCACAGTCTAGAGGAGTAACTTGTAAAGTGGAACCGAGTGCAGCCGTGTTTGACCTTCGCTTGTTATTGCTCAGGGACCAGGGGATGCCAGCAGTCTTAGCTGCTCATATTCAGATTGAATCTATCAGGCCGATGGAAAAAAAAAAAAAAAAAAGAAAAATCTGATGCTCTTGCAAGTCTTGTGATGTACAGTTATTGTTGCTGTGGGATTAGTCTATTGTAAGCATCCAACAGATTAAAGGTCAAGGACAGTTCTACGGAGCAGTTTAGCAAACTGATGAAAAGATGAGCTTCTGCGAGTCCCAGCGTAGCAAAAAAAAAAAAAAAAGAAAAGAAAGAAAAAAGTGACCTGGTGCTTTTCCACGTGACGCGGGAGGAGTTATTGAAGCGTGGACGGATAGGTGAGGGGAGGGGTGGCGGCTAAATCAACGCCGGCTGTTTTGTGTGGATTTTTTTTTTTTTTCCTAACCAAAACAAGTTGTTCCAAGCTGTGTGTAATTCACCGCACAGATGATGGGTTTTACAGCCTCTGCGCGCGTATTTTGTCCGCAGAAGATCTGTAAATCTGTCAAGGAATGAGTCGCTTCCATTTCCCTCGGTGTAATCTCATTTGCCTCCGGTGCCAATGGAGCATCAAATGTCGGCGCCGGCTCCCGGTGGTTGGATGCCGCGGCTGTCTGTTTGCCTGAGTTTAGCCTGGGAATAAATCCCACCTGTCCCACATGAGGCGCTCCATCAACCACAAAAATCCATTATCCCCCAGAATGTTTTAGAGGGGTAATGGAATCCTTATCTTTATTTTGCACTAGGAGAATTTAATTACATGCTGTAATAAAAAGCTCTCCTAGTCTATCAGTGTATGAATATCTGCTCTTTTTTTTTTTTTTTATGGGGCTCATATTGTTGTGTGACAATGTTCCTCGGCGCTGACGTCTATATTCTCCGGTGCGGACTTGCCAATCACCGGCTGCAGTCCTGATTCGGCTCCCATCGTTTGCGACTCTATTACATCTCATTCCACAGATAAGATGAGATGAAGCCTCATTTCATACAGCATATGCTTAGCAAACATTACTTGGCATTTGCCTGCAAACCTGTTGTGAGCTATTAAGATGAAAATGAGCTGGGTCTGAGCATCGCAAAAGAGATGAAAGTAAATATTTAATCACACCGAAGCCTTTTTTAATTATTATTTCTTTTTTTTTTACATCCTTACAGGATCACACTTTTCTCTCCGAGCTCCGACTGTTGTTCGCGTGTTACCTGACTGTTGTATTCTTTTCACTGAGACGCTGCAACATTTTGTGCCGCCGATTGTTGTAGCTGTTGCACATTCTTCCAGCGATATATGATATAATCTCACGGTGACGGCTGTATCCACTGTGAGCTGAATTGCAGGTGAAATAATAAAACCTCACTGGCTGGGAAGCAAAAGTCACAGGAACTGTGAAGTCAGTAACCGTCTGCGGTCCATTTAAAGCAGCAAGAGTCTAAAAAAAAAAAAAAAAAAAAAAAGTGAACATTTGGGATGAAAATATAATCATGTTAGTCCATGTTTGGAAATATCAGTGTATCTGTTGTAAATTACAGGGACATCATCATTTATTATCATGTAAAAAAAAAAAAAAAAATATATATATATATATATATATATCTGCTTTTGTAAGGCTCTTTATTGGATGAGCTGTAAGGGATTTATCTGTTTAACTTTGATTTTTTTCACTATTCTTCAATTCTATTAGTAGAATCATCTTCAGTCGATTAAAATATACATCCTGATGGTTTGACAGATTAAAAGTACCTTTTCATTAAGCCCACATTTCTGTTTTTAATGAGTTTTTTTTTTTTTTGAATGCCCTGATGTAATATTCTATTTTTAAATGTCATGTTCTCATTAGCGGTAAGTGGAAAATCATCGTAATTACCAGACGTAAAGGCGTTCAAACATGCATCTGTGTGCAATTAATCCATATAATGTGTTTCAATGAGTGATGAGATAAACGGGCTTCCCAATAACATTCAAATTTATTGAACGGGGCGGTGCGTTTATTTCCCAAATGGAGAGGAAATGCTGAGCGCTCACCTCTGGTGGCAAAAGTAAGCACACCCAGTGTCAGGTCTTCGTCGGGTTGTTGCATGATTTAAACCTAACCTCGATGAAAATCGGACGGCAGTCGTCCAGCCGTTGTACAAGATGAATTCAATTCAAAGTGGGATCATGCACCCCAGAAAGCCTCAATACAAATGAAGCAAACGAGAACCAAGATTTTAAAGTGGATGTACGTTTGTTTAGTTGCTGCAGTGCAAAATGAGGATCCAACAAAAATATTTGCAGTTGACTTTTTACCATTACAAAGTAACATTTAAACTTCTGAATTGTAGCGATACAATGGAATTCATTTGGTTTAAGCCTTCAGGAATCGTCGTGTTTTGTTTGCCGTTGCCAATACTGTAACTCACCGAGGATCGAGAACCTCTGGAGTCAGAATCCTCCGTGGGAACGACGCCTGCCTGCGTCAGACCAGATGTGTTTCAAGCATCGTGGTGTGTTGTTGGGTGTGTTGCAGTCCAGGACTGAAGTGTGGCTGCAGGTTGTGAAATTTTGAACAGAGTCCTCCCGGTGCTTCCTTCTCCAGGCTGGAGCTTAGGAGCTGCTTTCTTCATCCACTCAGGCATCTTTCACAGCAAAACTAACAGACAAACAGCTGTGCAGATTGCTGCAGTACATATTTGCTTGAAGTGGGGTCCTGTTGAGAGGTTCTGAGCAGCCAGTAACTTACCTGCAACTGTGAGATGTTCTAGCCTTAAGTTGTGTCACATCCTTGATTTAAGAGCTGCTTTAAAAAAAAAAACATTATGTTTGCGTTGAGCAGCTGTTTTGTATTCTAGCAGGTCATCATCTGTTTCCGCTGCCCTACTAAGTGAAACAAATACTGCAAAACCACGTTTGCCAACAACATTCAGCCGGTGTCTCTATGCTCTAAAATTATTTTTTTAAAAGAAGAAAAAACAAGAAATATTTCAGCCGTTAATGTCAGTATGTTCTGTTTCTATTTTCCACCTTCCTACTTTTCCATCAGGCATTTATTCTGTTCACAGGATGTAAACAGGATCTGTTTTTCAGAGTATATCTCAAATTAGATGTCAGGTGAAACCAACAACAACAACAACAACCTGTCATGTTGACAGCTGGTGACCCAAATGTGAAAACTATTGGGAACGAAAGGTGAGATTAAGAGAAAGTTACGTTTTTGTTATCAGCCACAAATATTTATTAGTTTAACTTTATCAAGTTGCAACAGTTTTATTGTTTATAACAATTCTGTTTGCCAAGAAAATTACACTGAATGATCTCTGAGGGTCCAGAATAGTATAATTTTTGTTAATTTTTAGGAGTCGTTTATATTCATGTTGTTTTCAGAAAATGAAGGAGCCATCACAACACCTGACAGTAACAGGTGAAGCTTCCTGCTGACGTTACTTTTCGAACACTTTTAACAAACGTTGCTGTTTCACACAGAGGCAAACTAAGATCTCCAAGTGACCCACATAAAATTAGAGCCAGTTCAAGACGATCAAAGACCACAAATTGAAAGCATTAGGATAGATTTCACAACCAACCAGCCTCACATCAGAGGAAGTGTTTTCTTTTCCTGGTTTTGTTCTCTGCTTGAGTCTGTTTTATGCCTTCCTCTGTGGCAGCGTAAGAAAAATCAGGATGGCTGTGTGGGTGCTGTGACTCTCATGCTTGACATTTCCATCAGTTGCTTTTTATGAAACTTGTTTTTTTTTTTTCTTTCTTGAGCATTATGCTGTCTTCAATTAATCCTTACATCCCTTTTGTCAGGAAAGAGCGTCTGCTGCTTGATCGTTATGACGGCATCTCATTACGGAGAGGGCTCTTCTTACTGCAGAGCTGCACCAGCAGATTGATGTCTGTCATGAAGAAAACATCTTGTTTTGTGTCAGTTAACAGTTAATTATGTTTTATAGTTATTAGCATCACTGTCAGCAGAGCTGACCTATGACCTTCGAATGATAATATGACCTACCCATCTGGAGCCCTTTACTTCCTTAGACAGGGTCTTATGGCAATGAAACGCGGCGTTGAGCCTAATAATCTAAATGTCAAGGAAGCCGGGAGTCATTCAATATCATTTGCAAATAATAATAATACAATCTTTAATGTTAAGGACATCGTTTTGAACACAAATATATCCAGGTCATAAAAATGTAAGTCGAGTTTGCCGTAAATCTTCCGATTTCTGACTGAAATCTGTTGAGATACAACAAATACAACTTGTGAACTGCAGGTCAGAGGTGACAAACTTTTCTTTCAGCATCAGTGTGTAATCAGAACTTCACATTTATTGTTAATGACTTTCAACGTTTACATTTTTTCTGCTCACAGCCCCTTAAATGGTCTGGTTGTTTGAAGTCTTTCTGGTTTTCACCGGAGCAACCGTAAAGTCTCACCAGCCTGTCAGAGAGATGCCCAGGTGTCCAGCCCTGCTTTACTGGGAAAGAGGATTACTTCAGTGGGCGTTTGGTGAGCAGGGCCTGGGGGCTTACCAGGAGAGCTTGCTGACTTGTGCATAAAGTGAGGGAGGGGTGACAGTTCTTCAGTATTGTAAGGAAAGCATGGATCTGTAACAGATACTCTAAATGACATGCGAATGTTCTCGTGTCATTCTTCTGGACTTGCAGAAAAAAATACGGACAATGCAAACAGAACAGGATACAATAGCATGCAACTTTTGACAATCGCAAATGAGGATTACTGTACTAAAGGAGGCGCAAGTTTAATAAAACAATCAAACGTTTAAGTAAAAAAATAAATAAATAAAAAATCTAATTTTCTGTGTTGAAATGTTTTTAGATTTATACTGGATACAACAGAGCCAGCTCCTGCCTCCAGATTTTTTATTTTTATTTTTTAGCAAATATGAGATTTGCCTTTATGTTTTCAGTGTTTGCTTTTGCTTTGAAACTCGACTGCAGGCGCCATTTTTGTCCCGTTCCTTTCTTAGTCATGATGAACCTTTTTTCTCATCCTGGAATAATTTTGGTAGAAAGTTCACCGCCACTCCAGGTGATATATCTCTCTATGGTTTGCTGGAGACCCAAAGTGCTATAAATGTCTCACCAGTCTGATAGATGCTGCTGGCTTTGTTTCTCATTTGTTTTTTTTTTTTGTTTTTTGTTTTTTCATTTATTTAGATTTATTAGAAAAAAGACAAAAAAACAAATACTATGTCACCTCATGCTCACAGGTGTGAAAGCTCCTTGGATTCACCTGCAGCTGTAAACAATCCATCCAATCATCCAAGGGCTAAACATCAGCAGGGAAAGGAAGCTTTTGTGTTCTGCCGTCCTTTTCTTTGAACGCCGTTCGGCTTTCATCATCACATTGTCAGCTCAGTCAGCTGGCCTCTTCCCAGTAGCTTCTTCTCCAAACCAACCTGTGTATGATCTGTCAAACATTGTCGGAGTCGTCGTCAAAACCAGAAAAAAAAACAAAAAAAAAACCTGCGCTTCTGTGAGCAGAGCCACAAATAAATGTCCTCATACCGGAGCAAGGGAAGACACCGCAAACCTGTTTATTACTATTTTTTTACTTGAATGTTTTCCCAAATAACATGCATGTATATTTATTTATTTATTTATTGACAACATGCTGCCCAGCTCCAACAATGTCTCACTCTGGAATAGCATGGCATCGACTGCTTTCTCGTCTGAGAACAAAGTAAGCCACTTAAGTGCACTTACCGTCCCTTGTAGTCAGACAGCCACTGCTCAAGGGTGAGGAAGACAATTTCACCAGCATCAATCTCTTTATTAGAAAGTAATGGTCACTTACATTTCGGATTTCTAACCTCAAAGGGCTTTTAGTATTGATTGTTCAAGCCCACAGTAATAAAGATCTTGGCAAATACTCCTTGTGAGGCTTAAAGATGAGCGAAAGCCTGAAGGACCTGCCGTCCCCTCTGTGGGAGCAAGCGAGAGGGCTGGACACCAACCGGTTGCCATGACAGCCACTTAAAACAGAGCGTGCCCCTACATGTCACTGCTGCTGTTTGTTTCCCGGTAATTATTCATTTTGTACACGAGCCAAAACACAAGTCAAGGACTTTCCGTGGCCACGTTTGTGAATGTTTCGCCGTAATCGCCTTAAATCTCAGCTTGTACGATGTGAAGGAATCTAGAAACGTGGATTCAAGAAGACGCAGGGAGAAATGTGGCGCATGGATCATGAAGCAACAAGGGGAAAGCTTCCTCTGTTGACAAGTAATAGCTGAACGTGCCCAGCTGACTGATTTGCTGAAACGTTTCCACTGATGTGCTTCCTCGAGTCAGCGAGGTAATCATTCACAAGCACCCTGTTACCTAATCTACCCCTGTGGTCAAAGAGAGTCCCAAAGATGGAAGGTGGCCATCTGGAAGCGATCAGGCCGATGTTTAGATTGGCGTCTAAAGAGTAAGCATTAGCTTTTTCACCGTGGACAAGAAAACGTCTTGGGGGGGGGAATACCACAAGACTTGAACTTGATGCCAGTCTTGATCGCAACTTCTGGCACTCTTTATGTTAATTCATTTCATACCATGTGATTTGTTGCTGCAGCAGAATCGTGTTAGAAAGATCAGGGAAAAAAAAAAAATATATATATATATGTCCATCAGATATTTTACAGTTAGACTCTGAAAACAAACAGAAAAGACAGAACAGGAAACGGCGTCCGTCATGCCGATCGCGACAGCTGGCATCACCGTCCTCAAAAATGTCCGGCACTGTTTGGTATTTCTTATGGATGATTTCCTCTTTGGTCATGAGAGAGCCAAACCATTTCTCTGTGTGTTTGTCACACCACATATCATCAACAGAAGCTCACAACCGCATATTTTCCTAGGACTCTTTCATAACAAGATGTGGTGTGTTTGAAGTCCGGGTTGAGGCCACTCTGTCATACTGCAGAAGGCAGCTGAGCAGAACTTAACATTTATATCGACGGTTCCACATTCAGGGATTAAAGGTCATCTTCTTTTTATTTGCCAGTCAAATGGAAAGTCAGTATTACACATGCACCAACTGTGAACTAGATGAATTTGATCTTTTTTCTATTCTGCTTGTTGTGTTTAGCAGTGGGGCTAATAGCAATTTTGAATGGAGTCGGTTTTAGACCCAATTTCTTTCATCTGACAAAGAAGAACGCGAGTCTGAACATCTCATCCACGCATCGATTTACTCATCCATAAACCATCACCGCGTTTGCTTCAGACGTGTCTCCTGCTTCCCTTTTTCTCTCGTTTCTGACTGAGACCCCGAGATACTTAAACTCCTCTAATCATAGAAACGCTCATCCCAAAGCAGAATGTAAGAGGATTTGATCAAAAAGTTTCTCTGTGTTTTTAAATAAATCATTTGAATTGAAAAATTAAGTGCATGTACATAATTTAGTGCTAATTTATGTAAAATTGTGGTCAGATTTAACAACAAGAACAAAAAAGCAATTGGCTGCATCGGTTCATTAGTTAGGTACATTTGGTGATGTGAACTGAATTTTAACCTTCTATACATCCTGCCTGTATTGAGCTGATTAGCTCACTTTTGATATGAACTGAACCTGTTTGCCTTTTCCTGAATTAGCAACATGCATAAATGAACTAAGCTAAACTGAAGTGAACATGACTGTACCGTTAAGGGTTCAACTGGCAGCTACATGGTCAGTAACAGTGAGGAAATTGATGAGGATAACATTTTAGCAAGAATCCATTATCTCTGATTTTGTTTATATATATTTAGTTTATTTTAGTTTTCTTTCTTATTCTCCACTAATGCTGCACACTACTGGAAAAAAAAAAAAAAAGCGAAGCCTAAAATGATGCATCCAGGCCAACATCCTGACAGGGTCTGTGTGACGAGTCTAAGTGCTGCAGTTCTCTCCCCTCCACGCGCTCATATGCTTGCCACTTGAAGAGACTCAGCAGGGGCCTGTCATCTCTGCTGATGCTTATTGTTGGTCTGGCATATAGGAGCACTTAAAAGCATAAGGCCCTCGCATTGCAGAGGAAAGCACTTTTATTTGTACCATTGTGTGATCATTGCAATCATGTGCACCTAAACGGGCTGCACCCAACCTGCACCGCACAAATCCCCCCGAAGCGGTAAGAGTCGTCTCTGGGAACACAGCAGTCTGGCTGACATGGACACTTGAATAGCTTTCTACAGACAATCAGCATATTATATTTCTGGTCATTACGTATTTAATTTTGCAAGATTTCTTTTTGTTTTGTTTTTTTTTAAATGAGCTTGTTGCCCAAAATGAATTGAGAACTACGAGCAATTGAGTTGTTGCTGGAAATAAAAAAATGCTTTGGTTCAGATTTTTCTCATTTAAAAAAGTAAATAAAATATGTAACACTTTGAAACTGATCAAGACAACCATGTGAATAAAATAAGGCTATTTGGCAATTGCGCTTTCAGGAGAGCACACACACATTTGTTAGAAGGTCAGATTTTCCCATTGTGAAATAATGAGACTAAAACATTCCAAACCTTTTCCAGTTATCATGTGACATTATATGTCTTTAATTTAATCTTCAGCTTTCTAGCAGCCCCCAATCAAAAATTGTTACCCACCTAGTAGATGTGTCCATCAGACCTAATACATTCTCACAAAACAGAACGCCTCGGTTACTGCAGCAATTGATTTTTAAAGCTTGTCCACTAGAATACATAGATAATTAGAAGCCTACTTAGTTTTTTTTTGTCAATATTTATGAAAGAGAGTGACTGCAAAACAAGATATTTATCACCCTTATTAAAATGAACATGTTTTCAGAAACAATTGAGATTTAGATCAGGATGCCAGACAGAAATTGCCAATTGTTCTCTCACTGAAAATATCAACAGCTCATTAGACGAAGAACAGGATGAACCATGTGAGCAGCGTTTTTAGACTTGAAAACGGACCTTTGACAACCACAGCATCCTCTTGGCCAAACTGTAAGCAATTAATCAACTGGTTTGCTTCTTATCTCAAAGTAGAGAACAAAATGTTCAGATGTACGGAAAGCAGTAAACACCCAAACGACCCGGAACGTCGTCGCATCTCGTGCGAGTTGCTGTTTAACGTTTACATATGATGTTTGAACCAGCTGTAAAACGCTGATGCTGACGACACAATCATTGCGTATCGGCTGAAACAGCTGCAGCGGAGAGATTAGCAAATGACATAAAACACACGTCAGGATGTCCTCAAAAGCAGATGCTACAAACTCAGTGAGACACCTAAAGTGCCCAGGCATGAAATTGCATTTTAACATTTGTCTTACTGTGTAACTGGATGGAACTAGGATTTGTTGTATCAAAATTGTTAATATAAACAGTTACGAAAACCAATGAAAAGACATGTTTCAGTTCAGATATTTTTCCTCAAAAGGAAAAAAAAATATCCTTGAAAAGCATATTTTCTCAATCTTGAGATTTCTATCATTCACTCTTAGAGAGGAGACTTTTTAAATGTGTCTTTTTTTTTTGGCTAGAATTTTCCTGCATGTCACAAAGACGAACAGAAAAAGAAATATACTAGGAGGATGAGCACATGACAGCTGAAGTGTGAACTCACTTCCAAGCTTCCTTCATCTAGTCGCCTTCAGCGGTGAAAGTGACACACGATTCCAATTCACCTCCAGCAGAAATAATGATAAAAACACCGAGTCATTTCACATTTATTTAATGATGAGGTGAAAAGGTGGGCACAACAAAACCACCAAAGAAGCAATTATATATAAAACAACTTGATTCATTTTGACTTCATGAGAAGGTGCAATTCTATGATAGATTTTAGATGATTTCCTCAGATATTTAGAGGCATTTTTCAAGATAGTTTTGTCTTGTATCTGCACAAAATCTAAGACTGATTACACAAACCTGTTCATGTCACCACTACAAGCCTACTGTAACGTGTAGCATGTTGCTGTTGTTGACAACACTACAGTATCGTCACGCGCAGACAAATGACCTTCACACTGAACATGACTCACCGGCTTAAAATAGGCAGCTCACCTGCACGACTGTGCATGGCACAAAGCAATTGCTTCCTGTTCTCGTGTCCTGAGCAGATATAAGTGGAGACATTGGTTACTGTTCTGAGAAAAAAAAAATATAACAAAGCAAAATCGCCTCACTTCTCCGGCACAATTTCCTGCAACAGCCATGACAACCGTTGGCCCTGTTTCCCTTTTTCTATGTGACGCCTTTGCGGACATGCACGTTTTGCTAAGTTGTTCTTATTACGTTTGGGTCATTTTCATATTGAACGTTTAAAAAAAAAACATTCATAGGGTTAGGCTTTTTGTGATTACAGTTTTATGAGTTGTAGGATTTAATATCCTGATTAGTCTCTTATAATCTGGACTTTTTCCTCTTTTTTTTGCTTATTTCCACTCCTTAGAAGAGTGGCATCTGTCTCTAGTGTTTTCTGCTTCAGAGCAATCTCTCTTAATAGAGAGTGATGGACTCTTCTGTGTTTTGTAATTACCTGGTAATCATTTCCAGATTGACTGAAAGTAAAAATAGCTTCTTGGAGATCATGTCGCTCCTCCTTGTTCCACGCCGATGTGAAATCTCAGGAGCAGCAAACCGCCTTGCACTTTTGTTTTTTTTTTACAGACACACTGAGTACAATTGAATCAATGTGCTTGTTTAGCGCCATCTGACTTCCTGCAAACCCACTTAGTCCAGTGGCGTATAGGTGGAGATTTCCCACAGCGTGTCTGAGGTTTTTATAAGTCATTTTTTTCAAACACAACTTATGTGCTCGTGTCCTTAAGTTGATTGACTGATAAAATAATTATGTCCCAAATTGCAGAGGAAAAACCTTGAGGTGGCTGTCATGTTGTACAGGTGCAGAGTGATGAAAGGTTCAGTCACAGTGAGATGAAACAGTCAGATGTGTGTCTGAGACTGAATAAAGACCCTTGCAGACACATAGAGAAACACCAGTGGATTTCCAGCTGGGGTCAGATTTTAGATCTGCGTGAGGCCGGGTGGTTGTTTTGTGAACCTTACTTTGGTGTAAACATCATTCAGCCGCTGTGAAACTCTGTCAAGTGCTGGCAGCGCTGTCCGATGGGTCCCAGAGGCTTCCTCTGCTTTCGTTAACTCTGTGTCGGGGCTGACTGTCAGGAGCTCCAGGAGCTCCAGGAGCTCCGGCTCTGCAGGTCTGAGGCCTAAACATGTTCCCCATCGAGTGGAGTGGGAACTCCTTGTAAATTGAATTCATGCACACCAGTGGACTGAAATACACTGACTCATCCATCTGGAGATTCACTTAATCAATAATAATAATAATAATAATAATAATAATAATAATAATAATAATAATATCTGAAACCAAAACAAACATGTGGAAAATAGTTCTCCCTTTAAATTGAGACATTTCCTTTGAACAAACCCGTCATTATGATTTGATTCATATTTATTTGTGCATTTCTTCACGTACTGTCTTTAATTTTTTTTTTTTTTTTTTTTTTTTTAACAAAAGTTAGTCAATGCGCCTAAAACACTTTACTAACACGAACAGTGCACATTATATGCATTATTGATTTATGCACGTCGTTGTTTGTTACATAACACTCCCCCCCCCCCCCCCTTTGACTCCGTGTTTGGCGCAAGCAGAAGCAGAAAGCGCTGCTGCTGAGAGCCAACAAAAAGGAACAGAAGATCTGTTGGAGACGAAGAGAATCGGGAACTTGGCGTCTCTCTCTCCTTTAACACCCCTGAGCCCCCCGTCCCCCTCCTCCTCTCCCGCACCCCCTCCTCGCCTTGCATTCAGTGCTAGATGAACCGCCTGTGTGATCCACGATCCTCATAGACGCACTGAAGGGATTTCCGCTTATTGTTTGGAATTTCTTTTAATAAAGAAAGAAAGAGAGAGAGAGAGAGAGAAACGCACTTTGCTTTCGAATGACAGCAAACAGTAAGAGTGTGTGTTCCCAGACAGAGAGACAGGGTCGGTGTGTGCGTGTGTGTGTGTGTGTGAGTGTGGTGTGCTCACCGCGACTACCTGCACACAGATTTGGATTAGGACTAATGAACTGGGGTTGAATTATCTCCTCAGGGCTGTTGACCAGACGCCTCGTTGTCTCGCTGTGGGAGTTCTTTTTTTTTTTTTTATATCTTTTTTTTTTTTTTTTTTTTCCCCCCCCTTCCTTTTCGGATTTGAACGATGCCCGTCCGGAGATCTTCTGTCGCTTTTCCCAAATGCTCACTTCTGGTGTCGCTGAGGATTTTGCTTCTTGTGCTTCACGCAGGGTCTCCGGTCTACAGCCAGGGGGATTCTCAGTCCGACAACAAAGTGATGGACAACATCACTGTCCGACAAGGAGAGACGGTCTTCCTCAGGTAAGCGCAGATGAAGTGATCTAACAACGTGGACCTGCATTGTGTGTGTTTTTTATTTTTGTTTTGTTTTTTTTGCTGCTGGTTCTCGTTTCGGAGTTGCTTGTGTTGAAGTTGCGCGTCGCGCTGCCTGCGGGCTTCACCCGAAGGGATCGACGTGAAGGGAAGCGCAACTTAACAGGTTGCCTCGTTTTTTTTTTTCTTTTATCATGAAGCAACCTCGGGTTTAAAAGAGGGAGCGGGATTCCGCGGGATTAGTGCCAGAAAGAACATTGAACGCAGAACGAATAGCCTGCTTCTAATCTCCGACAGCTGTCAGTAACTGCGTTTGCAACTAAAGCAGAGTTTAGTGGGGGAGATGATTGTTTTCTGAGAAGACAAACAGCTGGTCCAAGTAAGGCAGAGGGGAGGAGGAGGAGGAAGCGGCTTGGTCATCGAGCAACACTGACCAGAGCTGACCTTTCCCCTCCTCTGCGCTCTGAGGGAGGCTCACTGCACTCACACGGATCTAGGTTGTGTCCAAGTGCCGCCGGGCTTTGGTGAGCAATGATCACAGCAGTGTCACTTTAACAGGAGATGAATGTCACAAAAAAATCTACATTGGTTGACAAGTTCAAGTTATGAGAGATCGTTACCATCACTACTAAAAATAAGTGGGGGAAAAAAAGTCGTCATGAAATAAGCTTATTCATTTCACGGTCGGTGAGAAGGATTTTGGCTGTCAGGATTTTTTTTTACTTATTTATTTATTTTTTATTTTTTTTCCCCCGACTCCTCAATGATTACTTGCAAAACCGAAATACTCCAGCGGTGTGAGTAGTTTTGTAGCTACTCGGTTTGCAGAATCAATTTAATACACAAACTGGAAACTTTCTTATAAACCTCTTAAGGACACTGCTGTTCAGAACACAGGCTAACCAGTGTCACCTTTATTCCTGTCGATTAACGGGAAATGGGTTTCATTTTGACAAATGCATGTCCTCAGATAAAATCAACTTTTTGAACTACACAGTTTGAAGGGGCTAATAAAAGTCATCATTTATCTCTTGCCCCTGCTTTACTGCTCTTATTACACTTTTTGCATACATATATATATATATATATATATATATATATATATATATATATATATATATATATATATATATATATATATATATATATTCTGCTGTCTTCCTCCTCCTTGGTGGATCCGGTCCGCCTGTACTTCTCAGACTGTAGCTGCTTCACTTCTGCATTAAAAGGAGACAGTTTCTGGCGAGAATTCGGTCTGGACATCTCCCAGTGGGAGCGGGCCTCGGGGCAGACCCTCTAGATTAAATCACACTTCCGCTTTGGGAACGAGTCCCACCACCACATGAGCAGAAGGATGAATTTGAGGGCAACAACAACAACAACAAAAAAAACCCAAATAAAAGTCTCTGAACATCTGGGTTGGTAAACCTGCAACCTGCTCTCAGATGGGCAGACTGGCGTTAGGTATTTGCTGTAAAGGTCAGATTTAAATACTGTGGTGATATCTCAGCTATTAGTTACGACTGTATTGGTGATTGGAACTGTTAGATTTAACCGGTAGAGTGCAGATAATTGCTGCAAATGGCGGCGCTTATTAAAGTGAAAAGGCAAATAACTTTTCTATTTGTTTGAATGTTTGAAGGACAAGCTAAAACAGACTACAATAATTATCACACATTTGCTTTGCTTACAAATGTGTGAACTTAATGGCAAAGTTTCAGATACTTTTACAAACAAATTGTGACGTAAGCATTTTCTGAATTGTTGACTGGTTCGTATGAAGGGCGCCCTTCTCTTTTCATGTTTTATTGTCATAATGTCTGTCTGTCACACACTGCAGTCAATTTGTAAGTGCAGCTCTCATTGTGACCAAGCTGCCTTTTTAGTTTTTCAGCTTCGACCAAAGTCGCTGCAGAATCGCTTCAGCCGGCTTCCTGCATCAAACCCAAAAAACGACTGTGCTAGAAAAAAATGACTTAATCTTCAGAGTTCATCCAGAGTGTGATGCATCTGAAAAAAATAAAACAAACAAAAAAAAAATTGAGCAATATTTTTGCTAGCTGGAGAAAGTGAGACTTTGTGTATTATCAGCAAAAGAAGTGAGTTATTTTTATTTCCATTTATTTAGGTATATTTCAGTGGCACATTGAAAGTTTGCATCACAACCAAGTAACTATGTTACATTCAGATGATATGGACATTTTGTAAAATAACTTAAAAGAAAGGTGACTTCGCGTTATAGCGCCATCTGACACCTTGAAATGGGTCTCTGTCTCTGCAGAGCAGCTTTTGGTTGCCAAAGGAGATTATAAGATAATCAGAGCAACACAACATTGTATAAACTTTAAAAAAAAATACACCCTGCCCCCTATAGAGGATTTCATTGACCATGAAGTCCTGAGGAATTTTTACTTGCAATTTGTTTCTTAGGCAACAAACGAAGTCTGGCTCCGTTGGGAGCCGCCAGCCTCCAGTGCTCAATGTAATTGTGAAAACTTAAGTGTATTAAGTTTAAAGTCCCATTTCTCTTTGCTTGTTATTTGACCCGATTTGAACAAGCAGCTGAGGAGCAGTTTATCTTAGCGGGAGCTCAGCTGTGAGCACTCACCTAGCAACCTACTAGAACCGCAGCCGAAGTGCGCGCCAGCACACACGGCGCTCTGAATCACGTAACAATGCCGCAAGCCAATGTTCAACACCGCTTTATTGAATTTTCACAATGAAGATAAGGATCTATTCATGAAGGCAGAATAAGAAATTGCTGAAACAATACGGCAGGGCAGAGACTCAGTGGCACCTCATCTGCATACAGCGCCAGAAGCGCTGCCAGTGAGCGCAGAGTGAAACACACACAGAGGACTGGTGCATTGGAATCACCAATGGCTCTACATTCAGAATGGTGACTGATATGCTAAATGGAGGAGCCAGGAGTGAGATCTGCTGTTTTATTCCGGTTTGCATGTTGAGCTTCCTGCTGCCTTGCCCCTCCGCCGACTGCTGCTCCTCCATAAGTTTATGTTCATTAGAGAATTTAATATTCTACGTTTGAAATTAAGCAAGGTTAGTTAGTACTGAGAAAACAACCTCGCTTTTCTATTGACCAGAAAATAACGCAAATTAAAGTTGCAAAAATAAATTCACTCGACGGGAACTCCAATCTAGAAAACGCATTTCTCGATAAAATGCTGCTGAGTTGAGACCAGGTGGTTTTTCAGCTGTATTGAAATAGATGTGTGTCACGAAAACGCAATCAGAGCACTAACACGGTTTGTTTTTCACCGACAGTCGATCTACCAAAGCTCTCACAGGTTCATAAAAAGTTACCAGTTACTCAAAAATGTTGAATTTGTAGCTCTTCTGTAAAACTTCCAATTGCAATTTTCCCAAAAAATGCTGCACATGTAGGCGCTCGTCTACGGCACACGAGCTTTGGGATGGCTGACAGATGATGATAATTATAGGAATAGGTAACATTTGTTTACATTCGTCTCTGCTGTAATTTTGAATCGCTTATTCATGTAATTTAATTGTTTTTCTTATTTTAATGGAAACATCGCAGTTGTGAAATTTTATGGGGTTTTGTTTTGTACGTTAGCTAAAGAAAAAACTTTGCGTTATGAACATTTGTAACAGAAACACATCTAGAGTCACACATGTGGACTAGAACTGTAGTTAGATTTAATACATTAGAATACTACTGAATAGTTCATTTATGTCAGTAAATCAACTAACCAGATCAAACACAGTATTTAAATTAAACAGACTGACATTTTCAACTCTTTATTTCTGTTTACTGTGATGATTTTCCAATTACAGCCAATAAAAACACAACATTGAAGGTTGAAAGATTAAATTAGACCAATTCAGAGAGGCATTTTAAATGGTTTACTATGTTTAATACCTGCGCAAAGGGCTGGTATTATGTACTTTTTCAGCCACGTTGTGCCATTTTACAGCACAATCCAGTAACTGTGTTATGGTCAGGTTTTATAAAAGTGCTGTACATATCAAACGTAATTAAAAAAGATATTTGACATCACAATTTGAAGTTGGCTTTTGCACATTTAAGAAGCTGCTTCTCTTTCCGTCATTCTGTCTTCAGCGTGTCGTCACTACAATGCTCCTTCATCATGCTGCTTACAACCATTCTGAGGAGCTTTGGGCTGAGAAATAGTTTGTATCATAAGCTCTGCGGATGTGCAGCTCCACCAGGTGTCAGCTAAGTGCTGCTGCTGCTAGTCTGGAGGATCTTTGTGGGGAATCCATGGGGGGCGGAGCTCTGTGAGGGAGAAGCTCGGTCAGAGACTGCAGGAGCTTTGAGGTAACAAGCGGTGAGACACCCCGAATGGTTGCACAGAGAGATTCAAGGATTCTTTAAACAAGCATGGAAGAATCGAAGCAACACTGACGTCATAACGTGATGTAAACCTAAAAAAAAAAAAGTGGATTTTTAGTAAAAACTCCCCAGTTAGAGGTTGTTATTTTATCTGGTGAACACACCTCATCAGAAAGTAGACTGTAATTTATTGAACATGACTGCAGACAGAATCAAGTGCAATTGGCTTCAATACAGGCAGAATGTGAACCTGGCTTTGCCAGAGGTGCAAAATTAAAATGGGAAGTGTGTTATTTTTACTACAAATGTATGACCACAGGATAGTTTGAGTGTCTGTCTGTCTGGAATTTATCCCAGATGGCTTAGTCAAAGACTAACGGCCCCAATATATCTACCACTATGCCACACACCACACCATAAAGAAACTATAATGTTACCTTTCGATTCTTACTCTGGTGTTAGACGTTATCTTCGATCTATCTGCATGAAAAGGGCTGACACAGTAAAACACAGAAATTAAAATATGACGGTGAAAGACTAGGCAAGCCAGTAATGTCTTCTGGATAATACTTTCTTTTTTGTCTCATCCCAGTCTTACAGACGGCAAGTCGGAAGATGAAATTCCTCAGTAGTTCATATATACTGTGGACCGCATGCAAGCAAAGGCTGCACCGTTGCCAAAACATGTGATGTACAAGACCAAGAACCACAGCAGGGGAGCGAGCAGAAATCAGAATCACCTTTCTGAGAACACGTGTGTGTGAGAACACGTGTGTGTGTGAGATAATATTATCAGACGGAGGAAGAGTCCGACTGATTGTTTAGCTGATACTTTGTGCTTGCTGGAGAGGCTTCAATGTCAGGACTTTCTTAGAGAAGTTTCACCAGAACATTTGTATTCAAGTTACTTTGATTGTTTGTAATTTAATCTGAATGTGACAAGACAAATGGATTTAATATGAATTAGTTTCAATTTGATTTGGGCCGAGTTGGACCAGCTGGTAACAGTTGTTCTAATATGTGTGAAAGAAGTGAACGAACTACGTTTTAAAAGTGTGTTTTGGCAAAACAAAGCAATTTTCACATTTTCCACATTATGCCTACTGCCACGTGACTGAAGCAGGAAAAAAGCTTTCTGTAAAGAGCACAAAAGACGGAGTCAAAAGTACTGTAGTGAGTGATGAAGGATCACATTTTTCACTTAAAAAGAGTAAACTGACAATGCAATTTGGACTTGTTTGTTTAATCAAACACACGTAATTGTATCTTGAGGGGTACATAAGAAAACGGTGAAGTGGCGTCTCCATGGTGATCTGGTTTGGGTTCTTGCCTCGCAGCTCGGACGTTCTCAGCTCCAGCTTGGGTGGTGCTTTTTTGATTTCCTCTGAATGCATAAGTCATAATATGCAAACCGACTATTAGTGCAAACATGTGTGGGTGTTTCTGAAACATTTATTGAACTGCTGGGAAATGTTATGTCACTAAGGACTGTATAAAAAAAACCAAAAACGTATAACCTTTTTCTGGCTATCTGAAGGTCTGTTTGAATTACCGCAATAATGTCCATTTGCTAAACATCAGAGCAATGAATCAGACAATGTATTTATTTTAGAAGATATTTCCTTACCCTCTCAGTTTCACGACTTCTATCTTTCTTTCACATTTTTATATATCATATGATTAGTGTTACCTTACACAACTTTGTTCAATGTAAATGCTTTTCTGACTTTTTAGTCTCTGAGTTAAATGGATGCACACTCGGATGTAGTTTAAGGCAATACCGTCATCAGGGGAACGTCAAAACAAATCAGAGAAGATGTGAGAAAGAGAATCGTGGATCTCATTCTGGTTTTCCCATGGGTATAAATTTCAAAAGTTTTAAAGGTGCTTCGTTCATCTGTTCAAATATTTGTATGACATTTTAAGCGGCATGCACATTCTTACCCATCATTCCGTCTGTCCCTGGAGAGGAACATGTGTTGATACGAAGTGTGTGTGTGTCAGCCACAGAACAAAAGCGAAACATCTTGTGAGGTCATTATTCACAGTGAAAGGAGCCCTGCTCCAGTTTGGGCTGAAAGGCCAGTAGGATGGGAAAAAAAACAAAACAAAACAAAAACATTATTGCAAAAACATCACATATATTCAGGTTACAGGTTGCAGATGTGCAAAACTACAAAACCTTATTTTTTACTGACATTTCCAATGACCTGATGAAACTAAAATTCATCCAGCCATTACCCAAACTAGCTCATTCAAGGAGATTTTTTGCCTGGTGTGGATCTTCAGAGGTCTCTTCTGTCTTGTCTAATTTAAAAAGATATAGGTTTTTATGTCTGGGATGGACTTGCAGCCTGTCCAGTGTGTACCCCACCTCTCACCCGTTGACCACTGGAGATAGGCACCAGCCGCCCTCGGGACCCTTCAAGGATAAGCTTGTCAGATAATGTATGGACAGACAGGTATATTCTTCAAAACATGCGCGTAGTTTGCCAAACTGATTGAAATGTATCATGAATTATTGATTTATTTATCTGAGTATCATCACCATACCTGTGGAAGTTTTACTCCATGCGGTCTAAGTTTATGAACTAGAAGCATGCAGTAAGGAGAATCAACCCGAGCACTAAACCCTGTGGTACTCCACAAATAATTCTGGAGCGTGAAATAAATTAATCATTACCTTGAAAAAACTGGAATCAGGTTTCAGGTGATCCCGATGGGTTCAAGTCTTTCTCAGACAATGGTGAGATCAATGTACCAAATGGGATATAACAGGACAAATACAGACACATGAGAGAAGGATACCCTAAAGTACGTGAATGAAAATCATGCAGTTTACAGGTAATTCTTCCAAAATAAAAGTAATGGATGTAAGACTCAGAATATCTCTCAATCTCTAATTTTCTCTCATTATTCTGACATTCAGCAAACAGGAATAATTTTGCATGAGCTGATTCCAAATACTGGAGATATTTAGTCTAATTCAATGAGAATCATTATTTGGTTGCATTCTTTTCAATAGCGTAGGGAAATATGTAGTTTCAGCTGTAGCTCTTTGGTAGCTTTCCTGAAACGTTTTGGGGCCTGATCGTCTAAAGGTTTTTGCATTTAGAAAACATATAAAATTATTTCCATACCTGATCTACAAACAATACATGAACAGAATTGGGTCAGCAAGTCAGGAGAATTACACGGGCAGAAATGTTTTTGCTGTGTCTGCCTTAACGAATAAGCAAAACATACAGAATTCTGATCATCAGATAGCGAGGATATTCTTCGGGCAATACTAAACCTGAGTTTCATACAGATGTTTAGAGTCTTTTTCTTTAGATTAAATGCACAATAATTATTATTTTTTATCATTTATAATATCCCCAATACCATGACTTTCAACATCAGCCTTTTTTCATGGCCACTCTGCTTCCCAATACCTTTCATGATGACGCAAAAAAACGAGGAAGGTCTGCAGAATCCATACGCATGTATCCCATTGCAAACCGAATCTTTGTGGATCGTGTGTACCTTCCAACCCTCTGCAATTTGTCTTTGCTCACGCGATGCAGCGCTCCTTATTTGGAATCTTTGTAGATCAGGCTCCCTGATCTACATGAAAAGGACAGTAACTTGAATAAATCAGAGGTATGTTTAATTTTTGAAGGCACGGCGTTCTCCGGTAGACGAAGGAAAAGACAAAATGCCTCCCGAGACGACATGTAGTGAATGTCGCCACCCCGGCCAAAGTTGGCCGACAGCCTCACGAGACACTTATCAGCCTGCGCAGACCATGTCGGTCCGAAAAGCCACACCGTGTTAACAATGATCCAGTCTGCGTGATCGTCCATCTGTTACTCAGGTTTTACGCTTCATGTCAAAGCTTTTGTTCCCATGAGCAACATGCTTTCGTTTGCCCTGATATTTCTTTTGTTTCTTTCTTTGTTACGTTAATGAATTTGTGTCCCTTACGTCAGCACGCCGACAGTCAGTCAGCCAGAACTTCCTCTGCTGCTGTTTTCCAATCCTATCTTACAGCTGAAACATCTGTCTTTCAAAGAGGACGTGCATTTTATTCCTAAAGCGTCAAGAGCCGAGATCGGAAAGCAGTCATTTGAGTTGAGAATGGCAACAATTTTCTCCATAATTCCATTTTTTCCCCCACCTCTCCGTGTCGCCTGACTGCCATCCACTCCCACCTATCATCTTTTCAACTGAGTGAAGCTTTCAGCATCAAAACATGAAGATTCCAGTTAGTTAATATACAATTTTACAAACTGACTTCAGTGCTGTTTATTCAAATAAAGTACCTTCAAAATAAATGTCTAACTTAGTTAAAAAAAATAATGGCTGGATTCTCACTGTTGACAGTCTTACAGTTCCATGTACATTAGACGTGATGATGATCGTCCACCGTGTTCCCATCATGCTATAGCAAACCTATAGGAACTGTACTGATTATCTACAGCATGAAACAGAAGCCTGATATTGCTTTGGCATTCTTCGTGCTTCTATAACTGCAGAGGGCACAGGCAGCTGACCTCCAATGATGGGGTGTAATATCTGTTGCTATCAGATAATCTTGTTGCTCCCATGGGGACTAAATGAATCAGCTCATCCCACACCGATCGTATCGCATTTGCTTCTGATTAATCTGGAAAACACATCAACTCCGTGGTCGTTGTGCTTCTGCAACGTTTCTGAGCAGATCTTTTTTTCAGTCTACAGGGCACATCGTCTTGTTTGGCACGGCCATTGAACGACTCTCAATGATTTACTTGTCTCAAGACGAAGCTAATAAAAAGGAACAAAATATTTTCAATTAAAATTTCTATTTAAACTTGTGGAACAAACAATGCAGTTTGACAAAGGGAATTCAAAACCTTCGCTCTCATAATAGGTTAAAACATTTTGAAGTTTGTGCACTAAAACAGTTTGAAAGAAGTTTCTTTCCAATTAGCCTTGGTTCTTGGTGTTTCATTTAGTTCCTCTGTTGTTGTTAGTGCAGCAAAGTCATTGTCAGAGCACTGTGATGAGTTAGGTCAGAAATGTGGTGTTTGACAGTCCCTGCCCTCTAGATGGACAGCCAATGTACGGTAGATACATCATGAGCTATTGTCTTCCTATCTGCTTATAGGCCTCCAAGTCAAACTTTATAATTCTTTTCAGTAAGTTAAAGACGAGAATAATTATGTACAAGATGTGTTGCTGGGTCCATTGGAAATTGTACTCCGGTTAAGGTTGTAATTTTTCCAATAGCCTTTTCCCACAGATTAATTACCTCTGGACAATCCCACGTCATGTGCATAAAAGAGCCAATGGTTCCTCGGGGTCAAAACGAGCCATATGGATCAGAGACTAATCCCATTTGATGTCTCATTCTCTGCATTATACATGTTCTACGAAAGAATTTCAGATGCATAAATCTGTCACTGGGGTTCTTGGAAACATTTACGACGCCATCCCAAATGGATTCCCAGTCTAACTCCTTCCCTGATGTTGGAGTGCATTTCTCAGAATTGTGACTAATTTTTTTTTTAGGAGACATTTGTATCCATCTTAAAAGTGGACGCCCAAGAAACTCCGTAGGCTTCACAGGCTGATCTTATTCTAATATAAAATAAACGAGAATGTTGTTGCTGTTAGACTAATTCTTGAAAATTCAAAATACCATCTGCTCCATTAACACCATTCAAGGTGTTTTTACCTGTCTTGCCAATTTTTGTGACCAAATGTTGTCCTTGTAGTTAAGATAACACAACTAGGATTTATACCATACATTTTTATCCTTCGAACACTGCCCAGTATTATTTTAAAGAAATATGTTTTTAATAAAAAGACACAGAAAATTGCAGTGTGATGAATAGTGACAAGTATTTAAAAGAGATAAGAAGTCATTCAGCCATTTGGTATTATAAAAAATAATTCCAGTATCACTTTGATCAGGTAATAATTGTTAATATTCCTTGATAAAATCATGCATTGATGCAGTGGAAGAACTAACTGGAAAACAGATAGGCAAGGTCCATGAAAATCTATTCAGCAGCAGCTCCTTTCATTTTCTGGTCATTCAACTTTATACACTTCTTGGCTGTATCCTAGAGTCAGCTAGGCTGGTTGCCATGGTTTCTGTTCATTTCTGCTTGACTTTTGTCAGCTTCTGTTTGGATCTTTAAGCACACATAAAGTAGCTTTAAAGCAAAACAAAATAATCTGAAGTTCTCAAATATAGAACATTTGTTAGGACTGAAATGTGTAGGATGTATTGTAGCTGCTAATTGTCTTACTGTTAAGCAGCTGAGCAATGAGGGGGGTTGCTGCTCAGTTTGCCTCTTCACCATTCCATACCATAGCAGTTTTGGACATTTCTTGCTTGATTTAGTTTTCTGCTTCAGGACAAGTTGCACCAACCATGCGTCACTTCATAACTGCAGGGCTGCAGGCTGATAATGGAGCACTCAGCATGTTGCTAATATTTAACTGATGTCTTTTGCTTTTGCTGACCAACACGTTTAATACGTCGCTGTCGTAAATATGGAAGATTTATCGACCTGCTTAAAACGAGAAATAAACATCGGCGTCAACTTTCAAGACGCTTCACCAGGGGTGTGGTGTTACAGTGAACTCCCTGCTCCGTGGCACAGCTTGTAAAAGGCCTTGCCAACATTGTTCGACTTCACCAGTTTTCTCCAGACAGCCTCCTTGATTTGGCCGCTCAGTTAAAACCTGGACATTCTTACAGCAGATTTGAGCTGTCAACATTATTTATTGTTTCGTTCTCAGCCATGATTGTTCAAGTTGTGCTAAGGGAGCTGAGCGGTTTTGTTTGTGTCTGCTGCTGTTGCACATTGTGCATCAGTCTGGGAAGATTTTAAACAATTTAATGGAAATGAGTAAAAAAAAAAAAAAAAACATGTTTTTGGTACTGATTGTACCAGCGCATTCGATATTTTATCAACCCTGCTTTCCAGGGTTCTGTTAGCAGACATAATTGTAACTTAAAACTTACACTGGTTTCATTTAGCAGCAGATGGAGTGGAAATGTACCGTGGGCCCTCGGTGTTTGTGGGAACGAGTATTTTAGCTCTCCGAGCTGCATTTTTGTTTGAATATTTTAGAAGTTTACGGTTAATTCTTGTAGGCTTTGATGTAACCTACAGCTGGTAAAACGCAATCTGTTGAAATATTTTATTGTCGTATTTCACACCAGGCCACATCAGGGTTTGCACTGGAAGTCGAAGTAAACAGAAATCATGAGATACGGGCGCAGAAATTTTGTATAGATTAAGCAAAAGTTGACAGGAACGTCTGTTGGCATAAAGTGTTAAAAAAACGATTTGCTAACTGTTGCATTTGGCATTTCTCATTTGGTCGTATCCTAGACAAGCTTCACCTCACCGTGTATAAAAGAGCTGCTTCTGTTGCTCGTAAAGTGGATAAGATTGGGAGCTTAGAACAGATTGCTTCTGTCTTTTAGAAGCAAATTGGGAAATTAAGATGTATTGGGCTCTGAGCGCTAATAATGCCTGGAATGTGTGTGTACAGCGTTTGATATTTTATTGATCAGCAATTGTAAATCCATGATCGACTGACCTGGAAATCAAAAATCTCATCAAATCATGCTGCTGTGAAGCGTTTCTCAAAGACTATACCTTCTGCCTCAGTAGCAGGACTAACCAGACCCATTTGTGGTTTACGGTTGTGTCAGTGACGTTTACTGACTATTGTAATACCTCAGGATTTTTCATTCTTCTACCTTTTTCATAGTCTCTGGTCCACTGGTTTTGATCCATCCGTTTTGTATGGATACAAACTTATCCAGAGTCAGAGAATCTGGCTTTGCTGAGCGAGTTGATACCCATCATCAAAGTATCATTGAACGTGACAAAAGAAACCCTGAGTGTATTGAGCTGGCTTTGTAGTTCAGGCCTCTGACAGAGAGAAGCAGAAGAAAAGAGTCAGAAAAAGGAAAACTTCCCAGCATCCAAATATGGAGGGTAACACGAAATAAAACCAAAAAATTGAACTGAAAAAACAAACACAAACAAAACGATCAGATAAATCTGAACAAATACTTCTCAAAAAAGAACATGAATATTAAAACATACACTGAACCAAATCATAAACATATTAATGCTCATAATTTAAATATCTGGTTCATTCTTAGCTTATGCTAAGAACATTTTTGGCTACTCTAACTTTTTTAATCTGTAAAAAAAAAGGAAGTGGTTTAATTGCACATTAAAAGAAAAATACATGTATATACTAATTTAACCAAAGACTTCAGGAAAAACTTGTATTTTCCATGAAAGAAAGTTAGAACACCCGGTCCTCTAATGTCCAGCCCTACTGCTCTTGCTGTGATCCTTTGCTGTAGCCATTTACATCTCCGTCTACATCAGCCATCTTAGACATCAGTCTGAAGACAAGCCCTCAGTTTCAGCTGGTGTCTTGCCTGTTTCCAGTCACTTTTCAAAATCTGCATTAGATTCAATTTAGTCTTTCACTCAACACAGAAATATCCATTTTCTAATTCACACTTGTGATGGATTTATTGGTTTGTTTTGGCTCAGTGTCAGAAATCCTGTGAGGGGCTTCCAGTTGGTATAAGCTGAAATGATGTTCTTTGCACTTCTTGATAATGGCTCCAGTGGTACTCATTGGAAAATTCAGAAGTTTAAAAATGCAGCAAAAACCTTGGCCAATAACGGGGGTTTTTCTTTGCTTTTACTAGTGATGATACTCTGATCAATACTTTGCTAAAGAGATTGCTTTTCATAGTTGTTTAGCGCTTTATTTATAGTTATTTCATAAATACTGACAGACTTCAGCTGGGCTCTTAATCTCCATTTTTGCTTGTTTCTTTCTATACATTGAATACATTCCAAGTTTTTTTTTTTATCCATATCCTAATTGGTGGACTAACTTGTTTTTTGTTTTTTGTTTTTTTTTCATATGTGGAATTCCTTTGGTTGTCTTCGACATATGGTGCAAGTTTCACTTCAGCGGCCCCATTAGAAACACGTAAACTAGCGAAAACGTTGAGACTTCCAGTATTAATGTTGTATACTCAGGGCTCTGGAGGCATTTAGTGGCCCATTTTGCTACTCTATCATGTTTCCATAAAACTGTTGAAAAGTGGAAAATGATGAGATGTCAGCTAATGCCGTGTGTCTGCTGGCTGACGGTCCCCCCCGCCCGCCCAGTTAAGTGCTTGCATGGCAAACCGAGGGTAATGGAATTATTTGTCAGCATGCGCCTATGAAAGATTATACTAAGAGGAGCCGCAATGCTCCTGTTCGGCTCTCACAAAATGATCAATAACAATCCAATTCTTTCGGAGACTGATGAAGAAGTTGTCTTATTTTTCTGCACTTAATTGAGAAACCGGAAGCTATCTTGTCTAATAAAGTGTGATAGTTGGCGACCAGACACACAGCTGAGACGCAGGTCACTGTAGCGACTTTTCTCGTTTGCACTCTGTGGGTAAAACATGTGCTCACCTGAAAAGCAGGCCGAGTTTGGCTTGGACTTTTCCGTTTAGCTTCTGAGGGTCAGAAACATCTCTCACATCGGCGAGCACTTTCTGTTGCACGTTACAAATGTTACAGTCTGAAGACTTTTGTTAGATTCTGGTCATAATATTAAACACAAATTTTAATGTTTCACCTTGAATGAAAGATTTAAAATGAGACTTGATCAATAGAAAACTTGCATCCAGCAGATCCAAACTGTTATTCAGTGTTTTTCTCTCTTTCAAATCTCAGCTTTCTACACTTTTTGAGATTTCTGGCATTCATAATTTTTCTTTTTTTTGACTAATATTTTCCATCTTTCAGATTTCTGATTGATTTTAAAAACACATGCACATGGTAAGATGAATCTGTCTGAGAATCTACAAACCGATTAAGAGAATTAACTATTTTTAAAAAATCTCTGACTATCTCAGTGGTTATTGCAGATTTGGGACATCCAGCCACATTGAGGTGAATTACATACAGGAGACAACTTAAAGTTTAAGGTGTTCCCACAAAGTATTTGACACAATTCTGTAAAGGTGTTGAATATTTATTTCCTGTTTTATTCCAACTTTTGATCAGTGATGTCATGTTTGAACTAATTTGATTCCAATTCTTAGTATTATTTGTGTTGCTGTTGTTATCTGGTTGGAATTTTATTCAAAATAAAACATTAAAAAAATCAAATAAAATATAAAATTATGCTTTAATAAAATACAAGAGTTTTTTTTCCTCATTAAAATGTAACCCTTTCCATGCATGATTTTTGATCCTTTGTGTCAGGATTTTTTTTCCCAAATTCTTTTTTATTTTCTTATTGCATAAAAAAAGGTAAGGGAAAAAAAATGTTAAAAAAAAAAATTTCATTTCATTTTTGTTTTAGGTGATCAAATGTAATTTCCTCCAAATACAAAGTTGTTATTTGAAAAATACATCAGTAGTATTGTTCTGTAGGGGTTTTCTGATGTCACAATATATATATTTTTTTAACTGCCAGATTCGTCTACAGTAGAAGGAGGGAGCGGGTCGGTTGGCATGCAGTATTGTTTGTCGGCCATATTGGATTTAACAAAAATAAGTTCTTGCATTTGCAGCTGATTATGCTTTTAATAAAATACAAGAGTTATTTTTTCCTCATTAAAACTGAAACCAAGTAGTTGAAGGCGGGCCGGTCTGTCAGGAACTCCTGGGCCGCTGCGTACACCCATTCTCAGGAAGACAAGAGTTATCTTCTTTACAACTCGCAAATATCATATTAATTATGTTTTTAATAAAGCACAAAACCCATAACCAGGCGATTGTTTTCACCCTGGACGGGGATCCCTCGACTTTCAGGTCTAACAGGATAACAAGAGTCTGGCGATGGAAAAAAAAAAAAAAAAGCGATGCAGCTGTAACTCGGGGTAACGATGTTGTGAAATGAACATTTTGAGCAGGGAATGCTGGGAACAGCATCTCGTTAACCTCGAGTTCACTCTTCATACCTTCTGCTTTGATATAGCTGTTGCTTGATGTAACCCCCCTGACTCGTTTTTCTTCACAATGTCGGCTCTTATCATTTCTTTTGTGAAATAGGCCAGCATGTGCTGCTGTTTTAATTTCAAGCTTATTAAAAAAAGAAGGATGAAATTGAGGGAGAGTATTAAAGGGTAGAATTAGCATGTAGAGACAATCCTCTGTGAAATTACTTCAGCGAAGGGCAGCTGGTGTTACCTTTAAATCTGCACTGTGTCTTCCAGTTCCACTGTTTACCTGTTTCCCTTCAGCATTAATTAACCCGCCGCTCACTTCTCATCTCGCCTCCGATCGCTGCGAAGTCAGACCAGCCACTCGAATCATTTGGCATTCCAGATTTGATCGTATTGTCTCAGATTCCCTGTGGCAAAATCCGCTAAACCCGACGTGTAATGTTGGTTAAATAAGGCAAGATATTTGAGGGAAATTGATTTTCTCTTTAAAGCTTCACTCCAGAAAGCGCTGCGTTTGCTAATGTTCCAACAGGAAGTGATGTATACCTTCAGATTCCTGACCTATCTGTTGACACATTTTCTGCTACTGTACATGCTCATAATGAAGTGATTCTTGTCATTTTAGACTTTAGGCACTTTGTGAATCACAACAGCTGGTTTTATGTATGATAACAAGTGGGAGGCTTAGTTTCTGTGTCTGAGGATCTATGCCAACCTCACTGTTAGGTTAGGTTTAACTTTTACTAATTAGCATTAATGGGCACAAGCAGCTTTTCTCTGAGGTTAAGGTGGGTGTCTGATTCACATTGTTTACTCGACAATGCTTGTCTCACTGCCTGAACGTGCGAGCTGGTTCTCCGAATCATTAATTATGTCGCTTCATTTGTGTTTTTCAGTTCAAAAGCCGAATGGACATTCGACAGAATTTTCTCTCGTCACAATAAGCCGCGGAAAACACCTGGGCAGCCTGAGATGAGAGGAAATTATTTTTCAAAAAGCTCAGATGGTAATAAACCTGTTTATTTATGATCAGCTCAGTTGTTTCCGTTTTGTGGCATCGACAGGCATTTTTACAAGCAGTCGGATGTTACAATGCAGGGAGCCTCTAATTTCTCTTGACTCCGTAAAGTGTGAGTAGAATCTACTCTTTGGTTAGCTTGTTAATTTCAGGCTCCATCATCTGCTCCTTTTATAAAAGTCATTAAGAACCCTGCCTGTCAAAAACTGAAAGGAAACCTTTTTAAATCACCGGATAGTTATTGAGCTTTTCACCGCTGGTGTTACACCGTGAAGTGAATATATTTGCAGATATATGAAATAATCTCTCCAGAGTGTTCCAAGTGCAGACTGTACTCTGCCCGAGTTGGCTTTTTAAAATTTTTTTTTTTTTTATCTTCCCCTCCACCCCCGACTCTTTGTGTGGTATTCATGGATAGGATCTTAAGGCACAAAGCGGCTCAAATGAGCTTCCTCCATAGAGAGGCCGGGCTCAGCCTTAGAGATAAGGTAGAAAGACCTCAGTTATCCTCCGCCGCATCGAAGCCACTTGAGGTGGCTTTAAGCATCTGATCAAGATGCATGATGGGTGAATCCCCTGTGGAGGTTTCTGGGCTCATCACACTGCAGCGGGACCCTTGGGCAGACCCACAACTTGCTGGAAGGACTCTGTAGGCCTTTTGGACCTGGAAAACACTCTCAGATCCCGACCTGAGAGCACCGCTGAGGACCAGAGGGTCTGGGACTTTACCAGGACGGGAGGATGGAGGCATAGATAGATGGACAGACAGATAGATCCTGAACTGGTGGAACTTTGTCAGCCACATCTATTCTTAGGAACCAGATTAAAATATATGACCATGTCTTTTGCAGATGAGAAACAGAACTATTTTCCTTTTATGTAGTACATTTAGGATCTTTTTTTACTGGGGAGAAAATGTGTGCCTCTGTGACCAAAAAAAAAAACAAAAACTGTTTGGTGTTGCTGTTTCAGCTCCCACTTTTTTATTTATTTACTTATTATTTTCTTGCACAGAGACTTTGAATTTTTAAAGCTGGTGTTTCTGGACTAAGGGCTCTAACATGCAACACAGCAGCAGCAGCAGCAGCTTGGGATGATCTACCTTATCTCACCCTGTCGGTTTAAAGACAGAGCTGCTTTTTACAAACATACAGAAAGCTGGAACGGCTAAAAGGCACCAAACAGTTTCAGATTTACTGCATCTTTTTTTGAAGGATGAAAAGGCACCGATGTAGAGTTCAGAGGTGATCACTGAAGCCTTTAGTACCTCTGGTCTGTTTATCAGGGTGAGACTGTTAAAGAAAAAGCTAGAAGACACGTATGGTGAATTAAGAATCGATTTCTGTGGGACAATTGTGGCTCATCATGCAAGAGAGTTTTGACTTAAGAGAGAAAAAAAAGCCTTTAATGATAAATAAGCTAAAAGCAAACTGGCTTAAGTTAGGCGTTAAAGTGTTGCTTCAAACAATGGGGTGTCAGTGGAGAACAGCTCCCTGATCTACACCACAAACAGAAGCTGCATGTTTTCATGCTCGTAGTTTTTGGTCAGAGAGATTTGATCGCTTTACTTGTTGTTGTTTTTCTCTCTAATGGAAATAAGAGCACGTTCTGTGGTGTTAATCACTGGAGATGCTGTGGGTTCGCTGACACCGACTCAGAGAGAGAAGTCTCTTTCAGTCGGACCGTCAACACCCAAATCCACGCTAAAAGCTTATGAAGGCGCACACGGTGTCCGTGCGACCCCGCCGGAGAAACGCACAGAGTGAAAAACCTGTGGAGCCAAAATGACTCTGTCTCATAAAACTGCAGGACGGTTTGAAGAAGGAGAAGGGGTTTTATGTAAAAATGGCTTTTTTAAAAAAAGTTCTTAGGTTATAATGGTATTCCCTCATTAAAAACATTCCTGGAGTTTTGCTTTGATTCCTTCATGGACGTTTGAGAAATCCGTTGATCTCCCACGGCAACCATTTTGGGGGTGCCTAAACGCTTGCTCCAACAAAGCTCTGCCTGTTTCTACGCAGCTCCTCCTTGGAGCTGAACTTCTTCCTCGCATAGAAAGAAAACTTTTAATTCTAATCTGGATGTAGCCGGAAACTAGTTTGAAACATGATCTATCTTTTTAATTTCACAACTTGTGACAGGATATTTCAAATTTTGGCAATATTTGGGAGGTGGATGAAGAAAATTCTGAAAACCTGTGACGTGTTTCAATGACATATTGTGGTCTAAGACGATTCAAGGGCCCTTTAAATTAACAAGTAAGCACCTTGTATTTCAAAAGTTCTGGCCAAAAGACCAGTATCCTGCTTAACCTGTTTAAATAAGTACAGTTGATGAATGCACATAGCTGAGTAGTGGAAGTCTGTGATCATTTCACTAAGTGAAAGCATTTATTTGTCAAGAATTTTGGAAAAAAGAAAAACTGAAAATAAAGAGGCACATCAAAACTTGTGTCTTTTTCTATAATCAGTAGAAGAATATTTTTCTTCATCCTGCCTTGGTCAAACTGGACAGTTCAGTTTAATTTGATTATGTCTTTAATTGAGTCTCATAATAATGATACTCTTTGGTGTTTTCCTCCAAGAGAAAATTAGCAAAATGGATGAACTGTTGCCAAGAACACCACACACATGACAACTCACAAGAATGTACTTTATTACTACCTGTTTCCAAGGAAACACAAAAAGAAGAAAAGGAGCATCGTTTTGAGCCACTATTTCTAAATTTTAGGCGTGCAGTGCACTCTTCAGCTCATCAGTGTGTTCTTATCTGGGTCTGGCAGAGAGTTCTGGGTCGGCCCCGGGGCCTCTGCTGCAGAAGAGTCTGTTTCTAGGGGCTTAAACATCGAGTGTTTTAGGTTTCATGTATTCATGTTCAAGGATTTAGTGAGGACCATTTCCCAATAGAATATTAAAACATACATGCTAAGTTACAGGAGAAACTACTGAGAGTAGCACACTGAACAGTGGGGCTAAATTCATTATATATATTAGATATTTTTAGTGTGCAGAAAGTTTTGATTTAATCTCACACTTTCAATTTTTTCCCCATCCCAAATCAAGATGTTTTGAAAAGTCTGATTTTGATGTAGGCAATAGCAAGTAATACATATATATATATATATATATATATATATATATATATATATATATATATATATATATATATATATATATTTTTTTTTTTTATATACATATCTTGAACAGCTGTTGGCTTAGCAGAAGGTATTATGAACATATTTGACATATAAATGAATCTCATCACAGTTGTGGGGATAAGAGAATAATAATAAATCACATCGTCTGATTTGCCCTCCATCTCGACGTCCACCCACTGAAAGTTGACTGTAAAGTGTAGCCAAGCAATACTCCTCCAGTTGCTCTGGAAGTCCATTTTGAGAGCTTTCAGACTTGGACACCCTCTGTGGACTCAGGAAGTTTGTTGCCCTCCAGGGCTTTAAGTAAGCCTTCACAGAGTTCAGCGGTTTGACTGAAACATGTCTGAGTGCCGAGCTGTCAGCGCTGTTCTGATGCTTCGAGATAACAAAATGAAATCAAGTCTGCGGATAGGTAATGATCTTTTGTTCGAGGAGAAGATTACAGAGAAAAAGATAAAAATCAGAAAGTTTAACTTGGATGTCTTAACCGCAATTATATTGAACACGATCCGTATTTTATTGCTATAAACGCATAGAAGTAGTAAAGTATGTGGTAGCTAGTCTAGTCAGTAATAACTGACAGTCCACAAAGATACAGACATCCTATCATTCTAAAAAACCAAAAAAGAGAGAGTCTAGTATCTAAGACGGCAAGATGAACTGTTTCTTTATGGGACTGAATCCTCTTCAGCCCAATTTAAGCTACTTGACTGACTTGATACAGTCAGTTTGATCCAGTTCAGTTTCATTCAAGTCATTTCATTTGAGTTCAGTTCATTGGTGGGATAAGACAAACGCTGTAGGTTTGCATCAGTCTAAGCACTCCGAGGAAAAATGAGATTTTTACGTTTGTGAAATGTTCAGCTTGAACCAAAAGGAAGTGTTTTTGATATTTTTCTGAAAATGTGATGTAACAATATGAATCTACGAGCTGATTTTTGAATCTTATTGACCTCTTGAAGTGCTTTATGCTAGAGTCCCATTTAGCCAATCACACAGATGAGTGGGCAACTTTGAGTTAAGTGCTTTGCACCTCAACATGTGACCCTAGTTTGGACTTGAATTGCAAGGCGAGTTCTCCAAATAACTTAAGCAAAGTTGGACATTCCCTAAATACAGGTTTCAAGTTCCAAGTTAAGCCATCATGCTATGAAAAGATTTGAAAATAATCTGTCTTATGAAGAAAAATGTATTTCACTGAAAAAGTTGATATGTCCTCAATGACACAAAAATGGAGCAGAATAAAACGCTGATCCAGCCACGTGTCACAAACGACGGTTTACCTTCACCGAGTCAAAAACTGAAGGAGATTTCCTGGGTAATCAAATGACTAATTATCATAATAATTTACAAAAAGAAAGAAAAAAAAGTTTGTTTTGTGTTTTGTTTTTTTAAACCTAATTATGTGGAACAATTAAATAACTGACACACCATGCAAGTGACATGTTTGGTTATTCCTAAAATTAGTCAGCCGCGTTTCCGCCAAATATTTTGCAACTGAGAAAACAGAAACAAAACAAGATTTTGCGTCACAGTTTCAGGGACAAACATGGATGGAATAAACGAGGAGAATTCATTTTCTTTTGCGTTACAAATGTAATTGTAGGTTGGGGAAATTTGAGTATGTTATGTAGCGCCTAATCTTGACCCTAGAATAAGATAGTTAGAGTAGCGTTTTCAGACAAAATGATGTGCAGTGTAGAATACATTCCAACCCTTATAGATTGCCAATTATTACAGGCCAGACAACAGCTTGTTCTTCATCCAGTGACCCTGAGGCGCCGAGTGTAACTGGCCACTGTATCAGAATCAATCTTTCAAGGTGATAGCAGAATCCTTTGGCAGAAGAAGAAAAAAAAAACAGTAGGATAACAAATTGGTCACCACTGGAAAGCCGATGCCTTGGCCTGTTGGAAACAGATTGGAAATCAGTCATGATTAAGCTAACTGTTGTTCGGTGGTCAGACAAACCAGGAAAAAGTAGAAACCTTTGCAAGACAATAACAGTTTGCTAAAGAAATGCTTTTGCTTTGTGAACATGCAAACTTCGATTTTATATTTTCAGAAAAGCTCTGGGTACATTTGGAGTAGCACAAACGTTTTATATAAATATCTCTAAAGGGAAACTGCCCGTGGAGCGTTTGGCCAATTAAAAAAACACCCACCTACGTACGGGTCAGAGGGTAGCAACATTTCTAAGCTATTTTTAAATAAATCTAATTTGTGCTCCTGACAATACACGACAAATATTGGTATATTGGTATCAATAAAGTCTATTATAATCTATCAGGACTAAATAAGAACAACCTGACGCACTCATGCCTAAGGCTAATTTAGAAAGACCAATTAACCTAATAGTTATCCTTTTGGACTGCCAGAGGAAAAAGTGGAATTATTCAGAAACATGCACTGGAAAAGCAGGCAGTGTCCATGCAGAAAGACCGAGGATGAGGATTAAACCCAGGACATGCTTGCTGCAAGGATTTGGATTGGGTGATTTAACTATGTTTAATACTTACAGGGCGTAAGTATTATGTTCACTGAAACTGGTTCTGTTCTTCATTAAAAAGTGCCTTCTTGTTTTTCTTTTTTGCAATTACAGCTTATTTATCTTACACAGAGAAAACACCAATCACCTTTATTGCTTTGGGGTGATTTTGATTGACTCTTATACATGAACACTTTCCAGCTCTTACAAGTTGCTGTGGGCCCACTTCTATGGACTCTGATGTTCTGGTGGATTTTCCTTGACTGCGTGCTCAGAATCATTGTCCACAGCTCAGAAATCCGATGATTGTCAGATGCCAGTTCTGACTACGAGACCAGTTTGAACCCAGCTGGTGCTGATTTCTTCACTTTGTGGCAAAGATGGAAGCAGAGTGGAGCCGAAGGACCGGATAAACAAACCACGAGGAAATACTGCAAAGCTAAAGACTTGGTGCAATAAACCCTCCACTGTCACCACACGCTTGTTCAGGAGGCACGGTAATGCAAAGTTAACGACTCGGTGCTATCAGAAGATGGATAACATTTTACCATTTGGTATTATAAACTTAACTGGAAAGCATTGTATTGGAACTAGGTTGAAGTGGAATTTGCATCATTTGAATATGAAGCTGTGCGGATTGAATTTTTAGGTTTTCTGACGTTAAAATATGCTGAAATATGCCCTTTTAGCTGCTGGAAGGTTCCTCTCTCTTTTCCCCTCTTTCCTTTCTGTGTCTGCAGAGACCGGTAAAGCTTGAAACATGGCTATTGTTGTCTGGCTTCCTTTTAATTCTCTGTCTAACCGAACGCGCTGCTATTGGACAGATAAATACACGGACTCCTCCGTGTTTACTCTCTGGGAGTTATTTTACCCACTCTAGATACCGCGGCTCTTCTCCCGTCACTTTTAGGTCCACTTAATTCTGAATCGATGCTCATCAGCAGAGGCCAGGGGTGACTGTAAATGCCTGACAACGGTGCACTATCGATCAGCGTCCACCCAGAATAATTTAAACTGCACACGTCATTATTGATATGGCCAGAACTGACCCAGATTCACTGTTGCCGCTCGCGGGGGCTCGTCAGGGCAGCTGATAGGCGGAACGGTGTGCGAGAGTCCGCTGAATGCCAGATAATTACAACAGAGAGTTGTTGATTCCCTGACCGTACACTTTGCCAGCAGTCTCTTTGTTTTCTTGTTTGTTTGAAACCCCCCCCCCCCCCCTGTAATAGAGCAGTGGGTAATGAGGTCGTGATGGAAAATAAACCAGCAGTGTTTCATGCTTTTTCAAGCCATCAGGTCCGGTCGAATACCTGGAAATCCTAGCCGCTGGCATTGTAGCACCTAAAATATCAGTTGATTAGCTGGCGTCTCTGCTGTATTACTTCTTCGGGAAAGCCTCAGAAAACGGCGACAATTGAATTAAAGGTCAAATAAATCTGTATAACGATCAAACTGGGCGAAAGCTCCTCTGAACATCGGCTTCAGTTCTGACCATCGTCTTTGTCCTTTTTTTTTTTTTTTTTTTACAACGTTGGGTGAAAAGTCTGATTTTGGTCTCATTTGAACTGAGCAGCTTCTTCCAGGTTTGCTGTGTTCGCCACATGGTTTGGATGAAATGCAAACTAGACTTTTTATGACCTTCTTTAAACAATAGCTTGAGTTGTGGTACTATCCACACATTCTCACGTTTGAGTAAAGTATTGATGGTAGTGTACAGATCCTAAAACCCAGGCCAGACTCAGAGCCTTTACTGCCTTAATTTATTTATGTTTTGGTACATAAAAAAATCAATCATTCCTCTTTAGGTTGTTGAACCAAATGAATAGTTTTATATATATATATATATATATATATATATATATATATATATATATATATAATAGAGTTTGCTTGTAAACATTATCGGTATACTTACTTATATTCTTAGCTGCTGTAGGAAATTATTTTAGCCAAATTGATGACATTAATCCATACGTCTCTGTTGTGTGATGCTGTTTTAAGACTTCACAAAAAAAAAAAAAAAAAAAAAAAGCTGCATTTAAACTAGTTTGGTCAGTGCAGTTATCTGACCCTTATGGTTATCTAAAGGTTTCAAAGTCAAGTGAATTGAATGCATGTGCAAGCTAGATTTGTTTTTTTTTGTTGTTTTTTAAACAGTTTTTAAAGAATTTTCTGTACAATTCACTATTATGTACTGAACTGTGACCAGCTGTCAAAAACAAATCACGAAAGTGGTGAAAAATAAAAACTAAATATAAAGGATTTTTGTAAGGTACTCTGGATATTTCCACTGAAGACTACAACTGGTCTTGTCAGTCCATACTAGTGATGCATAATAACAGATGCAGCTAAATGTAACATGTTAAGAATATTCTGACACAGACACTGAGTAATGAAGTCAATGTGCTGTAAAAAAAAAAAAAAAAAAAAAAAAAAAAGGAGAAAGATATTGCAGGGTGAAATCTCTTTCCTCTGTATCTGATAACTTTTTTTGGAGTTAAAAGATAATTTAGTTTGTGATCGCTGATTTACTGGACCTACTGTGGCCTATAAGAAACCATTTCTACAATATGTGCTAGAATTTGCATTGTATCAGCTCAGTCTAACAAAGCACACGCACGCACACACACACACACACACACGCACACAGTCATGATTGCCATCAGACGGGTTGCTGCCTTTGTCCCACTAGCTTGTCTGTTTTCTATATTTTTTACCTCTGTGAAAACAAGGTGTAAGGGAGTGGGAGGAGGGTGAATTTCTGGCTGCTTACTGGCCTATGTTTATGTGTCATCATAAGAACTCGCATTAAACCCTGGCTACCTGTGTGTGCGCGTGTGTGTGTGCGTGTGTGTGTATGTGAGTACATCTTGGCCTGGCCTGTTGCTCTGAATCCAAAGCATTTCCATCGGGACAAATTATATCCTCTCCAAGAAATGTTTCCTCCTCTCGTTTAAGGGCCTCCCCAGAGAGGGGGAAGAGGCCAAATCGAACTCGGCTACATCACCCGTGAGTGACCTCCCTGAGCTGGTGGGTGATAAACTGGAGCAGCATTGTGTCCGTGGAGCTGTTTGTGGAACAATGGACTACTGTGCATGAATAAAATCTAAAATGCAGTCCCATAATTCTTAACTTCTTTACTTATTGTCTTGCACGTTTCTTTGTGAATTGTATGAAAACGTTTTTGTTTTTGTTTTTGCAGTTTTGGTGGATTTTATTCCTTCAAGATTACAATATGTTGCTTATTGCACATTAAATTTACTATTTCACTATGCTATTATTTTAATGTCAAAGGAAGATTCACGGCTGCCTGGGGACTTCCTGTGGTTAGAGCTATTGTCTCTGATCATAAATGCCCTGGGCCCTAATCCTAACCACACAAGGTCCCTGAGTGGGTGTTCTGCTGCTGGATGCTCTTCTGCTCCTTATAAAACAAGCAACAGCAAAAGTAAAGAACTTTGTGTGGAAAATAGTGAAGCAAGATGTAAATAAATCATGCGGACCCTTAAAGTTTAAACACAAGAGCTGGTGTTACAAATGGACAATGAGTCGAAGCAAGTCTGGCTACAAAGTGGCCTGTGGTCAGCAAATTCAGTGTCTTGGAGTGGGCATCAAAAAGACACTGGTTGCTCAGTTAAAACATTTCTGTCCAGAGGAATGGACAAAAGAAAATCCTGCAAGTGTTTCTGAGAAGCTTGCAAACGAAAACAGAAACAGTCCTTTCAGGTTTGCACTGTAAACGAATCTACAAATTGATTATCACAGATTTGGTCTGATGGGACGGCTTCTCCTTATTGTAAGGAAAATGCAAAACTGCAGTAACAAGATCCGCATGCCTGACTTTCAGAAATGCTTTCCTTAAGCTGAAACATGAACGAATCAGCAATATTTGTCTTTCAGCTGATCTTCAAACATGACTTTGCATTTCGACAATTTGGTGCAACTCTGGTTGCCAGGATGCAACGCCGCTGGGCTTCATGACAAGTGTTCATTTAAAGGGCTGCAAAGAGTCAAGGTCAATTTCAGCAATCTTTTTTAATATACATCACAGCGGCTGACCTTCTCACAATAACAATACAATTCACCTTAGCGAAGCTGTTTTATTCCTGTATAGTTACTAGCGGTAACTATTGACTTTAAACATAGAATGTCTTAAGATTAATAGAGCGAAAGCTTAATGTGTAGAGCAAAAGCAACAACCCAATGTCATTATTTTATATTAAAAGATATTGTATTTTTATGTTGTGTTAGACAATATGTGAGTCATGTGCTGCTCAAACCAGAATGTTTGTGTTGTCTACTAAATGAGACAAGCATGTTGGCCTAATGGAAACAAAATGATCCTCAACTTGATGCGAAAGGTTTGTTTTGACTGAAGACCTAACAGTAATTCCCATTGATTTCCAATCTGTCAAATAAACAATCAAAAAGCACGTGAAACGGAATAAAGAAACAATACAAGTGGCAAATAACAAACAAAAAGCAAAACGACAAATTTAAAGTCCTAAATTCGGTGAAAGTTTTATATTTTAGGCCGGAAGACGCGCCGTTCTGCACGAACCAACCCTGTGATCCCATGAACAGCTCTCGGTGAACGGATCATTCACAAGAGACTCAGTTCACTCAAAGCTGACATAATGTTGCGCTGTAGATAAAAGAGGTTCTTGTTTAGAAGTTGGATTCCTTCATATATATTTTTGCAGAAGGCCTACCAACACTACTTCAGTCAAGCTCGATGCACCGGCCTCAGGCACGTCACATGTTGTAGTGCGGTCACCTCTTACACTCTTGTGTTGTTCAACACTGGCGGAGCGCCTGTCAGCATTTCTGGACTTTTCTACTTAACGGGAAACCTTGCCCTCTTAGACATTTGCTTCCTCCTGTGACTTAAAGTTGAACACGATTGCGGTTCGGTCACTGTTATAGTAGAAATTCCTGAAATGCAAGGCAAGCTGAGTTCGGATACCACCTTTGGAGACGTCTTGCAGGCACAGAAAGTGCAGGAGAGAACAGACCACAGGAAGACATAGTGGGGGGGGTGTGAGGGCAGCAACATGAGGTGCTTGCTGCCAACACAATGTCAGTAAGCTTTGTCTGAAAAATTCAGACCCAGGAGAAGCGATCTTTATGCAAGCCTGACCGAGACCCTTCCTGGCTGTGCTGCATCAAATAAATACTGACCTGAAGGGATCAAGCAATCAAGTTTTCATGTAAAATATTCTTTGCAAAAAAAAAAAAAAAATCCATTTTATTGATCATTACTGATTTGTAAAAGCAACAAAAAGTGTAAAAAAAAAAAAAATCCAAAGGGGTGGCCAGATTCTTCTTAGTCACTATTATGACTAGGAGAAGTTACAAAGGGGAGAAATATAATTTTTTGTCATGGTCTGTTCATATCATTGTGGCCATAAAATTAAACCATGTTGGAATGGAAATGATCAAAGTAGGCGCAGAAAGGAAGTCAAACTGGAACGTCCAATGATCCCAACTGCTTTGATGATCAGTGAGATATCAGCGATCGCCTGAGAGCAGAACCAACTTGAGACGGCTATGGGAACTGACAGAGATCATTATAGCAACAGAAGTTTAGGCATTAGTGCGTTTTGTCTGGCCAGCTCCTTTCTGCACAAATTAGAAACTGTAAACTATCCTTAGGACTTGCACCTAGTGTGAGGTTCTTTACATTAGCCCTGGAACAGCCTGGCGCTAGTTCAGGTTGCACTCTGCTATCTGATTGTTTACCTGCTGTGATAGGCTTCAAATGGGAACAGATATAACTCTGAGGCAAAGCTGTGTACCTGCTCAAATGTTCTTGAGCAATACATTAAAGATGCAGGTTTGAAAAGCTCACCTTTGTGTGGGTGTTTGACAGGAACATGTTCTGAATGCATCCATTGCATCGTGCGACCGTTCAAGGTTAGCTTCAGCACAGTCCACCCACTTAATATCGATTAAGTTCCCGTGTTGCAACTGTAAACTTTTAACCCATTCAGAGTTGAGCTACTTGCTTAAACAGAAGAATTTATGAGGTGGGATCTTCTGGTCAAACACTTCCACCATGTCGAGATGTCCAAGTAGTTCTTGTTCTTATGCGATTCACCAGCAGTTACTGAAACAGACAAGAAGTTGTAATTTTTTTTTTCTGTGTTTTATCCATATGAATGGAAGAATGCAAGCTTCCCTGCTAAGTCTTCTCTTAAAGCAGTGATCTCAAACCGCAGTTCTCGAGGGCCAAAATCCTGTAACTTTCAGATGTGTCCCTTGTCCCACATGCTTGAAACCACCTGACTAGTATGCAATCAAGTGCCTCTGCTAATGAGCTAATCTTGAACCCGGGGTGTGCAGAAGCACACGTTTGAAAGTCGCAGGAAACTGGCCCTTGAGGACTGGAGTTGGAGACCACTGTCTTAAAGCATAACAGTTTTTCTGCCCTCTTGCTTCTTTCACGTTCTCTCTCCTGATGTCTTCCAATAATTAGCAAAAACAGAAGCTAAACCTTCTGCTTGGTGTAAAATGAAAACATGCTAATCATAGTTTTGTTCAGTGAGCGCAAGAGACTGTAGGCAGTCTGAACTCGCCTGTCTTGCTGTGACACATATTCTCTCACTAAGGGTGTGAAGCAAACTAGATACTTTTTTTTTTTCATTTGTGTGAAAGAAATCACACACTCACCCACAACTCTATTAGATGCAGCATGCCAGTACCAAGACGAACCCCGTTGTGCTTTAAGAACTGTCTTAATTCTTCACGGCTTGGATTCAGCAATTCAAACTTTCCTGCAAGATTGTGGTTTAATATTGACATTACAGCGCAACGCAACCAACAGAGATTTGTTGGTCGCATTTCTGTGATTCACCGTGTCACAGGCAAATGGAGTAAAGTTCGCTCGTGGTTTATAAACCACTTTTGGATCGCTTGATCTTTGTGACGCGGCGCACCGTCCTGCTGAAAGCCGCCATCAGATGGTCGGCATGTTGTGGTCATAAAGAGACAGATGGTCTGCAGCAATACTCTGTGGTCTGTGGTGTTTAAAACATGCAGATGTTCAGCTTGTACCAAGGAACCACAAAACAGGACAAGAAAACTTTCCAAAATTATAACCTCGCCACCTCCACCCTGATTCTATTTGAGCTTCCCGTTATTGTCTCTGTGGGATTGTCTTACTTGAGTCCATCGAAATGTTCGATAAGCTACATTAGGAATCCAGTCTTAACTACAAATTAGGGGATTTATTCATAGACCCAATAATTTAGATTAAAACTACCAAGTCAGGACACGACTTGATTATATATATAAAAAAATGATAGCCAAATAATCCAGTCTCAGTTGTTGTTTCTAGATTCCTCCCTGATAAGGCGTGAGGTTTAAAATAAGACCTAATCCCATCACTGAACAGCAAGATCCTACACCTGGTTATGGACTAAATACAGACAGCTTCTCTCCATCATAAACAAGTTTATTACACAGAAGAATTGTGAGAACTAGTGAAAGAAGGATGAAACTAATAACTGCCAACAGTAAAAGCAGTAGAAATCCTAAAATAGATGAAAAAAGAACCAATTAAATGGTTAAATGTTGTCACAGTTCAGTACAAACTGTGAATATGGAGAAAGCAGGTTTAATCCATGAGGAATTTAGATTGTCAATTAGTTTGAGCTTATTAAGATTAAGAGGCAAATTAGCTCTAAATTTAGACTAATTGACAAGCTTGATATTGATTCCAAATACCATTTTACTAAAGACAAAACTTTAATTTGAGACTGTAATTCTTTATTATTCTTGACCAATACAGCATCACTTTATAAGTAAAATAAAGTAATGGTTTATTTGGAGAATTCTGGAATTCTCCAAATGATTGATCCTTTATCTTAATCAAATGAACACAAATGCTGTTGGAACAAAGCACCGTGAAATTCAATATTACATATTCATGAGTGTCATCTGTTGCCAATGTTTCGGGGAAGCTGGAGTCCTGACTTACATTTAGCTGATGTTAGCTTCAATGGAAAGCCACAGCAAGGGGTTGTTTGAGCTGCTGTTTTCGTCTCAAACCAGTTAGCCCACTCCGCTTACCTCTAACATCATGAGGGCTTTTTGTTACCGGATGTTTTCTCTTTTTTTCGTGCCATTTTGTGTAAACTCAGAAAGCGCCAGCAGATTAGCGTTTCCTAAAACACTCGCACTGGGCCGTCTAGCGTCTGGCACCAACAGGACATCCCACATTCGAAGTCGGATAAATCCCCTTTGTTCCAGACGGAGACGGCAAGTTTAAATTTCAGCGAGTCGTCTTCACCCGTGTGTAAATGTCTAAGTGGATTCCATTGCTTCTGTGCAATCGACCGAGTTTCTCGTTGTGTTTTTATGCAATTAAATGTACCTAACAAAAAGTCACAATTCTTGATGTGTTATGTTTGTTGTCCAAAACAAAATCCTTGTAGTCAGACAGGAAAAAAAAGAACAAAAAGTCCATCTGATCTCCTTCAATATTCATTTGAGCATTCCCAAAAAATTATGCTTGGATTTCTTGGGATCCAATCAGCAACACTCTAGGAGCCATGATGACTGTTCGCCACCCAAGAGAGCCTACTGACACACACAGAAAATGAATATGAACGCATGACCTTTATATCTATTATATAACAAAGGGTAATCAGGCAATGTTTTCATTTAAAGGCTCCTCACCCCTGTGACCTTACAAAGAATATGTTTGTTTCCAAACTCTGATGGAAATCGTATTTCCTGACATTTAAAAGCCCGGTCACTAACACCAGGATGGATTTTTATGCAAAAGTGGACATTCAAGTTGTAAAGCAGACAATTTCATAAAAACCATTTAATGCCATCATTTTGTGCAATTTGCGCTTTAAAATGCTGACATTTTGTAGAAATGATATTTTACTCTGAAGTGCATGACCTTTGCTCTGCTTGAGCAAGGGTCATGGAAATGGTTTTGTGTAGAGGAAGAACTTTCAAAAGCAATTTGTACAAGCTAAGTTACTTTCTGCTCTATTTTCATCACAGAACATAATAAACATGAACTTTATTATTTAATGTATAAGACAGCAGCTGACCTATAGATACAGCGTTATAGTTTAGGCATGAGCGCGTTTCGTCTGGCCAGCTCCTCTCTGCCGAGTACACAAATTAGAAACTGTAAATTTTTCTGTCTCGCGTGTCTTTGCATTAGCCCTGGAACAGCCAGGCGCTAGTTCAGGTTGCACTCTGCTATTTAATTCCTTCCTACTATGATAGGCTTCAAATGGGAACAGGTGTAACTCTGATGTAAAGCTGTATACCTGCAAAATACACTTGGAAAAGAGATGGAAAAAAAACAAAAAACATCAAGTGAAATCAACAGGAAGGACTGAGCACACTTGATGTCACAGCTACACATAACCTGATCATTTAAGTACTTTACTTTTCTGTTGGACTATATAAAATACAAAGCCAATGGCAGTATGAAGACCGATTGTGTAGCTCATGGGATTCTTAAGTAAAGTGCAGGAAAGAAAGAGATCAAAACAAGATGCTTTCAAAGACCAGAAGAGAGTAAGGAGTGAAGACGAGGCTCCAGGGATCAGGGCGCGACCCAAAGAGGTCACAGGTCATGGAGCATCCCTTTGTCTTCAGAGCAGCAAAGTTCCATAGCAGAGATCAGTGCAACTTTTCAATAAGCTACTTGGAAGGTGTGCACTTAGCAACAGACGGCTTTGATGGTAAAGTGGCCAGTGCACCAAGAAGGATGCATTAATGTCTCAGTGAAAACTGCTGGAGACACTTCTGAGAATATTGAGCTAAAAAAAAAAAAATTAAAAAGCTTTTTATGTTTGGGGGAAAAAAACAAAAAAAAACAGCCAAAAATCCTTATAGCTGAATACAGTAAACTTACAAAGTTTACACAAGAAATACACGAGGCGCCTTTTATCTTTAACATCTGCACCATATTGATACCGGGGAAATAAGTGCTCAAGTTTTATAGCTTTTTTTTACTTCAAGAAAATATATATTTTCTCTTCTGTTATGTTTTGTTACTTTGTTATTGTTATTTTATCCTCAGCGTGATCTCTCCGGTGTGTCGGGAAGCTTCGGTTCATTTCGGGGGCTATTTGCGGCTTACTGTGAGGCAGCAGGGCTGAAAATGAGCACCCAGGGTCTAAGACCTCAGGCCAGAGCAGTGTTAACCCCCAACCATGTGAACTGATTTAGAACTTTATAAATTAAACAGCAGCTAAAAAAATATCCGATTTGAAGTACATTTAACCTGAATTTTATGTGAACTAATGTGAGAAAATGATACCTTATGGTGCTCTTCACGAATTTAGAATAAAATTGAACGAGAGGCTGGCAGGCAAGTAGAATGGCAATGTGAATGATCAGTCAGTTTTATTGTTTAGAAGAAATTAGCTCAGTAAAGCAGATTTACATTTCTGTATATCCAGTGATTCTGTCAGCTTAAAAAAATGAGTTGATATACACACATATTTGCTGGCATAAGTATTTTATTTATAGGTTATGTGATGCATGTTTCCATTGTTGTCCAGGTATTTTGCGCGTTATTGTTTATCATATAATTCCAAATATCACCATTCCAGATTTTATAGTCGTCAAACATGAAATATTTGACGACTGCAGTTTTTTTGAAGTGAATCTACATTTTCCTGCTTTGTTGTCAGTTTTTGTTGTGATTGTGACACCAGTACGTCTGATTTTGTAGAGGGTGATGTTTACATTCGTCAGTTAAATTCTAACTCAAGCGTAGATTTATTTTTTGAAAATGCATCATCTTAAAAAGTGTTTCTAACCTGTGCGATTTGTACAGTCAAAATCAGTCATTCCCCATTCACACACACATTCAAAGGCCTGGTGATGGTGAGCTACTGGGTTGTAGCCACAGCTGCCCTGGGTCAGTCTGGGTCTGGGCCAGACAAGGCAGGTGAAGCGTCTTGCCCAAAGACACGATGACGGAGACGGAAGGGGCGGGGCCTCGAACAGTCAACCCACCAACTGCAGGGCAAACGCCCACCGACATCACCCCCACGTTGTTCTTTAGTGTTTTACGGACACATCATATGTGCAGTCTTATATACTTCTTCCATTTTCTCATTCCCTTCGAAGCAGCAGCGGCTTTATGACCCTACTGTTTCTCATCACAGTGATACTGAAAGGTGATGCCAGGAAGCTGTTCATGTTGCTGACCCTCTCTGATTAAATAGAAACCTTAACAGAAAAGTTGCTCAGTTCCTCTAAATTTATTTAAGTTTTGTTTTTTTTTCTTTTTCTTACATTTTAGAAGGTCTTCCATTCAATTGCAGGCTATAGAAAAAGTTTAGAAGTGTTAGAAGTTACAATGTTACGACCATTATTGAAAGTCTGCTTGTTTGTTAAAGGTTAACGCTTTAATAATTACTGTGTAGATATCCATTATTAGCTGAAACCACAATTTGTGTTTTAAAACACTTTTGATATTTTTGAATATTGTAAATGAACTTACTTTGCAAATAATTATCTAATAATTACTGACAGATTCTGACAGATTTCATTTCTATTCAGTGGGGAGTGTAAATAGGTAACAGATGCATGAAAAAGCATCAAAGAAATAATGAAGCATTGACTTAAAAATGCTGAAAAGAAATTAGAAAAAGTTGAGTCTAAATGTCTGGTCACTATTTGAAACCAATTTAGACTTTAGAGGTGGACATTGTATGTCTTGGACTATGAAAATGAAGTAATTTAATCGCTCAGTGTAAACACAGTAAAACTGGAACGTTACACTGAGAGTGTAAGTGAAAGAGGTGCTACTCGTAGAGATAGGAAAACGTAGAGTACTCACCCACGGTGGGACCTCAGAAGTACAGAATGAATGAAAGAGTGAAACGGTGATATTTGCTTTCAGCTTAGTGCCGGACCGCTTTGTGTTGATGCTGCCGGGAGTTCTGACACAAACTCTTGCACGGATGCTGGCTCTCGTGAGCCCGTCGGGTCGTAGAGGGACTGTCATCTCGAATGTAAGCGGTGTGTTTTGGGCCTGAAAGCGTATGGCTCCACTGGAGCACTTTCTGCAAACCAGAACATTTTAATTGAAGCCTATAGGACCTGAGTGTGGGGGGGGGAGGGCGGACAACAACAAAAAAACCCGGCAAAATCTGACAAGGTTGGTTGTTTGTAGAAAAAAAAAAAAAAAATGAACTAAAGTGAATGAATGGAGAGCACAACTGTTCGCTATGTTTTGCTTTCAAGGCCCATAGATTAGGTTTTATTTAACTTTTGACATGATTGTACAAAGTAAATTAAGTCATTGTTCTGAGACTGACATGTAGACAGAGAAATTTCCGTCTGCTTTTTAATCTTTATTTTATTTGCTTGTTCTTTTTCGCAGGTGCGAACAGGGAGACGTTGTGACACACACAGCATGGCTGAACCGCTCCAGTATACTTTATGCCGGAGAAGACAAATGGTCAGTTGATCCCAGAGTGAGTCTGGTGACCCTTAACCAGGAGGAGTTTACCATTAAGATTGAGAATGTGGACATGACGGATGAAGGACAGTATGTGTGCGCAGTCCAGACAAGCAGTCGGCCGAGAACAACCTCAGTGCATGTTCTTGTCCAAGGTAAATGAACGTCTAAGGGCAATCTGGCTACTGTTGTGTGTGTGTGAATTAGCGAGAAGGCAGTAGATAAATAACATAAAACAGTCTTAAATATTTAGTGTTAAGAAGGTTCCAACAACTTGTGGCTATTTAATTGTGCTTGTTTTGGTTTATCTCTGAATTTGAAAGAAAACTGGAGCAGTTTCACTTGATTTACATATTTTCTAACGTGTAGGAAAGAATTAGGATTTATTATAAAATATGCTTTAATTGTGTTTTTATCCTTGTGATACTGGCGCCTGTCTGCCTTTCATTTATTAAGCTGTGGAAGGCACAAACTCTTCATAAAATAATGCTCCCACCTCACATTCCTGGACCCGTTGAGAATGGTGCCAAGGATCTTTAATTTTTTTTTTTTTTAAATCCCAAAAATTTCATCAAGGGTGTGAAGTGCTGCAGAGAGAAATACCTTTAAAGATTTTTTTTTTTTTTTTTTAAACAATAAATAAAGCCAAATAGTAATAATATGTGACCCAGACTGGCACAATGTCCTTGTTGCTCTGTGTTGAAAAAAACAAAAAAAAACAGCAAGAAAAATGAATTCAAAAAATCCAAATAAATTCTTATGTATCCTTGTTTTTTTTGTTTGTTTGTTTTTTGTTTTTCATTAGTTGGTAGACCTTGCCCTAAATCTATTCTACAGTGTTCACTGTGAAATTACAGGAAGAGGGATTTTAACACCCAATACTGTCGACTTGGAACCAGAGAAACACATAAAAATAAGAGATCAAGAGGAGTTAAAAATACTTTTTTTTTATTACCAGTCGTTTGTACGTTTTTGCACACACTGTTAGCCGCCAACAAATATGTACTATTAGATGCACAGATAATAAATATACATATTGAAGTGGATCTGACAAACCTGAACCATTAACAGCTGCACTTATCTGGTGAATAATTCCCTACCTAATTTGTAAAATGCTCCACCATTAGTGCCAGACATGCATATTTTGTTCAAACATAGATCAGCATAGACAAAGAAGACGGATGGAAACTGATTTCTCAACAGTAATATTTGCCTCCCTTTTAATAAATGTCTTTTATTAAAAATCATGCAAACTCAGTTGGAAGTTGACAGGAAGAGCTCGTATAAATTACTATCTCCCCTCAAAGCCCTCAGTTGGTTGTGGCACATGGGCTCTTGTACTAATCCAGATTCTACTGGAGGTCTCTTCCCGTTTAAGGGGAGTTTTTCCTCTCCACAGTCACTGCCTGCATGCTCGGCATGGGGGATTACTGTACAAGTCAACGACAGAGCAAAGTACATGCTCATCCAGGTGGAGTTAATACTGCGAGTCAGTGACTTAGACGGAAACCATTTTAAAACTTTTTTTGAATAATTAATTAAGCAAACTGCACTGTTTCATAACTAAGATCAATTGGAATGCATGTGTGCTTGAACTGAAATCATTTTTTTTTTTTTTTTTGTAAAGCGCTTTTAGAAGTTTGTTGTGAATTGACGTTCTATAAATAAACCTGAACTGAACTGAGTTCAGGTTTCTGCCACTGACTGGGCATTTACCTATGACAGGATCTTAGGTGAAGTTTCGCCTCCTGTCTCTCCCTCATTATGATCAGCCTAGGGCTCTTTAGGCTCCTCAGGCTCTTCAGGCTCTTCAGGCTCCTCAGGCTCTTCAGGCTCTTCAGGCTCTTCAGGCTCTTCAGGCTCTTCAGGCTCCTCAGGCTCTTTAGGCTCCTCAGGCTCTTCAGGCTCCTCAGGCTCTTCAGGCTCTTCAGGCTCTTCAGGCTCTTCAGGCTCCTCAGGCTCTTCAGGCTCCTCAGGCTCCTCAGGCTCTTCAGGCATCAGAAAAGCACAGCAGACAAAAGGCTCTGAGCAATTTTGATATTTTTAACCATTTTATGTTTTGGATTTTCTTTTCTGTTTTACTTTTGCTTTGCTTTCCTCCTTATGTTATTGCTATAAGCGAGTTACTCTTCTTTGACAGTTGTTTTTAAAAAAAAAAACACATAAAAGTTAGTGGAAGCATGAATGCTTCATTTGCTGATCATAGCTGCTACTTTCTTTAGGTCTGACTGCCATAACTCATGTTTTCCAGCAGAAGGAAATAAGACACAGTTATTAGCGCGATGCTTACAAATTCAAGGCGCTTTAACATGATAAATCTGACTTTTGCAGTCAAAAGTCCTGACTGCGCCACGGGCGTATTTGTTTGCTCCACTTCATCAAGCTTGTTGCTGATGGACCTGGTGTTTGTGAGGAGTAGGACGGGGAGAGCAGCGGCTTATAGAGACTGTTTGCTCAGCCTGCCTTGTGGACTTCCCCGGCTGCCGTCTCTCTGCTCCGTTCACAGCGCCGCGGCTTCTGTCTGAGCCCGACCGTGATCCGTGGTCTTGATGGAATGAGACCGATGGAAGTCACTCGCTGTGTCAGTATGACATTGTTGTCCGGTTTTCAACAAAACCGCCTGATAATTACGTGTTAATTGTCTGGTTGAAAAGCTGAAAGCTGGTGTCACCATGGAAACAGTTATTGGTTAGTTAAATAAAGAAACTGATTCAATAGTTAAATCATTAATTAAACATAATTTAAGCCGTCAAATTTGCCACTCAGGTCGCCCCTTACTAATGGTTTCTTCTCAAGCGGGTAGGTTGACTGTTCTGTAAAATTATGCTACAATCTGGAAAAAAAATACTTGTCAGTTATTGCAAGGGCACAATTTATTTTTTAAATTCTTATATTGTTCCTAAGAACTTTTCACTGGTGTATGATAAATTTTGTTTTTGTCTTTTCTCGCACGGGCTTTCAGCTTGGACTTGGACATCATGCTTGGAGTTCAGTCCTCGCTCATTGTTGCTTTGGAAACGGCGAAAAGCAGGGCAACAGCAAGCCCACCAGGTAGCTAAGAAAGTCTGAAAAGAGCAGCCATGATAAAAGATGGAGGGTCACTGCGTGTGTACTTGCAGGTGGTGCTGCTGTCTGCCTGAGCAACAATAGATTTGCCCATTTCTTTGACTATTTCATCCCCTGGGATTTATGGGAGCCATTTTATCTGTTCCATTTGTGCTGAAGGTTTTATAAAACAATAAAGTTGTATTTTCAGTAGATGGTTTCAGAATTAGCTTTTCACAGTTTTTCCTCATGACATGACCACAGGTCTAATATTAAATGTCAAATTTAAAACTTAGAGGTCCTAGTTATAGGCATTAGCAGTCAATTCTTGGAATTTGTCTACCGTTTCCAGCTTGTTATACAAAATTAATGTAGGAAAGTCATAAGAATGCATAACTGTGCTGCATTATTTAAGAAATAGTAAGCAACAGTTTGCTGTCATATAGTTTTATTCCTTAGCTTTATACACTGTGCATGTTTGCTACATAAATCTTTACAGAATGCAGGCATATTAGGGAAATTTGTTGCAATTTTGATACAAAAGAAAAGAAAATTTCTTGATGTTTACATTAAACTACGATACGATCAAGAATATTAGGTAATGTGCCCTAACTCTACGCCTGGGTGTTCATGATTCTTAAACAGTACACAGTTGGTGTTTTATTATTTATTTATTTATTTATTTATTTATTTATTTATTTATTTATTTATTCATTCATTCATTCATTCATTTATTTTTGTCTGGAAATCTTGAAGACAATGTTGAGATCTAGTTTTTATGTTTGATTAGGCAGCAATGTCCCAAAACAAAAACATTTTTTAACAAAAGCTTGTCTGCTTTCATAAAGTTTTCCCTGTAAATTGTACAATTTTCTATAAACAAAAAGCACCCTTTGACTTTTTAAATGGTAGCCATCCCAAAAGCATTTTTTTTATATCGATCGTCATGATTCATAATGCTGTGTAAAACGGTCAGCAGACAAAATCTAATTGAAATACATTAATTTGCAGCTTTCTTTCTCTGCATCTGCAGGCTCTTCCTCCTTGCCTGTGTGAGACTTCAGCTTAGATGGGCAAGATATGAACCTCTGTTGATATTGTTGCATTTAAGACAAAGAAAAACTTCATGTTGTTTTTTGGAATTCTAATCAGTTCACTGAACTGAGCCTCTGCCCTGATATTCCCTTTTAAATGTTGCTACATGTTATTATTCTTATCCTGCTTCCAGTTTCTGTTGAGATTAAACATTGAATCAACAATATGCTTCAGGTGCTCCACTCCCGGCGTCTGTCTTGAATTAATGCTGAGTCATCAATCAATCAAATCATTTTTTTATGGCACATTTCAGCAGCAAGGCATTGCGTTACATCATGAAAACACAAAAATACAAAGCTGTAGAAAAGACAGTCCACAGTGGAAACATTACATTTTGTCAACCGCCGTCGTTTCATATCAGATTGTTGATTAATGCTTCATTGATTATATTTCAAAAGGTGGGTTTTTAGTCTAGATTTAAAGACAGTCAGTGTTTCAGCTGTTTTGCAGTTTTCCGGAAGTTTGTTCCAGATTTGAGGTAAATTGAAGCTGAATGCTGCGTCTCCATGTTTGGTTCTGGTTCTGGGGATGCAGAGCAGAACCAGAACCAGAAGACCTGAGCGGTTCTGGAAGGTTGATACGACAACAGCATATCTTTAATGTACTGTGGAGCTCAGTGTAGGGACTTTAAAACTTGTGTTATGTGCTCTAACTTTCTGGCTTTATTGAGAACCCGAGCAGCAGCGCTCTGGATCAGCTGCAGCTGGAGGATTACATTTTTTTAGGCAGACCTGTAGAAACACTGTTGCTGTAATAAATGGATGAATTTCACTAGATTTTGCTGGGACATTAGTCCTCTAATCCTGGAGATGTTCTTCAGGTGGTAAAAGGCTGACTTTTTAACTGTCTTTATGTGGCTCTGTAGGTTCAGGTCAGAGTCCATCGCTACTCCCAGATTTCAGGCCTCACTCGGTTTTAGTTGTAATCCCTGAAGCTGTGTGCTGGACTCCAGATCGTTCCTCTTTAGGTCCAAAAATAATAACTTCAGTTTTGTTTCACAAATGCACCACCAGTTATTTGTTGGCAACAAATTCACCTTAGTAGTGTTGGTGGTAGGAAGTGCCAGTTATTAACATAGTGTTGTCTCAAAACAATATTTTAAGACATTGTGTGTCTTAAAACGTCTATGCAACTGTATGTTCAGTCAGAGATGTTTTGTGTCAACTGAATATACTGGAAAAAATAGACTGAAATGAAACTGTGCCAACCCGTTTTCCCAATGTTGCACCTCACCCAGCAAAATGCATCTGTTCTGTTTATATATATATATATATATATATATATATATATATATATATATATATATATATATATATATATATATATATATATATATATATAAGAATAGTTATCCTTGTATCTAGTCATCATCTTCATAATTGCGTGGCTAACAGGAAGTCAGTATAGTTTGGGACATTTATTTTAATCAATTGTCTTTTTGTGTGTTTGGGTGTAAAAAAAACAACCCTTCTTTCATTTCATGCACTCAACGTGAAGTGAGGCTTCAGTCGACAAAATCTCCTTCACACAGAGCAGATGATCAGATTTTCACAGAGATGCTCTTATGGTGCGAAGCTGTTCATAGGTAATGAGCGCAAATACAGACGACGGTGCAACAGCAGATATTCTTGGTAAACCTACATTGTACTGAGGCCGTTCACTTTAAAGCTTTGAACAGACTGTTGAGTTCAGCATGGGTTTAACTTTCATTCCTGTCATTGTCATGGATTTGATAATCCTTATAAAAATACAGTGATATGAGATCGAACATTGTCAGATGCCAGAACAACGGACAATGAAAATCATGTGCTAATGTTATATAAGGTACTTTGTCAACAGAGTGGACATTAATCACAGTTGATTCCGTTTGACATAGATAAGTGTGTAGCTAAGGCCAAGTTGCTGTATTATGTAGTTACCTAGCAGACGGAGTGTGTAGATGTCACAGCGGTCTGATGCCGGCAATGGCTACTAACACACAGTCTCTTTCCACGTCGTGTTCAGTAGACCTCACATGCTGACTGTAGTTCTTAAATCACCCTTTATTTACAATCTCGCTCCCAGGAAAACCCATTGGTCGAGTTTTTGGCACAACTAAATGTGTGTGTTCTCTTTCATCCATTGAAGTAGACTCAGGGTTTATCTGCTAAGATGTGTCTCTCCTAGATGAAGCCACTAAAGGAACTACTACTGCCATTAACGTCTTACTTCTCTGTGACATAGAAAGTACTCCTGGATCTGTTTCTTTTTTATGTGCATGTTCTGCGTTCTCAAATTCCTAGTCGGTAACAGCAGATTACTGTTGACTCTAAGCCTGGTTCTGCCTGGAAGTTTCCTTTCCGCTGTCACCACATGCAGGCTCAGGGAGTGAGGGGTTGCAGTAAAGTCAACGGCACAAGGAGTCTGCTGTGTTTCCTTAGATGGAAAATGTTCTTTAACCAATTTGAATCATAATTTGACTGCATTTTTGGATAACTAAGATCAAGTGGAACGCATGCATGATCAATTTTCATCCTCAAGCAAGAATGAATAAAATAAACAGAACGTGCAATTCAAAAGCGTTCAAGTTAATTAGCTTACACTTTCCTCTGGCTGCCTATCAGCATCTAAATACTGAAACATACTGTGAAATGTAAAGAATATACAGTTCAATTATGAATTAATGGAAGAACTGAGCATCATTTGCTCCTGATTGGACCCACAAACTCTGGAGATAAGTCAGACAGAAAAAAAATGCCATAAGGACAATCGGACATTTTCTTGGGAGTGTTTCTAAATCAAGTGAGAGATTTTTTCTTCCAAATGAAATAAAAAACATTGTTGTGAATTTCTGAGCAGAGGTCAAGAGAAACCTGAAGAGCTGAGGTTTCTCTTGACCTCTGCTCTTTTTTTTATAAACAATAAAGACAATCAGTTTCAATGAACAAATGTCTTCTTGTGATGGACACATTTTTTTAAAGTAACTATGAATTAACTCTTTGCTGCAAAGAGAAAAAGATTAGGATTTTACTTCCATAGTTTGATATTTGAGTATTTTAATTACTAAATATTTTTTATTTGACTCGTTACTGGAATTCCTGAAGGAGTTAACTCATCCCAGTCTTTCTTGCTGTTTTACAAGTGAAAGCATCTAAGATTTGCATGAGGAGTAGAAATAACTAGGAAGACGTGGAGCTGGTTGTGAATTGCTGGTTTTATTTTTAATTCGTTGTTATTTCACGTGGCAGTGTAATTGAACTGCTACCACACACCTGTAAAGTGCTGCTTGACGTGTTAAACTCCTCGCCAAAACAATCAAATGATTCAAGAGCTTTTAAGATCAACGGATGCCATATAAAAATCGAATTCTTTGCAAAAATCTGAGAACAGATTAAAACTCATGCAGTACAAAAGCAGAGCAATCTAAAATATCAACGACTGATGCCACGTTATCAATAATGAGGGTATTTGCTAAACACATTTTCCTTTTTTTTTTTTTTTCTTTGTAGTAAAGATTTCAGATGGGAATCATCTATCAACAAAAAAAATCTCAAACAAGTAAAAGGGAGCAAGTTCACCTGGAATCACCTTAGAACTCAGAAGTGAACTGGTCCGTTCCAGGGAATGTGTTTAACAGAACTGGTTCTGACCTGAATTACCAACAAGAGTTTTTATTACAGAAAGCAAATTGAATCTGAGGAACTTATTAACTACTGGTTGTTTTGGACTTTCAACCTCATCCAGGAATCAGATCTGGACCTTCGTAGGTTAAAAAAATAAAATAAAAAATCGGATTTTCTCAAGTTCATGGCAGCTGGATGAGATCCTGTCATGTAGAAAAACTTTGTTTAACATAGAATGGGAAAATAAAGGACACATGGTTGATTGCAGCAGAAGCTCCTTTAGTGTCTTCGTCCAGAAATGAGACGTCAAAGACACAATTATTCTAACAATAATACAAAAATGTGTGTACAAAAAATTGCTTATTGGATATTTTATATATACACTTCAACCAACAGAAATGCTAAACTGTTAATTTTTTCCCTCCTGCAAGGTGATAAGTTATTATAAAGTGATTCATTAATTTACCTTTTCACAGAAGACTCTTTACACCTTTAAGAGACTTTTCATTTGTAAACAAATCCAGATTTTTATATATATATATAAAGTGTTATTTTTAGGTACATGAAACCATTTACTAATAATTGCAACCTCTTTCTCTCTTTTTGACTTAGTGCCTCCAAAAATCATCAACTTTTCAAGGGACATTGTGGTGAACGAGGGATCTAACGTCACCCTGATGTGTCAGGCCAGCGGTAAACCGGAGCCGTCCATCAGCTGGAAATTGATCTCCAATTCAGGTAAGCCGTTGGTTTGCTCCTGCAGGGGAGACGTTCAGCCTGCTTCGCGTTTCAGTGCTTCACGTTGCTCCCGCCTCTCGCTCTGCCCCCACACGTTCCAGGTGTTTTCACATCCATCAGTGACTTTGTCTTCACCCCTGGTGGATTTTGCGCTTCACTAACTCCCCATCATTACCTGTTTCAGATCATCATTATGCTGCAATCATTTACTGGGAAATAAATTGGCCCTGTTGTAATTGGACTAATTAATTAGTATAACTGAATGGACGTAAATATTTTATGAGCGGTTTGACTGATGGAACAAAGGAAGGAGGATTAAAACGGAGCGGGACGTCGCTTTTGGTGGCGCGCCGCGGACAAATCTGTTTCTTTCTCGTTTTCATTCCACTTTCTATGTTTTTAAGTGTGTTTGCTTCTCTATTACTTTAGGAAGATTGGATTAAACTGAGACTCGGTCGCCAGCTCTGTAAGCTCGTGTAGCCTTGCGTGGCCTAATTAGAAAAAAAACCCCACATGCATTTATGTGCTTTTAGAAAACCCAAACTCTGTGGTGTCATTTGTGCCGTTCTTTATTTAAGCCACAATTTGTGCGTTGAGATGCTAACATGGTGTAAATGTGACTAACCTGCCTGGGAGGAGATAAGCAGCGAGAGGAGACGGTAATTGTTTCTTTGGGGAATCAGAAACAGCGCGCCAGCTGTTTCCCCTGGAAATCAGAGCCAATTGTTTTCACACATAGATTTGGGTGTAATATAACGGTTGAGTGGATTGCTTCGCGAGGCTTATTTTATTATTTCTCTCTTTCCAAAATGACTAAAGCAGCACATTTATAGACCTAATGAAGTGGGAGACTGTTGTGGCGGACGCTGGGCAGACGAGGCACTTTACGTTCATAGCAGAGACCAACAATCCTCGTTTAGATTCCTATTTGTGTCTGTCTTTATGCAACAAATACAAGTCGAAAGAGGACATAGTGTAAACCGAACTGGCCGGTGTGTCGGAAAGCTAATGATTTCTCCTTTTCCCCTGTGATTTTCCTGCCAGCATTCTTGAGCTCACGATCCCCAAACCGCTGCCATATTTTGAAGGAAACCTCAGACTTACAGACTGATGTTTACAGGCTTTAACAGGCAATTTGCATTTAAAACTGCCGCACAGATTGTTACAGCCTAAAGGCCCGAACATACCTCCGTGCATGTATGAATGCGACCGAGTAGGAGAGCACAGAGCATTCGTCTCTGTCTGTATGGCACAGTCACCTCCACAGTATCGGTACGGGTGATGAAATTTATGTCACGCAGGCTTTGCAGTTGAGTGGAATGAGAGGTGTGAAATAGGTTAAAGTGGAAAGAAAGAGGACTCCGACGCAGGACAAGGACAAATGCATTATTGCTTTTTATAATAGAACCGCATCAATAATTTATTGATGATCGGGATAGCTTGCTCCGTTTTTTTTTTTTTTGTTTTTTTTTTCTGCAATTACATGGAATGACTTCAATTCGGTGAACTCATGATATGCTTTGCACGAGCTGAATCTGATTCTTTCATTTCAATAACTTGTTTTATCGGCAAACTGTCTGCCTTGCTACCTTTGCCTTAATTATGCTTTAATCAAATTCATGTCTTGTTTTCAAAGTAGAGCACATAAGATGATTTTTAGAAACTCTGTACATATAGGCTTTCTTTAATTAATTTAGGGGTGGGCAATATGGATTTAAAGTTTTATCACAACATTTTGCAGAACTTTGGTGACAATGATAAAAGTGACAGTTAGGACTATGAATGACTTCTTTTCACATAAAGAAACATCATTTGTATCACTAGATTGAACTCAGTCACTGTGTTTAATCACATGTTCAAATGTATTGACATGTACTGACTGACACTCTGAACAGTGAAGACAATCCCAACAATATGATCGGTTTAGATTTTATTTGAAACATTATTCATTGGAATTATTTTGATAACAATAAATCAAAATTCCTATCATAAGAAATGTTAAATAATGGCTACTATTAACTGAACACTTATGGGTACTAACAGACCTTTGAAATTTAGTTTCTAAATTTCCTAAACTAAATAGAACCAAATATCTGACTATTTAGTTCAAATGGTTATGACAAAGAAAAGTAGTGTACCATTATGCAAAAAAATATTCAGAGCAGGAATGCATCAAGAGCATCAAACATGCTTCAAAAACATGACAGGCTGTGAAGTTGAACAAAACGGTTTTTATTTCTATGTTTAGATCGACAAGTGTTTTTTATTTTTATTTTTTCATTATTTGGATGTTTATTGTGTTTTTGTAAGACTCCAACCTGGTTCCAGGATTCTGACCACTATACATTCTTTGTCACCTTTTTATTTTTTATTTTTTTTACCAAAGGTTTTCATTTTTTAGTCTCTACACAGCAGATTCTTGCCCTTGGAATTAATGTACATACCTGCATTGTGTGCGAAGTTTTTTTTTGTTTTTTGTTTTTGCTCAACTATGACTCATCATATCAGCTCCTTTGTCAGCAGTCACACTGGAGGATTGACAGAGAAACGTAATAAGAAAAATAGAGAACAGCATAGCAGCATGTTGTAATTCTTGGAAGAGCCCAAATGTTTGTTTCAGTGTCCAGCGTCTTCTGTGTAACACCTCCAGCCCAGGGCCAGTCAGTGTGGAGCTACTCAGTGCGAGCACTCCTGTGTGTTTTAAGAGTGAATTAAAAAATAATGAGACACGTGGTGTGTATGTGTGTGTGTGTGTGTGTGTGGGGGTGTGTTTGTCTGTGTGTGTGTGTGTGTGTGTTCTCCAATATCCAAAGGATTTCAGACTAGGAATGGTGCACTCAGAGGTGGTCATCACATTTGATACATGGTTGGCTTTAGGGCCTTGGGATGGATCAGAAGTGATTCCTGTTTCCCCTGCAGAGCACACATCCTGCACAGTTTCCAGCGGAGGTGGCCAAGTTATCACGCGCTGCAACAGGGCAGCCAGAACAAACATGCAGGGATTAGACACTCGGAGAGCTTGATTGAAAATAGTGGAACGTGGAGGTTATAGAAAGAGCCTTGGCTATGAACTTCAACAAGCCAGAAAGGCCAAACATTTCCATGTCGTACATATATGAAAATACTTCCCCCCCCGCCCCCCTTCTTGCAGTTTAGTAAGAAGAGAAACTATAAAACATAGTTGAAACCAGATATTTACATACGCAAAATGAAAATAAACATGTTGCATATTAAATCAGATTACATATTTACTGCTCCAGATCAGTTGGCAAAATTCTACAATAACACAAATTATTTATAGAATTTCTTTACAGTTTTTTTTTTATTGTTGTTGTTGTATTATTCTGCCTCAGGTGGCCTTTATTTGAAAGTGGGTAATGAGAGAGGGGGAAGACATGCGGCAAAGGTTATCAGGCCGGGACTTGAACCTGTGACATCCACGTCGAGGACTAAGGCTTGGATACAGAACTCTGTGAACAACCAGCTGATTCAGCAGCAACCTTTTGTGTCTTCCTCTCCTTGTGAAGGCTGGCCATGACTGTCTTCTGGACATCTGTCCAATCAGCAGTCTTCCCCATGATAGTGTCCTATACTGACCCAGAGTGAGAGACGGTTTAAGGGCTCAGAAACCTTTGCAGGTGTTTTCTGTTAGTTAGCTGACACAGTGCGATACCTTGAGTTCTGAGTTATGACTCTTTGCAGCACGTTCTAACACACACTGAATGTTGGGCTTTCATCACCTGTAACCCATAATCTTCAAAATGACAAGAAACAAGGCTTAGAATATTTCTCTCTATCCGTTACGACTCTATAATATATATGAGTTTCACCTTTTTTAGATGATTGGCAAGAAATATTGCGCATACATGCTCTTGATTCTGCATTTTTGAGACATACTAGTAGTGCTTCCAAATAGATGGCGATATGAAAAGCAAAGTGCACCTGCCTCTACTTTCCTGGTATTTGAACAAAACAGACCGGCTTCAATACGATCCCCAAAATAGCTTGCAGTGAGCGATGCTCCACAATTATGAGTGAGTCAAATGTTGATCAGCTGAAACAGGGAATTGATCTGCCCAGAGAATAGCCTCATCAAGTTTTATGTCATTTTAAGCATGATCGCTTTGTTCCAGAACGATTTCGCCGTAGGAAATATGAATTGTGCAACAGCTCAACTGCTTGCCTGTAGTGAAGCAATTAGACTTAATACGGGCCATTTCAATAGGACATCACCACGTCTAGTTAGTTGACAACTTTCTTTTAAAACATTATTAAATGCCCAAAGGGAGTCTCAGAAGTAGATCTACATTACCACAAGGTTTTTTTTTTTTCTTTTATGAAAGACTGGTTGCTCTCAGGCTTAAGCTAACAGAAATAATGACAGTACATTTACTGTAAAAATAAAATAAAATAGAAAATAGTCTGAAAAATAACAAGCATAGCTTATACAGACTTGTAACAGAAGTCTGATCCACATGCCTTTCGCTTCGATTCTCTAAGTGTTATAAATAAAACATTTAAACATGGAGAGTCACAAATATTTTCCTCTGGTTTTAGTGAAATATCTGCAGGACAGTAATGAGCGTATAAACCACATTACAGACGGCACATTCGCTTCCCGAATACATCCCTCTTTGCATTAGTGGCTACAAAACATGTGACCAAACAATGGGAGCTGCAATCATTTCTTCTTCTCTCTTTACATGAGAAAGAATTTTGGACTTCCATCCCGAAAAGCAGCAAGAAAATGCTCCGGCAAACAGAGCTGAAATCAATGGATGCTCTTATTTACAAAGCGTTAGCAGCAGAAGATGATAAAATGGAATTTATTGACATTCTCCTGGAGGCTTTTCAGAAACTCAAATACTGCTTTAATCTTCTTATGGACGTCTGAGGATATTTGCCCGCTTCTTTTTCTTCTTCTTCTGAGGGACAGTAAAAGATGGTTTAGATTCAAAATCCTCCAGCTTTCTTTCCCCATGTTGAGAAAAAGAAACGTCTGCGGGTGTTGTTGGTAACTATGGAGGCTCTGAAGGGCAAGGCGTTTTCTAGCAGTGACAAAAAAAAAAAAAAAAGAAAAAAGATAATTAAACTGACCTTATAACTTATTGGAAGATTTCGAGATAGTTCTCTTTTTAACCGAAGCAATCTGAGATGCTTTTTTTTTTTTAATTCATAAAAGTTTACCTTTTTTTTTCATGGCCCTGAAAATGAAGTTAAAAAAAGTGTTTTGATTAATTAACTCTGATCAATTTTACCTTCTGTCTGTTTTTCTAAAATGCTTTTTTAAAATAAATGTTCAGCCCTGAAAAGCAATTAAGAAATGAAACAAATAAAAGGTTCATTTTTGTGTGTTATTTAGAGGGCATCCCATGACGTGAAACACTTCACAGACATCTGAAATGGGATCAATTAAAAGTATTAAAAGTAAATAATAGAATGAAACACTTTGTAAATAAAGTATAATAAAATAAACATTACATGCGGCAGAAAGATCTGCTTACTAAAAATCTGAGATTAAGGTTAACGAATCTTACAGATCAGCAATAAGTTACTTTTGCCACCATGCTTAGTGCTGTGATAGTATTCCTTATACTTCTAAACAAACAGTTTAGTCAACGTTATATAAAGTATGAAGGAAAGTGTAGAATAGAAATGCTCAGTTATCATCTCTTAATAATGATATCATCTCGCATTAAAAGTTTCTGAAGAAATTTAAATGGGGCCTGCCAAAGTGTGCCTGTCGATTGGAACCCAGCGATCTGATTCTAAAAATTAGCCTCAATGCTAATCAGTGATGGAAATGTTGGTCTTTTGCTCCTGTTTGTTGATCGAGTGTTGAGCCTTTACTGTTTTCTAGGTGAAATGGAAGCTAAAAGCCAAAAATCATGCTAAAATCACAGCACCACCTCGTGTCCTGGCCTAATAACTACAAGACAGTCAACATGTTTTGGTGGTTTTCTCGTTACATGGAGGCCTTTCCCTAATCGACATGGAAAACACCATCAGTTTCCAGACCGCGGTCTCGTGCAAACGTAGCCTGAGCTTCCTTACCCAGACGCGTGGCTTTCAGGCACCAATAAGCATCTAATATTAATCATTTAGCCTTCCCAAACGATTCTGCTCCAAGCCTGTCTCTACAAACGTTGCATCCTTTCGTTTCACAACACTGCTTACAATACGTTACAAAACAGTGTGAAAGCTATTGACAAGCCCAATCTATATTTCCAGCAGATACTCTGAGCTAGCAGCTGTTTCAGAAAACATCAAGCTGCCTTGTTTCATGGTAACACAGACCCGGAGCTACCGAGATTCTATTTTTTCCTCTCTCAATCTTTTTATGCTTGGTTTCTTCAAAGGGAGGGGGAAAAAAAAAAACATCAAAAGGGCCCTGGCAAATTAGGAAATTCCTTATGCTGACGGCTGATATTCAGCAGAAGCACATGTATACTCGCATCTCACCCAGGCATGATTTAAGAGTTAAACTCATTTGATGGGTGGCTTGTTTGTGCTTTCTCTTCTCTTGTGCTTCATTTCAATACTGTCGACTTTCTTTTTTTAATTTTATTCCCAGTCAAAACAGCCTAAGCGTGCGTGGCGCCGTCGCCACCTCTTCTTCTAAAGCTCTTCACTCAGTGACCTTTCGCTCACGAGCAAGCCGGTTTACAGCTTTTTGATTCCCAGTTTGTCGTGGCTCACGCTTGCTGGCATCTAAGCAAATCCTATCTACTATGTTCTACTTCAATTTCCTTTTCCCTGCCTGCTTCAGTTCATCAATTTGAATCTACCCCCTTTGTGTCTCCACACGCTTTCCTGAAATGCATGCATCCCTCAAGCATCTGCTCTTACTGTCCTCCCCACTAACTTGCTCACCTTGCCCTGCGCCCAAATGTCTTTGTCGCTTTCCATTTTCTACCCCATTTTCTTCTTTGCCCTTGAGTTTGAACATAGCATTTCAGGGACACAGAGAGGGTACATTATCTTCTGCCCAGCCTCTCCTGAGACATCCCTCCTCTCTCTGCTTTCTTCTTCTGGAAACCTTCTTCTGTGTGGTCTCCCCGATGACCTGCCATGTCACTTTGATGGCAGCGTAGGACAAAGTACTCTTCCCGCTAATGAATAGGCCACAAAGCCAGAAGTCCTATTTAACAAAGACTAAGCCACTGAAAGTCAAGGGTAGCTTTGCATCGCTGCTGAAAATGCAAGTAGAATCCATGTTGTTTTTGACTGTGGGAAAATGTTTCTTTTTTTTTTTTTCTTTGTATTTTTCTGAATGTTGGCTGGTGCTGCAGGCATTTATAGTAAGTGGGTGATAGAGCTTTATTCTCTGAGACAATTTAAAGTGATCAAAAACCAACAATCAGCTGAGATTTCCCATAAGTTAAAGTGACTTAAAATTCTTCTTCTTCTTCTTTTTTGTTTTTTTACTTATTTGGTAAAACTCCACGAAATATTGCAGTCATTCTAACCAGCATACTCTCTATATCAAATCAACTGGTGTTCAGGTGTGTGTAGATACACAACTCAAGGTTGATGAAAATATATTGAAAGGTAATTAAAAGCATAAGCAAACTGCAGGAGAAATGAACATGAATATTATGGACTGCTTTATACTGGACTAGGTTTCTTGGTTTGCTTGCACCAAGAAATTTGTTGTAACACTTTTGGTTCTGTGGCTTCGATGTGAAAACACCATAATGTGACTTCTCTGGCTACAAGGATCTTAATCTGAAACAAACAAAAATGTAAATTCTCCATGCAAAAAAAAAAAACCCCAGAGAGAATGCACTGAACCTGGGCTTGTTGCGCAGAGGTCAGTGTCAGTTACACACTCAGCCATGAGACGGCTGGGGAGACCTTTCCAACGTGTGCACACACAGATGAGCCCGGAAATGTTACACTCCTGGCAGATCTACGTCAACTAAGAGCGCGAGGAAGCTGAGGTTCTTCAGGCAACATTTTAAATGCAAACTGTGTTTGTCATGATGTCTGTGAGTCCCAGGAAGGGGGGAGGGATGAAAAAAGTGCAAGCAGCAGCTTTTAGGATAGTCACAGTGAGACTGACAAAGAAGTTCAGGCTTCGGTGTGATCACCTCGGTTAGCATTGAAAACACACATTTTGGATTTTGGTGCGGATCTCTTCTTTTTTTTTTTTTTTTTTTTTTTTAGGGGGGGCTGCGCAAAATTAAAATTAAAATGCAAACACCAAAAGGCAGAGAGAAGAATTAAACACTGTTTACAGGAGGAGCCTCTTCCTCCAGAGGAAGGTAGAGAAACAGAGACTGTGAGGAAAAAGTACAGATTTAATGACAACGGCATCAGAGTTGATGCATTCTTTTTAGGTTCAGGAGATTTAAAAAAACACTATTTTCAACTCTTTATGTTGTTCTATTTTCATTATATTAGTGATATCTTTTAAGTGTTGACATTTTTAAATCTTTTGTTTTACTTATTGTCGGTTGGGTAATGTTTAGCTTTTCACCGGGATGGCGAATTTCTGTGTCTCGGTTTTTATGAGGGTTATATTTACTTTAAATGTATTTGCAAAAACAAAAGAAAAACAAAAAAAAACCCAGATATTTTGTGTGTGTTTTTGTTTTATAGAACCACACTATAATTCTCAAACCAGTGGGCCAAGAGAGCTGTGATTTATGCACGCTGTTAACATGTCAGACATATGCTTTGGCTGCAGGACCTGGCAGGAATTCAGCTCCTCAGCCTTATCATGATTAGCTGTCCGCTGAGGTTTTACCGTGTCTTTAACAGACATTATGGTCTCTGCTGGTGACTTAATAATACTATAAATCCCAGCGAGGAAAAGTGAAGTTGAAATGTGCACACCTTTAAAGCGCCGGCCCTCCTGGTGCCTCTCGTCAGGTGACGAGTGTCACGGAGACTTTCCTTCCTCTTAACAGCCTTCCCAGGTGCAATTCAGTAATGTACTCAAACCCAGCCGAGTGAGTCTGTGAGCATTTTATTAGTCACTTTTAACGTCTTCGGAGGGAACGTCGTGTCAATTATGGCTTTTTGTTTTCTGCACTGAATGCTGTGTTTAAGTCTCTGTGTCAAGCACGTTCCTGTTGATGGAAGTGAAAGAACCAGATCTGGTATTTTCACTTTCTCATATATCTCAATAGCAGACTCAGGTGCTTGCAGGCATAAGAGACGGAGTAAAAAGGAGACTAATATGGACGTTTTGGCAGATGAGGAATGATGAGAGGGGGCCGAACAAAGCGCTAATCACGAGTCGTACTCTGAAAATGTCAATGTGCTCAAGAAACCTCTTTGTAAGTGTCGAAAGAGACAATACAACGTGTATGAGAGGCAGACAGAAGTGGGCATATGTCACGATATTTACCGGTTTGAAGCTTCAACATGCACAGAATGTGTCTGGTCATGTCAGATCAAATTGCTGTTGTCCGTCCGTGGGAGACACCTCAACACACCGCCGTTACTCGGTTGAAATCCTGGTGTTTTGATGGTGGGAGGCTCAGTGTGATTTACGAAGCATCAGAACGACCACTGTTGTCGGGCAGGGGCAACAAGGATGAAATGATGAATCACAGAGTTTTACAAACTATCCATTAGCCTCTGTAATCAACACCTTCCTCCATCTATCGTCCGGCAACGTGAGGAGATGCCACGCGACACCAACGCCAAACGAGGCCACAGATGTTGACTCGTCATATTAACTGTTAATGCCCCTCTCCGCTCTGTGTGTGATCTTTCGCAGGGGACCTGGCTTCAGATGATGAGCTGCTGGAAATCTCATCCATCTCCAGACAGAGAGCCGGGGTTTACGAATGCACAGCCGTCAATGATATCGACACGGACGTTCAGACTGTAGACATCACTGTCAACTGTGAGTTCAAAATGCAGAATATCTGCTCCGAGTGTTTGCTCGCTCATTTCAATTATTCATCGCGAATGCATTATTGAGTTATTTAGGCATTAGATGATGTATTAAAATTCTGTGTTTTGGGGTATTTGTGATGAGGATAGTGTAGCTATATTAGATGAATGCTTACTAATTATTTGACATTATGTGATAGTTAGTTGTTTTAAGTTAATTGAATTGTATCTACTGATACTGCCTTCTTAATTTTGCCACATAATCTTTAATGTGGCAAAACTATGGCTAAATCTGGGGTCACACTCTGAGGTCAAAGACGTCAGTGCATAGAAGCACAGGTTGAAGTTTGAATGCACTCTATGCACTCTTGCGTCAATCTTATTTATGTGATACAGAAATAATAACATTTTATGGTCAAAATTATTGGCATCAATAAATAGAGTTTAGATCGGGCCTAAAATATCCAACCTGGCTCGAGTCCGATCCAACTTCACTGGTTGACTTTAGTTATAGGGCTGAGTCCGAAGTGCACCCGACTTATGATTTAAATTATGATTTTACCGATTTTGTTTTTAGACCACCATTTAAGTAAGCAGCGTTAGAAAGAAAGAAGGAATGAAAGGAAGGAAGGAAGTTAATTCAAACTAATTAACATTTTGATGATTTATAACAGTATAAGCTGTATAACATTCTGATTGGAAAATATTCTGATTAGCATAATACTATTATGATTTTCTTTATAATAATGAAGAAAACGTAAGCCTGCATATTAAGAATTATGCAAAAAGAAAAAAAGTGCAGATTTGAGAAGAAATAGGCCGTTGAGCTTGGTAAAGCCTGACTGGAATGAGGTCAGTGATCAATACCAACACGACGAAGGAATCCTTGACAAGACACTGGAGAAATATTCCTGCGGCGCGGTGAACAGAAGACGGCCTGTCACTGTCGTCAGCATGGCAGCACTGAAGATGCGGGTTCTCAACGAAGGCTTGATGTCTATACGGCCTGCATAATTCATGATTTCATATTGGACCTCCCAAAATAGGTTTCATTGGAAATATGAGCTGTTCGATAAAAGCAAAAGGAACAAATGGTCACAAAATGCTCAATGTGACGAGTAGCAGAACTGGGGAGCCTTGAATACTAAGAAAGCAGCAGCAGCTTGATGTGCCAGCAACACCTTCAACTGTTTGCTTGACATTTTAATATTGAAATGGTCCTTTAATATTAATATAGTACAAGTGAAAATGAAAGTGTTCATTCACAACTTTTCAGCGCCACCTTTCGGTTTGTAGTTTGCTTTTGCTCCTCCATCTTCACTTGAGATGTGGACTTGTTTAATGTTATCTGTAGCTTGATTGTTGTTCCCATAGCTACAATCTGATGCTATGAGTTTAACCTTAATGTTTGAGTTTGTTTTTGCCACCAAATGCATCTCAGCAATTAAGCTTTAAAGCGTGGGCAGTTAATCTTGTCCCCTCTCCTCTGATTGTGATGTTTTTTTTAACAGGAAGAGGGGCCCCAAAACCATATTCTGCTTACGGCCCCAGACAACCTTGGGCTGGCCTTGCATAATAAACCACAGCCACGGCACTGCACATCTCAGTGCCGGATGTGAGACACTAACAAACACATGATTTATGTGGCTCTAGCAGAGACGAGGCTTTTCTGTTTCATCACTGTTGAGTTTTTAATAAGCGTCACAAAGACTATTTGTTTCTTAGGCCGGGCTTTATGGGACGACTTTTTTCTGTTCTCCACGTTCATGGTCAACCTGCCGGCCCTGTAGCGCTCGTTCATGTGTTTTGCAGGTCTACTCGCGCTGAGATCTGCCTGACTGGAGCAAAGGTAGAGGAGGCGTGTGATATGTGGCATAGTTTGAGGCATCGTGCCGCTGCACAACAACGGCACAATGCCGCCTGACTCCAGAGTGAGCGTGACAGCTCCTCCACGGGATAAAGCACCAGCCCATCAGGGAAATCTCCAGTCATTTGCCAGTCCACCCCTGGCTAGCAGGCTTCATGTGGACAAGATTCCAACAAAAAAAAATATCAAAGCGGCAACACAGATGAAAATAACAAAATGAGGACAGTTAAAACAGTTGTGTTATTTTTAGTGCTCCTGAACAGGCTGGCAGTGGCGCTGAATTAGTTTTAGCCACAACATGAAGGTGAAAAATAACTCAAGCTAGCTTTAGCACAACATCACAGTTTGCTGCTACAGGGAAGCTAGAGAATTAGTGAGTAACAAAAATGTTGACGGATCTAGATAGGTGAAGTAACACTCACACTGCTGAAATACCGTCTTTATTTGCTACCTAATGGACAAAGACAGGGCTAGCACTGTGTTACAGTTTGCTACTGTAGGAAGCTTGAACAAGCTGGTCATTTAAATTAGCAGGCTAAGAAACTCTTTCCGTTGTTGATATTCTAACAGAAATGTTGACAGAAGGAAAATTTACAACATAGAAACTTAAGCTTTAATTCTTTTAAATGTTGTAGCACCACCTAGCGTTAGCACAGCAACAAAATAGCTGAGAAATTAAAACTTCTTAATGGAGGCAAAAATATGTCTGTTCTCCACATTCTGACAGTACTGATAGATGAAGAACCAAAAACTAACAAACAAAAACTAAACAGTTAAAATTTAAGCTTTATTTTCTTTTTTTTTCTTCTTTTTTTTAACAAGCAACCTAATGAGAGAAGTTCTTTACAGATGTGTTTGCATCGACATTTATTTTAAAAAGATGCTGGATATCTTTTATGTAAACTTATTGACAACTCTGAACATCCTCTTTATGAGGCTGCTTTGCAACCACAGAGTCTTCAGTCAGAGGCTTCTTCAGACTTGCTGGAATATAGACTTCTGCAGGAGAACCTTGGATATTATGTGTCTAAGCAACATTTAATATCCCTTTTAGATTCATAAAGTGATGTAATTTGAAATAATCCGTACTCCCAGGCCACATGCGCAAAGATATATATTTATCCAGTGTTATGTGCTTTGAATTTTTATCAACTTTCCTGACAATGAGATGTGAAAATAATTCAACATCTTCAAAAGACATAAATTATATTTGAAGATTCAAATATCAAACCCCCAAAAACGATTCAAACATTACACATTTGCACAGGAGACTCAAAACTGTTAACCTAAATATAATTCCTGTCATACAATCTGTTAATTCCCCCAAAGATGTGCCATCAGTTCTCTTTGCTTCGAAGATAATTCTTAATTTTGTGTCCCATTAAACCCTGGTGGTACTGCTATATTTTTGATCCCAGCTGTACTGACATTTAAAACCTTTTCCTGCTGAAGACTGATTTATTATCTGGTTAATTTTGTGTTATTTTTCAACTCATAGCCTTTTTGTTTCATGTACCACAGTCCAGGTGCAATCCTGCTTAGTACAGCTCAGGCAGACAAGTTTAGACTTCAGTCTTTTCTACCTGCTGCAGATTTAGAAAAAGGTCACTCGTGTGTTATTTCATCTAGACTTGATTATTGCGACACTTCATTCTGGGATAAGTAGGTGAAACATCCAGACTGTGGCTCGCACAAATTGCCACTGCTGAGCTTTTAGAATAGACGCAAAAACGTTCCATATTCGTCCAATTCATCCTGTTCTTCAAAGTCTGGCTTAAAACTCACTTTATAGTGAGATCTATTTATTCACTTTATAGATCTATTTAAGTAGGTGCCTCTTCGAGAGGCACCTGTTTAAATATTCAATCTTTTCAACCTTTTTCAAGACTTAGTGACTCTTGGCATCTTGTGAAGATTTGTTTCTGTGGTCAGACGAGGCTAAAACTGGTTAACAGCTGTTTTGAAGGATCTGAGATTATGTCAAGGACATTTTCTGTCCCCTCGTTTTCTTTCTAAATTAAATATACTTGAACTAAAGGTTGAAATGTTCTAAAATGTGATAATCGCGTACTGCAATAAACAGTTAATCTAAAATTTTGGGTACTTTTTTCCAGAGGTACCACTAAATTTAACGTTGTACGTAAGTGTTGTACAGATTACACTTATGCTTAAAGCCCAGGCAGAGATAGGAAAACCACGACTTCTGTGTCCCGATAAGCTGAACTTTGTGCTGCCCTGCACTTGCCAAAGCGGCTCCTCTATCTTCTGCCGTCTCCCTGTAGACGCTCCGAGCGTGTCAGAGGGCAGAGATGCTGGAGTGACTCCGGGTCAGAGAGGAGTGCTGGAGTGTGAGGCCGACGCAGTGCCAGAGGCAGATTTCGAGTGGTATAAAGACAACAGAAGGTAATCACGTTGGGATTTACATTTTTTTCCCCAATCAGGACATGGAAGTATGAAGAGAAGAATTAACCGTATATTTCTGTTAGCCAGTTGTCTTGATTAGAAATCCACTGCCTCACTTGCAAATGATCAAATTTGGGTTCCAAGTTCAATGACAAACTTTTTTTTTTTCCTTATAAAGTATGACATACTCTTTCTCTTTCCAGGATCTTTAACGGCTTTGATGGCATGGAGATCATCAACACGGGATCCCTGTCAAAGCTGACCTTTTATAACGTGTCTGATGGTGATTATGGGAACTACACATGCGTTGCCATCAACAAACTAGGCAGTTCAAACACAAACTTCCTTTTGTATGGTGAGTATTTGTAGAAATAGTCGCACTTAATTGTGTTTAAAAAGAAAAAAAACTAATTCAGGCTCTTCTGCTATACAGTTGAACTGTTTTCACCGGTCAGCTTAGGCAACTGAACATGGTTTAGTGGACAGTGACGGATATTATTACAATGTTCTTGAACTGTGCTGTAATTTAGTTGGATTTTTTTTTTTTTTTTTTTTTGGCATTGACATTCCTAATGAACTTTCTTAGAAAGAACAGTTGGAATCCATCTGTCTTATTAAGCTGGTTCATCAGTTCTGAGAGGGGAGAACTAAAAAGATGCTGCAGAGTTGCTGAATCTGTTCTTTAAAGGAGTCGGCACCAGGCTCCCTGCTGGGCCACCCCACACTCTACCAGACTCGGCACCTCCTCGCAATATTTTGTTCAAATTCTTCAAATTTAGGATACTTTTAAAGACACGTATGGGGATTTTTGGCTGATTACAAAACCCTAAAAATATGACTTGATTTGTTTCTTTCATACATTTTGTGAAAACGACAGTTTATCAGTCAATTTTACTGTGAGATTTTGTCTTGCAAATATCGAAATGGAAATGTGAATATCTGCACATAAGGATAATATCAATTATTATTTTCACCATAAAAGAGAAAATATAATTTAGTGTTTCCTTTCGAAGAAAAAAAGTTTTGTTTTGTCTTTCTAGAATTATTATACTATTATACTACTAGCACCAAAGCAGTAGTTAAGGTAGTGTTGTGCTTTTACAATGGAAGTTATTTAAATGAATCAAAGTAACACACAGTATGTGTTGGTAACCCATCACTTACAGTGCCTTTCAAAGGTTTTCATGGTCTTTTAACTTTTTCGCATTTTGTTATATTGTAATTTTGTTATATTGTAACTTCAGTGTATTTGATGTGCTTGTCTACCATGCTTGGCATTAGGAGAGTAAAAGTTGGATAATTATTTGAAAAAAAAAATGTTTCATTTTAGTCTGATTTGTGTTGAGATCAATTTTCAAGACCTATCACAACTCAAGAGCAATCGCTTGAGTTTCTGAAAATCCTGCTAACACCTAATATTTAAAGGGATCCACAATTTGTTGTAACAGTAGACTTTATTTGAGAAATATTTGTTCTACATGTTAAAACGAAACCATGAAAATACTGTAAGCTGTTTGGTTTTTATAAATGAAAAACAAATATTGTCCGCTAACACTTGTTTAAGGTCTTGTCCTCGGTCTGGTGTCGAGTCTATGATTTCACATTCAGTATCAGTGGCAGTGGCAACAGCTACGTTATCATTTAAAAGAGCTTCCATCGTTGCAGTGTTTAGGTCGATTTGTGGCTAAAAACGATCAACACGGCATGTGGTTTTAACCCACAAGGGTAACAACCACCTGTTAGATCCTTCGTTAGTTTAGCTCATGCAAATGACTCGGTCTTCTGGAGAGAAATGTTGTGCTTCCAACATTTCATTTACAGCCAACAGTGACACATCGTCTAAATTTACAACAGTCAAACGCAATATGATTAAAAACAACTCGGGTAAATTTAGCATCCCTATGTTTACTCGATAGATTCCACTACAGAACGAACCCAAACTGCGTCATCAACCCAGCATTCATTGCACGAGTAAAAAAATAAAAATATAAAAAGGCGACTTCCACAGGCAAAAAAAAATATAATGAAAGATATAAAACTTTTGAAGTAGTTACGAGTTTTTATGTATCACAAACAGCCCTTTTTTTTTTTTTTTAGTTAATAGACAACTTACAACATATTTAGGCCGACTTGTTCAACTAATTGTGGATCCCTTTAAGGTGAAATTATCAACAAAATGCCAAGGAGAATCAATATGTTGATATGTTCCCACCGGTGAGTCGGCCTTCCAGCACTGGCAATATTTTAGCTTGAACCCCTGAGGGTATGACAGTGCAGGCAGAATGTGAAAAGAAAACTCTCACAGGCCTGCTTCTCAGGCTTTTCTCAAGTATTCTCAATGATGTGTTGCTGTTCTGTTTCCAACTTGTGTCTCTGTTGCACTTGTTTCCCTGATGTAGTGGTAATTGAACCCACTAGCTCGACACTACTGCAAGGTTAGTATTCCACACCAGCGTGCATTTCGGCAATGTTCAGAAAGCATTAACTGCATGCCGGTAACCCCCTGAATACTGTCATTTTCACAGTTGTACTCAGTTCCCTTTTTTGTTTTTTTGTATTTGGCGAGCAGAAAGAAAGAATCTCTTGGCTCTCTCGATGCTTCTTCATCCCTGCCTTTTTCATTAAACAAGATAGATGTTTTAATGATCGTGGGACGGGTTTAAATCACGATGAGGATAAATGTCAAAGCAAACTGCCGTCAGTGTATGTAATGTGACTGATTGTGAAAATGGCAAATGCAAACTCCATTTCTTAATCATCTTTCATCTCTCTCCTTTTCACACCTAACTGGCCCTGTGTGACATTGGCTTCATTTTGATTTTTGCATGCTGCCATTGTAAGTATTCATCATCTTTTTTTTTTTACCATTTATAATGTCCTTGAGTGAACCTGTATGCCTGTACGCCTCATGACTGTGGACAGCATTCTGCAAATGTAAACAGATTTGGAGATGTTGATATTGTTTATTTAATCTAAATGGCGATTTTTTTTCTACACCTCGGGTGTAAAATGTCTACAAATTGTCTTAGAAGTGATTACCATGTGCTGCTGAAACAGAGATAAACGCCTCACTTATTACATGCAGTGACTGCTAGCTGAAGAGTCTCGCAAGCAAAGCCACTTCATTAAGACAGCAGAAGTGTATTAATGGCTTTTCTTTTAAATACAAGTGAATGTAATTATTCTAATAAGCCATATGCAGGATTAGAGATAATCCGCTGTGGCGGAGCAACTGGAAAGAGACCCCAAAGGATGCTGTGGAATAGCGAAAATTCAGGGGAAATGATTAGTCACCACATCAAAAGCTTCAAAGTACAAAGTTAAAAATTTGGCCTCAATCGAAATGCATTGTTTGTTTGGCTTTTTTTTTTTTAGATTGACCTAATTTATCAAAAGAAAAAAAAAGAGATGAATAAAAAGGTTTCTATAATTGAAAAGCAACAGTCACGTCGTAATAAGTACGTAACCTTGATTTTGAGGTCTAGATTGCTCTGCAAAAACATACTAATGAATACAAAGAAATGATGCAATTTGCCTAATTTTAATCTAAAAATAGTACCCAGTGTTACACAAACACACAGCCGACTCTGGCCTGGCAGAATATCTATCCTTGCTGCATGTGCAGAGAGAAAGAAAAAACTGGTAAATACTGGTAGGTGTCTTTTGAGTGAGACACAAAAAACACCTACCAGTATTTACTTTTGCTTTGAAGGTATTGCAAAATAAAATAAAATAAAAATGGATGAAGTTCATTTTGAATTCAAAATACTTTATTAATCCCAGAGAGAAATTCAACTTTGTAACTCATGCAGTTTTCTTCAGAAATTGTTGCTGATGCTGATGGTTGTGGGCATTAGCAAGTAAATAATAAGCAGCTCTGTGATGTCGAGGCCTTCTGACCTTCTGTTGTGTGTCACCATTGCAATCTGTGATTGCATTGTTTTGGTGTGGAGTGCTCAGATAGTTCTTCATCAACGGATTTTATGCTTCACTTTCAACAACAGAGCGGAGATGAAGTGTCTTGCATTTGCTGTCTGATTGAAAGAGTTGCTATATTTAGTGTGATTATACATTTGCACCCGTGTTCAGTAGCATATTTCTCATTTATGTCTGTAAAAATGACAAAAATTAGAATTTTGTTCTAACATTGTTTGTGCTAATATTATACACGTGTTTCCTAAAAACCATCTCCTGGAACTTAAACCAGAAACATGCTAAATTTATTACTCCGGAGAATACGCTGATGTAGTTAACAGTAACAGGTTCTGGTACAATAACCAAACTTAAATGTGCATATTCGCCCTTAAACAAACATATATTTAATGTATTTCTCTGCTGTGCTTTCCCTGCAAGTTTTTCTTCATTTTAGCAAAACAAATAAATAAATAAATAAAAGCAATAATTGGATCTTGCACACAATACTATATTTCCTAATACATGTTTGTTGCACAACTATCAGCTGCAGCTTTCATTTAATATCATGTCATAAAAAATTATTTGAATGTGGATGTAAATGTAGTTTCCATATGCTGCATTCCATTTGCCTTTGAAGATACAAGCATTTTGTTGTAATCAAATAATGTGAATTTATCCTTGTGTACCAGATAGCGTACAACAAAGGACAGCATTTCACCGGATTCAACAAAAATGAGGGTGGAGAAATCATAAATATCCAGGGGAGGATGAAAACACCAAACAAGAATTCATACGTTCAGTGCAATATACACCCAACAGCACATCAGTTTAATAGATTGAGGCATTCAGGCAGATCTGCTTTTGAAGTTACGTTACCATTTGCCTGATGGTGTATGTTCAGACTGTCCACAGAAGGGTGTGAGGAGTTTCTGACTCCCAGTTCCTCACTGGGCTGCAAGGACACTGCCTGGTCGTCGGTCCTATGAATCGTCTGTAAGTGTAGTGACCAGGTTTTCCTCGTGTCGTGCATCTTTGGGTGTTTGCAGTGTGAAGGCCAATAAGCACATATCCTGGATTTTTTTTTAGCATGATCAAGTTGGAAACGTTTGTTCTAGTCAGGACTGACTGTGCCAAGACTCTGTCAGGAAGTGTTGGGAAGAGTTTTAGGCCAAGCAGAAGGTTTCTCTGTAAGTCTGGGGAGTGTTGATATTAACATTGTACGAGTTCTGGTATAAATGTCTCCACATTCCAGATTAGGGATCGCTTTAACACACAACGGGGTATATTCTATCGTCCGTAGGGCGGTTAGGGGTAATGGGCAAACCGGTACAGATACGCCGATGCATAGAGGTTGGCTGTGATCTGCGGTTTAACAAGCTGCTCAAACATTTAGTTATTCAGATGAGACATAGCATATATTTTTCCTCTTGGTTTCAGTAGAAGCTTTGAAGCATCTGGATGACGGCTTGACCGAGAGAGACATTAATGTTGTCAGAAGATCTCCCAGTTCGGCGCAAGCTTTGAAGACAAACCCTGGGATGTTTTGAGGACCTGCTGCTTCCTGGGGATCCTGTTTAAAGCCCTCCGAGCGTCAGCTGCGCTGACGATGAAAGTCGACACGTCGTGTGGCGGGGGGAGGTGCCAGGTTTCTCTCTGGCAGTTAAATTAAACGCATGCAAGCTTGCCGAAAAGTTGTTGACCCTGCCTCCAAGAGGAAAGTCGCTGCCCTCAGGAACGGGGAACGGGGTTTATAACTTGTCAGTATTTGGATTCCCTGTCACCTTTGTGTGGCGTCCCCTCTGCCGCCGACGTGCCCCTGTGTCTTGATCTCTTTTGAAAGTGCAGGGTTGCCGTCTTGTCCCCTGTCCGCCCCGCTGGCTGCGAACGTGGCTCCTTCACTTGCATTTTTTTATCATATAAAAATGACTAGAATTTAAACTGCAAACAGGTTGTTCTTGCAGGTGTCGGCACTTGTGTGCATGACGGAGTTTGAGGTCTTCGGAAACGTTCAACTTTCTAAGTACTAATTAGTGGAAGTTGTCGTTTTCAAGTTGGAGCTTGGTAATGTTGGAGTTCAACATTATGACAGAAAAGATAGGAAAACAATTTCCGTCCCATCTCACCTGAGTTTACACTTAACTTAAATACCACAATGTATTATTTCTAATCAACGCCACACAGTACGCTTCATTCCCCGACAATGTTCAGATTTGTTATCAGCAGACAGACGCTTCATCTAACAATTCACCCACCGGTAGCTTTAGCACTGTGGAAGAAGCAATGTCTCTCTGCAAAACTAACTCTAATGTTTTATTTCCACCGTTTTCTTCCTTCCTGTCAGGACCGAGAGCAGTTCAGGACGGCAGTGGCGGTGTGAAGACGGCGCACTTTCACACCTGTCTCCTCTTCATAGCATTTTTGCCCTTCCTGCTTCGCTTTTGAAGAGAATTGGATTTGAAAACAATTGGTTTGTTTGCAAGTGTGTGCGTGTGAGTGAGCGCTTGTGCGTGCGTGCGTGCGTGCGTGCGTGCGTGTGTGTGTGTGTGTGCGCGCGCGCTTTTTTTTTTCTCCCACGGAAACATAAACTGATGCACAATGAAGTATCTTGTAAAGCACTGATTTTGACCTTCTTAAGTTTTGGTTGTCTTTCTTTCCTCTTTCAACTGAAGACTTTCAATATTTTGTCTAAATTATAAAAAAAAAAAAAAAAAAATGTGTTACTTCCGTTGACATTTAAAAAAAAAAAAGTAACCTGTTATTTAAATGTCTTTATCTTATTGCGATGGTTCTTTTACTTTTAATCACATTGAATATTAATCTCAACTGCGGCAAAATGCAAATTTTCAGCTGGTATGAGGTGAATGATAAATACCTCAAAGTCAAAGTGGGAGAGTGGGGCAGGAGCAACGGAGGTTACATGAAGACATTATCATTTTGTAATGTATATTATTATCATTCAGTCTGCTTCGGAAGGAGAACTGTTTTTGACTTAAAAAATTTTTTTTTTTCCTTCTCAGCGTTGTAATATTATTATAATATATTGGAGTTGTGTAATGCTAACTTTATTTTAATTTTCCAGGTATATTTAGTCCTGAATATGTTGAACATGAGAACAGAAAAGATGAAAATTGTAATTATTTACAAATATATCAGATTATCTGTCTTTGTTGTCTATTTTTTCCCCTTTTCTTTTCCAATGTAACCTATACACAAGAGTGTTAAGTATATTCATAATAGTATTAAGTATTTAGAAATGGTGACAGAGTTTTATTTCATTTTTGTAATGCGAATTTATGGATGCTTCTTGTTTTACCTCATGCCATTTATACATAACATAATTATTTGGAAAAAATAAAAAATAAAATAAAGTGGACCTGCTCACGTTCATAAAAAAAAATTACTGGATCGTTCATAATCTGTTAACAGAAAGTACCATGTTGTAGTTTTTATAATAAAAAAAAAGAAGAAAAGAAACATAAAATATGCTGGTTCCCCTAAATGATGTGCCGGACACAGAGCCCTGTGGAGTTCCTTGATTGACCTCGTGCTTTTCAACTGTGTGTATTTGATGGAATTCAAATAGTCCAACTATTTTAGACATTTTTATGTCTTATTTTTATTAATTTTTTAACTTTTTTGAAAACATTTGATTTATTCTCATATAGGAAGCAGATGATTTCCCAAGTTGAATTCTGTCAATCACAACAGGAAGTGGTTTGTTCACGGTGCCACGATGTTGATTGTCTCTGGGCCCAAAGGAGTGACATCAAGGTTTTAACAACAAGGTTTTGGATATTGGTGTAAGATTATATTTCTCAAAAAAGTCAAGTCTGTCTCATAAACTTTGTCTTGGTAATGAGGCCCAGAGGTGAGTTCATGATGCTGTCGGTATTTGAAAGTCTTATTTGGACGGTAGAACAGAGAAATTATAATGCAAATGATTTGTACGCACTGTGATAAAACTGCAACAGGCTGCAGTTACTAAAGGTCCCCGAGGATAACAGGTTTCATAGTTGAGACTGGATTGGAGTGTCTCTAGTTTGAAATTAAAAACGCTTAAAGTAATAAAACCTGAACGAGGTATTTCTACAGTGAACAGATATTCTTCCTTTCAAATAAGTCAGGATGGATCAGAACATGTATATTACTTTCTTTGCACAAAATCTGTCTCAGATCAAGAGATTTCACCTGTTTAGTTCTGCCTGTTTTGAGCTCATTGAACTGCAACTTTTATGCAAAAGAGCTTCTGCTGGCCGAGCATTATTATTATTATTATTATTATTATTATTATTATTATTATTTATTATGACCATCTTAGAATTAGAAAAAAAAACCCCACCAATATCTGGAGTTAAAAAGCTGGACTGAAGGACTGAGATATTTGTTAAAATATTGTTTGTGTATTATGACAACAAACAGAGGCCATTTTTAATTGATCAAAAATATCCTCATCTTGTGCTCATGAATCCAATATTATATATATGAAGGAAGTGAAATTAATAGCTGTTTATTTTTATAGTAACTATTCACAGAAATGATTTCTCAGGATAATTTAAAGTCAAGTCAGATGACCAAGTTAATCCAGCTCCGTTTGTCTGTCCAGCCAATCAATAAAGATCATTTTCACCTTCATTACTGATACAGGAAGCCTTTTCTTTTGCTCGTGTTGCAGTTCTCTTTGCCATCTTCTTCCTCTGAATGCTTTCTGCTCTTCCTCTCCGGTCTGAAGTCGCATCATCAGTCCTCTCACCAGTTCTCCAGTGATTCTGTACCCAAAATAAGAATAATAACAGTAAAGCATTTTTAAGGCAGTCTGTCGATCTTCTGGCGGTGGTGAATTTGAAAAGATCCCATTAGGGAATCCATTGGTCCATTCCCTCATTTCTTCTGTTGAAGGTGCGTCTTCAGAAACAAGTCAACGGGATTCTGAATGCGTAATTCTCTTTGAACTCATCCTGAAGCCAATAGACCACGAGGTCGACGCACAATATTCAGGAAAGGCTGAAAGGTTTCGGTTCGAGCCTTACCTCGAGAAGTTGTGAAGAAATTGCACCAGCCAGCGCCCCGGTGTGTCAAAATCCATTTCCGCATGATCAGTTAGAAAGGATAGCCTCCCAAAACGGGGAGAACTTTCAGCTTTTCCTTCAGGGAATTCTGCTTTTTTTTCTTTTTTTTTTTCTTCCTGATGACTTGCCTCCTCTCTCGAGGTCCTCGTCCATCATCTCCCTTTTGAATTCTCTGCCCCCTTTGTGGCTTTGATATTGAGATTTGTACACCTTGATCTGGAAAAAAAAAAGAGCCAATATTCAAATCAAAGAGGCATGAAACAGATAGAGCCATTATTGGAACTGATTGTGGTAATCATCGACTGAATCTGACAGACTAATCATGGTTTGTTTCCACACGAGAGGAGGAGAGACAGAAAGTCTGCAGATGATTATTCATCCCCCAGTGATGTTTGGAAATGACATGGTAATTATTCCATCCTAGCTTGAGGGATGGCGCTACTGATCTCCCGTCTATCCTGGACAGTCATTTTGCCACACAATTAACCGCATTTAGAATGAACTGAAGTTTGATCACCTCTCTGGGAGCTCTGCACTTCATCAAGATGGCGGCTGCCGGTGTGCACAAGGCAATCACTGCCTAACTGCTCAGGTTATTTGTGAAACAAGCTGGGCAACGGCTACAGAAAGAAGAAAAATATCAGCAAACAGAAACATGCCTCGGTTTTCTTTCTTTCTTACTAAAGGTTTTACATAAGTATCATGGCTTACAGTTTGTTGTGTTGTGCTTCTGTCAAGATTTGTAAAAGAGTTTGGTGAGTTTTTTAAACAGCGCTTCTTGTGTTTCATCATTGTTATGTCTGGCAGTTTGTGGGTTTATGTAAAGTCAGATATATTGTCCCAAAAGCTCATTGGTCCCCAGGTTTAGGTTTCAGCTTTTACCTTAACTAACTACATGTCAGGTTTTAATGGCCGTTACTGATAATGATTTTCAATGTCATATTAACTTCAACAACGTGAATGTTTGGCCTGCATTGGGATAGTAGGATCAGGTCATGAAGCACTACCTCGTAGAACAATGTTCAGTCCATCATCTGAAAAACCAGAGTTTGGCACAACTGCAAACATTAAGAGACTTTAACTAACAGGCCTTGCAAGTAGGGCATTATTTAGAGGAACAAACCAGAAGCCCATAGTAACCCTGGATAACAAGTAGAGATTCACAGCCTAAGAGGGAAAATCTTTCAAGAAATATCCATGCAAACTCTACAAACCTGGTGTTTGTTGACAAGGAGAAGCCATAGATAAAAGAAAGGTACAACAAGTTCTAATTAAAATCTGCCACAGGTCCTGTTTGAAGACGGCAAACAACTGGAGGGTCTCCAGCCTCAAGATTCGCAAAACCGGTGGGAAGATGCACCGAAAGATCTGCAGCTATAATCGGACTGAAACAGGGTTCGGTGAAGTATGATGTGCAAAAGCGCTCCACACTTTTTTTCATTACAACTTGACCTAAACTTCGGTTAATTGTCCTGCTTGTTGTCTGCATGCAGCAACATGTGAAACTGAGAAGATCTACGATAAGGAAGCCTTTAGGCAGCAAACGGTTTGATCCGAGTCGACGCTGACGGCACTCGGTCCCTCAAAATCCCACAACTTGTCAGTCTTCGTTCAACCATGTAGGACGTTAGAAAGAAAAGCATCCGTATTATTTCCTTGTTCTAAAGACTTCTTTACCCACAAGAATCCAAAGAAAAGATGATTGCCTACTGTTTGCTTTATAATGTGAGAACCAATGTTGTTATGGTTATTTCATTGCTTTATAGGAAATATCCTCTGTGGGCTGCAAAACGAGGCTGAAAATATCTGCAGCTGTCATATACAATAAGTGCGACATCGTTATTTGTGCAGCCATATAGAGTTTGCAATGTTCTGCCTCAGTTACTGAAGGAAAATATTAGAAGTTTCCAGCTGGTCCGTATATTGCCTTGGTAATTGGACACATCCTCCACTTTAAAATTGGATGTTAGACTCATCAAGTGAGATAATTGCAGCTCCTCACTAAACACACACAGTACATCATTGTGCTTATGAAACAATTGACTTTAGGCGTTAAAAGGGAGATGTGGAAAAAAGCACGGAGAGAAGCGATTCATCATCACCAGGTAACCGTGTTAGTTACACCGCCTCTGTCTGGAAGGACGGGCCAAAGTTCAAGCAAGTTAATGCGAGAAACGTTTGGAACTTGAAACAATTGAAGAAAGATAGAAAAAATAAGAACAGATGTAAAACCAGTGGGGATAAAGATGTGATTTCAACTGAGACACTTACCAATACACCATCACGCATCGCCTGAATTTAAAAGACAAAAGTGGAAAACAATTACAAAACAATATCCGAGGTAAATAATTCAACACAGTCGGATAAAAAGGGCAGAAACAGAAGTGGGCACAGGTGATTTCATAAAAGCTAACTTTGAACTGGAAAATCATTCAGCTTTTCTTGGATCGAAGTAGAATATTGTGTAACTTCTTTTTGTCTGCATGGCATTTAGAAGTTTAAAAGTCGGGCTTTTTTACAGACTTGTCAGAGCAAATGCAAATTCTTCCAGCTGCTACCAAGCATGACTTTTAAAAGGAGCATGTTTGACGTACCACTGAAGCCAAACCTACTTTTTATATTCTCTTGCACAAGGCGCCAGAGGATCTCGGATTTACACCACTAAAAATGTCCTGGTCCTCCACCAAAGTTTATCTGTCACACAGGAACATAAAGGTCCAGATCCAGATAGTCGTCCAACTTCAGCTCGTTTTGTTTGCTCTGTATTGTTTGCTTGTGCTCTGCACAGGGATTGTGGCGCCTCACCCTCCCGCCCAATAAACGCAAACATGCCTTCACACTGGGCCGAATAACAAAGGAAAAGACCATTACTGGGTTTAATGTATTGATATTCTTTAATAAAATGTTCCACATTGCTTAATATGACACAATTTGTATCGAAGTTATAGAGTTGGAATAATTTCATGTTGGATGGAAAGTGAAAGGAGCTTCAAGGGGATTAGCTTAGAGGAGGCTTGTCATGCAGGATACCCACAATCAGCTGAGATTTATTTTGAAAAATTTATACGGCACAAATTTAGTCTTTTGCATAACAAGTCTATAAATTAGGCTGGCGTGCCACCAGCATGGTGAGGGAGCACAGAGAGGCGCTAGTTCATATATTTTTGGACCAAAATTGAGCTTCATGTTTAAGTTGTGGACTGTGAAGCTGTGTGTTTTCATTCTGCTTTGGAGCTTTTTCTTCGGAGAAACAATGACGTAGAACATAGAAAACAACATATTCCTCTGCACTGCCATCACAGTTTTACACAGTAAGAAGCTGCATAGTACCTTTCTCTGCAATCTGCCCAGGATTTTATAGATTTTTCTGTCCTGACCTCAAACTAAGCTGTTTGTCCGCTCCATTACTAACAACCCCTAACTCCACTTCGCTAAATGGCACCACTGTCACTTGAAACATGAGCGCACCGTCTTTAAGGCAACGTCCTTACATTTTGACTCGAGCAGATCAGCCAAAAGCCGTTTCACATATTTCACCAATGCTAATTGTACGTTCTTATGTTACATGATGAAACAACATTTAGGCAAAATAAGAATCAGGACATGAGGTGTAGAGGCAATATGATTTAATGATCTGGAAATGTTGCTACTCTGTAAAATACACAATGGACATAATTTTTTTTTAGGTTTCATACAGCTTTATAAGCTTTATAAGCTTTATCAGTGCCAGTACTTGTTAAAGAGACCAAATGCAGAGATTCTGCTGGAAAGACAAGAGTTCAATTAAATCCAAATTCTAAGATTGCTCTCTGTGGCGTCAGAATTAAGACGTGGTCAGATGATGCTTTTTGATGGATGTATTAGGGAATCTAAATTGTTTTGTCGTCATTTCTTGTTGAAAAAGAAAATTTCCACTCAGAGTTACTTTTTAAACACCAGAGAGTTGAAAACAAAGCAAATCCAACCCTGAAACCGTTTCACTCAAACTCACTGTTTTGTCTATTCGAAATGAAGTAAAATACCACAAGTAGTAAATGTGATGTATTAATAGAATAACACTACAAATGAACCCCCAGACGATAATAGCAAAAACCGTGAGTTCTTCACATGAGAAAGCCTGTCTGACTGAATCACATTCAATTAATTCATCCTGTTGGCTTCACATTCATTTCCAAGAGTTTGTTCATGTGTTTTAAATAGAGTTCTACATCAAAAAGGCTTTTTACAATCAGAATACTGAAAACCAAACAGGGAGCATTGAATCTTCCATTTTACTTAGACAACATCCTGAGGTGAGAGTTACGACTAAAAACTCTCTTACAGGAGGAATAGATTTCCAACTGAGCCTGGATGAGTGCCCATCTGCTCGAGTGTCCAGCTATGAGTCAGACTGCTCTGTGACATTGTGTGAAACTATCAGCACCCTTTTTTTTCCTTTTCTTTTCTTACACCAAAATCACCACCAGCTTCAAAATGTGCAACATGGAAAGCCCCTTTAAAACGATGCTAGGACAATTTGGTCTGGCTTTCATCTGCATAAATATAAACTAATTTTGGTTGAGCTTTTCCCAAGCAATTGCATCACATGTCGTTTAAATGTAGGTACGCTGCCGATTAAAGTCAGCTTTAAGTGGCATCCGTCATGTTTCACAATTAAAAGTAGTGACGTCCCGATATCGATATCAGTTCTGGTATCGGTATCGGGCCAGATATCAGCGTCATATATTTGTAAAAGCAAGACGGTATTCCAAAGCTGGATTCATTTATTTTATTAACAAAGATCATCAATATGTTGTCTGCTGATCTCTGGAGCAGAGGTCATGCTTCACTTTTTCGTTGCCTGTCATTTTGACCAACAGTGTCAAAAAAAATCCTGTCATAATTTTTTTTTTTTACCCACCCAATTTCTAAAAGCACACTGACATAAAATTGAATTTCATTTTCATTATGTTTAATAATGTTGAACTTTTTGTCTGCAATGATCAAGTTTTGAAAGGTAATATTTCACCAACTGAAGCCATCAGAAGTTGCAGAGACTCTCTGAACGTCACCTGAAATGTGCTATACAAATAAAATTTGATTGATTGATTGATTGATTGATTGATTGATTGATTGATCCCACAAACGCTCAGAGGGGGAATCATTCTGCAGCAGTGGTTCGGCTGAGCTAGACGCGCTCCAAGGCCTGCCGCCCATAAATCCTCAACGTGCCACCATCGGCCCTCAGATAGATCAGATCAGAGATGATGCTGTGACCTAAATTGTTCTTATATTGATTGATTTAGAGAGTTCTCTGTGCGTAAAGTTGAAACTGTCACATGCCACATTTTTCTGTCGCCATTTGAAAAAAGAAAAAAAAAAAAGTCCATCAAAGACGGAAAATATTTGGAAAGGATATTATCTATTAATAAAATAAATGGATGAATGATGCAGAGGAAGTCAATAAGGCCAATTAAGTGACGTGGATGAGTACAATACAATGTAGTCACCCGAAACGATCTGCTGTTTAGCTCCGGTTCTTTGTATTCCTCATGTTAATCTACTTGACGCGACATGAAGTTTCCTCATGGAGTTTTTCCTCCTAGTAATCGTTCAATGCTACACAGGATACAACGATACTGGAGCATCTTATCAGTTGTTGGCACAACCTTTGTCTTCTTTGCCTCTTGATATGGACAAAGATGCAGACCATGTTTATCTCCTACATGCAGGATTTGTTTCTGTTTATTTATATAGGGCCAAGTTTCTTTAGTGTATATTCTCTTGGGAATAATCACTTCCTAAGTGAATATTCTCTTCCCGAGGGTACGCATAACAAACAAACAACAACAACAAAAAGAACTAAAACAGAAAAAGGATATAAAAAAAAGTGATGTAAAATGGTACCAAACTGACTTGGTTATTTTTGGTAATTTTTTTCATACACTTTAACCTTCAGATCGGAGAGACATCCTGCGGTCACGCAGGACTCTGATGAACCGCCTGCTGCGATGTGCTCAGGCGTGGCGTTGCAGAGGTTATTGCTTTTGCCACCAAACAGGAAAACTGAGGTATTTAACAGGGTAACTTTGCATCTGTCTCTGTCTCCTTCCTGTTCTTTGAACCCCTCGCCTGCAGTGAGTGGCCCCATTAGGCCTCCATCATCAATTTGCGTTTCTAGTCTGCGGTTCACACTCCATTTATTCTTTCTTTCTACTGTAATATTAAGCCCCAGCTCGTTCCAATGTTTTCATGCCGTTGTTATGTTTTTCCATCGGAGGTAAAGGCATTTCAATCAAACAACACAGGCGTACAAAGAGCGTTCGTGTGGACGGTCGCTGGTCATCCAGCTTCTTTAAATAAAACCCTACTTACTCTTTTCTTTTTCTCTGCCATCGGTGACAGTACATACCCAACACGGTTGCAGTTAAACACATTTTCCAAGATGTTAATACAGTAAGCCATACAGATAAGACGCATGAAAAATGGCCGTCTTCTAAACTGTAATTTAAATAGAAAAAAGAAAAGAAAAGAAAAACATCAAAGCCTTCAAAGCGGCAGAGTGACTCATTTTCTCAATCTAAAGGAACAAACATGAAAACAATATCAAAAATCAGCTCACAAAAAAAAAAAAGGATTTCAACATTTACGTGTTGAGAGTGTTTGGCTTGCGGAGAGACATGCCCGAGCAGCGAGGCATCCACCAAGCAGACCTCCCCCTGAAAACATGATTAATGAGATGACAGCCATCAACCTTCACAGTCTACAGTGCTTTCATCCGAGGCCAAGAAATGGGTTTCTGCAAAAAAAAAGAAAAACAAAGCCTGAGAAATGGTTACACCTCCCGGTGTGAATCAGAAAAGGACATTCAAATGGCTCCCTTTGTGTGCACATGTATTTTTATAATCCCAAAAAGAAGCACCCTGTGGGTTAAACATGCTGCAGTCACACAGTTACAAAGCTCAAGCATATATAGGTGTAAACAGATGCAAATGAAGCTGTCAGAGAAGGTTAATTGCTAGAGGTTGAGATTTCCGTAGATAAGCGTGAGCCGTGTCTGTGACGTGTGACACGACGATCTGTGAAGTATTTAAAGCTTTCCGCCGGGCCCACGCTTGGATGTGGCGTTTGAAGCTTTTATCTGGTTTTGACTTTTACTGCGCCACATGTTTGGGTTTTATATCGGTGGGTTGCCGGTTTGAGCCCACGCGTTTGTCAGAAGGGCCGATGGTACGATGTGGCTGCCTCTCTTCTGTCCGACTGCCACAGAGCAGCTGTGACTACCAGTAGCTCGCCATCATCAGCCTGTGAATGTGCGTGCGAATAGGAGAGACATATTTCATGGTGAAGTTTCTTTGAGGGTCACGAGAAGAAGTTCGATGTCATTTCATGTCACAACGTTTCATAAGAAGGCAGTATTATTTGCCGCATTTCTCAAGAGGAACAACTGGTTTCTTGACAGATGGTACATCTGTGTGAACCTTATGCTATTGTTTCTATATCATTCTTTCATAGTGAGATGGTGGTTTCATAAAAGGTGAACTTATTCACAGGCAAACATCACTGCTCTTCCTCTCAAAGACACATCAGTTAAACGTGTTTTGCAGCAGGTACATCAGCGGCGTCATATTGAGCCCTCAACATTAACTGAACATTGCAAAAGCAAAGGGAAATATTTAAAATAAATAATAATAATAATAATAATAATAATAATAATAATAATAATAATAATAATAATAATAATAATAATAATAATAAAACATTTTAACAACATTTAAACTGAATTTATTTTACTTCTAAATGAAAAATGTGAGCTACATGATGGCTCAGTTCTTAGAACTAACACTATTATGGAGTTGTGTTAGTTCATACTTGCCAGAAGTGAAATTATTTTATATGTGAATATTGTGAATATATACAGAGTACTTTTATTCTAATATAGAATAAATTGTGTTAATGTTCAGTAGGTGCAAACAGAAAATGTCTCAATACCTCAAGAACGATATTCAAAACAAGGAAAAGAACAAAAAAAAAATAACTATGTTATATAATTATATATAGAGTTAAGAATTATTTGCACAAAAATCCATGGCATTCATGTCCAGTTTTGTCAGTCTTTTCAGAAAGTTAATCTTATATAAAAATCAGTTCACATTTAATATATGAAACCTGTTTTTCTTTAATGTTCTGTACTATACATTCTGCTTTATTTACTAAAACTGGGGGATTTCACTTTGGCATAAAGTAAAAGATAAAAGGAACTGTGTGTACATGTGTGTGTGTGTGTGCAAAATAATTTTTATATGAAGAAAATAAAAAATAAGCAGGTTGTGGTAGAACAAATATGGCTATTTTGTTTTCATAGCAGCAGATGTCTAGTCTTGCTGGAAGGTGTTCACTGTTTTCGTCAGAGAGAGTCTCTCTGACGGCTGGACAGTTGTGTCCAGGATGTGTGGGGACTGCGGAGACGCCAGCTGCATTTTTTTTTTTTTCTGACCCTCAGACCTGTGCAAGTCCTGATTGAAGGAAAAGTCAGCATTTTGTCTTTGTTGCAGTCTGGATCTGTCCTGCTATGTGGATGAGTCAAACCACACAGTGCTTTGACTGACTGAGTGTATTGGACAGTCAGCAGGTCCTGCCACACAATGTAATGGACATGCAAAAGTCTGTGTCACAGAACATTTTAATATAAAAGATTAAAGAATTTTTAAACGTAAACTGTCAGGCCTCTGAAAAGAATGTCCATCTCCTGACAGTGGATGTTTGTTTTGCATGAATTACTGCGTTGTTGCAACATGTCATGTGGTCCTGATTTTAAGTCAACGTAGTAATAGTTCACTTTTTGATCAATAAATGTATAAATATTGATCTTTACTTGACAAAAAATATTGTTTGTGTGATGCTTGATTTTTTGAGCTGAAATTGTGCAATTGTTTCTTTCAAAATTAGTTAAAAATAAAAAATCAAGTGTTCTGAAAAAATTTTGAAAGTTTGTTTAGAAAATAACTGCTGTCGAAACCTGTTATTGTTTGTCTGGTCAAATTTACTAATTAACTTATAAAGTTGGATTTTTATCTTTATAACATTTTTCTCCAGCCGCCTCCACTCCTCACCTCAGAGGAAAACAAAAAACAAAAACAAAAACAAAAAAAAAACAAACAGATTTTTGTTTTTAACAAAGTTTAAATAGACAAAAATGTCTACTTGTCCCGTTGTTGGTTCTCTATCGTCTTCTTTTGGTTGGGATTTTTCTTGTAGCTTTCTAAAAGCTCTTATTTAGACCCACGGCAGGATGTCCTTGACCTTGGCCTCGGCTGTGGAGCGGCATCACATTTTCCAGCAACAGTAAGTCTTCTGGGATTTGAGCGGACTTTCAGAGACGGCTTCTTCCCAAAACGGCTGTTAGCGGACAGTTTGTGTCCTGCAGCCGGACAAAAGGGAAAACATGCAACAAAGAACCTATGTAGCTTAAGTGTAAACAGCTGAGCTACCGTATGTGTTTCCGATAATCACAGAACAAAAGCGGAACATTCTGGACACGGAATCGGTGGTCTAAGTTTTCGTTGCGACCTTCCATGTTACCACGGCAGCCATCGCATCTGAAAAACACTGCAGTGTGAGGAGTGTGTGTTATCCTGCTCAGTGTTGTGGGGTCAGGAGTTTGTCCTCGACCCTCCATTCTCACACACTCAAACACACAATTTAGAAGTAATGAGAGGGGAACTCATGTCCTCCTGTTAAATGAGAAATAACTGCCTCATCATCCTCTGAAAACACTAAGTGGGTTTCGTGTCTTACCTCACGGCTCACTTTTTGGTTTTTCTCCAGATGTTTTCGATAACGTACGGTATCCATCACCAGTAAATAGTTGTGCTCCACTGATGCACTTCCACACTACAGAATGAATATGGAAGGAAATTGCTGCACACACCCCACCTTACATGTCAATAACTCTGACTCCTGAATTCACACGGCTTGATTTTCTCTGCTGCTCCTCATTTCCACTCCGGTGTGGACCTGCGTAGATCCGAGAGGTGGGCTTCGAGGAGATCCTGTCCCATCATCACCCAAACGGATATATTCTCCCTGGGATATTTTCTTCTTTCCTTTCTTCACTCTTCTCATTTCCTGAGCCTCTTTCATTTTGTCAACTCGTTAAATAAGTTCCTTTTTGATACCGCTGCCAGCAATTGATCAATAACATCTGTTTTACACACTTGGTTAAGACCATAGCAATTTAAGTACATCTATTTCACTATTATTATTTGCATAATTTTTCACTGAATTACAGAGAAATATTTCTTTTTTTTAACTAAAAATCATTAACAAAGCAGGGGGTGACGGATTATTTCTTGATTATTACAAGAGAAGCTCCACTGATCAAACTAAAAAATTAAAAAGGTTGTGATTAGATCTGTGCAGTTTGGACATTTAACTTTTCATCGTACAATGAGAGCACCGGCCAATGAATGACCCCAACACTACGATGTCTGCACTTTCAGACTTTCAGGCAAGGCGCATTTAGCTTTTATTTCGATTGAATTACGTCTCGATGAGGACTTCAGACACAAGCGCTACTTAATGCTTCCGAAGAGAGAAAATAATGTTTTGTCTTTGGATCTTCAGATAATCCGTCTCATCTGCAGACGCCCCAGTGGTTGTTTAACCTTGCAGGCGCGAGCGGCCATCACCGGACGTTACGGACATCTGGGAGAGACGTTTCAGAACCAATAGAAAACGGAGGCAGAGCAGACAGGGGGTGGCCATGGCAACCAGATATAATAGAGCCATTAGCTGTATCACATTGACATATGTTTCCCTTACTCAGTTTGCTTGTTTTGCAACATGGTAATGTGACAACTGGCTTCTGGACACATGGTAAAAAGTCAAGCTCAGTGTGTGAAAATGATCTTTGATGTCGGTAACTTAGGGAGAAAATCTCAAAGGTCAAAGTAACATGGTATCACTTCTGGCTTGTTATGCTTGATTTTTAAGCTGAAATTGTGCAATCCTTTCCTTCGAAATCAGTTAAAAAAAAAACAATCAAGCGTTCTGAAAAAAATGTTGCAAGATTGCTTAGAAAATAATTGCCGTTGAAACCTGCTATTGTTTTGTGTGGTCAAATCTACTAATAACTTATAAAGTTGGAATTTTGTCTTTAAAACATTTTTCTCCAGCTGCCCCCCACTCCTCACCTCAGAGGAAAAAAAGAAAAGCAACTAAACAAAAAAAGTTTAAAACTTAAAAGACTGAAAGACGAAAATGTGTATTTGTCCTGCCGTTAGTTCTCTATCGTCTTCTTTTGGTTGGGATTTTTCTTGAAGCTTTCTGAAAGCTCTCCATGTCCGTCGTCCCTGTTGAAAGGGACGGATGGAGGAAGAAGGGAAAGGGGAAAAAAAAGGAAGGATCAAAGTTTCCATTTAATGTGTTCTGCAAAGTAATGTTTGAAACTTTAGAGTTTTAAAATCATTTTTGAGCCTGAAGAAAACAACCAATGTCATTGTAAGTTTGCTATTTTCTTCTCGTTATTAAAATTACGAAAGTAAAAATCAAATGGAGTCATATATGCGTAGATACATATATGTGATCTACATATATGATAGATATAAACGCCACACCTTAGGAAAAAAACACAACTTAAGTTCTAGAGTCGTTTTTTTTTTTTTTTTTTAATCAGGATTTAAAATAAAGTGATTCAAGATTATTGACATCAATATTTGTCATGTTGCTCTATCTGGAATGGAAAGTATGACACAGACCCTTTAACCTTGGTTTGCAGAGGTCATAGCTGCAAAAAAACAAAACAAAACAAAAACAAAAATAAAAAAAAACATAACATAGATATCACATCCTGTGAAATACACTGACTGGCCAAAAAAAGAGCGTCCATTTGGAGAAGAGCAGGGATTATTGTTTCAGCCAGCAGCAACTTGTGTGAAGCAGCAAGTAGCCGCAGCCAGAGACCGGGACCAACTGGACTGACTCTGAGTATAAAGAGTGGTTCAGGTACATTTACAAACAGATTGAATATAATAGTGTGCTTTACAGACGTTGGTCTATCTTACTGTCTCATTGATCTCGGTCACTTAAAAAAAAAAAAGATAACAATCTGGAAAAAGAAATGAAGCATTACTTTTTCTTCACTTTTTTTTTTTTTTTTTTTTGGCCAGACACTGTAGTCGGTAACTGACTGGTTCACTATCATCTTCACAAGCACATAGGTGAGTAAAGTACAAAACACTCCCATATACATCACTCTCGTCCAGGTTCTTTTGTCTTCAACACGATTCTTAACTCGTAGGTTTTTGCACGAGAGCGGAGCGAGCGACAGAGGGACGTCACGTCGGCGACCGCTCGCACTTCTCAGTCAGCGGGGAGCTTAAGTCAGACGGTTGACTGAAAATCGTCCCCTGAACGTCGGTCCGCCGGCCTCCGGTCCTGGAGGAACAGCTTCCACTACTGTTGATGTCGGGCACATCAGGTCGAAAGTACACATTCACAACACAGGAATGTCGCTTCATAGCAGCTACAGGGAACATTCATACATTTCCGAGATATCTGATATCGTTTTTAAAAAAATATGAAACCAAAGAAATTCTTTAGCAAGTTTGGCAAAGAAATGACTGGATGACAGAACAGACATTTCAAGTCTTCATTTTTTTTCTCTCTCTCTCTGTCACAGTTTTACATGACTGCAGCATGACAGCAGATATGTAATGTAGAATAAATAATAAATACAGGAGAAGAAAAGTAAGAAACAAAAAGAAGCCGGGACGTCCCGATCGTAGTCCTGAATAATGACTCAGAGGATCCTGATGAAACTCTGATGAAGCTTCTATGCCAGCACCTGATGCAGTGACATGATTTACAGCCAATCTGGAAAAAAAAAAGAGAAAAATATACTTCTCCTCTTACAATGTTTTTAACTGCCCATAATTTAGTTCTCAGCCACTCCATCTCGTTAGACGTTGTGATCTTGGTGGGTTCAGTTCTGCTTTTGCTTTAAGTCTTTCAGATGGTCTCATATTTCTGAACCCCACCGAAGTTTATGGTGAGACAATTTGCTTCAAACTGCTTAATGTCAAACGTGTCCAGCGTTGTGGTAGACAAAAATTTAAAACCATAAATGTACTGGAGTGTATAAGTGTGACTCAGCCTCACTGGAGTCCTGATCAGAAACATCCCATGTTTTCAATAATGCTGATATGAACTGAGAGGAATGGTTGCTTTAATTGCACATTTAAGTTTTAATTCCATTTTCCAGCAACAATAAATAAAATGTTTAAAAAAAAGCACAAACTATAAAAATAAATAGAATAATGATTTAGTACAATTAACCTGCCATGCGTTTTCCCTTAAACGTTCAAAAAGATGGCTGTAAGCTCTAAACATAAAAGTCTGGTTTGCATAGAGGTCTAATGCTCAAAACAGAAGCAAGAGGACCACTGTGGCTGCCTAAGAGATGGATTAAATAACCTAATAACACGATTTATACTGGCCACTACATTAAAACGAGGAGTCTGGACGACAGAGGGGGAAAAACACGGTTTGGGAACAATAGGTACAAATGATTAAAAATAACTGAAACGCTTATTAAGAAGGCAAAAAGTAAGAAGTGGTTAATTAAAGCTGACACAGTTCACAACGCTGTCACACAGCGCAGACCGGACCGTCGTCCCTCCTAACGCTTTTGTTTTGAAGTAAAAAAAAAAAAAAAAAAAAAAAAAAAAATCACACCAATGAGTCGCGTGAATCCAAATTCAGACTGTGGGTATGAACATGCCTTGAAGCTGCTATGACATCTGTGACGATGAGGTGTTTCAAAAAAAAAAAAAAAAAAGAAAAAGAAAATGCCATCTCAGAAATGAATGCCTTTCATAGAGTGCAGGAGTTAACTGTTCACTTTGTACATTTTCTACACACACTATGATCAAGGTAAAAATGAGGATGCACTATGCTATAGGACTTTGCCTGAGAAATAATGGTGAATTCTTTAATGTTCTCGACCGATCGCCTCGGAGGACCAGCGTTTTTTTTTTTTTTTTTTCTGTTTTGCATACAACTGTAAAAATACAGTGAAATTCAACAATCACATTGCATTATTCCCTCTTTTTTTTTGTCATTGACTTAAAAAAGCTTACTGGTACTGTACAGATATTGAACAGATGTCACACAATAATAGTATTAATCTGAATTTACACTTCAATATTGGGCAATAAACAGTCAACTATCAACAGTAACACACATTTTTTTCTTCTTTTTTTTTTTCTCCCTATTTCACATACAAAAAAAGGTTTCGGGGGGGAGAGGGGGTGACACACACAAGCTCTGTAGTTTTACCATCATCAAATTAGTGCATGTTTAAAACGTTTCCCTTCTCTCCACAGTCGCCTGTCACTCCTGGTGAACCGACAGAGAACAGACTCCGATGCAAAGCCGGAAAGGAAATACGAAAGAAAGCAAAGAGCGTGAGCCAGTGGCGTTCTTGGTTTCCTGTTCTTCTCATAGGACTAAATCGTCTGTTCTTGTTGCTTCAGTGCTGCGAGAAGCTCGAAGTGAGGGGGCTGGGGGGGGGGGCACGTCTTTCATCAGAACTTGAGCAGGTGGGATAAGGTCACAGTCAGCAGGAGGCAGGCGGAGCAGCGGCGGAGGACGGGCGTCCCGTTCACGTCGTGCATCGCGCCCGGACCTGCGGAAGAAACGGGACGTTATTCCATGTCCGCCTGCACGTTTATTTGATTTATTTTGAGTGTGTTTGCACTACAGGCACTTTAGTGACAGTTCACTTTTTGAACAACACAAAGTGACTCCTGCACTGCTTTTTTTATATTCTTTACCTTTGCTTTATGCAAGAAGTTTTTTTTTTTTTATGCATGATGAACTAGTATATTATAAATTGGGGAAAAAAACTAAAACAATGTGGGACTAGGTTTCAAAAATATATATTCTAAAAATTCACAAAGGTTGTTTTTTAAACATTCCTAACATGCAGTAGATGATGATAGCTCTCAGATTTGACTCCACATTGAGTTGATCTGATTTACGGATGATTTGTTAACTCTAGGCTCCGCGTACGGACGGTGGCGTTTTGCAAACCCGAATGAGATTTGAGGATTTCTCAAACATGCATGGAAGAATAAAAGCAACACTCCAGGTGATTCTTTTTATTTATTTATTTATTTATTTATTTTTTTTTATGAAGGAATCACAAATCAAAATCTCTGATTTTACTGTTTGACTAAAACTTGATTTTCCCTCCTTCTGCCTCTGAAACTGCAGGGTTTGTTATGTAACAACATGCAGAAATCACTCGGTGCTTCGTGTCCATTTCACCCTTTAAAAGGGAGATTAAATAAACATATTTAAAATAAAATGTTTAAATAAACATGCTTGTTTCGTACTAGTAGGTAGCAATGGGTTTTGCGGAAGGTTTCATGAAAATAAGGAGCTCTGCAGGCTCTGTACAGGTGTCACCTGGGAATTTTTCACAAATCTAAATATAGCCCTTTTGTAATATGAACATGTAGACATTTTTCAGACTTTGTTTGGCTTAAGAGAATAAAATATATTCAATTATTTTTATTTCATTTTTTTTATTTGGCCCAGTCTTCAGCCTCCCTATCCTCTCTGAGACCTAAAATTGCCCTTTTCCTTCCAGCAATGTTGGAATACGATGCGGTAAAGAAGACAAACATGCAGCGAATTACATAAAGAACCAAGACCTTCTACAACAATGTGAATTTTTAGGACTTTTTAAAGCATTTCTATACTCACCATAAAGAATTATGCTGGCGTTAGTGATTCCCATGGTGTTCATGGCGACACAGGTGTAGTTTCCATAGTCTTCTTCTGACACGTTGAAGAAGATGAGCAGCGACTGTTTTCCTTGGGTCTCTATCTTCAGACCGTTTATTCCATTGAGGAGCCTGCAAAATAAAGACAATCTATCAAACTGCACAACGGATAGAGTTCAGACAATAATCTACGCTTTGCAGTTCACCCTCGGCCTGTTGGCTCAGATGGTTTATCACATTGGTAACACATAAAATCAGCTTAAAATAGAAACAGATTTGAAGAAATACACAATTCTTATTCTGTATCAATCATTTCTACAGTTGTTTGCAATATTTCTATATGTCATTTTCATGACAACAGAGGTCTACTTTCAGTTTTAGAAGTCAACAGTTTACGTGCCATATAAATTAAAAAACTACATTTTGAACGAAACATGTACATAGCAAAAACCAATAACAACTGCTTTTTTTTTATTTTTATTTTTTTTTTATTTTACAAAAGATGACAAATAATCACCTGGATTTCATTTAGTAAATCTTTTTTCATATAATATGAGTAAACATTTTATTAATTCACAGATCCAAATGTCATGCAATGCAAAATGACCGTATCCTGTGTAAAAACCAATGGCGATGGGGGGGGGGAACGACTAAGTGTTGTTCTTTTCAAAGCCGTTCTCACAGACACAGGAAGCACAGAAGGTAAACTCGCCTGCGGTCTTCTTTGTACCACTCAAAATCTGCCCTGGGAACTGCAGAGGCTTCGCACTGCAGAACCCCTCTCTGTCCCACCGGAGTGCCTGTACTCCTCGCCTTCGAAATGAAGGGAGGGTCTAAAAATGAAGAAAAAACAAATATCAAAACCAAACCACGGCGACAGAGTAAGGAGTAAACACATTAAAAAAATAATAATATATATTAGTTCTACACCCCTCCTGTTTCAGTTTTCCACATTGTAACATGAATAAATGTGAAAGTCTTACTATAAACTCAACTCTGACTGGTTGGTGGTGACTTAGACTTATTTTATTGTCATTGCACAAAGAAACGGAAGTGAAATTGTTCATGTTTTACATAGTTTGTGTTTTTTTTCCCCATGGCAACTAAAGGAAATTAATGGTACTAATGAATTATCGCATTTTATTCATTCAGCACTTTAATGCAGAGTTGAGAATGAACCTTAGGGAATAAGTGATAAAGTAGGAAGAGGACAAATAGAGTCAGGAAGTCTGTAGAGACAGGAAACAATAAGATGAGCAGCAGCATCTCTGAAGATGACGTTTTAGATTTAAGCCAAAACGAAAAACACACATACGTCACACTGAAGGGTAGATTTTCTATTAACCTGCAGTTGAAGTTCCTTATATGAAACCAATGCAGCTTCGTCTGGACTCCACACAAAAAGACTCCAGCTTAGAGAGAACCGCTGATCTTTATTTTCTACTGCTCCACTTTTCAGACACCTTATCTAACCGAAACTGAGACGAACCTTTCAATAACACACAAAGTACGCGTAATTTTATAACTCAGAACAAAGTCCCACTTGTTGGAAATGGACGAATGCTTCCCTCATGAATAAAGACTTTCATTTAATGAAGCCATGTATAATTTATCATTTCAATTAATGATAAAAATTCAAAAAGAAGGAAATGGTGGTTGGTTTTTATGTTATTTACTTTAGAATCAGACACAAGAAAGAAAAAAAAAAATCTTTCTTTCCAGAGTTTAAACCTTGAGCTCAGATCAAAAATAATAATAATAAAAGAAAAACGTTCTCAAACATAGAGTTTAACTTTAATTATTAATTGGTTAGGTTTATATGATGTGGACGTTCTTTGTTCGTATTGTTAGCATTAGCTTTTTAAAGCAGCCGCGATCCATCTCACTCCATCAACGCATTAATTATCCATAAGCAGTGGAAAGTTACACGAAGCAGAATCCTCTCCAAGTCCAACGTCTGACGGATTTATTTTCCTCTTTAGACGACACTCCAAGATTCCCACCTGCTGATGCGAATGGGATAATTCTGCATGTGTCAAACAGGTGTCACAGTTCCACCTTGGAGAAATGTTTTTTTTTTTTTTTCCACCAAAACATCTGATTTTGTGGAAACATCCCTGGGTAATCTTCTCAGAAATGATGAAATGAAAAATAAAAAGATGACTTTTTTTTATCAGAGAATTTCAGCAAGGTCACCTCAAACCAGAAAACTATTCCATCCTGCCTGATTGAATATTTACTGTTTTAATTATGTCTGAATTGTCTTCGTCGCCATGCCAACTAATGTTAGGCGGCAACATAAAGGATATGTAGTTTGCTTCACAATAAGGAACAATTTTTAAATTTGAATTCTGTTTTAACTTCAGGCATTTTTACGGTCACACTTTGACTTTTCTCACTGAATAAATCGCTTTAAAAAAAAACAAAACATAAACTCACCTAGAAAATAGCCAAGGATGTTGCTCATGATGAGTTGAATAAGACATTTGTGTCATTTGCTAATTAAAAAAAAATAGTGCAATTATTGCAAAAGTATTTCATAAAACAAATATACAACAGTAAAACTGGATAAGGGTGCTGACTATGAAGTGATGATTTTTTTTTCATTGAATATTTGATTCTAGAAAAACTAATTTTTAATGTTTTATGTAAAGCATGTAGGATAACATGGATAATCGGATGTGCAAGCTGTACTTGGATGCACCATCAGACTGTTTAGACGCTTCAAATCGTCACAAAACAAAGAAGGAAATGCGTCTCGAGGCGGGGAATTTGACAGAATTAATGTGTGGTCTCAGCAAATCCATGTTTTCACATGGAAACACTTCAGTCAACAATCAATTTAATGTTAAAATTAAACTTTTTCCAGTGACTTGTTTGTCCGTTTTCTGCCTTCTCCTGAGCCTAAAACGTAACGTTGTTAAAACGAAGCCTTTTTTAAAAAAAATGTATTTATTTCATTCAGAATATAAATAACAAACACTTTTCTGTTTTTAGATTTTGATCGTCAACGGATCTGAAAGAACAAATAATACTTGGAGTTTAAAGCTATCAGAAGCTTCTGTTTTCCTTTATAATTGAAGAACATACCATGTTCTGTTTACGGTCCATTCTATTGAATTTCATATGACACTGAATTGAAGCATTTTTCACAAGACATTTTTTTTTTTAATACATAAAGACACTTAGTGATGTTGCAAATAATCTTACATTGATTTTCAAAAAAACTCTCTACTGCCCTTGAAACAGGCTTTGCAGAAACCTGTTCCCAGTTTGTGGTGGTGCATGTACACGTTGGCTCCCCGTTGTTAAGCCTTGAAACTGCCTCTGCATGTATTGATGTGTGGATGTTCCAGGACCAGGTTACCAAGTGGAGGTTATATAATAAACCACCTCTTAAGCTGCTTTAGTTAAACGTATCCAGCCACACAACAAGCCGAGTACCGTTGCAGGTCGACGCACATCGACGGTGCCATAAATCACTGTAATTTTTCCCCTGAAGTAGTTTACACAAATGTCTGGTCCATCCAAAGCACCGGTACTTTTAGAAACATGTGTGATATCACAGCATTAAGCCGACTGAATAAAACATAAATGCACATATCGCTACATTCTGGCTACTGCTGCACTGACTCTGGAGTTCTTCTTCTGCTGTTGCACTGAATCGCAACTTGCGATAGAAAAACTGAAATTGAAAAGTATTTCCTTTAAATCAGAACTGTAGATGCATAATTAAACTCTCTTTATATTAAACAAATAATATTAAGAAGTAGATAATTATTTGTGTAAGGGTGGACTTCCTGTTTTGCTCCTCTTTTTGCAGGGAAACGATGTGCAGCCAAAGCAGCTCCAAACATCCCGAACCCCCAAAGTCGTCTGAAAAGTCAAGAGCCATTTCCGTCCTGACCATGAAGGCGGCAGCCCGGTGCTTACAGTTGACTGTGACTTGGACTCTCCTGATGTCAGAGCTGGAGATGTCGTTTGAGGCGATGCACTCGTATGTTCCCGACTGCTCTTTGGTGATCGAGATCAGCTCCAAATGTTCCCCCTCCGTCACAAATTTATGGCCACCTGCACAGAGCAGAGGAAAACGAGAAACGTGGGGATTTAGTCTTATGGCAAAACTCACTGGTTTCAATGGAGAACGCGTTACCTTGAACAAAATGTTACATATTATTTACATTGGCAATATTTGATATTATATTAGTGAAATATGTAAAGACTAACAGAAAAAAAAACAAAACAACTGAAGGCAACCATGTTTTCTGAGGTTTCTCTTCGGTCCAGACAGTTTGGTTCACATATCGTCACGGCGACACTGTTTTATTTTTCCAGTGTTGTTGAATTAAATCAAATGTATGTTTCTGATCTTTTGCTGTTTAATACATTAAAAGGAATTTGTTTTTTGCTTGGCCAGACCCTTCTGTAGACACATAGACTTACTTTACTGACACGACAAAGAGTTTGGCAACAAAATGTCACCGGCTACTGGAGAGCAAAGAGAAAAATACTGAAAAGATGTAAGTGTGCCTTTAAATAGGTATGTATATATATGTATACAGGTATGTATATATGTATACTTTTGATCTTTGGTGCTGCTGCGCTTGCATGACACAGTGACAAACTTGGTCAAGATTGTGAGAGTGAGGAAGCTGCAGAGTTGGATGTTTCCCTACATGTCAGACGTCCTCAGGGCCCGACCTGCTAAAGGTCTGGGTGTAGAAAAACAGACACACACTTGATATCAAGCGCAAACCTGATCTACAAACAACACACATGCAAACGGGATTGAGTAGCAAAACGAGGAGAATCACAGGCACAATAAATTTAGCAATGCGTAGGTTTAGAGCCAGATGCTGTTGTCTTTTTGCAACTATATCTAATACTTTTGAAAAGTAGGTATAAAACTGGTATTGTATGTATTCGGTCACTGAGGCGTAGATACATTGACTTCATTGCTTGTCTAATATTTGGATCATTTAAAGGATGCAAAATAAAATAAACAAATAAATAAAAAAAAAAACAGATTTTGAGCTGCAAGATTACTGAATAATTCATCACTTTATGGCAGCACACTGCTGCGTCTTGATGCTCTGCAGGAGCGCGTCTATTTTGCCCGGAAAAGGTGATGCAGATTATATTTATCAGCATGTTACACAAAAGATCTTGGCTGGTGGTGTGGCACATGCCAGATCACATATTGAGTAAAATGGGTGGGTGTCAAAACGTCCACATCCCCCATCGGATGCCCATATAGGCTTTAAAAAAATAAAAAATAAAATCAAGCTAGCAGGAATGGAGCCAAAGGAGGCCTCTGCGTGCGACAGCTCGTCAGTTTTGTTCTATTTTGAAGCGAGGATTTACCCTTGGCTGAAGTTCAGTGATCTGTTCTGACTCAGTGGACATCACTGCAGCCCGTCTTGTGTTACTAGAAAGAAAAAAGGATAATAATGTCTGTCCCATACCAACAGTGTTAGTCCCAACATCACCTTAAATTCCCCGGCTGGTTTTCTGTACAAACTACATTAATGAATATTGCATTACCTTGAGGCTGGTTGTCAGGGGAGACATTGACATGTAATCTGCAGCTTCCTGTCCGCACTACACTGAAAAACTGTTTCAGTGTTTTTTTTTTAAAGTTACACAGACAGCATTTGATCATCTCTAAGTTTAAATCTAAAATAGTTAGAAGTATCATGATGAGCAAGTCTTCGGCTACTGACCCAAATCTCTCTCTTTTTGTGCCTCTTTTCCCCCAGAAAATCTAATTTGTGGTGCAAATTTGGATGCGTATCCGACCGTGTTTGATTTTACTCTAAACAGTCATGTCGCACTTCCACCGACTTTTGCGTCGCTGACGTGAATCGTGCATCATATTCCTTCACCAGAGCAACCCGGACACTGTAAATGAAAAAGATGAAAACAATGGCTGAAATTTAAGAAATTCATGAAATTACAAAAGAAGTCTGTCAGTGAAGCGCATCACTATCACACCACTAGTGGTCTGACTGCACAACCACACAGACGTTGCAGTAAATGCAACAAAAGGCCATCGTAATTTGCTCTCTTCTCCTTTGCTCGCTTCGCGATGTTACGATCTCGTGATAATACTGTCGGCTCGGTATCTTCACCATCAATCCGAAGACAATGGATTGGTTTGTCTGTGGATCCCTTTGTAGTATATTATTACTTCTTGTAGAGGCCTCTGCGTAAACCGTTCACACATGAGCCGTCACGTTTGTTTAGTTCTATGAATGGTTGCACACACAAAAAATTGGATTTTAGCCAAAGATAATAAAATAAAATAATGGAACTGAGCATTGCAGATTGTAGCCTAAGTTATTGTTCAAACCTTGTTTTGCTTCTTGAGCAGAATGTATTGCCGTATACCCTGTAAAAATGTTATTTGGCGTTGCGATGGTGGCTAAAAATGGCCGGTGGCAGCAAAAACCTGGGCTGGCTACAGGTCTAATTTATTTCACTTTACCTTACATTAGTCTTGTCTATCTTACCAGCAGAGCTTTTCAGCACTTAGTCAGAATAAAGCTGTTGACGCAAAACAAGGCAGAGCAAATAGAAATGAAATCCAGTTCTCACCAGCTGCTATGAAAGTTTTTTAAAACTCTGGTTATCTTAAGATTTAAAAACATCGCCTTCATATTTCCCGTCTCTCCAGGAATTAGTTTGAATCTTGGATGAGAGCTGCTTTATGAACCGTTCTTTAGTGTTTTATTATGACATAAATTAAAAAAAAAAAAAAAAAAGTATTTTTTTCTGTGCTAGGCGAGAAAATAGATTGGGGTTTTAATCCACATCAACTGAAACGTCAATCAAGCAATATTTCAATATCGCCGTAATGTGCAGACGTTACTGCAGCTGGCTGGGGCTTCACTGCGAAGGCTGTGGGCAAGGGGATAAGCAGCTTGTTGCACAGGACCTGGGGATCTGCTGGCAGTTAATTGAACATTTTCATCACGGATAACTAGATTAGGTAGAAGGAATGCTGCTGAGTTAGTAGACTTATCTTGTAGCGGCCAAAGGATCGAGAGAACTGCGCCGACAATAATGTAATTTACTCACTAAATTTGTGGGAGATTTGATTATTTATGTCTGAACTCAAACACTGTGGTTTTCCTTCCAAATTTAAGGCTGTAAAACTGTTTAAATATCAGCGTCAATTTAGAAAATGAAGGTTTTTTTTTTTTTTCATTTGGAAAACAAGTGCGACCCATTTCCGTCTTCGCGCCGAAAGCTGAGTGAGTGCTCAGGGCCTGTTGCTGCTGGGTTTTGTCCCAGTGAGTACGTTTTGTCTCGGCTCTCATCTGATTCCCATTAAGCCTGCCACAGATCATTCATTTTGGAGGCGAGGGGACTTGTATGGAAGAATAATCAAGTCACATCTCGGTATTCAAATAGCAATCTGAAGGGAGCGCAGGTGAAAACAGCTCGGACAATACTCTGTTTACTCCAGCCGAGAAGCCCGACGACTGCAAAACCGGAACGCCGAAGCGTTCCGAAGCTGCGGAAATAACGACCTCGGGATGAATATTAGGATATAAATGTCAATCTGACTTACCATGCAGAATGCAATTAAAGAGTGAGTCATGACAATCACATAGTACTTGTAGTGAAGAAATGCAACAAAAAACCCCCCAAAAAACAACAAAACAATCATCATCATTATCGACTGCCTCGTGGAATGGTCTGTGGCACTTCTTGCCAAGTCTTTTGTGCAACATTAGGGTCCATACGGCGTGACTCGATGACTAATAAGAGACATGTTGAAGTGCCAGGCGGTGGCCGCAACAAAAAAACACTTCGTACAAAACCTCAGCGGTGTGAACCATTAGCCTGAGCAAATCTGGCGCTCAGACTCTGAACAACATGAAGGCTTCAGCTGAGAAATTAGTCTGGACCAATTAACGGTTTTACAGTAGAAACGAACAGAAGACCAGACGGGGGCAAAAAGGTTAGAAAATTACTTACATGGCACATAACAGGACATAGTATTTGCTAACCTTTGGAGATGGTTCTTATACAAACCCCAAAACAGATATAAATTTGTTTTATGTGGCCTGTAAATGGTTTATTGGGGAACATTCAGATAAATCTAGATGTAAGACATTGCAGGGAGGGTTCTGATGCTCTCTTGATGGCTCTTCTAACGAGTTTATTTCAGCCGAGTCTCAGCGTTACCTTTTACTCTCTACGCTGTAGAAAGTACTCCTGGGTTATTGCTTTTCTTTTGTTTCTTCATTTCACCTGCTTTGTTATTGTTGATGCAATTACTGTTGTTGACTGAACTGTGTCACTTCAGATTTTTTTTTTTTCACCTTCGTTTCACAGAAGGTTAAGCAGTGTCACGTTTAAACACAGGCAGAAATGGAGACGCTGCTGCCATCATATCTCTGTGGGTTCTCCTTTCCTCGAATTGGAAGTATATATATTTTTTTTATTTCTCAGCTTTTCTCTCAGCTGTTCCCCCTGAGTCTGACTCTGCTTGAGGTTTCGTCTTGTTAGAGGTTGTTGTTCCTCTGCAGTGATGCTGCATGCTCGCTCAGGTTAAGAGATTCCTGCAGTGCCAGCAACTAAAGGTTGTATTTCTTTATACGTTGGCATTTTATGATCAATTCAATCTGAGTTGTTGGATCAACTTAATACTGAAGTAGTCTGTAAATAACCGGACCTGAATTTGGCTGAATTTACTGGACCGTTCTTGAATTAACTGGGGTACAGTGTACTTAGTACCTACATGGATCATATATAACTGGTTGTAAATAATGTCTTCTTGTCCAATAACACACTCCTAAAGAAGTTAAATATTTTTATAGGACGCTGGATATTCAACATGATTTGATGCCAGCTTTGCATTTGCATCGCTTCTTCTTCTTAATAATAATTAATAATCAGTCAGTCCTGTGGAAAATAATTACAGCAGCAGGATCTATTTATTCTAGATTCAGTTTTTATTTCTTTATCTATTATACATTGTGCCCCCCAACCCCTCCTCCCCCACCACACACACACACACACACACACACACACACAATTTCCCTAAATGTGATTTTATTCAGAAGAATCCACAGAAAGCAGCGATCACGACTGCTAGCTATGTGAACTTACTGATCCGCGGTGCATTCAAGTGAACATAAAATCAAGTACTGCGGATTCTCCCTGACAAAAAGAAAGAGAAATGCTCTAATAATCCTTTGGTGTTAGGTAAGAATTCATTCACACAGAACATGAAGTTTAATCTGTACGAGTTAAAGAAAAAAGAAAAAAAAAGAAACGTTAGGAAAATTGCTGCTGCTCCGTAATAAATTCAGTTAATCTCACCATGCAATTTTCCCTGTCAACATGAAGCACACTCCCCCCCCCTCACAATGTGTTGCAGAACGATCAATATGAAGTGCCGTTCCTTTCTAATTAGCTACTCTTGATTGCAGAGAAAGTTTAGAGGATATACAGCGGCGAGGATGTAGCGGGTTTTTTTTTCTTTTCGGGTGTGTGTTTGACAAGAAGCCGCGTACTCCAGCTGTAGAACAACGCCACTCGAGACCTGATATGAAGCCGTGTATCTGCTCTGACAGCAGCCAGCAGTTATTTTAAGAGCTTCATGCCTCCTCGCCATCGCAGAGCCCCGTGGTCATTCTCTAAGCTGAATTCTGTGCTCAGCAGACGGTACTTGAAACAGGTCACGGTCCATTTGATTGCTAGACACTCGAGCTACCCCACAGAGCACCGGCGTCTCCCTGAGGACTGGTTTCCTGCTGACACCATTCACTGGCCTTTTCTCTTCACCTTCACCTTGCTGTCACATTCCACCAATACCTCTTTGCCCCAGGCAACAGTCTGGGCATTGAAGGGCACATTTAAGTTTAGTTCCATCTCCCATCCTGTTTTCTTTTTTTTTTTTTTCCTGATTTTGACCTTCTTAGGCCACCATCCCCTTCCTTTCACTCATTCACTCTGGAGCAGAATAGTGCCATAATGGAGGACGCGGTAGTCGTGTCCTTTTAGTGTTATGCTGTTTGGCAGGGAGCAGGGAAACCCTCTTCTAATCTCCTTTCGCTGCACTTGCGGTTCATTTTGGATGCTTTTCCATCAGATAGGAAAGTAATGCTGAATTTGTGCGTTTCTTGCATCCCGGTGGCTGATTTTCAAGTTGTGGAAGAAAAAGCAAAGTATATATATAAAAAGCTTACATCACACAGACTCCAAATGGGTGGTTTAAATAAGTGGGGTTCTCTGAAGTAGCTGTAAATAGTCACTATCTTATCAGCAGTAGACAGGAAGTACAGAGAACTTGAGAGCTAATGGCTAATCAGATCTCAAATAAAGATTTCAGTTGTATACTTCAATAGCTCCTGGTTTAATCCTAAGATATTTTAGTCAAACTTTATACTGTAATCCTGAGGTTTTGTTCCCCAACATAAGGCTCTGAGCGTTACTGAAACGTGAGGAAATGTGCTGAGGCGGCCGATTGTATCAGTCTGACCAAATCAAGTCAGACTCCTAACCAAACGCAACTGAGAGACGATTAACATTTGTGAATACGACAGAGAAAATATCCTGTCTGTCCCCCCGGGGAGATGCAGCACCAGCTCTATGATTCAGAACATAAAAAGTAAAATGGCTCTGTGAGACACGTGGAAACTCTAGAAACAAAGAACGAGATAGTATAGTAGTTTTTTTATTTTTTATTATTTGCTTGTTTTGTTTTCCTCACATGACTTTACATTCCTGCAGTCTTCAGCTGTAAGACACATTCGTTCATCTGAATCTGAATCCCTTCCTTCGGAGATTTGCAGTCATTGCTTTGGGTGCATTACTCATTCAGTCCGTCCGGTCGCCGTCTGCGGCGCTGATCCCTGCGGGGCTGGGGGCTGTAAGGTGGGTTTTTATCTCTGGAGGTCATTGGGTGATGGGTGGGGTTCACCTTGAACAGGTTGCTGCTCCATCATTCTATTCATGGTGGAACTGTCATCCCACATTTCCTCAGCTTCTCCGTGAGTGATCCTTGGCTTCCCCGATTAATGTACGACTCCGCTGTCAGCAAATCCTGCTGGTGGGGGGGGGGACTGATCATGACCCATTTATAGAGAAATTATGCTTCAAATTATGGCCACCAAAATTATTCACTGGAGCATTGAGACGTTCGGAAATGAAATCCAGGCAATAATAGCTGGCGGTCTTATGCCGCCCGAATGTTTTCTAAATACTGACAGATTTTCAGGTTCACTTGAATAGCTGCCAAGATTTAGAGGGAAATTTATTTTAATGGACTTTAATAGGAATGTATTTACTTAGAAAAATATAGATCGGTATTTTGCCATCCTCATTACATCTTTCCACCAATATTATTTTTATGTTTATATTTTTAACATTTCGTTTAACAAAAAAAAAAAAAAAAAAACGAAAAAAGAAAAACACAAACACTCACACACACACACACACACACACACACCAGAAAAAACAACAGATAGAAAGTTAAATTTACTTGCCCTTTTGTAGCTTTAGCATTAGCAGCATTATTATTCACCGGGGCGATGGAGGCTCAGCTCGAGTTGCTGGTTCAAATTGTGTCCGTCTTGATCTCTGTGTCCTTGGTGGCGCTGATTGTAAAGCCTCAGGGAAACTGTGGCTACATCATAGTTTACCACCATCAGTGTGTGAATGCGTGTGTATTAATGGGTGAATGACTGAGCTTAGTGTGAAGTGCTTCGAGTCCTCCGTCTCGATAAAGTGCGTCACAAATGCATTTATTTAAAACCAAAGCGGCAGCACACAGCGCCGGTAAATTTTGACCACAAAACGATTAGAAAGGAATTGTAACTACATCGACAGACAAAATAAATTCACCCATTAACTGCAGAACTGTTGAGGTACAGGTTATGGTAACAATCAATCCATCCGTCCAGCAGGAGGGAAACCTCCACTGAAATACGACGTCGTCGTGAAACGACAGACGATCCCGGCTGCTGATGTCAGACTGACACAGAATGTGAAAACATTTATCCTTAATTAACGTAAAACAAAAAAATAAAAATAAAAATAAACAACCCCCTCAAAAATTAAAATCCATTAATCCACCATTTGTTTAGATATGTTGGAAATGGAAATTATTCTTCCTCTTTTTATTTATGGTTGATTTCCGTTGCTGCGTCTCGCGCACAGCAATATCTGACACACTCATTCAGAGACGCCCACCAAACCCGTGTTCTTCAGCACAGCAGTCACTAATCACAGTCGTGCTGTTGTGGATCCTGCAACCTAGTTATTTCCCTAATCTCATTCAGTTCATCGTCGTACGGCAGAGAGCTGAGAGGCAGACGAGGCCTCTTCAGAGATCTGTGTGGAAAATCTTTTTCAAACTAATGATTTCTTGAGGATCTGTTATCTTTCGAAGCAACGCACAACTTTCGTTTTTTTCCAGCTCATGGCACCTGAAGGTTCACTTTGTGGAGTCCTGAGGATTCCCAATTACTGTTGGTCTTAGAAAAAAAACCAGCTCTTCTGACACGTTTTATGTAGCTCTGATTACATTTGGTGGCTCGCTGTATAATTGTGGAAGATTTGCATTGAGATGTAGACTAGTTTCCTGCTGAGAAGAAAGTTGTGGTCATGAAGGAATGTAGAAACTTGTAAGACTCAGAGTAACTTGTAAAAAAAAAAATCTTAGTGATATTAGAGAACAGCTAACCACCTCAAGCGAACTGTTTTGCTACTTTCGATTTTCTGGCAGAACCTAAAATCTCTTTTTCCCAGCATTGAGGATGATTTTTAAAAATGTTTTACTGTTTCCGTCAGTCGTTTCTACTGTGATTCTTTGAAAATGTGCACAAAAAACATAGACGAAAACACAACTACAAGATAGAAAAAAAAATCCCTCATCTTCATTTTTCTAATATTCATCTGAATCTATTGAGGAGAATTTGACTGTTATTTGGAACTGGCCATAACTTCGTCAGCATAGAAATCAAAAATAAAAACAATTCTGATTCTAAAGAAAAGTAACAAGAGAACATCATTAGATCTAAAGGAACGATTGCACACATTGTTTTGAAGCGTTTAGGGAGGCGTTGATGTTTTTTCAAGTCTGTCGATTCGAACAATTTTCTTTTTCCAAACTTGATTTTGCCGTCGTGTGTGTAAAACACCACCAGCTTCTTTAGGACTGCTGTTGCCCTGACCAGGCTCATCATTTGACCCATATTTTAACCACGTATTGGCGGCAGCATTCACTGCACCGTAATGTTTAGATTATGACTTGACATTTCTGTCTGCACTTTTCCGCCTCGTCAGCTTTATAAAATGAGATGCTTTTCACGCGACGCACAAATCAAGAACGTAAACAGCACCTGAAATTTATTCAGAGTTAATCAGATTGTCTATATCGGGCGGCAGGTGTAAATTTAAACTGGAGGCTAAAACTGAACATAAAAGACTTCAACAGGGTCTTAGTCTAAGGTTGTGCACCCTATTCGACTAAGTTATTGCAGCTTTTTTTCATCATATTTTTTCTGTAATTAATTTGTTTCCACTTGAATTGTACAGTATAAACGTTAAGATGGACAAACATATAAGTGTTTTCATCATGTTGCGTTAACATGCACACCTTTCAGAGCCACAGCTTGAGTTGTCTGGAAGAATAATAGAATAAAAGGCCTGGATGAGGAGCAAAATGGATGAAGGCCAAAATATGTTTGTTTTTTTTTTTATTTGCCAAAGATACAGAGAATAAGAACACTTTTATGACAAGACCACAGATATTTATCATCTTATTCTCCCTAAGAATCATCTGACAAAAATACAATCTCAATCTTTACATAAAACAGTTGCCAAACTTACGTATTTGACAAGCTTTGAGCTTTAAACAGCAAAAACTTAACGCACGTCATCAAAAACAACACCAACGGATGACAAACGAAGTAGACTGTGCGTAATACATTCCAAAGTCCCTGGGGACATGGAAGCTATTATAAGGTAATGGTGTTTCTTTAATAGATAAGTGTTTCTTTGATGTAAAAAAAAATAAATAAATAAAAATCAGCAGAGCTGCAGATATGCATAGATTCAGAAAACTCATTTCCATAAGCCATTAAAGGGGACATTGACCAGTACCTAAAAGACATTGACCTGATAGTATCGAAAAATCAATTTGTTCATGAAACCTTCTCTGTGCTGTTTGAACAAATAAAGTCCACATTATATCCAGGAGTGTCTGTGAGACGGAGGGCTAAATGAAATGAATGGCTCTGTGCCTTGAGTTTGAGAAGAATCACACTCATTAGTGAAGCCATAATGCAAAGTTGTTCTTTGTAATTGTTTGTTTGGAGTAAGCGGAGCAGCAACCTTGTCGCCACCCGAGGTGCTCGATGGAGTCGCATTAATGAAAAACTCGTCCTTGATTTTAATAATACAATTCAGGGTAACTAACTTGCTATAGCTTTTAATTCATAGTCAGTCACATCCCACTAAATGAAAGTGTCAACGCTCCTCAGCCAAAGGAATAATGAATATATATAAATATTTATATTTGTTTCTTACTTATTACATTTCTAAGACATTAACTTTAGCTCTTCTTATTCAACAGGTTTTAATTGGTCCATTAATCCTCAAGCTGGATTCACAAACTCTACCGACAAAAACACTTAACACGACAAAACGTGGTTATTCAATCTGAGGGAAAGGAAACCATTCTGTCCGTTCTAGTCTGGGTCTGAGAAAATCAGGGACCTTCTGACGATGGCCTTCAACGTATTGGATGGTGGATTAATAACAGTTTTTTTTTAATGTAAAATAATAAAATGACTACAACTTTTGGTAAGAATAAAGTGTGGAAGCATTCATTTCTCCTTGCTAAGATCACACACATGAGGTGAAACATGTCCACTCAGCGTTTTGAAGGAGGCCTATCCAGATATACCAACGTTTTGTTTTGGGTCCTTTGTTGAAATGAGAGTAAGCACAATTCAATTCAACTTATTTATATAGTGCCAATTCACAGCAAATGTCATCTCCAGGCACTTTGTAAAAAAAAATAATGACAATTCAAACACGCATATATTCCTACTGATCCTCGTCATGAAACGGTATGCTTGCCTAATTAGTCAAAGTAGTTTAAAAAGTTGCTACAGTGTATAAGGAAACCCAGCAGAGGTCTGCAGAACTCTAGATTTTAATAGCAGAGTTTTGCTATTCAGTCGAAATGAAAAGACCTGCCAGTAAGAGTAAATGTTTCAAAGAGACTGCATGTCATGAGGCTAAGTGTGCAAGGAGCCTTGCTCCCGAACAAAACACCTCTGCATCGGTGTTCTCTTAACAGATTCTTTCCGACATTTTACGTAAAGGCTTTACTCAATGCCCACCGTCTGCAGAAAAAAACAAGGTACGTTTTAGCACCTGCAATCAAAACACCTTCTTTTACGGGGATATAACTGTATTCAGACATTGATATGGAGATATTTTTTGACATAAGCTCACTTTCACTTTCAGGAGATTAGAAATATCCTCAAAGGTCCCGTTGTGGCAACACGTACTGATGAAATTACCCATTAGTAAACTTTAAAATAAATAAATAACTGTCTCAACATTGGATTAGTACTTCTCGAAATTTAATACAGGATATCCTTTCCGATTGATGTAATTTGGCAGGATACAGATGAAAACTGATTTGATCTGATTGACAAAATAATGTTGAAGAAGATAAGTGACGTCTTAGAAGCTCCATTTCCGGAGAGCCACATTTTGGCTCTAGAAATAACGTTGGCTTCTTTAAATAAGGAGTTAAAATATTAGATTCTGTCAGAGTTATATGATCAATTCTTGGCTCTTAATTGGCTTTAATTTAGAATTTTACTACTTATCTTTGTGCAACTCCCACATTTGAATGGAAATTCAAAGTATTTAATTTACTGCGATGTTTTGCTACCGTTAATCACCCCGAATGGCCTTGAGCGCGAGCAGCGCGGCTCAGATGGATGCGCCTTATCTGTTCTCTGTTCAAAGTGGTTCCAGGAATGATGTGAAATGAGTTGTCGCTTCAGTGGAGCTTTTGTCTCCCAACCTGACTATCAAAGCGCCGATTCGGGTGAAACGCGGGCAGAACCTGGGTAGGAATCCGGGAGAAGTCGACCGCAGGGATCCCCGTCATTCGTCCCCAGGTCCTCTGTGTGCTGCGGCTTCTCCGCCTGCTGCGGCTCCATCTACCGCGCTGTCGCTCCGAAATCTTAACTGGGTCAAGTAAACAGATCATTTTTCAGTAATCGGTAAACAGACAGCAGAAAGTTTATTTTCCCTTTTCTGTCATTTCTTTCTTTCTTTTTTTTCTCCTCCTCCTCCTCCTCCTCCTCCTCCTCCTCCTCCGGCCGGGAGCTAGACTTTATTTCTAATCTTTAAAGTGGCCCTGAGCTTTAGGTCCACAGTCCCTCTGAACGTCAAACATGAAGAAAGAAACCTGATTTTTTTTTAAATTTTAAATAAGGTTTTGTTATAAACATTGTCTATAGCATCACTAGACAGTTATCAGAACATGAACTTTGCTAAGAGAGTTCATATCAGCATATTTAATTATCGCCTAGGAAACCGCAGGGTCACGGCATCAGAAGTTTCATTTGGACGGTGAGGGAGCCTTGCTGTCAGGGTCTACAAGACGCTCCAATGCGGCTCTAAATCAAAAACGATGATTAGGTTTTATTAATGACAACAAATTTTCAGGCTATAGAGACATCTTGAACAGATCGGACAGCTTTCAGGGAGCTGCTTGTTAATTAGACTGAATTGCTACTTTCAGAGAATTATTACTTTTTGTGCAGCTGATTTTATAATGCAACACCGGCCGTTATTGTTGATCATATCAGACGCCTGGATGCAAAATGAACTCACAGGCAGAAGTCGAACAGCGAACCGCTGGCGTCTGATAAGACATTCGCGACAGAGAGGAGCATCAAAGAGGCTTGCTACTGTCCAGAGGAATATTTTTGGAAACATCGGGATGTTAAAAGTTAGGAGGTGAAATGTTCTTTCAAAATATTCACATCTGATGTTCCTGATCATCATTAACATGGTTTTAATCCCTAGACGTGTCCCTAGCCCGGACAGATTAAGGTTTAAAGAAAACGTTTACATTTTACAACATGTTTCTTCTGACTCAAAGAAATATTTAGAGACGACTTCAGACTTGAATCTCTTTGAGAGCTTCAGATTAGGGTGATGTCAAAGACCTCAAAGAAAATTCATCAAAACAAAATAGAAAGCTGGAAATATGCAAAAAAAAAAAAAAAGATGGTGAACACATGAAGGGTTCGCCTGCTGTGACGCCAGTCAGTTCATTGGAAAATGCTGACACATCTTCGTAACGGTTACTGGAAAATCAGAGCCACTCTAAATTCACATGGACGCTCCCAACCCCGCACCCCCTCCAACAACTACCGCCACATCAGTTGCCAAGCAAAAACGTGTCCTTATCAACTACCTGCACAGAGCGGGCAAAATCTCCAGAAACCCAGTGTGATGGCGAAGTGTGAAATTCCCATTTCGGTGTTGCGTCAGTCTGCTAATTCTACCTGAAGATAATTAATAATGATCCGCCAGCGAGGCATTCATGCGCGGCATCTACGCCTCACTCCTGTGGCGTCTCACAAAGCCGGAGCGGAGACAGTAGCTACGCATGTGGGACGAAAGGAAACACGATTCGAACTGGGAGTGTCTGTTGCATTCAAGCTTCATCAGGTGTGCGACTGGCTTTATAATATGCTTTAAATAACAAAAAAAAGATGGCGTGTGTAACACTACGCAACTAATGGTGGCTCGGTAATGATCTGACATGGAAGCTTTAGTCTGGAAAGTTTAGGCGGCTCTCGTGAGGGATCACAAGCCATTAGCTGTTCCTTTAGGGACCAAAGAGCCTGATTCTGTTGAACAGTTCACTAATGTTTTTTTTTTTTTTTTTTGCCGCTTTGAAACCTAAAGGAAGAGTAGTGAGAGAAAAAAAAAAAATACCCCGGAGCGTCTCAGGAGTGATGGGTTTGAATAGAGAAAGAGAGAGAGAGAGAGAGAGAGAGAGAGAGAGAGAGAGAGAGAGAGAGAGAAAGGAGATTTTGCTTCGTACTGAGATTTCTCCCGGGTGATGTGGAAATATTTAACGATGTCTGTGTATATATTCAGTGAGTTGGGAGAATAATCGGTGACAAGCTGAAAGGACCTCATATTGATAATGTTTACATTTCAATTAGATAAAGTCAGGGTTTAGTTGTTACAGCGTTTCGATATTGAGATAAGTCTCTATAAGTGCTGTAGAATCTGTAGAAAATCCTCCCTGGCATCCTGTAGAAACGTACTCAGTCCAGCCTCTCTCCACCAGCATCTGTGGACATAAAAGGTGCCTGTTTCTTCTAAGAACTGGCTGATAACAGACTGTTTACCCTTTAAAACCTGTTTTTCACTGCTTATCTTCAGGTACACCATGCCGTCAGGCTGTGCAGTCCAGATCACTTCCGTCGATGTTTTTTTTTAAAATTTTATTTATTTGATATTAAACAGTCAAATAAATCAAACAAGTTGGTTATTTCTGTCTCATAATGTTATCATTTTGCCCCTTATAAACATAAATCACAGTTTTGGTACCAAACAGTAAAAAGAAACAGCCAAGAATGGGCTTCTTCTTTTTTTTTTTTTTCTTGCAGTTGAAAAAATGGATAAAAGAGCATTTGCCCCACTTTCTGATAAAAACATAAAAATAAAAATCAGACTGAACTTATCCTGTTCTAAGTCTGTTAGGATTACCGAAATTACTTCAATTTTCTAAATGTCAGAATATCGATGTTTTTTCAGAGAGGATTTTTTTTCATGGCCTAATATTTACGACTCCTTTCTTGTCGTCTGCTTGTCTTGGTGAGCCTGTTTGTGATCGGATCTGAAATCTGCCCCAAACATTCGCATAGATGCATCTATTCTGTCATGAAGCGGCCGCACCAACACGCACACACACACACACACACACACACACACACACACACACACACACACACACACACACAGCATGTCGTCTGTTCTCCTATATTTTAACTTGGCAACCACTTTGCAATCTGCTGGAGCCTGTCATTAAGAGCTTCAGCTCAGGAGCAACAAGAATCTGTAAAGTCGGAGTGGGCACTAGATGGAAGAACTGGGGAACCCGCCCACACCGCGCTGGCATAACTTAATCAGTCTGACGACACAACATGCAACAGCTGCATGTGTTCGCAGCACAAAATGTTACCATTGCAAAAAAAGGACTTGAAATTGCACAATAAATATGTTTTGCTTAATATATATATATATATATATATATATTTTTTTTTTTTCTGCGCAGATGTAGTTTACGTCTCTATGATGAGCAGGAAGCTTTGATGTTCTAAAATGCAGACAGGACTGACCTGGAAGTAGAGCGGGAAAGGAGTGGTTATTATTACCCTGCATCCGTTTTCGTGCTTTGAAAGAAGGAATTTGAACTTTTTGTTTCACACTTTCTTTCCAAATAACAGTTAGAACCATCAATGAGATTTGATTATTGAATGAAAAAAAAAATCTTATTTAGATTTCATTGGTTTGACAGAGAATGAATGAACTGTGCCTGTATGCTACTGGAGGACAAACTGACCACTTTTTTCACTTTGCTACAGAAAGTAATCCTACATCAGCTCTTCTGTTTTGCTATTTCTTATTACGCATTTTGCTCTGTTGTGGCCGACGGCCGCTTATAACTGAGCCAGGATCTGGAGGTTTCTTCCTGTTAGAGGAGAGTTTTCATCTCCACTCTCACCACATGCATCACTGTCTACTGTCCGGGAGGAGCGAATCCACTGTTTGATAACTGGAATCAATAGGAATGCATAACTTGAGTTTAGTTGAATAAAGAACAGATGATCATAACAGGCCCAACAGCAACAAGCTGGATGCTTCGTAACAAGCTGGATACTTCGTAGCAAGCTGGATGCTTCGTAACAAGCTGGATACTTCGTAACAAGCTGGATACTTCGTAGCAAGCTGGATACTTCGTAACAAGCTGGATGCTTCGTAACAAGCTGGATACTTCGTAGCAAGCTGGATACTCCGTAACAAGCTGGATGCTTCGTAACAAGCTGGATACTTCGTAACAAGCTGGATACTCCGTAACAAGCTGGATACTTCTTAACAAGCTGGATACTTCGTAACAAGCTGGATACTTCGTAACAAGCTGGATACTCCGTAACAAGCTGGATGCTTCGTAACAAGCTGGATACTCCGTAACAAGCTGGATGCTTCGTAACAAGCTGGATACTTCGTAGCAAGCTGGATACTTCGTAACAAGCTGGATGCTTCGTAACAAGCTGGATACTTCGTAGCAAGCTGGATACTTCGTAACAAGCTGGATGCTTCGTAACAAGCTGGATACTTCGTAGCAAGCTGGATGCTTCGTAACAAGCTGGATATTTCGTAGCAAGCTGGATGCTTCGTAACAAGCTGGATACTCCGTAACAAGCTGGATGCTTCGTAGCAAGCTGGATGCTTCGTAACAAGCTGGATACTCCGTAACAAGCTGGATGCTTCGTAACAAGCTGGATACTTCGTAACAAGCTGGATACTCCGTAACAAGCTGGATACTTCGTAACAAGCTGGATACTTCGTAACAAGCTGGATACTCCGTAACAAGCTGGATGCTTCGTAACAAGCTGGATGCTTCGTAGCAAGCTGGATGCTTCGTAACAAGCTGGATGCTTCGTAACAAGCTGGATACTTTGTAAATGCACAAAACAAGTTTTGGCAAGGCTGCAGAAAATGAGTGCACCATACTTGGATTAGGAAGAAAATGTCTTGGGTGAATCTGAGGTGAAGGCCAGTGATCAACACTAATTTCAGTCAAAGACAAAGCAATGGGATTAGCATCAATACAGCTGTTTAAAAAGTAAAAAAAAAAAAAAAAAAAATGTAAGCCTTAGTGCTACTTTTAAAATAATGGACCATCTCTGTTTCTTATGACTTCTGCAGCCACAAGCCTTTTGTTTTATGATTCCATCAGGACTGATACTTAAACTACCAAAGATTTATTTTCGTTGTTAACTCGATGACAGAAAAAAAAACTGTCTAGTCTTAAAGCTGAAGTCTATGGAATCACTGCAACCTTCACACCTTTGTTCAGCAGCCTTTCATTTAATGCTGCTGGAAGACATGAAAGTATAGAAACACAACACGTCCTCATCACCTCTCACCTCACGTTAAGGCACTTTTAAATGCAATTACATTTAGCCGATTTCTTTTGGGTGCCCAACAAATATGCTTTCATTTTTTGCTACATGTTACATTTTTTTTTTTTTGTGGAGATAAAATTGAAAACACATATTTCTTGTTTTCCTTATGCGTCCGTCACACCTGATTCAAAGTTTCTTAACGTGAATAAAGACAAAACTGAGACTATTGGACAAACTTGAGTCCTTTGCTACTCGTCACACATCTCCGAGAATCTGTTTCTCTTCCAGAGATTAAAAGAGGAAACAGCAGATTGATGTTTTTACTTTTGCACATTCAGACTTTTCTTGTTTCCTTGATGTCATTGGCAATAAGCTTATCAACTGTTTATAAGGTTCTGATTTCTGTCTATGTACATGAATTTGACTCCAAAATATTTCAGCAAGAGCACCGGCGTCTGCTTCCCCGATACGCTCAGATGTCTTACAACCAGACAACAGATACTGAACGTTAGGAGCGGCTCACACTGTCCTGCAGAGACAGATTGCTCAAAACATAGTTTGATACGAAAGGAAAAAAAAAGAAAATTGCCTGGAAAGCAGATCTAATTTAACTCCACTCTATTTTAGTGAAGTTTCAGAAACTGATTTTTTTCAATCTGTTTTAGATTAATTAGTTTGTTCATGATCTATTTGGTTTACTGTTTAATTACCTGTTTCTTGGTTTTGGGTCATTTCAATTAGTCGTTTTCATTTTATCGTGTAGCACTTTGGTCCCACTAGTTTTTAAAGTGTTTTACTGAGAGTGACTTAGACTTTGTTTTTCTTCTTGCAGTAAGCTTTGTTCCAAAACACTAGTTTACAGGACCTGCCCACAACGGCAAATAACTTCTTAAACTTTTACTAGAGACATCTGCAGCTGTTTTGCATTTGATCTAAGGACTACCGTCATGGCTGATAGATGCAAACATGCAAAAAAAAAAAAAAAGTAGAAGTAATTTGATTTCTCCATTTGTAACCACACATTGTTTTTTTTATGAGATTCTTATTGTTCATTTGCTGCGGTATAAACCTATTTTAAAAAAGTAATGGACACAGCATGAGATGTTTTTCCTGAAATCCAGTTGTCATTGTAACAGTAATTTAATCGCAGTGATTAATATATCTTAGAAAACAGTTTGTCTGTTTCAGCGCTTTGTGGTTTTGTAAAGTAATAACAGATTTGGAACCAAAAACTGGCAAAATTGTTTCAAGTTAGTTTCTGTGTCAAGCAGAGTACCCAGACCGATACGAGGCAAATGCACATCCACTGAACCTTGTAAATAAGTTATACGTTCATATGCATTTTTAAAAAGAGGTGGGTGGTTGAAGAATCGTTTGCTCTTCAAATGATTCAATAAATGAAACGAATGAGATTTAAGCCTCCATGTATCCTGATTTGTTTTTAGCGAGACCACAGCAGAACTGCCAAGAGCGACGAGTCCAAGCAAGGAGAAACATAAAAACTGCACCAGTTTTTCTATCCGCAGTGACTTTCTTTCAAAATTTCAACCAACGTTTTTTATTTTAAAAAAAAGAAAAAAAGAAATCATGGGCAATCTTTTTAGACCTTTGAGCGAGTAACTGCTTTGAAAATGCAAACTGCAAGTGAGACGGTAACTGGAATGCTGGAAAGTAAACTTACAGTTCATAGTTAGCAGAAACATGCCTAGTTGAAAGCTTGGCCCCCATGCTGTGTGCTGACCCATGGATGGCAAGTTTCTGCGCAACCATGTGACGCTGTGGAGGTCAGACCAGGGAATCTGAGATTTGAATTGTGGCCATGAAGTTCTTCGTTGTGAGTAACGAGAAAACATCCAGCCAGCAGCAGCCACATGGACCAAAATAAAAAAAATGCCTTGCCGATGTCAGAGGCCAGAAGAGAATTGGCAGACTGGTTCAAAATTACAGAAAGGCAAATAGCTCATATAACAACTGGTTACAACCAAAAAAAAAAAAAAATCACCTCTGATCAGAGTAACCACACCGGGTTCCACTTCATTTATCATTGAACAGAAAACGGAGGAAACAATTTACACAAGGTTATTAAAAATGGACTTTTACAGATTGGAAAAATGCTGCCAACTCTGACGAAACTGTGATTTAAATGGGCAGGTCAGAGTTTAAACAATGGGAAAGCAAGGATGTTTCTTGATTTTAATCATCTGAATCATGTTTTAGGCTCTTGTTTCGGGTGCTACGATGTTTGGAGCATATTATTGTTTCACACACATATGCCAAACACATCCTACTTGAGAGCTGTGGCTAACAACATCCATCTCTTCTGATGGCTACTTCCATCAAAACACGACACCATGTGTCAGTTTTTGTAAATTATTATATCTGTCCTTTGATCGATCAAGTGATCTATCATTTGATCAATGATAACATTTCCGCTCCCACCTGATGTCTGTCCTTCACACAGCACAATAATTTTCACGTCGTTCTACTTTCATTTAATGTCAGTTTACGTTACACCTCCAACATATAAGGCTAGGCGGAAATTTTTGTATTTTAAAGACGAAAATGACAATAACTCATATAAGTGACAAAAAAATAAAAATAATCAGGCAAAAGAAAAAAAAATCCCAAATCAATTAATGAAACTTTAACAAAAACTGCAGGTGTGTGTCTTTGTCCAAAAATGTTACTCAATTATGAATAGAAAGGAAATGACTCAAGTAAAAGTAAAAAGTGCAGCAGAGTAAAAAAATACTCCTAAACGTACTTTTTTTTTTTCTTTTTTTTTTTAAAGTTGCTAAAGTAAATTTAATTGAGTTATTCTGTGATCTCCGGAAAAATCTTTGAGAGATGTTTCCGGAAGTTTGCAGAATCTGTGCCACGAATAATTAGGCACTTCTGTCACCAAAAAGGGAGTCAAACCAGGTTCACCTGACGAAAGCGGCTCATGCGAACTTTGTTGCTTTCCATGAGGTTTCAGGTCATTTCAACCTATAAAGAATAAGTATGAATAAATATTCTAAACCAACCTCTAATTTCTTGCTCAAGTTAAGTCAGTTTGACAGAATGGGGACAGTCTAACCAAATTTGATACATGGTAATAAAAATGTTGCTTTCTCAACAGAGCATATCAAATTATGCGTCAAAAATAGGTTTTTATTCCACGCTGCCTTAATTAATGACAAGGTAAAGGCTTAATTACAAAGAAAACATGCTTCTCTTATATTTTCTCAGGGTTACTCAAATGTTTCCCTGATAATGAAAGCAGAACTGAGAGCTGACATTTTGGTTCCTTTATTAAAAGTTTTGAAGAAATGTGCACAGAAATGGAAAAAAAAAAAAGTAGTAGGCTCATTTCTACCTAATTTATTTAAAACATAATTAGGTTTGTAATCATCTCAACAGTGTCCACAGCACATTTTATAATAGAGTCTTGCATTCTTCAAACAGTAAAAACCACTTCCTCTTGTCCTTGTGTTTTTAAATTACCATATTTTTCGGACTATAAGCCGCTACTTCTTTTTTTTTGCCACACTTTGAACAGCCCGGTGTGGCTTTTCTGAGTATTTTTCTTCAACCACCAGGGGGCTCTTCAGCAGGAAGTGAATCATTGGAAGTCAAAATTGGAATTCAAAGAAGAAAGTGCTAATCTTCATTTAGAACAAACACATGCTAGCAGCAGGCACGACGGAGAAATTTCTTCAAACTCGGTCAGCTTTTAAGTTGAGCGCTATCGATCTGGCAGTACATAGAGCCGCTGCACGTAAGCTGAGCGTGAACGAATCCATGGTTCCACGTTGGAGACAGAGGGCTGCGTCCTTAATAAATCCAGCAGGTTTATTAGGACGCAGCCCTCTGCTGGCTCCTTATGGAAAACCAAGAGCGGCGGAGATATCAGCAACTTACACCCCGCTGTGGCTTATTCCAGTTTGTTTAAATTTTTTTTTAGCTGGGGCTTATAGTATGGTGCGCTCGTTGCTTCTGACTGTCGCTTTTTAGTTGACTTTATTTAAACCATCCCAAACAGGTTGAGAGAAACGCTTCTGTACTTTCTCTTCTAGTATTTGTTTGTAGAATGCATTCCTTTATTTATTTATTTATTTTAGCATTTCCACTCCACTCTTAGTCCATCACTCGAACAAGCACCGTCCTTTTCTCTTCTTCCCCCTTACGTTTAATGACAGGTTACATTACGCCTCCCGGTCCCATCACCACCTTTCTCACCTCTCCTTGGGCGTAATTAAATTGCTGAGCCCACCGCCAGCCCCGCTCTCCCAACTCCTCTGCCTCGTTCATTTCAAATGTATGACCTTTTCCAAGAGCAGTTTTCAATCAATAGGTGTTTTCCCTCATCAGCTCATTTCAAAGTAGAACCACCGAATGAAGTTATGACACGAAAGGGCCGTTACTCAAGCCTGTAAAAATGCCAGTCAGGCCCCCGTCTTACTGCGATTCAAAGCCGATTCAATGAGTTTATGTGTAAAATTCTCAGTTGGCCGCTTCCTGCATTGTGGAACCTTGCACCCCCCCCTCCATCCCCCCACCCCAAAAAACAACAGGCTGGGTCAGAGCCGAGGTCGGAGAAGGTAAATATGCAAATAAACACGTTTCGATCAGTTTCTGATTCACCATACATAAAAAAAAAAAAATCGTCTACTCCTCTATTTTCTACATGCAATTAAGAGTAAAGAAATAGAAAAATGACAAAAAAAGGTGGAATGAAGATAAGAAAGGAAGACTATATAAAGTACAAAAGTCAGTATTAATTAGAAATATTACTGAGAGAAACAGAAGGGAAGAAATAATAATGGTCAGATTAAGAGTAGGCCATGCCTATTTAAATGACATTTTGTATTTAATAGGGAGGAAGTCAAGAATGGAGTCTTAAAGGAATATTGGGAAACGAAGGAAACAAAGTGGATATTTACAGATTAAGGAAAAGGCATTATTTATTTCTCTTGAGAATGCAGAATTAAAAAAATAGAATTTAAGAGGTAAATTAGTGTTGCTACACCATCGTATGCAGTAGGTGGCGGTATGCACCTTAAAGTTGCTCGCAATCTGCCATAATAGACAAGAAGAAGAAGAAACTTCTACACGCAGCGCTGTGAAAAACAGACTATGTCAGGATCCCGGGTTGTTTGAGCTTTTTGTGTTTGCTTTCCTGTTTACTCTGCTAGCCTTAGTTTCTGTCTTTGCTTTTAGTAGTCGTTTATTTATGTCAGATGTGTTATTTGTGCCTTACGTTTAGTTTTTCTTTGCCATTGTTATGTTTGTCGTCATCATTTACCTCCTGGATCCTGTTGCATTTCGGTCCCACGCATCATGACTCTACGTGTTTCCATCTCGTTTGTCTCACCTAAGAGTTTAAAATCATCAACCAAATTTAAAATTCGCAAAAAGATCACCTATCGTAACATAATTAGTTTTACAATTATATTTTATTTAATATTGGATCTCTTTATGAAGTCATAAACTAACTAATGTCGAGAGCAACCGCTATCTTACTGCTATGTGTGGCTTCACAAAGGAACCAGTGGAAGGTTTTTAGCTCTTCTTCTGTCCGTAAGTAATTGGATTGCTGGCAGTGAATTAGAAAACATCCCATCAGTCATAGACTAGTAATCCTAATATCTATTAGGCAGCCAGTCAGAGGCAACATCTCACTTAATTCAGTGATAGTGAACCCTGAAATTTCTTGAATGAATAATGAAAAAAAAACAAAAAAAACATTGCAAAACATCTCACTGAAACAGTTTGCCAAAGGTTTCCAAAGGGCCAAGAATCCAATTCGAATAAATGAAGACATGCCGTGTTTCTCCTGACAAAGTGCCTCGATGACACAGGTATTTCAACATCTCATTATATTGACATATAACGGTTAATTAAGAAACATCATTCCTCTTAACCCCGAGTCTCCAGATAAGAGGCCATAAGACCCTTCTCTCTTTCAAACTCTTGAAAGGGAAACAGGTGTTCATGCAAATCCTCCCCTCGTTGTTAATGGTGCAGTTTCAGGAAGGAATTTATCACTTCACTGTTGAGATTAATGATGAAAGACAGAACAGCAGACGCCAGTCATTTGGAACAGTCTGCACCTGTCTTAAGCTTTCTGACGGCTGTGTTGGAGTAAAAAGCAACACATTTCATGTGCGGAGCGTCTCGGCGAACTAATATTTTCTTTAGATTCCTCTGCAAAGTTCAGTTCCATCTTGGTGCTTCTTCTTCTTCTTCCAGCCATTTGTTTTTACATTTACAAACTCGCTCCAGACCTGCTCCCCTTTCTCCTTCAGCACTTTCTCTGAATGCTTTTTTTTTTTTTTTACTTCTTCTACAGAGCACTTTAAGCGTGCGGCTGACTGAAGGCCTCAGGTTTCCCACCAGGCACCAACACATCTACATCAACATAGTGCGCTCACACAACCACATCCTACTTTTGCCACATCTGAGAGACAAACAGCCTCAATTCTGACTGTCAGACTGGGATTTCAACACAAGGGAAAGCTTACTGGGACAAATCGGGAAAAAAAAAATACCTCAAACAAACAAGCCACTGTTCGGGTTATTTACACAATAAATTTTTAATGTCTGTTTCCCTAATTCTGACAGGTTAACGCCGTTGACTGCTTGGCCACCACTGGAAAACGATCAAGACATATTCCTAAACAAGATATCGTCTTTAATATTAACTGACTGTAACGTAAATGTAACTTATGACTTGTTTAAATGTAACAAAGTGGGTTTCAAGAAGCAGTTTTATTTCAGACAACAGAGCTGTTTTCATATTTTCTGTGGTGCAATTCATAACACGGAGGGAAATTAATACACACACACACACACACACACACTGCAGAACAAGAGACAGATACAGTCTCCACACAAATTTAATCATTCTGAGAATTATAACCCTCAATTACAGCTGAGGAATATGCAATCCGAATACCTGCTTTATGAAATGACATTTACAGTCGCACCAAGAATCTAATTTACATTCTGATCATACTGTGTTTTGTACCAAGCTATTTCTAAATCTAATACATCTGATAATAAATATGATACATTTATTGATACATATTCTTTTTTTTTTTTTTTTTTTTTTTTTAATTAGCTGTCGGTGACTGTGCTCATCGAAGCCAAACAACAAAAAAAATGTAAAATGTTTCTGTTGGAAACAATAATTAGTAGGGGGAAAAAAATAAAATAAAATCAAGACGTGCATGTTTTTGTATTTCACAGTATGTTTGCAATCGCTGAGAACAATTATTTGTTCTTCCCAAAGAGCCACTTCAGATTTAACAGTCTCACACGTTCACCTGCTACCTTACGCACAACGTATAAGCTCACAAAATCTGTATTTATACAAAAGCAGCCCTGCAAGAAGATTCAACCCTGTTGCTCAGCAACGGCTGTGTCTGCGATGCCGAGCCCACGTTGTTCCTGTAGAGGTAGAGGTGACTCCCCCGGTGGTCCTTGGGTCTAGATGATCAAATTTTTTATTTTGCAACATATACTTGCAATAACTGGCAGTCGGATAGAGAGTTGTCCTTGTGGGAAGAGTGAGTGAGACGGAGTGGGTTTCATTTAAAGCCAAGATGAATCTGAAAATTTGTATGTTGTGAAAATGACATCAGCTTTTGTGTCACATGGATGATGATAACAGTCTGTTATTCTCACAGGCCTTTCGGTGAGTAATAAAACAGCAGGTAACTTGATGCAGCTAATTTTCCATAAACTCTACAGGGAGATACGGAATGGGGACATGGTCAACATCGCACGTATAGAGCATCTACTTTACACGCAGACATCTGAAATCTGATTTGATAATTCTATATACAAATTTAAAGTTTAGGAGATGTTTGAGAAGTTTTGAGAACACATTTAGATTTTAGGTGTCTCTTGGCACTTAGGGTTACACTGGATGTACAGCACCATATATAGTGTGTTCAAATATAAAAAGTAACAGAATAATAACAAAAGTTTGTTGGGGTTTTTTTTCCCAGCGAACTGAACTGAAGGTGCAGGGAAGACACTCCCGAAAAAGAGCAAAACCAGCATCTGACTATACCCGGGAGGAATCAGCTTCAGGATGCTACTTCTAAATCAATAATCGATGCGGATGTTTTCACTGCATAACAACAGACTGTAAAAGAAAGTAGGAAGCTCAATCTCTTTCCAGAAAATCAAAGACTTAAAAAAAAAAAAAATGTTTCAGGCATTTGAGCTTCACTGATGGTCATAAATGTAATAATTTTTCACTTAATAAAGTTTACATGACCAAAATTGCAAGCTGATGTCTGTTTGATGCACGTCCTCCTGTAGTGGATGCGGAAGGATCGTCCTCGGTGAACCTGAGCTGCGCTCTGTGAACTGGACGAGTTTTATTTAGAGAGCTCATTTCCCAGAGTTCTGTCCACCAGCCTCTAACGGAGAAGCACAAGCTGTTCTGTTGTCATAAGGTTTGCATTGTAAACCAAAATCAGGATCAAAAAGACCGCATGCCCCGCTTGAGCAATGTATTTATAGATGCTCATAAAAGCAACAATGTGAGACGCTTGAATGGAAGACGGGGTTTTATGTACATATTGACAGTAATTGTAACTCTTAGCACATAATCTTTTAAGAGTTTTCAGAGCTAAATAGAGTTTTCGGAGCTAAATAGAGTTTTCAGAGCTAAATAGAGTTTTCGGAGCTAAATAGCTGTTTTCAATATAAAAACTGCAACCCCCCTCCCCCCTCAAAAAAAAAAAAAAACATTGTTGCTTTTTAACTAATTTTTATGTCTAGCCTATTTCTTTGCTTTTGTGAAAAGTGAAAAAACAAGATTTGATTATGGTGAGCACCAAAAAAAATTTGTTTTATTCATCAAACGAAAGAAACCAACAACAACTGGATTGTAGCTGATGGAAAAAAAAACAAAAAAAAAACGATGGCGCCTCATCCCTAATCGCTCGTCTTATGACCTTCGGTTATGATAAGTCCAGTCAGCTGCTTTCTGAAGCCGTTCTGGCCCACTCTTCACTTCCACCTCAAGATGTTTGAGACATTTCTTCCATTTCCAGCCCATTTCACGTCTCTTCACTTCAACGAGATCAGGGTCTGTGCTCCGACCTGGCCAAAGACTTTTCAGTTCTTACTTCTCAGTCACTCCTGGGTGGATTCACTGGTGTGTTTCGTTCATTGTCAGGACTGAGTTTGAACTTTTCACAGATGTTGTCACGTTGCCCTCAAAGATCCGGAGTTCACGGTGCTTCTTCATTTCTACTGAAGAATAAATTAAACTGACTGTAAAAATGTCTGTCCACTTGTAAAGCCAGCAGCTTAGCAGAGGCTGATTGCCTCAGCATGCAAGGGGAGAGATGGCGTCTTAAAAGTGTGATTGAATTATTAAACTAAGACTTTTTTTTTCTGGAATCAAAGTAGGCAGAACACAGGTAGAACATGAAATCTCGTATCTGTGTGATATTCAGCCTTTTGGATTGTGTGAGCGAGTGACTGCGTGTGTTTGCGTTGAGTGGATTTTGTGTGTTTGGAGTAAGTGTGTGTGTGTGTGTGTGTGTGTGTGTGTGTGTGTGTGCGTGTCTGTCACCCAGAGGTACAACACAGCGCCCAGAAGCAGTAAAGTGTAGTGAACCTCAGCAGCCCCAGGCTACAGACACCAGGCACACCCAGAGAGCCGTCATGTTATTAAATATCAAAACGTTCTATTTAATGGCGGCTCCTGTTTCAAAAGAACTGCTCTGTTTTAGAACATATTTACCGGGTCGGTGTGCAGTTCTCTGTGAGTTCTGCAAACCTTGAAGCCTTTGTTTCATCCTTTCCTCCTTTCTCCCTCTGCCCATTTCCCGGGCTATTCCTGCGAATAAGGGCCACTACTGTCAACAAATCTTTTTTTTTTTTTTTTTTTAAATGTTTTTACTGACTTCAAGAACTGAGCGTGAGCTTTGCCATTCCTCAATGTGCCTCCATTATGTTCTTTGTTCGCCCGCGACCTCCGTATGGATAACAGGAAACGTACAAATGATGAGTGGATGGAATATTTACCTGATTGAATCGATGTTAAATCTTTTATTAGGAAAAAAAAAAAGAATGGTCAGGACTACATGTTGCTCTTAAAAGAAAGTGAGAACTGCTTTCAACCCAACGAGCAAGAAAAAGCTTTTTTTGCAGATCAAAAAAAAAAAAAAAAAAAAAAAAAAAGTTATGTCTGCATTTTGTTGAAATCTAAAATCCTCCCAAAGGACCTTACATAAATATTTTGTCAGCCCAAGAGTCCACTTACACCAATTTGTTTATTTATTTGTTTAGCTGTTTATATCTTTTTAATATTCAAACCTTTTTCACGTTTGATCGTATAAAACTGAACACCTGAGGACATTTAGATTTTTTTCTCACCGTTACGATGCTGACATCGTGCAGACTTTGTGGCAGTTTATCCTGGTTTCCCAGTTCATCTCTTCCCCTGGGCACTCGTTATGTCATTCTGCAGCATTTTCTCTGTTTTGCTTGGAAGCCTGTGACATTTTATATTCTTCCTCCTCCTGCTGCTCCGGCCCTCTGATCGTCCTCTGTTTCTGCCTGTCTCTGCAGTTTGGTACAGTTTACAGTACGCCTTTTCAGTCTGCTTTCTCTCTGTTTTTTTGTTTTCTGTCAGTCTGTCCGGTTACCTTCAGTGTATACCAGTACATTTAATAATAATAATTAAGACTGTTCTGATGTTCGTATGCAGGGTTCTGCCTCTGCGTCGCCCCCCTGATGAACTGCTGACCGGTCCGGTGGTCATCCTGCCTCTTGGACCTCACACTGCTGGACCTGCAGTCTTGTTCTGGCTCAGCAGGAGAGGAGGATGGCGAGCTTGTTCCTGAACTGAATCTGATGAAGAATGTGTTCAGATCATTGGCTCCAGACCTCCGTCTGTTCAGTCCTCCTGCTCGCAGCCTCTGATCCTCTTTATTCCTGACCAAACATCTCTGATATTGTCCTGCCGGAGAACTGCTGTCCAGGTTCTTCCTACACACCTCCTCGCTGCCTCTAATCTTGACTTTAAGTTGCTTCTCTCTCTCTTCCTTAACAAGTCTGTCTGCCATTGAGTCTCAGAATATAATAAAAAAATAATATGTTTTTCTTCTTCTTTGACATCCTTTTTAAGGTCTATCAAATAAAAATCCTGGTCGAGAAATGCAGTCATCCAGTAACGACGCTGGCTGGTCGTCAGGAAGTTTAACTCGTCAAGAAAAAACAACATGGGTATTTGTGAAATGTCATGTAAGTTTACATTTACAAAATATTAATCTATTTTCTGTTCCTCATGCATGGTTGTATTTCACACTATGAACACCAACATACGTCCTCGCTCTGCTCCCTGTGATAACTGCATCGCCAGCGCCAAGACGTGTTTCTCAGCGTTTCCCTTATCTCGAGGCGGCATTACTAGAAAAGTATGCGTTTCTTTTCTGCTGTGTAACACCATGAGTGACACTGTTTAGGAGAATAATCCCGAGTTGACAGCAGCTGTCTGGGCTGCTGTGCTTCTGTCACAGTCTCTCTGCGCTGCCAGTTCCTCAAAAGATGTCCTTCAGCTTCCGTGTGAGCATCGCGCCTCACTGTTTAATGTCAAATCCTAAACCCACAAATTCCAAAGAATTGGGGGGGGGGGAACAAAACAAAACAAAAAACACACACAAGTAAGCTTTGCAATTGCTTAATATAATTGATTTTATTCATGAATCGTATTTAAAAGACGTCTTCTGTCTCGATTAAATAGTTTGTGCTGTCTGTCGAATTCCCGACGCTGCACAGCGTTAGAGAACAATGTGACATTTCTCTGCTGTTATCGTGTAAAACTGACATTGTGTGTTAGCTCCATATAATTGTATGTTACGATGTTTCACAAAAGCATCTGTTTGTCTTCAGCAGGACATGCTGTGATGTAACGGGTGGGGTAAACTTTAAGGGCACATTCTGCCCCTTTTAGCTTCACTGACAGGATATGATGTGATATGAAATCCTCGAAATAAAAGAAGAAAAAAATAAATAAAAACAGCTCAGTTTCCTTCATTAATGCCAAACATTTCTTTTCTGGCAGAATTCAGCTCACGGAAAATGTCCTCCCAAAAAAAACAAAAAACAAAAAAAAAAACAGATCCAGTTCATTTCCAGTTACATAAAAAGCAATTCAGTCTGACACGATCCAATTACGAATCAGTTCAAAACAGTGAGGTTCCCTTTTAAATTCAGCTGCATGCAGCCTAATTAGATTGCTGTGATGCAACACAATCAGCGGCAGGAACAGAAAACTTATTTCTGGATGTTAGTTGTTTGCGGCGATGTCAGCAACGTGTTATTTAGAGACACACTTGAAATGTTTTTACTGTAAACCTCTTTCTTTCCAGTAATGAGCAATTTAACACGTAACTATTTACAAACCATCAGTCAGATTAAAGTCACTCATCCAAACCACTGTGCAATTTTACTTAGTAAATGGAAACACTATGATTACAACTTAGTGATCTCTGCTGGGTTATTGTAAATGTTTTCTATTCAAGCGGTCTAACTTGTGCTTAAAATAATTTTGTTTCCTCTTTTTTTTGCATTTAAAGCTCACGATTACATATGTGTATTATTTATTTGATAAAGAACAGATACAAGAAACATTGATCAAGACGTTCAGATATGTTCTTCTGCACTCATAGCCGTGGCTAATTCACAACTCCGGTCTTTACAAAAGGACCTTTAAGAGTTATATATTCGACGAAAAGTCAGTGAAATGATTAAAAAGCGATGTAAATAATCTATTCAAAATGAATGAATTGAATGAATTGAAAGAATAATAATGAGTACAATTCCGATTTATCTCCAGTAAATTCCTAAGCCGTAAAATGAACATTTTAATGTCAGACATGGTCTTAAAATCAGATGGCAGTGAGCACCAAAGCTGACAGCTCCTAACAGAGAAGGCTGCTTGTCCAAAGGTCGTCCTGTAAAATGGTGTCTTACAGTCGTGATCTGTGGCACTTCTGCTGACTCTGTTGGCGTTCGCTCTTTCTACAAGCGCACGTAAGAGCTCGGGTGCTAACTACTGACACATTTGCGAAATTATTAAAGGAGGCAAAAATTGATAAAGTCGTCAAACCTCACTAAATTACATCTAACGACGGGCTTTTTATCCAAATCCAGGTCCAGATCCTGTGGAATGCGCCAACCGATGGCGCACACGCTGACTTTAAATCAGATTTCACGCGAATTCAGTTTGTAAAGATTTGTCTGTGTTGCACAGCTTTGGTGAGGCGCGACAGAGAATCGTTGTTGTTCTGACTGATGCTCTAAGGGTCAGACAGAGAGGTCAAGGTCCTTCCCAGGAGGCACCGTGGAGCCGTGCAAAGAGCCGGCATGCTGATATACAAATCAAAGACGTGTTTTTATTCATTTAATGTTGAACGATTTAGTCCTACACAAGTCTGTGTTTTTCATAGTTTTCCTATGTACTGCATCTCTAGTCCGTTAAAAATATTCATCTGAATATCAGATAGTGGTTTCCGTCTCTTTGCCCTCTCAAACTTTCCCGCATGGAAATTTGGAGACTAACATATGTGAGAAACACATGACGACATTACTACGTAAAAACAAACTATGGGGAATGAAAACATTATTAAAAATATGAATCAAATGACAATTACAGGTAATATGAAAGAAAAAGATCACTCTGGAGTTCACCGATGTGCAAACTGGACACGTATTTTGTTTAAAAAGCACGTAAAAGCTACACAGCTTTAAAACTTGCACTTTTTTTTTTAAATTGCACCTTTTGGTAATTTTCCCTTCAGATTTGTAAGAACAAGAAAACACCGACTAAAAAGTTAGTCATTGAATGCTTGAGCTTCACACAGCCTCTGTAGAGAATTATGCTTGCTGTTGGTTTTGTGCTGTTTCTGCCTCAAAAAAAATAAATAAAATAAAATTCTAATCAATGCTAATTCTTAACAAATGCCAGACAAACGATGAAACCACCACCAAGTGGGAGAGAATAAAAAATGTTTGACTGAAGTCAGTTTAAAAGACACTATGGATGTATGTGAACTTTTGAATTCAAGGAAAGTTACAAAGTTTTTTCTGGCATTTAGCAATAGGAATAATGTTGGTAATTCTAAGCTAAAACTAAAAAAAGTTTGGTTGGATTTAACTTTAGACAGTAAGAGGGGAGAAAATGAGTTTGTATCTTTTTATTTGGTGTATGAAAATATCTGATTTCTCCTCAAGCTCTCTTTATATATTTCTAACAGAATCGCTCATCCTACCTGGTAAGAAAAAAAAAAAAAAAAAAAACCTGCAGATTGTTGGATTTTCCACATGGGTGGGGGAGTGGGGGGTAGTAATGTATTCAGGAGAGCTTAGAGAAACTGAATGATTATTTTGTAAATTTATGCTCAAGTACTGAGGCTGTTATTTTACTCAAAAATCATTCAGTTTCTGTGCTTACTTATTGTCTGCCAGCTCTAATCTAGATCATGCCGTTAGTCGACAGCATTTTACCCTTTATTCTGTTTTTATGTATTTTATATGATACATTTTATTGTCCATTAATGGGACAATAAAATGAATTTCTGTCGTATTTCAATCTATTCTGTCCTCAGAAATAGATTCCTAACACCAGCATCTGAGGTGAGATCCTCTGTGGGTTGTTTTGGGGCGAGTTCCCCCTTCGTGTCCTCTTCACCGAAAGAAATCAGGTGAAGTGGTTCCTCCAACTGGGACGCACCTTGAACGCCCCTGCTGGAGGGCTCACAGGGAATCTTCCGCTGTACATATCTGATTTTAGTCTTTTGCTTTGATTCCGGAGGTAAAAAATGTCAAACCTGTGTGGATTTTGGGAAAAACCCTTACCACTTTGGTGCTGGGGTTGAGCTCATGTGTCTATTTAATTGACTAGTTTGGCAGCAGAAAAGGGTTGCCGAATTAAAAATGTTGATTCGTCAATACTTTTGCTTAGCTTTGTTTTTTGATTTAAATGTGATGAATTGGGATTAGTTAACTACAATTTACTAAATTCAGCGTATGAAGAGTCCCACCACTAGTTATCTCATCTAAATTGTATTTCGTGCAGGGAGCATGGAAGACAAGGGCTGTCTTCATGGTCCGTCTCCAAAGGACCATGTCCTTTGTCTTCATGTTGTCTTCTAACCCTGGACAGGGTGTATCACACCTGTCCACCCACAACCATGGCCAGTAAGGACAGGCAGGCATAGATGACGGACGGACGGATGACATTTGGAGCTGCAGTCACGTACAACGCCTCTAGAAATGCCTCCATAGTGGAATCTGGCAAACTGTTTGCCCACTGGACATCTGCTGGACTGACCCTTGATAAGCTGGAGGGATCTGAACTGCGCTGTCCCTAAACAAACAGTTTTCCTCAAACTATAAACCTTTTAATCCTTCTGCTGACCTGCTGCTGGAATCAGAGGACGCTGCTGAATAATTTATGAAGTCCCCTTGTGCTCAGATGGAGACTAAGCATTGAACTGCATAAAATAATGGTGACTTAAGTTGACTTGGTACATATATTAAGTAAAGGGCCAATGAGGCTACACATTTATGGTCTGCCGCTCTCCACACAAGTCTCATTTATGTCAACACATCTAGTGCAGGATTTATCGGCGCAAATTATTGTGGCTCGAGAGCCTCTCTGCAGCTAGTGGTGGAAGGAGGGGGGCGGGGCGGAGCAGGGATATTATTTACTATCTTGTGGAATATGATGGCCGCTCGGTTTACCTAGCCTTCAAGTTAAACACCATCGTTTTTATTTGCTTCCGTTTCCTCGGCAGCAGGAGGCTGTTTCCTAATGTCACACGTCAGCCGGAAAGTGGAACGTCAGCGCTTGCTTCTGTATCAAACAGCTGCCGTGCTACAGTTGTTGTTTGTTACTCGCAAACTGTGAGTGTGAAATTGTTTTAATTGGTAGTTCATACAAAAAAAAAACCCCAAAACGACAACAACTGTCAAACGACAAAGCGGCTACAGGGCAAGATCTGAGAGCTTGGCAGAGTGCAGCTGGACTCTGGGAGAAGGTCGCTTCCTGTAGCGTTGATCTAACAGCCGTGAGTGCTCTCCTCAAAGGGAGCAGTCCATTACTGCTGGTAACAAACGAGGAAAAGCAAACCATGAGGAGCAGCTCGGGAAAATGCCTCTCTGCGGGAAAAGCCATTTAAGATTCCGTGTGACAACGGGAATTTGCTTAGCCGCCTAAACATTTCTCTACGTAGTCTGTCTTTTCATGCAACTCAGAGAAATGTCAAGTAAGATAATCCATTACGCTTTCCCCCCACAAACACAGAAACAAAACACACCTACAGGCAACACGTCGAGCTGTCTGTATTCGGATGCCAGGAGAAATCGTTTCAAGTGAAATTCCTTTTGCCACGACTGCAACCCGCGAGCTGCAGCTGGAAATTATGGAAGTTAACGAAGCACGGCTCACTTTTAACAAAACCCATCAAGTTTAGGGTTTAAAGAGGAAACGGAGTGATTTTTTTAAAATGATGGATCGGAAACGTTACGGTGATCCACCTGGCTTTGTGGGAAAGATTCTACTGGCTGGAGATAATGGGGAGGGAGTCGGAAACAGCTGGGCTGTAAGCACGCCTGTCATTTCCAGGCTGAACATCTAATCCTATAGAGAAGCAGCACATGACTCATGCTGCTCAATGCTCAGTGGGAAGCGCAGTACTGACACAATTAGAGCACGGCACACACGAGTATGCATGAAGATGAGAACGCACACACACACACACACACACACACACACACATACACACGCGCGCGCAGCTTCTTGGCATTTCCTTTGGCTGTGATGTGCCAAGAAAACACCAAAACAGCTGTGGCCACCAGCCAAGTCTTAATTTGATTGGAGCCAGTTTGTCAGGCCACAGGTTGTGCAGCTCCAACTACCTAAATTACTCAAGCTGAAATAAAACAGGTCAGTAGATTTAAATCTGGCTGCAGTCATCATAAATAATAATTCGGCTGGAAACGCAACAAAAAAGGTGTAAAGAGGTAGATGTTTAAACAGCGTTTTGGAAGTAAGCGGCCTTTAGCGTGTAAACAGATATTCCTATGAAGTAAACTCTAGAGATGTGCAGTGGAGATTCTCTACACTGAACTACATGCGAACTGAACACACGTTTCGTACAAAGTCCTAATGAAGAGAGTCACTAAAACACGAAGAAAAGAAATACGGAGTAATATATGTTTTGACAAAGATAAGCAAACTGCTGTTTGTCCCCTTTCTTTTCCATCTCTATGTTCATTATATTTGCGTAATGAATACAGAAATTTATAACAAAGGTTTATATAGATATACATCATAGTGAAAGCTGTAAAGTTCCACTGATGTGAAGGTAAATCTGATGGGCTTCTCCTCGGCACTTGGATAACAATTTGGAGTGCCTCACTGTCACACAGGACATAATAAAAAAAAGAAATAAAAAAAAAGAAAATGTACTATTTTTCATCTTACTTTTTTAGATTTTTGTTCAAAATGAATTGCCGTCTTCTTAATCGTCGTTGCAGTAAGAGCCATTGTGTTTGCCACTTTCAGCCAGATAACCATAATTAGAGTAAAGCCGTTTGATTTGGTAATTAACCATCGCTAGCAGGCAAAGGTGTTTTTGAAGGAACTTAGTTTAATGTAACTTCCCATATTTGTCTGCTTTGACATTTGCACACGCGCCGTGACAAACCCTCGTGAAACTCAGAGAGCTCCGAACGTGACAACTTGCAGACTTCTACTTGTTTGCGGACACACCGTTTGTCAAAGTTTAATTTATGTCTTCAGCAGCGGAAGAAATAAATGACGTGAAACCAAAGGGAAAGCGGGAATACTCCTGTGATCAGAGCATTAGTTTCCAACAGGTTGCCAACAGACAAGGAATTAGAATGAATGGGGCTGAGGAATCTAAATTTAAACCGAGTACCAAAAGCTCTGCAGGTGTCGTTCTTTTTTTTTTTTTTTTTTTACTTCATAGAGGTAAAAAGCCCAGGGAGGAAAAATCCTCATTCCACATGATGCTTGGCTTATGACAGACCACCAGAGAAGAAATGTCAGCTTCTCGAAAGAATTAACAGCACTGCCGAGAGCAGATGAGGGATGAGTTTAGGTTTTAGAAATAATGGGTAAAGTTATGTTTTCTGATGGGCAATAATTCATCAGATCATGACGTTTAGATTTATTTGTGGTGTTCCTTGTTTACGGTGAAGCCGGCTGCTCTGGATGTGGTGAGCGAAATTTTATGCAAAGCATTATGGGTAATAGGGATGAGGCAGACCCTTAGACAATGGGACGCATGGCTCTGTATTTTTAGAGGATATTATTACTCTACCATTTTAGGTGCAATGCATGCAAAGTCTAGATCCCAGTGATACATAATGGAGGAACTTTGACATACGGAGACCAGTTTTTTTTTTTTTTTCTTTTTCACGGAGCAGCCATCACGTTGTTAATCCTGCTGTTTTCGCCAACATGACCTTTCAAATGTTCATCTCCAGGCTGTACAATCCCTGAAAACTTTCTGTCCTCCGCTTAAATCTTGCCAGTATTTTTAGTGCACTAAAGCTGACTGTACTTGAAGGGAAACTGCTTCTCAGGAGTGAAAATGCACTCAGGATTTCTGAACCGAACTGACAGTAAAGTCTGCTGTCCGCATTGTATTTCAAAGCGATCAGAACTGCAAGGCAGAGAACAACTTGATTGTTAAAATAAAGATGCAGATTTCAAGGGTTTTAAGAAATTTGCAAACCTTCCTGTGATTGTTTTTTTTTTTTTTTTTGCATTCTTCAAATTCTACTTTGTCCGGCGTTTTATGGGCACAACGGAGGCAAAAAGACGATTCCTTTTTACTCGACATCCGTAGCCGCGCTCCCGTGGTAGAACAGCGCCGTTGACAAAATGAAAGCTGGACGTGTAGGAATAAATTCGGCGCGGTGCGCCACAGCGAATGGGAAGAAAAAAAACAAAAAAACAATGGAGAAGAATTAGTCAATATCACTTGCTCTCTTTTTTTCTCGATCTCTGTATCGGCTACTCTTCGCGTTGACCCGTTGCCATAGAAACTGATTGGCAACAGCTCCATCAATGTGTCAGGACTCACCACTAAAAACACGCAAACAGTTCACAGAGCTTTCAGAGAACAGAACATCGAGTCCGTTCCGGGGTTATGCTTTCCGGCTTGATGCTTATTTTGCGGTAGTCAGCAAGCGGTCGTCTGAACAAAGCGCTGGTTGCTTAGTTCCTCACATGTACATGTAAGATTTGGCGTTTTGTGTTGACAAATAAAACCAGTGCCAGACATGGTCGATGAGTAGGGGGCGTCGGATCTCGCGCGTGTCTAATCTCCTGGGTGAAGCGCTTCGTCAGACAGGTTTGAGTCCTGCCGTTGTCCTCACCATGCAGACGAGGGATCCTCAGACAAGAGGGTCACCAGCCCAGTGCAGCATCTTCATGGTGTGATGACGCCCCGGCACCTGAAGCTCACAAGATAAAACTTTCTTCCGCATTCGCTATGGTTAATGTTTCCAAACTCTGCATTGACAGATCATTATGACCGGCCTCGCTGGTCCAGCTCATGTTCCGCCACGCTCTTCTGCAAGACAGAACGACGTTTTGCCTTCGCCATCTTGGGACCATGACAGTGTGAAAGCCTGACCGAAAATAACATTAAAAAAAAAACTAGTTTATGTGCAGATTTTGACTTGCTAAGGCTAATAAGTATAACCTGTCCATCAGCTGGCGAACAGCTTGGCGACAATTTTTTTTTTTTTTAAGAATTTTTCTCCTCTTTTTTTTTTTTTTGTCTCTTGCTGGCGTTTCTTGTTTTTGCACGTTTAATAACTACTTACAATCTGGTTATGATTCAACCTTAATGACTATGAATCTCTTTAAATTATTCTCCCATCTTAAAACTTTTACAAGTTTCCTAATTTGTATTTTTTTTTCTCTCACACATTGTGACCAGAAGTATTCAGTTGCCTGAAAATCAAGAGATTCAGGTCTTAACAATAAAGGTTTTGGGTTACAAGACGCTTGATCAAATAAAACTTTGCTGGCGAGCATTGGGGGCAGAAACGGGCCTCAGTAAAACAGTAAAACAAAAGAAGAAGTCCTCTCTACCTCTGGCTGACTGATGCCTCCATGTGATGCTGGCCTCAGGTCGTCCCACCGCCTGGCACATCAGATTGACGCTGCTGCCCTCGTTCACTGTGACGTCCTTCGATATATTCGTTATCTTGGCAGGTACTGACAAGAGAAGGGAAAAGGAGTGATTGATGTTTTCAATGTAATTAAAGACACGTGAACAGAGAGCCCACAGTCCCACATGATCAGAGGCACAACATGGATAAAAATAACACCAAGGTTGGGGACTCAATTAGCATGAAATTAGCTGACAAATCTGACAATCCTTTGGCATGCCGTGATGTTCTACATGATTGATTTTCTTCATAGCGTACTGTAGCTTTGCTGCGCTGCTCATTAGACGAGCATGAAATGATTCGGAGCTGGATGGGATTTTTTGTGTGTGTGTGTGTGTGTGTGTGTGTGTGTGTCTCTGACAAGGCCATGTGTGTTTATGCTTTGAGACGAAAGATTTAAATCAAATATTTTTCCATTTGCGCTCACTTTGTTTTTGGGCGTGTGCTTTCCGACGGGTCGTTTACATAAATGGAAAAGCTTCTCTCTTTTTTTTTTTTTTTTTTTTTTTAAACATATTTATCAATTTCTATTTTCAGTAAACGCGACACGTTTAACTGTTTTATGTTCTAAAACTCGCCTCTTGTTCCCTTTTTTGTTTAATTCAGCGCTTCCACAAATCTGGACCGGAGTTAACCTTCCAAAACTAATCAATGCAATAATTATGCGGCTCTCCTTATGTTGACCTTATGTTAAATTTTAGCATTTATTTTGTAAACACAAATCAATATGTCACATAATTTTTAAAGAAGCAGAGGCACCTGGGGAAATATATTAATATCAAGACTGAAAGGAAAACAGGGGAAAAAATGATTTTTTTCCCCCTTTCTTTTGTAAGCACAGGGGAAGTCATTGCAGAACATCTAATCTTAAAGGTCAGGCATTGTTGGCTCTATTTGCAGGCTCCCACTCGCCACATAAGAAGTCAATAAGGGAGGTTTTACAAGCTAAGAATTGACCTTGGTGTTTTTCCTCTTTCTTTGGTTTGTTTGCTATGAAATAGACAGAGAACCTTCGGCCATCTCTGCGGCTCTGCGTGAGCCCAAACAGCCCTCCTCCTGGAGCATTTTCCAATTGTCAGTAAATCGGTATCTTTATAATCCAATAGAGTGCCCTAAAATGATTTGAGTCCCTTTCTCTATGAGAAGTCTCCCCTTGTTCTCCAGACAGAAAGGCCTCATCTCATTCTCCAGACAAAGATAGGTAGGACTGTTGTATGAAAAAAAAAAAAAAATATGGAAGAAATAACAAATTCTGATTAATTCAAAATGTGTATGTCGCTAAGGTAAAAGTATCTAGATGGTATTAAATAATTCTGGTGCATCTGAGAGGAATGTGTCATTTCCTCCAAGCCCAGCTCTCATTCTAATTTCCTAACATGACATTTCCTTTAGGTTTACCTCAGCAACTAGCGAAAAAGAGACAGAAGGAAAACACAGAAGCTTTGCATTAATACATCTAATTGTAAGGTACTAAAGATTAATTAGGGATGAAATGCAGTCAATGAGTCTCTGAGTGGGGGAAAAAAAAGTGAACTGTGGCGGTTTAAAACAGCAGCACCTCCAGCAGAGAATGAATGAACAAGCATCTGTGTCCTTCTGCTTTGAGACGCCGGTGGCCTGGCGATAAAACTCACAGCTCCCCTGCTACCCGGGCTGCTGTGACTGAGACAAGAGGGCCTGTAGAAATGTGACGCTGCATGTTTGTGCTGCCAGTGTGCAAAAAGCCAACAAAGTTTGTGTCGCTGCAATCCTCTGTAATGCTTTTCCTTCTCAGATCGTCCTGCTGCTAAATGTGCACGGCTGAGATTAAAGAGAGACCATGCGACGGCGTGTCGCGTAGCTGCTCCCGCGGCTCTTCCTTCCCCCCCGTTTTCCATTCGTTGTGTGTTTTTTTGTCAGCTCGTCTGCTTCGTTAAGGTGCAGTCGGTTTGCAGCCGGGTTCGTAGCGATTGCAGATTCCAACACACCCACAAGTCTCAATCGCTCCTGCAGTGTTAACCCAGGTCTCATTTCCAGACGCCGCTGAGCTTCCAGTTATATGCGTTGCACTGTTGCAGCCTCGCCTTCAGAGCTGAGCCAAATAAAGTCATCTTGTGCTTTTACTGACGTACCTCACTCTTAACGGTGCTGCAGAGGATTGCCTGATGGTAGAGCTCCGTGTAGCAGTGCTGCCTCTGTCTATTTTGACTATGTGCAACTATTTGCAAAAGATAAACACCAGATTTTGTTTTGTGTACATTTTGGTGTAGTAGCTTCCATCTAAGTGCACATTTAAATAAGACAGCAATACAAAAGAATGGCCTGGGTGCAGTCGACTCCGCTGAGTCGCCTCTGGCCAGCACATCTGACCAACTGCGCCTTCTTGCCAACAGCAGCAGACTTCTCCAGCAATTTTATGTTTTTTTTTTGTTTCGTTTGTTTTTCCTGAGCTGCGTAGTTTTCCCGTGGAGGTTTCAGCTCTTTTGAGAAAAAAAAAGAATCTTTAACTAAGCAGGGCGAACGAAAGGTTGTGGATGACTCGATAAAAAAATGTAAGACTGATCAGTGAAGTCAGCATGTTTTGGGAACATGCAAATGTTACATGTGCAGAATGTAAGGCAGGCCAATGTGGAGTAATGCACAATGTCTACAATGTTAACCGTGAGGTGATTGTTTTTGTTTTTTTACTTTATTCTTCTGTCATTTTCCAGAAAACTCAAACAAGCAAAAAGCAGAATTTGTTGACTTCTTTACATCTTAACACCCCAAAAGGGAAAAAAAAATTAAATAAATTCAACTGGGTTTATCCAGAAAAGAAAACACTCCTGATTCTTAACAGCCTGGACCATTAGCATGCAGGCTAAACCTAACAATGTAATCTTAATAAGCTATAGAAAAGAAAATAATCCTCTTTACAAACTCTCTACACTGCTAAATCCCTTCAAAATACAATTTTCCACACGCAGTAGCGCCAAAGACTGCTCGGATAGAATAAATATATACAACTGTAAAAGAAAATGAAAGCCTCTGTTTTCTATTTGGTTCTACCCGCTGGTGCAATCATTGCTAGGAGACGAACCTTTAAAAGCATTAATTTTGGGGTAGCCAGTGCCTCCAAACACCTCAGCTAGATGGTGAGTCGAAACAAAGGGAAAAATGAAATGATAGCGAGTTCACACAAAAATATGGACAATAAGGATGTACTTTTAACTTAAAGAAAACTCTAATTTATCCCTGACAAACAGACAAACCTGCCATTAAATTTGCTGCGTGTCCTCTTGGTTTCAAACGACATCAACGGCCATCAGGCTTCGAAAAATATGTGACAAATGCAAGTCAAATTTTGGACAAGAATCCTTTTAGATCATTGCCATGCTCTGAAAAAATGGAAAATGAGGAAGTTTGACGACATTGTTACATTCTTGAACATGTGCTTAATTTTTAAATGCTTGAAAGGTCAGACTGGCACATTTTCAGAGTTTCTTAAAGACCAATCTTGTAGTGATGGTAGCCCATGATGGTTCTTGTTTCATTGTATTCTGTTTAAAGATCATTTTAGAATATATGCTATGTTTCTTGCTGTGCTTTACAGTTTTCGGAACCGTTCTATGTTGGTAAGTGTGCATTTCAAACTAGCTGTGGATGTTGTATTGCTCAGTATCTGCTTGCACTTATCCCAATCCACGTAAACAACAGAGAAAGTATTTCTATAGCAGTGGCACATACTGTACGTGCGCTATTTATGGTGTCTGAGCGTTTTTAAGTTTATTCCGAGGAATTCTTATTAGAAAAAGAAAAAAAATCGATGTCAGCCTGTCACAGGCAGTAATTGTGTATGCCACAGAGTCAGAGGCAAAGGGACTCAGTGCTGGAGTGTTATTTATCTAAGGCAGCACATGTTCCCTCCCAAGTGAAAGCAAAGCAAACACGGCGGTGGCTGGAAGAGGATCCTTTCACAAAGTGGTTCATAACATTATTTCCCTGAAAGCACTAGTACTACTGCTGCTTCTGCCTACAAAAACATCAGTCTCATTTTTGACAACAATGTTGTTTTTTTCTTCCTTTAAAAAAATAAGTCATTTAGAAAAGACAATGTTTCGTCCTTAGTTGATAAGGGATGTTTAGTGGAGCATCGGAGAACAAACTCTTAAACTCAGTTTAAACGTGTTTCGTGGGGGAAACGTTCTTAACCCTGAGTCACCTTGAACCAGGTGAGTCGGTTTGTTGTCAAAGAGATTCTGTTAATGTGATTTATTGAGACGGACTCCAAATCTCCAAAGGGACGTGGTTAACCAGAGTAAATCATTTAATGAGGAGGAGCGTTTCTTTTCGCGTGGGGTTAAATTCCCGTTTGGAATTCTATTACCACTTAATAAATCTATCATCATTTCAAGAATGCAGTTTGGATTCACTCAGCTTGTCCCACCTTTCTAACAGCAGCAACAACAAAAAGTTTGACAATTCTGAGTTTGAAACAAACAATAAAAGGAAACATCAAAATGTAAGAACATGAAAAAAAGATACAAAAGCATTCAGAGGAGTATATTAGACTGAGGCTGGACCTTTGGCCTCCCAGGATATCAAAGCCTCTGCTCTTGCTCTAACATGAATTAAATCCTGAATTGATGCTTACTTCTTTGTCATATCAAATTATCACCTCCCTGAGGCGTCAACAGAATCGATGTCAGTGAGTTTTTCATCCTGCTGTTTTATTCTTCAGTCTCCTGTCACCACTCTTGTCCTACAGTTGTGAATCCAAAGACCAAATTTTAAGAGAATGAAAAATACTCAACATCCTCGTCCTATAGATTTAATTAAATACCTGAGCAGTGGGAGGAGCGACTCGTGCCTCGTGGAAGTTAACTTGTTTCACTTGGTCACTAGTTGGCAAATTTCTCGAGCATCTATGTGGTTCACATGTCCTTCTGTGCTGCATTTTTCACTGACGTTTTCATTCCAGAGCAAAACCTGCAGCACTGAGGTGATGCTGAATGTTAAGCTCCACTATTGTATTTTATTAAAAGAGCAAAGGTACGAAGTGTTTAGCTTCACCCTTCAGAGCAAAGCTAAACCCGGGAACATGGCCTAGGGGTTTCCATCCGTTCAAAACAGTGTGTGTGCGTGTGTGTGTGAAAGAAAGAGAGTAAAAATTAAGGTGAGAGAGAAAGAGAGAACCAAGAAATCCTCAAAGCCTGCTTTTCATAAACTGCTCTGAATGCAAACAGTTCAGACGCGTTGCCTTTCCAACCAGCAGCGTGTCAGACCACAGCGAGGAGCTTTCACCAACATGTAAAAACGGAAGACGGTTAAATTATCTTATTTAGCTGACATGATTTTCATCCCAGACACTAGAGCTCTGTATCTCTTAGTGTGAGCTGATGAAGCTCACTCAGGATGTTCGGGAAACCGGCAAAAACAAAACAACAACAATGAATTGGGAAGCAGTCAGTTCTGGTTCAGTGGGCAAGTTGGCGCACATGGGCTCTAACAGAGCAGCACTGGGAAAACCACTGATCGACGTTCAGGCGTTTTAGAAAGTGGAACTGCAAAGGATTTTGGGCATCTGAGTTTCAATCGTACGAACATAAAACATGTGAGTTTATGCTCTTTTGTCCGGATCTGTTTCCCGAGGGTAAAAGTGAAGGTTGCTTGAAGAGATCAGTCTTGCACAACATTTGTAACGTTAGCAACGATGTTGCTGGGAAATCGATGTCGGCCTGTTACAGGCAGTAATTGTGTATGCCACAGAGAAATACGGGAAATACGGTTTGATCAGTTTGTTTGAGGAAAATGGGGTTTTTCGTCTGCCCTTCACCGAATGCTCAATTAGAAACACCTGAACTCCTGCTTAATCGTGCAGTTTCAGCAAATTAGCCAGTAGGGTGACAGTAATTTAATGCATAAACTCCTGGAGATCACCATCAGGTGTGATTAAAATGGAGGAAAAATCAATTACTGTGATTGGGACCGGTGGTAGAAGACTCCAATTGTTGCCGTCTGAAAATTTAAGTTGGGATCTACTTGGTATCATCATTCAAAACAGGTTTTGTAGATCAAAGAAAACAAAATGTGGCTAGAGAGGAGTTTTCCACCCAAAAAAATCTCAAGAGTAATTTCACACATTTACAAGAAAAAAATGAACACCGTCTGCTAGCAAAATTGCTAACTTTCTATGAATAAAGGATTAAAGTTTCTGATGCTGTAAAGTCAGAAACTTCTAAGAAACAAAACAGTTAATCTGAAAAAAGTCTTCCTGATTTTAAATATAGACTCTTGCAACAAATAATGCTAAACAGTTTCCACAATTCACCCGTTTTGTGAAGCCTACGGTTTCCTTTTGTTGGACGTTTTCTTTCAACATCACTAAACCACAAATTCATCTTCCACCAATTTTTTTTTTCCCCACTTGATATTATTTCTTACAGTAAAATGACGGTTTCCAGTTGTTTTAATAATAGCCTGATAACTGATCTAATACGATCGGCTGCTTGTCTAATCTCATTGCTGATGTCTTTCCATCTTGACGTTGTGTCAGCACAACCGAATGCTGCTGACCAGCAAAGATGTACATCCTTACACCTTAAAATTGGTCAAAAAACTGATGCACTGAAAGTTCCTTGAAGTCAAACATGTGTAACATTTAAGTTCATTCGACGCAAAAAGGTAAGTTGTCATCACTAAGCCGAAAAGAATTAAGCGAGATTAATGCAAATAGGTCCATAATATGAACTTCGGCCCAAATACACTTTTTCGGGTGAAGAGCGGCATCACACACTCGTCAAGCCGAGGCCGATTTTAGAAGAACTTTGTTGCATGTCCACAGAGTGTCAGGTTTGCTCCTGGGGACAGCCTCGGGATCACTAACGATTTGTTTACTTGTGTTACATCGCATAAAAGGTCAAACACACGATCCTTCATGTAACTCAAGCTTCTGAATGTAAAAATAACCACTATTCAAAGTGAAATAGTAGCTTTTCCTCCTGAAATGCAGAGACTGACTTGAATGGTGAAATAAATCAATAGGCTACGACGTGCATTAAGATATTTCTACATTCAATTTGGTTGTCCACAGTCTTTCACATGCACATGTATTTTAGTTCCACATTGAACCAATAATCTAAACATAAAAAAAACAACAACAAAAAAACATTTTTAATATTTAAATGTCCAAGGCTAAACAGCTTGATTGTGTCTGAATGGCTGCAAATGTGAACACCCACACTTCTGTGTAAACGTTATGATCATAATGTAGCATAAACACATAGGATGTTTTCTGCTGCCTTCTCAGACATCTAATTAAGGTAATTCCCTAGAATCTACCAAATCTTCCTATAAAGACATGTGTCTTTCAGTTTTCAGCCTTGCTGCAGAAACTCAATTAGCATTGTAAGTTTTGGGTAAATAGTTTTTGTTTTGTTTTTTTCCTGTATGGAGAGCTGCACACATCCTTGCATGTCCAGTCTAACAGAAAGCATTCGATTTAGCGCTCCCTCAACTACGGCCAGGAGATTTGGATCAGGACCAAAATAACGACATCCTTCAGACAAACATCTAAAGGGACGCCTATACGAAGCAGCTGAAGGCCTGGGGGCAGGTCAGAGTAGAGATGCTGCTCCTCCTCATCGAAAGATGACAGCTGAAGTAGTTCAGACATCTCTGCCTTCTGAACACATTCCATTAGAGGTTTTCTGGCCATCTCCCACTGGTAGGTCACTTTCTGACAGAACGGACCTCACTGCAGGCGAAACGCAGCACTGAAGCAGCTTGTGACTGGTCAGAGTTGTGGAATGCCTCTAATGAGAGGAGTCTGGGTTTCGTTCTTGAATCTGCGCCACCTGACACCAACGGAGGCAAGGTTCAAGGTCTATAATCTTGTCATCAGCTCTAATTTGTAGAAATAAGACAAAATTAAACGGCACCTAAAGGATATGGCCCTGGTAACACGGTTAATGTTACATATTTAAAGCACAGAGGCCCTCAGGGAGCGGGTGTACGTTATAGCAAGAGCATAAAGTCACTGCAGACACTGTAGGAACAATTAGCATCAGTTCAGGGGCCAAAGAACAACCTATTAGGAGAATCCCTAACAGAGGATCGGTGAGACGTGATGCTAGGAAAGACACACTCGGGAACAAACAGGAAGTTGTTTGGTGTACTTCAAGTTAGAGAGATTGTTAAACAAATAAACAAAAAAAAATAGTAAGTATTGTATTGTTGGTCTGCTGTAAAACTAAAATAAGTAAAATTGTGTCAGTGATGTGGCGTCTAGTAAAATGTGGTTTGCTGCAATACAAAATCTTTAGGCTTCAAGTTAAACACAGACTCAGTTAAAACAACAAGAGATGACACAGGACCGAGTTATAACTCAGAGGCAGCGGGTGACACTTACTGCTTCTGCAGAATAAAGACCAAGTTAACAAGTCAGCTGCAAACAGGGAACCAATCAAATTGAATAGATGTATAATTCACCTTTCAAAGAGTACCACCTTTACTACAAGATCTCAACTGAGTCTTTCACGTCTGTTCTCAGTTGTCATTGGCAGGTTTTCTCCCGTTGTCTGTATTTTAGTTGGATTGATGTTTCCGATGTGCCCGATTCATTATTGCCGTGCTGATGCTTCAGAAAACTTGAAGCGAAACAGGAAAACTATCGTTTTAAAATTCATAAAATTCAGTAACTGGGATATAATCCACACTGCAAAATGACTTTCCTGTCCAGCAACACAGAATTTACATATTCAGAGAGACAGCGATTATATGGTTCAGCCAAAGTCACACAGAGAATCGTAACCCGCACAGAACTAAAGTAGTTTTATTTGGGATTATAAGAAAAAAATGTCTTGATGCCGTTTCACTTCCTTTGTGTTTTTTTTTTTTCTTTTTTGCACTTAGCCACTATGGTATATATTACAAAGAGCTGGAAGATATTATTCTTACTACTGGTGTGTTTTCTTCTGTAGAGTTGTAATGGAAGCAGACGTCCCACACAGCTGGGGGATATTAGCTGACAAGGTCATTGGGCTGATTAATGTCGTCTTTACAGTCTCTCCTCGACACACTCAGCACAAACCTCCACTTTAGAGATTCCAGAGAGCTGAGCAGCCACGGGATCGAAAGGTCCCACTAATAACCCCAAAGGATTTACTGATCCGTCTTTGCCAAAAAGATATCAGTATACCATTTACTACTTTATTGGTAACACCGGGACACAGCATAATCTCTGCCGTTTCCTCACAAAAACAACAGCGGCACTTTCCCCGGTTTACCGAGCGAGTTCAGCTGCGTATGAGCATTTTTGTTTCATCGTGATGAAGAGCAACGCGTGTAAAATGACCCCACATGAGCATAGAAGACCGCCAGCATGGGTCCTCGCTTCTCTGTCCTTTCACCGGATTGCTGTCCCTCCACCTTCATAAACAGAGCAAATACGACATTGATTTCGCAAACAGCAAGCTTGCATGAGCACTACCATTATGTTTATGAATGTGATTTGGAGTGTCTTTGTACGAACTGACACACGCAAGTTAATAGAAGAAAAAATGGGAACGAGGAGAAAGGAGGACTGAATAGCAAACGCTGTTCATTTGATACTTAATACGAAATGCTTTTTAATTGAATTTTGACACAATCTTATTTTTCTACTCATGAAAAGGTCATTTAATTACAAGTAAGTACGAGAAAGACCTTATTTTACTTCTTTAATTTATGATACATTCATGGAAATGAGTGTTCCATCTAAGACTGAGGGAAATCAGACGAGAGACCTTATACCTCGTAATATCTAGTCCTATTCCAATAAAGATGGTCCTCGCAGACGTGTACCACCTTTGACATCATCAGTCTGAGGGAAGTTTAGCCCACTCCTCACATTTGAAGGGGTTCTCAGATTTTAAGGGGTCAAATGTGGCAAGCCTTTAGTAAATATCTGTGTGAAAATGTTTTAATCACGTGCAGAAGTACAGCTTTACCGTTTAAAGGACAGACAGATTTCAGACAAGCAAGCTGAGACGATATGTACCGTCCATGCAGTGAAATTGATTAAACAGAATAAAACCCTTTTCACTCAGAAGGAGTTTTGTTTTCTCAAAGTGAAAAACGCTAAACCTGCTTTTATGCATTTCTCAGACAGGATCTAAAAGAAGCCATGTGCCTTTTCCCAGATCAAACTCAGGTCTTCCATGGTCAATTGATTGTTCTTGTACTGTAATTTGTTGCAGGCAGCAGTAGAATAGCAAATATGAGACAAATGCTGATGCAAGACTACAGTAAGATGCGCAGTGCAGCTTTTGCAACTTATATTCTACACCCTGCTTCCTGTGATGTTCCATAGAACAGGTAGTGTAAGACTGTGCTTACACATGTACATCTTGGAAAAAAAAGTATATTATATATATATATGTAGGGAAGTGCTGAGTAACGTGTGAAGCTAAAGCTGCAACTTATTTTAGTGTCACTTTTTTTTTGTAAAAAAAAAAAAAAAAAAAAGGGTTCGTGAACTACATTTTGTTTGAAATATTTATTATATTGTGATTATATCCTTCTTTTGTGTATGTAATCAGAATTTTGGGAGTGTGTGAAGATAACTGTTATTTATTTACCTTTGATTCTTCATAGCAACAAATATAGATAATTTCATTTTGTTTGTAATATTTATTGTTATTCTATTTTAATAATTTATATAAGTTTAACTGGAATTTTGGGAGTGATTTAACATAACTGTGCCAAACAATTTATTTATTTATTTATTTATTTATTATTTTTTCATTTACAATTAAACATAAAAAAAGGGAGAGTTACACATACAAACATACATTTTATTTTATTTGGCTGTCTACCTTAGAGAAATAGATTTGTGAAAATAATGAATAACTATTCAGTTACCCCAATGAGGCAAATGCCCTCTGCAGCAACATCTGGCCACCTACTTACCTCTGAACCAGTACTGAGCCACAGGTCCGACTCCTCGGGGGTGCCACACACCTACCTACCTGGAGGGGGAGCAACAGCCGATGCCAGCAACCAACCACCAGAAGTGAGGCCAAAGTCATCCAACCAACCCACAGGGTTTCATGATCAGCAGCAACAGTACACCCCAGCTCCCCACCGCCATGATGGAGAAGTGCACACACAGCACACCCCCGCAACCCCAATTCTGACTCCCTATATGGATCAGTATACTTCTACACCTTGGACTGGCATGCATATGTCTGCAGTTTCACTACCACCTCAGACTATGACAGGGAGCCAAATTATGCAGCAGCCTACTGCTCCAACCATCTATCCACAGCCAGCAGAGCTTTATCAGCCAGTGAGCCAGCACCCCCCTAGTTATGCTGGCTCTCCCACTGTGCCCCAAGCTCCACTGTATTCATTGGCCAGTGGTCCCTGGGGTGTTCCTCCAAATAAGCCCAACCCTCAGTTTATGAATCACGCAGCTCACAACCATACAGATCCATTCTATGGACACAGCTGGGCTGCATACGGCGGATTCCTGCAGACCCACCAGGTGAAAAGTGTTCCTGTGTTCACCGGTAATGCTGACAGTAGGATGCTGGTGGAGGATTGGATTCGGGACATGCAATATCTCCTGGAAGCTATTGAGCTCCCACCACACCTGCGGTTTTCCACTGTGGTGCGTCACCTGAGTGGCGAGGCCAGGAAATTGGTCCTGAACCTACCTCTATATGACCAAACCCCTGAGAGGGCTTTTGAAGAACTGAGGGCTGAGTATGGGGACACACAGAGCTCCCTAGATCCACTGGCTGACTTCTACGAGCGGAGCCAAAGACCAGGGGAGTCTGCCTGCTCATATGCTATATCGCTGGAAGCTAATCTGAGAGCGGTAGAGGACAGCCAAAGAGGAGGCAAGCCATTCCCAGACCGGGACTACAAACTCACTCGGCAGTTTTTAAGGGGTCTTAATGATGAGGAGGTGTACATGAGAATCGCTCCACTTAAGCCCAGGCTCTTAAGCTTCAGAGAACTGCAGGCTGAGCTCAGAGACATGACCAAAGAAACTAAAAAGTTCCAGTCATTCCACAAATCAAAGCGGGCTCACACCCAGATCCAGACTGCATCAGGCAGCAGCCCATCTGTGTATGTGGAGAAGACCACCCATGCATCAGAGTTGTCAGAGCTCACAGAACTGGTTAAAAAGTTAGCTCTTTGCCAAGCAGAGCAAATGACCAAATTGACCAACCTTGAATCAAGAGTTGCTGCTCCATTGCCTGTCCCAACACCACAAGTCCAGGCACCCATAGGGCCTCCAATCCGAACTCAAACCTCAACTGTGACATGCCACAGATGCGGTAAACAAGGGCACATAGCCAGAGTCTGCAGAGCAGTGTTACCAGACCCCAGTCAAGTGAATGGGAACAACCCCCACCCAGCTCAGCCTTTAAACGGGTAGAGCCTGTGGTCACCGGGGCAACCATGGGCAAGCAGTCAGACCCCCAGCCACAAGACATAAAGATGACTGATGGAGGAGAGAGTACTCCATTAGTGGGCCCTAGAAACGAAGGTGAGGTGGAAATCAGTGGAATGAAGTCCAGAGCACTCATTGACTCTGGCTCTCAGGTAACCACTATTACCCGCAGCTACTGGTGCAGCCACCCCATCCTTCAAAAACAGAAGTTACAGCCCTCTCTGATACCTATAGAAGGTGCAGCCGGTCAGAGTGTAACCCACCATGGTGTTCTACGCATTAACTTGAAAGTGTTGGAAAAAGAGTTTAAGAATGTGCCAGCTTTTGTGGTTGAGGATTCAGAATATCGCCTGTCTGTCCCTCTGCTGATAGGAACTAATATTCTCCGCGCCTCCAGAACCCATCTCCAAGCAACATATGGCCAACAATTTCTCCAGCATGTCAGAGAGAGTCACCCAGAATGGTACACTTCTCTCCTGGAGGTGAGTGACACAGAACAGTATAATGTGGAGGACAGAGTGGGTCCAGCTGTGTATACAGGCCACAAAATACATATTCCTGGGGGAAAAGAAATGGATCTAATGTGCAAGGTGACTGCCGGCCCGAAGAGAAGAACGTATACAGCACTGATTGAGAGCCACCACTCCCTGAAGCTTCCTCAAGACCTTCTGGTTGCCAAGGTCCTTGCTAATGTGAAAAGAGGATGCACCCCTGTCAGAGTGATGAACCTGTCTCAACATCCAGTCACTATCAAGCCAAACACACACCTAGCAAATGTGTCCCTAGTGGATGGTGTTGTGGATTTCTCCGACAAAAAGCAGGGCCAAAGCCATGAACGCAGGTCCAAAGACACATGTCTGAGTCTGACACAGGTAATATCGAGTTGTTGTGTTGACCTAAGTAAATCTGCGGTCGAGAACGAGGACCAGCGCTCCACTCTTCAAAAGCTGGTAGAGAGGAATGTTGATGTATTCTCCCAACATCCTCTAGATTATGGTCACACAAAGACGGTGCAACATGAAATTCCACTAGTAGACTCTAAGCCATTCAGGCTCCCCTACCGCAAGATTCCCCCATCACAGTGGCAAGATGTCAGGAAGATGTTAATCGAGATGGAGGTGGCAGGTGTAATAAGGCCCAGTAGGAGTCCTTATGCTTCACCCGTAGTGGTGGTCACAAAGAAAGACGGCTCACTACGGTTGTGTATTGATTACCGTAAACTGAACTCCTGCAGCACAAGAGATGCTTTTCCCCTACCAAGAATAGAAGAGGCTCTGGAAGCATTGGGTCAGGCCAAGTTTTTCTCTACGCTTGACCTCACTTCAGGCTATTGGCAGGTGGAGGTGGCAGAGCAGGACAAACACAAAACAGCATTCAGTACACCAATGGGTCTGTATGAGGCCAACCGAATGCCTTTTGGGTTGCAGAATGCTCCATCAACCTTCCAGAGGCTCATGACTTGCTGTTTTGGAGACCTGAACTTCACCCATCTTCTAATATATCTGGATGACCTTATCATCTTTTCTAAAACCTTTGATGAGCATCTAAACAGACTGCAGTTGGTGTTTGATCGGCTCCGGGAACACGGTCTAAAACTTAAACCCTCTAAGTGCCAGCTGATGAGAAAAGAAGTGCACTACCTAGGTCATCTGGTATCTGCTGAGGGAATCCGGACTGACCCAGAGAAGATTCGCAGAGTGAAAGACTGGACCAGACCAACAAACCGCAGGGAGGTGCTGCAATTTCTGGGGTTTGCTGGCTACTACAGGCGGTATGTCAGTGGGTACTCTGTCCTAGCAGCTCCCTTATATAGGCTCACAGGTGGTGATCCGAGGATGAAGAAAAGAAGGGGGAAAAAAGGCCTGGCTTCTGACCCACCATTCTTATGGACGGAGGAATGTGAGGAGGCATTCCTGGCCTTAAAGCACAGACTTACTACTGCGCCAGTGTTGGGTTACCCGGACTACAACCTACCGTTTCTGCTTCAGACAGATGCATCAGGGGAAGGACTAGGCGCTGTCTTGGTCCAGGTTCAAGATGGCATAGAGAGAGTCATAGCCTTCGCCAGCCGAGGGTTGAGTCCAGCAGAGGCAAGGTATCCCGCCCACAAGCTAGAGTTCCTTGCCCTGAAGTGGGCGGTAACAGACAAATTCTATGACCATCTCTATGGGCGCAAGTTCTCTGTCCAGACAGACAATAACCCCCTCAAGTACATCATGAGCTCTGCAAAGTTGGATGCCACAGGGCAGCGGTGGGTCTCCCGTTTGGCTGCTTTTGACTTTGATGTCCAGTACCGGAGAGGACAAAGCAATGCGAACGCCGACGCCCTCTCCCGTATGTCCAATCAGGAGGTCACAGAGACTCTGCACTCATGTCCTCTGCGGGTGAGCACCAAAAAGCCCGAACAGGGTACAGATCAGTCCATACAAGACCCAGACAACTCCTCAAACCAGAACACAGTGGTCTCAGCAAACTTGGACTCAGAATCACCAGGATCTAGTGAGCCATACAGAGACATGGGAATGGAGTCACTTCCCGCCATGACAAAGCAAGAGATCCGCGCAGGACAAAAAGAGGATCCTGTTATTGGACCTGTCTGGCATTATAAAAGTCGGAATGTGAAACCCAGTCGCAGTGAGAGGGACAGTGGTGGCCGACAGGTCTGTCTTCTCCTGAAAGAGTGGAAGAGGCTAGTGATCAGAGATGGTATCATGTACCGTCGCAGCCGTGATCATCAAAGAGGAGTGGTGGAACAGCTAGTGCTACCAGAGAAGCTGCGTGAGGGAGTTATGAAGGCTCTTCACAATGACTCCGGACACTTGGGCTTTGAGAGAACAGTTCAGCTGTTAAGAGAGAGATTTCATTGGCCTCAAATGTTCCAGGAAATTAAGAACTGGTGTGAGCAGTGTGAGAGATGCTGCCTCAGGAAAACACCAACTTCGGGAGTCAAGGCTCCATTGGTCAGTGTTCACAGTAATGCCCCCATGGAACTAGTGTGCGTAGACTTTTTAACTTTGGAAAAGTCAAAAGGTGGAATGGAGAATGTCCTTGTGGTCACGGATCATTTCTCACGCTACGCACAGGCATATCCCACTAAAGATCAAAAGGCCAACACTGTAGCCAGAGTGCTGTGGAGAAACTTTTTCTGCCGGTTTGGGCTTCCTGCTAAGTTGCACACTGACCAGGGGCGCAACTTCGAAAGTGCTGTAGTGAAGGAGCTATGCAAATGTATGGGCATCACTAAAACCCATACAACCCCCTACCACCCACAGGGCAATGGCATCACTGAGCGGTTCAACCGCACGCTCATGAATATGCTAGGAACATTAGAGCCACATCTGAAACCCCGGTGGCACGAGCACTTAGATGCAGTGACACATGCATATAACTGTTCACGGCATGACTCTACCGGGTATACGCCATACTTTTTGATGTTTGGCAGACATCCAAGACTCCCAGTTGACATCATCTTTGGGCTCCAGACTGCTAATGAACCAGGAGAATACAGTGCATATGTGCAGAGACTTCATGACTGTCTGTCACAGGCATACGCCCAAGCAAACCAGACCTCTCACCAAGCCAAAAGTCAACAGAAAAAGTACTATGACCAGAAGGCAAAAGGTCAGATTTTCAACCAAGGGGACAGAGTCCTAGTCAAAGTCTGCCATGTTGAGGGACGCCAAAAACTAGGGGACAAGTGGGAGTCGCAACCTTACATTGTGGTGAAAAAGCAACCCAATATACCTGTGTATGTGGTGCAACCAGAAAACGGCGATACTGAAAGAGTGGTCCACCAAAACCTGTTGACACAATGTATGTTCCTCCCAATAGACCAGGAAGAGGCAGGCACAGCAGAGGAGATCATGGAGAACACAGAGGCTATGACAGGACCAGCCTCTGGAGTGACTATGCAGGGGATGGAGGATGCAGAGCCCGAAAAGTTGGAGGAAAATGTGGAGGAAGTTGCAAGCGAGACAACAAATAAACAGGTTGAGCAGCCTGAAATGGAAGGAGTGAACATGCCAAATAGAAAATCTAAAGGATGGACAGAACATGCAACAGATGGGGGCATCATTTCAGCCCCTGGACACAGTGCTCAGAGAAGGAACATGCAGAGGAATCGGCACCCCCCAAACAGATTGTCCTGTGAGTCAGAAGTAGTGGAAAGTGAAGACACTCAACAGAAGATAAAGAGAGGAAGGAAGCTGTGGGAGAAAGCTAAAGCAAAAAAAAAAAAAAAAAAAAAGCAATAAACACTTAGAAAGTTCCACTTAATGGAGCACATGGCAGCAATTGACACACCACACAGCCTATTTATTTATTTATTTATTTATTCATTCATTCATTCATTCGTTCATTCGTTGTTGTTTTGTATTTAGTCTGATGACTGGGACGCCATCAATTAAACAAGGGGTGAATGTAGGGAAGTGCTTGAATGTGTCGGCGCATGTCAGTGTTGGATTTGCTCTTTGTGTTGTGGAGCTTTGTGGAGTATGTCCTCTGAAGGACACCGTACTTGGCATTCGTTAGTGTGCGCTGGTAATACAACGGCCAGTTTCTGCTCTGCATTCTAAAGGTAGGCAATACTGACCGCCAGCTCCTCAATGTAACAAAATGTTACTTTTAATGTTCAGCTAGTTAGTTTTGTATCATTGTTAGCTTTGTATCATTTTGTCTTCTTTTCTTCTTTTTTATATATATATTCTGCATCTGTAAATCAAAAAAAAAAAAAATAACTACGTGAATGAAAGTTGACAAGCAGTTTCTGCTCTGCATTCTAAAGGGCGAAGCCGCATCGCTGTCAGGTGGTCCGAATAAACGGTCACAACCACGATCCCAAACCGCAGTGTGTGTCAGAGTCTTGTTTCCTTCCGACGAAAACCTTAAAGAGTACACAACGCAGAGTCCACGGAACAACGAGGACTCGACTCTCACAGCCAAGGGTTACATATATATATATATATATATATATATATATATATATATATATATATATATATATATATACGTGGTATTCAAACTATAATTTAGAATTTGTCAGACTTTTGTTGCCTTCTTTTACCCTAAAACTGAATGAGGAAGATGGATTGCAGCAGGCTAAAATTATGGTCAAACATTTTGGCATTTAATCAAAGTTGTATTTTGAGGGATTCACATTTTTTGCTCAGGTTATAATGACATATAAGACCAATTACCACAATGTACATTCCCAAGGAGTTTCATGAGTGAACACATGAAATTTCTCTTGAGAGTCGATATTTAAACTATTGACCCTTCTTTGTAACTTCGGAAAGGTACTTTCGATCACTTTGTGGATGTAAACATCCAGGTTTTATTCCTAACTATTGCAGTCACACCCTTTATCAGAACACTCTACATCTGGACCACACAGAAGTCGTGATCACGATCCCTTTTTCCTTCTTCAAACATTGACTTTTCAAATAATTGCGGAATGCTATTTACTTAAGGTTCCATGCGGATGCTCTCTCGGCCATTTGCTGTGTGCCGATCTAATTGTGCAATATTGAATATCCTGAAGTTTTCCTTGCTTCAGCTGAACTTCTCATCATGGCTTTCTTGATGATCCAGTAAATTGGGCGTGGCTATTTTTTTCCTCACGTGTAAAGCCTCACATGTAAGTTGTATTTCATAAGACATTTTTCTTCACCGATTTATTTTAAAGATTAAAGGGGTTCATTGTATGAATGGTACATAAGCAATCCAAGCGTTTTGATGGAGATTTAACCTTTGATTAGTGCCTCCATTTTGGCTCTAGTCAATGAATATATACGGTGTACCTCAAGTTTTAAAGGGGTAGCAATACAAAGGTCTGTTTAAAGTTCGTGGATGACGTTTGGATGAGACCAGAATTACACTTTAAAACTGTTTTGTGTTAACAGTGAACATTACCCTGAAGAAATGATGTTGAGGGTGAAACATGGACGTGGCAGCAGGTGCTTTGTTTCAGAAGACAGTGAACCTGATCAAATATGATGGAAAGACGAATGAAACTAAATTCTCACCAATCCTAGAATGAAACTGTTGAACGGGCGCGCACCACCTAAAACTGGGGAAGGACAATGACCGTAATCACGCAACCAGAACTACAAAGGAAATGCTTTCAGTCGGTTTTCTTTTCTGCCTAGCTCTATAGCTCATCACAGCAGATCAAGAACCCGAGTGGAACCTACTGATGACAGTTACTGTGCACAACCATTCAATGCTGAGAACATAATACGTTTGCTTAAATTGAAAAAAAAAAAAAAAAAAAAGTTAATCCTGCTTTTATCCAATGTTGCGTTGTATCGCAGAAAGCAATCTAATTTCCTGCTGATCAGAATCAGGACTTCCATGAACACTTGATCATTAATCTACTGTAATGTGTCGCTGTGAGCAGTGAGAGGAATGGCAAGCGAGTTGCATGTGTCGACATTCTAACTTGAATGTTAGACCCAGAATACAAAATGATTTAAAGGAAACTGTAGTTCTGAGCAGCACTTAAGATTTGTGTTTTATGGAATAGGATGTGCTTCCGAAGAGTTATCATGTATTCAAGGTTGCGTGATGTCATAAATAAAAGTAAGCAAGCAAACTAAACTGAAAGCTCCAACTTGATGTCGTTTTTTTGATTAGATCTAATGACCGATGTTGTCTTGATACATAAGTAAGAATGATAAAATTTAGCTTTTTATATTTTGTCGTTTTAAAAACTGCATTTTTAAGTTCTGATAAAAAAAAATACTACAAAACACGTCATCTTCAGTCACGCCGTTGGGGAACACATTTATTAATTGATTTGGTCTGATTAATACCAGCGTCTTGATCTTGGTCCTTTGTGGTTGGTTCACTGGCTTCTGTGAACTTTCTTAGTCAGAATGAATGAATATTAACTATCCTGAATTATTAGGTAGTAGAGTTGTAACTGTAGCTACATTTGTCTCTAACAACCACGGAACTGACGGCTCTCCATTTTCCCAGTGGCATTGAATAGAACCGTTTTTCCTGCATTTGGCCCTGGTATTTTAGAAATCTGCAATACTTTTTTTAATAGACATGGTCCCAAGTTTGTTCAAGCATACTGATGCAATTTGGATCGATCACATCTTTAATATCCCTTCTATTTCACACATTAAAAAATATTGGCAGAACAGCTCAGTTATTGTGTTGGAAAAATAAAAATACATGAGCCGTTTAGACAGCTTCACTCAGTGTTTCTAGTGACTATTGGATTTCGTTTGACTCTTGAACATCTACTGTACTGTTTTTTCTGGATCTTACATTTTATTGTTGACACTGCAGATCGACACTGTTACGACCGGCTCAAGGTCATGACCTAAACAGGAGACCAGAAAATAAACATTTCTTAACAAAAACTACATTGTGAAAGTCAGTGTCGGTGGCGTAATGCAAATGCTTGGATGTGTTGTATGAGTGCATATGGAAGTGATGAAGTGCAAAAACAAAGACAAGCTCAAATGTGAGTGCGGACCCAACAGCACAGCACCACAAGCGCCAAGAGGCAAAGTGGAAGGCGACCCCAAACCTGAAAACAAAAATCATCTGCTGCCTCTGACTGTGTGCCTTTTATGCACCGATTTTGAAGAATCTCTGAAGATATATTAAGTCCCGTTCTAATAAACCTAACTTGTTGAAATAATTATAATAATAACAGTATAATAAGGTCAACTGCTATGATAAGCTTCCTTTTCTGTAGTTTGGAAAGTCGTATGTTTAAAGAAAGTAAGTTGTGGATAACCAGCAAGCACATTGTTGAACTCAGGTGAGTCGGACACAGACTTTCAGTTTATTTTAGTTCATCTCCTGAGGATAAACAAAAAGCCCTTGTGAGGTCCTGGCAACTCTTCTCAGCACAAAGGACGTACATAAATAATCTACTAATCAAGACTTATTTTGTGGTGTTCTCTTTTGCCTAAATAATGCAAGCGTAAGGGGTTACAAGCAGAGGGTTGATTCAGGATGGGCATGTGGCGTAAAAACTGAAAATGTTGAAGGATTTTCAGGGATCACTGGTGACAGGCTCTTGGTGGGGACTCCCAGATGAGTGAATGGTTACAGATAATGTGATAAGGGAGACATGCAGGAGGGTATTTGTTCTGTCATCTGGGAGCAAATGATGCGGCGGCTGGTGAAGGAAGCGGTGACAAAGGCCAAACAAAGGGTGTATGATGACCTGCATACCAGGTTGGACAGGAAGGAGGGAGAGAATGATTAGTACAGGTTGGCGAGGCACAGAGATGGAGATGGAAGGGTGTTCATCTGGTAAGGGTGATTAAGGACAGGGAGGGAAATGTACTGACAAGTCCCAAGTTAATGACGGAAAGATGGAAGGAGTACTTTGAAGAGCTGATGAATGAGGGAACTGAGAGAGAGTGCAGAGTAGAATAGGTGGCTGCTGAGGATCAGGATGTAGCCGAGATTAATTAGGATGAAGCGAAGGAAAGGCACTTGGTCCAGACAATAAACCCGTGGGAATGTTTTAGGCAGCAGAGGTTTTTACTGGGTTGTTCAACGAGGTCTTGAAGAGTGAAAAGATGCCTGAGAAGCGTTTTAGTGCCAAATTTTAAGAACAAGAAGAACTGCGTCAACCGCAGACAAAGCAATACTAATGAGTCATACCATGACGCTGTGGAAAAAAGAGCAGTACAAGATAGGCTTAAGTCAGAAGTGAGCCTTATGGTTTCATGCCAAGAAAGACTACTCAGAGGCAAATTTTGTTTGTGTGATGCTGATGGAGAAGTACAGATGGGCAGAGGGAACTGGATTGTTCCTTTGTAGATTTAGAGAAAGGGTATGAAAGAAGTGGTACAGCAGGAGGAGGTCTGGAGAGGCAGTGGCCCAGGGTATGTACAAGAGCCGTGAGACAGCAGTGAGGTGTGCTGTAGGAGTGGGACTGCATCAAGGATCGATTCTTGGTCCGTTCTCTGAAAAATAGACGGCTTATAGAGAAGGTGATTATTTGTAGAGCAGTGGCCCTCAATAGGCAGCACGAGGTCTGAATCCAGCCCTCAAATTACACATTTTTGGTTCCAACACTGTGTGTGTGTTGTTTTTCACAGTATCCACATTTCCATATTGACACATTGTGGAATTGAAAACACTGTGTTTCATAAGGCCTCTAGATGTCAGCCGCGTAATACAGCAACAGGGGACTTTCATCTCCCATGTAACGTCAGCCTGTCACAGTATCACTCAGACATTACGGCTCCAGCACCAGCGCCACGGTTTTACTTTCACTTTCAGAGCAGTTTGCTAGTTGCTACCTCCTCTGCAGAAGGACCCTAAATTAGAAGAAAGTGGCATGTTCTAAATTTGCTGCAAAAATAAAAGATTGGCAACATTTTAAGCAACAGTGCTTGTGTTCTTAGATAAATGTTTCCAAGCTGAAAGAGCATCATGACAGAAAGGACAGACATTTTCTCAAATTTCAATATGAGAACAAAAATAATCGTATGAAGTTTGCAGGCGGGATTCTTGTTTCATCTGTGACTCAACTGACATCTTGACATCTTTGTTCACTCTGTGAAGACTTTTAGTTTTTTAGTTAGACTAAAAGGCACCTTTAAATTTATTTAAAATAACTCAAACAAGGAGATGTTTGAGTTATTTTGAATCTATCTGCATTTTGCCGTGTGGATTGATGGACTGTGATATAGAGCCGTCCAATAATTTAGAATATTGTTGAAATATTATTCCTGGAACTTTGTCACTGTGTGTTTGCTTTTATGTGTGTTAATTATGGCGATTTGGGTTTAATAAGAAGTATGTTTGCAAGTGTCGACAAATAGAAATTTCGAAGGGTCAAAAAGACTTTGTTAGTCAAAGAAAAGCTCAAGATTTGTACTCGAGTGTGAATGTTGAGGAGGCTATAAGCCAAAACCCACGAAAAGAGGAACCAAAACCTTCTGCCCTGTAAGGATTAGGGGGTAAAGAAAATGAAAGGATGAGCACTGCAAAAAAAAAAAAAAAAAAAAACAACAAAAAAAGTCTTGTCTTGTGTTCCATAATCTGTAGCCTTATAGCCTCTTCAGTTTGTAATTTTCTGTTTTAAAGAACCAGGTAAAAGCATTTGCCTTTTTCTTTTTCTTCTTCTTCTTTTTACTGTCAGCTGAGTTATGCATGTGTTTGTGTGAACTCCAGTAGTAAGTAGAGTGATCAAAACATGGATTTGCTGTGAGCATCTAATGTCTAACTAGCTAATGTAACAATAGTGGTATTGTAAAATGCTATAGCATTAGCGCTTTCACACAGAGCACTTTAGCAGAAATATTTGTTTACACTGTAATATAAAGATGTTGGCGTTCACACACTCTTACATGCGCCAATGAATAGTCAAAATGCACGTTTTCTTTGTACGTATTTAGCACTTGGTTCTGTCTTAATTTGTGTTATCTCCAGATCTGTTTGTGAGACTGGAGTGGTGCAGACTGTGCGAGCCTTTTCACGGTTAGCGAACATGGATAGATAGAAAAATGACATTTTGTGAATGCATAATATTGGCTAATATTTGATTTGATTAAAGCCGGGGCCCAACGCTTCGGGGTTATTCGTTTCAACATATTTAGATAACGTTAATTAATGTTGGCCGGTGGTAATTAAGGTTATAATTTAATGAGAGAAAAAAAAAAATCTTAAGTTAATAAGATCATTTTATTGTCTTATTGAGTTCCATTGAACACGTTTTACTCGAGTTGTTTTCTCTGCGGATTACAGAACCATAAACAGGGGGATCTTTATCTGCTTAGGATTGCAGACGGCTCAGTACTGATGTTGCACATTCTCATTTTGATTCTCCATCAGATATCTCTACCAGCTAATGTAGTAATTATGTTTGATCTTTCATTAAATGTCTTCTGGTGTAGCCACAGGGTTTAGACTTCTCATAAAAATCCTTGATTACTGAGCTCAATGGCTGTAGAAAGCGTGGATTAAACTGATTTCATCATCAAGATGAAAGATTTTCTCTTTTTTTTTTTTATTGTACAACACCCGCTATTAATATTGACAGGAAATTTAAAATCAAATTGCAAATGAATGTCAGTTTCATCATCAGGTCTGATACTCTTTAAAAAAAAAATCATCTAATCAGACCCTCCAAAGCTTTCCCCTTTGATTTTTAGCCTGACGGCGAACACCCAAAGGGGACAAGAGATTGACATCTGGCTGCCGAAACGGATCCCTGACAAAGCTGCCGCAGCTCCGCGCGATCCGACGACTTACCTTGAACGATGAGATGCACTTTTGTGGATTTTGGTTTCTTGTTGGTGAGGATGGAGCAGACGTAAGGTCCCTCGTCGTGAACGTTGACATTTTGGATCTGAATGCTGTACTCTGTGATGGCGGTGTTTTCCATCAGGATGACACGAGGATCCAAAGACCACTTCTCCGTCCCCGCGAACAGAATGGTGGTGCGGTTGAGCCAAGCCACTCGAGAGACTTTGCTATCGACGCTGCATCTGGGTGGCAGAAAGAACGATACAAACTATTAGCATTTTGAGCAGTAAATTTCGGTAGAAACGGTTGCATTGCAAAACTAATGACAGGAGTGGTAGTCTGTCGTTAGATGTTCTAAGTCGAGCCGGAAATGTCAACAAGGTCAAGACTGCAAATTGGTAGTTTTGCCCAACGAATTGCATCAAACACATGGATAACATCACCCAATTAATTTATCTATGCATAGCAATATCGATTAGCCATTGCACGCACTAAGTTGAACTCATTGCCATTTGTCACCGATTCTGTCCGTAACCTTCATGGACAGAATTTCTAGGCGGGAGCCAAGATGTGTAGAGGATCTATCTATTTTGGTGACCTCAGAGTCAGAGCTCTTGTTTTTTTGTAAATTATGTGGTTCTGCTGGCATCGTCAGAACGTGATCTACAGTTTTCACTGGAGCAGTTGATGGCCGAGTGTGAAGTAGATCGGGATTTCAACCAGCACCTCCAGGACAAGACGCAATTTGAGACGGGAGAGAATAAAGTGCGCGCCGAGTTCCAGTCGTGAGTTACGGAAAAGAAATTGCCAAAGAAAAAGTTAAAAGAGCAACAACCAAATCAGCTGAAAATGTATTTCCTTTTGACCATAATGCTTTAGCCGTTGTGCCTTGAAAGCTATCCAGGCATTCTCATAATTTTTTATAACCGCTAATAAAATTAGCAGTACCGTGCCAAATAAGGGCCGGCCAAAACCCGAGCCGCCTTCGCTGAAAATGACCCTAGTCTAGTCGAACAGTATCACGTGGCGTTTGGCAGCTATTTCTGTCCTGAGGATTCAGTGTTTCTTAGCACAACAACAGAAAGTCCTGTAGTGACTGATGGACAGAACAAGTGCTGAAATCCCAAGAAAGATGTATAGGCTGTGTGAACTTCTAACCATATTTAAGATACTACTTCATAGGAATTGCTTTTTCTAAGCCGTATTTGATCCAGCAAACCTACAACACGTCGCATCCAACAAAACAGCAACCACGACGTTGTTAATTCAATGAAAAACTCAAAATAAACTAAAATGTAGCTAGTGAGAAGTTTTCCTAAAACAGCAAATGTTCCCTTACTTCACTCACAGTTAAGTGATTACAAAATTTGCTGAAGCTGGTTATTAATCTGATCAAAGCCAAAAAGTATCAGGTGCACATAATAGAGTCGAAAGGAATGTCAGAGACTAATTAAAATAGAAGCTATGTGATTTCTTTTAAAGCATGTGGTGAGACGAGGGCTCTGGCAACACTTGAAATATTGAGGAACATTCTTTGTCAGCTGGTGGACTTCATCAGGGTCAGAAACCTCTGGCTTTCTTTTACAAATTTCAATAAACAAACCTTGCCACCGGCATAGTCAGGATAACTTGTATTCAATTGCAACATTTGTGTTAGATGGAGGCACAGGAGTGCAAAACAACATCATGGGGTAATAAATAAATCAAGCCAAGTATCAGGAAGTGAATTATGAACTGGATGCATTTTCCAGAAGCCTCACAGTCCCACTCTCAACAATTACACACAACACCACATGCTAAAGAACCGTTTGCAAACTTTTACAATTGTGGAAATTGAAATAATGTCTTAAAATAAACTTTGAAATAATTCAATTTAACATTCTGTCCTGGCGTTGTAAAATTTGGAAACCTTCGCTTCAGTTATGTGCACTACCTTTGTACTTCTATGTAAATAATCCTTACACTTTACTCATATTAAATTCCTAATTTCTCTCGAGTAGAATGTTTTCTCTTCTCTTTCCGCTCCTGCGACGGTACAGCGCCGGTCTGTGATTTCTGCTTCTGGCCAATAAACGCTGATGATTGAGGGGAAAAAAAAAAAAAAAGATAGAAAAGAAGAAAAACTGACTGTGAAAGAAGCAGTAAAGGGGCATTATTTATTACACTAATGGTTTCTGTGCAGCTCACAGACACCCGGAGAGCCTCACACAGCCAGCAGTGTTTGCTAACCCCAGACACTGTTCCTTGTAAATAGAGTTAAACAAGAAATCATAGAATCACAGATCAGCACGTCCCTGCTGAATTGAATGAGTGTGTGTGTGTGTGTGTGTGTGTGTGTGTGTGTGTGTGTGTGTTTAATAATGTGTGAGAAGAATGTCATGAACAAGGCTAAGAGAGACGATGAGCAACAAGAGTGTCAGCAACAACATGACTAAAGGGCTCCTGGACCGAACAGAAAAGGCCAAATGGAGCAGCAGATAATATAGACGCTCCTTGTTAAATATATTAATTGTATAGATACAACCATATTTAATTATTTAGTCATTACTTTGCATTAGTATTTCAAGCTGACAAATTGTGCAGATGTGGTGCTATGTATGCTGCAATTGAACTATTAAGAGACCGCACAGAAACCAGCAGGAGGGCTGTATGTGACGGGAGGTAACACGTCTCATTAGTGTTCAGCGGTGGGAGGAGAAAAAAAAAAAAGCAGGGTGATCATGTGCAGAAATATCTGCTGGAGGAGCTGTAATGGCCTTGAAAAAAAATCTAAAGGTCAGTCGAAGTCATTAAACTGTGGCCTTTTTGTTTAAGCCTGCGGATGATGCATATTTTACATGAAATGAATAGTGGTTCATTTAGAAAAAAAAAAAAGAAAAAACAGGGTAGCACAACGAGTTTTTTTTTTTTTTTTTTTCTTTTATGATCAGGGTGATTGTGGAAAGCAGCCAGAGTGCCTGGCACTATTCCTCACAGGAAGGAGACGTGAGTGTGAGAGTGCCTGTCCATCACGCTCGTCTCTGTGACTCCCTGTGACGGCACAAGAGCTCCTGACTGTTCCCGACCTCCCGCACACCGACTTGTGGAGACGGACGGCGCTGGACTGAATTAAGCAGTTAGAGCGCATGTGTCAAACTCGAGGCCCGTGGGCCAAATCTGGCCCGCCGTCGCTTTTTGTGTGGCCCTCTAGAATCTAGAATCAGAGAGAACTAAAACTGCATGTTTTAGTTCTCTCCCTGGTTTAATGCACCTGGATCAAATGATGGCTCATTAGAGGCCTAAGAGGAACGTTGACATGCTGGAAAGGTTGTAACTACCACCAGAGAGAGAACTAAAACATGCAGGATGCATTTTTAAGATTTCATTAATATTTCAACAGTTTGTGAATGGGTTTTATCAATACATTCTGGTGCAACCGGCCCTTTAAGAGCATTCATGACCTTGATTTGGCCCAAAACGAAAATGAGTTTGACATCTCTGAGTTAGAGAAACTGGTTGTGGGGGGGTGGAGGCTGCCCCCCCACCCCAAAGCTCATTCTCACTTGGACCACTGAGCTCTTGGCTATGATTGGGATGTATGTTTAAAAAAAAAAAAAAAAGACCCCACATGCACCTCGTAACAAAATACAGTGCTGTGGAAAAGATACGGGTGCATTACATCATGTCTTCCACGTCCTGAGGCCAAAGAGCCGTCTCTACCAACACACTGTTTTACTCCTAGAATGCTATTTTTCCAAAATGCACACAGGCAAAGAATTGTTTCCCCCCCCCAAAAAAAGCCTGGGGCATCATCAAGATCATACTGAACTTATTCTCTCGTTGAAATCCAGTCGTCTTCAGACAAATGATTGTCATGTCCTGGATAACTGGGGAATCTACACTAATGTACAGTGTGAGGTTATTTTTATTTTATTTTATTTTTAAAAACAGACAGACCTTTGCTTTCTTTTTTTCCTCTATCAGCAGAAGTTTGATGCCATTTTCACCCAGCCTCTTTCTGACTGTTGAGTCATGAACCCCGAAGCTACAGATTTGTCTTTATTGACATATAAAACTGGGGTTGCATTGGGAAAAGCTTATTGCACAACAATTCTGACTGTAAACAAGGACAACAAACAACCTGATTGGGACAACTCTACTTACTGCTGCTCTCTTCAAAGCTGACACACGACAACATTGCTGTTGACAAGTCTCAACGGCAATGTTCCCACTTTGCTTCCTCTACCACAGAGTATTCCAGGAATGCCGGATGATGTGTTACCGCTGCCACACAGTGTGTGGTTTCAAACATTACAAAGAACATGTATGTATTGGGTGAGGAGGAGTTTTTTTTTTTTAAAGGTACACACGTAGAATAACACTTATTCTGTGTCCTCTTATGCAGCAGCTTCAAAGGCTTTTAGGAACTCAAGAATGATAAAACTTGAGCAAATAATGGAGACAAGACAAACAGATTATAAAACTGTAATCCTATTATGTTTATCTATTAATCTATCAAATAAGCTAAATATACAGGAAATGGCTGTAAATTGTTTTTACATTGACATTTTTTTGATGCACCTGATCGTCTGTATACTTTACTTTTATTTCTAGAATTATTCTAGCTGCCGATCAGCATCTGGCACCTCTGAGGTCATTCCAAGATGCAGGTGTTTCTCTCGAGCTTATAGGTAAAATAATAAAACAAGATGTGCCTGGCTTTATGTTCAAAGATACTTTGTTGACTTTGAGGAAAAAAGTATGACAGACTCAAACCTCTTCTGCAAAGCCAACAAATCGTTTTAAATAGACTCTCAGTAAACTAGAGGGAAGGGTGAAAAAAGCAGTTATCAAAAAAATGCAACGTCAAAAAGACAACTTTTTATGCTAAACATTTCATTAGAACTCATATATAATTTAAAACTGAACACAATTCAATTATATGTTAAATAATCAATACGAATACAAGTGTTATGAAGAATCAATTCAAAAACGAAAAACCTTCTCAGCTCCCCTCACTGTCCTCTGCAGGTTCCAGTTGTCTGTCATTTTGGGACTTAATGGAAATACCAGGCTGAGATTCAGCGTGTCGACCTTTCTACTGAGACTATGTAACCGCCAGGGGCAAAAGATGCAACGAGTAAAGTTTCAGAGAGAGAAGAAGCAACATGTCGGCCTACAGTTTCCTCAGCAGGCCTCGTTCTGATGAAACTGAATGTTGCTTTCATTCCTTTCTTTAACCTGGCATTAAAAACCACCCTGAATGACTGACTGATCCCAGTTAGCCGCTTTGCATGGAGATGAACCGAAACTCTACCCATGTCGCAAATGGAGTCGGGCTCAGGACTCAACATTTCTGCTGATAGGTCAATAAGATAAGATGCGTTCAGTCCTTACAGCTAGTGACCTTTACTAAGATTAGTCACAATTTGAAGACTTATTTCAGCCACAAACTCTTGAAAAGCATCACTATAAGGCTTAGGAGATGCAAAGAGAGAGGAGAATGTGAGGTTTAACAAAATCACATTTCACCCCAAGGTCACCCATAAAAAGGCGCTGTAGTAAAACACACGGCAGCTAACTCACATACACTTTCATTAGTTCATTAAAAAAAATACAAGTGGATATTCCCTGAAAAATATATATCTTATGCTTTGCAATTTTTAACACAAGCTGTTTGAATGAGCTCCTAAAAGTAACTTAATTAAATTAAGAAATAAAAGTAGGTACATTTTATTTAAAAAATGTGTGTTTTTACATATTTGTTAAAACTGTCCCCATGTCATGACAGTATAACATGGGAAAGACGAACTGTGAAAAATTGGAGTTCCCCTGGCCCGTTCTTGTTGTTCTACTGCCATCTGCAGAAATGCACCGCTCCCAGTCAGCAACAACCAATCAGAGCAAGAAGCTCTGATTGGTTGTTTCTGTCCTAGCGGTGTAGATGACAGCAGAAGCACTGGGAGGAAGCAGAGGAGCTCATTTTCTTTCAGACATTATCTGTGGCAGTTTGAACAAAAATGTAAAAAAAAAAAAAAAATTAAAGTTACTGACTCTTTCACAGTATATTGGATTTTTTATTTATTTATTTATTTATTATTTAAGAGCTTAGCAGGTAACACAGCAACCTACCAGGAGCAATGTAAGGTCTGCAGGTTTCCCTTCAATGTGTCCCAGGATACAATACATTTATTCACTCATTACATTCAAACTGCCAGTCTAACACAAACCCAAGGACAGTTCTGAAGAAAGTTATTCTAAATGTGATCAGATCCATATGGACTCATTCTATATACAGTTTGAACTGGGTCTTCTTCGCCTTTTTTGTCTTTTTTTTTCTTCTTTACAAACTAAGATACTTGGTTTTCTACTTATCACACCATCTGTTTCTGCTTAGGAGTCGTTCTGGTTTGAATAATCACGGTAGAGCTTTATAAATTAACTATGTTGCGAAAGAAATAAACACAGTGGGAGAGGAGAGCAGCAAGAAGCCAAATCTGCAAAGTGCCTGGAGGTATAATTTAAAACTTTTTATGTGTATAACATTGGCAAACACCAATGCGATAAGTGCTCATGCTTCCAGTTTGTACTTCATATTTGCTCTTCATGCTATATGATTGATAGATCAGACTCCACAGGCTCAAAATGACTAAATAAATAAACGTGAGACGAAAGGTTAACAAAGAAGAGCTTTAAAAGATTCAGAGAGCCATCAATCAGGAGCAATGTGATTACGGTACAGTCAGGTTTATAAGGGATTGTCTTAGGGAAATAGAACATGTCTGTAGATATGAGAATGCAGCACAGAAAGCCCTCAGGCTGGAGGCTCTGGGACAGACCTGGTGACAAAGAATTCATATTAAAGACAGATTATTGTTTTCCTTCCAAGCACACAAAGCCTAACCTTCAGTTCAATGGACCTCACAGGATGAAGAGCATTACTCAAGCTGTCACTTCTTACTGCCACTGCAGGGTCAGAGGCGACAGCTGTGGAGGGGCGGGGGGGAAGGGTGCACTTCTATCAGAGTACTCCATCAAAGCTCTGACGTGAATCTGAACTAGTGGACAAACACTTCCTGCGGGACAAAGGTGGTGAAGGGAGAGAGCGTCTTTCGTTTGTCTTAAATGATCTAAAGTCAGCTCGGAGAGCCGGATGCATCTCAACCGCATTTCTACGTAGCAGGTGACAAAATCCGACTGTAAACTTGTCGTTATTATTAACGACAGATCTGGATTTGACCCAGGAAATATTAGGGCAGAAATAATAGCTTCGTTCTTCATTGGGACTGTAGAAGCATCCCAAAAACTTTACTGACATAGACCTTCATGTCAGTAAATATATGGAGCTCAAACCAGTGATTACTATATATACTATATTATATTGAAAAATATTATCAGTGACTTAATGTTTTTTTTGTGTGTGTGTTCACATCATAAACTTCCAGCTTTTACCCTTTAGAATTTTTCTGGAAAACCCCTGAGGGCAAACATTTTATTTTTCTCTTTAGCAGTTAAATCCACCTCATTTGTTGCTCCTATCTAACTTTGTCCCTGTGCTGTTTGCTGCTAAGAAGCTTATGCCCTCTGTAAATCAGTTGCCTTGAGCTGCTGAAGAAAAAGACCAACTGAAACCAGTAAAAGTCACAGATTTTCCCTCCACTGCTGTCCATCAGATCCACATACAGCAAATAAGACAAAATGCACCACAACACAGTGAAACCTTGCATCAGATTTTGCTTTGGGTAGGCACCGCGCTGTTTTCCTCGTCACTGTTAACATTTAGATTCACCAAACCGCTGGGATTACTTCCAACTTAAGCCAAGGACTCTGTGGAGTTTTGTTAACGGGCGTAAAAATTGACAGCTTTTGGTTCCGCAGCGGCAGTCTGAGGATCGAAGAAAAAAATAAAAATGCTTTTCCTTGATGTCAGTAGGACACAAACACAATTAATATGTATTGGCTGAAGCAGAAATGGCTTAAATGCTCAGTTAGTTGGACGGTTTTACTGTCTGCCCGACTTCAGTTGTGACTTGCACCAATTTATCAGCGGAAACTGAGAAGCATCGTCCACTGAAGTGGGAGTAAACAACTCCTTCATTAGGCCGTTGGAAGTTCAGCCGAAGCGGAACATTTTATCAGTCAGAGTCTGAAACGTCCAATCAAACGGATCTCGCCCGTGTTCACGCATCCAGACTTTGCTAACACTTTCTCATCAAGATAATACATTTTTATGAAAAAAAATAAAAATAAACATTAAGAAATCTATCAGCATGTTGCCAAAAATAAACAGTAGATGCTTAAAAAGGGCTAAATGAATGGTCTATCGGTGCAAGGTCATATATGGGTAAAGGCGTGGTGTGCATCACACCATGCCTCACGATATATATACTGCTCAAAAAAATAAAGGGAACATTTCACTTTAATTTTGTGTGTGGCTCCAAATCCAGGCCTCCATTGGTTAATAAATTTGATTTCCATTGATGATTTTTGTGTGATTTTGTTGGCAGCACATTCAACTTTGTACAGAACAAAGTATTCAATGAGAATATTTCATTCATTCAGATCTAGGATGTGTTATTTGAGTGTTCCCTTTATTTTTTTGAGCAGTGTATATATTCATACAGTTGACCTATTTATTTCACCACGAATGCTTAAATTTTTCACTGAATGTAAAGTTTAACATATAAAAGATAAAACCGAATTGCATAAAAATCCTTTATCGCTCATTAATGAGTGATGGATTTGTCTTACTGATCGTGTTACATAACTAAATGTGCATCACACATAAAAAACTAAATGAGGTCACAACAAAGGCGTCCTAAACTAAATCTTTTCACTTAGATTTTTTTCAGTCTGAAGAAGACACTGTTGCAGACCATCAATACTGATCATTTAGTAAACCATTCAAACATAAATCACTGAACATCATTCAGAAGATACGTTCAGCCAATATTTGCCACAGCACAGAAACAACATAAATACAACTCTGTGGAATCATAACAGATTATTGTACATGGTAAAACAATAAAAATATTAGCATTCAAAGTTAGTATTTTGGGTTTTTCATTTAATCTGGTATTTTGGAACTCATCTATGTTCACATTAGATTGTGAGAGTGACTGGTTCGTTCTGGTATTATGCTGCCAGTTTCTGTTCCTGAAATAAAACAGAAAAAACTTAGAGCATAAAAAGATGATTCAAATGATTGGAAATCACAAAGAAAAGGTTTTTTCCATGAATATTTTCCTTTTTTTTTTCTTTTCTATTTTTGTATCCTTGAAAATTGTTAAGTGGAAAATATTGTCAGGAAACATCAGGCCAAATAAAATACCGTGACGCTCGCCTGTCACTAGATGAGTTAGTGAACATGCCCCTTATGTTTCCTGTACAACTCACAGGGATTTCTATGGACCTTTGTCTCTGGTTACCATAGCCACCAGGCTGAAGTGCAAAGAACATGTGTCTTGCCCTTAACAACATCTGAACAATGGACTTCGTTTTGCTACATTTTTCATTGCTGCTGTTTTTTACACTATCAGTTCTCAACTCTCCCAACACAGAGATTAGCAGACAAATTTGTTTAGTGAGTCACACCCAAGAGTGTTAAATTTGACTTTAAGCTACAAACACAACAGCCCTACTCCCAGGTGTTTCTCCACGTGGCTCTCATTACTCTGTTTCTGTCGAAATGCAAACCGGGAGCGGCACACTGTTGGGGTTTTTTTGTTGGTCATTCTTGGTACCCGCTTCGCTACACTGATTTGGTGATTTTAAAATATAATCCTGAGTGCAAGACAACGACATGCGGAAGCACGTTACACAGCAATGTCTGGAGATTTTAGTTTTATAGACTTGTTGGGAGGAAAAAGAAGAGAGAGACGACTGGTAACACGTAAGAGTGGCTAATCAGAAGCAAGTGGAAAATCCTCAGTGGACTGACTCGGGGGTGGGGGGGGGGGTCTTTTTTGTAAATGATGCTTCAGCATCACCTTTATGTACAGTAGCTTTACAACCTGTTCACTGCCTGAAACAGATTTAGAGACACCAGAATGCCTTATAAAATAAGCATCCTAATTTAAATTTAAATAATAAATTACCAGGTGCAGAGTCTTATCTAAAAGAGATTACAAAGTATATTCTGCTTCATAGTAAATCCGAGTGAACTTGTTAAACAGCTTTTCATTGTGGGACAATTTGGCCTAGAAAATCCAGCAGTTTGTGCGCCGTCCAGAGAACCGCCAGCGCAGATCGGGCAGTAGGTTTTGAAGTGAGAAAAATGAACGGCTCCACGTTGGATTCTGCTTATTCGTAGCTCGACGGTGACCCGGTGTATTGACAGAGTCGGCTAATGAAGAGGTTTAGGCTGACGCTTAGCTGACCTTTGGTTCCACAGGCAAGGAAGAATCCTCCATCCTTTTTAAGGCATTTGTGTGACAGCATTTGAAACAATGACAGAGCGACACACAAGATATGAATAATTTATAAGCGCCGTGAGAATACAGGTGTGCTCCCACTTCGGCAACGTGCTCTGGAACCAGAGGAGTTTCCTGGAGGAAGTTATTCAACCTCCAAAGGAAAAACTCAGCCATTTCTCACTGGTTAAATTTCCTAAGCATTTTATTTCAGTCGTTCTCGAATTTTGCTTAATTTTGAACGTCTTTTTTTTTTTCTTTTAACTGTTTCATGTTATTCTACAAGTGCAATATATGCATGCAACTAAAATAACTAAATGGGGATGAATTATTTTCCAAGGCTCTCTACAAAGGGCAGTTTAATCAATGAAAAGCCTTGTAATAAGGTGTAAAGGCACATAGTCAATCTGAGATAATCACCTGCTTAGTGTTCAGAAACAAAGGCAGAAAATGTATTCTTAGATTCAACGTTTAGATAAGTTATTCTCTGGAAATATATAATAAAACTTGTGTCACAACAAGAACTTCACAAATGTGTTTTTTTTCTTTTCCTATGGAAATGTGGGAAGAAGCAGCGATTCAATTTCTTTTTTAATATTTTCCAGCTAAAACTGTTGTACGCACCTGGCAGCTACAACCAATTAAGCGGACTAACTCGCAGTTAAACACAGCAAGCCGCATCACAGTTTGAAGAGACAATAATTGGACTCTCCTCTTTCACCCAACTTTTCTTACCGCTGCTTTCGGTGGATGAAAACAAAGTACGGCAAGCCGCCCAGGCGTACGCCGCTCCTCATTGCTGACGCTCACAGGCCAGGACAGAGACCGTGAGGTAAAAAGTCAAGTTACTGCTGCCAGGGCAGATTGTGTAGCCAATCAGCATCAAGTTACAAAGGTCAAAGTCACCTGCCAAGCGTGACCCTGCCCTGAGTTTTCAACGCTCAGCAAATTTAGCGCAGTACAGTCCTAATGAAAATCAACGCTGACAACCAGGTCAATGCTTTAAAAGTGCAGAGCTTGATGCCAGTATTTGCATTACTAAACCAGAGCAACTTTATTTTTTTGTCTTCCTCGCCTCACTGAACGCTGCCATACATCACCATGCAGAAATTAAAGACTTTGTTTTCCGCTGTCCTTGCAGGTGGAGAGCAATAAACAGCATTGCACCTGTGCAGGATGAAGCTGAGACTTTTGGTTTGGTTTTCTCGAGTCACGCGTCAAAAGAAACCAGCAGACGTTGAAGGGCGAGGTGCAGAGGTGAGTTCCTTCCTAAAAGACGCATGATTTCCGATGAGAGCTGTGGAGTTTAGATCCTCGATGATCAGGACTCACGATTTGGTGGCGAGGCACGTCGTTGAATAAATAAAAAAAGTAACTTTGTCATACCTATCTGACGATAAGGTGCAGGAGTATCTACAGTGTCTATATAAAACAGTATTCACGCCCTAACCCTAACTGACTCTAAGCCTTGAACGTTTTGTCCTTTTATTGCTTTTGCAAATCAGTCATGAGCAACAAATTGGGCTTTTTACGACAACGAAAACAAACAAAAAAAACCATGTAAGGTTAAAGTGAAAACTGATTTCCACAAAATAATGATAATTAGATAAAAATAAATAACTGTACAACACATGTCCTGGTAAGATGACCATTCTGACCGTAGCAAGCATGATGTAGGATGGCCAGCCACACTTTATTTTTTACTCATCTGACGGCGCGGGTCGCCTCACGACAGCAGAGTAATGCACAATGAGTCCTTGGACTTGATAAAGAGCTAAACGAGTACAGAGCCATTTACCTTTAAAACAAATCCACTCTCAGAGGTTATACACCACACTATGCAGGAAAGTGAGTAAATATCAGGATATGCTGCAGACGATGAATTAGCAAAAAACAGTTTTGATAACACTCAGCTTGCCACTCAGATTTCCTCGAAGCTTCCAGCTTTGTCTCAGAGCTCAGATGACTGACTGTCAGGCCAGGAGCAGGATGACATAAACCACCATATCTTTCTTTTTTTGCTTATCCTGTCACAATGAGAACAAGAAACGTGCCTCTGCTGACAAGTGAGTTTCGGGCGTCCTTTGTGAAAGGAGATAATTTGCCACATCCCAGAACATCTCACGTCCTGACAGAGACCTTCTCGAGATATTTGATAGGTTTGCGAGGCTCACAAATGTGTGCCAGTCAACACAACTCAAAGGGAAATCGGTGATAGGTAGGAATATAAAACAGATGGTCCTCGTTCTGCAGCACACGGAGGCGATGCGCCGCGCGTCAGACGATGGATGCGCTCTGAAGTAAAAGGAAAAGTGTTTCTATCAAACTGCGAACATGTTTGAAATGTTAAGATTTATTGCAACACATTGCGTTGTCTCTGGAGCAACTAGCATTAGAGTGGCAGAGACTGTAGTAAATGCAGTATGATGTTTATTTCAATGAGACGTCTCATCCGTCACTGCTCACAGGTCCTGTAGAATGTTAAGTGAAGTTTGGGATTCAGGCTCAGTCCTCCTTAAGGATGTTTCCTTAGCATTAATGAGGGAGAGAAAAGCAGTGGCTGCATGGGGGTGAAAACATCAGCCACCGAACGTAGCCACACTCAGCACGTCGACTATGGCAGCACATTTGCTGAGAGAGGATGGGGAGCTTCCTAAAATAATGGCCTAAGACATTTTTTGCCAAAAGTGACTTTTCTTTTTTTTTTGCCTAAATCATCTTTTGGCAAAATAGAGGTGGTGATTTATTTTTATTTTTTTTTCCAAAATTACTTTTAGCAAAAAAATGACATGAGCCCTTATTTTGGGAAGGCGATGATATAATAGTAGCAACACATTTGATATGCAGTGTAACCAGATCTACTGCAGCAGCAGGGTTGCCACCCGTACCGTAAAATACAGAATCGTCCCGTATTGAGCCGATACGGGACGCGATTTGTTCCGTATTTCTATAAATGTCCGATAGACACGCCTATCACATATATATCAACACTAAGTGTAATAATAATGACCAAAATAAAACATAGAAAATATTAAGGTCAGCTAAACTGTCGTGGCAGGAGATAAAGGACCTCCCGCCCAAACCCCAGAACACTACGGTCCGACGCTGTTGCCTAGAGACGGACACTACGCAGCTGCGGTGAGTTGCTATCAACCCGCGACTTTTAAAATGTCCTCAACCGGATACTCCACTGTCCGTAGAAGTAAGAACTCTGGCAGAAATACAGACGTGAGTGGAGAGACGCACATTCCAGGCTGAACAATGTCTGCAATTTAAATAATTGCTAAACAGACAATTATTTTAAAAAAAAGTGTCCATCGTGGTGCCGTGTGCTGCTGTATGATGTGATTGATATCAGACAGAATGGATCAGGAGAGGAGCTGCTGACCAGTTCACTTCCATGCCATTGGTGGTCACAGATCAGGTAAGACGACATATATAAACACAAAACACAAGTTAAGCTCCAAAACAAAACTAACAAGTGAACATAAAACTGAAAGAAACAACAGAACCTACTCTACTCAACTATGTCTATTTCGGGTCTGAGAAAACAGGAAAATACAAAACGACTGAATGTTGAAATAAAAAAGTTCTTTTTGCACCTACAGTGATATCCATAGTTTACATGTTGCAATTCATCACTTTTTTGTCGCCGTTTTTTTGCATGTCTTGTCAATCAGTCGTGTTTTTCTTTCCTCCGTTGCTTCCTGCTTTCCAACAGCTGTTAATTTCCTCACCTGTGTGGCATTAAGTAATCAAACTCTTCAGAGGTTTTTCTCCTCGGTTCATTTACTCCACGGTCGGATTCGTTGCTGCTGTCACCAGCCTGTTTGTTTGCTTCAACTTCAAGTGTTCATTAAATCCTTATTTATCACCATTCTGCTCCGGGTTTTCTACAACAACATCGTTACATGACAGTGAAGTAAAAGGAAAGTCAAGTCAAGACATGCACTAGATAAAAAATGTTACGCCGTAAAATATATGTTGTAAGGAAGAAAGAAGATTATGAAGCAACATCTTAAGAGATCTATGCAAATTAGCAGTGAGTTTTCAGAGTGGCCGTCACTTTGAAACGTCCTTTCGGTAGCTAGTAATAAGAGAATACAAATAGATCTCCTCGTTAAAATCAGTAGCATTTTAAATTCCCAGCAAAACTTTTTATATTGAAATAAATCCCTGAAAGAAATGAATCACTCAGCTTTTTTCAGGCCTATGAATCTATTTTGAAATCAAATATTTTGTGTTTGCAGCAGAAAATGATTTCCAGATAGTGAAGGCAGACCTGCAACCCCCTGAAGGAAAAAGGACATAAAGTTACTCACAACTTCTACACTTCATATGCACATTGCCTTTTTTTAAGACTTTATAATTGGTGTTTAGGTATTAATCTTAACTCAAAAAACATGGCGGCCATATTGATGACTGCCCCAGCACCCTTAGCAACCGGGCTTAGCATGTTTTCTGGGGGAAACTCTGATTTCAGTTTATTTACTGATTTCTGACCAAAAATAATCCTGTTGTTTTTGGATCTAATGGAGAACCATCTGTCTTACTTCAAAATAAGAGTCAAAAAACAGGTTGGCAAGCTTTAAGCGCACCCCCGACATATCTGGGGAACAACAAAAACAGCACACATTTAATTTACCAAATAAGGACATGGTGACAGACGATATTTTGATGGGAAATTATGCTCTGGTATTGCTAGATGTTAAGCCATGAAATCTTGCTGCACTGCTGTGGTTGTGATGGAGTCAAATCATAACATTAAAACTCTCACCACCCCGTCTTGTTCAGTCGTCACGAGAAAATGCTGAGATCATCGACCCTGCAAATTAAAACAGTGAAGTAAAAGCAACATCACGTCAATTCTACAAAGTGTCTTCAAACGTTTAAGAGGAGGTCAAATGTGTTACATTCATAATCTCCTTGTGTGTATTTAACAGTCAGCGAGGTGTTGCAGTAAAATGAAATTTTAGATACATTTTTGTCCAAAGAGTTGCACCGTCTAAGACCAGCTACCTGCTTTCACTAAATACATCAAATGAGTTCTTGTTCTGTAATACAGCAGATGACTGCTGGTACCAGCAGTACCACCTGCTGGTACCATGGAAAGCAACGAGCCTTTTGCCATTAACCACCCTGTGTTACATTATCATAATAATTTATTTTTTTCTATCTGTCAAACTGCGAGGTTACCAGGAAATTCTGAGCCACATCAGAATATGCGTAATGCATAAGAAAAAAAAAAGTAATGTAACATAAAGCAACCAATAACACATCCTTTAGCCTGACACAGCAGATGAGATGAGGAGGTACTGATGGTTCACATCATGGGCCGCTGTCGTCGTCGAGTACAGAGCAATGCGTTTTTTAAACTCACTTTCAATGGAAATCAGACCAACGGCTGACCTCACGACGTTTATTACACCAACTAATCAAACTGGGAATAAAAGGCAGAAACACTGTGACGGAATGACGGCACACATCAAAGATGCTGAAAAAAATAAATAAAATGAAGAAATTGTTTTAGTGTGTCAACCAACCAATGACCTGGATTTCAGTATGTGAAACGTTAAAAATAGTCCTTCAAAGTTTGCGGCCGGAGTGCTGGAAATGATTCTTAAACATGGACTGGAAATGTTGTCGGTATGAAACCGACACAACCAGATGTTAAAATGAAAACAAGTTAAAAAAAAAAAAAAGTACAGCTATGACTGTTCCTGGTATTTGCTCACTGATCTTTTCCCCAGATAGTTTCCCCTTAAAAGCATTCATAAAACGAAATGAGGACAGAATAACTGCTGGGTTCAATAATAATCCTGAAGCTTTCAGTAAAGAAAACACAGACCTCCTCTCATCTGGATAGGTTTTATAGCTGAATGTTGCTGAAATAACAGATATATATTTTTTGGGGGCTGTGGGACACGGATCATAAATATTCATAAATAATGGTCTGCATTAGTACCTTTTGTACAAGTGTTTTCATTCCCTTGCTTCGCTAACCTATTACTCTTTGTGCTTCGAGATGAACGGTTTAAATCTTGTGACCCGTTTCATGTTTTCCCCTTTAACAACTGTGATATAAAAAGATGTGAAAAAAAGCGTTTAAAATATTTTTGCTTGCGCCTTCATGCCTCCAGCAGTTATTAATTACTCCCATTAAGGAACAGAGGAAGCCTAGTTCTATGTGTGTGAGATAGAAATTGCTGTAAAAAAAAAACAAAATAAAAAGGAGTTTTACATTTTTGTTTAACCCTTGCTGTCTATAGGCAGTTACCAGGAAATGGGGAGAGAAAGACATGCAGCTGAGGTCGAACCCAAGACGGCTCCGGTGCTCCGGTCTCTGCATGTAGGGCGCCAGATCTACCACTGCAACACGTGACGCCCTACGGTACGGACGTTTCCTATCACTGCAATGCTAAACCTTAAAAGGTATTTGTGTCAGCTGAAGAAAAATTAAAAAAAGTTGTACAGCTTTGTGTGGTTTCCTTCTGTCTCTGTTCTTTGTAGAAAAATGTCAAAGTGTCGAGCAAAAAGTTCAGAAAAAAAGACAAAATTCAGGGGAATCCCACCGACTGACCGCCGACGTTGCGAAATGCAGGCTCTAAAAACAACCGGCTCTATGAGAACGAGCCCAACTGGCAACCCGCCCCCCTTGCATACCACAGAGGGGGATTGTAAACAGTATAAGTGTATATATCTGTTGTAAAAAAAAAACAAACAAAAACAAAAGTTATGAATGAAATGAGATAGCCAGATATCAAGTTTATACATCCACTGATTTATTTCACGCAACTAATTGGGAGATCGATGACAATAGTTTGAGTACAAAAGCACAATAATAATAATAATAATAATAATAAAAACGTTCTATACGAATGTTTGTGTGTTTTTGTTTATTTTACTGTTGTCTGTAAAACTCTCAGATTTTTTAAAAAGCTATTTTCTCCTCACTGACAGAAAGCCCCTCACCTTCTTGCCATTTTAGTTTACACCTTGTTTTTGTTTATTTGTTCTCCGTTTATTCTCTGAGTTTGCTTCTTCCTGTTTATTTTAGGTTTGGGCTCATTTCCCCCCCCCCACCCCTTTTTTTTATTTCTTTGCTTTATTTACCTTCGCTCTTCCTTCCCAGCTGCTTCCAGTAAGCTCGTCTCTCCCCTGCCTGCATTCCTCCTCAGCTGCATCAACTTTCCCTGATTAATCCCTCTGGTTCCTCTTGTTTTTTACCACCTCTAGCCCCCCGTACACATGTAGCTCCTGTTCCTCATTCCTCATTACGATTTCTTCAGTTGCTCTTAACCCTGTTTCACTGATTCTTCAGTTTGCTCTTTCTGGTTCCCCGTGTCAGGTTGTCAGTTCTTGCTCCGCTCTTTATCTTTTTGGTAAACTTCTGCACTCCACCGCTCTGCGTTTTGTGTCTTTACTTGGTTCCCACCTCATTATTTTACGGAAATATCTCTTACTTGTTGTTGGAATTGTTTTTTTTTCCCACTACCCTAAGAAAGCCTTCATGTACATTTTGCGATCAAAAGACGCATCCGGACTTTACGTTTCTGCTGCTCAAGGCAGTAATTATTAGACTTTCTCCGTGCACCTCTACCTTAAATGAGAGCACGCCGGCTTTGATGAGCTGCTTTTCAAGGTCGTTGGCACCAGTCAACGAATCAGGAGAAATGTTTGGTACTTTGTCTTGCGCTTAAGAACAATCTGACGAGCGATGAAGCCCCATATCAAACCGTTTCAAATGGTTTGAAGCTGAACATCATAACATCATTATTCCAGCAATCAAGTTAATAACGTCTGACAGAACATGTCGGTAAGTAAGTGGCAAAAGCACACGTGTGCCATCGAAATTCCTGTCAGGAAACCAACGTCCTAGGGTTTGCAAACAGAGAAGAAAACATATTTCACCATATCTGACACAATGTCTGTGTATTAATGTGTGTATATTGAGTGCAGTGAGTACTTTAAGTGGACACTAGATGCATTTACTCCATTTCCATTTCGACAAGGGCCGACTGTTTGAGCATGTCCATATAAATCCTGCAACTGTGCAGATGAGCCTGTGCAAAGTTGACACTGTTGAAGTTTTCATCCGTCCTGCTCAGACTAATATCAGTCCTCTTTTTTTTTTTTCTGTAAATCATTTCACAAGCTTCACTCGCTTACATAGGGGAGCACCGAGAGCTGACATCTGACTAACATGCATGACGGAGGGAGAATACCAACCAGAGTCTGAAATAGAGACCCGTCTGGGCCGCGGCTGTCAATTCAGCTGGGTCGGGGGACGGCTAGATTAATCTGTGATACAGCTGTCCATCATCCCGTACAATCAGGTCTTATTTTTATCTTTCATCAATCTGAATTACTGCAGACAACGTCTGATAACGTGAAGTAAATCCCTTCCCCGAGGGAGGCTTGTAGCCTGCGCCACACTTTTCACTCCACAATTACCTCCAGAAGAACGAGAAAGAGTCGTATGCACATAAGCAGCAGAAACCATATATTTATATACACTGTAAAAACGACACTGAAGACTAAATGTTCCCTCTTTTAGGACAGTTAGGATAACAAAATCATTCCCGTTTGCTAAATGCCAATGAGAAAGCTAAAGTTTTTCATAGATTTTATTTTTTTATTTTTTTAATGAAATTTTTCCAGGTGGTTTTACGTACAATGCTTTCATACTTGATAGTGCTGTTGACTCGATTTGATTGTGGAACCAAAATTACAACGTTTGATTTCACACCGGACTGTGTCAAGCAAACAAAACTCTCTGGAAACCCTGCCCACCCTCCTCGCCTGTGGTGGTGCTGCGCCAAGAACCACTCAAGGAAACGAGACAAAAGAAGACAGGAGCGCGAAAAGGTAAACACAAATGGAGTAGTATCAGGTTTTAGCGGTTGGAGGATTTGCCCATCGTCTACAAGCCATTTCTCCCTCTAGCGGCAGACTATAGTGTTCGCTTTGATTGCATTTACTTCCTGCTAGTGGAGCAATCTCCAGTCCGCTTGCATATACATACAACATACATTCAAACCACGCCAGAGTTCACTTTAATCAAACTGAGACCTACGATTTAAGACGGACCAGAGTTGTTTTTTTGATCTGCGTCAGAGTTTAATAATGCATCCACACCTCCCAAACTGAACCAGGCTTTGTAGACAAACGAACTAGAGTTGAGTTAAAGCAGCAAGGTTGTCGTTACTGCTTAATACACGGAAGTGTCCTGTCATTTTATCGTTAGGAAAGATGATTGTTTTTGTTGCCCCATGGATTTTTGTGTTCTGATGCGAGTTGTGTGTATAAAAAAAATTGAATGATCTTACGCTGGTCTTTTCTCCAGGCCGGTACTGGAGAAAAGTGTCATTATTTAAAGTGAAACCAGTCCTGTACTCACCTGGGCCACAAAGCCACTGGGAGAGGAAGAAGCCATGACTCCGAAAGTGACCTAAAAAGCCAGGCTGTTTCCAAACGTAATTTTGGAAGGCGTGTCTTGTGATTCAAAAAGAGCCTGAGTTGAACATTTTTTTTAAATTACTTTTGAATTTCACAAATGCTAAATATTTTTGGCAAAACTTAACAGTTGAACTGACTTAAAACAGGAAACGTTCAGATCGATTCGATGTCAGAGACAAAAAAAAAGGCCATGGGTCTTTTCCTAAAGTTTGTGTACATGTCTGGTTTCAACTGTACCTACAGTAGCGTGAAAGGATATTTCTTCACAACATTGGTGTTGATGATCATGAACAGTCCACAGTCAACAATAATATTTGCCAAGTACGCTCCCCTGCACTCTGATGTCTCACCCAGCAAGTGGCAAGTGCCTCTTCAAAGGTGATAATTAATAAAACTTTCTTTCACCATATGTCATAAGGATAAGTAGTTAATTAAAAATGAACCGGGGCGGGAGAAGACCTCATGGGTGTTTTGAAGGTTGGGATCCGGAGAGTACCTGTTAACTTGTGCAACATTAGCTGCATGAACTCTGCTGGAAATAAGGCTGCCTGTCTGACTGTGGATAAACTAAACTAGATTTAGTTTATGGTGCCATAAGCTAAACCATAAACGAAACCTAACCCTACGGTTCTGTATTTTGAGTCTGCAGTGAGCAAGAATCACTTCCTTTGTCATTCTGCCGTGGCAATTACTTTTAAAATGCGATCGGAGCACACAGACGTTTGTAAAACTTCTTTTAGTTCAAAAGATTGCATTGATGAGCCACGTGTTCAAATCGCTCAAAGCCAATTGCTTTAGCATGAGGTGCAGACCTTTTATTAATAGTTACTGGGAATGTGTGAATATTTGAACATGTTGAGGTTCCTTTGTTCGCCATCAGCAGATAGAACCAGCCTGTCCAGCATCGGTGGTAATAATTACAAACAGCATGTTTATAATTTTACCACGGTTTCCAAAGGGATTCATGAGAAAAAGCTGCTAAACAGCAGTAGGAAGTAATAAAATTGAAATATTATAGCCATAGGTAAAATAGTATTGTAATAACAGTCCTGTGAAATAAACTGAAGTAAGAAAGAAATTTATCAGCAACAACCTTGGAGACGAAACTATCAAATCTTTTATTTGTATTATTTTCCGAAACAAAAACCTAGTTGAGGACCATCATCCGATGGTTACCAACCTTTTTCCAGACAATTAACCAATCTGCCCAGGGTGGAAAGGCCCTGCAAATTACCAAAAATGAGAAAGCAGTTGAAAAAAAAATTGTCCATAATGCTCATCATGCTGGGCAAAAAAGCAACTCACGTATCATGAACGCACCACGCCGCTCAGGTGAGAAAACATAACGCGACTCTACAACAAGATGGCTGAAAAAAGAAAAGAATCCGGCTGCTGCAGTGCTCCAGTCGACATCCAAACCTCAACTTGAATGGAATTCTAGCATTTAGAGAGAGCGTAAATCTCAATGAAACTGCAATGGTCAAAATGCCTCCACTGTAATATATGAAACATTTGCAAACAGCAAAGTAGAGTCAGCTACCAGCATGTAACTGCTTAGCCCCCTATGACACATTTTGGGGTCCTGTTCACTGAAGCCCAGAGCAAGCCCAGCCTGCCTTCAGGTTGCTCAGTTGGGGAATTTGTGAAGCACCACAACTCCACACTTCTCTAGCTAGCTTCTCCTATATTAATCCCCGTAATGCATGCAAAATAGCTGTAAAGCCAAACCCTGCTGGCTGTCGGGACAGCTGCCAAAAGCAGGCTGCAAAGAAAGTACTGATTGACTTTCTGAGACAGTAGGTGGTGCTCTGTGGATTTAGGGTAAGACTTTCCAGCCATGACGGATTTTGCTTGTTACAAATGACTTTTTCACGACCACGAAACGGGTTACAGCAGGTAAATGTATTTTCATGTGAAACGTTCAAAGACTTACAGTAAGTTCAACTTCAGGTCGGAATTGAGGAATGAGGCAAATCGCCACATAAAAAGATCCTCTTCTCAGCCGTAATGTTTTGAAGTTTATCAACGTGACGGTATGTTAAACACCAGCAAACATTCAGCAGCATCAACTGAAGGTTTGTTGAATTCTTAATCAAGCTGTTTATGCAGCAGCTACAATGAGTGCTTTGCAGAAATACGAGGGAGAACGGGGAATATATTGTTATTCACAAACCGCAAAAGCCGACGCACACATCAGGGGACGGGAGGCAGACAGCTAATAACCCGCCGCAATAATAACCGTAGCTGCCGAGGTGTTAGCTCAAACAGAGACGTTAAACCCCACAGGACCATTTGCTTCAGCCTCCAGACTCTGGCAGACGTCTGACACCTCGGCACCGCGTTCGTTCCACAGACAAATCAATCTAGAAATGAAAGGCTAATTGCCAGGAAACTCACAGTTTTGACCCGTTAGGCCTGTTCCAGCCAGCCACCTACCTGCCCACACACACCAGCTGAGTGACATGTCGGGCGAAACGGCATAATGTGAAGGAGGCGAAAAGTGAGCAAAATCCAACGACTCGTATGGATAATCCAGGTTTGTCTTCTATTTGACACGGAAATACACACGGAGGACTACAGAGTATTTTTTTTTATTTTTTTTGCACTGCCAGATGAAATGAGGAGAGTCTTTATTGAAACGTCGCTTATCTGAGAAGCATCAGCAGCTGGAGCTGAATCCAAATGACTTCAGCAAATATTTACATCCGCTAAATAATTCAACTCAGTCTATTAGTGTATTTACAACACTCTGTAACATAAGACCCCGTATAATTCATCGGTGATGATAAATACAGCTTCTTCTGAATTCTAATATCTCACTTTGGTCAGAAAGCTATAAGGGAAATTATGTCAAACCCATGTCAGTAGTCCTTTGGTCTGCTTCTTTGGTCTTCATCAAAAGTGGATTTCATTTTATTTTTCATTTGGTGTGGTTTGCTTTCACATTGTGCTTTTTTTTTTTTTTTTTTTGCAAATGGACTGTAATTTGTAACAAAGCCACAGGTGACCATCATTGCTGCCAATGGGCAGAAATGACAGTGAGCGGGACAAAACACACACCTGAAAAGTAACAACAACAACAAAAACATGGAAAATTGTCATGCTGTACTTCTGTTGGGCACATGTTGGGTCGTCATTACAGCTGTAAAAATATTTTAAATGTCAAGAGCAGCTTTCTCAGTGCAGGATCCCCAGTGGGATATTCTCAATCCTGGAACAGCGTCAGTAACTGCTGCCGCGAGCTGAATGAGACGAGATGCTCTGCATCCTCTGACTCACAACCTGCCGGCGGCGGCCTCACTGAGCAGGAAAGGGCGGATCAGGTACGATTTCAGTCCAATCAGTGCATGCCGTAGTAGTGTCAGTAACACTGAAGGGCTCATTTTCACCATGATGCTCGGCAACGCCTGCAGTCGGTTCGGATCGAGGTCGGTCTGTGTTCACAGCGATCCGCACCGGAGTAGGCCTGGGAGCAAACCGAGATCACCTCAAGGCGTGGGTCTCGGTCCGGTTGTTAAAACACGCCAGGGTTCGCTTGAGTGTATTCACGCCTGCAGACAAGGTCCAGATCGGCAAGGAAAACAAACTCAGGCCCATTTATAGCAGACCAAATGTGTCAGGTGTGAATACGGCCAAAGCCAGGACCACCTTTGTAATCAGTCACCTTACCAAGCACCGGACGGTTGTCACAAGGAATGGAGAAGAAATAGAATTTAGTGCTTAAGTCAAGGTCTGAGAGTTTTTAAAAGGAGATTCTTTTTACTCTAATGTCACGTTATAATGTCATTCCCTCATCCTGGAATGTTCCTTCAGCTCATTCAAGCATGTTTGGGAAATCCTCGATCTCTCACGGTTGCCATTCGGGGGTGCCATAACGGTTGCTCATGCAATGCGCCGCCTACAACCAAACAGAACCAACCTGGGTCTCTATGGATGCACAGTTTTGGAACTTGTCTCCAAATGGCTTGGGCTGCTTTGAACCACAACAGAGCTCCGTGTTAGTCATATGGACGGGCATTCAACCTGAAATATCTTGATGTGTGAAGTAGAGCAGCCCTCCATAGTGTGTGGAGGAAAACATTATCTCACCACATTTTGACTCAGTGTTTATATAAAATAAAGAGACTCATCACCAACTCCTTTTCTGGTGCAGGAAAAAATAAATATTTCTTATTATAGGAAGTCGAGTTAACTGACAACAGCTCACAACAGGAGTGAATTCCCAGGATGGTCTAGTCAGGTAGAAGCTGGTAAAATCAATCAAATGTAAAACTAGGGAAACCATGAAGACTAGCTCCTGTGCTGAGTAAAAGCAGGTTACCCTATCGATCTTTGCTTTTGGGCATTTGAAAAACTCTAAGCTCCACATTTGCTGTCGGATAGAAACCTTTGAACTCCAAAAATTGATCTTTTCACAAAATGCAAAAAAAACAACAAAAAAAACATCTTGTTTCTGAATGTAAAAGTCCTGCTACCTGGCCAAAGCTACATGTTTTATTTTATTTTGTTTTTTTCAATGGAAATGTATCCGTAAAATCCCAGAAAGATGGGAGGGAGAACCAATAGATACAATGGTTTTATCTGACAACAAGATAAAATATTACATATATATTTAGAAATGCCAGTAGCCATGGAGTTTCTTTTTCATCATGACCAACCTTCCCTGTTATCATCCTGCAAAATCCAACATGCAGCAATTTAAAAAGCAGATTTCACATTAGATTATCTAAACTCCTGGTTAATTAGAGATCATTTTTTGAAAGTTTACGGATTCCTAAAAATTAAGATAATAAAGCTGTCGACCTAATGAACCTCTTTCCTCACTCTCCTCTAAAACATGAAAACTGTACACCCCTGCACTCTGGAAGCTACAGTAATTGTCGGAGCGTTCTTCTGATTTCCTGTATTGTTACCTTCTTCGCCTCACACGCGTCCACACTTAGACTGTTTACAGACAGCGCAGACCACCCAGCCTCGTGCAACAAGGCAATTTCCAAACACTTGCTGAGTAGCCATCAAACATCGCCTTCATCAGGGATAGCTCTGCACAAAGCGAGCCTTCCAGCTGTGGACTGACAATAGGAATCCACTCACTTGAACCAAACAAGAATACATGGACAGCAATCAATAAAGCTTCTCCTCGCTCCAACTCACAAAGGCTGCATTTTATTACAGCACACACTGAGCACGCTGATATTGTGTGTTGGGGGGGGATATAATTCTGTTCTCCAGGAAAACATCACATATTGGTTTTTAACCGGTGCAAAGGGCACTGTTAACAAAGGAAGTGACGTGTACCGTGTGCAGGAGCTGGTCTTTGGCGAACAAGATGGAAGCTTAATTAGCGCAAGAGCTAATTAATGAATCAGTCTGATAACGACAGGCCCATTTAATAAATCATATTACTGAAAAGCCAATTTCTTTCGAGAACTTTATCACTAAGTGAAACACATTATATATATTCAGTACACACAGATGGATGTTTGAAAGTCTTTGTTTCTGTTAATTATGGCGATTTCCCACTTGGATCCATTGAAAACTTGACATTTAAAATTAAAATATTACATCAGGCCGATAAACAAAGACGTGGGCTTGATGAAAAGATATGTTTAAGGATATTTTCTTAAGGTCCTTTTAGTCTGACAAGCGGGCCTCATCAGAATGTGTATTCTAATTTATGGCGGCAGAAAACCATTCATCACTGTTTCCAACGGCTGGAGGGATTTGTGGCCCTACCCAGTCAGGACTGGACCGCAGCGTCTCAATCCACAGAAAGCTGCAGGTTCCTCCCTAGGAAGCTGGTCCAACTTAGCAATAAATGTAGCCGTCCCCAGCGTACAGTCCAGCCAACCCATAGTGCAACCCTGCTCCAGACTGACCACCATCTTACCATTTCAGATGAAGATACGAGTCATCGGTCCTTTCACTGCCCCACGCTACTCACTCCAATCACGATGGAGTGACTGGAGAGGCTGGTTAAGGGCCACTTGATATTCAGGCTACCTGCAACACTTGACTTTATGTTTGCGTACTGGTTTGGTACTATGTCACTGCAGAGAGAAAACCTGTAGCACTTTGTTAGACCCTAGCATGTCTAAGGCAGAGCTGCACTGCAGATGGTCTTTGCTAAGCCAGGTCGGCGTTCTGAACCCGACTCCCTTTACACCGATGAATCACTGCAGCTCAAACCGTTTCACCAGTTAGAGGAATGGCTACACATTGAGACGAACGGCAGTACGAATGAGTCAGATTGTCACATGATGATGATAATAATAATAATAATAATAATAATAATAATAATAATAATAATAATAATAATAATAATAATAATAAGGTCATCAAAAGACAGAGGTTCCCCACATGATAAATGAGTAACACAGATAATGCATAAATTATTTATTAACAGTTAGTTAACTGCATTGAGATGACAACTAAGCTGTATTTCTGCCATTCATTTTACTATTATATCATTTAAAATGTACTCATTAGAACAGTATATTTATTGGAAACAGACTTTCTTTTATGAAGACTTGCATTGAACTTGTGTCTGTTTGTATGAAATAATATAGCAAATGCAGTACAATTTTATATGCAGTTGGTCAATATTTTTTATGTTATTTCTGATCTCTATTTTTTTCACAAAGTATATACTGAAGATATCAGAACAGCGTTCCTATCTTGTAGCCCTTTTATCAGGAGCAGTTATAATGGTTACTTTCGTTAAGAGCAAAACACAGACGATGCTGGTTAGTCAGAGCTTTCACTGTAAAAAAAAAAAAAAAAAAAGTTTTTCCATTTAAAACATGAAGACAAGACGGCCATGGAGTTTGCATTTGAATCTGTTTTTGGTTTCTTTTTTTTTTTTTTTTGTAATTAGTGTGAAAACCGCAGACATTCTGTTTTCCCTAGAGAATAAAGATCCTTGCATTAAATGAGATTTTTTTTAAAAAAAGGCTGTCTACGATGGCAAATCCAGCTCGTCTGAAAACAAAGTTTAAAAGCTCCAAGTTAAGATGGGAGCACAGTACCAACGTTCCCCAGTCTAACAACTTGGATTTCACACCATCAGTGTGTGTGTGGGTGTGTGCACGCGTGTGTGCGTGTGTGCGTGCAAGGGGGAGGAGGGTTAGTGAAGTCATTAGTGAAAAATTATTTCTATCTTTGGTGAAAACAGTGTACTGTTCAGATTGAGTTGCGGCTTGATAACATCATTCTAATCGAATAATTTAATTAAATAACTTCTACCTTCATGTTCAATAACATGTTTAATTTATGTCCTGTAAAGAGACGCTTTAGTTTCTGTACTTCAGTGTTTAATATTCCAGTGTCTGTCTCTCTTGTGAGCTTTTTCTCCAGGCTGGTGCAGATATGTTCCAACTGGAAACGGTGATTAAACTCGAGCCAAACATTGTGCAGCATCCAAGACAATACCTAAACTCCACTTAGTCTTTCTGTTACGTCCTTCAAGTCTCACTCTGTCGCAGTCTAAGGACACCATAAGCACGTCTTCGCCGGCAGAAAGAAAGTTTCGGTAACACTTTATTTGAAGGGGGTGAATAAGACTGATATGACACTGTCATAAACATGACATAACACCTGTCATGAACATCAATAAGCCTTCATGAATATTTATGACTGTTGTCATAAAGCGTCATTCGGTAAATTATGACACTTTTAATACAAAGTTGACATTATTCAAAATGTCTTTGTTATGACAACTTGACATTAACCAAGAAATCATTACTGATATAAATTTGTTATAAAAGTATTACTGATTGCACTTTAAAAATTAGGTATCTTTATGTTATTAAAGGTAAAGTTTAAACAGTAATGACTTCCTGGTTAATGTCAAGTTGTCATAACAAAGACATTTTGAATAATGTCAACTTTGTATTAAAAGTGTCATAATTTACCAAATGACGCTTCATGACAACAGTCATAAATATTCATGAAGGCTTATTCATGTTCATGACAGATGTTATGTCATGTTTATGACAGTGTCATGTCAGTCTTATTCACCCCCCTTCAAATAAAGTGTTACCAAAGTTTCTTACTTCTATGTGCTTCCTCTTATGTTTTCTTTTAAAACTGATACACAAAGTTAATTAAGTTTGAGTTTGTTACTTAGAAACCAAGAAAATCAGTGCTAAACGGTGTTGCTACTGCCGCCTGATTGGTATGATACGCTTTTAACCATTCGGTCTCTGCTCAGGGAGAAAATAATGGACAACAGCTACAGCAGGTCTAGCACATTACAACTTGGATATTAACGAGGCAAAGTAGAGAGTCGAATCTATCCATAAAACAAATTACATCATAAGATACGTCAATAGCCATTTCGGGCTTTTTCACTGTATGCTGCAAATGTCTGCTTCCTCATTAAAAGACACAGCAGTCACTTTACTTTCTGCAACAAACACTGAGGGAAAGTGGAGCGAAAGCACCCTGACTATCAGCATCTGGGCGCGGGGGCGGGGGGGCTGCTCAGCTCTGACACTGACATGAATTAGGGTTGAGTCGGTTACAAACGGACAGCTGTAAACAGCTTAGACTGGAACTAAATCAGCCCTAACTGATCAGATCTGTTGCTAGAAAACAAACCTTCGGAGTTCACCGTCTTCAAACCGCCTATTAAGATGGCTGCTGTGAAGCTGTCCTAAATCTGTGTTGCATGCTTCCAATCATTGCCATCTTTCAACCATATAAAACCCTGATCACAAAAACAATTATATAACTGCCATCTATTATATGGATCTGGTCAGTCGTTTTAATCTTTGCCATTTAGTTCTGGTTCCTTTCTTACTCGTTGCTGCAGCTGTGTGACAAACACTTTGTCGTTTTGTTCTCAGCCCTCACGTCTTCCACCCCTTCTTGGTGCAACGGCCCCTGGGGAACTTTTTTGCTCCCCTCTGCAGGGGAAACTATTGCGTGTTTGGTCATAATTCGGTGGGTGTGCTTATAGACCCAACTACTTGAATTCCCAGAGCCACTTTTCCAGCCAGAAAGCGTCATGAATAGTCTTGAGGAGCAGTCGTCCAAAGCTACGAGGATGTACGTACTGTTGGACCGACACACCCAACTCCTCCTGCTGGGTTCTGGTCCGACGGGGTGGGCGAGCGTCCCGACGACGCCTTCTCTTCTTTTTTTTTTTTTACAATAACATGGAAAACAAAATGAGATGCTGCAGCTCGTCAGTCATTCCTACTCCTCTTGAACTTGTGAACTTGTAACAGTCGGTCCTCTCTGCCAGAGTTGTTGTGTTTATTACCCTGTTGTATGTTGCATACAAATACAACAAAACACAACAAATGGGTACCGAAGGGAGAGGGGTTTCACAGGAGGCTTGGGTTGGCGTGTTCTGCAGACCTTGAAGAGTTTGAAAATAAACGCCCCGTAGCCCTGGACCCTCGCATCGACTGTTTGGCTTCGGTCTGACCATTCTGGGCCCTTTTCCTGTACGCACATTCTAATCTGCAGTTTCTGTTCATTTCTGCACAGCAAAAATAAGCAGCATTGTTTGTCTGTTTGTCAGGCTGAATAAAAGTAAAGCTTCATTTGATCTGTAGCTATATTCTGTAACGACGCTATAACTGCAAGAATATCCGTCCCGATTCTTGCCACGGACTCGTTATAGTAAAACTCGTCAGCGGCAAATCTGTTGGCGCGAAGTTTTCCTTTAAACCCACCAAATGCAACATGGCGATCTAAACCACGCTGCAGGAAAACGGCTGAGGTTAAATCCAAAGCGGTCCCATCTGCGGGAGCAAATTACCGATGTCTGTTGATCTTGATGTGTTTTGTCAGATACACGGCCACATGATGCTCTCATTGTAAACTGGAACACAAAGTTGCCGGCAACAGTTCATCATCTGGCAAATTCAGAAATTCAGACGTTATATACAGAGTGCTGCGGCTTGGCCAGGCTTCTGTTAAAACAGATTTCTGCCTGTGAGTTGCTTCGGGCTTTTCCTCAAAGTGAGTTATTTAAACTAAACTTGAACCATTTATTTCTTTTTTTTTCCCACTTACAGTTTCCCATCCCCGCTTTTGTGCGAGCCGACGGTTTCACGGACGACCACAGTATCCACAACCAGGTTCTCTGGTTGTGTTTGCAACCTGGTCATGTGGCCAAAGAGCTTCCACTTTTCATCGCCGCCGGTCCTTTGAAGCTGCATCTGTGTCGGAGCTCTAAAGGGCAGCAACAGTGACTAAACCTACTAACATCAAGAGAGGACGCCAAACAGTCATTGTGCTGACGACTGAAATCTGACCTTTTAGATGTGGTGTAACGACTTTTCAGAATCAAATTCTGCGTGAAGGGCTTAAATTAGAAACAAAAAGCTTAATCTACACGAGTGTTTATCGTACTCTACTGTGATTTGAAATCGGATAGGATAGGAGGTCTGTGGCATGTTTTACTGCTGAGGTTTTATTTAATGGCCACCAACCAATGCTTCAACAGAGCAGAGCTTTTCCTTTTGTCCCCATTTCTGTTTGTATGAAAGCCGGCTGTTTATCGTGCGTTTGATGCTGACAAGTCAAAGCTACGGGGTTATACGCTGAGGCTGTCTGGGTACAAAAAAAAAAAAAAAGTTTAAAAAGGCTGTGAAGAAGAAGTGTTTATGATGTAGAATGCATTCAAGGTGGTTTTTCTTTTCTATTTTAAATGCCTTTTTACATGTCATTTTATCTGCAATGTTTTGCCCATACCGCAGAACAAAGAGATATATCCTTGTCTGGCACACTGGAATACAGCGAATGCATTTCTTGCAACGTCTGGCAAACGCATCGCCTTTCAGCCGGAGATTTCTGAGACGCAGAGTGACTCGGTAATTGTCTGAAATGTAACAACAAAGATCTCCTTTTAGGACGCCGCGCAGTTCGGTTTAAAGTGTGACAACAGAGCCGGATCTATGCAGCGCAGGGATGGACGGAAGTAAACTTTCTTTTATTTTGTTTCCTCGTTTTGGAGTAACTTCTGCCTCTTTCTTTATTACTTACCCAAATTTACAGTAATTCATGATAAATTACAATATCACTGAAACGTGTATTATTTAATTTACTCAATTCACCAAACAAGACATGTTATAGAGGCTAATTCCACCTGGACTGATGTTTAAAAGCCTTAATTCCTGTTAATTTTGATGATGTTTCAGCCAGTGAAAACGCCACATTTAAGATAAGAACATAACTTGAGACCAAGAAAAGAACATTTGTAATACAGAAATGTCGTTTTACTGAAAGGAATGTTTAGTACCCACCTAAAGGTTATTTCCTACAGATTTCATCCATTTGACAGAAATGATTAAATCAGCCAATCATATGACCTAAAATAGTCTAAAACATTTTTAAAATTCCAGATTGGACCAAGGATTATGTCACAAAGTGAATATAGGCCAGCTTCAATTCTTCATTTTTACTTTTTGCTTTCTTCAAATTGTAATTGCAGTTTAAATGTTATTTGATCTACAATAATTTAAAATGCATTTAATTACAGAAATGTAATCAAAAGATGAAGTTAGATCAAATCAAAACTAATTTTATACATGGTTAAGTGTAAATTATTCTTTCCAAGTTTGTCATTAAAATTAATGTTGGGTGTTGTAACTGTCGTCATTGTTTTAAAATGAAAAAGATTTGTTTTTATCTAAATATTAATTTAGTAACCCAGGTCATGGCTGACTTTTTTTTTTTTCCAAAAAGCTATTTAGCAGCTTTAGTCTTAAACATTTGTCATGTTTTTGGGTTAAAAAGCAGATCAATCTGACTACAGCGCTCCAAATAGTGTGCTGAATAAAAATGTAGAAGTTCTAACTTTAACGATTCAAGCCAACCAAGAGTTGCATTGTTTTACTTATTATTATTTTTTTTTATCCCCCCTTTATTTTAGGATGCTTCAAAGACGATGAAGATTGTTCCTCAAACCCCTCAGAAAAAAATGGCACTTTGAAATTACCTTGGAACACATCATGTGATACGATTAAGAAACTCAGAAGGGAGAACCGTAGGTGAATGAATTAAACATATTTAGCATATTTAATCTACTTGGACTGTAACACTGCAACCATAAAACTGTTAAGATGGCTTAATAAATGGGAACTTTTTGTTGGTGTGGTCCACTTTACAGCCATTTCAAATCACAATAAAGGATCATTTCATACTTTAAATGAATTTACTGCAAAAACATGACAACACCCTGCTTCACCCCTTAACTAACTCCATCAACATGTCCGAAGAAAAAAATGAAAAACCTGTGTGTACAACACACCCGTGGACCACCGTGTGTGTTCAGACATTACACACACGCAGGCCCGGGCCACATTTGGGGAGGATTTCAGGCAGCTAGCAGATTCTGCAAACTGGCTTCTTATAATTACAAGCCAGCAGAGGAGAGGAGAGGAGAGGGGGGGGGGATGGATCACCTATTTCCTGCTTCCCCACAGGCAACATTGGAGGCTACAAATTGAAGATGATTCCCACACATGGCCCAGATTCCGCCCAGAGTCAAATGCCCCTGTGCCCCGAGTAACAGCTTATCTCTGCGCAATAACAATGTCAGGAGAAAATTGTGCACCTGACGCTCCGCCTGTCCTCCCCTCCAACCAGATCCTTGTTTTCTATCATCATGTTGTCTCTCCCACAACAGAAGGCAAACACCTGCGCAGATCGGGAGGACGGCGAGAAAATAGCCCCATCCTAATACCTGAAGATGCAGGCCCAGCGTCGGCTTGAATAAAAGAGATAAAAAGGAGTCCTAAACTATCCTTAAATGAAATAATAAGGTATCCGGGCAGTTGTGTGCTTTGCAGTAAACTCTAATTAGCTCTGCAGAGGGAACGTGGGAGCGTCCCGTCCTCTGGGCTCAGTTAAGGTTCGGATTAGCGGCTGCTGCTGAGTCCGCCATGTGTGAGGCTCCGTCTGTTCGGCATCTGGCAGGAGACTTGTCACTTGCTTTCATTTTTTTTTTTTTTTAAACCGAGTTCTTTTTACCGAGGAAGAGAAAGAAAGGAAAAATATTAACTGATATTGATATGCATACTTATGACAAGGCGGCATCAGAGCAGCCTGTGTTGCATGAAACCATCGTTGCAGCAGAATAGGTTTCTTCAGGGCTTTTGGAAAAAAAAATAAATAAATAAATAAATAAGGGTGTCATGAAGTACCGCAAGACAAATATTCTGAAGAGAAAGAGAAGGAGTTATCGGGCTGCTGATCAGTGGTTGACTTTATATTTGATCTCTCACATGGACTCATGGAAAACCGGAGCGGGCCTTAGTTACAGAAACTTGTAAGCTGTCAAAATATTTGAAGCAAAACCACTGGAAGAGAAGAGAGCGCATATGTGTGTGAGAGAGAGAGAGAGAGGCGCTGCAGAAAGGCGGCACAGCAATCCCCTCGTCTGGATGTTCCGCCTCTGCCATCTCCGTGAGAACTCGCCCCGCGGTCAATCAAAGAGCCATTCAACCTCGGAGAAATAAGCTAATGCCGCGCCTGGCACCTGGGCTCTCTTACAGGCACACAGGTAAGGCCGAGGCGCGTCTGTTTGCGGCTTAACGGCGAGCCTGAGAGCGTTGTTTACTCTGTCGCTGAATGGACACCGCGCCTGCTGTTCTATTTAAGCTGTCAGGCATCACAGCCTCAAAACAGGCCCAGCTGGCTGGCTATGAGCCTTCCACAGTAAGATTGATGAGGGGACGCCTGGCAGAGGGAGCGAGAAACGGGCCTTTGTGTTGTTCTGTATGTACACATCATTTTCCCTCATTCCGCAGGAGAATCAGCAGCGGCAGATTAAATGACAGAATTAATTTCCTTCACTCCGTACACATGTTCCAGTGAATTTGTGTAACCACTCAGTGTAACCTGGAATTAATTAGGCACACTTGAATTCTAATGCTCCAATGGTAACTCGGCGCTGCGGCCGGAGCTAATTGATACCGTCCTGCATTAAAGTCCTATTTTATCCCAACGCCAAGCAGCGAGCGTTTTATGTTTTCAATATGCGCCCCGAAATTTGGAGCAAAACCCGTCTAAAGGAGGATGACACTGCAGTCTCTGCTCGGCGCTACGGTGAAGCATCCTGCTGCGAAAATGTATTTGTCGCATTTCAGATCGCTCCCGTTTTTGGTTAATTGTCTCACGAACATGTTTCAAATCACCAAACATATTTTCAATATTATGCTATCATCACCTCAGTAAATTGAAATGACAAAAGCAACTTTAACCCCTCAAGCTGAGAACGAGTCGTGCCATCCATTGGAGGCGATAACAGCCACTGAGGCTTTTACCGTTTACTGCAGAGATCTTTTAATTCAGTAGAATTAAAAAAAAAAAGTTTAACAGCTTTCATGGTCTATTCCAGGTCATGCCCTAACAACTCACATTAAAAAGTACAACTGGTCAATAGGTCACGTCAAAGCAGTAATTTTCTCTTTTCATCAGACGTTCAGGATGATTGTCTTGCCGCATAAAGCCGAGTGTGTCAGAGTTAAGGTCAGGAACTGATGGCCTTAACTCCAGCCCATCAGTTGGTACAAATGATTCTGCTTTGTACCAGAATCGTGCTTTTCTGGTACAAAGCATGATTCATGTTTTAATCATTTACAGGAAGCCATCCAGGTCTGAAGCAGCAAAGCATCCAGATCACCATCACATTGCTAGCAAAGTTTCACTTCTGGTATGATATTTTTTTTTTGTTTTGTTTTGTGGAATGAGATGCAGACCTTCCTAAAACGTTCACTCTTTTCTCGTCACATCACAGAATATTTTTCCAAAACTCGGGGATTATCATTCAGCATCACTGCTGTTGTTTCTGTTCCATTCGGCCAGCAGCGATTTTTGCCTGGGAACTTTCCTACGGATGCAGGACCTGCCAAGCCTCTGGCTTATTACTGAAGAATGAACTCTGACCTCGGCTGAAGCAGGTGAGGCTGTAGTTCATTAGACGTTATGTGTTGCGGATTTCTCTGTTGCCTTGGAGTGATTTTGGTGGGTTGGATGACCAAGCTCGGGATATTATTTATTTTTATATTTTCTCTGTTTGTGTGTAATGGTTTCTTTTGAGGTTGAGTTACGACCCATTAGGCTGTGCAACCTTTTCCTGTCTGACAGATGTCTATAACTTTATGTCTCATCTGTATCTGGATGCCTACATCTCATGGCATAGCATTATGTGGCGTTTTTTTTTTTTTTTCCTTTTAGAAATTTTTAGGCTGCTTCATCTTGTCAAAAAACAATTCTTGATTCTACTGGTCTGGTAGTGATCCAGGCTGTGTGGCTGATCTCAGCTTTCCAAAAACAATGGGCTATTCAGAGTAAAAAAAAAAAAAGTGGTACTTAATTCTTCACTGGAAAGCTTAATTTTGTATTTACTCTGCTTATCTTCCTATTATATTCAAATGTGTTTGATGATCTGGATCAAGTGTGATCAGAAACAGAAGAGAATAAATGGATACTCTAAAAAAAATTCAATAAAAGAATAGAGGCAAAGAAAAATGTTCACACTACTGAATTACTGCATGTACCCAAGTTAAAGTTCTGTGATGGTTTACATTTTTGTGTGCTAATGGATTTTAGTCTATAAAAAAACTCATTTTTGCCATCTGCTGTTATTTAATATACTCCAGCTGCCAGCACTCTTTTTATTTATTTAAACACAGGAACTCAAAGCACCCACAATGTTGATTTTGTTTGACTGAGGCACTTACTGTGACTAATTGTTTCTTTCTGCAGCGAGGCAAAGCTTGGTTTCAGAAGATACTATCACTTTATAAAAGGGCAGTGCTGCAGAGTAAAATCCAGGTCCTTCGCAGCGCGAGGTGAAAGTTTTTTTTTGTCACAAAGTTGGCTGTACTTCACCCAAACCACCATGGAAACAAATGATGGGTTACAACTTGCTCTAAAACAGTTTTTCTTCAGGCCTTTGGAACAATTTCTCTCCAAAAAGCACCAAAATGATCGTAGTTTGATATTTTCTACAGCAAAATCCAGCTTTAAGGTCTTACCAAGATAGCTCTCACCAGGTTGAAGTTGAGTCTTTTCCCCATGCGGAGCAGCTCAAGTATGTTTGTTTCTCACAAGTGACAACAGTAATGGGCAAGAGATGGACTGACTGACCGGACCTTGTCTGCAGCGACGCTGTGCCACTCCGGTCTTTCGTAATGAAGACAGACTTGTGCCAGAGAGCGAAGCTCTCAGTGTACTGACTCACCTACATCCCGACACTTAACAGAAAAGAAATGAGATGTGGAATATGTGGAAAAGCATGAGACTGAGAGCAACTGAATTGGATGCCCTTTATAAGGCGTTTCATTTTTAAGGCTCCCATATTCTTGAGCGTACTGTGCGTTTTCTGAGTCTCACAGACTCCACAACCTGTAAGCACCGACTGAGCAATGAAAACTCAACCGTCGGTGGACAGATTGCCTACATTTTTTGTGACAAATTACTTAATTTCCCACAATCCAGATGGATACCAGCAAGTTTGATGAGCTAGCCCAGCTTCTTCTCCACCAGTGAAGCCACTGCACACCTGTTGGTAAGGCACAGAGTGACAGTCTGCCTGATGCCGTCCTTGGAACTGGTTTCAGCGGCTCTTAACTTTATCAGCAAAACAGTTTGATATGAACACTGCTTCCCCCCCACAAGCTGCTTACTGAGTGACACATATCACACATACTCAGTCACAAAAGTTTACCTTTGCATGGACATGTCCGGTCAATGTTCGGTTTGAGTGTGCATGGACCTCTGTGGAGCAAAGTAAGCCCAAGTATGTGGGAGACCGACGGGGAGCTCAAAGCACACCTCCATGTTAAAAGAGGTGTGCTGCCACTATTAGCCAGTTCAGGAATCTGACAAGGATCATTCCTAGATCATTCCGTTTGGGGTTTTTTAAAGTATGTAACACTGAGAGAAGATACCAGAGCAGAGCCAGAATCTGCAGGAGGGACTAAATATCTGTTTTGGTTTTAGAACAACTTGACATCTAGACTGAAGCTAGTTTATGTTGCTCAAGGAAAATATACAACATTGATGCAACAATGTCTCTGTTTTGGCAGAGAGATCTCATTCTCAACACATTTTAATTCTTCACGATCCGATATCTTATCACCCACCATGCCTTAAGTTTACGTCTCATCAAGCAAGTTTCTTATACTCATCAAAATATTTTGTTCAGAAAAGGCAAAATTAAACTGGTGGATGTTTTGCATTTCAAAAGTCCAACATTTTTCATTCAGTTTGAGGGATAGAAACCAAAAACCTAATATCAGTCTGCTCATCAATTCTACAGCTATTCTGATGTACTACTGTTGGTCCAATAGGGTCCAATCACTTTCAAGGTGAAGAACGACTGCAAAGTTGTTACAGTCACATTTTTCATAGTAAATTATTGCAGCAACAGCCCTTTTGTCTAAATTTGCTGCACACTAGAGAGAATACTCGCAGCAACATATTGCTATCTGTTTCTAGCTGTCAACTGTATTCAGAATGACTGATGGATCTAAAGACCAGAATAATATCACACTTAGATTTATTTATGGGTTGTCAAACTATATCAGTCCGATTTTTGAAGCTTATGCACAAGCATGCATGGCTTTCACTCTAGCCGTCTGCCACCCGGCCCCTACACAGAAACAAAATCCTAAATCTTAATCCCTGTATTGTCTGTAAACTGTGGTTAATAAAATATAGTCAAGATGGGGAGCCACTGACATTAATGAGGGTAAACGAGATACAGCATGGAGCACATGTGAGGTACTAAGTTATTTCAGGTCAGGCACTGAAAAGAAAACTTTGACACTGCATTTAATATGCAAAATGTTAAATTTGCTTGTCAGGTTCTATCCATTGCATCACATTTGCACTGCTAGTCACGTTTATCTATTCCCACATACAAACCTCCTCTCACTCATACATCACAGAAGTGTTCATACACTCAACTTGCTGTACAGTGCTATTTTTTTTTTCTTTCTTTTTTTTTCCCAAGATGTTCTCAAACCTACAATCTCTTGATTCACAGAATACAGTTGGCTCTGTTTTCCACTGACCCATAACTAACCTATATGGAGTAGAAAATTGACAAATATGTCAGAAACCTTTGCAATAAGAGGTCTTATCTAACTGAGGCACACTCATTCTTTTCATACCTTCACCACTCTATTGCCATGAGTGAACAACAACGTAGCATCGCATCATTGGCATTTCAGTCCGTATAATCCTCAATTTAACAACTCAGGCTTCCGCCGTAGATTTTTGGGACAAAAATTCCACCTAATGAGCACCTTGGATTTCACTCATGTTCAATGAAAACTAAGCATATGGACCATTGCTCCAGAATTAATGCAACTGCAATGCAAATATTGCAGCAATAACCATATCCTCATCCTTCATATTCCAGAAGCATCACTCACATCGGGATGCTGGATGTTTGAAAGTAAAGGTGAATATGCCAGTCAGTTGATCCTTTTAATGGGGGGAAAAAACTCAATGTTGCGATGGTGACATCAAAAGGAAAGTAACACACTATGTTCTTATGCAGAAAAAAAGTGTGAATCCCAAACAGCTGATCTCAAAAGGCAGATGCACAGTCCATACATGGCACATATTCCCTCCAGATTTATAAACTACCTAATTTCTTACATAATCACATTTATTTTCTTATAGGTACACCATTATGTGCTGCTAGAAAGGAAACGATGTGACAGAATAATCTTCAGCGTAATTCTGTGAAATAAATTATTACAATTTTGCTGGAAAGGCTGTCATCAAAATGGCTCCAGTTGAAAATATTTAAGTTTAAATTACCGTATTTTCCGCACTATAAGACGCACCTAAAAACCTTCAATTTCCTCAAAAGCCGACAGTGCGCCTTATAATCCGGTGCGCCTTATATATGGACCAATATTGAGCCACAACAGGTCCAGCAACGGACCTTACCACAGGGGCCGCGTTTCATTGGCTAATGCCCATTTTAGGTCACAGTGCAGCTACCACGTGCGTGACCGTCTCACAAACACAAGCTACAGTAGTAAACATATGCTAATGTACATTGTGGACCATCAAAACCATGAATGCCGACTTACCCAGCCTTGCAAGAACAATAGGCATCAGTGATCTTGTCCACAGCTATATTTATGCTGAGGGTGTGAGGATCTGCTGTTTTCCTCATCTATCGGTAGCTTTTAGCTGTGACGCGCACAATGTTGGAGGCATCCAGTGGCTCAAACACCTTGATGTCGTCCAAAAAAGATGACATGAACTTGTTGGTTCCCCTGTCCATTGTCGTGGCTGATATGTTGTGAAAATCCGGCAGAAATGCTACGCTAATTAACTCAGATCGAAATGAAAGACGTCATGTTTACACAGACATGCAGTAGGCTGCTTACGTAGTTGGTCCACTACGGTAAGCAGCCGCCAACTTCTTTTTCCCCCGTAGAAGAAGTAGTGCGCGGTGCATGCTGGGATAGTTGTCAGAACACTGGTTTGTTAATAAAGTTTGATAATACATTTAAAGGGGGGGAGGGGCAGGGGAAGAGAGACAGAGACTGCAGCGGCAGCGTGTCGGTTGGTCTGTGTTACCCAGAAAGCAGTTGGGCATAATATCGCAACACCAACACCGTGAGTGAAACAACGGCTGGGCCAGCCTACTATATAAAGTACTCGGGGACCATTTCTTTATTAATGTGGATGTGTAATAATAGAGTATGAAGCGTCTATTCTATGCGCCTTATAATGCGGTGCGCCTAATGTATGAAAAAAGTCCTAAAATAGGCCATTCATTGAAGGTGCGCCTTATAATCCGGTGCGCCTTATAGTGCGGAAAATACGGTACATGGAAAATTAGAAAATAAAGTGACTTGATGTATAAGATTCACCTACTATGTGCAATCATGCAACATATGGCATAATTAACACTTGCATTAAGGTGCGAAGGATGTGATGCATCAGATATTACTCAGGCAGTTGGAACATATGGTAAAGTCGTATTAAGGGTAAATAGAAAGGAAAAACATGACCAAGTTAACACCGAGAATTATTCTGCAAGTAAAAAAGGCAAACATATTTCTTCACCGAGGAGATCAAAGAGGACTAACTGCAGACACACACTGGATAAAGAAAGTTATGAGCTCTTTCCCCTTCATGAGCAATTGAGTCTGCCAGAGGACAGGAACATGTCCTGCAGACTTAGCTAACCTAGAAACTAACTATGCACACGGCTAAAAATAAGACGGATAAACACCCTGAACTCAAGATCAACATGTTGCGAGATAAAGCAACAATGCAAACCAAACAACCTTCATTGTTTAATTCGGCACTGTAGTCCCGCAAATTGACATTCTTTTAACATTTTCTCATGAACCAGGAGTAACTTAGTAGTGCTGCCATAGCACTAATCTGGTAAAAGGATATGGGTAACAATGTAAATCTCTAAGTTTACTTCATTGTTTAAATTTCTTTAATTCGTTTTACCTTCTTTTGTTTTCCAAATTACTTTTACCCTTAGATTGAACTTATTTTGTTTTTTTGTTTTTTTTGTAAGGAAGCAAGCATAGAATGTTACTAAGAAAATAAACTAGATTGCTGCATTAGCCTTCATTTATTGAAAGGTATGAGAAAACAAAATATGTATCTTAAAGAGCTTGTTTGTGAAGGGAAGAACAAATTGATAGAAATTTGCTATTTTATATTTGAAAATACATCAGATTTTAATGTGGGGAAAAAAAAACCAGCCAAGATTTGTACACTCATACAGCCTGGATTTTTGCAGGATTCAAGAACAAAAGCATGCTGGACATGTGGATGTGTGTATGCTCCCATTGACACCGCAGGTTGTTTCTGGGCAAATCTCCACCTTCACCTGGAACAGGAGGTCATTTAGCTCTAGAACAGCGTGAATGTGACCCAGATCCAGCAGCGTTACACCGAGACATAATCTCTCAGAGGTTTCCAAAGGATCTAAGTCAAGCAAACATGGATCAGTTGGGTCAGTTCTTTCGTCCTCTGGGAACTGTCTGCATATTCTCCAACACATAATGTTTCTATTGGTAGTCATTACCAAGCACCATTGACTCAAACTGCTGTTATGGGCAACCTAGCATCCTCCCCAGTTCCTCCAGGTGCTTTCAAATTTGTTCTGAACTCATATGTGATACATGCACGGAACCAATGATGGACCTCCAAATTATGTTATTCAACAGCAAATCCCAACTGAGCTTGATGATGCTGAGCAGTGAGAACACATCCCTCTGGTAGACAGGTAACCTTTGACCCTGATGGGTGTTTCTTATTGTCTGGTCCAAAACCTTCACACCAGTGGGTTCTTGCAGGTCTTTTTGTGGAGTTCTAAAAGTGACCTCTGCCTCCTTACGACCAATGGGTAGATGCTGGTCCTGCTGATGGATGAAGGACCTTCCATAACCCAGTCCAGGTCTCATAGACTAACTTCCTGTCTTCAAGAATCTCCGCCATGATAAAGCAAACCTTCTGATAATGGAAACCTACCGAATTCTTTCAAATATATTTGGTCTATGCACCACATAATCAATTTTGATGACTTAATTATGAATTAGCAATCTTTGTGTTGTCCAAATAAGTTCAGGGATAAAAGGACATTTTTGTAGTTCTAAGACAGCAAAGCAGAATGAAAACATTCATTGTCCCCAAGTTGCGTAAGCAGCACATATCCATGCAGTAACGTTCTCATTGTGCAAAGGACAGTTGAAGTAAAAATAGAATCGAGGTCACAGATAGCCTTTGTTGCTCAGATTGTTTCTGCGTCTTGGTTCCAGCTCTGCTGTTTTGGCTTCTGTACAAAGCTCAAAGCTCCAAAGGAGGGGTCTGATTCAATCATCTGTTGTTGGGCGAGACACCGAAGCCTAACTCGTTGCCAATATACTCATCAGGATATAACTGAAGAAAGGAAAGTGCATTTAGACGAAGCTACACGGCTAGAAGTGCTTTGTTGGATGTGCGAATATTTTGGGTGTGAAATGCTCTGCAAAGCAGATTGAAAAAACAAAAATGTCATGAAGATTGTTCTGTTTTCTTGACTTCCAGGTTTCTAAAAGCAAAAGTGTCCATTTTGATAAGTTTGACTGTTCAGCCACTAACCTCCCACCCTTTATCCATACAGAAACAAGGCAGGGTGAAAACAAAAAAAGCAGCCGTACAGTGATACACAACTGAGTTAACTGCTACTAAACCAAGACGTTGGTTTAGTAGCAGTGTTACTAAGAATACAACAGCACACTCAACTAATTAGCTTAGCATGGAGACTAAGAGCCTGAAGCATATATGCTTCTACTGAGCGAAAAATAGATGCATTTGTAAGCAAAACTCGATGTAAAGTCAGGAGACCTCCAGCATAACTTTGATCACAGTGTTTGCAAAAGATTGTGTAAAAGATTTTCATACTTATATTTCCAAAACCCTTAATATGGTGCATCCTCCCCAAACCAACTAACCTTTGTAACTAAGAGACCTGCACAGTGAAGGCAGACTATGATTTTATGATTTCTGTTCTAATAAGTCGAGTTCTGACTTGAAACTGATGGAGGATTTGTGGAGGGAGCCAAAGACATGGAGTTCATCATCAACAATAAACGATGAATCATCATCATCAAAAAAAAAACTATGGAAACATGCAAAATGCTGCTCAGTAATTACAAGAGTTTGATTACTGTAGTGTCAATAAACACATGTTTGTATTATTACATAAAATGTGCATAAAAACACATTTTTATTTCACAATTGATCATCATTTTAAAAAGTTTTATTGTGCCTTTTATTGCCTTTTGAGAGATGCCTGTCACGATTCTGATCGTAAACATAATGTTATGAACAGGTAATTTGTACTATGATTAGCAGAATGGTATAAATAATTTTAGGCTTAGCTGTAAACCAGTCCTTGAGTGTGATATTTAATATCAGCCATTTGTTTCAATGCCAATGGAAAATACATTGCACTGTGAAACTAATGCTCCTGGCCCCTGCAGGTGCACACATATATATATATATATATATATATATATATATATATATATATATATATATATATATATATATATATATATATATATATATATATATATAACACTTTAAATTGTCAGTTGTCAAAATATTCCCTATAATTGTCGCATCATAAGACCAAACTTGTGGAAGCACAGAATAGCAAGCGCACACTTCAAATAAAACAAACACCACAGAAAGAGGATTTTTATGATCCTTATGAATATGTACGCATGCAGCAACAAAACATCTCCCATTCAAAGGGTGGCAGCAAACACACAATGAATCCAAATTAACAAGCCAATTCAAGAACAAATGAAACACATTAGCATTTAAGACCTACGGAGAAAAGAAAAAATGGCTGTTTTTAGTACTTGGGCATTTTATCCATCTGTACATATTGGATTGGATCGTGTTAGCCACTATAGCTGGTGACATGCGTCCGCAGGCGCTGTTACTATGCATGAGTCACATCAACAAAACCATATTACTCTGTTGCAGGATGAGCATTCATCCGTTCCAAAAATGGTTCTGGCTCCCTTATTTCTTGTCAGATTTCAATAAGATATGGCTAAAAATAAAGCTGAGAAAATTGCCAATATTATGATTTGCAAAAGTATGTATTCTCAAAAGGAATAAATCCGCAAGCAGTCTGGCCTCTGCCAGTATCTGTCAAGATGCTGGAGAGCGCTAAACAAATTAATTTAGACGTAACTGCTGCTGTAGAAGTCATAGTTTGGTGAATACTTCAGGAAATCCAATTTGATGAATATTGTGAGGTTCTATAAACGAACAAGTCAAGATTATTGCCATTTGTTCAACCTCCAGAAATTATAGCGGCTGCAAAGCGCCACAGAAAAAGAGAAAATATCGCAACACAACAGGTTGCAGACAACTCAAAGCCACTCTTATCCTTATGTCACTCTCTCTCTCTATCGGCTCTACTGACATGCACACACCGGTTCTTGTGGCAACCGACTGACAGACAGCTCCAGAAATTATGCTTAAGTGTACAAGGAAGATCAACACCAAAAAAAAAAAAAAAAAAAAAAAAAAAACACAAAAAGATTTCATACTCAAAAAAAGAAAACGGAACATAAAAACCCCAAACAGAACATTCAGTCCATTACGGTGTCATGTTTTGGGCTTGGCGTTTATTTTGTGATTACTGATAAGTGGTTGATCTGTCAGAGTGAGTGTGTGGGTCACATATTTTATGTTAACGAACTTGCACAGCACGGGTACATGTTGAGGTTGTCAAAGTCAAGCTACCGTGACTGACTATTTTAAACATTTCTTTGGCGACGTGCAAAAACGATACTCTTGTTGTCGTAGCGTTGACAATCAATAGCAAAAAAAAAAAGATGTCTTTCTTTTTTTGGATTTTTTTGCGTGACTGTTTGCAGCGTGTCATTTATCCAACCATCAATTTTCCCGACCCCAACGCGTAGCATTGGTGTGTACACATGATACACGATGGTGTGTGTGTGTCACACGATAAACGTGGATGTCCTATCTAGCGCAGGAAACAAAACATCCATTTCCTAGTCAGAGATCATTTTATTCATAATTTTCTTCCTTCAAGGCTGTTGTGAAGAATGTATATGCAGCACACAGACACAGTTTATGTCTCCAAAGCCAATTCGACCTACTTTAACCATGATGGTTACAACATTTTAGTAGTTTACTGATAAGTCTAATCTCAGCTCCTGATGAAATTGGTTCTTTTCTTGGCAAAAATGGGCTCCTGAAACATCAGCCGTTTTTTTGAGGCAAACAGATACGGTGCTGAGGAAACACTCTGCCCAGCTTAGCACTGTGAAAGTTTTTTTTTTCTTTTTTTTTTTTTTGCTCCAAAGTGCTTTCAGAAAAATACGAAAACAAACCAACAGGTGTGTTCATCTGACTATCGCCATGAATCCAGAGACCAGAGCTGCAAAGTGGCACAGGCACCATTACATGTGCTTGATTAGATCATTGAATTCCAATTGATTAAAGGGCCATGAACCATCTGCCACCTTTTTGAGGGCTGTGCAAAGAGATTGATGATGTTTATCAGTTTCTATAAAACTCCAGAGGTGGCTCCAAGAGCCAGCTCATAACTGCCCTTTAGATCAATATCGCTACAACAGACAAGGCAAAAAATGATGGAAGCATGCTTTCAGCCCTGCATGTGTCTGTGTCTGAGTGTGTGTGTGTGTGTGTGTGTGTGTGTGTGTGTGTGTGTACTTGAACCAGATTCTGAAATTGAAGCATCTGCTACCAAGCTCAGCCCATTCCAAGGGTGGAAATGGCTTTCAAACAAACCCATTGGTGTGCTGAAAATGACTGCTACCAACTGCAACACCGTGGAAAATTAGAAGTTATACTTGGTTTTCACACGCGGCTTGGAAATTTTTTTTTTTTAAATGAGATGTAACAGAATATATAAGGAACGCCTCTTTAAAAAAAGAGTCTCAAAATTCCCAGAAGTGTACGCAGAAACTCTTTGAATTTAGATAAGTAAATCAGACTCATCTAAATGCTGGTCTAATCTCAAGTGATTTTATTCCTGTGAAATGTGCATCATGTCATGTGCGTCAATAAGGCCTTTTAAATTGCACTCTCGAGTCAGTGTGAATTAGTTAAAACACTGCAAAACGCAGATTAAAAAAAAAAAAAACACACTCGCTATCTCTGAAGCTGCATGGTATTAATCATATGCTTATCGCTCACACTTATCTGTCCTATTTATCTGATTTAAATCTGCATCTGTGTTATCACTGCCTATGTAGGCTAATAATTAATTACATTTTCTCAGACTACTGGGAACAAGTGTATTTGCAAAGGACAAACCACGCCGGTTTTTTTCAAATTTTTATCTGCAGACGGCTTTGTTTTCTATGTAAATTACTCTCAATTGAAAGGTCAAATAACACCAGACACACATCACCTTTCAATAGCTACTGTTTATATGGAGCAAATTACCTTTAAGCTCACTGAAAAAGATGTAAAGCATTACATTTTTATTCCCCCCCAAAAATATGCAACAAAAAGAAGTTTATGATCGAGTTTATTCTAAGGTCTACCGGAAAAGAGTTAATCAATGGTAATAAGTTAGGAGTGGCATATTTAAAGCAAAAAAAAAAAAAAAGTTTAAGATAAACATTTTTTGCTTAAGGTAAAATGTTCAGTGCTTTGAAACATGATTAGCTTATCTGCGTACTCTTTGTTGTGTGCAAATTATAATCCATTTTACTAACCTAACAGACTCTTCTCTGGTGAACACAACGCTCTCCTCCAAACACATTCTTTTTAAAAAGAGTGTGATTAGAGCGCCACTTGCAATTAATTACTTAAATTAATAACAGTATGTTTATTTACTAGCATACGCAGTGATATGTGTCCAAGCAAAAGTTACAGTCACAGTCAATAGTGCTAAACGACACAAATACCAAATAACAAAAACAAACAAACAAAAAAACAAAAAACAAATCAAAATTACATATGTGCAAAAGGCTGGTGAGTTTCTCACTTGGCGTGTCTCAGGAATGTGAATTTTAAAACCTACTTGGTGACTATATGTAGTGCAGCAATGTTATGGCTGCTACATGACCGAAAAATATCTTTTTTAAGTTGCATAGATGAAGCCGCGTCCCTGTTGTGACAGCCGGCGAGAGCCCGCCTTCATCCTGTGTTACACAGACATTTAGAGAACTGACCATCCCGATCGGTTCGACGGTGTGATCGGAGCGATCGAGACCATCCACGTCGGCCGCTATTTCCCTGAGCTAATTCATCAGCGTGGCGAGGGCCAATTCCAATGTATCGGACACAGAAGTTCACTTTGTAGAGGCCACAACCGACCTTGTCACTTGAACGGCAACGTACTTTCAACCAGTGAGAGACCTGAACTCTCAAGGGCATAACCAAGTCATAGTCAATGAATAATTTAAGCACTTGTGTCACTCTATATATTTCATCGAAGCATATTGCCAAGGAATAAAAAAATAAAAAAAACTCTAAATACTGGGTGAGAGTCGAAAGGTAATACCTCCTTTTTTTATGGGGTTTTGTTTGAAAAATCAAACTCTCCTCTTCTTTTTGCTCGTACGTTCTTCGCTGAACTTGGAACTTGTTTCTGCAGCACACCAGAACCAGAACCATAAAGGCTGCGGCACAAAGACAACACACGGAGGGCCTGTTGCCGGTAATGACTCATGCTGACAGAAACACACAGGGACCAGTCATTTAAAAGTTCAGCCCCGTGGCAGTTTGCAGAAGGAACAAAGTGTTGATGGACATCTTCGCTTACAAAGTCAGCCGTTGCTCTCTGTTGGTTTAAAGAAACTGAGAGCTGACACACAAACTGGAAGTCGCATTGGTGAATGCGACTTCAGAAACAGAAGGGACACTGTGAATGTTTATGCCGCAAAAAATAATCATCTGAATATATTTTGATAGCATGATATTTTACCTTGAAGTGAATTTGAGGACATCATATTACATAAGCCTTTGTGCTAAAAGGTTTTCAGAACACCGCTACCTAATGACGAAGAATAAAATCACAAATGTGTTTTGTAATTACGGTTTCCTCATGTATCTATTATGAACTTATAAGCTAAATAAATCACCACAAATGCATCAATATTGCCGAGAAAAACATAAAAAAGGAGAATTTGAAACGTGGTTTGCAGAGAAGGATTTCATTTATCAAAGCAGAAGAAGCCGTCTATGAAAAACCTGATATTTTCCCCTCTTTGTTAAATCATAAATTATTTGACCATATTTTTTGGACAGCTACGTTTCGATCCAACCAGTCACTCCAGGCCTGATTACCTAACTGTAGAACTGAGACATCACATAAAAGACTTGCTACCAATTATCATGTCTGCTGGCAGTGGTTTCTCCAAAATGGAGGCAAAACCAGTTTTCAGGATAATTATTTTTCTTCACACGGGGCGAGGTTAGTCGGAATTACTTTTTTTTTCCCCCACTTGAAGAGAGAAATAATCGTTTCAAAGCTGCTTTTTGTATTTACTCAGTCTGCCTGTCTTTGATTTTAAAATTAGCTTGACCTAAAAATATTTAAGTGGTACACAAAAGCAAAAAGAGAAGATATACTTTTTCCCCCCAGCAAGGTAAATCAATTATATAGTGTGAAAATCCATGTAGAGACAAAGTCTTTTTTTTTTAAAGTTCACTCGGATCTGTTTTTCGAAGGCTAAAAAAAATGAATTTCTTACAAGCCGTAGAGGCGCGGAGTGTATTTTTATTAGCACATCAATGCCATGAATCATGTTTTCCGCTTTTACCGACGTTTTTAGTGGAAACTAAATTTAATGCAACACCTCTAATCACAGTCCAGCTGCGCTGCTCATTTCTGTAGCTGCAATCGCTGCACAACAATACGCAGCAGCGCACACCTGACAGGTTCCCAGCCCTGTAATTAAAGCTTTATGACCATGATAGCTCTGACCTCCATGGAAGTCGAGCAAGGCGCGCCTATTTGACAGCTCTAAATTCAGTGCGGAGTCAAAGGGGTCACTGTCAACAGTCTGCTTTTCATAGTTCTCATTATTCTCGGAGCAGGGGAAGGAACACTAGACGTCCAGGAGAAGGTTAAACGCCTACAGCCTCGACGTTAATGCCTCGAACCCCAATTCTGATAATGTGCTCAACCTGCACGACCATGCTGCGATACTTGGCCAAGATTGAGGAGAGTGCCATTAAGTTTGCCGCACCAGAAATTTCCTGCGGTTTCGTTTTCAATGCTTAACGCAGCGCGCCTGAGATAAGAGGGCCATGTGTCATAATTACGCCCTCCCTGCGAGTACACTATTACAGGAACATGAATCAGCCTTTCTCCAGAAAAGAACAAATAATGGTAAAAGAATAATGATATTATGTTGCTGCTTAATTTATTTATTTATTTATTTATTTATTTATTATATTTTTATTCCCCAAAAGTCTGGGAGCCCATTAAGTGCTGGGCGGACTGACCCATTTCTCAGACGGAGAGTCAGATTAATAGTGGAGCTCATTTAGTTTCCAAAGTGTTTGTTTGATTTATACATGCCTCTTAAAAAATGCATAGAGCTTTCGCCTAAGATGACGGATGGAAATTAATAATAATTGCTTTCACAAGTGCACAGCTTGTATTCTGTCTTTGTGGGCTTCAAAAGAAGAAGTTATAGAGTCGTCGTGTAAAACCAGCCCAGTGCTCTGCCCTTCGCTTTGGGCTCTCGGCTATCGAGAAACGATTTGCTTCCCTGGAGGTGTGGACTCTGTCGAGGTTTCAAACTTCACCCAATCGCCAATGTTTGGCTGCGGCGCATGCGATGCGCCAGTTTGACGCTACGGAGCTCACGGGAAGTCGTCTGCGCTCTAAACAACCATTCCTCGCTGCGAAGAGAGAAGTGTCGAGCCGAACGGGGCAGCTGTTGATGTTAATCTAATTCGGTAATTTCATCTACTGCATTATTTAGTTGTACTGTAAACTTTGATGTCGTCATTTTGATGATTATAGCTTACAGATAAAAACCCAAGATGTTGCCTCGCAGGAAATTAGAACAAGTACAAAAAAACTAGAAGAAATATTTATATCTCTTTCACCTGCTAGGATGAAAGAATGTCTACTAGAAGTGTGGATATTATTTTAGAAGCAACCAGCTTCAATTTTGCAAGGCAGCATTTGACAAATTACTTCCCCTGCTTTCTCATTAATTAAATTTGGTTCATTCGTATCTGACAACTTTCAGCCTCTCTTAGAATATTCAAGTTCATTCTCGGGTCAGGTGACCCCTAGATTTGAAACTAAAATGAGACAGAAAACGCAACATCCTGCTTCCGGACCCAGCAGAACACTGTGAATTTCACCCCGTTCTCCCAAATGTGCCGTCCAAAGTGAGAGAACCTCAAAAGAGACGCACGCCGATCAAAGACATGACAAGATGTTGACATTCCGCAAAATCCGCTTTGCTACGTCGTGTTTGGATCGACTTTTCATACGCAGAAAAGCAACGGCGGCAGCAGCAGCTCTGGAGGCTCTGCCGAGCGGAGAAACTTTCCGTGAAACTTCCGGACCTTCCCGACTCCAAATGAAACGCGTGCCACACGTCGGAAACGTCGACAGCAACGTGTCAAACCGCCGATGCGTCCCACGTGTTTACTTTGAGCGAGTTGGTGCTGAAGTTGTGCTGTGTTTTAACCCCTCCATCTGCCAGATCCATCAAACGCTGACAAGTGTTAATTGGATATCAACAATTCATTAGCACATTTGTACTCACTGGCGTCCAGGTAAGATTTAGATGCAGACGCGTTGCGCACGAGTCTAGCCTTTTAGAAGACACTGCGACGTGAAATATGTACATTGCAGCTGGATTACAGATTTATTCCATCAGTTTAAATGTCAGTCTGACCTTTTTCGTTTGGTTCAACCCTGTGCTTCAACCACGTTTAGCTAAATGATTAAAAATGTGACTTGAATTAACTTAACAAAAACTGCAACGGCCTCGTCCGCAGCAGCCTTAAGTCGAGGCAAGAGTCTGCAAACTGCATTACGGATCCACAGCCAGAGACACGCAGTAAATCATTTTAGTATCAACTTTGAGCTGGGAAGCCGGAGTGTGATGCTCGCCGGCATCCACTTCCACACCTGTCAATTACGGTTTCATAAGATTATTTTATTGCAAATTGTGCTCCAACTCGCTATTACCTGTCTCCATTTCAGATTCTCTTCTGTTATTTATTGAGTTGCGTATTCCTGTCAGTAATTTAAAATAGCAGCGTTACACATGCTGCTCTGCTCCCGACCGTCGGATCCAAAGGAGTGAATCATCACAGCACAACACCGGGCTCGGCAGATGGAAAGCATTCTGCTAACGGTTAGCAGGAAAAACTCCTGATTTAATGTGGATTTGAAATACTAAAGCAGACTATTTCTGTCGCAGTTAATTTGTTCAGGTCCCCTTATCGAGTTTGTATCTTGCAAGGCCCTTTTTACAGGTGATGCAAAGTTTTTCGCTTTATTGAACGTAAAGTTATTCCTGGTGCGAACTGCGAAGGCAGGAGCGGCGGTGCGAACTGCGAAGGCAGGAGCGGCGGTGCGAACTGCGAAGGCAGGAGCGGCAGTCCGACTGCTCAGATCCAGGTTTTCGACTCACCAACAAACAGCTACACGCGACAGGGATTATATAAGATTACATTCAAATGCACAATTTGACCTGCTTTTGTACATACACAAGAAGTCTGTTAAAAAATCAATGTGCAAGTATCGTAAAGTACAATTTCACATTTCCCCTAAAGCGGACTGTTCCAATTCCTTAACCTGAAGCCGTGTATCAGATCTGCTGTCAAGTGAACCTCTTGCTTTGTTTGCCACAATAGCAAGCAATACATTCTTGAGTTAATTCCCTTTTAAGTTTTTTCCTAAAGATTTTTTTTTGTTGTTGTTGATATTCAGTGGAAGCCTTTTGAACAAGTTTCCTAAGTGTAGTTAGGAAGCAGGTCCTCAAAAGCTGAAGTCGTCGTATCATTTGTGGCCTTGATTTGGATGCTTCGTTCAAACCGAAAGCTTCCAACCGCGTGCCAACTCCAACTTTGCTTTCCCACCTGAAAAGCGCTGTAACCGCTCTTTAGTTTACAATCGATGAACATTTCTGCTGTCGCAAGGCCAAGGAAATCACCTGCCAGGATGAAAACAAATTAATTGCTTTCAAAACGCTGAAGGTGCGTGCTCCAGTTCGGCTCCGTAATTAGTTTCTTTTTTTTTTTTTTTTTTTGCGGCTTGTTGGTGTCATGACGAGTGCAGAATTAAATTATTAACTATTAATTAATGCAGGCTTCTAATAACTAACGTCAACTACGAGTTGGATGTTAATGATTATTACTTTAGTTGAAAACTAAGTCTTTTGGAGCCTAAAGAAAACTGAGGATGAAAGCTTTTAACAATTAAAATCAGTCATTATTTAATGTGAAAGTTGACACATTAAGTGAACAAATCTTTTACCTCAGATATTATTCTTCTTAAGAAAAGTAGCCATTAGATTCTTCTGAAGGCAACGTCAACGTCTTGAGGTGGCCCAGGTGGGGTCCGCACGCGAATCTGTTAGGAAATCTGCTTGTGGAGCTGAATGTTTGCATGATGGCAAGAAGACTTGGAGCTCATCACTGAAGACAGATCGTCAAAATGCGAATGGAAACACGCAAAAAGCTGCTCAGCAATAAAAAATAAAAAAAGTTTGATTACTGTATTGCCAAGAAAATATTGCCTACAGATGACTGAAAAGGTTATGAGTCGCTTTCAAAAACGATCCTTTCATAAAACGTAAATAAAAACACAGGTAATTTCTGACTACTGACACTTTACGTGACGTCATCTCTACGTATGTAATGCGCTGTATTCTCTATAGATGAGACATGTTAGTGAAGCGCACCTGCGTTATGCAGGTCTGCTTTCACATTCTGGGACGCAGATCGACTCCCTTATGCTATGTTGAAATTCTCACCCAGAAAATATTTCAGTGTGCTTGTCAGAGAGTTAATTTGGTGCAGTCTGTTCTTTGTTCTGCTTTCCTATTTCACGTTCTCCGATGATTGATCAGCCCATCTGTCCTCCATTAAGTGAATACCTCCCTCAGTACATATCACAGATTTAATGGCCGTGATGGAAGAATTTCAAGAAATCAGTGGTCGCAGCATATGAATCCAGATAGTACGTACAATATTGTTTGATATATTGCAGCCTCGTCTCACTGGGCCCCTGGTTGAAGGTCGTTTCGACAGCCACGGCGAAGTCAGGAGTTTTCCACAAATACAAGCGGTTCATCCAAGCAAACGGCCACGCAAAGCACAGAGTTGAAGGGGGGTAGGGGTAGGGTTTTGGTAAAAAAAATAAATAAAAAAATCACCAAACTGATTGTCATGGAAGCCTGAATAAAAACATTATGCTGAGGCTTGGTTGACCTATGTTATCCACTCCAACAGCAATAAGACAGTAGACTTCTCTAAACGTTCACTCTTCAACCAAATGTTCAGTTAGTCAAAGGTTCGTTTGAGAGATGAAACTGCAGGATTTACACCCTGCTAAAAATAAATAAATAAAAATGACCGGATGACTGGAACTAGATGATCGTGAAGCTTGTTTAAAAATAACTGCTAATAAACTGGACTTATTTTTATTCTTTAATTACTGAGCAGGCATAGATCCTCAAAAGTCGATCTTATAAACTTAATGGTGCTTATTTCGTCAAGAGCAAGACCATTTGGATTCCAATTATTTGCCATGAAAAGCAATTACACTGATAGCATCATAATGCCGCCCTGTCTTATTTTCATATTCCTCATATCAGATAAATTCGACTTCAACATCCTAATGACCCATTTCAGATTATTTTTATTAAAGACGACGGGCACAAGCACACATCGTTTAACGCGCTTTTCCTCTACACTTCTGAATTTGACACCGGATACGAACGCATGGCCAGAAATACGGAGCAAGTGGCAGCATCTCGCAGCACGACTTATTAATTTAGAAAGAAAAAAAAAACATTTTGATGTCGTTCCTCAGATGTTGTGCTCTCTGTTAGTTAAGAAAAAAAAAATGCAGTAAATGAGAATCTCTGATTGCTGAATCTAGTGTTTGTGGGGTTGGAAGAGAAGTGCAAATTACTTCCATCTGCCGGACTCGATACGAGAGCTTTTCTACTGCGTGCACTTAATCCAGAACTGCTTTGCGAAAGTTAAATTAGCACGACAAAAAGTCGCCTTCTTCGTTCATTCCAATCAGAGTAAAAAAAAAATTATTAATTAATTAAAAAAACCACGTTTGTGGCTCAAAGTGACACACATTTGGAAGGTTTTGCTAAATGGGCTCGACTTTGGATCGCAGGGAGAAGCCGGAGGACTCGCTCAAAGACGAGTTGCAAACGAGGTTTCCCTCGCCGTCCGTTCGACTGGCGCTGAACGTGAAATCCCGGTCGATAACCGTTCATTAGCTAAAACAGAAAACAGCTTCTCTGGATCACAACTCCGGCTGCCTACATCATTACATTGTGAGCTGATTTGAAAAGTAATTTGATTAGACCATTTAAAACAATCATAACGAACCAGCAGCTATAAATTATTAGCTGCTTAATGGCTCATGTTATTGCACGGCCTGAGAAGCTGATTGCTGTGCCGCACTGAAATAATAGTTTAGACTCAGACTGTGGGGAAAAAAAAAAAAAAACTTGCCCATAATGCCAAGCCAAAGCAAAGGCAGGTGTTTATTTGGACACAGGTGAAGGCGAGTGCTCAGGAGAAAGGTCAAAGCTTTTATGGGATAATATTCTTCTAAAAAGAAAAGACAGAGGAAAAAAAAACAAAAACAAAAACAGGTCGGGTCTAGGTTGACTATTTCTGCTAAACAAGAGAACATTCCGCTAAATTGGCTTTATTGATTTTCCAAACTTAAATTGTGTTTGTCAGAAAAGATTTACAATAGTTTCAGAGCTTTTCCTCCTGTCCAGCTTCCATTTATTATCTTAGATACAGCTCACAGAATATGTGTGGGTAGAGGGATGGTGTAGCTCCACAGGTCAGAGAAGTGGCCTCAGGACTTCAGTGGCATGCTACACTAGCATGGTGGAAAAAAACAAAAGAACAAAGTCAGAATGTTTAAAGCAAATCACAGTGCAGTCAGATCCTATTAATCATTGTCACCAGACCGGCAGCTTTGGGAAGGTTTTGCAAAAACCGTGCAGAGAGGGATTTGTGATTTGTTACACTACGTTTTTCGTTCAGTTCAAATTATCTCTATTTGAGATATAAAATGTTTTTTTTTTTTGTTTTGTTTTGTTTTTTCTAAAGCTCACAAGAGCTCACGGGGGAGCCAACGTACATTTTCTTCCTCCAGCAGCAATTGTCAACAAGCTCTTGACCACAGAAGTGTCAGCCGCTCGCTGCTCCGGCGCTGCTGAGTGGAGCAGCAGAAGACTGAGGCAGCACAGGACAGCTCCCAAGAGGAGGCCCCGTGTGGAAGGTTTCAAACTTGTTGCATTGACGAAAGCAAAAAAAAAAAAGAAAAGAAAAAAACAAACTATTGTTAGACTTGAACCCAGGACCTTCTTTTGCTGTAAGGCAGCAGTGCTAGCAACTCTACGTTTTTTCAAATTCTAAAGTTTCTTTCTTCCAAAAGACAGAGTAGAGACGACAAGCTGATGTTGCATGCAAAAGTTAAATAGCTATAGGAGATCTACCACCGTGCCTTGGAAATGTCATAAATAGGTAATGTCCCACTACCAGCTACGTCTGGAGCCGAGTGTCTGCACCAAGCTGGATTTAAAACTAAACAAAAAAAAAAATCACCACCTTTTCCAACATTGAAACCATTCAACACCACAATGCAGTGGCAGTTCGAGAACGGTTATATCCAGGATAGGAATAGAAAATAGACCCAGGTGGAGGAGCTTCATAATCTTTGATTTCCCTCATAAGTGTGGGGTGGAACAGATCAGGAAATCTATAAGCAAACAGGGGCACATCTGCAGAAAATGAACAAAGTCATTTTGAGGGGAGAGGTGAAGGAGAACTATTCTCTTTATGGCCGTCTGTTGACTGATCCCCATGATGAGCTCCTATATAACCTCACTAAAAACCAAGCTTTAGCTTAAAGATGCAAATGAGCAAATGTTGCTTAATTTCCCTTTTGGGATCAATAAAGTACTTTTGAAATGAACCGAATTGAATCGAGTGTGAGGAAAAATGCTTGGGACAAATGAAGTTTGTTTCAGATCATAATTATGTATATATATATATATATATATATATACACACAATTTTAATAAATTAGTTTTTCACTTAAATTGGGCACACCATTGTTTTTTGTGAAGAATGATTTTCTTTCCAATTCTCATTTTTAACATCAAAGCAAGCTGCCATTTTATCTATAATGTGCAACACACTGACCTGTGACAAACACACTGTGTAAGCTGAAGGGGGCGACCTGGTCTCAGACGAGTGGCGAATTACATACTGAAAAAGATCACATCCAAAACCACCGCTATAAGGAATATGAAAAAGAATCACACAAGTACTGATTTACCTACCCTGATAAAAAAAAAAAAAAATCCACAGTGATATCTCAATCATTCTGATACAGTAAAAAGCTAAATACTTTATACAGTTTTTTTTGTTTAATTTAATAGTGCAGAACCGAAACATCAACTAATTCCATTTAGCTAGCAGCTTCAGAATGATATTTCACGACATCAACTCCAGATACGGACGTGATTCCCAAATGTGATTAACAATAGAGAAGGAGGAGGGGTGTCAATGAGAAGCTAGCAAATCAATTTATTACAGCCAGTGGTTTCAGCCACTTATTTGTTTAATGTGGTATGACATTCCTCCCAGATGACTCCCCGTCACTTTTATCCATATTAATGAGCACCATCAGCTGGCAGCGTGAGATAAATTTGCTGCCTCCTTTGTCCTCGCATAGAGAAACCCAGTTGTAATAAAACGAAGGGCTCCTGTTGGCTGTAATGTGCCGAAACCAAACACACCAAAATCTGACTTCTACCAGAAGAACGTGGGAAACAGTTTGAGGCGGTTTCACATCCCAACATGTGTGCCAGTTACTTTAAGCCTTTCCTTAAATGACTGCTGCAGCTTTCAACACATTGTGATCTGGTTGTCAGCTTAAGGCAATAGTTGAAGCATTGGAATGTTATATCGCATGATGCAAGCTAAGATGTTTTGTTTACGGTACGCCTGTCGATAGAAGCAAACATGAAAAGAGTCAGTTTGTGGCATTTTTTTTTTTTCTTTTCTTGCTTGATTCCTACCAAAGACAGATAGGCTATACCACAAACGGTTCAGGCAGCAATAAACAAGATGCTAATCAGAAGCAAATCGCCGTAATGCACATGTTTGTGGGAAAGCTTTCGTATTCAGATGAGCTCGTAAGCAGAGGGCTGGCAGCCTAGTCTAATTTAACGCTCATATTTCCTGTACTCTGCTGTTTGACGAAATATGCTCTTTTTTGTTTGGTTAACATTCCTCCATTACCATTAGTTGGATCTCATTAAAGCAATGCCCTTGTGCTGCGTTTTTTAACATACCTTCACAGACAAAATGAGCTCGGCACCCAGAGGGAAAAAGCCTCGGTTAGACTATAGTTATGCCTACCAACCACAGATTTGTTTGGAAATGATTTATGGAAGTAGCTGGGATGTTCAGAGGTCTTCAAAGACACACAAGGCATTCTTATCAACACGTGGCAGAGATTCGTAGAATTTGTGATTTAGGTTTGCATGGCCAGACGGTCATTACATACAACTGTCCGACATGCCCAGAATGTCACATAGGCCCAATCTTGCAAGTGGTAGCTGAGGGCACCTAACACATTGTTTTGTTTTTTTTTTTGCTCACTCAAGACACGCCACATCAAGAAAACACATTACGGCTCAATAGGTACAATCGCCATCTTGCAATCTAAAAGTTGGGTGTGCGATTCCAGTTTTCTCTTACCACATGTTGACGTGCCCCAGGGTAAGGCACTTAACTCCAAGTTGTCGACAGAGTACGAATGTGTGCGCGTCTGTGGCTGTCTGTGCCCATCAATGGCCCATCTGTGGGCTATTGTGTAAAGCACTTACAGTGGTCAAAGAGCTAGATAAATGCAGACAGGATTCCCATGACAGCTGCATGTTAGATTCTTTGTAGCGCCGCTTTTCGTTCCACACCAGATTATAGCTGTTCAATCATGCGGCAGCTGTTACATCAGAGCGGAGATGGCTGCGATATGAGTGCCGCTATGATCAGTATCAGTCAGAATTAACTGATTACATGTTGTATTGTACCTTGTGCGCTGATAAACCATGGGTGACCATCATGTGTCTGAACGGACGGCAGAATCTCTGGTTAGCTCAGAGATCAACGTCAACTATAGCTCTGATTGGGTGTCCATGCCCAAACAGAGTGCCAAGCCTTTTTGTCTTTTTTACAAGAAACCACCTCTGTGACTTTACTTGTAGGCATCTCAAGCTTCATAATAAACCGACATACTCAACAGTACAGCATGCTCAATTCATTATTCAAAGTAGCTTAGAAAGCTTCTATCTAAGGAAACCCATCAGATTGGAGTTTACCAGGGAATCATCTGGTAAACTGGTTTCTCCAACTGCTTCACAGCTACAGTCCTGCAACCTTTAGTTGCATTCCTGTTCCAGTCCAATTGAATCAAATAAATGGCTCAATAGAAAGCCTGTGAATACAAGCCCTGCGCAGAACTTGATGATGAGGTCATTTAGACTTTTGATCCAAGTGTGTTCATGCAGAGACCCACCGAAAAGTTGCTGGACCGCAGCTCTAGAGGACTGGAGTTGGAAATGCTGGATATTAAACGTACAAAGAAATGGATCTTGAGGACTGACTTTGGAGACCCACTCTTCTAAAGCCAGAACAGTGCCTACTTCTTCTAGCGTTGCAATCCTAATGATTAAGGATTTCATTCAGTTTCGATCACTCATTTTGTCATTAGCTCAAATAAAATTTGAGAAACATTTCAACTATCCTAACCCTGACCAACGTTCTGTAGTCCTATATGTGGGTATGAATAGCTCAGAATGAACATGACCTGCTTTGTGATGCATTAACCCCTCGTAAGCGAAAAGACTGGCACTATGAGAACTGATTGAAGAACACAACATATATAGTATCCAGTCCTGCGTGGCACGGCAATAGCTGGTCAGCAAATGAGGCGTGTGGGTGACAACAGCAATAAAAACGTTAATTGTTATTTTCCAACTTCCACAAAAATAGCAGCGTTTGAAGCGGTTGTAGAAAATGCGGCAGCACAAGTCCATTAAAAAGGCTGCTTGCTAAACTGTTGCTTATAAAAAAATTTAAAAAAGAAGCAAATTACCACCAACTTCTTTTAATTGGAATCTACATGATGTGCTGGTGGTTAGAGAGAGAGAGAACGGCAGCCTGTTGATGTGAAATAGACAACCTACTGTATCTAACCGGAGCATCTTCCTTGGAGACGATGACCTACTTTTCCCTTCACTGCATTTTTAGAACAAGTGTCTTTTGCCACAGAATCCATTGCAAAAACACGTCTTAATGCACTCCCTCGTTTCATAAACAGCATGAGATATTAAATACAACCATTAAAGCAGGGGAGGTCAGTAATTAAGCAAAGTCAGTCACTAATTAATTTATCTCTACATACTTATCTTTGCATAGCACATGGGGAATATTAAAATTAACTTCTAGTCTGACAGCCTAAAGGAGGTAAAAAAAAAAAAAAAATTAAAAAAATCATTAATCACTTAGTTTTCCAAAAGAAAGCAGCTTGTTGCAGTGGAGTCCTACTGCCTGCAAGGGTTAATACTGGGCACACATATGCATACTATGATGATAACAGAATAGAATAATGGAATGTAATTATGATTAGCGAGTTAGCAATTTGACTGGCTACCTTAAGCCTGCAAGGATAAACGAGAACAGAGAATGTTAAGACTTCAGTTCATCATCAAATACGACACACAACACAATAACCCTATTTAAGGTGAAGCACATAAATGATTTTAGTAGAGCAAACTAAATTCAGCAGTCTGTGTCACCCGTAGCAGTCAAGCTGAGGATGTTTTCCTACATCCTGGGCTCGTGCATGTGTATCAATCAATCAATCAATCAATCAAATTTTATTTGTATAGCACATTTCAGCAGCAAGGCATTTCAAAGTGCTTCACATAATTAAAATAAAAACAGCATGTGATTGAATAAACAGCGAGAAAGAGAGACATTTTGAAAAAGATTAAAAAAGATAAAAACATTAAAACCCGTTTTAGGACTTCAGTTAACTGTCATTTAACTGGGGCTCTAACCCTCTGGGACTTTAGTCAAAAACACCGTTTGACAAGGACTCCAACCTCTAGGTTTTTAGTTGAAACGCAGTCAAATGGGACTCTAAAAATGATTGTGTGTGTATGTGTTGCTCGCACCTTCTCCCTTGCTCTCTGCTGGGCTACAAATAGTCCATCACGAGAGAGCCTGCCATGAAAGCTAAGGCTAGTTAGCAAAGCCAAAAACCAAAAACAAACAAGAAAAAAAAAAATGCTGTTTTCCTGTAACAGCAAATTTTTTGTCTCTGCCATTAGCACTTCTAGCAAAAATAAGCATGATTGACAGCGGCAGGACAATCCTCCTGACTCAGATTGGATGTGTCAGACTGAGAGCGGTGAATCTCTGCAGATTGCACAGATTTGCAAATGTGCAGTTCACCTCAAAGTCAGTGCAGATGTTAACCTTGTAAATGAAAATAGTTTGAGGTAGGCAAAGCACTCTAAGTGTTACGAAATGTTTCCAGCGAATGTTTGCAAAAGTATTCATACCCCTTGAACTTTCCCATATTTTGTCATATTCCAACCACGGTAGACGGAAATGCAATAGATCCACGGCTCAGGTGGAGGGAATCTGTCCGCAGGACAACTGTTAGTCGTGAGCTGCTCAAATGTGGTGTGTGTGGAAGAGAGGCTGCTGGTAGAGACGTACCCTCAAAGACCTGCAGCTTTAACTGCCGAATACTTTTGCACACCGAACTTTTCAAGTTTTTTTTATTTTTTATTTTTCATAAAACACGTTTTAAATCATGTATCATTTTCTTTCCACTTCACAATTGTATATCACTCTCTGATCTTTTTTGTTGGTTTGTTGTAATGTGGCAAAATGTGGAAAAGTTGAAGGGATGTGAACACTTTTGCAAGCCACTGCAATTAAAAGCTGGCCTAAAATCTGGCTCTATGTTTCTTTTTAACTGCAAGGCTTTGCATGTAGGGAAATAAAAAAATACAGCCCTTATTGCAGAAAAAAAAAAAAAAAACTTTGCAGTTGCGGACATATGAAAGACTTCTACAGAGGAGAACAAATGTATTTAAGTGTAATACACCCTCCATCACAATCACACCACAATATTTAACAAATCTTGTACAAAAAAGTATCACAAGTGTCCATGTTAGAATATCCGAAAACCTTCTCAGCTTAACTGCGTACAGAATCCTACTAAATGCGCCTTGGGTGTTCTGAAATGTGGTCCAATTAGTAAGGAAATCTTTGGACTGAAGTTTGTCCACAAGTTGCTCCTCTCTATGAACATGATCAGACGGGTGAGAAGGACGGTAATGTATTAAAAAGAGAAGGAAGAGGAAGGTGGGAGGGAGGCATTAGAGCGTAAATTGCCTGGCAGAATGTGGCATGAGCGGAGGGTGTTCTTGATGAGTATTAATGATATCAGAAAAGTGCAGCCAAACATGCACGGTGGAGAGACAGCGAAGACAGGCTGTAATGGATGAGGCTTGGTGAGAGAAGTGGAGGAGCTAGTTGGACTGCAGCACAGCACATAGGTTACTGAATATTAAAAATTAATGACTATCTCAGTGATTTACGGCAACACAAGGGTGCTGTAACCCAACCTGTGTAAGATGGATGTCTTGGGGAAAGCTAGAAGAAGACTGATGCAAAACCGTGTGAACTACTAGAGAGTGGGGGCACGGGAGCCTGACCCTTATCCTCTGGTACTTTATATCCAGTTGGTGTTTCTCTGACTGGCGAAATGTTTCTATAGTATCCTTTAAGAAGAAGAAGAAGAAGAAGAAAAAAAAAAGGAAACAATAAGACCCTCCGCCTGTGCTGTGAGAAGCATATCTCAGACTGGGGTTATAAAAATGAAACATGCTAGATCTGCTATTATCCAACTTTGAATGAAACCATAAACCTCACACTGAGTGGTTACTGAAAGGAAAGAAAAAAAAAAAAGAGGTGGAATCTTTCTTGGCTCATTCTCGGTAACTGGTAGATGCGCAGTGACACGCAAAGTCACTACAGGGCCCCTTCATTAAATACATTTGAGTTTCATTTAATTTAGTCTATTCAATTGGATTTTTTCTATATTGCACCCACATCAAAAAAAAAAAATGTCCTTGGGTCCATCGCAGAGACACACCCACCATTTAGAGAGACTTATTAAGCTAAAATATATGTCGGCTGTGTGAGCGAACGAGAGCACCCACGGAAAACCCACACCTCCACAGGCACGACACAAAAACCCCACACAGAAAGACCTGAGCTGAGATTCGAGTCCACGAATAAAAGCAGCGCATCCATTTGTATCGAAACGCCGAGATACGACAGAGTCGTACCGAGTCGTACCGATGCAACCAAGAGGAAAGTTCACCTGTTCGACTGAAGGAGGCCAGCAGCCAGACGGCTGCAGGCAAAAATAATGCCGGAGTAAACTAATTGCACCCAAATGTCAAAATTCACATTGAAGCATAAATTGAGAACCTTAAAAAGAACATATTTAGAAAGATTACCAGCAAAAACAAAACAAAAAAAAAAAGTTGATTTGTCAGAAAGTTTCACTTTAAGTATTGGCCGATCATAAAAAGTGTCAAGGAAATCTTTCAGAACATCTAACATATGTCATTCCAACAGATGAATATGCTTTATCGCCATCCATCTTCTCATCTACTCTAACAAGCTTATTTGACCTTACTAAAGCATCACCACAGCATGATGCTGCCACCACCGTGTCTCGCCATGGCGATGCCGTGTTCAGGATGTGTCTGGTTTCTTTTCTGCCACACGTAGAGTTCTGCATGTAGGTCGTCATTTAATTCTACTCCAATCAAACTCGTCCTCCCTGACCCGCCTGCTGTTCTAGGGGCTTGAATCTAGGAATGTCCTTTTTGTTATGTGGAAAACCGAGCCTTCACAGGTAAATACTAAATCATATTGGTCTATGTCATAAATCCCAATAAAATTCACCAATGTTTGTGTTGGCAACAGGACAAAATGGGACTGCCGAGTTTAATAACTACGGTGGGAACGAACAGCATGTGCCGACTTTGAATCCGTCTGTTTGACTGGATCGGATGGATTATATATTTCAGGATATGATATGGATTGTTTTTGTAAGTCGCCTGAGATAACATGTGTAGTGGTTGGTGCTCTAAACTGAAGCCAAAAAGTTCATGAATCCTTTTGGAAAGTGATGATGTGTTAGACACGGTATGTTTGCTTTTTCAGGGTTTTTTTTCTTTGTTACTGAAAATCATTTTTTTTTCTGTTTTAATTGAGATATAAAAAAACGTGCCTTGAACACAGACAGGCAACATAATCTTGTTTCACAATGGCTGGCTGAGTTTATTAAAATAACTGATATATGGTTGAAATGATACAAATGATGCACGATTTGAACGGAGTAAATAAGCTCGGTGCCCGTTTTTTATCATCGTTCCTTCACGCTTGTTACAGGAGAACACCCTTCTCTGCTCATTACCATCATTTTACTTTCAGGTCTAACTAACTCCCTGTTAGTGGAGCTGCTGCGTACGGCGGTGTTTTGGGTCAGATTGTTAAGCGTGATGAAACGGTGAGGCAGGAGCTTGTTAGCAGCGAATCACAACCTTTCTTTCAAACTGCACTTAAAAATGGAAAAATGCAAAAGGAGAAAACTGAAGCGCAGCACTGGACACTTTATGCTCAAATAAAAGCAACATTGCTGTTACAATATTTTTTATTTTTATGTGATTCATTACCACTCGTATTAAGAAAATATTGTTCTTCAAAATGAAATGATGTCCGTTTTGACGGCTTTTTCTCTGAGCAAATACGAGATAAACATGTTAACTCCTATTTACTCGAAGCCGTGTAAATGATTTATGCAGCAGGGTGAACCTCCTGGAAAAAAAAACCCCAAAAAAGATCTTTTTAGTGTCAGACCTGATCAGTGAGAAGCGGCTCAGAATCCGAGGGATGGTAGTAATATTTCTGCTTCTTCCTGTTGCTATTCAAGATCTTATCTCACGGTCAAAATCAGAATCAGAAAACTAATAATATTAAAGCATTTCATGAATAATATGCAACTTCTCTGCAGATTTCTTTACCTGCTGTTAAACAGGGGTATATATTTCAAAAAGTGAGTCTGGACCAATATTCTTGCTCATACACAATGAGCAAAAAAATAAAACGTCGGGATGCCAGCAGGAACAAGCACAAAAGTTGCTAAGCAGTTATAACAGTTTGATTGCTGTCACACTATTAAATATTTTTTCGTTGGTTATTGATAAGGTTTTTAATAACTTTTGACATCATCATTTATTATGGACCATAACTGTGTCTAAATAAAGAGGATTGATGATGATGATGATTTCAGGAAACCATAATACAAAGCTAAAAACAAAACAAGACAAAAAAAAATTTAAAAAAAAAAAGACAGTTCTCAAACTTTATTCCTGCATGAGAATCTGAAAACAAGATCGCATCTGTGTTATGGGAGGGTCGTCATTCCCAAACCTAAATCTTGAATGCAGGTAAGTTGTATAAAATGGTATTGTGTTTGTTTATTTTTTTTTCTTTTCATTTTCTCACAAATGCATTCGCTTGTTTTTAGTTGTGTACTCAAGTAAAAATATTCTAACATCACAAACCTGGCATTCTAATTTTCATCATGCAGTCAAACATGGTAATATTTTACGCCCCTGATTCACTGACCAACCTGAAAACCTTCACGATCTTCAAGAAGAAACATGTTCCTCCGCAGAATCCGATGGGAAAAATCAAAGTTTAGGTGTTAAAAAACGGGGCGAACGCTTGGCCTCATGGGATATGCCTTTTCCTTTCTGCATAACGAACAGACTAAAGTTGTTGTGGCGGAACCATCTTTGAAATTTCCAGGTCAATTGGCTTGAAAGCGTCAGGTAACGTCGTAATGTTAACGCCTTTCAGATTTTTTGAGCACAACGTTCTCAGAGCCAGTCAATCGCTTCCTCCACTTCCTTCAGAAACTTTTTGCCCATTTTATTAAATCTCTCTGACTCCGTTTTTTTTTTTTTTATTGGAAACTTAACACATTTACTTTGTCCCATTTCATTTGTAATGAGCATATTTCCCGGTAGTGCTGCCTCTGCATGTTGAGCCATTTTCTTTTTTTCTTCTTCTGCACCACCAGTGCGCCTACACTGGGGACGACATATCAGTTTAAAAAACTAAAAAGGTTGTTTCATGGATGAAAGCCATAAGCAGAAGTTGTTGGAGACATTTGGACTACTGCTCCATGGATTAAATCCGGCTTGGCTTCGTAGTATTTGCATTTTGAGTATTGTCAGTGTGCCAATTTTTATTGTTCTCCAGTGTAAAACTCACATGGCATTAAAACCTAGCCTGAGGCCATAGGAACTGTTGGTTTGCCAAAAAAAACGTGTGTCTTGGTGTTTCGTCGCTCTGCGTTTCCCCTGCTGCTCCGCATCGCCCATACGTGAAAAAAAAAAAAAAAAAACGTGTGTTCTTGCAAGCCCACAATCGGAGTTGAGTTGACTTTGCTCAAAGATTATGTTTGAGTCTTCACGACGGAAGTACTTCCTGTGTGTGCAATCAAAGAAGGCCGGGAGAGAGTTTTGATTGAGATGGCTGGACGACGGGTGAAAAGCAGACAGACGGCGCCTTACTCTCCACAGGCTTTAGGTTTAGTTTTTGAATTGATTTTGGTTTTTATGCCAATTAAAACAATGTAGAAAATATATTCAGAGTAAGCTGATTCAACTGTAGAACAGTTACCCTATCTATTTTACTCATTTTATGTATTTAATTGAGAGGTTTAACATAAGGCAGAGCACTTGATGATGAAGAAGAAAGTCAAGAGCTTAATGCCAAGCAGAGGAGATAAGGATGACCACACAAAGTTCTTCAGGGGGAATTGAATTCTGAAACCAGTTGCAGAGGACAATGTGGCAGTTCAGGGCAGAACGGTGGCGCAGTGGGTAGCTCTGTTGTCTAGTTGCAGCAAGAAGGTCCTCGGTTTGAATCCTGAACCAGGATCCTCCTGCATGGAGTTTACATGTTCTCTCTCTGTGCATGCATGGGTTTTCTCCAGGTACACCATACAAAAAAAAAAATATATATATATTTTCACATGATTAGAAATATGTGGGATTAAACACGGCATTGAGCTCGCTGGTGCTGTTGATGTCTGCATTTGAGAGGCTTTGGCTGAAGAGGTGATGAAGATTTACCTGCTGCAGAACAGAGACAGCTCAGCCGAATCTACCGACGTACGGGTTGTTATTGAGAGAACAACTGTCCTCGGTAATCTTTGGGATTTCAGCCGAGGCTGTTGCTCTGTTGGGACTAGCCTGGGCTTTGGATCTTGAAATGTCCCAAGAGCATCAAATGTAGTTTTGAGGCATTTCAAAAAGGATTCCTAGAGCTGGATCCCGGAAACCTTTAGTCAATGTTCAAACACTTAGTTATTATTGTGAGGCTGCAGTTGAAAGTCATTGCTATGTCTTTTTATTCACTACTGTTTTCTCTTATGTCATGTTTATTAATAGGAAGCATCACAGTTAAATTTTCAAGCAATGAACTGAATTCTTAGCATCGTGACTATATATAAAACTAGTGAGAAAAAAAGAAGGTAGCTGTAAAAAAAAAAAAATAGTATTTAAATAGGCTAAGCTTTTTTTCTCTTAGTTCGGACAGCAGAGGGTTTGGTCCAGAACCTCTCAGAAAACAAGTTAGTGACCTGAACTGGATTCTGCAGACCAGAAGCAGCCAGGTGCAGGTCAATCATTGCGGTGCGTCGCGTGCGGGCGGCCTGCCTCTCAAGCAACTAAAGTGCTTCCATTTAGATGACAGGAGACACACCTGCAAATTTCAAGTAATAAGTTACTGTCCTCAGTCCATGTTGAGTTACAGGTTCAAAGAGCCAGAACAGCGAGAGGCACGTTGCACTTCAATAAAAACAAACAGCCATGGGGTCAAACGTCAGCCGCGGTCCTTGTTATTGGCTTTGCACAGGTGACGGCAGCTGAGCCGGAGGTGAGAAAATTCACTTACAACCACACTGTGTTGCCCCTACAGTGAAGCTCGTTGCTTTCAGGGGAAATAAATCCTTGGCTAAAACCTACCATGGAAAATATTACATGTTCAAGTGATTTGAGTTAGTTAATATTGTTTTATAACTAATAGATGTTATTGAGCTAATGCGCTATATGCATTAATTAATTATTTTTTGGGGAAAAAAAAAATTGAATGACAGACAACAAGTGTTGAACACAGTTACAGGATTTACTAATTGATAAGCAAGGTTTTCCCTACCGATATTTGCCAGTCCAGCAAATAATTATTGAGCGATATATCGGAGCAGGACACAACTGGACTTTTCTTGAACAGAAAAATAGAAGCATCCACAGGCTTATTTACCGATTAAGAATACATAACAACAAAAAAAAGAAAAAGAAAAAGTGGAATTAGTTGCCAAAAAATGCAAAGTTGCATATTTGGGATTACTTTGATTTTAAAAGGGGATGGAGAGGTAGCCGTTTGCCCTTGCGTTGATTCAGAGAAGTACTCAAACCGTCCGGCTGATTACGCTACACAATCACCTGCTGCTGCAGCCTATCAACAAGCTCTGAAAAAGCTTTTCACTCGCAGAAATACGAAACACGGTTAACTACGAAGAGGAGGACAGCCCCAGATGGACACAGAGCACGTTGGTTGTAAATATCCCCCAAAGACATGACAGATGTTTCCAATGGATGCCACAAATGGCAGGAAAACATGCACGCCGATCTTAAGCAAAAGCAAATCTTTAAGAGGAGCTGATGTCGGCTGGTTTGACCCCATATTTCCAAGTATCGGCTCGCTCGACCGCAGCGCACGCACACCTTCTGAACTCGTCTCCAGAACCGTTGGTAAAATGGCTAACCGCCTGAGCGCACGGCTACATCCAAACAAGGTAAAACATGCTTGTTTTCTTCACCGAAGCAGTAACAATTTTCCTCCAAACACAGTGTGAGATGTAACATCCAAAGAGGTCAGCTTTGGTCTTATCTGACCAAACTATACATTCTCACAGGTGTTCTGCAGTCAACATTAAATAAACTTTATCGTGCTTTTACTTCAGCAGTGAGTGTGGAGAGAGGTAGAGGTAACTTTATTTATATAGCACATTTTCAGCAACAAGGCAATACAAAGTGCTTTACAGGATTTAAATGGAAATACAAGGAAAATAACAAACCTAAGTTTATTTACTTTGTTGATCCAAAGTAAATAAACGTTGGCCATTGGGGTTAGCTGTGTTACTTAAATGTGCCAGTTGTTTTCAGGGTCCTTTCTGAAGCAGTGAATGCTCCTTCACTGCCGGTCAAATCATTTCTTTATTATTTTTATTTGTCTGTTAGAAATCTTATGAGGGACATTGAGCTAAAATTATTATCTTTTCACTATGGCTCACTGTAACATTTAGGTTTTTATAAGTTACCAGTTGATATGAAATTAGCCGATGTGGATTTGCACATATAGCAGCAATAACGTTTACTAAACCCATAACTTCATTTGTGGACTAATTTGCTTTGATTTCTTTGCGTTTCAGACATCTGGTATGAATTTTATGTAGCAGGAAGCATTACGACTGCTTAAACTGCACGTTCATGCACATTTTTCTACGCTGTAATGTGACAAACAGAGCATGTTTGGGGTCAAAGACACTACTCTGACGCTAACGCTATAGCGTTAGCTTGGTTATTGGGAGCAAGAACAACAGTTTCTAATCTCGTTTAAACGCTAAACATCTCATCCAAATAAGTTATAAAAATAATGGCAGAAAATAGCAAGACACACACACACACACAAAAAATTACCATTTCTCTGCACAAACAGCCATACTAGTAGAAAATTTGAATTAACATTGTTAAATGCATGATTGCCACAAAATTTGATCCGATAGGTGTAAAATTAGTATAGAAATACATTCTTGTTATGAACAAAACTGCTCATGGATCCACTGGGGATGACTGAACACATGATGTGCTTCCAGCTCTTTGCCTCTGTGACACTGCAGCACAGCCTCCTGTGGACCAGGAAATGATGTAAAGATGCAGAAAACTCTGAGGACACATAACACGATGCCTGACTTATCAATCACTGCATCAACAGTATTATAAAAGAATACATGACAAACAGTAACACACGATTCGGTTCTATTGGACTGATCTGAATATCCGCTCTCTGACTTTAAAGACAGTCTCAGCAGACAGTGGAAAGGACGCAGCGACACCATATTGCAAAAAAAAAGGAATGACAGTGTATGTTCCTGATGATTTATTTATAAAACAAAAGCAAATCTTCCTTCTGAAGCTTAATTTGAATGACAGCGAAAGGCAATTATTCTCGCTCACATCTGCCCAAGTTCAGGTTGGATGTGGCGTCGCTGTTTATATCATAATGATATCTATTTGGGTCTCTCGTTAGCTGTCCTAATAATGCAATTTCCTAGAAGAAAAACATTCCCCTGGGAAATATATCAGGGAATCACGAAGCAGGCGCTGCAATCGTTCATTAAAAGATTTTGTCAAGATTACATTCATTATGCACTTACGTTCTAAGCACCATTTCTTTATTATGTAAAGCAGAGAATCTTACCAGGTTATGTTAATTAATTATTTGTATAAATTTAGTGGGGCTTTTTTGTCCATGTTTCACACCTGAAACTTGAAACAGGCCAGACATGTTAATCAGTTCCATATTTTTTTCCATCAGAAGACGAAAGCATTCGGATTTTAATGTGAAGAGTGTTTACATCGGTAAACAAAGGACTTGATCTAATAAAAATGTGCCATGAACTGGGAGATGGCTCGATCATTTCAAATCCAATCGCCAGAGGGCTTGTTGTAGATCCTACACTGTCAACGATTTTTATATCAGGATAAATGTCAGTGGATCTGCTCAAATACCCACACAGACACAAAGCTAGCATGTGCACAGTGAGTCGAATCCATAATGAACTTGGGCGTCCAATGTCCTTTAAGTCCCATTCCGAGCATTTTTCAGAACTTTCTCTCATCTGTGCAATGCAGCCAACGTCTTTGGAAAATTCAGCCTTAAAATGATCCACAAACTGGCCCCTTCATTCGATGCTAAGCTACTTTGATGATCCAAATTGCTACAACAAAGATATTTAATGACAAGTAAAAAGAGGGCTCGCATTTCTCCAGTTTAGTTTATCTTCAGAGGTTATTAGTTCAGCTCGGGGTAAAATTCAATTAACCTGTTTTCACATACGACCCTCTGAAAGGCCAAATTCAATTTATTTTAGGCAGGTGGTTGTTTAATTTCTACCCAGCGAGCCACATTTCTATCATACTGTAGGTTCACTGACGGTAACCTCTATAAACACAAAGGGATGTTGAAGTTATGAGACTGCTGTCATTTTGTATCGTGCAGACAGTCATTCTGTCTACTTGCAGCTTTCTTTTTAATTAGCCTTATAGTGAGAATGGCTTTTGTTTATAGTTACTCTGCAATTTGTTTGCCATATTTAAATATATCTATTTTTTTATCTGCTCTCTTCACTCATCCTGCACGCACTTGCAGTTACTGCTGCTGTTAACTTTATACTCTTTTTGTTTTCTCCTTCCATAAAAAAAAAAAAAAAATGCCCTACTTGTATGTCTGACTCTTTCTTCTCTCTGTCATCTCATCGCCCAGCTGGTACGGTAGACGGCAGACCATTAGCCTGCTTCCTCTTGACGTTTCTCCCGGCTGACGGTTTGCTGTTGTTCTCCGCCGTTGCTCCGTATTTCCTCAGGTTTGAGGGACTGCAGTGAAGTTAACCTTTGATGCAGTCGACTGTTTATGATCAACTAATTACGATCTCATTCTAACTAAGTTGAATTAAGATTTCATTTCTAGCCATGAGTATTGGTATAAATTACATTGTACAGAGATACGAAATTTACGCATTAGATGTAAACTGCACCAAAAAAAAAAAATGAAGTGAACTGAACTGAAATAAGCACATTAAACCACATCTGACCACATGCACCAATCAGATCACTCCAAGTGGTCAACACAGCTGGCTTCAAGAAGCACCACGAATAGATATACGGCTTCAGCTGTCAAAGTCCATGTGCTAAACCTCTCCTCACGCCCAACTATTAGGTTTAATGGTTGTTGGTTGGATTACCAAGATTTCTGTTTCTATTATGAAAGAAGGTCGAGAAAGTTAATAAGACAGCAAAACGTTGTAAAAGGAGTAAGAATTTTGAATAAAATATCCTTTCAAAATGATGTCAAAAATTATTAAAATCTTTCACTGTCATTAAAGGCAAAATATCTATTGGCATCACAGCAATCAAACACTTGTTATAACTGCGATGTTCTTTGAGTCTCTTTGAGCCCTTCTTGCTTTAATCTCTGGCTCCCCTGTCATATTGAGGTCTGGACTTTCCCAGGGTCACCTCAAAACATTAACATTTGTTCCAGTCAAAAGTTATTTGCTATCCAAATTTATGGATACGCCGTGAATAACTTTGGTCCTGTCTGCCCAAGATTGTTACATAAATTGACCTGCTTATTATAACCCATGGTATGGCACATTTGGCTATCCAAATGTACAGCAACATAAAGAAGAACTCTGAGTTAGTAGACCTGAACACACATTAAAAAGTGTGTTCAGGTCAAAGTTCAAAGTCATCCAAAGTTAAGCAAAGGCTCAGGTAATTATTGCATGTACGGTCCGACTGATTTACTGTAAAAATGCCAGAACTTTGTGGTGAAACGGGACCGCATTAGAGACATGATACAAATAAGTCTGCAGTTCATCCTGGGGACAAATATGAGTCAGACTTGGACATCAAATGAAGCAAAACTCCAATGTGCTCTTCCCCTGTGCTGTACAGAAAGCATTTGGTAATTCTCTTGTTTCAGCTGAGAAATGCCAAAAATGTGTAGAAATGTCTTGTTTTGTTTTGTGCGCACTGCGATAAATGTAATAAACGTAGAACAGAATTTGGACCTGAATCAAATTCTGTTTAAATCCTGAAACATTTCTGAATACTAAATTAGTTTTGAGAATCAGAATAAAACAGAATTGTTGAATTAATAAATACACTCCGTCTCTAAAAGGACCTGCTCACCTACCCAAATCATTGATTTTAGGTTTTCACAGCACTTTCAAGGCCGCAGATGAGTAAAATCCAGCAGGCAGACTGCTTCAACAAGCATTTGTGAATGATTATTGCTCTTAGGAGATCCTTACATAGTCAGAAAACCCATTAATAAATACAGAGACCTCTGTATGGTTTATTCATTTGGTTAGTTGTTTTTATTTTTTATAAGTTCATGCAAAATGCTATGGATGCAGGCAGCAAGGAGCAAAGAATAATGTGAAAAAGGAGCATTGAGATAGGTTTAGTGCTTAAGTGATTAGTGTGGTAAGCTCATAAAAATATTCTGCAACAAAATGTTCCTCCCACAAGTTAAGCGAAATTACCGCAATCAGGATTCCTGCCACGGGATTCTTTAAAGAGGCGGCAGTGGCTAAAATGGTAAAGGGTTTATAGGTCGGATGAAAACCTGTCCCTTCATGCTAACTGTCAAAGTGTCCTTTTGTCTCCGTGAGACACCGAGCCCAACGTTGCTCCTAATGCTTTCATTGTGGAGGGGAAAAGTAGTGTAAAGGGAAAAAAAAAAAGACCAAATGTACTGTTAGAAGTTCTGTGAATGTGAGCTGGTGTGGGTTATGTGAAGTGTAAATTGCTTTCTGTGATCAACTCAATAAGAAAAGCCCTGTTAGCTAATAGAAGGAAATGACTGCAAGTGAGGCAATCATGAGTTCAAGGTGGCTCCGTTCCAAATGCCGCTGATGCTTATGCTACTTTCGCACTGGCACGAAGTGAAAGGCAGATCAGTGTTTACATGAAAATTATAGACGGGAAATCATTTCCCCAAATGTGTCCAAAGACTGATTAGATAGAACTAAATAATGATGACGCGCATACTAATTTGAAAAAGTCTAACCGATCCAATATGTGCGTCAAATGCAAATCGACCTCACAGCTGTTTTGCTTCCTGCCTCCGGTGCGTGGCCCCCGGGCCCTCCCCCCCGTGCGCCTGAGCCTCTCCAGCCAGCTGTCCCTCCAAACCTTTGCATGGTTGCCATTTCGGTGCCCGACGCCCCTCACGGGCAGGGATCACTGCTTCACAGGTATCACAGGTATCGCAGCTCCAGCCGCAGGTTGCTCGGCGCATGCCGCAGTATAGCTGTCAAATGTGTGGACAATGCAATCGCATGCCAACTCTGCAGGGATTATTCCCACCCACAGAAGCCAGAAAGAGGCATGAGAAATGTTTTTTTTTTTTCTCTCTCTCTAGTCCTTTAAACACCATCCAGCTCCTCTGCACCTAGGGAAAGACTCAGAGCAATGTGGGCGGACAAAGTCTGGTTCCCTGGGACTGTGAGACTCCTTCACTGACAACCAGTTCATCTTCTGAGGGACGGCCGGTTGGACACAGTGCGGAGGAGCGCAGTGGAGCCTCGGGTCAATGCATTGTCAACTCCCTGGTCCACTTTCAACACCTTTTAACGCCGCTCTTGGAATTCAACCCTGTGTCGTGGAAGCTGCACCGCTTCTTTGATACCTCGCCAATTGAGTGGGGCCCAGGTAAAAAAAAAAAAGAAAAAAAAAAAAGGAAAACAGCAATGTTCCAAAATCCAGAGTGAAAGCTGCTAAAGTAATGGTTTTAGAAGAACCAGCAAGTCTCTTCAGGGCTGCTAATCAGTGAGAGCCAGGACAAATCTGGAATGGCTTAGACTGGGGCCTGGAGCTGCACAGACCAGAGGGAAGAAGATGAAGACTAAGCAGATTTTTGCTTTAGACATTTGCACCCTCCCTGTGGCGATCTGGTGCATGATGACCTATGAGCCAAAAGATAAGCTGCATAGCTACTTATCTAGCAAGACGTATGAGGTTTAGCTATACCTTCTAGCCACCTAAATACGTGGCCAAAAGGTGGATCAAACGCATCTCTACGAGTGAGACTATCATCTTAAAGTTGTTTTTTGTTGTTTTTATTTTTATTTTTTGTAATTTAATTCAAAAAGTGAAACTCCTAAACATGGGTATATAATTTAAGCATTTAAGCCTGACCATTTTTTTTATGGCTTTCAGATAATCTCAAAACCTAAAATCCAGTCTCTGAGAAAATTAGAGTATCGCTAAGATCCAAACAATAGTTTATGAACAAACGTTATATTTTGTCGTTGTGGCCAACCAAAATGTGGGGGCAGATTCTGGACTTGACCAGCTGTCTACAGCAGGCGGTCACTGACCCGCTTTACGCGAAGGTGAAGCCGTGAAAGGTCACTGCTGAAGAAGTTGGCTGTTTACTCACTGGGAAAGTTGAGTGGAAGAAAAAATGTGTGGTAGAAAGGAGGTGCACAAGCCACATGGATAACTGCTGTCATGAGAGGATTATTAAACGGAGCATACCCAAGAGCTTGGGGAGATTTACAAGCTCAGTCAGAGGTTCAAAAACCACAGCACACAGATTAATCCAGGTCATAAGCTACAACTCTCACTTTTCTTACATTAAGCATCTTTACTGGTCTAAGAATAAAACGGACTAGAAAGTTAATTTGTTCTCCAAAGTCCTCGTTTGAGACGAAAGAACGTTTCTGATTTCACTCGGAAATCAACTCAGGTTCCGGAGCCTGAGCATGGACTGGCAAAAAGCTCTGGAGATGCTGATTTCATTTTCCATCAGAGCTTGGCGCCTGCCCACACTGCAGAAGGTGCTGAAACCTCCTTTAATTGCCCTTGTATCGCTGTGCTTAAATGGTCAGTAAACTCGCCAGACCTAAACTCTAAAGCTAATCAGTGGAGTGCTGTCACGATGAAAATGAGAGACGCAACAGCGCAGAGGAGCTGAAGGAGCACCGAGTGCGTTTAACGTACGACGCATGGCCACGTCGTTCACTGGAAATAACCATCGGAATTTACTGAAACGCTTGAACTCAATCACTCTGTGTAATAAATGTAATATGAGTTCACCTCTTTTAAAATTAATGACAAAAAAATTGATTTTTAATGGTGGTCTAAATGATTGAAAAGCAACTGAAAACTGCAGCTTTAGTACTGAAAACATCTTTTTTAAATCTCATACCCATCAAAACAGAATCCAATGTTTTGATGGGGTTTTTTTCCGCTGAGGTTAACAGCCATTACAATCTACAATAACTCTTTGAAGAATCGGAATTAGTATGAGTTACAACAGCATTTAATTCCCTTTGGGATCAATAAAAGTATTTTTATATTGTATTGTTTGAATACCTATACAAAAGCAGAAGTTTTTTTTTTGTTTTTTTTCCCCAGTAGAATCAATCACGTTATCTGGGAAGGTTTTCCAAAATGCTTGTCTCCATCATTTTGCCGAAAGAAAAATATGAGTCACAGCTTGCCAATCTATTCTAGCTGAAAGTGTCAGATAGATAATTCCGACTTCAAACAGCCCTCGCTTAGCATGAGAAATGTTTAAATCTACAGCAGTCCAATTAGAAGAGACGGAACAAGTACAGCCTGATTGGCCTGCTTGCCAGGATTACGTGTGCTCTCTGTAAAGGCAACATGGCAGGATAAACTCGGTATGCAAAACGTAATGTGAATAAATGTAATGCTTTGGATTCGGTTTGCAGCAAAGAGGGGGAAGAGAAGGACAGACCCAATTTGACCCTGGATCCGCGTTAAGCTACCGAGTCAGCAGCAGACGTGCGGTTTTACCACAGGTAGCCGAAGATCCAGGATAAAACGTTTTCTGCAACTGTCTCTTAGTCCCCGCTGACACCGACTTCCTAGAGACCTGCCCATCTGTCACCTCTCCTGGAGACGAGGGCCGCCCTTCACCAGCACAGAGAGAGCCCGCTTTTTCTCATCATCATCAGGGTGAACTCTTTTTCCCTAAAGGAGCCGGGGATTGCATCTGGTATCGCATAGTTACTCCAATAGCTATCGAAACATCTTCAGAAAAAACTGAGCAAACATTTGATTTCCTTCAATTTAAGCCTGTTGTAGCAGAGATGACTTATCTCGAATTATACGAAGGCACTCCACAGCACTATTACTTTCTTCAATTTACTGGGATAGCCAGAGGAATTTTAGTGAGACCTAACCCTGAGGATGAAAGCCACATTGCTCCTCCCGACTCTGATATTTGACCATCAGTCAGATCCTCCTCTCCAACACCCCAGAGGGGGGAAGTGAGGTCCCTAGATAATTGAAACACACCAACTTGCGTGTCCTTGAGCATCCATTATGTTATGTTGTTGAGAACTCGACTTATTGTCTGCTTAGTCATGACATTTCACGCTTGTTTAAGGGTTACCTTCAGTTCATTTATGTGCTGGGTGTGAACGTATGACCTTCTAAATGACAAACAGATGCCAGAGGGCTTTTTTTAGAGGATTACGTCTGGAGAAAGTGAAACATCTTCATCTGAGGAACACCAGTCTCCAGGAGTCATTCCCTGATGCTGTGACCTCAGTTTGGGTACTGTCATCCACGAAGAAGAAAGTCAACCGAAGTCACTCTTGCGATGCCACAATAATTGGATGAATGACTTTATTCAGGTACTATTACCTTTGTAAACTACCGTTCATAAGGTTCATGGCAGTTCAGTACTGACTGGAGTCTAGTCAGTGTTGCAGTCTGGCTGGTTGAGTCTAGTCGCCCTCGGCCGAAGAGGGTATCACCGCATCCTCCCATGGCTCGTTCAGTGGCAACAGTAACTGATGCATTTGATTCTCCTTGACAAGTCTTGGTGGTTTTCCATTCCGCTTAGTAGAAATCTGCTTTCTTCAAATCGCTGTACTGAGGCCCATTGGTTCCTCATCCAGAGCAAATGCTCGCTGACACATTCAAGAAGATGAATCCTGCGCCAATTACCGTGGAAGGTCTTCTCACGCAGAGACCATGCTGACATAAGCAGGGTTTTTATACGGGCGGATGTGACACTCCGGAGTCTTTCGCCTCCCTTTGGATGTTCCTGGAGTTAAATAGCATTTGCCATCTGGCTCCCCAGGACGCTGTTACTAAGGAAGCAGCCATCAACATGGTATCTGGCCAAAATACATCCACTTCTACGTCTCTCTGTGACTCTCCCAGACTCTGTGTGTCTCTGCAATCTGTTAATGACACTCTGTGACACTTCGGTGGCGTCTTCCCTCAGAGAACATCCTGCCCGAAGGCTCACAATGCCCAGGAACTGCTTATTGACCATCGGGTGTCGTTTTGACGCCATATAGCCAAAATCTGGACGGCTCATCGAAGAAGGACCGTTTAACTGTGAGTTGTCATTGATCCCAAAAATTGTAGTGGTTGACACATAAACTGAGTGCTGGAAATTTGTGCCATTAGATGTGATTTTCTGTTAGAAACATTTGTTATGCAGTAAGAACTGAAACACTGAAAAGGAGAGGCCTAATGGACATCACCTGTTAAGGTTATAGAGCATTTTATGTTGTAAAATTTCATAAGAAAAGCCATAGATAGATAGATAGATAGATAGATAGATAGATAGATAGATAGATAGATAGATAGATAGATAGATCGATCGATCTGGACTTCAGGTTTACATTCCTTTGACACAGCATTGCATTATTTCTGACAGATTATTGATTTTTATTTACTGAGGCAGATTTTAACAACAACAGCATCTATAACATGTCCATACTGTGTGTATGCGTGTGTGTCAGAGTGTGAGTATGTTTCTCTGTGTAAGTGGGATGGGTTCGATCAATATTTTTACAGGTGCTTATAGAAGCCTATTGCGGGAGCAGACATAGTTTAAGGACCTCAAAAAAAAAAAAAAAAAAAAAAAAAAAAAAACTGTTCTACGCCCTCATTTCCAAAGAAATCTTTCCAAACTTTTACATTCGCAGCCCATCATCATTTTTAACACCTCTGCTGACACTTCACTTTACTACATCAGCTGTGCATCCTTAGCAAGACATTAACCAAGCAGATCAATAACACTCAAGGGCAACGAGCCCGGCTGTAAACACCGAGTTTAGCACCAGGACTCGTTTATGTCGCACATAGTTAAACACACAACAACAAGCATCTGTGTGCTCCATAAGCGATATTCTCCTGGGCTGCTGTGCCTCGGACCAACACACAGTATAAAAAGCACGACAGGAGCTCATCGTTTGGGAATAATTTAAATAATAATAATAATAATAATAATAAAGAACAGTTGGAGACTTACTTTAGCACGGCGCTGTCCCCCTGTCTCACGGTGATGTTGTCCTTCAGTGCAGAATCCCCGCTCCTGGCTGGAACTCCTGCAGGTACAAGGAGCAGCAATTTAAGTCCGAGGACGACCAGGAATTTCCCAGGTTCTGCCAGATAGCCACACATCCCCATGTTTGTTTGCTTCTTTCTTTTCCTCTTTCTTTCACTGCGCAACTTCCAGAAAATAATAATATATATTTTTTTTTTTAAAAAGGGAAAAAAGCCCAAACTTAACGCGGCCGTATATATTCCTTCGGCGTCCTTATCAGCCTCGGCTCCTGGCACGCAGATTTGCTGCCACTGTAGCGCCGGGGGAGATGCGTCCTGTCCGGTTCTCAGCCAGACCACCGCGCTTCTCGGAGAAATGCGCGCCGTCTCCTCTGCTCCCGACTGTAATCTCTGTGAAATGGATGCTGAGGCACAGATGCATCAGCCTGAGCTCCTGTACGTTTCCCTCCCCTCCCGCGGCGTCCTTTTCTCTCTGTCGTCGGGGTGAGACGGTGGGAAGCTGAGAGCATTCAGAGCAAGCGCCTGAATCCCCTCACTATCCTTTTTTAATTAAGTACACACATCTCTCTCTTTCTCTCGCTTTATGTCTCCCTCTCTCTCTCTCTCTCTCTCTCTCTTTCTCTCTCTCTATTTCTCTCTCCCTTGTGTCTTGGTCCTCTTGCACCATCAGGACCTGTGGACATGCCTGCCAATTCATAGGGGGATTCCAAGTTGTGGTCCATGGAACACCAAGCGGTCCCTGTGTTCTGCATATGGGACACTTGAATAACTTGAAATACGCCTGCTGCTCATAACCTCGGGCTATGTCCTATTATATTCCATGATGGTTGAATCATAGCTACATGCTAACCATCGAAGATTGGAAAGATTTCTAAATATGCACACCAGCATATTTAGCTGCTTTGTCAACTCTGGTTCTCTGGCCAAAGAAAATAATGGATTTGATATTGACCTGATGTTTTTATGCTTTTAAATCGCTGACAGATGATTAATTGTGTGTTTTAATATATCCATGTGTTAGATTGAGGAAGTATGTGATCATAAAATGTAACCAAGCATTCTGTCCTGAACCAACAATCAAACCTGATCTGCTCTCAGTACTGTGAGCCAGCAGCCGAAGACGAACCACAACATGAGTGTAAGGTTTTCCTCTGTGGCCATTTTGTTGACATAGTGAACATAGAGAATGTATTAGGATGCTTGTTAGAAACTTTAAACGTGGATGACTGATTGGTCTCGATTTTTTTTTTTATTAATTTAAATATAGTCCACAGAAATACTCCCAGTTTACTTTGGCTGCACCTGCTGAAACCAGAACTTAAACTTAATCTTTTTTTTTTCCATCTATGAAGCATAGACATAAGATGTAGTCATGTAGTCATATTCAAATATGTCCAAGCTTCGAAAACATGACTTTAGGTGTGTGGCATGCGTGGCTACTATCGATTGTAGCAACCTGCACCACCTGCTGGATGGTGTTGGATGGGTGAACAAACTCCTGCCTAAGATCTGAAGGCTGTTAGCACGACGCTAGCGGATGTTTAGTGTTGACATGGAGCAGGAAGCTGAGGCCATTATTGTTTCTCCCTGGTAGCAACCGGCTCCACCCACTGGACATGACATAATGTCCTTTGGAAAGTCAGTTTTAAAAACTGAAGGCATTCCAGAAAAAGACAGAACATGGAGGTGAACATGTCAAATGAGTTAGATTTATATAATTTTCAATTACTATACATGAAAAGCTCCTAAAAGACAGTCAGACAAGGCACCAAACAGAATCATTTTATGTCATTCTCAATCATCACTTGCAGCAATCTGGTAGGAAGAACCTTTAGATGCTGATCTGTGGAACAATTTTCCTCAGGTCAGCTGGAATGCCTCATATCTCACAATGATGTGGGAGCATGATGGAGGCGCACTGATCTGATTCTCTGCAGAGTGAAGGCTTTGGAGTACTTAGCCAGCACAGACAGACATCAAATATGACTCAAAGAAAGAGAAAAAAAAAAACAACAACAAAAAAAGCTCACACATTTTAGAAAACAAAACACATCATTGGTTTATAGCATAGTCTGAGATGACCACTAACCCAGGAACTACCTGGGATGACCAGGAGTGGCTAAATCCAACTTCTGTAGCTTCTAGAACAGGAAAAGGGAAAGGAAAGGGTGAGTGGACTAATAGCAGCACCAACACTTTCAGACGGATCCATATATCACTGGGACCGACTCCAAGTGGCAGCTACACGGTAATATGTGCACATGGGTTTGACGAGCACCAGTATCGTCACGAGGGGAGTTTCTTAGTAGGTTACCGGCTGATGTAGAACGAACATATTAGGTGACATTTCACAATAAATGTATTTAGTTCGTATTAAAAATGAGAGCCTCTGGCTAAATTCTCTTCAGTGCAATTGCGGTCTGTTTCAAGTTAAAGGCGAGGCAAAAAAAAAAAATAGGTTAAGGACATCTTCTAGCAAGGGTAGAGGAAGGGACAACATTCCTGCTCCATCTCTAAAACTATCAAAAACCGTTCCCTTTTAATGACCTCGACCTACAAAGTTTGCAGCTCGTAATGATGTTCTGTCTGACTGGACGTAGCATTGTAATAATACAGTTGAATACTGCACAGAAAAATCGATTGAAATTAAATCACATTTTCCTCCTTGTTGTTTTTTTTTTTTTTTTTCCGTTATCAGAACCTTATTTTTCTCACCAAGCTTTGTGATTCTTGTCACTAGGATCTACAGTGCAGCGAAACAAGTTTTTTTTTTCTTCTTACATATTCCCTCTGTTTTTACTTTTTTTTTTCTCACATACACAAAATGTTTCACATCAAGAAGCACAATTACTCAAAAACAGCCTGAGTAAATACAACATACACTAAACAAAATACAATTTCATCTATTAAGAGAAAATGAAACCAAAATCACTCCAAGAGCACATCAACAACTCATCCAGAAGATCACAAAAGTCCTAAAACTCCTAAAGCACACCAGGCCTCGTTTTTCTTAGTTTATGATTAAAGTACAAGCAAACAAGAGGAAAACCACCTGCGGATCAACCACATGTATAATTTCTTTTTATATCAGACCCAGTGACTCTGATCATTTCATTTGTAAGGTTGAGATCACAAGATATTTTAAATGCATTCCTCAAAGCTTCCGTCTCTTAACACTTTAAATTTAAAAAGTGCATCAACGTTGATGTTTTTGATTGACTCACTTGCAGACTAAACATGGTGGGATTCTTGCCCTTCAATTCTTAAAATGTATAGAGAAAAAAAAAAAAAAAAAAAAAATCAGGCTACCTGCAGTTGCAGAGTCCCAGCCACAAACAAATGATTCCGATCACTGACTGAACAACTGATGCATAGTTGTAATCCACATTTAGTTATTAAATACTACAATCAAACCGTTCTTAGTTAAATTGCGACGGCAATTTCCTACATTGTGTTGCTCTCCCCCTGGGATGCAATAAAAGCTTTCAAAAGAAGCGTATTGGTCAAACCTCAAATTTCAGACACCTACATCTCATTCAATGCATATGGGCTTATATAAATGATTTTTGAATGTAATAAAAACGGCACTGAAATGAAAGGTGCAGCAGGGCGAGCGCGTTCAGTATCATTCATGCACAGGGCAATTCAAGACACGAAAGTGGTTTAAGAAAAGAGCACACACTTCGAATAGAAAAACTAAACCATCGCCGAACACATGAAACGATCACATGAAAGACAGAAATAATACAGCTGAAAAAGTTTCACCAAGTCCAACACGCACTAAAGCAATCACTGGCCTTCTTCATGTGTAAGCTCTGGTTGTTTTCAGGGCTGATTTAAAAGAGACAACGGTTCCTGTACATCTCAGGTTTTCAGGTTCCAGAGCTGAGCAGCATACAAATTGACTGCTATCTTCGCTGAGTCGCTTCCCCGATGTCAAGTCTCATTCTAGCCGGTTAATGTCTTGTTCAGGTTCAAGCCGAGTGGGAGTGTCTCCATTGGCAGCGTGTTCTTCACTCTAGTCAGTCTGAATACAGGCAGGAACGTTGGAACGGGAGCAGGCCGACAGTGCAGCGGCGAACCTCAAAGTTGTGGTTCTGATGGACTCGGATAAACCCAGATGTTTCTCTTTGCTTTTGAAAGACAAACAACCAAAAGTGTCAAGAAGTTAAAATAAAAGCCTGAAGCAATTATGTTACACCTTGACCTCCATCTGTCTGATATCCTTGACTGTCTCAAATAAACCCAATGTATTTCATTTTGTGTTATAGAAATTCAACGCCCAAACATAATGAAAACATTTCAGATTATCTTTGCCCAAGGCCATTCAGTACCTTACAGATTATAAAAAAAAATCTAATAAAAAAAAAAAGATTGAAAATATATCATTGCGCAAACAGGGAGCCAGCGAAGTGATTTAACTACTTGTGTGATAGGATTTTCTTGATGGCACAATGTGGATTCTTTGTTCGGCTTGTTGATGTTTAAACTGGATGAAAATAAAATGTATTCATCCGTTATCCAACACGCTTATCCCATGTGGGGTCGCGAGGAGTTAAGGTGCCTATCTCCGGCGGCCAGTGGGCGAGAGGCGGGTTACGCCCTGGGCAGTTCGCCAGCTCATCGCAGTGGAAATGAAATTCAACCGAATATAGATCTGGAAGATGACTCATCTATGTACCCCCGTAGGTAATGAGCCAATAAATGGCTGATTTCACTCTGAAATTTCTTCACTGTGATGAAGAAATTTTAAATTTTAAAAAAATTCAAACACAATTTCAAAAATTCTTTTTGGATCCCAAATTGTAATTTCATGGGCAGGAAAGAACTCCTGTCGTGGTCTGTATTTTTATTCAATTTGTAATCAAACTATACCATTCTCTTTTGTAAAAACAATGTGTACATTCAAGATTACTAAAAAATATATATATTTTTATTTCCCTTCTTATACGTCTATGTTTTAAATGTTTGTGGAGAGCAGAGTGAAACTGAACTCAAATTCCTTGTTTGTGCGCACAAAACCTGGTGGACAAAGCTGATTCGGATGCTGAAAAGAAGGTGAGGTTTTATTGCATTTTGGGCTTCGAATAAGACTCAATCCTCTTGATAGTAGATATCAAACACACTGCTACCAGAGGTGAAGAAGAAGAAGAAAAAAATATATAGTTTACTGCTAGGTTGTGAACAAGTAACTTCTCTCCCAGCAGAGAATCAAGGATGTGTGGCATCGATTTCAACAACTTTCATGTGCTGGCAGCGTCCAGTTTGCAGCTGTGCCCTGGAGGTAAATGCATGTGTCGGACTCACACTCGGTATTGACAGAAAGTCAATCTTAAGAGACTCGAATTTGTTTCAAAGGGATTGGCTTTTTGAGCCTTCTTGATAGGACATATTTGCACTGCATTTTAGTTTGGTTGTCCGATAAAACACCCGACTTTAAAACACCGTTTTGTTTTGGGTCCATATATGGGTCCACATATAGACCCATATATGGACCGGTCCACAACAAATTCTGCAGAGTTAAATCAACACTATGCCGAGGCTGTGTGGTCCTTATCAGAATCGGTGTTAATTTAACTCTTTTCAGAGTTATTTCAACAAGAAATTAAGTCAGTTTAACACTTGAAAAAGTTAGAACTACTCAAACTATTTTTGAAATAACTGTGAGAGTTAAATTAGCACCAATTCTGATAAGGACTCGGCATGGTGTTGATTTAACTCTGACCTTGGGTCAGTTCACCCAAGGTGAACTGACCCAAGGTGAACTGACCTCGGGTGGAGTTTCCAATCCATAAAGGAATGCTGAGCAGCCTATTACATTCCATTTCACCCTTTGAGTTAATGGTTTAAGTCATTCTTTCTCAGATGACACATATTTTATTAGTAATTGACCTCTGCTTAGCAAGCTCTGCTGTGACGTATTTAATTAAACATTGCATAACTGTCTCACAGACTTTGAAGAAAAGGCAGCAGCTCCCACATTGCATTCTGAGTAAAACATGCCAACAGTTCAATTTGGAGTAAATTTCCAACCTTGTTGGTCAGCTGCAGGTCTTTTGTAAAAAAAAAAAAAAAAAAAAAAAGAGAAAAAAAAAAGCCAGTTCTCGCATAATTAGTTTGGAGTGTGAATCACCACTTTGGTCGAGGAGAAGAGGCTGCTTTGAAAGGAAAGTGTTAAAGTTAATCAGACTCCGGATTTCTCTCAGACTAATTCGCGGGAGCGTTGTTTACTAATGCTCCCGCTCTTTCCTCCTTCCATCTTCCGATCTGTATGCATGGAAGGGCTGCCGGCCACGAGGGACGCCGGGGAGGCACACTGCCGCGTGTGGAACAGCAGCTCTCATGATTACGATGACGGCCTTTGTTGGGTCTCACGAGAAGCACGAGCAAGTTCATTTCTTTACCTTAACGTCAGTTTGCCAGACTGTTAGGATATTGGATAGGCATGGAGAGAAACGACAGCGCTCTGACGGCACCGGATGCCTTCATGGGAGAGAGACACAAGTAACGCACTGTGTTGTTCTCGTCTGGTGTCAAGTGTTTGTGGAAGTGTGAAGATACGGACGGGCTTGTATTTGCAAGCTGCGGACTATCTTCTGTTGATCGGGCTCCTTCCACTTACCTTTTATTTTACATAAGAGGCATTTCTGTGTATATAGACAATGTGCAGCACCACACAAGACAACCCCAAAAAAAAAAAGAAGAAAAAATGCTATCTGAATAAAAGGGCTTTTGAGACAGTTTATTGATCGATTGTGTGGATCCACCCTAACATTTTCAGCTCAGCAGAAGCAGTGGTTAAGGTAGCGAGACACATACTCTGCACTTTCCACGTCAGCTGTTTTCTTTTCACTTCGACATTTCAAGGTTTTACGCACAATGCCTCGGTGTCACAATGATAGAAGTCCTTAGCTAACATAAACATAAAAAAATTCCCTGAAATGCATAAGTCAGAGCTGGTTGAATGACCGGCCTGCCTAAACCCATTCATCAAGCCTGTTGTTCGGTTTATTTAAAAGTTGTTATTGTGTAATTATGATGATGTTTTGTGCGAGAGAAAATGGTCAAAGATAAGACTTAATTAAAATGATATCTGGCTGGGATGCAGCCCAAGTCCTGACGATGCCCACATCTTAATGGTTTTTAAATTAAACCCCTTCCTGACCTCAGCAAAATCCTGATAAGTGGTCTTAATTAGAGTCAATGGGTGGAAGGAGGAGGTGAGCTCAGGTTCCCGTTTGCAAACCTCCCCTCTGTCACGGAAAATAAGATCTGATGACGTTTTTACGACACCGTGTAAAGGCCATTGCCTGAGCTGATAGAATCGTCTGGTCTTTTTTTTTTTTTTTTTTCTTATTCAAACTTGTCTCAATGTTGGCTGGTGCTATTCTTTTGACAATTGTACTAATAAAAGTGTGACTGTTTTGTCAAAGTGTGAAAAACGCACACAGAATAGTCTACGTCATACCCCACTAATAAAGTGAAAATCCACCAAGGGTACTCTTATCTCCCCACTTTGCCACAGTACCCCCCCCCCCCCATTCCCATAGGACTGCCAGAGATAGGCACCACATGATCCTGCAAGTATGTTCAGGTAAAGCTCTGGTTCCCAACCCTGGTCCTCAGGCTCTTCTGTCCTGAATGTTGTACATGTGCCTCTGTTCCAGCACAGATGATTCATTTCAGGTAGATGTGTGGCATGGCAGACAGCGGTTCCCTTGGACCAGGCTGGGAACCAGCCTGTTGAAAGATTTCCCGTTGCAAAATACAAAAAGAAAATCGTGTGGTTGAAACCAAAGCAGCAAAATAAAATTGGCAAGCGGCTTATCTGCCAACAGCCAGCCCACTGCAGGCAGAAAGATGGGCAGCCTTGCTAATATCAGCTGGTTGTACTCTGGCATCAAAGAGCAAAATGTCAAAAAGTAACATTTCTTCCCAGAAATACTTGAAGACTGCAACATAAACGTGTCCAACTTAGCTTAAGTGCATTTTTTTTGCATACAGGAATTAAGACAACAGATAAACTGAACGGAAAACACGGCAACACCATGCCATCGAAACAACCGAAGTAAAACGTACAAATAATGAGAAACAAATACTGTTGAAACATGTTTGCCTTCAATAACAAACCTTAAGCACTAAAACGAGTCTTATTTTGTGTTAAATCTTATTTCTTTATTTCTCAGGCTCCAATTAATTTCTTAATAATTCAATGGGTTACCAAACAAATAGATCCTTTAACGCTATCAAGTATCTGACAGTGTGATTAGTGTAATGAAATTTTCAAATTCCACAGACAATGGCCCATGCTTAAGGTGAATTTGATATTTTTTCTCCCAAAATGTCTTCCGTCAGTCATCTCCTTTGTTAGGAAAAAGTGGCATAAATGTTTTATCTGAAAACTGTAAAACAATCCTTTTTTGTAATAATAATAATAATAATAAAAACGTTAATATTCAAATATGACCCTAAATTTCTCACTTTCAGTGTAACAACAAACAGCAGCTGGGGAAGAAAGTAAATAAATGACAGGAGAACCTGAGCTTGTTCCTCTCCGTGAAAACATTCTCTGACCAGAAAAAATTGGCTCAGCACATGTTCACTTTGGAGCTCCCAATTAATCATCATGGGCAGATCAAACTTACCAGCAGAACAGCCTTCCTGCTTCATAAACAAAGCACTTTGCTTTTGCAGGTCATAGTTATTGATGAACAGTGCTTTGCTGCAGTCAGGTCTATATCAGACTGCTGCCGGTCTGAGGGAGAGCTGACCTTCAGCTGAGTGGGTCACAGACAGACAGGCTGCAAGACCGCAGCAGACAAGACAGGCTCTGTTTTGCTTCTCTTTTGTTCGCGTGAAAATTCACTTGCATAACATTTTGATCTTTCGAGAATTGCCATATCAAATGAACAACCAACTTCTCTGATTCCATGCTTTTCTGTGTCAAAATCTATAATTTAATCTGCATTTGGTGCCTGATTTGACTTGTTCAGTCCTCTTGTGAAGGGAATTCACACTGTAAATCTGCAGTATGTACCTTTGATTAAAAACATACGTATTCTAGGTATTTCTTAAAGCTTTCATTATGGAGTGATGGTATGAGATGAGCCAGGTAATCTGTGAAAAGATCAAGCTGCTCTGACTTTTCTCTCTGGTCCTGATGTCATCTGCTCTGATTGGTTGTCGGAAACAACCAATCGGAGCCAGAAGGAGGGTCTTTGCGCCGTCAATATTGCTTGTGTATGTGATGCAGCTGTGCTATTCGCAGAAAAAGTAACTTGCAGTTGCACGAAAACCGTTTATCTGAAGTCATCGGTAGCAATGTTATCTAGCCTGTGCTGTAGCGTAGCAAAGATCAAGTGGCAGGGTGTTAGTAGCGTTAAGATCCTCCTCGTGGCTCTGATTGGTTGTTTCTACTTGAGCCGTGTATTTCTGCAGACTGCAGAAGGAACCGGATTTTTCACAGATTGCCTGTCGTATGTTATGCTGACATAACATAGTGAACAGGTTACGAAATATGTAAAAAGCACAAATGCTACATGCTGTAGCCTTAAGTTAGGTTAGCTTTTTTGGATTACCATTTTTTGGTAATTATGCCAAAAATATGGCATATATATTATGCCAAAAATATATGGCATAATATGCCACACTAAAAGTTTGGCATATTATTTCATAACCTAACCATCTTAAAACATCTCCACAGCCCCCTTCCCGACCCGTCCGCCGTGCTCCTAATGCTTTTTGCTCATTAACGTTCTCTATGAAGCATTTGGGGCTTTCATTGGAGAGCTGGATTCCTTTTTCTCATTGAGGAAGTTAAATTTTATGTAGATGCATCAGAGTAAAAAAGGGGCTAAATACAATGCATACCAGACTTTTGAATTTTTCATACATAAAAAAAATATTAGGTCGGTTCGTGTAATAGATGCTTACAAGCATTTATTATTTTCCATCCACTTTCGAACTACGTCCTACTTTGTGTTGACATAGTTCATGTGAAATCCCTATAAAATGCATTAAATGTTACAGTTGTAACGTCACAAAGTGCGAAAATGTTCCTAGACTCTTTTGAAATGACAAAAATAAAACCACCACACATACACTTCTCTAAGCCAGCATTCCTGCAGTTTGTTTTAATATAAAGATATAATAGGACTGTAGTCTAATTCATCTAAGTCATATATATATATATATATATATATATATATATATATATATATATATATATATATATATATATATATATATATGTTTTTGAAACCCCTCAGGTCCTCTGCTCTGCTGCACACTGGGTCATGTAGATCCAATGACCTTGCCAAAGTTCCAGCGTGAGAAACCGTGCCAAGCATGCAGAAATGATGAATTAGAACAGCATTGTTTTTTTTTTCTTTTTTTGTTCTGCTCGCATGAATCATTCTTGATGCATCACACAAACGTGGCTATTTGTCGGGTCGAAGGGAAAAAAAAAAAAAAAAAGGTTTCACTGTGTGCACTAACTGTGCTCCCACAGAGGAAGTGTATGCGTTGGTTTTAAAATGAATAAGAGTAAGTCCTCTCAAATCAGCATCTTTATGAATGGCTGCAACATTTTATAGTTGTTATTCTTCTTATTCATTTCATTTCAGTATAATTTCCTGCAGCACCACATCAACAACCAAGACAATGGGGGAGCCTGTCAGATAATCCGCGCTAATCTTTATTCACATCATGCAAGAGTGACCGGCGCTAACAATGAACAGCCTCTGACCAAAGCAAACTAATACTCAAGAAAAATATGGCTGGACTGAATCTAGACAGCTCATTCAGTCGGCTCAGTCATCTGTTAAAAGCTAAAAATTTCTTTGGCACACTAAGAGCAAAATTATGGATCACATTTATGAGAGGCCGATGCCGGAAGGCTCAATGTGCAGTAAAGTGTTATGAGATATAATACAACATAATAATATTTACTCTATTGTCCTTAGTATTACTCAGAAACATTTGAGTGATTTTGTTCGTGATTGGAGCGAATCATTTCTGACATCGCTGCTTTTAAACTGAGAGCTGAACTCGGCCCACTGAGGCGACATTAAACAACGTTGCGTTTTCGTTTGAATGGCTGCCGTAATGTGAAAGTAGAGAACCGTTATTGGCAAATGCATGCCTATCTCCCCAATTTGATCTCTGAGCTGTAAAAACAAAGGACACGAACCTCGACTGCCAAAATGAAAGCACAGCCAGAGTGTCGTTCCCAGATCTCAGCTTGTAGGTGGGGAATATTTTTTGGAGTTGCCTATAATGTGCCTTTGTGAGATTTAAGACAGACTTAGATGAGTAAATTACATTTTACTCACTTTAGATTATTAAGCAAACCAAATATTTCTGGATGTTTCAGCGGGAAAACAGAAGGACTGTTGACCTTTTTTTTTTTTTTTTTTCATTTTTTCAGTGTTAAATGAACCTAACCGAAAAGATTTAGCAATATTTTTTGGTACCTTAGATATGACTAGAAACCTTCCTAATGCCTAAACCAGATGAAAAAGCCAGAGACTGGGAAAAAAAAGACAAAATTACAAGTTCTGAGAAAACATCAGTGATGAAAATCAACTCCACTACCTGAGCATTTCCTCACAAGTTCTGAGAAGACACGGCCAATATCAGAGGATATCTAAATCTACAAGGCCGCAGCAGCAGCTGATATTTTCTGCTTTGTGAGTTGAATGTCTATGCTGCTAAACTAGCAAAGATTTGGACACAACTTAAAGATCTCTCTCAAAAAGACTAGTTTGCCTGTGTTGTTTAACATGGCCACCGTCATGCCTGCACCAAAACAACTGTAACAGCAGCAGCTACTGATCTGTTGTGCTGATCTATATGTTGTCAACAACGACTCGGCGTGATGACAGAGGCCCAATAGCATCCCGCCTTTTCTCTGACCTTACAGTTTGCCTGTTGTGTCAGATGGTTCTACCGTGAACTACACACACACACACACACACACACACCTACACACACACACACACGCACACACACACACACACGCACACACACACACACACACACACACACACACAAAAACTCATATGCATAAAAGAACAGCTAGTACCTCATCTGAGTTCTCGCAAGACTTCAACCCAGTTTCCTCACAGCTTCTCGGACTCCAGCTTTTTTGCGCTCAGGCTTTAAAACGTCACTTTGCAAACAGATCTGAAAGTTCCAGTTATAAATTTTTAAATAAATCAATATGACAGCAGCACAAAAAGGCATTCAGGTCAAATGAGCTCAGGGGTCCCTTAAGGATATGTGTTCAGTCCCTTGTTATTTAATCTGCAGACAATTTACTGTATCGCCAGATTCAGGACAAAAAAAAAAAAAGCTCATTAAGTTCACAACAACTGGTACAAACATCCTGGCGTGGAGGTGGAACCGTTGGTGGGAAGGTGTGGGGGAACGAAACGAAAACTGTTTTGTGGAAAAACAGAACATCAATCCCCTACGGAGAAAAGCAGTCACACATTATTTGGGTTGGTTCTGGATGACTGGGAATTTTCTCCTGGATACCCAGCCCGACACACTTGGCCAGGAAAGCTCTTCCTCAGGAGGCTGGAGCACATGAGCGCTCCACCCTTCCTCCCTTTCTTCTACCTTGGGACTATTGAGAGCTTTCTGACCTGCTCCATCATATCTTGACATGCCGACTGCACAGCGTCTGCCAGGAATGTTTAGCAACTTAAGGGGCGAGGGGGTAGAGACAGTCTGCCAGATCTTACCGTCTTCCATAAAAGCCATTTTCAAGTAGATATGCAAGAAAAAAAAAAAAAAGAAAAGTTGTCAGTATTGTGAGAGATCTGTTCCACCCCTTCCATGTGTTATTTCTTCTCCTGCCATCTGGAAGAATGTATCAGTTTATGAATTGAGATGAATCATAATGTGCAGCAGCCTCGCTCCCCTGGCAATGAGGCTGCTAAATTCCCATTAACATGGATTTGGATGAGGGGGAGAGAAACATAGTTTAGCTACATGTCAAATTTATCGTGAAATGACGCATATTTGATCCATAATTATTTGTCTTAACCATAGCGGAGTGGTTCAGATTTCTGTCTTTCTCAGGAACCCGACTTGTCTTTACTTTATATTTGGAAGAGCCGCAATGCTCCGGGCATGAGGAGGATCGCACAGTCTCAACTTTGATCTCAGGTAACGGCATCCGCCTCTGTCTTCATTTATCAGACAGCTTAAATCAGTCGCCTTTCCTCAAGTCACTGCGCGCCACACAAATGACTGCGTCTGTTTGCAGGTTTTAAAAACCTCAAGCTTCTTTGCTGTCAAGTAGGTGTCTCCCCATCTGATGTGATCACAGGGCCTTCCATGTTTCTCCCTGCTAATGCTGCACAAAGTGTTGCAAAGTCAGTCAATGAAAGCACGACAAGGGGACATGAATTATTTAGGAAGCTGGTTTAAGATGCAGCTCTGAAATGATCTGAATGCTCTGACATGCTGTGATATCAATAGGTGTAATATTCTCTGCGCTCCCAGCAGGCATGTGTTTGGCAGATATGCTGATACGGTATCAGGCACTGCCCTGCTGACCTCTACGTGACATTCCTGTTTGCGTGTGTGTGTGTGTGTGTGCGTGTGTTTGGGTGTACTTGCTTAGCTGTTGTTGTGAGGACTTACTCTAGACAAAGAACCAACGTTTGTAGTTGTGGGGACATTTGATCATGGACACACAATGTAAAAACATATTTTTTGGGTTAGGAAATAGGTTTAGGACTATGCTGTGAATTGAGTTTAGGTTAGGTGGTTAGGTTTGGAGAATAGAGAAAAGTGTCAGGATTATGGGGCGAAGTTTTCTGCCAGACTGAACATGTGAAAGCATTTTCAGTGTCAAAACAGGATTTAATGTCTTTTGTTCTCAAAACCCTTTAAAACTTTTGCTTACATGTTCATTTTGAAAGCAGGACTTCTTATCAAAACTTGTAATGATTGTACTCAAAATGTCTCCTCGCGCTCACACTTAGTCTCTGCTCGCTTACAAAACATGGAACTGCCTTTTGGCACTGTCGCCTGGCAACCTCTCAGCCAAAAGTGTTGTACTAGGTGATTTTGTTTCCTTCTACCAGGTGTTTCCTGTGTGGCTACTATCGACTGTAGTAACTTGTGCCACCCGCTGGCTGTAGGGAGAAACAACGACGTCAGCTTTCTGCTCTGCAATGTGCTGCTGATTACTAACAACCTTCTGATCTTAGGCAGGAGTTTGTTCACACAACCAACTCTCAGCGAAAAGTTTCTCTGAGCAGAGACCAAGTCTGAGAAGATTTGAGTACAATCGTTACAAGTTTTGAGAAGAAAGATATGAAGTCCTGCTTTCAAATTAAAAATGTAAGCAAACGTTTTAAAGGGTTTTGAGAACAAAAGACATGAGATCCTGCTTTCAGACTGAAAACGATTATGGTGGAAAAATTCCCCCATACAGGATAGGCTATAGAAATTATTGGAAATTATTGGAGTGTGGAAACTCCTTGACACAGGCGTGTGCGGATCCTCAAATATGTAACCACAGAATTATCAGGGGTGGGGGACATTTTGGTACAGGTCTACACAGAGAGTTAAATTTGTCAAAATTGTTTCCTTTTTATCTAATCTGCCAATGCCTGTCGAGTTTTGACCAACTCAACTAGAGACATATAATGGACGTGAAAGTTGTTTGAAGGTCAAGCTCAAATCATCCTGCATTATCCACATCCAAGGTTTGTTTTTGAAAAGCCTTGAAAGTATGAAAGCCATAAACAGGGAATCAGTGCGCCTTAGTGGCTTGTTTTGAAGCCTTGCAGCCAATCTCGCCTCACAGAGTACAAAAGAGAATCAATTCAATCTCCTAAATACTTTCTTTTTACATCCTAAATGTTGCTGCAGCATTGCTTAGGGTTGGTAGTTGTTCACACAGAAGTGCTTCATCTACCAGGAAGCAAATATGGGACGGATGTTTCAGTGATTGGATAAGTAAACGCTCTGAGAGACTGATTTAACAATTACTTTTGGGGGGAAAGTCTAATAGGTTTTTGTGAGAAATGAGAATGAAGAAATTAGTTGACTGAAGAGCTAAATTAATTAAGTTTATGCTTTGAACAGAGACTTTCACTACAAATTTGTATTACTCTTTTTCTTTAACAATTGGAAATTTGACTATCGGTGTTAGTCTTAGCAACATTAAACTTCATTTTATGCATGTCTGAGTAGCACTTTAGCACAGTTTACATGGGGATAATAACAGTTGAAATGAGAAGATCAGATTGGAGGGATGATCGTTTGGGCACAGACTGCCATCCCAGAAATGGGCTGTGCTCAATTCAAGGCATAGAGATCAAGCTAAGCAATTTCCATTCCAGTATCAGTCAAATGGAACTGATACCTCTCAGATGTTTTTTTTTTTTTTTTTTTTTTTTTTTTCCGTTTCCTGTCTTGCTGTGTGTCCTGGAATTTGGAAAAAAAAATACAACATGCCAGTGTAAACACGAGGAAACCGAGACGGATTTCTCGAACACTCTGATACGTCTCAGAGGTACGTTTGTAACTTTTAGCTTGCTCTAATCCAAATCTGAATAATACAAGCACCTAAATTAGAACATGATGAACCAATCATTTTAGTTGAATATTATGTATTTACCTATGACACACAGACTTAAGTCTTGAAGCCTTTGTGATTTTCTGCTAATGAAAACACATTACGTAATGTCACATTGAGAACAATGAAAGACATCTTAATGTAGTAATGTGGGCTTAATGAAAAGTATGAAATTGAAAATAATAAAAAAAATTGTTGTACACAGTAGGGATACAAGGCTCAGACATACCAGATGTATTTCTGGAAAATGGCAAACAATGTTAACATAGTCAGATTATATACAATTCTGACAGTGGATTATTGAGTTTTTCAACAAACACGACTCAGTACAAAATTATATTAATATTTAACTTATATTGGGTTATCACTTTTCAAAGAAACTGTACAAAAAAAAAAAAACTATTACCACCATTAAAAGATATTAAAATGTACGGATTACTTACATGTGAGAGTTGTCTGACACTCTTCATAATAATCACACTTTGATCATATTTTCCTGAAACACTGAGACATAAAGAGTTTAATTGCTACATTAGCGCTGTTGAATGTAATATATTGTCTATACTACTTGTGTTTTACAAGCTTTACTTCTGGGAAATAAGAACTTTACCACTGAGACATTGTGAGGTCAGGGCTCAGGTTGGCATCGGCAGACAGGCTTTTGTCATGTCAGTCTCAACCTTGTCACAAACGTGTTACAAAAATTAAAGGCATCAAACAGTATCGACTGTGCTCCCTGAAATGACTCAACAACAACTTTAACATCTCAGAACAGCCACTGGGGGAAAAACTCTATTAAAATATTTGCACAGCTCTTTATAAACATGCTCAATAAGCTCTTCTTAAATTAATTATTCGCTTGACTATTTATTCCAGGCAAGATTTGACCAAAGCCATTAGCATAAAAACATACATAATATTATTAAGCAAAATATAATAATCTGGGCCTTTTCAGAGACGTACCCCAAAACCATTTCTTGTTTTGTTCAAAATTGAGACTCGTGTCTTTGCTCTTCTGCTTCTTTTTTTTTTTCAAAGGACAGTCGCGCTGCGCTATGGATTCTTTATTACTTGGCAAGATAGGAGTGTCAGGATTTCTTTATGTGTACATTTTGGATGTAATTCAACAGTTTTATGCTCAAACAAGCTAATCTGCGTTTGCCTGCCTGCCAATGCAGGCGAAAACCATAGAGAGTGATGATGGGTAACGTTTTTAACTGAGATACTAATTGTAACTTTGAGTTACCTTTGAGTTAACTTGTCCATTGGACGTTTGCATTTGGGTCCTCTCCTCGTGGAGAGTGAGATACGACTGAGTACATGGGGACCTTTTTAACGTACTCTTTTTAACTCCAATATTGAAAAACAAAAAATTTAATTATAAAAAATTATTCCAGCTATGCAGGCGATGATGAAAATGGATAAACTGAGATTGTGAAACTTGCACTATTGGTTATTTAAAGCACCTTTCATTCTGTGTGCCTAAGAAGACACAGATAAAGCACTGAGATTCCTACTGACAGCCTCTGCTCTGAGTGAGAATGAAGGGACACCCGATAGTTTGAAAATGTTTTGAAGATATATATGTGCACACCAGACAATGGTGTGAGGCCATGTTAAAAGTACCACACTAGTGCATCTGTAGGGAGTTTGTGTCTATCTTTTTCAGCTACATTACCAATTTCCCAACATCATATGTAAGGTGTGATAAGGATTTATTTAAACGCCCTGCTTAAGTTCTGTGCAGGGACCTTCTCTGCCACAAAACTTCCTTCAAGCCGAGCCAAGCGTCCAAGACATTTGGCTGTGGATCTAATTTTGCAAAGTGCGTCATTTTAACTGAGAGCCGGAGTATCCCTCCGTCTGTCCATGCAACTGTTGATTAAATTCCATATTTAACAGGTTTCTTTGGCTTCCTTCTTTCACTAGCATAATATTGAAAAACAAACAATACAAATATCATATATTTTATAGGCTCCGTCTGCTCGACCACAGTTTTCTTTTTTCCATCCCCCTGACTGTTCTTTTTGATTTTTCTCACATTCTTTTGTATTTATAGAACTTATACATAGCTACAATTATGATGCGTCCTTTCGGTGTACAGCTTTGTTGCGTCTAGAGAGAGCTACCAGCTGAGCTGCTGCTGCCTATGACTTCATGTCGTCTCTATAAGTGATACCGTCTTTATCCTTATGTGGAAAAAAAAAAAGCTACTGAAGAAGCTATTCAACCATTAACAATACGATGTGTACTCTGTTACTTATTCCATAGATGTCACCTGTAACCCAAAGGCTCTTAGAGATCGAGATGCTAAGCATTAAATTAATTTATTTTTTACTGTACTAAACTTGATTTACTTATTTCTTTTAGGGGTAGAGGATTAGGATTGTGGGCACCTTAAACATGATACTTTTACAGAGATTCATACTCTGTCCAGTTGAACCTTTTCTGTATGTTGCCGTAAACTGTCCAACTGGAGAGATGAAGCTAAGAAGAAGCAACTTATATTTTAAAGTCAGACGGTGGCAGATGGAGAGCACTGGATGGAAACAACTCAGAAGTGAAGTAGGACAGGGCTAAAATCAAGAAATTATTTCTAGCATTAGCCACTTATTTGCTATTTTAAAAACCTCTAATAACAACAGGGCCTTTGAAATTTTGCAGGACTTCATGAGAAGATCAGATCTTTAACGGGAGCAGCAGTTCCTCTATTTGCTTCGTCGACGAGACAACTGAGGCTGCCGTCATCTCCTTACTTTGGACCAGTCTGTTTGTGTTACTCGTGTTTCTGCTTTGTCTCGTCAAGTCCCCAGTTGGTCTGGGACACTGAAAGTCTATAGAAAGTTAATTCCTGTTAAAATGGAGTTGTTCCTTTCTGCTGTGACCACCTGCTCCTTCGGAAGAAGAAACGCCGCAAAGGCAGGGAGTCGATGCAATAGCTTGGTCTTCCTTAGGTAACTTTTTAAAAATTGGTACAATAAAGTGAAATGTCGAGCACTTTGTAATATATTTTATTGAACTTGAATGTATGTAATTATATTGATTTGACTTTCCAACAAAACCTCTGAAAACTGGAGACTTGCAGAAACTACTTCCTGGCTTAAATCGGCTCTGAAAACGTTCCTGTTTACAGCAGCAGCACCACACACTCAGTATTTGTGCTCAGGCCACCCATATGGATAGCAACGGCCCTGGATGAACCTCTTCTGTCACCCAGGGTGATTCCAGATTGAAATAGGTTACTAGTCCTAGCAAACTTGAATGTCTGCCCTAAAGCGTGAATTGTTTTCTGCACTGCAAACTGCCTGCCCACTCTGAGGTCTGGCTCACTGATGCAGCCAGATTTCTCCACCTGCAACAATAAATCTTCCCTCAACTGTCACTCCTGCGTCCTGGGGCCAGGTGGATTAAAGATGTGTAGGCACAAAGCACATTTATATGCCTGTTTTTGCACTCAAGGAAAATGTGAGAATGGCTTCTTGCATTCTTGAGTACAAGCGCACGCACACGCACGCACGCACGCACACACACACATACAAAGTATTCCTGTCTATCTTCACAATGACTTTGCATGGACTTTAGTTCGTTCATCATTCATTTCTATAGCCTGACTCTGACCCTCACCTAAAACAGACATTTCTTCTTATGAGGCCCCATAAGGAACAGTCAGTCCCCACAATATGCATTTGCTTTCAATGTATTAAATTCATGAATTCAAATGTTCTTTAGAATTGACTTGTGGTGCGTACTAGCTTGTTTTTCTACCCACTCTCCAACAAACATTTGCAAGCAAGCACATGTATTCAAGGAAGAATGCTACCTAGCAGCCAGACATGGGACATGATAGAAGGTATGTATTTCTCTTTATCAACTACAGAGACCCCAAATCACCACACTCTACATTTAGTCATTCACCCATTCACACACACACACACGCATTCATAAGCTGATGGTGGTGAGCTACTGGATAGTAGCCACAGCTGCCCTGGGACACACTGACAGAGGCGAGGCTGCCCTGCACCTGCCCCCTTACGCCTCTGACCACCATCAGCAGGCAAGGCGGTGCTCAAAGACACAACGACAGAGGCGAAGGGAGCGGGAATTGAATCCACCGATTGCGTGACAAACTCCTACCACCATGTCCACCATCGTCCGGATCTGTGTAGATTCGTCTCTCTTGCAACTTTTTTTTTTTTGATTCTTAATTTTTGAACGGAAAACCAAAACCAGACATCATTCGGCGAGAGTGAAGCTTGACAACGGAGCAGGGGCTTAACTCAATCCAAGCTTCTATCAAGACTTCCCTAAAGCATAGTACTATAACCACCATGTTTTACCTTTGGATTTGTATGGAATGTGCAATGATAATTTGTTACATGTGGGCCAAAAGTTCATCGTTGGGCTCCGTCGGGTTTCTTCTATGTGCTAAAGCAACATATCAGGCTTGCTACAAACTTCAGACAGCATTTCTTAGGACATTTTTTAACAGGGCCCTTTGTCTTGCCAACTTTACAAAAGACAAGTTTTTATAGAGTGCATGTTAACAGATTGTTCCATCTGAGCCATGGATCCTAGACGGTCTTTCAGAGTAACTATACGCCTCCTGACTGCTTCTCTTCTTATTGCTCTGCTTGCCCTGACTGTCTGGTTTACAGATGTGCAGAGTTCGTCCCACCTCCAGGTGAAGGATTAAATGGTGCTGTGAGATGTCCAAAGCCTGAGGTATTGTTCTGTGACCTAACCCTGCTTCTCAATAACTTTATGCCTGGCCTGCCTGCTGGGCTGTTTGCTCACTAATGTTTCCCAACAAACATCTGGACCTTCACACAGCAGCTGGATTTATGTGCCAATTAAATGAGACACAAGCGAACTCTATTTTCTGATTAGGTCAATTTAGAAGACGGTTGGTAGCCCTAGATTGTGTTTATGGTTGTCTGAGCGAAGCTAAAACTGTGCATCTTCTCAATTACACACTTGTGTTTACCTTGTGACATCCCAAGACCGCGCTTTGAAGTTTGGGGTTTTAATGCAAGATAATATTCAATTGGTTTTCATACGTCTGCAAGGCACGATAGCCGCAGTGCGCTGCAACTCCACTCGAGTCTATCCGCGAGAAATGTTCCTTGCGACCCGCAAAACACATTAGAATGATGGAGAAACAGTATTTATGACTGAAACACTGCTGAAACCTCCTCATAGCAGCCTGTTTGCCATACAGAGAACCAGGTAGTTGACATTCATCATGTGGAATTACACCTGAAAGGTTATGTGCATGCATCGCTTTTAATGTGCAGGTCTTTACTGGGGATTGTAATGTGTAATGACGCAAAATACATGTTCAGTGGCGTATTACTGTATGCTACAAGGTGGTCGCAAAACAAAGATCTCCTATTGCAGCATTAAGAATGCATGTTCAGCCCATAAGAAATCGCCTCTCATTACATCTGAACATATGACCGTTTACTTCATCCTCACCTCCTCCAGGAGGGTATATTTAAGAGAACTCAGAGAGAAATGAATGATGGTGCGCTTGATGTCTTTATCTTTGACACAAGTAGAGTTCTTATGGAAAATTTCAGTACCTTTGACTTACTGTATTTTGGTCTTTTGAGGGAAAATAAGTGTTTCTTTTGAGGTTATTTTGAGAAAGCAATAAAAAAAAATATCTCTGATCTAACTTATTCAGAAGATTTTCATCATGAGAGACTTATCAAATTGAAGTAATTATCATTGACTGGACTTTCCAAAATGATAATATTTTGTTAGCAGTTATTTGTCAGTTCATTTCCTATGCTTTCCTAATTATACCCAGGATTACGGTTTGCTGATGCAACATGTCCAGCGGTCAGTGGAGACAGACCTGAAATGCTTTTTTGCTTATCTCACCTCATTTTATAACTTGCAAGGATAAATCAATTGTATTTTCCTCCCAAATATCTGCATACGTAACACATCGGTGTTTTGGCCTATAGCTGTTTGACTTTGAAACGCATCTAATTACATTTTCTAGCACAGACTACAAGGATTTCAAAACGGCGTTGCCTTCAGAGTCAGCTTCACGACGCTTTTAGAGTTCCAGTTTTTTTCGTCGATGATCTCAGGAGGTGTTAATCCTACACAGTTTATTATTTAGGTCACTGTGGGTGGTGCTGCTAATACTGCACATGAACGCCTCCTGAGCAGGCACAGACGGAGCTCAAAGACTGCAGCTGCTGCTCCGCTGACTCGCTGCTCAAGCAATGGCCTTTATTTATATATGGCTTTGGTCACAAGCACAAAGACGCACACACACACACACACCCAATACACATTCACACACATGTGCTATATTGGCATTACCAAGACAACAGACATGGCAACATAAATCATTTTTCCTGTGTCTGCCTGTCCCACATATTTCTCCGTCACCAGAGCTGTGTTGTATCCCCCCCCGCCCTATCAAACAAATAACTGCTGAGCTCAATAATTGGAAATGATCCCTCGGAACAATTAGTCAGAATTTAGATTGTTCTCAAATGCTTATGTCAACAGATTTGTACAGTTGGAATGCTTTTTCAATAGGTGGTTTTCTAATGGTCTAGGATTAACAATTATTTTACCCCCCCCAAAAAAATGTTGGCCATCCAATTTTGATGCAGGAGTCACACAGATTTGGAGAACAATATTACAACTGGCAACAGAAGAAACATTAGGTGTAATTACAGTCACTTTATCTGGGTGAAAACCCAAGAAACCCATGAGAACAGTATTTCACATAAGAGAATATATATGTATGTATTCCAAATATAGAAAAACACACTAGTCGTTTTTAGTGCTGGAAAAACCCTCTTGGCTCGAATTAAATGAAAGAGGTAAGGTACGGCATGTTGTTCCTTCTCTGTCTAAGCTTCTTTCAAACAGCCCATGTTTACAAGTATTATCTTGTACAATTACAGAGCTGTCAAAAATGGTTTGCGCCATTACAATCCTCATCTGCTTTCACCTTTTTTTTTTGTCACAGTATCATCTAACAAAATTTAATATCAGGGAAAAAAAAAAACAAAAAAAAACAAAAAAAAACAAAGGTAAACCTGAAATGCAAATGTGGTTCAAACAAACCCAGCCATATCGAAAACATATTTTTGTCCTCCTACACTTAACTTACATCTCAGTGAAACAATTTTGTTTCACTCATCTTTGTAGGAGACCTATTAGTGGATTTTGATTACTACTTCTCAGTGCAAAAAAAGAAAAAGTTAAAGGGTTAATAGAGCAGTGTTGGGATGACTTCCAGAAGGAGTTTCAAAATGTCTATATTTGACATATAGCATTTTTTAGCAACTGAGGTTAACTTAGTTACTTGATTGTGCTATAAAATGATAAAATGCACCTGGTAAATGCATAATACTGCCCCTGTAAGTCGTCCTGGTTCTGAACTGGCAAAGTAGACCCAGTCCATAACTCTACCACCCGTATTTTCACTGTGGATATGATTTTCTTTTTCCAAAGTGCTGTCTTACCCATATGACAGATGTAACAAAGCACAGACTCACCAGAAAAATTTAACAGAATTTTTTTTCTCCCCACAATCCTTGGGATCATCAATGTGTTTTTGTGGTAAATGGGAGATGGGCATCGTTGCGTTTTTGTTGGCTCTTGAAACTTTTCCTACAGACTTCATTTTTACCGCAGTCCGTCACGAACGCTGTCATGGCTCGAGTTCATGACTGTCATGAACTCTGACATTAACTGAGGCAAACAAGGTCTGCTGTGTTTTAGATTTGTTCTTGGTCGTGTTTTTGTGACAACCTAGATGAACTGTTGGTGCACCCCTTGGAATAATTTTGGTCAGCCAGCCAGAAAATATTGTGGAAATGTTCACCGCTCTCCCATATTTTATGCATCGTGAATAACAGCTCTCCCCGCCGTTCACTGGAGTAAACGAGATGATCACTTGACGACTGAATTTAGCATTTCACTCAGATCGTCTTTGACAGTTTTTATGATTTGTGTCATAACCTTGAAACATTCCAGTGTGTTAAAGAACCAAAAACAGAAGGATTCTGTTTGGGTTTCGGGGACAGTCAATGTATTTTCACATAACTCTCTATATATTTAATTCTCTTTCTGAATAAGATTTGATAGGTTCAGCTACTGGAAACATTTCCAGTGGCACCGCTTGGTAAATTCCCCGTGGTAGATCTTAATTAACACAGCAGAACCTCACACGATGATTCTCATGCCAACAGTATTTGGTCAGTGGGGATGATTGCTTGAAGTTGATCTGCTCATTCAATATTCATTATTTTCCTCTCCTATTTTCTCACGGGGCAGAGCAGGTCTGTATGGAAATCTCACATCTCCAATTCATACCGACTTGAAATCGAGAGACTTCATATCAAATTAATTCTATCAAAAGCGCAGAAACTATTTTAAAAATTAATCAAGCATGAAATGCTTTTCCTCCCCACCAAGTTGATTTGGCCGCATTTATCTTGTTTTAACCTTGCATTTGAATGAAATGTGAAATAAACATTTGTAAATTGTCTGAAAACTGAATTTTCCCCCCCTCCCCATCCGTACATGAACGAATCCTTCCAGGGCTGCTGTAGTTAGCACTCAGAGCTAAGATTGCACCGAGCTGCCTTCCATTTTCAGTTTACTGTAACAATGATGTGGGGAAGAGCTCAGAGGATGGATTTATTATCCTTATCAAAAAGCCCTAGAGAAGCCAAATATAAACCATTCATCGGCTCTCAGCCCTTAAGCACAAAGCCCAAGGGAGTGGCATTAAGACAGCTAAAATATGCTCTTTAAAAGTGTGTTGAAAGGAGGTGCCACCGCGCCACACAAACCCACAATAATGTGATCAAGACGGCAGCACAGTGGGCTGTTCTCCAAACCTGTTATTGTTTCCATCATGTTTGACAAAGTCTTTGCAGGACCAGACGCACAAAGGAGAACTGTCTCAGAGGCTTCTCGCTCGCATTGTTCCATTTGTTTAGAGGTCTGAGCGGTAGAAGGAACCGAATCGCACAGATTCACACAAACGTGGAGCGCGAGGACATGTAGGAGGTTTGGGAAAACGCCATTGTTCTGAGATTATCCTGTTACAAAAATGTGCAAAAGAGATTCGAGTTTACATTGTATTGAAAAATGGAATGGAGACAGCAGCAATTAGAAGTTCTTTGGAACATTATTTTAAAATACATCTCTGATATATCCACAGTTTGACGCAGTTAGCACATCAACCCACAGACTGACTGAGCAGAAGATTCGCCTTCACCTGTAAACAATTTTAACTTTTTGAATTTCTCTGTTTTATGATATTCAAACTCTTTCAGATGTAACTCAGTGATTCTTGAGAATAGGGACAAAAAGGGTTTTAATTTTCTCATTTAAAAAAAAAAAAAAATTCTCAACCTTTTGTATGCAAATATGACAAATAATGTTTTGGAAATGTAAATATGCTAAGGTGAAGGCTCCCAGTTGCAACATTTTTTAAAAAAATACATTTTTAATTGACCTGACCCAGAACTTTGTCATCACCATCTGACAAAAATAAATATAAAATGATTTTTAAAATACCCTATTAGTGATATTTTTACTCATTTTACAGACAAATGCTTCTCAAGAAATAAAAGAAATATTATTTAAAACAAAAAACAACAAAGTCCATCTGATGGATTTGACACAGAACTGAAGGTGGTGACAAACTAGTGAGTAAAATGAAAAACTTGATACATGTGAAGTAACAATTTATGTAAAATACATTAAAATGAATTAGCTGCACATTTAAGTGAGATTTGACAACAATTTCACTGAAAGAGTCAAAAAAACTCTGATGGAGTTGACATCTGACGGAGTTGACGAAATGCCAAACTACCTCAATTTATATGATGTTATTCTGAAGGAGGGCATATTGTAGCTCATCAGGTCCATGAAATCTTTACATTATACCAAAATTAAGCTTTTATTTCACAAAATTTCATCAAAGTTTTGAAAATTGTCAGTTATGGAGTTGACACATCATGGTTGTGACAAACAACTTAGGAATAAAACAGAAGAAAAAACTAAAGAATAACTTAAGCTAACCGGAGCTAACTAGCCCTCCTAGCAAAGGAAGAGAAAGGAAGAGGTCATGGGGTCCTCAGAAGTTCTGGTGCCCCCCAATAATGCCTGATTTTTTTACATTCTTTTGATTTCTGACGGTGTTGAGAAAAACTAGGGACAAATTTTAATGGAGTTGGAAAATATATAACAATGATTTTTAATTCAATTTATTGATACTTTTATAATTATTTATATTAATACTTATACTTAATTGTCATAATATATAATTTTCGTATTTCTTTAATTGTTTTAAACTATTATAATGTATTGAGTTATGCTTCTGGACAAGGGCTACAGGCATCATCCACCAACTACAATGTTTAAAATAAAAAAATATTCACCAAACACCCGGAAAATACACATTGTTGTGCTCACATGACCCAGGTTAGTTTAGTCAGATATTTAAAAAAATTATATTTGTTGTATATTTTATTCAAATTTTGTGCTTTATCCAGGGGACCTGTTTTGTCCCTATTCTCAAGAATCACTGGGCTGTTTAGTCATGAATAGTGTAAAGAATCTGTTTGGTTAATAATTTTATGAAGAGCTTCTGAACTTCTACTTAATTTGTTGTTGGAATATTAATAACTTGAAAGGATTGCTGCAGCCAGGATAAATGTTTGCACGACTTTTTATTTTTCATACAAGTTTTTGGGAATGGCTTTCCTAATATGTCTCTTAAGCTCAGAGTACAACAGATAAGCTGACCATTTCATATAAACATTACGACAAGTGACATTTAAACTGTTTTTTTAATTATTAAAAGAAAGTCAGACAGCTCCACAAAAACAAAAAAGAATCAATCCACTGACCTTAATGTATCGTTGACTTATTGAATTGAGTTGTTCTGATCAGTGTCACGGCCACTGGGTTACAAAAATTCAGGCTACTTCTCCAAACATTTGCGAAAGGATAAGTCGCTCACTGAGTCTCACCATGTTTCTGTGATATGAAACCAACTGTGTAATAAGTTCAGTCATGACTTTTCCTCACCATTAAATATTCCAGTCTGTTAGTACAAAGTCTTGCCAATTGTTAGTAGCAATATACCAATCGGAGGCAATGTGGTATGTTGAGAATGATCCTTTCTCGTTGTTCTTGATGTATGAGGTTGAAGAAGAGTCAGTGAGTTGAATTTATGAATTCCATTTATTAATACCAAAATGCAGCTGGTCCATTTCTCATGCTACTTTTAGGAGCTAGCAGGACAAAACGGCATCAAGCGACAGTTGGTAACTTCCTTTGTTAGCCTCTGTCTAAGCGACGCCCTAAAGAGGCGTGTCACATCCTTTAACCATAGCTTTCATTTGCATTTCCTAACACGTCATCTCCTTTAGCTTTAGCTTAGCAACTAGCTAAAAAGAGATAGAAGGAAAACACAGAATTATTTAAGCAACCTATTGGTAATTAAAAAGAGCAGATGACGAGATGTGTAATGAACAGTTTTTCAATTTTCTGTGTCGCTAATAGCTACAGATCTCTGAAATTCATGTGGCCTTTAGATTAACTAAAGAATAGTGTGTAGAGAGCTTCGTGGAATGGTTTTGCCTGGCTAGGCAGCTTCATCCAAGCCTCTCATCATCAGCTGGAATGGAAAGCGTTAGATCAGTGGTTCTTAACCTTTTTTGAGGTACCGAACCCACCAGTTTCATATGCGCCTTCACTGAACCCTTCTGTAGTGATAAATAAAATATGATCCCTCCCAAATTCAAGACATAGGGGTGACCCAACTAGAGGCTAGTTTGGTCACCCCATGATCACTAAGTTTTCTTAAAAGGTAGAGTCTCTGAGAACAGTTCTTCAAAATATAGTCAGTGTTTTCAGCAAAGTTGAGCTGACTGTCCAGGAACGACTCAAATTTGCCACAGTTTCAACAGGTTGGCCATCGAGAGAAACTGGAACCTCTTTAAGAGAATGAAACATTTATAATAAATAATAAAGACTTTGCGGTATTCTGATTTAGTAATGTAATTATATTAGTTGTGTTACCACCCCCACGCCACTAGAGGCAGTAGAAACCCCAGAAAGATGCGACTAAGGAGCAGATTTAGAAGCTACAGAATTTGGTAAAAACGGTGAGTTTTGCTGAAGTAATTAAAGACACAAGTTCAAATCCATGGAACTCCTTCAATCAGTGCTCCTCCGCAGCACTGATTGGCTAAGCAATGTAACGTGATGCTCTGCAGCAAAGCGGGGCGTCATCACGACTTTACACAAGTGTGTCTTTACGTCCGCGGCAGAGGCTCCACCGAACCCCTGAGACCGACTCATCGAACCCCTGGGGTTTGATCGAACCCAGGTTAAGAACCACTGCGTTAGATGCAGTGATGTAAAGCGTTCCACCACCGGACTCCAAAGCAGCACCGACGTCCTCCATGGAGCAATTCGCCCGCTTAGTTTCGCTGAATGGAACCCCAGATATTTTTGAACAATTTCATGCTCCAAATATTGTGAGAACAGTGTGAAGGTGGCGCCTTCCTGCACCAACATGACTGCACACCAGAGTGCAACACAAAGTTCATGAAGTCTTAGTTGAGAGTGAAGTAACAGGAAGGAATAACGCTCATCATGCTCTCTCTTGGCCTTTCTTTGTAAGCCTGAGAGGTGAGAAAGGTCAGAGTTAAAATCCGAATAGATCGCCAGTTTGTGACCCATCTGGCATCAACATCTGGCGTGCCATTTTTAAAATCACCAAAGTCCCATTTCGTCCTCCTTCTGAGGATTAGTTTGAATGTTTGGAAACCATCTTCCAGATGCCTCAATATGTTAAGATTCAGGATGGCTTACTTTTTATTTATATTAACAAGCAATTTACCAGATGAATATAATAAGTAGTGAATATATATTCAAACTTTTTTGCTGTTTTTTTTTTTGCCAGAACTGTTCAGAAAGTAATGTCTGAGAAAAATGTATTTAACCTGCGATAGTCGATCTCCTAGTCAATATTTCACTAGAGAAGGTATGAGAAGATTTGTTGTTTTTAAAAACATGAATTACACATCCTCAGTTATGATTAGTTACTGTTTCTTTGTCAGCTCGGACGTAGGAACCCCTGGTCTTTTGGCAAAAGTGTGAGATGCTGTGATTTATGAAGATCGAAAGTTGTTTAGAATATACCTCAGTCCTTCGAAACACCAGGATCTAGGGTTATTTGTTTTCTTTGTGCATACATATCCCTGCATCCCTTCATTTTCTTGGAGTCTCTCCTCTGTCTGCCGAAGATGAATATCCATCCTAACCCTGAAATAACTAAGCTGGCAATGATGACTAATGCCAGGAAGGACTTAGAGAGGCACAATCGCTCACTGTCATAAAGTTAGCCTCACCCAGGCAGCCCTCTCTGAATCTTCTCATGTGGTCAGCTTTCATTTGCAGGCATTTTGTCCTCTGAGTTTTAAAGACGTTTAGACTTTTTTTTTTTTTTTTTTGCCTTCCTCTTCTAATTTTCACATCCACAAAGCTCCTGACACTTGTTTTAGGTTAACAGGCGAAGAACTCTCGAGCGTCTTCCACAAAACCACTGCCGAAGGTTGCTTTTGGCTAAAACTACACCTACGGTATGCGCGCACACACACACACACACACACACGCACACACACACACACACACACAAAACAACTCTCAGTTTTAACAATCGCCTGACCCACATCTATGTAAATCCGCTCTGAACGTACAGGGAATAGGAGGGGGGAAAAAAAGAAAAAAGAGCTTTATATTCATTGTAAAATTATTCATGAAATCATAATATTAATTGCGTGCTGTTGAATAAAGGCAAAATGCTTTTCAATTTAAATTACAATCAGAATCACCTGTAATTAAATTTTCATGCTTCACATGAGTAGGTACAGAGAACTGGCTGTCAGGAATAGGTGTCAAATTAGCCTTCATTGACATTAACTGGATGTACAACACCCACCGCTAATTATTTTCCTTTTTTTTTTTTTTTTTTTTTTTTGGTAGCTCTTGAAAAAGCATAATAGGGTGGAAGCTAATTTCAGGTACACAGATAAGCCACTGATATCATTCATCGAGTGGAACGTTTCAATTTAATTAGAAACACTGGAGTTGCTTATTCGGAAACCGAGATGAAAGAAAACATTTTCCCTTCTATCGGGTGTTAATGTGCAGCCAACGCGTTTGCGCTCTCGTGTCGTAGCTGCTGAAAAGCGTCTGATCCTCGCACTGCATGCTGCCGCTTCTGATACAATTCCCTCCCCTTCCCCTCCACCCCATTCGCGTCCTGTCGGGGTTCTTCGCTCCAAAATTAAAGGCATGAAAAAGGAGCGGAATGAGCCTTAATTCTGGGAACATTATGCCGAAACTTCCAGCAGCAGTGTGTTTATCACGAATTTCCCTCTTGGCGAAAAGCAGTGGTGCTTGCTAAGATAAGCCCATGTCATTTAAAAATATCGCCGTCGACTGACAGTTTGTAGTGCTCAGCGAATATGCGGAGTGATGCCGGCGCTTTGCTAAAGGACAGATTTCCCTCTCTCTTATCGCAAACTGTGCTAAGTGACACGTCGGACATGCAAACAAGCCGTAAGGTCAGAGTCAATCAGGCTCAGTCTTTTTGCCGTTTGGGCATGTTGGCATTTCATCCACCGCCATCAACAGCCAATCATCTCAATAAAAGACGGGTCAGGCTCTTAATCTGGCAGTTTTAATTTTTCTAGTTTTAATCCCTCTTTGGATGGGGTTTGGTGTGAGGTTTCCAAGGCGACCTGTCTGAACAAATGAAGTGTCTGATGAGATCAGACTAAACTCAGCGGCAGCAGTTTGAGTCCTCTCAGTCTCTGCACAAATACTGCAGATGTATTTGACTGCAGATGTGTGGAAAAGATCAGAGTTTCAAATCTTGTGCTTGAAAAGGAAATTTCAGCTTAATATTTACTGACACAATACTAATACTCATTGGTCAATGACCAGTGGAAGACATCATGCTGTAGCTGGGACGACCACAGGGCCTTAACGGGCATTTTGCACAGCCACATCCCCAACTCATGTGCTGTGATAACGTTCCACAATTTAACAAAAATACTTCACTAGCCGTTGGTTCTGTTTTGTCCAGCCCGACATCATCCATGTTTCTATGCAGAGTTTTCCAGGTTGAGCCTGCTGGCCGTATCAATCTGCCAGATCATGACATCTCAAGCTCTGCCAAGAACGGGGTCGGCTTTTGAATTTGGCATCAGTTGTCCAGCAGCATTAATGATGGCTTTTTTCTGTGCTTTCGAGATGCTGTGGTAGTTTGAAACTTATGCTAGTATATTTGACATCCAGTAGATTTGATAAACTGATCAAATGGATTCGCACAGCATATCACTGACTCCCATGTTGGTATCTGGTATGTTCTGGGATTTACTTCCCAACATTTTTCCAACAAGGATTTCTTTCTACTTCAAATGAGAGGAAATTATTGATAGAATATTCACCTAATGTAATTTAAAAAAAAAATCTCCACTAAGCCTTTAATCTTATGGAACACCAAAGAAATGTTTTACTCATCTGGCCATGCTAGAGTCTTGAGAACTTTGAATTTTTATTTTTTTTTTCTGGTTGAAAGTTTATTTTTAACTGTCCAAAAAAAAAACCCCTCAAATTGTTTACAAACATTTTCTCATTCCTTTTTGACACTGAAAAAGAGACACCCTATTTTAAATGTAATTGTAGATTTTAAACACAAATCAAATTGCCACTTCTTTCTTGTTTTTAATATCCAATTCTAAAGTTAAAATCAAATGACCAAAATAACACATTCACTGTTCATCCATCTCTGCTCGTATTGACACAGTTTTACTCATTTCAAGTAGCGTGGCTGCTGGCATTCGCACATCTCAACTGTTTGCACAGATTTTAATCTTAATTTTGTAAATAGTCTGTTGTCTTGGTGCACAAAAATACATTCACTCAGTTGCACATTACTTGGATCTGAGCAGTCTTCTCCTGATAAGAGCATATCATTTTATTTTATAAACTAACCCTTACTTATGCTTAATGTTTCTTTTTACTTTTTTATTCTTTTATTTCTGTGTGGACATACATGCCTTAATGTCCTGTCACTTTGCTCCCCATATTATATATGAGAAACTAATCTCTAATCTATGGAATAGAGCAAAATAATATAGATGGAGGCAGAAATTGAAGAAAAAGAGAAAATATACAGACTTTAATCCATATATTATGCTCCTGAATCACCTCAAAGGGAATCTTTACCCATTATATATGCAATTCGAGACATCATACAAAGAGTAGTTGCAGAAATCTTGCAAAACTTTGTCCTAAAGCAACCAAATGGAGTTACACGGATAAACAGAAAAATATGACCACATATATCATACTGATATTTGCCTAATTGCATTGCATTGGAGAAGGAAATTAAACCCTACTCCTAATTCTATGCCCCATTTGTCAGGAAGTGAATGGCACTTAAAGACCCCACCAATGCTGATAAATCTGAGCTGTTAAAGTGTAGGACTGAAATGCTCTATCATATCAGGAAGGTCTCAGGAACAGTGACAGAAGCTTAAGAGCTATTGCATTTGCAAATAAATCAAACAAAAGGCAAGGCCAGTCCTCAGATGGAGTCTGGGTTGCCTCCAGTGGAATGACCTTGGCTAACATAGTCTAAACTGGTTGCCAGAGATCCTGTCGGATCCAATCAGTGTTTTGTTCAGACGCAAAGACTTGGGATTTTTATTTATTTATTTTCTTCCCCAGGGTATTGCTGTTGGCTTTGTGTGGGGGGCTAAAGTCTAATACAGTTTTGACTTATCACAGCGAATATTTCATGAAAGCCGTATTTTCACCCCTGATAGTGAAAATAGAAAGATTCAATTTCCAGGAGTTTATTCCTTCCTGTAAGCACAGCAAGCTCTTTGATCTTAAATATGGATATCTTCAGAGGCAACGTTGTGAGAGCCGGAGCAAGAGTCTGATTAAACCATAAACTCCATAGCTGCTCATCACATGGATAAACTAAATTATGATCATATAAACAAAATTAAGGATGTTGTTTTTATATATGTATATATCTTTATTACTACTCTTAAAAAATACATACTTTCTTGTATATAACGATACGGATATAAACCAAAGATTCTGTTAATTGAATGCATCCAGTTCAATAACATTTTTTTCCTATCTCCTTTAAAATGTTCTTCTTAGACTTGTTCTAACATTCCCTAAAAATTACAAGTCCAGCAACCAGCTAGGTTGTTGCTAAGCACTCCATCTTGTAGATATCCTCTATCACAGACCACAGTGAACACCAGATGTCCAACAATCATCTATTAGTGTCCTTAGTATGAGAGGCTTCAGCAAATATGCCGTACACATCCATCACCTTCGCTGTATCCAGAGCAGAACAGAAATCAAGATAGTTTGTGATAGAGGCAATGAAAAGGGGTACCAAAAAGGCAGGAACACAATAATTATGGTTCATAGGATTTCATGTACAGCTTGGCTGTACATAAGAAAGTGATGAGTGTTAAAATAGTTCTAAAGACTGTAGCTTCAGTGGTTGCACAAACAAAATCTCAAGCATTGGAGAAATTCTGACAGACTGCAAAGAAACTTCTGGTAGGTCACAAGAAGGTTTAAGAAAACATTTAGTGACTGAAAAAGGAAACACTGTAACTGTTTCAAGAAATACGCTTTGTGGGAGGGGGCGCTGTGGCTCTGGACAGAGGATGCCTCTGGGCTGCAGAGGAAGGAATCTCCTCAATCCAGTCCCAATATCCTCCTTATCCTCCTACTCAGGAGAAAGTGGTCCGATCACAATGGCAGGGAAAGTGTAAAAGCTCCTTAACAGGCAGTAAACCAGATGTGAGTGAGAATCTGAGATGCTCCAGTCACTTTAGGGCTGTCTTGGTTAAGAACCCTTCAATGGTGCATGGAGGACTGGAAAAAAAAACAAAAAACAACCTGGTGAAGTGGAGACTTGTGGTCCCAATATTTCACGCCGTCACTGATCTTGTTTGTGGACGGACTGATCTGAAGGCATGTGATGGAGATGAGGGTGTCTGCTTTGAGAATCTCAGGGTTTCATCTTTCCGTGGATGATGTTCCGTTTGCTTCTTCAGGCCTCAACGTGTACGGTATCGGCTCATGGCTGAGTGTGAAGCAGCTGGGCGGGGCGTAGGCTCGTTTGAGTGTGGAGGTCATGGTTTTTTAATCTGCCTGAGTTTAAATCTGTTGGTGTCTTGTTAATGATTAATGTTAGAATCGAGTGGGACATGGACACATGGTTTTGACTGAAGTGGATTAAAAAAATAAGATAAAATCTGAAAGTGCAGTTCTATTGTATGAAATGTGACAAATGCAAGGTGGAACCGCGTTTTAGGACTCTTGTTTTCGCAGCAAAGAGGTGCTAGGCTTTGAAATGAACATTGCACTTAGCAAATCAAGTGTTTGTTGGCATGACATCATGGATTTTAGCAATTTGAAACGATAAGATAATGCAATTTGTAACTCATCTGTATTGACAATAAGAGTAATGACATTAGTCTTATTGAGTAATAATAAGAGTATTTTTTATTTTATTTTTTTTAAAACACATCCTTTTGTAAGGTCACTTGTTTTTGTAACCGCAACTTTACTTTTTTAGCAACTTCATTTCTCTTTGGTGGAAGGAGGGGAAAAAAGTGTGAAATTTCTTTAACAAAAAATATTTAGCACACCTGGGCGTTCTACTTGTCAAAATTGAGTGACAGACATAATTGCAGACCAACTCCGTTATGGTTCTGCTATGTAAATTTGAGAGGTACACAGCTTGAGGCTTACCAAACACCTCATTAACAAAGGATGAATGATGGTGTTCATTAAGGAGGGGCTTCAGCTGTGCAGATTTGCATTAACCGATGTGGCTGAAATCATAATACTTGCAGGAATCGCAGCACTTGAAAAGAAAGAAACAAAGAATAAATTATTTGCGTAACTGCATAAAGAATAGAAATAGTAAAGTTGTTTGAGTGAATGTTAATATGTCTCTTGTTAATCAAACAGAAATAAAGGTTTTGTTGAAGCACTTGTAAATGTGGTTGAAAACTGAATAAGTAGAAAGAACATCCACAGATGTCCAAACAGGTTTGGAAAAATGATAGAGTTGGTTTGAGTGTCTGAGTGTTTTTTTTTTCTTCTTTTTTAAATCCAAAGCCTCTAGCTTTGTTGTGTGACACACCCTGTTCGCTGCTGCTTTTCAGAAGACGTGGCTGTGCTGCAGTCAATCAAACAGAACCCATACGGCGTGGAAAGTACATGCTAACAGTGACGTCCGCTTTGCCCTTAGCTAGAGTCGTTAAGCCAGGCGGAACCGGGAACCTTTAAACAAATTACGTCATTACAAACTGACAGCATTTCTGTGACTGTTTCGATCATGGAAGTAGTCACAAATATAAGTCAATGTAGCATTAACACAGAAGTCCAGCATAGCTAAGCTACCAGAACTGTTGCTAGTCTTAAGCTGCCTATTTTAACACAGTTTTGGGTGCAACTGGAGGGAGTTGTACGTTGAATGAGGCTACAGAGATACACAAACATTAGATACAATTATTAAGGCACTGTTGAGAATAAACAATTATGTGTCTTCCTTCTATCTCTGTTAGCTAGTTGCTAAGCTAAAGCGAAAAGAAATGACATGTTAGGAAACGCCCTCAAAGCTAAGGTTACAGGACACTAGGGTCTAGGTAACGCCCTCTTTGAGGCGTAACTTAGATAGAGGCTAACAAAGGAGATCACAACCTCTTTTTGTCTGTTACCTCTTAAAGTTGGCAGCTCATAATGGACCAGCTGTATTTTGGTATTAATAAGTGGAATTCATGAATTCAGCTCACTGACTCCTCTGTAACCTCGTACATCAAGAACTCAGCCTGGAGAACGGATAATTCTCCACGGCACGCTGTAAGTTTAGGCTCGCAAAAACAGAGGGAAATCTGTGAGGGACCAATGCATTGTTGTTACTGTTTGTGACATGGATCCCTCAAAGAAGAATCCAATTCTTTCTTATTAAAAGGAGAAAAACAGTCTCTTTTTGTGGCTGTGAAGAAAGCTAAATTATTGATAATTCATTTAATAATGTCATGTTTGTCTGTGACTCCACCGTTCTACAGCAGAGCTGACATCAAGCAAATGCAGCCCCTCCACCACCTTTTACAATCGCGTGTTGTTGACGGAGAACTATTGAAGATGAACTTAGAGAATACGGCGGCACTAGAGAGGCACTTTGAAGGATGGCTTTCTGTTATATTAGGTTGGGGAAATTGGAAAGTGCTTGGCAGATTCCCTTGATCTCCAGTGACTTTCATCAAAGGTTCGGAACTGCATAGGAAGATAGCAGGATTATTTCTGAGTGTTTGTAGGCTTTGGAGCTGAATTAGTTATGGCTTAAGAACACAGAGGCTTCTTGCTGTTTAAAGCCTACACTTGTGCAGAGTTAACAAGACCGGTGCGTATGCGTGTGGGATTATGATCACATAGGTCGAATCAGATCACCAAGAGATAATCACGGAGTGAAATGAAAACTAGAGTTCCCAGCAAATGGTTTAACCTTTAACTGGGAGTTTCTCCCGATGTGAATGTCACGCTCTCCTACAGAATGTCTGTGAGGAAGAATCGTGGATTTCACCCTCCCTGCACCAAGTCCATGAATAGGAACGAATTTCTTTAGGGTGGAAAAATGAAAACCTGGAACCACGTTATCAGGAAGAATCAGCAATTTTAGTATTATGTGTACAGGATACACTTGGCTAATGATTATATTACTTATTAAATTTGTTTACAGTTACTTTAATCAGCTTTGTTAGGACATGTCAAATGTCAAAAGTTACATTTATGAACAGCAAAATTTCTCTTTTAAATAAAGGTTCAGTATTATGTGTTTCCAGGATCAGGATGCTCTACATACCAAATATAACTTTTAATTGGAATTTGACACTGTGAAATTGGCCTCTGTCTCTTTAATGGTCGCTGCTCTTGCTGACGCTTTTCCAACACGTCATCACAACATCACAACAACGCTCCACCACTAAGCCATTTACAACTGTTCTGAGGAGCTTTGGACTGAGAAATAGTTTGTCTGATAAGATCAGCAGGTCCTCCAGGTGTTTGCTAACTGCTGCTGCCACTAGTCTGGTGGAGCCGCGTGGGTTCGAGGATTTCTCAAACACGTGCGAAATCAAAGAAACTGAGCAGGTGTTTTGTTTCTTTTGTTGTGAGGGAATAACATCATAACCTGACGTGAAACTCAAAAGATTTTTACGCCCTTTCAGAAAGTTTAAATTGTTCAAAATGTGCAACCCCAGGGGGGGTTTTAAGGCATCGAAATGTGAATAATGGCAGTTATAAAATATTCTAAAATACAGTTTTAGTTTACAAGCATTACCCAATTATCCTAAAGCTCATGTCAGTTACAATATTCTATCAGCAAATCACCCATTACTCCTGCATTATTAATTATTATTATTATTATTATTATTATTATTATTATTATTATTATTATTATTCTCTTCCTCTTTCTATCATCCTTCCTTCAGGTTCAGTTGAATGTTGCTTCCAGCATCACCCTCTGCTGCTCTCCACTCTTCACCACTTTGTCAGCTTTACCTACTTGGTGCAGTCCATGTCAACACATTGACATGTCGTTAGAGGATTCTTTGACCTTGATGTACGTTGAAACTGTCAGTGTGCCTCAGAGAAGAGCTGGTTCTGCCTGTAAGCTCACTCAGCAGAGGCCTGGATAATAAGCCTAATTAACGGCTTAGCGGGCTACATGTACGTTGAGCTAAAAGTAAGGCTTTGAAGGAAAGGAGTTTTTTTTTTTTTTTCAGTCCTTCTCATTCGTGGTGTGAACAGTGAACTGGCTGTGGACTCATTTTACCCGCTTTACATCAGTGAGACAGCAGACTAAAGTATGGCATATTAATCACCAGATTTCTAAACAAAACATTCTACCGTACCTTCTATCTACACCATTAGCTATCAGTAATAACTACAGAATATTTATCTTTCTTCATGAACTCACACCACTAGACAGAAATAACAAAAAGACTCAAGGGGGTCATCCTTGTTTTGTCTATTGTGCTGCACGAAGAGGCAGAGTGGACCTGTGCTGTCACCTGTAAATTAGGTTTTTGATGTGGTATGAGCTGTATAAATGTTTGATCTTGACGTTTGTTAGAAATCAGATTTTATTTTCACAAGAATAGGACAATGTGCATGTGAAGATCAGACGGCATTTAATCAGCAGTTTCATTTGTAGCTGCCTTTGAGGAAAATTAAACATTATTTGGAACAGAATCAGATAGAACCGAACGTTGCTAAAGTTCTTTAGCACAATGTTAGTCAGTGCTTAATCAGTCTGGCATAACATGCACTTTTATAAACTTTTTTTTTAATTAACATTTTTATTTAAGGTTTTGTCGAGGCAAGTCATAAAATCTCTGAAATAGTTGCATGTGATTAAGAATACAAACATCCAGCAGAAATCGCACACGGCATTTTAGAGGGTTTAACTCCCCTTGAACAAAACACCCAGTAAAACGTTTGATCTATTCTGCTAGTTTATGCATTAAGAGGCAGTTTAGAGACAAGTCCATTTTAATATCCTTGACCAATACACTGAACTCCAAGTTACCAACTCAGTGTCTCAGTGCGACTCTTTAAAAGTCCTCTGGATGGACAGTAAGACGAGAAAAACAACGTAAGTGAAAGCACTTTATCATCCATCTACCCTTGCAGTTGGCAAAGTTATTTTTCTTTTTAAAGCAGCTAGTTACAGAACATTTGCTCAACACTCTTTATCCACACAACTCAACCCAGGAAAAAATGTGGCGAGAGGTAAAGCCTGACCCAGTTGCTAGAGATTTTAGAGGAAGTACGGGCCAGTAAGAATGCAACACAATTCAAGACACTATCACTCTAAAGTGATAGTGTGACTTTAGAGTGACACTATCACTCTAAATATCAAGTTGATTGATCTCATCAGTTCAATTCAATTTGATCTCGTTTTAATACTTGATATTTGCCTATCTGCCCTGTTAGATTTCGAGTAAATGAGATTGCTCCCACCACCACCACACACACACACACACACACACACACACACACACACACACACGCTTTAAATTGAGGATCATCTCAGTAAGAGGCCAGTCCTGTAGGCCTATCTGAACATAACTTTATGTTCTAAATAACAGCAGGGCATGATCACAAACTAGGTCAGTCAATTTCTTTTTTCATTTGATCACTACTTTTTCTTAAGGGCCGATGCTCACTGAGAAAGAAAGAGAAAAAAATAAATTTAGTATACTTTAAAAGCATGAATTAACTGGTATCTTCTCTGACCCACATAGAGTCCATATGACACATGGAAGCTCAAATGTATGCATACGCCCCAACGAAAAATTGTTAATGTCCCTGTATTATTTGAGCTACTGAGATGCTAAATCAGCTGCTACTAGTTATAAAACCAATGCTTTGTATGCGTTACGGTCCGAAGTTTAAAAAGTTGGAGCAAAAATCCTTTTCGCCGTGCAGCATCCAAAACCAGAGGGAATAATTGTTCGAATGTGTAAAGCCTCAACCAAAATAATTCATGTCAACAAAAAAGATCAAGCCAGACGTAACACAGCAGTGGCACTTCAACATGCCGACACCATGAATGGTACGATTCTAGTTCATTCAAAAGTTAATTTAACGGGCCTCAGAGCTGCTTTTTTAGACTTTCTTTCTACCTCTAAGAAAGCATCCTCTTTAGCAAATATATCCCAATTTCAGAAAATAGAGGCAATGACTCGGATAATGTAAAGCAGCACTAGATGGAACGAGCGAGCAAGCGGGGCGAGTGTTTCTAAAACAGTTGAAGTGAGCAATGAACAGTTTTAACAGTAAGTGAAGGGCATGAATCACAGAGGTAGTTTGGCTTTCAGACTTTCAGACTGTGTGTAAAACCACCACCTGTACCTGCGATGCCATCGGTCACGCCCTCTCAAGACCGGCCAGGACCTTAAACATGAATCATTCACATGACCTCTGCTGTTCCACTTTTACATGGTATTAAATTAGCTGTATAACTGTTTAATATATGATTTCTGTAAATCCCACATGGCACATTAACTATCAGACCTTCACCCATGGAAGCCCATGAATATAGACGCCAACTGTGGGCAGCCGAGGTTATTCGAATCACAGTTTGTGGGTGGAACCGTAATCAAAGAGTCTCACATAGTGACTCAGCAGGACAGCTGGTGTGGCCTTTTACCGCGTGAGTAATAGTTCTGACTCCTACACGGTCTGATATCTCGCTCAGAGAGTGATTCCACTTAAAAAAAAAAAAAACTTTGCTGATACACACACACTCGTCCTGTTCAAAAACTATACACAGAACACATGAGCTGCTATGAGAGCACCGAGACTCATGCTGCCTTGTTAAAGGTCACTAAGTCAGCCAGCAGCACTTCAACACCAACTCAGCCTGAATGTGAGGTCGTTCGGCGTTTTAACCGAGAAGGAGTCTGAGCCTTCTTGCGCACGTCGAAAAGTTTTAGATAAAAGTGTGTTTAAATTTCTTTTGGTATCTAATTAGTTGCTCTTCTTCTTCCTGCTCAAACATGTCCATGTATTGTAAAACACTGCAAGGGAAAAGGTCTGATAAAGGTTAGCCCCTAACAAAAACTAAAATCCCTAGAGAAATTTTGAATTGAGTCGAGCCGGGTTAAAAGTCTTATTTTTAAATACTTGACACTGGATAGCCATAAAGGATGGACTGATAGATGAAACCCATTGTTGTCAATCACGACTGAATTATTAATGGATTCGGATATATTTTTGCTACTATCAGTTTCACAATCCAAATACCCCAAACTACAAAAGTGTATGTCTGCATCTGACACCAAAAAGAACAGCAGATCCACCTGCTTTCTGATACAGTGCCTAGGAAAAGTACTTCTTATGTTTCACCCTTTTTATTGCTATAAGATATTCATCAGTCTCAATCAAATTTTTGGACAAAAAATACATAAAAACACACCTTTTAGTGTCAAAGTGACAACAGCTGATTTCAAAAAAGAAAAAGAAAGACAATAACATTTTATGTAGCAAAACATAAGTGCATAAATATCCTCTCACCCCCTTCTTTAAAGTGACTGACCTAATTCAACAGAGGTCCAGACTATCTGTGGTTAACAGTCACAATGACTGGACTAGTGAGGAGCTGAGTGCATTGACTGCGGTACAAAACACGCTGGTTCTGGTCCACTCTGTGGTCAATCAGGATTCCTGGCCACCATTACATGGAGCCTAAAGAACACTCCAAGCTAATCAGACAAAAGGTTATTTAAAAGTATAAGTCAGGGGATGGAAACAGAAAAATCTCTAAGGCACTGAACATTCCCTGGAGTTCAGTTAAATCAGCTAAGCATGGTGGTACATGAATATTGCTTATTCTACAGCAATATTTTTATGCAGTTCTATGTTTATTTTATTTTTTTAAAGAAATTAGTTTTCACTTGGACATTAAATGGATTTTTATTGGAAATTTTCCTTGCCAAAAACACTAATTTGCATGATCATGATTGATTTGTAAAAATAATACAAAGGGTAAAATATCCAAGAGGGTAAATACTTTTGATTGTAACTTCAATGAATTGATATAAAGTGTATACCTACAAACAATCCCAACATCTCAGATTCAGGTTATTCGTTGCGATTAAAATCCTATTTGTAGTTTTCCAGACAATACTAGACCACACAAAAAAAATTATTTTGGTACTATAGTAACCATTAACCCCTTCTTATAAGTGGAGATACATTGTTGATGTTATAAAATAACTTGTAATTAAGTATTGGCAAAGATCAATATGATTTTCACAGGTGGCTAAGCGTTGTTGTTGTTAGCAGCTGGTGAAAGTAGCTAAAAAAGTTACTTTTAATGTAACTTAGTTACTTTCAAAATCAAGTAATCAGTAATCTAATTAAGTTACTTTTTCAAAGAGTAATCAGTAATCTGACTAAAGTTACTTTTTCAAAGTAACTATGCCATCACTGTTCTGAACGAAGACTGACAGCAGGTCTTCATTGCCTCAGGATGGAGGTCTTACTTCATTTTGCATTAATAAAGAAAATGTGTCCTACAAAACAAAGTTGCCTAATAACGCTACTGCTACTGTGCAACTACATAAGAGTAGCAGAATCTCTTTTATGTTATAAATCCATATTTTCAACCAGACAATTTATGATGTTATTATTAACAGGCTGTATTCTGTCATTCTCAATAAGGGGTTAGCAATAAAACAGTTGGCGTTCACGCTTTGGCCTCAGAACACGGGGTTTATTGCAGCATTTTTGCTGACTTAGCTCTGGAGAAATCATATAAGAAGATCTTCGTATCCCAGCGACTAAATCCAACACTGATGCCTTAACATTTCCACAAATATAATCATTCAGTTTGTTTCAAGAAAATGCCTGGCACTGAAACATGACGTCATAGGCCTAAGCCTGGTCATTCTCATTACTCTTTAGCGATTGGTTAAAAAGATGTTCCTGAAGACCAGTGGCTACCTATGAGCCAAAGCTGACCTGCAGGCAAACTCTATCCAGCTTGCAAAATTTTTTTTTTGACCAACAGAAGAACCAGGCAACCTCCCTCAGAGTGCTACTTTATCATATCAGAGCACTTGGTCTCTTGCTAATGTGGTGGAAACACACACCAAGCCTCCTGCTGGAGTTAATTACACCAAGTACTAGAGTTGGTTAAACACATTCTTTTTCTATTTTTCTAAGTTATTGTAGTGTTACACTTGTATTCCGTCATCTGATTTGATCTGTGAGGAAAGCTAAGCGATTTAGCTTCCTTGTACCATGAAGTTTAGCATCTTAAATGCAGGGTTTAAAAAAAACAAGGAGAAAAACATTACCGCTCCCAGCCATGGATTAGATTGCTGTCTGTTGCATCCTTCATCCTAACTAATTTATGAGCTTTATTAGTCGCATGTTTCGGAGTGACTCGGATTAAAACCGACGGTCAACGTTATGACATAAAGCGCCGTAGAACGTGACACCTGTTGTAGTACAACTCGCCCGTTCCTTACAAGGCGACGTCGTGAAGTGTAACGCACAGATGGTGCAGTGCATAATCTGAAGTGCTACTTGAGCAAGAGAAATGTGAGGCTGCGGCGGCAGCAGCAGTGGGCGTTAGCAGGAACTGGATTGCATAACTCATTGTTTATTGACTTTGATGTTCACAATAGAAAGAACAAAACAGCAGAAATGCAACTCCGTTGTTAGATTTAAGCAAAAGAATATCCTGGGAGCAGACTAAGGGAAACATGCATATCACATGAACGTGAACTGCTGTGCCACCTTGTAAATGAATTAATGTAAACATGAATAATGATTCCAGCTGCTTGCCTGGGTTTCTATTGTACTGCAAGGTGAAGGTGCATAGGATGAGTGCAATGAGTTCTGTTGCAGTTGCAACACCTTTTTTGTGCACATCTGAATGGATATTCTCCTCAAGCTAAATATTAAACTCAGTTCTACGATACGGTGACCTGTTTTGCAACTGTGCATACATTTTAGTTTATTTTATTATTTTGCTACCTATTTGCTATTTAATGCAAACATAGTTGCGTAAAAATGTAAAACAGTTGCGAAGGGCGGAACATTTTGAGAGCTTTTGCAAACTGAAGTTTTTGCAGCAATAAATCAGAAATCAGAAGCTGCGTTGTATTTGCATTTTGAAGTCAGAAAGGAAACCTGAGAATGACATAAAACCTAAATTGAGCCGTAGAGTCACAGCCTAGTGGGGCTTGCTAGATTAGCAGAGGTGGTTAGTAGATAATTTTTACTTCTACTTGAATACTTTTACTATCTACTGACCCAGTTATGCCGTTTCTAGGTTAAGTGTACGTATCAGAAGGATCCAGCAGTGGGTGAAAGACACAGAGGAGCATAAATACTGAAGGGCAGGTGGAAGTGACAAAGGGACCAGAAGAGCTAATCACAGGTGAGAGGACGCAGCTGGGGAAGCGAGCAGGCAGGGGCAAATAGCAGGCTGAGGGTAAGGTGACAAATAACGTCAGGGAAAACCTAAAACTGAACTAAACGGGAAACAAGAAGGAAAGATAAACTAAGAAAACAAGTCCAGAGCAATAATTGCCAGAACCAAGACAAGGAATAAAGTAAAAAGGCAAAGTCTAAAAACAAATAAGCAACAAATAAATAATCAAAACAGAAACACAAATTAAGCTATGATATGTAGCTTTAAATATGAATGTAAAGATCCATGGGTGCAGCGTGAGCTTCCTGGTTCAGTAGCTGGACATGCTCACTACCCAGCAGACTCAAACCCGCCCCATGCTGGAATGCCTTAGCATCCGCATGCTGAAGCAACTAATTGTGCAGACTAAACAGTTGGTCCTGGTTTAGCCACCATTCCCTACGGGAACGTTCCTGGCAACGACGCGGTGTGGAGGAGGTGAAATATTCAAACTACTTTCGTTGCATGCTGTTTTGGAGTTTTAGTATCATTTCATGCTCATCCCAATTTTTGTTACTGTTTGTTTAACCGTATGAAGTCGGTGAACTGAGGCAATTTTTTTTCCACTAGACGTGACTTAACCACAGTGAGAACGCTTCAGTCATTTCTAATAGCAGGCAGCCGGGGGGTGGGGGGGGGCGGGACGCATTCTTATTTTGTCCTGTTGAAGATAAGTGTATGTGAATTTAACGTATGGTTTGAAATGAACTCCCACTCATCCATGAATGATTGTGTACCAGAGAAAGAAGCACCTTCCTCCTGAACGCTTTACGGCCCCCTGACGCCGCCGGTCACAATCACAAGACTGTTTTAAGTGTGTTAAGCCGTGCTCGGTCTCAGGTGGAGGCACATTTAACCATTATGAATTGTATTTACTCTCTGGAAGTTAACTTCAGCAAACATTTGTTCACCTCCACAGCTAATTAGCCCGGCGTATTTACCAAGGAGGTCTTCTGCACACTGTCTAAGTTCAAACAAAACTGTAGTCCCCGTGCTCATTCAGCACATTCTGCATCCTCTGTTCATTTACGCAGAAGCCTCTCGCTGGCAGTTAATTCTTCCTAATTCATCACAGTGTTTGGTAATTAGCCAGCAGCTCTGGGATTTTCTCAAGTAGAGTCAACACATCAGTTCCTTTATTTTCTCATCCAAGACATTTTGTAGTTTTGAACTTAATGTGGCGTTAGGAGCCTCTACGATGAGCTACTTTGTCCTGAAAATGTTAAAAAGAAAATATCGCATCGTCTCAAGCCAAACATCTCAGTTTTCTAGGTTTTATATTAAGAAAAGGAGTCATTTCTTGCTTCAAAACTGAATGTGGAAATGTTCACCATAAACCGGTTGTGCTTCGGTTGAAAGGATAATTCATCATTGGAAAAAGGTGGCACCACACCAGCTTGGTTTTTAAAAGAAAACCTTGCTGCTGGGGTAACCAACAGAGGGAGAGAGGCTTTTAGGTCAAAACAGGTCATGAGATTAATCTGCATTATGTAATATCAACACGTGAAACTTTTCAGATGAGTCGCACGCGTTTAACGTTAGTTTAAACCCGAACCAGGTCCAGATAAGTGACGTTTTTGCACATGCCTTTTTAACGAGCTCTCTGCCCTCACGCTCTCAGCCTGTCTAATTCCCTCTTGCTCTGTTTTGATTACATCCTCTACAAGCGTTACCGTGGTTAGCAGGTGGACTAGAGGTTTACATCGTAGGCCAAATTTTTATCATTTCTACTGTGGATACCGCATATATATCACACATTACTAATTACCACATATGTGAACTTGTTGCTATGAGGAGGGGCCGTGGTGTGTTTTGTCTTATTTCACATGCCATCCATCCATCCATCCATCCATCCATCCATCCATCCATCCATCCATCCATCCATCCACTTTGTGTTCAAAGTTAATCTGGTTCATGGTCACAGCTGGCAGGAAGCAGTGTGCACTCCTGACCGGTTGCCAGACCATCACAGGGTCAACACAAAAGGAGGACAGAGGACAGACAGTCACACACAGAAACACACACATTCATACATGCGCACACACAGGCTGAACATGAAAGACGCCAGCAGAGTGTTGAACATAGCGCCTCCATCCTGGACCGCCACACCACCAGGCACATGGTGGTAGAGGTGATGCAGTAAGAATAAAGCATTATTCTTTTTTTTTTTCTTTTTCTTGTATTATTTCTCAGCTTACTTTATCGTTTTTGTACAGCACTTTGGTGCAGTTTTACACCTGTTTTTAAAGTGCTATACAAATAAACTTGACATCGACATAATTGCCTGTTGAAATTTCTCAATTAAATTTGACTCTGTGGTATTTGTAGAGGACTACACACCAGATTAGAGCGGAAACATCTTTTTTTGTCCCAACATTGGGGGAAATTCAGGGTTGAAACGAATGAGGTCGTTTTAAAATGAGTTTGGATAGAATTGGTTTAACTCAACATAAAGTTGGTCTGTTTGTGTTATAACTCGCCTCGTGAAGGCAATTAAATTAACCGCCGCTGTTGAGGTGAATCTGTTTAGAGTTTATTTACGCAGAAGAATGGCGGTGGAGTGGCTCCAGCTTTTTCAGAGATAAATCATTCTCCATCGATGTGACACTTTAACATTGTCCATCTTCTCCTTGCCACCGTTCTTTAGTGTGAAACGTCTGCTTTGAATAACTCCACCACAAATGCAGTTCATTTAACACAAGACTAGATTTCACTGTAAAACGCCTTTCAAAGAATGGGATGTTTTACTCCAGGAGAGGAAGTCCCCACATGTTCCCCGGCAGAATCATTTCTTCACCTGCAGTCAATGTTTTTCATCACATTCACTGTAATCTTCATCCTTCCAAACGTCTGACCTGAAATCATCCAAGTCACGTAATGTGGACGTAAATAGTTGGGACATGGACTGTAGAAGATGGATGGCAAAAGCAGGTAGTCGTCAATGTGTACAAGAAAATCAAGAATCAAACATGTTTTGTTTTGTTTTTGCATTCTGATGCAAATGATTGCGATCACTAAATGTTCTTTGCTGAATTTGAAGTACAATTCAGAATGCCCCACTGATGGCGTTCTCTTTATCATGCACAGCAAAAGAAATGAATAGCTGACCAGATGCGAGAGGATACATAGGAGGTTAAGGGACGAGGCTTGTTGTGATCAGGCAGCAGAAAAGGGAGCGGTCCTTCATCGAGTGACTCGGAGAGAATAATCATTTAAAAGCGCTTTTCAAGGCGTTCACTTTCCCACCATAACAATCGACCCCCTCTGCTTTGGTTGCTCTAAATAAAGAAATGGTCATTATCTTCCCTTGGAGATCCACTGAGCCCTATTGACGGAAGGCCTGTTGTGTTGGCGAGTGAGCAATGCCGTCTCGTCGCTGGGCATAAATACAGTATTGATTAGCCATTCTACACAGCTTTCTCTGTCATTTTTCTGCCCGGCTCACCATGAAGAATTAGTGGACAGTAATCACCGCGCGTCCTGCAGGCGGGATCATCTGCTAGTCCCGAAACCCAATAAATCCTATTCACACACTCGCACCGAATCCACCTGTCACCATGAAATATTCACCAGACAGAGCATTGGAAATACTGCTGCTGCTGTTGTTGTTGTTTGCTGGCCTAAAAATCAGGTCAGTCTATATTTTTGTCTTCTTTTTTTTTTTTTTTTTTTTTTTTTTTTAAATAGTTTGTAGCTAAAGAAATGCCTCTGCCTGAAATCAGAGCACTCACATTCCAGGCGTATATCCAATATTTGGACTATGAGTTTGACATTTCAGCACAAGTAATGAGAGCAAGACAGTTTCTGCGGAATTTCCATATTGGGCTCCAGCTTGCTGCGCAGGCGGCACAACTTGTACTCTGGGAATGTATCAGAACCAACACCGGCGGAGAGGAGATCTCACTCCATCTACGCTGCAATTCCTGCCAAGCAATTAGGTTTTCAATCGGAAGTTTTACCCGTCTGGTGGAAGCGTCGGCCACTCTGTCCTTTAAGAACGTTTATGCACGTGTTGCAAAGTAACAGGGCTGAGCAAGTACGTAAAATTTTTACACAGATATTTAGAAATGTTTGTCTTGTGGCGAGTATTATCGGCTCCTGGATCGTTTTCGCGGTTTATGACGTCGCAGCCATAAAAATGAGTGCATTTCATTGGGACTTTACTCACAAAACCATCACAAAGTAATTATGAAGTGGAAGGAAAGTGATAACTCATGGTGTCAACATTTTTATAGAAGTAATTATTCTTCAGTTACAGTTTTTTTTTTTTGTAGATATATTTCTACCATTTTTGTACACCGAGAGACTAAAATTAATGTCCATTCTGTTTTTGCAAAATAGATTCTTATGTCAGAGATTATGACAGAGCTCCCAGAGAAGCTCACGCCTCAGGATATTTTCTCAAACCCAACTTCACCTTAAACTACAACATTCTCCTTAACCTGCCTGCTGGGATCTTTGGTCTTTGTAATTCTGTTTATTCACCGATTTTCTCTAACAAACATCTGAGGTCTTCATGGCATAAATGAGTTCATACCGAGATTAAATTACTAGCGGGCGAACAGCATCGAATATTCAATGTACTTCTCAAGGAAATTGTCATGATTAGTGATTCTGTAGCTTCACCCAGGAGTGAGCCAAGTTGAGGCGAAGTAAGGTTGAAGTCTTTACTAAAAGTAAATAAAATCTTACGAAAAGGTGACGATCAGAACATGAAGAGTTACTTTCATTGGTGTCTCATCAAGACTGTCAAAAAAAACTTGAACCCTCAAGTAATATTGTTTTCTGAAAAAGGACATCAATTTAAAAATATTACTTTCTCAGAGCTTGACAGTGTATAATTAGCTTTTATAAATATTCCTTCAGGGAGTCCCCCAGATTTGTAAACTATATATTTCAGTCATTGCTCAGAGTCGGATTATCCAGCCTCTTCGGTTTTATCTCCTTCCAACTAGAGCTTTAAGTTATGCCTGATCTGCGGAACCTTGAAGGTGGGAAGCTAAAACTCTTCCGATGTTGCAAATCACCACCGTAAACCAAGCGGAAGCAGGAAGGGGTTTGTTATTTTGGCCGAAGGGCCAAGGCTAGTTATTAAGGAGACTCTGTATAATTTTTAAGGCGAATGCTAGGAGTAAAAGTGCTACAGGATGACTCTGAAAGAAAACAGTCAAGTTCATGAATTCTAGTAAAGTTCAGACCTCATCCCTGTAAAACGGCCGAGGGGAGATTTGTGGCATGTTTGGTCAAGACAAGCATCTGATGAAAACACTGAGTGGTTTTCTGTTTAACTTGGCAACATTTGCCAAGTTTATTATGTGACTAAATCTAATTAAAGATTTGCAATGATTATTTTTAAGTTAGGTTTTTATAAAATCCACAAATCCCTGTCAGAGGAGCTAAAGGAGTCGCCCTAATTGTGTTGTGGAAACTCATTAAAAGTTCCTCAAAATTCAAATTAAGTTGAAAAGAGATAATGAAATTCCACATTGACTTTAGATAAATACTTTTTTTTTATTTCTTTTTTCTTTATTGCAAAATTTTATTTTATGTTTTCATAAAGATGACAGTTGAACAGTTTGTGTCGGTGCACACCGGGGATTCTGTGTCGCAGGGACTCACTTTTTGCTGTGGTCTCGCATGAGACGGGCGAAATTGTGCTGTTGTTGCTATTTTCTAATACTAAACGTAACACACAAAAACACTTTATTAAACAATGGCGTTTTTGTAAAAGTAAAAATATGAGAACAGCACGCATGAAAAACTGCAGCGCCATCTCCCTGCAAGAATTATATCCATGCAAAAAGTTACCGAGTAAATAGGAAAAATCTGATTGAGGAAATTCCAATAGACGGTTTTTACATTGATTTTTGAGGTCATAAGATGTAAAAAAAAAAAAAAAGTATTTTATTAAAATTGCTGCACATTTAAAATGTCTTATCTGTTTTAAGAACTATTTCTTCTTAGAAAATAAACTTCTTGAATTAATGAAAATATTCTAAGTTTAAATATGTCAGTGGTATGAATAACTTTGGGTTTCACTATAACTACAAATGGCTGTTAAATACCGCAAGGTCAAACATCTTTGAATCCATCAAGTTAAAGATTTTTCCACAGAAGATAGATATACCCGAGATATTTCTGCTCCCACAAAATATGAAATATTAATTAAAAATCAGATCATAACTTAATATGGGCATTTACAAGGTCTTGTACAACACTCACATTGAGCTTTAGAATCTGTCGTTTAGTGGATTATGGCTAAATGAATCACACAGCGTCACTACTGAGGCATTGTGATTGTGCTTTGTGATGTGCCTACAAGTAGCCGCATCGATTGCAATCATTCACAAATTGTGAATTTCATTGACCAGACAGGATTTCTAATGAAAATAAATCATTTCCTTAGTATGGAGAATCTAATTAAAGGGCACTTAACAAATTAAAAAAAAAAAAGGATTCTGGAAACTACTCTTATCACAATTCTTTTATTGATGGCTAAATTTAGATAAACCAGGATTAAAGATTCAGGTCAGGCAGCACAAAATCAATAAATCAGCAAAATGTCATTCCGTACGTCAGTATTTCTCTCTGGTGGAGTGTAGCTTCAAGCTGTCACGTACACACAGGAAGCGTATAAAAGAGTCAAGAAATAAAGAAAAAAATATATATATTTTTTTTGTCTGAAGAGAAAATATATGATGCATCAAAAAATAAACAATAAAATGTTAAAATACACGAATTTTGCTGTGGCTTCTGCAGAGCTAATGCTGTCACACAGAACAACACCAGAAACAACACGTGTGCGCCGCTTCCCGTTGATAACGTCGACAGAAACTTGCAGCTGCTAGCTTACTGTCAAGTGCACAGAGGCAGACAAACTCTCTCCTTTCCAGTCTTGTCGGGGATTTAAGCTCTTATTCTGGGCTTAGTTTGGCTTTAGAAAGCTCTAACAGCGTGTAAATAAGTCTCCTGTTGGCATGGCTACTCATCATAACAGATCATTGTTGAAAAGTGCCAGAACAACCAAGTGAATTTATTTAAGTGGAACAGAAGCAATCCAGTGTTTCACAGCAAAATGAAAAACAAAAAAACATATTAGCAGACATACTGTAACAAACTACCACGAGAGTTTGGCTTTACCAGAATTATTTTTACATAATTTAACAACTCATAAGGAAAAAATAGTGAGACATGTTTTTCCTGAAAAAAAAAAAAATGAAATTGCTCACTGTTTAATGATAGTTCTTGGTTTTTTATACAGCTCCCTCAAGTCCCAAACAGCTACAAGAACATTTAAATGTATGCAAAAACAAAGCTTAGGGATTAACCCGAAGAAAGAAAGAAGAAAATGAGGAAAGATGGAAAAGATATTAGCATGCATTATTTAAAACATCTGCAGCTATAAATGGTTGTATCTGGTTATTTTGTATAATTTGGTGGAAGCCTTATTGTCACCATTTATGAGTTATGAGCTTGTTTGTCAAACTGAAGTTTCATAGAGGTGTAAAGAAGTATTTATCCTTCAGATGTCTTTCCATCTCTAATCACAAGGTGAAGAAATGGCAAACAAAAATAGAAAAAAACAGAAAATAAAAAAATAATAGGATTTTGGCCGATACTGATTTATTTGTTTATTTGTATGAAATGTTGATGCGTAAAGCAAGAAAGACAGTGGAGTGGCTGTCGTTAACTGCTAATTTGCAGCCATGACCCGGTGACCTTGTCTGTCAGTCAAAGCTCTGTCACTGCAGAGGAACAACTGGACAGTGGATCATTTTTAGACCTTTGCCAAGGTAGATAAGATCAGTGGATAAGATTTGCTTCACATGTATTAGTCGATCACCAACTTCCCAATATTAAGGAAATCGGGGCCAATTTATCAGTCCATCCATCTAGTTCAAGGCCGCAGGGTGAACACAAAGGAAGCCCAGACATCTCTCTCTCTCTCTCTCCATCAACAGAAGGCATCGTCCCATCAGTGGGGTCCGTTTCCAGTGGAACCATAAACGTCGGACTTGGAGGCGCCGACTCTCATCCTAAGAAGATCCTTCAACATCTTCCAGTTGCTGAAGGTCACACCACAAAGATACCAGCAAAATGTGCTATTTTGGCTCCAGAAAGCAGCTATGTAGGTCATGATCTGTCTCATCTTATAGGTGTCGACCGGCTCAAACACGGATCAGAGCCAAAGCAAACTGAAATAACAACTTGCAAAATGCAGAAGTTAGTATTTAAAGAATATTCAATAAAAACATAGTTTGGAGATTTGAGCTTTTTGCCTAGCTTTTCTCTCTTTGTCTCATGAAAATGCTTAATGCTTAATAAGGAAAACTAACAGTACGCTACTGTTTATTCCTCCAGGCTAAGAAATGAAAGTTGGAGGGGATGAAGTGGCTCCATCGGAGGAACAAACGGAGCAACCCACAGCTACTCTGGTTCATGTTTCCTCTTTTAGAGGTTTTCATGCATCAGCACCAACAACTCAGGGAACGACCGACGATGACGACTGATTAGATTCTGTATCCACTTTATGGTGCTGATGATAGACATTGCTGCGATTAATAAACGGTTTCAGACGTGTTTGACTTGCACTCGAATTGCATCGTGTGCTTCGTCGACCGACAGGGCCTCCGCAAAACCTGACGTTCAATCCATCAGCCGTGTGGAAATAATGTCTTTTCAACAGAGTCGCAGGCGAAATCTGACATGTTGGAAACATAAGCTCACCCGTACAGTTATGAAACATTTTTTGATCACCAGTCACTATGTGTCAATAACCCACAGACCCACACAACTTAAGTTCTTCCTTTAAAAAGAACAAATGTGTGGCATGAATTTATGTCTAATGTCAGTTGACATCATCTATGCTCTTGTGTGATAATTCTTTTTTTGGACAGTTTGAAAAATCATCATTAAAAACTGATCATTTATTCCTGCACGTTTCAACCCATGTTATCAAAACACAGTTAATAAGATAAAAAAAAAAGAAAGAAATGCGCAATCTCAAAACCGCTTTCCGAGAATCCAATAAATATGACCAAAATTTCCCGTTTGCTGAAAGCCGTCCTCCCAGGCTCCCCAAGATTCGTTCTTATTTGCAATAAAATGCAAACTTGAAACACCGAAATCATTGAAGACGATTCTTTCTAAGACGTGTAAATAAGACATAATCCAGAACGAGTTGCTTTCATCCACATCTCCAAAGCAATTTCGAATTTGCCACAGTTTTACTGCTGTCAGTGCAAAGCAATTACTGTAAAACATCTTCAGAGATGCTTCACAAACACCTCTGTTCATCCTCCGCCTCTTGAATTGGCTTTCTTATATCTCTCCATCAGACACAGGAAAATGTTTGCCGCTGAACCAAAGTCCCATGTGTTTGTTTCTCCGTGTTTGGTCTCATCACTCGTCCAAAAGACAACGGAAGGATGAGACGACATTTTAACAAAGGGCAGGCCGTCGAAAAATGTAAATTTCATGAAATATTCAGCTGTTTGTGGCAACACTGTTTCACATTCCTTTAGGATCTTTTGTTTTATGCTGCTACAACATTACCGCCCGGCCATTGCAGACTGTATATCACGCTTATCTAAAAGGACATGCACCAGACAGTTTATTAGTGCAATTGCATGTCACCACTATTAACCAGTAACATGAGGCATCTAAATGCGGCTGCTGCAGACGGGCTGCACAGACTGCTTTAAAAAATACTGACGTACTTGGATTTTCACCCACAGCCGTCTCTCAGGGGTGTAGAGGATAGTTTTGAAAAAAAAAAAACAACAACAAAACATCTTGCAAGCAGCATTTGTGTAGACAAAACATAACTAGTGAGAACGTGAAGCAGAATTCATAAAAGAAACTTGTAGGACCTTGAAGCAGTTCTACAGGGAGGTCGCTGGGTCCAGTGGGCTGCAACATTCAGTTCAGTTCATTTCAGTTTATTTGTACTGAAATGAACTCACAACAAATACCATTTGCACTTTACAAAAATAAAGTGTTAATAATAATTTCAGTCAGACACATTTTAATTGGTCCTAGTTATCCCACACTACAGTAAGCTCAGTTAATTATTCACAATAGTTTCACATCTTAACTCTCCTCATGACAGCTAAAAAGTTCTCATGGACCTATTAGACAGCATGTAAGCATTTTGAGGGCGACAGTTGAAAAGTTAATAAGATTCCAGTAAATGTTATCGAGTCGCTGACTTGCAGCATTCAGTCCCCCGGACGGGAACCTGGCGACAGCAGAAAAATCACTCGCCTTATTTCACTGACTTTACAGCAGATTCTCATACATTAAGATGGAAAGATCAGAGTTTGGGATGAACAACATGAAAGCGTGCTTCATTCTGCTTAGTAGTAGTTGTGTTGTGTTGTGTGATACCACTCCACGCCTGTAGGTGGAGTCGCTGACAGGTAGGAAGAGTAAGATTGCGCTCGTTCGGTTATGATGTGCTACGTTAAATACGTGCACTGAGTTATTCAAGAACGCGTCTTGTTTTCCACGCCATTACAGTATTATACGGAAGAGGATTAGGGCCACTGGAAAAAAGAAAAAGAAAATCTGACTTTAATCTCAGAATTCTGACGTTTTTTCTCAGAATTCTGAGATTAAATTCAGAACTGTTTTTTTTTTTTTTTTTTCCCAGTGGCCCCAATCCTCTTCCGTAGTATTAACTGTTCAGGTTGCTAGTTGTGTTGAAATGGGGTGGAGAATGCTGTCCTGGCACACTTTGTGGTCTTTTGAACTAACCGAGACTTAACTAAACGCATCAGTCTTGTGCAATGAACGCAACATCTCTATCTGAAACCAGAGCATCTACCCAGAAGATTTTCATCTGCCAATGTGTGTGTGTGTGTGTGTGTGTTGCAATCACTGAAATCAACACTGTGTATAAGTTACAGTCGCAGCATTTTATTGGGAGATATTTCTTCTTGAAGCTTTAGTGCCCTTGAATGAGCAGTAAATGGAAAGGAAATGGGGAGGAAAGGGGAAGACATGCAGCAAATGTTTCATGTTACATTACACTGTCTTTTCACTTTTTCTAGTTTTATAATCTTTGATTTTTTTTTTTTTTTTTTTGCCAAATTCTGTCATTTGTTTGTCATTATTTGTTTTAAATGGTTTCAACACCTGATGGCAAACTTTTTTTTTTTTTCTTTTCTCGGCAGGCAGGGGTGAATTTCCTGTTAAAAACAAGAAATTCACCCCTTTGATTTTTCATTCCAAGAGCAGATAAACTGACAAGGCTGAGGAGTTTATTTATAATATCACAGGGGAAGCAGAGCCTTCAGCATTGCCAAGCCAGCAAAAGCTTTCAAGGTTCAGCTGCTACAGAATGAATTTCTCTTTGTTCCATTACAAATGGCATAAAATGTTTAAAAAATAATTATAAAGAAAATAAACTTTACTCCAACAATGAATTCCAACATTTGTTAAGGATGTTGTGCGCAATCACAGACGGGGACTGGGAGAAAAATGCCTTTTCTGAAAACTCAATTATTGTCTGTCAGTTCCAAAGGAAGACAGTTCTCATATTGAGAACGCATTTCTTAATGGAAACCTTGGAAAAACACAATCTGTGCTGCAATGGGAACAATGAGGTGAATATTGGAGCGACCCAACATAACCATGAGTGAGCTGTTCAGAACGACGCGGGAAACTTTATTTGTTGTGGGCAGAAAGAAAATCAAATAAAGGTGGACGTAATGCAGTACATTCTGATCACTCGAAGTAAAACTTTTAAGATCTTGATCAGAAAAACCTCTAGTTCAATAAATATCGCTCTACGGGTCATTTCAGGCTTTATTCTTAAGTGTTTATTTTCATGCTTTGTTCTACATCGTTGCATCATTTTATGGGTTCTATATATTAATACTGTTTTACCTTTTAGTAGTTTATTAGATTCATGATGGCTTCATCTTGTACTTAGTTCAGTGAAGTGTTGGTAGCTTAGTGAGTTTGCTGATTAATGCATTTTATGTGGAAGGCTGGATTATTTTTGTATACTGGAGATGAGTTGTAAAATGTATTTATCGTGTGTGTGACGCTGCCGCCCACACACACACACCACCAGCAGCTCTTTCACAAAGCAAAGTTATTTGTACGTAGACAAAAACAAAAAAGTAACCCAGGTTTTAAATCTACCCTGTAAGTAGCACTTCACTCGGTGGGGCCATTTGGGGCTCATCGCACATAAACAGAAAGTCCAATGTGCGCCGTAAAGTCGTGTTTAGAAACCAAGGTCAATTTCCCTCATAGCGTTCGCAGTAATTCAACCATAAACCATTTCTCATCCTGAAACTGCAACAAAAGACATAATTATATGTATTTGTGTCATGCCAACTCTGGTGTGCTGCCAGGTCTTGCATCAAAAGATTATTCATAACCTTTTGCTGGAGAAAAAAAAAAAAAATGCTAATTTGTTAGTATTTGGATCATGGATTTGGCTCCGACGAAGAAGCGCAGAAGGGAGAGCAAACCTCAGCCCTGCTGAAATAACGTGTGTGCATGTCGGCGGTGCCGTTTGCCTTCCCGCTGCAGGATGAGTCGCAGACGTCTCCGATTGCGACACGAAAACAAACTTCAGAGATCCGAAAGTGCCTTTGACCTCACGGCTCCCCACTGCCGTGCGCGGAGCGCCGCGGCTCGCCCGCGTGTTTAGCTTCCGGCTGCGGAGCCACAAGAATAGAACGGCAGCGCTCAGCTGACTCCGTCATACAGACATCAGCACGGGCGAAAAGCTATTTTAATGTGCCAACTTTTACAGTAAAGTGCTTTAAGCAGAAACACAGAATGATTTATATGCAGGTGGATGTGAGCAATTTCCCCGACCTGCCCTGCGTTTACGAAACCCATAATTTAGAACGCAGCTAATTTATAATCTGCCGGGGTCATTTGTTATTTAAGTACAGCTGCCCACGCTGCACCTCTCCGCCGAGCACTTTCCTCTGTAGTGAGTCGATTAACCTCTGCTGGTGAAAGCAGAAGTGGATGAGACTTTGCCAAGGTCACGGGTGCTGCCCTTTGCTGCTCGCCCCTCAAATCCCTGGAGGTCACAGTTGCCCTCTCGGCGGCCATTCCGGGCTCCTGATCTTTATAGAAAACTACTAGGAAAAACACCCATTAAATTAAAACTATTGAAAGAGTAATGTAGCAGCATCACACTACTACTACTAAGCTTAATGTAAAGCATATTGATTTTTTTTTGTGTGTGTTTGTTTTTGTGAATCACAAGACGAACAGGATGGAAAACTCATCATTAAAAAAAAAAAAGTTTCCAGGTTTTATTTTTAGCACATTCTTTACGTTTTGACGTCGCCGAGGAGCTACCGGGACGAGCGTCTGACTCAAACAGATTAATGACGCTTTTAAGTTGCCTAATTACGGCTTTCAAGATAATGAAGGTCACCGCTTGTTGTGTGGGAAGCAGAGCATGTAATGCTAGTAGAGAGGAGTTCATTTAACTTGAGAAATGGATTAAAGTCTTCCACTTAACCCCGGGCCCCAAAAACACTCCAAACCTGTTGAACCCGAAACCTAAAGAGTCACAGCTGATCAGCTGGAAAGCACACACACACCTGCTGTCCTAACGTGCTTTGCCTTTAGGACTTCTGTAGGTTCTGCAAAAGTTCTAACGAGACTGATGCGTTGTGGAAAAAGCGACCAGAGATTATCTGATGTGCGAGTGAAACTGCGAGGACTGCGCTTTACGTCTTCAACTTGAAGAAATCAGTTTCGTCGCATGAACGCGTTAAAGAGAGTTCAGCAGGCTCACAAAAATATATTTTTGAAGTAAAAAAACGGATAAATGACGTGTACTCAAACAAGCGCGCCAGCTTGGCTCCCGGTAAGCTGTGCAAGCCCAGTTTTGAGTTGTAAACGCACTAAACTCCCTTCATGTCGAATCAGCCAGTAAGTGATTAAACTGAAATATTAACAATGGCTCTGGTCATATTTCAACAGATGTGTCTGAAAGTAGCTGCGAAAGGATTATCTTCGCAATCTAAACAGAGGTTAAGAGGCGTTGAAAGTAAATATGTAAATATGAAATGAAAATGCAAGAAGAAAACAAACAACAAAAACCAGGTCAGTGAAACAAAGACGACACGGCGAATGAGAAAAACTGAATATTCAGCTTTTTCCTCGCTTGCTGGCACGACAAGCCTTTTATAATAACTGAGCATTTACTGGTTGACACAGTCTGTGTGCAACATGTTCTAATTAAATTGATAGAAAATCGCATTAGAGGTTTTTTTGTAATTTTTCTTGAAGACTTTGCTTTGTCCTTCAATGATGAAAACCTGACTTGGCTGCTTTGTTCAGACTACACGCGCTATTGAAACCCCGTTTCTCCAAACAGAAGTTCTCCCTGCAGGGTGAGGTTAGCTTGCATCATGTGGAAACACTTTTAAGGAAGATTTTTGTGATGCTAAAGCGCGTCCAAGTTAAAAAAAAATAAATAAATGTTTACAGTAAGGTGAATAATTTTGTAAATGCTTTTGTTCTTTGTCCATGTGGAAGGAAATCACTAAAAGTTGCTCTCGGCCTCCAGGTGTCAAGAAAGTTAACCTTTGACTGGAAATTCAAGATGGTCTGGTTTCTTTCTTGAACTGAGGAAGTGTGGAAGTTGCGTCTTAAAGCCGAGGGCCTGCTTATGTTTTGCAGGACAGTTCACTGAAAACAACACAAATGCAAGGTAAATAGCAGCCACATGTTGGTGGTGATGGTCATTTACTGAAATAGGACTAATAAAACATGAAAAGGAAGAGACATGAGGGGAACTGCAGAGAAACTGACTGCACAAACAAATCAGCAGGATTTGTGCAATGGATAGATCAGACAATCGAAGTAAATAACCTGATGGGTTTAACTGGTGGGGGTGGGAGGGGAGTGACTGAGTGACATAAGAATCAGACGAGGACTAATTAGGGGAATGCGTCGCAGCTGAGTGAGAACCAGAACAGAGGAGCTGAGGTGAAGGAGGAATTAACGGAAACGCACTCAAATGTTCACTGAAGATAAAGACTGATAAAAAGAATCAAAACAAATAAAGACAGAATAAAACAAGGAAGGGAGTAAAGCCAGGTATGAAGGGCTGAGAGCGACAGACTGAACAAAACCGAAAAGGAAAACAAGGAGTCAAGATTTAGACCAGTGGATCACGGAAAAAAAAAAAAATAGCAATGCAAGTCTTTCTGACTAGAAGCAATGTGAGTGTTTTGCACAAGAATAAGCAGAGTTCCAACTTGAATCTGATCATCGGTGGAGTGAGTTAAGGGCAAGGTTTGACAATAACCTTAAAGTCTTGGAATTTATCAGCAAAGAGAGATTTTAAAAAAAAATCCCAGTGAGAAAAGATGCTGAGCTGTTATGTGGAGGATTATTTTAATATTTTCATTGATTTCCATGAAGGGCACCAATACGATTTGACGGCATTTTTTATTTTATTTTTTTTACAATTTAAATAAAAACAAACAAATTGCTTCTTCTCTACTAAGTGCTACATATTTTACCTTGCTTTGTTACCTTTTTTGTTTTTTAAGTCTGTTTTTGTGTCCGTTAGTTGTGAATGCTTTTGGGCTCGGCTGTATTTTGAAGGGTCAGAGCAGCAGGCGGACAAGGACACAATTTCCTTTCAGCCCTTCACAATAACAGGCTTAAACATTCTCCTCTCTGATCGTCAAATGACTCCATTTCTGAAGCCAGTTAACCTTTACCGTCACCCCAAAAACACTTAGATGCAAGTCAACGGGTCCATGTGGACGCCGGTGTCCTCGTGGCAGTTAAAGGGTTAAAGCGTCCTCTCTAAATGCTGGACTTGCTTTAATCTGTAAATATTATTATATATTTTAAGTCTGTTTTACATAGTCTTCACTTATGTATGTCAAAAAAGGTATATTACAATTATATGAATATATGAATGAGGTTTATTTTCTTTACATTAAGGATTATTGCTGCCAGCAAAATAGATAATATATAGCAACTTACTAAACGACACAATCTCAAGCTCGTGTTTTGATGATTGTTTGCAGTGACAGTAAAACCCGGACTCCTAAAACGAAGCACTTAAAATGTAATTCCCCTAAATTTCGAGAAAAAAAGAAAAAAAAGAAATGTAAATCCTTCTTTGACGTTATGGGATTTTAACTGGCGGACGCTTCCCCTGTGGTTCGCCGTTTCTGCTGCCTCGCTGTGTCTATTAGAGACCAATTAAGTGGGAGTGAAAACAAAGGCAGGCCTGGTATTGGTGGAGGCTCAAACTGGAGAATTATTTTAGATGGTGGGAAAGCCGAATGTAGGGCACCACCAGAATTACAGTCTTGTTTGAATCCAGCGAATGTGACAGAGCTCGTCTCGTGTGTGTGTGTGTGTGTGTGTGTGTGTGTGTGTGTGTGTGTGTGTGTGTGTGTGTGTCTCCGCGCTCCGGAGGCAGCAGTCTTTCATTAGCAGCCCCTTTAAGAATCTGAAAGCAGTCGGATGAGGAGACCATATTGTCTGAGCTTACTATATGTGCCCCGACTGTCTCAGACAATATCCTTTCCATTATCCATGTCTCCCTCTATCTATCCAGGCTTTCACCTCCATCTCCTGCTTGCGTTGCGTCTTTCCAAACAAGCTGAATCTCACGGCCTCCCGTCTAATTGCCTGGTTGCTGACAGACAGCTGAATCACAGCAGTGTCACGGCTGCCTATATGTTAATAATGTGGGAGAGGGGAGACATTTTGGGCTCCTATCAGACAGAGTTACTGGTGAAACGTTATCCCTTACTTTTGTTTTAAGGGGACAGGTTTTCCAGACGCATAGTGCCGTTTTATAGCATTATCAAGTAAGCCTTCAGTTGTTAAAAATGCTGTATTTATTTATCGAATACGACTTAAGAGAAATTCGACTTCGATATTTAATGCCTTGAAATTGGGCCTCTGTCTCTTTAAAAGCTCATGCTCTTTCTGAAACTATTCATCACGTCATTCCTCTATTAACCCTTTAACAGCGTCTTTTTTTTTATTTTTTATTTTTTTTACCAGTGTTCACTGGTAAACAAACAGCTGGCGGATGCAGTTCCGCCAGCTGTTTGTTGATTGCTGCTGCTGCCGCTAGTCTGGAGGAGCTGAGTGAGGGGAAGGGCTGCTCTATGAGGAGGAGCTAAGTCCACCCAGAAGTTTTGAACAGCTGAACGGTTGCCATAGGAGATTAATAACATTATAACATGATGTAAAACTTAAAAAAGTTGATTTTTAAATAGAGCTGCCCTTTAAACATATGATGCTTACATTGTCAAATTAAACCCTAAACAGCATATTTGCATTTTAAAGGGACTATTTTGTCTGTGACTGAAGTTTTTTTTTTTTTTTTTACACATAGCCGTAGATGGCAGCTTTTGCGAAGAGAAACGAAGCGTTGCACGTTCCATACACATCAGCTGGCATTTATTTCCATATAATCTGACAGCATTAGTTGCTTCGGATGAATCCAAACAAACTATCTTTTCTCCTTCTGCCTCACGCCATCGGATGATGGCAGACGTCTACGCCGTGAAGGGCTCCGGCTGTATGCCTGATAGATCACCGTTTGTGCACAAATACCCCGAACCCACATGGAGCGGTAATATATTTTAAACAAATAGCGAAGATGGAATGATGCGTAGTCTCAGTCGGCGTGTCTCAGATCCGGGGAGAGCAGCGTGGCAGGATGTCAGCGGCGGGTCAGCAGAGATTTTTTGCTTCAGGGAGAGATCCGGCTTCCAAAACAACTCACTGCCGGCATTTCTTCCACACGCTAGACGATGACAGCTCGACACTGTAGCTGCTAGTCTCTACCTGCGAGTAGAAATGGTGTGTAATTGTCTATGTTTGTGCAGATTTTTCTCAGGAGGATGTAGTTCAGTGCTGCGTTCTCTCCGAACGCACATGAAGGACGCTGTTTTTGTTGGCGACGTGCGTGCAAAAGTAAGTATTATTGTTTTTCTCAATAAATACAATGTTTTCAATGGGTCTATTAAAAGTGAAATTCACGCCAGATGTGTGCAGCAACCCACATATAAAAGGGAGGCCATAAAAGAAGCGTGATGAAGTGAAGTGGCACGGGGGAATAACTACTGAACAAACGAGGGTTTGTTTGGTCCAAAACGATGGTCTATAAAAATATTAACATGAAATTGCACAAGCATAATGGCGTGATTCACAAAAGCCGATAACACTCTCAAGACCTGTGCAACCTCATTGATGTAAAAAGATACTAATTGGTTACAGAGCTATTTCTGAACTACTGAATGTTCCAGCGAGAACCACCGGGGACGTAATCCAGAAGTGGAAAATAACTTCCTTTACCATAAAACCAGCCAAGGCCACAGAAGAGTCCAAAAATAACCAGGAGAGAAGAGAATCGACTGCTTAGAGCTGGCTGTCAAAACATCTGGACAAACCGAAACGAGACATTGACCCTAACCCTACAGCCTGAGATCAAAAATGAAAGTGAGGTTTTTGGTGGTGGGAACATCATGACGCCGGGTTGTCTTTCTGCGTGAATGAAGAAACCCGCCAAGTTTATTTGTAAGACAAAATATCCATTATTAAAAAAAAAAAAAAAACAAAAAAAAAACATCGGTTCCAAACAAATAGCCAAGGAAACTTGGTTTAATTCAGAAAAATAAAAGAAAATAAATTTTTATGCCTTATTCAATCATCCACCCCAAATCCAACTGAAACTCTAAGGGAAGAACCACAGGTAGAAATCCACAGACCCTCAGAAGCGTCCAGATCTGAAGACATTCTTGTCAATCTCAAAGTTCCCCATGTTATCAAGTTATCATCACAAAAAGTATTATTTTAATACCCGTTTCACTTAATAAATACATTACAAGTGTTTTTGTCACTCAATTTACAGACTAATTGTTACCTATGAACTCATCGGATTCCTACCAACATCTAAATGTGGATTTTATGGCACCAGGATAAAAGAAAATTCTCGCCAGCAGCAGCGGCGGGCAGATTCAGATTAGTTGCATTTCTCTGATCCATTCATACACTCTGCTGTGGAAAAGTGTTTGAAAAGGCCATGAGAGGGAGCTATGGCCGCCTCTTTGAAACACCGAGTTGGAGGTTTGTCCGAAGAGTCAGCAGGCCTGTGAATGCCAAGCGCAGCGAGGCAAAGATGACAGTCAGGGAGCTAATCCTCTGAAATAATTAGGTAGGCAGTCTCTGAACTTCCACATTATCTTCCTCTGCATACGGCAGATGATTTAAGCGCCTCAGCCCACTTTTGACAGGTGAATAAAAGTCTGAACCAGTTTTTTTTTTTTTTTTTTTTTTTAGGAAGAGCAAATGCTGTGGACGAGGTCCATGTTTTTGGCCCGCAGTTTAAATTCCTTGTATACAAACGGTGCGAGCAGCCTTTATTTCGAGATAAGGGAGCTGACAGAGTGAGCAGTCTGAGCCTCGGGGCTGAAATCTGCTTGCACATTGGTTTCAGCTTCATGTGTGACGCTGGATGGTATTATTTGCCGGTTACCTTGTCACTACACTCGCTAAAAAAGATATCCTCGGTGCCTATATTCCCTCAAGAACGCTTCTGCTACAAAACCACCTGCTTGGCACCGGAGAGGAAATGTTTACCCATTCAGGCAAATAAATAAACATGTCACAGAGGCAAACAAGAAAGAAATGACTCCCCAACGTCATACCTGTGTTGTATTTGGAAAACTCAGCACTGATGAAAAAGCTGATAAATTGGGACATCTTTGCCAAAGATTGCTTTTAAAAGGCTAACAGGCAGAAACGGAAAGCTGTAAATGTGGAATGTAGTGGCAGAAAAAAATAATAATAAAAAGAAGAAGAAGAAGAAGAAAGATCTCCACCAGCTGTCTAGAATTGAACATCTTAATTTTCAGGAGCAAAGTGAGCCAGAGTCAAGATTTAAATGGTGGCACACGAGATAACTGGGAGAATTGAAGCTGAAAAGTCTGACATTTAGCTTAACCCCTGGCTCATCCTGCTTAGGAAAACATACATGTATATTTATATGCATTAGTTTCTGCCCCAAAATAATTTTTTTCCCACTCATCCTTTGCTTCATGACCTGACGTGGTTAGCGGATCGTTGCGCTCACCCTGCTGGTGATTTTAAGATCACGATCCAAGTTCACAGGAGTCGATCCGGCATCTTCACAGATCTGTGTTTCGTTTTAAAGCACCATCACGAAATCTTAGGTCATACAGTAAGCCTTGTCTGTGTGTGAAGCACTTCGCTTGAGTCAAGCAACAGCTGACTCCTTTCTGAGTCACCGTTCTTTCCGAATACACGTGGAAATTAACAAAGCAAAGTAAAATTAGAAACAAAAATAAAAATAAAACCATGCGTCCTTTCCCTTAGTTTAAAAAAAAAAAAAACTTATAAAATTTGCTTGTTTGTAATTTGTTAATTTATAAGAGTTTTAAATTGCCTTGAAACTTACTCAGGGTACTTAGATGTTGATGTAGATATGAAATGTTGGCCTGCAGTGGTTGACGCAAACCAAGTTACGATCGTTTGTTTTTTGTTTTGGTTTTTTGCACTGTACTGCATGTGCTGGAGGATGGCGGCTTAGAAGAAACACGTTCCACCTCCTGGTTATTTTAAGCGCACTGCAGTAAATTACTAGAGCAAAGGAGAGCATAAAACCCAAGTCTTAAAGATCACAGACCAGTAAAAGCCTCAGATAGCACGGGGAGAGCACATCAAACCGTTTGCTTGTGTGAATCACGTTGTCTGCTTGGCAGATGCTGTGCTTTGACTCTCCTCCTACTTGCCTCCATCCTGACTTCAAGCAATGTAGACAAAAGCCTCAGGAAGCCCCTCAAGTTACTTATCTTAGCAGAACGGATAGACACAAGCCTCCCACTTCCTTCACGCAGCTAAAGTTTTAGCAGCAAATGTTTCGTTACCTGCTACGCATTTGACACAGTTTTTTTTACAAAGGTTCTTGTTATCAGTGAACTGAGTTGCGGCTCACTTCTTGATGCTTGGAAATACATTATGAAAAAGGCCGAGCTCCTCCACAAAGCTTTTTAAGAAGGCATAATACCGGAGCACTCAATGTGTAAATGATATTTGTTTACCTTCCTGGCGTCTGGGTTCACATTTAATTTTGAATTAATGAATATAAATGTGTTTGTCCAAGTGGTGCCTTAATGTGCACGGTCTTTTCATTAGCAAATGTGATGGAGCGATGACGAAGGAAAAAAAAAAAGAGCCTCCTCTCGGCATCATGTCTCCGGTTTGAAAAAGGAGATTTTAATGCAGATTGCACTCTTCATTAGAAAACTGATTTTGCCTTCTCTTTAACGTGTCACGATATGGAAATGAAATGCACAGCATTTATGAAACGTTAAAAAAATGAAGTAAGAAATGGAAATCAAATGAGAAGCTAAGTTGGCAGAACGAAGAGATGAGAGGAAGCAAAACATATCTCTGCTCCTGATGTCCAAAGTGTGGTCCAGGGGCCATTTGTGGACCTCCGAATGACTTTGATTGGACCATTCTAAAGCATGAGGATGCTTTGATCTAAAGCATCACTGAATTTGATGCCTGTAAGCCAAAAAAAACAAAAAAAAAACGTTTTAGACATAGAACAAAACCAGAGAAAGACTCCATACTCGTAATAATAGACAGAAAGAGACGGCCTGAAATAAAGTTACAGAACCTCTTACAATTTAACACACACACAAATAAAACTTTAACTAATTTCATGCAAAAAACAGTAAAAAAACAAAAAAAAAACTGTGCATTTGAGGACAGCTTGAAACACCCCAACTGAAGTCAGATGGAAAAATATGAGCAAGCGAGATCCCGATTACTACGTTCGAACTCAAAGCGTATGTGAAGTTGTGCCTTCATGCCCGGTTCTGCTCTCACTGCGTCGGAGCGCGCTCTGATCCAGATCCCGGCTCGCAGGCGGCGAGGCAGAGAACAGAGGGAAGGGAAGAAGCTTTGAGAGACGTTGCTGCTTCTCTCTCTCTCTCTCTTTATTTATTTCTTTGCTCTCAGACCTTTGTGTATATGTGTATTGTCAAATTTGGCCCTGAATTTTAAAGAGGTGGAATATGAACATGAATTATTTAGCTTAAATCAGTGTGAAGTGAATTTGCGTTCGCTAAACACCGTTGATTCTTAATTTATTTTTTCGGCCGCACGTATGCAGCGGGGCTTTCTTCGGGTTGGAGATCTGTGATTCTAATTTAACCGGGGGTGTGTCGTGTGTGGCCTTGATCGCGTAATGGACTGGCAGGTTGTTGTGGGTGTACCGTACCACCTGCTCTATGACAGCTGGGATAAAATATGACCAGCCACAACTCTCGACCCTGAACACGAAACGGATCGAGTGAAAACGAATGAATAAGCAGTCTAGACTTACAGTAAGCGTCGACTAAATCGCTTTAAAAATGTTATTAACAAAAATACATTACTTCCCAAGCTGTTTCCTTTGATATATCATTTTTTTATACATTGGTTAATAATTTGTGCGTCGTTGTCTCCTTCGGCGCCCATGCTGTTCTTTGTGCCTGTATATAAAAAGGCCCACAATAATATTTTCAGTCTGATTTGTATCCCTTTTACAATGCATCCTCCCTGCACAGACGAACAAAAGATACTGCAGCCTTGTCGGCAGCGAAGACTTGCGATAAGCAGAACAATCTTTTATGAAACATGATGGGCTGGATGCACAAGCACAGTGCCCACGCCGAAACAACTTTGCAGCTATTGTAGTTACAAGAAAAAGACTTTGGAAAAGCACGAAGGTTTTCTTCTGTGTTCGGTTTGGGAATAAATATTTGGATGTTTTTTTATGCAATGGAGCATAAAAAAAATGGAGAAAAAGTAAAGAAAGAAAGTAGAAGTCAATGTGATTTTTGTTGATTTCCGTCAATACTTCGCTCCCAGTTTAAACTCAAACTGTTGGGTCTCTCACCTGAGAGCTGTGGATTCCCAATAGTTCCCGTTCTAGACCTGGGCTAGAAACGCGGCTGTTCTCCCAGATGCCTGAACAAAAAAAAAAAAAAAAAAAAAAAGAAAGAAAAAAAACAAGCCACGAATCCCTGAACGCAAACAGCGCCTTTCTTCCGAAACGCTACTATTTTTAGCCAGTCCTCACACTCTTAACAGCCAAATACTAATCTTCAGCCGGCATCTTTTTGAAGTAAAGAAGATACTTGGATTATTCACGGCCACATAGCTGTACTCTAAATCCCAGTTAAGGCTGCTAGGAATCCCTCACTGTAATGTCAGGAGGGCTGCTACATAAATAAGTGTTGCCGCAATAAGTCATGCACACGGCACCGTTTACCAAGGATAACGTTCAGATTTAAGGAAATGAAAGCTCCCGCGTCTCCCTCCTTCCACCTCTTCTCTTCATCTCTGCTAAAAAAGACAAAATGGGGGGTGAAACGCAAAATCACAGCCGAGCGTCCACGTCTGGCTAATGACATGCCCGGCCTTTGCTGCTCTGACGTTGCATTTAGCACTGCCAATTGATATGCTAATGTACTATATGTTTGCGCTCACATGCATATTTTCATTTCAAAGAGCCAACAACAAACGCATGAGCTGAGCAGGTCTGGAAAATGGGTCACCGCTGCTAAATGTTGATAGTGCTACTTTGCCCCCCAGTGGCGCTCGGGCTGAGTGCAGATGAGGAGGTTTCATTAACATAACCTTCAGGGTGTTGATTTTTTTTTTTTTTCTCTCTGCACAGATGCTGGGATGTAGAGGTGCTGCATATGTGCTTTGTTAAAACACCTTCAACAGACACGCCTTTGTCTGGCAAAAACATGTTTTTCATATTAATCTGAAATTGTGGGGTGAAGAGTTTTTTTTTTTTCCCTTTTTATTTCGTCAGGCACAGTTTTTGCTTTCGTGACTCATTTACAAGCTGCTCTGACGGATGACTCATGTATTAAGGATACTTGGCATCCCATTTCAGAAGCTGCTGTAAAAGCCACTCTATTTTAATTCCGTTTATCATCTGAAGCCATGTTTATCACATCCTCGCAGGTTAACAGGCTTTGTTCGAAGGTAGAAACCCAAAGCAGGGATGTGTACATATCAGTAAGAACCTGCTGTGCAAAACATTGAAACCAATCCACGCGCTGTTGCCAAAAGACATCAGGTTCCTTTAGAAACAATAAGGATTTGATTATTTATTTCCGTGTGTAAATTAACTGGCTCCGTCTTTTGGTCTGCTGCTAGATATGAAATCCTGCAGGAGATGGTTTCCCTGTCTGTCACCTCCTCTGCTAATTATAGCCTGGGAGAAGCAGCTCATGCTGAAGGAAGTGAATGTTTAAACCAACCTCATGTCCACACACACACACACACACACACACACGCACACACACACACACACAGAGGCCAACACAAGTTTTAATAATTCACAGTGGTTCCTGTTATCTCAAGCCAGGTTGTATTGTTCCATATGGACTATCTTAGTGCTTTATCACTTGTTCTGCAACCACTTGTTACTTCTGGTATATTAATTGGGTTGTAATTACTAATTATTGTAAGGTTCTCTTATTTGAATCCTGGAGTGATAAGTTAAGGAACAATAACTCTTTAGCTCTAAACATTTGGAGATCATTGATGTTTTTAAGGATTTATTTCTGTTAATTACGATAACTTTCTGCTTACGGCTGTAGAAAATATGACATTTATGATTAAGATATTACATCAGACCAAAAAAAGAAAACATTTAAAAAAACAAACGTGTGTTGAGTGCTACTTTTATTTCAGGACAGATAAATCAGCCTCTTTGAAAAGCATGTTCTAACGTATTTAATATCACTATATGTCCTGTAAACAAACACAGTATTGTTCAAAATGGGGGAAAAAAGAAAAATCATTTGAAGATTTTTAAATTCACTGTGAAGTTATCAGTCATTTCTGCCTCGCTTTACGCAGCCTGCTTCCTTTAGGAGGGAGGTTTCGTTTTTTGGTCCCGATAAGTTTCCTGTTCAAATCAATGAGGATCAATGTAGCGTACCAAGAAATGTAACTCCTAAACCAAGACCATCTGAACCACGGCTCGTGTAAACTGTTTCACCTCTAGCTTTCTCATTTTAGTTCTCAGGCCACTGGCTACCAGAGGTGTCACTCAGATACGCTGCTGGTGAAAATAGGGACTGTTTGTTGTGAAGCTGGTTGTTTGCCCCTTGTCAGCATTCCTGTCATGGTGTTAATGGACTGGAACTCAGATAGGGTTCTGTGTCTTCAAGCTATGTATGGCTTCCTGCACACACATTGGAGCAAAAGCCGGGCATCAATGAATGATTTCAGGACGGACGAAATGAACAAATCAGCTTTGATTCACTTTAAAGCAAAAGTTAGAAATGTAGCTGATATTTGCTTTTTTTTTTTTTTTTTTTTTTTTTAATTTAACTGGATTTCATCCACGCATCCTTCAAGGGTCTTGATTCTATGCTAACTAGCTTCAGTGGCTACTATCCCATTCCAGCACACAAAAGTTTCTTTTTTATGTTTATGTTGTCCTTTTTGCATAGCTGACAAATCCATTTTACAGTCCACTGCTACTAAGTAACACTGCTAAATGTGCAGTAACTTATTCATCCATAATATGTTATGGATCAAATCCATAACCTATTACTGTTAGGTAAGTTGAAATAACCTTAACAACAGCATGTGAGGATGAAAAACCTGGGTCTCTCAACACTTTACCTGAGTGGATTCATTTTTGTTTAGTTTTTTTTTATCCAAGTAAAAGATTTTATAAGACGAACCACTTTTGAAAATCTGTGAACTGCACATGTTGGTGTGACATTTGCAGCAGGCGATGAAATCCATTCAGAGGTGGGACAAGGAACGAGATGGAACAGGAAGTGGTTGTGGGAGTCCAGCTGGTGATCAACGAAAAGGTTTTGACTGGATGCTTAAATGACAGGAACAAGGTGTTTCTGGCGTCTTTATTGAGAGGAGGCCAACAGACGTCAGGCTGGAGCTATGACAAAGAAGAAGAGAATTGAAGTAAAAACTGAGTAATTCTGCTTTTAGGTGGTCCGGGTCAAACAGACGGTAACCAGAGTAGCTTTGGTGGTCGCTTCTTAAAGATAAACCAGAACCAAGAAGCTCCCTAGTTTTGAGAATCCAAAAGGATGACCAGGCAAATCCTCTTCAGCCTGCGGAGTTACTCTCTCTTCTCCAGAGGAAAAAAGAAAAGAGGAAGAAACAGGGATTGGCAGATTAGGGTGAGGAGGCCTCTCAAAGTCATGGACAGGCTTGATTTGATTCACACACGTAGCGGAGTGTGTCAGCAATATTTTCCAAATCCACAGGGTTCAACAAGAGACAGGGCTGGGGTCATACACAAGGAGGCAGAAATCTGATTACTTATCCAACGAGCAGGTAAAACTCAGAGGAGGACAGAAACTGGGTCAATGTCCAGAGATCTGAGGCTTGGTAGAAGTGAGAGCAAGAGATGGCAGGGAAATTCAAGATCTGGCATTTGATAAGGAAAAATATTTAATGTGTCGCTGCTTTCAATGCCTAACATCAAGGTGAAACTACAAATCTGTTATGTATTTAGCAATCCCACAAATATCGCTTTGTTAAGGGTTTGGTATTATTCACTGTAACTGAATTGTTTAAACCAGTATCACATTCTTACTAAAATGTTTTCTTTTCTTAAGGATCCTTAAAAAAAGACAAAAAGTAAAAACAAGTACAATTTTTCAAGTATATGGACTTTTTAAAAATTTGAACATTTACTAGAATACAATTTGTATTTTGTTTGATTCTCAATCCCATTTGAAGTCCTACCCATTACTGAGTGGAAAAAAATAAATTGCTGACATACAAAATGAAGAGTCACAAACAAACTGTGTGTTCTGCTAAAAAGTAGACTTATGGATATGGATACATATTACCATTTGCGGGAGCGTGCACAGCTTGTGAACTGAGCGCGCTCAGTGTGTCGCCTGCTTGTGGTGGGGGTGTGCGATGTTTGAGTCTTTTTTTTTTTTGGCACAAAGCTAGACAAGCATGTGACGTTGTCTGCCCGGCTTACAGATGAATCATGTCACATTGTGTTGCAGCTGAACTAAACACAGTTCACTCAGACACAATAAATCCCCCTTAAAATGGAAATTCCTTACACATAAAATTGAGGGTTTGTTTCCCCCAGTGGACAATATGTGAAGATTATCTTCAGTATTTGTACGTTCAACCAGATATGAGTCCTGCAGTATTAATATGGTCCTTCTGAGGACTGATGTTATTCAGCAAGAAACTTTATTAAATGATGTTTGTGTGTGACTTTACTTTTAATGCTAAGATTTTATTTATTCAGTATTATGTTGAATCATTAATTCCTGAATTGATATCCAATTGTACAATAAAAATGTTGCGTTTGTTTTTGCTGTCAATCAATTGCTAAATTACTTGGCAATAAGTTTGAACGTTGCACCGACTATTAGTGTAGATTTAGGTATGATGCAAATTAGACCTACCAGGCACTTAAGGAATGAAACAAATAATTTCAGTAGGTTTACCATTTTGTTGATGCTGCTATTGTGTAGTCAGAATGCATGCACATATTTTACATTTTCTATAATTACATGTCACATATTGCTTTTTTTTTTTTTTTTTTTGCCTAGTTTATCTAAAATGTTCCTTACCCCAAATTTGAAAGAATTTAGAATTCAGGTTATATGCTGTCTATTCTGACATATTAGTTGTAGAGGATATTAGTCATCCTAAATATATATTTTTTTTATTTCACAACTTAGCTCAACGTTAAGATTATTTACTGAGTTTATCAGCAAAATTTCACGCAGTTCCCCCACTGCACACTTTTGCTTAACTGAACCGTGTGTAGTTCACACTTCGATAACTACATCGGTATCAAAGCTACTTCTATAGAAACCTTAGAGGCATAAGTATCAACCAGCATTTAAAGTATTCCTACAACCACTTGGCTCTGCTCTCAGTGAACGAGGTATGAAGCTAGTTAGCTTCACCAGTGCATAAGGGGTTAAAAACGGAAAATTTCCCATTAATCATATTAATAAGTTCTGAGTATATGGTCTAATCTCAAACATTCAGCACACTGAAAACCAATTCCTACCAAAGGTGTAGAATTGCACCTTAAAGTGGTAACTGTAGCTGAGGTCGGTTTAGGTCAGCAGGCTGACAGCCGCTCTCTCACTTTGCGCATTGCTGATTATTCTAGTAAAAATACGATCTGTTGAAATTTGTATGCTTAAAATTAGCTGCTATACAAATTATGGACTAGCGGCTGCTTTGGCTGCATGAGGTACACTTATTGACCTGATGGTTGGATCGCTTATATTCTGCATGTTAAAGGAGGAAATCCTCCTGGAGGGAGAGAAAGTGTTTCACAGTCCAACACAAACAAAATCTGAGCGTAAATAAGGACTTCAGGAGGACAAACGTCAGCACTGAAACATTTAGTGATTTTGTTGATCTGTGAAAATTGTCAAAACAAACTTCACCATCTACCTTCTCTCGGTAGAGAGGCCTTACTTACTCATAGTTGCTAATGTGTGGAAAATCCCTGAGCTATTTTTTTTTTAGCAGAATTACGTTGATGACAGCATTTGCATGTGCTGCTCATGTTTAAAAATCATGATTATGTTTTTTTCTGAGCCTGTGTGAGGAAAAAATAGCTGAATTGTAATAATAATTATAATAAGAAACTGTGGTCAAACTAGAGAAAGAGCAGCTAATTTAAAAGAGTTTATTTATATATATATATATATATATATATATATATATATATATATATATATATATATATATATATATATATATATATATATATATATATATATCTGCTCCATGTGGAGGCAGGCTCCAACAACATGCAACCCAGCGGAGATTAAACAGTGATGTTGTGTCTCTGTGCTCCTTTATTTCATTACAGCAACTGCAAAAAAAAAAAAAAAATTAGCTTGTGTTAACTTGTAGCTTCCTAATGATTTCTGGTGAGTATAAAATAATTTCACCACATGGCTATTGCACACTGGACTGTTGAAGCCTCCACCCCCCGTCAATTAAAACAGCAACCGTTGCAGTTATAGTAACTAAGTAACTTTCACTCAAAGTATATTTTTGCTTTTGTTGCACTACAATTTGACAAGGTTCCAGCAACCTGCTGAAGTATTCTTTGTTTAAAACTGCAATGTGTCATGGAAGCAAGACGCTTTTAATTGGAGTATGTCACTTTTTATGATTTCCTTTATGTTGTCTAATCGCCCTAATTGTGCAACCTCTTATTCTTCTTTCTGTTTCTACATGTTTTTTTTTTTTCCTTTTAGTACAGCTCTGCGTGCTTCCATTCACTGTGGAACAATAAACAACATTTCTATTCTTTTATACATCAGTAAAAGCTTTTCCGCAGCCATTTTTCCACGCGATGCGCCGAGACAAGGCGAGCCGGTCTGTAGGTGAGACGATCCCGTTTTTAAAGAGGGCCGCTTCTTCCAGCTTGTAAGCGTTTGCTTTATTCCCCTTAATCAGTCCTTTGAGACTTGCCCGTGGCCTTGTTTGCAATTTTCACAGACTGTCATGCATATAAAAAAAAAAACGAGAGCGTTTTCATTTAGCAAATTCCAATTGTCATTCTTAAGTGGCTTTTGTGAAGGGCTTACCAAACTTAATCCTTAATCTGAACGAGGATGGTTACGCCTATCTGGAAAGAATTCCGTTTACAGAACGCATCACTCAAAACCAATTCCATTTAGTCTTTTCAGCCGCGCGCAGCCCGTACCGCGAACGACGGCGCGAGCACATGCGAGGCAGGACCTGCTTGTTTCACATAAAACTCACAATTGTTTCAGGCAGCTGCCTGGAAAACAAACAAAAAAAAAAAAAGAAACAAAATAAACACAATAAATAAATACCGGAATTTAACATCAACATAACGGAGCACCTCATTACAGGAAGAAGGAATGAATATGGGTCATAATAAGTCACACTGATAAGCCATATTCCCATTAAAGTATTGGCAGCGTGGGAGGTTTGCACGGAGGAAAGCCATTACTATGAAACAACTTGAACAGGCACAGTCTCCTGGGATGGATTAGCCGAGTTTATTCGGTAAAATAAATATTTCCCAGCATTTATCATTTTATCTAGAGGTCCAAATTGCGAGCAATGACTGGGATAATCTTGTTTTGCTGAATAACTGCAGCACTACAAACAAGCGGGGGGGATTAGTAACCCCCTGTTGAGAGATTTTTATTTCCACAGAGGACGCTGATAGCGGTTGGCACCGAGGGCAGAGGCTTGATTTCTGAGCAGTAAACATTGATGTTTTTTGGGGTTTTTTTCCCCTCGCTGGAAGAGCCACAGTCTGTCCGGACAATATTTCATATCGATAATAGCATTTGAGGGCGCTTGAGTAAATGGAGTTGGATACCGCAGGTGACGGCGTGAGGTGACCTTATCACACTGTGATGAACTGGAAATGGGAAACTGAAATCAAAATGCCATCACGGAGAAGGAGGCAGAATTCATCTGTGGCGCGACCGACGGTTCCGCGAAGATGGGTGAAAAAGAAAAAAAAATCTAAAAAAAATAAATAAATAAATAAAAATAAAAAAACATGCCCCGTCGGAAAGAAGATTGCCAACCTGACGGTACGACAGGGTTTGAGGGTTCGGCTGATGGAGTGTCCTGTCACGCCTTCGGGGAAGTGGAGTTGTTCATTTATTTTTTGATTTAAGGGATCGCTCCATTAGCATTCAAAACAAGACAAACGGCTATTTGGAACTAATTAGGTCTAAATGGCACCTGATCATGATCGCATACACACACACACACACAAACACGAGCAAGGGCATGTAGACACACGCGCACACACACACACACACACACACGCCTGAGTGCACACACACACACACAGACCGTGGCAAAAATTAGAGACCCTGAGAATAAACATCAGCTCATTCCATCCAGGTCTCTGAGCAACAACTAAGGTCAGGACAAATTGAGAGTCTTTGCAGCTGTGAGCGAACTGTAAATGAGCAAGATGAATATCGCCAGAGACAGATTGTCTCAGGATCAGTTAGATGCAGGACACACACATACGCCACACACACACACACACACACACACACACACACACACACACACACACACACACACACACACACACACACACACACTCATCTTACAGTACCCTTCGAGACAAAGGTCGTCCTTCGGAGAGGAGAGGATAACACAGAAAGATGTCTTACCTGTGAAGAAAGGACAGAACGCAATTAGTTTGATCCGATATTGACTAGCAGGCGGTGCTCGGCATTAGCTCGTTTGATTTCGAAAACGCTGAGGACATTTTTCTCATTATATATCTGTATCTACAGTGCTGTACAAAAGTATTTGCCTCTCCAATGATTTCTTTTGTTTGTGTTTTTTTTTTTTGCAACTATTAGGTGTCCAAGATCATCAAGCATATTCCCTGAGTAAATAGAAAACGTATCATTCAATAAATCAATCATTTGTATAGAACATTTCAGTAAAAAAAAAAGTTCAAAACTTTACATTGTGAAAACATAAAAAAACAACAACATAAACACATCCTGTAGTCAACAGTTTAGAAAACCAGTAAACATTACATTCTGTCGATGGATACTCATCAGATGTGTTGGTCAATGTTCCATTTATTAGGGTATTTATGGTCATTCTTCTACATTTCAACTCAGGCACACTGAAGGATTTTTTGTACATAAATGTCCAGTGTAACCTAATTCCACAACACAGCAATCAGATTCAAGTTCACACTTTGACTAGGCCACTCCAAAATGTTCTGTCTTCTCTTTTTTTTGAGTCCTGTTTCTTTAATCACTAACCTGCTGCATAAAATGAGCGGACTTGAGTTTAAAGGCACAAACTGATAGCTAAAGAGCAGAAACATCATTAAAAAAATTGAGGTTTCAAAGGACAGCCAGAATATTATTACTCTGTAACCTCTGTTTTTATGTTTGTTTTGTTTTTATAGTTGTTTCACTTTAAAAAAAAAAAAAAAGATTTAGAAACATGTGGCTTAATCTCACTTAATTTATGATTTTACAAAGGGGGCCAAATGCACTATATAATTTTCATTCACAGCTGGCGTGAATGAACACCTGTGAATAAAAAATAAATCGTCCAAAACCTGCATTTTGCATTTACTCGGGTTATCTTTGTCTGATGATATGGAACAATCAGGTGCAACCGGAAGCAAAGACGGAAGGAATCCGTTCGGGAGCAATTACATTTTCACAGCGTCGTACTTAAAATGGAAACAGGTCTGCGCGTCACATGACTCCTCAGAGCTGGCCTCGGCATGTCGCGCGCCTTCAGTTTGCCACCTTAGTGACTCGGCCTCAGTTTTTTGATTAAAAAAAAAAAAAAAAAAAAAAGATCCATCACGGCTCACTTGAGATCGCCAAGTCTTGCACAGGCTTTTAAATGGGGCTCACTCTCTAAGCACTCGCAGCGCGCCATCCCAGCAGATGTCAGTGTTACTCGGCCTATTCAAAAGAAAAAAAAAAGAAAGAAAGAAAAAAAAGCACAGACGCTGCAGTGTATGTATAGCTGAGCAAATAGCAATCACAAACCCTTCTGTGATTCGTTTCAACCAAAAATGACTCGCTCAGCCGGCACAGTCTGAAACTGCAGGGAGATTTGCTCCAAAGTTAACATGCAAAGAGAGTGTGCACAACAACTTGATGAACGCAGCGAAGATGAAGAGGGAGGAGGAAAAAGCCCGAGAATGGGATGCCTGCAGCACGCTCAAGATTGCAATCTTTTAAGAAGCCGAGAAAGCCAATTAGACGAGGTTTGATTTAATAAGAACCGTGAGCCGACTTTTCACAAAACACTGCATTTGTTGACATGTTTGTGTTTTACGCGACAGACAGACGCTGTGGCTAAATGCTGATGTGGTTTAACACTTGCAGAATTAATTAAAAGTAATATTACAGAAAACGGATAAAAAAAAGTTTCACCTCGAAACACGTCGTCCTCTGGTGAAATAACCTGTTTTTGTTTCAAGCTAACGCAGTCTTTTAGCGAGACAATAAATGCTTTAAAAATTAACGCCACAAACTTGCTTTTTCGTGAACTGAAAAAGTCGTAGCGTCCGAGGCCCAGAGGCAATGCGATGCGCACAGCATAAATGACAGGATGACCAGGTGCTGAGAGGTTCGAGATCTGCCAGAACAACGTTCAAAAATCCGTCTAAAATGTCTACGTTTGAACTAAACTTGAGACTAAAAGTGAACACGTTGGCAGTGGGTCATCACAGGGTAGAAATATGCCGTGTTTCACTCTGGGCTTCTCTAAACTCACTTTCTTTCTCTTGCTGCCTTGGATTGCAGTATGCCACTCTGACATAGAAGTTGGAGAAGGAAATATAGATGTCGACGTTGGTGCAGAGGCTCTAAAGATTTTATTCATTAAATATATAAAAGTTAGATTTTGTGAGCTCAAACGCTTTTATTGGTACAAAGGGAGAGATGAGAGTATGTGGTTGAAATCTCATGTGAGAAATGTTGCACACATAACAGGCACAGGAGCAGTAGAGGCTGTGTAGCACTTCAAGTTTGAGTTCAGTGTCTTTGGTGAGTTGGGTTCTTGTTTTATTTGGTCTGATTTTTCTTTTTCCTGCTTCCTTGAGGAATCGCTGTTACCGTGTCCTCATTTGACTTCAGCTGCTGGTTCTTCACAGTTGTTGTATGTCAGTGTGATTGTTACCCTGCAACCTTGGATGGCTGAGGGTGTGATGCTGTGGTATGAGAAAGACGAGACACACACGTTGAGCTTCCTTCACATTCAACCGGAAGATTTATTCTTCGTGTGTGTTATAAACACTCTTCATAAACAACATACTTCAGGTATCACATACTTCAGGTAGAGAACTATTAACTTCATTACATCAGAAATGACTAATATATCTAAACCAATCAATCATTCTTTTAACATGCTCTATTTAGCATTATGAATTCTATCAAATTACAAAATTAATTGACAAATAGCATTACTTCTTTAAACCATATTAATTTTGTAGTTAGTGCTTTAAATTCAATACCTTGTCCTCTTTTCTGAGACCTTTGTATTTAACTATCAAAATAAAATATATTTTAACATTTACGCATTTTAGATTTTAACAATATCCATTGTTTCAGTAGAATAATATTTTTCCATCTTGCATACACAACTATTCTCTCAATATCAAACTGAAAAAGGCGTAATGCTCCTTTAATACTATGCCTCGGTACTCGGTTCCACACGAGGATCTAGTTTATCTGGTTTTTCAACAAACCCATGAAAAACATCACCTTTATAAAATAAAGAAACCAGAACAATGTCCTTTGAGTGAGAACTCTCTTAAAAAGTGCAAAATACAAGTTCAAATGAACTCCGCTGTCCTTCAGCTAGCTCCTCAGCTAGCTCACACATACGTGTAGAGGCCCGCTAGCATTAGCTCCCATTAGCCTTCATGAACAAGTCCCGTTTTCGTACACAATAACAATTACTAAGCGAACTTCGCGACTCATTAGTTGAGATTCGATTCAAGAACCTTTCAATTCTTCCAAGAACTAATGTATAAAACCATTTTTACTGAGCTGTGGTATGAGAAAGACGAGACACACACGTTGAGCTTCCCACATTCAACCAGAAGATTTATTCTTGTGTGCTCAGTCTTCTCTATGCCACCAACGCGGCAGCGCCCCTAGCGGTTGTGTGTGGAATTCCATAGGACTAACTAAAATTACACCAAAGAACTTGGTACAATGAGAAATTAAAGATACAAAAATAAAAATTATGTTGGGGTGCCTATTTTCTTACTTAATGTTTTTATTTACTAATAACTCATTTTTCACCCCTCTACATGATCATTTCTCTGTTTTTACTCCACCGGTAACTCTACTCGGTATCCTGACTGCTAATTTCTGCAGATTGTGCTGCTAGTTAGATTGTGTTCATCCGCTTTGTAAGTCCAATTTTATTTATTTATCATCCATTCTTATATTTCCCTGCCTGCCTCATCTGTGCTGCTTGTTTTCAATCAGCTGGCCGCTGAACCTGAGTTTTAAAATTGCAACAAGTTATAAGAATAAATTATTTTCTGCTTGCTGGACAGTGACATCAGGGGTGTCCTTTCAATCTGTCCAAGATGCTTTCAGGTGTCTTAACTAATGAACATAGGAAGTTGTTTCATAGTATCTTTGGAGGTTATGGGTAAAGAGTCTACAGAGTTCAATGTGTAAGCGACTTGGCATGATTAGCTAATGTTTATGAGATGGCTGCCCTGGTTACAGAACGTTATATTATACGTTCTGCAGTTCTTCAGCAGCTCATGCTGCTGTTCTCACCAGCCAGACTGCTTAGCATCACTCAGCCAAATCTCCAAATAATCGTTCCCTCACTCAGACATTCACAAATGTACTCACCGGCCACCTAATTAGATAAACCTAGCTTGAACTTGTCTTTTCCTTCAGAATTAATTAGTTGACAGTGACTTATTGCGATGTGAATCTTTTCTTCCATCAAAATCTCGAAAGTGCCGCAACCGTCTGAATCCTGATGTCATAAAGGGATGGAGACGGTCGGTAACAACACCAAAGTAGACTGTCGGCTTCAAATGGTGCACCATTGATGTTATTTGGCCCAAAGAGTAGCAAAAATATATATATATTCCCTCACCGTCAAACCACCAACAACAAACTGAACCCCTGAAACAAGGCAAGTTGGATCTAAGCACTTAAGCTGTTTTCACCAAATTCTGACCCAATCATCTGAATACTGCAGCTGAAACTGACACTTATCACACCGAGTGATGATTTTACAATCTCTTATTGTCCAATTTTGGTGAGACTGTATGTATGTATAGTAGTAGCAGTGTTCACTGCTTTACCTACACGTTTTGCTGCAGACCGGACGGAAATTAAGTTTCTTTCTCACAAGTTCAACAAACTGCCAGAATGTTGTTTAAGGTTTCGCATATGCAGAAATTAAGATGCCAAACATGAAAAGCTTACATTTTCGGTTTGAGAGCAAGATTCCATACCTTGTGTTTGTAAATGACAACATGGCAGAATAACATGATACTTTTGTGTTGACTGTGAAAGGGAAAATAGTATTAACATTTAGCCAACTGCATATTACGGTTACACTTAATTAATAAACAATTGTGTGGTGGAACGTAAAAATAAAATTATTTTACTTATTTTCTGCTGTTAGTGAATTCAAAAATGTTAATAGTCAAACAAAGGTTTAGACGTGCTTTTAAGTGACGATTTCTCCATTGAAGGACAAAACGGGTACAACTGAAGTCCCCTGGAGCTGCTTTTTAAGGAATTGTTTTCTCGCTGTGCTTGCTTTGTTGTTTGTTTCTCTGCTTCATCCCACTAAGTACGGACAGATTGCAGGGCGCCCGGAACACACCTGAGACCACAAAGCAATGACCAGAAGGTTTCACAAATTGAGCGTCGTTGGCAGAATCTTGGCGGACTGACCTTCAGGGACGGCAAAGGAGTGAACGGAGTCTGTCAGAGGCTCGGGACGCTATCCATCTTTCTGCGGAGAGTCATATTAATATGGGTGCAGATATTGCCTCGGTGGGTAAACTGCCAGTTTACACCTTTGTAATTAATTTTCAGGTTGAGAGGAAGGTAATTGCCACCCAGGCATGAAAGTGAGACTGCAAGTTGTTTTCTATCCGGCGTGCCCTCCGTCCAGATAGGGATTTCTAGGCTCTTGTTCAGCTCACAAAGTGAAGAAAACAACAAAGAAGATGCATGTACCTTTAACTCTCCCCATCTGTCTAACTGATGATTATGTTCCTGCAGGAGGGAGCTGTCATATCGGGGCTACGCATGACAGAAGTGACTTACCCGTAGAGCAATCTTAGTCGTCTGGGCCTGTTTCTTGTGTGCAGGTTCACAAGGGCAGGGATGCAAAATTGTGTAACACATTGTTTTTGTGCTTATGTCATCAATGCTTATAGCAATCTCGATACAGAAAATGTATGGGAAGATTTGTAGGGACATACTTGATTTAACCTTATCATTTATAAAACTATTCCGTTGACAGTATTTATTAATACAAATTTCTCTGGCATTCTTTTTTCCATTTGAATTTCTTTCAGGCAAGTCTGTTTATTTGCAGTTTTCTAATCTGTAGTAACATAAGAGATCCTTAGGGAGCTATTACAGTCTTAGAGCTATTCAAAGTCCTGATGCAAAATGAGAAAAAAAAAAAGAAAAATCAATATTTTGTTTCTTTCAAGTAATGAAACTTAATCAATTGGATTTTTTTTCTTACAGTTCTCAGAAGAATTTGATTTCAAGTGTTCAGTCCAAGCACCGTGCATCAGGGTTATTGTTGCTGTATGTCTAGAAGAAAAAAAAAAACAAAACAAAACAAAAACAAATTAGTACCACTAATTGCCGTGTTCTGAGTCTGACCCTGTCACAACGGTGTGACCGCACCTTCGACGGTTTTAAATGATCCTCCTGGCTGAGTGTGTGTGGCTTCCACAGTAACAAGCCCCAGGTTGCAAAAAGCTTTCAGAGTAAGAGACGGGGTATTTCTGAGGACTATACCAAGTAAACTTAAAGTTTAAAGATTTTAACTTAAAGATTAGAGCTTTTCATCGTTATGGAGAAACGATCAACAGAAAACTCCAGAAGAAACAATATAAAAAGGTGGCTGGTTAGTGATCACCATTTTCAAAAGCTTTTACATGTCAAGCGTGACAACCATCACGGGAGAAAAGTGAAGGTGGTGAAAAAAGTTCTAGGTCATTATAACATCCCCCCATGTAAGTTCACTATATGAAAACCTCAGTATTCACCTGGATCAGAAAAGTCTGAGTGAAGCTGTAAATAAGAAGAAAAAAACAAAGCAACTGTATTACTGCAGGGAGCTCAGGCCCTTCTGTGGCTCCAGCATGATGTTGTAGATAATCTATCATCCTGTTGTGGAGTGTGCCGCCTCAAATGGCATCATCTGTTTGGGCAGCAGCATTGAGAGATTTGAAGAAACCGATAAAGAAGGCAGACTTCTGGAGACTGCTCTGGAGCGACCGAAGATAACTGTATAGAGAAACATCCATCCGTTATCATACACGTTATCCCTAGTGGGGCCACTAGGGGTGCCGGTGCCTGTCTCCAGAGGTTAATGGGTGAGACAGGTCACCAGTCCATCACAGGGCTGTATAAAGACCCAGACTCTGTAAAATGAAGAGCACAGTGAGCAGCCTGAGCATTGTCTTTTGCAATAATGTAATGAGAACGTCAGTGTCTATTGTCAGAGATCTGTGTAAGCTGTATGGTTTTACAGGATTCATAAAAACACAATCCTACCTATAATGCACAATTTCAATTTCCGGTCAGCCTTAATGAATTACAGCCTTAATGAATTACAGCCTTAATGAATTACTTTTCTAAATTACACAGTGTGTCACTGCAAGTTTCACATGTGTAAACAAGTTGGGAGTGTAACGGTTGGCAGGTTTCAGTGCAACAAAGAGAGAAAGATTTCCTGCAGATTTCCTGTTTCAGTAAACTGCTGTGTGTCATGTGCAGTAAGAGCTGGATGCCTGAAAGACATCTGGTTTGACCTTGTTTAAATGATAGGATGTGACAGGACTGCTGCTTCTGCAGCATCAGGAGGCACAGACAGCTTGTGCAGATTGGATTAGGTCAGAGAAATTTGGTAGTTGCCATTATAACTTCAAGTACATTTTTATTGAGGGCACTTTCCTGTGACTGGATGACGACTGCTCCTGAAGGAAATTACCAAGACGTTAAGGTGGACGATATTTCCCAGACTCCTGTAACCCTTCTGACAAGACAATAGTCCGTTTGAGGATTTTTACTCATAAAAAAGACAATCCAAGAAAAATACTCTAAAAATGTGATTAAAAAATGTTGAATGGAGAAAAAAAAAGAATACAACACATCCATCCAAGATTCCCATGAAGAAGAAGAAGAAAAATTTCCCCTCACCTGTAGCGGCTGGAACTTTACATTTTTTTCCCCCTCAATTTGCAGTAAATAATTTTTTTAAATGTATGAGTATTGAAGTTAAGCAGTCTAAAATTTAAATATAACACTTATGAGAAATGATTTTGGGTTGTTTTGCTCACAGCAAACACAACGTACCGATTTCAAGCTACGATTGCTACGACTATTGACAGGTTAGTCTTCTGGTCTTACCTAACTGAGATAAAAGCGTCATCACTGTCGCAAAAAACCCCCCCAAAAAAAACACAGTCAGCTGTGCTGAGACATACATTCACCACGACTGACAACAGCAATGTTGACAAAACTCACTCTGAAATCACGCAGTGTGAAGCTTAATGCATCTTCAAACATATCACCACTTGCTCACGTTTGAAAAAGTCCTACATGAGCCGTGCTCAGTCACGTTCGGGTGCGCTCTCAGAGTCTCCATCTACCCATGGCTGTAATGTGCAGTCGCTCCCTTACCAGAGATCTAAGGAATAAAAGAGGATAATTAGCTGCTGCTGATCGATGACGACAGCATAGCATTAGCACCTTCCTTTCAAAGCGTAATTTCCATCTTCTCTCGAGGTAAAAAAAAAAAGAAAAAAAAAAAAGATTTCAAACAATGCTGCTGAACTTTAAAGTAATATCAAAACAATTACAACTCATGTCTGCTTGCTTTGATTTTCCCACGCTTCTGTTTTATCTGTAAATGAATTCATATTCCGGAGACAAAAGCATTTCCAGTTACTTTGAGGGCTTTCTTCTGTAACTGAGGCCAGATAAAGTTACTGAAAGTTAATGGTTCAAGTCCAGATTTAACATGTGAAAAATAATTTGCTTTTTCAAGTGCTGAACAAAATGTCTTTTTTAGAAAGGCGAAGAATTGTACCAATAGCTATATGAACATCTTTTGATGTGAATTTTGACCCAACCTGACTAATTTCTTCCCTGTAAATCCCAATGCTACACCTTGGTATGGACATGACCTTTGCTTTTTTTTTTTTTTTTCACAGCTCTCTGTACTTCCAATCATATGTAAAAGGCCACTGATGTCAAAATGGACTTTTGTCATGATGGCTTCTTCCTGAAAATAAAAGCTAAATTCTGAACAACGGAATTGCAGAAATATGGTTAGTATTATATTATTCCTGAATACAATAAGTATCACATAAAGCAGGGAAACTTGTATTTGATCAGAAAAGTCTTTGTTGTAAGAATACTTGTTGGCAACAAATCGTGCACCATTGGAAAGCCGTTTTATCAGCAAAGATTGTCGGCACAAAAAAGAAATTTAACTCCGGTTTCAAGCACTCAGCATACAAACATTAGGTACGCATATTTAAACTTTCGGGTAGATAAAATATTCCACAAAAGAAAGTATATGTGTATATATGAATATGCACAGCCTTTTTTTTAATGCATATTCTGTATATAAGGGCAAGAAAAAAAAGTAGCTAGGCTGTGGCAGTGCAAACATGCTTGTTGTGTTTCACAGCAGAGAAGCTGGCAGCTCTGGCTTTAAGACATTCATTGTGTTCATCAAGCGAGAAAGCCTGGGAGAAGAAACTGTCACTGTAGTGGCTGGTTTTTGAAAACAGTGATCTGTAGTGCCAGCCTGAGGGCAGAAGTCTCAACAGGTAGTGTCCAGTGTGTGTGGGGTCCAAAGAGATGCTAGTGGCCTTTTCCCTGACCTTAGACCTGTTTGAGTCCTGGATGGAGAGAGGATCAGCCCCATGATCCTCTCTGCAGATCTAATTGTATGTTGCAGTATGGATGTGTCCTGTTCTGTAGATAAGCCACAAGACAGACTAACTCTCTTTGAGTTGCAGTAGGAAGTACATGTAACACTCGCTATGTGTTTACAGTTAATAAATTTGTAATAAGACCAGAGCTAGGTTCGGCTACAGGAGTAGTGAGAAGTGTAGTTTGAATTAATGACCACAGACCAAAGAAAGTTAAGTTAAAACAGCCGGCTTATTATTAGTTTAAAGAACAATAAAAGAATAAACAACAACAATGTTACACAATTAACACACAATGACACAAATTCAAAAAAAGAAAAATAGTTTCCAGTTCCTTTCAGAGTATTTTATAAATCTAAATTAAGGATACTATTTATTTTACCTAGGTTATAGTTCTATTTAGGTTCTAGTTAATACTATTTAGTTCTATTTAAGTTCTAGTTAATACTATTTATCTATTTTAATTTACAGTTTGTTTTAATCTGTTTAATCTGTTTTTAATTCTTTGGTGTTTCCCTTAAGGAGTTAAAAGAGAAAAAAAAAAAAAACAATAACAGCAAAACGACAACACAGCAGAACAATTCAGAAAGGACAGATCAACTGTGCTTCAGATTGATGTCTTGTTTCTTCCGATGATCCAACAGTTAATTCTGTTTCAGTGACCCACTGCTAATACGCATGACAACATGGGCAGGTCATACCAAGTTGCAGGGTTGGCAATGTCCAGCAGAAGGCGTAGCTCCTACTTGATGGTCTTTAGCTCCAGGGTTGGCTCGCCATCTCGTTCTCCTTAGGAAGATCCAATTCAGCGATGATCCGAGACTCTTTAGGAAGATCCGATTCAGTGATGATCCGAGACTCTTTAGGAAGATCCAATTCAGCGATGATCCGAGACTCCTTAGTCCAAATCCCAGCCGAACGAAAACAAAACAAAACAACAACAAAAAAAAAAGCCTGTTGCCAACAAAGAGCGACAGTTAGCAACAGTTAGCTCCTCTGCTGATAAGCCGTTGAATTTCTGTTGACAAGAGCAGCTGTTAGCTTCAGCGGATCAGCTGTTACTCCTGTTGACTTTCAGTTGGCTTGCTGTTAGCACCAAGAGCAACAGCCAACGCCTCCGCTGATCAGCCTCTGCTTCAGCTTTCCATTTAAGTTAAATAAATGTTTAACAAATACATTATCTTAAAAAAAAAAGAAAACAAAAGAAACAAAATACACTTTCAACTCACCAAGTCCAGTTCCACAACACAAAAAATGATCCCGAACGCAGTCAGGGTGAGAGAAAAAAATATGCGAAAAGCTCCTTCTCCAGAAATAAAAAACAAACTCGTCTTAGACAGCAAATCAGCTACGAGTGGTCAATTTCTCTTATCTGTCTTTTCTTTTCAGCACAATCCCGTTTGCTTCTGCGCTCTCTGCTTGCTTTACGCTCTCTGCTTGCTTTCTCTCACGTCAGAGAACGTAGCAACCCGATTGGCTGAAACTAGTCACGTGGGTTACACATAAATGCGACCCTTCAGAATAAGAGAATAACAATTTTAAGATCGATTAATTCCCTATTTATTTTCCTATTTATTTCTTTCCTATTTATCTAATTTACTATTATTTTTATGAAGAGGCTATTTTAACCTGGGTTACACCCTCCCCACTTAAATCTATGCAAGTCCCTTTGCATACTATCCAAGTTAAACTAACTGGATCTCAGGGATTTCAATAGAACTTGTGACAGCTTCACTTAAACTTTGGAACAGGGATTGAACTACACTGATAAGAGGGTTCCCTAATTTCGGGTAGGTTAAGAATTTTGGTTTTGTTTTCTGTCGAGAAGGTCTTTTAGCAGCTTGCTCTGTCTCAGGGTCATGTCCTTTGTCCTCATTGGTCATAGGTTCAATCTCATTCACTTCAGTCTGAGTCATTTCCACAGCATTAGCTTGACTAAGGTCTGAAGCATTGTCCATCTCATCAAGGTGAGTTTCCGGTAACCTGACTATTTTAGGTTCAGATACACTCAGTGTTTCCACCGAGTTGTCCATTTCAGGTAAGTTGTCCATTTTCTTTATATTGTTGTCCGCTGGAACATCATCAGGTAATGTATTATGTTCTGGGACATGAGTATGGTCTGATTTAGGCTGCTCAACAACAGGTTTCAGATAAGTTTTAGAAGGAAAGACAACCTTGTATTCCTCAACCACTCTAGAAATTTCTTGCAGAGGGCCGGGAGTGTTATACAAAGGATAGTTGTCTTCCTCCTCTGAGTTGCACTCAATTTCAGGTTCATCATGATCAGTGGTGTGGTATTGGCGTGTGTTTGGGCGGCTGGGTTTCTCCCAGACCACAGCAGGATTTTCAGGGACAGCTGGCAAGAACCCGCAAGGTAACAAAAGGTCTCTGTGGAGAGTTCTGATCGGACCATCCTGGTTCTCAGGTTTAACTGTATATACAGGTAAGTTGTCCTTTTGATTTACAACTACATGGACAACGGATTCCCACCTGTCTGATAACTTGTGTTTACCCCTAATCCTAACATTCCTTACCAACACACGATCACCAACATTCAAGACAGATTCGGTTACATGTCGGTCATATCTGATTTTGTTCCGTTCAGCCACTTTAGCAGCATTTTTACTAGCCAGTTGGTAACTCTCTTGAAGGTGAGATTTTAGAGCTTGGACATACTGCGAGTGGGACTGTTGCTGGCGATGACTCAAAGTAACATTAAAAGCAAGGTCTATGGGTAATCTAGGCTGCCTACCAAACATTAACTCGTATGGTGTAAACCCAGTACTTTCATGTTTGGTACAGTTGTACGCATGTACAAGGGGCTTCACAAAGTCACGCCAATGTTTTTTGTTCTCATCGCTGAGTGTACCTAGCATATTTAATAAGGTTCTATTAAACCTCTCTACTGGGTTTCCCCTGGGGTGGTAGGGTGATGTTCTGACTTTCTGTATTCCGGCTAGGTTACATAGCTCTTTAATAGTTTTTGATTCAAAGTCTGCACCTTGATCGCTGTGCAATTTTTCTGGGAAGCCATAGTGGATGATAAAGTTTTCCCACAGGGCTTTGGCTACAGTACGAGCCTTTTGATTCGGTGTAGGAATTGCTACAGCATACTTTGTAAAGAAATCAGTGATAACAAGGACATCTTTAGTATTGCTGCGATCTGGTTCGATTGTCAAAAAGTCAATGCACAGTAACTCGAGAGGTCTGGTTACTTGAATGTTTACTAGAGGCGCTGCCTTCTCTGGCAGGGTCTTTCTGCAAACACACCGGCTACAGGTTTTGATTTTTTGATCAATATCTGAGGCCATTTTTGGCCAGAAAAATCTGGTTCGGATCAAATCAAGGGTTCGGTCAAAGCCAAGATGACCCATGTCATCATGGAGGCTTTTCAACACAATAGATCTGAGGCTTTCAGGGAGAATAAGTTGATACTGGATTTCTTCACCTACTTGCCTTTTTCTGTACAAAATCCCATTCTGCAGCTCAAGTTTGTTCAGCTCACGCAGAAAGATGGAAAGTTGTGGAATTTCTTTTCGCACCACAGGAGATGGTGTTTCACCTGTTTCCAGCTGATGTATGATTTCATTGATAGCAGGATCGCTTCTTTGACTTTGACTCAATTCTTCTTCTGACATGCTTGGGATGACAGGAAAGACGCTGCACTGATCAAAACTGTCAGGGACCGCGTTAGCAGTCATAGACAGAGATGTTACAAGGGGACAGGTAAGATCATAAAGATCTGCATCAAAAGACTGAAATACTAGATGTTTTTCACAGATTGCATTTACAGCATGAGAAGGGACATGAGTGAAAGGATCTGTGCCAGGTAAGTGATGTTGTACAAATTGGCGGATTCGCTCCTGTTCCTTGAGGGAGACAAGATCATTTACTGGTTCAGGATGTGGACGGCGAGACAAACCATCTGCATCCGTATTCTGTTTTCCAGCTCTATACCGGAGCTGAAACTCAAATGACGATAAAGCAGATAACCAGCGATAACTTGTTGCATCTAACTTAGCGGTGGTTAAAATATAAGTTAGAGGATTGCTGTCAGTTATCACTGTGAAAGGATTGCCATACAAGTAGTCACAAAACTTTTCTGTTACCGCCCACTTGAGGGCAAGAAATTCAAGTTTGTGAGCAGGGTACCGGCTTTCGCTTCTTGATAAGCCTCTGCTCGCATATGCAATAACACGCATCTCTCCCTCTTGCTCCTGATACAGAGCTGCCCCTAGTCCAGTCGTACTGGCATCTGTATGTAACACATACTGCAACTTGGGATCGGCAAAGCCCAACACCGGAGCAGTAGTTAGTTTGTGTATTATTGTTTCAAATGCTCGTTGACAGCTCTCTGTCCATCTCTCCCCAAAAGGAGATTTTGGCTGAAAATACTGGTCACGGTTTAGCCGAAAGCTACTTTTCTTCCGCAGAGGGGGATATCCTGCAGTTAAGTTAGTAAGGGGTTTAACGATTTTAGAGAAATCTTTAATAAACCGTCTATAATACCCTGCAAAACCTAGGAAGGAACGGAGTTCTTTTAGGTTTGTAGGACTTGGCCAAGTTGTTAAAGCAGCAACCTTTTCAGGGTCTGTTTCAACACCGCGCTGAGAGACTATGTGCCCCAAATACCTCACAGATGTCTGGAAAAACTTACACTTCTCAAGTGATAGTTTTAGACCATATTCTTGGAGACGATTGAGCACATTGAGAAGACGTGTTTCATGTTGTTCAAGGGTTTCTGAAAAAACTATAAGGTCGTCCAAAAAGACCAAGACTTCCTTAAGGTTTATATCGCCCATACACCTCTCCATCAGCCGTTGAAACGTGCTGGGAGCATTAGTTACACCCTGCGGCATACGGTTGAACTCGAAAAATCCCAGTGGGCACACAAAAGCTGTCTTGTGCTTATCTGCCTCCTCAACTTCCACCTGGTAATAACCACTTTTGAGGTCCAGGACCGAAAACCATTTCGACCCACTAAGGGCTGAAAAAGTTTCTTCCAGGTTAGGAAGTGCATAAGCATCTTTGATTGTGTTCTGGTTTAGCTTTCGATAATCGACGCAAAGTCGTACATCTCCATTTTTCTTCCTTACTACCACAATGGGTGAGGAAAAAGCTGACTCAGATTCACGGATTACCCCTGCCTCTAACAGTTCCTGCAAATGACGTCGTACAGCATCGACGTCTTGCGGTCGTATTGGGCGAGGCCTGTGTTTAAAAGAGGTCTGATCGCTCAGTTTGATCTGGTGCTTTACTTTATTAGTACATCCAAAATCAGTATCATGCTGCGCAAAAACCTCTGGCATAGCATTCAACTTCTGCATAATTCGCTCTTTCCATTCAGCAGGGACTGGGGAATCTGCAAAGTTTAAATTAAGCTCAGCAGGCTGTGGACTAGAAATTTGGTTTGAGTCATCAGAGATATGAAAATGGGACAAAATCTCCTGCATAGCATGAATTTCAGCAATGACGCTGTTTCTAGGAATTGCTATGTCATGTTTACTTTCATTTCGCAGGACCACAGGAAGTTTTTGCGATCGGTTCTCAGGAAGGGTTAGTAAACAGTTAGTGACCAAAACACCACCTGGTAAGGAAGATGTATTGGGGGACTCAACTACAATCCACTTATCTGGAGTGTCAACATTCACATGAACTGACCCCTCCAAGACTTTACTTTGGCCTGCAGAAATGATTTCAGGCTCATTTCCTGACAGTCTGACAAGACCAAGATTGCTGGTCTCTTTCTGCCTGTGTCTCTTTTGTAACACGCTCAGCACCACTCTGTAATTATAAGGAAGGGTACTGGAATCTGTGTTAGTGAGAGAAAAACTTTCAAAGAGAAGATCAAGAGTATTAGTACCAATCAAGAGAGAAGATTGGACATTGGAGCGCGTGTTGGGAACAACCAACGCAAGAGAAGACACGATAAATTCATGTCCAAAACTGTTTTTTGGAAATGTGATATCAATACAAATATAGCCTGAATATGGAATATTCTGACCATTTGCGGCTTCAACTTCAAGAAGGTCGTGTATGGAATGGATCTCTAAATGTGAGAGATAGCTGTCATAAAACGACTGTGATACGGTTGTCACTTGTGAGCCGGTGTCAAGAAGGCAATTACAAGCCTGTCCATTAATTAGCACCTCAGCAGTGTATTTGGCTCCAACTAGGCCTTTGGGTAACTTCACTTTGGCTGATTTGTTGTGATGGAACCGTTTTCTGTTTTTTCTTGAATGCTTAGTGGGACTGGTTTCGCTAACAGCACTCATTTGTCCCGCAATGAGAGCCTCCTCTAGTTTAAAGACTGTGTTTGTTTGTTCTGTTCGTCCCAAAGTAACTGCTTTGCTTTTAACTGCTTCCTCTTATCAGCTACAAGGGACGGATTTGATTCATTGGAGCAAGCTGAAACAATATGGCCATCTTCGCCACATCGAAAGCAATACCAAGGCTTCGGTCTACTCTTTACAGTTTGGACTGTCGTGGTTTGTTCAGGTGTTCTAGGCTTAGTTTGTGTCTTAGCTTTAGGTGCACTAGCATTTTTCTTAATGGAATTTGGTGTTTTTAGTTTAGTCAAATGACTTTGCAGCTCAGTAATTTGTGCTTTTAGTTCTGCGATCAGATCACTTTGGGGAACCACAGGTTGAACTACCTTTTGGGGTTTCAATCTTGTCAGCTGACTCTGCATCTGGGTTATCTGGGTTTGCATCTCAGTGAGACTGTCTTGCACTGTGGGTTCAAAAAGGTCAGAAGTTGCAGTAATAGTGTGGGAGGCTACTTTTGGTCTAGTAGCCGCAAAGTGTTTTTTCATTCTACTCTCTTTTGCACTATGTTTGTCTTCTTCAATTCTCAACTGCAACAGCAGCTCAGTGAATGAAGGGGGGTCATTTCTTTTTCTTTCAAGCTGGAGCTCTGCTAGTAAGGCATTGTCCCAACATCCACGGCAGAACTGACGCAGAAGGTGTCGGTCTGCTTCAGTGGGGACTGCTCCGCCTCTGCTCAAAGCTTTAGAGAGGACTGTCTGCAAGCGATGAAGGTAATGTGATGCTTTTTCACCAGGGTCTTGGAAGGTGTTAAGAAATTTGGCAAAAAGCTCATCACCATCTTCTACTGTGCCAAAAGCTGAATTTAACAGTTCAAGATAAGCTGATGGTAATGCTGTAGGGCCCAAGGGTTTTACTACATTGGATGCAGGTGGCATCAGACTGTCTAAAATCTTTCTTGAGCATTGCAAGACAGATACATCTGGATCCTTAAGTATGAGCTCAACACTGTTGCGCCATGTATCAAAATCAGCCTCGTGACTAGGACAAGGTAATTTGCCTGAAAACTGCCTCAGACGAAAAGAGGCACTCACCTGTGAGAATGGGGCTTCACTTCGTACTATATGCTCTACAATTACTTTTTGCACCTCAGGGTGAGTGACAAGGTTCTGTGATAAGTTGGAGGCTAGATTGAGTCGAGGTTGATTAACTGAGTCAGAGTCAGAGCTGCTTAGAGTAGTTTTAGACTGCTCTACATTTTTACTTTGAAAAGGTTGGTAATTTTCTTGGTTTGGTCTGGCAACTGGGTTCATTAAGTCACTTTGTGTTTCGAGAGTAAAACTCTCAGTTTCAGGTGTCTCAGAGCTGCCTGTGATTGATTGAGAGCATTTGGACAGATGCTCATGCAGGACAGCTTCAAAAGATTTTCCACCTAATTTAGCAATTTCTTGCAACTCACAGAAAAAACGGTGGGTGGCTCTGTCTGTGACATCAGACACGTACTCACTGGACAGGGCTCTGATTTGATGAGAGACTTTGGTTGAGCTCTCAAACATGTAAGGGAGTAGGGGTTCAAGTGCTGTCAAGGCAGTTCCACTCTCATACTCTACAATGGCATTTTGGTGGTAAGAGGACTGCGAGTCATCTATTTTTAGGATTCTCTTTATCTTCCCATACCTGTTCAGGAAATCTAAGACATCCTCGTCAGCCTCCGTATCGGCAATACCGCTGACAATGACAGAGTTTGGGACCTTAACGTTTTCTCTGTTGACTATTTCCATATTTTCTATTCTTGCTGAACTTGGCTTTTTTTTTTTTTATTATAATTATTATTGCTTTTGATCAGGGTCAGAAATAAATTTTATGCTTCTATTTCCTACTCCTTGGCTGGCTCGCCACTTTCGCCAGCCAAGGAGTGGCTCGCTATGTGTTTACAGTTAATAAATTTGTAATAAGACCAGAGCTAGGTTCGGCTACAGGAGTAGTGAGAAGTGTAGTTTGAATTAATGACCACAGACCAAAGAAAGTTAAGTTAAAACAGCCGGCTTATTATTAGTTTAAAGAACAATAAAAGAATAAACAACAACAATGTTACACAATTAACACACAATGACACAAATTCAAAAAAAGAAAAATAGTTTCCAGTTCCTTTCAGAGTATTTTATAAATCTAAATTAAGGATACTATTTATTTTACCTAGGTTATAGTTCTATTTAGGTTCTAGTTAATACTATTTAGTTCTATTTAAGTTCTAGTTAATACTATTTATCTATTTTAATTTACAGTTTGTTTTAATCTGTTTAATCTGTTTTTAATTCTTTGGTGTTTCCCTTAAGGAGTTAAAAGAGAAAAAAAAAAAAAACAATAACAGCAAAACGACAACACAGCAGAACAATTCAGAAAGGACAGATCAACTGTGCTTCAGATTGATGTCTTGTTTCTTCCGATGATCCAACAGTTAATTCTGTTTCAGTGACCCACTGCTAATACGCATGACAACATGGGCAGGTCATACCAAGTTGCAGGGTTGGCAATGTCCAGCAGAAGGCGTAGCTCCTACTTGATGGTCTTTAGCTCCAGGGTTGGCTCGCCATCTCGTTCTCCTTAGGAAGATCCAATTCAGCGATGATCCGAGACTCTTTAGGAAGATCCGATTCAGTGATGATCCGAGACTCTTTAGGAAGATCCAATTCAGCGATGATCCGAGACTCCTTAGTCCAAATCCCAGCCGAACGAAAACAAAACAAAACAACAACAAAAAAAAAAGCCTGTTGCCAACAAAGAGCGACAGTTAGCAACAGTTAGCTCCTCTGCTGATAAGCCGTTGAATTTCTGTTGACAAGAGCAGCTGTTAGCTTCAGCGGATCAGCTGTTACTCCTGTTGACTTTCAGTTGGCTTGCTGTTAGCACCAAGAGCAACAGCCAACGCCTCCGCTGATCAGCCTCTGCTTCAGCTTTCCATTTAAGTTAAATAAATGTTTAACAAATACATTATCTTAAAAAAAAAAGAAAACAAAAGAAACAAAATACACTTTCAACTCACCAAGTCCAGTTCCACAACACAAAAAATGATCCCGAACGCAGTCAGGGTGAGAGAAAAAAATATGCGAAAAGCTCCTTCTCCAGAAATAAAAAACAAACTCGTCTTAGACAGCAAATCAGCTACGAGTGGTCAATTTCTCTTATCTGTCTTTTCTTTTCAGCACAATCCCGTTTGCTTCTGCGCTCTCTGCTTGCTTTACGCTCTCTGCTTGCTTTCTCTCACGTCAGAGAACGTAGCAACCCGATTGGCTGAAACTAGTCACGTGGGTTACACATAAATGCGACCCTTCAGAATAAGAGAATAACAATTTTAAGATCGATTAATTCCCTATTTATTTTCCTATTTATTTCTTTCCTATTTATCTAATTTACTATTATTTTTATGAAGAGGCTATTTTAACCTGGGTTACACCCAGTCTAAATGAACAATGTCTAGAAGTAAAGATATTGTTCTTGCAATGTCCTTGGTGAGGACAGTGGTACGACGTCATGTTGGTAGTAGGAACCTTCTGCGGTAGTCCACCGTCGTCTCCGAAGTTTGAGCGGTCTTCATCTACGAACTTCAGCAGATTGACAGATCGGTCCAGCGAGGTGAGGTCATTTGCATTCAGAGAGAAGAGGAGTACAGAACGAACTCACCGCCAGGGGCCGTGGGTGCTGATGGCCGTTGCTTGGTAGAGGACGCTCGTTCAAGCTCCTCCAACCTGCAGCAGAGTTGTTAGGTGAGAAACTAACTTCTCTAAGCTCCACTGATCTCCGTGGTCATTTTGTTCCAGGACTTCTTGGACATGGTTCACTTGCTTCCTCAGATCTGACGCTAATCGTGGTTTACTGATGTTGTACGTGCAAAAGGTCTCGGTCCGGACACACATTCCGACAAAAAAATGATGTGTGATGTCACAGTTTCAGTAAGCTTATCCAAGTATCTGGATAAAGTAAAAACAAAAAACCAACAGGTTGTATACGAACTGTGCAGTATGTGTCTTCTAAGACTGTAATAATGGTCCAGTGTCTCTGGTGGGACTCGTCACATGCTTGGTTTGTACTTTGGAGGTTCCCTGGCAAAGAACAATAAAGAGAGAGTAGGTGTTTGTTTGTTTCTCCTCGTGTCTTTATCTGTTGTTCTTCAGCTTCTAAAGCCCCGGCTCGAGGCGGGCTGTAAACACTGACCAGAACAATCGAGAAACCCTCCCTCAAGCAAATAAAAGATTTACAATTCATAAAACAATGACCCCGGGCGAGGACTGCATATCTCCTGTAACACCGGTACAGAAGAAAACCGACTTTTATGTCTACAAAAGGAGATTTCACCTCCTCTTCATTTATCTGAGAGTCTGCTTCAGTCGGCAAGTCCAGAATCACAACAGCGCTGTCTACAATGTGCCCACCAAGCCAGCTTGGGGTGAAGCGGAGGGCAGCAGATCCACATAAGCCTGAGTTTCTTGTGCTAATAAGGAGCAAGTCTTCCATTTTGTTCACGAGGTGGAGAGGTGGAAGAGGAGGGTGCGGTCCCCGCTGGCAGAGCTTGATGAGCATCTCTGCAATGTTTTATCCATCTGCATCGTGGGTAAATCTGTGGTTTCAACTAGGACCTCAGAAAAATTTTCTGGAATGATGAAGACTGATTAAAAACTGTCCAGAGAAGGCAGCACATGTCTCTTTTTGCTGACAGTATATAACAAAAAAGTATGGCAGAAATGCACCAAAAAAAAAAAAAAATAAATAAAAAAACAAAGTATGAGCGAGCGGAGTATCAGAAGAAACCCTTTAATGATGCTACTTCTGTGGAAAAAAAAAATGCGCATATGTTTGGAGATGCAGTGCTGAAAATCTGCATTGTGCCCAGACATTCTCTTCCAGTACCAAACAGATTATTCTGCTATTCGCTCTTGTTTGCTGTGGAAGAACCTTTCACAAGCCACAGCTGCCAGGCTTTTATCTGTTCCCTAATTAACATTTGTCATAACTCAGCCAATGCGGTTGTGGTGAGTCACTTGGGCACAAACACCAAGTCACCAAGCTGATTCCACAACAGTTCAATTAGTCTGAGATCATATCTAGAGGCAGGCCGTCCGATCCTCTCCTCTTCTGATTAATTCCTCTGTGTGGACGTACAGAGACGTGGCTGATATCTGGTTCTAAGGTTCTCATCGCCATTGTGATCGTCTCCAATGACGACGAGCCTCTCCTTTGAAGTGACGAAGACGCCAACCCACACCATCGATTTGGCTTCCGAAACCTATGTGATAGTGCCAGGGAGATGTAACAGGTTTTCCTGTTATCTCTGACACGAATTGTTACAACAAAAAAATAAAATCTAAAAACAAGTACTTATTTTTGTGCTAAATTCATAAACTACAGCTGTAGATATGTTGTTATTCTGATGAGGAACAAAGATTCTTAGAATGGATGCTCTGTTTTCCTAGAGGGGGGAAGAAATGAGCAACTGCTTTCTTGAATATGTGGAAGAAGCTCCTGCCCTGAGCTTTTCAGAGTGAGTCAGGGATGACGTGTAAAAAAAATAATATAAATAATGAAGGTATGATTTGGTTCTCCAAACAAGTACAAGCAGAAAACCGTAGTTTTTGGAATCTATTTGGAAAACTCCTGCAAATGAAGCATCATCACATGGATCCCACTTTATGCTTAATTCATAATTTTATCAAAAATGCCAAAAGAGTTTGTAAGCCTTGTCGTAAAGTAAAAGAGGCTCAAAAACGAAATCTAAGCTACACAGTAAATTTAATATTAAGACTGAATCCCATGAATGCATGCTTCAATTAAAAGGGAACATGGATGGTGTATGTATGCAGTTAGCTTTTGATTTAGTGTTGCATTTATGCCGCCGTGGGTTTTATTTTGCTTGGTTTTCACTAATCATCAAACTATGCACGACCAAAATCCAATCAGCACTGTCGTACGACTTTTAGTGATACGCCAGAAAATGTTCTGACAGAGGAACAAGAAAGCTGCCTGTGACTCGACCTCACAAGAAATACTGTCAAACGGCACATGTGGCTTAAAGAATTTTAACTTTTCGGGAGGACACCACTCTGGCCCGCCACCTAATAAGGAGCTGTGTGATCTGCTGGCTCGCTCCAGGATCTTGGCTCTAATGGTACTTTGGGGTCCCTGATTGATGGTGTCCACCTGCTCAGCCGTGTGCCTCCCCACCAACGCACAGATGGTGGGAAGAGGAGAGTACTCTTTTACCCACTTTCTGCAAGTGTATGAAAATATCATCCTATGCTGGAGCCAAAATCATTTTTTTATACAGCGAGTATAAAATAATGCTGAGGATCAAAGCTGAATTTTCTAAAAAAAAAAAAAAAAAAAAAAAAAAAATCAAAAGCGTATCCAGGTAGCCGTCTACCTGATGTGACTTCTTCATAACTTTCAAACGCAAACATAGAAGTCACTCTTCCCCTTTTTATTCCCATACGACAATGAGTAATTTGTCAAATCTGAAATCAATTAAACGCACACAAACAAGTAAATGAATATATATGATGATTAGTTTTTTTTTTATTTATTGTCGTCGCATATCAGAATGTTTATGTTCTAGAGCGTGCAAGTGTACCAATCAGTCGCGTAACAATTACAATGTTGTGTTTAGCTGATCATCTGTGACAAGACTATACTAACTGTTTATTTCAATAAAATTACATTTCCAGACTTTTTCTACATTTGTCTTTCTTAGGCAAAACAAAACATGAACAGATGGGCAAATGTAAAGGTGCTTTCGCAGTAATTACCAGATCAAGGGCTGTCGGGTTTCGACATCAGAGCAAATACTAATTAAAAAAAAAAGAGGAAAAAAAAAGAAACGTTTTATAATTTTGGGCAGTGGGTTTCAAGACTGAAATCAGCAGTGGGAGAAGAACAATAATATATTGATTGCAGTTTATCATTAGTAAGTTATTATGCATGCAATCAGCATCAAACATCAAACCAGTGCATTTTGTACAAAGAACACAGCTTATGCTGTTGTGTTCTCTCAGTTAGAAGGTAAACATCAGGAGTGGTCCATCATACTATGAGGTCATGAAGATATTGATTAAATCTGCAGAAACTTTGACTGTCGACTTTTCGCACCCATCGGCAGTCATCGAGAGCGATTCCACGAACATTATTAATGCATAAGCATCATGTCTGCACAAGTGTAACGAGACGAAAAGGAGCTGAGGAGAAACCAGCAGTCGCAGAATTAGAACTCATAGATTCTTGATTCAAGTGGAAGGTTTTGAGGAAAATTTGAAACTTTTGTTACCCTGTTTTCTTCTCCTCTTTACACAACGAGCACCATGTGTTTGTCTTAACTACTTCATAGCGGGTATTTTATGACAAAATACTTGCTGCACCTTATAACCTTGTGTTGAAGAAAAGCAGGGTGCCTGGAAGGTCTCACTAAACAAGTTATCTTCATAAACCTGAGTGGTCAGACTATTCTACAGCTTAAATAAACCAGATGCAGAAAAATGGTGAGAAGAATCACTGTAGTAAAAAAGTACTTTTTAAGTACAACACAAGTTCATTATATTTTCCTCACGAAAATGAACAAAAGATACTGAAGAAACTTTTGTAACTACTTCTATTACTACATAAACTACTTCATATTAATGTAAATTCCTCCTAAACTCCTCTACAGTGCACAAACTTCCCTGTAGCTTCAAAATGAAGCCTAAAGCACAAAATATGGCCATAAAAAGAACCATCTGATTTTATTTTTATTTTTTTACATATTGAAAGACATCAGTTTAATGCACACAGACATAGATCATATACATCTTGGTATGGGCATGCTACAGATTGGATGCTTAAAATTGATTCCAGTGAAATTTTAACTTTTGCTCTAGAGTTTTAAGAAGCAAACGCACTTGTTTTGTTTATCTGGACGGTTAGCCGCCCCGTCACCAGGGAAACGCTCTATCTGACATTGGAGGAGAGAAGAGGTACACACAGCATCCTGCTGTGTTGAACTGCTTTACGCTCAGAGAGGGGCTGAGAGGGGCACACATGGCAGGGCATGTAGCGTGTGCGTGTGTGTGTGTGTGTGTGTTCGGCGGGGGGTGAAAATGACCAAAACGTGGGGCAATTTTGAATCCAGAAACTCACGGTAACAAAAAAATTCCAAAAGGGCTTACCCTCTGCATACCTTTCCAAAAAAGGAAAAAAAAAAAAAATAGAACAGGTGCTCTAGTGCCACCTAGTTCACATGTATTGAATATGACTGTATATTTACTTCACGTTTGCCCCTGGTGTAATTTATTCACGATTGATGTAAAGTTGCGCCAGTCCTCCAGGGACAGTGTAAAGCAACCTTTGGACGTCTCTCTGCATCAGCACACCTGGCTCCAATACTAGCTCATTAACAGAACTCTGTAGAGCTTGACTGCATGCTGGTGAGGCAGTTTTGCCATTTAATTCAAGTGTGTAGGACAAGAGATGCATCTGAAAGTTGCAGGACCCTTTGATGTACATCTATTACGGCTAAATAGATGAACCTGCCCAGCCAACCTGCCCAGCCAACGTGAGCATGGCACAAAATGGGCCGTGTTGGGTCCAATGTTTATCATAAGTGTGTCAAACAGTATTGATATAATTCTGGCATAGTACAGCTGTTACGATACACTTTGTGTCTTTGAGATTCATTACTTTCAACAGTGAGTAATAGCAATAATATGTACTTTTTTTAGTTTTAGCTTACTATTAGTGGGTTTATTAGTACTGGCTTGTCATTGGTTGCAGTAGTAGTACTGGTAGTAGTTGTAGTAGAAAATATATTTGGGATAACACAGATTCACAGGCCGAGCTAGTTTAATTCCCAAGAATCATTTGCCAGCCACTCTGGTCTGACGTGGACGCTGTGTCGGCCTTATTTATTTCTCCTTATTTTTGCAAATGCTATATTTTCTGTAATATATTTTCAATAAACAAAGTGTGACAGTGCTGATTTCCCTGCAGTAATATTACACATAAGGTAAAATTGGCTCAAACCCCTCGAGTAAAGCACTTCCAGTCTCCTAGTAATTTGAGCTTAACGTCACCCTAGTCCAGAAAAACTCTCACACACACACACACACACACACACACACACACACCCCCACCCCCACACACACACACACACACACACACACACACACACGCGCTCGCGTACACGCATCCTTACAAATATTCACAATAACCTTTTCCTGACGGCACGCAGAGCAAGTCGGCATGATGTGTCCAATTTGACCACAGGGTAACTTTAAATCTGCTTACCTAATCCTAAATGAACTTTGCTTTTACATGGCAGGGGAAATAAAGTAAAATAAAATAAAATAAAATAAAAACAGTTGGATGTCATGTAATCGGCACTTTCTCTCTTTTTTTTAAAGAGATCTGCAGAGCACTAGAATTCAACTGCTTTGGCAACAGTGACACAGTTGTAAGAAAAATAATGAAGAACTAAAGAAATGTACGCAAAAATGTCAAAATTCTCACAGAAACATAAAGATAGAACCCCTCCTCCCCCACCCCCCAAAAAAAATCTATTTACAGTTTTTAAGCAAAACAAAAATCATCTTAGGGTTTAGTTACACTTAATGTATTTTTTATTAAGTTTGTCTGATTTGAAACAATCAAATGGGACACAAAAGAAACCCCCCCCCCCCCCCCCGCAGAAATAAACTGTAAATGATAATATTGTTTCTCATATGCCTCAGAAGGGAATAAACTGATTGGCTGTTTGTTAAACGAAACAAGGGAAGACAGATGACTTAGATGTCACCACGAAAGAATGATGAGCTACTGGAATTACAAAGCTGTCATTGTACATGTTCATCTAGTCTTGCCTTTGACGGCCGTCTTCCATGATGTAAAATCCATTAATTACCTGACATCAGGTTACGGGACTGTCTTCGTGCAAATACCGAGCATCAGAGATTTTGCGTTTGAGACATAAGAAAACTGTACATGTGTGCATTCTGCTTTTCAGACATCATGCGTGTCGCTGGTCATGTATCTCAACACCATGTAGGGATTCAGCAGGGAAGGAATAAATCAACAGAGTAAGTTCAACTTACCATAGCTAAAAAAAAAGAAAAAAAAAAGTTAAATAACCTTTAAAGGAAAGCTGAAAAGAACTTTAAAGAGAAAGTTCAAGAGGGCTTGAAAATGTTCAGAGGTAAATGGGTCTGCGCAGTCTGCTGAGGGGATTCAACTTGATGGGTGAGAAACTGCCTCTCGCTGTGGGAGGATCCCCTCATGGGGCCCCTCCATGGTGTCTGCTGGCCCTCACCAGGTGCATTTCCTCCTTTGGAAGTGGGCCATGACCAGCGCGATTTGTACGCACCCCCAGTCCAATGCGTCAGCCATGAACCTAGCTTAGGACATCCTCCAGACCGCTGGTACTTGAGATTAACCGTGTGTATCTGACCAAATAGGTCTATCTATGCGTCATACTGAAATGATAACCAATTCTGTTCCAACGGGTTGGTGGTAAGCAGACAAGGAGAGAGCGTGGACAAGGTCTGTCCCAACTGGAGAGACGGCAAGTTCAAACTGGGGCGGTGGCAGCTATAGTGGCCACCATGCCGGGGCTTCTGAAACATATGCAACGGCTTTTGTGGCATATGCCACTGCGTCCGTGACATATGCCACGGCTTTTGCAACAGATGGCTCAGCTTCTGTGACATCCGTCACAAAAGCCATGGCATCGGTCGCACAAACTGTCACCGGAGCTGCACCAAAACAGTGGCGGCTGAATGTGTAGAGGTTCATGCAGTAAAATGACCTGCTACTAAGGTCAAGAAGGAGACCCAGAAACCTTCTTCCTGCAACATATATGTGTCCCACATTGTTCTTCTCTCAAAGGTGTCTCTGTCTTCATAAGAGATGTGAGCATGTGTGCAGGTGTCGTTGTAGCGACTGCTCACAGCAAAACAGCCCACAGCTTCGCCTTTCAGCTTTGATAGAAAACGTCGGCAGAATCTTGCTCATTTTGGAGAGAAAAATGAATCAAAGCAAGAAAAATGACACGAGCACTCACTGTGGTTTTCATTGGCCGAGCGCGTGCCTTTGACGTAGCCTCGCACAAACACACTGATGCAGTCTCGCGCAGAGGACGAGTGGACGAGCTCTTTAGAGGACTCGTCTCGGTCTCCTATGACACCAGCACAGTTCCACAACAACAGGCGAAACTGAGAAAATCTTTGTGAAATTGGAAGTGAAACAAGGTGACCCACTTTCTCTCCTCAAACAAACTCGACTTCCCAGAAAAACAAACCAGAGTTTGATTAAAGCCGACAAAACGTTGCCGGTGTGAATTGTACCCTAGAACAGAGAAGGGAGTGCGAGCATAAGCTGTGACGTTCATCAGGTCTGAAAGTTATGAAACAAGACCGCAAAGATCAGCAGAACTTTTCCCGAAAAACACTTATGGCCGGCTCGGTCGTCCTCTTTGACTTTGCCCAGGGAAGGATGTTCCTTTTTAACTATCATGACCTCATCGTTGCCTTCTGGAAGTCCGAGCAGCACCAACAGTAGTGACAGTGCGTTGAGGGCCCAGTGCCTACGTTGCTGTGGGCAAAATAACAGCAAATGAGATGTGACAGCTGAAAGAGAAAACAGGCCCAGCTGATGGGGCTTAAGTGAACACTGGGTACCATGTGAATCAGTATTTCTCATGGTAACTGCAAAGAGGGTTACTCTTGCAAATATTAGTTTTATCTAATGGATTCCATGTGTGTAGGCTAGTCGTGTACGTGAATATGTATTTTTGACTGCGTGGCGAGGCAGAGCACGAGCAAAATCTCAGGTATTACTGTCCACAAATGACTGTTATTTGAATAAAAACAGATAAATAAATCAGTGGGTTTTACAGTCATCTTTAAAGCTCATCTGTTTGCTAAAGATCTGAGCACTCCTTTTGATTTACAGGAGTGAGCTGATGGAGGAGGAGGAGGTTGGAGGTCTTACTGAAATTGTTGTTTCATCAATAAATAATGACAGAACTCTAATGGCCGTGCTGCGCCTCTGATCTATGATCAAACAGAAAGCACTGTTCCCCTCTCAGACTACAAATATAGCCACACACGATGCATCATACATACACGTGCTCCGACACGCACGCGCGTGCATGTGCACGCCAACACGTACACACACACACACACACATGCACACACAGTGGCGAAGAGGACAAACACTCCTGCCAAACCTAACGCAGCAATTTCATGTTGCATTATTTCTCTAAATGATAGCTTCCACAGTTCCAATAGGTCCCTGCTTTGGGGTTTCAGACACTGCTATTGTTCCTCTTGCTACTTCATGGTCTTTAACTTGCTGAAACACTCTGATGTCCCTACTCTGGTCGGTTTTATAGCACTTAGGAGTTAGCCTACCGTGGAAAATTCTTCCTTGGGAATAGCAGTACACCACGCCACTGGAACTTTTTTAAGACCTATCTCAGATATGTCTCAAACTTAAAATGTTTGAAGAAAAATGGTAAAACAGGTTATTTCTTACAAATCATCCAAATCATTAACCATGACCTTAACCCTTTCATGCATAGTGGTCACTACAGTGGACAGCTGTCTAAAAGCTATTTTCTTGTGCTTCTTGTGGATTTTTATGTTATAAATGCATAGAGACCACTGAAGTGGACACTAATGCATCATAAAATACACTATCAACTGCTGGTGGCCATCAGCTGCAAATGCAAGAAATTATTTTTGTTAAATTCAATATGGCCGACAGACAAAAAAGCATGGACACCGACCCGGTCCCTCCTTTTACTGTAGACGATAAAAAAAATATGGTGGCATCTGATAACCCCTAAAGAGCAATATTACTGATTTATGTTTCAAATAACAACTTTGTATTTGGAGAAAATCCTGAGACAAAGGATCATAATTCATGCATGAAAGGCTTAAGATACATAAATGAAACTGTGTCAAAGTGAAAGCAACATATGATGCACTAATCTGATGCACCTAATCTGACATCCTTGATCCAAATGGAAATCCAAACAAACTAAATCAAAATGGTCACATTCATACACCTTAGCACAGTTTTGTGCTTCTTTGTGGAACTTAAACTGGGATTTGACTCGAATAAAACGGCGCGGCGATACAACATCTCATCAGCTGTGATCACACTTGGACTTGGCAGTTTCTCCACAGTTGTATTTTTTGTATGAAATGCATGGACACTGAGCTGAGATACTGCTTAAAAATGAAAAATCACCAGCAGTGTGCACACAAGTTATTTCAAATTATGCCAGTAGTGCCAGTACATGTTTGCTGTGTCGCCCAGCAACAGGTGAAAAGATCATGTAGGAGGAGGCCTGCCCATCAAAAGAGACGGTTGAAACAAACGGTTACTGTAATTAGAATGACTTACGCACACGCACATGTGGAGAATGTGGAAAACAATGTTCCCGTTTAGCAGAACTACTTTTCTTATATGACAAGAGATTATTCACTATGAAGAAAGAGAGGAAATGAGTCTCTTATGTAACAGCTGGCAACCAAAAGATGTGACAGGACCAAGTAAAAAATCGACTTCGTTTCTTTACATTTACACACACTTAGCATGTTTGTCACTATGCCAGAATGCTTGGCAACACAGGAAACAGTGTGACAGCAACTTAATCAACACCGCCTTTGGCGCTTACACACAATGCTTCATTTTCATGTTTAATGGAGACATTAAGCCATCTTCATGACAAACTAAATAGCTTTTCAGCACATACTGCTGTTGGACACTTATTTTTTTACATCACAGCGTCACACATTTAGGATCAGGGGTTTAATTTATGCTCATCTATTTCCATCAGAGCAAGGTAAGGCTAAGACAGTCCTACTTAAAGCACGCTTCTGTCCCGTCTAACCTCTGCTCCTTCCTTCTAGTCATATCTAGAAGCTCTCAGTCTCTCACGAACTCCTCACGCTCCCCTATGACTTGGCTCTTAGCAGTCCGTCTGTCTCGCTTCTTGTAGCACTCGGCTCCAAGTTTCGTGCCAATACTGCTAACTCTTTCTTAGCCTATTTTCACCTCACTGCCTCTATCTGAATAATAGCATCGCTGCTAACTTGGCACTCACGGAGTAGTTCTTCAGTTCTTCCTGAGGCGATCTGATTGTAGGAATCGTTCAGTAAAAGAAGAAAAGTAATGTTGTTTTCCATGAACATGACGTGTGGTGATGGTATCAGTGTAGCAACCTAAGTGACCTAGGCTCATTTAGGTTATTTTATTCATGCCGTAGACGGCAGTGTCTCATGCTTTTCATCTATTCAGTGTCTCTTCTTTCGGCACAGACTGTATTGAACCCTACTTCCTTTGCACTTAGCTTCTTTTTTCCTGAATACATTTCTTGCTGCTTTTGTGTGGATAATTCAAGAAGCAGAATTTTTTTTTTCATTTTCTTTCTTTTTTTTCCTCAGAGAAGGTTGTTTTTCTTTTTTTTTTACCTTTCGATTTTTTGACACGACTGTTAGCACAAAGAAACTTCTATCAGTGCTTCAGTTTTCATTTGTCATCTTCATGATTCTGAACACTGCTATTATAAAAAGAAGTCCAGCTGTGGGAGGGACGGATTTGAGGGATCTTTTTACTGTAAAACTAATTGGATATTGCATCTGTTAGCCAGTCTCAATAGTACCTACAATAATCCAAAACTGTAGGACAAAGCTTTTCATCTCGATAATGAATCGGAGAGAGGCTCTTCAGCAAACTGTCGGAAGTATGAGATTTTTTTCATCTCCCTGTGGCTTCCTCTGTTTCAGCTAATCATCATTGTGTGACGGAACAGAGTAAATGAAATAAAAGCGATGAATATCTCCATTGCAGTTTGTTCTTGGTTTTGTCCTTATTGAAGAGTCAAACTACTTGGGGATTGGATAATACCAACACTATCAGAAGACCTAATAGTTTTTGAAAGAAAACATCACACGGATTCATTTTCTCTTCCAGTTACAGCGAGCATGAACTCTGAAACTCATGCGATGGGGACACATGGGAATGGGAGTGTGTGGCATGACACAAGGTTGCAAAGATAACACCAAAACAAATAACAGTACGTCTTATTTATACGGCACCTTTGGAGAAGGTTAGCGTACAAAAAAAAAAAAACAATCAATTTGACGATCACATTCTGACTCCTTCGCATTGATTTGGTTTAAAGCTCTGAACGGTCAAGCCGACATGTCGGACTTTTTCTCCCTCAACCAAAAAACCAGAAAACCTCATGACAGTATGTCAGGAGTTCGATTTTGAGTTGAACATGCTAAAAGTCCGAGGCATTTATTCCCTTTAAAACTTCCCCTACAGAAATAAATCAACACGTTAAATAAATGGTTGATTATGGTATATTTAGTGTCCATGCACATCTTGTAACTTGGGGACTATACAGATGTCAAGACCCAAAAAGCAAAATAACATATTTTTGTCAGAAACAGACATACGGTCAAATCCCAGACCTTTATCGTTTTTGATGGTGTTTTTATTTATATTTTAATGCGAGACACTATTTTCATTAGTTTCCTTTCCAGTATGCCGACTCACATTTTATTGTTCAATTGCAAAGCATGCAAGAAGATAAAAGTTATATTTAAAGTTCTCAATCAAACATATTCTTGTAAAAAAAAAAAAGAAAAGATTTCGCCAGTTGTTTGATCCTCTACAATTGCAGCTGCTTTTGTGACCCTTTTGGAAAAAGAAAAAATAAAAACAATATTGACCACCTCCTGAGGCCTTTTTCCAGCTCCAAAATTGCACAATTATATTTACAGAATTATTACATTCATAAAAAAAAAAAGAAGAATTATTTAGAGCAGTTAAAAGTAGAGCATAGCATTGCTGGAGTTATGACTGGATGGAATTACTCGGGTTATAGGTCCCAGCTGAGCAACAAGAAAAATCACAGCAATTTCCACAGCACCCAGCCCTGCTACACTGCTAAACGCCAGCATATACAAACTAAAACCACATATTACAATAGTAACTTATTTGTAAGAAATTCATGTCAACGTGTGCTGAAGGAAATCATCCTCATAATCAGAGGGTTTTCTAAGAAAAGGCACACGAACGTTGTCTGATCCAACAGAAACAATCTGTAGACTCTTAAAGGCCAAACCTACATCCATCTATGAAATCAAACATTGTGTATCACTGAGTTGGTGGTAAAAGCAGCTTACAGTCACAAGCTGCTATTCAGAGTTGTTCATGAGGGACATTTAGCCACAGACTACATGCAGGTCAATACTATTTCACTGTTGCTTCCCTGCTTGCTTTAAAACAAGGACTGTATCAATTTGGATCTTTAAAAAGGAGAACAAGGGGGTGCTGTGGTGGCGCAGGGGCAAAGCACAACCCATGTATTCATGCCGATGGTGGCAGGCTCGATTCCCGGCCTGGTGACATTTGCTGCATGTCTTCCCCCTCTTTCCTGTCAAACTACCTTCAAATAAAGGCCACTACAGCCAACAAAACCTTTTAAAAAAGGAGAACAAAACGTTGTTTAGAGCAATAACGCCATTATCCAGTGAGACTCGATGCCATTTGATTATTCTCATGACTCTTTTGCCTTAAGTCTTCTAAGGAGCACTTTGTCCCGGTCAGATTTCGGTGAAAAAAGATCTTCTCTTTATCTCCGGATTACAGCCCAGTGGGGAACACTGAAACATCCGCAAGTTTAGAAATACTTTCATGACGACTGGGAGAAATGTGTTGCAAAAACCTTGTTTGATACTTCAGAACTGAGAAAACCTGTAACTGGTGAATATTACGTAGGACTAAACCAGAACTTATTTTCCACAGTTAAGGAGCAGATTTTAAATCTCTTCCTGGCTTCCCATGCTGGTTTAAACCGTTTTGTCCTAATGTCCTCACTATTCTCTGTCCTTTTACACATAACTTATTGTATACAATAATTCCCTTTGATGACAACTGGTTTAATTTCAGGTCAGTAGCCTAAAGGTTTTAGGCTACTAATCATAAAGATCCATCAATGAGGTTATAACATCTTTATGATTAGGCTACTAATGTGTATTTGAAATATGTTTGCTGCTGTATGAATCATGTTAATAGAACATATTTCTCCATGTCCCTTGAAAGCTTAAACACTAAGCTTTTGCTGTGCTTTTGTAAAATTTTAAAACCGTACAGAGACAACGGCGAACGCCTTCTTTGTTTGTTGAGATTTTTAGTTACGTGGTTGTGGTTTCCTAGGACTGGAAGTCACACGGAGCCTAAAAAGTATTACACATGTTTACCCTTCAAACTGCTTTCACAAATCGATCGTGTTGCTCATGATGGATTGGCGAAAGCAGTGAAAAGGTTAAAATATTCAAGGGACTGAAAACTTTTGGTAGGCACTGTAGATTCCTGCCACTAAAGTGTGGCAAGATTTCTCATCCTCCCCATCGTGAGCCAAGGTTTCTGATTTACATCCAGCAGCAGGTTATCAGTCATTGCAGTTTTTCATGAAATCCCGACCTGAATCCACCCACTACAGCATAAATTTACACTTTTACACCTTAGGGGACTTCTTAAAACTCCTCTGTCAGAGGAAAAGGGGAGAGAGAGAGAGAGAGAAAGGTAGAGAGAGAGAGAGAACCAGGGTCTGGATGTGATGATAGTTTTAGTTGGTAGTGATGATACCTTTTCAGATCAGACTTTTATGGGACTGTTATTCCAAAGGCTGCCTTGCTAAAAAGTTAATAAAATATCCCGTCTTTCCATTGCGGTTCAGGAGAAAGACAGCAGGCGGGCTGGAATGCCGTCTTCCAACAGATGAAGTCATTTGAAAACTGTGGCTTGTATTTACTCAACTGATTTTGGTCTCATATTAATTCTACTTCACTTATCCGAGATATGTAGATATGACACAAAAATGCAATAAATAAATAAATAAATAAATAACTGAACTGGCTTTTTGTTTTCACAGCACTGGAACTCAAATAAAAAACACATAAATTCCACTTCTGTGTAAAATTTGTGGTTTGACTTCCCCTGGTGAAGAATAATTTAAAACCAAAGCATGCGTAGAGATCGATATGTTATCCTCGAGAGAAACCGCACGATGCCAGAGCTCACAGGTGGGTTCGGGGGTGATAGTCAGGCACGACGTGCGTTTGCAGCAGCTGCTGTGAGGGATGCGCAAACATGTTCTTCTTCTCTCTGCTTAGACGTGGTTGGCTGATTGCGATTCGGTCAGCTAGTTAGGAGATGCTTTTTGCAATAGATGAGGAGATTCAGCTAATTGTCACCATCTGTCGGTCTGTTTATTGCCTGGACAAGAGGAAAAAAAAAAATCTACACCAAAACCAAAGCCTTCTTCAGCAAACTCAAAAGATTTTCAATAGGCAAAGGTCCGGGCTATGCGGCGGCCAGTGATGGCTCCAGAACCACTCTGCAATGAGTCCAATGTATCCTGGATTTGTTATCTTGGAACATACTTGTGCCATCAGAGTCCAATCTTTTTCACCGAAAGATAATTGCCCCTGATGTAATTATCCAATAGCTGTCCACATATTTCCAAACAAGATGACCCATCGAACGTCGGCATATTACTAAACGGTGGAAAAGAAACCGGCACATTTCCAGAAACTGACACATTCCCTACTGATATGTGTAGATTTCAAATAAAAGTAACATCTTAACCACTCAGTCCGAAGAGCCTCTGTTGCTGCTGGAGGATGGTGTAAGAAATTATGTGGGTTAATAAACCTAACAGGCGAACGTTTTGACTCGTCTACTTGCTGCCTAGAGCATGGACTGCAACACTGATGTGGCAAAACAAAACGTATGGTGGATTAACTTGAAGCTGAAAATTCATGACCTTGTTAAGCAGTTCTACACAAAGCCTGTGACTTTATTGTTCAAACATCATAATGAGGAATAGAGCATAAAGACCTAATAGAAAAATGAGCCAAACAGAATATAAAGATATTTACGCAGGAGACACTACATATGTTTCAGCACGCCAAGCACACAACACAATGGGCTAAGAAAAGTGGATGTATCTGCAATATGTGATTTTTACACAAGTTTGATTGTTACAACCAAAACATAACCTTTTTTTTTTTTTGCACTTTTTTGGCCACATTTATCAAGCACTTTCAAAACTTCTCTTTTACTTCCCCTCACAAACTTTTCTTATCTGTCTGTGCTTTATTTTCACCATTATTTTCACACTCCATTTAGTTTGCACTAACAGCTTCGCTACAAATTTCTGAATTTCTGCGTCTTTTCCATGCTTTTGTTTCATACAAACTAACTGTGGATTCATTCTAGCTCCCTGGTGCATTTCTCTAGATGTACGTATAAAGAGAAATTTCTGGTAGCAGTAAATGGTGAGATTAAAAGCCTTCTAAGAAACTGGAGACAACCTAATTTTAGATAAATATCTCCAAAATGTATGGAGAAACATACATGCTTCTTTCACTGTATTTCTTTGGCTGGTCACATAAATACATCCCCTGTAGATTTTTTTTTTTTGTAGCATTACACTAAGCAAAACAAACACACACATAAATAAAAAGATTAAAGCAAAACATTTCCCAGACAGCATTATGATGTTGGACATAGATTTAGATGTCGTTTGAAAGATTCCAAATTTCACATTGATTCCACATGAATCAAGACATTAAGTAGCAGTCTACATTGATTAACTGATCATTGCTGATACTGATGAAGTCAGACTTATTGACAGTTTTCTCCTCTACAGGATTCAGGGCTTGGCTAAATGACAAGGAGTAAAAACATCAACAAAGATGAAGTCGGGACAGACCATTAAACCTGGAGTCTGAATTTTTTTTCTTGTGTGTGTGTGTGTGTGTGCGTGTGTGTGTGTGTGTAAAACTGTTACCAAGGTGTGATGGTATGAGATAGGAAATCCAGAAAAAAAAACAAACAACAAAACTTTCTCTTACTTCTCCCACTGTTCCTATTGCCACCTGCAGAAAAACAACGCTCAGTCAGAAACAACCAATCAGAGCCAGGATGAGGGTCTGACACCGTCATTCACCCACGTGTATGTGCTGCTCACACCCTCCTCCTTTCCCCTCTGCTATGCTACAGCTGAATCACCGTAGTCATCCATGAATGCTCAGGCTAGTTAGCGTGGCCACTGATGATGGAGGATAAACCGTTTTCCTGTAACCGTAAGATGCCAGGATGTGCACATTCTGTTCATCTAACATGATCCAGAGACATTAATTTGCAAGATTTTTTTTTTTTTTTAAATGCTGTCACTTACTGACCCAGTCCAAATATTACAAGTTGGAGTTAAATTAGTCAGGTCTGTGATCCGATCAGAGGAAGCCGCACACATCTGTTCTTCATGGCTTCTGTTTTTCCAATGAGGGTTTGAAATGAAATACCACAAATACCACAGGAATGGAAGCATAGAGAGCTGGTGGGTTTCGTCATTCGTAGTGGTGTCTGCCAGGTCCTTAACCACTGCTGAATGGTTTGAACGGTTCAACACCATGTCAGTGGTGAGTGTTTAAGATTTAGCTTGTTTTTATTACTTCTGCATTGCCTTTTATGTTAGTACCAGCTAAAAAATTAAAAAAAAACTAAGAGAAAATTGGCCCATGGTTTCACCATGGGTGAAAATCAAAAATCTGGGCCAAATATGCGAATGAGTCAACCATAACCTCCTCTGTATACCGGAGCATTCCTTCATTAAATCCGAGTTCTAGTGTCCCACAACTCGAACTTGTCCCAATAGGGCCGTTTAAAGAGAGCCTCATTCCCTATTAGAGCAACAAATCTACCACCGAACGGCTGAGAAACAACAGGACCGAGCTGCCTTTAAAGTGCACGCTTTAATCTGATTGAATTGCTTTGGCTGGACCGAAACAGACCCACGGCTAAAAGAATTCATCAAAACCTCGATAGCAGAAGTAACTTTGCAAAGAGAGAGGGCTGAAATCTCAACAAAGACGTGAGAAACTGATGAGGTCATACAGAAGACAATTAGTTCAAGTTATTGCACCTGATGGCAGTTTCACAAGCTATTGATTTATGGGAGGAATTAGTTTTTTCCGCACAGTTTCTGCATTGTGGCTTCATTTGGGATTATTTCAGTTCCCTTGTGGGAAGCCATTCCTCTTGAATTGAACAGCCAGATAAGATAATGGTGTCAGTTATCACTGCTTATGAAATCACGTTGAAGGTCAAATTAACCCGTCTCTGACCCTCAGCAAAGCCGGTGCATCACCATCGCGCCGTTACAACGGCTGGCTGCCATAAATCAGTTTGATTTACTATTCAACTGGTAAATCATTAAACGAAGGACAATTTTAATCTGAACATAAACCAACACCACAGCCGGGACAGAGCGATACTGTTTTAGTTTGTTGTTTTTTTCCCCAGCGGCTTCAGAGCCAATAGAATTTGGGTTTTGCAATCCCTCGCAGCAGCCCCATAACACTACGCTTCATTGTTCCTTCATATCAGTGGTTTGCTTATCCAATAACAACGACTGTAAGTCTGAAACTCCCGTTTAGTCACAAATGTTCACTGGGGGGTTGAAGTACTCACACCAACGGACAGCATGTCTATAGAAATGGACGACTTCTGATGAATGTTAGCCTCTGTCCAGGCTTCCCACGATGCCTTACCACCGAATCAGACACTGGAGTCGCTGGAAACAATAACTCCAGTGTCTGGGATCTACAGTTGATTATGTGTCATTAAAATGGTTATTTAATAGTAGTTTCAGAATTATTTTGTGACGATGTATTGAGCAGATAAACAGACCTCTTCACAGGCGTTGCTCAAATCTCATTCTGTCCCCTATACCAAGCGCCTCGGTGACATTTTTTTTTTTTTACGTTTTCCAATGTTAAAATCACAAACATAATGTATGTCGACTTAAGGCAAAGTCGCACAATATTGCAATTTTTTTCACAATCACTAATTTGAAAAATGTTGGGTGCATTTGTATCGAATTCGGTGCAATTAGAGCAATTAGTATTTTGGGCTGTCACAGATGTAAAAAAAAAAAAAAAAAAAAAAGTTCAAGAAGTTAAATAATCATTTTGATCAGATCTTGCTGATGAAAAGAAAAAAAAAAGGCTGATTTGTCCTGTTCTGATCCAATTCCTTCTTTTGGAGGAGACTGGGACTAAATCAGTATTCTTCCGTAAGAAGGAAAAACAGGCTTTCTGTTCAGGTCCCCAAACATATGAAATATTACGCTACATTTTTGGTATGTTGAATTCTTTACTAAACAGCAAATTTCTGCTTACGGCTTCCAAGCTCAGCATTAAAACCCAGCCTCAGTATTCCCTGCTGAACAAGCAAGAGAGGAAGAGATGCTACAATTTCGAGGCGAGCTGAAGAGAGTGGCAGAAAAGACAGACTGCTTGGACTGCAGCGTGAGAAAAAGAGTCTTCATTTTTGCTTATTTTACTTTTTCATTTCTATGGTAAGACACAATTAAACATGTTTCAGTGTCGCGCAATCTTGTGATTTTCAATAATCACCATCGTTTTGCTCAGCTTCACTCATGACCAAACAGACTGCAAAGTAGTCGAGACGACAGAAATATAGATATAGTAATATAGTATCAGATACTATTTAATAAAAATAACACTATTTATTAGTTACAAACATAAGTTAAGTCATGTTTAAAGCAAAAGTGCCCAAATGACAAAGTTTAGACAAAACAGAACTTACTTGTTCACAGTAGATTTTTGTTTTCTACGTCTGCCGTCCTTAGTTATGAGGTTGTTTTTATTAAAAAATATATATATATATATTTTCACGTAATTAAACTCGCGTCATTTTTCACAGCTGAAACAGAGCCACATTCTGCCGTGTTCATTAGCGATTCTCTTCTTCTGCTGCTCAGCAGAAAGATAATTGTTCTTCTTATTGGCACTAAATTAAATAACGAGTCAACAGAGCCATTCTCTTTGATGTTCTGCTGAAACGAGGAGTTCTTACAAGGTACTTTGTGTGAAAAGGTGTCAAAATATGCACACTTCTCAGCATTTTCTTTTTTTTTTGCAAAATGAGGAAGCTTACGCTTATCAAAAACACTTCAATTACACTTCACTAACACTAATGGAAATGACAAAAATGGAAGCTGAGGTTCACATTTCAAGTGAGCCCTACTTTCACACCGTCTAAACAGAAAGACTCTCACCTTAAAAGCGCACCGAGTCATTTGAAAAACTAATTCTGCTCTTTAGTTTAGTGAGTGTATTTGACATTGTGGGATTTCCATAAAAATAAAAGAAAAAAAAATCTCAGGTTCAAAAGTCTTTAGTGTTCAGCCTTCGTAGGAATGTCATCAAAAAAAAGAAAGAAATGATTCAGTCATTTAAATCATCCTTGTAAGTAAAGCTTCTTTTCACACCCTTTGAATTTTTGTCACATTTTGTTACACTATGGTTGTATCATTAGCATTCATGTTATTAGCATCATATGTGACGGACCAACATGAAGGAAAATGAAAAATGTCTTTAAAAATTTTATCTACTACAAATCGTCTGGAAATGATTGAAAGTCATTCCCCATATGGTTTCGTCAGGGACAGAAAAAGGCTGTCAGAGTAGATGGCAGACTGCAAAAGACACAAGAACTGTAATCACAGACCCAAAGCTGCAACAGAACGGCTTATATGGAAGCATAATCATATGTTGGGATGGTCTAGTCAAAGTCCCGTGTGTGTGAGGAGTTGGCAACTGATATTCACAGAGGTTCTACATCCGTCTGACTAAGCTTGGACATTTTTGTAATGAGAAATTTCAATCTGTAGCTTGAAAAGACGTTCTCCTCATGGGGACTGGATACAAATGTATGCTTTTCAGATTACTCAGATATAAGACATATCTTTTACGTTGGCCTGGAATAAAATGCACTGACGTCTGTCTGTATGCCACAGAATATTGATATTTCCTTCAGTCAAAGCTGATTTGTGTCTGTTTATTTATTTCCGTATTGATCAGCACAAGTCAATTAATCAATTTTAAATTAGTGAGGAACATTCAGTAGTGTTCCTAGCTTACATAAGGTGAAGATATGCTAAATTTATGAAGCACTTTTCTAGTCATACCAACCACTCAAAGCACTTTACACCAGAGCCACATTCACCCAGCTGCACTCAAACATGCACAGACTCATACACCGACACAGAGACGAATTACTAATTCAGAGTCAAGTGCCTTGCCCAAGGGCACATCAACTTTTGGCACGTGCAAGCCAGAATCAAACTCACAACTTTTGAAATGCAAAACGATTACTATTCCTACAGCTTGGCAGCTAACAGAGGCCCGTTTATTTGAATACAAAACACCTTCTCTCATTCAGCTTCTATTTATTTATATAGCCTCAAATCAAAACACCCCAAGTCTTTGCAACACAAACAGATCCAAACAATGCCAAGAAATATAGCATATGCATAAGTTTAGGTAAACATGTAGACACATTAAAAGTCAATTACATACATTTCAGCTCGGCTGAAATGACTAATAATACGCTCCCTGCACCTCTACTGTTATTTAAGGAGTTCTACTAAGAGTCTGAGTAAGATGAATATATTAACACATAACTTCTAAGAAAAAAGAACAAGAAATATTTGGAAATTACAGTGTTTGTATGTGCAACAGCACCTCAAACACCGACCAAATGCACCAAGAAGGCGAACGACCTTGTCACCAAGAGTACAACACCTCATGTCTTCCAGGTGGCTCGCACCCAACACCAGCAGGTATGCAGCAATTGCTCAGTCAGTAGAAGAGAGACGAACTGCAGCGCGAGGCACCAGGTGTGAAAGTAAAGCATGGCCAGGGTGTGTGTGTGTGTGTGTGTGTGTGTGTGAATGTGACACAAAGTGAACAGAGAAAATGTCTCGTGTAAAGGAGCTGATTTAATTCCAGTTCATGCTCAGAGTGAGCCGTGGAGAGATTTTTTTCCCCCGTTACCCAGCAGCTTGGACGACATCGCCATAACCATGCGCACGCCGAGAAGGAACTTAGGATTAACGGAGGAAGAACGAGTCCGATCTGATTGAAGCGGCACAATTATAGATATACGGTATCTAGACTCATACACCGTAGAGCAAAGACAAAATTACCCCCAAATGAATGCGTCATGTTGACAAACAAAACAAAGATTTATGTTTTACGTTCCAAATATAAAGCTTGCTTTGCCACCAATATCTTTATTGTTACTGCAGTAACATAGCACTTCGTTGTACAAACAGAAACATGTTGTTATCATAATAAAGTTTTTATATAATAACATGATATAGCTCAATTTTTTACTTTTGCCTTGGTGGCAATTTTACTCTCACATAGAAACCATTGTGACGGAATAGAAATACTGAAGAACAATCAATCATGTTGGCATGCTGGGTACTTCCTCCACAAAACTCCACCCGGAGGGTCCTGGTGGAGGTGGGTGGGGGGCGGGGGGGGTCGTCGTGGAAAAACCGGAATGGTTCACCCAGAATGGTTAATCACACTTGACAGCTTGATAGAGGTCACATTTTACATTCCAGTGAGGCTGAGTGGTAGTGCCGTACGATTTCTTGGGAGGATTCTTTACAACACGGTGTAGGCTGACAATAGTTGTGGCAGCTCAGATGTGTTGACTGGTTTCAACATCCACCCGCTGTTACATCTTCATGCCCCATATTCTGGACAAAACCATTTCTACTGCTGCAGAAATGACTTGGTGCACAATTTTTGAACTTCAAGTTCAAGGTCAACAACAAGAACAACAGCCTAACCCTGCCCTTATAAACATGAACATTTTTGGCAAATACCAACCAGGTTATCCAACCTTTACTGTCTATCTGGTTTGGTAGGAGCGCCTGACTTCCAGGGTTTTCTGAGAAGTAGGTGGTGTCACCTTATCAACTGCCCTCTAGAAATTATTGATCTTTTTGTCATTTCTGCTGAGAGGTTCCTCAGTCCAACAGTATGAAATCTGTTGCTCACTGCACTGTTTTCTGTTTCTCTTCGGTACCTTGAAGAAAATTTCCAGTGATCATTTCCAATGTTTTTTTTTTTTTTTTTTTTTTTGCTTTAACTAAATTTCTCCCACAGTCTTTATGCTCATTACAATGTTAATGAAAAACCCAGAATGCACAGGCTAAGCATCATGCTTAGGGCTACAATGAATATCATTAATTGTTTGAATAATTATTTGTAATAGGACACAAGAAGCCAACAAAAAGTTTCCTAATGTCTGCTATGTTTGGCTTCTTGAAGAAATGAAATAAAAAAACAAACAAAAAAAAAACAGACATACGAATTTCATCTGCACACAATCTCCATTACTGCAGTCGGGCTCCTTTACTAAGAGCTCCTCAATGTCACGCAATACAAATGACAGAAACAATCTTTCTGGGGAAGTTCAGAGCTTTCACTGCAGCACCCATGTTGAATGTCTTCAGTAAGCGCCGATGGTAAGGAGTGAAATTTTCTTCGCCTCTGTCTGTTGAAGAAGCAACATCAGAGTCAGAGACTCAACAAGCCCTGAAGTAACTGAAGTTCGCTGAAAGAATCCTTCCGTTCTTTTCAGAATACCAAGTACTTTAACTTACACCAACCTCCAAGTGTGAAATCAGAAATCTGAGACTGAGACATTGGACTCACATCAGACAATTAGAAAAAAAAAAAAAAACACAAGAAAGACAATGGTCTAAGTATGAAATAGAGCGGTAAGCTACAGTGTGTCCACGGCAGGCCTGGGACAGACTGACAGAAGCAAGGCATGAATCGCTGCCTCCTGACCGGGGTTTGACCCGGCAACCCGAGAGTTACAGGGTAAACCTCGACCTCCTGAGCCAACATCACCTCAGGCGTTCCGTTCCTCCTATTAAGTCATTCCTGTCCTAAGAGACTAGAGCACCGCTCAATGGTCCAGACTCCTGTTTTCAGACAAAAGACAATTCTGCATTTTCATGTGGAAATCAAGATCCCAGAGTCTGGAGGAAGAGTGGAGAGGAGCAGAATCCACACTACCTGAAGAAGACTGTGGAGTTTCCACAAAGTACTGATTTGGGGGCGCCGTGTCATCTCACTGCCTTCACCAAATTCCACAGTCAATGGAATAATAATAATAATAATAATAATAATAATAATAATAATAATAATTAAAAGTACCTGAGTAACATATGAGTTTCATTTTCTACGAGTGACAAAAAATATAGAACATTTTCTTGATAGTTGAATTCTTTTGAGATGTACCTGTATTTTATCATCTACCTAACAAATTTTACATTAAAGACCCAGTATGAAAAAAAATAAAACACAACATTGATGATGTTTGGGGTTGTATTGAGATACATTGGGTTCCTTGATGCAGGCTAGAGGTAAAAGTTCCTTAAGACATTTGAGCAGGACAGCCTGGGTAGCAAAGACATGGTGGTTTATTATCATGGTAGCAGCGTAGCACCGTCCTGTATAATTCAGGCAGAGCAGTGGCCACATGTCCAAGACAAGGAAAAGATTCTGCTTTGAAGCAGGCTTGGCAAAATTAGCCTCAAGCGTATGCTACTACCTCGTCATGCTAATTGTGCCAGACCAGCGTTATGCAGTTACTCCGGGTTGCAGGAAGGGATGTAGTGCAATCATTATGCACATCCTGTAGCTAAAGCTACATACTCATTACAGATACACCGTTTTGTTCTCACTGTCTTGTCATTCAATCCGGCAGTTTCCTGTTTTATATCAGAATTATTGATTTATCAAATTCTAGGATTAATTAACTTTCTTCAGAAGTTAACACTTTTCCTTAGTGTTTTTGGTAGAGTTTGCCTCGAAAGACTTGGAATGAATATTTCAGGTATTTTCTCACAGGCTTCAAACAATAACTTGCTGAAGTTTTTGGTCCGTTCCTTCTGACAGAGACTCAGTTTGTAGGTTTTCCTTCTCACACAAACCTTTTCAGTTCTGTCCGCAAATGCTTTGTGGGGCTATCAAAGCTTTGATGGCTACTCCTAAACAAGGTCTTTGTTGTCCTCAAGCTACTCTGAAACTATTGACCAAATATTTTACCAATAGAAAAAAAAAACCTCCTTTCATGTCCATTTGTGGCCAAGATGTCCTGTCTTGAGTTAGTTGTTGCCTCGGTATTCCCACGTCCTTCGGGACGCCATTTGTTTTGTAAAGTGCACCAGTCTCTCCTGTAGCAAAAACACTTACAGCATGAAGACGACACAGTCAGGATGGCGTTGCCATGCCTACAAGCTTTTCTCTTTCTCCTGCAACTAAACCTCTAAATTTAAAAATTATTTTTCGTTTGACATTTAGAAGTTAATGTCAAACAATTGGAAAAAAAAAAAAACTAAACAAAGCAAAAAAAGCAATTTTTTTTTTCTTCCACATTTAACTTTAGATCATCATAAGGAGATACTGCTGACATGCAAAAATGCTCGAAAAGTGCGGAACACTGTCTTAAAATAGTAGGTAAAACCCCAAAACGTCAAGCATTAACAGCATAGGAGCATATTTATTCTTCCAGGCTCACTGCAAGCTAGTAATGTTCTGAAAGGTCCTGCAGGCTAAGAGAGTTTTACCAGATCTTCATCGCTGTGAGGACACCGTCAGAGCACGCAACTGCTCAGCGACTTGTTCTCACACGCAAACACTGTATAGTGACAAGAAAATTGGGTGCAGTTCCATGTTTAGCGCAACAGCTCACAAACATACATAAAGTCCACTGAAGGGTACTTGTTAATGATTTAAATAAAACTTGACAAATTTGAATTTGGGTCCATTTGACTCAAGCATCAGAGCAAAAAAAAATAAAATAAAAAAAAAGAACAAGCAAATCTTGGACTCATGTTACCTGAGCTTAAATTAGTTTTTCTACGAATGTGTTCGCTTGAAAAAAAAAAATAGAAATACTGCTATTTTCTTTCTATTACATTTTTCCAAGCTTGGCATGTTGTAAGGTGATATAAAGTTAGCACCTTTTGGGAAAAAAAAACAAAACGTTTAGATTGGTAAAATGATCCAGTTTAATTTAGCTGAGTAAAAAAAAATGTATTTGAAACATTTTTGAAGATTTATTGATCTGAGAATTTTCTGCTTTTAAGTGTGACAATTATTTCATATTTATTGGTGTTAGTGAGCTGCTCTGTGCTGTTGGTCTGCGTTCATTCTTGCCTCAGCCATGGTACCAGCACCAACTGTCATCTTCATATAGACTGACAACGCCGGGGATGAGGCAGAGGAAACTTTCTCTTATAGCACTGAAATAGAATCCATTTGACAACTCGGCCAACACTGCACGTTTCAGCAAACTTAAGAGTCAACTTTGTTTTCCAACTTTCCGAGGAAGAAGCCTCACAAATATCAGTGACACAAGACTTATAGACAAGAGTGTAGAGACCATGAAGCCATGCATCAACAGTGCACTTCTCTGTGCATCTAAAAGGAGCTGGATATCTAGAGAGAAGGGGGGGGGGGATAAAAGGATGTAAACACGCACGAAGAGCAGGAAAAAAAGAAGAAGAAGAGGTCTTACCTGGAAACACAAGGACAGCAAACACCCATGACAGGATGATGAAACATACTGAATTACACATGCTTCCCAAACAGTGCTGATTGTGATCTGCCCGTTTGTTTTAAAGAGGCTCTTTTTGTATCTTCGCCACAGTGGGGCTTTTAGATGTCTGCCCACTTTTCTCTCTCTCTCTCTTTCTCTTTTTTTTTTTTTTTTGTCTCACAGCCTATTCTCTAGCTGTCAGCGCGCACAGCGTCTCATCCCCACTTGGAGGCAAGTGAAGATGTATGCAATCCAGCGCAAGACGCAGCTGCGGAGAAACAGACGATCCCTGACGCGGCGTTCAGGCTCCCTCTTTGCTCCGAACTACAGCACACAGAGGGACCAGCATTCTGCAGGATTCGGGGCAGAGCAGGGGGGGGGGGGAGGGGGCAGCCTGTGCTCAATTCAGATTGGCTGACGGTTCTGCCGTACTCTCAAGAACAGTCCCAGCTCTGTTTTATTTTGTGTCCTTTTATTTCGCTGGCTGCTTTGACTCAACCCTTCTTTTGTTTTTGCCCCTAAAACAGAGCAGAATGGACGGATTAATGCAGTCGCTACGCACTGATTTTCTCCCCCTGAAGTACTTTTTGTACAATATTTATTTTTTTTTCAGTATCAATCAGAGAGATGCTCTGAGAAACTTTTTCCCCACTGGTTGCAATGGAGCACCTAACTTTACCAACATAAAATGTTGTTAAAAGTAAGTCTGTCAGTGCGGACCAATGCGCACGAATTGTCTAAGGCTCTTATTGTGAAGGTGATGGTAAGTTATACATTGTGTGTGAATGCCCCAGTGAGGTAATCCCACACAGAAGGGGACATCAGCAAGGACATGCCCTGCTCAGATCTACTGGCACTTCGCTAATGTGAGAAACAAACACCAGGAAGAACAGGAGTGTTAGAGGTCAGAGTTGGGACTTTGGATGCAGGGACAATGACAGGAGAGAGAGACAGAGAGTTAGCAGACATTATGGAGAGAAAGAATGTAGAAGGGAATGGGGTTTCAAAGTGTTTTACCAAAGCAACAGATAAAGAAGAGGAACGGAGTGGAGATTTTGCTTAGAATACGAAAATGTTGGTTGTACAAAAATGTTGCAAGAAGTGGGAGAAAAAAAGGGTAAAAGGCTAAGAGTGGAAGTCCAAGCAGGGTGATTATTTCCTTTGTTGCCCTGCAAGAGGCAAAGGATTTTGAAGTAGTAGCAGGGGAGAGTGTAACAAAACCAAAGTTAAGTTATAGCTGCTATAGTTGCAAACAACTGCTTAATTACCCCCTGTCTCTTTTTATGAAGAGTTTTTTTTGTGTGCATTGTCTTATTGTTGTTGAACATCATGCACATCAATGTGCCAATAGGACTAGAGATGGAAATTAGCCACTTGGCTATAATCTCATGTAGTTGCATGCAAATGTGAATTAGTATGTAATGTCACTTTTTAAAAAAATAAACTTGAAACAACAAAACAAAAAGAAAAAAAACATCAATGTACAACAACAAAAGGAGCATTTCTGTCATCTAATAATCAGTGTGAACAAAAAGCTGATCTTTGTATGATTTGATATGAACAAACTGATTGCATGGCAGCCAATCAGATTTCAAGGGTAGCTGGTGCAGAAGTAAGCTCAGACCAAAGGAGCAGTTTAAGATTTGAAACACAGCCACCGTTGACATAATAATAAAAATTACTGAGTCCTTTAAAATGTTTTGCCATTAGCTGGACAGAGTAGAGGTGGGTGGGATGTGAAGCAGGTTAGGGCGCCACAAGACTGAAAGGGGAATGTGTTGATGAATGGAGAAACTCTGTAGAGAGTAAGGGAAGAGAACTTTGAGGACGTGATGAATGAGGAGCATTAGAGAGAGGAGGACAGATGGTGCAGATATACTGAATCACACAATAAGGGAAATGAATAAGACTGAAGTTAGGGCAGATTTAAAGAGGACGAGAAGTCCAAATTCAGCTAATCCAAATTACATGCATGTGTTTTGTTAATGTGTGACCATTTTCTTGTGAGTTATTTGTGCTCAATAGGTCTTGCCATACTCATTTTGCAATTTTTATGATTGCTGTTAATGTTAATGACAGCTGGGTTTAGTTTTTGAGTGAGTTTTTCTTCTATCATTGTCAGCGTTCTTCTCCTTTCGGGTTTCTAGAGCTTTTGCTTGGCTTCCACTGTGCTAGATCCTTCTGTTTCACTGCCTCATCTCTTCCATTCCTTTCCGAGGTTTAGGCGATCTGCTTATCGCCGCAACTCCCACAGGTCAAGAGAGTGTGGGAGCTTCTGGAACAGGAAGTGGAGGTTGTAACGGTTACATGAAAGAAGTCCTATTTCAGCTACAAACATATCAGTACGCGCACTCGGCTGAAAAACTGTGATTCTAGCATTGCGGAGAGCTCTTTGATCTGCCCCTGCATGTCTGAAACCACATCAGTTGCATTTCTAAAGCAAATGTTTTATTTCAAATGCTCAGGGAACCTCTGTGAGTAACTTTGATGAACGGCGTGGCAAGCCTCTGATGCACACTTTAAAATCACCGAGAATCGGCGTCTCTCTCTTTACCCCATGTTGTGTCAAGTTAGACGAGAACATTCCAGCATCCCGAACATCCGTAGAGCTCTTTATTACTATTATTATTTGGAGCAAGACCATTTTCAGTCACAGAAACCCAGGCTCTAAAGTAAGAATGCTCTTTTTGTTCTTCAGCATGTAATCCTTTAACGAATGAAACCATTGACACACATAAAGTAATGAAAAACAGCCAAAACAAACTGACCTTGTGTCAAAAAAGGAATTGCCCCAAACCTAATAAATGGTCGTTCCAACCTTGGCGGAAAGAGCTGCCATCAAGCATTAGAGATAACTGGCAATGAGTGTTTAGCATTGTTATAGAGGATTTTATTTATAAATCCAGCCATATTGGAGGGCTTTCAAGCCTGTTAGAGCATTTTTTTTAGGGAAAGTCTTCCTACTCTATACCCCTTCAGAAAGCGATTGACAAAAGAAGCAATTTTCGAGACGTTCTTATCCCAGGATGCCGAGAGTCTCTGATTGTTCTGCAAGGCAGAAGGACGGCATGGACAGGTAAAGCTCGCTGGAAGAAAATGCAATGCACAGGACGTCCAATTTGTTTTCACCGCACAGCGGGAAGACGGCGAATGTTCTCTGCTTTTAGAGAACTCGCTTTTAGATGAAGCCAGTGCTGGATTGACACGGAGGTAATATTCACAAAAGCTGGCAGAATTCAATACACGCCACGCGTTGGGTGCTCCAGACTTCTGTCGGATACACCCACGGAGCTGCCAAAGGGAGGAGGAGGAGGAAAATCAACGAAATATCTAACTCGTCTTCTGAGAGTGACGTGTTGCGCCTGTGCATCAGTAAGCGTCTTCTAAAATGTGTGACCTCGTGTGATGATATCAACAGTTTTGTGTCGGTTCAACCCAAGTAAGAAGTGGTTGTGCAACATCAAAAATAGGCTTGCAGAAATCCTCTTAGTTTAATCTATTAGTCGTGATGTTTGGGGCGCAAGCCGGCTGTTATGTGTAAAGTGAAGAAGAAGGCATTATCATTAAGGCGAGTTTAACGCAAGGGAGAGGCGAACATTATCATTAAAGGGACTTCCTGTGTGTGCTCAACAGCTGAACTGTGTCTTTGCCTACACACACGCACAAGACAAACACACACACACACACACACACACACACACACACACACATATGCACACACAGAGCTGCGGCAAAGTAGTCACCCAGCTTTTATGTTAATGACACCATTATGAGCTGCGCCTCAGTTCAAGTTTGTCATGTAAAGATTCCATAATGCATTTCAAACTTCCAAAAGTGAGCTCCACGGATGAATGCGTTCATTCCTGCTGGGGATCACGATACGGGGTGCGTTAACAACAGCCATCGCAGAGTTCGACGGCGGTGCAGAGGCTCTGAGACGCAGCGCTCCAGTTCTGGAGGTGTTCAACGTCGGTATGGTGATAAATGCCGGTTGGACAAAGTGAGCTGGAAAAAAAATGCAGTTAATAAAAGAGCGTTGAATACTTTTAGAAATGACAAAGATAAATATTTGAGTTCCCATGACTTCCACTATTAGCACATTGAGCAGCGCGTACATGAGCATGACTGATGGTGCAGATGTTTTTTATTTTTTCCTTTGACCTCATGAGGTCATGACAGTATCCGCCTGGCCAAATAGGACAAAAAGGCTATACGGTCTCAGACTGATCATTTTTGTTAGGCTGATAAATAGCCTGTTTGTCTTTAAATGCAGTTTTCAAGAGTCTGCTTGATTTTAAGTTTTCATTTTTTGCATTTTTGAAACTCCACTTATTAGATGCTTATGAGTCACCAGCACGATGTGAATAATTGCAATTTCCTCTCCAGACATCAAATTGTGATCAGGAGTGTATACGCAAAAGCAAACTGTACTTTTTGTCTCGGAAAGTACTTTGCAGATTTTAGTACAATGAGTAAAAAAAAAAAAAAAAAATGGAACGAACACTAACATGAACATGAGGATCAAGAGCAGAAAGAAATTAGATTAGACTGTTGTCGATTTGAGGCATGGAAATATGTAAAGCTGTTGGAACGTCTTGCTTTGTTATAACTAATCATAAAGTTACTTGTGTTTTTACTTCTAAGCGCACAAAAGAGATGATTAAAAAAAAGAGTACAAAACAGGAGCGCATGTGGTGAACAATTACTTTTTGCATTTGCATGTCATGATTCTTTCATTCTGCCTCTCTTGGGAAGGATTCATCATTCTTTTTAACATAAACTAACCGAAAAACAAACCAAAAACTAAAGAAAAAATATCTGCTCCTCTAATGGACCCCATACTAGTTTTTAATTTTGTGCCATCCTTGAATTTCATTATTTTCTCAGGTTGTGACATTTTATTTTAGCGATGAAGCTCGCTCTGTTTTTGCGCTGTTAGCTTTGTTTTCAGGTTTCCCCGATCCTCGTATTTTGCTTTGTAATCGTTCTCTCAATTAGTCATTTTCCTTTATGTCCTTGAGCCACGCTTACCACACAGCTGCTGTGGATTTAGTGTGATTAGACTCATCTGATCCTCTCACCACAATCATTAAGCTCTATCTATCCTATTACAGGAGGTTTCATGGTTAGGCTTTTTGTCACACCTGCACATAGTATTCACTAGACCAACGTAATCTGACTAATTAAAGAAAGCTGCTGTCAAACAGTGCTTTGATTTGTTAAGGCAAAACCAATCTGAACCAACCTGGCTACATATATATATATATATATATATATATATATATATATCAACTAATTTAAGTAAAAAGCAAAAAAAAACAAAAAAACATGTAATGCACTTGACTTATTTAAGGTCAGTGTTCAATTTAATAGCAAAAGAGAAACTGGCCCAAGAGCGTCCATCAGAGCAAACCATAGCCGACCAAAAACAAAGCAGAGACCCGTCTCACATTTGCCAAAACAGATGTTGGCAATCTTTACAATTTTTGGATAAAATATTGTATGGACTGAAAAAGAATTTGTGTGTTTCAGGGTTTCAGGAAAAGAGCATCATGTCATATGAACAAAGTGGAAGTAGTGTGATGGTCTGGGGCTGCTTTGCTCCTCGAGGATCCTTTAACGTAGCTGAATCTAAACAATTTTAAAAAGGAAGTAAAAATTCCTCCATAGATTAAAAATGCTTCGGCAGAGGTCAATTACTCTTTCACTCAAGACAGTTATACAATTTGAATATGTTATTTTGTTGGGGTTTTTTAAACTCATGTTTCATTTTAGACTTATTTTGACAATCTGGAACCAGAAGGAAACAAAATATGGAAGGGAATGAATATAGTTTTGAAGCAGTTTCTGTGATCCCAAAGTTTCCCCACTTGTTCCTGTCTGTGTTTGCAACAGATAACATTTCCGATAAGATTTTACCTTCTTAACATCTGTGACCAACTTAGCCACACAATTTAACAACAGTAGTAAACCTAGATCAAGATTTAAATAAGTGAATGATGATTAAAAAGTAACATGGAGAATTTTTGACTGCTTCCTTTGCGATACTTTGCCAAAAACTGGTGAGTAAAGAACTAAAACTTTCTGTTGGCAAAGAATTATGTAGGATGAAAAAAACGGATTAGTTTGCTTAATTTTCACCCTGTTGGACCGCACCTATGTCACTGGAATTTAAACACAGCCGTACCTTCAGGCTTCATCTTACTCTTTTGTTCTTTGTTTGACCTTGATTATGCAACCTTTCCCTGTCCACCGCCAAACGTACTTGATGAAGTGGACCCTGGAGCAGGTGCTACGAGAGCCTGTGCAAATGAATGCCAGCAGTTCAAAGTGAACAAGTCGGGCCGCTTCGTTGTTTCGTAGAATAATGGCGCGTTTGATTTACAACGTCTTGCAGAAGCATTTTTTCCCCCCCTGGCCAGATTTCATGTTGACCTGCTACATAAAATATGACAGACCGACATAAAGCAGCGCACAATTGTAAAATGGAAAAAAAAAAAAATTCTTATATGATTTTCAAAAATATTTTACAAAAGGAAAAATCTAATAAGTCTGTCGTGCATTTGCACTCAGTAACTTGAGTCACTGTTTTGTTGAGCCATCATTTTGCTGCAATTACAGTCTGTATGTACTCTGAACAGAAAAAAAAAATGTTGGCTTACTGTTAACAGCAAAAGCAAAGCGCTCTCTGGTCAGGATTGTTTTTTTTTTTGTTTTTTTTTTCCAATTCACAAAATACTGAACTGCATGAACTCGTAAGCATTCCTCATACAGTTCTGCAACTCAAAGCATAGAAACCACGCTTGCTTTAAATTTCTAACCCATCACCCAAAAGGTGTCAGATACCACACGAGGAAAAAAAAAGACGAAGTGTCAAGAGGCAGTTCTAAGAAGTCCCAAGCCGGAACCACAAGGGAAGAATGATATTCTGCTCCCAGAGGCCTGGAAGAGAGAAAACGTTCAGATAATGTGCAAGGCTTGGTGAAGGTCTTTGGGGGGTTGCTCATGCTTTTTTGCCAAACAGCATAGGGTATGTCAGAGTTTTATTAAAACAACAACAAAAAGAAAAAAACATCTGTAAACCTTAATTTTCAAGTCCTGCCATAGAATAGAATAGAAATATATTTTATCGTCCCACAGTTGGTAAATTTAGACCTATTTGTACCAATGAGACATGTAGGTTCATAGTAAGAATAGTAAAAATTGAAAAAAAAAACAAATTAAATAAAAAGCAAATACAAACAAGAATATAACATCAAAACTCATGCAGCTGTCAGAAGTGCTGTACTCTGATCCAAGGAATGTGCAACTGAGTAGGATACATTTTTTTAAACAATGTACAGAAGTGTGCATGTGTACATTAAAAGACAGCAGACTATTTACAATATATCAAAAAATAATATTTTAAGCTGTGCAAACAGATGTGCATTACCAGCAGAAATCCTTTTTAAATTAGTACAACTGCAAATACCAGTAGGGATGTAAATACTTATTGATTTAGTCCAGGGCAGCGATGGTTACAGAACCTAACAGCTGAAATGAGGAATGATGTCCAATCATTGCCTTATGCAATTAGAATGCAGCTGAAGTATATCGCTGTCATGGGGCATCAATTCACAACTCATTTCTTTTTAATGCACTTTACAATTGAAATAGATCCAATTTATACATAAATCTAGACTATTAATCCAATTAAACAGTCAAATACAAATCAAATTACATCGATACCAGTTTGATACGAGTTCAATGCAATGCTGTTTAGTTTATTATGCCGATTCTGAAAGGGGCAGCATTATGTAAAATCGACTTTTTTCAAGTTTACATCATGTTACAAAGTTTTTTCCTCATCAAAAACACGCCTGGCGCGTTGCCTTGATTCTTTCAGGCATGTTTGAGAAATTGAATCGCCCCTGGCAACCATTCAGCTCTGCATAACTCCTGAGGAGGCCGAGCACCGCCTTCGAGGACGAAGCTCCTCCTCGCAGCTCCTTCAGACTAGCCAGCAGCAGTTAGCAAACACCTGGTGGAACTGTGCATCTCCTGAGCTCATTATATAAGCTACTTCTCAGAGAAACGCTGGTAAAAAAAAAAAAAACATTGTTAAACGGTTAGTAGAGGAGCCATGTTGTGATGACTTCCTGAAGGCAGAGTTTTATAAATAGCAGGAGTTTTTAAAGCGATAGAGGTCCAATTTTAATGTAAGGTATTAAATTACAAAGTCAAATTTCTTTATTGTCATATTTGACATGTATAGCATTTTTATAACAATTGGAGGTGACATAGTTAATTGATTGTGCCGTGAAATGGCACCATGCATAACCCTAACCCAGCTATCTGAGGAAACCACCTGATTGCAGTGAGTCATTGAGTTTGACTCAACCGCTCATACGGAGCACACATAAGCAGGCGTAAACAGTAAAACGTGTCATGTCAGATTGCGCGACACCAACTCCTTTCCCAACAGTCCTTGGCACTGTCCCACATCCTGCCATCCTCTGCTGTCTGTATTGAAATAGCACATCAATCAGAGTTCAGAGTTTCCTGTAGATTCAGAGGCAGATGTGAAATCTTGATGCAGCAGCAGATGTGTATCAGTCTGTTCGGGGTGCAAAGAGTGCAGAGCGGCTTTTCAGCTAAAAATGATGCGAACGCACGCATGAACAGAAGACTGTCACTTCCGAAGTTGTTAGCGAGGATGTAGAAGTGTAACAAAAAAAAAAAAAAGAAAAACTGCAAAGCTACGTATTTGTTGCTACTGTTGTGGTTTACTTTTGCTATTTTGACTACTCCCCCACCACCCTCCCCAAAAAAGAATAAAATAGAGCTTAGATTTCTGGAATTAAAAATGTTGCTATCAGCAGATATTTAAGACAACTAACTTCAAATCCATGCAAAAAGATGCATATATTTGTAGCATTTACACTTAATATCAATCATAAGAAATTAGCTGAGTATCCAGACTCCCAATTCTAATATTTAGGGAAACAAAAGATTCAAATCCTGGGAAAAAACAACAACAACAACAAAAAAAAACATTTATCTTTAATCCTCTTGTGGCTTTGTAGTGGTGGATAATGTTATAATAAATGTTACGCTGGTCAGGGGGAACGATGTTTGTTGTATTGATTTGTATGCATGTTTTCTCCCGCTGCAGCGGGTTGGAAACTCAGAGCTACTAATCAGAAAACCCCTCGGGGGATAAAATCTAATCCTGATGTAGGCTTAATTGAGAGTTTTCTCATCAGATAAAAGTTTCTTTACACAAAATCAGCAAAGTGTTCAGATCAGTGATTACACATAACGGGGGGGGGGTTTAATATTTTTCGTTCATCAAACGAAGGCGTCTGCGTTGTTTTAACTGTTGTAAGTGAAAAATTAGGCGAAAAGGAAGGATCTGTTTTAGAGAAAAATGCATTCACACTGAACTTTGAAAGAGAGATTTAATGCAAGAGAGTGTTTATTTTTCAAATTTCAATAATACTTTTTTCACTGCTTGGTGATTTTACTTCACCAAGCAGGTTTTGGTTCTGTATTTAACGTCCTGCTATTTGAGCTACAGAGTTAATAGCAGGTTTTATTCCACTTGTAAAGCTCTTTAAAACAGCCACATAAAGAAGGTAAAATGTCAGCAAGAGTGTATTTTTACACTGTGATCAAATATTTCAGCCCCTTAAGAGGTAAGATTTCACTTCCCAACCATTTTTTTTCAGTGATTTCCTGGAGTTAAAAATAATCTTTAGTAAAATAGACAGTCATATTCTCACCAGCCAAATGTTGATAAACATGTTGACGAGTTCATGAAATTAAATAGGTTTGGAAATTCAGCTGATAAATTTTCTTATTAATATAAATTAACATCAGCTAAATAAAAAAGAAAAAGAAAAAAAAAGCTGATTGTGGAATACTAAGCATGAACAGCAAAGAGAAAATCAGAAATCGAAATTAGCACAGTGTTTGGTTTGCCTGTAAACCGTAATGGATCATACAGGAGGTTTGCTTAAAATAACACTGATATTTAACTGAAGCGCAGTCGTCAAGAGAAAAACGCTTTGAGCCGAGTTCACTGGTGAAGACGCCGCGCCTCCTCCTTGTCTTCGTTTTCTGATTGAACAGTTTAAAAGTTGCACTTTGATGCCGAGTCCTCAGCTAGAACCGCATTGCCATTTATGACAAGCCAAGTTTCTGTTTAAATGCGCAATCAATATTCTCATCTGAAATAAAGTCATGGATTTTTTATTTTTTTTTAAAAAGCCTCGTTAGAAAGGGATCCGTCTGACGTGCAACAGCGCCATTCCCAGAGTAGCGACGTAAAGCTTCTGAGACTTTTAGGTTTGGCGTTATGGATTATGACAGATTTGGGCTCATTGTCATTCCCGGCATCGTCTTGCTTGATGTGATGTTTTTGAAGTCGGCCTGCAGGTTGGAGTGATAGACACAGAAACAGTGGAACAAGTTGAAGAGAAGTATTTGTCCGGTGAAGTATTCACTGGTGCCCAGAAAGCGTGGAAGTTGGTGACGAGGCCCGTACGTTGGGAGGCGGACGCAGAGGAGGAGAGTTGGTGGTTGGATGACGCAGCTCTTGTTTTTTTTGGGTGGGGCTGGAAGCCAGAGACGTAGATGCTGAGCTGTTAGTGCTGGATGGTGTCAAGAAGGTGGAGGATGATGCGCTTCAGCATCATCCTCCACCTTGATCAGGATGATGCGATGGGTCAAGAAGTCAGTGGATGACCCATTGACTACTTGACAATGAGTCAAGAAGTCTGGGATTCGGTCCATAATATCTAGAACTGTAGCTACGGAAGGGGAAAAGATTAATTTGGGTCGTTGCAGGGATTGTGAGAAAATATTGATGGTTGGGATGTGATTTAAAAAAAAAATAAAACCTGATAGAGATTCAGAGGATTTCAGTGTAATGATGATTCAGTGGAATGGTTTCTGGTGAGCAGAGGTATAATGGATAAATGTGTTTTTTAGGAGGAAAAGTCAATAAAAAACAAACAAACAAACAGAAGGGAATTTCATTTGTAAGTAAGGAGAATGAGAATGAGAAACCTGTGAAGGTTTTATAAAAAAATGTTTTATCTCTCTCCACAACACGGCTGCAGAGTAAACCCCCCGGAGCAATGCGTCTGAGATGCCGCAGCCTCGCCGTACGACTCGACTTTTGATGTTTGCTCCTGAGGGAAAGGACTGTCCTGATTTCCCATCAGCTATCAGCGCTGCGGCGACAGACCAAAGGTTGTCAGACTGCAGCTGAATCGCAATGCCGTTATGAAACCTCCTACTGAGAAACCTTTCGCCGTTGCAGAAAGACGACATGTAATCAAAAAAGAAAACAAGACAAAAAAAAAAAAAAAAAAAGCTCGAAAGCAAATACATGCAGAGGCTGTCAGGTGGAAGCTTTTTTCACAAAGAATTAACTGTTGAAGTGCATTTCATTGGTAGATGTACTGGGATATGTCGTTTTTTATTTTTCTTTAATTATACTCAAGATCCCCTTTACCTTCTATAAATTTACACACTTTTAATCCAAAAAATTAAAAACGTGTAAGAAAACTTTTGCAGCCTTTTCCCATTAAATATTACGTTAGTTTGTTGCAATTTTAATATGACTGGAAGATTTCTTTTTTTTCAAAAATAACGACCATTAGACTTTGTTTTCAAGCCTTTTGAAGAATGCTTGTCATATTACCCATCAGAAACAGACTTCTTGGCCGACTGAAACACACTTTAAATCTGTTTTGCCGCAGAAAATTGTGACTTTTGACAGCGTTGCTTTGCTGTGGTGAATTCGTTGAATTCATGAAACAGTTTTCTAATGACAGAGACCACTAAAGATCTGAATTCATCGAATCGCAGCCACATTCAGACACCAACACGGACGGCCTTTCTGGATAAGAGCCTTCCCCCAGATACACATCAACATGTGATAGAGAGAAACTGGACTTGAGCCCACAACCTCATAATTACAGAAACAACTAAACAATCTACTATAAACAAATGATCCACGGTTGCAACCTATCATGTCCCTTCCACACCAGTAAAATATCTAACTTTACTAAAGATGCATGTAAATGTTTGCTTATATTTGCATTATAGCACAAGCAAAAATTTTGTAAAAAAAAAATAAAAAATTTGAAGAAGGTTCAAAGTGTTTGAAAAACATTTGATGTGTTTCTTTAGGATGCCGTTTAGCATTCGTTTCAGTTCAATCCAGTTCATTTCTACAGCGCAACGAATGTCGTCTCGAGGCATCTTACCTAAAAGTCATTTCAGTTCATTTACACACACATTCCAATTGATCTTACTTATCAAACAAGCATGTCACGCTCAATTAATTGTTCAAGGTAGTTTGAAAAGTTTCTGTCTGAGGAAACCCAGCAGATTGCCTTGACTCGCATCCCAATTAGGAGAAGCTGAATGTGCTCCATCACAGACTCCACTTCCTGTCGTTAGAGAGTCATGTCATTTTATTTGACGTGAGACAATAGTTTTAACCAAGTTTAAGAACCAGAGCCATTGGTATGAGGCTCATATATAGATCTCCATAGCAAAAACTGATTTGCATTCACTCCGTATCTCCATACAGAGCAAATATTGATGCATGTCTTCTCGGGGAAAAATTTACATAGGTTTTCAGATATTGTACCCAAGTGGCTGAGAAAGATAAGATGCTGCCCTGAATAAGCAGCTGAGAGGCGAGTTCATAGGCGTCGCCGATAAAATTCCTCCCCCCTTGAGCTTGAAACTAATGATCCACATGTACCATTTCCGTGACGATTTTGAATAATACGGCTCGGCCTCGGGACTCGGAGAGATTCGCCGATATGTTAGGCACGCTCACAACTTTCCGGGAGCAAGATGCCGACTGAAGTTACCTGTTGGTGTTTCGCAGTCGACATTTTATCTGAGCCTGATCTCTTTGAAAGGCGGTGAGCAGCGTGGAACTCACCGCGTATGGAACATAACCCTTACTTTGCATGTGAAATAATGATAATAATAATAAAAAAAAAAAGTTTGAAGAAAGTTTACATGTTAGCCATAATCACCTAACAGAACTCTGCTTCATTAAAAATTTGAACTCTCAATATTCGGAAGCAGTCCGTCAACATTGGTCTAATGTGGCAGGTTTCAGTAAACAGTTTGGAGACAAAGGTGTGGAATATTCATCTATCCAATCACCTGCTACTTTGCATGCAGTCTGCTGCAAAGTACCATGAACGCAAACGGTCTACTTTGCCTGCATGCCACCCGAACCCAACACTACATTTCCACATTTCTATAGCGTACAAGAAGGAATGAGTAAGACCTGCTGGCTGTTAATTAAAACCTACCACCCAGTGACACCATTACCAAAACATCTGAATCGTTGCACCATGTAATTGACCTCGTCTGCTCAATAGAGTTGGGACGATCTTCTGCAGTGAATGTGAGCAGCTTGAAACGCCGGCGTGGTGAAGCGCATTTGGGGGAGATCTTTACATAATTGCGTGCGGCTTTGTGTCCAGCACAAACCGACGCAAAATCCCAGACTGGTGATTATTAATTTGGACACAGAACAATGGGCAGATGGAGCAGGTAATTGTAAGGAGCTGCTGAGCAGACAGTGGAGACTTTAATTGAATTAAAGTATGGTTTCACCCCACAGGCAATAAATCTTATCCGGTTTCCAGAACATCCTCTTTTACGCTCTCTTAGCAAAAGTGAGAATGTCTGTTGTTCATCTGTTGGAAATTCTGCGTGTCTGTTTGTTTTCCGAAGCCTTTTTGTAATGGAGGAATATTGCACACCCTCTGACAAACAGATAAACTTGTATCTGTCTTCAAATTGACAGCAAGCCGAGAGAGACAGTGCAGTGGCCTCCAACTGCTGAGTAGGAGCCTTAAGGAAGCGACAGGCAAAAAGAAGCGAAATAATGCCTCCAAAAGGATCCAAGACCGACGGGAGACAAGATGAGGACTATGTATCACTCACGCAAGTCAAAGAGTTGCTGAGCCAGCAAAAGCAAATGTATATGGAGTTACTCCAACAACAACAGGACAATTTTAAGGGTTTTGTTAAAATCATTGTGGACACTACTAACACCAGAATGGACGCAATGACACGAGAACTACAGGACATTAAAACCAGCCTGCAATTTACACAGAAAGATATTGACGACATTAAAGTAGAAAGTGCTAAGCACAAGAACCGAAGTGACACGGTGCAGTCAGACATATTTAAAGTATGTGAGGGTATGATGACTATCACTGATAAAATGGAGTACCTTGAGGGGCAATCAAGGAGAAACAATCTGGTTTTTGATGGAATTACTGAATCACCAAATGAGACTTGGGCTGAGACTGAGGAGAAAGTGAAAACTATTTTAAATGAAAAGCTAAACTTTCAACATAAGGTTGATATTGAGAGAGCTCACCGCACCGGTAAACATAGAGGAGACAGACCCAGGCCCATTGTTGTCAAATTTTTACGATACAAGGACAGATCAACTATTCTGCAGAGCACCAAGGCACTTAAGGGATCTAAGATTTTCATTAACGAAGACTTCACGGATGCAGTAAGGAAAAGGAGGGCGGAACTAATGCCGGACTTAAAAGCAGCGCGTCAAAGAGGGGACATCGCTTACCTACGTTATGATAAGTTGATCACCCATCCACGTACTAGTACCCCTAAATTATCCAACAATGTATGACAGACAGCCAGACATAGCTGACGTTCACTTCTGAAAGAGAAACATGAAACAGATCATGGCCTATGAGGATATAGAGCTACCAGTATTCCAACACAGAAACTATCATCAGCAAGATATTGAAACTGACATTGATCCTGATAACAACTTCTATAATGTCAGCAATGATAGTTGTCACTATTACAGCGATGATCAGTTCAACAACAGCATTAAAACAGAACAAAAGCTGTCAATAATTCACTTTAATAGCAGAAGCCTTTATGCAAATTTTGACAGCATCAAACAATACCTCCAACAACTTTCACAGACCTTCAATGTTATTGCCTTATCAGAAACTTGGCTCAATAGTGATAAGGGCATAGATTTTGAAATAAATGGTTATGAAATGGTTTGTAAGAACAGAGAAAACAAAAATGGAGGGGGAGTAGCTTTATATGTTGACAAGAAGATTAATTATAAGTTGATCGAAACAATGTCAACTGTGATGGACAACATGTTTGAATGTGTGACTATAGAAATACTCGTGGAAAAAAGGAAAAATGTCTTAGTGAGTTGCATTTATAGAGCCCCTGGATCAAACATTGAAGTACTCAACAACTGGATAGAAGAAAAATTTATAACAATTAATCAAAAAATAACATTTTTCTGTGGGGATTTCAATATTGACCTTCTCAATCCAAATAAACATAGAATGACTGAAGAATTTATTAACACCATGTTCAGTTTAAGCCTGTATCCTAAAATCACCAGGCCCAGTCGCATTACATCGCACTGCGCTACCTTAATTGATAATATTTTTACAAATGTGCTGGAAAATAATTTAACTAGTGGAATATTAATGAATGACATAACTGATCACTTACCAGTGTTCATAGTCTACGACTGTAAGTGCAAAACAGACGATCAAAAAATAGAGACGCATTACAGACGGGTTACGTCTGAAGAGACACTAAAAGCTCTACAAGCTGAGTTGTTGGCCTACGATTGGAGATTAATATATAAAATGAATGATGTGAATTTAGCATATGAAGAATTTTTAAAAACATTTAAAATATTATATAACAAGCACTGCCCAATCAAACAATATAACAGGAAAAGCAATCAAAAAAATGAACAGTGGATCACAAAAGGAATACAAAAGGCATGTAAAAAGAAAAACAAACTTTATAGAGAATTTCTAAAACATAGAACGTCTGAATCAGAAAACAAATATAAGAAATATAAAAATAAGTTAACTAATATTATAAAAACATGTAAAAAGGACTATTATCATAAATTACTGGATAGGAATAAAAACAACATTAAGGAAACATGGAATATTTTAAATAGAGTTATTAGAAAATCTAACAATAACAACTATCCAGACTATTTTATAGATAATGAACAGAATATTACTGATTTGAAAAGTGTCGTCAATAATTTCAATAGATTTTTTGTTAATATAGGACCTCAATTAGCAGAAAAAATACCGACTACAAAAACTGCAACTCAGCAATATCTAATTGAGAATAATCCCAGCTCCTTATATCTCAACCCTGTACTAGAAGAAGAAATCATAAACATTGTGAATAACTGTAAAAATAAGACTTCCACTGACTGTGATGATCTGGACATGAAAACTATTAAAATAGTAATTAAAGGAATCTCTAAACCACTAACTTATATTTGCAATTTATCATTTCAAACAGGATCATTTCCCAACAAAATGAAAATAGCTAAGGTCAAACCAATGTATAAAACTGGCAACAAACACCTCTTCACTAACTACAGGCCTGTCTCTCTTCTCCCACAATTTTCTAAAATCCTGGAAAAACTCTTTAAGAAAAGACTGGAACAATTCATAGAAAAACATTCGCTACTTATTAGCAGTCAATATGGATTCAGAGCAAACAGGTCAACATCGCTGGCTGTAACTGACTTAATAGAAGAAATAACCAACGCAACAGATAGTAAGAAACTGGCAGTAGGGATATTTATAGATCTAAAGAAAGCTTTTGATACAATAAATCATGAAATCTTACTTAAAAAATTAGAACGCTATGGAATTAGGGGAGTAGTTTCTGACTGGATGAGGAGTTATTTAAAGAGCCGGAAACAATTTGTGAAATTGGGAGATGTGGAATCTGATTGGCAGGAGACTGTCTGTGGAGTACCACAAGGATCAGTATTGGGACCAATTTTATTTAATCTTTATATAAATGATATCAGTAAAGTGTCCAATGTATTAAAATTTATCTTATTCGCTGATGACACAAATATTCTAGCCTCTGGCGACAATTTAGAGCATCTTCTCTCAACAGTCACTTCAGAGATTAGTAAGTTAAAGATATGGTTTGACCATAACAAATTATCCCTAAATTTGGACAAGACGAAAATCATGGTCTTTGGGAACTGTTATAAAAATACTGAAATCCAAGTTCAAATAGAGGACGTAACTCTACAAAGGGTTTTTGCTAATAAGTTCCTCGGTCTAATAATAGATGACAAAATCAGTTGGAAACCTCATATTAAACATTTACAGAGTAAACTCAGTAGAAGTATATCCATATTGGCTAGAGCTAGACATGTATTGAATGCTAAATCACTTCATATTCTATATAACTCTCTGATTTTACCATATCTATCATATTGCTGTGAAGTGTGGGGAGTTAATTACAAGAGCTCTTTACATCCGGTAACCGTCCTACAGAAACGAGCCATTAGAATCATCCATAATGTCGGTTATTATGAGCATACAAACCCACTCTTCATAAAATCCAGAATTCTCAAATTTGACGAGCTTGTAGAATTTAAAATGGCTCAGTTTATGTTCAAAGTATCTAAAAAGTTGTTACCTGAGCACATACAGAGCACGTTTTCTGAAAGAGAAGGGGGGTATAACTTAAGGGGTCACTCAAACTTCAAGATCCGCAATTTTAGAACAACAAGAAAAAGCTTCTGTATTTCAATTAAAGGTGTAAAGTTATGGAACAAGTTACATGAAGATTTAAAACAAAGCAATAGTTTAACACAATTCAAAAGAAAGTACAAAGAGGTAATTTTCAATAGATACACATATGGGTGACAGAAAGCAATAAGGTGTGTATTGCAGATAACTTGGTGTAAGGGTTTAGAAAGACAAACCAGCATAAAATGGGAAAATGTATAGGTAAATATTAGTAACTGTTACTTCTGACTGCCACTTTGATTGTGATTTTTTTAATGACAGTAGGACTCTAAAGTTTCAAGTGTTTAGGGGGTAGGAGTTTATAAGTTCTCACTTCTTCCTACCCCATTTTGAGCATGATATGTTAACTGAAACAAAAAAATCTGTATTTTCTCTTCTTTCTTATGCACTTCTTGTTACTGTGCACTATTTTATTTTTATATTTGTATCATGTTCGAATAAAATTTCATTTCAAAATTTCAAAAAATTTCAAAAAAATTTCATTTCAAATTGGGTTTTTGTAAAATGTAGCAGCCAGTTTTCAAATCTTTTCCCAATTCTCTTACAGTGAAATATTAACTTGATTTTTTTTTTTTTTTTTTTTTGTATCTTATCAGTCGAAAACGTGCTCTCTGAATATTTCGTCACCGGTGTTTTGGCCTTGGAAACTCTGAAGTCTTTTTACTCTCGCTGTGTTTGTAAGGCCCAGAGCCAGAGGAAAAATAAATAATTGAAATGTTGCGTTTCCTTTGGCTTTTGGTCGCCATGTTTTCTTTTTGTTTTATATTGTGTTACATCCTGTTCAACCTTAGAATCACTGACAGGCTGTTCAGGTATGATCGAGCACTCCTGAACACCCTCTAAGTTTAAAAAGCAAAAAAAAAAAAGAAGAAAGGACATATATAGGCTTCACTATATGCCACAGGTATCCACGATGTAACAAGATATATTCAGACAGAAATATATTACACAAAGATTTATATAACTTTTAATGGAAGCTTAAAGTTCCATACAGAAATGCATGTATTTCTGGTAACATACAGAAATGCATGTCTGTAAAACAGCTGCTGAAACCACTGAAGTGCCTGGTCTTCTCAGTGCACAGCATTTTCCTGGCCAAAGTTTCTGCTCTCATCATTTGCTCATTTTTAAATTTAAAATGAACAGCGTGCTTATATCTGGCATTCACACTTTTTTTTTTTTTTCAATGTCATAAATGTTAATTGGAAAGTTTGAGTGGTTGCTTTATAATTCTTACTTCAGCAAAAAGTGAGATGGGGGAAAATGTGTGTTTTACGTTTTTTGTTGCGCAGTAATTGTCCCCGATAATAGTTTTTCCGATAATCGTGCGCATTTAGATGTTCTTGTAAGAAAGCCAGGACGTTACTCATAGCACATTTACGACCAGAGAGCATTGTTGGTGAAAGAATCCTCAAATATAAGTTTGCCACATAATTGTGCACACTGCATATTTGATTGTAAAGTCCTGCATACGAGTAGATTTTGATGCTAAATTGATAAAACGTTGTGAAAACAGCTGGTAACCCTTCACTATCTCACTATATGGAGGCCAAAATGAGGATTTTAATAACCAGGAGGGCATGGGCATTTAGCATGACAGAAATATTTCATTGGCTTCATTAGCCACACAGGAAGAGGAAAAACATACATCAATCAGAGAAGAGGTTAAGCAGACAAGAAAACAGAAGGCTAAGATTTTAAATTTAATACAACACTCCCAGGAAGTCGGCAACACTCTGTAAAGTATTCTTCCCTTGATAATTCCCAGGAGACGGCCTGTATTCGGTTTCCTCCGCAGGCCTGTGTCTTTTCTCGAAACCATGAAATGGGCATCAAGCAGCTCGGGACAATAAATATTTTCCCATTAACATTCAAAACCCATTCGCCTTAAAGTTCTGTATGCTAATGGTTTAGCGGGTCTAGCCCTCCGTATTCAGTAACCGCGGGAGAAGCTTTCTGCAGAATTTATATGAAGATTAAAAAAAGCTCAAGCAGAATTGGAAAGTATATTTCTCTTGTGATTTTTGTTGTTCTTTTTTTTTTTTTTCCCCCAGGGGGCCTTTCTGAACTGATAACAATTTGTCCAAGTCAACCCACTGAAACAGTTCATTACTTAGCATAATAATAAAAGTACAGAACCACCCTGAGGCACAAATACCCACCTTATCAAATTACAACATCCTCACAGTCTGAAAATCAGAAAAACGAAGACTATAACCTGTGAAGAAGGGATTGCTGGATGAAGTGCCTCTAGTATAAGTATATTTGCCCACTAGCTAGTTAAATATTAGAGCTTTAGGATAGAGCATGTCTTTTAAAAAGCCTCCGCATTTTACATAACACCAGAAAAAAAAAAAAACAACAGCAGTAAAAGGATGGATTAACTCCACCGAACTGCGCATGAATCTAAACTGGTGAAAAGAAAAGAGAAACAGACAAATTTAATTCCCTAAACAGCATGAAAACCTGCAGGTGCTTGAAATGAAAGGCTGTCAAAACGTCAGTATCAAAGTTCTGTGTCTGGATATCGGCGAGCAGACCAGTGTACAGGTTCAAATGAACACAGCAGAGCCCTGACAAAACATGCTAATCAGATCTGCTCGCTTTGAAGATGAGAACTAATGGCCGTCCTGTTCGATCAGTCGAGTAAAAGCTTACAAACCCAATTAGAGCGGGCTTTTATGATGGATGAAAGGCCCTCCCTATAATGGCTTGCTAATAACTGCCCCTTTGCACAACAATGGTCTAATTGGAGTAGACTGATGCGATGTGAGCTATTTGTAAGACATCTGCATCTGTATGTTCAAACTCGGCGTAATTTAGTTATGTTTGAAGAGGCTAAGCTATAACAGATGGCATGAAATAGCGGCAGGCGTCCCTCTGTGCGCCGCAGACTGGGGTGAAGTGGTGGGACTCTGGTTCTCAGGTCCTGTACTGTTTTTTTTTTTTTTTTTTTTTTTTTTACAAAGCAAAAATTGGAATAAAATGATGTTAGCTTCACTCAGGTCCAGCCTCAAGGGATTGTGAGAGACCTTTAGCCTTGCTGTTACCTGTTGGTCATTTTGAAACAAAGTTATTCTCATCTTGGAGGGAGACGCTTTGAGTAGTTATTGGACAACTTGTTCGACGTACCGAGGAACCCAGGATGGACGCGTAGAGAGAGGTCTGTAGCCTCCTGTATCACTGTGCCACAGTCCAAGTTTATGTTTCAGGTTAAAGAAGGGCTTGTTCAGAAATGCTTTTCACATTGCATTCTGTAACTGCATGCAATGTGGCGGGTGGGGCAACTGCAGCTCTCTGGTAGTGATCGTGTTTCGACTGGGAATTTGTTGTCTAGAGCTACGTTTGTCTGGATAATGTCGCCAAAGTATTAAACTCCCCTCCAAACAACAACATGTCGGCGTTCAAATCACTTCCACGGCCCCAACTGCTTAAAAATCGAATGTCTTTGGTTGAAGTGTGCTTCTACAAACATTTGTGAAACGTCCTCATCATTTTAATGTTACGCAGTGTTGAGAAAATAAATTTAAAATAAGCTAGTTTTAAAACTTAACATGTCTTGATTCAAATGGCCTAATTGTGGTTTTGAAATTAGTAATGTATTCTGGCCTATTGACCTTTATTTTACCTGTAGTTACAGCAGATGGTTTGCTAGGATCGTTTGAACTGCCTTTTGTCTGTGGGAAAACAATACAGTGGAAGTTGTAGCTTTTCACACTCATTTGTGAAAGGCCGTAAACACGGCAGGGGTTTCTGGCTTGAGAGAGGGTCAGAGATAGCTCCTGGATTGGAGGAGCAAAGATACACCTTATTTGAATAAATTAAAGATAAGAATACACCTTTTACTATAAAACTTTCTACACAGAAGTAACAAATCAGATTTGCTCTTGCAACTCTCCAAAGATGTATTTGCACATCTTTGCTTTCTTTCCTTCTTTCCCAAGTCTGTGAGGTAAATGAATGTATGTCTCCGTTGTTCTGCAGTTTCTGGTGTAGGTTTGTGCATTGTCTTACTTCTAAGTTTATGCATTGTCTTATATTGGATTAAACTCTGTAATTCTGTGACGTCAACACACATTGTTGTTTTCCTTGTGGCTACACGTGGCCCACCGAGAGGACCTGGGATCCAGAGGAAGAGAGAGAGCCAACTTTTTTCCAAAGTTAACTAATTTAGAATATTCTTCCTTAACAGCAGCTAAATGTTATTGCTATTATAAGAAAGTAGAAAGAATTACAGCTTTCTGCCTCCAGAAGATTTATGAGGGAAAAGTAACAGCATGTTGCACATAAAGAAATTTGTTTTTGGTAATTAATGATTAGCAAGTTTGACAGAGCCAGGAGTTTGGACACTTTTCTGATCCAAAGTCTAACAAAGGGAGTGCGAACAGTGCACAAGTTTTAACTACCATTCGAATATTGGGAATATTTATGAGGTCAAACTTTCCAAATAATTCGAACTCCGTCATTGAGACTGGAATTTATTCACAAGCTGCGATCAGCCCAGAACTGGATGGAGATTTGCAACAAATTCATACAGTAAAGAAAGCAAAGAAGCTAGTTACTAAGGTTTTTATTTCTTTTAATTTTTGATAGACATTAAAATTTACGTCTCCCTGTCAGATCCTAAGAATTTACAGAGTCTACAAGTTTTACAGAGTCAGTTAATTTTATATCAAATTGATATTTGCTGCCATCTATCCCTCCTGTGTGCGCATTTGCTAAAATACACAACTTAATGCACAAAATATAAGAGGAGAAAATAATTCTGAAGCTGCACACGCTCCAATGAAGGGAGGAAAACGCACAGCAATCTCCCCGCCTCCTGAGTTTCAGAAGCATCAGAAACGTCTGACAGGAAGAAGAATAGCGTTAAAATGAACAGCTATTTTCCATCAGCAACATCCCCATTAGAATTAGATGCGTCTCTGCTGACCCACAGATATTAGCAATAGAAAGAAAAAAAAAATCATTTTAGTGTAAATGTAACTGAGTGTATCTGGAGGTGGGGCGGATGGGTTGGGGTGGTAGGAACTGAAATTCTATAAGTCATGCTTATGGACTATTGATTGAGATTAATGACCAGGCCTTTGGGAATGAGGTCTAAAACAATAACCTATTACACTGGTTAATTGATCATTTGAAAAATCAATAGCAGTCCTATCCTCAGGCTAAAATTAATGCGTTTGCCCCTAATAATTCATTAACTGTTTGAAAAGTAGTTGGCATTTTTTTTTTTTTTTTTTTTCCCCCAAGAGCCAAATTAAAATCCAGCAGCAGGAAAACATCTCGCTGATTTGCTCCATGAAGTCAACAAGCCCTTCGTTATTGTTCACAGCAAACTTCTCCAGTTTGGAATATAAAGTGATATATAAGTTATAACAACAATAAATCACAATCTTCTAGTTTACTAGTGGGGCAATTCAGTTCCTCCAACTCTTTTTGGGTGACGATGTGACGCATATACACCAGTGGCCTGATCCTGTGTCCTGACAACAGTGTTAACATTCTCTGTAAAATCCTGTTATATACCGAATTATTACTGCAGCAATGATCAAGCTTGGTATACAAATTACAGGAAACAGTCTTAATGTTGTGTAGGCATGCAGGTAGGTGTCGAGTTTTTTTTTTTTTTTTTTTTTTTCGGAGTATCTGTTTTATGCTTTTCATTTTTTAAGCCAGTACTGATTGGTTCAACAGTTAATGAACAACACAAATGTTCAAATCTGGTGATTAATCCACAAATACATTTCTTTACAAACGTAGCATCATATTTATAACATTAATACTGAAACATTTGCAAAAGTATTTGCACCCCTTAAATGTTTTCTTCTTCATCACATCACAGTGTATTTTATGTGATAAAAGAGTTTTCAATTGTGAAGCCAAATGACAATTATTTGCAATTAGGAATCTGAAATTTGTGGCATTTTTTATTCAGCCTCCACAGCTGCAGGCTTGATATACAAACCTGTCAATTTGTATATCAAGAGACAGGTTTTGAAAAAAACGTGCAAGCTCTTCAAGGATGATTTTACACGTGCAAGTACAGTATATTGAGTTGGATTTGGGAACAAAACCGCAACATTTAATACATTTTGAGCTATAATATTGCACTGTGTTGAACTTACAGAGCCCTTTGAGCAACTTGTTGACCTCCTTGCCTGTGGGGGGGCGCTACACCAAGAATTGCTGGAGGAAACGACACAGAAATCTCTGAGGAAGACACTGAGCGTGACTTCCTTCACAAAATATAAATCCTACGTTTTAGCAAATGTAGAATTTCTCCTTTCGTCTTTGGAAAAAGACCACAAGCCATTTCTACTGCTAAAGTTAGAAACGCATGTTTATGCTGGGTTTATTTAGCCAGAAATCCCTCCGTCCCCTGTTTTAGTCCGCTTCCTGCTCTTGGAATGACCTCTGGCCTGCTCGGCGTTCATTTAAACCACACCAGAGTTCACTTCAACCGAACCGAGCAGATCAGAGCTCGTTATTTTGGTTCATATCAGAGTTTGACTGTCTATTCACGCCTCCCCAGACATGCCTGAATTTCTTAACAAAAGAAGTAGAGTTCAGTTAAAGTGGACTAAACATGGCTGGTGTGAATGGACCCTAAGACTGGATACATAAGCTGCTCCTGCACCGAAGCGGCTTTAACCAGAGACCCGCGTAGTGCAGAGGAACGTAATTAGGAGTTTAATTTTGAAAAGTGCCAGGAGGACATGCGTCAATTATTGAAGTGGAATGACTTGTACTTGTGGGTTTTTCTGCATAGGAAACTAACATGGATTTCTTTCATTATATTTTGACCAGCAATACAGAGAAAAAGATTAATATTTGGCTTTATTTGAAAACCTCAAGGGCCTCTGTCACACCTCCAAAGAAATAAGCTACGTTTAACGATACATTTCAAGCAAGGCATGTTAGAACATAATAAAAAGCACCTATAAATTCTCTATTCTCAAGGACGTAATTAAAACCCAAATGTTCTGTTAAGGTGCTGCATACTGATGGAAAAAAAGCAAGAGATATTACCAGAAAACTTGCACTTGTCCAAGTCTGTATAGCGATAAAGAAATCAGCTCAGAGGTTCAAAAGGCATGTTTTTAGCTTCAATTAAAGCTGACTTTCAAAAGAACCACCAGAGCGGAAGATGGGCGGTGTACAGATCTCAACAGAGGTTTCTGTACACAAAGACACATTGATGTATTTTGATGTATTCACTGCATGCAGAATTGAAAGGTCTGAAAGAATCAAGAAGCAGCCAAAATGCTTTGATCAACATGCAAGAGAGGCCAATAAAAAATAAATAAATAAAAACCTGATTTAAGAGGACCATAAGGTCTGCACATGCTCTGCAAAAGCAACAAGTTCTTGCAGGTTGTTTTTGACACTGCTAGAAAAAAAAAAGTAAAATCATTTTATGTGTGATCTCCACTAATAATCTATAAATATTGCATGACTGGTTAGAAATCGAAGCGAGTGAGGTTTACACAGCTGGAAGTCCAAATGAGGAATTCCTTGTGAAGTATAAAATGGAGTTGATCTTACTAACTCAAGAAAATCAACAATCATTTCAAGCAGTTTTGAAATTATTGTCATCTATTGAGGGTAAAACTTGTTATCTAAAGCTAGCATGGCTCTGAGTTAAATTTCAAAAGCCACAGTGATGCCTGATTACAGCCTGGATCATTCGAACTGAGAAATCCCCCAAAGGAGAACCTGTCTGATAAACTGGTATACACCAAAAGATTAAAAAAAAATAAAGAAAGAAAGAAATTCAAAAACATTTGAGGGCGTTCGCAAACACGTACAACACAAAGTCGTGAAGTTTTCCCCCCTCTCTTACAACCCACTTTCCTGTCAGACATCCCTTAAATAAAGCCCACTATGTAAATCCTTTTAAATAAAAGGATATGCAAAATACCAGACAGATCCAGTCTGACGTTTCACTGCCTAAAAAGTGACAAATCAACAAAGTCGACCAAGTAGCAGAGCTGACGCGTTTTGTTCATGGGGTATAGAAGCATCCTGACCGTTGGCCAGTTTGGCCTGCAGCAGACCAGCCATTCAGGAAACTCCCTAACCTCCCAATGGCAGAGCAGCCCCTCTGTGCATTATGAAATCGCCCGAGTCATTTTTGATGCCTGTTGTTTCGAACAAGAACGGGCCAACAAATTGTGATATTTAAGGGGGGAATTATTTTTCATTCAAGCTTAGATTAGCTAAAAAGAAATCCACATTTTTTGTTTATTTACGTGGGTTAAATAAAGAAACAGAAGAGTTCTGTAAAGACACACTGTAGATGTCTTCCTTCACTCCTCCCTTGAACCGACCTGAAGGGCGTCCTGGTGCTTGTCATGTAGAATAACCTCTAAGACATGGAGTTGGTGGAAAAACACGGGGAACACAAATGAGAAGAACCCTCTCACTGAGTGACTGAGTGGTTTTTTTATTCGAATGACATTTTTTATGTCTCTTGTTTATTTAAACATCCATCCTCCATCGCTTCGCTTTACGAGGGGCGTACACGTTCGGCTGGAACGAACAGCAACGCACAAAGTTGGAAGAGGTAAAAGAGCTGCATTATGTCAACCCTAATGCAGGAGAGGCAGAGGATAGGCTGTATCTAGAGAAACAGAAGCTGGATTTGACAAGATGCCACAACATTTCAATTTGATATTATATATGTTCATATAAACCTCTGAGTTTTAGTCAGAATCGCTTGAGAAATTGCTGGATTGAGTGGAGTCCAAAGCCACGTTATCAGCTGAAGAAAATGTGTTCAGGGCCACGCGGCAAAAGCCAAAGTCTTCACGTACACAAACAGAGTTTAGCCTACTTAAACAAATCTAAGGGCTGCTTTATGTGGAAGACAGGCCATGAAGCTGAAGCACACGGCTCAAACAGCGGACACGATTTTCTCGCTGGCAGGAACAGGCTGACTCCTGACTCCCTCGGGTCTGAGGTAATCTGACAGTATCAGGAAAAGTGCGAGAACAGATGTGCAGACTGGATGAGCTTCTCAGGTGGTTGGAAAAGCAACACAGAAGATCAAAAAAAAAAAAAAAAAAAATGCTATCTGTCTTATGCTTCCAGTCCGAAAGTAAGAATCCAGAGCTTTTTTTTTTTTTTTGTGGGTCTAGTTGAATTCACTACAAATTAGAACGTAACCTAACATTTAAAGAGTAGAGCTATCTATAGAAAAATATGCGATGAAGGACCGAAGAAAACAAAAGTTGCGTTTTTGACTATTGGCACGACGAACCAATGTCTCAGTTTGACCTTTTCAATTCCCTGACATCCCAACACGGATCAGGAAGCCCAGCTGGAATGTTTGGTTTCCCTCATGAAACCAAACATCACATATTTTTGCATATTCCCTATGCAAAAAAATATTGAGAGTCTCACTACTTACTAGCTTCACTTTAATGCAAGTCTTTCGGGGCTTGTTTCTAAATGTGAAGTTGCTTCTTTGGGCTCGGAGTTGAGCAGAGATCAAGTCCCAGAATCTGTCTGACATCCAGGTAGTTTTTAGTCAGGCCTGTGTGTCTATTCCTAGATAGTCCATCCCGCATTTATTTGGTAATATTTGCTATGCGAACATCCAGACTAGTCTGGACTGTACAACAGACATGAACACAGCCACAAACAAACGTGTCGGTAAAGGTGCTCAACTCATTGCCACATTTTTGTATTAAAAGCTGCTCTGGAGATTGCTTTTTCTTATTTTTGCTGAAATTATGCAATGATAAAAACTGCAGATGGGTATTTAGAGACTAAAGGGGGAATGTCTAGGTCGGATGTTGTTGGTCAAAAATCTGTCGTCTTTAATTCTTACAGATTCACTCTTAATTTCACTTTAAACAATTCTTGAAGCCTTTGTATCATGACAGGTCTAAATTTCATACTTTTGGCAAAAAAAAAAAAAAAAAAAAAAACAGCTCATATTTCAAAGAAAATATGCTTCTACTGCCTCTATGGAGGCTTCTAAAAACAGAGCTGTCACATATATTGAAGGAAAAACGCTTAAAACATTACAAAGAATATGAATCTCCAATTCTTTTTTTTTTCAATCATAGAAAATAAAAATACAACTTTGGTTCCAACTTTATTTCTTTTTTGTTTTTTTGTCATTTGGAACAATGAATCTCCGTTAAAGTGAGCTCATTGTCTAGTGGTCACTATTTTGATTAGCCCTTAGATTTGTTTGTGTACAGAACAACTTCCATTACATTTGAAAGTCTCCCTTAGAGCAGAGGGTTGATGGTGGCAACACCAACCAAGTTCAAGCATTTTCCCGCAGTTTTCAGAGGTAACAAAAAATTCCTCTTGACAGCTGTGAATCTCAAGTGCCAAAGCAACGTTATGTGCCTAAGATCCTACTTTTTAAACTCCTACAATGTGCTACGAACAGTACTTCTCTGTGTGGCACCAATCAGTCAGAAACTGTAAATTCAACCTATTATAAAATATTTTTTGGCCAAATGCAACCCTCACGGTTCAGAAGTATGCACCTTTTAAATCACTTCTCCAAAAAAAAACTCGACACTTAAAAGGTATAATCAGTGTACAAACAGCTCAATGTTTCTTTCAACAAATAAAACATAAGTTCAGCCTCCAAACCTTTGCATTCACAGTTTTCTCTCAAGTGGATTAAAGTGTTTTCTCCAGAGTTTGCAGATGTGTTCTGAGTGGCACATCTAAGGAAAAAAAAAAGAAAAAGATGAAGAACTATGCTGATGTGGACGATCTGAAAACATCAGAGCAGAAGACAGATGTGTAGCGGCGGTGGGAGAATGACAGGCGATGCAGCTCAGCCACCGTAGGGGCTGGCAGGAGAGGTCACTGGGAGAGGTCAGAATCAGCATGAATGACAGTCAACTTCATATGGACGTGTCCATCAACAGGCCCCGCAAAGCAAAGATGAGGCTGAACAGAATTTTAAGAGGTGCAACGGAGACGCAAGGCTCATTCTGGTTCTGACTAGTTCAAAAACTACGGGGCTCTAGAAAAAAAAATTCAGGAGAGAAACTTTTACTTTAAGCATCATCTTCAGCCGCTGCCTGTTCTCTCCGACAGTCACAGCTGTGACACTGCGACAGATTAATGTACCGGGACCTGATGACGGTACTCAACAACGAGGAAACAGATCGATTGTGTAGGCAATTTGGTGGACTGCTCTGGAAAACCAAGCAGAGCCGAGGCCAGTTGGAAGATTAAGCAAGCATCCTCTATCAGCACCTTCAATCCTGTGAGTCTCAGACAGATAAATGGGAAGCTGCTTACAGGGAGCTATTATCTCACGTGTGATACAGCAGTGACTTTATCAATTACACAGGATCATTATCTCGAAGCTAGAAGTTGGGGGGGGGGGGATTGTTGCTGTGAAATGTTAAGTTGGATGTCGTTTTGAAGAGAAAGACGATTTCTGGAGGAAACTTAGAGGTGGAGAGAGGAATCTCAGGAGGGCAGGAAGTTGCGAAAGCAGGAGATTTCGATAAATATGTTAGTGAAGGAAACAGAGGTGACATGGAGGTGCTCGGTAGGTGAAAGGAACAGATGGTTTGCTAAACGGAAACGGCAAGGATCAGCAGGGGACGGCGGAACGTAGGATCACATGCAGAAGTGGAGGAGGGTTAATGCAGAACTGTGTCCAAAAAGAGACGAGGAATCATAAAGTAAGGCCGTCAGAGGACTTTATAAAGCAGCACAAGATGTTAGCATTCAGGAAGACGGCAGAAACAAAGAAGACTAAGAAGCCAAGGGCTCGACGGTGGAAATCGAACAAGCATTCGACAGATGAGTTCAGGTAGGTTATTTGGGTAAAAAAAAAATAAATAAATAAATCACTACAAGAGGGCTGGTGTGAGAGCAGATAAGGAGGAGATGAGAGTGGGAGGTGTTTTTGATGAGCTTGTTTTTGTTAAGCGGAGTCCCGGAGAGTGAGAAGATGTCAGATGGTCAGAGGACAAGTGTGCTGGTGCAGCTTTTCACAACAAGGCAGATGTGCAGTCAGAGGGATGAAGGTGATTAGCCACATGATCCAGTTCTGGGTGGTGAAGAGAGAATGGAGCGTGGCAAATAATCTAACTACTGGTGTAGAAAATGCTGTAAAAAGAATACTTAACAAAAAATAAAAAATCTTAAAATCATAGCATGTCTAAAAACTCCTACACATAAATTGCATAAACCTTAGCAGAAAGACTTATTTTGCAGCTGTTTCCGCATATGAATTTTTCATACAGTTACACATTTTTATGCAGAAGTTATTCCATTGTCACACTTTTCTCCAATGCGCGACCAGCTCTCATGCTGAATTTAATGAAATAAGGTGTAACAATGAGTTGTTTTAAATTCACCATAGATACTGTGGCATCAAACCTTTAAAATTCAAATGCTTCTTCTTCTTCTTTTTTTTTTTTTTTTTTTACATCTCCTGTGTCTGATCGCTGCTTCTGGAAGAGAGAAGTAATTATGTGCTTGTGTGATCAGCTTCTGCATCATCAGTTTTCATCAACACATTCAGTCGGTTGAGAGAGAGAGAGAAAAAAGGATGACGACAAAGAACTTCTTTGGTGTTTTCAATATAAATTTAATAAGGAAACTGTTGAGGTGGAAGTCCTTGATTTAGTTCCTTGACCTTCAGTGCGTGTCCTTATCGCTTTCACTTCATTTTGATGACTTATGTTCAAATGAATTCAGCTTAGGTCACATATACAGCACTTATTTACAAAGACATATTTGAACTTATTTACATTTAAGTTCAAATTAATCCGTTTAATTTTAGCACGGTCCAATCAGTTCAACCAAATTCACAATTACATTTCACCAAAATTAGCATTTTGGTATCCCAAAATGCTAATTTAGCATTTTGGGATACCAAGATGGCAGCCCCTTGTTCTAACGCTTTGCTTCGTACAGAAGGTCTGAGCGCTCAGCAAATGAGAAACTATTTCTTGCCAGAGGAGTAGACTGTGTCGAGGTTTTAAATTTTACCCAGTCGCTCATATTTGGTGGTGATTTATGTAACGTGCCAGTTCGACGCTATGAAGCTTGCCGGAAATTACCAGCACTGTAAACAACCGTCCTCCACCGCGAAGACAGAAGCGTCAAGACAAACGAGGCGGCTGTTAATGTTAATTCAATATTCGGAAGCGTGGCCGACACCGACTGAGCGGCTTCATTCACTTCCACTGCTGTCACTGCTACAGCTACAGGCAGACTGCGATTCTAAAACGGCACAGAAAATCAGTCGTCCTTCACAACTTCTCTTTCTGTTCGCTGATCGGCCCGGTTGAAATTCTGTCAGAGGAATTCACGTCAATAGGAGGCGGCCCAGACTGACCTGCAAGCAAGAACTGAATGGAGCAGTGGGCAGTGGCTCAGCAGACGTCAGTAAGCTAGTTTTTGCTGTTTTCAACAGTCTCTTTAAAAGTCCAAAGCACCTTAACCAACAATATGGTGGAAACAGAAGAAGGACTTTGGGAAAATGGAGTCACGTTGCATAGTCAGAAGGACTGTTAATTACTCATTAATCTTATAAAACACTGTTTATACCACATGCTGTACGGTCTGGTTATGCGCCGGCAGTTTGGAGGATTTACAGTCCTGTGAAAAACAAAACGCAGTGAAATAAACAGATAATATTCAAATTGTTCGTTTTAAGCTAACCTCTGCCCAGACACAACTCTTACATGAACAATTCTTATCAAACAGGGAGATCTCTGGTAGACAGTGAGTTACATGATGAAGAAAGAAGTGTATCCTGTGCACTTTTGTCCAGTGTTATAACAGCCAGCAACAAATACTGCATCCAGTGTTAAGCAATAAATATACTCCAACTCTGAAGTCTTTTAAGGCAGTACGGCCAGACAATATCCTGGCTGTGACATTCAAATTAAATTAAGTTAAATTATGAAACGAGCAACATGTGGACATGGGACTCTACTGCAGTGGACTCTATAGGAACTCAAAAATGTTTCAGCACTCTAATATTACATTAACCTGCTTTGGCCATTTTAAATGTTATAAAGGCAATATTACACCACAATTTTTTTGGATTTTGTTTTTGCTGATCGTAATATTTCATGTTACTGCAGTTAAAAAAAACTCCTTTGAAAATGTAGTAGCTTTCTGAGACACTGTAAAAATTCATAAATAGGATTGCATTTGTTGAAAATAAAACACTAATTGCAGCTTTTTGTGCCGTTTGATCAGTGTAAATATAGTGAAGTGTGCAGTCAACGCTCATCAACTCCATTCAGTCAAGGATCTGCGCTCCACAGCTCTTTGATTGAGGTTGTAAGGGCCAATTTGAGGTCCTTGTACTATTCAAATTCAAAAATACTTTATGTAAGAATGTTAATATATAATAATATATCTTTAGTTAGCATATTACCCAGTGGCTTAGATGTGTGAATTCATAATTTAAGGTATGAATAACTATTATTTAAATAACTACTGTGAAGTGCATTTGGTTGTTAGATCAGTGTGCAATAATTCAAGAAGCAAACAGTGGTCATCTAACCTACACTTAAAAAAATTGTATGCATAAATCTCATAAATCTTATATTGAAAAGTTATGTGATTAGTTTCATTACTTATAAAATGCCCAGAACAGTTTCTTTATTTACTGTTATCGCATTACAGCTTCTTTTTTAACCAGAAGAATCACAACAGGACCAGTCGTGACACAAGTAGTTGGTCAACAATCAACGTTTCACCGTCTCCGCCTCATGCAGCCTGTAGAGCTAGCACGAAGCCATCTGTGCTAACCCTGCAACAACATTGCTATCGTGTTTGCAAACAGGGGGACGTTGAACAGGAGGCTTTGGATGCCTTTGGTCTCTCATTTCTCTCGGTCAAACACCTCTTTAAAGTGTGAGCACTGTGCCAGCCATTTTGAGCTGTGCAGAGCTAAAACAGGGGGAAATTGATGTCCAGCCTGCTGACAAAGCGAAGACTTGCCAGTGACTTCTCCGTTCCAGAAAGGCAAGGCTCCAGCCAACGCCAGCCCGGCATCCTCACACACAACGACTGCTTGAATCTGGCTGCGGCAGAGAGGCTTTAACAGACCGGCCGCGGAGACGGGGACCTGCTGAACGTCTGATAAGTCTCATTTGAAGCAGGATGGCAGTCTCCTCGGTTTTGATTACAGGAATTATAAATATCATCAGCAGGCTCGGTTGTGAAGCTGCTCTAAATTAGTACGTTGTGGGCATCCAAACAATGACGACGGTCTCACTTAGGCGTGATTCAATGATGCCCTCAAGTGGCCCGAGCGCAGCAGCTGCATCAGATACAGCAGAGAGCAGAGGCCTGTGAGATTGCCTTTGTGTTAAGCTTTGAATTAAGACTGCGCTCAATTCATAATACATGGCTGGGAATATTCATTATCATAACCCCGCCGCCTGTATCTTACTGTGTGCCAGATGAAGGGCGGAGAACAGGAGGTGGCATGCCCTGCTTTTGATAGAAAGTATATCAGCGGATATCCGCCTGCTTTAAAGTTTAGCTATTGTTGAAGTCAAGAGAAAATGTGGAGTGAATAAAGGCCGCTAACATGCACTGTCTGGATATTTTACTTGATACCTCACAGGAATGGCAAATAATTCAAACACAGGATAGCTCCTTAATGCATTTAGGTAATTAAATGTGAGGAAGACAACTTAACTAAACCTCAGAAAGAGCAAGAATGTGACTTTGAAGGGCGGCGTGGTTGTTGGTGCCAGAGAGCCTGGTCTAATCAACTGAGGTTTTCGCCCAGAAAATGGTTTGAAAAGGGGACACTTTGTTTTCAGAGCCAATAGCAGCTCAAACATGAGGTTTCCTGAATACCGTCTCTAAAAGACAACGTGTTGAACCAGCATATATCGTTTCAGAGGGCTGCATTTGGTGTACTTGTATTGACACACATTAGGTCACTTAGTACCAAATGAACATCAGGTGAATGCTCCGCCTGCATTAATGTCTTTGTGTAACCTGGTTGTAATTCTCTTTTGTTATAATTACACAAAATGTCTTTTTTTGATTATTTGTCTTGTTCCTTATCTTACTGAAACACCTCTGTCATTGTTTTAACCGTGTTACTTTAAGATTGAAGCCCCTCCCTTTTATTTCTTCTTCTGTGGTATTGTCTTTAAATTGTTTGTGCCCCTTAGCCCCTCCCCTTTTGTCATGTTGTCCTGCGGGAGAGGTGTGTGCGTTTTATTTTTCCATCTAAATACATTCAGTTTATTTATAGATCTATTAAGTTAATTTTTGTTATATACTTTTGTTTTGTGTAGGACTTGGAGCGGGCAGCCTTTAACACGGTTGTTTTGTCTGTATTCTCGTCAGAAATAAACCGAGAATCATCTTTTAAAAGATAAACTGCGTCACGGCCTGTTCACTCAATAACCAGCACAACGCAGAAAAGGATCCGGTTACATTTGCTAATCTTGTCCTTTCCTTAATGACCGTAGCGTGTTCATCTTCAGGATAGAGCACCATAATTCATAAGTTACCGTGTTGATCTGCACCACCAAGAGTGGTTCTTAAATCAATATGTATTTCATGGCCTTAGCATGTTTCACTAGTGTGTCCCATATGAAAAGGTTCCTTGCTTAATTGTCTGGCAACATGACTGCTTGTGCGTCTGTGGTACAAAGTAACTGCTTCGACCCCTGAGTTGGTTTGCGTTACATCGCAAAAGAACGTGGTACAACGGTAAAGCCAGATGCTGAACGTCCATTAGCTTGACGGGTGCTCAGCTACATTTATGTGTTTTTTTTTTTTTTCACTCACCACTTTAAGAGTTTGTCACAATGAGGCACATTCACACATTCTGACAGCACTTTTTTTCCATCTTACATTACACACAATGAAATAAAAGGCTGGACGAGGTGAAATAGGGCCTAAATCACTGAACTACCAAATGGAAGGGCAGCTCTGAACTTGTGGCACACTATATGGACCCTGAAGACGTTTAAAAACCAACCTGGACTGTTTGAAATAATGCTTTGTGACGAAGTCATCAGCAGTCTGAACCTTTATATACACCGAGGCTACAGTGAAGTAAAAAGTGAGAGACTGCAACATTTAGTTTGTTCGTTTTCGCCAAACAGCTGACACTGTCATTTCACAAAATAAATCTCCAGAACTGAGAGACTGTAAGAGTGAGTGATCAGGACAGTGAAGATGACTTGTCTGTTTCTGGGGAGATAAGAGGATATCTGTGTGAGCCAGAATATAACACAGAATATTGGCTGATTGGAGAAAAACAACAAAACAGAGCACAGAGAAAAATGGGCACTGCTTGTGTGTGAAACTCTGAGAGAGAGAGAGACAGAGAGAGAGAGAGAGAGAGCCCCATCAACCTGCTAGCTCAGACGTGATAGCTATATATCACTGCCATCAAATCTTCACAGCAATTCTTGTCAGGAATGGGACTTGACAAGAACACAACTCCATCGTCTGGGATGAGGGGGGATGCTTTATCGTCAGTTTGTATTATGAAGAGTTTCCTGCACTCATAAATTCTGCTACTTTAATTAACTTTTATGACAGGAAACAAAAAAAAAGGTCAACACATTTAAAAGTCTCTCTCAGCTCCTGGAATGAGGTGACAGCTGTACTCATCAAGGTGGCTATATCTTTAGAAAGAAAAGGTTCTGCGGACACTTCTGTCAGATACCGGCAAACGGAGACTGCTGAACGGAACTGGATCAGGATCTCAGTCAATTGTATCAATAAAAAATCCTGACGGAGCTATTCCTAAATATAAACATATTGGAAAAGATCAAAGTGTCAGAAAGAGGTGAGACAGATAATAGGAGGATTTTTTTGTTGTTTTTTAATCACCTGCTCATCCTTTTTCTACACCTGTAGGGTCATAGTGATGATGCCGGGACGTTTCTCCAGCGGTCATTGGGAGAGAGGTGGAGTTCAGCCTTGACAGGCCACTAGTCCATTACAGAGCAACATCGAGACACAAGACAAAACAACCAGGCGCGCCCACGCTCATACTTAAGGACAATTTAGATAGACCAATTAACTGAACAGCCATGTGTCCAGACTGTCCAGGAGAAGTGAACGACTTGATGCAATTTGCTGAGTTTCCTTAGGCAGAAAACGTTTTTAAAAACTAATTTGAATAGTGAACCAAACTTAATGCACTGTTGGATAAGTAGGAGCAAATGGAACGTATGCAAGACTTTATTTTGGTAAAACGCCTCGAGATGATGTGTTGTGAGTTGACATTATATAAATAAACTGAACTGTGTGTGTGATTACGCCAAAGAGACCCCCCACCCCCCACACACAGACAGAAAAAAATACAAACTACATGCAGAGAGACGTCAGGGAAGGATTCATACCCAGGACCGTCTGGTTGCTCTTCTTGTTCCTGATCTTCTAACTTTGTTTCTGATCATTTCTTTCCAAATATCCTTGTCGCTCACCACTCATCCCTCGGACATATTTTTTTTCACACTGTTAGATTTAGGCAGTGTGACATTTCATATCGGTTGATTGACAACATTAGTAAAAGAAAAAAAAATTACACTAATTTCTTTATGTTTATATATTTTTAAAAAATTACAGATACCAAGAACTTTATTTGATGTTGAAGTGAAAAGAGAATAACAGATTATAAAAGCAAGCTGTCACAGAAAAGCAAGTGCATAACACGGAGTATAAGTAATACTTATTAAATGTTACAGTGGATGTCACAGAAAATGAACTAAAATCAAACACCACAATCATACAGCAGTTTCCATTTAACACGCGTTTTGTCTCTTGACATCAAATAAATACTGACTAAGCAGAAAGCTTGAGCTCTTCACAAGTGTTTTCTCCTGACAAGTGACATCCTGGCAACATAATTACAAGAACCACTTTTTTTTTTCACACAAACTTTCCTTTGACACTTTTTTAAAAATACATTAAGGTCTCTGCTGAAAGACAGAAGAAAGATCTGTGGCAGCTACACATGCCCAGAAGCTAAAACCTGACAAATCCATATCCCATTGACATTTCCAGTCAGAACTATTTGACCTGAAATTCTAAAGGAGGCTTTTTTTTTTCCTAGAGTGCTGAGGCCCAACTGGTGTCCAACCCTCTCTTCTCCCAAACCTCTTAAACCTCCCTCCTCCGCTCCCCCATCACTATCACATTGATTGAGTCCATTGAAGGTCTAGTACTGACTAAATGGTGCAGTCTCCTTCAACTCATGGTACCCCTGGTGGTTTGGCTCTGTAAAGAAACAGAGAGGTCAGTTAGGGCAAAGAAGTACCACAAATCCATCTCTTCTGCATGTTAAAGAAATACTACAGCTCTTTCTGTTTTACACAGAAAGGCAACGGAGATAAAAAAAAAATACAGAAACCATTCATTTTGAGTTAATTGTCTACAGTTTGAGCTGCTCTCGCCTACGTTTAATCTCCTTACGCAACAACATGAAAAGCAGCATGTAAGCAGCAGTAGCATTCTGGAGATTACTTAATGATTTTCTGCACATCCCAGATGATGAAAGTGAAAATGGACGCTAGTAGTATGCGTTTGAGTGTATAGATAAGTGTTGTGGTACCCAGGCTCAAATTTTCTTCCATTAGGGGCTTCTTCTCACTGCAGTTCACCACTCGTCCCTGAGCCGCTCCCAGAATAGTCATGATGTCCACCAAGTTGAGCTTTCCTTCCTCCTTGGCCTCCCCTATTTCTTCTGCGAGCTCCATCGCCGCTTCTTCGCGTTCCTCTATTTCTTCTTGGGTCAGCATTGCGTTCAAGCCCTGCCCAGCTGTTGCGTTGCCCACTTGTGGTGGCGCAAGGGAGCACAGAGCTCTCACCTGCCCATAGGACTTCAGGTGAGATACATTGGCACGCAAAAACAGCAGGAGGACGTTGAGGTCGTTCAGTGGGCAGCCTAGTCTTCGGCGGTTGATGAGGTCCAGGGCCGGGAGGACCTCATACACGGAGATGAAGCTAGTGTCCCAAACAAAGAGTCGAATAATGCTAAAAAGGACAATGGGTCCCAGCAGGAGGTAGATCGCTCCGTTGACCACACTTATCACCTGAAAGACCAGCTGCCCAATCATCTTGCACTGAACCAGTTCAGGAATCCAGTTTTGATCCCGCAGCATGCCTGTACGAACAAAGCAGTTAAACTCATCCTGCAGCAAGGCCGAAAGGTGGAAGTAGGCAAGATACAGGCAGGCAGAGGTCATAAAGGTCAGGAGGAGGAAGCCCCGCAAAAACAGCATGCTGACGAGGAAGTAAGACTTTTGCTTGCACTGCATGTATCTCTCCAGTAGGGGGTACTCAAAGTATCTCTTCCGCTTGGCTCTGGAAATAGACAAGAAGAAGAGAATCAGGAAGACGTCGCTTTTCACACAGCAGCGTGTTTTCTCAAACACAATCATAGTCCTCGAGATGCTGCTTTGACATGTTACTGGACTGGACATGGCATGATTATCGTGTGACACAAATCATGAGTCAGGAATATCGACGGTCGATAAAAAGACAAAATCAAGCAAAGAGTCTGAGAAAGGGACGTTTTCGCATTAACTGTGAACTCTACGACTACCAGACAGCAAGGTCCGTGTGTTTCACATTTCAAAGTCGAGTAAAAAAAAATGCAATTGAAGAAAAAAGTAGCAAGGACGTGTCACTTAGGTGAGTCATGCCAGCTTAGGTAGGACAACCTTAACGTGTAGGTGCTGATGCTTAATATTTAACGACGTACAAACGGTGTCTCCTACAGCGACAATTGTGTCAAACTAAATTAATTGTTCAATATAAAAGAGAAATGTGTTTAGTCCTCACTTGCATCTTGGCAGAACTTGATGGAAACCGGACTATTTATAGATTTGCATAATGGGAGAATACATATTTTATGTATCAAAATGTGGCCAGTTTTCTGTCTGTAGATTAAGTCATATTTGATAGAAATGAGATAGGAAAACAGGGTGCTGTGATCTTTTTTTTTTTCTTTTTTTTTTGATAAATTTCATCAAAGCAGCATGGCTTGGTGGATATGACCTATTGCCTAGTAATGGCTGCTCACCGCATCTCCAGCACTGATGTTACCAGGGTTGAGTCAATACAGAACATTTGTAAATTTACACTTCCCAAATTAAATTTCCTTCCTTTACCAAGATATTCCAGTTGACACCATTATATCTGACATCAACAGCTTCTCTGCTGTATTTTTCTTCTTCTTTTTTTATTGCCTCAGTATGTTTTTCTACCACTCCAATAAAAATAACATTTTCTGGAATCATTAGGATTCCAGAGGGGTGAATGAATACCCATGAGGTTGGGCTAGTAGTCGCTATAAGCGAGACCACAGAGCTACGCAGAATTTGACAGGCCAATATAAAATAACAAATGTTTGTGCCATGAGCAGAGCCAGGGAGAAGTCTTACCTTTGAAGCTCGGCCTGAAATGTGAGCGGGTTTTTTGTATTCTGCCGCATGTCCAGAATGCTTTGGGCCAGTCGGACCGATCGGTTGTAAGACTTGTCGAGTTCATCTATTATGAAGAGGAGGTCTGAGCCCAGTGTGGGCGTGACAAGCTGGCGCCAGATGAGAGCCGGCAGGTACATCAGGATGGCCATGGCCAAAAGAGAGTAAGGAAACATCTGAAACGACGACGAGAGAAAGATGACAGAAGTGGGCCAAGGAAACAATAAGGAGGCAGGAACAAGTTCAAACAAACTAGAACTTGAACTTTCTGTTGCGTTTGCAAATGAGGTCCTCATTAAAAATGTATGGTGACATTTTCAGCTGAAGTTTTTTTTTTGCAAGAAAGAAAAGAAAAAAGGGCTTCAGCGTATTGCTGCTCGCAGTCTATCAGTCGAGGTAAATGGGTGAAGCAAGTCAAGGGAGCCCAGTCAAACGCTTTCCACTCACTTTGTGCACCCAGAGCGAGCGCTCCTCAAAGTTCCCGTCGCCGTCAAACTCGTGGTGCATCAGAGAATCCCAGCAGTACGTGTCGACATAGCCGGCCTGCTTGACTGTGAAATTGCTGGGAGGGAAGCAGCTGATTTGAGGCCCTGCGAAATAAACAAATCGGAGCTGTAATGTGAGCTGCAAACGTGAGGAACGGCTCTACAACTTTCGCTTGATCGTGCCGTGTTGGAGCGCCTGCGAGCGGCCTCCCTGCACTCCCAGATCTCCACATAGAAACTGACAGATAACAGCACTGGAGGTTCATTACCGAATGCAGATATCTGAGCTTGTTTTTTTTTTTTGCCCTTTTCCCTTCAGTGATACAGATTTTCAAGCAGAGAAATCACATGCTTCCAAATGGCAACCTGACATTTAAAAACCCTGGATGACTCCTAAGTTTGTTGCTTCTGCAGCCTTATATTTAGTTCACCTAGATATTACCACATGTGGTTCAACCACTTGAATCCATTCTGCACCAATCTGTCATTTACCATGGCTGCTCCACCCTCTAACAGCAGGGTGAGGTGGGGCCACACCCTTGGTGTGTCGCACCCGTTTCAGAGTGATGGGAGAGAGACTTTTTTTTTTTTTCAGCCTGGCCTTCAGTTGCCCAGCTCTGGAAGTAAAAACACGCAGCCACTAATTTACTGAGAGGGTGTGATTCCTGCTACAAGCCAACCTTATTATAGATCACAGCTACATGTTTCCATATGCTCTCTTATCATATGTGTGTGTGTTCTTAGTCAGCTAAAACTAAATCCACTTTATTTATGGCGAATGTCTGTAGTTAAGATGGTGTTTCATTGTTTTTAAACTTGACACCTAATTCAAACTTTTTTTTTTTTTTTAGCTCAACACAAATGTGAAATGGACAATAACAATTGTGGTGGAACGTGTTAAGATTTGTTTTTTTTTTGTTATTTTTTGGAAAGCAGCTTGCCAATGTACGGTATATTTATCCTTTGACTGGTCCATGCAAACTAAATTCAGGATCTTCTACGGCTTTGTACAAACTTTTAATGAAAGTTGTCGTTTCTGTGAGGCAAAGGCTTGTAACACGGCTGTCTACGGTTCCCAGTCCCGGGTCCTTTTCCTGTACATCTCCCCCTGTCCTTCCCTTGACCTTTCTTGACTCATTGCTGTGAATTAAGGCTACAAGAGATCAATATTAGTGTTTCATTACAATTTATTTCAAATATTTTACATATAAACCAAACATCTTGGAATCTGTTCAGATGTATCTCCAGTTTTGCTGAGCAGACTACTACAGACTGCTGCAGCCCATAATATGCAAGGGGGTTGTTAAGGAAGAAATTCTAAATTGGTTAACTTTGAAAAAAGTCTGGCTCTCTCTTCCTCTGAATCCCAGGTCCTCTCGGCGAGCCACGTGTGGCCACAAGGAAAGCAACAATGCGTGTTGACGTCACAGAATTACAGAGTTTAATCCAATATAAGACAATGCATAAACTTACACCAGAAACTGCAGAACAACGGAGACATACATTCATTTACCTGACATAAATGGAGAGAAGAAGAAAAGCAAAGACGTGCAAAGACATCTTTGGAGAGTTGCAAGAGCAAATCTAATTTGTTACTTCTCTGTAGAGAGTTTTATAGTAAAAGGCGTATTCTTATCTTTAATTTATTCAAATAAGGCGTATCTTTGCTCATCCAACCAGGAGCTATCTCTGACCCTCTTTCTCAAGCCAGAAACTCCTGCCGTCTTTACGGCCTTTTCACAGATGAGTGTGAAAAGCTGGAACTTCTCCTGATTGTTTTCCCACACAGACAAAAGGCAGTTCAAACGATCCTAGCAAACCATCTGCTGTAACTACAGGTAAATAAAAGGTCAAAAAGTCAGAATACATTACTAATTTCAAAACCACAATTAGGCCATTTGAATCAAGACATGTTAAGTTTTAAAACTAGCTTATTTCAAATTTATTTTCTCAACAGGGTGTTTAAAGGCTCTATTTCAGGGTTTCCCCAAGTTAACTCTGCTGCTCAGGGCTCTCTGTCCTGCATGTACTGGGGGCTTCACCTCTGCCACATACTTGACTTAAACTAATGGAGAATTTTTTATTTATTTTTTTTTTTTTTTTTCCATGGTTCTGAAAGCATTCGGCGACGCCCTGATGGGGTTGCACAATCATTTGCATCAGTTATGCCGTAACAGGAAAAAGCTCCGAAACATAAAGGACCGCAGGGCCCCCGAGGGCCCGGGTTCAGAAGCACTGCCTTAAGGCACGGAACCAGCAGAGTGGAGAACGCTGAATGTGTTTGCAGGGCTTTACCCAGAAGCCTCTGTGTGTGTACGTGGGATCAGACACTCCTCTGGTGTCACCTCATCTGATGAGTGATCCTTGTTTGTGAAACCCACTCAGAAAACGCATCAAATAAAGAACATGCTGTAAGAGTATCTCTGAAATAAAAGTAAGCCAAAGCCAAAAAAAAAAAAAAAAAAGTTAGACATTTAATGAATGCTTTGTTATTGATTTTTCTTTGCTTCCCTTTTCTACCAGAGGTTTTACATCTGCTACTCCTTTTGGCGTTTTTCAAAGTTCTGGAGTTGTTTTAAGGTGGCTGACAGCTCTGATCTTTGCCGCTGCTCGACTAGCTGCTAGATTCAGCGTCTCAATCTGCAACAAGGCAGATGATGCGTAACAGCCACATTATTGTCTGATTGTGAAGAGAAATTTTGAGCGAACGTTCAAACGGTTGCAGAAAATGAGAGTAGAATGCAAATTAGACGCGTTTGATTTGATTTGTTTTTGATTTGGAGCAAATCAACAAGGCAACTTCGTCAGACGTTGACGCTGCGCATGGCTGCGATAGACAGGAAGTAGAGGCTGCTAACTAGCATGATGCACACATCTCAGAGAAATGGAGCTATGTTTTCAGGATTGTGCTACTATTGGACCAGTTGCAGCTGTTCTGTCTTGTCAACTGTTTGTGAAGTTCTGTGCTGTCCGCATGCGTTTAGAAAGAAATACAATTATAATGCACTGAAACAGTGGAAAGAGCTGGTCATGCTAGGTGAAAGCTTGCTACTTTTACCTAGCATGATTTATTTAGCAACTGTGCTTCCATCTCTCCTTTAGCACGTGAGCAATTTTTTGGAAAAGCGAAGAACCACCTCAAGGAGGTATAAAATCCTTTTTGCCAAGTTCTCTCAAGTTTTGCTGTTTACATCAACCTTTTCTGATGCAATACTTCAAAACACGAATTAAAATAAAGTTAAGTGAAACGTGGCTTTGTACTGGTGGAGTACATGTGTTACAACAATAAAAAAATGCCTAAAAACTCTAAAAACATGGAAAAAGATGGAAGACATGCATAGTAGAAAGGATTTCGAATTACTAAAACAAGTAAACAGAGCAATTAATTTTGCAATAAAGTCTGGAGTTCACATGGCCAATCAATGTGCAGAGGTGGAATTACAGCAGTAATCACTCGTCTGCCACCTGCTCGCTGGTTTTTGTGTCGCTTCCGTGTCCAAGGTGCAAAACCGAGGCAAATCTCACGAAGGTGTGTCGCCGTTCACTCGGATCGGCTCGACTCAAGTCAGTCTAATTTCTGCAGAGACATCCATCATCTGAACCTGCTGAACACGTTGGGTTACGCAGTCGCGAGAGGAGACGTCAGCCATTGTCTCAAATGTCAACCTGGCCGTCAAGCCTCGGCGAAACCGCGACGAACATGAGGAGAGACGCTGAGCGGGTCCTTGCACCCGTCCTCCTTCGGCTTGCTGCTGCTTTGTGTTTGTCTTTGTAGAGCAGACGTTCTGCGCTTGCAGACACGGTTCTGTGCACTCGTAATACATGCAGGAGCATCTGTTTTCGCGTGCTCGGCTTTTGCCAGTAATTAAATACCATAATGCTGCCACACGGATGGCGTAACCCTGTAAGTGTTGCCCCAACGACACTCTCCGTGCACACAGTTGCTAGGCGATTCCGTGTGTGAAATGCTCCAAAAACGAGAGGCAGGAGTTAACGTTATTAACCCTCAAGGAGATGAACCAACAATGCCGCCTTGAAGGGAATCACTTTTCGTTTTTCTTTTGCTTGTGACTGCATGGGCAGACGAGAGTTAGCAGATCGGCCTTGGCGTAAAGTAGATGCACAAATCACCACTTTTTAGTGGAAATCTTGGAAAATCCTTCAGCCTCTGCCTATTTGGCGCTGGAGCAGAGGCTTGCTCCTCCATCTCCCAATCCCCAATTAACGTTGGCAGATCCCCGCCACATTTGTGCCTCGAACAAGATTTTCTTGGCTGAGAGTGCAGGTGCAAGTAAACCCGACTTCTCTGCGGCAGAGCAATCAAGCACCGTTGTGAAATTGACAGTCTAGCAAGCCCGACAGCCAGGATCCATGAGATGAGCCCCGACACTCCAAACCACCACCACCACCACCCCTCCCCCCGCCCCCGCCCGCTGCTGGTTGATCAACATATCCCCTCATTTGACTCAAATAGAGAGGAGCCGCCGCACAAGAACTTTGCCTTGTAATTACAGTTTGCCCGTCTCGGTAAACGCGGCTCTCAATCATCCCCTGTGGTAATTAGCATCAGGAGCATCAGGCTGATTGCAGGCCAGCTCTGAAGGGAAGATGTTCTGTTCAAAGTCATGAGAGTCAGTCTCCTCACTCTCTCCCTCCTTTTAGAATGACTCCAGACACCCTGGTCATGAGATTTTCCATTATATATATATATATATATATACATATATATATATATATATATATTTTTTTTTTTTTTTCAGATTGGCTGAAAACCTTTTAGATGACAAATGAAACAGCAGAGAAATCAATCAACTCCCCAGTGGAGTTTCTCTTTCAGCAACTTTGTTTGGCTGCTGTGTCTTTGCTGCTGCTGCTGCCATTTGCAGGAGAAAGATTGTCATTTAACTTACTTCTGAAAATAATTTTTTTTTTTTTTAAAAACCACAAATTCACGTTAACCGCTGCGGCGGAGATCATTGCGGTTTTAGTTTGTGCCAAAATCCCAGTCGGCAAGAGTCAGCGACGCTGCTCCATTTGGAAAGCTCACACGAATGAGACGCCACGCGTTCAGAGCTCCTCTCGCAGCCAGTGTTTGCGTTCGGTTTCATGGACTTTAACTCCGTTGATTCGAAACTATTCTGAGTCGGGCTAATTGGAACACATCAATCATTTGCATCTTTATTCTAATATTCCTGAAACGTTTGACTAAATTTAGTTAGCGAGTAAGAAATGGGCAACTTCATGCATGAACACGTTCAAATTAACTCTCCCTTCATATAAGCTGTAAAACGAGGTTGAGGTTTTTTTTTTTTTTTTTTTTTTTTAATTTAGCCATTTCTGTGAGCAAAAGAACAGGAGAGAATTAAACAAATTAATAAGCTGTTAAAGGCCAGGGTGAAAATCCTGTAAAAGTGATGTGTAAATATATAAATATTTATATAAAATAATAACTGAAAAAGGACTAATTTGTGTGTGGGAGCTGCGCTGAACTGTGATCATGAATTTATTATTTTACTCTGGGCTGAATGAATTTACAAGTAGTTCCCGTTGAGGGTGAAGTGGCACAATGCCGTTCAGGACAAGCACAACGTAATTAATATGCAGAAAATTCTAATATTACTTAAAAAGAGCAAAATAAACAAAAGAAAAGAATAAAACACACACACACACACACTGTGGAACACAAAGCCAGGGTCTGATAAAGAGCAAAAGCAAATGGAAACCAAAGCAAATGTCCTGTCACTGTGTTTTTAAAAAACAACAACAAAAAAAGAAAAAAAACAGCTTGGAGGCAGAACTGCTCACCCAGGGAGATCTCGCGGGCGAAGGCCATGCAGACCAGCATCAGTGGGAGGCCCACAGACACATACTTGATGACCTTGTCCAGAGGAAGCTCCAGTTCCAGGTGGTTGATCCTGTATATCCCAGAGCTGTCCTGCAGCAGGGCATCTGATAACATGGCCTTGGCCGCTGCCTGGGCGATTGACATTCTGGACACCTACCCGGTGATAACAGAGACTCTTATTTTTCAGGACAGTAAAGGAGGACAGGGAGACGGTTGAAGCGTTCAGCTGCGCATGTAAAAAAATAATAACACACAAAAAAAGAAAAAAAAAAGAGAAGAAGTCCTGCTCGTGACCTTCAACACGTCACTCCCTCCGCGTCGTTAGTTATTAACAAAATGGGATACAATAACACGGAAATGTCACTGGGTCTCGCAGGCTTTTTTTTTTTTAATTAAAGAAAAACAACAACAAACAAACAAAAAAGCTTCAACAAGTAATGAAACTTTTAACTTTCTTACTTTTAGTTTTCCAGTCTTTCCCCCCCCTGATATCCGTTGTTTGCGGAGCCAAAGAGTCTCCCTCTTAGGGCCCGTGTGGAGCTGGAAAGCTCCTTAAGTATTCAGGGAGTGCCTTGGTAAATGAGGGGTTGGATCTGGGCTGGACCGGGCCGAGCCGGGTCTGGCTCTAATTACAGAGTGGACATCTGGGAGCGTACATGTGCCCAGATGGCACCGACAGCAGCAGACCTCCAGTACTCAACAGTGGGCCTGGAGGCAAGCCTCTGCGTGTGTGTGTGTGTGTGCATTTGTTTGTAATACCTTGTGGGGACGATTTTCCTGACATATACTACGTTGTGGGGACCAATTGCTCCTTGTGGGGACCGGAGCCTGGTCCCCACAAGGGGAAACCCTGTTTTTGGGTCAGGGGTCAGATTTAGGGCTAAGGTATGAATTGAGTTTTGGTTAGGGTTAGGGTTAGGGTTAGGTATGTGATGGTTAGGGTTAGGAAAAGGGTAAAGGTAAGGTTTAGGCTGTAGAAATGAATGGAAGTCAATGGAAAGTCCCCACAAAGATAGCCACACAAACGTGTGTGTGTGTGTGTGTGTGTTTGTGGCTCTGCTGTAGTTGGACTGTGAAGCATGCTGGCTGTGGCCCACTTCAAACAAGTGAACCTTCGCCAGTGGCTTTTCCAGCCTCTGTCATTCTGATTCTATTTTTTCCCCCCCTGCTCTTCAGCCTCTGAGCCGCTGCTGAGACGCCGCGGCGTGCAGGCAGGCGTGTTCCCGACTGCACGCGTTAAGGGAGAATCAAACATGGAGCGCGTATTCTGTTTGAGGGGGCCTGATGTACAGGGAACACTGGTGACTGAAAAGATACTTTGTGCTAACATGTCGGCGCTGCTGAAGAACTGGAGCAGTTTCTTTTCCAAAACACTAGAAAAAAAGAAGAAAAAAAAAAGAGAAAAAGTTTTAAGATCATCATTTCATGGCGGCTTTTCTGATCGTGTTCTCTCGCAGACCGGAGAAAATCTTTAACCGGAGTCGGCAGTTGACTCGGATTCCTCGTTTCTTTGGATTCAGGTGATATGTTTTTAATAGGCGGTGGAAACGGTTACAAAACAGCACAGGAACGGAAACGTTTCTGTGTTTTTCTTACCTGTTCATTCGACTGGACAGGTAAAGTTGTTACAGAATGCTTCCTGTTGACACTGCTTACTACACTTCATTAAAACAGTTTTGAACTTAACTTGTATGGCGGTGTAGAGATCACACACATTCTCCCTGGTCGTTCCCACAGTCAAACCAAACAGGATGGTTAGTATCTGTAAAATGCGGGTCAGAGAGAACGTGAGCCTGGGTTTGTGTCTAGCACGGCCCAACTAAGGCCAGCAATGACTCAGCTGTTCAAACTTCATTCCAGTTTCACCTTTGGATTAAAGTCTGTTAAGTTTGTCTGTTCTTGGGCAGAAACAAGCCCTTGGTTCCTATCGTGTAATAATGTTTAATTTGAGGATAGAGTAACTTTTAATCGCACTAAACTATGTTTACTGTGTCCTACTGGAGTTTCCCTGCTTATTAAGCTACAGCTAGTCTAGATGCTAATGCTCCTGCATCCCAAAAACAGCACTGCTAATAAATAATTTCTATTGTTTATGGCCCTTATTACTTGCTTCCTAATTCAGCCAAATGCTAATAAAGCATTAGTTCTTCAAAAGAAAGTTCTGTCTTTTGGATTGTGAAATAATATTTGGAATACATATAAAATCTGTCAGCTGGTCTAAGCTGGTAGTAATTCATTTAGGTCTAATTTGCTCAAAATGTCTCTGCAGAACAAGCGCAGCGTCTCGCTGTTCAGAGAACACCAGCGCTGGACTTCCGTCTCCATAGATCATTTTGAAACATAAGCTTCTTCAGAGCGATGAGACTGAACTATTCGGATTCTTTTCCTGGTGCGCCGACTTGATCATTTTGGTCTAAGTTATTATTCATAGTTATTCATACCCAAACCTAGGCTCTTATTGTGGCACAACATATATCATATATTTATACTCATTCTTTTTACTTCATATCTATGGACCACTAAGGAACTCTGTCAAAGTCCATCATCCCAACGTCAACACAATTAAACCAAAAATAAATGCATTCATGTTTTTCTTCAAGGGGGGTGTCATCACCAAAATGCACTTCAGACGCATCAGTAACATTAACACTGTGACCAGTTGAAAAACGCTGCTTCCATGGTACAAAAGCCGATTTTAAAATTCTCATTGATTTCCCACTAATTGCTCTCCAGGTAAACTGTTTGTGTTAATAAAAGGAATCTCCTGGCAACTACCAAAAATACCTTTTTGGGGTTTTTTTTAAGCATGGCACATGCGATGTTAAACATGAGCAAACAATGCAGAAGCTAAATTTCAGAAAGCTGCAGTTTTAAAGCAGCGCCAGCTGAGTGGGTGTGTTCCTGTGCGTTAGATTACAGGTTGGAGGGAGAGCCAGTGGGTGGGAAGCTATATAAAGCATGTGACAAAGAGCTGAGGTAAGTAAGTGAGGTAAGGCAATGCACTGTGGGAAATTCAGACATAGGGAAAAGCAAGTGAACCCTCAAGATTGTTTTATTTTTGTTCCTTTTGGTTCTTGTCTTTGTAGCAGGTTTTTAAACTGGTGTTGCACCGAACATAGAAGACGTCAGGAAATGCAAAATGAGTACGTCAGATTTACATGTTTTAATTATTAAAACTGATCTATTGAAACACAATAGATTTTGACAACAAAGTGTACAAATGAAATAGAAATATTCCCTTAGTTGCTCTGGAAGATCCATTAAAAAAGGCGATCAAGAAAAGAATATTAATGAGCAAAGTACTTCACAATGAACTATCAGAACATTCAATACAGCATGAATTGTTGTTTTTTTTCTTTGTGTGTGTGTTTTTTCTGTGTTAAACATTTTCACATTAGAAATGACTGATTTCGTTTGTGTTCTGGACAAAAAGAATCCCCCAAAGAATTTCATGTGATTCCCAGTTTTCTCAAAATGCCTTCTCTGTTTCGCTCGGTTTTTTTTTGTTGTTTTTTTTTTTTTTTGCTAAAAAAGTCTCTCAGCTCTGAAGTTTCCAGCCGTCACCGTGGGATTTCTGCTGTTGCAACAAGTGCGATGAATCCGGCAAGGTGATTAAAAAATACACAGGCCGTTATTTCCGAGGGTCCACGGCTGGATTGGAGTACGTATGTACATGTCGGCCACTTCTTTTGAGTCAGGAACTGTCACCTTTGCTCAAGTTACTCTTTGAGGGCACACACACAGGCAGACACATGAACAGAACTGAATAAATATGCAAACCTCCCAACATCAGGATGCAAACAGAGGGAAAAATCCAATTTACATACTGTATGAGCAGTCGGTATACACCGGTGTACAACAACTGTTTGTTTTTTTTTTGTTTTTTGTTTTCCTCCCCCGTGTGTGTGCGTGTCTTTTTTAGTTTTGTTTTTTGTTTTGGCTCACAGAAGAAGAAACTATAAACTGAGCGAGTTTCTAAACGTCATGCTGAAGATGCGGATTCGCTGCAGCGTCGATTCGGGGGTCGTGGAAGAGACTCTGTTCAACCTGAGAACCTCGGAGTCGTGTTTAAATGCGTGTCGCAGCGGAGGAAGCTACTCCCTTCTGTAGATGTTTGGGAACGCCTCCCTCCCTCCTGTCGACCTTTTCCTCTCCTCCCCCACCGTGCCCCCTGTTTTAGAAAATAAGATGACACGTTTTGCTGCTAAAATCAAACTATGACCTCCTGTCAGTAAAATTTTTTTTTTTTTTTTAGGAACTTCAGGTGCCAAAATATTACATTCAGTTTAATATCTGTTCCCACAAATCATCAAAAATTCTTCCTGTGCAGAGTTTAACATTTTTGATGCATGGAAACGACTCCTCATTGTTCTGTGCAGCATTCTCTCTGTTTTTTTTATTTATTTTATTTCATTTTTATTTTTCAAAATATCCCAGAATGTATTAAACAACAGGGATTGTTTCCTTTCCATAACTAGCCCAAGCTGTGAAGTCCAAAGATGTGCCACCATCCAAACATCCCGGCTGCTCACTGAATGATGACGTACAACGATGAAGATGCAACAACACAAATCCCGTCAGCGAGCTAAACTTTGTTGTCTACGATCAGGACGTTTTGTCTGTGGTGACGATGCAATGTGACCTTAGAGAAGCAGGAGTTGCTCGGCGTTCGAGCCGGGCCGGCGTGGTGCGAAAGGGGCTCGCATTGAGCTTGACAGCTCGGGGTCAAAGTTCACGCTGCCCTCTCTCCCTCTTCCTGTCCGGCTACTCCAGCTCGTCTCCTGCGTCCATGCTGAGCTCTCTTTGTCCCCCTCCCCTGCCGGACAGTTGCCTTCCTCTGTCGTGTTCCTCCTCTCCTTCCTCCTCCTCCTCCTCTTCTTCTTCCTCGTCCATGCCTTCCTCTTCCTCCTCCTCCTCCTCCTCCTCGTCCTCGTCGTCCTCCGTGCCGTCCATGGAGTCGTCGGCTCCCAGCATGGCCTGCTGCATGGCCAGGGTGGCGGAGTCCGAGGACAGCGACTGGAGGCCGTCCATGCTGAGCGGGTCTGCGGCACAGGGCAGCGGAGTTAGTCTGGGCGTGGAACAAGCTAGCCACGCAGTTACTGCAAAAAGAAAAACGCTTAAATATTTTATCATTGCTGCTCCTGCAGTTTCCTGCAGTTTATTTTAATGAGATGTCCAGGAAAAAAAACAAACAAAAAAAAAAACATGCTGGGCCGAAAAAAAGTTTTCCCTTTTTGGGCTACGAGAGCATCAATAAGGATTAAAATAAAGGAATATATAAGGTATGAAAAGAATGATGAGCATTATCATTATTGTTATTCTATTTTATTGTGCATATGATCGCCACAGCTGAAATAATCAATGTTATTTTTTAATTAAGTAGCAGTAGAAGTATTTTTAGCAAATAAAAAAAAAAAACATAGACAAATGAATACTTGTTTTTTGTTTGTTTGTTTCAGTAAATACCACGGAACTGTTGTATTTTTAAATCCGGGTCATCGTGATGTGAGAATCTAAAAATATCTAATATCCAAACATGTAAAACACACGAAGAAGACACGCTAATGAGGTGCAAGACTAGATCAGGTGGGGAATGGAACTAATGGGGGAGTTTAGTTTGCTTCCTTGCATCGTTCAGTCTCTCACCTGCGTCACCTCCGGTGCCGAGATAACAGAGAATAAATTACAGGCAGCTTAAATCCATATTGCACTCTGGGGACGGTTCCTTTGTCTTTGTCTGAGTTGCTCTCAGGAGACTTCCAACTAGTTTTAAAAACATGCTCATCTGATTCCTGAGGGGAAAGTTCTCTCTCTCTCTTTAAAAAAAAAAAAAAAAAAAAAGAAGATGACAAGCTTTGCCCTTGAAATAAACTCCCGCTCAGCTCGCAAAAGCCAGGCAACACCGCCATCTAGTGGCTAGAATTTAAGTTCACGTCTACTCGTGATAAAAACGTGGATGTGTCACAAATGGAGTGTGTTGTCTCAAACTAAACAAACTCTTTGAGCGACCTGCTTACCAGGTGTTTACCAAGAACCACTGAAGTAAACGGCATAAAAACCTCTGAGGAAGACGCAGCCTCATTTCATTTGAAATTTTACCGCAACAGCATGTAAAATAATGTTAAAGACATGAAACAAAATGTGTGTCCATGCAAACTGTGACTTGTGGATAAGATGTTGATTTTTGTGTGACTGTTGGCCTACTTTCTGAGTTGTTCACTGTCTGAGATCTGTGCGTCTGTAGTACTCCGGCCACGATAGAGTCTGGCCAGAAGCGCTGTGTGGGGCGGTGCTGGGACTTCATTTTCTTCGCTTTAGGAGCCGGGTCTGGATTACTGGCATCCAACATGGGCTGAAGAATCCGGCGCCGGGCATTGATGAACCTTAAAAACCGAAAAATTTTAAAAAAGGATGACGGAAAACCTAACAACATGGATGGTAATGAACAAAAAAACTATTGGAAAAACTATTCAATCATTCAAGCACATGGACCACTTCTGGTGACAACAGTCTAAAGATATCAACTGCAATCAGTCTCTGAGATTTTGGTGGATACAAGTCTTCTTTAGGACTTGAATTTTTGAGAACATTGAGGTTTGCAGAACAGTTCTCTGTACAAATATTGCATCGGCTCATTTTTCCTGCACATGGGATCTTACCTGGTGGGTCTGGTGCTTAAGGCATGGACATGTGCTGCCTTGATCAGTGCTTCACTGCTGTCCTTCAGACCTACCCTCTTTGACCATTGGTAGAAGGTGGTCATACCAACCACTGCAGCTATCTGCCAGTGGTATAGCCCATGTCAGGCCTCTGCCTCCAACAATATATATCTACTGTACGTCATTGGAGAAAAATGTGTTTTGTCAAAGGAGACAAAACTGGGCTTGTCAGCACCAAACACTCCATGTGGGTCTGATGTAAGACATTGTATATACACTGAAAAGCTTCCTATTATCGACTGTTGAGGATGTTGGAGAACCACAGGTGCTGGGAGTCTGTCCATAAAAGGCTTGAGTGTATGTCATTAAACTCTGCAAAGAGTAATGGTAAGATCCCTGTATGCGGGTTGTGCTGTGGTGGCGCAGGGATTAAGCACAACCCACATATGGAGGCCCTAATCATTGATGCGGTCATTGCAGGTTCAATTCCCGGCCTGGTGACCTTTGCCGCATGTCTTCCCCTTCTCTCATTACCCACTTTCCTGTCAAATACAACCCCTGGCAAAAAGTATGGAATCACCAGTGTTGGATGAGCAGTCATTCAGACATTTCATGCTGTAAAACAAACTCGGATCAAAAACATGACACAATATTAAGGTCATTCCAAAGTGCAACTTGTTGGCTTTCAGGAACACTCAAAGAAATGAAGAGAAAACATTGTGGAAGTGAGTGAATGATACTTTTATTGACCAAACACAGGGAAATAAATATGGAATCACTCAATTCTGAGGAAAAAAGTATGGAATCATGAAAAACACATAAACAAAAGACCATTCAAAATACATCACTAGTATTTAGTTGCACCATCTTTGGCTTTTATAACAGCTTTTAGTCTCTGAGGCATGGACTTGATGAGGGACAAACAGTATTTGGTGCCTACTCTCTTTGATAGCAGTTGCCAGATCAGCTTTGCAGGTTGGAGCCTTCTTGTGGAACATTTTTTTCAATCTCCACCACAGGTTTTCTATTGGGTTGAGATCTGGACTATTTGCAGGCCATGACATCGACTGAATGTGTCTTTCTTCAAGGAATGCCTTCACTGTTTTTGCCCTATGGCACGATGCATTGTCATCTTGGAAAATCATTTCATCATCTCCAAACATCTGTTCAATTGAAGGGATGAGAAAACTGTCCAAAATGTCAATGTAAACTTGTGCATTGATAGAAGAATTAACCACAGTCATCTCCCCAGTGCCTTTGCCTGACATGCAGCCCCATATCATCAAGGACTGTGGAAATTTGGTTGTTTTCTTCAGGCAGGCCTCTTCATAAATCTCACTGGAACGGCACCAAACAAAAGTTCCAGCATCATCACCTTGTCCATTGCAGATTCTTGACTCATCACTGAAGACAACTTTCATCCAGTCATCCACAGTCCATGATTGCCTCTCCTTAGCCCATCGGAATCTTGTTCTTTTATGGTTAGGTGTCAATGCTGGTTTTCATTTAGCTTTCCTGTATTGAAATCCCACCTCCTTTAGGCGATTTCTTACGGTTCGGTCACATACATTGACTCCAGCTTCCTCCCATTTATGCTTCATCTGTTTAGTTGTACTTTTTTGGTTTTCAAGACAAATGACCTTTAGTTGTTTGTCTTGACGCTTTAATGTCTTTCTTGGTCTACCAGTACGCTTGGCTTTAACAACCATTCCATGCTGTTTGTGTTTGGACCATATCTTGGATACAGCTGACTGTGAACAGCCCACATCTTTAGCAACCATGCGTGAAGGGTTACCTTCTTCAAGAAGTTTCACAATCCTCTCTTTTGTTTCAAGGGACATTTCTCTTGTTGGAGTCATGGTTCTCGGCACTCCACTTCGTCCAGCAGCCCTCCAAGGTGTCATGACTGCAGGTGTTTTGAACTGCACACTAACGGGCACATCTAATCTGGGGCAGGTGTCCATTTAGGGAAAGGAAATAGACTGGGTGTGTCCTTTTTTCTACCTCCAATTTGAGTGATTCCATACTTTTTTCCTCAGAATTGAGTGATTCCATATTTATTTCCCTGTGTTTGGTCAATAAAAGTATCATTCATTGACTTCCACAATGTTTTCTCTTCATTTCTTTGAGTGTTCCTGAAAGCCAACAAGTTGCACTTTGGAATGACCTTAATATTGTATCATGTTTTTGATCCGAGTTTGTTTTACAGCATGAAATGTCTGAATGACTGCTCATCCAAGACTGGTGATTCCATACTTTTTGCCAGGGGTTGTAAAGGCCAATAAAACCTTTGAAAAAAATAAAAAGATCCCTGTATGCTTCAACCTTGTGTGGGGCAATGAATTCACAGCAATAAGTGTTGCACCACTTATTTTGGGAGAAATAAATATGTGAATTGTTTTATCATACTGAATAACTGTACTCACTGCTAATGGTAATTTCACAGTATAGCTTGAATTTATATCATTGTGTTAAAATTGTTTTAACACATTTTTCTTATGCGTGTGAATAATTGAGGCAGCAATGTGGATATAGTACTCATATCTTCTTTTTGTTCTCTTATCAACCCACCCAAACATTCCAGACTTGCTCAGTCTTTTTGACGTGAGCGGCTGTTTGTGTTCGATTTCCAACAAAAGATATTGAGGAAAATGGTCCGGAAGTCTTTCCTGTTCTTTCAGATGCATTTTCTGGGTTTCTTGGAATTTCTCAGACAATCTAACCTGCCTAGAGCTTGGTAAGACATACACTTTTAGAAGATTTTCTTGAATGCCTCTCAATTATAAATAACCTGCTTGAGTCCATAGTGAGAATCTCCTGAACGTATGGACTTTGATGAGTGTGCAAACCTTCTCAGAAAGATCATACGCAACAAAAATTCCTTCTCTATGGTTAGTGCTGATGTATCTGCCCCATCGCATTGTGTTAATATCCACCTGGATGCTCCAAAGCAGTAAACCTTGCAAACCCCAGTTGTTGCATGGTTCCTCACAGTTGCTGCTTATAGAGTCTAAATAAAAGCTAACAAATGCTAATTTATTTAATAATTCTTAAAGAGGCAGACATGAGTTTTCCTTAGTTGTCATATTGTATCCCATGACCAAGACAACCTGTATGTACAAGGTGTTTCATTGTGCTCTTTATTATCTATGTTTTATTTTGTGTGTGTGTGCGCGTGTGTGCGTGTGTGTGTGTGTGTGTGTGTGTGTGTGTGTGTGTGTGTGTGTGTGTGTGTGTGTGTGTGAGTGTTTAGTGGTAAAATACCCAAAAACAGTAAAATGACCTCCTCCACCACCAAAAATTGGGAAACTATCAAGAAGGACAGTAACAGGAACTGGCAATGAGTGAATAAAAACCCAGTGGTTTATATACTATGGTGGTGATTATCTGCTTTAAAACAGGTGAGTCTATTGACAACATGCTACAGGAAAGAATGGGGAAATAGCAACAGAAAAAGAAAGGGAACAAAAGGAACAATACTTATAGATCCTAAATTTGACTAAATTATTTCTTAGGTGGTGTAACTGCCAATAGCCAATATCTAAAAGGTATTCTCCACAAGGTAAAACTGTTTGTGTTCATATTTGACACTTTGGGAAGTATTTAATTTCTGGTGCATCTGACATTTGCGGCCAGCAGATGGCAGCAAAGCTGTAGCAAAAATAATCTGAAGCTCAAAGCGTCTTGAGTCTATAGTTTCAGGAGTTGCCCATGTGCCCAGTGCTGCCTCTCTGTATGAAGACTTTCACCCTTCAGTGCAGATCTAATTAGGAGCTGTTAGGGTTGCAGCAGCTTACCAGTTGTTCACTTGCAAGAGGGTGAGACTTGTTTGTGCAGCAATCTGCCTCTTCTCGTCTTCTGTTGGGTACGGATGCTGGAAAAAGGAGGGAGGACGCACAATCTCAGTTTTTCCTCCAGGTTTCATGCAAGTGTTTAACTTGTCAATGAAGGTCGACTTCTGTTGAAACAAATAATTCTACTTCCCTGTCCCCGTTTCACGCTTGACTATTCACCGTCAAGTTTATTTGTACAGCACGTTTCTGCGACGAGGCAGTTCGAAGTACTTTATGCGATCCTCGCCTCTTCTGATTCTACAGCAGCCACTTCAAAACAGTGGATCAGCACTGATGGATGCTGATGCTAAAGCTCACCATGAGATGCTGGAAGAGCCAGGAACGCATGATGTTGGTGGCGTGTTTGGGCAGGACCCCTCTCTTGTTCTTTGACTTCTTGTCTTCACTGTCCAAAAGAGATGACAAGTCCACATTTACCTTTGCAAAAGGCAAGAAGGGAGGAGAGAGCATAAAGGGGGGGGGAGGCAAAAAAAAAATGGTTAGGCTTAGTTATTGTTGCCACGGAAACAAAGGGAGACTACCAATTACCTTCCCTTTTTTCAGCAGCAAGGGCAGAAACACCTTCTAAAGTGTCACCATGGTAACTGAATTTGAGTAATGATACTTAAAATATAAAAATGCAGAGGAGCCTACGAGTCTGTAGTCTGCTCGGTGTCTTACATTAAGAGTTAAAAGAGCCCAGGGTCAGGCCCCAAGTTTGAATTTCACAGCACGGCACTGATTTAGTTTACTACTGGTGGGGAAGCAGAACGTGTTTGACTTGCGTTGCTCACAGTTGTTGATCTAAAGCCTGTTGGAGAGAAATGATTATTCAGAAGGTTTTATCTGGAGTGTGAACGCAAGACAAAGAAACGGTCTTAGGGCCGTTCCAGTCATTGGCAGCATGTAGCGTAAATATGGACGGTGTGTGTTTCTGTGAGACTGAGCTTATTGTGGATGAAGCAAAATCACATCATGCATTTCAATGTCTTAAGTGTTGATACCAATATTTACAGTTGAAACCACATGTTTACATCCAGTGTTAAAAAAACAACAACAACATAACCTTCTGCTCAGTTTCTGACTTTAACATTAGGTTTTTCTCATTTAGGTTGATTAGGGTTACCAGAGTTATTTCTACATACTCTTCTGTCATCATTATGCCATTTATTTTGTGAAGTACATCAGGGACAAGCTTCCGCCCTCTTCCTCCCAACATAACAATGGTCGTTGCCTTAAACTTTAGTGTCATAGAACCACAGGACATGTCAACAAAAAGTGTTGTCCTTGTCTTTTAGCTCACCTGAAACTGTAATCTAGTTTTATCTTTGTTGCTTCTTCCTCTCTGAGTGACCTCTCAGCGGTGCAGAACCCATCTGACCGCAGCTCAGCAAGACAGATTCATTGGACGTTCTACTGCAATCTGAGGTTGATCTTTCAATTTTCAGACTCCTTAATACTTGCCCTCTGCTATTTTTTTCCTTCCACTCTCAATTCCTGCATTGTTTGGCATTTGTGTCGCTATTACCTTGCCATATGTGTTTGTTCTTTGTTTTTTTTTTATCTCCCCAGAAGGAATGCCTGTTCCATTATGGGTTTAAGTACGCCTCTGTCACGCGCAGAGTTATGGGAGCTGTTGCTGCTTGAGACTTTATTAACCTGTCTGTTTTCCATCAGACAGGATGGAAGCTTTGTCCTCCTAAAAATGACTCGATAGGATGACCGAGGACGACTTTTGACTAACTGGCTTCATGGGATCAACTGATTTATTTTCATTATAATCAAATTGCAGGGTATGTAACTGGGTCACATGTGAACTGATTTGAACTGGATTTGGCTCAAACTGGATTCTCCCTGTTTATAAAATGCCATGTTGGAACTTTACGTCATGTTGGTTAACTACACTGAACTGCATTGAAGTATTAATAAAACCCAGCACGCTTCCTAATATTGTAAATTCTAGGCATTATGAATACTTGACATTTATCGGCAACCAGGATAAAATCCACGATAAATAAAAACTAAACTGGACTGATGTGCGCCTTAGGAAGTGTGTGAAGTCCAAACTTAAACAATCATCCGTGTGCTCCGGCGGTGCAACGCATTATATGGGAACTTCGCTTATTACAAATGAGTACAACTTCACGTCGCATTTATAGTCGTGACACAAAACAAGACTCATTACAGTAGCAGATGGGCTTCACTTGGATAACCTCCCTAGCCCAGGGTATGTATGCGTTCCAGGGCAAAGGGAGGCCGAGTTAATTGGCGGCACTGAGCTCGAGAGTGTGATTACCCGGGGCTTGTCTGCAAAGTAGCTGTGGGGCGGTGTTCAATTCCCAGCACAAATGTAGCACTCTGCTTTGGCAGGGCTGATGTTACCCAGTGGGCTCTTCTATAACTGTCAAGCACAGAATTACCTGTGTGAAAATCTAAGTCAGCACTGCGGCAGATACAACACCGCTGCTCCAGGTTTTAATGCATCGACACAGGTAACTCTGTGATGCATTTGACGTCGCTAACTCTGTAATCAGAATCCTCTTTTGTGAACACGCAAGCATTCTCGGAAGTGCATGTACAATTAAACTTGTTTCAGAAACTCCTTGGAGTACCGTTCCTTGCCTACCTCTTGATGTTTTCCGCGTTTCATGGATTCTGCTGGGATTTTAGGTCACAAAACAACAAAGTAGCTTCTATTTGAGAAGCAGAATTTAAATGAATAAATAAATAAAACTCAGAAAAGTGTAGCAGGCCTCTATAGCCCCCTGAGTCGATACTTTGTAGCATTATCCATCTTTTCGTCAGTTTCACCCAGCTTCCCCGTCCATCCTGAGAAAAAGCTTCACCACAGCATGATGCTGCCACCCACGTTTCCACGGTGACGTCCAATGTTCTTCTTACCGCTTTGAATCTCACCAAAAAAGGAATAATATGACCAAAACCTATTTTTGCAAATGTTTGCTGTATCCTCGACACGACATGTGTTTTTCCATTAAAATGCAACCAATTGCCACTAATTACAGAACCGTGAACTGACCTCAATTCAAAATGTTAATAGAGTCCCACCACTCATTATTTTCCTCCCACTTGTCATGTATGAACTACGTTGTGTTGCTCTGTCACACCAAAGCCCCTCTTTTCCCCAATAAAGCAAGACGACATCCTGTGAAAAAGTTTAATTGGGCATGCTGATCGAGACCCACCACCTCTGAATACAGTCAGGAAGGATTCACCCAGTAGCCCAAGTCTGGTGAAACAGCTAAAGTTTTTTAAAACTTGGTAAAATTTTATAATAGAATTATTATTGGTTGGCATCACCGGAAAGGTGCTTTATAAATTAATTTACACTTACCATTTAGTCTGTGATGCTAAAGGTTGCATATGCAAGGACATGTCGGCCCCTACATGTTCTGTAATAAACTCTTCTGTACATCTACAGTAGCTGCTAAAGTGATACCTTTGCAACATGTGCATATCTTCCATAGTGTCCACACTTAGACTTTTCAGCCATGAGTCCTGACAGGATCGTAATGTCTTTTATGATCCTGCCTGATAAACATCAGGAAGAACAAACAATTTCCATTCGTTTGGCAGCAGGGGGCACATTCAGGTAGAGACAATGAAAAGGAACAAAGCGAGCGGGTTGAGGTGTGCGGGGGGGGGAGGCGAGATGGAGGGGGGAGGGGAGTTCAGTGAAACATAAAGAGACACGTTGAAAAGTCAAACTGTAAAACAGTGGGAGGCTTGACGAAGCACCGCGCAGTGTACACGGCATTACCTGCGAGTTCTGAATCTGGATGGTTCCTGGAGGTAGTGCCTGCGTTAACACTTGCCCTTGCGATGTCACCATGGCAACCGGCTGGTACAAGGTTCCACCTGAGGGGATAATTTGCCACCGTGAGTATCAAGTGGCCTCAACAGCTACTGGAAGCCCCCATCACGCGCCACCACCGGAGGCTTATTAACTGCTTGTCGGTCTCGCAATCAAAAAAAACAAAAAAAAACACAGCAAATAAATAAAGCAAGTGATTAAATCCAAGGTGGCGTAATGTCCTTTAACCCTGACAAAACAAGAAGAAGGAGGTGGAGTGTCTTGTTTTTTTTTTTCTTTCTGTTTTGTTTTTTTTTTGCTCCTGGCTTAATTAGTCTTGATCAAGAGACTCTTATCACAGTCTGTTTGAGCTCTACAGTGTGCAGTGATCAAAGGCGAACACATTGATTTATTTTGGGTTAAAAGGGATTTCCAGAGGGCAAGATTAACATTTCACTGTACAAGCCTGACATTATAAGAGCCAAGCAGCAAGCCAAGCTCCCGCTCGAGCATACACAGACATAAAAGTTATGGCCGCAATAAAAGGCATGCCAGTTCCGCTGATTGCTTCTCATTAGAAGACGGTATGTACTTGATCGTATCGATTTGTATCCGCGGTTACGGGAGCCGCTTGCGTGTCAGACTTAATTTATTCCAAACAAGTCGTCTTCGGATCGTTCCACGCGGCTTTGCGCACACGTGGCAACGGAGCATCGCTGCGGATACGTTTTACTCTTCTGACACATCGATAATGCTCTCCCAACTAGAGGGAGGGACATGTGGAGTACTTCCTGAAAAATCTATTAGAGCCCATACTGAGCAGGTCAAGAACGCATCACCTTTTAACAGGATTTTCCTTTGCAGAGAGAAAAGAGCAAAGTGAACATTCTTTGTTGTTATAGCAGGCTGCAGCTAATGATTATTTTAGTAATTAATTCTTCTGTCAATTACTGTGATGATTAATCAGATAAAAAGTTCTGGAGATTTTTCATTTGTTAAGAACTGAAGCCTTTTTTGCAACAATAAAAGCTGCAAAGAGACAAACATGTAAATTACTATTATTATATCATAACCATATTAGAGCATATAACAGCATGACTTTAGTGAACTCTTGATCATTTGTACCAAAGGACTCATCTGCCGCAGAAAATAAGAACAAGAAAGAAATCTTCCTAAAATCAAATTGTGAAAAGCTCAGCCCTTTAACCTCATATAACATCAACTATTTTTGGATTAACTGATGAATAACTGGATAGCAAAAGGTTCTTAAAATTATATATATATATATATATATATATATATATATATATATATATATATATATATATATATATATATATATATATATATATATACATATCAGCCACTAGAATGTTTCCAGGGGACAAACAGAGATTCTATTGTGACAAAAAAGCAAAAAAATAAAAATAAAAACAGAAACAAATTTGTTGGGGTGCGGGATCATTTTTTTTATCAGTATTTTTCACAATACTGTACGCAAGTACTGTTCTGATTTTTGCAGATGGAAACATTTCCAAACAGTCAAATTAGTTTCTTAGTTAACATGGGAATAGTGAAGTAATCTGTGATCAGACAATACCATGGTGAAATGTTTTTGCAGTTTCAAACCTTGGCATAAATGAAAACCGGCCTCCACATTTTAACTTGCAGTTCGGCAAACCTCCGGTTCTTGATCTCAACTCTGTCAAGTTTGTGCCACAGGTGTGCAATCACATCCTAACCTGATACCACTTGTGAGTTGATGGTGGTCATGGCGACGTTGCTTTGCTGCAGACCTCCGGCGGGCACCACAATCCCTGAAGAGTTAACAGAACTGGAGACAGAGGTCATGGATGGAGAGGAGGTCTGAATTAGTTCCTGGGGGGGATCGCAGAAGGAGATGATGGTGAGCAAGTGTGGTGCGGGGCAAAGCACAGAGCAAAGCATACCTGGTGGTACGCGACAAGGAATGCCCAGAGGAAACAGCTCTGCTCCGAGGTTTGGCCGAGACTCACCTGCTGCATGCTGAGACTGGTGTGGGATGGAGAGTAGGGCCCTCCGAGGTCGTTGCGCAAAAGGTTGTCGCTGTGCATTTTGGTCTTGAGGCAGGTGATGTAGCGATTGCAGAAGTCCTTACAGAGCTCATTGACCTTCTCCAGCTCCAGTAGGTGGATCCGTAATACCTGGATAGCCTTCACCATCTAAGAGTACACACAGGCACACGCCAAACCACGTCACTTTTGTGCATGTTAAGTTTGCGGTCGGCACAAGTTCTTTCCACCACGTTCTGGAGTGCAGTGCCCACCGAGTTAGAGAAAAAGAGGATCTTTGAAACTCTCAGTCAGTCCTTGGTGGACCTACTGGCTAAGACCTCCATAGTGTGATCAAATAGGTTTGGGCATTTGAGTCTGAGCCAACCCTTTGCCTACTTAGAGCCTAGGCAAAGTTACCCATTCAGCCTGAGCGATTCCATAATATTGGCCAAATAAACTTGCAGGTATGGTACTGATTTCCTTAAACGGGTGACTTCTAACATTATTTTAAGCTAAATATATCCATATTTACACTGAAGTTGACTGTTTTGGCACGCTGTGAAACTCTGCTCTAAAGTCACCACTGAAGGTCAACAGAATGGTCAGAAAAGTGCTTTGCCAAGGTGAAGATAAATGAGCTAATGAAACTGCCCTCCCTTAATCAAGGGACCGGTAACTCATGTACCTGTGGCAGCCAGCAGGGCCCAGAGTGGCATCACTGCCCTGTGGAAGAGTTAGTGCCCTCTGGGAAGGGTGCTGACACCCAGTGGCTCATGAAACACACAGATGCAGGGTTAATTGACTGTTCAGCACTTGTCAGCATGCCCTCCTGTACTGTGATGACAAGGCTGACCATTTAAAATCCAATTTCTCTTGATCAGCAGGCATCCTCTTTTTATTTGTAATTCTTCATGGCTATTGCAAGCAGTGTGTTTGTGTGTGTGTGTGTGTGTGTGTGTGTGTGTGTGTGTGTGTGTGTGTGTGTGTGCGTGCGTGTGTGGCGGTGTGTGTGGGGAGGGAGGGAGGGGGAGATGCCAGAAATTAGCCCGACGCTTAGCCCGGGCAGCAAATCTGTGGGGACACCCGAAGAGGGACGTGGACAAGAGACCTCCCAACCTTTTATGCACTCAGTGTTTTCCTGCCTCGGTCATTGACCCACCAAGTTGTCGAGCTCCGGATCCTCGCTGAAGAAAGGCTTGTGTTCTCGCTCTTGCTGGTGAACAAAGTTTTCAATGTCTACGTCGAAGCTGGCCGACGTGATGCATTCAGATCCCTGCGTGGCCTGTTCACATTTCTCAAACAGCAGAGCCAGCAGGGGGAACAACGGATGTCTGAAGGAGACGAGCGGGAGAAAAAAAAAGAACTTAGTGCAAACCAAATAGAGCAAGACAAAAAAAAAAAAAAAACGATTCGTCAATTCATTATCACCTGATGAAGATTTTCACATTTTATTTTAACTTTTTCAGAAAACAAAGTAGTAAATTTCAAGTGTTGATGTTATTCGCCGATGTCAGTCGTTTTCTGTTCAAATGAAATGCTGTACATTCATCCAAGCGATATGGACAATTAGAGTGTCTGAGCGATCCTAAGTGAGTGACACTCCTGCAAAAAGCTAAAGGTGGGAATGTAGGAGACACTTTGAAGGTGCTGTCATTCAATCACATCCAATTCATTTCAATATCGTTTCAAAGATCTCCAGCAGAACCTTGCTTAACATGTTCAGGATTTTCCTCAGGGCATGTGATGCTGCTAAACGATTAAAGCTACCTGTTTTTAACACAATAAAAGCAGAACCAGAATTACCCGATTGCATCTGCTTTGTGTCTCACACACTCAGGTTAATCCCACTCCAGCCAGAGTTAGGATTAACGCATAAATACGTTTAATAGCATCATGTGATCTAATTGGAATGTATAAGTAACTGTATTTTGTTACAATTACCTCTAAAAATACTTGTAATTGCAATTTGCAATTACCAACTGCTATATGGCAGCGCATAATATTTATTGTTTTTAGGACAGAGTCGTGGCATCATTGTCCAGAAAATGTTCCGCAGCGCTTCGTGAGATAGATTGTGACTTATGAACACTCTATAGGGATTACATGGCAGAAACTTTTATATCCAAATTGATCAACTATAGGTATTTTCTGCAAAATTTAGCTAACCAGGACACATGAAGCTTATGATTTATGTCAACTCAAAAAGATAAAATGACAAAATTCATCCGGCGGAAGAACTTGAATTTACAGCACCACCTACCAATGCAGATGTTGATGCCAATAAATACAAACCTCATCGTTCTTCATTTCATTGTTAGTCCTTCTGGCTTGTTTGAATGGATTGTGTTGTTTGTTTTTCGCTTAAAAGCGATTTCAACAATTAGCATTAGCATTACATAATTAACTGACTTCCTTCCACTGTCCATCACTAGATCTCATTGGGATTGTATTGCATTTGGAATAAACAGTTGATCTGAATAATATATAATGTGGTGAACTAAGCGTCCATAAAGCTGAAAAGAACTAACTGCGGATCGAATGATGTAACGATGACCTCTGTTGAAATTTGCCCTTTTAACTTAGTGACTGCTGTTTTTTTTTTTAAAAAAAGGATCCTGTTCTGAACATCATTGGTATTTTTTATTTTACTTTGCATCATTTGTAAAGACGTGTGTGGAAGCACTAATTGCACAGCTTAGCATATGGCTAGGCAAGGCCACTGCTCAGACTCTAACCCCTGGCTCCCATTTGCAGCCTTTAATAGTTGTCTATATTATACTCTAATCTGCCTGATCCCAATTTAATGCTGCTCCACCGAACAGGCATGGCAGGAATACTAAACAGGGGGTCCACGTGCTGAAAGGAAGGCCTCTACCTTCTGCGTGTTAGGGTTTGTGCTCGTGTTGCAGGAGAGAGCGCGGTACTCAGCTGGGAGAGAGGCAAAAACGCGGCCAAAACTGATAGCAGGATGATGTGCAAATCCGTTTAAGATTTGTACCGTCAGTCCCAGCAATAGGCTAACCTGTTCTTTAAGTGCTAGCATGACAAACAATCTGAATCTACTAAAATGTCTAAAGCATAAACAGTTAAAAAGGGGAATGTATAGGGGTGTCAAACTGCTGCAAGCAAAGGAAGTAAAGGAAATGTTGACAATGAATAAGTATTAATAATGGGTTGTTGAGGTTAGCCCTAAAAGAAAGTCAGCTGTAATGAGACTGCACGTTAGAAAGACCCAACTGCACAGTAGAAAGTACGACGTTGAACGTTGTGGTCACATCTTGCAACGTAACTATGGGGACAAGGAAGCTATGCTGGACAGTCGGCTCAGTCTGCGACTTCTAGTCTGATTTTAAAAACAATGAAAGCCAAAAAAAAGAGAAGTACAGGTAAGAGTTCACTCCCTGGCCAATCAGAGACTCATAGTGTTCTGACGTTGCAGAACCCCAGCGAAGCAGGTTCTAAAACGTGCTGGTACCACGCAGCCGTTCCTAGAGGAAAACCCATAGAACCGAGTCGAGACGCACTGAGTAAACCTTTAATATGGGACTGTCGTGTCCAGCTGCAATGTTTAAAAGTTGGCTAATAATAAAGAGCAAAATTGTAGCAGAACAAATTTCGTCAATTTGTAAGCTGCCCTTTAAGATCTCAAGGAACTTTTGGTGGATGTCTTAAATTCAGGGGTTTGTGGAGAATTATCCGTTCTCCAGGCTGAGTTCTTGATGTACGAGGTTACAGAGGAGTCAGTGAGCTGAATTCATGAATTCCACTTATTAATACCAAAATACAGCTGGTCCATTATGAGCTGCCAACTTTAAGAGGTAACAGACAAAAAGAGGTTGTGATCTCCTTTGTTAGCCTTTATCTAAGTTACGCCTCAAAGAGGGCGTTACCTAGACCCTAGTGTCCTGTAACCTTAGCTTTGAGGGCGTTTCCTAACATGTCATTTCTTTTCGCTTTAGCAGCTAACAGAGATAGAAGGAAGACACAGAATTATTTATTCTCACCAGGGTTTACCCAGACCTTCAACTTCTCTTCATCACCAGAGAAGCAGCGTTTACGGCTGTTTCACTGGACGACATCGCAGCGTCCCGTTAAAGTCTGGAACTCTTTGTTAATGTTTTGATGACGAGAACTATATGTGCAGCCTGACAAAACTTGGCAAAGCAAATCCGCCTAGATAACAGCAACATAAGGCAGACTGTAAGACCGGACAGAAGGCTTCGGGCTCCTTATAGCAGAGATAAAAAAGAAATGTGGCGCACTTGCTGTAGGTGGGTTGTGTAACATGTGCGCTTACTCTTAAGGAATATTTACCACTAAAATGTATTTGAGGAGACAGAGAGAGGTGTGAAAAAGGTAGGCCATAGTTCGCCTCTCATGTAGTGAAGACCAAAGTTATTCATCCTCCTGATAGATTTATGTTTTGCATCTACTAAGAAATGAGATGAATACCTCTCTAAAGATATTGAATTCCAAATCCAGGAGTAACAAAGGAGATATTTATCTTAGTATTTACACTGAAATAATAAATAAAAAAAATAGATACACACTTCTAAATCATTAAAATCTTTACTGGTCAACATCGATCTGATCCTTTTAACAACAGCTGTCTACATTTTTGCACTCTGTATGCTATCATTAGCTGTAGGATTCAAGTTGATCTGCTTGGAAACAACAATAATGCTTTCAAGTTGGAAGAAACATGTTGCAAAAATAAAACATTATTTAAAGCCTCCATCTGATTATGTTCTGTTGTAACTACTGAGCAAAGTCTCACTGCAGCTAAAGGTTTAGGTTGATGAATTAAAAACTGCGGTTCATCGCGGTCTCCATCTTCAGCGCACATACTGAGCTTAGAGCGGAACGAGACTGGAGCATTTCTGAGATTCAAAAACTGAAGTTGTCAGAAAACCGAAAGAACCCGCAGCAAAACTGATTGGGGGAATTTTGCACGACTTTACATTTTGAAGAAAACGTCAAAAATAAAGCAATTCCAGTGCTGTCTGGGCGGGAGTGAAAGAAAATTGCTCACATTTTTCCTTTTCACCCACCCAGGGATGAGGTAGAAACTCCTCTGCTTTGTGCTTCCTTATGACCTTTACACAGTCAGGATTAAGACAGATGGGGTATGAAAAGGCAGGTCTCTTTTTACGTACATGGGACTGCATGTGTGCGTGACTGTGTGGTCACATTATGTGTGCTTTTTATTCTCTCTCTCTTGCACTATCTTCTAAACCCCCCCTCCGCTCCCCCCGTGTTCACAAGCGAGCACGGCATGTCCTATCTGCAGTGCGACGGTGGGGATATTGCTGGCTGGGGGATCATTACAAGGGCCATAAAAGAGCGATTTACAGATCGCCCAGTGAGTGGAGTCAGCACGGCAGGTCCTCCCACCCTGCAGCACCGCGCCGCTCCGCGCTGGGTCACCAGCAAAAAGCCCAGAATCAGAGGCCGGTACGGACCGAGCTGAGAACTGTGGGGCGAGCTTGCAGCGTCGGGTTTGTGGTCAGTGAGTCAGAGGACGGAAACAGGCGTCCGTTTTATTGCTCAGGTTCAGCCGAGTGGCGAGATGTCCAGCAGAGTTACAACTGGGAATTCTGTGGATTATAGGAAACAGCTGGTGGTCGTGAATCTGAGTTTCTGGAAGGGGATGCATGAAGTAGTACGGAAATGCGTTCAAACCCAAAAAGATGTTCGTCTTAACGTGGAAGACCAACACAAAGGACATACATGTGAAGTGAAAGGAGAAGGAAATGTACAAATATGCAACTAAAAAGAGTGACATAGATTACTATTCGGTTCCATCAGTTTGTCTCATGTTTGGTCCCAAGTAAAAGAAAGTTGTTTGTTTGCAGGTAAACACCAAAACTTCATCTTTCCATCTTAATTAACGGAGGGAATCAACAGAAATCTGTATTCTAGTTGAGGAAAGGTTCGGACAGCATACTGCACTACTGCAGCCAGTGTTTCTGAAATAACAGACTCAGAGCAGCCATCTAGTCCATGTAAGGTTTCCCTCACTTTCAGATTTCTTCAGTTTCTCGCGTCTTCAGCCTGTTTCAGGTCACATCGCAGCATCTCACTGAGATGAGGCTTTGAATCATTCCACAGCTTTCCATTATTTAGTAGCCCTTCCTGGGTGAATTTACCCCTTTTCTTTTGAGTCCTTGTCATTTTGCAGCATCCAGTTCTGCACCAGCTTATTCTTTTTCTTTCTTTTATTTATTTTTTTTACAGATTGTCTTATGATTTCCTTCAGTGTCTGATACATGGTGGAATTCTTCATTGTTCTGTACCGATTCTATGTTGCTTTTGATTTGCTGTCCAAACATGTCGATTTTAGATTTCTCTAGAAAACTTCATCCCAGAAGTCCTTATCTACATTCTCTAGGACTGTCTGGCGCGCTTTTTGTTTTGTAACACGGCAGGTTTTGACTCTCAATTCCAATTTTTCAAATAAATCTTTCTTTTTTATTTTTATTTTTTTACCTCGGCTTTGTCGTTCATGCTATCGAATGACCGCAGTCAGACTTCTATGTGAACGCTTTACAAACCCAAAGAGGTGCAGAAGAAGAATGCAGACGTCACACAGAAGCGCACCGATTAGTGGCGGTTGAGCTTTTAGCCGTCTCAAGGGCCGGCTGCAGTCTGGTGTATCTTCAGGTCTTTGAAAACTTGTGTTGGTATCGTGCGGTCTGCTTTGAGGGTGAACTTGCTTGGCTAATATAAAAATATATGTTTATTGATATTAGCCACTGAGAAACAACTAATGACGCTCTCGTACTATGCGGCTGATTTAACTACCATTTTAACTGGAAATAAAGATGTGGGTGGCCAAATCTATTCACCATATGATTTATTTTTTTATTATATTTATAGAAACTGTTAAAGTATGTCAGCATGTTTGCTTTTATTACTTGAATTGTTCAGTTTTGCTAAAATTGATACTAGATACTGACAGAAGACAAGCAGGCTTTCACAGGCTATTTCTTTCATATAACTGCATGCGTGCTGCATGTACGCATTCAGAGATCAGCTCTGCACGCCTAAACCTTCCGCATCCTGAGAAGAACCGGGATCAAACCGGATCCTCCTTTAACGTAGGATTTAATTTAAGGGCTTTTCTGAACACAGTGAAGAATAATAAACCTGTTCATTCGAGGCGCTGCTGCAAACAAGCTTGAATAAAAAAGAAAAGAAAATCACCGCAGTCATCTTCGGAGCAAATTGCATTTGCCAGTGTTTACAGAAACCTAGCAAACCACCAAGAGGGCACAGATGGAGGGCAGCGCTTTAAAAAATATGTGTTTATTTGAACGCGTGCGAGCCGGAGGTCTCTGTGTCTGCGCTCCCCACCGTGCAGCAGTCTAATCAGGCCGGCTGTACGCCCGCGTATTAGAAACCAGATTTGCTGGAGTCAAGCTGCGTTTGCTCCCAACAAGGCCCCTGTTTCCCCGGGCTACATGTCTGAAACACACCCCTGTGTTCGAGGAAAGGTGCGGGGTTAGAGTGCACAAAGGAACACACACACACACACACACACACGCACACACACACATTTAAATAACCCCGAGCACTGAATAATTCCTATTTCCGTTTGACTACTTTTATTATTTTAGACTCATGTTTTATTCTAATGCGCTGTCCTAATCTGATGTTTTTTGTTTCTAACAATGCAGTTTCCTTAGCTGCTTTTCTTTTTAACAGCCACCTAACCTGTCTGTCAGTTAAGAGTGAAAATAATTGCACACATTTGGAAATTTGTTGGCAACAGCTAAAGAAAGAAAGTTTGTTGTTTTGTTTTGTTTTTCTGGTCTAATGAAAAACCAATTCAATGTAGGAACAATTAGTTGTTTGTTTAAGTCATCGGGGGGCAAAAAAAGCACCAACTAGTAAAAGAAAAATATATCTTGAACTTTGTTCTCATCTAAAGTCAACCATAAAAGAAACTCGTAAAAATAAGTATCCAACAGAAACAGCCAATAAAACCACTTGAGCTCTGACACAGTTTCCTGCATCCAGGAACCGCTGAGCACCAACACATGCTGACCTGTGAAATGGAAAGAGGCACGGCCTTTTTTTTTATTTTTATTTTTTCAAGCCCATCAGACGGCCTGAACAGCTCGCTGTAGGAGGACGCATTCATGCATTTTGGCACCGAGGATAAACAGACTTTATGGTGCGTTACAGAGACCCGTGAACACACTGCCAAGCCCCAAAACCTTCTGGACGACGTCCTTGGATCCATGGAATTAAACGTGTTTACTTGTGTTGGGTAATAGAACTTCAAATTTCTGCGTATTTCATTATTGTTCTTTGGCTTTTAAAAATAACTAAAAATGTGCATGTGGCAGAAAGAAACCCCGAAATCCTACATCTGTTCTTCCTGCTGATTTAGTACAACATGCTACATTAGACTTCTTACAAGAAGATGACACGAAAAGCACTCTCACGGTGCTGTTTATTGTTGATCTTCATCTGAGGGAGACAAACGGCAAAGTTGTCCTGTTAAAGGAGTTTGTTGTTTTTTTTGGGGGGTGGGGGGTGGGGGGGTGGGGTGGGGGGGGTTCTGGTAAAGAAAGTTCTTCCAAGTCAAAGCTTGTGAAGTCACAAGGACGCTTCTGTTTGAAACGGAGCGGAGGCTCGCGTCTCTTTCAATTAAACGCATATTTCTGTCTCCGAGCCGCGGAGAGCGTTACATCCGCAACCTGCAAAAAAAGATATAAAAATCGAGAGCCCTCTCCGCCTATTTAATGAGATGCAGAGAATCCAGAAGGATCTTTACAGTAAATGCCACAACTCATTAGGCTAATCACCCTATCACACAAACACTCAGCTGTTAATAACAAAGCAGCCAGAGAGAGAGAGAGGAAACCACACATCTCATCATAAAGCTGGCATTCCAGCAATTAGTGAAAAGAAACATTAAAGCCTCAGCCGCCGACTTCCTGAGGAAAAATGATTCTTAGAAAAATGGCAGGGATGTTGACTTCTTTCATGCGAACAGCCTTCTGCCTCCATATAGGCACGGCGCTGATCCAGGAAGGCTGACAGATCCGAGCGTCTATAGAAACGACACAGCAGCTATTTGTGCCTCCTTACATCATCCTACCTACTGTGGGAGCAGGAGATGAAGTCCAGTTTAAATGTGACAGTAGCAGCAAGACGAGGCGCGTTTAGCTTTTGCTCTCTACGTGTGCGGCGTTTATTCTTCACCCTTCTTTTCCATGCCAGACGACTGACCTGGGGATCAGATTGTAACAGGTGTGGTGGATATGTCACTGTGTAATTACTGCTTGTTTACTGCCAAAACTTAGTGATAAGCCGGTCACGAATAAGACCTCCATTAGTATCATGCGGGTCCACAGAGGAATTTACGGTGTAAACTGGATCTGGTGTTCAAAATGAAAGAATAAATCCCATCAAGAGCAGCAGTTTGTGAAACTCTCCAACCAGTCTGCCTGCCTGGCACCATCAACCATGCCCCACATCTGCGGCGCTTTTCCAGTGATCGGTTAACGTGCGGTTCGGTAGTGAGCTTTTAAAGTAAACATTAAATGCTAGTGTCGTTTGCAGTTTTCAGTGATGTCGTAAAGCACGAGTCAATCAGTGAATGCGGTCACCTGTAGACCAAATGGTGTCGGTGCCATACCCCGCTCGGTCCTGCTAGTTCTACCCCTGAAGTAGGTTTGTAAAGTCTGAGAACAGCCGGGCTGAGCCATGCCGGATTTGCTAGTGGAAAACGCATCTGGTCGAAGCGGAGCGAGAGCGTAAGGGTCAGAGGTGGTCTAGTGGAAAACGTCTGCAGTTTTACTGAGATCACCTTGTTCAGCATTCTGACGCTTCGTCTTAACTTCAGGAAGTCGGTTTCCCTTAATCTCCAAATACCTTAATGCACTGAGTTGCTGTCATGTGATTGGCAGATTGACGATTGGTGGTGATAATTCCTAAGTTCATTGTCATCTCACTTTCTCCAGAGTTGCTAGTAAACGCAGGACTCATCCTGTGTTGCCACAGCAAAAGTCCTCCGACCACAGTGAGGACCATAGACGTACATTACTGGATAGGACGGTGCCTATTAGCCGCTATAGCTAGTGATGTGCATCTTCAACTGCTTTGATTCATGTCAACCAGGTTGTTCTGATGCCAGATGAGCAGGAATCACAAAAGTGTTAGTAGTGCCCTTATTTCTTATCTGACTTCTATCGAATATAATTTAAAGCGGAGGAATTTTCTGATGTTTTGATACATCAAAATATCCCTCCCTGGATATAAATCTAGAAACAGTTTCGTTTCTTTAAGAAATATTTTATCCAATTTGGCAACTGTGACACAACGTTCTGCAAATAAGGCAGTCCTGTTTTTGTCGTTAATTTAAGCTAGAGTTTTGCCACAGCCAAGAGAAAATAACGCTCTTGGTGAAGAAGAGGCAGAAGAAGAAGAGGCAGAAGAAGAAGAAGAAGAAGACGTGAAGAGCAACTCAAAGCCATTTGTAATCTTCTTTTCTCTCGCTCTGTCTCAGCTGTATACCACATGCACAGCCGTCGCCATGGCAGCCGACACCATTTTTGTTTTTAATTAAAACCTTTTTTTTACTGAGTGGCGAAAGAATATCCCCTCGGACCTCAACGAGCGTCATTGTATTGACAACTAAAACGCCGCGTCCCTTTTTCAGGTTCTTCGCAACTCAACGCAATACGATGACAAGCATGTGACACAGGACAGTCACGTAAAGTCAGATCCGGTAATGGGCCTATCAGCGGTGAGCATCCACCAGCAGAAACATAAATCAGCGCCGCCGCATGTAGATAAGAGCCGAAAGGGGTCGCTTTCTCCAGCAAAGGGAAGATTACTGCCATAATTGTAGTCAGGAATCAGAACACGGATCATTTTCTTTCACAGAACTACCTGAGATAAAAATCAGAGCAGCTTTAGGATTAGTCACTCTGCAGCAACAGCTGTGCTTTCTGTGACAAAAAGGCCCCAAAGGCAGCAAGAGCTGGAGCGCACTCATTGGCTGTCATCTGGCTTTACCTTTTCTTGCGAGCTCCAACACACTGCATCCTGCTGTTTGCTCTCATTTGCACTCTTAGTTTGAATCGTGCCTGACAGCGAACTGCTCCAACTCGTCGCGTGACGAACGCAGATCTGTGTCTTTTCTCCACCGCATTCAGGCAGCTGAAGTCTCGGCAACGCAGCTGGCACGTTGCTGCAGTTCAGACGATTTCCTGATATTAATATTTTAATGCCAGAGGATTTCTCAGTCTCAGCTCTTATCTCAATCGTATCGGATCAAAATCACCTGCGTGAAGGAAGTGGATTTGTGTTCGGTCGACGTTTTCTTTATCGCGGCAATGCTTCTCGGCAGGAAACTACAAACTATCAGAAATCGTGTTTATTTCCATTTAAATGGTGCCACATTTGTAGGAAAAATCTGGCTGCCAAATGCCAAAACTAAACAGCTCATTCTGCTGTGGACTTTGGTTTTGAGTTTCAAGCATCAATAAGGCATTGTACCCTGGAGATTAAAACCTGCTGCAGCAGTCAGTCGCTGTCTGCTTCATATTTAAGTATTATTTGGGGCAACTTCAGTCTGGGTTCCTTTAAACCAAGTAGACACGTTATTTTTTTTTCTTCAAATCAAAAACAAAGTGACATATACATGATAAACTCTGCTGATCTACACACAAATGCATTTTTTCCTCTACAAATGTGTATTTCAAGAAAAATAACCTGACAAAAAACTCTGTTACAACAATACTCTCTCTACTCGTCCTGTTTTCGGACAGTAGGGACAAAAAGCCAACATTACATGAAGGGTTAAAAGCAACACATATTAGATTCAATCTGAACTGAATTAAGACTTCAGTTGAAGTAAGATCGTCCTAACTTTTCAAAAAAAAAAAAAGAAGAAACAAAAGTCTGTGCTCTAATTAATTATAGTGAAAATATTAAAATCCTAAAGAACATATGGGGGGAGAGGGATGTGATGTTAGGAAAAAATAAAAAGTCAGCATGTCTTCCTCTTCTTATTGAGTCCTATCAAGTGTTTTCAAGTAATTTCCACCGCCAAGAATAGATCCACAAATCCCAGCGCTCATGGTGCGCACAAGCATAATTAACATAAATATGATCTCTGATGAGGACCATGAAATAATAAGAAACTCCACAAAAAGAACTGATATCTAAAGTATGGGGGAGAAAAGAGAGAGAGAGGGAATAAACAAAAACAACCAGAACAAACATCTAAACATCATATGTAAAAATGCTGGAGGATGGCAAAACACAAAAAAATATGTACAAATATTCATCGATAATTTCTTTTCATTTTATTACAGTTTTATTAGTTTAATTATGTCTTACATCATTAAAGTGTTTTTTATCACTTCATTATCTCTATGATGTTTCTCTCTGTTTTTTGGGGGGGAAGGAGGGTTTCGTCTTTTTATTATTTTGATTTTACTAATTCTTCCAACATTTGCTCTCAGCCCAGCAGGTTTATCCCAGAGTCAGTTTAAAGATGCCATAAACCAATCATGAGCTCTACAGGACCGGATGAGGACGTCGTTATGGTGTTAAAAAAAACAACAACAAAAAAGCCCTGCCTGAGTGGTCTTTGCGGGGTTTCAGCGAGGTTTAGCGAGCCGTTCCGAGACATGCTGAGCTTGCTCTTAATTACCCATAAGAGAACATGAGAGGGTTTTTAGGCATGAACAACTCTCTACTGGAACTGTGGCAGCTTACTGGGGTCCTAGGAGCAGCATGGTCGCAGCCCGTGATGAGGAGCAAAAAATGTTTCCTCATACTTAGAAAAGCAGACACTAACGGTGGAGGCGCGGAAACCCCCCCCCCCCCGTATTTTCTGCAGACCGCGATAAGACCATGATGACCGCATCCCAAAACCGCATCCTGGTAGGTTCCAGGACTCTCCATCGGTTTTTGATGTAATTATGACAGTAAAGAAGTCGGATCATCATCGGAGCTCGTTTTGGCTCAAGGCGGCGAAGAAAAACGCACATGATGAGTGCTGAATGTAGCGACTTCACAACTTCCTTCGCAGTGAATGAGCTGCAACAATCAGGACGTTGTCTTGGTGTGCAGGTGTCTCACCGCATGAAGACAATGACCGGATCTGTAAATGGGCCAACATCCTACAAGTGTAACGTTTGTCTTTGCTCTCAAATGTGCTCAACGGACCTTAATGCGTGTTAAATTTGAACTGAGTTGTTGTTGTTTTTTTCAATCAGTAATTATGGTTAAGACAGAAAATAAAAACATTTAAATGGTAACAAAACAAGGATTAAAATAATTGTATATTTCTTTACATCTGGATAAAAATCATGACTTTAACATGGATAACTTCAAAGCAACTTTGGCTTAGCTGTTTATTTAGTCATTACTCTTTTTATTATTCACCTGCTTGTTTATTTTACCATATCTCAGACGAGTAAAGAAAAAAAAAAAACCTCAAACGGCGCCCCTTTAAACGTCCGTGTTGTTCTCGTCGCCATCATAAGGCTTATCCTTTGCGATGCGGTTTCCTGAACGGGTGGAGAAGGAGGACGGCAGCCAGCCAGAACGGGTACATGGAGGAGGAAGAGGAGCTGCCTCCACCGGCACCACCAGGAGCTGCTTCAAACATGGCTGCTCACATCAAAGCCCGCCTCGTCTCCCGCGGGAGCGGCTCAGGACTTCGCGGTGGCTCGCCTCGGGTCGAAGCGTGGAAGCTCTCACCTCCTCAGAAGGCGGTGGCGGATACCTGCGGGCTGCACCCGAGGAGCTGAGGCAGATGGCAAACTGCTGGCTGGGAGCTCCAGGACGGCAGGGAGCGCACGGCGCCCTCCACAGATCCAGTTGGCTGCTAGTTTGCTGACTCCATCGGGGGAGGGGGCGGCGGCCGGGCTTTTAGACATGTCTGTGTATTTGAATATTTCACTTCATAAATAGGTAATGCAATCTCATTATGAAGGCACATCAATATTGTAGTGATAAGCTGAAAGCAGAAGGAGGCGGTTGTGTTTTGAGACTCGCCCAGCAGCCATTTTTTTTTTTTTTTGTCTTTTTCCACCGAACAAGAATGGAAACTTTGGGGCTTTTTGTGAAGTAAAGGTAAAATAAATGTAACCTCAAATGTCTCTCCTTCTTGCTGTAGCAGATACGATTTGGGTTCAATCTCTAGTGCTTCGGGCCTGTGGCTTTTTTTATTTATTTATTTATTTTTTTTGTACAAGCTTAACCTTCACACTAGTTCGCTTCATACAAGTAAATACAAGTTGAAACCTTGAGCTGGGGTAACATCTGAACAACATTTAGTGCTTTTAGGGTAAAAGAGAAGACATGAAATTCCCTCAATGTCTATCAAGAAATGAACTTTACATGATATGATTTACAAGATTAGAGGAAGCTCTAACTGTTAATTTATTCAGTGTTTTTCCGTCGTGTTTGCACCTGCCTGATCTGGTTCAGAATCAAAGACTTGAATTCACTCCAACCCAGAGATAACTGAGGAAAACGCGAAGCTGCAGGGAAGAAGAAAATCTATCAACACAGAGACGTAGAGGAGCTACAGCCATGAACACGCTGAGAGCGGCTCAGAGCTGCTAACTATCCTGACATACAGCGTTTTGAACAATAATCACAACCCTTGAACATTTTTCACATTTCGTTGCACTGCTGCTATCTCTAAACTCGATTCTATTCTGTTTGGAAGTGGAAGTTGAATGACTCATCATTTATTACTTTTTCACAAAGTCAAAGCTTAAAAGTGCGGCGTGCATTTGTACGCAGCTCCCACAAATCACCAGCAGTTAGTGTCTGTCTGTGAGGGGTGTGATCTCAGTACGGATCCAAACCCGAAGGCCTCGGCTGTTTATTTGAGAACGTCGGAGGGAAAAAAAATGACGTCAAATGTGACAGAAATGTGTAATTTGGGTAAATGAGGGAAAAATATTACCTTTTTGTTGTGCTGGAAAACTAACTGCTGGCAGCGTCACGCTGTGGGGAAGATGGATGGAGCTGAACACGGGTTGCAGAATACTGAGGCGCAGGTTCACCTTCTAGCAGGACAATGAGCCAAACCCTCCAACCAGATCAAAGCATAAACCCGCGCTAGAACGGCCCAGTCAAAGTTAAAGTCTTCAATCCACCTCACAATCTGTGGCAGGATTTGAAAACTGGTGTTGAGAGATTCTCTCTGAAGGGTCTGAATCCTTGAACAAGGTACTGTGTATGTGTTTGAACTGCTAAAAGACTCCCACCCCTCTCTCTCTCTCGCTCTCTCACCCACACACACACACACACACACGCACACACGCACACACACTCACACACACACACATGCATGCATGCAGGACAACATGAAAGCTTCAGTGTGTGAAGCCACAGAGGCTAGCAGCATGCAGCTCTCTCAGATTTATTTAGAAACTCGAAAAATCCCAAACTTTCAAAAATGACTGATTATTATGAATGACTATCAAAGCTTTATTTCAATAATTATGCCTTAGAAATAAATCAGTATGTAGATGTTAATTGGACGTTTCCGAGCAATAAATCCGATACCAGAACTAGTTAAAATAGACAGAAAGGACAGTTCTAACTTTCTGTTACTCCCTGCAGCTTTCACTTTCCACCTTCCCTGGCTATAATTAATGCAGCAAATAAACGAATAAATAAATGCAAAGCTTTTGTATGTTATGATAATTATATCTCACATATGTCGCCTCATTTAGATCCCAGCAAAAATAACGTTTTCAAATCAAGCGTTGGCTTCATGACGGTGTTTTATAAGACCGACAATAGAAATGAGAACACAGCGGCTCCCACATTTGCAGATAATCACTGTTTTGCAGAAATGCTGCGCACGTTTCGAGCACCTATCATGAGATAGAGAACTGTTGCAGAGCGTGAGCGGTTTATATCCATAAAGACATAAAGTGAATCCTCCGGATAGTTTCTATTTTCAAAATAATTCTAGATTTTTTTTTTTTTTTGGACAGTAAAGATAGTTTTTAGACTTACTGTGACTGAAGCAGAGTCTTTGGAAAATTTATTTTTTGCAATTTAATTAATACCTATCTTCAGATTCTGCAAATTCAACATTTGAACATCTATATTTGAATGCATGCGGCATAAAAAGGACAGTAAATGGCGTAGTAAGACTACCACTGCTGACTAAGATAAGTTTTGTTATCATCAAGATTAAATGTGACAAACATGACAGTGGATTTAACGGATGTGCAGCGTGACACAACGGCTGCTTAAAAAATAAAATAAAATAAAATTTTTAAAAAATCACAGTTTAACCAAAACCTCATCATCATGTGTCTTGTAATTCACAGAGAACCATCAGGTACTTTTTTTTTTACTGCTTAAGTTAATTCCCTGTAATCGGATGGGACATGTTAGGTCTTTAAAATAAAATGGTGACAATGGTGAAATCTACTAAAACTAAAATGTCTTAATCATTTCATTCCTGATGCTTTTCCAAAGTCAGAATGTTTCATAAGACCTCTGTGATCTGGAGAGTAATCCTTACCTTTGAAAATGGCTGTTGGCGTGAAAGAGAAATAAATTCATTTCACAATGTTGATCTCAGATATCTGTAAAACAAATTCTGTTTGACTACTGAAAAGTCTCAGATCAGATTTTACTTTGTTTTTTTCCATTTTATTATTTTTTTTTTTTTTACCAGACTAGTTTAAAAAAATGTTTTAGCTTCTTTTAGCTTTCACTGGAAATACTGGTCCAGTCAAATAACCAGAGCTCCTTCTCCCAGTGCATTCTTCTGCTGGCGCAGAATACTTTCTTTCCTCTTGGAAGTTATAAACCCAGGAGGAACTGGGCCTCCCTTAATCGCCGAAAGCACTATTTTGTTTATGAATCACACCAAGAGGTAATTAAAAAGAAACCTTTCGGGTACAGCTTTAGACGTTTTTACGACAAAGCCTGCTCAGAACGGACGAGAAGCAAACACGTCCTGACATTTACTAACAAGAAGCTCCTCAAACTGTTTAACATCACAGAGCATTACAGGAATCTGATGGGTCAGACTTTAAAGGTATGAAGGAAAAAACTCAAGGAGAAGTTCTTATGCAACAATGATGTAATTAGTACAATTTTTTTTTACTTACCTGTAAACAGCTCTCTTATCAGACTCAAGCTGGGCCTGGGGGTCAAGGGTCACACTGACAGAGTTATTTCCTGCTGCAGAGGCTGCTGGGATATGGACCTGTGGGGTCTTGGAGTTCTGCTGAGTTGTGCCCGTCATCTGGCAACAAGAGACAAAAAAAAAAAAAAAGCCCACAAAGTTAATGACGATTTGAACTTAGAACTCCCACAAAGTGTTTGGGTGCTGATCAGTCAGAGTCAGAGCTGGGAAACAATATTCTGCTTCCATTTAGTAAATGACAGAACACAACAGCTTCATTACTGGTCCCCGTTTCGCCAAAACGGCACCACAGATTGGTGCAAAGGGCAGTGGAAAACTAAAGAGGCCTTTAATGTGCTGAGAGAAAACAACGAGTTTGGACCCAAAAGCAAAAAAAAAAAAAAAAAAAGTAACTTTAGGAAAATAAAGAGGAAAATAACATTACTGTATAATAGTAGATTAATATACCATGGTACCTTACTGCGCCATATCACTACCGTAAAAGCATTTCCTTCAATCGGTTGATTCTCCTATGCACCGTCAATTAATCAGATAATTATTTCAGTGACATTCACTCAAATTCAATGCTTTATCATTTGATTTGATTCCATTTGGGGTAAAAAAACAAAACAAAAAACAAACAAACAGATTAATTCAGAATAAAACTGTTTATTTTGTCAAAAGGCTGCGATTCATCCTGGGGGACCATGGATACTCCCATCCAGGTTTCAGTTCACGTCAGTCGTCTCAGCTTTATTGTCAGTTTTAATGTTAATGTGAAAATATAATCAAGTTGTGCAAAGTAACTAGAGAAAAACTGCTCAAGTCGGACCGGCGCTTATTAAACCGACATTAAACGTGGTTCCGACTTTTGGTGTGGAAACTCATCATTCAGCATAAATAACGTAACAAACCGCTTCCTGCCTTTCACGTTACTTTTTTTTCTGAGGGCTTGATAAGTCAGCGACCAAGTCCTCCAAACCGAGTCCACTGCATACCCCGCTTTCCTCTCTCTCTCCATCAATCACTCCATGGAAATGGGTCTAACGTCTCCCATCCCCCTGTTTTCTTCTTCTTTTTTTTTTTTTTTGAGTCAGACTGAGGTAGCAGGAAGCTTCAAGTCTTAATCCCAACAACAAATGGGAAATAAATTACCTTCTTCACACTTAACTAGTTCTCATTTGCATTCGTGGAGTGCGCCTGTGCTGCCGCTCTGGACCTCTCCCCCTGGCACTAATCCTCCGGGCGACACCGGAATGCGGACGAGGAGGAAATAATAGGCGATCAGAGGAGGACGCCGCGCGGTGCAGCCGCCGGACCTTCGGCACGGCGCTTCAGGGCGCGCATCTATTTCAAGGTGGCGGTTTGTTTCAAATTTAGGCCTTCCTGCATTATCCAGCAGCCTCCATAATTTCCACAGGATTTCTACTTGTCTCTTCAGATACTTCCATTCATTCATGATTGGCACAAAAGACATAATATTTTGAGGGGGTGTATTTTTCTAAATACAATGTATAATTTTACATTTGGGGCACAGATTACTCAAATCCACACAAGATTTGAATTATTTAAAACAAACATTCAGGTGACTCGTGCGCGTTTTGAAACCGTTAGCATGTTTCTGGCGACATATTCGACTATTTTAATTAGAAATGGCAGAACTCACTGAAATGAGTGGGCATTGTGTTACAGACCCCGTCATAACATGACTGATATGACTGTAATTATCATCAGTCAGCTAATTTTTAATAAAAAAAAAAAAAAAACTAAGACTGAAGTTCTAGAAGCTAAAGGTTATCCTTTGTTGTCTACTTAAAAAACTAGTTTCACGTGTGTTTGAAATTGTTGTCCTGTTGAAACTCCCGTCTCTGTCCAATTTTTAAACATCTGGCGGGGTGCGTGAGGGGAGACTGGAGAACTTATAGGTAGACATATGCTTTTATTATTCTGTTTACTGTGTGGAATACCATTGCAAAACTAGTACAGGATTTTTGTTTTTGTTATTATCGGTCATTTCAAAACAATTTCAGTTTTAAAGATTTCCCACTGGGGCTTATGTAAGGGTTATATAAACCCTTATGTCTGCATTAGGTTGCAATGTAACTGTAATCATTACTTACTCATGTCACATGCATTCTGCAGAATGAAACATGTTTTACAGAAGTAAAACTGACTATGCTACACTGATTAAAGATTATTTAATTTGTACTTCTGTGGGTTATTTTTATTATTATTATTTATTTGAAAGTAGAAAAAGTGGGAATCTTAGTTTTCCCAAAGCGATTGCTAAACTCTAATCTAATGGGATTGTGAAATGAGACTTTACAAATATCTTAATGTTGTGTGAACTAACTCTTTGTTAATCCCACTCTTAACTTCTTGCTCTCACCGATATTTTTAAGAAGATTTTTTTTTTTTTCCCCAGATTTTGCAAATACATTTTGTAATGAAGCACAAAATGATCCACAATCTGACAGCTCAACCTTTCCTTTGGGGACGGGCTGCTGCTGAAGACGTCGCTCTCACCTGTTGACTTTCCTGGTACGATGGAGGAGGAACGCTCTGGGTGGCCATCATTGTCACTGCAGGCGGTGGGGAATCATGTTGCATCATGGGACAGCTTCACATCGAGACTGGAAGACACACAGAGGGAAGGAAAGAACACCGAACATGAATCGGGTTTGAAAGGCACTTTTTAAAATCTATCTCACCGGCAGCCACCAGGTGCTGCTGTGACTGAGTAATCAACAATGAAACACACACACACACAGCATCTCAGTCTTCTTCTCCTGATCTCGACAGACTGGTTCATTTCTTTCTCTTTTCTCCCGAGTCTGCCTCTGCATGGTGCTGCGCAGAACCAGCAGACAAGTCAGGATGATGTATTAATACGGAGTGATCAAACGACGCAACCAAGCAGAAAGGAAACAAATGAGAACATCCTCAATCACCAAGGCCCGTTCCCACAAATATTCAGCAAATACCGAGCAGCGGCAGCGGGCCTCTAACGGCGCCACAGACAAAGCCCAAGTATTTGTTTCCCAATTACAGAGAGCCGGGCCTGTTTACTAATTAGAGCGGGCTCCAACGCCACGCTCCACGACGGAGCCGCAGTAGGACAGTCGTCTCTGTCAGTCGGCTGCCGGTGTTGTTGTTGCACTTTAACCAAGCAAGTCATGAAGGCTAATTAGGGCTCTTCGGGACCCCCACGGGGTCGAGGACAGTACCCTGTGGAACTCTGCCGTAACCACTGGCCCCACCCCCACTGATGGAGCTAATTGGCTTGGGGGGAACGTTACACACACACACTGCCACACCAACAGACCCCCTGCCCGACCGCCAACAACACACACACACAGCAGGTCATCCAGCCTGGAGCTCCACATAACCTGTGCATTCGCACCGCTTGAAAACACACCTGAATATGTAACCTTTTCTCTTTTTTTTTTTTTTCCCCAATATTAACAGAAGCTCTTAAAATTATTTATAAAACGGCCACATATAAATCCATGTGAGTCTATGGAAGGCAGCGGGCCAGTCGACTCGGGTCGACTGGTGTTGAGCTAGAGGGAACGTTTCATTACAGGTCGGTCAAACGGAACCGGAACATCTGAGCACAATCCCAGTTCTGGTTCCTCCAGAGCTGCGAAAGCACACCGAGAATCTGAACGCAAGTGGAAGGCGATGAGGTTGTGACTGGATAAATAAAAGCTGATCTTTAATTCCTCTTCCATCCTGGGTTAAACATTTCATTCAGAAATGTCTCCTTTTATACTCACGAGGCCATAAAACTGCATCCTTCTCTGTTTGGATGTTTTATTCGTTTGAATAGAAGAACTTAGTCGACTACGGCGAGACTAAAATTAACATTTCTAACTACTAATTATAACAAAATGACAGTCAACAGGATATGCCTAAAATTAAACTAAAATGTGCTGACGAAATTAACCCTGCTCGTTACATTCAACAGGAAAAACACTGATGTTTTCAGTCCTTATTTTCACTGATGTACAAAAAATCCCCACATTGCTTAAAAAGATCATGCATGACACAGAGATGAAGTCAGTTGGCTTTGTGATAATAGATTATAGATTGTTAAACACAAAGAGATTAGCACCACTGTTCCATAGTTCTCTGTTTAATCTGTGTGTTATGTCCGGGCGACAACGAGACATAAATACGTTTTAGGCCCTTTTTTGCATTTGCTCTGTGCCGTAATCTCGTCTTCACTCTCTGAATCTGCACAATAGTCCAGCATGACTAAGAGAGTCGGATCCTGGCACTGCCTCCGCCTGGAGAACAATAGGACTGAGATGCTTCTTTGTCTGATTGGCATCCAAACCAAGTGTCGCTGCCAACGTCCTGATAATAAATGGTGGTTTGGTTTCTAATTTAAGGTTTTTAGCTGAAAAATCTGCATTTTTAACGTGCCTCGCCGTGGCCGCGTGCGACGCATCGCGCGCCTCCGCAGTTGTTTATGAGCGACGCGCGCGCTACCTCCGCGAGTCATTCTGTGTTCTGATTGCGTCTTCTGGTTTCTGTTCCCATTCCAGCTGGTATCAGCTGAAAGACATCTTCTCTGTTATCAGCCCTCATTTTAATTGCAAATGCAGCGAGCGTGTTAGTGATTAAATGGAAAATTGCACATTAATTGATGAGACTGAAGATAAAGCCAGTCCAATTACCACATGGTATTTTGGGCCTCTCAAGTTTTTCGCTGTTCCTCGAAGGAACAAGCCGCCAAATGCCAAGTTTGAGCAGGCAATTGGGCATCCATAAATATGCACAAAGAGACACGAAATGTGTGCACAAACACATGCCGCACGCTGGCTGCCCAGGCGTGAAAACACATACAAGCAAGACAAGAAGGAGAGAGAGAGAGAGAGAGAGAGAGAAGGAAAAAAAGACTAATTTTAACACACATGTCCTCCTCGGCGTGAAAGTACAAACCTCTCTTTGAACTCACCAAAGGTGTACAGTTACACAATAGGGTGTAGAATTCATTTTGAGGACAAATGACATGTTTGTTTCTCAACAAAAGGCCTTGGAATTATGACACAGTTCATAATGCATATCAACGGGAGAGCGCCTGTAGTCGCAATCAAAATTCAAAAGCAAGCATAAAGTGGAAAATGAGAGAGAAGTAGGCATAAAATTATTCCAACCAACATCAAAGGCTTTCCCAAGTTTAGATTGGAGGCAATTTCCTTTTTTTCAGTGGATTCTGTGCAGTAAGAAACTCTTCTGTTCACAATTCAATTTTCTAACAATCTCAGGGCGTACGATGTCCTCCTTCTGCATCCACGTTACGTAGCCTCCCTCTCACCCTTTTACCTGCAGCAATGAGATGAAAAATCACATCAGATCACATGTAATCTGATTACTGACCGCCACCGCTAAAGCCTAAACATGTCTGAAGTCATTTTTCTTGTCAGCTTGGAGGGAAAATTTGTCACACGTGGCTGAAATTCAAATAAATGTGGACTGGGATTGCTTCCTGCTTCCAAATGAACTGAACTCCAGTGAGATTTTTAGAATCATAAACACATCGACACCCAGCACTGAAATATAAACTTAAATGTGTTTCAGCCAAGTTAGTTTACGATGGACACAACGTTGTGACTGCGTGACTTTTACTGAACTTCCTTTGTAAAAAGCAAAGCTTGGTAATGAGTCCACAAAAAAAACAAAGCGACATTTCCTTTTTGTATCCAGAACCATTTCTTTCCTCGGGAACTTTTAAAACTCGTCTCATCCCTGCTTGACTTGTGTTTCCACAGAGATCCGAGGATGTCCTTAGATTAGGAAAGTTAAGTCCCCATGTCGCTCTTTGTGTGTTCTCAGAGCGCCGCTCTTTTGGAACGGAGTCTGAAAGTAAGAAATCCATAGCTTGTAGATTTGTTCTAGTACTGGAACAGTCCCTTTTGTCTGCAAACACTCAAAAACCTCAGCTTTCATTTTGCCTTTGTCACAGGGGAGATCCAAACAAAACGTAGTCTGACTTACAGAATGATGTTTTACACAAATTAAATGTTATCCTTTTATTATTTCACCACAATTACACACTTATTTAAGCACCATGGTCTTTTTATTTTTTTTATTAAAGTGGATATAACCAATCCTCATTTGTTATGACAGTACATAAGAGTGATTATATTGAAAAATACATTAAATAAAAACAGCCACAAATGTCTTTCTTAGCCTTTGTAATTATTTTTGCAGAAATTAAAATATTCAATAAAAGATACAGCAAAACCTATTCAAGTATTAACCAAGGATTTTTCAAACTAGTGCTGGAAGGTAGAGCCGGTCAATGAACCTAAATCCCCTTTAGTCAAAATTCATCCTAATGTTTTTTTTTTTTTTTAATAGTCCTAAACTGGAATATATAAACACAACAGGATGGGTTCAGAGCCCTGAGGAAGACAGTTGTGTGTCGTGAAAGTATTTTCCCCCTTCAACTGTAATTATTAGTCAAAGACCACACAAGTCAACACAAAATGCTAATTTTCAGTCAAGGTGCTCACAATTAAGGGAGAGGAAAAAATTCTGTGTGGAAAAAGTGATTGCCTCCTAAATCTAATAACTGGTTGGGCCAACCTTAGTAGCAACAACTGCAGTCAAGCGTTTTTGCAGAATTGTTGTGATTCAGTTACACTGGGTGGATTTTGAACGTGTACTGCATTTTCAAGGTCATGCCAAAGCATCTCAATAGGATCCAGGTCAGGACTTTGTCAAGGCCGCTCCAAAGTTCAATTTATTTTTCTCCAGTTATTCAGAGGTAGACTTGCTGGTGTGTTCTGGGTCATTGTCCTGCTGCAGAAACCAAGCTGGTTTCAGCTTGAGGTCACACACAAATGGCCAAACATTCTCCTTCATCCAACCCTCTTTTCACACAGCGCCATGTAGGTTTGGATTTTTTTTTTATTTCCTCCCTTAATAATAAACACCTTCATTTAAAAACTGCTTTTTTTGGTCAACCTGTGTTGTCTTTGGCTAATATTTAAACCATTTTGACGTTATGAAACACAAAGTGTAATAATATTCCCATTATGGACCCCGTCCTCAGTCATGATTAAACTGATTTTAAAAATGCTCTGCAGGGCGACATTTCTGGCAGCCCGTCCAGAAAGCACGCCTACATGTGTGAGAGCAGTCCAAAACCTCATTTGATCTATCCCGTTTGAATATTGTTGTTAGGAAGTTGACCTGCAAAAGCAATGAATAACATTTGGCAGTAGGCACGTCACCTTGGTCAGACATTATGCATCTTGAGGGTTGCTGAATAAATATATCAGGTGTTTTTGAATATGAGTGGGATCTAATCATCGCCTTATTGTCAGGCCTGATTTACAATGCAAACACCAGGAGGCAAAGCCTTGATGGCGTTGAGTAAAGCAACGGAGGGAAGGACAGAATGGTAATGAGATCTGGACCTGCGAGGGAGGAGTCTGTGTACATAATTGTGCCTGAACTCAACAGAGAAAAAAAATCGAAACTCGCATAGATCAGGTCAGGCAGGCCTCCACATGCAGGAATGGACGGACACACATGCAAACGCAGGCATTTATAATGATGTGCGCATTGCGCGAAGAGATCTTAAAGCTTCAACCGGTGTCATCCTTGGGGCAATAAATCTTTCACAACCTCACAGCCTGAAGTACAAGTACAGATGTGCACACACATTAAAGTAGAAGCACATACATAGCCGGAGGCAAGGAGAGTCTAACTCGTGGTTTTAGGGCTACAAATATCCCCCAGGCGAAAGCAAGCTGCATGGATGCTGCAGTCAGAATCCAGTCCACGCTCCCAGGCCACCTCATTAACCCCAGCCACCCATCTTCCCTCCGTCCAACCAGGCTTGCAACGCTTTGCTCCATTCCGGCCAATGCCTCAAATTCCTGCTAACATAATTTATTCATCATCCGTTCTCGAGTTGATTGGACACAGTCTTGTCCACAGTATAAGATAAGGCATGAAACCGAAGGTGAGCTTCAGCATAGCTGCAGACAACACTGGTCATAACGAACACAGTCAGGCACGGCGAGGCTGGTGTTGACCACGGTTTGAAAGCTTTGGGTCTACCTCTCTTGGGTCAAAACGATGTACACCTCAACTTTTTTATCTTGGCATTCTGTACATTACTTCGTCTTGCCTCACCGCAAACATACCGGTGAAGGTTACAGTTGAGGTGCTCTGTTCTGAATAAAATATTCAAAGGAGAGATCTCTGCACCGTATTTTCGGTCGCAACGAGGAAGAGCTCGTGTGTAGGCAGCCATTGAACATGTCTACCAAGAACAGTTAAGTTATAGCTTGAGTTTGTTAGAGTGTGACAAGATTTTTTTTACTCCCTCAGATAGCCGTTTCAGTGTCAAGTAGATTAGAAGAAGACGGTGTACATTTAACAAAACCTTGGAGCTTCATCTCAAGGAAACTGAACACTTTTCTTCAAGGATAGAAAAGGCTGAGCTATCAGCCGTTCTTCTCAATTACTTCCCTTCAAAAGATCCCTTTCACTTGTCCTTATCAATTCACAATGACATTTTATCCTTGAATTTCTATAACCTTTCGAGTTTATTGTTTCATCTTGAACTTCTTAATGAGCGCCCTTCAAGTATTCAAATGGACCCCACAGCCTTAATGAAGACACAAGGATTTCCCTCGGGTGCGGCAGTTTGCGAGGCTCTCTTCCCGACTGCTGACAAAGGCGTCGGCGCTCCGATCTGACTGCAATTCTTGTTTTCTTTGTATTTATGTAAATGACTGTTTGGATGTTGCACATTCCAAGTTTGATTGTGTTGCCTCGGGTTTTCAAAAAGAACATTAAACAATATGGATAGTGTAAAAACAACACTACGGTTAAAACGGCTGGAGTATACCTGTGGGATAGGCGGTCCGCTTGCAAACAACGTTGTTACAGCAGCTGAAAGAACTTAATCATTTCTCTCTGAGAAGTTAAACTTTATAAGAATCTTAAGCCAGAGGGTAATTTCTAATCACTTATAGGAGTTAATTATATTGTTGCTCTTATTTATGTTAAAGAGAGTTACATGCAGAGCAAATATATATGCTACGAATTTCAGAATTTATCTTGGCCAGTTAGCACCGAAAGCTCCAAAACAAATATTTGCACTTTAACCCCTGTTAAAATGCAAGAGTTTTGTGGGACGAAAAAATGAGACAATGATATATTATTTCAAAACGTTTTTGACACTTGCCGTGACAAAAACGCTGTACTATTTTGCAGTAAAAAGAAACAACTTCATGCTCACGCATAAAGGTGCACCGTGCGTATCCTGTAAGCCGCGCGGACAGTTGAGATGCGTAGCTTGAGCAGCTCTAAAAATCCAGCAAATAGTCTGAATGGTTAGTGCTCCATTTGTGCAGGTCTGTGCCGTTAAAATTTTCGTTTGTGCAGTTTTGGTATTAAAAATTATTTTTTAGGTCATCCAGAGTTCACCATCCCCCCACATTGCTCCAAAAACAAACCAAAGTGGGCTACTTCGTTATTATATAATCACTTCATATTATTCAGGTGGATGTGAAAACATAAATCGGCGCCCCCTCCCTCTCCCCCCCCCCCCACACACACACACACACACACACACACACGGAAAGTATGTAAGGGTGAAGGAGCGTGGAAAACATATGGTCGCTCTATCCGTATGAGCGATCGTATGTCTCCCCCCCTCCCCCCAGACAAAGACACGTGAAAAGTAAAACTCGCTACATTTACATGTGCGCGAGGTGAAGGAGCGTAAGGGCGCGGTGAAGTGCGAAGGCATCATCGGGGCGCTGCCCCCTTTTGACGCCCCCTCTGGTGCAGCGCCCCTATGCGTTGCATGCGCTGCATACCCACTTTTTGCGCCACTGCCACAAACTTATCGGCGTCACATACAAAACGGTTCGATGTGAATACCGAGCCGTTTCCACACAGAGTGCGCATATGCAGTTGTAAAAAAAACAAAAACTATCTTTGCGAGGACGTTCGGTTTGAGTACATTTACCTCTTTGGAGTGAAGTTCGCTGGAGTATTTGGGGATATTAATTCACATTATAGTGATCAAGATAAAAATAATAATAATAATAAACGCCCACAGAGAGTGATGGGAACATAATGATATTAGAAATCTGAGGTCAAGAGAAATTATTTATAGAACAATATTTGTTCGTACAAGTACAAGTTCACGAGTGACGAACTCGAAGGTGTCTTTAAGGATCCTATGTGGTCGTGAAATCCTGCAACAGCAGCTTCAACATCCCGATGTTAAAATGTGGCATCGAGCCGAGTGTTTGAATTCTGCGGTTGACATACAAACACAGGCAGGAGGAGGATTTCTCCTTTTAGGCTGATATCCATCAGAACACCGAGGGCATTAAAAAAAAAAAAAAAAAAAAAGACCCAAACGGGAACGAAATGAGAAGCTTGAGGAGAGAAACATAATTTACACGAGTTCCCCCGCTGAATCCTTTCCAGTACCTCCGCTCTGCCTCCCTCTCCGTCTCTTCTCCCACCACCACTGCCTCTTCGCTCCTCGCTTTCTCTGCCGTTGTGTTTGTTGGCACACGCGTCGGTGCCGCTTATCTGAAGCTTCATCAGCAAAGTTCCTCCTCTTCTTTTTTTTTTTTTTTTTTGTAAATAAACACTTTCTTATCAGAAAAAGAGAGTGCCACCCATGTCACTCTGCAACCACTTTGGTTACTGCTGGAGTGTCGTGACTGAGAAGTAAATGAAACGGATTGCAGGAAGTCTTGCTAGCATAATTCCTGAAGCATTTAACACAAGAAACTAGTGCTAGCCCTCTATGTGAGCTCGTATTAAAAAGATGGTGACTCTAAACAGGGAAGCATTTAAAGTAGATATAAGACTGAGTGGATATTTTTTTTCATTTTGAAATCTCAAATGTCAGTGTGAGCAAACGTATTGAGTTGATGTGGATTATTTGGACATGTGCTCAGAGGAAGAATCATATTATATTTAAAATAGAAAGGTAACATAAAGAAAACATTCTTATATTACAAAAGCAGAATTGTAGAACATGTTTTTTTATTATTATTATTATTATCTCTGGTAAACAATATGAAGAAAATTTTTCATAATTTCTGAAACAAAATTAAAAATTTGTCCAGGAGAAGTGGGACCAGACAGACGGTGAGCAAGTGATCCAAAGTGTAAAATGAACGAAGCTCAGTTTTTCATATTTCAAAAGCAGACAAGCCATTAGAACACAATGTTCCACAAAAAGGGATTTTGGAGTAACGCCTCTGAAAAGCAGAAATAAAATACTGTAGATAGACATAGCATATGGAACAGCTGACTGAACATAAAGAGAATGTTTTTATTTTACTCACCAACCAAAACATGAGGAGGCAACAACCCATCATTGATTGAAAAAAAAAATGATAAAGAGAACTTTGTGCCACAAGATAGGAGAGTCAGCAGCAGGTCATTTTTCTCGGTGCCTGAGCCAAATGAACGGCAGACTGCATATCAGTGAAGTATTTTGACTTCCCTTCCGACCTTCAAAGGTTTGTCATTTGTTCTCTTTAAAGATCAAATGACATGCTGATATGGGAAAACTAACTGTAAACAAACTCACATAGAAAAATGTGTTTATCAAAGTGAGACTTTTTGTCTTCACTGCTTACTTGCTCTCTGATTTACTTGCGGCTCGGTAATTAGGAAAGACAGGTATGCTGACCCATCCCTGCCAGCCTGACTCAGACTAACAGCTCAGACGTGGGCTAGAAATGACAACTTTTACGTAAACACAGTCATTTACCACTGAGGTCATTTATAGACTGGGCCTGCAGAGGAACAAAACTTTTAAATTCCTAGGAGTTATGTTTGTCGGGTCTCCAAAGGACTGAATTTCTACCTGACCACCTCCTTCTCTCGGGACACATTTGGGATGAGAATCTTCAATATCTGACATGATGTTTGAGGTGAAACGTTACCATCACTATCTTATTGTTTGGCCATTGTGATGTGTGTGATGATGCTTTATATCAAGAGGATACGGACAAAGAGTTAGGCGCATTTCACATACAAGAATCTAAGGTAGAGTTTGTAACAACAGCCAAGTACCAACAACCTTTATTTAAGCATAACAGTCTTGTTAAAAAAATAGATGCTTCTGAACTTGTATGTAGTACTTCTATTTTAATGTCCACCTTACAATGACATCAACTTCAATTATTGATTTGTTTGCTGTCTAAATGATCCGAGTCGAACAAAAGTCTGAAAAGAAACGTCATCAGACGATGTTCTTGGTTTGGAAGTGAAATACGTCTTGGTATGAATGTTGGCGTCCAGGGATGGTCCTGTTGCACAATCCCCCTCTGCCCCGCAAGAGCCCCAAATTGCACACTTCCTCACAATGAGATCAGCAGAAGGGAATATTTGAGGAGAGTGGAAGGAGGATTAATGAGTGGGGGGGATTAGCAGGTGGGGTAGTCTGTCTCCGTGCATTTGTGGGTCTGTATGCTTGTGCCTGTCTGTGTCTTTAATATTGGCCACTTGGGTCTCTGCGGCTCTCGGGCTGGGGGGTATGAGGGCGGGGAGGGGATGGTGAGTTTGTCTTGGCAAAACGCATCAGGCAGGCAGAAGTCTGCCTAACAGAGCAGACAGAAGCAGACGATGGCTGAGCTGGCACCGAGGAACTCCACTGGGCCGGTCGCAGTCTGCATGGTCTGAACATGTGAAGACGTTGGGATCAAGCTTCGCTTAGCAAGTGGTACATGGGGACATTTCTCCACATCTACACATCTGGTGTGATTCGTTGTCCTTGTGGCCTGCATTTGTTTGGGTAACATCACGAAAACTTCACCAAAGGAACAGTGAGGCCAACAGCACAATCCACAGGGAAGATCGAGGATTCCGCCATTACAGTGCACTTTAATGAGGATCATCATTATATGTCATCAGTGTGAATTTGTACTGAACGGGTCACTTTTCCACCTCGGTCTGGTGACCTTGATAAGTTACTCAAGTGTTTTAGCTTCACAGAGATGGTTTGAACACAACAGGGTGGATATTCTAGAGAGGTCCAGTCAAAGCCCCTGACCTCGATTGAAGAATTTTGCAAGGAAGAATGGACTAAAATTCAGCGTCCAGATGTAGAAGCCTAACTGAGTTTTGTCCATACTGACTTGAAGGAGGTCGATATCTATGCAGTCACTTATTTTATGTTACATATTTTTGCTTTGTTATCTTTTTTTTTTTTTTTTACTGTCTTAACCATAACTGATTTGTAAAAGCAATTAAAAGGTTAAAACATTCAAGGAGATGAATACTTTTTATCGCCACTATAAACCTGTGGTCCGCTGAGGAGCCTACCCTCAGGGAAATAATTATTCAAGTATACAACACATGAGTCTCAACAAACCAAAATATGCAGAAGAAACGCAGTGATTTATTTTAGTCAAAGACAATGTCATATTTACTTTCTGCCCTGATTGTGAGGCGATTAGCCGGTGGCAGCTTCCCGCCTGGAGTCAGACCCACAGAGGCAGGAAAAACACAGCTGATAATTATAATTTGTGATTGTTTAGAGGCAAAATCGAAACTGCACAATTAATTTGATCAACTGCACGGCCCTAACCTGTGCAATTTTTAGGTTTGAGTCACAAATATTCAAATATTTCCCATGACGGATTAACAAAAGTAAACCATCTCTGGTTGACTAAAATGCCACAGTGTTTCTCAAAAAGGTGAAGTTAGTCTTGCGAAGGTAGTGTCAGCATGACCTTGTGTGAGGAAAAAAGTGTAATCTGTCATTATGACACCTGAGTATAGAGATAAGTGCTTCAAGCTAAACACCCTTTATTCTGTTTGTGAAAAGGATAAAAAAAAAGGACCACTTAGGTTTTGCAGATGTCTGATCATGAAAAAGGCGATGTCCAAACAGCTAGGTGGGCTTGCAAACACACACACACACGCACACACACACACACACACACATACACACACACACCGGGAAGTCAGCCAGCCCTCACCTAGAGGAGAAAAGTTGGTGTTGTTGACTCTTCTACGCTTAAAAAATGTAATGTCCGTCTTTAGTTCACCATTAATGTAGCCCACTTAAAACTCTGACGTCTTAAACAGCAAACAGACTGCAATTAGCCAACACCGTTCTCGTCTTAGCCAATGACTTAAAGCAATTTTACACTCCAAATTCACATTTCAGGACCAAAAACGGCAAAGATCTCTTAACAAGGACTAACCCTAAGCCATGGACACAGATGGATGGATTGACTTTAATTTCTTCTGTGTGGTTCCTAATGTGATTCTTTTGTAACTAAAAAGAGAAAATAAGTCTGATTGAGGCCCTGCTTGTTTTAGTTTTGTCCTGATTTTCTGTTTTCACCTCCTATTTCTCCTGTCCTGGCATGGATGAGCAGCAACGTCACCCCATTTTCAATCAGTCAGGATTCGACTGTCTAATTTGCTACAAAGATGTTTCTGTGAACAACTTTCAAATGTGCATAAAAACTGATATTTAGAATACTTATTCAAGTATTTGATTATATTAATAATCATGTAGCATACAGCATAAGCTGAACATTGAAAAGGGTTTAACAGTGAAAATCAGCAATATTTTAAGTATTATTTGGCTTTATTTAATATATTCCACCTCTGCAGAACTTCTTAAAATGTGAGTCGGTCAGACGGAGCCAGGAGAAAACTATAAAAACATCACAGTCCACTGTATTTCAAAAAGTAAAGACAAACCACCCATTACAACTCGCAACTCAGTTTTATAAAGTTGTTTTTGTCCAAATAATGATCTTCGACTGCAATTCAAAACAATGCAATACATCCACAGAAGTCATCAAAAAACCTTTTCCAATAGATCCAGAACGAGTTTTCCATTTAAGACGGGAGGAAAAAAAGAGAATGAAGTGAGGCAGGAGTCACCTGAAATGTGAGGAGCAAATAATGAGGCCAACAGCAGCGTGTGTTTGCTGCTCTTGGCTGGATGGACTCTGTTTGTCTTAGTATCGGGAGGGGGCAAAGAGAGCCGGCAGCTGAGTGGAAACACCAAACAAACCCATATTAAATTTCTTCTGAAATGCCATGGGGGAGAGACGTGGAGTACGACTGGCGGGGGGAGAACAGACAGAGAGGTGGACGGCGGAGGCACACAGACTGCAGAGGGTGAGAGGAAAGAAGGCACTCTGTGATAAGGGGTGTGTGGACAGCTTCAAATAAAAGAGACATTAAGGTGAGAGAGATTCTGCGGCCTAAAAACGAAGGCATGGGGGTTGAGGCGAGGGAAGTCTGGTGGGAAGAGGAGAGGGTAAGGTCATGGTGGATAAAGAAAGAGAAGCTGGGAGACAGGAAGAGAAACAAAAGAGTAGTGAAAAGAGAAGGACATGCAGAACAAGAGAGAGGTCCGCAGAACGAGCAAATATATCCCTGAAGCAGTCCGGCTTTGTTTGGGAGGGGAAGCACATTGTTCTAGTCCTGTTCGTATAGAAATGACACTGCTGTTCTATAGATCTGAATAACAAATGAGCTGGGAGTTAATATCACTGCCACATAGAATAAAATATAGTGCTCCAATCCAAGAGCAACTCATGCGTCAAGTACCGTATATCATACGTTACGGTAAAAAAAAAAAAAATATATATATATATATATATATATATATATATATATATATATATATATATATATATATATATATATATATATATATATATATATACATCTGTCCAGATCTGAAGGACATAAAGCAAAGATGAGAAATAAAGATAATGACATCTGTCAGTCTGGATAGGCTTACAAAAGCCTGAGAGCCACACTGGGAGTCTTTATTTACCATATGGAGAGAACCTGGAGCAGCGATGAGTAACCAAAATGACTCCCCAAATGCAACAACAACTCAACCGGGGGCTTCTCGAACCAGCCCGGAACTATGGGGGGGGAAATGAATCCTCGCCTCAAGCTGATGACCGCCTATGACACTGTCTACTGTGATTTCAACCACAGAAGAAGAAGGTCTCAAGCAGGAATGGCCTATCTAGAGTCAAGCAAAAGGACCTCAACTGGATTTACAGGTGCGTTCACCCCAGCCCAGTTTAGTCGTCTTTAACTGAACTCTAGTTTTTTACATAGAAAGTCTGGTTAGCTTGGGGTTAGCTTGGGGAGGTGAGAATGCAAACTCTGGTAGAAGAGTTCAAAGGGTGTTATTACTATTGCAAAGCACTATTGACGTCTGCTGTCTATAGCATGTGCCTGTGCTAAAAGTAGTACAGATATGACACACGCAGGTTCAATTTAAGATACTTAAACCGAACCTTATTTCATACAGAGCACTGAGCAACTCTATCATGCTATATAAGCTATCGAGACACTTCCACAATCAGACAAGCTCAAAGTAAAGGAATATTTTTTAAAAGAGAATTTTTTTTTGTTTGTTTGTTTTTTTTACTTACATAACATAACATTCACATGAGCCCAGCTAATAGCTACCAAAAGGGGCAGCCATGACATGTCCCTTAATGTCTAACATTAAATCTCCATTCAGCCTGGGGAGTCAAAGTCATGACCTCTGCTCTCTTACACAACAGTCAATTAAAAGTCTTGTACAGTCTGTGTGGGTGGCGACCACAAATCATAAATATCACCAGAGTGACAAGCTAAGCTGTGCCAGAAGTAATCTGAGTACCTGTTGATGTATGGAAATAAATCGATGATTTTATTTTTATTTTTTTTAACGTGGGACTGCTCGTTTAGTCTTTAGTAAATATGATATATATATATATATATATATATATATATATATATATGATATATATATATATATATATATATATATATATATATATATATATATATATATATATATATATATATATATATATATATATATATACACGCATAAATGTATATACTTCAGATTTGTTGAAAGAAACTTGAAATCCTGGTTGAAGCTTTTGGCCAGAGCACAGTCCTGAGTCGCTAACAGGTCGTACCTTTCTTTTGGACGACATGAGAGGGAGACAAATCTCCGCCGAGTTATAAAGAAAACGGAACGCAAGCGTCCTACGAAACGGCCACAGAGAGAAGTGACTGTTTGCCTTTTGTGTAAATGCCAGTGCGACTCTCTTCAGCTTTCTCTAAGAGCACAAACTGCAGGTGCACCGACAACAATCCCTGTAAGGAGAATGTTTGACGAGCCAGAGCTGGAGTCTGTGGGCGAAGGCGAGGTCTGCTTTGAGGTACGAAAGCCTCCAGTTATCCCTCTGTGCTCCCCTCTCGCCTCTCTTTTCTTTCCTTCTTGGCTGAAAGGACATCTGGAGCGCATTAAAGCAGTAAGGACATTGGATCTCCCCAGAGCGCTTGGCTGGATGGGTGGCCCACTGTAGCCCCCTTTCAGCAGCAGGACCCGACCCTTCCTGATTGATAGTGGGAGCCCCACACACACTTAAAAATGACACACACACACACACTCACACACACACACCTATACAGGTGCCGGTGAACTATAAGGACAATTTTTCCGAACCAGTCACAGTGGTGAATTATGGGAGCACCCCTTTTCACTTGTTCTACAGACTGGCTGAATGTGTCAAAAAATCTTTTATGAGCCACTCAACTAAGATCTCAGTTAAAATTGTGTATACACACTACAGAACTCTAAATATAATGACCTGACTTTATGCAACATTAACAGGACATTGATAATTAGATAGATAAGCCACGCCCCTGACATAACAGTATATTATAAGCACCAATGAGAATTGCAAGGACATTTAAAATAAGACTTCATAGAATGTCCCTAAAATATATTAAAGTACCCAAATGAACATCAAATGGATTAATTCACACCCTGCAATAATGGTAGTGTTCATTTGTCATGAACACAGGTATGGACTACAAAAATCTCAGTCCAAATATGAAAAAAATAATGATCAAATAGAAATATGGTCACCAATTGATTTCCCTTGTTCATTACCAATGGGGTAATGTTTAGATCTATACAAATTAAAATGTATAATGGAATAAAAACAACATTGTTTTTATTGCAATTTTTATTTTTTGGAGCAAACCAAAACACAGGCTCTTATCAAGCTTAGTTTTTCAAAACAGTTTGACTAAAACCTTTAAACCCAAGTTCTTCTAGATACCACACAATACACATGACTCAAACAAAACAAAAAATCCTACTTAAACAGATTCAGAAGCAAACAAATCTGTTTCAACACCACTGCAATTTCTGTAGGAGACCAGGGCCATTTTTGATTTCTCTGAGGATGGTCCTTTTCAGGATAATCTACAAACAAGAGAGACAATTTTACTTTTTAAAATATAAATCATATGTGGGAGTGTGCTATAAAAGTATGCTTGTGATAAAGTTTTACATTCCAGTTCTGTTTATTGTGTCCATTGAAGAGAACCCTTTGACAATTTGATTTCTCAACGTGCAATGAATTAAATATGTATCCACCTAAAATTATTTTTCTCCAATTTTTTTATTATTATTAAATTGATTACCAAGTTGTGAAACAGTGCATTTATTACACATAGAAATCAAGAAGCTACAACCCTGGTGTGTCAAATATAAACTATCACTCAAAGCTTCATTTTATATTACACTGCAAGCTTTATTACCTATTACAGAACAAGGTCATGCTTGTCATGATTCATATTCTGTCCTGTCGATTCTGTGTTTAAGCAGTGTATTACTTGTTCATAATCAGCAACTAACTTTGTAAGATTGTTTCAGCCTTATTTTTTAAAAATTGCACAGACCCAACCACTTCTCTGCATGTTTCTTACTGTGCTTTTTAAAGCTAAGGATAATACTCAATTCTTGTAACATGTTATGATGAGCCTTAAGTCAGAATCTCTAAACCTTACCACTAAGTAAAGAACCACCATGAATAGGAAGACAGCCATACCATCTTGGGGTTCTGAGGGTTTTTCAGTTGGTGGAATAATCTCCTTTCCCTTTCCTGCAATACATTAGTAATACTTCAGGCCAACAAAATAAAAGATACAAAATTTCAAATCAGTTACTAAATGACCAATGAAAGGTTAATTGAAGTAAGTCATACCAGAAGAGTTCCCATGTAATTCAACAGGAGATTGAGGTTTTCTGCATCCTGTCAAATTAGAGATACAAAACAAGTTGTCTGCTATATTAGTCTTAACTGCACAGAAACCTAACCTTTAGCCAAAATTAAAGAACATTATTATATTGTGCAATGATTACTATGTTAAATTATTGAAAATAAATTATTAATCAGGAGGAGGGGGAGGGTTGTTAAGGTAGTCATATCTTATACTGTATCTGACAGCTTTTAAAAACATTAATTTAGAATTAACACCATGGTAGAACACTTTCGAGTAAAACTGTATATAGAGCTATGGTAAAGCTAGGCTAGTTGTTTGGGAATAGTATTTAAAACAAAGTCCCAATGATTGCCAGCAATATTACTCTATGGGTCATCTACACACAGCCCTCATAATGCTGTCCCCTGACAGGAACAAGCATTGCTGGGACTGTGTCTACTCTCCCAAAAACCCATGTCCACTAAAATCCCTGTCAGAAAAATTAGAAAGATTTCCAAGTCAGAAAGCTGTTCACCTGGGTTTCAGGAAATGAAGATAGTGATCCCATCGGTTTATCACATACAGTTTTGTCAGAGTGAGCAGAAACCTGTGGAGAAGACAGCAAACGAGTCATTAAGATTCATTTAAAATTAACTTCAACGTAGAACACCATAGAGTAACACTCTATAAAGAGCTACGGTAAAGCTAGGCAAATTGTTTGGCAATAGTATTTTAAGCAAGGTCGTAGTGATTGCCAACAATATTACTCTTCGGGTCATCTACACACAGTCCTCTTAATGCTGTCCCCTGACAGGAACAAGCATTGCTGGGACTGTGTCTACTCTCCCAAAAACCCATGTCCACTAAAATACCTGTCAGAAAAATTTGAAAGATTTCCAAGACAGAAAACTGTTCACCTGCATTTCAGGAAACGGGGATAGTGATCCCAGCAGTTCATCACCTACGGTTTTGTCAGAGTGAGCAGAAACCTGTGGAGAAGACAACAAACGAGTCATTAAGATTCATTTAAAATGTACTTCAAGGTAGAACACCATAGAGTATCACAGTATAAAGAGCTACGGTAAAGCTAGACAAATTGTTTGGCAATAGTATTTTAAGCAAAGTCCTAGTGATCGCCAACAATATTACTCAACAATATTACTCTTCGGGTCATCTACACACAGTCCTCATAATGCTGTACCCTGACAGGAACAAGCATTGCTGGGACTGTCTACTCCCCCAAAAACCAATGTCCACTAAAATACCTATCAGAAAATTAGAAAGATTTCCAAGACAGAAAGCTGTTCACCTGGGTTTCAGGAAACGAAGATAGTGATCCCATCGGTTTATCACCTACAGTTTTGTCAGAGTGAGCAGAAACCTGTGGAGAAGACAGCAAACGAGTCATTAAGATTCTTTTAAAATTAACTTCAACGTAGAACACCATAGAGTAACACTCTATAAAGAGCTACGGTAAAGCTAGGCAAATTGTTTAGCAATAGTCTTTTAAGCAAGGTCGTAGTGATTGCCAACAATATTGCTCTTCGGGTCATCTACACACAGTCCTCTTAATGCTGTCCCCTGACAGGAACAAGCATTGCTGGGACTGTGTCTACTCTCCCAAAAACCCATGTCCACTAAAATACCTGTCAGAAAAATTTGAAAGATTTCCAAGACAGAAAACTGTTCACCTGCATTTCAGGAAACGGGGATAGTGATCCCAGCAGTTCATCACCTACGGTTTTGTCAGAGTGAGCAGAAACCTGTGGAGAAGACAACAAACGAGTCATTAAGATTTGTTTAAAATTAACTTCAACGTAGAACACCATAGAGTAACACTCTATAAAGAGCTACGGTAAAGCTAGGCAAATTGTTTGGCAATAGTCTTTTAAGCAAGGTCGTAGTGATTGCCAACAATATTACTCTTCGGGTCATCTACACACAGTCCTCATAATGCTGTCCCCTGACAGGAACAAGCATTGCTGGGACTGTGTCTACTCTCCCAAAAACCCATGTCCACTAAAATACCTGTCAGAAAAATTTGAAAGATTTCCAAGACAGAAAACTGTTCACCTGCGTTTCAGGAAACAGAGATAGTGATCCCAGCAGTTCATCACCTACGGTTTTGTCAGAGTGAGCAGAAACCTGTGGAGAAGACAACAAACGAGTCATTAAGATTCATTTAAAATGTACTTCAAGGTAGAACACCATAGAGTATAACAGTATAAAGAGATATGGTAAAACTAGACAAATTGTTTGGCAATAGTATTTTAAGCAAAGTCCTAGTGATCGCCAACAATATTACTCTTCGGGTCATCTACACACAGTCCTCATAATGCTGTCCCCTGACAGGAACAAGCATTGCTGGGACTGTGTCTATGCTCTCAAACACCCATGACCCAGTGATTGCCAACAATATTACTCTTTGGGTCATCTACACACAGTCCTCATAATGCTGTCCCCTGACAGAAACAGGCATTGCTGGGACTGTGTCTATGCTCTCAAACACCCATGACCCAATGATTCCCAACAATATTACTCTTTGGGTCTTCTACACACAGTCCTCATAATGCTGTCCCCTGACACAAACAAGCATTGCTGGGACTGTGTCTACTCTCCCAAAAACCCATGTCCACTAAAATACCTATCAGAAAAATTAGAAAGATTTCCAAGACAGAAAGCTGTTCACCTGGGTTTCAGGAAACAAGGATAGTGATCCCATCATTTCATCACCTACAGTTTTGTCAGAGTGAGCAGAAACCTGTGGAGAAGACAACAAACGAGTCATTAAGATTCATTTAAAATGAACTTCAACGTAGAACACCATAGAGTAACACTCTATAAAGAGCTACGGTAAAGCTAGGCAAATTGTTTGGCAATTGTATTTTAAGCAAGGTCCCAGAGATTGCCAACATTATTACTCTTCGGGTCATCTACACACAGTCCTCATAATGCTGTCCCCTGACAGGAACAAGCATTGCTGGGACTGTGTCTATGCTCTCAAACACACATGTTCCAATGAATGCCAACAATACTACTCTTCGGGTCATCTACACACAGTCCTCATAATGCTGTCCCCTGACAGGAACAAGCATTGCTGGGACTGTGTCTATGCTCTCAAACACACATGTTCCAATGAATGCCAACAATACTACTCTTCGGGTCATCTACACACAGTCCTCATAATGCTGTCCCCTGACAGGAACAAGCATTGCTGGGACTGTGTCTATGCTCTCAAACACACATGTTCCAATGAATGCCAACAATACTACTCTTCGGGTCATCTACACACAGTCCTCATAATGCTGTCCCCTGACAGGAACAAGCATTGCTGGGACTGTGTCTATGCTCTCAAACACACATGTTCCAATGAATGCCAACAATACTACTCTTCGGGTCATCTACACACAGTCCTCATAATGCTGTCCCCTGACAGGAACAAGCATTGCTGGGACTGTGTCTACTCTCCCAAAAACCCATGTCCACCAAAATACACGTGAGAAAAATTACAAAAATTTCCAAGTTGGACAGCTGTTCACCTGCGGTTCACGAGACGAGGGTAGTGATCCCATTGGTTCTTCTCTTACATTTTTTTCAGAGCGGGCAGAAACCTGTGGAGAAGACAGCAAACGAGTCATTAAGATTCATTTAATATTAACTTCAAGATACAGTAACACTGTATATAGAGCTAATGCAATGATAGGTAAGCCAATTGGCCAAAGTATTTTAAACAAGGTCCTAGTGACAGAAAACAATATTACTCTTCTGGTTATATATACACAGTCTTAGAAATGCTGTGCCTTGACAGGAATAACCATTGCTTTGACTGCCTCGAGCAGGTACCTTAGGAGTATTCTTAAAATACATGGTGAAATGTCCTCACTAGTATGTAAACAAGCTATACTGTGCTTATATTGGAGACAGGTATGCTGAAAAAGACAGATATCTAAAAGTTGCAGGAAAATATACAGGACAGTGGGCCCTTAGTACCATGGTTGACAATTAAGCATAACAAAACTCCTCTTTGATTTAATAAAAAAGGGACTGAATGGGGAACAACTTCACACTATTTGTTGTCTGATGTTCCTTCCTGAATACATGCACTTATTCATTACTCACAGTTTTTTTTTTAGTTTTTTTTTTACTGCATTGTGTTCTTATCACAATCATGAAAATTAACATAGGGCTGCACTTCTCTTAACCTCAGTTGCAGCTAATGTTTCATATTTTCATATCTGTTTAACTTAGCCAACAATAACATCTACAAAATATTTAGAAAGCACTACTTTATAAAACGAAAATGTTTAACAGTAGACAAGGTTAGCTGCACATGCTAACATCATAACTGAAGTCAGCAGCCATTAGCCCATGTTGCTGTTTTTGTTTCTAGTCGACATCTAGTCAGTTTGAACACAAATGTAACATTCAAATTCCTGTTTTTAAATGGTCATTCCATTTAACACATGGAGTGTTTAAACCTTGTTCTAAGTGGTCACCTGTTCTCAACACAAGCTAGCTTTTGCTCATTAGCTTAATTAGCAAGTGCTGCATGAAAATATATGTTGGTCACATTGCAAATATCAGTAAAAGTTTGCTAACCTTGCTTATGTTCAAAGCACTTTAACAAAGACTTACCTGCATACTTCTCCACATCCATCTGAGTTCCAGTGCAGTATAATTGTGTATCCTCGCAGAGAGTGCAACATCAGTCTTGGGAGGAAAATGACAGGTGGGGAGGGATTAAGGCTCCACCCCTTTTCCTCTCTCCAATTTGGTGTTCTTTGATGAACAAATCATCCACTAGATTTTGTGATAGAATAATTATTTATCCACTACCTGGGACCTTCATGACAGTGATTTCCAAAATTATTACAGATGTCATTTCCATAGTGATCAGTTATATAGTATGTGCAATTGTGTATATCAGGGGTATTCAATTTATGATATCTTAGCAATATTTCATGATGCCAAGGTCTGAAGTAATATTATATATATATATATATATATATATATATATATATATATATATATATATATATATATATATATATATATGGCAGGGAAAGTGTACATGGAACGACATAACCAAGTGGCGGGCATAGTGTACAGAAACATCTGTGCAGAATATGGACTGGAAGCCCCGAGATCAAAATGGGGAACAACCCCAAAAGTGGTGGAGAATGACCGAGCTAAGATCCTGTGGGACTTCCAGATCCAGACAGACAAGATGGCAATGGCGAACCAACCGGACATTGTGGTGGTGGATAAAGAACAGAGGAAAGCCGTTGTGGTGGATGTAGCAATACCAAATGACTACAACATCAGGAAAAAGGAGCACGAGAAATTGGAGAAATACCAGGGCCTCAGAGAGGAACTGGAGAAGGCCTGGAAGGTGAAGACCACAGTGGTGCCAGTGGTCATCAGGGCCCTCGGGGCAGTCACCCCCAAACTGGAGCAGTGGCTAAAACAGATCCCAGGAATGACATCAGACATCTTAGTCCAGAAATGTGCAGTTCTAGGCACAGCCAAGATACTGCGCAGAACCCTCGACCTCCCAGGCCTCTGGTAGAGGACCCGAGCTCAGAGGATGAAGAAGACCACCCGCGGAGGGTGAGAAGGGAACTATATATATATATATACTTAAAAAAACTTAGCTAGGTAGTTGTTTCAGCATCTGCATGACTTGATTTGCTTTTCAAATTAAATGAATTCAGTCTTATTCGAGTACCTTTTGACAATATTTATTGTCATGAAACAGGGAGTTGAACATGTATGTCTCAATCACTGAGTAAAAGTAGGATGTCGAGTCAAAAGAAGAACATAGGTGAAACAAGAAAACTTGTTTACAAGTGACTAACCTCAGAAAAACAAATTGAAGAAAGCTTTATATTTTTGTTTACCATCTGGACTTAAACTATTTAAAAATGAACAGATTTAATAACTGAACATTTTTAGACTTAGATCACGTATTTCTTTTGCTTTCAGTGACAGAAGTGAGTGCTTGCTTGTCATGCCATAATTTTAACCTGTGCTTGAGTGATGTCAGAACCAGTCTCATGTATGTGGATGTGCTCATTGGTGAGCCAGGAACAATATTTTGTTTCTATAATCATTGTAGAGAAAGCTGACTCACGTGTCACGTGTGTGGAGCCAAACATAATTAAGATTTACCTACTAAGATTTAAGATTTACCTACTTACCTCAGAGCTGGGAAAGCTTTGAGGACAGTAGCCCTTTGGAGCCAGGGGATCAGTCCTTACAGACTTTTCCTTCATGGATAAATCTGCTTAGACCAGTGTTTCTCAACCCCAGTCCTCACGCCCCCCTGCTCTGCATGTTTTAGATGTGTCTCTATTCCAGAACAGCTGATTCAAATGATTGCATGACCATCCAATACTGCAGAAGCCTGTTAATCACCCAGAGATACAATCCAGGTGTGTGGCAGAAGGGAAATACCTAAAACATGCAGGACAGTGGGGGCGGTGAGGACCAGGGTTGAGAAACACTGGCTTATACTGTAAAAGCTGCACCAGTAAATCAGACAGTGCTCAACAAGATTTTAGGTTGTCATTTTTGTTTTGGGTCCACATGAGACATCATTTTAGTCTAGATGCGGACCAGGGTCCACCTATTAGTGACCTGTGGTGTATATCTTGATCTCATTGGGTCTTTATTCAATTAAATTCAAAAGTAGTTTGCTTATTCAAAACGGAAATTAAATGTTGACGTAACTAATTAAGGAGTTATAATAGATTGTGATGGCTGTGGCCAAGAAAGATCTCCTGTAGCAGTCCGCTTTACAACCAATCTGTAGAAACGTCTGGCTGAAGAGACTCGGATTTGAAATAACAGGATGGTGAGCATTGTCTAAAACTTTTTTTGATTTTATGCAAAATTCCTCTGTGGATCATCATCTTCAGAATTTTAACAGTCGTCCCCAGAACAGAACCAGCCTTCTTTATCAAATTGTTAAGCTTTTTAAGTCCCTGGGTCTGATGCTGCTCTCCCAACAGATGACAGCAGAGGAGACGGTGCTCTCAACAACAGACTTATAAAAGATATGCAGGATCTTGCTGCAAACCTTAAAGGATTTTAGCTTCCTCAATAAATACTGTCTACTCTGTCCTTTCTTGTAGACGGTTTCACTGTTGAGTTTCAAGTCTAGTCTGTTATCTAGCTGAACACCAAGGTGTTACTCCATTTTCCTTAACCACATCCACTTCTTCTCCCATGATGGAAATGGGGCTTGATCTAACACTGTTTCTCCGGAAATCAACAATAATCTCCTTTGTTCTATTTTCATTCAGGATGAGATAATTGTCCCCACACCATGCCACAAAGCAGTCCACCAGCTCTCTGTACTCAGCCTCTTGTCCATCTCTGATGCATCCCACAACTGCAGTCAGCCGAGTATTTTCATAGGTGACAGAAGTCAGACTTATCCTGAAAGCATGATGTGCACAGAGTGAAAATGAATGGTGAGAGTACAGTGCCCTGTGGAGCTCCTGTGTTGTTGACCACCTGGTTAGACACACAGTCCTTGTTGAGGCCTCCATCTGTGTCTTCTGAAGTTTCTCACAGAGCAGATCAGGCTGAATTGTGTTAAATGCACTGGAGAAATCAAAGAACATGATCCTCAAAGTGCTGCCTGCTTTGTCCAGATGACAGTGGGTTTGATGAAGCAGGTATATGATGGCACCATAAATTCCTACTCCATGGCAATAAGCAAACTGCAGGGGGTCCTGATATGTGCTTGTCAGCTTATTCAGGTGGGCCAACAGGAGTCTTTCCATGACCTTCATGATATGGGATATCAGGGCAGAAGTCCAACAACAGAAGTCCAACAACAGAACACCTATCAGGTTCAGGTCAGGAGATCCATTTCTTCCTACCGTGCCCCTCCAGGTCTCATTGTTATTGCCCAAGTGAGCATTGAAGTCTCCAAGCAGAACAAGGGAGTCCTCAAGAGGTGCACTCTACATTAACATTCAAAGGACTCCAAAAAGGGTGGGTAATCTGAACATGCACATGCACAAACCGTTAGGACCCAGCCCCCCACTTCTAAGCAGAGGGAGGCTACCCTCTCACTCACCGGGACGAACCTCAATGTGTAAGCACCGAGATGGGGGGCAACAAAAGTATGTCCACTCTGGCCAATTGCCTGTCACTGGGGGCAACTCCAGAGAGAAAGAGTGTCCAACCCCTCTCAAGGAGACTGGTTCCAGAACCCGAGCCATGGGTCAAGGTGAAACCGACTATTTCTAGATGGAACCTCTCAACCTTGCACACCTGCTTAGGCTTCTTCCCCACCAGAGGTGACATTTCGCATCCCAAGAGCCAGTTTCTGTAGCCAGGGGTCAGATTCTCGGTTTTCCTCTCTCAAAAGAGGAACATTGGAGTAACCATAGGGTACTTGGTTACCTTCCTGACTAAGGCCCTTCTCTCCTGATTACTCAATTTAGACAACCAACTAGCTCTATAGAGAGTACTAGTTGTTCCAAACTGATTCCATTTATGAATGAAGGAGGCCACTGAGCTCATTGGGGCCTTCAAAGCAGGAGAATGTTTTATATCTTTCCCCAGATTTTTGCCTCAAAACAATGCTGTCTCTGAGGTCTACAGACAATGTATTTGATTTCATGCTTGGTGTTTGCATACTGATATCCATTGTCCATTTTGGGACTTTATAAAGACAGGTGTGTGCCTTTCCAGATCTAATCAAATCAACAGAATTGGCTATTACAGGTGGAATCTATTTAAGTTGTAGAACTTAATCTCTGCAATTATCAGTGAAAATAGCTCTATTTCGAGCTTCATGAAAAAGGCTGTGAATACTTATGTATGTAAATTTAATTTCTTAGTAATTCTGTTTTTAGTTAGTTTGCAAAAATCACACATTTTTCACACATCGTGTCATAATAGGGCATTTGTGTTATGAATCTTGAGGAAAGGGACTAATACAATTTGGAAAAATGTTATAACATAGCCAAACATGGAAAAATTGAAGCGTTGTGAATACTTTCCAGATTCACTGTATATATGGATAAAAAGGTGTTGTCCAGGGATGTTCACATAACCTCTTACAAGTCTAAGTCTCTTTTTAGTGAAATCTGCAACATCTAGTGAGTTGCATTACTCTAGGTTAGGATTTAGTTGGGTAAAGTTTGTCCCTATACCTAAGCTATTACATTTGCATGTGATAATTAACTTTCAATCTCCCAATATTTATTAACAACTATCTTTTAATCATTCAAAATTTAATTTACAATCCAAAAATATGCTATGGCCAGTAATACCATACCATTAAGCCACTGAAATTTTTAGACTCAATATTATCAATCCTCTTACATCCTTCAGTATACTATAAAACCATAGATTAAAGATTAACTTTGTTGAAATGAATCACTCAACAGCCAGTTACAGATTTAGTACATCTAAAATAATCAGTGTTTTAATTTAGCCAGATTTGCATTCAATAAAGTAGCATATTTTTAGGAGAATTGTTATTTAACACACATTTTCCTGACAAAAACCTTCATTACAGGGACCCGCATATGCTGGCCAATCAGCGTGTCTAAAAAGATACACATGTGTGAATTATTCATGAGCAAGTGCAATACCAAGAGTTACCACCCGGGGCGCAAATCGATACACACATTATACACACATGTCTTGTAATTGTGACTTATGGGGACTTTGCCTGATTTTTGGAATTTAACCCTTTGACATCCATTCAAACCCCCTCCAATCATTTTTATGTTGCAAGAATTATGAGGACATCGGCACTGTCCCACTAATTCAAAATGTCCCGTTAGTGTTGCGTGTATACAGGCGAAATGTCCTGTTAATTCACCTGTGCAAACACACACACACACACACACACACACACACACACACACACACACACACACACACACACACACACACCCACACACACACATGCAGACACATCAACTCTTCTCCCAGCTGCTATGGACAGAGAACTGATAACAGACTCCCAAGCAGCTCCAGCCAAAACAACAGTAACACTCAGCATAGTCATATTTAAGCACAATCAAGGAACTATGTTAACTTCAATTATTATGAAAATTCAAGCTATATCAAACATAACTTCACAGAAATTTGACTTCACAATTTGATCTCTTGAAATTGGTCTCTGTCTCTTTCAGATGTTCCTACTCTTTCTGACGCTCTGGCTTCCTCAGGTTATCACAACAAGATTTCTGAGGCCATTTACAACTATTCTTATTATGAGTGTTGGACTGAGAAGTAGCTCAGATGTTTGCTAATTGCCATTGCCACTAGTCTGGAGGATCTCAGGGGGGAGTAATGGTTTTACCTGCGCTACAAATCTCTGCAGCACCTCTAAAGTGACTGTGGGGTGTTTTTTCTGATTAATGCTGTACCTGCCCGACCTGCCATTTCAGTAAGAACTCATTTCTTGCCAGGTTGGCAGTTGTCATTTTGGATTATGAATGGGACCGTGATCTGTGAGATGAATCCTGCTGTAAACGTCTCCAGATCTTCTAAGCTGTCTTCCTTTATCTTTGTAATGCAGTTTCTTCTCTAATGTTTTGTAAAGACATTAGTGAACCTTTGAGCCCTTCACTGCCTCAGCAATGCTGCTGTGGGTATTTAGCTCATGCCACAAATCACAATAGTAGTAGAAATTTATTTATTTATTTTTAGAATGTGCTCTACATCTGGCTAGCTTAGTGGTGAAAGTACCATTATTATTCGACAGGCTCCTTCACTGTCCAGTTTTACAACCCATTAGAAAACCCAGCTGAGACTTGATTTTACTTAACTTTTATTGGTATTGATTTGATATGTTTAACTGTGTCGTTTTATTGCATTTTGAATTGAGCCTCTTTTATTCATTATTATATGCTTAACTTTGTCACTTTATTTTTATGCTTTCTTTTATCTTATTTGTCACATATGTCCAGTACTTTGTTTCAGCTGTGGCTGGTGTTAAAGCAACTTATAAATACATGTCTGTTTTTCAGACTGACCAGATGTGGCAGCACATTCTGGATGATCGGAGTTTTGACTGCACAGGCTAGAAACCCAGTTAGGTGGGAATTGCACTAATACACAAGAGCAGTAAAAGCGAAGAAGATGGATTAACAGTACTTCCTAGTAACTAATGGTGTCATCCAGAAGATGAAATATTGTCTTTTCTTCCTGGAAACAGATCTGCATAAAAGTCATAAGACTATCAAACATCAACAGTGTGTCGAGAAGCCAGAGGCCTCTTCAGATTTGGTGCAAGACTGACTGCTACCAGAGGCCCATCCATCCCAACAGCATCATCATCCATAATGACGTTTAGAATAATATGACATTTAGTTTCCTTTAGGTTAAAACTGTGTTTTGGACTGAACTGATTCAATAGTGCAAAAATGAACAAGTAAATAAAACTATAGTTGCTCAGAAAATGACCAGCGATGTTTGATTTCTTCTTTGCATTTAGAGATATTATTATTATTGTCGCCCCCTCCTGGCCTGACATGGTTATTTCAGCTATTAAAAAAAACAATCCTCTAATTAGTTTTTTTTTTTTTTTTAACGCAACAAAACAAAAAACATTGAGGTAAGCAAAAAGTGTAAAACAAAATTGCAGAAGTGTAGCCCTCCCTTAGTCTAATATCCTGAGTGAAAAATTATATTGGAGCAGAAAGTCCTTCCCTCCAATTAGTTGAGCTTGAAAAGAATTAGGCTCTGCTGTGTTCAACCATCTCTCATGACTTCCGGGATCTGTGCCATGTTCAGGGTGGCATGAGTTGTAAGTAAATATGAGGTCATGAAAATGAACCACAGGCCTCTTCCCTTTTAACAATTAGATGGTCTGATAGGCGCGCAGAGTAGGAGTGAGCTGCAGCCACCGCTCTGTCTGATGAGATTAGTCACCAGGACCTCTCCTCTCAAACTAATTTGAAAAATGCATCTTCGTCTAACCAGCCCCATCCTTCCTTATCTGCTGCTTTATGGCTGGACCTGCGGAAGGAGGAAACCAAGGGGCTGACTGGTCACACTGAGTCAAAAAGAAACTGTAATGCTGCAATTTGTTCTGTATATTTCTTAATACATAGGGGTAAATGGGGCTTTTTCAGTATTTTTTGTTACTCAGAAAGTGCTAATTAATCAGTGTACTTATCTTTCCTGTGATGAACTGCTGTTCTTGGGTTTTATCCACCTACATTAGGTCCAAAAAGAAATAGAAAAAAATAAATAACTCAATTTGGATAAAAGCATAAACATAATTCTGTCACTTTTGCACAACTTTTTCCAAAGTCCTTCTATTTCTTCTTGACTATGTGCCTTTAGCTTCAGGTGCCACATATATTTGGAGTCAAACATCATCCCCCTTCATGCCGATAACTTATAAAATATTTTTCCTGCCTCAAAAACAATACCAGGTTATATAGTACTGTTGTTGTTACTCTTTTAGCCATCTTAACAATCTTCTGTGCAAAACACATTTCCATTTATCTTTTATAGGATGAGGCAGTGACCTCTTGACCTTGGAGATTTGCATGGACAGATATTTTACTGTGTGTTTATGCCTTGCTGCATGATTGTTGCAGATGGTGTGTCTTTTGCATTTTTGCAGCCACATATTGCCATTTTGTTCAAACCTATTTTAATTTGGATTAATTATAGCAATATATGACTATATTTACTCTCAAATCTAATTATCAAATAATTCGATTTAATTCCATATAATTTTCTGATTATTTTATACTAAGCCATGTTTCCTCAAAAATTATACTTGAGTATTTCTGTAAACAATCGGTAGTTACTAATCAACCAGCTGGTCTCCATTCACCTCTTATTACCGTTCTGTTATGAGACAACCAAACTTTCAAAAGTATAAACCAGCTCGTCTTAAACATATTTCGTCCTCTTTGTGCCTTTACAATTGCTGTTTTCTTTCCAGTTTGATGTCTAGACCAAGTGAAACTTCTTAAGAGATTAACTCAACAAGTTGAGGAGGAATTTTTCATTTCTTTCTCTTTTTGTAACAGAAATCTGTAACACTACCAGGAAACCACACCCACCGAACCGTTTTTACATATTCAAACCACAGAAACCACATGTCTTCAGTTCCATGGACATTTATTGATGCCAAATGTTTGGGCTTTATTACCTGTGGTTTTCAGAGTTGCATCATTAAAAATAATCTTTGGTCATCAAAATACTAAAATTAATTGCATTAGGTTTTGACTTACACTTTTCCCCAAGTGATACTAAAACTATTCCTATGAAGGTAGGAATAGTTTAGTGTGTTATTGAAAACACACTAATGTAAAGACTCAAATAGCATTAAAAAACTTTAGTTAATTCAAGAGAATGGAATGGAAGGATTTAGCCTCAGTCTGCAGATGGGAGTGATTTCCAGCAGCAGCAGCAGCAGCAGCAGCAGCAGCAGCAGCAGCAGCAGCAGCAGCAGAACCAGCACCAGCAGCAGCTGTGTTTAACAGATGCTGAATTAGCGGGTCGCCTCTCTCTGCTTCTGGCAGACTAATAACTGTTAGTTTGAGAAGCAGAGATCCTCCACGGTCAGAGTGACACGGTGGATGATTATTTGTAGCCTCTGCTGCCAAAATTAATTAACCAAATGTCCAAAAATCTCTGCTCCACAAATCAGTAACAAACTTCCAGAAAGTATCAGAACAGCTGAAACACTGAGTTCCTCCAAATCAAGGCTACAAACCTGTCTGTTTGGAGTTGTCTTTGGTTAGTTCTAAATGGAACACTGATCAACATGATGAGTATCTATGATTTTGACGATGACAATTGACAAGATGTAATGCTTATTGCTTGTTTCATAACTGGTGACTGCATAACGTTTTTATGATGAAAAGCACTTTGAACTGCCTTGTTGCTGAAATGTGCTACACAAATAAACTTGGACTTGAAATGTTTTGACAACTTTTGATCATCTCAGATAACTCAAGCACCAACAACTGAAGCAGCTTTCTCTCTTCTTATGTGTATTTGCAGATATGTCTGATGTCCCTTGAGATTTGGGAGCCCCTTGCCCTGGCATCCGGCCCCGGTGCCACACTGCTGGCTCCCCAGGATGGAACACACTCATTCCCTGAGAAATGAGCAGGACTCAGTACTCTCACTTGACCAGATACGGACCATCCGGGCGAACAATGACTATGTGGACAGACCAGTGGCGTTGGAACCGGCATCCCAATCTGGATTCTACTATGCCCACGAGGACCGTATAGTATACAGCCATCACTCCCAGCCTTCTTCTTTCTCCTCTGCTCTGTCCCGCAGTCAAAGTCAGCAGCAGCATGCTCATCTGGCACACCTGAGCCGCTCCAGCACCGTAAGCTCCTCGATTTCTCGGACCAGTGCCACATCCGATCAGCGGCTTCTGGCAGGTTTGACGCCCTCTCACTCCGGATTCAGTTCAGTCATCCACTCTCAGCCTAAAGGGGAGCTTAAGTCCAACACTTCCTTTGGTAAAGGCCTGACAGACGAGGAAGCTGAACATTTGTTCATCTGTGAACGATGTGGCCGCTGCAAGTGTCAAGAATGCTGCAGCCCCCGCCGCCTGCCTTCATGCTGGGCCTGTGAGCAACGTTGTCTTTGCTCTGCCGAGAGCGCCGTGGAGTATGGTACATGCTTGTGTTGTGTGAAAGGCCTGTTCTATCACTGTTCTGCCCAAGATGACGAGGATAACTGCGCTGATCGGCCATGCTCCTGCTCTGCAGCCCACGCCTGCGCTCGCTGGAGCACCATGGCACTGCTGGCACTCTGTCTGCCCTGCCTCTGCTGCTACCCCCCTGCCAAGATGTGTCTTGCACTATGCCAGTGCGTACATGACCGAGCAACACGGCCTGGCTGCAGGTGCAGCAACACCAACACAGTCTGCCGCAAAATTTCTGCCTCCAACCCTAACGCCGGTCACCCACCGCTACGAAGCAAAGACCTGGAAAAGTCACTATGACACGTTTAGAGTTGGGGGAGAAAATCAAACCAAAAAAAATGGTGACATTGTGGTCCACCTGCCTATAAATACCAACCTAACAAACCCAACGTCAAGTGTTGTTCTCCTAAAACACTTTGAATTTAGATCTCCAACTCAGGGGGGACCAAAGACCTACTGTGCCTGTTCATGTTGGAGACTTAATGCCTGAAAACAAGAGCTCTACCTTTAACCCAGACTCTCAGACAAGAACAACCTCTCTTTGCCTTCTGTCTTGTTATCTCAGCGTGATAAAATCTATTTATTTATTGTTAAACCTCCTTCCTCCCCACCCTTTGCAGAAGGTTCGAGTGGAGCACAGAGAGGAGTGACTGACCCGCGGCGGTGTGTACAATCCTCGCCAACAGGAGTTCCGTTCTCCAGAAACAGAATTTCAGAGCAAGTACTGAAACTAATCCTGAAGTGATGTTCTGAGGACTTACTGCAATCTAAGGACAAAAAGGGAACACATTAAATCTTTTTGCTACATTGATTGCTTGACTAGGGCTAAGCAAAGCATAAAGGCCATAAAGTGACTGTCTTCACAATCTGAAACCAAAAAATGGGACCATCCACTGTACTGACTAAGTGAATTTAAATGCTATTAAGCTCATTTGTAAAAGAAAAGCACTGTGAGGTGGATGGACAATGTTTTCCACCCAGAACTGAACTGGGGATTATTAAACCAGAGAGGATGCATCCATTGTGTCAAGGCAGCGTGCGAATGTGTTTGTGTGTCTCCTCCTACTGTACAACCTGTGTGTGTGTGTGTGTGTGTGTGTTGTTTTGTCAGCAGAAGAAGCCTCCCTTGTCTTTATTTTTAGCTGTGCTGCTTTAGTCAAGCTCCAGGAGTCTGGTCAGGTTTCCTCTTGAAGTCAGTCTGTCGCCAGCCTCACCCCACTGACCGAACTCCATCTTCCTTCTCCACTCCTCTTTTTCTTATCTATTTACTCATCCACCAATCAGGTAATACCTTGGTTTATGAGGGTTAGATTTGTTAATAAGCAAAATTACCACGAGAAGAGCTTGCCTTTTGATTGTTTGAAGTTTTCGGTCATAATGACATCTGATGAAGGCTCAACCCAGACAGATGGAAGAGAATAAGACAATCCAACTAGAAAGTAGACACGAGGCATTTATATTGTATCTCCCTCCTGCCTCATCTGTCTTCCCTCTAAAGCTCAGTCGGCTAAAAGCCTCTAGTTCCAGGCCCACAGAGAGTTGATCAAACAGGCAATTAGCTTCCTGTTAGCTCTTAATGGGCCATAGAAGACTGGAGTGTGGGAGGGAAGAGGGTGGACAGGATGCAGGAGGAGTTGTGGTGTTTGGCAGATGGAGAGAGGGATGCTAAGAGGGGGAAAAAGAGGTGGTTGATGTTGCAATGAGGTCATCCTTTTTTATTTCAGGTTTCAAAGCAAGAGAAATGCAACAGACATTCTCAAAAAGGGAGCATCTAAGGCGAATGAGTACAACAGTCACACGAGTATGGGTGTGTATTTGTGTGAAGGGTTGGGCGTGTGCATATGTTTTACAGTGTGTGTGTGTAGGTTTAAGAATGAATACGTTTTAGCCTGTCTGTGCATGAATAAGCACAGACGTACACACTGACCTGATATGTTAAATATTACTTTGCTATATTTTTATATGTAATTGTGGACCTTCAGCTGTATAACTATTTTTATTCAGTGTTATTTTCAGACAGTAATATTGTTTTCCATTAAAGTGAGAAATTTCCTGTGTTCCTACACAATTGTGATCTTTTCTGAAACTTTTAGGGCAACTCTCACAAGCATGATGGGTTTTAGAAACAAGTCTAACACCCAGCTGACATGTGCAGTTAGCAACAAATGGGTTTTGCCTTGTGCACCTGGTCCCACAGTGAGCCACATCAGAAAAACCTTATGAAGGTCTGTGTCTCAAACAACTATTTTCATTGTGCACTGAGTTGTTTCATTATTTTTTTGCTCATTTTGTAATTTTGTCTTAGGACAAAGGATGAAAATGAGCTATTATGCCAAGAATCATGGTAATGTTGACTAAGGTGCAGTGTCCGAAATGTCATGTCTGTTAGCAAACCAACTGCAGCCCTGGTACCTGAGCAGAAAGCCTGACCAGCTAGCATAGGCCTGTTGTGTTAGTTAATAAAGACAAAAATGGTAAAAGGGGATATTATTCTGCACGATACGCACTTGAAAACTTCTGAGTATAATAAAAATAATAAGAAACACATATTCCAGCACTGTAATATTATTTTAGCAGCATTTGTTATTCATGTCTCTGTTATGAAGTGATACTGTCCAGTTTTTGCCTGAGAGTTGCCCTAGATTTTTCCATACATCACTGATCCTACACTGAAAGTTGAGTTTTGACTTATAAATGTTTTCCTCCCTTTTTTTAAGTCACAATGTTGCAACTTTTTCTGCATTTACTATTGTCTCCGCCATAATTACTGCAAATAGTCCAAACAACATAATCAGATGCTCAGTAATCAAATCCCTAAGTGTTACGTCCACATCAATGAAGATACATATGAGGACCCATTTTTATATTCTAGACAGATAAAACCATGCTTTCTGAAAACAAAAAAGAAGTTCCTCATTGGAGCCATTTTTGATACTTTGCTGGTATATGCATGCAACTGTGAATGACTATGCTTCAAAAGCAGCAGAACAGCTTGGGTGCCTGATTTAAAAACACTGGCGTGTTCGGGTAAACATTTTTAAAATAATGTTTTTCAATTGCATCTTCATTTTTGTGGACTCAGATGGATTCTGCACAGAATCTCTGCTTCAGTGGCTGAATGCCTGCAGTCAAACCTTGGTGCTTGTGAAGAGCATGTGAGGAACAACTGTTTCATTCTGGATACGCTTTAGCTTGAACTCTTTAGCTGTTTGGTTTGTTGTGTACAGAAACACACAGAGAGGGGAACTGTGGAGGAGAAGTCAAACTCAGCCAAACTCAGTTCCAGACAAACGTAGTTTAAATTAATAGTTTTTAAGTGTTCATATTTTATTGGCACATCCTGGCAAACTAATGTTAATGTTCTGAATCATGAACTGAGTTTATGATTCTCCTAACTTTATTCCTGTTGATTTCCTGCATTTTTCCATCTTTTTTCTCATTTTCTTTTTTCACTTCTACCCTTTTCCTTCTTCTCCCTCTATCCTTCTCTTTTGCTCATTTTCCTTCTTCATCCTTCATTTCCTTCCTTCCTTTCTCTCTTTACTCCCTCTTTTCACTTTGCTTTTTCTTCCTCATTCTTCTGTCCCTCTTTCTGTCCTGTTTACATTGTAAAAAAAAAATCATCTCCAATTTTACCATATAAATACAGTAAAATTCTGGCAACCACAGCTGCTGATATTTTACCATAAATTAGATACGTTTCTTCATGTTTCTTTACAGTGCACTCTTTTATTCTTCCTCCTCTTCTTATTACTTCATATTCCTTGCTTCCTCACGTCTTAAATGTCTTCCTGTTTTTGCTTCTTGCAAGTATTATATTTTAATCCTGACCTCAATAGATACATTTTCTGTAAAATCATAAGAAACACTTTCAATTTGCAATTAAAAAAATGACGAAACATTGACTAAGAACTAATTTCAGTTGAAAGAGTTTTGATTGGCACGCATTGCTGCTCCTCATTCTCCTCAACTCCCCTGACCAGATGATTCTGTATGTGTCTGTATGAATTCAATCCTATGCATCGTCAGGAATCTGTCTGCTGCTAAATGTTTGAAGGCTCCCACAATAACCACTCCACTTCTGCTTGGGTCGTAGCAAGCATCGTTCCTGGTGCTAATTGGCATCTTGTAAGTTGTTAAAGAATCTAGGGAGAGTATATAGAACAAATATATAAAGAAATCTATCTATCTATCTATATATATATATATATATATATATATATATATATATATATATATAGGCAATATGCATTTCACAGTTGGTTTCACTGCTGTTTTTGCTTCATCTATATATTTATTTGAATGGTTGCAACAATTGTGCTAACATTAACCATGTTGTATTTATTTTACAGCACTCAGTGAAAGCCAAGAGCACCAATGTTGTTGTTTGAGTTTCTTTGTTCCTCTCAGTGTGGTGTGGCTGCTGCTGCCCTCCTGGCAAAAGACAAACCAATAAAACAACAGTTTTCAAACGAACGCTGAGTTCATATGGTCTGATTTTATCATGCAGCTGTTCCATCTTACCAGTAATCAAGATGACAGTTTTATTCTAACGATGAGGCCAGACTAACTTCCATTCATCCTGTCTCATCTACGGTTGAGTCATCAACCGTCTCATGAACGTTCTGCAGGATTGCACTTGCAGGCAAGGCAAGGTTGACTGAGAACTGCAAGGCAAGGACCTGGCATACTGCAAAAACACAAAAAGCATTTTTCGTCTAGTTTCTAGTGAAATAAAGCAAAACTAACTTACAAGTAACTTTTCAGGAAAATTTAGGAGCTTAAGCCAGTAATTTATTAATATTGATAAAAAAGTACTGGCTCCACTGGCAGATGATTTCACTTATAACATGAGAATATGTCCTGTTATAAGTTAAATCATCTGCTTGTGGAACTGCTACTTTTTATTAAAGAATTATTCATATAACACAAACTCCTGTATGTTGTGTTTGTTTTACCTAAATGAAGCCACTATAATTGTCATTAGCTGCTTCTCAAACGTCAGTCGGTGGCGGCAGACAGACACTCACAATGAGCCAGCTTCTGCTGAAAGTTTCTTCCTCTTTAAATGAGAGTTTCTTTTCTCACTGTTTCTACATTCTTGCTCAGTGTGAGGGATTGCTTCAGAGTCAGTGGCTGCTGTTTTATATTCATACTTGGAGAAGTGCTGCAAGAAAATTAATCGGTGCAATCGATGGGGGATGTTATCATTTTGGAGTTAAATGTTAATCTGTGTTCTTTCAAATTGTAAAACACATTGAGATCAGGTTCTTTTGAAATGGCACGCTCTTAATTTGATAGGAAGTGTTCCAGTATCTGCCTGCTATCTGATAAGTCTCAAACATACTAATAAAAATAAAGTTGAAAACAGATTTGACTGCATTGAACCAATAAAAGTATATTGTAATTGCCAAATAATTACATAAAATATGAATTCCAAACATAACAACGTCTTATGAACTTCTTAATATCACATAAGATCTGTCCCTGCCAGTAGGCCTTTCTGTTCACCCTTAGAGCTCCACCCCTAAAAGTCCAAATACAAGGGCATTTTTATTAAAAACAGACAAATATAATTAAACACAATTACGTTGCAAAATCAGTTTTAAAGTTAGGTGGGTCATTAATAAAATTTTCATTATTAATATATCAGTTTTACAATGTCAAGTGAAATGTTTGATGGGGCGTCATATTACACAAAGTAACAAGCCAAAAAATAACAGCGACCACGGCGTCAACAAGACAGTCCAATTTACTTTTTTTTCCTTGTTGCATACAAAACAAAATGCGGAGCAGGGGAAAGGATGAGGAGTACCAAAACAAAAATAGAGTACCAAAATTTAAATTGACATATTTTGACACTTAAATGCCTACACTAAGTGTTGTGTTGCGTTCCAGCATCCATGTTGGCCCCAGATAACCCTTCATTCACAATCTGCGTTCCGACAAATGGATCACTACTGGTGTCCATTAGCGGGTCTGATTTCCCTAAAGCTTCATTTGCTATGAAGATCCCGAACATGACCCATTCTGACCTCATGTCCCTAACCTGCAATCAAGTTAAACATCTCCTGAAACAGGGTGTGGATTCAGTGTGCTTGTGTTTTTGCTGGCGTTGTTGTGAACCTTAATATCATCTGCAGGTAAAATCCAACGGAGGAGTCAAACAACAGTTTGCTCCCCCATCCTGGTGCTCCACTCCCCTCAATGTACTCTGCTGGGCCCATAAATAAGTAATCACGGCTGGCTCAGACTAATGGCTTCCTAAAGAAGTGAATATAAATGGATGGGAGTTACAGAAACACAAAAAGAGACCTAGAAGAGATATATTTGAATGGGAACACACCAGAGTGTGTTGTGTTTTTTATGCAAATCTGTTCCCTTTTTATTACCTAAAATCAAAATACTTCTCAGCAGACTAAATGCATCTTTTCCTCTGCACCCGCCCCCAGCAACCTCAAACAAACCATGACGACACTCGACACACAGCCCTGCACATGCAGCTATACGTGAAATAGAAGTTAACACACACACTCTGCCGACCGTCTGTGTGTGAGCAATGAAAGTGTCATAAAGAACATCAATAATGCACGCTCGCCACAAGCTTTTACCAATAAACCCCATTTACCAGCTCACAATTCTGTGGTGCCATGTCTGGGGTGACATTCGGTCACAAACACAGAGATCAAGATCATTGCCGTATCGGGACTTGATCTGCACTTTGTCCTCAAATCAAATGGTAAAACAATACTTACAATTTTCCCTCCATCCCAACATTTTTCAGCACATATTCAAAGACAATTTGAGGAAGATGCAGAAAAACCAGTTGAACAGTCTCTATTACTGTCAAAGTTTCTATTACAGAATAGAAAAATTAGCATAAAATCCACAGCTGCATAATCATTTCTAAACCTACGTCAAAGAAACCTGAAACAAAAATCACCTGCCCATCAAGAGTCCATGCAGTTAATCACTGACTCTCACAGGCAAGTGAAAAAAACCAGTTAAAGACGGATAAAGGACAGGAAGCTGCTGCATAAGCAAGGGCGTAGGAACGAGTCTGTCATTGGGGGGGACGCATATCGGAAACCTGACAGATCAGTAAATAGCTTGAGCAGAATTGTCAAACAATTATGCCATCCAGGGCCGTGCAGGGACCACTAAAGGGGCAGGTGCTCAAAAAAAAGGGTACATCTCACCGCATTCTAGGACAGAATATTAACAAAGCCTCACACCTTTCAGAGTTTAATAAACAATGATAATTTACAAAATTGTGAGATACACAATCAAAGCTAAGGAAAAGACCATACAACTATGCATATGTAAGATATTTTATTAGTAATTTCTTTCTGCAGGTCTATTTTGTTATAAGAAAGTATTGCCATATTCAAACCCGCAGTTTAGCAGGATATGTAAATCAGAGCTAAACCACCAGACATATTTTGTCTTTACAGAACTAAACTATTAAAAATGTAAACAACAAATAATTTTAGTACGTTATTATGTGTCAGAAGAGGGCTTAGAAAATAAGACCAAAAAAAAAAGTTTGACCAAAAGGGCACTTGGGGGCAAGGAGCAAAAGGGGCAGGTGCTCAAGCCCCCCCAGCCCCTCCCTCTGCACGTGCCTGATGCCATCAACACATCAGTAACGCGTTACTCTAATCTGACCCTTGTTTCAGTAACAAGTATTCTAACATGTTACTATTTACAATCCAATAATCAGATTAAAGTTATGCATAGTACAATGACCGTCATTCCAGGATGAACACTCACTTTAGCATTTGCCTCACAACTGGCAAGCTAAATATTATGGTAGCACAGACAGGCTACCAGATTCTGATATATTTTATTGGTCAAAAGACATTTGATTATTGGTCAAAATGCATTGATATAAATTGACTGGTAATTGAACTGGTTCTACCTCTTTCTAAAACCAAAGTAAAAACAGCTCATAAAATACGACTCCGCAGTTTTAAACTCAATACAGCAGTTTGACCAACAAAAACAAAATCTAAACAAGTTTTGTTCTTCTTGAACATCTCTCTACATCAGTGCAACAGTTTGATCTACAAAATAAATAAAAATTATACTTTTCATGTCTAACAGATACCTTAGCTCCTCACTGTTAACTCAGTCTCACTTTCCAGCTCTGCATTCAGTAACTTACTAAAGATCCATGAAAAACACTGAAGCAAAAAGACTAAATGTTTTTTTTCTCCTGTCATTTTCAGCAAACATTTAACTAAAATATCTACAGATATGTGTTTCTGTCTCTGCCTCCCTCTGACTCTCTGCAGCCTGATGTTCCTGCATGGATTCATGTATTTACAACAGACACTACAGTAATGTACAGCGTCAGAATGTGAACTAAATATATAAAAAAATGTTTTTATCATACAGAATGAGAATTTAAACAACTTAATTTTCAGATGTATGCATTATTATACATCTCAACTCTATTTACTGTGTAGCAAAAATTTTCACTAATTTATCTTTAAACCTCTCCTCAAGCACTTTTCTTATTGTCTCCTGTAATTAATATAATTTTAATATAATTAATTAATATAATTTTTATATCTTTACACTGAAACTCCACCTGGCTCTCTTATGTCTTCCCTGATCTGCTCCTCTCATAATAAAATAGTTTAGCTTATTTAAAAATTAAAAACAGTTAATACATATTTCAGTAAACTAAATGAAGATCTCACCAGAGCTTCTTCACCTTTCTTCAACATCATTCTAGCACTGCTGTTCTCCTAAATATCTAAATAATATAATATAATATAATATAATATAATATAATATAGTATAATATAATATATAATTACACGTTAAGTGGTCGAGTATGATCAGATGTTGCTCACTTTAAATAATAAAAAGGCTAATTTCGTTGCTGTTTCAGTCTCATTCTAAATCATTGTGACTAGACTAGCTAACTTTTAAACAAAGTTAGCAGTAAAATTTTGGACATGTGACTATCCTAGAATTAAAACGGCTTAACCTAAAAGATTTAGTTCTATATATGAAAGTAAACTGACAACAAGATGTTATAAACGAGCGATATTCATGGCAACATTCCTGACAGACAGTTTACCTCCTTCAAACGGAGTTTCTCTGACTCCGTCTGCTGCTGCCTTTACTCTGAGCCGTTCAGAGGGGGGAGGGGGAGGAAGCGCTCCGCTGAATGCGCTGTTGTGCGCCTTCAAAATAAAAGCACGCGAGTGGAAGATTTTAAAATTCTTCGCAACAGCAGAGAAATTATTGGGGGGGACGAATGTGGCTCTCTTCAATATTGGGGGGGACAGGAACCCGGCTTTGTTCAGACACTTTAAAAATTATAACTTTTAATTTCACAATCATGACATGACTCCAAGAATGTCACGCTCACATCTGTTACCCAAGAAGAAGAAAAGATGAACCCTGAAGAAGCTGCAGGAAATGCACTAAAGTTGTTTAGGACTTAAGTTCAAAACTTGTGTAATGAAAGTGTTTGTCTATTTTCTACAGCTATTGCTAAGTGTCTTTATTGCATCTTTGTATATTAGCAGAAAGAGTGAGAAAATTTGTTTGTGCACGAATTAGTTTTATTGTAATAATGATTCTTGACAATAAATGTTATACTATTTGAAAGTCTCTTTATTTCCCTTGAAATGGGCACACATTTTTAACCCTTTGATGCGTAAATGGGTCCTTCTTGACCCGGTGAGGTCATTATTTTGCAATATCTTTGTAATGAAAAGTTTTCATCACTTCATATTCAAGGAATTCCTCAAGAAATATGTTATTGATATCATGCAATTCAAATTTTTAATTTACCTTTAATACATTTTAAGAAATAGCATGTTTTATATCACTACCCCATTCTTACGTGAGTGGGCCCAAAATGACCCGCATTCATTTCCTATGGAATTTAATGGGAATCTTTGTTTCTTACCAACTGTGAGTGTCAGGAAAACATTTTTTTGTGAACCAAACACACTGAGACCTAAGTGTCACCCCTGAGTAATAATATTTTACACAGCAAGAACTCTTACATGTAAGTATTATCTTTATTTTTTATCTCACAAATGTGTTTGTGTGTCAATCCTGAGTACTGTGACAGCGTTATTGTCACGAATCAACATATTAGCCTTCTTCAAAGTTAGCCAACACTAGTTATCTAACCAACTAGCTAACATTACCACCTATACTTTATTGTGCATATGTATTATTTGTGTGTGTGTCTGTGTGTGTCTCTGTGTGTGACTGAAACCCTGGATGAGAAAACCAAGAGAGAGAATGTGTTGAATGAGATGCAAAACCTGTTGGTCAATGTGTTCAAGGTTCTTTCTTTTATCATCTCAATAAATAAAATAAAAAGTCATAGCTATAGAAATAAATGCATAAATAAATGAGCCAGAAAAGTATAGAGTGCCTTCTTTGGGTCGGGGAGGATGTCCTGCCCCAAGTGGAGGAGTTCAAGTATCTCAGGATCTTGTTCACCAATGAGGGAAATATGGAGGAGGAGATCGACAAGCTGATTGGTGCAGCGTCTGCAGTGAAGCGGTGCTGTACCAATCTGTCGTGGTGAAGAGAGAGCTGAGCCAAAAAGCGTACCTCTTGATTTACCGGTTGATCTAAGTTCCTACCCTCATCTATAGTCAGGAGTGTTGGGTCATGTCCAAAAGAATGAGGTCACAGATACAAGCAGCCAAAATTTGTTTTCGCTGTAGGGTGTTTAGGCTCTCCCTTAGAGATAGGGTCAGAAGGTCAGATATCCAGGAGAGATTCAGAGTAGAGCTGCTGCTCCTTCATGTTGAATGGAGCCAGTTGAGGTGACTCTGCATCTGGTCAGGATGCCTCCCTGTGAGGTGCTCCGGGCACGTCCCACCAGGAGGAGGCCTGGGGAAGACCCAGGACACGCTGACGATGTTTCTCAGCTGGTCTGGGAATGCCATGGGTTCCCCCAGAGGAGCTGGAACAAGAGACTGGGGAGAGGGAAGTCTGAGCCTTCTTACTTAGGCTGCTAACCCAGTGACCCGACCCCAGATAAACAGAAGATGGATGGATGGATGGATGGATGGATGGATGGATGGATGGATGGATGGATGGATGGATGGATGGATGGATGGATGGATGGATGGATGGATGGATGGATGGATGGATGGATGGATGGAGATGGATGGATGGATGGATGAATAAATCACACACATACATACATTCACATGCGTGATACACATAGCATAATAGACTAGAGACAATAATGTTAGCTAGCTTAGTTAGCTAGCTAGTTTCAGGAAACGTGCTCTTTTGCAGCCCCCCCATGCCCACACACACACCCACACACACATAATGGATGTTAACATTGTCCATTATTGACATTTCATCATCGTTGTTGTAAAATTGCTGCTGTTGTCATTTTGTTTTAAAAATGTTCTACAAATTGTCAGAAATGTTCTACAAATTGTTCTAAAAACGTTTAAAAAAGTGAAAAATAAAAATATTTCAAACATGAAATAATTCTTGTGTGAAATAAAACACAGTAGAAAGTATTATACAAAACATTACTTTGAATCAAAATAACAAAAGTAGCATAAAAACACATTGATTGTAACCCGGGTCAAAAAGGACCCACTCACGGAAGACTGTATAGTCAGTCATTCACGCATCAGAGGGTTAAGATAAACGTTTCTGTGTTCAGCTGTACTGAGCTGCACAAATAAGAAACTTACCAAGCCCTCTCTTCCAATTCCAAACATCTTATTCTGCTATTGACTCTTGCTTGACATTATTCTTATTTAGAATTAATCTAAAGCAAAAGTCTGTATAGCTACTGCACAGTTTTTATTATCATTAATTGTACATAGTCTGTCTTTTTAATGCTCAAAGACACATACACATTATGTAATTTTTTTAATTTAATCAACTCAGTTGCACATTCCTCCCTCAGAAATTACAACTGAAATGCTGTGGATAATTTAGAATCAGTTTTAGAAGCGGACAGTGGGACGACTGGAGCTCAAAAAGAAAAACCCTCGGAATAAGGCAGGGTGCACAGATGGAGGAGGGTGGGAACGTTGTCAGGTCAAGAGGTCAGGAGAGTGGTTTTAACTCTCTTCCTGTTTCTTCTTCTGGGATGACAAACATCTCCTCTCTCTAGAATCTGGAAATCACATCCATCATCACACTCATTCCTCCCAAATTGTTTTTCCAGCAACTCAAATTTCAGATATTTCAAAATTCAAGGCAGAGAGGAAGCACAATGATTTGATTTAAATGCTTTGACCTTATCAGATCTGTACTAGGTGATACACATGAAATAACAAAAACAGGCTTTAAACTCGGGTCTGTTGGCTTCATAGATTATAGCCTAAGTGCAAAATGTTTAGTGCCAAGTGAATCAAGTCTGCTCTATTTATCCAAGGGGCAGTATTATGTATTATGTATTTTCCAGTCAAATAGTGTCATTTCATAGCAAAATCATGCTACTATTTTACTTCAAGTCCGTATAAAAATGTTGTATAAATTAAATATGACTTAGAAGAAATGTTACTTCATTTTTTGACGCCTTGAAATTGGATCTCCGTCTCTCTAAAATCTCCTGCTCTTTCTGAAACTCTGCAGTGAGGAAGTCATCACAACAGCGCTCTTATTAACCCTTAAATAAAGTTTTTACCAGAAATTTACTGAGAAGTAACTCATACAATGAGCTCACCAGGTCCACCAGGTGTTTGCTAATTGCTGATGGCTAGTCTGAAGGGGTTTTGTGAGAGAGTCATGTGGGAGGGCTACTTTGTGAAGTGGAAGCTCAGAAGCTTGGAAACCACAGGTCCAAGAGACAGCATGCTGGTCATATCAGTGTAACAACAAACCAAAACCATTTGGATGCGACTGTGTCAGCCATGTCATCAACCTGACATTTTACTGCAGCCTGTCCCAAACAAAAAACAAATAACATAAGACATGGGTAAACAGGTGCCTGAAGTCACAGTCATGGTTGGTGCCGTTCTTTCATTATGTGCACTTCTGTATAAGAAAAGGCGCTACGAAAACACACTTTTCAAAGTTTCACTGCCTCCTAGAGGCCTGGCATGTGCACTACATTGTTTCTAGTACCTTTAGCATTTCCATTCCACTGTTGTGTAAATGCTTTTTTTTCTTTTTTCTATACACAATGGAAAACATTTTTGGAAACGTTGTTGTGTAAACGGAACCAAAGTGGACACAACTGTACAATATTTTACGTTGACTGGCCACATAAAATCCTAACTGAAATACAATTTGTGATTGAAATGAGACAAAATGCTGCGACAGACTGGTGACCTCTCCAGGATGACCCACCTCTCGCCCGGAACGTTAGCTGGAGAGGCACCAGCAACCCTCCTGACCCCACTAAGGGAAAAGGGTGTTAGAAAATGGATGAATGGATGTTTGAAACAAAATGTGAGAAAGTTCAAAGGTGCAAAAATACTTTTACAAAGCATCCTTGTTTAGGCTAAAATATAATAATAGAAATTATTACAAAGTAAAATTTCTTTATTTGCATTTAGGTATAAAAAGTAAATTATATATATGTATATATATTTCTTGAAGTGCATAACCTCTTTAACTCTAATGTAGGTTGTGACCAGCACCAATCTGAGCATCGCTGCTGTGAAGGTTTGCATCCTGTGGACAACGCAGAGAGGAAGTGATTGAATAATTCAACATATTTCCTGGACAGTAATGGCCCATGGTGCTGATGATGGTGTGGTATTGAGCAATGGGGTTAAGTGCTCTGAGCGCTCAGCCAACCATGCAACCAGCCAACCAATCATCTGTCTGTCCACCCGTCATGGTTGGGTTTGTTGCTGGATTATTTAAATACATGGACATCAAATTATCCTGGAAAATGCAGCAGCTGAAGCTGCAGAAACTCTGAAACAACAGTTGAGAGAAGAAATAGAAAATCTCAACTGTGAAATTCTTTTCCGGGACAAAGCGGGGAATTCACAGCCCTATCAGAGTTATATTCAGACGTCAAGCTCAGGAAGCAGGATGGGAAAAAGGAGGTGGTTGTTAAGATATTAGAGAGACTTGTGGGACAAACCAGAGCTGCAACTTTCCCACAGTCGGAGCTGGACAACGCTGGACGAGGGCCCTGATAGCTGGCCCCGCAGGGGACTCTGGGTAGACGACCCACTGACTCCACAGGAAGGAGAGGTCACAGTGCAAACACACACACAAGCACCATATCAGCTCAACACACACAGGCCTGTCTAAAAATACCAAGGCCTTCTTGTCTACATCTATTCTGCTGGTCAGTTTTTAAACAAAGTACTGTGCAGAAGTCTCGGGTCCAATCAGCAAGATCCTTCAGACGATGTTATAAAGGGCTCTTGATCAATACTTCCTCCGTCTTTCTGAAGGTTTTTTAAAGTTTTTTCTTCTTTTTTTGAAGCTAGTTTTTCTTTAGCTCAGATGTCCAGCTGGTGGCCTCAGTTTACAGACAAAGACAGCTCCTGTTGAACTCATCTACATAACAATCTGCTCTGAGGACCTACGTCCCAGCTGGGAGCGACTAGAGGTCAGCTTCTTTCAGTGTACCAAACACATCTCTACTTGATCAGAACTGATACATAACTGATAATTTGGATCGGTCCATCAACCACTAACACAAACACAGTGAATACAATTGTCTACAAACCACAGAAGATGCTATAGCAGCTAAATGTGTCATTTACAATCACCATAAACTCACAAAACATACATAGTTCTAGTTCCTCAACATGAGTTCAGTTCGGTTTTGGATGTAAAATAAGATCCAAAATCCAGAGGTACAGCTGTGATAAACCTGCTACAAAAATATCTGTAAACAAACTAATGAAGCTCAAATTCAGTTGATCAAGTAGGTTGAAATATGAAAAGAAAATGTCTAATTCCATCCGTCACTACAAATCTGAGCTTGAAAAAGTTAAAGATTTGATACTAACGTGTCTATAATTAAAATATGTATGACATAACACCAGTAAATTACGCTTTATGTAGCCGTTATATCTGTTCAATTGTACGTCATGTTTTCTCTCCTAGTGAACACTGGTCCAAGTTGGTAGAAAGCCTGTTAGTTAGCCATGAGGCTGAGGGAAGTGACACCAAGTCTGCTTTCATCATCCTCTATCTCCCTCTACTGGACTCAGTTATAAATGCATCCTTGGAGTCTGATGCAGGTAATTTTGCTCACAGATTTCAGAAAGAAACAAAGTTAGCACAATGTTAACTGAAATAACAATTTGTCTCAGTTAAGATCTTTTGAGTAAAAATACAGGAAATCCACTGGCAGATAAAACACTGCTAGTCAAATTTAATATAGATTATTTTGTTTAAATAATTACTAAAATGTAACATGACACTTCTACATGTATACATAATGACTAATAACTTTAATGACACAATATTAGAGTTATTAGCTGGATGCACAGAAACATCTTTCATTCACCTCAGTCATTCACTTTCTTTTCTCCCCACCCCAAACAATTCTCATCAGTTTGGAATAAAAAGCATAAACATAAAAAATGAACTTGGCCAATACGGTTATAGGACCATAGCTACTTTCAGCCTGTTCAGTTAGAAAATGTCCTTAAAATTATAAACATTGGACACATATTTTTCTAAATGTAACTTTAAAAACCTCTTTAGAAATTTGCCCAAACTTTATGAAAAAAAAGAAAAAAAAAAGATTCCAAAATAACAAATAAATTAAGCTTAGAATGAATCAACGACTATTTATTTAAAACGTGTGATTTTTTTTGACATACTAGGTTAAAACATGGACATTTTCCCATATTATTGTCAAATATTATTTAAAAAATATTTGATTAGATATTCCACCAAATATCTAATCACTACTACATATAGTGAGTAGTAGCGAAAGATTTTTCCCTACATGAGTAGTTTTTCCACCAAATACTTTTTTTTTACTCTTTAGCACTTTTTGTGATGATCACCTCGGGGAGCCGAGGAACAAACTAAATAGACATAAACATGATCATAAATGAGTAAAGCTGCTATATTCTTTGTGACCACATAGTGGCAGTATTGAGCCACCATAGATACTTTACAGAAGTGGCTCAACGCGCTCCCAATGATGCAAAAACAGAGTGAGGGGCGTCCTGGACACAACATAGACAAGGTGCTTAGCAAATGTTACTGTACGCCACATTGTCGATGTTGTTTATCATATAAATCTGTCATAATTTATTTGTCATGCTTAGTTCAAATCATGCATCATTTACACAGAAATGTCATGTTATACACCATCTGTCCGTTCCTGATGGAGCTCTAAAATATGAAGCATGCAGCTCACTAAATAAATACTGTACTTCTCCTGAAAAGGAGCCCAAAGAAGATTGTTAAAAAAATAAAAAAATAAAATAAAAAATAAATGGCCATCACAGAGAACTTAATGAAGGAAACTTAATGGAAAATTTAGCGCAAGGAACAACTGTTAAAAGAAAGGTGCAAAGCAGCAAGTATAGTTACAGACTTTAGATCATTGTGAGACAGATCATTGTGAGACATTTCTTTGGGTAGATGAGACATAAACGGTGCCTTTTGTCCTGCTGTATTTAGCTCTAAATCGGTACAACCATGGCCACTGTGACACATGAAGGGGAATCAGTTTTGTTTTGAACTTCTGGAGTGCAACATACCGGCCCGCATTAGAAGGCACAACCTCAGCTGCAGCGCATTACTCATCTGAAAAGAAAATTATTTTGAAAAATGAGCTAATAGCACTCAAAAGTTGTTAAATATTCTTATTGTCAGAGACCTGATGATAAACTTGTTGAACATCTATGGAAATATCTAACACTGTTCATAAACATCCTCCAGTGATTACTTGTTGCCATGGTTTGCTGCAGTAGGAGCTAGCACTAGGGAGGCACTGATATGAAAATTTAGGTCAATATCCATCCATTTTCTAACACTCTTGTCCCTTAGTGGGGTCGGAAGGGTTGCTGGTGCCTATCTCCAGCTAATGTTTCAGGCAAGAGGAAGGGTACACCCTGGACAGGTTGACAGTCTGTCACAGGGCAACACAGAGACAGACAGGACAATCAACCATGCACACACCTAGGGACAATTTAGATTTGAATTAACCTGACAGTCATGTTTTTGGACTGTGAGGAAGCCAGAGTACCTGGAGAGAACATGCAAACTCCATGCAGAAAGACCCCAGGCTGGGAATTGAACCCAGAACCTTCTTGCTGCAAGGCAACAGCTCTACCAACTGCACCACCGTGCAGCCCTTAGGTTAATATCAATATCCAATATTAAAATTGCTATTAGCTTGAAAAGAGGTTTTAAATCTGAATGGAATTTTATCTTGATAAAAATAAAGGTTAAATTAAAAAACACAAAATATCCAATAACCGATATTTAACAATATTCTTTTGACAACTTTGACTTCACCACACTGTTGACTGATCACTGCTTCATTTAAGCTACCCATAATCCTGTGCTACGTGACTGTCACTGTCACATGACCAAACAAATATCAAATAACCAATCCTCTCCACTCACTTTACAAAAAAACGGCAAGAAGATGAAAAAAAATATTAGTTGTTAAAAATTGGCCCAGTGTAATTTATCAGACCAAAACAATATGTTAAATAAATGACTAATATCTGTCAATACTGATGTTGTGAATCCCTAGTGAGCACAAATATTTTTCTATCCATGTATTTTGATTAATGATATAAAATATTCAGCAGAATCACAACCTGTTAGCTTGTTGTCAGTCTTCAGTTACTTCAGTGTTTTGTTTTATTTTCAGGAACATTGCTGATAATCTCACCTGTTTTTGGACATCTTTTCATAATTTTTGACATAATTGAGGCTTTTTTTATTCTAGGATTCAAAATATGATTTAAAATACACTTCAACAACAATTTGTTGGGTCTTCTGGTATTTCCTGCTGTGTTATTTCCACATGTGCACCAAAACGTACCCCTAACCTGCCTTGAGAAAAATCTCAAGGTAGGTTTGGATCAATGTTTTATCTAAACAAGTGATACTAAATTGCATGGAATTATGAATATATGTGTGTTTTACTCTACATCTGTGCAGCCAGAACCCAACTTTCACTGAGGTCAAAGTGTTATTCCTGACTGTGAAGAAGCACTTTTTAAACTTCTGTAGGAAAACAACACAGAGACAGCTCTCAGCACCTTAAAGGAAAATAAATCGCTTTCAGCTCTGCGGCAGACACTTCCCCGCTGTCTGGACCTGTTGAGCTGACTACGGTGTTCAAATACGGGTAAACAAACTACAACCCTTGAACCCAAAGTGAGGCATGTCATTGAGAAGCTTTCACACTCACACTTAACTGAAGCGTGAACGCACCGCAGCAGCAGCATGGAGCTGATCAATAAGTAGCGCTGAGGGAGGTTAGTTGTCACTCCTGCAGGGTCTGACTGCTGCAGAGCGCCTGCAGCACCAGAACTGACTGACTGACTGACCTACTGATTGTGTTCAGAGCCGGTTTTCTGATGATCTGGTGATTCACTTTCAGTCGTGATAGACAAAATGATTCTCCAGCTTTTTTTTTTTTTTGGAACATTATTTTTTGGCGATACAGGACAAAAGTGGAGGTCAACTTCTTCCAATGACTGATCTAAGAAAGGGCAATTGTTGAGTCGGTGTAGAGATTATAATGTTTGAAATAAGAAATAAAGTGGAAAATCAAGAGCTTCTCCGGCCCTTCGTTACTTTTTAACGTGTCAAAAGAGGCGTCATGCTTGTAGAATCAGCTTAAACTAAAAGTGAAACACCCAGAGATGCATCGCTGCTGGCTTGTTTTTCTTTTCATAACAAGTGCATTTTGTGCAGATTTGAGTGTAATTTCTTATTATTGTGACTTTCATGTTGTTTCGTTCTTTGTTGTTTTTCACGAATGTTTCTGGTCACTTGTTGAATTTTGCATCACAGTGAACCCCCAGTATTGACAAGGATTAGGGCTGACAGAACATAAACATAACAGCTTCTTCGTGTTTGTGTTAATTTGTTTGTGTCTTAGTGACACAAATTATTTTGCTGCACAAACGTTTGACGCCAATTTTGTTTAATCTGAAGTAGGTGAAGGTGGCAACTTCCCTCAGGTCCTCTAAAGACACTTTAAACTGCTTATTTTACACCACTGTGTAAAGTTGGAAACAAACACCTTATCTCTGCCTCAAACCTCATGTTTATTTCAGCAGCTAAAGGCCATTTTAACATAAATGTTATGCTTTAATTCTTAAAAAGCAGCTTGGAAATGTTTTTAATTTTTTTTTTGCTGCTTAACTATAGTCCTGTAAGCCACTCAGTCATACTTACTTTTCACACACAGCCATTTCATTTTGGCTCAAACTTTATTTAATAAATCACAACAGCATGAAAGCCGTGTGCTCCCTGTATGAATTAACAGATTATCTCCTTGTGCAACAGAAAAGGAGCTTCTACTGTCAAGCTGAAGGGAAAACAACAGGAAGTCGGAACGGGAAGCAAAATGCAACTCAAGAGGGTTGAGATGTCACACCAAGCTGACAACCGAGACATGAAGCTGGAGTACACACAGTTCTCAGCCAAACTAGAGAACCAATGAGATGGAGAAAGAAGTCAAAGTGACAGCCGAGCCAGCAGACTGTCAAGAGTTGATGCAGGAGAAGCAGCTCAAAGAAAAACACTCACAGGAGGAATGATTGGAACAGAGAGCAGCAGCCAGATCCTGATGGAAGGAGAGAGGGCCGCCACGCGCTCCCAGGGAGGCGAGAAGCGCCTCTGATGGTGCGGAGACGAGGTGAGGCGTCTCCCCGCAGGAAGCTTCTGATCCGCCGTGGAGGTGGAGTGTTAACGCAAACTTCAGTTCAGCCGGAGAGGGGCTGCAGCCAGAGCTGAGCCCCCTGGTGCTGCTTCAAAGGCTGCTCCAGCAGCCAGATTCCACTGAAAACCTTCCAAAATGGCTCCATTTGAAAGAACGTTACATTCAGCTGAAGAATGCAAGGAAAAATATCGCTCATGTTTTTCACAGCGTATATTTTATATACTTCTTGTACTGTGCTGCTGAGAGGAAGAGATTTTTGTTCTTAATTACACAACCACACTGCAAAAACATAAAATCTTATTGAGTATTTTAATCTAGTTTTGAAACAAATATCTTAGTACTTTTGGAATAAGACTAAACTAACTTACAAGTAACTCTTCAACTATGTAAGGGTTTGTTTTAAGTCAATAATCCCTTAATACTGATGAAAAAGTCCTAGTTCCTCTCAAATTATTTCACAAAAATATGGCAAAAAAATGTGTTGTTATAAGTGAAATAATCAGCCAGTGGAACTAACAAAGTTTTTACCGTGTTGAGGACCAAGTTATATTTTGTTGATCAGGGACATTTGGGTAGTTTCTGTCATTTAGATTTAAAAATGGAACACCGATGAGTTAGAGAAAACATTTTGTCATGTTGTTCATGTTCCATAGGAAAAATCTCTCAGGGTATGTAAACTTAAGTGCCCAGCTATGTAAAGGTCCAAATGAGGCTGAACAGAATCCATAAACTATAAAATGGTTGCACAGAAAAGACATGATCTGCTTGGCTTCTTTAAAAACTTCCCGGCATTTTTCCAGTAAAAACGAAAGGAAACTGATGATATTTGGAGACGTGATAAATCCGACTACGACTGACCCTGCAAGCATTACATCAGAGCTGCAAGGCTGCAGAGACCCTTCTGAGACCCTTCTGAGCTGCTTAGTTTTCCACATTTCTCAGACACTCTCATCCTGCTGGACATCCTGACCAACTTAGACTCCAGAACTGAGAAAAGAGCCAAGACATTGTTTATTAGTTCATCTGAAATGTACAAACTTATGAACGATTTAGTTAGTTTTTGTTAGGATTTCTCTTTTCTTTTTGTGATAGGTTGTAGTTGTCATGATCCGTGTTTCTGTGTGTTTACTTTTGAGATTTTCTGTGTTCAGTCCCGTTTTCCTGTGGGTCTCTGTCCTGTCATTTTATATATAAATTCTCTTAAGGGAATACATCAATTTAAAAAAAAAGTTCATTTAAAAAAAAAAAAATGTTCATTTTTCAATACAAAGGTTTTGGTGCTAGGATGAGGTTGTTTTTATAGCCAAATAAAAATTGGTTAATTTTGTAAAACTGCAGTGAAAACACTTTTTACATCATAAGAGTCACACGATTAACCATCAGATGTTGCCAGTGACGCAAACCATGAAGAAGAAGATGACAGGAAGTGGTAGGAGAATGATGGCGTGGCATGATTTTTAATAACTTACCACATTAACAAACTCATTTATATGATTTTAATTGCGTTTCTTCGCTAATGGAAACACTGCAAATGCAAAACAGTTTTTTAGCGTAACACTGACAAAGTTTAGTTAATTTCTGAAGCTTGAAATGGAGCAAAAATGAAAACGTGTGGATAAATCTTTTCCATGGAGATGGGAAAAATACCATACATCATTAAAGCCCAAAATGAGAGGTTTGTGTGATAAAGAGGTGCCTGAAACCCAATTACTGAAGGATTTATTCATTCAGCAACAGGGGGAGGCGAGAAGAGGGCTTGAATGAAACGTGTGGGGAGTTTCCAGCATCGAGCGATTCCAAGGCCTAAGACAAATTTGAGAAAACAAAAGTCAAATTTGAAAAAAAGAAGCTTTTCATTTAGTTTTTTTTCATCACTAGTCCTTAAAACAAATATTTTTTTTTCTACAGAGAGAGGAGGAGATGAAGGGGAGGTTGGGAGGGAGTTTTGGGGGAGGGGGGGCTGATTTCTCTCTCTTCTCTGCTATTTTCCTTTTCTCTTTTTTCAACAGATGTAAAAATGATTGAAATCCCAGCAGGCCTCATTACCACGGCTCTCCGGAGAGCCGGCGCTGGGGCTTAAGGTCTTCAAGTAACGATTGAAACATGATTTGTATTAAAGCCAACAATCTTCCTCGCCAGAGCATCAAATTAGCGAGAACCTCTGGTGAAGAAAGGAAGAGATATCACCAATGTGTAATTGTCTCTGATGCTTTGAGCCCTGGATAACGCTGCAAGCTGAGACGCTCTCATGGAAAGCCCACAGACAGCCCTGTTGTAGTTTACAACTGACATTCCTGTATCCATACCACTGAATTACACCATTAAAGAACAGCTTGAGAGACCAGATGGTTTCCTCTGCATTGTATCATCTTTTCAGGGTCTGTCATGGTTTAAGACACCCGCTGAAGCTGATGAAGAAAGGTTGTTTTCTGCGGAACAGCTCAGCGAACACGCTGGAAGTCTTTGATGCCCGGGATCAGAATTCCCTCAGGAGGCCGCAGAGTGGCGTCTGTGTTTGAATAATCAAGGCTTTGTTTTTCCTGTTTGTTAATGGGCAGGATTTAGCCTTACAAATCCCAGCCCTTTGCCTCTGAGTGTGTTGGTTCAGATACAACCTTGTGCCTTCGGTGGTTGGAAACCTCCAATTCAGACATTCAGTTGAGCCTTGAAGAGTTACTCATCCAGGTATAATGGCGGGTTTTATTTTCTGACATCTTAACCTCTCAGTACTGGTTTCCTACCTACAGAACTGGAAACACACCTGCACTCAATTAGTCTGCACCATTAGAAAATAGGTCAAACCAAGCAACAGAAGAAACATTGAAATGTGTTTACTGGCTCGGTAGTGTTAGCTTTAAACTGTAATATAATATACCACAAAAATACTCTGGCTAGACCAGATGTGGACAATCCTGGTCCTGGAGGGCCGATGTCCTGCAACTCTTAGATGTCTCCCTGGTCCAACACACTTGAATCCAGCAGTTGAATCACCTCCTTAGAGCAGTCAAGTTCTCCAGAGTCCTACTAATGACCTCATTATTTGACTCAAGTGTGTTGAAGTTGAGACACATCTAAAAGTTGCAGGAGACCCTCCAGGCCTGGAGTTGCCCACCCCTGGGCTAGAATATAAGTTACAACAGGAAGTTTAAATCATTGTGGACAACTGTAAGGAGATCAAATAAATTAGAAATATGTTGTTAATAAATACAGTCTTTACCACTTTGTCACACGAATGTAGAATCTGTTTCGAGACAAAACATTAATAATGTATTTATATGTCATAAAATCCAATTGTTAATAAAGTGAGGTAATATGTGATGTTTATGACATTCTTTTTCTCTGTTTTGATCGTTTTCTGCCTGATTTGCAGAATATTTTCTCAAATTTAAGATGGAAAAACATTTGTTTACCTTGACTTGCAAATCTGTGTATTTTGAAATCCCCCAATTAGCTCAAGTTTCTATAAAAATGGAGTACATGTCATTGTATACACCAACACAGAAATTGATATTCAGATTCTCAAGGATCTTCTAATCGATACACATCAATACGAGCAGCTTTGCCCTCAAACATAGCAATCAAACTTCTGAAACTTGAAGGTGTAACCTTGTCAAGCTCGGTTTTGGGTTTATAGATATTTATCTACAGAGGGAAATTTATAACTCAGGAGATTCTCTATTCCAATACGGCAGCGGTGGTGCCTGCCGAGCTTGGAAGCAATCCAATGTTCATGAAAAAAAGGAGCAACAGGGGAACAGGTGGAAGAAAAAAAAGTTTTGTGCAGAAGGGTGCAGAAGGTGGGAAAGCATTGAAAGGTGATAGAACGATAAAGGAAGAAGAAAGCTGATGTAATAACCTTGAGGCAGAATCTACTGAGAAAAACCTATAGAAGTTTAACCCTCGCTGAGGGAAAACTTTCTCACACTCCCTGCTTCAGATCCTCAGCGTCCTCGGGATTCCTCTTCGTTACGTGAAAAAGTCTCTAACGCTTCATCTCCTCTGGTCGTCCCAATCTGTCACCGTTTTACTGGTCATTTATAAACTGGTTTCCATTTCACTTCCAGCTCTACCCTCTACCTAACATTTTCATTTCCTCCCTTAAAAATAGCTCACTTTTCCCCTTTGCTTTTCCTCCTCATTTCCCCTCTGGGTCTGACCTGAGGTCAGCCGACGATTCCGTCGAGAAACGAGGAGTAAGGACAGAAAAGAAAAGCAGCCCTCTTCGTCACTCGTTCCTCGTGCCTCCTCTACTTCCTCTTCCCTCTTCTGTGTTTGTCTGTATGAATGAAAACCTTTGAAGGGGGAGAAAAGGAGCTGGTATCGATCGGGCCCTGTGAAAGATTCAGCCTGAGCAGCCGGACCCCCGCTGCATTGTGAGCACACCTCCCACCTCTATCACTCCGGCAAATCGATAGCTCCCAGCTCAGAGCGGGAATCTGACTGAATTTGGTGTGAAGGGCTCGAGGAGGAAGAGGTGAAGAAGGGAGGAGGAAGCAGAGGAGGAGGAGAGGGTGAGGATGGTTTCAGTGATGAGCAGAATGATGAGAGGCTGACTGACAGACTCAAGTTTTCTATGGTTTAATGATGGCAAGATGATTTTTTATTAAAACTTTTTAGACACATTTGATCTAATCTTCCTATCAAACAGAGCGAGCGGTACAGCAGAGGAAGTGCCTGCGACAAACACAGACAAACATATCAAGAAAAATTGTGATATTTAAAACAAAAAACACAAACTTGTAACATTATTTTTCAGTAAGTAACCAGGAGTACCAATGTAATTGGTAGTCTTGGTGACTAGTAGTTCTCTTCCGATTAGCAACAAGCTCCTCATATGTAACCAAGGGCTGATCCTTCACCTCTGATATGACCATCGTCACTCCATGACGTAGGATTGACCAAAAAGAAGTTAGCTATTTCTTTCTTTTCCAAATAATCACAGCAGCTTCTCAGCATCTTCCAGCTGACGGCGTCATTCTCCATTCCAGCCTCTGTCTCTTTCTTTGGAAAACTCTTTGGTCCGGCTCACTGTGATGAAAAGGTTTTGATCAGTTTCATCTGGAAGTGACTGACAGATTGATTAAAGACAGTTACCAAATTTACTAAACAAGAAGGGGCTCTAAATGTATTCACTAACTGTATGGTGCAGTTTGTAGTGAAAATATCGTACACTGGAAATAAGACAAAACTAACTCACAGGTAACATTTTAGAAAGAGATAGGACCTTGTTCTAGGTCAATAAATCTATAATATTCATGAAAAAGTACTAGTTCCACTGGCAGATTATTTTATTTTTAACACAGAAAACATGTCCTGTTATAATTTAAACACTCTGCCATTAGCACTGGTACTTTTTAAAATTCATATTAAGTAATTATTTGCTTGAAACACGTCCTTATGTCTTGCTGAAATGATACTTTTAAGTTTTGCCTTATTTCAAGTGTACTAAGATGTTTGCATTGGAAAGTAGACCAAATACACTTGTGTGGTTTTGCAGTGTTTCCTTTTGAAAAATCTTTTATTAAGCATACCCATAGACGCTTCATGACGTCTTTTCACATCATTCTGTTTAATTTAAAGACAGACAACATGCCGCCTCACTTTTAGAGCCTAATTATTGCAATGAAACAGTAATAATCTTTGTTGTTCTTTGCAGAAAGACGTGTCAAAGCACCAGACTCTCAGCGGTGCGATCATGTGTGTGTTTGTGTGTGCGTGTTGATGATGCCTTGATCAAGCCTCAATCTAGGGAATAAAAGCCACACACACGCATACACACACGTCCCACTTTGGCCTGATCTATGCAAACAGCATTTCTGCATGGCAAACAGCTTTCTCCCCTCCCGTGAGAAATGAGAAGACGGAGAGAAAAGACTGACAGAAAGAGAAGAGAGCCAAAGAATGAGGAGAAGAGAAAGGAAGAAGAAGGGTGTCATCTGGTCCAGCTGTTACTTCGGCCTCAATCAGGCAGAAACATGTTAGCAAACGAAATGTTTCCAGCACATGGACGAGGCTGTGTGGGGTCAGTAAAAGTAGGTGCAGAACTTGTTAACTGACAGATATGTGATTTGGGGTTCAGATCCTCGTTGCAGTTGAATGATTTTGCACCAGGAATAAGTAAGTTACACAAACGAGTTCCACAGAAATGTCATAGTAAGAGCATCTTCTCCCAACTGTTCCACCAACTGTTACTTATGAAATCTCTTCAGACAAATGGATTACTGCAAAATTATTGACTCTGTTTGCTGAACATTTCCCAGTTATTGGTGCAAATTTACTGACCAACCATAACTGGACTGTAACTATATGATTGTCTTGGGTGAACTGGATGATTTGAATTTAATTCAGACTGATGTGGATTTCATAAAATGGGCCTGGTTAGTGTTGTAAAGTGCCTTGAGATGATGTTTGCTGTGGATCAACTTAAATTAAGTTTGAATTAAGCTTAAAAAACAAAAGATGGGAGTCAATCTGAGAAATAAAATAATAGAAATGACACGTGTGGAGATGAATTTATTAAAAAGAACAACAATGGAAACCAAAAAAGCTAACAGAGAAGATTGCAGGAAAGGTAAAGAATGTTAAAATAGGGAATGCAAAAGGAGAGGAAAAGTGATGGGGACAGAAATAAAGAAATTTAATTTTCAGCAAGTGAGCGATCCAGGAGCAGGGTTAAAATTCTTTCAGATCAGGTACACATAATAGGCTTCGTTAATATTCATAGTTTCCTCAGGTACAGCGAAGGTTAAATTTTACTTACTTTTCAACTCTCATTACTAATACATGATGGCAATAAGAATATTCAAAGCGGACGGGTGACCAAAGGTTGATGAGAACCTTACCTTTCCTCTGACATTTAAACACATTACCATTTCAGGGCCCCTTCCTCTCAATCGTACCCACCAGAATAAATTGCCGGCTAATCACAAGTCATCCAGCACATCCAGTCTGAATGGTGATATTCCAGGAAAAGTCCACTCCTCCATTAAAACCTGACTCTCATTACGAGCAAAAAGACTGGTGGTGTATGTCCAGGTGAAAATGCCCACCAAACCTTTATATTGAGCATAAATGTGATGAAAGTGGAAATGAGTTTTCTTATAATCACTGTAGTTAGAGCAGATAAACTGGTCTAGGAGTATTTTCTATGTTAAAGAAAAAGCAAAAAGTTAATGGCATCAGCGGCTTATTTAGAGGAGGAGAGAAACACAACTAAACAGATCAGATCAGATGGGGTTGTGAAATTTATCGAATATAAATAACAGTACAAAGTTACTCGCAGCAATCTGCCAAATTTCTTTGTGGGAGAAAACCAGGGACAATTGTATCTTCTATGGAAACATAACATGAAGTTCTCGGCAACAGTAGGCTAGCCTTTAAGAAAGTGCCAAGCATATATAACGGAAGTAAAGATGAGAAAACAAAGTTAAAAGCAGCAATAACTGAAGATATGACGTCATTGGAGGCTGGAGAAACTACCAGAGTCAGGAAAGTGGTCAGCATGTCCGATCCAATCCATTTTATTTAGATGTCAAGTCAGTCAGTCGAACAATAGTGACAGATGAATCAAGTGTGCGTGGCTATTTTTTGGAGTATGTGAGAGTTTTTGGTAGTGTGTGAGAGACAAAACGTAAATTTTGTCCTAAACGGCCCCTCATACAATCAGGAGATGCGCATTTCAAACCAACAATGAGGTTTATTGAACAGGAGAAAAGGGAAAGGAATAAAACACAGAGCAGGAGTGAGAATGGGTCTCTCATTAAGAGATCAGCCACTGTTAATGAGAGAATATAATCAGAGGTCAGATAATTCAGGGGAAACGGACTCAGTCAAATGTATTACCTGAGTCAAAAGGACTCAGGTATTCAGGTATGACTGTGTCAGAGTGAGGGACAGCTACACGTCCAGGTGGTGCTGTGACATGACGGTGCTTTAGGTGAACAAACAGGGACAAAGCTCCCAACATCAGGACTGATCAGCGTCAGAGCTGAAGTGTCTGTCAACCCGAGGCAAACGGGATGACAGGAGAGGAGGCAGGCTGTGGCAGAACGACCCTCCACCTGAACACTGACCCCTTTACAGCGGCAAATATCCACTGCTGAGAATTCAGCAAAGTTTTCCTTTAAACTATAGCATGTTTTCAAATGTAGATTTCTAGATTTTCCCAACAGTTTTACAAAATTACAGATTTTTGAGAGAAATATGTGCATGGAGTTAGGATTTTGTCCATTTTCCTCAAATGATCACAAGGCAAGCTGCTGCTTGCTTCACAAATCTGCAACTTGCAACAACTTATTTCACCTATATTTCAAAATCAATAGTATCTAACATCCACATATTATTCAAACCCCTTCCTTTTATTGGAGATTTCATCTTTGTTTGCCGGTTGGCTCACATTAATTTCCTTCTCTTCCTGTTTTCACGCGGAACTGCAGTTTGTGTCTGGGACTTTTGAGTGACAGGCAAAGGCATTTGAAGATGTGTGACGGCGCATGTTTTACTGCATGTCGTGTGATTCTCCAGCGTCGACTTCAAGGCTTTCTTTGAAGACATCAAAGTGAAACAGTGGCGGGTTTAAATCGTCCCTCTGGACAGAGTTTAGGGAGGTCATTACCCGTCCCTCAATTCAAGGCATGACACACCTCTGCTGCACCGGTGTTCTCCACACATCACAGAGAAACGTATCCAGGATTTAATAAATCCAGCCTTTTCTTAGATTTTAACATTAAACTAAATATATTCCTGAGTAAAGAACTATATGTGTATATATATATATATATATATATATATATATATATATATATATATATATATATATATATATATATATATATATATATATATATATATATATATATATATATATTTATTTTAATTTTATTTCATTCATTTGCACTAGTTTTTCATGTAAGACTAGAGAAAAAAAATGCATTCTTACACCAGTAAAATAAAAAGAAGACATTTGCAATTAATTTTGCTTCAACAATTTTCCTCACAAGTAATTCCTAACAAAAGCAGAGACAGAAAATCAACCACCCTTGGCGATAAGGAGGCTCAAAGGTAGAAGGCTTTGTTCAACAAGCCAGGATTTTTCTGCTGATAACTTCACTTTGGAGCTGAGTTTTCATACTTGAACCACACTTTACCCTGCAGGTTGTGTGTGAAGTGTGGAGTTGGGTGAAGCGGAAACAATGAAGGGAATGTCAGTGGAGATTTGGGCAAAACCTGAGGAGCCCGGATGTTCCTGAGTGGAGTTTGTATGTTCTTGTTTTGCTTTCTTGAGATTTTTCCAGGTTTCATCCTGCAGCCAAAAGCCTGTTTCAGGAATAAGAGCATGTGTCAGTGATTGGTTGGTATGTCTTTATGCTTGACTTGCATACAGAACTTTTTTTTTCATTCAACTTTTATCCCACAGATTCCGAAAACTTTTTTCCAAGGAGAACCTGTCCAAGTGTCCTACCTCCATCCTTTCCTCTTTTTGTTCTTCCTTTGTTTCCTCTATTTTCTTCCTTACCTCCATCCTCCTTCCTGCTGTCATTCTCTTATTTATTCCTTTTGTTCTTCGTCCTGTCATTTTTTGTCAATCCTTTCTTTTCTTGTTTCCTTGTGTAGCTTCTATTTTCCTTGTCATACCTTCAGTCCTTTTTGCATCATTCCTATTATGTTTCCTTATATTCTTCCTTATGTCCTTTTTTTATTTGCCTTCTTGAATCCTACCTTGTGTCTCCCCCTCCTTTCTTGTGTCCTACTTCCTGTCCTTTCTTTCATTGCTTCCCTGTTTGCATCCTTGTTCTCCCCTCTTCCTTCCTTTCTTCCTTGCGTACTTCCTTTCTTTACTTTCCTGTGTCCTTCCCTGTGTCGTACCTCCTCCTTTCCTTTTTGTGTCCTTACTTTCACCTGGTTTACCTAGTTCATTTCCTTCTATCTGTCCTCCCCTCATCCCTTTCTTTTGTTCCTTAACTTCCTTGCAGTTTTTTTTTTTTTTTTTTTGCACGTTCCGTGTTTAAACCACAAGAACTGAATCTGAAAAATTCTGGAATCTTTAAAGAAAATGATCCAGGAACCTCAGGCTTATTTTGTTATATTCACAATAAAAGTATTTTTACAAAATAAAACAATTTGATTTACTTTAACTCTACAGATGCTAACAAATCACTCAAAAGAAACCTTTTTTCATCAGTTCTTAGGCTGCCGCCAACCTTTCTGCAGTCTACGACAGTTTGTCTTTGGGGCATGAAGACTAGTTTATTAAGAGATAACAATTTGAAGCATATCTGATCCACTTGGACAAAAAAAGTGGATGGCTACATAAACTTTTCCTGCATTCATTCCTTTTGCATGAATCCCTGCACACCAGTTTGTCACTTAAACGAAACCTCACAGACTGACAGGCCAATATCTGAGTCTTTAAAACGAAACTACTAGCAAATTAATTTTTCATCCTTTATCAGTGACTGATGGGCCGCCGGGTCCTTCCCAAACCCCTCTGTGTCCCTGCGGGCAACTCCTGCAGCCCGGGAACCAAGGATTTTTTTTATCCTAAACGGCGGTAAATGGCTTGCTGCACAAATAATGCATAAACAGCTGTTTTGCCCAAGTAAGTTATCCTGTTAAAAGATTCAGAACCCCCTCTCTCTCGTTCAGCCGTCCCACAGTCTCCTGCTCTCTCTCTGCCCATCCCTCACTCAGTTAATTCATCAATTTCTTATGATAGCAACAGTTCTGCTCGGCACGGGTGTTAAGTACCAATTAGTGGGGCGGGTTCCCCTCGGCCCGTTCCGCCACACCTCTCCTCCTCCTCTTACAGCGTTCCTCTTCCCGGCTCGGCTCTCCCTCCGCCCGTCCTCTGTCCGGTTCCCTGTCATCCTTTTTCATGTTTATTTCCCACGTCCGCTCCACCAACGGGCGTCCTTCCGTGTCCATCAAATGTTCTCTTTCGTCTCAGAAGTCCAAATCGGAGAGATTTTTATTAACTTTTTAGTACTTTAAATTATTCATTCGAGATAATCGCTGATCAAAAGGCAGAAAACACACATCAATCAGCAGAAACTTCCAGTGGGTGTCCGGATCTGGTTAGCAAAGTTGCCTGTTTTTGATGCAGTTGTACAACACGACCCCTTTAACGGTGAAACCAGGTGCTTTGGGTGCAAAGAACCGAAAACTTTGAAGTTGAGTTTCAGTGAAGATAGAGGCAATGGAATGACTGGGAGACTAATGGAGCATGTTTTTGTCCTGAATGCAGCTCTGACATTATATTTAGACAGGAACAGCAGGAGCAGGCCACCATCTTGGTTTCTGAAGAGCTGCCACTTGGCTGTGGAGTCGTCTTCAGGGCTGTTAAAGAGGTGGGGAGGCCAAGAGTGGCCGGAAGCTGTTGTGTCTCGTCTCTCTCTCTGGGGTCGCTCAGATGTCACTGCCAAACATCACAGTTGCTCACACAAAAACAATCTGGCCAATGTGAACAGCAAGATCCAAGTTTCTTTATTCTCTGCCAACTGATGGCAGAAGGAAGGTCTTATTCAGTTCAATTTTTTAACAAAGTCCACAAATGTCATTATCAGACAGGAAGCTTACCCTAAAGTTACTGTGCTTAGTAGTTTTTCCATCTTTAAAATTGGTTAACTCCAAAAGAGTGTACCAGATTCCCTTCTGCCACTATTCAACAGGACTCGATCTTTAGTTTGGTTTTCTTTTGTGTTTTGATCATTTCAAAATGGCAACATTCAACTTCATTCAACTGGAATAAACTTCCAGAAAACTGCAGAACAGCTGAAACCCTGAGTTCCTTTAAATCAAAGCTCTAATCCCACCTGTTTAGAGTTGCTTTCAACCCAAATTCACTGGACCAACACGGGTCGATGATCTTAGCGATGGCGTTTGACAAAATAAAATGTTCATTATTGGTTTCATAACTTGATTGGTGAACTGATCATTTCCTTGTGGTTTATTTATCTTCAGTAGGTCTTGTCAGATTTATTTATTTCTCCGTGTTCATTATTGTTTGTTGCCATATCACCTAATTCATTCGTGTTCAGTTCTGTAGTTTGTTCTTGTGTTCTGCTCCAAAGAATCATTTCCTGAACTGCAAACTGTACAGATTGGAGTGTAATCACAAATCTGACATTCTTGAGAGTAATATTTTAATACATGCCATTTAGACATGGTTGAATTTAGCGCTTCAGCATCAGCACTAAATTCAACCGTGTGTTTTAATTAAGGGTTAATGGTGCCCACCACTGCTGCTGAATAATGTTGACTTCAGAATTCACTTTTTTCAACATGCTCACCCTTGACCTCCCATGACCTTGAACCTAGTTCAGTTATAAGGATTTCTATCAAATTTTGACAGAAACACCACTGGGTATCAAATATTATTCCCTCTAGGTTTGTAAATTTATTTATTTGTTACGAATTGTGCAGCAACTTGGATTAAAGGGACCTGAGGCCCAAAGGTCAGGAGAGCTCCACTCCCGATCAAAGTGGTCTGTTGGTTAAGAGTGAAAAAGGTTTTGTAGATTTTCAAAAAAAAAGTTTTATCATTATTTAAAAGTAGACTTAATTGAGTAACAGTTACGATTTAGGAGTTTACTTGTGAAAATGCAAAGAATTATCTCCACTGTTTGATTGTTGAGTCACCATAGTTACAGTCCAATGCTGAGTTTTGTTTGGATTTGTTTGTTCAAAAAAACAAACAACAACAAAAAAACAATTATCTCTGACTGCTTTCAAGCTCATCCAATCAAACTCAACCGTCTCTCCCAGGTTCCAGCAAATCTGTCTTGACTCCCGTTAGTTGTGGTGACGTTGTCAAACGGGGCCCCTAATCAAATTCTGCTGTGTGAAAATATCCTAAATAGCCTTTTGAAATAATATAAGTAACCTTTCCAGTTTTTCCCTATATTTGATATATGACATGTAGGCATATCTTAATAATTCTGAACTACTTTAAATAGTTTTCTATTTTACATGCTTTATTTTAAATTTATGTCAACCATTTATAATGCCCTGAACTGTGTTTCATTTTCAAGCATTATTACAGAACCTTCCGCCCAGTTTCCCCTCGGTTGGCTCTGCCCTTCCTCGTTCTATTTTCTCCAGCTGACATGGAGTTAAAAGAGATCTCTTCTCCAATCAAATTACGCCTGTTTTCTTCCCTTTGAGCCTGCCAGTCGGAGCCCAGGGAGAACCCAACCAAGAATATAAAAACCCCTCTTTGAAAGTGTCCCCAGATTCTGGAGGCCTTTCAAGTCCACCATCTAGATTCATTTATTTCTTCTTTCATGTTAGAAATTTGGTTTCATCATGGCAATTAGCCCTTTCGTGTCCCGACCAATTATTCCATTAAATTAACGACTCTTCCAAGATAATACGGACGGTAATTGATTTTTTTTTCTTGGTCTTTCGTTTTTAGCCTCCTTTTTTCTCCAGCTCTGGTGTGTGGCTACACCTCATTTAAAGGCCTTTTCTAACATATTGCCCTCATTAGCGGTTCAGAGTGAAGTGTATGCACTAGACCGTAGCTTCATCGGCTTACACACTCACACACAGACACACACAGGAAATCACAATCCTAGCTGTGTAAAGTAATTTGTCAAACATTGCCTTTAATGAAATACGCGAAGGGATCTGTGACACAAAGGAGCGTTTCTTCACCCCTTTGTTGTTTCCTCTAAACCTTACCACCACCACCATCGCTGGTACTGCCACCCAAGGGTACTATTTAAAAAAAGGAAAGAAAGAGAGAAAGAAAGAAAGAAAGAAAGAAAGACAGAAAGGCCCCGCTTGCAGAAAAAATAGAACAGAAAAAGACTAACGTGCTAAGGAGGAGAAGAAGCAGAATGGGTGGTTGGCTGAAAAGGCAAGGAGTTGGGTGCCCGTGGAGGTGGTGGAGGGGTTAAATGAATCATTCATTAGGAGCACAGAAAGATTGAGAGAGCAAAGGGAGAAAGAGGGAGAGCGATGGAGAAAAAGTGCAGCAGGAAGCAGAAGAGGAGGAAGAGGCTGTTCAAGGGGGAACGCCGTTGATTTTTCTGGCCCCGTCCGCAGAAGCAGGAGGTCGGTCGTTGGGGAGCCCAGGGGATCCAGGCCCGTCTCCTGCAGAGATCCCTCCTCACTCCCTCCTCCTCATACCCCCGGGCTGATAGGGTCGGCCTCCAGATCTCTCTAATGAAGCCCCCGGCCTCCTCAACACAGGCTGCAGAAAAAAATGTCAATGATGCGAAAAAATGTCATGTTTTGAACGAGAGAGTTTCACCTGAGGCAATAAAATGCTCTGCTTTAACACTAAAAAAACACAACATTTTTAGCAGTTTCTATGTATGTGATACCTGATCACTTTGGTTATCTTTATTGTAAAGTAGAAACTAACTAGCTTTCAGAAAAATCTCAGCTCTCACCAATTTGCATAAACAGGCTTTTTTTTTTTAAAGCTGACACAGTTTTTATGTTAATTCATTTCAGTAGATTTGTTTCTTTCTAGTGCCTCACCAGATTTTAAAAAAAAGAAAAAAAACATCTTTGCTGTTGTGAGGTTTTCATTTTAAGCTCTTAAGCATAAAACATTCTTCTAGCCTTGCAGAGACAGCTGCCCAGGCTTAAAGATTTGAGATTGAACAACAAAAATTGGCAAATGAAATAAATAAAACTGAGGTTAAATTAAACTTTCTTGATCTTCATTAGAGATTTATTGGTAACTTTGCATCTTTTGCAAAATTACCAACTGTAGGTAAATTATTGGAAATATTTGTGGCGATATGCATGCCACGTGTATGTAGCGTACCAATGTGTGACTCTTTTCAGCCTGATTTTCACATCATGATGTTTTATAGTAACAGATAAAGTTTTTGTTGTCTTTTAATTGAGTGCTGCTTTTGCTTCTTTTGACAATAGATTTGACAGCTATCTCTTAATTATTTGATTCGACCTTTTCCATTAGAAAAACATGTTTTCTTCTCTGTTCATGTGGTGTTCCACAAGGCTTAGTCCAAAGACCTTCTTTATTTGAATTCTACTCTTTTGCTGTAATCATTCGGTGTTCCCAGTTTGAAATTGTTAGATCTTAAATAACAGATTAAGAGTTGCAACTGCCTCGATTAATCCAGCATCTTTAATCTAAAAAGCATTTTGTCAACTCTCATCAGTCTGTGAATGAAGGGTTTTAAGATGAAGATAAAAAAATGAAATGACTCAGTTTGATTCAGTTGATTTATATAGCGCCAATTCACAAAAATGGTGTCTCAAAGCAAAAGTTTCCATTTAAGGAAACCCAGCAGATTGCATCAAATCATTGACTTTCAGCAATGATGAAATCAGTCACTGATTTTTCCTAATTCTTGTGCATGATCTACATCCTTCCCTGCAGTTAGACAAAGATCTGCTCAGTTTCCTGCTGAAACCTTTTCATAGGAGGAATACACACACGCACACATACACACACACCTTATGGTTTATAGACTTCGCGGGGTCCGAAAGTAGAATGGTGAGTTGCGGGGCCCACCCTTTCCACTTCTCCCGGAGTCTTTGGTAGGTGCAGCTCCAAACAGCCGGTCTCCATCCAGGAGCCTCACATCACCATCAGGCTTGTGTTAATTGAATTTCCTCAATACTAGCAGTGCTGCTTTTAATCCCATTAAGAAGCCTATTAATCAGGACATAATTAGATCACTGAACATGATGGGAGTCGTTCGAATCAAACAAACTACACAACTGTTATCAGGCTTAAATACGCACACCAGACCACACGTTAAATATGCTCATTTACAGAGCAAACCTATTAAAAACTAATTAATATATACCATGTATTTAAGAGGTTTAGGTTGATTCAACCTTTTCAATATTGCTAGGCCATATGCAGTCTTTAGTCATCTCATAACTTAAAGCTTTGCAAGTGAATGAATAAACAGAGAGTAACAGCAGAAACATCTTCATTTCATTCACTATTCAGAGAGATGAGAATAGAATAGAAACATAGACTGAGAATGTTTTTACTAGAAGCTTTAGCTAAACTTGTTCCACCCAACCTGGAGTTCAACACAGATCTTACATATTGACACCACAGATTCAAATACAAATACAGTTTTCAGAGAGATTTTCAGGATACAGATATTTCAAACGATTTTTGCATCCTCACTTTTATCTAAAACCAGTGTCTGCATGTTTATTAGGTAAAAAATTTTGTTTGGCTTTAAACACAAATAGTTTTGACACAACTGTTATCATTGTGGTGAGTATACTCATTGTGGTGTCAAAACATATTTAGTTCTGTAAAACTGTGTTACTAATGTGTATTGTCCTTTACAGATACAGATTGAACAACGTTTACAAGTCTAAAAGTAAATTAGCTCCACTCATCTGCTTCTTTCTTCTCCTAAAAGCTCTAAACCATTAATTCCATTTAACAAAACATTTGTTCCTGTTTCTTGGGCTGCAGATGATCAAACCTGCAGCACATCAACATATATAAAATCTATTAGCTCAGCCCATTCCACTCTGCAGTTTTGTGCTGCAGGCTGCTGTCTATTAATGGATCATGGTCATGATATAATCCACTGACTGACTTAATATGCTATTGCATCAACTTTCGCTGTAGTTAACAAGGGATGGAGATTCACATCTGCAGGCAAAACTCTTCAGAGTCTCTCATCATTTTTCCACTCCCTTTACTGACTTTTCTCCTTATTGTAATTCTACAAATGTAGAGATATCCCCCGGACAGAGAGGCTGAGAAACCTTCTCATAGTGATTTTTTTTTTCTTTTAAAGCAATTTCCTTGTAGGTTTTTCAGCTCTCTTTCCTTCTCACTTTTCTGTTGAATCCCTTCAGGGAGATAGTCGAGCACTGTGGCAGCTAATTAGATTAGCAGCTAAATTAAAACTTGATTATTCCCTAGATATCATCTGGAAATATATTTACACAGTGGCATTTAACTTTTAAAACCAAATGCTTTTCTTAAACTCTCAGCCCGCCTTACCGCAGTATCTCAGGGCTGAGTCTGCAGGGAGTGAATGTGCAGACCTATGTGTGTGTCTGTGTGTGCACGACGGCGTGCGTCTGAGCTTGCAAGTCCGCTCACTGGCTTGCATACCAAAGCTAATTAAGTTCAATTAAACACTCGGAAAGTCGTTCAGAGGAGGCTAATTATGTCTGCGGCTCATAATTACAGCTGCCGGGGCCTCATTACAGGAGAATTGACTGGTTGTGGCAACCAGCGAGGTGATGAATGAAGTCATTATAACTCAAGAATTGACACTTTATTCAAATTTTAAACTTTGATTTTTGAACTTTAGTTTAAAAAGCTTAAACAAACAGATTTCTGTTTGAATTTGACAAAGAACAAATTATCAGAAAACTGACTTAATGGGCATGATGTTGCACTAATTTCTTTATTTTTTCCTTCAAAACAGATATACCTGTTTGTAACTAGCAAAGCTGGGAGGCTGGGTCAATCAACAGTTTTCAGAGTTTGTTTAGATTGTGGCTAAATAGAACACTGTACTATTTCTTCAGAATAGTACATTGTTCTATTCTGAAGGAATAGCTGCATTTGCTAAACCAGTCACAGCAGCAGCGATCTGATTACAAAAAATAAGGGTAAGCTAAATAAGGGTTTTTCCAACAATTATTGAAAAGGGTGTACAGCGGAGCCCCCACCAATTTGTGGTTCAGTATTTGAGAATCTTTCTGTAACTGTATTTTCAAGTTATTCACTGGGAAATTGATCTATTCATGGATTTTTTCGTTGAGTTTATATAAAATAAGCAGTTATAAGAGACAGTCTTGAGTATATGTGGATTTTAGTTATTTGGATGCAATTATTTTGTCATGGAACTTTTAGTAAAATTAAAATAAAATCGGATTCTATTTTTTTTTTTCTTCAAAAATGACACTCCAACATTTTTACACTTTGGGGGACACCAGTCTAATTTATGTTAAAAACAAACAGTTTGGTTGAATGAAAATAACTGAAAATCTATGGTTTACCCCAAAATTAGATTTTGATTACACAATGATATGGACAACCTGGTTTAGTCTGACGCCATTATTTTAAGCGATTTTGTCAACATTTATAAAAGAAACATAATAAAAGTAACTAAAATCCTGTGCAGTTAAAAATTATGTTTTTTAACTACAAAACTTGCAATTACATCATTATCATTTCCCAGTGGCTCCAAATATGTGATAAATTTACATTTGCAAACCCTTTTTTTTTATTAGCCAAGGACATCATATTGAAACTTTTGATCAAACTTCATCCATATTGATCGGATCGTTCAATTTCACCCTTCGTCCTGCTTTGCTCTGTGTTTAAAACTGATGTGTGGGCGTACAGTAGAGTGCTCTGAGTGGACACCAGGCAAGCCGGGGGCAGAAAAACAAGGGGCTTCTCCATTCATAATTCACAAGGTGAAAGAGTACTGTAAGAGTGCTGGTAGGTGGTGAGGGGGGTGGATGCGAGGGAAAGGGGCGCGGAGATCCATTAATAGAGAAATCCTGCCTGATCGTAGTTTTTATGTGGTTTTCTTCATGTTTTTCCACTGTAACTTCACTTTAACACGTCTGGGTTGAAACATAATAACAGAACAACGGAAAAGAAGCTGGAAACTAATTTCTGTTCATTGCTGTAAAGATAGATGTCCAACAAATGAGCTGAAATGGAAGTCTTCCCGGTCAGTCCAATGCAAGAGAGAGAGAGAGAGAGAGAGAGAGAGAAAGATGATACAGTCCAGTGAAGTGACTGTTTTGTGTTTTTTCTCTACAAATGTGATCGAGGCTGTGACATCTCTGTGGAGAATTGAGGACACCAGGACACTTGTATTCTCTTCAGCATCAACCTGCGCTGGCATCAGGGACATGTGAGAGTCGAGTTGGACCTTCTGCTCCGTTTAACTGCATCCATCCATCATCCATCATCCAGAACGGCTGGAGAGTATCTCAGGATAAGGTGATGCTAAAAGGGCCATTTGTTTTGGGGATTCTGTGGGAGTCCTCAAATGAACTGAACGTAGTAAATTCATAATGCAAAATCCACAAGAGCTTCCTGTTTTGAGGTGAGACAAGAGCTAAAGCTGTCCAATAATTTACTAGTGATGGCAGGAAAACCAGCCATTACAGAGAAAAGAGATGGATTTCAAATTTAGCTTAAAGATGCATGCGTTCATATTTCATAATTACTACAATCTAAACATAGACTTGACCTCAGCTGATGTGGACATATTTTATAATGTCACAGGAAAGATCACTGCTTCCTACTTTGAGGGAAAAAAAATGCAAATACACCAGAACTGGGGCCAGGATTACATCATACGAGCAATAAACTAAGAAAACACAACGCCAATGGTAGCAATCGGAAGTTCAAAATGTTTGCTTGTTGTTTTGTTTTCTTTTTAATAATGTAAAGCACTTTGAATTGCCCTGTTGCTGAAATGTGTTATACAAATAAAACTGCCTTGCCTAAAGCTTTAATTCAGCACAAGAAAGATCTCAAGATATTTAGCAAGATTAAATGGTCAATTTCTCATTCAGTTAAATAGAATACAGCTCAGACTCAGTTCAGTTTATATAATGCAATCCAGTCACATAGTCAGATTTAGTGTTTTTTCACACCAGAAAGTCTGGGGTCCAAAAACTGTAACATTTGTTATATCTTCAGTAATCCAAAACCTTTGAAAAACCTGTTCCTCACCTTGCCAGTAGGGGTGCTGCACCAATATCTGCTGAAATGATACAAATACCTCAGAAGAAGACGCTGAGAGCAACTTCTGCTGAATGTAAATGGAGTGGCGTCAGAGTTTAGCGGATGAAGGATTTTTCTTTTGTCCTTGAGCCATTTCTCTTGCTAGCACTAGAATCTAGAGTCCACTTCCTGCTTTAGGAACAGTCTCCAGTCTGTTCACATATGCATTCGAACCAAACCAGATTACTTCAATCGAACTGAGCCCTTGAGTTTTACAAGGAAAAAATTTGCAGGCTGAAAATGTGTTTTATTTTTTTTTTTTTCAGTCTGCATCAGAATTCAATCATGCATTCGTACTTCCCCAAATGAACCGGACCCCATGAAGAAAACAAAACAACAAGCAAATGGATCCCATTAAAGTCCTTCAGTTGCTCCATGGAACTGTAACTTAACCAAACAAAAGACTAAATGGCATCAACACTTCCATCAGTGACACAAACATGGAAAGAGACACAACTAAGCTTTGAAGCTATGTAAAGAAAACAAAGAGAGAGTTGTGGGAACTAGCTGAGCATAAATCCAGAGATGGCTAAGAGCACACACACATACACAGACACATAGCTGTCCTATATGCGGCCCTCAGTCTGTCTGGCAGACTGAGCCTCAGCCCTCATTGATTCCTGCTCACTGACGTTCCCACCGGTCTTGTCCTTCAAAGCGTGCCCTGTTAGGACGTTTGCAGGCGCGTGTAACTCCACGCGTGTTCCCGACTTACTTCCACAAATTGTCCGCATGGCTGGACTCGGAGCACTAACCCTCAGCCATGATTTCTGTTACTCAGGCAGCTCTGTGGGGAGAGATGAGAGAGACGGAGACAACTCAGCGCTCTGCTCAGAGAGTAGAGTTCAAGAGAGTCACGCCAGAATGAGTGTGTGCATCTGTGAATGTGTGTGTTCATTATTTAGCTTCCCAGTAATCTTTTCCTACCCAGTCGTTTGCCTTCAATCTCTTCTTTACCTCCTCAGCTCATCACAAAGTGTTCCTCTACAGAGCCAATAAAGTATTCACACCCTTTGGATGTTTTGTCTTTTCATTACTTCTGTAAAGCAATCAACAAAATTAGGCTTTTTTTAACTTAACACCTAAAAACAACCCTTTAATGTCAAAGTGAAAACTGATTTCAACAAAATAACAATAACTTAATAAAAATATTTAAGATGAAATATTTAGTTGAGTAAATATTCAAGCCCTGAAAAGTGACAAATTCAACAGAGCTCCAGCCAGTTGGTGCTGTCTCACAATGAACTGAATGGAGATCAGCGGAGTGAAGTGTGTGTACAGTAGTATAAAGACACATGTCTGGAAGGTACATTCAATGGTTTATCAGTATCCATGGAGACCAGTACAGAATGAAAACTGCAGCATCCAGATGTGCAAACCTGGCAGAGACCTAGAGATACATGTACTAGATGCTAACCTGAAGGGGGTGAATATTTATGCAATCACTTATTTTGCTGTTTATGTTACAGATTTTTATTTAAATGTTATTTTGAAGATATCAGTGTTCAGTTTGACATTAAATAGATTTTTGTAATTTTTCTTTGTTAAAAAAGCCACAGTTTGTTAATCATGACTGATTTGTAAAAGCAATAAAAAGACTAAACCATTGAAGGAGGTGAATACTTTTTACAGGCACTGAATAAAAGCAAAAGAAAAGTTTCAATTGTTTTCATATTTCTCTATTAACTTGACAAGTGACTAAAATGTTAGCCTCTTCTTCAACTAATTAATATCAAGACATAAAGTGTCTTTAGTAATATTTCAATCATTGGAACTAAAATTGAACTCACTACAGACTCAGAAAGCTCCTGTTCTTCTTCTCCACCTCTTGGCTTCCACCTGACTCGCTTCCTGCTCTTCTTCTCCACCTCCAACCCCAAGAGGATTTTTCATGCTGGCCATGCTCGTTTCTTTTTTTTTTCCCTTTTCTTTTTTTACGTGCCATTGGCTTTGCCGTGTTACAGTTCTGTCTGCAGTCTCCTGCATCATTTAACAGAATCCTCCCAAAGCGGGACAGCAGACAGGTAGAAGAAGAAGAAAACATGGTGGGGAGGGATGAGGTGAGGAGGGGCCGAGTGAGGCCACAGGGATGGAGACAATAACAAAAGAAGACAAAACGAAAGACAAGAGGTGGAGAGAGGGGCAAAGGGAAAAAGAAATAACATCATCTTAGTTTGGGGAAAATAATCTGCCACTGCGTTCAAACATTTTCTCTCACTGTCTTTGCTGGAGTACAACTTCAATAAACTGGCAAAAATACTGGATAGTAATGAACATATCAAATAATGTGAAAACTATCTTATATATTTATGTACATGTTTATTCCCTACGTTATTTCATATACAGTGTAACATAGAGGGAAACAAACATGTGAAATTATTTTCTTTTTGAAATATGCAGAGCAGAACCGTCACGGCATTATATTTTTCTGGACCATAAATTGTCTCAGAAGTAATTGCGATAAATTATATCAATGTTGTTTTGAGATAATTTTCAATTAATAAAATAATAATGGAATGAAAGTTCGCCTAATCAAAGATCAATAAACTTTGATTTTGTAAAGAACACTTGACATTGGAACTGGAGGATATTTACAATAGCCATCAAATGAAACTGAGGGATAAAGTGGAAATAAAAACCATAAACAAACAAAACTATAAATAAAATGAATTATAAACTCTCTGTAAACATAAGTGCCCTTCCAAAAACATTAAATGAACATCAGATGAAATTTTTGAACTCATCAGTAATTAATTCATTTATTTCCTATTCCAACTGGCTTAATGCACAGAGCCGCCTGCAGTGTGTTGTGTTAATTTCCCTGCAGCCTGCAAACTAAAACTGAGAAGAGACACATTAGTCTTTCCTGCTGGCGGAAATCATATGACTATTTAAATCTTTATTTTATAAGGTTGTTATGACCTGAAAAGTTATACTGAAATCCTTAATGCCATAAAAGGTTTGAGTGTGCTTTAGTTTGATGGCCAGCTCCATATTTGTTGTGCTTTTGCGGATGTGACGTGATTTTCTGTCGGAAAACATTCTTTCTTGTTAAGATTGATAAACCTCAGGGGTTAAAGCTCCCAACCTCAACAAGAATGCAAACTCTGTGCATTGAGAAAACACCTGTACTCTGACAAAAAGCTGTGTTTGGCCCTCTGTGGAGCGATTCCAAAGGTCAACTCAAAGTGCCTGCATGTCCCAACCTTGACAGACGGTGATGAAGAACTGAAGCACACTGACATCAAGTTGTTTCATCTGAACATATTGAAAACCTGTCAGTCAGTTAGTTCACATTTACTACGAGTTAAGCACAAAACGTTTAGAGAATAAAATCCCATTTGGTAAAATAAACCTGCATCAAAAGATTTCTTCAATGAAAAACAGAAATATCAATCAATATCAAATTTTCTCATGTAAAATAGACAATCACATTCTCATTTGAATAAAGAGTAACTGTAACTGAATCCATATAAAAAAGCAGACAGAAAACAAATGATTCAACAAACCTGAATCAGTTAATGTACTTCATTTTCCAGAAAAAGCTTTTCTGTTCTGACTTAATTAAAAATGACCGTGTAAAATCTGTGTTGTGTTTGTAAACCGGAAACCACATTTTTTTAAGTTAGAGTTGAAAAATCACTTATTTTCTATAATGATGACCGTACCAAACTGAAGAAGACTGGATTATTCATCTAAAGTTCACATTTATGCAGTTATAAATATTGATCATAGCAAGTTTTATTTTCCACATTTCAAATCCTAATCTTTTATTTTACCAGTGATGACTGTACTGTATTTGATATCTGGGTGTGTTTCCCGTCCTTCTCATGTTCACCAGTAGCTCATGTGAATCATTTACCAGATAGCATAGCTCTCTGTGTTAAAACCACCTTTAAAAACATTTCTCTGTGGAGAAGCTGCCCTTTCTCTCTACATATGTCCCACAATAGTATGATTCATCCTCTCTGCTCCTCATCGCCTAAATGTTTCAGCAAACGACACAAGTGCAAGAGTTACTCATTCATCCAGCTTTTAGACTTTTGGGTGGCGGTTGTTGCTCTTGGTAGAGCTCAGTGGGATGTTTCCTGGTTGTGATGAAAGCCCAGGAGGAAAAAGTCTTATTTATATATATGAATATGATCTTCCTCACACCTCCTCTGCTGTGAGGAGGGTAAGTTATCCCGGCAGCTGCCCTTGAATCATTCATCCTGCTCAGTCTGCAGGATGGATGCTTCACACAATTGAAACGTAAAGCTGAACAGAAGTAAAAGGGATTCACTCTACAGATTTATGTTATTACAGAGCGACACAAAGAAGCATTGCATTGTGATGTTGAAGTAAACTGACACATTTTTAATCATGAAAAAAAAAAAAGAAAACTAAACAATTGTGTCATGCATTTGTATTCCTTTACTCTGGTACCCCATGTGGCTCTTTAGACCTTTCTCTGTTGCTCCTAGTAGCTTTAGTCAAAAATAGCAAAGGACTGACCAAGGCTCCAAAAGGTAAAGGTCATTTTAAAGGAAGTATTAATTCTAGTAGCTTTTTCTAGATGTTTTCATGCAATATATTTATAGCATTTCTATAAGAATAACAGTAATAATATATTTATGAATAGATTTTAAGATTCTTAAAAATCTTTAAAAAAAATAGTAAATAAAATAGAGTCGGCTCTAAACAAGTTTTATTTATTGAAGGCAGAAATGGCTCCTAGCCCTGTACAGGTTCCTGACCTCTGACCTAAACATACAGCCAGAGATACAATGTGATGGTTTAGATCATATTTATGGGTTAAAATGGTCTAGTCAAAGTATAGGGCTGAATCTAATTGAGAATAAGGGGAAAGACTTAAACTGTTCTTTACAGATCATCTTTCCCCAATTTGACTGAGGCTAGGCTATTTCAGTTTCATTTCAGCTTCTGTGTTGGTCTAAAACATTAAAATCATAATAAATCATGATAAAAAGTGCAAGAATGACATTGAAGCTTGTGGGTGAAGTTAAATTTACTAATCCTATAATTAATCCTATCACTCTTCCCAGTGTAAGTACCTCTGGTTTTCAATTCATGTGTCAGATCTGTGTTTTTTGGGTTTTGTGTGCTGCTTTTGGCCATTAACTAGTTTTTATTATCATTTTCCATCATATTTCTCACCCTGACTTATGTTTTTTCCTCATATACTAATTAGACACATTATTTGACTCAGTTCAGAGAAAAATGTCCAATATTCATGTTGTTTGGAGACAGAAGACTGGAGTCAGGAGACCAAAGTTAGATACACAACAGAAGCGCTGCCGTCAATACAGAGATAATCTCACTGGTTGATTAAAAAAAGCAGAAAAGGCTGAATCTACTCATCCACTGTGAAAGCAAAGGCAGAAATGATTCCAGTCAATAAATTATTCACAGCTAATTTTAATTTTCTCTGCTGCAATTTCCTCTCATGTTAATGTTCTTTCCTATCGAAGAAATGCTAACGGTGTTAACTCGCTCTGCAAGAACAAAACATGTGTATCGGCTACCAAACGTTAAACTATAAGGTGCCGATAAAACCAAAGCAGTAAATAGCAGTAAAAAAAAAAAAAAAAAAAAAAACACGGTTTATGTGAGATTAGCAGCGATGCAGAAGGGTTGCACCACACCTGGCAAAGGGTCAGCAAAGCACTCTGCACCCATAACCAGGTTAATGGGTAGGTGGTGTGTGAGACGTGGGAGGGGAGTGTGTTAGATGGAGCTGATGGGACAGGTGGTGGAGATGGAGAAAAGGGAGGAGGGGGATGTTTGTGAGAAAATCTTAAGAGTAAAGAAAGCGGGAGAAAATATGAGATTTTTTTATTATTATTATTATTTTCTGGTTCGCTGTCATCTCCTCCTCCACCGCTTGTTTTAATCCGACTAAATAGGATAACCTGCTCTTCATAAAAAATGAATGCCACTTCATTTGGCGGGACCTGCCGGCAGAAACCCCCCTCCCTCAAGAGGCCACGGTCAGCCGAGTTCGGGGGCTCCATAACTACCAAACCAAATCACCGGCCATAATTAATTACCTCCTGCGTCCACACACACGCTGTCAGCTCATTCCATGGCATCTCCATGCCAAACTCCACACTCAGGAATCTTAGAGGAGTGACCGCAAATATGGTAAATAGTTGAGATTGAGAAGACCCAGAAAAAGGTAAGAAGAGGAAAAAGAGGGTGATGTGGGGCGAAGAAAGCCAGTGCTTGCTAGGCAAAGTGAGCGGCTTTTTAGCCAATCACGCGGGGGAGTTTGTCAAGCAGGAGATTGCAGTCTAAAATATTAATGTGTCCCTCCTGCTCCCCCCCCCACGTCTCCTCCCAAGACTGAGCGGGCCAGCTCTTGGAAGGGACACTCGGCCGTCAATATTTCATGAGCCAGGGCCCGGCCCAGACGCAGGCAGGCACAGCTGGGCCGCCCGCCCCTTTAACGCTACATGCATCAGCCATCCCTGCCTTTAATGTAGCAAGCGCTAGTGGAGGGGAAAGCTAGGGTGAGAGAGGTGGGAGGTTAAGGAGTGGGGGGCGGGGGAAGAAGGATGAGAGGCTGGGTAGTCAGAACATTTGGTGCAGGAATTGGGGGAAATGAAGAGAGTGCTGTCATGGAAGAGTGACTTCTTCCTTGTTTAAAGAGAGACAAGAGGGACATCTTACTGCAAAAACACAAAATTGATAGGATCTTTGGTTTGGATGTTTGAGTTTGTTTTTGGGTTTTGTCGTTGTTTGTGTTAGTTTCTTATCTATATTAGTTCTGCCTTGTTTCTAATTTTAATTTAGTTCCTACTTACTAGTTCTAGTTATATTTATTTCTTGCGTCTTGTCCTTTCTTAGTTACTACAGTTTTATTAGGTTTCTTTGTCTAGTTATTTGGTTACATTCATTCCCTCGCCCCGTGTCACTTCCTCTTCCTCTCTCTCTCTCTCTCATCAGTCTGCCTTCTGCTCTGTGCCCACACCTGCAACCCATTAGCTCATCAGCCCCACGTCTTTTGTTCAGCAATCAGTCTTCATGTATGTAAGCACCTCTCTCCTCTGACTCCAAGCTGGTTCTTCCTGTTAAACTCCGTTACTGCCCCATGTGTACTCTCTGTACCTCCTTGCTTGTTTCCTCTCTGTGGATTCTGGTTTTTGTTCTGCCCTGGCTCCCTGTGGTTTTTGTAAGTTAGCATTTTCACCATTTTCATTAAATCTTCAAATTCACTTGATGCTTCAACATCCATGCAAATGGATTCACTACAACCTCCACAGAACATGACAACAATCTTACAAAGTATTTTTGGTCTAATTTCTAGTGAAAATATCTTAGTCATTTGAAAATATGCCATATTAACTTACAAGTAAGATTGTTTTAGGTAAATAATTCCTTAATATTGACTATAAAATGTACCATCTCCATTGTTATTTCCATTATAAGACATTGTTCCCATGTAATAAGTGAAATAATCTGCCAGTGAAACTAGTACTTTTTTATTATTATTGACTTAAAACAGGCTCCTATATCTTGATGAAAAGTTATTTGTATGCTAATTTTGTCTCATTTCAAGTGTACTAAGATATTTGCTCGAGAAACTTTACCAAAAATGTTTACCGTGTCTTTGCATCTCTTAAGAACACCTTCAGTTCAGCTTCTCCTAATTTTGTTGATCATTATTCAGTTAAAAACAAAAGAATATGATGTTTCTCAGATAATAACTCCGGTCAGGGAGGCCTGAAAACTGAGTTGTAGGAAAACTTGGAGGTTAGCGGTTTGTCTTAGGCTAGTATTGTCTGAACATTAGATGGAGGAATTGGAGAAAATAAAGAGAGTGGTGTCATGGAGGAATGACAAAAGGGACATTTACTGCAAAAGCACAAAATCTTACCAAGTATTTTGTCCTGTTTCTAGTGCAAATATCTTGGTGCACTTGAAATAAGACAAAACTAACTTACAGGTAACTTTTTAGCAATATATAGGAGTTTGTTTCAGATCAATCATTCCTTAATGATTGACCTGAAACCTGAGCTCTCAGTGTGTCAGAATTCTGAGAGAAAAAGTCAGAATTCTGTTTTAGTGGTTTTGAAAGTAATGGGATGGGAAAATAAACTGATTCCCTTACAAAGGGCCGAACTGACCAAAAGACACTGAGACGATAAAACAGTGCGCACCATTTTTTCCGTCTTTGCATGAACATGTGTGTATGTGGCTGAGGGACACTGCAGCCCTTCTGAGTCCTGGTCTCCTGACCTGTAACCCCCCCGACCCGCCTGCCCTCCTCTGACTCTCCTCAGAGCTCTCAGTGTGTCCTGAAGCCTCAATAATTGATGCGGATGGATAGGCTCATCCCGCCATGGGAACAACTCTGTCACCTGTCCACACTCAAGCCTCCTCCCTCCACACACTCATAAACTCCTCGTGACACGTCCACACACATGCAGCCTTATTGATTTTGTTAACTGAGCCAATGCTGTGGAGACTCAGCTCAAGGAGACATAAACACATCCCTTCACATTTTTGATTCTCTGTCACTCACCAAGGCCTTCTTTCCCTAGTTTTCTGTTACATATTTTTTGCTGCACACGAAAAAGTAAAAGCTTTTTCATCATTTCATTCAGTTATAATTTGATTATTTTGGAGGAAAACATCACAAAAGAAATATGCTCGAAGTTCGACGTTTACTGCTGAATGTCTAATCATGATATTTTGCTGTTCTATTGTGATAATAAAATAAAATGATTCAATTGCATCTTTTTTTAGGTAACTCTTTGATTGTGAAAAGGTGTCACAGCAATTGTAGCCCCACAAACACAAATACTGCTCTTGAAAAACATTCTCATTTGTACTACATTTATTTAAGACACCAGTCACATGAAGAGGTGTGATTTGTATCACTAATCTGCACATGGTAACTGTATTTTAAAATGTGTTGGTAGTTATTGATGCTTTCATTGAATAAACAGTCAGTAAAACTAACAATTCTGAACAATAAGACATGTTTTTTCAAACATCATCATTTGAAACTTATTTATGCAAATTCTTATAATAATAAATGTATCACAATAAATTATACATGCATGCCCACCCCAATTTACAACCACTCATCAGGTGAATGAATATCACATTAAATTTTTGTTCAACATTTCCAATGTCAGAACAACACACAAGTTTAAATCCTTCAATTTAAACTTGTGCATTAAAACACATCACTAATAGCCCAAAATAAAACATGGCTGAAGCTTTGCCCCTTCAACACAGAATTATAAAATCTTGCCCACTGAGACCCGAGCATGAACACATAAAGCTTTTAGATTTAAGTACACTTCTGCTGATGTAGCATCCATCTGTCCAAACACCCACACATGACCAATCGGATAGATGGATAAACAGAGTTACCACTTCTCTCCCACATCCTCTCTGCTCTTTCTGCCCCAGGTGTCCTCCCCTCTGGTCTTTGCCATCTTTTGTCCGCTAAGTACAAGTTTACAATATTAATGAGGCCTGGAGGTCCAACAGGCAGCAGGACACACAGTTTGAAGGGCTCCTTGTACAGTAAACGTGTCAGAGTGGTTTTGTGTAAAGCCAGCACACAAGGGAGGTTCAGATGTGCTGCTGACTTCCATGGTTTATAAGCAGAGCAGGTTTTATAAAGGCATTGTTGTTGTGTTTTGGTTTAAGATCTTTAAATTATATATATTTAAATTTAAATTTAAATTTAAATACATATTTAAATTGCTATGTTGGAAATTAGTCACAACTTCAGGAGCGAAGCAGATACTTTGACAAGATGCTATTAAATCAAACATCAACATTTCTGTAAGCAGTATTTTGCAGATTCAAGTTTATCTTACTATCAAGGAGTTAAAGTTGAAGTTACCCTTGAAAGTTGAAGTGAAAAACTTTGCATTATCTTGTAAATAATTACATTTTAAAGCAAAGGTGTTACTTTTAATGGACTTTCAAGGCAACTTTTAGAGCAACTTTGCATTAAAAGTGTCATTATTTACCAAATAACACTTCATGACAACAGTCAGACATTCATAAAGACTTCTTCATATTCATGACAGGTGTTATGTCATGTTTATCACAGTGTCATGTCAGTCTTATGCACACCCCATCAAATCAAGTTTTACCATGTATTTCTTTTCATATTTCTTAAAACTGTCACCATGTCATGACATTGTGAATAGTATGAGACAGTATTCAATCATTTTCATAGTCCGTAAAAAAAAAAAAAAAATCAAGTCCTCTTCTAGTGCTCCCATGCTAACTAGAAACAACCAATCAGATTCAGGAGGAGGGCCTTAGTGCTGTCAATCAAGCTCCCTGTGAAAACAAAACCCCTCCTCCAGAAAATAGTTGAACAATACCAACACTTAGGGGCCGGGCCAAGTGTGAGCTGCAGTCAGGACAAGAGAAGCACTGTTGCCAACTTACCAACTTTGTTGCTATATTTAGTGACTTTTCAAACCTCTCTAATGCCTTTTTTTTCCAAAAAGAGTGACTAGGGAAAAATCTATCAACTTTTTTCTGTGTTGTTTGAGTCTTTTATGGTGACAACATGTGAAAGCACCATTTATCCTTCACCCCATCACCCTGCTCGGACCTGAGAGTTTGCTTCTGTGAGCCGATTCCACTCCCTATGCACTACAGACAGTCTTACAGTCATCCTGCACCAAACCACCATCAGTCACAACAGAGAGGAGACCCATTCAATTTAATGTCCACTTGCAAATTAATCACATTTGTGGAAAGCTAAAAAGTACTATTGATCAATGCTCTCCATGCTTGTAATTCCAACTAGTGGCACATCGCTGGGGGTGTGTGTCTGAGGGAGATGGTTTTATACCCGAACAGGGCAGTGTGACGTAAATCTATACTGTTGTTAGAAACATTTAACTGTAGTAGGCACTGTTAAACCTAAAGAGGGCAGCACTGAGAATAAAATACCACAGAAAGAAACAAATTGAAACAAACAAAAAAAAAATCTAAATTTGCACTGAAGCATTTAGATAAAATGCATAAAAGCCTCCTTCAGTAGGAATCAAAAACAGATTACAGAGGAACCCGGGTATTCAGGGCTGGGGACCCTAACCACTTGCATATACTAGAAATCCATGCACAAATTCTTAAGACCTACTCTAAAAGCTTCTGTAGCTGCCTATTTTAATAGTTCCAACATCAAATATAACTTACTGTGCAATAATGTGTGCAGTGAAAACCATCTTAGCTATTCCCCAGAAGACAATAAGACAATATATATGGTCTTCTTTTTCTTCACTCTCTTAGCAAACACTGAACTATGTAACATTGCAAAGAAACTGCAGCCAACAACTGAGCTCAAAATAAAATGTTATTTAAGAAACTTAAATCAGAGTTGAAAAAATAAAGCAGATTCTTATTAAATCATTGTATTTGTTTTGGTAGCTTTGTGTAAGAACAATTTTAAATTGTTGGTAAAAATGATAAAAGCTGCACATGACACACTGAAAACCACAGCTCTGGTTTTATCAGATTTAAAGATTTAAACACAAGTGGAGGGACTTTCTAGAAAATAAACAACATAATCTCATCACGGTTCAGTGCCTACAGAAAGGAGAAGTTTTAGTGTTTTGATTATTTCCACATGACCTGAGGTTAAAGTCAGCAAAACCATCAGATGTAAAATCTTCCGTCTGGGACTTCACAGTAACTTCAAATGAAACGGTGGAGAAAATTGTTGTGATTCACTCAGTGGAGATGCTGTTTTGTTGTCTTAAAACTGACGAAAGCTCATTTTCATATCACTCGCCTCCCATCATATGATCAGACATTTCGTTGGACCTCCCTGTCTACAGCAGCTGAAGCACTCTTTTTCTTTAAGAAGATGATTGCAAGTTCAAGTTTCTTTATCCCAAACTGAAACCATGGCATGTTGAGAGAATGAAAACTTTACATTCTGGACATGTTTCTCAACAGCATCTGATGGTAAAGTTTTGGCTCAGGTGTTGCACAGATCGTCCCATTGATTGTACATCCAGTAATCTGTGGAGAAGTGCAGCGATGAGTGACTGACAGTTTTCTCCAGTGCACGTGTTGGATATGGGAACAGATATTTAAGGACACATCAAGTGTGAAATTGAAATGTTTTCCATTTAGCTTGTGTGCGTCTGACCTTACTCCAAGAACGATTGCATTCGAACAGCCTTGTCAAAATTCAAATATACCTTTTAATACCTGAATATTCTAATGACATGAGGCCTTTCGTCCTCTGTGCGGCTAGTCGGATGAGACGATCTTATTTTGGTCAAGAAAAGTTGGTCTTCAACATGAGCCTCTGGAGCCACAACTGGCTCTTTGGACCTTCCACTATGGCTCATTGACTAAAACTGAAAAAAGCAAAAATAAAGTTGGTAATTTAAATTGAACCAACTGATTCTTTTTAAATAAAGAGAGAGTAAATATCAGCTTTAGCAGTTTTTTTATTATTTTTTTAGGAAATGATTGCATTGCATTTCCACAAGAGAATGACATTAAAAGTACAAGTAATCTCAAAATACCTTTTAAGAGAATGGATAAATCCTATTGACGGTTGTTATTTACCAACTGTTTCCCCATGATTCAGCTGAGTGTTATTTCCTTTATTTTCAAACTTTAAAATAGAAATAAAATAGGGGTTGATTGGGAAGATGAGATTCTTAGACCTTCTGCTGATTGACATTCTGCCTGGAACTCGCAAAGCAACCAATCCTGGACCACCATTTATTTTTTCTTGTCACTGATTGACTGTAACATCCAGAGAACAGAAATAAGAAAGATGGGAGATATCAGCTTCTATGTCATGCTAAGGTGGTTTCCACTATTCATATTAATGCATATTCTGCTATGTTTGGTGTTTGAACTATTAAAATAGGCAGTTACAGGCATTTTAAAAGGGTCTGAAGGATTTGCATGTTTCTACACTGTACTGAAATTAAATATTAGGGTCTTGATGGGTCTCCTTGACTGATTTAAAAACTCTATTCTCGCTCCAGTAAATACTGTTTTCTTATTAAAAGCTTGATGTATTGACATGTTATTAAAAAAAATGCAGTAGCTTAACAGATTTTGTAGTCTGGACATTTGTTGTCGCGTTTGAAAGGCAACGACTCAACTTCTTATAAACTATTCAGCACATTGCTGCAGCTGGTGAAGTCATCTGCTGATTCTGAAACAAGTCTCCTTCTTTGAGTAACAATCCTTTTTTCACCAAATGATGTCATTTACCAACTGCTTCCCCATGATTCAGCTAAGTGTTGCAATGGCTGCTGTAATGGACAGGATATGAAGTCAAGTGGAAGGACCAAGAACTGTTGTGAAAAACAAAAATGTGAAAGTTACTTTTTGATATCTTTGAAAACATTTTTTCTTTGTCAACCTCAAAATAGTAATTTTTATGTTTACCAGTATATTTTTCCTGTTGTGGCATATAATCATTCTTAACTTCGAAGATCAATGGCTTCTGGGCAAATTCCTTTATTGCCTTAAATCCCTTATTAGCCTTGGTGTATGTATGCAGATAACTGCCACACTTCAAACATTAGATAAATATATTATGTTCCTCTAATCAATAACAAGCTTCCAGAAAACTGCAAAACAGCTGAAATGTAGATACCCAAAACATTTGGCCAAGGACATGTGGTTTCAAAGGTAATTCTACCAAATACTAAGCAAAGGTTTAAACTCGTGATTTAAAGAAAGCTTATGATAATTCTTTAGAAAATAACTAATTCTGGTGTTCAGCAAATAGAAATGATCACAGTAATCTCGAGTGACAAAAAACAGAAAAAGTTTGATCCAATCTAATACCAGACAGTCAGAAAATAAAGGTTATGTTTTGTTTTATAGAGTATCTATATGTGATTTAAACTGTACGTTTACTATCCTAGTTGGTCTTATACCTCTAGTGGCCACTTTTGTCATAGCAACAGTAATAGCGATCATTTTTTGACAGTTGTCTTGTGCATTGAAACACCCTGTTGGTCTGAGGATGTTGAGCCAGATCACTTATTACTTCCCACATGGGTATTTGTTAGATTTTTACCCTCTCAAGCAAACGTTGTAAATTTAACATGGCTGTGACTGCTATGGGATCTGCACCCCCCCCCCTCCCCCCAGCCCCTCACAAGGCCTAATCGTTTGCTGGAGGGAATTTCAGACAGAGAGAGAGAGAAAGGGGGGGAGGGGGGGAATCGAATCAAATATTTACTGTCAGGTTCTACCTAACAGTGACATAAACTGCATAAATTTAACATGGCCGCCAGTGGAGACAAAAGGCGGGTTTGGGAGAAGCGCACTTCCTGAAGCGTCGCGTCGGGCAGACGGAAGCTGGGTTGGGATATGAAGCACTTGCATATAAAAGTGAGGAGAGGGACATGGAGCTGATGTTTGACCTTTGCTGCTTCACTTTTAGCAGGAAGTCACGCCGAGGTTGCACGGGTGAGCTGAGAGTCTGCGCCTGCTCACTTGCAGCCAACTTTGTGTGTGTGTGTGTAAATAAATGCAAATCCATGCATGCATTCGCTTTTCTGCTATGTGTGTGTACGCATATGGCATCCTAGCATCCGTGCATGTTTAGGCCTTAAATTACGGGTGGTGTTTGTTGAGAGGTCCAGTGGAGCGCACAGTGACAGATGATGTGAATTATTGATTGCAGACTTCTCAGTGGAGTGTGTTGGGCCTTGTGCTCTTTCTCTCTCTTCTCTTTGTCTTTCTCGCAACACTTTTCTTTCTTTCCTTCCTTAGATCTAATCTTTTTTCTTAAACCTCATCTCTCTATCTGAGGCGCCCTCTGTTTTTCCTCCATCTTTTTAGAAAATCTACACTTTGGGCTCATTCAGCCATGGATATTTGTAAACAGAAAACCTTAGGCAAATTCAAATTTGCTTCTGTTTATTTAAGGAGAGTGATTTTTTTGCACTATTAGTATGAATAGATGAAAAAAATCTACATTTCAAAGGAAGAGCAATGCCAGACGTGAGGACAAAACTGTTAACATCTCCACTGTAGAAGCTAATATGATACCTGATTTATTCCTGTTCATGTACAATCAGTGGCGTGTCACTAGTTGCGTTTTCATTAACTTTAAAATGACTCAAATTCTTAATAGAACCACGTCGCCAACTTAAAAAAAAACATGTTTATCACTAAAAAGATGTTTTTCAGGTGTATTGGAATTAGTATATTTTGATAAACAACCAGATGTTGCTATTGGTTTTAATGCTGCATCATTAAAACTATGATGCAGCATGGCTTTAATGATTTATCACGTGAATAAACTTATTCAGATGTGATTTTAATTGTGTTTCTTATTTAATGGAAGCAGTGGAATCGCGATACTGTGTTTTTTTTGTCATTAGTGAAATATCAACAAGGTTTTACACATATTTGTAATGTAAACAGAGCCACTGACGGCACTGTGTGGGACTGCGATCAGATCAGCTTTCAGGTGACTCGTACAGATACCCGGTCGCAAAAGTTAGATAACGAATCTTGACCTAACGGTTTACTTAAATGTGTCTGTATATCCCAACTAAAACTCTATTTATTTCTGCTTTAGAAAACAAACTAAACCAAACTGGTTTAGTTTGTTTTCCAATCAAATTATTTTCATGCGTGTATTTACCTGTGAGATTTGCATTAAATGTTGTAACAGCATCTGAATCTTATTGATAATCAATGAAACTAACTGGGAAACACAGTTAGTGGAAACACACTGTGTAATCTGGAAATAAGAATTTCTCCCTGATTTTGTTTTGCATGAAGGCACATTTCTCCTCGATACTCTGCAGTGGGAAAGACAGGAAAACACACTGTTCAAGCAAGGCAGATGTGTGTTAATCTTAAAGCATAACTAGACTCTAAATCAAGTTTTTTGAGATGAACTGCATAAATTGAGCCTTAAAGTTGCTAATTTTATGCTTCTGTGTGACATTTTTCTTCAAACTTGTTCTTTTCTGCAATATTTTCCCTAAAACCATCTCTGTGCTGCTTTTTTTGGTTTCAATGGTGGCTACCGTAGTCAAATTTTTCTGTTGGATACAACAGTACAAGTTGGTGGAGGTTGTGTAATGCTGTGAGCCAATTACCAATGGCCCAAGTAAGCATGTTAGAATGAATGGAGGTAAGAATTCTGAACAAGACTTTCATATGGATAATGAGCCAAAACACGTGGTTGAAACAAATAAATGCTTCAGCAGACACAAAATCAACCTTTTTTATGTCCTCTTACATAAATCCTAGCAGGATTAGCTCAAAGTAAGATAAATATGAAGTTGTTTGTTTTTATGAGATTAGCCTACTGTATGAATCTATTGTACCCTTTTCCCTCATTTTCACATGAGGTGACAGTAAACATGGGCATAACATTAACAGAGATGTAGAAACTATGGGAGAAAGACAGGAGAGGCAGAAATATTTCATCCTAAAATAGTAAACAGGCCAGTCACCTCTCACATAGATACACAACACAGTCAGAAAGTCAGAGCTTTACTTTTGACCTGTCATAAAAAATACAAAAAATAAAAACACTCTTCCTTCCTGCTTTAGCTGCCACCTCAGGCTGAATCACGCACCTCTCACCCTGAAAGGCTTCAGATGCCCTCTGAGTGCCACAACGTGTTCATTTCCCTTCCTGCAAATGGCCTCCACGTACTCACACTCTTGGCTCAGTCCTGTCTAGACCAGCTGAAGCGCCGTTTGTGCGTGTGTGTGTGTGTGTGTGTGTGTGTGTGCGTGTGTGTGTATGTGTGCATGGCTACTGTGTGTATTTTTAGAGGTGACAACACAAACTACTGGAACTCTGAGTGAAAGGATAGAGGGGAAAAAAAATTACCTCACTGCAGAAATGTTACATTTCATTAATATTTCACTGGCCCATGTCTCGTCACGGACATCTCATAAAGACCGGGTCACTTTTATTCACTTCACAATTTACTGGACTCATTACTACCGTCCATCTAATGTCATGACCTGTCTGCTAGGGCCATTTCTGTCCTTATCAAACATCAATCTTCCTAAAAATATGTTTACACAACATTATCTTTTCATCATTATATGATGCAAATCGATATCAGTATCGGTTCAATGCTAGTATTATAAAATTGATAATTAAGTTTCAAATTCTTTCTTGAAATTATATTTTATTTTTGTGCTCTAGTTTTTCAAATCTATCTAAAAAATTGGTTTTGATTTACTTCAGATTATAATTTATTTGCAATTTGTTTTAGGGAAAATCTGGACACAATCTTTTTGTTATTCTATTTTTCTGTTTGTCATGTTAATATATTGTCAAAAATATTTTGTAAATACCTTTAACCTTTGTCCAGATTTTGACCTACAGAATTTAAGTAAATCATTTTAAGAAAAAAAAAAACACACAAAAACACTCGAAGGCCAAAATTTGATAATATATCAAACTTAATAATAAGAAGTATTGTGTCATATAATATCGGTATCAGTATTCATATTGGTGATATTGTCCCTTGGTATTGATACCAAAATATGCAGTATTGCATAGGAAAGAAAAATATACACTACAAACACTTAATGATTGTAGTGTATATTTTAATAAATAACTTCTTGATTGGAAAATTTAAGAATAAAAAAAATATTTCAGTTTTAATCAGATTTTTGATCCTGGTGAAATTTTTCCATCAGAGAGCATAACAACAATGTACACACTACAGGCATTAGATTAAATCAGCTCCACTGTCCACACACCCCAATTAAATCCTCAGTCACCTGCTTCACATGTTGGCAGGTTTTTCATAAACCGCTCATGTTATTCAGGTGTGTTGGAGCAGGGATGCATCCCAAAGGATCTTTGAATACCACCTCAAGCATGTTGAATAAAAGCATGTAAACAGTGACAAATATAGCAACAACATTCACACCCTATCATCATAGTCCAGCACACACAACCACAGATAAACTCAAACAGACAGAAAAGCAGCGAGGTGTTTATTGATTTAGGCATGAACATCGATCACATGCACAATTAATTGTTCTTTGAGGCGGAACAGCTCCGATCATCATCCAACTTCAAGCAGAGATCAATAGAGTAAGGACAAGAGAGTGGAGGGTGAAATGGGCCAAAAAGAGACTTAAAGATTTATTTTTCCACATAAGAGGCAAACAAAGTGAGGCTGATCAATTAATATACACAATAATTTACATGTGGAAATGGTTGTTGGGATCTATAATGAAGGAATAAAAATGAGTACATGGACAGGGAACTTTCATAGATGGATGGTGATAGGAACTTGTCAATCCTCCTAATGGGACAACGATCCTAAACGTACTGCTGGAGCTGCAACAGGACAGTGTAGATCAGGGGTGTCCAGACCATGGCCTGGGGGCCAAAGTGGCCCTTGAAATGATTTTGTTTGACTCCTGACCATAATTCAAGAATGGTAAAGAAAAAAAATGTCGAGCAAAGAATAAACAACAATTGATGAACCAAAACATTTGGAAATTGTCTATTTTTCTCTTAATGAAACAACAGTCCAAAGTCTTTCTGTGGTTTGTATCTTTAATGATATACAGAATTAATAAAAAATTTTGTTAATTATTGAGCAGGTAAAAAAAAAAAAATCAGAAATCATACATTTTTATTTAATGAATTTTTAAAGTTTTGAAAGTTTGTACACCACTGGTTTAGATGAAAGCATAGTCATGTGCTAAAACAGCCTAGTGGTTTCCAAACATACTGACTCAGGAGGGTTGAATATAAATACATGCTTTTCTTTTTAGATTTTAAATGTAGCTAAGTGCCAAATCCTCTGTGATCTGTCAAGAAAGAGTTTGTTGAAGGTAAGGGATGAATGACACCCATCTGTCTCGATCTGTGACACAAAATTCCACTGAAATAGTTTGAAATGTTTAGCTATATAATGCAAAAGTGTTCAAGAGGTAAACGCATTCCCTAAAAAACAAAAGTCCATCAAGATTTCAGACTAAGAAAACAAGTCAAAAACTATACTCTTGATCAATTCCACCGGATGAAAATACCAATTCTGCCAGCTCAACTGAACTTGAAGTCTACCTGCTCGGCTTTTACTTTGGCGGTTTTCTGTATTGGCAGTTAAGAAATAAAAATATATAGAGGAGCAAATGAAAAGAAAACCTCACACAGCATTAGACTTAAAAAGGCAGGGCCTCCGGGGCAGTAGAGATTGGTGTAGCACGGAGGCTGAGAAGACAGGCTTATTGAGTGTAATTCAGATATGGCCAGAAGTCAGAATTCAGATCTATTCCAGCCACACCCGAGCTGAAAGCACAGTGGCTGATGGCAAAGTCAAACATCTTAGGCCGATGCTTATTTTCAGCTCTTGACTTGAATGGTTGTGTGCACTTTGAGATCCACAGGGAAAAGAGAAATCACGAGACAGAAACACAAACAACGAAGATAGACGGAAAAGTAGCAACCTCAAACTCCCCGTCTCGGCAAAAGCAAAAAAATAAAAACAAAAACAAAGTAAATCTCAAATGACTTTCTGTGAAATTCAAATTCCACCCCCAGCCGATCCCACCGGAGAGGGAGTGATGGAGCGGAGGCTGGTTGGATTATTGGACAAGGTGGGGGATGATTATAGGAAACAGGGCTGCGTTGATCTGCATGACGAGTGACGCCAAGCTTCTGTCAGCTGGCACGGACTCAGCACGAGACGGAACTGAAGACAACAAACTGTATATGAAACGAAAGAGAAATTTGGAAAGTCAGATATTGAAAAAAGGACAGAGGAGAAGGAGGAAGAAGACATGACTGAGGATGACAGCAAGTTGGAAGATTTGAGATGAAGACAGCGATGCGAGAGAGCAATGTCATAATCATCTTTTTGACTTATTTCCCTTTCACAACAAATCTCTCTCCTCTTTTCCATCTCTGCCCTCCTCCCCATTTGTTAGCCCCCCTCTCTCCATCACCATCACCATCTCCATCCCTCTCTCTCTCTCCAACAGGCTTCCAGCTTCAGAGGCAAAGCTCCATCTGATCAATAATGGATGCTGCTGTCTCCTACACTGCTGGAGAAGGGCCGGTACATTAGGTAATGCAGGGGCTACATTTAACTGGATGGGCTTGTTAATGCGTCCCGCTGGGGAAACACCCCCCCAATGCAACTCCCCACCCCTACTTCTCCCTCTATTGCAACACACACATGCACACACTTCATCCATCCACTCATCATGCCTGCACCCTCACTGCCATGCAATGCAACTTTTTATTCAGAGGGAGGAGCTGGAGGAATAGTTGTGGACCAGAGATGGTCCGGTTCAGCTGAGGAAGGACAGGTGGGGTGAAGTGCCACCAAACATGTTTTGTTTTGGGTGTCTCCTTTAAAAGAAATATGTGTTTCAATATTTGATAAAACTGTCTTTGCCACTCCAATATGACACGTCTGAACAACGTATGTGTGCATCAACTCCTGTAGAGCTCGTCTAAAGCATGTAGTTGGTCACCTAATATTGCTTTTATGTAGTTGATTTTACTGTAAAAATGGTCATAGGATGCTAGGCAGTTAGCAGCAAACAGACAAGGATGCTAACCAAACTCATCATTTTGCCATTACCCTTTTGAAAAATAAACCCAAATTGGTAGACTTTTGTACTCTTCTAAGTCTCCTCCAGTGTAAGAGGAAATGTTTAAGATTAGTGGTATAAATTGTGCAGCGTGAATTTAGGAATGTCTACAATTTGATCAAATAAACAAATACATCAGAAGGGAGGTGAGTTACTTCCACAGACAAATTAGCACAACTTGAATAAGTAGAATCCATGGTTATCCAGGCATTAACAAGTTGGGAAAACAATCTCAGTCGCTCTGTTGAATACTTTCAGCTCCTTGTTCACAGAGGAATTGTAAAGTTGATTAGGGCATTTAGATATCTTTCTCATATCTCTTCCTTCATGCAGTTGTTGATTGATGCCAAATCCATCCAAATTAGGAGTCTTTGTTTGGTGGACAGAGGCATGACACTAAATAAGTAATGAAACTTTCTGAGCATGCAACCAAAAAGGATCAATATGTTCAGGCCAAGAACAAGCCAGAAGTTGCTTATAATAGGCCAACTTGGCAACTGAGGCTTCGCGGTTAATCAAACAGTGGACCAGTGGGTAGGATTTTACTGAGCCGCACCTGCATCCAGCAAACCAGAGCAACAATGTAAGCTCTAAAAAGCATCAGTGGATTGGAAAGAAGAGAGTAAATGTCTTTTCAAAGCAGAGGTTGGGCTACACTTCATCTGTCTAAATACCATCATACTCTTTTTTTTTTTTACCTGTCAATTTTTAAAATGATAATAATGACATATTCAATTACATTTACATTTCTTTTGGTTTAACTAACATTCAGTCCAAACCAGCTAAACAAAGAATCCACACCAGGCAGATTAATAGGTGTAGCTCAGGAGGGCCCAAAGTCGGTCCTGGAGGGCCGGCATCCTGCATGTTTTAGTTCTCTCCTGGTTTAACACACCTGGATCAAATGATGGCTCATTAGAAGGCCTAAGAGGAACATTGACAAACTGAAAAGGTTGTTGCTACCACCAAGGAGAGAACTAAAACATGCAGGATGAAGGCCCTCGAGGACCGACTTTGGACACCCCTGGTGTAGCTTCTTCTCTGGAATGACAGAAATCACACTGACTGTGATGGAGCAGCTGATGGAGCAGCTGTCTTAGATGCAGCTCCTCCACCATGGAACCATTCCATGAAGCTCTCTGCACACCGTTGAGCTAATCTGAAGACCGCATGTTTGGAGGTTTGTAGTGACTGACTCTGGAGAAAGTTGGTGACCTCTTTGCGCTTCAGCATACCCCGACTGAGATCCTGAGAACGAGCCATTCTTTCACAAAGGTTTGTAAAAACAGTCTGCATGCCTGGGTGCTTCGTTTTATACACCTGTGGCCATCGAAGTGATTGGAACACCTGATTCTGATCATTTGGATGTGTGAGCAAATACTTTTGACAATATAGTGTATTTTTTTAAATCAGGATGAAAGATTATTATATTAAACTAGATGGCAGAAATCAAGCACCCTGTTTGCAAACTGTCTTTAGTAGATCTTCAACATAAAGGTGAAGATTAAGTCTAAACTCCATAAAAGTGGTAAAAATGGACATAGTGTTGTTTAGTAAGCAATTTAATCCCTTCTAGAAGCACCAGTTCTTGAGATGAACTCGGGATGAATAAGATAAAGAGCACTTTAAGAAATATTTTCATAAAATCCTGCTAGATTCAATTGACATTTAAATCTATTCTAGGTCTGATTTATTATACTTGAGGTCTTAGAGCTGCTCCTTGTCTCTTTCCTCTATGTGAGAGGCCCCCACTGGCCCCTCTCGGCCCTGCGTAGCCCCAGATGAAAACCATGATTGGTCCTCTGTGGGAATTTTAAAGGACCTTCAATTAGTCGTCCAGGGAAGTGTCTGTTCCTCCCCACTTTGAATGCGGGTCTCGGCTGGGGTCTTGAACCTGAGCTCCATTCCACTTTCCCTAAAGTGGCTGCTTGAATCGTCCTATCAGGTGACACACATCATATGCAAAAGAGAGGAGGAGGAAGGACAAGCACAGGGAAATAAGGACTATTGTGGATTTTTTTTGACAATTTGTTTTGTTACACCATGAAACAAAAACATTTGTAAAATTAAACCAATGGTTTTGATCACATATGTTGTATTTTTAAAAACATGGAAGTTTTAAAATTATGGAGACTTTGAGACAGCATCAAGTTCAAGGTCTGTAGAGGTTCAATACATTAAAGTTGTTATCACTAAATATCAGCTAATTGTTTGTTTAATTCAAAATACGTTGACAGCGATATTTTAAACTAGAATAAGTTAAACCTCCAACATATTTCAGCTTTTCAAGTTGTTCTTATGTCCCTAAAATTTGGTAAATTTTGCTTATGAGTGGCTGAGCGACTGAAGCCTTTTCTCTGCCTACAGCTCCCAGAATGCCATGCGGTTCTGGATTAGAGTTCAGTGAAATTATCAAAATTCTATCTGTCATATTTTCTACTGATATCAACATAGTAGATTAGTGGTAGTTAATTTTTCTATGGTTAGACTTTGTACTAAAATAAGCTAACATTAACATTTTAGTTAATAGACTTCATCACTAAAATTAAAACTAAAGTTCTCTTGTGTATTTCAAAAGATATTGTCAGCATTTTGTCGCCCGGCCCTCTCCTTAACATCATCTAACACCACTCTGCTCCCCATCAACATCAGTTCTCGACTCCGGATCTATCAGCCCTTCTGGTTCTCCTCTCAGTGATTCTTCCCTCACCTTCTTTAACTGCTCTTCTTCTCCACCAAACTCAGATAATCGTAGCCTCCTATCATTGTGCACATTTTATTATTATTATAAATAAATTCCTTCGCTCATTCTGAATCTTGCCTATAATTCCAAGATTGACAACATTCTTAAACAGTCGGTTATCACTGTAGAAGTAAAAACTTAAAGAAACAAATGACTTACAGGCCTTCCCAGGATGTTGGGCAACAACAATTGTCTCCTTTAGGTATCTGCCATTGACTTTCTACATAGGTTTACATACCAATGTAGACGCTCACACTGATGATCAGTAAAGGAAATGCATTTAATTAGCAGTGCTTCCCCTTTAAGTCCTGGAGAAACAGCAAAGGTCTACTCAAATGCAGCATTTCCATTTTGGCTACATTTCTCTTAGATAAATAATGACAGTATGAAACTTAATGTGTGACTCTGTACAGACAAAACCTAAATAATTTCAGAACCAGATCATTTTTATCATGTCCTGATACATGAAATCCAAGCATTGAGAGAGGATGTAGCTGTCATGTAGACAGAGGGAGAAAAGGACATTTCTGCCAAGAAACTCAGAAATTTCCTAGAAAAAAACAAGGAAAGAAATGAGTTTGAAACGTTGAGCATTTTTGACATTTCAAAATCAAAAGATTTCCAAGTCAAAAATGTTAAATTTCTCAAACTAAAAAATGTCCATGTTTTTCTAGAAATTTTCAGAGATTAATCTTAAAACTTCTGAGTTTTCTCTTGCAAATGTCTGACTTTTCAAATTCAGAAATGTCCTTGTATTTTTTTTCCAGAAAATCTCTGAGATTTATCTCAAAAGTTCTGAGTTTTTTGGTGGAAATTTACTCTCCCATTTTCTTATGGTCCTAATATAATCGTAACAATGCAACTGAGGCAATTACAGCTTGATGTAAATGTCTAATCTGAGCGTAAGCATGGAGTCATTAAGAAAGCGTCATGAAAGATGGACTAAGATATAAAGGATGTAGGGGGAAGGAAGGAGGATTAAAAATGACCTTCCCCCCTTGGCTGGTGGGTAATGACTCTTGATGGGACAGGGATGCATGAGGAGGGTGAGAGGTGAAGGGTGAGTTAGGGCAGCAGGTGCGACTGTCATAACCAATATCTGACATGCAACTTGTGCTCTGCTATTTGCATACACACACAAACACACACAAAGGTTTAAAAGGAATCCTTACATTTTCTTTCTTTTGCATCCTGGCCATTCATCATCCCCTCCTTTCCTTCCTCACTCTCACTCCATCCACTCCCTTTTACCTTCACTACCCCTAATTTCCTTTCTCTTGTCTGCAACCTGTCTTTCTCCTTCCTTCTCCACCCTCCCTCTTTCACCCTCTCCACACTTGTCGTCCCGATTATGCAGATGAACGTTTGTGGCAGGGCCCTAAAAAGCAGATTAGGGCCGAGGAGGCTCTTGATTGTGACATGGCTATCCCACAGAGGCCAGCAGTAGGGCGGCATTTGCACACGCGTGTACATGTGTGTGTGCTTTGAGTCGTTATTCCAAACACAGCAGTGACCATGACCAGTGTGTGTGTGTGTGTGCATGCGTGTGTGTGATTCATGGAAATCTGTGTGTAATCATATGCATGTTTGCATGTGAGAGTGCGTCTGAGCATGGAGGGCAGGCGAGAGTGCACAACACTGAGCCACTTAGAGAAGGCCCATATGTGTGTTTGTTTACGCCTTAATGGAAAGACTTGGCAGTGGTCCGAATATGATCAGAGTGGTCTACATGTTGCAGAAGTCCTAAAGAGAAAAGGCTCAAGCCCCACTTTATGTCCAGTAGAGCGGTTCTGCTCATAGAGGGTGCTTATGTGCAAACGTAATGGACCTACGCGTATCCAGAGCTGGTAATGATGAGATTCAGCTTTAAAGGGGCAGTATTGTGAGTTTTCCAGGTACATTGTGGCATTTTATAACACAATCAAGTAACTATGTAACTTTCAGGTGTTATAGAAATGCTGTATATATGAAATATGAGTTAAAAGTAATTTGACTTCATAATGTAACACCTTGAAATAGGGCCTCTGTCTCTTTAAAAACTCCTGCTCTTTCTGAAACTCCACCTGCAGGAAGCCATCACAACAGCGCTCCAGCAGCGTTGGCAAACAACTTTTGTTTTCTTTTCTTTTTTACCAGCGTTTCACTAACAAGTAGCTTGCGTAATGAGTTCAGCAGAAGTGCAGTTCCACCAGGTGTTTGCTAATGGCTGCTTGCTAGTCTGAAGGAGCAGAGTGGGTTGTTTGGAAAAATGTGTTGATTTTTGTTTTTGTCTTTTCATCGTTATTCTTATTGTCATATATGTATGTTATGAATGTAGTTTGTGGACGTCTATAAACTTTGTGCCTGGCTAGGATAAAATGATTCAATGGAAAAAACACAAAAACACATAAAGCTCAAAAGTTTGTTGATATATTTCACTTTAATAAAAAGTATCTGTATCTGTATCAGGGCCACAATAGTGGTCCTGTATTGACTTGGTATCAAATTTCTACCAAAAAATTATATTAAATTATAATTTTAAGCAAAAGGAAAGGAAAATGAAAAACAAACATAAAACAGTAACATTTAAATAATGTGCTTTAAAATATAATTTTTGGAGCTAAGCTGAAGAAATAAAAATGAATGTCAAACTATAACATGTGAGGTAAAGTTCTCACTATTTAAACTAATTGGTGGATTTTAAATGCATTGATTTATTTATCAAGCCATTTATACATTTCTGCTTTTATTTTTAGTTATGTCAGTTTTAGTCCTTCATAGATGTTTGCCATAAAGTTGCTCTAAGAAACAACACCCTGAAAATCACATTATCATCTGATTATGTGATTTATCCAGTAAATGTATTTTAAAACTCTCCAGTAATAATGAAAAAAATAACTCTTCTCCCCGTCTTTGTTGGTTTTGCTGATTCTCTTTATTGTCTCAGATGTGGAGAACCATCTCGCCGGTTTCTGACTGATTGGTTTGGGTGTTTCTTGAGGTTGCTGCTCTGTATTTTCAGCCTTGGCTTTCTGTTTTTTCTCCCTGCAACCTTTTTGTTTTCCAACCTCTCTCTTTCAGCCGCAGCTCTGCCCTACTTACAGATGGATTCCTTCTTTGCATCTGATTGCAAGTTTAAATGAAATTAATATTCCAGATTGCAAAGGAATGACAGTTTCCTGTTAGGAGTCTGTCGGTGTGACTGATGCACCTACATTTTGATTTATAACTACATTTTAGTTTAACCAAATTGCTGAAAATCAGACAGAGACGAGACAACTTTTTTTTCTTTTCTTTTTTACTTTTTTTCTTTTTTCTTTGTTCTGCTGAACAAAGATTAAAAATTTCAAAACAACTCAGCCTATTAATTTTTCAAGTGCCCGTTTCATTTCAGAGACAATGATTAAATATTGTCTCTGCTTTAAGTCAGAAGCTTTGACTGATTCTTCTTTATTTTTGATCTTCTTCTCCAAGATAGATGAGTTATGAAGAAAGCGATTTTAATCTAAGAATAAAACTTTCTGTTATTGCGTCTTTTTGGGCTGATTTTGCGGTGAAATGAAGAACAAAATGTATTTCCCTTGTTATCACCTGAAACTCAACACAAACCATCTCACACATAGAAATATCTACTGCTGATTCAACTTTGTATATTTTTTATGCTATACGTTTCTCATTGCCAAGATTATAGACCCACAAAAAACACAACTACTCAGATTTAAGAAAAGCAACTTCCCTCTTTTTGCTTAAATTCAGAATAAAATTCAAAATTCTTATTTTCACATAAAGCTCATGACAACAAGCAAATCCATCACATCTAAGGTCAGTCTCTCCTCCATGATGCCACTAAAGGAGCTGCTGCTAAGATGAACTTTTTTATCATATAAAATTCTGTTTTCTACTGATCACTGCTCACTTTTCAACCTGCGGCTCCATATGGAGATAAAACTAACATCAGAGGGACTGTGTTTTGCTTTTGAATGTATTAAAAAGTGTTCCAAACATAAGCTTTGTTCTCATCAGACCTCACAGTTTACATATAAGAGGCCTGTGTGATATTTTACATTGTGTGTTCCTTTGAAACTCATAAAATGAAAACAAAACAAACGGAAAAAAAAACTGCTCGCCCACACAGAGAAGGTTGAATTAATTGTCTGTAGAATTAGCAGATCTGAGCAATTGGAGTCAATAAGGGTTTTATTTTACTTGAACTAAGGGTACAAAAAGTACACAACATAAATTTATAAACGCTTCTATCGCAGCCAGAGATTTCTTTGAATCTTGATAAGGTCAAATGTATGAGGTAATTCTTAAGTTATGCATGGCTGACATGACAAGACGTAAAAACTCTGTCGATTTTCTAAACCTAAACGACCGTGTTGCACAGGGGAAAATATGATTGTTTTCTTTTCTTTTTTTTTTCTTTTTTTTGTGCTTTGGATGTTTGGATTGTTTTGGTTTTTTGTTTTCCCCTTTAACAACCCAAACGCACTGGGCTGAAGGCGGCCGTTTAAGGAGGCGGAGCGCACTGATTGCGTTCCGTAATCAGGGCACTCAGGTGTCATCAGAGGCTGATTGAAGCCATAATAAAAGGAGCCTGGATGAAAGGAGAAGGCGAAGACTGATCCTGTGATTGCCAGAGACGGATGCGTCGCCGAGCGAGGGGCGGACGGAATCCGCACGGCTCAGCACAGAGGATCGGGGCAGAAGGGAACCTGCCCGCGCCTCTGGGTCAGTCTGAAAAGGGGCGTGGCACGCCGAGGAGCGGAACAATGCTGGAGCGTTGCAGAGTCAGCCGAGGATCGGGAAGTGAGCGCTTTATAGGCAGATTGCCGCACCTGGAGCAACGTGAGGAATGGAGCCCAACTGGTGGCCTCGGATTGGTGACTTCCTTTAAGGACAATTACTGAACTTTGGATTTTATTAAGAAGAAAATGACCTTCTTTGTAATAAAATATTCTAAATTTGATTGTTCTGCTGTTTGGGTTTTTGAGTTGTTTGCTCCCCCTTGTACCAAGAACGAAGTGTGGGGCCATATTGGTCACAACCGCCCATATGACGATAAAAAAAAGTCAGACAAAACAGTTTTGGTGTCACAGAAAGATTCCACTAATGGACATTCAAATTTCACCCTGAAAATCTCACAAAACCACTGAAGATCAATCATGAAGTTTTGACTTTGCGTAAATAAATATGGCTGACAAGGATGAAGCAATGGTTTGTGGTCTATTTTCAGACAATCCAATGCTGTCTTTAACCTCCAGGGGAGCTTCTGGTGCATCATGGCCATTGTTTTATCCTCTGTGGTTGTAATTCTCTGTGTTTCCCTCACCATGTTTTCTGATTGGTTGCATGTCACATTTGTCCTTGTGAAACACCACATGCTGCAATATCGGACCAAGACAATCCAACATGTTGGATTTCCCTGATTTGAGGTTGAAGGAGTCCCATTGTCCTTTCACATTGACTAGATCATTCATAACACACCACACACAGCAGGAGTATCTTGATAATTGTCGGAAGAGTGAGATCAAGATAAAAATTGGCATAATTATCTTGCTCTATGAACCAAGTGTTAGTTGAATCAGTGACAGGACACGATAATGCATGATATCGTGTACTGTTGGTAGTCACCGGGGAAATTTTGTTCCGAGAAGTCAAAATCAAATCACTGTTAAAACCAAAAGGACACAGCTTTGGGATATCCCTTTTGTATGTATGAAAAACAAACTTTCTTTGTGGTTGAGTCTACAATGTGCCAAGTGACCTTTCTTAAAACTAAACCATGGCTCAAAACAAAGACATGGGAACAGATGACCATGGTCCAGTGGACGCTTGTTCTGGTCTAGTTGTGCAGCTTTTTTTATAAATATTTGTTTTGAAATAATTTATTATGGTTTTACTTTTGTACATCACAAAACCTGGCATTTTACCAGCTGTATGTAGACTTTTGAGACTCCCTTTATTGTTTTCCGCTTACCTAAACAAACAATTACACTAAAATATTTCCGTGTCATTTCTTCCTGTTTCCCTGTCCATGAACAGTAACCTCAGGTTCAAACTTTCACATTGAACCTACATTAAACTCCATTAACCTCCACTGTATTCTCTGCTTCCTCTGCACATTAGCAGAAAATCTTTTCAGAGAAGAACCTGTGGTAGCGCGACAGCGTGCCGCGAATAATGATGGGCAGCTAGTCGAGTTAGCGTCTTCTCCCGTCTTAATTAACCAACGTCCGTGGCGAGGAGAAAACGTAGGGGAGAATCTTAAACACCGAGAGAAGGAGAGGAGAAGGTGATAGACGAAGACGGTCATGAGCGGGGTCATTCTGCCCGCTAATTTGCTGACACGGGGGCACCGGGGAGGGCTGGCCTCCCGATCAGATTGTTTCTTGAAGTAGCAGAGCGAGCTGTAAAAAGAACAAAAGTAACGGTGCCCTGCGAATCCTGTTGCCAATTAGTCCGTATCAATAATTAAAAAGCATTGTCTGCACAGGAGCAGGGGCGGCAGATTGAGTTTCCCTCCATCGAGCTAGATTGTTATGACAAGCAGCGCCTACATAATGATATTAGGCATGAATAATTTATCTGAGGGTCTGCGGCGCTGCAGGTGACAGGAGGCCTGCGCTCCGGCAGCCGTCAGGTTCCCCGTTTGCCAATTATCACAGGTCAGAAATCAGAAATGGAGATTGGAAATTGTTCTATAGCGTCAAGCCTGTGTTCTCAGTGTGAGGAGAATGTAAAGAGGAAGTAGGTTTATGTGTTGTATTAATCTGTCGTAGGAGGATTAACTGGTTTGGTGTTTCAAGAGTTGTAATGTTTGACTTTAAAAAGTTAGCATGTATTACAGTAATGGTGTCCTAGTTTGTTGTATCAGTTTTCTTGTTGCATCAAGATTAACAAAGGTCTAAATTTAATTGTCTTGGTAACTTAATGCCTGATTTGAAGGAACGCCAAAGGGAAAACTGAAGGGTCTGAGTCAAACACTTGCTCAGTTTGTGTACAACACACCACAGAAACTCAAGAACTCTCTGCACTAATGGAGAAATAACTTGGTCATTTGTCCAAAGTTTTGTAAGCTGAGATATTCTGAATCACAACATTTATGAGAGATTATATGGTTCCACCCAAAAATGGGAGAAAAACAGATGCCCTTAATCAGAGGATCAACAAGCCTCTGATAAAAACACAATACATTAACCAATTATGAAACAAACAACAAACATTAAAGCTCATTGCTGTTTCGCCATGTTTGGTTCTGGTTCTGGGGATGAAGGTCAGACCAGAACCAGAAGACCTGAGAGGTCTGGAAGGTTGATACAACATCACCAGATATTTCATGTATTTTGGTTCAGTGATTTATAAGCTAACACAGTATTTTAAAGTCTGTGCCAGTGGAAGGATTTAAAACCTCGGATGATGTGCTCCATCTTCCTGGTTTTAGTGAAAATGTGAGCTGCAGCGTTCTGGATCAGCAGAAGTTGTCTGATTGTTTTAGGCAAAGCTGTGAAGGCAATGTTGCAGCAATTAATGCGACTAAATATAAACACAATGATGAGTTTCTGTTTCTTGTATCAGTCCTTGAATCCTGGAAATGTTCTTCAGGTGATAGAAGGCCAACTTTTTCAACTGTGTTTATGTGGCTCTGAAGGTTCAGGTCAGAGTTCATCACTGTGAACTGATTTCAGGCCTGATCAGGTTTCTAGCAGTAAAAGCTGAAACTTTGTTTCTCTTTGCATCCAAAGATAACTTCTGTTTTGTTTCTGTTCAGCTGGAAAACATTATCCATGCACTGATTTTGTTCTAATATTAAAACAAACCTTAAAACAAAGTGCGACGGCTGAAAGCAGTTATGTTAACCTGAAACCAAATATTCACTTACTAAATATTCAATTTATAAAAACGTCAAAATAAAACTGCTGCTTTAGTCTAAAGAGAAGCAGAAACAAACAGCAGTGTCCCGAAACAGTGGAGTTACTATAACACTAACAGTGTTTTGGTTCTCAGCATGTTGGTTGACATGACTGACAGAGAGCGAAGCCCTGAGGGCTTCACAACAGCAGCAACATCTGCACTGGTAAGAAGAGCACAACAAAAAAGAAAGATGCTGAATACTGAGGTTGTGTGTTTGTGTTTAGGTGCAGATGAGAAGAAGACAGCTGTGGTGTCCATTTGTCTGCATGTCCCTGTGGCCATCCACAGAGTGGACTGTATGCTAATCGGAGCTGTCCTCTGAGCCCGGGAGGAGCTGCACGTCCTGCTGTCATCAGAATGACTCAGTCCCTGAGATCACTCTGTTAATGGTCAACATCTGGACCAGCTTTTTCTAACGGGAGTAAATAGTTTAATAGCTTCAGCTGATATGAATAAATGAAAACAAAATATGTTTGTTTAGCTCCACGTTGAGAAATTTGGAAGGAATTAAAAAAAGGAGAAATATAACGAAAAGTCTGGAAGAGCTTGGAAAAACAGAGAATGACTGAAGTGCTGAATGGATGAGAGTGAGAGGAGAGTGGGAGGGAAGCTAAATCTAGGAAAAAAAATGGAGGATGACATGATAATAATTAATCTAAAATCAACTCTGGAAATCTTCCATCCTTACTGCATAAACCTGGGTCAAATTCTGCCATTAAACATCCCATTGCATCTAAACAGCCTGTCAAAATCAACAAAGGAGTCATTTTAGAAGCTTATTTGCTGACAGAGTCTTCCAGCATCAATCAATGCTCGTCTTTCTCGTCTGATTGTTTACAACTCGGTTTGCTAGTTTGCTTCTACCTACAAATAAAACATTTGAACATTTATAGATTTTTTTCTTTGCAGACTCTCCAACATTTCGTCCACACTTTTGGGAATGTTTCCATTCGGATTCAAGTTATTCTACAATCCATTTCACTTTTTTGCTCAATCATAATTAAAGAGTTATTCTGGACATGTTTATATGTCTTGTACTGTTTTGCCAAAATGTTTCTGTCATTTATCACACAATGAAGAAATAGAGAGTCTAGTGTGATGTCAGCCAGACTTTAAGAATTGTTTACTTTGGCATTAAATATACCTAAACATGGGCAGAATTTAGTCTGAACAGTTCACATAATTGTGGACAGTTTATATCAAATTTCAGGAGCAGGTTCCTCTTGAATTTAAGAACTGAACACCTTCAGATGACTGTGTGAATGTGCCTGTTTGAGCTGTATGATCCTGAAAATAACAATGAACTCTACAAGATCAGCTATAGGCACACATTTTTCACAACTTTAGCTGCAGGCAGGATGACAAAGTTCAAGAGAACAGACTAAACTCACAGTTTAAGCCATCAGAATCGGAGGGACAGCATGCAGACGGTCTGCCGTCCTCTTGAGACTTTGTTCTGGTGACAGAGTTGACATCAAACGCTCAGTTGCTTCCCTATTCACTTTAAAGTCTCCTCTAAGGCACTCGCTTATCGGGAATGACCTCAGCGCCTCTTAAAAGCAGTCCAACACAACTTAGCATAACAGTTAATTATACATAGAGACAGCAGGAGGGAAATTGTATTCTTTCTCCCGGCTGAAGGAATGAATAACTCCAACTGAAGTGCGACTCAGATCATGTGATTGACACTTAACCCTGTCAACGCTTGAAGCCAAAAGGAGTGATCAATAAATTAGGGACACAGCATCAGATCTGTGTGTTTTAATTGCTGAGCAGTGCATTATTTATCTGTCTGAAGCAGATGAGCTGTGAACCGACTCCAAGTGTTGATTACTGAGCTAAAGACTGATCACAGCGAATTAGAGATGGGTCCCTTTGAAATGCCGAGGCCTGACGAGAGCAACTCCACACATACACACACACACCCATGCATGCACACACACATACACACATATGCAGCCATGACACAAGCAAGAACGAAGTATAGAATTTTATATCAAGTTTCCTGATGTATACTTTTTGATTTTGCTATTCTGAATTTAACATCTGCTATTTTTCTTCATCTTGTGATCTTTGCCTCATTGTCACTTCAAATTACGGCTTGCGTTTGAAAACTCACAATTAAAACTTTTCTTTTTGAAAGTTTATAAACTGGAAAGTGCTTAGAAGTTATTTCGTTCAATAACGGAAATGAGGAGGAAAATAAAGGAATCACTGCTGTCTTGGGTTGTTCCAGCTCTGGACTGGTGGCAAGATAAGGCAAGTTTTGCCAAGATGATTGAGTTTCCAGCTCTTCACAGGATGAGCTGGAAACTCAGAGATCAATCAAGTCTGTTTGTATCGAACATTTCAGAAACAGGGCAGTTCAAAGTGTGTTGCATCTTAAAAAACATCAAAGAAAACATCATAAACATGTGATGCAGTCTACAGTTGTGAAAACAGATTTTACATTTTGTCAGGTGGCATTGTTAAAACTGTCAGTACACAACAAATATGTTGGTCAATGTTCCATTAATAATGGCTTATCATGTACACACTGAAGTCTTCCTCACTTAACTTCTCACCTTCAACTTCTTTTAGCTGCAATATTCTCTGCAGGGTTCCTGCTATCAACCAGTCTGTGAAGCAGTATAATTTTGTAGTGTTACTCTTAGATTTCACCTGTACTGGCACACTTCTTTCTGGTCAAGCTTTCATCCACTCATAATTTGCATGAAACTTACAAAAATAATTTTAGCAAAAAAATAAAAAAAACAAACAAACAAAAAAAACAGATGTGGACAAAAAAATGCAAACTATTTAATAGAAAATATCATCTTACTAGGGAAAGATAAACAGCTTTGCAGTAAATAGAGCAGGGAGTCATTACAGTGTCCTCAGAAAAGAAAAGGGTGCTCATGATTTTGTTATAACTCTGACCTCTAGTTTGGTCTGTGGTGCACACTTTAGTCCCTCTGTGCTGTAATGTTTCCCAAGGTGCAGACCAGGAGAGTGATGCAAACAGACCCTTTGACTTGCTTAAAGAGCCTTCAGGGTATAAAGTATAAATAATGTAACTTGGAGAGAGAAGCTGAGTATTTTATACAATTTCTCCCCCCTTCAGTACTTTCACCATACAACCACAACTTCCCTCTTATGTGTTTCTATCTGCTGAACCGGCCTGCAGAACTGTTCTGCACAGCCACCCCCAGCCCCCGTTCCTTTCTTTGAATTTATGTGTTTGTTTTCTGCCGTGATTTGCTGTCCCATTAAAAAAGAATACGAGCTTATGACATATTCAAAGAGGGCAAGTCTGGAGCATAAAGTCTAAAGAGGCCATGATTCATTAATGGAGCTATGAATGCGTAACTCACTCTCGTGTGATATCATACTCACCATTGAATTCGCAGTGACATTCGCATATTTTCCTGTTCACAGAATCAAGATATATTGCAAACAAAACATGAAAGAATCAAAGAGAGGAATCCAAACTATTAATAGGCATCCAGCTAAAGTCTCGGTGCTTTCTGTGCCCGGAGTTGCTCTTAAGTTACAGTTTTATCCTCACCTATCATCATTCAACTTACAACAAATCTTTGATGAAACATTAGTTTTTTACAAACATGACCTGAGAGCAGAAAAAGACTGATGATGATTTGAATGACAATTCCTTTTCTCAAGCTTTGAGCTGACTTTTAGTAATTACAGCTGTTTACTATCATTTATTATTACAACTGTACTTTAAGTTACTTAGATCAGCAGCTTTATTAGTTTTATTCAGTTTAGTTCCTTCCTTCCATTCCTCCTTACTTTCATCTTTCCTTTCAACCTTCATTCCTTCCTTTTTCCTACTTTCCTTTCATTCTTCCTTCATTTGTTTATTTTAGTTGTTTCTTATTCCTTCTTTCCTTCCTTATTCTTGTTTTTCATTATACAGTTTTCTACCGTCTTTCATTTATAATTAGGTTAATTATTAAAGGTCAGACAAATTAACCAAAGAAAACTTCAGGGCCTTCCTCATATCAAAATCCACCAATTTTCTCCACGTATTTTTTCTATCCAAAGCACTTTAGTTCAGAAGTCTTGTGGTTAATTTAGATGGAACTTTACAAACCTAACTCGTGCTACTGTATTCTTTTAATAGAGAAGAAGCAAACAACACACAACTGTTCAATTTGAAATGAAATAATTTTAAAATCAGGTAAATTATGTCCTATTTGAAACTTTAGGACTTAAATAGGATGTACTTTCTTTATTTAGTTTCACAGACTGTCTCATATTTGCAGACCCGCTCTGCTTAAATGAACCGGACGTATTTTTTGAAGCGCAGCCTAAAAATACCAGCCGGTACAAACACAGTTCTCCTCTCAGAAGTTGCATAAGCTTTGTTATGAAATGAGCAGTGGGAGCAAACATCAAATGCATCTCACCAACACAAAGAGCTCCCATTATCCGGCAGGCTCAAAGGGTGCAGAAATACACAAAAATTTGAATGGACAAGTCCAACCCTTCATGTTGAACTCAGAAGGCACATGAGTCTCCCTCTGCTGCTGCCGCTGTTGTTGTTTTTATCGCCCTATGAGACGATCGCTGCGCTCTCCTCGGCTCTCTTGTGTTTTAAGAAGTTCAGCTTAGTTCGGTGAGCTGTGCTGCACCTCCTTCTCTGTTCTGTTGCATTCCACTTTGTTCTGTTTCTGACCCCGTACGATCAACAGCTGGACTTTCCTCCACGGATCCTCACCAGCACCAAAGCTTCTCCTAATTGCTCTGGACTCTCTTCTCACCAGCCGCCTTCTGTCTTGGAAAAGAGACTATGTTTGTAGCTCGCTGTTCAGCTTTTATCTATATTTTAAGCCACACACAAGGTGTAGAGTCAGCCTGGAGCTTGTTACCGGGGCCCATGACTACATAATTCATGAAGAGGAGCTGCCTGCTGCAGCGGCTAAATAAAAGATCTGGATGGCAGGACCGAGCAGCGCGCTGTACCTGCCCTGCCACCTGTGTGTGAACGCTGGTGTGTGTCTGTTTGGGTTCAGATTGTGTGTTTCAGTGCTTTCACCAGAAACCCCGAGGTAAGATCAATATAAGAGTGTATGAGATACACAGAAGTGTGCAATCTTCCTGCACGGTGCACTGTGGTTGAGCCATGTTGGCCGATTTGTGCATTGTGTCTTCACTCAGTAAATTTACCCACGCAGCTGCAGGATGAAACACCAACATGTGACGTCTTCTTCTTAATCGACCTTTCAGTCTCAATTCTTCTGCTCACACCCCCAAAACCTTCACATCAACAGAGTAAACACACCGAAGCGAGGCTTTGATCTGTTCATGACCGACTGAACATCTGATTTGTACAAATGCGACCCAGACCACTTGGTTATGTTCTCCTAAATCTGATACTCATCCCATCTTTCCAGATGTGACCTTACTGCATCCAACCTGAACCTCATTGATACTCCACAAATGTCACTATTCTGCATCCAGAGAAGCACAAGTGGGAGAAAAAAAGAACATGGAGGACGATGATGTGAATTAAGTTGTTGATGTGCTGGAAAATAAGTTTAAAATCCCAAAATATGCTCCGTGAATTCCACCCAGCTTTACGTCCACAAACACTGAACATGCTCGCTACGTGTGACGTTCCTGGTCCTCTGCTTTGCGTGTGGGACACTTTTAGATGTCCTGTTTGCAGTACACACAAACAAGAGATCACATACAACTCTCTTATATTTGGAAATGTGAACAACCACACAATCGGATTTCACAAAAAATTATAATTGAGAATGAAGGCCTGCAGGGTGAAGGTAGCTAGAGCTTTCTTAAGGAAAATAAGACTTCGGTTTGTAGGCAGACTACAGTTTGCCTTTTGGTCATCATCACAGTTTGATTACGCATTCACACCTCCCCAAACAAACTGGACTATCTAGGCAAACAAACTAGGATTCTATTAACATGACTGGTGTGAATGCACCCTAAATTTAGCCATATGAAGTACATCAACACAAAGCTGAGTGACTGATTGTTTTTAATCTTTCCATCAGTTCTCCTGTCTTTGTCCATCTTTCTCCAGCAGCTCTCCTTGTCACGCTCCACAACAGCACAAACAGCTCTCTCTCTCTCATTCTCTTTGTGTTGCGTCTCGCTTTCCTCCCTGACATCCTCTGGAGCGATGCAGCTCTGGCAGAGCTGCACTTCGTGGGAACAGAAGACGCAGAGGCGGTTGGGAGGGAGGCTGGAGAGGTCAGCTTGGACGCGGGGATGCTGGTGAAGGCTCAGCTCCGGAGGGGAGGACGGCACGTGGAGGCTCGTGGAGCACCAGCAGCAGCAGCAGCAGCAGCACCGTGGGAGAAGGCCTGATGCCTTGGATGCAGACAGGCGAGAGAGAAAGCGGTGAAGGAAGAGGTCTGCGGGTTGATCTCCATAAAAGCCTCTGTTCTTGCAGCAAGTGCAAATTATTACCAGCATGCAAGAAACAAGGGCTTTGCTTCAGGGTGAGCCACCCAGGAGAGCTGCTAGCCTTGGGCGATTTTCAGAAGAAAGTAACATGGGAGAGAAATAATAGGAGATGGGGGTACACAGAGCAGGGGGGTATGGAGGGCTGTGGGTTGTGGAGCTGTTGTTGGGAAAAGTTAAGAGGATTTTTTTATTCTCCTGTTTTCCCGACTTGCTGAATGCCTGCCTGCCTCACAGTCTCCTCGTTCAGAGACTCTTCATGCTTTCTGCTACACTGTTCACCTCCTGGGCCTTTCTCCTCTTTTCTTTTTTCCTGTCAGTCCTCCCATGCTCTGCTCTCTTTTCCCTCCTTTGACAAGGCCATGTGGAGAGGTCGCTCATAGAGATCTAGCGGACAGATTCCTCCTTGGACTGGTGAGAGGCTCCCTCCTCTTCTCCAGGGAGACTCTACCTTCACTTCATTCTCTACTAACATTTATATAATTCTAATCAGTTAAATCCTACAAGTTAAGCAGTTTCTGCATATTTTTAACAATGACAATCTCATACTTTAATCATTCTATTTTCAATTATCTTATTATCATTCTATTCATTCATCAGATTCTTAGGATTAAAATAAAGTGATCATAGATCAATTACAACACTAACACAACCAGCGCTTAAGCTGAACTACTTGAGTTGAATTTGAAACTTACATTAACCTTTTTTTCATTTTTTTACACACTGAGCATCATCTGTTTATCTTGACTACATCATTCTGTCCTTTAATTACAAATTCTCTGCACCACATAACCTAGACTGCAAAAACACAAAATCTTTTTTTGCCGTGGTTTCTGTTGCAATAAATCTAAAACTAACTTAAAAGTAACTTCTCAACGAGACATAGGGGCTTGTTTTAAGTAAATAATTCATTATTGTGGATTTTTTTTAAGTACTTGTTCTACTGGAAGATTATTTTATTTCTAACAAGACATTTTTCTCATGTCAACAATTAAACAGTTGTCTTTTCCTGCAGCCATTGTGCAGTGCATACAGCGGGAAAAGCAGCTGGAACTCCTCTAGGGTTGCTAGGTTGCAGCTTGGGCTTGGCCAGCGTTAATAAGTAACTGGTTTATTGTGATTCAACAATCGGTAGGTTTTTGAAACGGCTCATTTTCCAGACACCAAAAAACATTAACTTATTGCAAAAAAAAGTCAGGGTGAGTTTTTTAAGTGCATGGGCTGATCAATTATATACTTCCAAATGGAAATATATAGTTTGATTCCTTTAATGTTGGATATAATTCTATTTCTGTTTTCACATTTAAAGTCTAAATGTAATAATTACGCTTTTCACACACCATCATACATGTAAAATAACATTTACATTAGGAAAATTGTTTTTTTCCTGAAAAGTTACTCTAAATATTTTTGGAGTGCATGACATTTTGGTGGGTGCATGACATCGTTGGGCCTTTTCACTAAAGGTACTGGTGCATTGCACAAAGAAGATGGAATAATGAATACTTGTCTTCCAATCAACAGCTAGGTGATGAAACTTGGATATTAAAAATATGCGCAAAACTTAATATTTCAGTAATGTTGAAAGAACACAATTTAGCAACAGCTGCGTTTTCATTAAATACAAAACACAATTAAAACCACATGTGAATGTCTCTGTTCCAGACATCAGTTTTATTGCCCATTTCTAAAGGTTGGGTCTATGCATAAAATCAAGTTATTTAAAATGAACTCCACTAATTTTGAAAAGAAGAGTCGTCAGATATGCAGACAGAATTTTACAGCTTGTAGATGAGTACAAAAAGAACGGAATCAAGGTACGACTTTCTGATGGGAATTTAACCAAAGATAATTGTGGGAATTTATGTATAAATAAACAGCCCAAAGGAAATCATTCAACTGCTCTGCCATAATGCATGTAAACTCCTCACTGGAATTGTACAGCACAGTGTTTCTAGTTGATCTGTAACGAATCGCTGCTGTTGGACACAATAACAACACAGTGCTTTCTCCTTTCTGTGTCTGCATTCTTCCAAGAAGTTAGAAGTTGACAAATTTACTAAAGTGAAACCATCAAACTTATGGTTTCAGCCCTTAAAGCCTGTCCATAACCCTACACTAACCTCTGGAAAAAGTGAAAACTGAGACTCCTCACCCCATTAAGATGTCCTCCTCATACAGAGATAAAACTTAACAGAGGACATGAACATCCTCTCTGATGCACTTACCGCTGTCCCACTCACCCGCCCTCACTCTCACTGATGTGAAGCCCACGGGCCACAGCGTGCTCTGACTGATATACATCCTGACATGTGTAACGGGGAGGCGGCGCGGCGCTGCCCGTGGCAACCTGGAGAAACATGCTAATAGCGAGGTGCATTAGTGCACTCACAGACGGGACCACTAATCAAAGAGGACGTTTGTCCCACTCTGACTCTTGAGCACCGAAAGTGGATCTTCCATCACTTTCTTCACTCAAACACCCTCACAGCACCAATGTTGCAACACACACACACACACACACACACACACCCACACACACACACACACACACACACACACTCTTAATTACCCCAACCTCACCTCCCTGGAGGAAAAAGCAAAATGTTTGTTAAATGCGTAGACCTTTCATATCAGAAAACTTCAAGTCATTGCAAACAGTAAAAATTAAGTCTACTTACATATATATATATATATATATATATATATATATATATATATATATATATATATATATATATATATATATATATATATATATCACTAATTCACAACAGAAAGTCATTTAGGAGTACTTAAGAAACAGTTACAATTCTGTGCTGAAAGCTTATGAGTTTCTTATGTTCTTGCTTTTGTGGCATGCTTAAATGTTCCAGATAATCAAAACATTTTTTATATCAAACATAACCAGACCGTAGCTATATATAAACTGCATGTATTTTTATAGTTCCTGCTAAACAGCTTTAAGTGGCTCTTCCCCAGTCAGCCATGGCCACCTTTGTAAACCCTCCATGTTTTTTGGAACCACCTCAGAGGTGGACCAAGCCAGGTTTTTTAGGATTGCCCTGGAGAGAACTCAAGAATGTCAATCATGAGGAGGATCGAAAGAACTAGCTTCTGAATGGGTTACCTCTGTGACTCAACTTCAGTTGGATGGATGGATGGATGGATGAAAAGACTCTTGAAATCACAGATAGGCGGACCAATAGATGAAATAAATTAAAAAGGATACCGTGAAGTGATGAAACTTATTTTCATGTCAAACACACAGTTGTACTCCATGGATGAAACTGGATGAAATCTTTGTGATCTTATTAATTCAAAAGCTCCTGAATGAGCCAAAGGACAATTTTTTTTATCACCAAAGGACCAAGTTGAACCGACTCATCCAGTTATACACACATGCCAGCTTGATGTTCAGAATATAAATCAAAGATTTAACATTCTATTTGATTTCATCCATCAGCCATTGGGATATTATTAAGAGCTATCAAAGGACGTCAATTGAAACCTTTTTGCTCCATGAGAAATGCCCTTTCCTCCACCATCCATTCAGACTTGCTTGAGGGAATTACAAAAAAAATGAATTTCATTAAAAAAGAGGGGGTTAGAATATTATTAACACAAAGTGGGGCTGATTAAACTTTAATCTTCAGCCAACAGTGTTCAGCCTCTCTTGGAAAGTGGTTTCAACAGGTCTTAATCCCCCGGCGGCTGACCAAACAAACCCCTCAATTGAAATGACACTAGGAGAAGGAGCAAGAGGAGTTATTGACTCCTTCCTTGCTCCGTCCTCGGATATCAAAGCTGCTGACTTTATTTGGAATCGATACTGTAGCTTTCTTCATCTTTGTGTTTGGAATCATGATGATTCGATGGGGTAATTACAGTGTTACTCTGACAGATCGGATCCAGTCAGTCCGCTCATTAAGCTGGTGTTAATGTTCTCATCAGAACTCATCAATCCATTATTTATGTCTCAAAAGTAAAACAAAAGTGCAATGCAGGCTGGATTTTAAAGCTCCAGATCCACTCAGCTTGCTTTGCTTCTGGCTGTTGCAGTTCCTTTTCTTATCTTATTCTGCTTTTCTCTCCTTCATTATTATTTACTTTCTTCTGTATTATCAAACTCTCTCTCCTTCTTTATGCATTCCAAATTTTTTGTCTCCCTCTGTCTTTATATTACCAACCTATTTTTTTCCCTGTCTGTCTCCACCTTTTGTCTTCCTTGCCCTCCATTTGTTTCTTTCACCACCATTTTTGCTTGTTATCCCTAAAATGAAAGATCCGCAATGCTACTTGGAAAAGAGGTACCCTTTCTACTTTTATTAATTAATAAGGAAATGTTTGTTTATGGTAAATTTGAAGAACTCCAACTAAGTTTTCAGGTTTTAGAACAGGGAAAAAAAAACAAAAAACATCCAACCTTCATAATAACAGAGGTAAAACATGCTTTTCACATTTAAAAAATGTTTCACTTTAACAAATAAAGCACACAATTTGCAGCCAAATATTATCAAATTTTAAAATTTCACTTTACTGTGTTACGGTTGATACCCATCGGGAGATTTTTGCTAAATGTAGTTATTAAATTATGCCAGCAGAGGGCGTTGTCTACCACAGGAATTGTCAATTTTGTGAGAAATCGGTCTGTTGCTATTTTCCTTATAATAACGCGATTGCAGGCAGCTCATATATTTTAACATAAAAACATCTCCTACTCTGAACGACGTTTCCATCTCAAACAGCTCTACAACACAATGGGAGAAGATCCAACACAAAATCGCAGAAGAGCAACTATTCCATTCTATTCAGCTGTGATATTTCTAAATAGTGCAGATTAAAAAAATGATCGGTTTCTTTCCTTTTTTCACAGATTTTGACTTTTTGCTTACAAGACTCTTTGCTCTCCTGCTAACTTTAACTGGCGAGCTCGATTTAAAATGAATTAACTTTCATTTAAACTAAAGGTTAACTGATGTTTTAGCTAGCTACGATTAGCTCAGTTAGCTGATACCTTAAAACTGCTTATTTCTTTGTTGTACCATTTTGTTTTCACGCTGTTCAACATATGATACTGTATATAAAACACACAAATATTGTGACCATGCAGGGTCAGTGTTGATTCCATGCTGTGCAAAAAAGTATTTTTATCAAATACCTTAAGGAATCCCAGAGCTCATATTATAAAGTTTCCTTTCCTGGCAGCTTGTTGCCATAGATACCCCCAAAGTCTGCCTCTGATTGGTTGTCCAGTTCCTGGTGACAACTCCTCTCCTTTGGCACCAACATGTTGTGCTGTGACTGACAACACAGAACCAAAGACTCAAGAAACGTTTTGTTCCTGTTAAACAAGTAGTGCATAATTTACAAAAAAATAAATGTCTTCTTTAAATAAGAAATCTAAGTGTAAGAACCCTTTTATATTTGGGATTTATCATAATTTACTGATGCACTTTCTAAAAGCTGACCAATTTGCTTATTTTATTAAAATATTTATTGATTACTTTGTTGCTGACAATGTAAAAGTAAAGCTAAAAAAACACATTAAAATTTCTAATTACATTTTATTTTAAAAACAAACATTTCATGACTGCAGATACTTTCAGTTTGCCTTGTGGTAAAACTTTTATATGTCACCAGGGTTTTCTCCAGTGTATTATAAGCCTGGCAGGTCACCAGGCTTTACTTGTGCCCCCATCAGGCTAAACATTGAATATTTTTTTTAAGGCTCTTTAAAAAGCTTGCATTTTTTAAGACTTGTTCAGGTATTAATCTTCCAATCTTTTAATAACACTTAATTATCAAGTGATATTTTCAAATTTCCTGTTAACTTTAAAGATTTTTAACTCAAAACCATAACTAGATAAATGACTGACCTAGCACCCAACCACCAGGCTTATCAAACCTTGGCCACTATTTTAGAGAAACCAACTTGATTTTAAGATGAGAGGTAAACAGCAGAACTTGAAAAATTATTTTTTTGTTTCCTCACTAGGAAAGGATTTTGTAGAAATCATGTTTCTTATCATTTCTAATTAGAAATCATGTCTGCATGTGGATTACGGTGCAAATACTATAATGAAAGGCACTATCTCTTTGTTAGTGTAGAGAAGATCCGACCCGTTTTTGCTGCTTAAAATGATTCTTAGTAAAAATCCCCAAAATCCCAAACCCAGCCCTTAGTTGGGTAAGGAGTCAAAAACAAGTTCCTTTCATAACCTGTGTAGAAGTGATGAAGGTCACATAAAACTGAAATTTCTCAGCTCCTTTGTTTCTTTTCTTCAGTCTCTTCACTCCAGCACCAGAACCAGCACACTTTAGAACAGAGGAGCCTCTGAAGCCACACAACAGAATTTGAATTCATGGAGGGATTTATGGGCTGCAAGGCTTGTACGGTAATTCTGTTAACAAAAGGTATCCTTAGATGGAATTAAATATTTATCTGGCCTATGAATAACAATTGACGAGCGAAGGGAGCGGCAGTGTTTACTTTTTCGGGGTTGGTGGGGAAGAAGGATGCTGCGTTGGTGAGCTGATTGCAGAGAGGATGGGGGAGGGCGGGACAAGCTGGGTCTGCTGGCGGGCATTATGCGCCACTCAGGGCTGAGTCTCAGCCTCGGTTTGGACTCAGAAAGAAACGGAGCAGGCGGATCTCTGCATGATGTCTGACCTGAAGTGCAGGCTCCTGCTGCTTGTTTGTGAAGCAGAAGCTGTGGGGAACCCGACTGCAACCAGTTCAGTGTGATGCCATCCATTTGATCTGTGTTAGGAGTCGCATGACCTGTTGTCACATCGAGGGCCACTGCATTAAAGAAGCTCATGTGGGTAGCAGGTTGTTTGCATAAGCAGACTCTCCTGTGCACAGAATTTTCAACAACATTCATCGCTAAATTTGAAAGAAGCCAAAGAACAGCTATGATGGTAAGAAAGGATTCAGTTCAATGAGGTTTTCTTGGAGTCAGCATTTCTGTATAGTTCAGGCCCAAACTTGGATTGGTCCACTGCAGCAGCATTGCTCTTTTCCTTTGCATTCATTCAATTCAATTCAGTTCAGTTCAATTCAGTTTCCAAAGGAGAATTAAATGTCATCATAAATGATTTTATACAAGTAACTTCAAGATATCTTGCAACGAGTCGGAAATGCCTCTGACTGAAGACCTTTGCTGTGACTGTTATGAGATGCTAACAGCTCAGTTTCCATGTAGCATAGATGATATTCCACATTAACATGCTGTAGGTGGCACAATCAATTGTTTGAAAACACTGCTAAGTCACCTCATTTGTTTTTGCTGCTGCTCTTTAATGTTAGAAAACCAGACAGGGAGATGTTAGAGTAGGGCATATGAGCCTCAAAGACATGAGAGCAAAAATCCTCTCCAAAACCAGAGGGAATAATTGTCCACACATGGAACACCTCAACCATGGGCATTATGAATGAAAGTCTACAAACAAATCGGAACAACTGCAGCATCCTACCACCATAAGAAATTCTATGAATTACAACAATTTTGTTGTAGATTTGGTGAAATGTTTGGGATTGTTGTCTTGTTGATGTCAGAGCTTCTAACAAGCTTCAGTTTTCATGCAGACATTTGATTCTAGAAAACCTTGACTGAAGGAAAAATGACTGCAGATGAATCCAATGAGTGGTTGATGGCCAGGCCTTTTCAAAACTTGCTGAGCCCAGGAATTGATTCAGGCTTTTGATTGAGGCGTGTTGGAGCTGGGAAGCATCCAAAAGTTGCAAAACAGCCACACACAAGGAATGAAGTTACAGTACACAGGTCTTCTTCATCATTAAAAAGAAGAGTTTGTTGTAATTTGATGAAGCAGACCAGTAGACTGGGCTAGTAGACTTTATTGTCTCTCTGGGGATAAATAAAGTTTTTGGAACTGAGTTGAATCTGGTCCAGATTGAAGAGATTTTTCTGTTTTTTTATGTGAGAGCATACCAATTCTGGTAGGCATGAGCTGCAATAAAACTGACAAAATAAAATAAAATGTATTTTTAGTTACAACTCCCTTGAGGTGTCAGAGTCTCTGTTGGCATTGTTTTGAAATAATCATAAAATTAACAGAAATTCAAACCCTTGTAAATGATTGCATGATCCAAAATCTTCTGAATTGGTAATATTTTAAATATGTTCACATTTACACCCCATAACTGGCCTCAGCCAGACAAAAAGGGTTAAATAAATTTCTCTATGATTTGATTATTTTAATTTTATGATAGCAGATTTGAGCCCTGGCTGGCTCACAATGTGCAGAGGGATGAACTGAAAAAACAAAAAAAAAAACCATGATTCAGTATTCTTTCCCCTTTTTTTGTTTTCATCCTAAATCAGACTGTTTGCTGACCACGTGCAACGATTATTATGCTCCTTAAAATAAAAATACATATACTCTTACTAGGTTCCAAAGGCCGGTGAGGTTCCCTGCTTTACTGAGCCGAGCTGGCAGAGGCTGGAAACACTGGTTAAGCAAATTGGTATTTAACTGGAAACTTGCTGGCCTCCGAGCTTTGCATTATTCATCACCTAGACAAGAAAGTAGCGCTTCATACATCCCTACAGCAGCAGCAGCAGGAGCAGCAGCTTCCAGAGCTGAGCTGGAAACAGGGGAGAGAGAAGGCGGACAGATATATAGGGCAGAGAAATAAAGCAACTCTGTCCACAAGGAGCCAATCCCCAAACCACTGTGCACGCACCCCTCATATCCACACATCCATCCAGCCTCCTCACACACACCAATTATCGGTTTCTCTGTCAGTTAGTTTCTGTCCGTTTGTTGCATCTGAAAGGAACTGCGGGGAAGACAAGTTTGCTTCTTTTTTTTCTTTTATCAAATTGGTCCAGCAGCCCAATTCTTTGCTTTTCATCCAGTCTGTTTAGCATTTTCTCCCTGATGTGTTGGTGTTTGGGGTCTGAAACAACAAATTGAGAATAAAACCAACTGAAGAAATTTTGTATGGATGTGTACCGTTTTATTTATTGGATTGCTGCCTGTGAAATGTTTTCAGCCAAATCAATTTTTTTTATCATGTCATGCATTCAATGCAACTTTTTTTTTTTACATTTGTAGTGAGCAAGCAATTAATTAAAGTCTCTATATGGCACACTGTGTTTTACTTGCCAATCAAATGAGTCAAATGAGTGTGCATGAAATGTTTTTTTTGTTTTTTTCAGCTCAGAAATTAGCAAGAATGATTAAACTAGATTTAGATTATGACTACACTGCAAACAAAACAAGATTTTACCAAATATTTTTGTCTAGTTTCTAAGAAGAATATCTTATTACACTTAAAATATGACCACACTTAAGTATGAGCAACGTTTATGCACGAAATAGGAGCTTGATTTAAGTCCATAATTATTTAATATTCATGAAAAACCTATTAGTTCCACTCAGATTATTTAATTTATAACATGTACAAATTATCTTGTTATAAGTGAAATAATCTACCAGTGGAACACAAACATCTTACTCAATATTAAGGAGTTATTAAGTATTTGTGATATTAATGGTGCATATTATGTTCTTGCGGCCTCCAGGCTAAGAAGAGGCCCTAAGAAGTCCCAGTGTGACAGAAAATACCTCATGTGGGCTTTGCTTATTGTATTAGATTGAATTTATATTATTCAATCTCCTGTCATGACAAGCCAATACAAACTGGTGCACAAGTAAGTTGTAGAAGGAAAAAATAAATGCTTTTCAAAAGATTTTGCAAGTAAAAAGCTGAAAAGTGTGCAGAGCATTACACTGTTCCCCCTAAATAAAATCAAATGGAGCTGACTGCCTGCAGAGACATAAAAGACAAATAGTAAAATTAGTCAGAAAACATGATTATGAAAGCCAAGTAACTGATGGAATTTGTTAAGGACATAATCATTGAGCATAGTTGTGCAATACAGAATTTTGGCACTTTTTAAGTAAATGGTGGTAACAAGCCTCTGAAGTCCAATTGTTGACATGGTTTGGATCAAAACATGTTCATGTGACAGAGAAGCCTAGTCAAAGTTCTACATCTGTCCAAAGACTTGATGCTCTCCGTCCAACTTGACTGAGCTTCAACTGTTTGGCAAAGAAAAATAAGCAAAATCTTCAGTTAGATGGGAAAGACGGAATAATAGTAGCTGAAAACAAATGGGCAGGGTTGGAATACTTTTGCAAAGAGTTGCAGCGGCGGGCGGAAACACGCACTGCATTAATAAACTGCACCGTCGAGCATTCAGCTGAAATTTGTGTTGTTTTCGTTACAGCTGCAGCTGTGGCGCTCCGTTCTGGCTGTTTTCTGCACAACTCTTATTCCCCGGCATCAATAAATTTCATTTCATTAAAATTGTACTGTAACTAAACGCCGAAGTTTAGCCGGTGTCCGTCCGTGGAAACGGGGCTTCATGTTGCAGCAGCTCCTCGTTTCGGGCATCCTGTCAGTTTTTGAAATGCATTATTGATGAGACATGACTGGAGAAGGCCGAACCAGCGCCTCTCTTTGAACATATTTCTTCGTATTAACTTGAAATTCATGTTATATCTTTTTACTTTTTTTCTTTTTTTTTCTCAGTGAAAATGCACGTCTGGACTGGCTCTGCTGCATGGATGTTTCCCTTCATGAAACATGTTTATTGGAGTCATTTCAACCAGACCTGATCGGTGGAGTTAAAACGGCTTGATTATCTCAGTAAACACGTGGTGAGTGGACCGGGCTCTTCCGCAGCTGCGTGCTGTCCCGCCATGTGTGGGAATATTTCCGCGCTGACTGGCAGACGCTCAGCGCGCTGATTCCGACCTCCAGGCCCGCGGGCTGTGATTAACTCCCGCTGCCGAATCTTATTTTGGCTATTGATGCGGGGACGGAGAAGCATCAGCGCTGCTGTTAAATAATTCCTGCACATGCGGAGGGTGAGAAGGAGAGCAGGAGAGGATATCCAAAGAGAGCAGTTTTTATTTTATTTTAGAGTCCTTGTCAAACGGTGTTTTTGACTAAAGTCCCTGAGGGTTAGAGTCCCAGTTAAACGACGTTTAACTGAAGTCCTAAAAGGGGCGCGGGTTTTATTGTTTTTATCTTTTTTAATCTTTTTTTTCAAAATCTCTTTCTCTTTCTCACTGTTTATTCAATGTCACATGCAGTTTTTAGTTTAATTATGTAAAGCACTTTGCAATGCCTTGCTGCTGAAATGTGCTATGCAAATAAAATTTGATTGATTGATTGATTGATTGATTGATTGATTCAACATGAATGTTGTTCAATGGGGAGAAGCTCACAGTGTTGGGTAAACCATTCACCTGCGGCTCGCAATTTTAATTAAACCGTTTAAACTCCAATATGTTTTCTTCTCTTGGACGAACAATTTCTGTGCATTTTAAAAATTAATATTTGTTGAATTGCTTTTTTTTATTGTACATGTTAGACGGATATTGCAATGCAATAATAATAATAATAATAATAATAATAATAATAATAATACTAATAATTTTTAAAAAGCCAAGAACCTTAGAAACCATCTGCTCTCACTATATCAATCAGTGCACGTCAAATTAATGGGTCGCAAAAGTGATTTCACGTATCACCACCATTTTCTCGTCTGCAGCTGAAACACCTGTCTCCAAATTTGTCACCTGCTGCACGTGCGCCTGTCAATGGCACGCACAAGTCTGTGTATGTGAACGCTTGTTTTAGCTTAAAATAATAATAATAATAATACTAATAATAATAATAATAATAATAATAATAATAATAATAATAATAATAATTATTATTATTATTATTATTATTATTATTATTATTATTATTATTATGTAACGTTAGTATGAAATGACGTCAAAAGCGTTAAGGGGAGGTTACGTGGTTTACATGATTGATAGAGGCTGAAATCAAGTGAAAAGTGACGCAAACCAGACTAAATCTGGCCCAAAACTTCACTGAAAACGAGTATGGCAGCGTTTCCTCTGACTCTAGTTACAAAAGCCGCTCATATGCAATAGAGTTAAACGAAAAATAAGGCAGGGATCTCCCCAGAATATATTCTAATAGCTGACTACTGTAATATTATTTATTTATTCGATCTGCGCGGCCTGTTTTGATTTTTAAAACACGATTATTTCATATCAGACTATCACAGATTTTTTTTTCTTCTTCATCTTCTTTGTCTTCAGTGGGCTAATAGAAAAGGGTTTCCCAAGATGTGGGATTCCTGTTGTGTAAATATTGATAACTCTGCTACGATATTGTTGTGCTTTTCATAATTCATGCCATTGCATTTTTCATCGGGTCTGGAATTTACTCGGCACATAGTTCAGCTGTTTTACACAGACACTTAGGGATCTAACGGTGTAGCACAACAACAACAACAACAACAACAATAACAATAATAATAATAATAATAATAATAATAATAATAATAATAATAATAATAATAATAATAATAATAATTTTTACAATAAGCAGTGACTACAGTTTGGAACTAACGGTGGGGCCGTCACTCTCCTCTCCGCCCATTAAGCCTCATAACTCGGCCGTTTGATCACCGCCTTGCCCGCCCCCGATGCTCATTAGGCCTCATTAGATATACAATGTTCCTAATTAGGGCCGCCATGTTTTAATTACTGTTTCGTATGCCTAATGTCGTCCCTGAGACGCGCGCGCGCTCATGCACTCGTGCGCATATTAATAATGATTACTTGATAATGACGTTTCAGGTGGCTTCCAGCATTGTGCAGAGGGTCTCATGCGAGCAGGAAACATGGCACAAAGATAGAAACATTTTGATGTAGAGGATAGAAAACTGACAAACTGATCCAGTTCTAACCTGCAGCTTGTGGCTTTTTATTTTTTTATTTATTTTATTTTATTTTTTTCAAAAAAACTTTACTCAAAGCTGAGGAAACTGAAGCTGATTATGAATTCATCATAACAGTATGAACATTAGAGGTGGGTGTATCGATCCAAAATATCTATAACACCAGTAAGTCGGTATCAGTATAAGATCAATACTAGCGTGATAAGGTCAATACTTTAGTTCAGATTCCCTCTTGAAATGTTACTTTATTTTGTATTGTAGTTTCTCAACTCTACTGTAAAAAAATATTTTTGCTTTGATTTGGTCTCAGATGATTGAACTTTATTTATTTTGACAGTGCATACCAATTTCTTTGGTATTTGTAATATATATCATGTAAATATGTACATTGTATTAAAGTATATTTTATACACCTATAAACTGATCAAATAAACCTAAATTCTGTCCTAACTAAATAATTCAAAGGAAAAAATAAAACACAGAAGAAGGGTCAGCAGTTTGATGATATGTCATAAATAAGTAATAAGTATCAATACTGATATCGCTAAAACCAATTACAAGGTGAGTATTTTTTGTGCATGGAAAGACTATTTGAAAGGAAAAAAAAAACAACAAATATTGGCAGGGATGCGAACACTTATTGAGTTTGTTGGGAGCGTGATGGTTATAAAGTCTAACAGCTGCTGGCAGGAAGGATTTGCCATAACGCTCCTTTGTGCACCTAGGATGCAGCAATCTGACACCAGAGTCGACCTTTCTGATCAGCTGGTCTAACCACTTCCTCTCAGCTGTCAAAATTAATAAATAAATGAAATGATAAAAGGAACTGAAAAAAATCACCTAAAAAGACTCTAAATAATGGACAGTTTTAGTTCAAAGCATATTTATGTGTTGAAACAGTCTAGTCAAAATCCAGATCTAAGTCCAACTTAGAAACCACGCAAACAAAAGAAGTGTGTTTCAACCGAGATTTTAGCTAAGAAACAGAGATAAATGAAAACTATTTTCATTTATCGTGCTCGTAGGATCACAAACCTACTTGTTGTGTTTGTGTCTGAGTGTGAGCCCCAAACCCAAAAATAAAGAATCTTTCAAGTGGCAGAAACCAAGGATTAATCTTCTAACGTCACTGATAAATATTGCATCAACAGAATTGAACACTTCCCATGTGTCTGTCAGCAGAAAGCATGCTTGTGGTGTGTGTGCGGGTGTATTCATGTGTGTGCGTGTGTATTCATGTGTGTGCGTGTGTATTCATGTGTGTGCGTGTGTAGACGAATCATTCCCGTGACAGAACACTAACAGGGGTCAACTTATTTAAGTTACAATGAATAAAACCACAAAAAAGAAAACACAAATAAAATGAAGCTCTACTTTCTACTTAAAAACTCCAGCACGCTCAAACCAGCTTCCTAATTCCCGACACACACACACACACACACGCACACACACACACACACACACACACACACACACGCACACACACACACACACACACACACACACACACACACACACACATACACATCACCCGCCCCTCAGTCTACTCCCTTTCTAGCCATGCTGTCAATATGCAGCTGGCTGCCCCATGCACCATTGCTGCAGCACTGTGTGTGTGCGTGCTTGTGTGTGCGTGTAGTGTTTGGGGGTTGTGTTTGAATTAGTGTGTGTGTTTGTGGGTGTCTGATAAAAAAAAAAAAGAGAGAGAGAGAGAGAGAGAGAGAGAAAGAAAGCCATAGTAATGTAACAGAGGGTTGATTCTCCAAGGCCCCAGTGCTGCACTCAAGACTCCGAGCTTCATTAAAATTTCATCGCCGCAGCGCTCGGCCAAGGTCTATTTATGAAAATGCGCTTCCTCGCTTCATGGAAACACATGCCAGAGAGGAGTGGATGGAGTAATCTGGAAAAAAAGAGTGAAATTAACAGCATCTCCTGCTTATTTATATTGATCCTGCTCCCTGCTGAGTGGCACGTTTGCTATCATAAGGCACCACAGCTGCTGCTACTGCTGCTGTTGCTGCTGTTGCTGCTGCTGCTGCTGCTGCTGGGAGCAAAAACCTTACAGACCACTTTCCAGCTGACTTGATGTTTATTTCTTCCCCTGGTGCAGAATGAAACCCGGTTACATGTTTTCAAACCGGAGCGGTTTGTGCAGAAGGTTTGGAGGTTTTGCACTGAGGTGCAGTTGATGTGCTCTTTTGCAGAAGCAGTTACCTGGAAGATTTTTTTCCCCCCCTTTTATATATAAAAACGTACACAGAGAGCAAGCGGAGGAGATGAGGGAAAGCTCATGCTCTCTGTTTGTTCACATAACGCTTTACCAAGTGGTGCAGGCACCAGCGGGGGATCTCTGCGTAACGAGACAAATTCAAACATAAAAGAAGAAGAAACAAGCGCAAACTGCAGATGAAGCACCTCACACTTACCTGTGAAATACGCTGAAGCTGGAAACAAAGTTGCTGCTTTGTTGAAAAGTTGAAAAGGAAACAAAGGGTTTCCTTTTCAATCAGGTCTAGAAAATCTAAGGTGTAATTGATGCAAGCTCTAAAAGTCATGCATTTATTTACTTAAAAAGGCCTAAAAGAAGAACAGAAGAAACACTTTGACAGCCTTTATGAAGCCAAATACAGAGCTCACCATGAAACAGACGGCTTAGAATAAAATTAAAATATCTTCAATCAAACAGAATGAGAAGTTTTACCAGGAAGACATTTGGAGGTAAAGACAAATTGATTAATTTAACTGGACTTTTTGGATGTCAGATCCAAACAAGAGCAAGTCAGACAGGATAGGATTTGTGACAGGTCTAAAGTCTAAAGTCTCAATTTTCAAGTGAAATAAAAATAATTCTACAATTCCTCAGTGATTAGTGAGTGTTAGTAAACAAACAGCATCAACTTCAAATCTTACCAAGTAATTTCAGTACACTTGATATAAGCTTAAACTAATTTATAAGTAACTTTTGAGCAAGACACAAGAGCTTGTTTTAAGTCAACAATTTCTTAATATTGATGAAAAAGTATTAGTTCCAGTGACAGATTATTTCACTTATAACATGGGAAAAATGTCTTAATTAGTTAAATAATCTGCAGTTGGAGTACTTTTAAAATCAATATTAAGGAAATGTTTACTAAAGAACAAGATCCTATATCTTGCTATGAAAAACCTGTGTAACTTTTGTCTAGTGCAAAGCTAACTTTCATGTGTACAAAGATATTTGCTCTAGAAACTTTACATAAGGTAAGTTTATATCTAGTTTCTTAAACACACAGACATAGGGGAGCTGGTGAGAGGTGACAGAAAATAATTCTGTTTTCTGCCAGATAGAACCCTGTAACAGGCTGCAAAAAGAACACCACACTTTTCATGTTGTTATTTGTAAAACCATGTATCCTTTAACTTCCACTCAACAAAGACAACAATTAGGTGTCTGAAGCTCTTATTTCTACGCTGGTTTAGATGCGCTTGCAGTGTGAATGCAGTCCTCTTCTTTGGAAGGCTGCTGCGCTGTAGCAGGGGGGCTGTCCACACTGGAAGCATCATTTTCAGGCCTGTTATGTCTGAAGAATTATGATTTTAGACTTTTCAGGTGTCATTTCATGCTTTTAGGTGTGAAGTAAAACAGCTTACGCTCGGTGTCATTCCTTGACACTGGAGGGTGTGGAATACAAGTTTAATGCAAAAAAAGTGCAGCTGTAACAAAGAACATGATTTAGATTATGAAATTCATAAAGTAAGAAAGTAAAACATGAACTGAAAGATGTTTCAGGTTTCATATTTTTAGCAATAGAAAAGTGAAGAATGTTTTAAGAAATATAGCTAAGGGTCACATCTGGGTCACTGCATTTAAAAAGCCTGTTAGTTTGACTCTTAATAGCCGCTGGATTTACACAGCACAACAGTTAGCTTGAGTAGCTGTTAGCTTGATTCTAACTAGTCAGGAGGAGGGGTCTAAGACTGTCAATCAACTCATGTGCTCTGCTCAATATTCTAATGGTGGAGAACAACTTACCATATTAGGAAAACTGTTTATCTGTCGTCATCGGTGGCTATGCTAACTAGTCTTGGCATTCACAACAGGCTCTGGTATCAGAAAGAAGCTGCAGCTTAGCAGAGAGCAAGGGGGGAGGGAGGATGAGCAGTGCGACAAGAGTGATTCGCAGCTCTAAGACCCTCCTCCTGGTTCTGATTGGTTGTTTCCAGTTAGCATTGGGAGAAGGGAGTGGAGCTTCATCTTTTCACAAATTATTGCCTACCACACGGTCACAACATAGTGACAGTTTCAACAAATATGAGTTATTATTTTTTTTAAATAAACATAACAAACTGCAGTTTTATCTGGTAATCACTCACTACTCATAACTACCTCACTCAGCCCCACTTAATAAATTCCATGCACTATTTTGACCGCAGAGCCAGAAGTAGCCCTTTCAAATTCAGCAACAAACATGTTTGGTGACTTAAGTCATACTGATTGGCTCTATATAAATACACCAAGCTACTCAGTAGAAAATAACCTGAAAGGAAAAGCTTGACTGGCTTCCAGCTGACTCCAATTGCTCTTGAAGAAGCAGGCCTACATATATGCCAGGGAAATATATGTTTAAGTCTGACATCCAGAGCACATTTGCCTCTGAATGTAAGGCGCTGAGGAAGCTGTATGTGATGTTACTTCCCTCTTCGGTAACAACACATTAGAGACATGTTGACTGACTGAAATTTAAAGGTTGGGAGGAAAGTGTATTTGTGTGCAGCCACATCAGCTCTTCTCCTGCTTCGCGCTGAAGGAAGTCTGCTGTCTGACTTGCCCTTGTTTGGATCTGACATGAGAAAACACAGAGGATGAAAATGAGGTCTCCCAATCCTTAATTATTTAAATCAAACAATTACCCACAGCTATCTGGGGAAAAGCTCTTTTATCTGCTCTTCCAGAGCATCCAGGGTGGAGTCTGGAGTGGAAGACACATCGCATGGAGAAGAGCAGAAAAACACAGTCATTTTTCTGTAAGATTTGAATTATTAAAATAACTATTTTAAACTGCACAGGTGCTCTGTAGATTGCAGGCTTAGATCAGGGGCCTTCTGAAAAGCAACAAAGATTTCCACTAAATAAGAAAACCCCAGTACAGGTTTGTCTTGAAAAATACTATCAAAGAAAAACAAACACCTGGAGGAAGTCAAAAATTTCTGACTTTGATACAACTATTTCTTTTTTAAAAAACAACGACACAAAATTCAGAAACATTTTGAAATGTAGCTATGCATCTCATTTCCTTTACAAAAGATTAAATAATATTTGTATTACTGCTTCTGAGGACATTACGAGAAGAGTTTGGTCATATTCCTGCTTCTCTCTTATTGTTGTTCTCTGAATATTTGCATTCTGTCAGTTTGTTTCAGGAAAACTTGATCCACTGCTCACATTGATTACACGGTCAATTATATATAATTTATAGCCCTGAACTGGAGAGCCGCTCCACCATTAAACTTTGATGAAGCCATGTACTACATTCTTTGTTATAGATCAACATGCCAGCCAGCCACTGTCTGGTAGGCACTGAAAAACTAGAGGAAAAAAAAAGAAGAAAAGAAAAAATCAATAAGACACATTTATTTATTTATTGCAAAAATTTTTAAATACAATAAGGATAACACATCATAAAAAGATTACCCATCAAGTACAATGGGTAAGCATATACTTGCTTGTTATTTTAAATATTTAATAAATGTGTTTTAATAGAATAAAATGCGAACAAAGCAGTTCATATACAAAACAAACAAAAACATTTTTTTCTGATAGGTCTTTTGTCGATGTCTCTAAATTTGACAATTTATATATATATATATATATATATATATATATATATATATATATATATATATATATATATATATATATATATATATATATATATATATATATATATATATATATATATATATATATATATATATATATATATATATATATATATATATATATATATATTTACTGCATTAACATATAAAGGCTACAAAAGCTGTAATGCTGAATATTTCAAATCAAGATGGGTAAATGTTTACCAATAAGAATAACAAAACTATTCTAAAACTATTGAACTAATATGGGAGAAATGTATATTGTTACCATTAAAACAGTTTTTTATGGTAGAAAATAGTAACGGAAGAATTGTTTGGGATATTTATTTCCTTTTGCTGGCCTTCCGGTGGCCCCCAGGTGCTTGTTTGGGGTCCCGCTGCTGTGAAGGCCTGTATTGTGTTGCTCCGAAGGGGACCGGGGCCTGAGCTCCTGTTATACAACACACAACTGCAGCTTCTTAACAAACACCCTCAGAAATCAATAGTATCATAACAGCTTATATTTATTATTCATTAATAATGTGTTTATGGACCCAAACCACCCGCTGAACAAAGTTGGGATGAAATGTGTATGTGTGTGTGTGTGTGTGTGTGTGTGTGTGTGTGTGTGTGTGTGTGTGTGTGTGTGTGTGGGTGTGTGTGTGTGTGTGTAGGTGTGTGTGTGTGTAGGTGTGTGTGTGTGTGTGTGTGTGTGTGTGTGTGTAGGTGTAGGTGTGCGTGTGTGTGCGTGTGTGCGTGTGTGTGGGTGTGTGTGTGTTTTAATGTTTTTTTTTCTTCATAAAATGAAGTCTGAAGTTTTGTTACTGTGATAAAAATGTGAATTTATATTAAACGACCTTTTCTAGAAGTGACGCTTTACAAAATAGTTTGTGGACACATTTATGATTTAGGTATAACTCACATTTTTAAACGTATTTTTTGTCCTTAGTCAATGGGCTTTGTCTAGTAAAAACAATAATAGCACTTAGTATATTATAAAAATCATCTTAATGTTAAATGTTGTGGACAACGTAAGCAATAATAATAATAATTTAATTTTAAAGGAGCCAATACTTATATAAAAATGAGTATGCAATAATAAATATATATTATTTGAAGTCTCAGACGTTTAAACTTCGTGCTTTCCACAAAGTAAAAAATAAATAAATAAAAAAAACTGTTCGGGTTTACAATTATACCTAATATTCCTTATTGCTTTATCCTAAATAATTCTAATCCTTCAAGTCATAGTTCAAATGTTCGACTTTTCAAATAGATTTTATTCAGTGTTGAACATTTCCACACAAATTTTAAGGCTGCGCTCTTTATTTCATCTGCAGATTCAAAAGTTAAAGAACAGTTTAGTTGATTTCATGAAAATTTTTCAAATATCTCACTATCAGTCGTTATTTCAAATGATCCATGCGGTGGAGTCATTTACACTTATTTATTTATTTATTTATTTATTTATTATTATTTATCAAATTTAAACGTTAACGTGAGCTCTAATGTTTCAAAACAACATGCAGACATTTCCATCAGGAAATTAAACCAAACTGTTAATATGCACAAAAATCGCTTGTTTTATATCATGATCCACATTCTTTAAATTAATTTATTCACTTTTTAAAGTTTCGGTTTAAACCACCTGGGGCATATTTATGCCACATGGATCTATTTTTAGTTCTCGCTACGTCTTATTTTGGTCTTGTGTTCATGATGTCAACCCTTTTTAGCTCTGATCTCGTCATTTTTTATTGTATTTATTATTTTTTTAAACATAAGCTTTTAAAATCCTCAGAAACCGGAACTTTTCATCTACTCAGCTAAGAAACTGAAAACGGCACCGGGCACGATGGGATAGAGCTGTGTAGACTTCATAGCCTGCAAAGTTGATCAATATGAGAGTCACTCAAGTATCAGATCCTATTCATCACCGCTGGGAAAGCAGCTTTCAGACGGAGCTCCTTCACCTCTGGGGCTTCTCCTGTTTCAGAGCGGCAGCTGCTCAGCCCCGCGCGTAAAACACGCACAGTTTTCTCCAAGAGGCGCAAACACAGGAGCGCTGCACATCCAAGCTCGTGTTGCACGCGCAGCACCGTTAAATGTTTACTTAAAAAAAATCACAATGACCACCAGGTAAAACGATGAAGAAAGGCTTTCAGACGTAAAACGTGCACAGTTTATTTCAGCTTCTGCAGCTTTACAGAGACACATTTGAAGCACACTTTCACAAATGAAATGTTTTCTTTTTCCAGAATAAATTAAATTCAAATAAATAACAATTCAACATAAAAAAATAAAAGTAATAATAAAGTCTTCTCAGAAGTGTTGAAAAATATGTATAAATAAGGCCGACTACACCTCCCTTCATCAGAATATCTACAAAGTGCGCTCCACAAACGAGTCAGTGATCAGAAGAAGTCGAAATGATTCGTTTTCATGAGGGCGGGGAGAACAACAACACTACTCATAATAATCTGATTGTCGAAGCATCATCGCGGTGAACAGGTTTTACACGTCAGTGAGTCTTCTACAGGCCTAATTCAGCCAGTGGCAGAGAAAACAAACAGAAAGCACGTCCAAGAACCAACCAGAGAGTGTTCAAAATCACCAGAAATGTGCCATCACTTGCGTAATGAGGTAGACGCACAGCTACGCCGTGTTAATGTGTGTATCCGTGCGTGTTTACATACGTGTGTGTGTTTGCGTTTTATTGCAATGCATTCACTTTGGAAATGAGGAAGGGAACATAAGGGTTAGGAGGGGGGCAGTGTTGGTCATCTTGGAGCAAAACGCGCAGAAACATCAACCCCTCCCCTGCGTTTCTGCAGAGGAACCCATGACGCTGACTGCACATACTGCGCACCAGATCCTGACTTATTTTATCTTTTTCTATTCGTTTGGTCTGATTTGTCCCCCCAAATAGTGAGCAACCCAACAAAAACATCTGGGAGGAAAATTCAATACATTTCAATGACAGTTTCCACACACGGAAGTGCATATATTCACAAATATGTACACTGATAAATATAAAAAGAACTATCCGGGCCACAGAGGGAAATATTAACTATTATTCCTCATTTCCCGCTGTTAGTATTTTCATTTTTGTACAATAATTACTTTTTCAACCACAATGGTCGCCTTTTCTCTTCAGTCAGAGAGCAGCAGTTTATTCTGTGGAGATGCAAACAGCTTTGAAAGTCACTGAGTCTATTTTCTGTCTGCGGTTCCACTGTCAGGACCAAACAAGGTACACGGTGTGAGGCAGAACACAAAAGTTCCTGTTTAAACATGATGAGCGGTGAAAAGTCCGCAGGTGTCCCCGAGTCACATCTGAGCTGACTGGCGCACCAAACTGTGTGATTTTTGCTCCAAAAAGTACAATTCTGCGACCTGCGGTTAACACTAGGGAGGTTCTCAAACAACCTACACTGTAAAAATGAATTTTGCAAGGTATTAAACTTAAGTACTTTTTTTAGTTATTGGTTTGAATGCAAAATGTTGAATGGTGGTTAAATTCTAACAACATTGAGATTTATTTATGTAAATAAATGGATAAAACCCCACAAAACAGTCAGATTAAAATAGACGGAAATTCTGTAAAATTACTTAAAATTGCCTAGAATATAGTTTTTTTCTGTTCATAAATTTGTTTTTCTATATTGTTGAAGTTTTGCTTCAAACAATATGCTTATTGAATCGAGATAAAATCTGCCCTCCCAAAACCCAGCTTACACAATCTATTATGACATCATTAAAGGCACAGGGATGGTACTGAGCATATCCTGTTGTACTTTTCCTTGATTTCCCTACAATGTATGCACCTGCAGCACTTTGTCACAACTTAGTTGCAAGACAACCAGTCAAAAATCCTTTGCCTACCATAACGATTACTGATGCCAAGATTGATTCTTGGCATTTAGTCATTGAAACAAGAACTCCATATAATTCATTTTCATTAAACCCTTTGCATTTAATGAAATCTTCACTGGAGATTCATAATTCATTATTGTCAGTGTGTATTTGTTAGAGAACAACATACATGACTGGATAACATCATTAACTGAAGAGGTTGTAAGTTTAGTCAACCAATTTAGCGACAATGTTAATGCTAAAGTCAAACTTGCTAGAATCCTGAACTTGCTAGCCCAGAGGCAGCTATTGCTAAGGAATGGATGAACTTAGCTGTGGTTGTCATTGAAAGGTTAACACGTCTTCTTCTGATAGATTCCATATGACGTTCATTAGCAATGATATCTTCATGGTTAAGAAAGTAAGCAAGCTAGCGAGTTGACATTAGCTCTAGCACTGTTGCTAAACTAGCTCAATCTGAAAACTTAAATTGTAGGTGACCTGAAACTTTCTCAACCTCAAATCTTATGATAGTTTTGAATGTGCATATTAATTCCCACTAAGACCCATAAAAATATATCAGCCTTACTTTTCTTAGTTAATGAGAATAACAGTAACGTAATTTATTATATAAAAAAAAATCATCAGAAGATAGTACCTAATGTGAGAATTTAACCATTATTAAACACAATTTTTTTTATTCAAATTAAAATTCTATGGGCATTAATTAATACTCTCCAAAATTCATTTTTACAGTGTTGACAGAAGTCGTTTATCGTGATTTCAGTGGCATTATATGCCTTTACTGCAAAACAAATACTTTTTTTTATTTTTAATTATTTTTAAATTAAATCCAACAAAATGTAAAAACGTGGAAGTTTAGCTGTTCATCATAACCAACTTAACCAAGTAATTTAAAGTAATTAGTTTTTTTCAGTGTATGGATTATTCGGATTCTGTCAGAAATTTATATGTTTTTCTTCACAAAAGATGCCAGTTTAATTTCTCTGAAATTAAAACTAACATCAGTTGCCTTTCTATTTAAGAATGAAAATGTATAAAAATCATATTAAATTGAGGGAAAAGACGATGTGACCTGTTTTAAGTACCGCCCTGACAGTCGATCTGAAACGGTATTTCTTATCTGGTATCTTTCTTGGGAAAGAAGCAAATTTACTTGATCTAAACTTACATTTTGAAACAACATATTATGTATTTGAATGTGCGAAGCCAGACTGGAGTCATTTAAGACTCAATAAGAGATTGTGAAACTTGTTTTGAGTGCGCATCGTTGCGGCCCTGGCTGTGCGCCACGCAGAGCCTCTTCCCGCGGGAAAAAGGCGCAGGTACCGTGCCGGTACCTTGTTGATTCTGACAGTGCGGCTCCAGCAGACCAGCCTCAGCAGCTTGTCTCTGGTTTGTCTCTGTGGAAACCGGCTCAGAGACCCTCGGGTCTGTCGCAGTCTGCTTCAGTGCGTCGCAGAAAACTTCATCCGTTTCTGTTTTTGCCTCTGATTGCAAAACCAAACGCGGACCACGTTCTTTTTCAGATCCAGTTTCTCGGCGATAGCGGCGATCTTCTCCGACGACGGCCGCGGCTGCACGGCGAAATACGCCTCCAGGGACCGCTTCTCCGGCGCGGCGATGGACGTGCGTTTCCTCTTCTTATCGCCGCCGTTGAAGATCTCTGGCTTGGACATCTTCTCCCTCTGCGCCCGCTCCGCCTCCTCCAGCCAGGCCTCCAGGATGGGCTTCAGGGCCACCATGTTGTTGTGTGAGAGGGTCAGGGATTCGAACCTACAGATGGTGCTCTGGCTCAGGCAGCCGACCCCGGGGATCTTGAGGTTGGCCAGCGCCGCTCCCACGTCAGCCTGAGTGACGCCCAGTTTGATCCGCCTTTGCTTGAAGCGCTCAGCGAACGACTCCAGCTCCCGCGGGTCGGGCTCCGCGTCCCCGCCAGCGCTCCCCAGGGAGCCGTGGGATCCCAGCGCGTGCGGATGCATGTTCATGGACTGAGTGTGGTGGTGGTGCTGCATGTGGTTGATGGCAGACATGTGGGCCGCGGCGTGAGCCGTGTGCGAGGCCGTGGAGCAGACGTCCGAGCCGGGCATGCCTCCCAGAGAAATCCCCGGGGTGAGATGGTCAAGCAGGTCTCCTTCCAGTCCCTGCGTCGGCTGGTGGTGCGCCGGGTGGTGGTGTGAGGTGAGCACCGACGGGTGGTGCAGGTGCGCGGAGGAGGAGGTCGGGGTGCAGGTCATGCTGGTCATGGTGGTCATGGTGTGGTAGGTGGCGTCTGGCTTGAACGGGTGGCTCTTCTGGGCCACGATGTCCACGGCGGCGAGAGCCTCGGCTCTCTGCAGCAGCGTCTCATCGAAGCCGGCGAAGATGTTGCCCTGAAGCTGAGAGAGGAGGAAGGACAGAGGCAGAGCCGTCAGAGCAACCTGCCACTAAACCAACACTGCTGCTAATTAAACTGGCGGAGTGCGCCAGACTCTCTCTGCTTGTTCTAATATTTAAAAACAATGAATTATTTGATAGTTTAACATAAAACACATGTAAAAAGAAAAATGCATATAATTATATAAAAAATAAATAAATAAATAAATAAATTTGAAACCAAAACTTAACATACTTTTAGAGGAAAAATCACCAAACAGAGGAAGAATTTGTTTAAATTTGCAACCATGATCATTTTGAGCCTTTTGAACATTTTATAAACCTCCAAAGAAAAAACTTTGACTAGATTTTTTTGACCTCAGTTTTCCAACCTGTCAGCGGCTCCTTCCTACAGCCACGGCAGCGTGTCCGCGTGGAAGGATATTCATTTAAAATTTATATTTACGATCTCCTGAATTATTCCTGCGGACGATGAAGCGAGACCAGTTTGAATATGAATGGGACAATATGAGAAAAGACGAGTTCACTCCACGCACTGTGCATCCATCTTTAACTTTTCTTTCGCTTTCGGACGTATCGTGGGAGCGCAGCATCCGTTTTCCTTCTCTAAAGAACTTTTTCAGGATTTCTGCATTTTAAATCCTTAAAGAACATTACAAGACAATCATATAATGGAGATCTTTATTTTCATTTATGCTGAGCAAAGTAGAAACGAAAAAATTCTCCAACTTATAACTTTTAAGGCTGTTTTTATTAAACAGTTTCGTTTGTAGACAAAATGTGCCGTTGTGATCACACATTAATCTATTTTTATAATTTTTTCTTTACATTTTTTAAAGCTGTAAAACGGATTTAGACGGAATTAAAAGTTGTTGGTGCGAATTTACTCATTTTACCCACTAAATTAAGTAATTAAGAAACATCCTTGTACTTTTAAGTCCTCTATTGGAATCCTCAAAAAAAGAAGAAGAAGAAGAAGAAGAAAAAGTCTCCATTTTGCGGCTGGTTTGCGCTTTTTTGTTGTTGTGAAGTTTCGCGGGCAGGAAGGTGAGACTCACCGACGGCGTGGGCAGGCAGGCTCTGCGGATGGCCTCGGAGCTGGAGTGCAGGGGCGTGTATTTGGGCTCGTGCAGGATGGGGTGCATACTGAAAGGCTGCTTGCTGTTCATCGACATCATGATTGCAGAAGTGAGGGAGGGTCGCTGTCCGTCGTCCTCGTTCGGCTCCGTTTTGGTGATTTTACCTAGAGAGAAACGCCTCGCAGAGGAATAGAAAAAAAACAACCTGCCGCTCGCAGAGGTGGTTTGGATCAAAAAAAAAAAAAAAAAAAAAAAAGAAAAGTCACCCGGATCGGACTCAGGGAGTTTCGCCTTTAAGTCAGGGAAGAAAAAGAAAAGGTAAGGAGCAGTAACTCCTGGACTCCTGTGGACCTTCTGTCTGCTTTTCCACTCTGAATGACTCCTATTATAAAGATGCTGCCTGCCTCCGGCGCCTATATTAGACCACTGCCTCACAGGCTGCTCCTCATTGGAGGACCAGCCCTCCCTCCCGCTGCGTTCCTCCACCAATCACATGGAGAAACCTGGCTGTGGCCACGCCCACAACCAGAAGGGACGCTTTGTGGTAGCACTCTGCTGAAGAAATGTTTCTTTAACATTTGCAGATTAGAACCGGGACAACAAAAAGCTATGTCAGAACAGGAATCACCAAGATTTCCATAACAAAGCATTTACTGCAAGATGTAAAAATCTGCATTATTAAAAGTTAAAGTTAGAAAAAGTCACAGTTCTGTACAAAGCTTTACAAAAGCTGCAGTACTTGTCTATATATTCCAACCACAAACTTGGGATTTTCTGTGACAGATCAACACAAAGTGGAAGAAAAAGAATGAACTATGGGTGATTGATGAGAAAAAATTGAAAAGTGTGGAGTGTATAGGTGTTGAGCCATGTTTCTCTGTCTGCTGTGTTTCTTGGTCTTCCTGATGTTGTTTGGTCACTAAAGTCCTTTAACAAACCTCTGAGGCCTTTACAGGTCAACTGGATTTATACTGAGATAAAATCACAACCAGGTAGACCTCTGGAGGCAGGTAGTTCCAATTCAAGTTTTATTATACAAACTGCACTTCTCAAATTCTTATTAGTAACATGTATGGCTTTCTTTCCATTTCACAGTGACAACGCATAAACTTCCAGTGAAACACATCAAAGTTGTAGCAAGAAAAAGGAATATTTTTGCAAAATGTTCTATAAATTTCTCGGTAAGAAAATAGTTATTAAGCCTTTTAGGCTACAAAAAAAAGTGAAATTAACTTCCAGCGTATAGGTCTACTTTCCTTTTGTGGTTCACGAAGGTATTTCATGCAAATTGTTTTAATTGTAACAAAAAGTCATTAAAGTAAGTTTTAAATAATGAAAAAAATATCCAAACGCCTCCAGATCCACCAATTTCATTTTATTAACAACTAACACATAAATCAATTGTGATTCATTCACTTTCTGGCTGTGAGAAGTGATGCCCTGCTCTCCAGAAACACGCCCACATCTCTCAATTAAACAATAAATAGGCCTGACTGAACAGAACAACCAGCAAACAATGAAATATTTACACATGAACTGTGAGAGGTCAGAGGTCACAGCCTGCTAGTAAGGCAGGGGTCCTCACAAACTGGGTAATTATGCCCATAAACACCCAAAGTCTCCTTTCATAGTGGGAGGGATGTGAATATTTGGCAGTGTTCCCTGCCTCCATCTCTGATATGTCATCTATAAAAATTAAAAACAAAAACTTACCTACTATAAATATGATAAATAATTGTTACTGGTTCTTTAAAAATAGAAATTAAAAAATGCATTCAAAACTAAATACTTTCTTTTTGCTAAACCTAGGGGGCTATTCTCCCACTTATTGATTGATTTCATTCAAGCATTTTAATGGAAAGTTGAGTGGAGGGAAAAAGTCTCCACAGGGATAACCTCCCCCTGAAGTGGGTTCAGTGCTTCAAGAAACTTTTCACACAGACATGTCCAGGGAATGAGTTACAACTGCATGAGCCAAAAGGAGAGATGGTCTGATAATTAATGGTCCAAATTCATCTTTTCACATCTTCAAAGTTAATGTTGTTTTATTTTAAAATCAATATCTCAGCGTCTGAAGGAAGAGTAAAGCAGCACAGACTATAAGTGGGATGTTTTTACAAACAGTGACATTTTGGGGACATCCTTAATCAGAGGGCTGACATTTCTGTAATAAAAATCCCTTTTTACTGGTTTTATGCAAATGTCACCCTTTCTGATTTTTTTTGTTTTTAGCTGGCAGTTTACACAAAGTTAACATTGTGTATGCAATGAATCTGAATGACATACAAGTTTCATTTATAAAACTGATCTCCTGAGATAAAGGTACAATTCATGATACCTGTACCTGTATTTATGGAGTTACTGACACTTTGAATATCGGAGAATCAATCAGTCTAAAAATTAATAAAGGGAAGAAAGTGTGCTTAAAAATGACAAAATCTTTTTGTACACCATTTATACTTATCTGTCATGTGGACAGTGCAACACAGACACACACAGGACAAACACTCATGCACACAGTCACTTTTAACTGGAATTCCCAGAGAAATTATTTGCATTCTTAGGGAGAAAATGCAAACTTCATGAAAGAACCCAACATATATGTCAGATCAGAAGAACAAGATCCAAGTCAGATGGAAAATGAAAATAATTAATAAATGATATCAAGTTGTTTCAAGAATATCAAAATAAATAATGCTGGGAAAAAAAAAAAAGATGTTGAGGAAGTTGTGGGAAATCAATTTATAATAAATTGATTTATAATTGACCAGAATCTAATTCTGAGGCTTCTCAGGCCAGATTCCTAAATGTTCATTGTGAGGATATGTTACATGACCTCATGCACTGGATGAAACAATCTGCAAATATCTGGATGCAAATTCATCTTGAAATGATGCAACTGAGGTAAAATTGTCCCTATATATGTGTTGCATCAACTGAGAAGAACTTTTAAATATCAGAGAAGTACCAGCTTTATTGAAGTTGATGATCATTTTTGTGTCATGCTCTGAAGGCAGGAACTCAGAAACAAACTCTCAGCCTCCCTTTATTTGATGCTACAGTTGTGTTTTTTTCCCTTGGGAATCAGCTCTGAATGTGTCAGAAACAGAATTTTCACAGGTTTTTTTCCAACAAGCATCCTTAGTCTGTACCATGTAACAGGATCTGTGTTGCTCTTGTTACTCTGCCTCCTGCTCTTCAGTTCGTGGCTGAACCGCCAGCCCTGACTCACCGACAACAAGAGCCTCCTTGTTGGTCACAGAGTCAAGAAACCTGAGTGAGACCTATTGTCCTGCCCTAGCTGCTGCCCTCCAGAGGGTCCCCGGCACCCGTTCATCAAATATACATCACCGCTCTCCGGTGGGACGCCGGCAGCCAGGACAGTCCTTTGGGAAAGCGACACTGTACAGACATAGAGCAGGGAGTACAGCTGGGATCAGAGAAGGATCTGCGGGCAGGGAAGAGAATGCTTCACACTCAAAGTTCACCAAATTGAGCAAGAAAAACTGTTTGAATTAAACATTTACTTCCTTTGCTGGCAAATAAAATGAGTATCAAATTTTCTCCTTTTATACACATTGCACTAAGTCTCAGACAAACATGTATAATGTGATGTTTCATTCCATGTTTTAAAATTGAATTTCTTCTTTTCTGACAGAAAAATGGTCTCCTGTTTATATGCATTATCCATTTTTGGAAGATCTCATTGGATTTGTGGTTCAGTCTCACCAATAAGCATATTTACAACTATGTGCAGATACCAGGATGTATGTTTTTCAGGAACAATGTGCATCTCCGCAACAAACAAGGTAATTCATTACTAGAATTTGCTAGAAAGATGTAATTGATGATAGGCTGTTTTGAGAAAAACACCAGTAATGTTTTCCTGGGTTAATGTGTGTGTGTGTGTGTGTGTGTGTGTGTGTGTGTGTGTGTGTGTGTGCGTGGGGGTGTGTGTGTGTGTGTGTGTGTGTGTATGTGTGTGGGTGTGTGGGTGTGGGTGTGGGTGGGTGTGTGTGTGTGTGTGGGTGGAGGGGGCAGATTAAGGGTTGTTATCCCAATGATGGTGTTACTTGGACAAGGGGAAGAGGTGGGACAGGTAGACTCTGAATCAGATTGAGGTGTTGACATTGGACCCATAAACAACATCATTCTCCACCACATGGTCTGTAGCACATTTAGTATAAAGTCACTTTTTGCTAAGCTAAATGACTGTATCATCTAAACTGTTGGGTAATGCTTTGGACACTCAACTGGAGAGTGCTGCAGTGTCTGTTGGGCAGATTTGTTAAACCCAAGTAAGTGGTGAAGATGAACCAGGAATGTCTTAAGTCACTCATGTTCTGAGTAAGGTTGGGGGCAAAGAACCAAATATCTCTTCTGGGGAAGGGACATCTTGAGATCTCACCCTAAAGAACTAGAGAAAGTTGCTGGACCAGAGACCTGTTGTTGTAGAAGACGACTGTGCTATGTGAGATTTCTGCACATTGATCTGATGCTATAAGCTTAACCAGTTTTTCAGATCATAATTCCACAAAAACACATAACAACAACCCTCCCATTTTGAATCACTGTGCTTTTACATTGTTCAAGTTGATCAAAGTGTGCTGTTGAGATACTAACCTAAAGAGAGGTTGCTTGCAACTCACAGGATGGACATGGGCAACGCATGATGCCTAAGGAGGGGTTCTGTATTGCAACCCTTGTGTTTGGTTTCCAAATCTAATCAGTGCTTTAAATACAAGCAACGTTTGTGCTCTAGAATACTTTGGCATACAAATGAATTCATTGCAGAACAAGCCCAAATCATCACTTTTCCACCTCCATGCTTGACAGTGTGTATGAGGTGTTTGTGTTTGTGCTCCATGGATAAACATTTTTATTCTCATCTGTCCAAACAACAATGTTCCAAAAGAGATTCATTTAGATGAAACTTTGCAAAGTTGTGCTTCTGTTTTTGTACAGTTACATTTTTTTTTCTCTCAACCATGCTGGACAAGCCATAGCTTTTCTTATTGTACTGTCATAAATTTAACCATTAAGCACGCTAAGGCCATAGCTCAGGCCACTGGAATACTTTTACCTCAGTATTCCAGTATTGAACGATCTAAACTTGAGGTAAATTTGTTGGGATGCTTTCAGTCTTGTGTAGATTTTCAGCCATCTTTCATGTATTTCACTTGTAGGCAACCTTTCACTGTACTATAATACACTTTAAGTTAGTTGTAAATGACCTTATAACTCTTCCCCGGGTAAAAATAGTTATGCACACCTAATGTCTTAACATTTTTTTCAGCTACTGGAGATACTTAGCTTTAGTTTCAGGAGGGTCTTTTGTTTGGCGAGGATACATGTCACTGAGATGCATCTGTTAGAGAAAGTATTTTAAGCTGTGTGTTTTAACAAAGTAAGAGCATGTGTGTGCTGTGTGCAGATAAGCATGGGTGCCTTCGTATGTTCGGGGTGTAGCATGGACTCTGAGGGATCTAACATCCCACAAAGCTTTCAGGGAGCAGAACATGGCTGCCACAGCGTGTATTTCTGCCACATTTAGCAAATGGACACTGAAGTGCAGCCCTCTGCCGACATCCACCACAGCCTCCTCACCTCATGCCTTTGCCTTCTCCTTTTTTTACCCCCATTCTTTTCTGTGCACTCCTTTTTCCTCTTTTCTCCACTTCCTCTAGCTTTGAATTATTGATAGCGAGTAAAATCTGACGTTGTAAAGTTTGCGACCATTCACCAAAATCGGCCTCCGCTTCTCACCAAGGGGGCATGCCGAAGGGTAGGCGGTGTCTAACCACACACTTTTAATGTAATTGCCTGTAGGGGTCCTGGTAAATATTTAATTGTCTGCCAGTACAAATTAAAGACACAAGGCTGGAAGAAAAGGTTAGTAGGTTCGCTTGGGGAGAGATTCTGTGCACTTTACCTGCGCCTGTTGGTTTTGAAAATGGCTTTGTTGCTCAAATAGAGTGAAAGATGGAGGTAGACTGTTCTTCTGCTTCATTTAGCTTTCAGTGATGAGAACATACGTACAAAGGTCCTCCATGTATCACCAGGAGATCCTGATACCAAGATCTAAGAACAGGCCGTACTGAGACTAAAACTAGTAATCAGAAAGGTGTTCAAAGGAAATGCAACATTTGACTTGTCCTGACGACCACGTTGGTACCACAAAGTAGTAAAGAACACATATTTTAAAAACGTTTAAAAATGTTCTTGGCCTTAGCTAAACTTTCAAACATCCTGACATTTTGCTTTTGCCTTTACTCACCCTTACTGTGTTGACACAAATAAAATACACCCATTTTCAGCTCTAGGGTGTTCGGTATCATGACAAATTAGAGTCATTTGGTTTTGACCAGATTTTAACTTATTTAAATGTAAACTCAAGTGAGCAAAAACTGCAACAAATGCCACATTTTTACTATCTATGGCAGGGGTGGGCAATCCTGGTCCTGGAGGGCCGGTGTCCTGCAACTCTTGGATGTCTCCCTGGTCCAACACACTTCAATCAAACAGCTGAATCACCTCCTCTAAGTACAGTCAAGTTCTCCAGAGTCCTGCTAATGACTTCATTATTTGACTCAGGTGTGTTGAAGTTGAGGCACATCTAAAAGTTGCAGGAGACCCTCGAGGCCTGGAGTTGCCCACCCCTGATCTATGGAGTGGTACCGGACGTACAAAACTCAAACACTGTGATAATCTAAGTTCACTCTCACTTTTTCAATAGGATGTAGAAGTGATTGCAGGAGGCAGACACATTTATAAGCTGATGATCAACAGGATTGTCCAGCTGATCATCCAGATTTAGCTTTGCAAAGCTACATCTGCTAGAGTATCCTTTGGACAAATGAAACCAAAGAAGAAATGTCAGCATAACTACCAACAGTCAAGCACGGTGGTGGAGGGAAGATGATTTGGGCTCATTTTACAACCACCGGAGCTGGCCATGTCAAAGTCATTCAGTCCACCATGAACTTTTCTGTGTGCCAAAGTATTTTAGAGTCAAATGCAAGGCAATCTGTCAGACAGCTGTATTGGAAAGTTTAGTTCCTTGCTAAAGTGTTGTAATAGCACAATTTGGAAAGGTTGTGTGTTGTTTTTGGTTTAGATGAGATTCCTCTGTGAATTTTTCAAAAACTTATTTATGAAGATAAAATATTTCAACTTAAAGAGGAATAAACTTTCATTTCAACCATCAGCATCTCATTCAGCCCAGAAAATCTTTTGTTAGGCTTTGGGGTCTGGGATCAATATGTATTTTCGTCTCATTTTTTAAAATTATACCACCAAGATGTGAACTCGAACTTGCACCTAAAATGATTTATTCATTGAGTTTGTTGACTCTTCGCACCACATGATTCACTGACCCATGGGTTTGTGAGTTTTCTTCATCATCACACTGATTTTCTTTTCTCCTCTTTGTATTCCAACCAGTGTTCTAGCACTGGGTTATTTCTTATTTACAGTTTCTGCATTTTTCATGCTTGCTGTTTTCATTATCTCCACCTCCTTAATGTCAGACTTTCTCTCATCTCTTCTTCTAATCTCGTGTTGAGTCTCTCCACATGCTGTAATTAGGCTGTTGATGGAAAACGAGCAGATACAGAAAAAAGAAGTGGGAGCAAAAACAGAGCAAAAAGCAAAGAGAGGGACTGACAAGTCCAAAAAAGACAGATAGTAAATGAGACAGAGAAAGAGAGAAGACATATTTTGGATCAATAGATTAACTGAGTGCTCATGTATTATGCATCGGAGCCCTGCAGCACTTTCACATAAAGAGAATGTTGGGCAGGATTGGCGTGTAAAAGCTTTATAACTGCAGGCCTGTTTACTCAGAATATTCGAGGGGACCGCTGTCGCACTGAACTCAACGTATCAAAGCACAACTGGGCCAAGGCACCAAACCGTCCTGAACCCAGAACCTCACACAGCACCGCAGTTCAACTGCAGCCTTGTGTTGAAATCAGCATTTAAATTTATGTTAAATTTTACATTCTCACACTGGTTGTGGTTTCACAAGACAGAAAACTGACGAAAACTGACGTGTTATTTAGTTTCTGGGACACAGAAGTCATTCTACTTTATTTTGCATATAGTGTTATGGTATAAAAGAAAATGCACCCTCTGTTTGTTCTGTAGTCATCATTTGGTTTTAACAAGCTTCTAAAATTATTTACATGTAACCATTTAAGTGTAATTGTACAGAACCCCACAGCAGATTCCGTATGGTTATTCTTTTTTTTAAAACAGAAGCCAAAATAGAAAAAAAAAAAAAAAACTATGCAAAAAGCAACAAATTAAAGTAGTTTCTTTCTGGTTTGATCAGAGTCTCACATCACGGTGGATGAATTTTTGTTTTCTTCTCTATAGTGTTGCTTCATTCCTACATGATGCAATTTTGACCAAGCTTGGACAGACTCTCTCACATTAGACTGTGTGTGCAGTTATTAGACAAGCTGTGTTTTTGAGTGTTCATTTTATTCTTGAGCTACTGCAGAGCTTTTAGTCAATCCAACTTGTTAATTAAAATCTGATCTGACATCGGGCCTTCAAAAAAGTGAAAGTGAAGTTTCAACTTTCTTAGGAGCATAACTATATGTACACAATTATTTGGCAACTATCTCAATGCAGAATAATTATAAAATCAAATGAAAAGCAGAAAATTGACCTATATCATTTATTTGTTTTTATCTGGCAAAGAGAATTATATATTACATATAATAAGAGGGGTGGTAACCAACTTGTTGCTACACCTCTTTTTAATAATTACAAGTCTTCCTTTGATGGAGTCTTTTGAAAAAAAGACCTGATTCTGTTACACATATGGAGTAGAAGCATTCGAGTGTGAATTGCAAACTAGAAAAAATATATATTTTAAAGGTTTCTTCCAGGTCTTCCAACTCTGTAAATTCTCATCTGGGTCATGTAGAGAAAAAGGGGTCTAAATATATCTGAAATAAAATTGGACATGATTCACCTTCTGATCAGCGAGACAAAACGAGCTTCTAAAAGCAACATCTGAAGTTGCTCTTGACATCACCTGCTGGTTCCTCCCTGTGCTTCCCTTTCCTGAAAAGTCAACATCCAGACAATCCACAGAGGGCCGAGCATCAAACAGCTAGAGCCCCTGAGCTCTTCCCCTGATACAGCCACGCTTATTTCCATGCAAACAAAATCCCCTTCTCTCTCCTGTACTACAAGAATAGAGAGCAGTTGAACAAAGGGAAAACAAGTAAACAAACAAAATGGTGTATGAACATGTCACTGAAACAGGGGGGGAGGGTGTTTGGTGGAGGGAATTCTATTAGAATAGCGTATTCATGCAAATTGATATTATCAAATGTTCTCACTAATGTCTCTGGTGTTTGGAACTGGAGGGATAAGTAAGAAGAAAAAGATGTTAATACTCAGAAGAGACGCGTCAAAGCTATTTGAAGATCCTGCTGTATGGATGCTTTGTTTAAGATCTTTTATCAAATGTAGCTTTGATGGCAGAGAGTTCGTATGCACATAGAGATATGAAGATAACTACAGAGAAAAGGCTGTCCGCAGGACGCCATTACTGCTTTGCTCCCAAGATACAACAAATATGCTAAATAAATGTAAAAAAAATATCTTCCCAAATAGAGAATGTCTTATTTGAACCCATTTAATTAACTGTAGTTTTAATTCGGTTCAGTCGATAAACTAAAATGTTTTTTCATGCGTGTGTCCACAGTGTTTAGAATTGGAATAAATTCAATCTGATGGCTTGCAATAAAAGAGCCAAATCCTTCTTTATGTGAGAACCAGAAGACTAGAGACTTGGATGTGCATCAAACCTGTTTTTTCCTTCAGCACATTTTTCTAAACACTATTATCTGGGCACTGACGAAAAGGAAAGAAGAAAAACCAATGAGATTAACTCCAGATACCCAATTTCTCCCATGTCTTCATTTGGATAAAATATTTATCGTTAGTGCCAGAGGCCATTTGGATTTACTCCTACTGATTTAGACCAACTTGCTGATCAAATTGGTGGTATTCAGTAAAAAGGCGGGTTCTGGCTTTGCTCTTCAAGTGGGCTGCACAATTATGATAGTGGACACCTGAGGTTGGAAGCATAACTGGGTAAAATAGCCCTGAATTTTCTATCAGAGAAAACAGAAAATACTGTGAAGTTTTAGATATATTTTTTTGTAGCAGGTAAGCATATTCCCCTTCAAACAACATAAACTGCATGATTCAAAACAGAAGAGTTATTGCTATCGTCTTATTGTTTAAAATCAAGATATTACTCAACTCTTGCACCAACTTGAGTCAGAGGCTGCTGTTAAAGAATTTCCCAAAGGATCTCTGGTAGATGAACATATGAAAAGGCAAAAACAGGGTAAGAAAAGAAGGAGAATGAAGCCACGATGGATACTTAATGCCATCTGATCAGGACTGAACTTCAAACAGGCCTCTACATGACCAGAGTACAGATGAACCTTAAACTTTTACTTAAGGTATATAATTTGGTGGATTTTGTAACTTTTCTTGCTAGCAAAGCAGTTAACGTTTGCTTTTGATTCTGTTTCACATTAATGTGGAGAGAATTCATATTTAACAAAATCCAGAATTAAAAGGTAAAAACCAGAGATGACCACTTAAAAGTATTATTCATAAACATTAGTTTCACTAATGCTGAAGGACGACACCGTAAAGATATTTAGTGAAAGCTAATGCTAACATGCTAACTTCATTTCAAAACATATCTGCCGTTGAAAGACTACAACCCTTGAACACCAATATAATTTTGACAAACTTTCTTGGACAAGATATAATGCTTATATCTTGTCTTTACTGTCTGTGTTTTCCTTACTTTGTTCTGTATGTTTCTTGCTTGAAATAAAGTTATTGAGGGAAAATTGAGAGAGAGAGAGAAAGAGAGAGAGAGAGAGAGAGAGAGAGAGAGAGAGAGAGAGAGAGAGAGAGAGAGAGAGAGAGAGAATGTGATGAGAAGAAGTGGAACAAAAAAATTGTTTAGCGCTACTAGCTCATTAGCAGTGCCTAACACTGGTTTCCACCTCTGTGCTCTGTTGATGTTGGTCAATTGTGGTCTCCTCAGGAGACAGCATTTCTCAAAATAGTTTAGTACTTCACCTTTTTGTGATTTTGATCTGAACGTACTGACTGTCTTTAAGAGATTTGATCTCAAAAATTCCACTTTGTAATTAGTGCAGTGGCTGCCTCACAGAACAACAGGAGACAAAGTGATTCTATACAAATATAGAAAACTAATTTAAATACTTGACAATGGATCGATTTTGGCTATAAATGTAGAAACAGACAGAAACATGCTAGTCATTCCTGTTGTTACAATGCCCCACTTTAATTGACGAACTGATCAGGCTTGTGTACTGCATTGATATTTTGTTATTTTTGGTAATGCTGCAATATTTCTGAACTCCTGATTTAGTGTAGGTCTGTTGTTTTGTATACCTTCTAGAAAAGGCTGCTCAATGCATGAATGGAAGTATCGTACATTGGTGTTGTAACAGAGGGCTTCCATACACTTCAGAGCTCCAGCTGGTCCAGGGTGGTGGGGGTCTTTGTCCCAACTATCCTCCCCTCCATCGCTTGTCCTCACCCTCACACCCCCACCCCAATTCCTCCGTCTCACTCTAACAGGATTAGAAGGTGGAAGCTACTTGCTCGGCAGACCTCTGAGCGTATGTCTGAGCGAGAGACTGACAGAAATAGAGGTGGTCTTGTATGTGTGCGTGTGTGTGCGTGTGTGTGCATGTGTGTGTGAGTGTGATGATGGGGCTTTAGGGGAAAATGCCCACTCTCATGTGTTTAGCGGTGATAGACCCCACAACAGCTTTGAGGCGGTGGTCCCAGGGGACACCAAACACCAGGGGGCGTTTGTATGTGTTCCTGTGTTTCACCATGTGTTGAGCTACTCTATATAATATGAAGCACAACTTCTTCTACTGTATACAGCATCGTCCACACTTACTGGTAAACTAGCCATTGTGTCAGAAACATCAAAACAAGACTAAGAACAAAACAGGACAATAATTGTAGAACATTTTTCAGGTGGGGGGAATCAATTTACAGTTTCCTGATATTCCAGTGAGTTTATTCACTCTGAACTAAGCCCACAGCATTACAGATCCTAGGCCAACAGGGGGAAGGAATCTTACTTTGTAAGATTTGTTTTTTTTTTTTTTGCAGTGCTCCCTGGTTCAACACACATGGATGGTGGTTCGTTAGCAGCCGTCTGCAGAACATTGACATGCTGAGGTGGTAACTACCACCAGGGAGAGAGCTAATACATGCAGGATGCTTTAATAGATAATGACAGTGTGGAACCTGATGTGTGTACCTTTACATTTTCAGTAAATCTCTGATGCTTAGGGACAAGAACCTGAAATCACACAACTTCAGAAACTTTTTCCGTGTCTTATACATTTTTATAACGGAGAATGAGTTTAACAATTTGGTTCATGCTAGCTGGTCAGGTTTGATGAGGATCCTACCGCAGCGGGTTATTGAATTATCTTGTCATGTGTTATGTCTTTTTATGCTACCATGCTGTGACAGATGTTCCTGTAAAGACTTCCAATAATGACCTGTGTTCTGGGCTGCACAGCTGCAGCGCCGGTCTGCCTCTTGCCTTTGGGCCCTGCTTCTTCAGAGGCCTACCTGCTATGGCAGGGTGCATCGGGAGGGCCAGTGCTCTCATTACAGCTACAATGAAATAATTATGAACGGTGCGCAGAGACCTCATCACAAGAATATCTATTGTATTATTTATTCAGCCAGTCCCCTGGTTCAGGGGAAGAGAACACATATAAACTTGCAGCCATGCTTCTCTCCTCCTCATTCAAGCTGCTGTTTGCTGCTCAAAGCGGAGGCCCACTCTGGCTTGGACTCTTCCTTTCATTCTGTGCTCTTCTTCGTTCTTTCTCTCTACTTGTTTTTGCTTCAGGAGCCAGACCGGGAGCATCTACAGGGACCCCAAGGTTTCTTTTCTCTACAAACCTCACCAGACGGATACAAGAAAGATATAAACAGAAAAACTCTCTGTTTTTACATGTAAGCTATGGTCAGTAAATGATTTAATTTTAAGATATGCTGTATTAGTAATATCTAATGTTTAATGTTCCTGTGGGAAAAGAAACAAAGAGGTCCTTTGAGAGTGTAGAGAAGAAGGATAATGGTGCCGACAACATGAAAGCTTCATCTGCACCAAGAGAAGAAACTTTGTTGCTAGACCCCAGTCGCTCACGGAGGATGAAGCTGCAGCAGCAGCATGGCAGGCACAGCACAATGGGCCTCATTCAGAGGCAGTGCTGCATGCGACGGTGCTACAAACACTGATGGAGAATAAAGAGAGAGGGAGAAAGAAAGAGGGCTGCATTGACAGCTGCATCATGGAGATCAGGAGGGAGGCATCGCCCCGGGCACGACAGGTGAGTGATGCTGCTGCGCGGCTGACTGTCCGGCTGCCTGGCTGGAAGCACTCAGCAGAGGATAATTACAGTGTTACTGCACGGCTGGTGTGGCTGAGATGCAGGTTGGATGGCTCTCACTCCGACACAAAGACACTCTTATTAACGGTCATATTTTAGAAAGATGACGGTGCTCTCTGTTTTGCTCCAAAACAAACCAAACATGATAAGAAGCTGCTCTGTACAACTTAGCAGCACTTTCTAGCCTCCTTGTTTAGGTTTAAATGTTTTATGATAATTTTAAAAATTGACATTCACTACATAAAAACACATGTAATCTGTTTTCCTTACTATTTGACATTAAATCATTGTCTATTATGAGCTATAATCATTTATTGCTGAAGTTTACATAAATTTCCGTAAACTTTATGACTCAATAGTTTGCTGTAATTTTGGCCCACTCCTCCTTACAGAATTGCACAATTATTCTGGGTCAGAGATCTGGGTTTTGTGATGGTCACTCCGAAACATTGGTTTTGTTGTCCAGAAGCTAATTCTTAACTAATTTGATGTCTTGCTTATTTTCAATTTGTAAAATCTATTTGAGCCAAAGCTTTAACATATTGGTTGATGACTGGAGATGTTGCCTCAACATCTCTACATAATGCTCTTTCCTTATGACATCTACTTAGTGAAGTTCACCAGTTTCTATAATCTCTTTACTTCCCAGCTGCTAGATGTTCTCGGATTTTCTCACTTTGTCCTTCATTGATTATGGACAAACATTTCAGTGTTAATTTCCTCAACCCACTAGAATATCTCTCCAAGAATTAACATATTTGTACTGATTCAATAAGGAAAACTTAATTTGTCCTTTTTATGATGCCATGATGGCTTCTTGTTCCCTGAGTGGCTTTTCAGTCCATGTCCTGAGGTTGATATTCACACTTCATACTAAAATAAATCCATCTCTGGGTTGCAGAAACCAGTCTATTTGCTGAACAGTATGATGGCTCAACATTCCCATGGTGTTTAAACGTACATGTAACTGTGAGAGTTGTTCAACATGGCATCCCAAGATCTGGAAATTTTATCTAAGGATAAATTACATTTGTGGTGGTCTTAAATTTTCTTTCTGATATTTTTGCTAAGTTTGGATTTTGTTTCCCACAATTTCATAAAAGGAAGGGGAAGTTTGAGGTGTTGATGAGTTGATGTGCCTCTGTTCAACTTCAGCGTATATGTTGGTAATTTGTGTGGAAAAAGTGAATAGTGAATGTCATTATTTTGGCATCACAGTAATATAAAGCCGTGTATCATCAGCATATTGTAATACTCTATAATGTAAGACTGGGGAAGAACTCAAAAGTGTCTCAAGAATCCATGTGATCTTTTTGTGCATGGTACAGGTGCTTAATAATCTATGTTATTTGTTAAGCCCTGTTGTGACTTTTTTCCTTTTCACCTCCTTATGTTAGAAAACAAAGATTCAAATTGACATGTTGATCAGCTGATTCCCTCTCTCTGTATTTGTCTTCTCTCTTCTTCTCTCATGTCAGCGGATGCTTTCTCAGCATTGCTCTGTGGAGACAGTTTGGGTGCTGCATGGTGGGACACAATGAGAGCACTTCATCAATAATGCAAAATGTTTCAGTGGAAACTGCCTGGCAACCACGACTGCAACGCCTGCATCCTATATCGGAGAGAGAGAGCCTGAGAAACAAGAGAGAGGGAACAGCCGTGCTGGTAGCTGAGTTAAAGGAGGCAGGAGGGGAGGTAAAAATGTTCTGAGATCAGAGAGAAAGAGATGAAGCTGTTTTTATGTTCTGCTGTTGATCCTAAACATACAAGTCTGAGAGACTTATCCAGCAGATCAGCAAACTGTGCACACACTATCAACTGTGCATTGATAGTGTGTGCTTTTCTTTCTCTGCCTCATTTTTATCAAATGAATTTGGCAATTTATTTAGAGTGATACAAATTTAATTTAATCATTGTAATTATTATTGTGTCAACAAGTCCTTAGCGAAAGCCCCTCTGCATTTATTGACAGACCTGGAAAGATGTGTAAGAAAGCCTTAAAATAAATTCATCAGAAGCAGAAATTCAAAATATTATAAGGTGAGTTCGGACTGAACACTTTGGGGCAATGCTTTGGAAAAGATGTAGCGTTGGAGAAGAAATGTGACGCAGCCTAGGAACAAATAAATATATTGTTAAGATCAAAGATCTCAGGAATCACTGGAAAATGTCCAGTATGGAGAGAAAACAAACAGGAGCTGAAGACGTGTCCAGTCAACGGCCTGGTGGTCAATTAAAGAGTCTCCTGCAGTGTTTTAAACATTCATCACTGCCCTCCTCCCCCGATTTGTAGCAGTGAATTATTAAACCTTCACCTATTTTTTAATTATTTAAATAGTAGATGTATTTTTTTAAACACCTGGCTCATTTGAAGATTTTACCAAAGGAATCCCTTCTTGGTCAGATCAACACTCAGAGGGACTCTCGTGATTTCTAACAGCCACTGATAATCTTCATAGGCAGTGTTTTTATTAAAGAAAATGTGTTAACACAAAGAGTGGTCATTATATTTTTTTTTTCAAAAGCTTAAGCGTGATTTTGAAAACACTACTCACAATGAGCACAACGCCTTAGATTATTAGCAAAATGGAAAATTTCAGTCTAAACTCTACAGTTTCCTACAAAAACTACATTTTCTCAAAAAAGCATCCAACATATGGATTCAGTTAAGCACTGCTATGTTAATCTTAAAAAGAGGACCTATCATGCAAAATTCCTTTTTTGCACATTTGAATCTTCTTTTTGGGTTTTAATTCCTTCTGAAAACAGCCTGGTTTTTTGGAAATGAGTACAATTCTTGGGTGTCCTGAAAACAAGCCATTTCAAAAACTTTGTGATAGTTAAGTGACAATAAATGGGCAGTGCACCATTACCAAGCAACCCAAGCAGAGCTCCAGCATGTTTGGTCAGCTGGTTTTACCTCTGCATGCACTGTTCAATGGCGTCTGGAAAAGACAAGTGTTTTGTTGTTGACTTACCATCCAGAAACTCTTCTTACATTCTTGCTGGCTGTGCGGGAGGTTCTACTTCTGTTTTTCAAAGATGTACAGTTGTCTTGTTGCGCATCTTTTTGCAGCCATTTTTAAGTGCAAGTCTAAATGCTGAGTTGGGGGGCGTGGCCAGCAACAGCCCATTAAACAAAATATGATTTGATTTGGTTTGATTTGGATTTAAAGTGACAGAGGCCCTAAAACAGCTCATTGTGTAAGGAGCTCAACATAGGCAGAGCTGAGCAGACTAAAATCCTCATTATCTGAGATTTATTTTGTGCAAAAAATGTAACGAATATGTTTATTTATAGCTGATAAATAATCCTATCCTAACCTGGTCCATAGCACAATAGGTGACCTTTAAAACACTTGTAGCATTTACACAGACAAATAGTAAAAATAAATTCAACAACACTATACAGTTTGTTATACCTGGGTAATTGTGGGACAATTTTAATTTTAGTGTGTCAGCATTTGCAAGTAAATTTAATCAACTTTTGAGTCATGATAAATCACCTTTAATTATGTACATTAAAGAAACCTCTCTGTATCTGGGAAGTGGTGGATTGGGACTTGGTGTTGTGGAAGGGGATTCCTTCATCCCATCTCTCCCTCTTTAAAAGGTGATTAATACTTGATGCTACGATGATAGCTACCAGTTGTACGGCAGCATTTGGCGGATGATTGAGACTATTGAGAAACGTCACTCTGTGTGTGTTTGTGTGTGAGGGTGTGGGGTATTGCCCAACTTTGTCCAGGTGATTAAGGCCACATGTTATTGATTGGCAGACTGCTTGAAGTCCACCATCACCATAAATAATTCCAGAATAAACAATCACCTTTGTTGGCCACGCTGACAGCCTTTCATTGAAGAGGAGATGCATTTTTTATGCTTTTTTTGACCTTTATTTAAAATGTACAAGAGTGATTTCTTATTTACCAGATGTGCAAACCATTCACACACACTGATGTGAACAGTGGACCATTGAACTCTGTTAAGCAAAATACCCTGAACACATTCATTAAATTTTCTGAAGCAGCACCTTGGTTTAGTTCTTGTCCACATTAAATATTTTGCTGAACTGATATTTTTGCCTATTTCAGTCACAAACTAAACTCTTGCTGCCTTCACATGATTGAAAAATAGAAGTATCACTGCTCCCAACACACTCAATAATTATTTACATCCCTTTTGACATTTTTAGTTTTTTTCCCATTTCTTCTAAATATTCTGTTGTTTTTATGAACAAACATACTGTACATTTTAATTTTTTTAATAATCCCTTTCAGTGGCCACATTTCTGTGAAACTGAGTATGCTATTTTTAATCAGGTCCCAGTATGTTCTTTGTTCTTATGTTGTAAGTTTGTCCTTAGTGCTCAGTGTATTTTCAAATTCTTTGCTGCTGCTACACCAACATTTCCTAACAAACAGAGAATAATAGTGATTTATATTCTATTCTCCTCATTGTCCTTAGACAAATTCTACCTTATTGACCCGAATCTGACAGTATGGAGATGCACCTTTGCTTTCTGTTGCATTGTGTTGAAGAAAATTAATCTGTTGTTTCTGAATCATTTAACTGAGTGATGATGGGATGAATTAGATTTGTTGTAACTGCCCTGGAATTAAATTTTCCATATGGTTTTGCCATAAAACAAACTCATCTTAACCAGAATGTGTTTTGTACAACTCAGAACTAATAATTTCATAAGTTCATGTATGAAGATGAAAAAAAAAATCTGGAATACAAAAAAGTAAGAAAGAAATGCATAAAATAAAAAATGCATCATGTGCTTGGCTTGGGGCTTTCATCCTTTAATACACTTGTCGTGACTGATACTGTAGTCTTGATTAAGTCATGCTTCTTTTATTCAGAAGCCACACACAATGCCTGCCCCTGAGAGACAATAAATATTTTACTTTAATGCTGTTTTCATTTATATTTTATGATCAAATGTTAAGGAATGAGTTTCACTTCCACTTAAATATCTACAGGGCAAAATATGTCTGTTGCAGATAAAAGACAAAAACAGAACATAGTAATAAATTCAAATGAGCAAAAAAATAAATAAAAAATGCTTTTATAACTGAAGAAACGACATAATCCTAAACTGGAACTGGGATAGAATCAGAGCCAGAAGTTCAGCAGCACAGAAACAGACAAATTATTTTTGAAGTGTGAAAAGATAAACACTGTAACAGCAAAAAACTGGGACATTTTTACAGCGAGGACATCTGATCAGCTTCGCTTTGAAAGTAAAACTAAAAGTAAATGAGATTGAGTCACTTACGATTCACCATACATAAAGTTGAAATCAGATTTTACATAAATTGTATAGAAAGATGCATAACCCATTAATCAGGCTATTCAGAGTCACCCAAATTATTTCTATTTGCTAAATGCAAGAATTGAGAGAAAATTGTTTAGATGAATCTCCTTAGAGAAAATTATTACCCTCAGTTAAACCAGGCCTGTGATGACCGGAGCTGGAAAGTCACTCGAAGAGGAAGAAGACATTTCCCTAAATGTAAGATAAAAATCCATTATTAACTGAAGTGTTTGGCTACAGTTGGAGGGGAAGGATGGACTCCATCCTAATAGCAAAGTACAGAGGTGGAAGCATCATGTTGTGGGGACCAGTGTCTTTTATTTAATAGATGGATTCATGATGAAAAAAACTCCATGTGTTCAGACTCCCACTTACACAGGAAACAGTGTTCACATATTAAATGCTTTGCATATTTTATATGTATTTCATCTTTTATTTTTCTATCCAGCAAGCTAAGAGGTTCCAGTTTGGTTATATTTTATAAATATGTCTAGGTATGATAATATGAGAGAACTACAATTTTCTGTTTATTCAGTCAGTATTTAATATTGCTGCCACAAAATCATGGTAAAATTTGTTTAGTTGCTATAGTGAAAAATGTATAGAAAGATGGTCAACCTTCTTGCTACTAGAGAAAACGTTTTAAGAAATTGGAAGCTATCAGTTTGTCAATCAATAAAATAGATAAACTTCAGGTTAACTCCATAATCAATAACTTGCATCCCTAAAAGCAGCATAAACCTAAATGAATGTAAACTTGAATAAAACAATGAAACAAATATCTTGAATAAAAATCTCTCTCACTATTCTTGCATTTAGCAAACAGGCATAATATAAGCATCTCTTTATCTTCAATATGTAAATCTCTGAACTGTAAAGGGATAAACTGAGCACATATATGGGAGAACAAATGAAACCGACGCTGAGGACTGAAGATTAGAGCAAACACTACAAGTGGCTCTAACTGTTTTCCTTCATGTGAAGTCGTTCCCTCTGCCTACTGGGAGGCTCTGGTGGTATCCCAATGCCTCTGAGACAACCTCATCCATATTACATCATCTTTACCATGAGCTCTGATCGCCCTGCAGAGACGTAAAAGAACAACGATACAAGAGCTGGAACACAAGGAGGAGAGACAACAGTGGAAAACCATGGAACATAAAGGAATGGAAATAAATCAGAGTGAAAGCAAAGATGAAGAACATTGGAGAGGGAGAAGAGAAGAAGACCCGGTCCTCCAGTGGAATCTGGGGACAAGTCATGAAAAAGAGTCTATAAGAAAAGTCAACATAAAGAAAAAAAACACTGAAACAAGATGATGGGATGCTCAAAAATAGAAGAAAGTGAGATGCTTTTATGTTAAACGACACACCCAACTCTTGAGTCATTTTTGCACCGCTCCACATTCACATACAAAGACTCACACAGAGAGACACACTCCCATCAGCCTCCTGTCCCTCTGTATTAGGAGCCGCCTCAGGGCATGCGAGGCTCAGACTTACTGAGGCAGCCGGGCAGAGACAGCAGAGTGGAAGTAGGGGGAGATCAGTCTGTTAAGAGCTGTCATTTAAATAAAAGTTAGCTCTGGGAGCGGGCGCTAGCACACACTGTGGGGGGCACAGAAGGTTGAGGGTCTACGGCTACGTTTCCATTACAACCGGGGGCAAAACCTTGTAAATATTCTATTGAAAAAAAGAAACAATTTCACATTTGTAACGGAAATCCAGCTAGTGTTACATTTCCATTAAATAAGAAACAGAATGAAAATCACTAGAATACATTTGTTCACATGATAAGTAATTAAAAATCATGCCGCACAATCATCCTCCTACTACTTCCTGTTGTCTTGTTCTTCATGTTTTGCACCAGTCTCAACATCCGGTTGTTGATCATCTATCTTACTTGAAACACTTCAAGTAAAGAGTGTCAATTACAGATTTGCGAATAAACCCATATCAATATAGTAAAAAAAAAAAAAAAATCACTTCTTTCTAGCACCAAAACTTTTTCTTTTCAAAGTGCAAAACTGTGCAATTATAAGATCAATGGAGCTAATGGCTAGTGCTGGCTAAAGATCATTTGTGTTTTGGGTGAAATCTAAAAATATACCAGAGGAGTTTGAACTAAACAGCCAAAGACAGCTGCAGAGTACAAATGTAGCTCTTCTTCTCCAAGACACTGCAAAAACACAAAATGTTACCAAGTAATTTTGGTCTATTCTAGTGAAAACATCCTAATTCCTTAATATTGGTTTAAAAAAATACTTGTTCACTGACAGGTAATTTCACTTATAAGATGAGAAAATGTTTTATAAGTGAAAACAAGCTTCTATATCTTGCTGAGAATTTACTTCTGAGTTAGTTTAGTTTTATTTCAAGTGTACTAAAATATTTGCACTACAAAGCAGGCCAAAAATACCTGGTAAGATTTTGTGTTTTTGATTATTGGGGTATTTGTTTGACAATTTAACAAAAAACATCTGAATGTGGAATCTTCACTTTATTGCCACTGTCACAACTAAAAATTGTACAAACAAGCTATAGCACAGAGGAAGCTAATAGCTAATAGCTAAAACCCACAAATACTGTAACCCCTGTAAAAACATATATAACTGACAATTTTGATTCTTCAAACACTGAATATATCTTAATAAGCATACTGTCACAACCCGGCTCATGTGATCATGAAAAACAAGATACACCAATTTTAGAGCAGATTTATTCATGTTTATTCTATGACCTTCAGCATTAAGAAATAAAAACCAAGCTAAATTAAAGATTATCAAAAGTAAAAACAAAAAAAAAAAAAAGAACAAACCAAAGCAGAACCAAACCAAATCACTGGGCAGCCTTCTACAAAAAGATAAAGGTCAGCCAGACCTTGCTCTTGGGGATACAGCCAATCAGCACCAAGACTAAAGAATGGGGCTCCTGGATTGGCTACTCTGTAAACACCAAGCATCACAGTGCAAGTAGGATTATGCCATTGGATTTTTCTTTCTCAACTGTCTTAGAAAAGTTCCAGAAAAAAGTCAGTGGTGTATTTTCCATGAATAATTTGGAATTACATTCCACAGAAAACTCCACAAATAGTCAAATCTGCAAATACTGAAACGGGAATAGAAGCTTATTGACTAAGTAATTATTAAGAAATGAATTAGTAAGAAATAACATTCAATAAATGAGACTGATAGGACACTAATAAATTTATAGATAGTTAAGTGGTTTAATAGTTGTGACCGCTTTATGATCCACAATCTTTTGAGGCATTAATAATTCTCTACTTCAGAGATCAGCATGTAGCCGTAAACTCTGTGTCCACCATGCACTATGCAGGTATGAACTATTTATTAGCATTATTATTTACTATTCAGATAGTTTTTATGTCACTAAACCATAGTGATCTACATGTTCACTTCTATTTGTGATCATGTTCTATCATCAAAATGGAAGGAAATACCTTGTTGTCATATTGCTGACAATAGTTAGCACTGCAAAAAAAATGCTTCAGGTTTTCAGATCCGAAGGTAGTGTTATCTACTGCAGGTATGACAACAACGACTCATAAATGCATCAGAGAACCATGTTTTAAAAATCAGCCCATCATAATTATTCATTTTTTTTTAATTTTTTTTTTATGATTTTATGAGTCATATTTGTCTTTGAGATAGTTTTTCTGCTTTATTGTTATTTTTAATGCAGAACTCTGGTTAGAATTTTTCAAATTTACATAATTAATTATCTTATTAATTAGACATGATTCAATTGATCAAGTAAAAATTGAAGATTCATGAAATTCTGGATTTTTTGTTTTAAAAATAAAATAAAGATTTAAAAAAATGCAGGAGAGATCCAAAGAGGAAAGCTTGGCTGTCTGCAACCATAAATGTGCACTGAGACCAGATCTGATCACCGCAACAAAAACACACAAAGCAACTTTTAATCCAGAATTTGATCACTTTGATCACTAGCTAAGTCATTAGTAATGCAGATTTTAAGCAAAATAAAGTTCTTCAAACTTCTATTGATATCAAACAAACAACTTTCTTGTTTCTGAAATTGAGCTGAATTTGCATGGGCAAGAGAATAAGAGTGATGGAGGGAGTGAGGGAGGGAAAGTGGGAGGGATGATGGGTTCTTTAGTGGTTGTGTGATCACAGCCACCAGTTCCACAGCTGGTGCACCAGCAGGCAGCCCAGCCTGGCCATATGTTGCCTGGGCTGCTCCCATTGCTCCCATTATCCTCAGAGTGTAGCCTCGACCCCCCCGCCACCCCACTCCCAACTTCCCAATCCCAAACCACCAGCATTACAATGCTCTTACACCCCCCCTCCACCCCAACCCAGTGCCACTTTCAGCTCCCACCACAGCTATTATGGTTTCAGAAAAGACTTCTACAGTATCCAACCTGAGGCCGGTTGGCCACACAGCCATTTTTAAACTGGGATTACTGTGGGCCTTTAGGGAACCTAATGCTACAGATAAATGATCATATGCATCAAAGACAACATTTTGTTGGTTTATTGTTGGTCTGTTTATTGTTGGTCCTCTCTGCTCACTGACAGAAGCAGAGAGGATGATTATAGACCCCAAATAGCTTCACATTTCTATTCATTATGAGACAAACAACAACTAAACTACAACAATTATAACAGATTGATAAAAAAAAGATAGAAATTCTTTATTGATCCCAAAGGGAAATTAAATGTTGTTGTAATTCATATTAATTCAAAAGTTCAAAGAGTTATAGTAGATAGTTGTGGCTGTTGGCAGGACAGATCACTTGTATTACAGCAAATTTGAAGAAACCTCAAACTGAATATACACACTCTGTTTTCCCAAGACTTTATGGAAATCTGATCAGCAATTGTAAGAGAGGTTTGATTTTCTAATAAAAATAAATACATTTTCTTGGGTTATTCATATTGTCTAGTATGAATAATTTGGACCTAACTGTAGGTCCAAATTTAACAGAAGTACAATCTACAACTCATTCAGACCGCCTTAGACAAAATCAGTCTTTGTGACTCTGAGTTTGACTGAGCAGTCTGTGGTCTTCAGTTTAACAGGCTCACTGACGGCCACTTCAGAGTTCTCACAAGCATCAGCATCTACACCTACAACAAATATTAGTTTCAGAAAATTTCTGGAAAAAAAATCCTTAAATATGAAAATTGATACCTTAAAAACATTTGACATCAACACTTGGGTACTCTTCAAATCTTTGTTAGATGTTTGTGATTTTTAAGTCTCAATCAACGGGTCCTGTGCCATTAGCACAACCCCAGCTGCAGTTGGGTTACCTAGCAACCCAACTGCAGCTCCAGCACATTTGGTCAGCTTGTTTTTACTGCTGTGTGTGCTGTACAATGGCTACTGTAAAAGGCAAGTGTTTTTGTTTTTTTTGTTGACTTACCATCCATGAACCACTTGCTGCACTCTTGTTGGTTATGCAGGAGGCTCCACCTCAGCTTTTCAAAGAAGAAATTGCATATCTATTTGCAGCCATTTTTGCATGCAAGTGAAAATGTTGAGTAGGGGAGCATGGCCATCAGCAGCTTAGTTAGATTTAAAGTAACAAAGGCCCTAAAACAACTTATTTTGAAAGGAGCTCAAAACTGACAGAACCAACCAGACTAAACTCTGATTATCCAAGAATAATTTTGTGCAAAAACTGTAATGAGCATGTTTTGCATAGACCATAGACCTATTCTAGAAACCATAATAAGTCACCTTTAGAATTAGTATACAGGGCATGAATAACGGTTGTCATTCTCTTGAACTGAAACAGTCTGATTAAACATTACAATCAAATATTTAGCAGAAAACATGCAAGACCAGCTTAATTTCTTTCAGTTCTTTAGCTTTTGGATTATTCTCTGTTTGGGGGAGCAAGAACAGAAAGAGCTCCTCCATCATGATTTCCTCACCACCAGGCCCCTCGTCCTGTGTGGGCCCCTGGCAGAGATTCAGGGTCATCTACAGTTTCACAATTCCTGCTCTGATTGCTGTCACTTAGCCGCCCCCCTGCTTACACACACCAAGCTGCATAATCACATCATCAGAGCTGGCTTTTAATCTGCTCCACCACCCCTGGCCTCTTGTTCCATTAATCAGCTCTTTGTAGCTTATTACATCTTTATAATATGCATTGTGACTTTATATAAATATAAATATAAACACAATTAGAAATTTTGGACATTTATGAATTATTTACTATTTTAGAAGCAACAGCTGATCAGAACCCTTGATGGCTTCAAGGGTCAAAGGTGAGCTTCATTTGAAGTAAACCTTATTAATATTACAGTCAGTTATGTTTCTGTTTAACTGAATTATTTCCCCATCAAGGCAAATTATAGTGTAGGTTAATACTGCATGAAATTCAAAATAAAAATTCTGATTTAAACATAGCAATTTTAGGTTTGTTTGTTGCTTTTTTCATTATATTTTTCATTGTTTTCTCTTAAAAAGAAAAAAAAAAAAAAGAAAAGTCTTGGGAGGAAACGCCACAGCCCCAGGAATGTTTGAAAATGATGAATTTATAAGATTAAAACTAATCAATTGAAAATTAAAATCGACCAACAATTTTATTCAATAAAAAAAATAGAAAAAAAAATCCAACTGAAGACAAGGAATATAGACAAATGTGATAGACGGATGAGCTGTTTTCTGCTTCCAAAGCCTGCAAATAGCAGAAAAAGTGTAGTAACGGACTCGCAGTTAGTCCTCATTACATATTGATACAACAGATCATACAGTAAAGTGAGTATTAAGTATTAAGCACTTTAAACCCCCCACTCCTTCTCCAAAATCTGTGAGCCAAATCTGCAAAGCTTTAATGTTTTATTTACTGTGAGCTGGTGAGCAGCAGTATGATAATTATTTGCCTCTGCTGTGGGGTTTGGAGGATTCCTGAGTCACATTCCTCTCTGTGACAGTTTGATATTATGGCACTCACGCACACACACACACACACACACACACACACACACACACACACACACACCTACACACACACACACGCATACACGCGCATACACACGCACGCAAACACGCACACACACACAAGGTGAAAAACAAATTATAAACATGGTTTTAGACACACATAAAATCCAGTGCATATATAAAGTTTTGCATGTGAGTGTGTTTGAGATATTTGGGGTCCAAAAGCAGAAATATTGTGGAAGCGACAAGATCCTGCAAAGTGTAACTAAATATGTGTTTTTCTCAGGCTCAGCCATGAAGAACACATCTTTAACATTTATCAAAGCACTGTGGGATTTCTAGAATTTCACAGAGTGACAAACGTCTTAGTCACTCACTGACTCTGGATAGTTTTGATTTGGCCCAGACTATTCATATAAAGAAGACTTGTGTCATTTGTCATGTCCTTTAAATCCTACATTAAAATAGATTTTAGAATATCTGCGCAATATAGTCAAAATTATAAACATCCTGTCCCAGAAACATTCATGTCCAAAATGCAAACATCTTATGAAGTATTTTTTGTCAAGTTTCTAGGGCAAATATCTCAGCTCACTTAGAAGACAATAAAACTAACTTACAAGCATATTTTCATTAAGATGTAAGAGCTTGTCAAGTCAATAATTCCTTAATATTTATTTTTAAAAAGTGTCAGATTATGTCACTCATACCAAGACATTTTTCCACAAATTAGAAGTGAAATGATCTAGTATTTTTTCATCAATATTAAGAAATTATTGACTAAAAGCAAGTTTATGTATCTTGCTCAAAAGTTAGTTTTAGGTGCCAGGTTCTCCAGACCTTTTGGAAAGGATCCACCGTTCAGCACTTTGAGGCATATCCTCCTTGCAGAGGGAACCAATGACTGTCTCCATGATTGTGTCGGCCATTACACAACATTTCTGTGTGTTATGGCCGTCTTTATAATATATAATAGTGTAGTTGTTTTGATGTGATTCCAGCACTAATTGATTCAGCTGTGTTTACTTCCGCCAAAGCTTCCATTAAATGTGTGTAAACAGTTTATGTTTCCTATAGAATGAACTCCTGTCCTAATGCAGCTTTTTTATGTCTACTTTGTCGTCTCAGCTTTCAATCGGCTCCGATACCAATTAGCTTTAAATGTTTACATTGATTTTATTATATACATGTATAACTATACATTAACATGTCAGGCTGGTTTTGTATGGAGCCCTGTAAGGGACATGATTTTTTTTTTCTTTTTTACCTCACAAAAGCATTACACTCCCTCACAGTAAATTTGAAAATACACCCTGCTCTATTTTGTATGCAGTCACAGTGATACCAAATGCCAATTTAAAATAGCACATATACACTTTTAGAAACTGTGTTTATAACTCATAACTATTTGGTGCAGAAAATTGATTGAAAAGCAAACTAATAACTTCATGTTGGGTCTTTTGGTGGAGATGGGACTGCTCCTGAAAACTGCCTTTTATTCACTATTCAGACCAACAAACACACAAAAAAACCTGCTGAAATATGTTATTTACCTTGCAAAAATAATCCAAAAATAGTCCAAATAGTTTGGATGTATTTTATCTGTCTTTCTTTCCTTCTTTCAGAGTTTCTCCCATGTTCATGCTTTAGAGTAGGGATGGTATAAAGGCACATTAGGCCAATGTAATAGAATAAAAGAGTAAATTTTATACCAAAAATTTAGAATTTTTAAATTAACCTCAGAAATTTTCAAGAAAAAAAAAAACAAGAAATATGTGAGTTTGAAATTTCCAAAAGTCGAAAATGTCCAAATATATCTGAATATTATGGCATCTTTTTTTTTTTTTTCCCCAAAACAATGGCGCTAATATGCCATCATAGAATAAAAGCCCATGTTTGAACTTTTACTTTTACTTTGTCAATTTGCACATAGGTTTTTGGTGAGTTTATCCCAAAGAAAAGATATATCACAAACAAGATATTAGCATTCATGGAATTGCTCCCTGTAGCCAAGATGCCACATGAACAACCTACTAAATACATTATTGAATGTTATACTTTTGTGAGGTAACACAACAAACAAAAACATAAGAGCTTCTAATGACATAAGTTGTGAAATCAAATTAAACAGAATCAGAAGTTCCTTGTCTCTGATTTGTTTCTTCTCTCCTCCAGCATCTACATCCTCAGAGGAAATGGCTGTGCTCTGGTCATCAGGACTCCTCCTACTGTCTGTGGTTCAGTCATCATCTTGACCAGGAACATTCTGCAGGAGTCATACAAGAAAATTGTAATGCGCTGATGTTTTTAAAACAGCTGGTACTCCAACTTGTTGAGTGTTCAACAAGATTCTGAAACAAAAAGGTAGTTTCTACATAGGCTATGTGCCAAAGTCCCTTTGTACCAGTAACACCTGATCCTGGATTTGCATTAAGCCAGAATTATTAGTTGATGAGCTGATTGGTTCCCTCAGTCAGTTAATCAACCAATCAGTGAATATAAGAGACATTTATTCCTGATTGACTTGAACACTGAGCACCAATTTAACTCTCACATCGTCCTCATCAGCAAGTCACCTGTCTTTTTATGGATGTTTTAAAAACACCCTTTATAAAAAAATAAATAAATAAATAAATAAAAAAAACATATTTTGGAAGTATTACGTATAATTTATTTAAAGATTTTTTTGTGGTGTAATTCTTCATTTTTAAACCACCTGAAGGAGACTGTTGTCTTGATTTATGCTCTGAAGCCTCCTTATGAAATCTGAATAAAACAATAACAGGGTAAAAAAAAACAGTAACATAAATGAAGTATACCACATAACACAATGAGCCGATACATTCTTAAACACAAGTATCATCATATTTGCTTTTCCACATTTACTGTTTCTTAACAGAACGGGAAAAGTCCTCAAATCTTCATGCTTACCTGCTGAAGTTGTTGGTATGTGTTTGAGCCTGATTTAAAAACTAGTCAATTCAGAGCATGCAACATTTTTTATGTCATCTTTTTTTTCTACTGTAGTAAAATCTACATGCAGTCAGTGTGGAAAGTTGGTTTTAAAGGCAAGCAGAGCAGCGTTGTGAGCAAGCGAAAGTATTTGTCCATGCAACATATGAAACTGAAAACAAGAGATTTTGGTCTTGGACTGAAAATAAGCTCCTGAATTTTGTAAAAAAAAATATTTCTAATTACACAGCAGTGAAGCAACCCAAACAGACGATACAAGGTGAACACTTAAAATAAAAAACGATTTTAAACTCAAAGATGGTTATTTGATTTGGAAACTTATTAGGGGACGGCCAGACGAATACAAGAAACTGTGTTTTTCTGGCATGTTTGGACCTAAAGTTGAGCTAAAGATTTAAGAATAAAACCTCACAAAAGGAATAAACCAAAACAACTCAAAATAGCCACTGATTCTGGCTTCAGATATTCACAAATGTCATTCATGTTTACATTTTTATGACCATAGACAATGCTTTATAGCTTAAGGACAAAATTCCGCAACATTTATGCTCATCTCTATTACAACACCAACACTGCACATATCTAGGATTTTTAATTTCACAAGATCACACACACAAAGAGCCGGCTGAACACTGTCAACGGGTCTGTGTGTACCTGATATTGCAGGCTGCGGTTTCTGGGCCCGCTCTCCCTTCTCCTCTCGGCTTGACACAGGATGCAGCAGTGGTCAACGTTTGTTTGGTTAAAGCTGCAGAACCGCAAGGTCAAATTTCAGAGACGGGAGAAAAAAAGCTGGACATGGAAGACACAGAAGAAGAAGAAGAAGAAAGCTGAGAAGGGAAGAAGCCCCCATACGACACCTTTTTTCAGCATCGCTCAGAACCTGTGATCCAGCACGCACACACGAAAACACACACACCTTTGTTTACTAAACTTTCCGCCTTTGAAATATTTATTAGCGTTGGGAGTCTCAGCGAACCTGTGTGTGTTTGCGTGTCTGTGTGTGTGTAAAGCAGTGGGAGGTTGCCCATGAGACAGACATCTATCAGGGGAAGAGGTGATAAGTGTGTGCGAGTGGAGAGAGCAAGAGATTGGGTCATACTCATGTGACTGAGAATGTAAATGAGCATCAGTTTACACACACACACACACGTGCGTGGTTTTACAAACTGTCCAAACTGACGAATAACAAGGCCTCACAGGCTTCTGACCGCCTGAAAACATACAGACATGTAAACATTTTCTCACAGTTCTTTATTTAATGTCCCCTATCTGAGTTTTTCCGTTTAAAAAAATACTATTTTTTTGTTATATGAAGTCGCTGAGTAGTTGGTATCACAGTGGACAATAAAATGGATGTCAGACTGGAAATCTCCCACAGAGACGTCAAGCTAGCAGCTACTGAGAGCCATGCTAAGTTTTCTAAAATTAGCTCAAAGCGACTGCCGTGGTCTTGGTGCTCAAATCCAACTTTTTTGTTCATGGTCATTCATTCTACTAATTAAATGCGACCACAAACTTCTATGTGAAGTGTTTCTGAACAGCTGTCCAGACTCAGGTTAACAAGAAACTTGGACCCCATCCACACAAAAACGGGTTTTTTTTCTTCTGAAACAGGTTGTCAGTTTCAAAAACACCCACAACCACAAGGGACCATCTCTAGAAATACCTTTTGAAAATAACTGCTAAGCACAGCAATATTTTATTGAGCCCATATTTCTGTATTAAAAATGTCTGATGTAATACTCTCATCTTAAATGTCGTGTTTATAGTTGAATGCAGAAAATCATCAAAATTAACTGAAATAAAGGCTTGAAAACATCAGTTTGTGTAATTAATCTTTTTTTTTCAATTTGTGAACTGAGTTGCTAAAATAAAAACACTTTTCAATAATATTCTAATTACATACAGCATTCTTTCAACACATAAGTTTCATTTCTGATAAAAAGAGAAAGATAAACGAATGTGAATTAAGGAAGTGCTTTTTATTGAGATAAGTATATTTGCATTATTACAAATCAGTAACAACACTTTGTAATTACTGGTCAAACCAGTGTGTAATAAAAGGGATTTCACCTCTTCATCATGCTTGTAGCATTCAGACATACAATATATAAATATTTAACCTTCAGAGGAAAATGAATAAATATAAAAGAACAATATGCACAACCAGTATTATGATACAGAAACATAGACATTATAATATAGAAAAAATTACTTTTAGATTAACAGAAACATGAGTAAATTTAACATGAAAAACTGCAACATTATGTAAAAATTAGTTTTAGAGATGACAGAAATGTTGGGAAAAAAACAGGAAATGCCCTGGTACAAAATTACCAGGACGTCTTTTTTTTTTTTTTTCACATAAGTTTGTCATACAGTGTCGTATTATTGTTATTTATTTTCTTGATTTTTTGTTGTTGTTTTGTCTTTCAAATAGCATGTTGTAATACAGTAGTTATCAACTCAGCCTGTCAAACGTTCATTGTGTTCATCAAAGGAGCAGCCTGGGAGAAGAAACTGTCTCCATGGCAGCTGATCTCTTTAGTGCCAACCCCAGATAAAAGTTTAAACAGGAAGTTGATGTTCTGCAGAGATGCTAGCTGCCCTTTCCCTGACCCTAGACCTGTCCAGCTCCTGGATGGAGGGAAGGTCAGCCCCGGGGCTCCTCTCTGTGGACCTGGTTGTTTGTTGCGGTTTGGACCTGTCCTGTTCTGTGGTTGAGCCAAACCACAGAGTGATGGACAAACACGGGACAAACTGAAGCCTAGAGGTACAAGATGACCAGCAGGTTGTACTTCTTTAGCTATTGCACATCTGCCGGGCCTTCTTCTGTTTCTTATATCAGAAACTCAGTGTTACCTCAAATGACTGCAGTGGCTCAATTAAAGTTAAAGTAAGTTTGGTTTGTTGAGAAACTGAACACACAAAAGGTTCTGACATGAGAGCAATTTTAATAGCTCTTAAGCACAAGTCCAACATGACTAGAAGCAAGTGAAAAATTTAATCTCAATATTATTATTTGAGTTTTGACAGCTAGTTTGCTGTTAGACAGCAGCATTCATGTTTTCCAGCAGCCTGGATGCGGCTGCCTGACTCTGAAAAACACTCCCTCCCTCCTTAATCGCATTTTGTTTCATTGTTTTAATTTGCCAGCCCTTCCATTTCCCTTCTCTCTCCTGATTCTCATTGGACAATGAAATCTGGAGTAAAGTGGGACCGATCCTCATAAATCATTAAGCAAGGTTTGTTTTGCCTTGTGAATGTAATTAATACATAATTAATATTTAAAGATTGACTCATTTATCAAATTTAATTTCTCCACCGCAGCAGATGCTGAACTGAAGAAAACAAACAAATAGAAGAAAGTGTTATTTGTTTTGTGGGTTTTTTTTTTTTCTGAGGGGGTGAGAATCTGGGATGGGGAAAGCAAAGAAAGGGAAGCAAACAAAAGGCTGAGGGAGGGGAAGACAAATGAGGACTAATGAGGCAGATCCTTAATTAGCAGACAGGTAGCAGTTCAGTCCCAGAGGTGGGAGGAGTTAACTTGGCATGTTTGTAACCATAAATCTGTCTCCTTTTCTTCTCCTTCTCTGTTTTTTAATTATTTAAAATCTTCATAGTTATCCTCAGTTGTAAACACGAAATTAGATAAATAAAAAATTAACTTTTTATATTCTGCCGTCACCTTTTCCAAAACTGACATGTAACAATATTGTTGATTAATTGCCAATAACCCTCATGATTTTAGGTTTTAGTGACCTAATTATGGATATTTTATTTGACCTTAGGGTTTCATTTTACCATATAATTACAATTTTCAAAAAAATATGAATATATATTTTGTGCAAAAAAATTCTAATTTATTAACCAGACTCCTGCATTCATTTTAATTTTATACAAAAAGAAAAACATAAATTAAAGCAATTTAGAAACAATTGTACTTCCCCGGAAAGACTCCCTAACATTCTCTTATTCAGTTTTACAATTTTTTATTTTTTTAAATTTTTTTTCAGATTCTCAGATTTAATGGATTCTCTGCCATGATTAACTGTGGGCATGAGATGTTTTCTACAATATATTACTGCAGGGCTAAAGCAGCAAAAAAAGCTCAAACATATTTTCTTCTTCTGATTTCAAAAGTCATTTCTTCAAGTTCCATGTATTTCAGAGGCAGGTCCAGGTCTTATCAATAAATATTTTCTTATAATTCTTCTGCTGCATTGCTATTGGTCAGGAGTTTAGATCATTAGATGTTTTTCGCTCTAATTTAACACATTATCATTTTACAAATAACGTTAAATGTTTTCAGCTTTATCATCAATTAACTTTTAATGTTTTAATGTAATCTAACATGCAGAACTGTTAAGAGCGAAGTACTGTTTCCCTCTGTGTTGGTTGCTGTATTTTATGTAATGGCAGCATACGGATGTACTCACAGTATTTCAGTTTCCATATCTCTTTTATTGCCAAAACCTTAGTAAGGCAGCAACCTTGAAAGAAATAAAGGGTTAGTAAATTTTCATTAAAAAAATATATATATATATATTCTTTTCATATGAAGCATTAAATAATCCATCAAAACTCTGTGCAGCCTGCTTTGATTCCTCTTTTGTTTGCTGTCTCTGGCTCATGCTCTCCTCCTCCTCGTCCTCCTCTCCCCGTCTCGTCCTTTTCCCCTGGAGGCTGCCATGAGAGCGGGATGCTCTGCCCGTTAAGTAGGACCACTTTATGCTGTCAATACCTTCAACAGAGCGCTATTGACTTCAGCTTTGAGGGCAAGTCGCCCTGTGACAAAGGAGGAAGATGTGAAAACTGCTCACTAATCCATCAGAAAATAATCATTCTAACCTGTTTCTGTCCTTCAAGGACAAGTGCTACATTCTGATGAATATAATGCTGTAGATAATACTTACTAATGTGTACTGCTGCGTACAAAATCTGACATGTCCCTTTTCATTTTAAATCAGCTTTAATTGTAAAGAACCCATAAAGTTCTTTCATTCTTAACAGACTTCAGTTGTTTGAGGACTAGTGGACATTATCTCCAAACACTGAACATCTATGAACATCTACAAAATTTTTTTTGGCCTAACTCGACTAAAATTCTCTAAAAGCAGAGCTGTACTTGAAATGTAATCAATTTTTAATTTAATGATGGCATTTGACTTAATGTAATGTTTTGATTGTTGATTCTATGTTGAAATGCCTTTCTGCCTTGTGTAGCACATTTCAGCAGCAAGGCATTTCAAAGTGCTTTACATCATAAACACAAAAATACAGAGTCATACAACATAGAATCAACAATCAAATCATTAAATCAAGTGCCATCATTAAATTACAAATTGATTACGTTTAAGTACAGCTCTACTTTTTGACGTATATAGATGTTCAGTGATGATGTCCACCAGTCCTCAAACAACTGAAATCTGTTAAGAATTACAGAACTTCATGGTTTCTTACTTCTCAACATATCTTTGTACATTTTGCATTTTTGAGGCGAAATCCTTTTCAGCAATTAAAATATTTAATAAAACATAAGAGATAAAAATCTGATTGTGTCGTAAGTAGAAGGATAGTATTTGATAACATTGTCTTATATGGTACATAGTTTTTTTTCACTCTGCTGTCGGTAGCAAAACGTCAGTAATAGGAGTTCTTTCCTGACAAGATGTCCTCTGTGTGCAGCAGTAAACCCAGAGATTAAATTATTATTGTGCTCGTTAAAATCTTTTGCAAAATGTTCTTTTTGTTATTTGTGTAACAAAAATATTAAACACCTGCAGCATGCATTTTTAAAACTAACAGATGACTGTTAACACTGAGGCAAAAGAAAAACTCAGATCAGACACAAAAACACAAAAATGTGAGAGAAATAACACAGGAGCAAACATTTGAGTCCAATCATCCGCCCAGGTCCCTGAATAATGACTTCTGCATGTGATGATGGGACAACACGCCTGCCTGAGTGAATATCAGAAGAGAAAGAGCATTTTACACACACACACACACACACACACACACGCACACACACCCACACACACACACGCGCGCGCTTACACACTTCCTGAGTCCGCCGTTCTGATGAAAGCAATTCCAAGCTAATGGGTTAATTTCATTCCACTGCTTTCTGCCATGTTGAGGACAATTAGCTTGGAATGGAGCTGTGAATATTTAATAACCTCCATTGCAAGGTAAGATGGGGAGTGAAGGGGATGGGGGGGGGCAAGAAAAGAGAGAAGGAAACCTGGGAGGAAGGAGTGAGAGAAAACGGACAAAATGAAGGATGTCAGCAGCAGGAAGAGAAACGATGAAGGATTTCTCAGAGAAAACCGTTTTCAACACAATGATGATTTTTAAGGGACACAAAGTTTGAACTAATTGTCTTTATAACAGTCATTATTGTTTTTAAATGCTCATGTAGCGAACAGCGAGGCCTCAAAGATGATGAATCATTGTACGATGCAGCTGATGGGGATTCTTACTTATGTTTAAGTATCAAAACGATGATCCTTTCCAGATTGTTTAATCTAATTTCTATTCAAATTCATTCTGGGGTTTTAGAATTTTACTTATTCTGTGCATACTTTATGAAAAGGAATAAAATAAATTTATATTATAAGCAGATCTGCATTAGATCTGAGAAAAAGTTTAGAGGCAAGTAAAAGAAAGAAGAACCCAAAGAGAAGAAAGCCTCTGCGGTTCTGCTGCAAGAGAAAAGCCTGAAGACCTGAGAGCATCAGGTCTGAATCATACAAAGTTTTGTGAAAGCAGCTGCTTCTGATTCTTCTTCTCAATATTTTTTTTTGAAAACTTATTAACTTCAACTCAAATAATCATGAATCCATTCAGAAACTTTTCAACTCCTTTAGTCTTTGGATTAACATTGGCGTGAAAGAGTTTTACACTGGCTAGACAGATATTTCTTGTAAATTATTTTTGCTCCAATAAAAACTTGCAACTTTTAGCATTATAACTAGAGCTGAACTTTAAGCTTTTGTAGCAAAAGAGCAGAAGAGAATGTAGAAACAGAGTTGTTTACCTGTTGGCCACCATTGGCCTCCATTCTCCTTTTTGTTTTGTGTTTTTTTATTTTTATTTTTTTAACGAATGTAACTTTTGTCACCTGAGGATTCAGCTGAAGCAAATTCACAATTACTGTGAATACCAGAGATGATGTTTGCGCAGGCCTCCCATCAGATGGGCCGATCTGTTTTTTTGCCCTGAGGTGACAAACCGTGATGCTGCGCTGTGGCCTGTCAGTCAAAATCCCCTCAAGTATCTCAGGTTTCACAAAGAACAACTGCAATCAGTGGAGAAGACCAGCACTGAGAGTCTGCCTGAGAGGAAGATGAATAAGCGGAAGGCTACAGGCATGAAGATTCATTTTGGGGTCACTTATGATGTCGCCCTGTGAAGTTTTACATTAAGCAATCTGTTTTTGCAATTTGTAACTTTTATAGCGTAGTTTGTACATTTTTTTCATATAATTTAAGAAACTGAAAGCTTTCTGTTCTACTAAATCCTCTTTTATTGACCTGTAACAGGAAACAAACTGTAAAGAAGGGAAATCAATTTGATCCATTCATGCTTTGCCACGTCTCTGGTATCAGGTCACTGAGTCCTTTAAAGGAACTCCAGTTCGTTTGCCTAGAAAGTCTGCTTCATTTGGGGAGATGTCATTGCGTAATCAAATTCTGATGCTGATCAATAAAGTGAACTCTGCTCCACCTACAAAACTAGATCTCAGTTCGGTTGAAGTTGTGGGGTCTTCCGTCCTCCTTCTCTTGATGCTGATGTGGTGATGTTGCAGGAAAAAGACTCTACTGCTTCAGACTTTGGTTGAACAGCAAAGAGTTATTACAACACTGCAGCCTAAGTCAGTATGATCGAATTGTGAGGAAATTTTGACCCAATTGTAGTGAAATCCCCTCAATCTTTGGACAGCATCATGTTTACAGGGTTCTGATCAATACACTCTCTCCTCAAAGTTTACATGATCACCTGCCTGTCTTCCTGATGTGGGCATGTTCAGGTCACAGTGGTGGTATGTCTGCGAAAGTCCACAAAAGTCCTGATGTGTAATCAGACACTACAAAGTGAACTTGAATGCATATGTGAACGCCAGCCGGACCAGAAACCGCTCCAAAAGCAGGAAGCAGACTATACCACAGAGTATTCTGGGTAATTTTAACCGAAACAAAAATGCAAATTTAGCATTAGCAGGAGAAATGGTATCAAAAAGACAAAACAGAAATCCTACAACCTCCTAGTTTACATTTTGCAAAGAAGGAAGTTGCGCTCATGTCTCCTCCATAGATTGTCATGTTGTTTCCTTCAGTGGTTCTTCATGCAGCGCCACCACAGGCCAGGGGGGGAACAGGTTTTTAAAGGGTTTGGTTCGTTTGACACAGTGCAGTGTGAAAGAAAACCATACCAGCTGAAAATATAAAAAAATATATCATGAATGAAATATCGTCAGAAATTATTACATGCACGTACCAATGAATCAGTAAGATGTATCAAAATAAACTAGAAGTCAAACCAAAGTAGCACTAGGGACTCTACAGACTCTATAGACATGAACAAATGTTAGAAACACATTATTTAATCTGTGACATAAACATAATATGATGTAGATTTACAGATTCTTCAAAATGGGACAAGAAAACAACCCTATGATTCAAGATAAGGCCACAAGAAATTGTCACTCACTGGAGCTTTATTACAGTACCTCTGAAAAGTATGCAGTGTGTAGTGTTTTATACTACATGCAGACACTGTCATGACCCTGAGTTATTTTATATGTGTTTTAGTTTATTTAGTCTCCATGTGTCATGTCTTGCCCCATTATTGGTTTCAGCTGTCTCTCGTTCCTGACTGTGTGTATTCAAGTTCACCTGTGTGTTTTGTTGGTTGCTGGACTTTGCACTCCTGTTCTCTACTCTGTTGAGCTTCACTTGTGTTCTGTCTCAGTTGCTGTGTTCCTGAGGTTTTTGGACCTTTTGATCCCATTAAACTATTTTTTACCTCTCCGCCCTGGTCTTTCTGTTATCATCCTCATTGTCAAACCAGGGAATGTGACACGTACAACATGTTTTACAGTGAATTTGTATACATTTTTAAAAAGGTAGTTAAATTATTGTTGGTCGTATAAAATTCAAATAACTGAACTAATTAACAATGTCTTGTTAAATTAAGAGGTGTTACAGTTGGCTTAATCCAATATCATCTTCATTTTCCCTAATTATAACATTTTTGGCTTTTACTCAACTTGGACACAAAGCCTAGAAATAAGGATCTCCACATAGAGCAGCTTTTCTAGTTAAGCTCAACCTGGAGCTGGGATAGCATATGGCACATGGGCCAACGGATCAGCTTTGCAGAGCGCTAAATGCTATCCTGTTTCTCTGCGGTGACATACAGTTGGTTGTTGTTCCCCGACAGCTGCAGTTCATGAATGCTGCCCCTTGTGCCAAGGCTGGCCTCTGAAGCACGAGCAACATGTACATTTTAAATAAAAAGACCCCAGGATGTGTTCAGTGTGACTGAGCACAGACAGAACAATAAAACGACTCAAAGTTAAAGTTGCATACATGTAGAAGAAAGGTAAAGTGAACAGTTTCTACTGTGTCACAACAAAACAATCAACTTTGTTTCCTGTTTATATTAAAAGATAATGTGATACTTGTGATTCCAGTTCATTGTTATCCACTGCACTGTGTTACTCAATCACATAAATTCTGAATAAATATGTCAAAGTTTTGTTGTTTTAAAGTGACAAAGTGTTAAAAGGTTCAAGGGCCACATAGAAAGCTAAAATCTATCCATCTAATTTCTGTTTATCGTTACAGGGCTGCAGGGGACTGGAGCCCATCACAGCTCTGCAGACATTAATGGAAAAAATAATGACTTAAATCTCAGAAAGATTTCAAAATAATTAATGGAATAAAAAAGTAAAAAAAAAAAAACAACCTCTCAATAATATCCATTGCACACAGTTTCTAAGACCATTCACTGCGAAAACACAAAATTTTACCAACTACAGATAGAGCAAATATTTTCGTACACTGGAAATAAGAGAAAACTGACTTACAAATCACCTTTCAGTAAGAAAGATGTGTTTGTAATAACTAAATAATTCCTTGATATTTATTTTTAAAAAACTACTACTTCCACTGGCAGATTATTTTCATTATGACAATAATTTCCACATGTTATAAGTGAAATAATATACTAGTGGAAATACTTTCAACAATATTAAGGAATTATTGGTTTAAAACTAGCTCCTGTGGCTTGCTGAAAAGTTGCTTGATTTAGTTTTGCCTTATTTTAAGTGTTCTAATATTTGCACTAGAATCTAGAACAACAGTACTTGGTAAGATTGTGTGTTTTTGTAGTGTTCTTACTGTTCTTGAATCAATATAGATTCCTTTTTCACAAGCCAGAGTCTGTTTTGGTCAGTTTTCTAACATGCACTCAAGCAATTTTCTTTACTTATTCCCACGTGCATCACGATGAAATTAAGTGCAAGAGCATAATGCACCATATTGATATCTGACATGTCAAAACACAGCAAATTACCATCTCATCTTAGATGACCTGAACTCAGCTATATTACATCCTCTCATCAGTTCCTGTCAGTTGCCTGTCCATGGTGGTGCGTTCAGGTGCTCGATTCTCTAACCTTTCATCTACATCCACTTCTCCTCTTCCCAACAGTCATGAGGTCATCAGGACTGACCTCTAATATGGTAAATTAAGCCAAGTGTACTGCTTTAAACTAACAGGTCAGTATTATGTTATCAATCAATCCATCCATTCATTGATCAATCTAAGATCAATTAATCATTCATCCATATATTCATTAAATTCTTAATTCATATTTGATTATGTTGTTCTTAGATTTTAGATTAGATTTTTACTAACAGTCTGTTAGTTTTTTTTTGTGTTAGTTTATAGTTTGAACTAATAAAACATTTTAATGTGTAAGATCATTCATAAAACCGTTACATATAGCAATTATTTCTTAATGAACAATCTTACCCACCAAATACAGGCATTTGAGTTTGGAATTTTCTACATTTTTTTCAGTATGATATCATGCTGCAGCAAAATAATAATAAATAAATAAAAATAATAATAAATCATTTTAAACCTTTTGGCTTTCAGCAGCCAGTATGTGTGGAGGGTAGAGGTTTTGCTAAAGTCAGTCCTATATTTATTTCCTTCATCATCTTGTTGGCCTTATTTTTCTCTCTTTTGCCTCTGAATCTGCATTCATTCTGCACAGATATTCCCCGGTGTGTGCACTGAAAAATTAACAGCACAGACATAATGTACTGTATTGACATCTGCACATGTCAAAAGCACAACAAATTATCTTCCCATTGTCTTGTTGAGAGACTCGCTTAGATTTGATCCATAGATCATCTGCACTCGGCGCTCATCAAGCTGTCTCACTCACGGGGGCATTAATGCATTTTGATGATATCAGCGTTTCAGGAGCCATTAGGAGGAGCAGAGAGCACTGATAGAAGAAAAAAAACAGAGAGCACAGAAAGTTACAGACCTACCTGATGGGGAGTCCTTCGTATTTTGATTGATTATGTTTTCAATATGGGTTTGTTTATCTCTCATCTTTTCAATAAAAGCCACACAATAACTTAATGGAACATTTGCTCTGAGAGAAATGGAAATATGACGGAGAATGCCAACGCATCTCTTCAGGTTTATTGTTCGAATTCATGGGAATCTTTTGGGTGAAACCTGCCCGTCTCTCTCAGCAGGAAGTTTCGTTCTGATGCAACAAGTGATCAGAAACCAACGCTGGAACTCAGACAGCTGCTGGAGCAATCACACGGAGAATCAGTGGGCAACAGGCATGTATACAGACAGACAAACACAGCAGACAGATTAATAAATGATGTCTGTGATCTATTATGAATGCTTCTTGTTCATTACACATTCCCCCGTTCAACAGGCCACTCCGCAGGCCACAGCGCTGTCCTCACGTCCAGGTCTTTATGTGGCAGATCAGAGTTACTCAAACATTGATTAAGACTAATCTGAGCGGTGGAACCACATGACCGCAAACTTTGTTTGATGGGAGCTGAAGGGACGTCGCTCAGGATCTGCCCCCAATAAACAGTTCCGGATTAACTTTAATTTTTGTCAGACCTTATGCAACAAAAAATATATTACAATTATTAGGAAATATCAGCACAAAGTCTCTTAAGGATCTTTTTAGTTTTACTGCATGGATTCACAACACAAACACAAAGTTTAACTCAGTATTTCTGTTTTAGTTTCTGATGCAAATATCTTAATACACTTGAAATAAAAATGTTCAGTTACTCTTAAGTAACTGTAAGAAATTGAACCTACTTGTAAGTCAATACTTCCTTAATATTGATGACAAAGTATTATTTTCTACACCAGATTACTCCTCTTATTATTGCATTTTTCATCAATAACAAAGATTTACTTTGATTTTATGTCAGGCTGAAAACTTTCTTGTAAATTAGTTTTCTTTTCTTATTTCAAGTGTACTAAGATATTTGCACTAGAAAGACTAAAAATACTTTGCAAGTATTTTTACTTCCAACACGTGTTGCAAGTAAAATACTTGCAACTTACGTGTTGCAAGTATTTTTACTTGCAACACGTCAGTGTTGGACACAGACGTTAATTTACATTTATTAGTAAAAAGAAGATTTGTGAAAGAAAGAAAATCAGAAACAAAGAAAGGAAGACAAAAAGAAAAGAAAGAAAGAAGGAAAAAATGATAGAAGAAAATGAATGCTCTGTATAAGACTCATGTAACATTTTGTTTACCCTCTAAGTGCTTGGTACTAAAATGTTTTTTGAGTCTCACAAGGCCAACCCAAGCACTGATACCACTGTTACTAATAGTTAAAACTTTAGGTTTTAACTATTTCTGTTAACTCATCATCACCATCCACACTACTACCATGTTGCATTTCCTTCCTGCTCCCATTGGCTGATTTCCCTCTCAGCAGACACTCTGACCTAAAAGAGCAGCAGACTGAGGATTAAACAGCAGCTCAAAGATCACTGAGAGGATTAAAGGGAAGAATGAGGATGGGGCAGTCACAAGACACCCTGAGAGAAGTGAGGGGAGGAGCAGGAAAGGGGCAGAAAGGGGCTGATAATCACTTTGATTTATAGGCTCTACTATGAATACAACTGGGCTCTGCCCCTGCTGCTTCAGCCTGTCTGGGTTTTCCTTCAGGCACAAACAGATGCAGGCAAGTTTGTCGGCACCTATGATAAAGATGTGCAAAAATCTTTTGATATAAAGTTTTCTTCAGCTACAGAAACATAACCTGACAATGAAATTTTTAAACATTTTCAGCCTTTAATTTGTGGCAGAGTTGTTGCTCTTACTGTCCCACTAAATGTAGTTCAGTTATTTTTTAATTCATATTTTACTTTTTTAGGTGGACCAGGCTTTCTAGGGACTTCTAATAGGGCTGCACTGATCTCTTTTTTCACTTCCAATACCGATACAGATATCTGATGTTTGGTATCGGCTGATACTGATACGATCCAGAAAAACAGCTGAATTCACTTAAAACTCTTCGTTTTTTAAACACAGACATAAATGTAGTGAATTTGATAACTCTGGACCAGTACAACACAATGTCGTCACTACCTCAGTCAAACACGTAAAAATGACACAACTTTCATTTTTAACAGTAAATGTAAAATAAATGACAAAGAAAATAAAATAAAACTCCTTTCAAATGGTTCAGAAAGTGAAATTATGGATTCTAAATATATTGTAAAATAAATAATAAAGCATGGTTTCACTCAGAGCTCAAAAATAGATTTGGACTGAATAGATCGTATCTCATCAGCCCACAAACACCAGAAATCTGCAAATACTTGAGCTTCCCTCTGGAAATGCTTATAGCCACCTAGTTCAAATGTACCTACATAAGCATTAATACACACTACAGAAACCATCTTGGTGCTACCATAAAATCTAACTTAACTCTGCTCTTTCACAAAAATCTTTTTTTTTTTTATTGTCTCCTTTAAGCATTTTGAAGCTCATTCTGTGTAACACTCTACTCATTTTATAAAATTCATAAAACTCTTATCATCATAACTTACCTTTTCCTGTCTTGCAGTCCAGACCACATTTCCATCAGGTCATCAGGAGCAGGACATTTAAAGGCAGGGGGTATTTAATTGGGGTCATTTAGAAAACAAGGTCCTTTTTTTTAAAGGTCTCATTGACCTTTGACCTCCAGAGCCTGGCCTCTCTGTTGGAACTGATGGCTGCCAAACAAAAGGACCTGCAGGCCATCGTGTTGCTCGACAAGTGTCGGAGCGCCAGAGGTCGGCCGTGTCACCATCCGTCGACGTCTAGACCCGTTAGCTCCGGCTCCACTGCACACACACAATGGCAAAATCATTTCAGGAGCTAAGTGGGGGGAATAATTGGATTTTTAATGCATTTGCTGAACCAGTTTTCACTTAACAGCTGTTTAATTGATTGCAATGAAAAGACTTAAAAGGTGACATAGTTTGTGTTTTTGTTATATAGGGAAATGTAATTCTTTTGAATCAAACAAGGCAGAAATGACAGAATGGAAACTTTTTATTTATTTCTAATCAAAAAATGACTCAATCTGTGTTTAACAGAAACATCTTAAATGTCTGAATATATTTACAAAACCTTTCTAAAATCTTTACATACAATCATTTACTCATCGTTGTTCTGCTTGATTACTGGAAAACACTTTTCTTTTTGTTTTGGAGAGGTTTTCCGTTAACCCCTCATCTCCCATCTGTAACTTTTCTATCAGCTCAAATCATCTCTCAGACTCCAAACAACAGGTTTTATTTTGCTTTTGAGAGACTTTTCAAAGAATCCTTTATTCTTTTCCTTGTCTATTATTGTTTCCAAGACAACAGCAGTCACGGTGTCTCAAACTGACGCTTATCTCTGATATCCACTCAATGTTTTGTGAGGTGAGGAGGTCCTCTTTGTTAGACAGTCAGCTTTTTGTTTCTCAGAGTGTGTGCATCGCTTAAGGTCCCTGTATTAGGTGACCTGTTGGCGGGATGTTCAAAAGTCTCACAGCTCATCCACTATGATTGAGCACTGGAAGATTTATTTGTTTTAATTATTATTCAAAATCACAGATTTTAATAAGACGCAGTAAAAATAAATTCAAAAAAATGTTCCATTAACCTTCAGCTGTCAGTAAAAATCACACTGGTCCTGACTGACAAATGGTCTTAAACAAAAAATGTTGAAACAAAACATAAAATACATGTCTTTAAAAGCTGAAAGGGTTCAACTACTCTCATACACCAGCATGTGAAAATGTAAGTACTAACAACCCATGTGGCAACGCCTAAAAAAGCTACAATAAATCAAAAAATACAAACACAAAAGAAGACCAAAACACGCAATAATCTCCTTATTGGATTGTCACAGCTATAGTATCTTAGGGTCTTTCCAGAGGTCTCACCATTTTGTGTTGAACTTCAGTTTCTCAACAGTGGAGATGGTCACACTGCTGATGATGAGTTGTTACACCGCAAAAACACAAATTATTAACAGTTTTATCAAGTAGATAAGATGAAACTAACTTACAAGTAACTTTTCACCAAGATATAGGAGCTTGTTAAGTCAATAAGGAATAATACTTTCACTGATAGATTACATATAACATGGTAAAAATATCTTGAAATAATGCAGAAACGTTATTTGTAAGTGTATTTGTCTTATTTGAAGTGTGCTCAGACATTCATGCTAGAAACTGGACTAAAAATGCTTGGTAAGATTTTGTGTTTTTGCAGTGTAGTGCATTTTGATTTGCTTTAATAAACACTGAAAGTATTTGGCTTAAAGGAGAAAGTTCACTTCTTCATTAAGTAAAAAGTACTTGATGAAATACTCCTCATCTCTTATGTCTGAGAATTATACGTGTGTCTCAATACCTTTTATGTCCTGCATGGTTGGAAGTTTGGCCTGAGGCCTGTTAGATAACGCAGTGAGCCTATAACATCTGTCTCTGACAAACCTCCAGCTGCTGCCGTTATCACCACTGCTCTCTGCTTGGTGTCTGTCGCCGTCTGGAGTCCAGCTGACCAACAGAGGCAGAGCAGCAGTTAAACCCACAGGATCTTCTTCCTAACAGCCTGATCCACTTTAGAAACAAGCAAATATCACTCAGCCACTAAACCAAAGTATAACGATTCGAAAAAAAGTTTTAGTCCTATGACCTACTTAAATAAAATCTTCCCTCTTCATGCTCTGAATTTGCAGTTTAATTGTAAGTAAGTCCAAATGCAAAGTTGGATGAAAAGAGGACAAGAACACACATTGTTTATCCCACTTTGTTGTTTTGCAGTTGACTGGATTCAAAAGAGCAGGGCCATTATTCTTCCAATCTGCAGGACTTTTCAGTGGCTTCAGGACACAATCACTGCAGACATTTTCCTACTGGTCAATCGATAGTGGTCGCAAGTAATCTGCACCCCACATTTTAGCATGCAGCTCCCTTATTGGCATCCTCCTCAAAAGCAGCATTTGATTATGGGTGTTGACATTCAGAGCGATCAGCCTGGAACCTGATAATTAGTAACACTGTGTTGATTCAAATGATCCATCATGGCAGTGTCTCAGAGATAAAGCCAGTGATTTATCATCATGTGGAATAACACATTCAGAGACAGAAACCTGCAGATGTTGCTGTGCTTTAATCAATGATTTCTATTTACAACAAACTTAGCACATTTTAGCTATAAAAATGATGAATTTTTGCCACCAATTTGATCAATTTTCCAGTAATTCCTCTGAAGAAATTATTTTGACACTATTTTTGGTGCTATTTTTCCCACCACATCTCAACAGATACCATCACCACCTTCTACATTTATGGGCTTATTGGTAAAGATGTGGAAAAAGCTCTAAGCTAAATCCATCTTCAGTCACGGCAGCATGATCTCACTCTGTGCCACAGTTCTCCAACAGTGAGCTTCTGAAAGCTTGTTTTTATCTCTCCTCCTCACTGTGAGCGGTGTTAGGCTAAATATGACTGTAGAAATGGACAAGTTTAGATGAGTTGCTATTTTCTTGAAGCCATTTAATTATTTAAGAAGTTCAACAATCCTGCCTTACTTAGAGTGCCATGCAAAAATGGGGATACAGCCAGTATTTATTCACATTTTCAGATGCACGATTAATTTTAATAGACTTTATTGAAGAAATATTTATTTCCGATATAAAATCAACACAGTAAAAATACTACTGGCTGTTTAGTTTTCATAAATTTCTGTAAAATATTGTTACATGGACGTTGTCATGTTTTTTGCGCTCCATTGTAGCACCTATGTTAGGTGCTACAGTATGTAACATTCAAATCATTTAATTTGAACTGGAGACTGTTGAAGTAGAAGGCGATGCAGAAATGACAGGAAGAAATGAAGATGAGGAGAACGGGACAGATGAAGAGTTGAGAGTCGAAAAAGATGGTGTGTGTGCTGCTACTGCTTGGAAATGCTAACCTTAAAGGAGAGTGGTTTTATGTGAGCAACAACACAAAGTATTGAGTAATCATGAAGTGACCATCTAAGCTATTTCTTTGTGTCTCTGCGGTGGATCTTTGGGTCTCCTCTTTAGCTGTGCTGGGCCTTTTGGTTCTGATTACTGCCCGTCTCGTCCAGCCCAGGAAGGTTAGAAGCATCAGCGAGAAAGTGGATGCTAAACTTTTCAGATTTTTATTTATAAAATCATCATATATCCATTTTTTACACTTTGAGTTTGTTTGTTAACTTAAATCTAAATGGGGGATACTTTTGCTAGGCTCTGTAGCTCACTTTTTTTGTTTTGCAAATATTCATTTTAATTAACCAGAATAAGTGGAATCAATCTCCTCATAGATTTTAATCTCTACAGCTGTGACTGCGTCCTGAGAATCAGCATTTTTCCGCCCCTTTCTGTCTGTGCTCGCTGTGGGAGGCTTGTCACCAGGTTGTAGTGACCAGCCTGCAAACACAACACGGAGCGTCGTCCCGCCGATCAATAAACAGGAGACAGAACGAATGAGTTCACGGAGAGGGAGAAGATGGACAGAGAGCGACTGGCCCCTCGTTTGCTCTCGTTTTTTTCACTCTCTGCTCTGCATTACCTGGATCACAGAGCACACACTCCCTGTGGGGGAACACTCACACAAGCACAGGGACAGAGACAGGGAGGCGCACACATGCACGTTTACATATACAGAGCCACAGCAAGGGCAATCAATTTACACCACTTAGCTGCTCGTTTGGAGATCATAACTTGTTTTTGTCATTAGTCTGCATTGATCCGAAGCCAGGAGAGACAGAGAGAGACACGAGAAAAGAAAGAACCCAGCAGAGTTCAGATCAGCTGTTCATTACTTCCAACTCCAGCTTAGTCAGCACAAACATCACTCCTCTGAGTCTGGATTTGAATGAGTTAGAAACAGTTTCTGTTCAGCTCATTAAACTATTTTTTTAATGCGCATCAATGATCAAAATATATATAACTGTTTGGACATGAATTGATTTGATCATTTATTCCAAAACCTTTAATGTGGCTTATAGCTTGTACAACATTCCTTAAAAATGCAAAAACTAAAAGGAGTGAATTAACCTATTCTATAAGTTTGCACAGCCTTAAACTGATGAATCATCAAATAAATGAAATCAATCAATCATATTTATTTATGGCATAGTCTAATTAACTTGAATATAAACACAGAAAAACTGCCTTGCGTGAAATTCATCAGACACAATATGAATTTATTGTGTCATAAGCAGAACTATTTCAGAATTTTTTTATTTCATGGCACCGTTGCTTTTTTTATTTTAGCCAATTAAAACACCATGGGGTAACAGTTTATTGATTTATTTACTCATTGACTTATAGAGCTTTAAAATTGACTTCAAGCAGAAAAGCTGTTGCTTCTACAAAAACCAAAATGGGACTTTTGTGACAAAATCAAGGCATGTTTGGCACTAAAATATTTCAAATCTAAAAAAAAACAAACAAAAAATAAAAACACACCTTTATTTAAGCGTAGCAGCAGCAGTATCATGCTGTGAGATTTTTGGTTAGGTACAAGAGAGTTGAAATTATGAATCGTTCAGAACATCAGTCAGGCTTCTTCAAACATCTGCTGAAAGGCTGACATTGATGATGAATTTTATTATTTTTCAGCACCACAGTGAGTGCAGACATATCTTTAAATCACCCAAACAACAGCTTCATCAAGTTCAGAAATGGCCTAACTAAAGTCCAGACAACCTGTAGGATCTAAAACTGGTTGTGGGCCAGAGATTTCCTCAGAGGCAGATCTGGAGAACTTTTGTAGTGTAAAGTATATGAACTTTGTCAAGTAAAGATTTTTTGAAATTCTTTGTCTCTGGGGATTTTTTTTTTTTCAATCTCTAAAACCTGCCTTGTATAATTTTATGTCACTTCTACAGACCGTTTACAGGTTTTATCAGACATCCTGCTGCATTCATAAGATGGGCTGCAGTTGTTGCCATGCGGCTTCCCAGAACCAAAACAGATGAAATCTATCTTGACTCCCACAGTCCCAGTAATTTCCAGGTAACATGTTTGTACCTGATGGTGCTTCGTACCCGGCGAGGTGTTTTCAGTGCCATGGGTAATTAGGGATGTGTTTCTGTTGGTTCTTATCTCGGCTGGGTCCGGTCTGCTGTGCTTACATTAGAACTGCATCTTGCAGAAAAAACCTGGCACCACCTGAGAAGAGAAAAGAGGAACTGATGGAAAGTTGGCTGGACTGGAACGGCTGCAGAACTTTTGGGGTAGAAGCTCCAAATGACTCACTGGATTTGTTTGCAATGGGAGTAAATAACCTGTGCCTGCATCTGTATTTGCTTTTATTTGTCTGTCAAGCACACGTTTTATATATTGTTTTAAATCACACCCAGAAAGAGCTTAAATATTGTGATTTTGATCGTTCCAGGTGTACAGATGACCCTCCAACATTTTGGTTCATGTGAAATAAAGTCGCCACTGACGTTGTTCATATTTCCAGGTCTCCATGCCAATATGCTGATATAATCTCATAGCAGTTGGTATGTAAATGTGAATTCCCCCAAGTTAAAAGATGACAATCTTTAAACTTTAAGAGGGAGTCTTATCTGCCCATGTATTTGTAAGGTAGCTCCAACGTATTTTTGATGGCAGCAGGTTGCTTTATGTAACAGTTTGTCTGTACAAACCTTAGAGGAATAATAACCAGAAACTACGCTGGACTGAAATGACTCAAACATTTTGACGCCCATCATTCCTTCAAGTGAGAAAGCTCTTAGATATTAGCATGTGAAATGTTGCAGAGCAATTAGAAAAAGAAAAAAAAAACTTGCCAAGTATCATTTGTGTGGGAGGTTTGTTTTCATATTTCTCTTTTTGCAAAATGTCTTGTAAACAAACCAAAAACTTGACCAAATCAGAGACATTCGGTGATAATGCACAGTGCCATGTTAAAAAAAAAAAAAAAACAGCACATCACCACAAACTCTTCCTACCAGCTGTCAAACATTCAAACATGGTGTTGGAGGTATTATGGTTTGGTGACATGGATTGCTCTTTGATGATCTCTATGAATGTATTCGGTGCTTTCAGGGATCTGATGGAACTCTAGAGCAACTTTTATTACGTTTTCCAAACAAAATGTTTGTACATTACAAACATTTGTAATGTTTGTAACATTACAATGTTTTGGCGATACAAACATGTTTGGGCGTTAGAAACATTGCAATGTTCTGTCACAAAAAATATCATTTAAACTTGCAGAAGTTTGTAGTTGTGACCAAACAGAAACTTTAGCTTGGTGCTGGATAGTCAAAGGTTCCTCTGGGATTCAGTCACAGTTAGCAGCTTCGACCATCAGGGATGTTTTTGGTAGAACATAGTATAAGTTCTGCTGTTCCCAAAGTGAAAACTGTGCTCCTCGCTGTGATTTCTACTTGTTTCACAAAAAGAAATTTTGAACTGTTGATCAGACGTTTTCAAACAACCCCGGTTTGTTAATCATGTTTTTTGTGTGTGTTAAATGTGAATGAATTGGGCGTTGAGCCGCCTGTCCATCAGCCTCTGTCTTTCATTCCTCAGCAGCGCTGCAGACCTCATCATGTCTGTGTGTATTTCTGCCCTGCTCCTACTGTGTGTGCCGGTGTTTGTAGTCTGTAACAGTACGATGCATCATTCATCAGCATCATCTTTCTTTCATGCCGGAGGGGAGTTTGAGCGGTCCGCTTGTGCCTGCTCGTATTTGTTTGTTCACACGTGTGGACAGAACGCAGGTCCGGGGTTGAAACAGCTGGACAGAGGGAGATCCCCAGAAGGCCTCAGCTCGACTTGCTCCCACTTTAATCTCCGGTGAGTGACACCTCTTTTGATTATGACATCTCCCGCCTTGAGAGCGCTGCTGGCCCAAGGTCCGGGGTTCAGTTGGCTGAAACGGCAGCAGCGAATTGCCTCGAGGCTGCAGGCCTGAGGATGGAGATGAGGGAGAACCACGACTCCCTCAGCTCCTCTTCCTCCTTTATTCCCTCCTTCTACTCTCTGACCTTTGACCTTAAAGGGCCCGACCTTTCTCATATCGGTCTGCTGCATATTTTCAGGTGGGTCAGAGCGGTACAGCTTTAATATTTAATCCCTTTTTTCCCACTTTGAGTAATCCAGCTGCAATTCTATCTACTCTGTTGCCCCTAAGCAATGCCTGACAGGTACACAGTGAAAATGTACCAGTGACAGTACTTTCACCCACTCACATACATACAATACATGCTCAGCAGTGACTTCACATTGCAAAGCGTCTGTCTCCACAAATAATAAAATAACCAGAGTTGGGTAGTTACATTTACCTGAGTAACAAAAACTTTTCTGAATAAATTAAGAACAAGCTTGTTTTAACCAAAAAGTCACCAGACAGAGACAAAGTTAAGGTTTTATACTGAAAGAGATTGATCTGGGAAAATGTGTCTTTTGCCTAATGTTGTTATTTTGTAATAACAAACCACTCCACGTGTTGTTTAAATGAATTATTTTGGTCTAACCAAAATACCAAAATTTCCATTTAACTTTATGTTTTGGTCTGTCTGATGATGTCATTTTTAACTATTAAATGACTGAAGTTTTGATCAGTTACTTGAGTGGCCTTCTAACTAAATACTTTTTTACTCTTAGTTAAGTCATTTCTTATGTTTTATTTTTACTTGTTGTAGCAGAGCTGTTCATATTTGAGTATGATTTTGGAAATAATTATGCCACAGTCCCACATTTTTGTTCCTAAATGTGTTTTCCATCCCAATCCTTCCATTAACATATAAGGATTTGAGTGAATTCAGGGTTAATTTCAAAGTTACGTTGAGTCCGTTTACAGTAAAGTCAGATCAGGCTGTTCATGATATGACACAAAGCAACACGGCAAAGGTAACAAAAAGAATGTATAAAAGAAAATCATCCATGTATCACAAAGGATTATAGAGTGGGATGATGCCACCTTGTTATTTCTAGGAGGGAAAAATCCAAGTTTGAAACAAAATAAAACAGAAGTTTTAGAAAATTGCAAAATATATATTTTTTTACTTCCACATTGCAGGTCAATGTGTGTAGTAACACATTGACCTGATGTGTTACTGCACACATCAGGTCAACCCTGTCCAATAAACCCTGACCAAACGCATCCTCGCTGTATGATGCTGCCACTGCCATGACGGTGTGCTTAGGGTGATGTACGATGTTACTTTTCCCACACCTGGTGATTTGCATGTCATCTGCACTAGATTTCATTTAGAGATATTCGAGTAAATGGGGCTGAATGTGTATGCATGACACTTTCTCAATAAATGCTAAATCTTAACAACCAAGTCATCTTTTCCTTCCAGTTCACAGTTTTGTGCTAATTTGTGTCCATCTGTCATGATGAAATCAGCTGAAGACCGTAGTTTTATCATAACAAAAATGCAGAAATGTTAAGTGGTATGAATACTTCTACAAGCCACTGCTGAAAAAAGAAATCAGGGTGTTGATATTTTGCATTAGATGCATCTGTATAAGTCTGTGTTCTGCCTTGCCTTGAAGCATGTGTGGAAGTGTCTCAGTGGTGTTGTAAAGACAAGGAGTGTTAGTCTGAGGGCAGAAAAAAAGCAGACTAATGGATATTATACTAATGGAAACAGTATTACTATTCAAGCAATTAGAACAGGAAAGCGAGTCAGAGGAGATTGGTGATGATGGAGGTGGAGTGACTCCTTCCACTCAGACCTCAGGCAACTAATCATCAACTGGGCATTAAAAAGTAGATTTCACTCAACCTTAACACAGAAGTTGAAATAAACAGAAAATCTGGAAACAGTTAAAGTACTCATCTGCTGCTGTTTTTCTGTTCCATTGTGGGCGGATCTATCTTTGGGGACTTTAGTGCAGTTCTGCATAAAGACTCAATTTGTTTCCATTACTTTCACTGTAGGAAAAATAGCAAAGACACAACAGTTAGACTTTATAGCTCGAATGTTTTCCTTTCAGCTTGTCTTTGTATCCATTCAGTCACACCAGTGTTTCATTGGCCTTGGCAGTATGAAACACTGGTACAGAAGTTTTAGAAAGTTGCAAAATATTTTTTTTTTACTTCCACATTGTAGGTTAATGTGTGCAGTAACACATTGACTGGAGAATCTATCAAACTAAATTAAAACTTCAAGGCAGAAAAAAAATCATAAAAGCCGCTAAACACAGAAGCACAGGGCCAGGCATACTTTCTATGGAAAAAAGCACTGCAGGAAAACACAATATTAAGAATTGTATTCAGTAAAGACACACTGTCTCAGTCATACTGTCAATGAAAAGATAAGATGGAGAGAGGAAGTAGCCTTGCAGGCAGCAAAGCTGCAAATATTTCAGAATGCAAATATTTATCTAGTAGCTAGATAAATGCTTTGGATATTTGTATGGAAATAAACCAACTAAGATTTACAAAAAGCCTGGAGAACAATTAATGGAGACCACTTTATAAGATTACAAGAGACTGACATCTTGTATTCAAACTGAAAACAAAAATGAAAGATAGTTGAACACTTTTGGACATAACTCAGTGTTTTTATAAGATTTTGAAGTCATAAAATGACTTCTGTGCCTTTGCTCTGCTTTACTTTGGCTAGTCCAGGACACATTAGCTACTTCTAATATGATATCTAATCATGTTAGAAGTATCGTAATATATCTGCCAAGATATATTACGACAAAAAAACAAACATAAAAAACATTATTTGCATTTTCTATTGAGGCTCCAACATTGAAAGACTGCAATGGCAATGCTGTGGTTGACTTTCTGCAAGAACAGGTTCACTTGTTTCTGATTATCTACAGAGTTCTGGTGATGTGATAGTAAAAGTATCACCGATGAAACATCTAAAGTTGTTGAACAATAAGATCTTCACAGATGATCCTGTTAAAAACATAAAAAAAGACTAATCTTTGAGCAGAGAGCTCACAATTTGAACCACATGCAGCTCCAGAAGTGCAACACTAGCTTAGTTTAGTTAATGGGAGAGGTTTTGACACCCACACTAACTTTCATTACAGGCACTGAAAGGCTGAATGCAATTTTAATGAAGCCTTTTCATAAATCTTTCTCTTAATAAACCACAGAGTAAGTTAGGTTAACATTGCATATTCACACTGCAGGGCCGAAACTCGAACAGAGGAAATTTGGGAATGTTGTATTCAGGGGCAATCAGAGCAGATAGTAGTGGTAGACTGTGGTGTTATTATATTTTGCCAAAACTATTTCAGTGTTTGGTATTTATAGAACAGCTTATGTAGGGATCAATGAAAAATACCTGTTACTAAGCCAGTCACAACAAGCAATAAATTAATTAATAGCGTAATAAATTAAAATGAACTCAGTCTTTTCCATTCTGATGATTAAGACCTTTAGAGGGGCAATTTTGTTCTCTTTATTTTTAGTTTCTGTTGTTTGTGTTTTTATTTCCATTTTATTTTTTTTTTCCTTTTTGTTTTTGGTAGTTTTATTGTGTTTCAGTTTCAGTGTTCTTTACCAAATTACAGTTCATTGGTCTTCAGTAGGGTGAATTTGCATTGTTTTTGTCATTACCAATATTACTTGAAAACGGTCTCAAAACATCAATATTGTCATTTACTGTGATAATTACTGGGACTATTTGTTGCTCAGCAAAATGTGTTATTGTGGCACGCCTACTTTGTTGTTTTTTTTGTTTGTTTGTTTGTTTGTTTGTTTGTTTTTTTGTCAGATCCTCTAAGGAATCTTTGTTATTAATTAAGTTGTTATAAAAGTACTCTGTTACATTTTATCCCCTGTAACGATTCCAAATAAAGATTGTACTCTGTTAAAATGAAACTTTTTAGAAGTTGTGCTCAGGCATTTTAAAACTCCGACTTTCCACCAGAGGGCAAGTACAGGGTTTGATTCAGCAGGTGACTCAGAAAAGCACAAAGTCTCAAAAATTATAAGATAAAATTATTCGATAATTAAAGATCAGATATGCATTATTACTCCCAGATGTATTTCCTTATTAACCTTCACATATATTTGAGTGACATCAAATTCTTAATCTATGTAATGATATCAGTCCAAAAAACTTTGGAGTGACTTTAATTTCACTTTTTAAATTTTACATAAGTTGTATGCTCCTTAAGATTCAGGGATATTATCTACTACAGCAACTCTGAAAATTGTAATTTTGAACCTGTATGTAAATTTTTACATTGTTTATGCAGAAACAAAAGTTTCTGCATAAACTAGATATTGATTCAGTCAGTCAATATCTAGTCTGACTGAATCCTTCAAATTGAATAATAATCAAAAGAGCAACAGGTTTCTTTCTAATTACAAATCCATGTTCCTGAAACCCGGTTGGTTTAAGGATTTGCATGTTTATGCTGCCACATTTTGTTTTTTGCTTGTTTTTCATTTGCTGTACATCGTGTAAGTCTGGAAAGTTTCTGAAATTATGGATCGTAAGCTGGAGATCCGCAATTGTTGGTCAAAAAAATGAAACTGTGCAACAATTAGAATGAATTTAGCACTACATCCAATTAGCAAAATAAAAGATGCTTTCTTTAATGTGACAGAGAAGATGATTATTTTTAACAAGCTATGCTCATTTTAAGCATTTAAGAGAAGTAATCAAAAGTAAGTCACTGTCGGTGAGGGAGTATTAATTAAACCTCCAGGCCTCTGAGTGACAGACCCTGCTGTTAATTTGCTGACGGATGTTTTGATTAGAACAGGTTGTTGAGCTCATTAGCGTTTTGTGTTTTTTTTTTTTTTTTTTTTTTTTTATGTGTATGTCTGCTGCTTAAATGCTCCAGTCTTAATTACTGGGAGGTTTCCCTGCTACATCATGTCAAGAGATTTGCCTCGTCCTCCCTGGATCCCCCCGCCCCTCCTCCGTCTGTTTCTGTCTTCATTAAGTGAACATCAGGTGCAAATTGGCCCAGAATAACTTGTGCTTAATATAAATGTGGCTCTCTGCCAAGAAGAGGAAACTGTTGACAAGGGGATAACCAGAACATCTGACATCTGTCGCCACCTGCTGGCGGTTTTGGATGCTTTCACCTTCAGGGGGTGATCTGACAGGGAGCAGCCCACCTCTGCTCTCTGCTGGCAGCTGATCTACATTGAAGCTGATGGTTGCCTAAGGTAACGTTGAGGCTGATCACATCCTGACTGCGAGAGCATGAAACGCGTCTGAAAGTCCACGTTAGAAACAGACTCAGGTTTTTGGTTTAACATTTTAGGCAAGGTGTACTGCCACAGGGTGAAAAACCAGAGTACAATCGTATTGCCTGTTGTCAGAATCACCTTTCAGGTGTGCAGCTTCCTGTTCATGCCTTAAACCCAAACCCCTGCCTTTCATCTGCTCCATCAGAGAGCCGCTGAAGATGTAAAGCTCACTTCAAAGCATATTAACTGGATTTACAAGGTTTGTTTCTTTCATCACAGCTACAGTTTATCTTTGCTTCTGACATTTAACAAACACAAGAAATAAATCCAGACTTCCATGTCTACATGGGATTTGTCAAAGTTAATAGATCAGTCAACTGTTAAATATGAAACCAAATATAAGGTCATCCATCCTTTTTGTTTCATCGGATGTGTGTGTAGCTTCTCAGATCACTTTTTCACCGTTCATCACCTTTTTCATATCCTTATATAAAGGCATTCATCACTGTTTAAACCATTTGTTTTTAGTAATTTGAAACATTTTTTAACTTTTTTTCAGCACTCTCCGTAACCACAATGGTAAAAAGTTGTAAAAATAAAAACTCAAAGTAAATGTACATTTTATTCCAGGTTGTGTAATTTCACAATGGAAAACGTTGTAAATTCAGCTTTTATTCTGACAACATTTCTACGCTGAAGTTTTTTATTTTTACAAACATACACAAAATGAATGTCAACAACTCTGTCGACAATGCACGAAGAAACACATATCCAGTTAATAATAATATTAAGAGCACTGAACCAGGAATACGACACAGAAGGTCAATAAGAATGCACAAAGTTGGAGTCAGCAATAATTAATGATTACATCTGAGAAGGAGACAGTAAAATTTAAGACACCTACTTTCTACTAGAGAAAGAAGAAAAAACACAGAGTGCAGGAACACATTTCAGAGAAACTGGTCAGGAGAACTTTCAATAGGAAGAAAAGCAAACTGAAACATTTCTACATCTGTTTTCCTGTAGAAATAGTTTCTACATCCATAAATGTTTATGCTGGAGTTTGTCTTTCAGAGCTTCTAAATTTTAGTGTCTCCTGAAGTTGTTTTGTCATAATGGACCCAGTGTGTTTTTTGTAGTTTACGTCCTAAATTCTTTTAGAACTACTTGTCTATTTTACAGAACCAGTCACTATCAAACTCATAGACTGGAAATCAATTGGACTTGTGTGAATTCAGACACACAAACACACACGTCTGTTCTCAAGCTTCCTTTGACCCCGCAGTCCACCTCAGACCAGAACCAAGTGAACCCCGGTGTGTGTGTGTGCGTGCGCGTGTGTGTGTCAGAGGTTTCAGCAACAATCAGAGCTGCGTAATGACATCTCAAGAGAGACTTTAGCTAATTCCCTGCACCTTTGGGACACACACATGTAGACAAACAGAAACACACACTCTCCTGCATTGATCTTCTTCAGTCAGATTGCCTCTGTTTACCGGACGACCCTGTTGCTAGTGGAAACCAGACACCTTCGCACCTTGACGTACGAACACAGCAGGCTCTTGTTTGGAGGTGTCCGCAAACATTTGTGGGCTGGCATTGCCATGAATCATCTTTAAAATCACAGAAAGTATAAAAGGATCAACCCACCGTGACGTAACGATGAGGTGGAACCAGTGCAGATCTCTCAGTTGGTGTGTGGGTTGTCAACTGTTGGGCAATACCTTCATCAGGGGTAAAAAGAAGGTATTTTTGATTTTTATCCCAAATCATATCTATTATTATTATTTTTATTAATTTTATTCATTTGATTTTACATCTACAGCATAAAATATGAGTGGTACTGGAGATCAATTGGACTTTTTGTGATTTTTTTTTTGTGAATTTTCTTTGCACAAATGTTACGTTAAACTGTTGAATGAACAGTGTCTGAAAGTCTCATCTTTAAGAAACAGTAAAGACCTGATGAAAGACTTCATCCCTCAGTCCATCATCAACTACAAGCCATAAAGTCATATTTTGTCTGATTCCAGTTTTTCTAATGTGTCCACCCATGAGAGGCTGTTATTTTTATTATTATTATTATTTTTTTTTAGAAATATGTCAGGACCTTTGATTAAAATTCCTGCAATTTTTGCCTAAAAGACTTTCAAAAGCATATCCAAATTAGAATTAAACTGTTGAGATTCTGATTCGTCTCGTCTCTTTTTCTTCAGGTTTCCACAACAAAAGAAGCTCGTACTTTAAGCTGATTTTTAATTTCTGCAAGATTTATCTTAATGACTTCATATGAAAACATTTTTTAACTAAATTTACATTTACAAAAATTATCTCACACTTATTTCTGGATAAAGCTTGGACACCAGCTGTTTAGGTCCATCTTCTGTTTGTAAATACTACATTTTATCCAGCAGAGGGAGCTGTGACTCATCCTTACAGGATGACAGGGCTACTGTTTCCTCCAGGGTTAAATACTGAACATTGCGGTGATATTCCACTCATAAGTAGATTTTGTAATCTGCTCTCTTTAACTGTGTTCACTGATTATATGTTTTAGGCATGTCTGAAATAAAAATAAAAATAAAACATATTTATAAACTGATGTAGAATCAATGAGGAAATATTGAAATACATTTTTTTTATTCTTTTTTACAATTTTAGGTGCGTTTTGTTGATTCTAACCAGCTAGTTTCCGATCATGTCCTGCAATATGGGATCATGTGTTTTTGCACGTGTACATTTTAGAAAGATGAATGTCATCTTGAATGAATGACATAACATGAAAAAAGAAAATAAATTGCCAATCTTACTCAACCGATGGTCAGAGAGTTGTGAGTTTACGTGTAACCATGTGTTTCACACTGATTTCTAACATCATGAAGTACATCATAGACAAGATCTGGCAGGAACAGTTACGGTCTGCAAAAACAAACCGATGAGGAAAGTTTAAAACCACAAATCCCTTTAATCCAGGTAAACCTTTTCATCAGTCTGCTCCCATCAGTTGGCAGTTCCAGAAACTTCAGGAGGAATTACTCTGACTGAGACACTCAAGTCCTTTTATAAAGTCTACTACTTCCAAATTATGATCTACTTTTGTTCAGACAGGTCTCACTGTGCTTTCTAAAGTTGTCCAATGAATCCAGTATGTGTTACGCAAACCCAACTCTTTATGCTTGTGGTATTAGAGGTGAGGATTTTTCATGCAGGGATGCAGCTCAACAAGTTTTTGACAGAGGATAAACAACCAGCAACTTAAAATAAACACTTTTCTTACTTAGCTAAAGAGAACAATGTAAAAATAGGAAAGCTGTCAAGGCTAAAGAATAGATTATTATCATGGTGTGCTACCTAACTAAAATTGATACATTCCAGAATCCAAATATAAAACCTTTTCCACTAATATTGTGAAGATGTCTTTGTGAATTACATTGCTTAACACTCATGTATATGTATATGTTTCAAGTCATATGCCATATAATGTTGCTGAACTCTGACTTGACTAATTGCAGCAACCCCAGATCATAGCGCTGCCACAGCAGGCAGTAAGAATGATGTGTCCAACACCCCATTGGCCTCTTATGCCCTGAAGTGGCCATCACTCTGAAAGAGGGTAAATCTAGACTCATCAGAATACATGACCTTCTACATCATCAAATTTGTTATGCTCTCTTGTAGATTGATACCAGAATCTTGGTTTTCTTGTTAATGGTTCTCTCGTTGTTCAGTCCCGTTTCCTTGAGTTCCCTTCACATTAATGTTCTTACTTCCACTAAAAAAGAGCGCTGGGTTTTTTGTTGTTTTTGTTTTTTATTTCACCCACTGTTTCATTCATAATTTTCTTTTTTCTCAAATTTCTTCCTTGAAGATGATTTTTCTAATAATGTGTTGGACATGTTTTAACGCAATTTCAACACTTCTGCATCTCCTGAAATGTTTTCTCTACTTGATGTCAAGACAGATAGATAACCTGCTATCTATCTATCTATCTATCTATCTATCTATCTATCTATCTATCTATCTATCTATCTATCTATCTATCTATCTATCTATCTATCTATCTATCTATCTATCTATCTATCTATATATCTATCTATCTATCTATCTAGGCTAGAGGCTACATAGATAGGTAGATAAGTTTCACTGCTCCTTTCACTTGACGAGTCTTTGTGAGTTAAAAAAGCCCAGGCTGCCTTTTGTTTCCTTTAGTCCTGCTTTATTTAAACTATGACTTGTGCATCAATGCAGACACATTAAAAAGTTGAGCTACGCCTCAGCTTTGACTTGAAGCACGTGGAAATCTCCGACTGTAATTGTAGCAGTTTGGAGAGTCACATGGTTAAAACATCAATCCTGTCAGTTACATGAGATCTCATAATAAACCTGGTCAAAGGTCACGACAAATCAAAGGTTTTGTTGCTATGATCTGAGAGAAAACAAACTAAACTTAGCAAAGACAAACCAAACAGTCACACACCCATCTCTTTCACCACATTGTTAAAAATACAGGAAGAAGAAAAACACCAAAACATTTCTCACGCTTATTCATCGGTATTTGCATTATCTTGCTCATTAACTGCATTTTTACCCTTTTGGAGGAATCTGTGAACAATAGCAGTCCTAAAGCTGTCGGCAGAGGCGTGTCATTATGTCGATCCAGCTGCAGTTTCGCCATGACAGCTGGGACATAATTAATGTGAGAATCTATTGGTTGAAAAAGAAAAGCATAAAAGCAAAATATGTTTCTGTTAATTAAGATTAAGCATTTGATAACTGTTTCAAGTTCAAATTCAAAAAGGTTTTCCAGGGAAATTATATTAGTGTTGCAGAAAATTTTTAAAGTTCTAGCAGTACTAAGAATTTTGCCCAACCAGCCGAAGCTGAGGGAGTTCATGCGGTCAGACGGTTGTGTTTGCAGAAAGGTGTCTCTGTAGAGACAGGGTGTGGCGAATCTTAAAGTAATTAATTTGATGTTGATTTAGATCTGGATTCCATCTCAGAAATTACTCTCAGAAGAGGTATGCAGTCTGTCAGTTCTCTGGCGATTTCATTTGAATATGTGTGTTTGGATTTACGCAGCACTGCTCTGCAAACACTGGAGTGAGAGATGTCTGCCCTGCCCTTTCTCATACAAAAGAATGCCGACAAGTAAAACGTGACTGCAGCTGAAGAACTCAGACTAAATGTCTTCTTACACAAATGTCAAATATTATGAGTAGAAAAAGAGGCTGAGCACACAGCCCTGTGGGACGCCGGAACTTAGGCTCATGATGGAAGAGAGTTTAATTAAATCTAAATAAATGAAATAAATTACATTGTATTAGTGAATTAAATTTAATTACTCTTCCATATTTTATAATAAACTGAACTACATTAATTGACAAAATGCCTCTTTATGACACTTTGTATCAGATTAAATTGAAGTAATTAAACATTATGAAGCGGCATGAAATTAAGTTAATTCATTTTCAATCAAAATGAAGTCAATTACGTTGCATGTAAATACATTCAATTACGCAATGTTAGATTTAATCAGCTGAATTAAATTTTTTTTAAAAAGTATTATCATTTTAAGACACAGTTGCAGCCAGTTCATTCTGATCCAGCTTTGCACTTAACTCCTTGGTCTTTTCTCAAGCTCTCTCCTAACTGAGAATAAAGTTAACTGTGTGTATAACTGTGTGTGTTGCACCTTAATGGTTATCAAAACCTCTCAACTGAAAGGATCATTGTGTTTGTAGAGCCGTTCTTCAGCTCCCAGCCCGCATCAAGCCTCTCAGTTACGACTTAAGTAGTTAATCTGTTGCGATTTCGCTTCGTTGTTCTTCCCAATGCGTGATCACAACTGGTTTTTAAGAAGCGCATTGTGTAGAGGCGTGGGTGAGCACAAAGCTGTGCGTGAGTCAGTTCAGTTACAGAAGCCGGCACACGTCAATGATGAGGTCATAAGCAGCAGCCCAATAAACGGACGCAGAAAAGTGCTGACTGAGCCTGAACTAGTGTGAGTGGAAAACTCCTCGGGCATCCTGCAGCAGCTACCCTCTGGTTGCACAGCAGCGGAGGATGAAATACAAAAACACCAATCACTCCATCACTCCCGCACAATTAGTGGCTGACAGCAGTTTCAACTTTTTCAGCTTTGGGAAGGAAGAACAGCTTGAACTTTTCCACTCAGCGCCTAGAAACACCATAAAAACTACAGACGTTTTGTTCCATCACACTTTTAAAGAGAATGCGTTTGTGCTAACAAGCTTTCATATCCCAAAATTTCTGTCACTCATGATGTTAGCGTCTTTTCAAATCAGAAACAACCCAATGACCATGGTCTAAAGTTTACATAATATGGAAATTTTGATATTGACTGATAACATCAATGTGTTTAACGCCTGCTAAAGGTGATCATCCTCACCTGTTTGTGTAAAGAGTACATCAAAAGACAGGGAGCTTCATCTGATGCTGCTAAATCCTGAGCCAAACCAACGGACAGAGAAGAATGTAGTCAACCTTTACACATCAGGAAAAGGGGCATGAAAAGGTCATCGGCGATGACCTTTTCATGCCCCTTCAAACTCTTCAAACTCTGAAAATCGAACTCTGATCCGAACGCCAAGCAACCTGGAAACCACTCCAAAAGCAGGAAGTGGACTATAAAGCAGGGCATTCTGGGTAAATACGACTCCAAAACAAATAAATGCTAGTGGGGCAAACAGAACATTGTCAGAAAAGAGATACTCTGAAACAGCTAAAATCTGACGGCAGTCTATTTTTGTTTACATTTTGTGAAGAAGGAAGTGTGCTCAGAGTCTTTTTCTGAAGTCTTCATGCCATTTCCTTCAATGGTTCTTGGTGCAGCGCCACCACAGGTGAGGAGGGGAATATGTTTTCAAAGGGTTTGAATCATTTGGATCGATGGTGCAGCGTGAAAGAAAACTGCACCAGTTGAAATTGTAATAAATGTTACAATTTTTGTCCCTAATGCAACGGTCTCTGCTGATCTATTGTGTGTCAAACACCCTAATAAAACACAAGCAATTATCTGTCAACCAGATATGATTTTTGTCATATTCCAAAAAAATGGGGGAAAAAAAATAGGTGCTTGTAAACTTATGAGCAAAACCGTAACATTCATCTCATAAGATTTTTTTTTTCTATTATTAATTTGGAGGGTACAGTTGCTGCTTGTTTCAGAAAAGGGAGATTCAAACACAAATTCACCTGCTGAAATGCAGCAGAAACAAAAGTATAAATGATTCTTATCAATAACTCTGCAAGCAAACAATGCATTAACTTTACTTGCTTTCATCCCATTGGATGTAGGATTTTAATTGAAATATTTCCATATTTTTTAAAGCTAACGGTGAATTGTTAAAAAAAATTGTTAAAAAGATTGTAGCTACAAGTTAAAGGACAAATTCAGAAGTCAGAGGATATAAATGTATGAGGGGCCGTTTAGGACAAAATTTACGTTTTGTCTCTCACACACTACCAAAAACTCTCGCACACTCAAAAAAATTATGTTTTGTCTCTCACACACTACCAAAAACTCTCGCATACTCCAAAAAAAGCCTCGCACACTCAAAAAAATTACGTTTTGTCTCTCACACACTACCAAAAACTCTCGCATACTCCAAAAAAATAGCCTCGCACACTCAAAAAAATTATGTTTTGTCTCTCACACACTACCAAAAACTCTCGCATACTCCAAAAAAATAGCCTCGCACACTCAAAAAAATTACGTTTTGTCTCTCACACACTACCAAAAACTCTCGCATACTCCAAAAAAATAGCCTCGCACACTCAAAAAAATTACGTTTTGTCTCTCACACACAAACGTTAACTTTCTCACTCACACACACTACTATCAGCTCGCTCACATACACTGTACTAACAGCTCGCACATTCACAAACATTAACTTTCTCGCTCACATACACCACTACCAGCTCGCTCACATACACTACCAGCTCGCGCACATACACACAAACGTTAACTTTCTCGCTCACATACACCAGTACCAGCTCGCTCACATACACACAAACGTTAACTTTCTCGCTCACATACACCAGTACCAGCTCGCTCATATACACTACCAGCTCGCGCACATACACACAAACGTTAACTTTCTCGCTCACATACACTACTAACAGCTCGCACATTCACAAACGTTAACTTTCTCGCTCACATACACTACCAGCTCGCGCACATACACACAAACGTTAACTTTCTCGCTCACATACACTGTACTAACAGCTCGCACATTCACAAACGTTAACTTTCTCGCTCACATACACTACCAGCTCGCGCACATACACACAAACGTTAACTTTCTCGCTCACATACACCAGTACCAGCTCGCTCACATACACTACCAGCTCGCGCACATACACACAAACGTTAACTTTCTCGCTCACATACACTACTAACAGCTCGCACATTCACAAACGTTAACTGTCTCGCTCACATACACTACTAACAGCTCGCACACACACACAGACGTTTATCTCTCACATACACAAGACTAAAGTTGAACACACACACACAGTACTAAGACTCTATGGGGTTCCATTTGTATCAAAAATAAGTAGAAGTCATATGTGTAGATGTGTCGTTGCTATGTGTCGTTGGTCTATGTCGTTGGTCTATGTTGCATGTAGATGTAGATGTTGCATATGCGTTCGCTGCATATGTGTTTGCTGAATATGTAGATGTTGCATATGTCTATGTTGCATATGCGTTCGCTGCATATGTGATGAACGTCGTTGGTCCATGCTGTTGGTTCATGTCGTTGGTCCATGCTGTTGGTTCATGTCGTTGGTCCTTGTCGTTGGTTCATGTCGTTGGTCCTTGTCGTTGGTCCGTGTTGCTATTGCCTGTTTTCTGTGCCATTAAAAAGGCCTGAAGTAGGTCATGTATGATCAAATTTTTTATTAGATATTACAAAAATGTTGGTCTTTCAATATCAGTGGTTTCAATAAAATTGTTTTCAAAATGTTAAGTATTCTACCTCGTATTTTCTTTAGGCATTAGTCAGGGCAGCTAACGAGGTCAAGGGGTCCTGGCCCAGTGAAGGGGGCGCTAAATTTATTTTTAAATCTGTGATATATCTTCATTTTAAGAAGAATTTTCACTGTTGGCATGTATTTGAACTTCTCTTTCATTTACTTCAGCGCACATCACAGTTTTAAATAAATTCTTTAGTTTTCGGCATACTTCTAAATCTGCTCCTTAGTCGCATCTTTTTGGGCCTTCTACTGCCTCTAGTGGCGTGGGGTGGTAACACAACTAATATAATTACATTACTAAATCAAAATGCCACAAAGTATTTATTATTAATTCTGGCATTAGGATAATAACAATAATAATAATAATAATAATGATAATAATATGCCTGTGCACATAAACTGGATTCCAAAAACGTTGGAAATTTTTAATAAAAACTGAATGCAATGATGTGGAGATGGCAAATGTCAATATTTTATTCATAATAGAACATAGATGGCAGATCAAAAGTTTAATCTGAGTAAATGTAACATTTTAAAGGAAAAATGTGTTGTTTCAAACTTTCATGACGCGTCTACAAATCCTAAAAAAGTTGGGACAAGGCCATTTTTACCACTGTGTGGCATCTTCCCTTCTCCTTACGACACTCAGACGTCTGGGGCCAGACGAGACCAGTGTCTCAAGTTTAGAAATAGGAATGCTCTCCCATTCATGTTTAATACAGGCCTCTAACTGTTCAATCGTCTTGGGCCTTCTTTGTTGCACCTTCCTCTTTATGATGCGCCAAATGTTCTCTATAGATGGAAGATCTGGACTGCAGGCTGGCCATTTCAGTACCCGGATCTTTCTCCTACGTAGCCATGATGTTGTGATTGTCGCAGAATGTGGTCTGGCATTATCTTTGTGAAAAATGCAGGGTCTTCCCTGAAAGAGATGACGTCTAGATGGGAGCATATGTTGTTCTAGAACCTGAACATAGCTCTCTGCTTTAATGGTGCCTTTCCAGACATGCAAGCTGCCCAGGCCACCAGCTCTCATGCAACCCCATACCATCAGTGATGCAGCTTCTGAACGGAGCGTTGATAACAACTTGGGTTATCCTTGTCCTCTCTGGTCCGGATCACATGGTGTCCCAGTGTTCCATAAAGAACTTCAAATCGTGACTCGTCTGACCACAGAACAGTCGTCCATTTTGCCTCACTCCATTTTAAATGACTCCTGGCCCAGTGCAAACGGCTGAGCTTGTGGAGCTTGCTTAGAAATGGCTTCCTCTTTGCACTGTAGAGTTTCAGCTGGTTTTCTGGATGTATTCCTGAGCCCAGGCTCTTATTTCCTAGACAGTGACATTCCTGTTGCAGGTGCAGTGACGTTTAAGGGCCCAGAGATCACGAGCATCCAGTAGAGTTTTACGGCCTTGACCCTTACGCACAGCGATTGTTCCAGATTCTCTGAATCTTTTGATTATGTTATGATGATAACTTAAAAGTCTTTGCTATTTTACTCTGGGTAACACCATTTTGGTATTGCTGCACTATCTTTCTGCACAACAATGGTGGAATTGGTGATCCTCTTACCATCTCAGCTTCAGAGACACTGACTCTCTAAGAAGCTCATTTTAGACCCGATCATGTTGTCAATTGACCTAATTAGTATTAATTGGTCTTCCAGCTGTTTGTTATATGTTCAATTTCCTTTTTCCAGCCACTTATTGCTACTTGTCCCAACTTTTTGGGGATTTATAGACACTGTGAAATTTTGAATCAACATATTTTTCCTTTAAAATGTTACATTTACTCAGATGAAACTTTGATCTGCCATCTATGTTCTATTATGAATAATATGCCATCTCCACATCAAAAAGTTCATTCAGTTTTTATTCACAATTTGTTTAGTGTCCCAACTTTTTTAGAATCCAGTTTGTAATTTGCACATTATTATTATTATTATTATTATTATTATTATTATTATTATTGTTATTATCCTAATGCCAGAATTAATAATAAATACTTTGTGGCATTTTGATTTAGTAATGTAATTATATTAGTTGTGTTACCACCCCACGCCACTAGAGGCAGTAGAAGGCCCAAAAAGATGCGACTAAGGAGCAGATTTAGAAGTATGCCGAAAACTAAAGAATTTATTTAAAACTGTGATGTGTGCTGAAGTAAATGAAAGAGAAGTTCAAATACATGCCAACAGTGAAAATTCTTCTTAAAATGAAGATATATCACAGATTTAAAAATAAATTTAGCGCCCCCTTCACTGGGCCAGGACCCCTTGACCTCGTTAGCTGCCCTGACTAATGCCTAAAGAAAATACGAGGTAGAATACTTAACATTTTGAAAACAATTTTATTGAAACCACTGATATTGAAAGACCAACATTTTTGTAATATCTAATAAAAAATTTGATCATACATGACCTACTTCAGGCCTTTTTAATGGCGCAGAAAACAGGCAATAGCAACACGGACCAACGACAAGGACCAACGACATGAACCAACGACAAGGACCAACGACATGAACCAACAGCATGGACCAACGACGTTCATCACATATGCAGCGAACGCATATGCAACATAGACATATGCAACGTAGACATATTCAGCAAACACATATGCAGCGAACGCATATGCAACATCTACATCTACATGCAACATAGACCAACGACATAGACCAACGACACATAGCAACGACACATCTACACATATGACTTCTACTTATTTTTGATACAAATGGAACCCCATAAGACTCGTTTTTTGAATGTGTGAGAGCGAGACTTTTTTTGAATGTGTGAGAGTTGTCACGGAAGAGGCGGGGCATAATTTTTGGATCAAACTGCGCATGCGTAGATCCTAAACTATAATTTTCCATTTTTGACTCACTGTATGTTGTATTACTTAGTATATTTGTGTTTTTAAATATATATAAATATATTGAAACTATCTTTCAATAGCTACCTTATATTAAACTATGTTAAGGACAAATGTCAAACATAGTGCAAATATTTTGAAAACAAAGTAAAAGATCTTGCAGGTATATTAATCTCCTTCCTCCTTCATCAGAAATGAAAAATTATAAATGCACACTATGTGTTGGGAACCTGTGTTTGTTGACTGACTTTTATTTGTCAGGCTTACGAGACAAAAGCTGAAAAAAGATCGATTTTCTTCGCTTTCAAAATAACACAAAACAGCGAAAAAAGACCTCCACACCGGACCTCGTTTATTTATGTATGTATTTTTATTTTGATAGCTGCCGATTAAACTGAAAGTTACACATTGATATGATCATATGAGTAGTTTTTACCGAGAAATCGATCAGAAGCGCCGTGAAAATGGTCAGATTCACCGGATCCACGTCTCTGGCTGCAATGCGCGCTCCCGTCACAGGGGGAACAGATTTTCACGGGGGAACAGAATTTCTCACAAGACCTCTTAATAATTCCTGTAATGCTGGCACCCAGTGGACAGATTGTACTACAGCAATTTTGCTATTTTTAATCAATCAATCAAATTCATTTATTTCTATAGCACATTTAATCTACAAGAAAATTAAACGTTCTATATATATTTAAAATATATATAGCACAAATATACTAAGTAATAGAACATACAGTGAGTCAACAATCGAAACTTAAGGTTTAGGATCTACGCATGCGCAGTTTGATCCAAAAATTATGCCCCGCCTCTTCCGTGACAACTCTCACACATTCAAAAAAAGTCTCGCTCTCACACATTCAAAAAACGAGTCTTAGTACTGTGTGTTCAACTTTAGTCTTGTGTATGTGAGAGATAAACGTCTGTGTGTGTGTGTGTGCGAGCTGGTAGCAGTGTATGTGAGCGAGACAGTTAACGTTTGTGAATGTGCGAGCTGTTAGTAGTGTATGTGTGCGAGAAAGTTAACGTTTATGTGTGTGTGACATTTTAGTATTTTTTTAGTGTGCGTGGCTATTTTTTTTGGAGTGTGCGAGAGTTTCTGGTAGTGTGTGAGAGACAAAACGTAATTTTTTGAGTATGCGAGGCAACTTTTTTGGAGTATGCGAGAGTTTCTGGTAGTGTGTGAGAGACGAAACGTAATTTTTTTGAGTATGCGAGGCTACTTTTTTGGAGTATGCGAGACTTTTTGGTAGTGTGTGAGAGACAAAACGTAAATTTTGTCCCAAACGGCCCCTCATACAAGACCGCAGTCACACACACTGACATTTTCTAGGACAGGTTTAAGCCTTGATTATGTTTTAATAAGTCTCCACAGTGTTGCACTTTATTTCCTTCCAGAGTTGCCTTAAATTTTTGACAAAATCTCATAGAAATAGTGGAAGAGTCGAACTGTTGCGCAAATTCTTAATGCATGTCTCAGACAATAAGGTCTCGAAAAAGATCGGCCATGTTCCTTGAAGCACTCTGTCATAGCATTGTCATTTTGGAAAAGGGGTGGAATATATTTACTGGTGAAATGACCCGGTCATTCATCATCTCCAGATGACCAGCTGACCTCAGCCTTTGGGCCGTCACAGACTGCTCCAAAGTTCATGTATGCACTGCTTGGCTCTACAAACTCGCTTCCTGTCAGTGGATCGTGATGACTCAGTGTTTATCTACTTGTGAAAGTTGATTTTGATATCATACTTCCGGCCAGAATATGAAGAGAAAACACAATCCCTCAATTACATGGAGAACTATTTTACTGAACTGATTTGCGGATTTTTCTGCATCAAAGATGAAAAGAAGATAGTTTTCCACACCAAGGAATGTTATATGAACTGCCCAATAAACTATTTGAAACTTCACTATTGGATTTCCTGTCAATCAGCAAATTTTATATAAATAAGGTTTATATACATTAAATAATTAAAATGATTGTCAGCACTAATTCAGCCTATATAATGTAGACAGACTCCACTCTGCCTTCCTACTCTGTAATTTACCCTAATTTTCACCGTTTATTTCAGTAAATGGTCCATTTATCTGGGGAATATCTAGTCCTGACATGTGCTGAAAGATAAACCATGAAATAAACCATTAAATGCTTCAAAGTACATGAAATAAACAAATATATGCTCCATAGCACATACGTTGCTAGAAAAACTTTTCCTGAAGTTGTTATGCAATCAACAGAGGTGGTTTCCATCATCAAATCACTTTCTTTCTACTTGCTGAGTTTGAATAAAAACAGGCCATTTTATCTTCTCTGTTATCTCCTTAATGTCATGCCTGAACCCGTCTCAAAGGCTCTAGTTTTTTTTTTTTTTTTTTTTTCCTGTCCTCCTTTCTTTCTGTCTTTCAACAGGAAGGAAGTTAGCTCCATAAATGGAAAACCTGATTTGGAGTAACGTATGAATGAACCGTTTCCTGTTCTGAGGAGATTATTCAGATCTGGAGCAGATTTTGATTTAAATGAGGACGTATCCTCACTGGAATCTGCGGTCTAACCTGATGTCATTTAACTTCTAACATAACGCATTTTGGCAACAGCACAAGAACAGTTGGATTCAGTGAGTGGCTCGGAGGCCCGGAATGCTGCTTGTGACGCAACGCAAGCAGCATGTTGCGTGTCGACTATGTGGTATTGGATAAAAGACTCTTTGAGCCAAGCTCAAACATGTCACTGTATTGTTATCAGGATAGGACTAATTGTTAGCTTTTATTTTGTCTGTTTGAAACAAACAGAAATGAGGCATTAAAGACGCCCAGGTCTCCGTTTTTCTGCAGGACTCAACACGACACCTGATGAAAAATTGTGCTACTTCTTTTTTTTAATAAATAGAATGAGGACACTGTGACTCGAGTTGATAACAAGGTCTATAATTAGTTAATCGTATTTTATTGAAAATAAGCAAAATTTTCAATTCAAAAACCCTTTTTGCTGCTGAATTGTTGAATAAAGAGACTCAACAACAAATATATTTATTGTTCTTATTCTGTTATTTAGATTATTTAGCAAAACTTAAACGCAACAATAGTTTTTTCCAGTGTATTTGGTTTTGTATTGTAGGTTGTGGATATCGCTTGTGCATCAGATTTAAGCTAACAGAAGCTAACAGAAACATGTGAATACAAAGATTCTGGTTTTTTTGAGACTAATTGTGCTAAAATTATTACACTTTAGAGCATAAACATGTAGTTGATTAATCAAAATTAACCTATAAGTAGTCCAAGTATTATTATGAATTAACTTATCCAGTAGCTCTCAGGAGTTATTTTCTCTTAGTCAGTCTCCCATATCGCTGGTCCTCTCATTTGCTTCAGTTTATTGAGGTTTGTAGACAATAGTCACCTGAACATTTCATTTACAATGAGCTCTGGACTTTGATTGGACCATTGCAACACTTTGCATCATTACCTTTTCTGTCATTTTGTTGCAGATTTAATGCTGCAGTTCTGTTCATGACCCAGTGTGGACCGAGCTTCAGACCTGACTTTTAATTCGATAACTCAAACTCCTCATGTTATTCTGTCACAACACAGTGACAGTTTTAACAAATACATAAAATTGTGATGTTTACTGAAGTTAGGAAGTGCAGCTTTAAAACCAGGCCAGTCCAATTACGTCCTTACTTATTATCCTGTTATAAATGTTGAACATTTAACAAGCTAACTGCTAACTTTTTGTCTGAGCATTGCACATTCTGATGTGGGGTAAAGAAACCAGAGCCTTCATTCCTAGGAATACTGTGAGTTTTCTGGAGTATTTTCTACTAGTAAATACTCCTTAAATGTACTTTTCCCAGACTGATATTGAGCAATTATTTGTTGGTTTATAGTTACGTAAGTGACTCAGAAATATAAGTATTCTCACTAAACGACATGTTACTGTCAAACATGTACATTTTATGTAAGCACTTTCCATCAAGTTTAGAAACTACTAAAACAGTTTCTTGTCTCAACACTCTTCTCAATCATTTGTTTTATATAACTTGTGAAAATTTCCGAGGCTCATTGAAAATTACTAACGTTTTCTGTGTAAATAAGATGTTTGTAATTTTCCCTCGTTTGTTACAGGCAGTCTGCAGAGCCCCATATTTGATCATGCAGGTCACAAGTTGTTGCTCATTTGTGGAGGGTGAAGTAAAAATGGAAAAAAATTATTGCAATTAAAACCAGTTTAAAAAATATATATATATCCAACAAACTACACAGTTTTACAGTGCAACATGGAGATAAAGAGACTTAATGTACTAGAACTACTGACATCACAAAGTATGTTACTTAAGGACAGTACCAGGAAATCTTGGTACATAATGTAGGTGAACTGAACCTACTCATTAAGTTTAAGAGTTTGACATACCTACGCTTGGAATTAGACATTCTCAGAATGTATCTCTGGATGAAAAGAACTCCCAGATATGTGACTGCAGAAGATCTGCCAAATCAAATTAACGTCACTGTCAGCAGGTAGTTTGTAACAGAAAAGAGATCTATGCAGAAACTCAGGTGCCATTCTAACAGTGTAAAATGATTACGGCTTGAATGATAGCACAAGGATGTTATTTTCTCATGGTACCTGACCTGAAATGACACGCAATGATGGACTAAACATCATAATAACAGTTGGCAGCACTTTGATTGTGCCTTTTTGGCGACTTGAGGCTGCATTCCTGGAAATGTTGACCTATTTTTTTAGTTGCCCCACTGATCCATGTCATGCTCTCAGTGTATTAAATTCATTTTTGAAAAATAATGGATTTGAATGTTAATGGTTAAAACTGAAAGAAGAAGATTCCAAAGTTTTAAGTAGAGGTGATTTAATTTTAATTTTATGTGGATTCATCTTATTACAAACAGGTTGAATCCCATGAATACATCAATGTACATCTTCTCAAAAGTAGTGCCGCACGGCTTTTAACCCAGAAAAACTAGAAGCTTGTGTTCTGTGCTGGCAAAAAAAATTGTCATTTTTTTGCCAGCACAGAAATTTTGTTTCAATCAGGATTGAGTGAAATTTGCAACGAGGGAAGACAAATACCTTCTTTAGAGCACTTTATACAAAAGACAAAAACTGAGATGTTTTCTCACATTTAAGTATGTTTAAATAAGTCAAGTTGAAGTTTTTAGATTTCAACAGTTTGTAATTGATGAGTAACTTTAGGTCAGTTCTGCTGGTTAATTGCAGAAAGTGTTTGGAACAGTGAAGGACTGCCTACAAAATGATCATCAGGTTCCATCTGAAACATGTTGTACGTGGTGGAGCTTTGGAAGGTGGTGCAGGGTGTTATTTTCTCAGAGTACAAGGAACATTTTAATAACATGCAGCACCAGTTGTGATAAAAGGGAAGCTTTCATGAAGACTTACTTCAAACCTCAGAGTCCTGTGCCATAAAGCATGGTGGTGGCCAGAGACGGCTAGATTACCCTAAAATATCACTCGAGTAGCACTTCTTCAATATATTTTTACTCAAGTAAAAGTAAAAAGTACACATCCAAACAGTTACTTAAGAGTAAAAAAGTATTTGGCTAAAAGGATACTTATGTAAACATCAATCATTCAATGTTTAAAAATGACATCATCAGAAGAACCAAAGGATAGTTTAATGGAAATTTTGATATTTAAGGACCAAAATGAAAATAATTTGTATAAATAACAATTACAACAAAACAAAATAATGCAAAAAATATATTTTTTTTATTAACCAGTTTTTTTCTTTTAATATAATAATACTGGAAGATTGCACATTTAGGGATCCAAGTGATCCCTAAAAGTGGATGGAGATGTTATGTTTCTGGGAATACTTTCTCAAACCCCCAACTACAACCTTTTGGAGATTTGTGGACTATGTGAATATGTGAAAGAAACCAATTGTTTATACAAATTCTGCAATAACTGAGTTCAAATGTCCAGAATTGGACAGCAATTTGTTCATGAAAACAAAATATATATTACATATATTATAGGTATTATATGACCTTCTGTTCTGACCCAAGACTGTCAGGTGGTTTTGTCCTTTCCAACAATCAACCAGGTGTGACACATTAACTCACCCATTATTAATGAACCTAAATTTATCCTGCAACACCCCTGAGGATACTTAGCTTACAGACATGTGTTCCTCTGCCTTAAATTAACTCAGTCTATCCAAATGTGGCATTAAAGAACAATATATTGCACATTTTAGATTTCGGAGTTGAGTTTAATAGACAATGAATTCTTTATTTCTATACCACAACCCTGAATAGGTAGCTTTGTGGTCTTTTGTGCTCCTGTTTCTTCATTAGTGGTGCCATGATGAAGTGATGTTACACTGCATTACACAGTGATGTCTAAAATTTACCTGTGAAGAGGAAATTTGAGTAAAAAATGTTTCTGATGAACTGAGGGGTCTACATGATTGGCCAGTTTTTTGTGCACACCACTTTGACAGGCATGTCGTACTTCGGGCAGTTTGTCTTTTCATTTTTCCCTTCATGGTGTCTATCGTTCTCTAACGCTTGACCGACTGTGACTCAGTGGGAAGAATTGTTCTTTTGCAATTGAAACGTTGTGGGTTTGATTCCTGCTCACTGCTGTTACCAGGAGTTTAATCACACTTTGCTCACCAATCTGAGTATAAATGTAGGTCTGACTGAGTGAACGTTGTTCTAGCGTGCATCGCTTTGTGTGACTGGTATGACTTAAAAAAGTGTAACATAAGCTATAGAGGTTGACAATGTTTTAGGAACAAAATAGGACTACTTTTCCATTCAGTTAAATAAAATTCTGATCCAGTGAATAATTTTAGACAGACTTAATGTGATTCTGACTCTGGATAATAATGAAATAATGCATATTACGGTATATTTAAACTATTAAAATAAACATTTATTAGCATTTTTAGAGGGAGTCTTTATCTTAGTTATTAGTTATGTCTTAGTGCTGTAGTTTACATCAACCTGCCAGGGACTGTAGATGAAAATTGGCCTCTCTGGCTAAATCGGGTTTATTTATATGATGAACTTATGTTAAATAATGTGCATTGTTCATATTTTATGTTTAAAGAAAAAAAAGTAAAACAAAATAGAATCATCATCATCATCATCACCACCCAAAAAAGATTAAAACTGTGGTTTCATGTACTCATAAAATTCAATCCAAATCAATAAAAACATCTTAAAACATATCCAAGCATTTCAATATACGTGGCAAAAGTAAATCCTGTTAAATGCTGAACTTCCTTCTGAGTTTAGTGCTATGAGCTAGTGTAGTGCAATTCCACTGAATCACTGTTCAATGATAATAAAAGGGATCTTGATTGGTGAATCTTATCATAATTGGATTGCTCAAGAAGATAAATGGGTTTTACAAGAAGCAACAACTCAGGGAAGCAAATAAAGAGACAAAGGTGACATTTTAAATTACTTTAAGACTTAAAACTCATTTCAGGACATTTTACACTTTTTACACACCAGCAATGAAGAGTTAATAATAGCCCAGACCTCCACTTTCTGTCATTTCAACTAGCTGTTGTCTCTATAACGCCCTTTCACTCCACAGTCTACCTTTGAAACAGGATGAGGGGTAACCTGATATTGTGAGAACCGTCTTTTCTCATAGGTTAAAATCACCAATCACCCACTTAAAGGGTCAAATACCGCAGCATAACATTTTGCAATAAATTCAAAAGTGTCAGTGGGTGTGATAAAGGACTCTGGTGTGGATGATATATGGGTTTATCAGGAAAATCAGTCACATAATCAGCAGAGTAGAACATGTACGCTACTTCAGGATTGCAGTGACTGGCAGCTTTCCAGCATCCTGAATCCATCATTAAACGTCCTGCTTGGTGATCGCTAACTTACTCATACTCCACCTGAAGGAATTCCAGGACTTCCTGAAAGCCAAATATGGTCAAGCATCCGACAGAGCAGCAAACGCATTTCCTGTTGTTACGGGTGCAAAGAACAGAAACCAGAGTTTATATAAATGTATTTGCCTTAAAGGAAAATCAAATATTTCATTTTGTGGTGGCATAGTCAACTTTTAAAGTAAAAAGAAAGTTTATTATGAACAAAGACAAGCAACCTTTACACCTTTAGCCTGTTGTGTAACTTACAACTGAGAATGTGTCTAGTTACACCAATTTCTGGCCATAAACCACTTAAGTTCCTGTGTGTCTTTATCAAAGAGTGCAACTATTGTTTCTCTAGTAGCAGGTTTACAATTTGTGTGCTCACAAATCATAATAACAATGAACAAGAATATAGAAATGTTTCTATTAGCAGCCAAATCTGACCTGTTCTGTGTAGAATCCAATACAGAAAAAAAAGGAACTGAATTAGAGAGATTTCAGTCTCTTTGAAGTGTGTCTCTTTGTTGGTCACATACATCCTTCTAAAAGTTTTTTTGGTAATGACTAATGTGCAATTGCACTTTATAGTATTCAGTGTGGAATTTAGCTAGACAGGGTCAAAGCTATAAACAGCATGACTTGTCTTAAAACTGTCACGCAAAAGAGAGATAAGGGCTCTAAAAAAGATGGTTTCACATCACAGGAAGTGAGGTTGAAGATACATTTTATTTTATTGTTTGATCTAGTGGAAACTATTACATCCATGTTTTAAATAAAATAAATTATTTCTGGTTATTTAGATCAGCAAAAAGTTCTGAACAGAAGTGGTGCTCTGATCCACTGTGGTTACTGGCTAAGAGAGGTTATATCTGTACAACCTTCTCCATCTGCAGACTGATAGTTCTGTCCATTCTTCTTGGCAAAACATCTTTCTGCAATCATGCATTTCCAAGGCTAGCCACAGATTCTACGGCAACAAACACAGAGCAGGCAAAACGCAGCCCAAACCTGATTTTCTTAGCAATATGCAACTCATATCTGACTTTCCCCCCCACAATCTGAACGACCCAATTCCGATCTTTTCACCTCCCCCCAAAAAAATTATATTTGTGCCACTTCCATACATGGAACTAAATTGGATAGGCATCCAATAGTTGTCAAAGTGTCTGAGGTCTGAACATTTATGTCTTATTTTTTCCAACTTTTACATCATTGATGTGAGACATGCTTTATAATTATGCACCAGGAGAAGCTAGACAGCCCCAGTAATTTAGGCTTAAACAATGGCAGAAAATTATAATTTTGGAAATTATGAAAGAAGTCTGTCACTGAAGCACATCACATCACAATCCCACCACTCTTGGTTTTGACTAAACGTCTAAAACTTCTCTACAGAAGCTGCAGTTAATTAGCCACAAAAGGTCTTTGCTATCAGCTTCTTTCATCTTTTAATGATCTTGTGATGATTGTCGGTTACCACTGATGGATAACTATGACGTCGATCCATAGACAGAGGCATTTACTGTTACTTCCATAAACAGTGCAGTGCTTCCCTTGTTCTAGTGTGATTGTAATTGCATTTAATTAGTAGTATGAACAAATGTACAAAAAAAATCAGAATTGAGCATGAAGACCTGTTGTCTGAACGTAGCCTAATTTAGACTAAGTCTGCACTTTGACTAGATCATTTTAACTCATAACCATATTTTGATCTTAATCACTTAATCACATCTGATTGCATGTTTATGGTCAAAGATGGTCCAATTTTTCAGAGATGATTTCTAAACTAAATCAGAGTTGGGAAATAAAGCTGACTGATAAACACTCATAATCACCACCTTTTTGGACATTTGGGTGGATGAACGCAGCAGAGTTAAGGACCCTACCATTGACTAGTTGGATCATTTGGGTCTTGTGTGCAAAGACCAGTTATGGCATAGTTACTTTGAAAAAGTAACTTTAATCAGATTACTGATTACTCCTTGAAAAAGTAACTTAGTTAGATTACTGATTACTTGATTTGGAAAGTAACTAAGTTAAATTGAAAGTAAATTCTTTAGTTACTTTCAGCAGCTGCCAACAACAACGCTTAGCCACCTGTGAAAATTACATTGATCTTTGCCAATACTTAATTACAAGTTATTTTATAATGGTAACATCAACAATGTGTCTCCACTTATATGGTTGAACTGCAGGTGAGATTGTTTACTAGCTACAACAGTACAAAAAAAAAAACTTTAGTAATTTGTGCGTGTTTTTGTGTGTTCCAGTATTGTATGAAAAACTATAAATAGTTTTTACTATCTTTGCACCCATGATCCCTCCCCATCATCCAGGTTGTGCATTACGGCCCTGCGTTTGGTGTCAGAGCGCAGCGCACAGAGCTCCTCCTGCGGCTCCACAACTCAGATGACCCACTGCACAGATTTGTGATACTTATCTTAATATTAATAATTATAATGGCGTTTAGTTGCACAACTTTACGGGCTCTTTCATTCGTGGCTGTTTTCACAGTTATTGCGCTGTTCATATCAGTCTCGATGTTTGCAGTTTTCTGGAGCGTAATGCAAAGCTCAGAGGTAATTCACAGGTAATGTATTAATTAACTTGATGTTAACAAAGACACCGGGATCATCCGGGAAATGATGGACAGGGAGAGTCTCACTAAAACTAACTGGATTTCAGAAAAATTCTGGGGTTTATGTCTGCTTATTTGCAAGTCCAAAAACCGCAACCCATGACTCACTTAATCTGCAGCGACTTTAGAAAAAAAACAAGCCCAAAACCACTTATAATAATCTGAAACTCAAAATAGTTCCTGTTTATCCAGCAATAAAATGCGCATCTCCCTGTTCCCTCCATTGTTTCTGTCGCTCTTGATAACTGTTACATAGAAACGGCGGTCACTCCCCAAGATGCATAGAAAAAATTAAATTAAATTATAAAAGAAAATAGTAATGCAAAGTGATTTCAATAAGTAACTGTAGTCTGACTACTGGATTTGAAATAGTAGCGCTTTAGATTACTCGTTACTGAAAAAAGTAACGCGTTACTAAGTAATGCGTTACTGACATCACTGGCAAAGACTCCTCTATTTTGAATTTTCTTTTTCTTTCTGAACAGTGTTAGAAGTAAAATGATGGAATATAGTTATGCAAGTGGACTGGAGCTTCTGCTCAACGAGTTCTGTTGCTACGTGGGTGTGCGCTCGGTCTTCTACAATGCTTAGGCTGACGTAAGCTTCAAAGTAAGATGACATGAATAACAAGTCTGAGTTTCTACTTTCTATGAGAAGGTTGCACTCAATTAGAATTTATCTTCCTTCGCCTCCTTTTGTATGAACTCCTTACCAGCGACTTGAACTTGAAAAGGTCTGACCTTTGTACACACTGCTCATAACTGACGTAATGAAGCATAGGAGCTCTGAGTTTACTCGGATCAATTCCTGAGCTCTTACCTTAAAGAAAGGCAAACACTCTTCCACTGGAGGCATCCTTCTTCAGAACAATCAGTCACTTGTTCCCAGGTTCCTCCTTCAGTCAATAGGAAGCCTCCAACATCCAATCAGATGATTTGTTTCATCACACCCATATTCACTGTGAGGGGTGAGGTAACTACTTGCCTCACTGCTATCCCCATCAATGTTCGTCATCGTTGTCATAACAACGGGATTGTTGTCGCTCTTTTTTTTTTCCATTTTACACTTGAGGAAATGTACCGCTTAATAAAACATTTACTAAACAATAAAATAATTCATAAGTGTCATGTGGTGGTTGAGAGGTGGTGAGGAGAGACGCAGAGACCCAGGTTGTGAAAGAAATGATGAATTTAATGAAGAGAGCTCAGAGAGTCCAATACAGGTGGCACGGCAGAGAGTTAGCACACAGCTAATTACCGGTAGCAACTGAAAGAACAACGGACTGAAAACGAGAGCGGAACCAACACAGGACTTAACAGTACGACTGTTGTGGCAAGCAGACAAAAGACATACGACGTACGTTTGACGAGGACCCGACAAGAGACAGAGACAACAGGTGGACTTAAATACACACGGGGTAATCAATTGAACGAGACACACCTGGGAACAATCAAGGGCTGAGAGGACAACAGGGAAACAGGACTAAACACAGAAAATCCCAAAATAACTATACAGAAAAACACGGATCATGACAATCAGAACCGGTTCAGAATAACAAGGTGTAGTTCATGGTTTGTAATGTTAAAACTTTTGAACCAAATGTCCTAGTCAACATTCATTTTAAAATAATCTAAATGTTTGGCACATACTCTTTCTTGTTCACATATTTACTCACTCACTAAATCATCCACACTAGAGGACAGTATAGGTGATAAAGTATAAAAGTAACTACACTTCTAACCTGAGGTGAAAAAAGAAGTGGTTTTTCAGTTTTTCAAGGAAACAATGTTCTAATTACAGTTCAGAACAAAAAAATAAACTATATGACACAAACAACAATTTCCCTGTCGCAGGGAATTTCCCTCTCACAGAGTTTCCTGGTAGTGCACTACAGCCAAGCTGAGATTTTATCTTAAAGAGCACAAAACCTATAAATATTGCCCACAAAATGATAGAATATATTTTGAATAATTGGTTTTGGAATTAACAAACTAACAAGAGCACAAACTACTTAAATAATGAGTAAAGTATGAGTAAAAACTAAAATTTTCAAGCTACAGATATTACAGTTAATATGCTAACATTCACACTGGAATGATATTAGCATGCTAACTTTAACCAATTACTGCTTTTTTATGGAAGAAGTAACTTGGAGCTGTGAATGACATCACAATCAGCTAAACACTTTCAGTTAATATCTAAGAAAAGTTGAGATTCTAATATGGTAACACCAAAGCAACCATTGTTTATACCTCTTACAAGCATTGTTTAAGCTATAGCTACTTTCCATATTCAAAAACCTTTTATTTATACTTTTTCAGTTTAGAATTGTATGCATTACATGTAACACTGATGTTAGTTACATTATATCTGGCGTGTCTCGTAAAATAAACATGTTTTCACAATAGCTTACCATTGTTGGAGCTACCATATTGGATCATAAAACCAGAATTTTTTTTTAAAAATCTCAGACCTTTCAAATGGTAAGTCCGACTTTGAGAGACTTTCAAGTTGTTTTTTTCTACTCAGAAGTCAAGTAAGTTCTGACAACAAATAGCATGCAGCATTATTGCAATGTTAACCTTTGTATGCTAATATTAGCATTGGCATGCTAACAGATCTGATGTCATGTTGCATGATATCAGCTTATGGTTTGAATATTTTTATTCCAGCAGTGAAAAATCGCTTTGACGTACAACATTTTTATCATACAGCATTTTATGTGTTTCATGCACTACAGTTAATCAGGCATAACATTATGACCACCTCAGTAACAGTGTGTTGACTATTGCAACACACAGGAACCAACTCAATGTAGATTTCAAAGAGATTGAAACTAAACTCATGTTCATCTTTCAACTTTTGAAAACCCTGAATATTCAGTTTGAACTCCAGTCTCACAAGATGGGAAACATTGATTTTTTTTTTTTTAAAGGAAACCACATTGTATTTATGCAGCATTTTAGCAGGTATGATTACACAGCATGAAGAACTGTAATATTAGGCTCTTTATGTTAATAGTTACCAATTAAGGCATTCCCCTGTTCCAACTCTCAAAGCGTGGCTTGACTATCCTAACCACTGTTTTTATTTTCATCTTAAACCCACTTTTACTGACATGCTTAGACATAGAGTATATAATCCAGGGTTTTCCAACATTATGTATGACTCTCCCCTCAGCCCTCCATCTCTGTTGTAATATACTTGAGATGGCACTCATGGAGCTTTATGTGTCCACAGCACAATGGATTTATGACTCAGTTTAAACCCTCTAGAAGGAAATACTCAGTCTATAAAAGCCAAATATCATAAATTTCAAAAGAGCTCCAATTCAAAAGTCCCACTTACATCTTTGTTCAAATGTCCAGTAAGGCAGCAGGAACTGCCAGGGACCTGTCAGCAGTGAATGATGAATAGCAAATGTTTCACGTTGAGTGTGATGACAGGAGCACTTAAGAGTCTACGAGAAGAAAACTTGAGTTTCGCAACTAAGGAGTCACCTTTTCCTCAAACAGAAAGACTGATCAAACAACAATCGCCTTACTAGATTTAACTTTTTTATCTAGACGCAGTAGAAATGGCAGAATTGCACTACAATAATTGGTATCTTGTAGTAAAATCTTTTGGAAAAAACTTTTCAATTAATGCTTATTTTGTTCCCATTTTGTTTACAGCCATCCTAAGTTATTACTTTAAAACATTACTGAAATTTTTGTCCATTCTCCATTGCAAAGTAACTCAAGAACAGTCAGATTTGCTGGGGACCATCTTTGAACGCTAAGACATGACTACTCTAATATTCTTTGATTTGAACCATTCCTTTTAGCTCTGGGTGTTTGCTTTGGATTGTTTCCATGTTGGAAGGCAGACCACTTTCCCAGGTCAAGTCTTTTGGAACCTCACAGTTTTTTTCTTCAAGCTTGCTCTGGATCAATCTCCATCCTTACTCCCGTCCAACTGTAACAAGCGTCCCTCTCTCACTGTCCCATATAATGATACTGCCACTGCCAAATGTCATGATGGGGAGTTTGAGTTTTCTGCCATATTGTGCTTTTCATTTAGGCCAAAAATCGTCATCTAGAGCAATTTTTATCCCAAATTTTATTTAGCATTGTCAGAATATTTTGGGCTGAAAAAACACACACACCACACTTTTAAGATTTTTTCATCACTTAAGAATTTTAAAGACATGCTATTTTCATTTCACAATTATGAACTATCTGGTGTTCTTCTATCTTCCACACCACCCCTAAACATACACACACACACTCAGAAAAATTTTATGAATACTGGCACAAGGTATATAGATAAAGAATTAATCTGTGAATTGTAAACCAAAATCCCAGAAAACCTCTCAAAATTTCCTAAAGGCGTATCATATCTGTCTTATTTTCAACATGTACAGCATCAGAAATCCTGTAAACAACATTTTAGTATTACGTTATTACAGGAAGGACTGGAATAAATCAGTGAGACATGAAAGCAGTAACGGGTGGATGCCTGAACTGTTGATTAATAAGTGAAGAAAATTGTGGATGATAATCATCGAGTTGTCAATCACACACAACTCATATTTAGATAAAGCTTCCAGAGTTCAACTGAAAGTCTTCAAGTTATAAATTAAGTGCACCGCACCTTTTCTTCCCTCAGCCCTGAAAAAAAAATGACGTTGTGTAAGAAGCTTGAGTTGCAGCCAACAGACAGCTGCCCACACTAGAGTTTGCCATATTTATTTATTTATTTATTTATTTATTTATTTATTTATTTGTTGATTGGAAAGTTACATACAGAATTTCTTTTTTAGCTTCCTCAGATTTTAGCTTCACCTCTGCTGGGAGACAGAAAGTGACAGGTCAGCAGTTTCTGTTACTTTCTCAAATTTTTGTCAAAGCATCTGATTCCAACGTGATCTAACAGGAAGAGAAATGCCCACATGCGTTTTTCTCCTTTTAGTCACGAGGAACAACTTCCGTTCTTGTCAGTTGACATCTGAACAATGCATTGCTGAAATTTACCAACACTTTACAATTCATATCAGTCTATCTGCTCACTCCCACTTAAGCTTTGTTGTTATCCTCTGATAGTTTGGCAACAATTGGTAGTCCTCTTTTCTGAAAGATTTTAATTGTAAGTCATCCAAAACACAACCAACAGCTATATTTGTTGCAACATCTAAAGAAAATGTTTGAAAATGTGCATGAATCTGTTTGTTCAGACAGAGTTAAAGAGGGATGCTCATGGATGTTCTTGGCAGAAAAGAAGATCAACAAGATCTCCACTGCAGATTGAGACAAAGACTTTTAACTAAGACATCTAGCATGGAGTTCAACATTTCCCCTGAATTTACAGAGGAGCTTGCTGTGACTTGAAGCGAACTCATAATTGAGCTTAAGTGTTAAATTGCAGTCTCCCTTTGAAGGTAAATGGGAGTTAACCAACATGTGGATGCCGTGTCCTCCGGTGCCCTTAACCTGCTGCTAAAGACAGAAGAAAAGAAACAGGAAGGAATGCGGTGCGTCCAGCTTCTTATAATTGAAGGAGGTGTCGTTAGCGATTAGGCAGGTGAAGCAACACTTGAATATATTTGGCATTACATCTTTCTTTTTTGCTTTTAGAGATGGATTAATCCTCAACATGAATAGGTTTTCATTTAAAGTAACTGAAAGTAAAACATGACAGTTTGATTTCATTTGAACCTCTGTTCAGTTTTTATTCTGCCTATTATTTTGCAGTTGATTACCCAGCCTGTCAGCCCACCATTAGCATAAATTCCAAAGCAGATTTGAATTTTTTTTTTTAATGATTTTAAGTTCCAAGTGCATGTTTTACTTTAAGCAAGGCTACTTGCTTGATGTTGTGCAAAATTAAGATTGGTTTCCAGTAAATTTAATAATTCAGATCAAAACGACCAAAGAATTGACAAGTTGGTGAACCAACTGATTATTAGGAATTAATAGCCAAACAGCTTTCTGCCAATTGCTGTTTTATGTAGACCTGCCTGGTGAGATGTGGTAATATTGCATATCAAGTTGAACAAAAAGTTCAGTTATTTTTGTTCCTCCCATTTCATTTTCCTTCTATTGTCTTTGCATTCAAAGGGTGATCCAAAAATATCAAATGAATGCATTGGAAGTTTATGTCACAGGATTCATACTGGCAGAGGAATTTGACAGTTTTTCTTTGGACTTTGGCTGCTAAGCTGTGTGGCTATAAGTTATGACACACACATTAGCACTGGCATGCTTTTCTTAGTCAAAAAAGTAATATTTATAGACATTATTTTAGTTAAATATATGGGGAAAATAGCAAAGACAACAGATTGACAGCCTAAGAATCAAAATTTTGTTATTTGCTGTGATAATGAACAACATAAAGAATCCGCAAACAGTGTGAACTTTCTCACGGCTTGCCGTCACCCAGGCGCCTGTAATTTAAGAAGCAATAAACTTGCACAATTAGATATTAAAAGCAGCTATGGTATGTTTCGACAGTTAACGCAAGAGAACATTCTAGTAATATTGCTCTGATGCATCACAACAGCAGATTGGCTGGCTCATCATTTCTGAGGAAGAACAACTTGTTTTATGTTAATTTGTGACGTAGTTCAGCCCCACAGTGTGACACTTAGCTCCTCCTCTGATAAATTCTCTCGTTACCCAATCTTTAAGGATGGAAAACCATGACTTTGTAGGTTTGCTGTTGTGAAATACTCTTGATGATGGGTTGATCAGAGCTCTGCAAAATGTACTAAGTTTATTCTCAACCTGCTTTAAACTTCTCTTTTACTTTCTCCCTGACATGTCTGCTGGGTTCCCTGGTCTTAATGCTGCTCATGATCTTCTCTAATGAACCACTGAGGCTTTTGAGAAAACTATATTGAGATGGACTCTGTTTACCAATTAAGGGACTTCTAAAAGCACAATTTTGTACAGTTTCTTTGTGTCATTTTTTGTGATTTTTTTTTAAGAGAAGAAGATGAAGATGTAATCAGACCTCAGCAAATGCCAACAAGATTATTGTACACTTTACACAATTCATAAAAGCTAAGGATGATTCTTGCTACCTTTGTTAACTGCCTTGTATTATTATGCAAACCCAAGAACCTTTTCACATTTGTCATTTTACCAAGACCAACTTCAATTTATTTTATTGGGGTATTAGGTGATCAACACAAAGTGATGCATAGCAGTGAAAGATAAAGAAAAAAACAAAATAAACTCATTCAGGTTGGACAGAGAGCATCTGTGATCTCCAATAGTCAGGTTTTGCCACAAACTTTCAATTGGATTTAGTTCTAGACTTTGACTAGAACTAAATCCAATGACATTACAAGTCATATAAAAATGTGTTGATCTGAATTATTCCATTGTAGTTCAAGTTCACATTTTTTCACAGTCTCTCTCTCCAGAATTTTGCAATTGTTTTTGTGATTTTTTTTTTCTTACAATAAAAATCACAGATTTTGTTATGTTACTTTTGAAATATTTGCTAGGAAATTTCCTCAGTAAGAAAAAAGATGAGAAAAATGTAACAAGCAGGAAGATTATTTAAGGAAATTAAATATGTCAATTACTTGCCATACAGATTACAGAGCGTGATCTGACATCAATGAAGACTGAGGCAGAAGTGTAGAATAGTAAGAAAACTGCCACATGCAGGTGGGAGTTAGCAGTCTTAAACACAATATTTTTTTACCATTTATATGGAAAATTTACTATAAACTTACTGTCGATTTTGCATAAACTTCCACAATCGCAGAATCACAAAACACTGAAGGGATTGTTATGTGTGACCACTAATTGTAAAGCTAAAAAATCTGTATTTGGGGGCGTAAATATGTAGAAGCCAAAATGACATCCTGGAAATCACAAAAAATGTTTCATATTGTTTTTTATTGCCTTTTTTAGTCATTTGATCTAGTTCAGGGATTGAAATAACTGGCTTATGGCTGCAAGATATGAGAAAATCCTGCAATGGTGATGCTATTGATATATGTTTGATGATATAGTTTATGACACATGCACATTTTCTTTGCAACATCATTTGTATCAGGTGTGAGCATCTGCTGCTCTGGTTAAATATTAGATTAGCGTAGAAAATGCAAGTTTTTGACACTTGGAATATTTTAGGCAACAACTATAAGACTCCAACCAGGTATTTCTAATCACTTGGCTTTTCCTTTATCTCCTCTCTCCCCTCTACGTCTCAACATTTGAATAAGTGTGAGAAGAAAAAGAAAACATTTTGAATATTGTTTGGTTATCGGCGTAAGATTCCCAGGGACCCATGAATCAAAGTATCAACCACTTCAAAGTTCCCTTCGCATTCATGTGAATGCAGCTTTTCTCAGGGAAACCGTTCACTTTTTTCATCTGAGAATGCTGGACAATTGTTATCTGAAATAATGTGGCTCTTGAAGCTCCTTCATGTAAAAGAGGGTTTGATTTGATTTACTTTTCTGTGGCTACAGTATTGATTAAACAAATCATAAAGGCAGAAACACGCCTACAAAGCTGTTGCATTTATGGTTCCCCTTTTGTTCTGCGGTGACGTCAAACCTCTGATATTCAAGGCAAATCACAAAACTGGACTTTTAGCTTTTTAACTACAGTTAAAACAACCCATACATTTCAAGGCGTGAGCTTCTATGAGTCAGAGGGTCAACACCAACAAACTGAGATTCTAAAGATGTAATTAAATACTGAAATATCCAGTTTTGTAACTGCGTCAACACGTTAGGCTGACATCAATCCGATTTAAAATGGAAAAACCTAAACAGAAAGTCTTCTTTAAAATGTGCTTCTTTTGACATCTTGCCAAAGAAAATGAATGAGCAAAAATTGAAAAAAAAAATAAAATAATTGAGCCAATAAAGATGTCTAATGTCGCCTAAGACATTTTTGCTAACAAAAATGTTATAAGAGGATAGAAAAGATAGAACATATAAAACCAAATCTTCTCTTGTTTTTATTTATTTATTTTATGCGTTCACACAGACTACAAACTACTAGCTGCAACAACAGGTGTGAAAGGTTGTGTTTGTACACTGCTAAAAGTCTTAGGAAATTTTAGCCTGTTGTAGATTTTCAAAAGGACAGAAAAATAGTTGAGACTATTAGAAGTAAGGAGCTTACTTCTCCTTACATATGACCCAGTGTTAGCACTAGCCGCTAAGATACTTTTATCAAAATTAATGAAATATTTTATGATCAGTTTATTTTCCTGATGGAGTAAAAAATGTTTCCTCAGTCGTTCCTATAAAAGCCAGTCTGCTACTGTCGCACAGTTAGCACCTGCAAGATGTTGAATATTTTGCATATAATATAGTTGTTAGAGGTTTTTTTTTGTGAAATAAGTTTTTATTTATACCTCTAAAGGACAGAAATAAAAATAACAATTAAAAATGGATCTCAAGGTAGCTCTAACAACTGATTTAGCTGCAGCAAAGTTGGCTTATCAGATGGATAAACATGGTTCTACTCATTATTACAGCTTTGTTATAAAAACATGAATACTTTGTGTGGTGCTTAACATTTCATATTGTAAGAAAATCATGTCTGCCATAAATTTACCCAGATTTTAAAACAAAAAAGTCTCAATCTGCATCAACTGCCTGTGCTGGGCAGGCCACAGTTGTATTATTTTTAACTGCAGCTGTGGGGTCACAAAAGACCAGTCCAAGGGCCACAAATGGCCCCTGGGCTGCACTTTGAACACCCATGTGTAAAATAAATTAGAATTTCCCCACTATCAACATATTTATTTGGAAAATTTTTCCAGCAAGTTAAATTAGTTTAGCTGACTCTCTCTCTCTCTCTCTCTCTCTCTCTCTGTCTCTGTCTCTCTTTCTCTCCATCTCTCTTTCTCCCTCCTACAGTGCATCAGGTGAACCCCACCTTCTTCCGTTAAGCCAGCCCTCCTCTGATTGGCTGAAATTCGTGTCAGTCATGCCCTCCAGGTCTATACTTGAGCTCAGGTAAAGGCTACCTGAGACCTCACAATTATCTAGAGGACTGTGGATTACACCGTCTGTCTTCAGCCTCACGTCAACGCAGTTAAAGCCAGTAATCATAAAGGCCTTGGCGGATACAAAACCCCAGTTTGTTAATAAGAATAAGTTCCGGTTTTTATGGCAGCGGGAGTAGAATTGGCCATGAATCCGCCGCATATGACAGAGGAAAGGGCGGTTTTCACGCAGCTGAAGCCCGTGAGGATGTCGGGAGCGGACGGCGCTGAGGACACGTCCGTGTTTGAGGACGTCAAACCGCCGGTGAGAATCTCTGCCGACCCGCTGAACTCCAGTCTGGGCCTTTCTGGGTTTTTAATACCTTCTACTTATATTCTCAGGTCTTATAAACAGTCTGCGATGCTGTAAACTGGTTCAAGCTTCGATTCCTGTTGAATTACCTTTTGTTTAACGGGCTGCACAAAACGCAGCTTACCTGTAAAGGGCAGGTTAAAGTCCTAAGCTGACACCTGACAGGGTAGAAACGCACTAATAAACCTCAGCTATATGCAACACGAATTATATGACAATTACACTGTTTTAGAGATGCATAGAGTTCTTAAAAACTTTATTTGCAAAAATGTAGATAAAAAAAAAGCCATGCAAAACAACACATTTAAAACAACTCTCAGGAATCATAAAGGCCCTTTTATGATAAACAAGGTTTTTAGAAGTGTGATGATGTTAAATTCGTTTCAACTTAAATATTTTGCAAGCTGTACATAAAGATTGGTCAGAGAGAAGCTGTTTGCACACCTTCAGGCCTGGTTTCCTCAGGTTCTCCTCCCCAGAACAATCCCATCATCCAGGAGGAGGTTCGAGCTCATCCTGAGAGCAGCTTCAATGGAGCTACTGTTTTTGTCCCATCCTATAAAGTAACCTCATGCTTACAGTGTGACATGTGTTCCTGAACATTTCAGGAAGTAGCTCTTGGCTTATTGCTCACAACCCATCACAGTGAGATTCAGAAGCCCCTTCTGGCCTGCGTCGTAAACATGGACAGCCGGTGACAGCACAAACATGCAGCTGCATTAAAGTTACATGGCTTTACAAAGGCCCTGCTGATCGCAACACGGACAAACTGAAACCGAACCCCTTTTGTTGTGCTCCAGAGTTTGGTCACTTGCCATTGGTTTTTGGTAAACAGGTGCCCAGTCCGAACACCTAAGGCTAAAAAAACAAAACAAACAAAAAAAAACACTTCCCATGTGGGCAGCAGTAAACAACTGATGGTTGGCGTTTACGTTTTCAAAATGTAACATCCAGAGTGCATCTAATACCCGCGAGGGTGTGTAAATCCTCAATTTCATGTGATTTTTTTTTTTTTTTACTTCCATGCAACACGTTCAGGTCTTAAGTATCATCGACAGAATGACGTGGATGTTTTTTTTTTCTTTTCTTGTAAACAGGGAACATGAGAAGCTGAACGCTGTAGCTGTTTATAAAAAGCAAGAGAGCATTTCCTGTCTTTTTTTTTTTCCTGTCACCGATAACCCAACTACGCAAACATTTCATCTAAAACACTGAGTGTCTTTAGGCATGTGGTTGTGTTCTTTAGGAAAGCTCTCTCAGGCTATCTTTTTGCAGATTACTGTGGGACTCTATGGGAGCCATAAACATGGACCACTTTACAGCTCTGACCTGTTTGTGTGCTCATAGGATTCCATGAATCATAATGTTCTACAGCCGAATACCTGAACCTTAGTGGGCCAGTGCAGTATTTTTCCTGTTAATAATTGACTCAATTATCATAAGACATCATTTCGACTTGAAGGGTTCAGCGGGTTGTTGGCGCTACGTAGCAGGTTGCAGCAAATGGTGTCGTTTGTTACTTTTGGGGTCACTGCGGCGCGTTGCTTGGGGTGAAACAGCTTGGATACGCGTTTGTCTTTTCTTGTTTCGTCGCTAGAACCTACGACGCTTGAGCTTTATGCAAAAACATTACGTCAAGTACTCTGAAGTCTGGCTAGGTGAAATTGCAACCCCTCAGGCAAATTTTTGTAGGCGGCTGCTTTGAGGAGGTTTACCTTATGTGCTCTTTGTTCACCAGAGATTCATCCAGTTTGTTTCTCAAATTGGTCGCTTTCTGTAAGAGTTTAAAAAAAAAAAAAAAAAAGCTCTTCCTTCCTTTTGTTTTGCTCAATTGACTCAAACGATATAACAGAAAATTAATGGAGAGGGGGAGGAAAAAAAGAACGTCAAATCCCTCCTTTGTCTTGTTTTTCAAATTTCTTTTCTCCACTCTCAGACAGGTCTTTGTGTAATTGTGTCGGTGTTTTTTAAACAGCGCTTAAGTCGACTGTGTCGTGACAGCTGTATGTTGCTCAACCTGTCTGTGCAGCGCCCGCATCTCCGCCGTCCTCCCTGAGGCCAGAGAGAGCACGAGGCAGGCCGACCTCATGAGAAAGTCATAGCCATGATGAGACCCTCATGAGTCCAATTCCTGTCACAAACAGCACTTTGATTAACTGCCAGGGAGCTGTCTTCACAACTCCAATGAAATATTAAGCTCGTAGTCAGTCTTTTTGCACAAATATTTGTTATGTTTTGTTTAAATTCTTTATATATTTTATTTTAGTGTGCAGAGAGGCCTCAAATGATGGGAATTTCTGATAAAAGTGGCCATAATCCACAGTTGATTGATTTTTTTTTTGCTCATGCTGAGAAGCAAGGGGAATCATTAGCATGCTCCAAAGGAAACCCAACTCCTTCCTTTGTGTGGTCTCCCTCAATTACTGAAGCAAATATTTAGTTATGGCTAATTAGTGTCCAACATTAGTCACCAGCTTGTCATCAACCTCAACATCAGAATACCCTCAGATTCACATGCAAGCGCCAGCGGGACCAGCTGGGAGGATTGGAAAATACGGAATCAAAGACTTTAGGTTTTGTTCTGGTTCACCGCAACATGTCAAAGCTTGACACAGTTTTGCACCTGACATATATAATTCTTGCTAATTATTGACATCTTGAGTAACCTGTAAAGAAATATGAAGACAAACATAATTCCAGGTATGATTGAAATATGTCAGATTCTGTCATTTGCTTTAGCTTTGGAGAAGCAAAGAGGGAAGTAAAAATTCCAACAGTTTTGTCACACCGCTTTTTGGATTTAGACATAATGGGAGTTGAGGGATTTTGTTGGATATAAACCCATAAGTTGGCAGGTGTATTCGTCAGTATCACCGTAAACATATATTTTTACAGCTTTACCACTCTCTTAATGGGCTTAACCTGGAAAAAGAGACAAAGTCCAATATTTATGGCTTATTCTCCTTTCAATGACTAAAAAAAATGTTTTGAAAGTTTTTCAAGGTTATAAGTGCAACAGTAGCTTTGTCTTGTCTTGTAATTTTGTAGTGTGGCTTGAAATGAAAGAATAACTTGTAATACACACAACTCTTTACTAGTGTAAGTTTAAATCTCTTTCTCAAAGAAGCAGATGGCTTCTTTTAAAACATTTGAGTCATTAGAAGAATACAGAAAGTAAAAGAATAACAACCCACAATGTTCTGTTATTTACATAGATTCCTTTTTACCCTTGAAGCATTGTAAGTAAATTTCCCTGGGAGCACTCTTTGAAAGTTTAGAGAAATATTCGGCTACACCGGTTCTGTAAAGGTTTGCTTGGATTGGTAATAAATCCATTGTCTGAAGCTTGAGAACATCAGAGCATACATTCAAGCCAAACTCAAGAAATCAAGTCAAATTTATTTCGGAAGCATGTTTTAAATGTAAAGTAAACCAGACAAAATGATCAAATAAAACAATTTTGCATCAAATGAGGAAAAACCTGAGAATGAATTAATAAAAATGATTTCTTAAATTATACATCAAACCTTCTTTAAGGATCCTTGATTTGTTGCCACTTAATAGAGGGAAGTGTCAGAAATCTCTCAGTCCTTTGTCTTTTATGTGGGGCATTATAGCAAAAGATTTTCTTACTAGTGAAAGTAAATCTGTTGGGCTTGTCTAAGGCACTCTGCTACACTGCTGGATAGGATGTAAAAATAAAGAAAAACACAAAACTGGTAGTTTCTATGAGAACTTAAAAAAGTTGCACTTAAAATTTCCATGAGTTGTTGCTTCAAAAATTTGTGATATTCTTGTATCACCAACATAGAGAAGGACAGAATATAAAAAATGTACACAGATAAAATCAAAACTTTTCCTTTTCTGTTACTTCTGCTAATTTGCACACCAGCATTAGCTTTGCAGCTAAGCTAGTTGTCGAGAAAAAAAAAAGTGAAATGTTTTTGGTTTTATTTATTCATACATTTTTGGATTGTTTGTCTTATAAGCTAAAATCAAATAATTAGTTGCCTCTGCTTTGAATCAAGCAATTGCTAGCGTAGCACAGCTAGCTTCAACAAGAAGTTTAAAAGTGGAAAATTAAAAAGTCATGAACCATGGGCTTCAAAAAGTTGTCAGTTTTGTTCTTTGCATATTTAAAGATAATTTCACCATGTGGATAGTTACATTGTTTTCTTTACTTAGAAGTCAGAAACTGGATCTGAGAATGACGTCGTAGCCAGTTTAGTTAGTTGTACGTCGGAAAACGTGAAGGGTTGCTCAGTAAACACTACTTTTGACTTTGAACTCAGAAATTCAGACAAATATAATGGCTTTAATCTTGCCGAAAAACAATATCATCCTAACATAGATAAGGAACTACTGTGTTACTATCACTGACGTAGAACTTAAGTTTCCAAATTATCTGCACTCCACACTGGAAGACTTGTTCTAACACTTTTTCTATTTAAAGTACCACAAATCCACCATGTACAAATATTTTCATTATGTTAGTACAGGTCATTGATATGAAAAAGCCAGTAAAGATAAATTCAACATTTTTTTTTATATGTTTCTGCACAATAATATATAATGGCTGCCATTATTCGGAAGAAAGCAGCTTTTTTGTTTTTGTGTATGTGTGTGTGTGTGCGTGTGTGTATATATATATATATAAAAAAATAAAAAAATTCCCCTCTCACCCTCTGTGGGTGGTCTCTTTCATCCTCTGAGCTCGGGTCCTCTACCAGAGGCCTGGGAGCTTGAGGGTTCTGCGCAGTATCTTGGCTGTGCCTAGAACTGCACATTTCTGGACTGAGATGTCTGATGTTGTTCCTGGGATCTGTTTGAGCCACTGCTCCAGTTTGGGGGTGACTGCCCCGAGGGCCCCTATGACCACAGGCACCACTGTGGTCTTCACCTTCCAGGCCTTCTCCAGTTCCTCTCTGAGGCCCTGGTATTTCTCCAGTTTCTCATGCTCCTTTTTCCTGATGTTGTGGTCACTTGGTATTGCTACATCCACCACAACGGCTTTCCTCTGTTCTTTATCCACCACCACAATGTCCGGTTGGTTCGCCATTACCATCTTGTCTGTCTGGATCTGGAAGTCCCACAGGATCTTAGCTCGGTCATTCTCCACCACCTTTGGGGGTGTTCCCCACTTTGACCTCGGGGCTTCCAGTCCATATTCGGCACAGATGTTCCTGTACACTATGCCCGCCACTTGGTTATGTCGTTCCATGTATGCTTTCCCTGCCAGCATCTTGCACCCTGCTGTTATGTGCTGGACTGTCTCAGAGGCCTCCTTGCACAACCTACACCTTGGGTCTTGTCTGGTGTGGTAGATCTGAGCCTCTATTGCTCTGGTGTTTAGTGCCTGTTCCTGGGCGGCCAGGATGAGGGCCTCTGTGCTGTCCTTGAGTCCAGCTTTCTCCAGCCATTGGTAGGATTTCCTGATATCAGCCACTTCAGTTATTTGTCGGTGGTACATCCCATGTAGGGGCTTGTCTTCCCATGATGGTTCCTCCAGCACCTCGTCCTCTGTTCCCCATTGTCTGAGACATTCGCTGAGCACATCGTCCATTGAGGCTTTGTCCTTGATGTACTGTTTCATCCTGGACAGTGGCTCTCACACTCACTAGTCCTCTGCCTCCTTCCTTACGGCTTGTGTACAGTCTCAGGGTGCTGGATTTGGGGTGGAACCCCATTGGCCAGCTAATTATTCCGGCAGGGTATCTGATTACTGGTAAGGCATAGCTGTTTATTGCACGGATCTTGTTCTTGCCATTGAGCTGGCTTCTCAGGACTTGCCTTATTCGTTGGAGGTATTTGGCTGTGGCTCCTTTCCTTGTGACCTCATCGAGGTTGCCATTTGCTTGTGGTATTCCCAGGTACTTGTAGCTGTGCTCTATGTCTGCTATTGTTCCCTCTGGGAGTGAGACCCCTTCTGTGTGGGACTGAACCCTTTGAGGGATCCTTCTGGATCAGGATTGTGCGCAGGATTTGGCAGTTTCGAGTGCTTCAGGTATGGGCATCTGGCTGTACTTCTTAGGTACTGGTCTTTTCATTGCACCTCTTTGGAGCTCTATCTTAGCCTCTAACCGTCTTTTCCATGATGGATATTGGGTCTCATAGTTGCTCTTATAGCCAAGCATTTCAAGGATCACTGATGCTGAGTTGTATATCAGCTCATTGGTTTCTGTTATGGTGTTGGTAGGGATTGTTCTCAATGCTGCATTCACATCTTCAATGAGACTTTCTGATGGTACTTCACTCAGCCGTTGTAATTGGCGTCGGGGTTGCCTGGTGTTCATTCGGGCCACGATTCTCTCTCTCAGGTCAGTTGCTGTCTCGTTCAGCTTTGATAGTTCGTTCATTACTGGGGCTGCATACCCAGTCTCGGGGTGGGGAGTAGTTAACTCCCCCCTGACCTTATCTTTGGGCTCCTCCCTTTTGCCGTAGCATTTGTGTTGTACCTCGTCAATCTCAAGTTGTGATAGCAGTTGCCGTTTGCGGATGTTGGAACACTGAGCTACTAGTTGTTTGGCAGTCATTGTAGACTGTGGGTGTCGAAGTAACCATTCCACCCTCAGTCTTTGCATGTAAGCCCTCTGACTAGGGTTACTTGAGTAGTAGCATTCCAACAGATCCATGTTTTCGTCTCTCGCCCATTTCCGTCTTGTTCCAGTAGCCCATTTTTCATCAAGGTGCTCTGGTTCCCCAGCACCTGACGCAGACCTTGTTTGGCCGGGCGACGTCTGAGCCGGCATGTTATGCGTATCAATGTCTCTCATGTTATGAGGTAGGCTATATAGCTCCAAGGGTCTTGCCTAAGGACCCACACTGCATAGCTCAATTGCACAATTGCACTGTTGTAACTCGCCCCAGCCCGGATTCGAACCCCGGTCTCCCGGGTGGTAGACTGGTGTCTACCCACTGAGCTATACAGTCAGCTATATATATATATATATATATATATATATATATATATATATATATATATATATATATATATATATATATATATATTATTGAAAAGGCTGCAAAGATTGCGTTCATGATGACATTTACACGTTGCAGAAAAAAGTCCCAGTTAAAAGTCACGTTCAAATTACGCCTACCTAGTAGATTTGATGTTTACAGTCTTCTAAATGGATAATCATTATCCATTTTCTTCAAAACGTGGTGTTTTAACCTCCCGTATTAGAAGCTCTTTACGGTCAGATCAGTCTATTATTCTTACCAGGATTATGGGAAATAAGTGAAGGGAATGAAACTTCTTCCTAGATTCTTGTGTCATTATGTCACCTGTGAGTTTCCTGTAAGACTGACTGCAGACGACAGGATAAGTTACAGAGTAACTTTATGGAGCACAGATCAAGAGCACGTTGCCAGTCACGCCCACTGATTCCTGAAGATCAATACTTCAGATAACATCCAAAAGTACTCCAAGCGTTTTTTTGTTTTGTTTTTTTTTTGTTTTTTTTTGTTTTTTCATTATCCCGGATGCTTACCAGAAGTTTCTTTTGGTTCTGTCCTCCAAGGCCCCTCCGGCTGTGTGTTATCAGACTGAACAGCCCGGTTTTCCAAGCAACTTACTGCCAACAGACGTTCTCCATGCAGCCGAGGTTTAACATGGTTGTGGTTTGACTAATGATTTGACTTTCAGGACAACACATGCAGGTGATTTGAATATAAGTGAGAGCCTCTGCTGTGTGCGTTTTACAGCTCGTTGATATCCTCGCAGCAGTGGGAGAGGTGGAAGTCTATCATTTGTATTTTTTTCAGTCATCTAGGTAAATTTAATTTTTTTTTTCCTTTCCATTCTTACTTGGTTATAAGGTGTTTTCTGTAGATCTTGGTATCGTCATGATCATCTCAACCAAACTGCATGTGTTTGTGAAACTGTGTCTCCTTTTCCTCCTCCTCCTTTCCTCTCCCATAGAGAACTTCGGGACAGTCTCTGATGGATCTGACTGAGAGACTTTGAGACATGTTTTAAAAATGTGAAATCTTACTTTTATTTCCAAGAAACATAAACGTGAGTTGCCTCTAATCCCTTGGCACAGTATGTTCCTTCCACACGTTTCACTCGTGTGATTCATGATGTGTTCAGTAATCTGTGTCCGTCCTGCCCAGCCACGTCTCCCTCTGTCTCCAAACAGTCATATTCTTCTGTTTTCTTTTGGCTCGTCAAGAAAAACAGTTGCTTTAAGAGCTGCAAACAAAAGGTGAAATAAGTCTTGAAAGTCTGAACTTGTTATTATATATGGATTCCTTCAGTTTCCTCAAACAGTAACGACCACTGCTGGCGTAAAGGAAGGGGAACTTCATTATTTTGGTTTTCATTTAGAACAAAAACGGAAGAGACGCAATAAAGTATAGCTGAAATATTCAAAAATGAGTAAATATATGCAATGGTGGCAAAAAAAAGGGGAGGAGTGCTTTCTCGGTACTTGAATGCAATTCCCCAAATAACACAATTAAGAATATTAAATAGAAATAATTTAATAAATAGAAAACATAAAGACACAAATTATGAAAGGAAAAGGGATTAAATGTTATATTAATTATGACAAGAAAACATATTGGGATGAAACAAAAATATAAATGGTGCAACAAAAAAAAATAAGTTGAAGCAGAAATAATGAGAGATAAAAGTAAATCTATAATAAAATAAAAAATAATCATGGTCCAAAAATGAGTGTAAATAATACATTAAAAATAATAATACAATGCTACAATAAGCAGCACTGTACTATATGCTACATTCAGCATATAAATCTTACGGTTGTAGGTCAAAACAGTACTGTGATGATAAAATGTACCAGATGGAGGGGTTTGAGCGATCATCAAACGTTTCATGAATCATGATGGTTTATTGTTGCTCTGGTGTGTCATAGTGGTGGCAGAGCGATGTGCTAACACAGTGCTATCATGTTAGCACATGGCTGCATCCTGGAGCTGTTTAGAGAGGGAACAGGAGATGGAAGGATCGTCACGGGAACGGGTTGGTCACACAGAGCTTTATAGAGATTGGGAAAAGAACATAAATTCTCTTCAGTCTCTGTTAACTCTGTTCAGGCTTGTTTTTCTCTATGTAGTAAAATCATTTTTACTTTCTTTGAAAGCTAAACAGATTTCTCCTAATTTTCTTTCCTATCAGAAACCATAAAACAGTCTCAAAGGTTTGATTTTTAGCTCCAATGACCTCCACACAGTTTCTCCTCTGAACAGACCCGCTGGCTCCTGAGCAAATATATATATTTTTTCTTTTTCTGTTTTTTTACGACAATCCAAAGGCTAATAACCTTTTGCATTCCTGAAAGCCATAAAGCAGAAGTGGTGTGCAGACGCAGCCAGTCATTCTGCAGTTTGCTTTACCCGGGGGGTGTTTTTGGTAAATGGAGAGATTTTCAAACAATATCGGACGCATCCACCAACGGTAAGAAATCCACAACTTGATAAAGAAAAAAAGTTTTTTCTGCGGTTGGTTTTTCAGCAGAAAGCCTTAATGGAAACAGATGTTCTGTCTCCAACAGAGCAAATCTAAAACTTATGGAATGATTTTTCTGTTGAACTTGGAGCTAAATTCTGCAAAACCTCTTTAAGGACGGAAGTAAAGGTGGGTGGAAGTGGGAAACTCCCACTCCGTCCCATAAAGCAGCTGATAAGAGACTGTTGTTATCAGACTGAAAGATTCATAGCACGGCTGTTATGCATTTCTCTAATTATTAACTGACTCACCGCCCGAAAATATTCTCCACGTTTAACACATGAAACAATAGAGACACATTCTGAACTTTAGCTTAATGAATCGAAGACTTAAACCAAACAGCATGACCTCAGCTTGCAGCAGAGAAATCTGGAGAAGCTTATTAGCTTTGGGAAAAGTTATCAATCACCAACTAACCAAGACCGAGGTCACCTTAGGGTTACCGCTGCCAGCATCCACTGTAACAGAACCTGGTTCTGTCCAGTTCTGAGAAGGACACAAGCTCTCTCTTTTTGAAAGGAAACAAAGCGACTGTTTTTGTTTTCCACTTTTTTCCACTCAGAAAATACAGAAGTCTTTTCTTCTCAGCGGCTTTCTCAGATTGCACTGATCACACAGCGGAGGGAGTTCACCTGTGACTAATGATGGACATCTGACCTGGCCCTGCAGGGAAAAGGCTGCAGGATTCACGCATAGATGCATGTAAAAACAAGAAAACATGCAAATGGCAACGTGTGGAGAAGGGTTCAGGATGGGTGGGTTTCTTTATTTGAGATAGCTGCATTTGGGAAAACCAAGAACTGTCCATGATTTAGCAGCTTTTGGGGTAAATCTGACATTGTTGTGGAGGGATGCATCAGTTTGTTTCCAGTGTTTTATTTCTGCACTTAAGTTCAGTTAAGCTCTGGACTTTGACTGGGTCATTTGCAATACGTTGAGTGCTTTCTTTTCCAGCCATTTTTATGGCTGCTGTGGCATTGAGACTAATTGTTCTGTTGGTAAACTAGTCTGGACGTAGATTCAGCTGTCAAAAGGATTTTTTTCACATTTGACTTGGCAAATAGTTTGGACCCAAGACATCCAGGTCCTCTGGCTGCAGATCAAGCCCACATCATGACTTCTCCACCACTGTGCTTGACTGTTGTTCTTCATTTCATCTAACCAGTTTGACCCTTTTGCTGCATTCAGATGCAACTTTGCAAACCAAAAATCATGCAACCGTTTCGTTTGAGACAGAACCACTTGCAATCTTTTTAAACAAGTCAGTCAGACTTTGTCTGTTATTGTTTCCTGTCACAAACTTTTAACATGTAGTGTGCGACCCGAGGACTGAAGAGTCTAATGTTACCACCTTTGCAATCTCTGAATTGATACACCAACTGATTTTGGGGGGAATTTGCCATCCTGTTTATCCTGGGGAAAATTGGCAACTTTCTTAAATGTTTTCCACTGCAAATAGCTTTTCTTTTTGCAGAACGGCAGATTTATGTGGTTTACACATGACTTTCCAACCCCTCTCAGATTGACGGGTGGCATCTGTTGCTCCTCTGCTTCTTGCTGATTTCTCTCCACCCCGGTCCGTTATGCTCTTTCAGTTAGAATAAATGTAAATAGGACTTGGTAAAGATTATATTGTTTTTTTTATTTCCTGAAACTTTAGAGCGATGATCAATTGAAGTGTTTAATTTCCTTTAATGTCTCTTTAAAAAGATAAGTCCTCTGACAGCGTATTAGGGCTATTATTGTTAGAAATTTTCCCCTTTTGCCAAAAAATCTAATTTTCGACTTTTAAAGCTCAGAAACTCACAAGTTCCTCGCAAATCTTTGACAGCTGATTGCACACGTGTGTAGTGCAGATCATTTTCTTGACCCCCATCAGCGTCTCATTACCATCATTTCTCCAGATGGCTCTTGTGCAAATGAAAGACGAGTTCATCAAGTCCATTTTCCCTCTGATCAATTAAATGTTCTGCTTTTGCAGAACTGAAATATGTGAAGTAGTTACGTATCCAAGAACAACAGTTAGTTTGTGGTTTAAAGCTCTAATCTTCATATTTCTGATCATCAGGTTTCTGTCATCACTTTCAGTTTGTGCTGATGTCTCTGCTAGATTAGTTGCTCTCCTTTGTGCATAACACATATCACACATTTCTCTTGCTTATTTTAGCTCTCTGATGCTGTCCGTTTTGTGTCTCACTGGCGTGTTTTTCATGCTGATCCCAGTCGTCCTCCTCCCCTCGTGTCCGTCATCTTTTGTAAGGATCGGATTTGTCTGGCAGGTTTATTTTTACCCCTCAGTGTTTAGGTTTTGCACCATCTTTCTCATGCGTTCAGCCTTTGTTTTGGTTTGTCTGAGAGCTTTTTCTTTCTTCTTTTTTTTCACCGATTGTCTCCTTCATGCATCAACCCCCCGGCCACGCCCAGGGAGGGCTCTCACCCGTCTGAGTGTGCAGGTGTAACATGTGTGAACAGTCTGGACCTCTTAGAATCTGTGCATATTTTTACATTTTGTGTGCATGCGTGTGTGTGTGTGTGTGTGTGTGTGTGTGTGTGTGTGTGTGGGTGTGTGTGTGATCTGTGCTGCAAAGACTCTTTACTCAACAGCTCGTCCACCGCCTGCTTCATGGACTCTGAATGACACACACCAGTTAATTAGGAATGAAGATCAGATAATGGCTCCCAGTCAAACACAGGAAAATACCTGTCGTTTATTTTACTCAGCGCTGAGCATGTCCAGTCCTGCTGCGCAGAAAAATGCCTCTGTGTTCTCCACAGATCCTCCAGCTTTGAGGCTGAAAGAAGAGTTTCCAGAAATAGACAAAAGCAACATTTTGCAAAAGTTGTATAAAAAGCACAAACGTCAGTGTATTTCATGTGGTGGGCATTCTTCCACTAATGCATTACACTAATAGCAGAGCTAGTTTTTCATTTAGCGCTTCAGGAATTTTGCTTACTTTGAAAACATTTACAGCACTTAGCTGAATGAATTTTTTAGATAAATTCTAAAGCTCTAGTTTATTTGGCTGTTTTGTAAACTTCCCGTGGAATAATGTTTGACTTCTGTGTTAAATTTTAGTTGTTGACTTTTAGGAATCCAAGTAATTATACGTTTATATTAATGCTCTTATTTTGAAGTTCGCCCAGCATTTCTGTTTCTTCTCCTCATGTTCTTTCTTTTTCCGCAGTGACTTGATTTCAAACAAGAAACACAGGAACAAAATAAAACCGAGTGGAGGACATGATATAAACATAAAAATAATATAACATACGGGCTGTAATCATTCAAGGGTAAATATTGGAATAATATCCCAATAATATACTGAAGTTTGTGTTGGTAAGGTGACAAAATGTGGAAAGGTTCTTTGGTTTAGGTAACAGTAATGTTCCTTACTGTTTATAAGTCGTTTCATAAAGTGTATGATAATCTTTTTGGCACTTGTTGCAGACTGATTGCATCTTTGTTTTCTTATCTTTAAAGAAACTGAAACTTGTCAACTCCTGCCTTCCTGTGATTTTTTTTTTCCATTTTCCAAGGAAGCAGAGTGAACATGCTCAGGAAAATACTTGCAGATGCTCAAAGTCTTACATTTCTTACAGAACAGAACACTTACTGTTACAAAGCAATGATTTGAAAAGCTCAAAGTTTAACTTCTGCTATTTTCATTTCAGATTCAGCTAGAACTGGACAAGTACCTTCCCTTGGTCAACAGCCCCCTGCTGACCACCTCCACAGACATCGAAAAGAAGTACAGGCGAGAGAGCGCGTCCGTGGTCGATGAGTACTTCTCAGAGGACAAAACTCCCACCCCTTACAGCCTCAACATCAACCTCATCCTCCCCAGCACCACCCACCTCCGCACAGGCCTCTACAGGCCCAGTAACCCCAAAACGCTGACGCCACAGCAGATCAAGACAGAACCGGGCCTGGAGGTTCCCTGCTCCCTCCCTGCCACCACCCAGGCGCTGCCAGACTTCACCTCGGTCTTCAGCGTACCGCCGGTGGTCAACAACGTTTTCATCAAGCCGGATATGAGCTCCACCGGCGGGGTGACAGTGTCCACCGCAGCTCAGCAGCAGCAGCAGCCGCATTTAGACACAGAGCTGCAGATCGGGCCGCCGCCGCCGCAGCCACAGGTCTACCACATGCCCATCGCCAGCTCAGACCTCACCCTGCCACACAGCGGCGCGGCGGTGCAGGGCTCCGCCGGCGGCAGAACCATGCTGAACCTCGGTGCCGCCGCTTTGCCTGCAAACAACGGCGGCTACATGATGCACGCCGAGCACCAGCTGCAGCAGCAGCAGCAGCAGCAGCATCACGGCTACTACCAGGCGTCAACCCAGCCCACGGCGCCCCACAGCCTGCCGCCCTCACCGCCAAACTCACAGCCAGGCAGTCCGGACGGCCAGCCGGAGCTGCTCACCCTGGGGACGCAGCCGCCGCCTCTGTACCAGCAGCGCCTGGGGGGCCTGAAGGTGACGGGACTCTCTGCCCACGCACTTCTAATGACGCACGGCCAGGGCGTTCTGACGGGGCCCAAATACAACCGACGGAACAATCCAGAACTGGAGAAGAGGCGAATCCACTTCTGTGACTATCAAGGTGTGTGTGGGGGATAAACATAGACACAGCTGCATGGTTGTGAAGTAGAATATCATCCATGATTTTTTTTAAATTATTATTCTGGGCTCAGTTGGAAAAAAAAAAAAATATATTGTGTCAATTCCCTGCAAATAAGACATCACCCAGGTCAGTGTTGGATTGAAAACACCTGCTGTATTTGGCCAAGTTTTAATGCAACAATTAAAAGCAGATTCTGATGATTGAGGTGTAAAATAGAGTATAAGTCAGTGAGTAGAAGTGATTCTATTTACCATGGAAAGCAGAAAGCTTGCAAAAGATGATGCCTTTGTGTTGCATCTAACTTTTTACTAAGAGATTTTAACTTAAAAGTCTTAAGTTATTTACTAATTCATTTCATTTCTGTTTGAATTCTGGTCACAAAGCTGCTTCCAGGTCAAGTTCTCCAGTCAGCATCCTGCATGCAACCAGATTTAACAGCTTGATAAACAAATTGTTAGCAACAGCAAGTTTCAGCACAACCACTCCAACAAGTTTGTCCAATTTGCAGCCGGAGTTGCTGTTGTGTAAACAAACTGAAATCCAAAAGCAAAAGCGCACAAACACGCAAGATCGTTCAGGAAGGATTTTCCCATCGCCAGCATGCTATTAATAACGCAACAGAAAAAGGAAGCATGCACGCCAGCAGATTAGGGCTGATTTTAACTTGATATGAAAAGTTTCTGCACAATTTTTTGCAACACTATTAGGGGTCATATGGAACAATAAACTTGAAGTTTAAAATATACAGCACCTTGTTTAACCTCCAGAACAGGTTTTATCTTTTTGTTTTCTGGCTCTTCAGAAACTGTAAAAAAATTCAGTTTTGCTCCAAGATTTTAGTTTTTCTGAATGTGGATCTTACACTGTTTGATCTAAGCGGCTGTTGTAGTTCTTCAGGAATACTTGTTGTCGTGTGACGTTTGTTGAAGACGTCTCTGCCTCCTGCCTCGCTCATCAGCTTCTCCTTCGTTTCTTCACAGGTTGTACCAAAGTTTACACAAAGAGTTCCCATCTGAAGGCGCACCAAAGGACACACACAGGTGAGAAAACTCTTCCCAACCGGCAGAGTTAGACTCTGACATGGCAGGAAGTGGGTGCATTTGTTTGCCATCACTTCCTCATTTCCTGTCTGGTCACCGTCCGTTTATAGAGGAACCTTTCATTTGTTTATTTATTCATCCAGAGTTCCCACACAATCTGGAAAATGTTCTTTCCATCCTTACCTTCTTTCCTTCTCCATTTGTTTCATTTTATCCTTTCTTCTCATCTTCTTCCCTCCCTTCATTCCCTCTTCCCTCCATTTGTCCCTTCTTACTTTCCTTCTTTCCTTTTATACTTCCTAGCTCTTGTCTCCCTGTTCTGTCTCTTCATCACTCTTCTCGCTATGCTCCTTCCTGCTTTTTGTGTTTGCTATTCAAACTTTTTTTCTCTTTTTTTATCAGTCTGTTTTAGTTTTTCATGGTTAAAATATCTTTGATGATGATGATGATGATGATAATAATAATATTTTGTATTTACTCTCAAATACCAAAAACTGACCTAAAACCTAAAAAGAAGGAATGTGTAATGGTGATGAGAAATTTATATGAACACTGAAAGTCACTTTAAAAATGTTATAAGAATGATTTGAGTATCTTCTCCATAAAACAATATTTGATTGTATCTTGCTAATCATATCAGTGCAAATCCATGACTGATGGCTGCTGTCCACCGCCATCTTCTTTCCTCTCCAAAAGGTTTAGAATAAAATAACAGGTTTGGTTTGGATCCTTGTCTTTGTGCTCCCTCTGACCATTTTTACAATGAATTCAACTAAGTAAAAGTGAAGCTAGCAACTGTCTGATGTTTGACAAGCCCTACAGGAGCTAATGCATGTTTAGGTTTTCTTGACGTCCATCCTGGCGACTGGCCTGATTTCTAACGACGCGTCACGTGCTGAGGGTCAACAGCGAAAGGGACGTTTAAGGAGATGATAGGAAAACCTGCCGTAGTTTACAATTTGGAGATGGCAGCACTGACATTAAGACCACTTTTAAAAAAATCCAAGAACGTCTGGCTGCTTGGAAATGCCATGTAATACCAAGAAGCCTGGTTCTGGAGTGATTTATGGGCTCAGCGGTTGCAGATCACTGGATTTTCTGGTTTTATCAGTCACAAGATGTCTCTCAAAGCTGCAAAACAACTTGAAGATACGCTCCATGATAACGTTGTAGGACTCAACAATCTTGTTTTTTGCATTATGCGTCAACTTTAAGCATGCAATGTCAGCTTTTTGTAGACCTGCTTGTTCTTCTGTCCCAACTTTTTCATGTCTAATTGCAAAACGGCAAACACCCACTCAGTCATACTGGAGCTATTATCCTTCCGATGGAGCCACTTTAAGCTTATTTATTCAAATGTCGCATGTTTGTCACTTTGCCAGTTTCGATACGCCCTCAAACGATAATAGAGGTGAAAAACAAGAGCATAATTAAAATGAAAATGACATTCAGGCGATTTTAGCGTTTGTTTTTTTGTTTTCTTTTTGTTTTTTGTCCTCAGCATGTGTTCATGCTCATACTTGTCCGCTAAATTTCCCAAGAGAGAGAGAACAAAGAAGGGAGGGAGGAGATCAAAATGAAGAAAAGAGAATAAAAAAGAGGGAAGACGCGCGATTAAATGAAGACCAAACCAGTTCCTCCTGCTTTTCAGTTCCTTTTCAGCATAAGCAGAAGTAGGAAGGCAAAAGGGGCTTTGCCTGCAGAATGGGGGCAGGCTGGTTTCGACGTTTCCTTTTGGTAAGGCGAAACCTGCCGATTCCCAGCGGCCTCGGCTCAACCTGTGTTTTAGAGATTTACTCATGCGATTAAAAAGCTGCGCGGCTCCTTCAGCGCAGAGGTTTGAGCCCGCAGCGAATGTGACGAGCAAACAAAAACGGACCATAAACGGATAAGATGAGACTTTATGGATGTGAGCGGGGATGTTTGGCTGTTAAAGCAGCAGGACACGGCAGCACAGTGCAAACAGAATATATGTGATATAGTAATATGTAATGAGAATAGTAAACAAATAACATAGAAAAATATATAAAACGAATGACCACTGTGTAGATCAGGGTCTGTAGCATTTACAACCTAAATGAGACAATTTTAGAGCCGTAAAGGTTTGAACCTTTTGAAATAAAACAAGATGACGTACAGTTGAAATTGGGATGGGGAAATTTATTTAAAAAATTAATATTTTCAACTTGATGGCAAATGTTGTCACTGGTATTTTTAGTGTCGTTTTCTCATGGAGGAATAATATATTACATGGAAGAAAATGCTTAACCACTATTTACTAGTAGATTTATATTTTAAACAGTAGTTGATTCTTTATTGTTTAATGTCAGAGTTATTACAAACCATTGCTGAAGGTCCAAAGAGCCACTTGTGGCTCAGAAGCCGTATGCTGCAGAACCGTGGCATTAGATGATAACAGAAATTATAGCTCCAATTTTGGTCAAAATATATGAAAATTTACTGAAGATGCCTTTTCTCTAGCAGCGCTATTCCCATTTTTTTTTTCTTTTATCAAATCCTATAAAGTGATCTTAATCCACACTTGTCCAGGTGTTTTGGATTGGATCCAGCACCGGACCGTTTACTCCTCTGACCTGTGAATTATTCACACATAAAAAGGCTTCTAGACTAAAACTATCTATTACTAAAATTAATAAATAAAAACATAACTCATGTGTTTATGAATAATGTTGCTTTGTTGCCACAATCCAGTACAATGACATGTTGAATTAATATTCATGTACAGTAGACCCCTGGTATTTGCGCCCATGAATCTTATTACTTTTACTTCATCTCATGTATTTCAGCTCTGATTCATCGTTCTTCCCCACCCTTTCTTGTTGTTTCTACTTTTTATCTCCAGATGTTTTAACAATATTTTTCTGCTCTGAGTTTTCCATACCTGTTAATGTTTTGTGGTCAAATATCGATCGATTTCCTGATGAGATCAGCTCTAGTCTAAATGAGTTACCCGGAGTGTAAAACTTGTGTGATTTACGACGATGCTTTGCAATTTCTCTTGCCAACTAATTGCGAAGATCAGCAACTTTCACATCTGACGTGTCTTATAATCTGATTAGAAGATAATCTGATTCTTTTTATTGTTGCAGTGACCCATTGCAGCTCTTTTAGGTCTGTTTCAGATTCCTGGAAGAAAAAGTTTACTCTTCCTTCCAGAGTTGATTTTGTGAAGTTGTGCATGTGTACTTATATGGCCACAGTATTTAAATTTTCTTTCCCAAGTGCAATCTATTGTTATGTTTGCTTGAGATTCTACAAACAAACCAGGCTGCATCCCCTGCAGGTTACCAGCCTGTGGAGGGCAGGAGTAGATTGTCTTTGTTCGATATTTATCTTGTTTTAGCCGTCGAGTAGATAAAGGCTCGTTGCTAAGGTTCACACCTGATGTAAGACTACAGAGTGAAACTTCTTGATCTAGGCTTTTGTTAGATGCTGAAAATCATTTTTGTACTTTACTTGGAGACTTCAGTGTATTATCTTGGTCTGATTGAGATTAAAAACAGCGTTCAGCACTGACAGTTGCCTCATATTCAGTTACTGTATTGATGATAGTAAAGTGACCTGCATTAAAGATCCAGAAATCTGTCTGTTTTTTTTACATGTCTTTGCCTTTAGAATTGAATATCATTCCACATTATATCATGTTACAAAGCTAGCAACTGCTAACCAATCACAGGGAAGAAGCAGAATTCATGGTGGTGAATGCATGAAGTGGTGATCTTATCATTATGCCTGAAAGAACATTTCAGAGAACATTTTAAAAAATGTTTCTGCTAGAAATAACAAGAAAAGAAGTCAGTTGAGGTGATTCAGAGATCAGATCGGGATTCCTGCTGGACGTCTCCCTCAGGAGATTTTTCAAAGTTTTTTTTTTTTGTTTTTTTTACCCAGCATGCAACTGGTATGAAATATTTTTGCCTTTCTCCACTCTGTAAGTAATAAAACAGTCCAGGTTTAAAAACACTTTGTTTTTAGAGCTTTCATTTTGACAGAGTCATAGTTAATAATTACACTAGCAGCCATTTCACCCATGAGTAAGAGTTAGAATGCTAATAATGTCCACTGTCAAGCATCGGATTCAACAGTAAAAGTCTGTTTCTGTGGAAGTGAATCACCATCTACACCTTTACCAGAGAAATTGGCCCCTCCCAGGAGCTCCGAGAAGGGGGGGGGGGGGGGTTAAGGGTCAACCTTGGCCATGACTGCCTCATCTCTTCACTTTGACTTTAAGTTGTGTGTCGATACCTAAAGAATGCAATCAGCCCTATTGGGTAACCCTCCAGCCCTCTTCACAAACACTAACCAAGCTGATAAAACTTGAGTTTATGGGCGTCCTGAAGAGCCTGAAAGTGTTTGCTCTTTGACTCCGTAAAAAAAAAAAAAAAAAAAAAAAAAAACAGGCAGAGACGTTGTAAAAATAAATGATTATACTTCATTCGTATTACACCAGACAGTGTATAGTCTTGCACGGTTTGAACCACAGAGGCAAAAAGCTGAGAGCCTCTAATCTTAAATTCAGCTACGGATGAACTGAAAAGCTGACGAAGTGCAAGGAATGGTGAAAGTTTCCCAATAGAAACATTGAAAATAATTATTTCTAAAGCTAAATAAAACTTCTGTACTTAAATTGGTAATTTGCAGGAAAAATACCTAAAACATAAACTGCAATTTTTAGTTAATAGTGCACAGCAAAAAGTATTTCTCACTTATTAATATGGCTCTTATTAAAGAGCCGCAAATAATCATAAACTCAAACTACAAGAAATTTATTTGATTTTGTTTTTTAAAGAAAAGATTATTGTTTCTAATCCAAGTGCTTTCAACTATTTTGGTTTAAAAAGAAGAGAGAAAAGAGAGAGAGCCAGGATCTCACTGATGGGAATTCACCTGACATATAAGAAGGAGGAAGCTGAGGTATTCGTTCCCTTTTAAGATGTGAGACTTGAAGTTTCTCAGAGAGTAAATGTGTATCTTCCGTATAAAATCCCCGTCAGGCTGAATAAAAGCCTCTCTTTGTTCGCATTGATTGATGCACCCTCGCCGCTCGCCGTGTGTTTTGTTGTGATTGAGTGGGTGAGACTGTGCGTTCATCCATCATGGCTTATGATGTGGTCGGAGTTCGTGAACCCATTAACACACACGTAAGCAATACTGTAGTTTGACCGTTTTTCTAATCGGCCACCTGATCAAACAGCTGCTGGCTTCCATTTACCAACACCTGCAAAGGCTTTTTAGAGCTCATTCGCTTCATCTTATTGCCTTTTTATTTTTTATTTTAGCTTGATGCAGTTTTCAACTTTGAAATATCGTATAAATTGTATTAATAAACTGCAGGATTTTTCTTGGGATCGAAGACGAATGCTGGCAGGTGTAGATGGATGACTTTTCACCTGCCCTATTGCCAGCTTGTCGAGGAACATATAGCAGTCAAGTATGTTTGTTCTGCGCTCCTATGTGTCGTATTTCACCGGCTCTCAGGGATAATAGTCTTAGAGAGCCGACTGTGCTTCTTTTGACCTCAACGGCGCAGCGAAAGAGCAAAACCAAACACACCTGTGGCATTGAGGGGCCTGAGCTTTTCATATTTGTACTTATAACTCCTCTTACATACACCAGGAGTCACGATGTTCTCCATATAAGGAGACCTTTGTGCCGTTCGAGAGTTTCGGTGATGTATTTTAGGGGATTTTGGGAAAGGACCAACATTATTGGTAAAACATGATTACACCAAAATTCTTTAAAACCTTCTTTTGTTTTCCTCTCCGCCCACTGTTTGCTCTTTGGACTCATAATGGCTGTCACTACGTGACTGATGGAGGCCATCTAATCAGAGCTAACAGTGCCCATGCTAATAACGAGAACATAACGACCCACCAGACAAAACAGAGTCAACTCTTCACATTTTTTGATAGAATAGCAAAAGCCTGTTGTTGTAGAAACATTTAAAATGTTTTGCCTTCAGTAAACTTTTGGGGGTTTGGTCATTTTAACTCTGTTCCCTCTGATTTATTTCCAGACATTATATTGCACCTCAGCTATGAACTATGGCATATTTTCCTCTCTGTCATGTACATACCAGCTTTTTTTTCTTCTTCTTCTCTTTGTTGATTATTAGCTCAGGTGTTTGGCTTCGGCACGTCGCGGCAGCGCAGAAATGTCAGCCTTTGGGTGGGGTGGGATAACTGTCGAGTTACATTTAACTCGGCTTGTTTTTCCGCTCTGCTTTGAACCCATTTCTCACAGGTTCTTTGTCATCATACCTTCTTATCCATATTGGCCCTTTTATTGTAGAACCAGTGGAACGTGTCTTGTTTCATAGAATCAACATTACAGATACAAAAAGATGTTGCAACAGTCGGATAAATATTGTTTCAAATGATCTCTGTGCTGCACGCGACACATGATTTTTTTTTATTTTTAATTTTTTTCTTAAACATTAAGAACCTGTTTGCGGGATATTTGTGTTTTATTATTTGCTGGATATTTGACCATCTCTAGTGAAATTGCAGAGTTTGTGAATTTTAAACATGCTGAGGTTAATGTTAGCCTGCTTTATATTTAAACCCAGTTTGGATGTTGTTGTCGTCATTTCTGGAAAGCCCAGTTCAGACCAAACTTCATTGGGATTTGTGGCCAAATTGACAGGAAGTATTTTGATAAGAGTCGAGCTAAAACCATCAAGATGAAAATGTTACAGGTGTGTTGCATAAATTATTCAATCTCACCTCACATAGATGAATAGGTGGAATTTAGGCTCTACTTCAGGAAGGTGATCTCAAACACAAATCAATTTTTTTTGTTTGTTTGTTTTTTTAATGAACAAAAACATTTTAAAATTGTGGATTGGTTTCCCAAAAAACCCAAACCCAAATGACAAATCTTTCAAATACAAACTACTTTGATATCCAAGCTTAGATGTTTTTTTTTTTTTTGGACAAACAATAAAGTATACTGCAGTTTTCCAGCATTAACAGTGTGTTTTACTCTGCTAATTGCATTAAAACTATGGATTTAATGTAAATAAATATTGGTTTTCTAAATATTATTTCACTTATTCAAATACTTACATGAACAAGTGCTTTTTCTGTAGTGATAAAATATGTAAGTGTAAATAAAGGAGTGACTATAACTTTACCCTTTAAAAACAAAGGTAAACTGTACTTGACTAAAACACACATTCATTTTCAAGAAAAGTAAACTTAAACTTAAAGGCAACATTTATTTGACTCATGTTTGTGTTATTTTTTTATAAAGAAAGTAAACTTTACTGTTCATGTTGCTTTCTGAAAATCACATTAAGATACTTCAGCTGCATCTTAATGTGATCTGATATTTGATTATCAAACATCTCAGATTGTGAATATATTGATATAACCTAAAGGCACGTTGCATGTTATTGCTTACATCCTGAAATGTGCATGCGAACAACTCTGGAGGGCAAAAAGACTATTTTTTTACTTGCCGTCCACAGCCATGCTGTGGAGAACAATTCTGTCAACCAAGTGAAGCCTGGTGATGTTGGTGTGATTCATTTAGTGCAGTGTGCCACAGCAAAGGGACATTGACACAGTAAAAACATTAAATAACATTAAATAAATAAACACTCATATTTTTCTTTTTTCTCGCTTTCTGGGTTGGCTTTATGCAACACGCAGGCCCGCAGAATGGTCAGTTATGGACATGGTTTAGTGCACACACTAACTAGTGGTTGGTATTTACGTTTGTTATTGTGCAACAAGCTGGCACATCTGCAACAGATTGTTGCTAGAAGTCTTGGTAGTGACATCAAGACTGTCATTTTTTGCCTGACTATTGGATGCTTCAATACCTGCTTGTGTAAATGTATGAACTTTGGTGTATTTGCAGGTCTATCACTGGTCTGCATGAGGTATCATCATGGTGTCGAAGCATCCTGCAGTGTGCTGATGACAATGCCTTCTCCTTTTTTCACTTCCAGGCGAGAAACCGTACCGCTGCACGTGGGAGAACTGCGACTGGCGCTTTGCCCGATCGGACGAACTCACCCGGCACTACCGGAAGCACACCGGCGCCAAACCCTTCAAGTGCGTGGCCTGCAGCCGCTGCTTCTCCCGCTCGGACCACCTGGCTCTGCACATGAAACGCCACCAGAACTAGAACCCAGCTGCCTGTGGGTCCAAACCAAAACAGTCACATAAGGAGAGCAGTGCCCACACATCCCAGCCACCTGTCTGGACTCTGGTACCTCTCAACTCAAACACTCCAAAGAAAACCTAGGGGTGCACTAAAGGACCTGATTTTAACATACAGGTTAATCACTTTGTAGATAGATCTTTACTGAAGATCGCTTCCAGGTTTCAAGAATGGACTAAAAAAACTCCTGATTATCTTGGAGAACTTTTTTTTTCCCCTACAAAATGACTGTTTTCATCTTCCAGCTCTCTGAGGTATGAACTTTCAACGAGACATGTCCTGCCTGTGTACATACTTGTGCATATGTCTGTGTGTGTGTATGTGTGTGTGTGTGTGTGTGTGTGTGTGTGTGTGCGTTTTTGAGAATACAGCGAATGTATTGAGCATTATACTTGATAACTTTTCTTTTTCACTGAACGCGATCCTCAGTAATATTCTGTGTTTTATGACTTCCTTGTGATAAAAATAAAATCCTCCAGCTGAGGGCCTGAATGAGGAAAGGAGGCAAAAAAAAAAAAAGAACCAGCAGATGAGATGACGCAGACCTCCATGGAGGGGTTAATCTTAAGCTTGTTAGGCCTGTTCCAGCTCAGGTAATACCTGTCGAACCCAGTGTTTGTATCCTTCATCCCTGTTGCCATGGCGACCATAATATCGCCAGATTTTTTGTCCCAATGTTTTTTTTTTTTCTTTTTTGCGTTGCAGTCTATTTATTTTTGTTTGTTTTGCTTTAGTTCTCCCCATATTTGTTTAACGCTTTAGCTCTGAAAAGACAGACGCGGGTGGGCAGAGCTTTTATGTAATCAGGTTTGTCCTCCTGATCGTTTTAATGCATCACATGGCAGGAAAATGACTCTCAGGCAGGTTAGCATTCACCGCATTGTGTAAGTGGCTCGTTGATGGGGCCTGTGTGGCGTTAGGGCAGTCAGTCTTGCAACGAATCTGAAGATGCCTCTGACTGAAGACTGGTGCTGTGTGATGGCCTCATGACTGTCATTACAGCTCAATATCAAGGCAGCAGAGACAGTTTTCCACCGTAAGACGTCCTGGATGACATTTTGGCAAGCACTGCTAATCCACTTAATTTGCTTTTGCCACACCTCTTTAAATCTCCGTCTGGTTGTTTGGTTAGAATTCAACCAGAGAGACGTTGGACTTAATCCTTGTCCGTTACACTGCTAAACCACAAGATTTTAAGTATTTTTGGCCTAATTTTTAATGCAAATATCTTAGAATACTTTAAATAAGGCAAAACTAACTTACAAGTAACTTTTCAGCAAGATATAGGCTTGTTTTAAGTCCTTAGTTTCTTAATATTGATGAGAAAGTGATCACTCCGCTGGTAGATTATTACACTTATAACATTTTTCCCTTGTTTTAAGTGAAATAATCTGACTTGAGAACCAGTACTTTTGATCAATGTTAAGGAATTATTGACTCAAAACAAGATTTATATCTTGCTGAAAGTTATTTGTAAGCTCTGTCTTATTTCAAGTGTAGTAAAATATTTCAAATTAAAATACCTTCTAATAGTTTGTGTATGTAGTTGAGATCATTGTAACTTCTTCCTTCTCCCTCTAATTTACGTTCTATACCTAAAAGATTAAAACTTTTGCTCCTTGGCTTCTGATCTTAACCCAAATAAATTAGTGACTCAAAACCTGAGTAGTTCTGGAGAAAAGAGAGAAAAGTTTGCTATTGACCTGACTGACCCCAATGAAAGACTTCACTCCATGGAGGCTGGCTGTCTGATTAGATGATTTAAGTGAAAACCTTCCTGTTATTTCAACAGTATGATTGTTCTACTTTTACTTTTTTTTTTCTTATTTTGTCACCAAGGAAGAAAGTTCTCCTGTCTCTCTCAAAGAGGGAGCGCTGACCAAACCCCACTGTGTACATAACTGCAGTCTTAAACGAAGTCTCTGTAAATATTTGTTTTATTTACTATTATAATATTAATATTTTTTGTTTCCTTTTTTTAACTAATGGGATTTTAGATTGGTTGTTTGTGAGAGTTTGTTTAATTTTGTTTTGATACCTAATGTGTGTAAGAGAATTATCAAATTGTTGATGTACAAATTAAAAAGAACAATGGTTTGTTTGTTTGTTTGTTTGTTTGTTTTTCTGGTTGCGCAGCAGCGATGTTGCAATGGAACAATAAAAGATATTTGAAGCTATTTTAAATTCTTCATGTTGCTTATTTTGAACTGTGTTCAAATGTTGGTTGGTGGAGTAAAGTAAAAACAACAAAAAAACAACCTAAGATGTCCTCCGTGCTTCATGCACACACTCATACCTAAGGGCAGTTTAGTGAGACTAGCTAAGGGATGCGGTGGGGATGAGAAGTCTGGTTTTGTGTACTTTGAACCATTTCTGTATTGACTTAGCGACACATTCTGAATCATTAGAAATCTAAAACTTCCATCGATGATCCCTTTCTGTTTTTGTTTTTTTTTTTAATAATTGCATTTTTATTTTACTTTCCACATCGTGTCAACCACGTCGTCTTCCCGGGAAGATGTAAGTTTGATTCTGAGTTAATTATTCCTTTGTGTCAACTCCTCTGCTCCATTCCGGCTCTTCAAGTCACACAGAGTTTTTTGCAACTTGCGTGATATGAAAGTTGATGCCGCTAGCAAAGTGGCGGTGCAAGACACAAAGGTGCATGATGTTCTGACGGAACAATTAAATACAAAGAGTAATTCAGTGCATGAAGATCCAAATGTACTCTGTCATTAGGTTTGTGCCAAGATGATTTCAGGCTGGAGCCTCAGAGACCAGACATCCAGGTATTTTGGAATGTGTTCCTAACACAGTGGAAAACATATATTTACACACACAGAATAAAAAGATAGAAACAGATTTTTTTTCTCACTGTCTGAAGTTAAATCAGACCAAACTGTTATTGTTTTAACTTTGTTAGAATTTGCTTTAAATTATTTCTATTTGCTAAATTCCAAAAACATGGTGAAAACATTTTTTTTGTAACTTTCCTTGAATTGAAAATTGACTTGTGACTCGCATGAACACAAATGCATCACATAATCCATCAGACATTTGCAGAGAGAAGCCCAAAAGTTTTGACCGAAGTCATACATTTTAATAAACAGCTAGAATTACCAAATAATTTTGGTAATTCTAGCTGATCTAAAGCAAGAAAAGTCTGGTATGATTTAACTTCAGACAGTGAGAAAAAAATTGTTGTGTCTTTTAATTCAGTGTATGTAAATATCTGGTTTCAACTGTACATGTACAAGACAAAATGAAGGAAAACATGACTATATTCTGCAATTTTAAACCATAACTATCATCATGAGACTTCTTCCATCCTGCCTGGGTTTGAATCTCCATCAAAAACCAAACATAACACTTTTCAACTCTTACTGTGGAAGGTAATTCTATTAACTCAGGGGGCAGCTGAATACTTAAAAAGTATATCACACTTTTTAAGATTGTTAGTGACAAAAAAAAACTGTTTTATCCTTTTATACTCTGCAGACTTCCCCTACTTTGTGTTGGTCTGTGGTTTGCTTCTCCACCTGCATCCATAGTGCACAGAGGAGTGTTATCATACATCCTTCCTCCTATAAACTGTCTGACTCCAAGAAACTCTTAAGTGTTTTCATCACTGCTGGTATTTACACACTTTACTCCTTTTAAATAATAATATTCTAGTTTCAGTAAATATTATGGGGGGTTTTTTGTTGCTTTTTTTGTTTTAGTTTTTATTGCATATTTGCAAACAGCAGATTGTTGTTCAGGACTGGATCCAGCAGAGATTTGGCTACAGGCACACGGATGACTCACCTGTTTATCTACAACCATCAGTCGCTCTTCCATTTTCTGCTCAGTTACTTTTTTTTTTCTTTGTGGTGAAGCTGACAGCAGAGCACATGGCTCATTCCACAAAACGTTCTTGTTAAAACTTGTTCAACTGCTTGAAGTTAACTGTCTCTCAGAAGAACAGAAAGTACAGAAAGGCTATAAATACATTTTTAAAAACATGTAGGATATTTCCCACAGGCATTCACTACCTCTGTCAGTCTTTAATTGTGTGTTGCTTTGGTTGAGTACTGATAATTTATTATTACTATATTTATCTTTATTACTAAGATTTTATTAAACTTGACCATGTTATTTTGAAACATTATTTATTTGGATTTATTTAGTAGTGACAGACACACTAAGTAGATAAGCTACAATCTATCTGTAGCTGGAAGCTAGCAATTTATTGAGCTATTTAGTGCTGCAGGGTTTTTACCAACTTCCCCCTAAAATTAATCTTAATTATTTTGTAAACATTCAGAAAAATGCTGAAGTTTAAGTTCTCGACTGTTAAGAACTCCTCAAGTACTTAGGCGTTTATATTTGAGTTAGCAGTTTACCATTAGCTTTTGCTAAATACCATGTTAGTGCAGTGCTTAAACATTGGCTTAAGTAATGTTTATGAGCAGTGCTTTAGGTTAGCTGCACTGCTAGCTATCTTAAGGTCAAGGTTCAGAAGCTTCAATAATCAAAATAAATACTTAATATCCATCAATATTCTTTACAAGTGCTGGTGACTTTCTCCAGCGAACCCTGGACAGGTCACCAGTCTGTCGCAGAGCAACACAGTGACAGACAGGACAAACAACCACACACACGCACACACACGCACACACACACGCGCACGCACACGCACACACACACACACACACACCCACACACACACACACACACACACTAAGGAAAAATTAAAGAAACCAATTAACCTAACAGTCATGTTTTTGGACTGTGGGAGGAAGCCAGAGTACTTAATATTAAGTTTTTAATACTTAATATTTGTTTCTTATCTTGGTCAGCAATAAAACAAAGAATCGTTTTCAAGTTCATAAGTTAATTTGACTTAATTATGTCCTAAAACATAATACAGTGGAAATGTAGAACTGACAGGTTTGATTGAACTTTTCCTCTCAGATTTTGTGTCACAATAACTAACAAAACACATCCGCTCAACAGTCCCAGACATGAGTGACTTGTTCCAACAAAGGCCAGCACTGATTTCTCAGGATGTTCATAATGAAATTTCCTGAATTGCCTTATCAGAAATCTGAGAGACGCTTCTCCTTTCTTCTCAGAACACTTGAAATGCAAGAGATGCTGAAGTGGGACACCCCGGCAGGAGTCCCTGCCTGCCAGACCTTCAGGGTTGAGGATGCCTGGACGGCCCTGAACCTCTGTTCCACACAGGGCCACAGCTCCTGCTTCTGCATGCCGCTGTTTGTTTTAAAAACTCTGACAGTGTCTCATTTGGAAACTGCTTTCCAAGCCATGCCTGGGTGACATGTGAGATGGTGGAAATAGGGAAAGCAGCCAAAAGAAAAAAAAAAAAAGAAAAAGATGTCAAAACAGCCCTCAGCGCCTGCAGACTGTGACTTCTCGCTCTGACACGCAGGGATCAGCTGCATTGTTCGCCTAAATCCATCGTTTGGTAAAGAGCTGCCTTAACAAAAGATCCACCAAATCCACAGAGTGTTACGTGATGTAATGGACGACTAACTGGTCTGTTTGGCTGCGTTGCACCGACATGTTGCGGGACACCATCTATACGTTGGTTATGCTACTGAGACAACAATTCGTTCTCAGAAAGATTCAGGAATCAGTTTGGACTGGTGGCTGATCGTGGCGATGAGCTGTGGAAAAGCTGCTTCCAAGAAACCCTGTGATGCTCTGCTGTGGTTGTGAGTTTTCAGGCATGAGGGTGGCCGCAAGCAAAAAGCCTACTGCAGGAAGATCTCTATCAGATATGGAAAACGGATGCCTGTGAAAAGCATTTTCTCATTAAGTTTGTTCTTATTAAGTTTGTTCTTTCTCAGGAAAGCGTTCATCAGAGGATCCTAACCCAAACGTTTGCAGAAATTTTAAAGTCCAAAAGTTTCCGACACAACTTCATTGTCTTCCAAAGGGACAGAAAGAGTCACAAAAAACCAAAAATCTGCTAAAGCAATAAATTAATGTGTTACAAAAAGCATTTTATGCCATAAACAGGACTTATTGTTGAGGAGGTGTGATGCTGTGGGATCCAAGGTACTTGTCGTCTCATGAGCTCATTTTGGCTCCAGGAGATTTTATTTTATTTATTCATTGATATTTTTTGTGGATCTCTTTGTTTAGGTTTACACAATTCAAAAGAAAACATGACCAGAGACAAAATTGAATACAAAATAAATTAACAACAAAAAAAGCGTGTTCTCGTTCTCTTAGAGTCTCTTTCCAAAACTTTTTGTAAATACTTTAAAAACAAAGACATGCTTCAACTATCCAGCTGATTTTTTTCCATCATATAAACCTTTTTTAGTCTCTGTTTCCATCCAGTTACAGTTACTGACTTCACATTCTTCCGATTAACAATTATAAAGCAGAACATATGAGGACACTTCCCCTTTAACAGTTTTCACAATTTCTTTCTTAATATTTTTCTGTTCTTTAGAAAATGACTGGACAAACGATACCTGTGGTCACCTGTGTTGCCTCATTGTCTCCAGCATAAAGCTGCATACAGATTTTGAGATAATCAGAGGGACATGAAAACATTGAATTATTTCCACTGCTGACAATCGATTCCTTAGTGACTACAGAGTTTAACCCACAGTTCTGCTATTTTAGAAACAAATAATGGCATAAACTTTATTTATTTGAGTTTTATCTAAATAATAAAAACCTGATATATTTATTTTATTCTATTCTAATGTGGGAGTTTTGTCTTTTGATTAAAAGCAGTCCTCAGTCAGACACACTGCAGTGACCTGACATCGGAATGCATATCAACAAGCCATCAAGCAGCAAAGATTTCTCTTTGTATTGCATTTATGACTCGTAAATGTCTCACTCTCCATCTGCAAGAATCCAGTGACTACCAGTGTGTGTATGTGTGTGTGTGTGTGTGGGGGGGGGGGGGGGTGTGTGTGTGTGTGCGTGCGTGTGTGTTAATGATTGACCCGATCAGGACTGATTGGAGCCAATAAACCTGTTTGGGTTAAAAAGTAAAGCAAGGAGCCTCTTTCTGTTGTTGTTAACATCCAGTATGTCATTCTGAGAGTTTTTTATTCATTAGATCCTTGTGGTGGATTTATTGTTTGTCCTGCTGCAAATGAACTAAGTATGTTGGTTTTCAATTCTTTAAGTAAAAGTCAGAATGTTTTTGAAAACACATTATTTTTGTTTAACATCAATAACAAATCACAACTCAGAAAGACTTGAAGGCAGACAGGTGTTTGGTTCTTGGCTTTTCTACTCTTATGTTTTTACGTGGCGCCCTCTTGTGGACGCAATCTCAACATCTGATTATTTTTGTGTCTTTCGTAACTATTGAGCTTCAGTTTCACACGCTAACATGGCAGAAATAACTGCCCTGCTTTACTTTGTTAATTAGAAAATAACAACATACTGTTCAAATGCCAAATTTAAAATAAAATAAAATACATTTCTGGGACTATGTATGAATTTACATAACCACAAAGCTGATACTTTTATTTGTTGGACTTTTTATATGTTGTCACATTTTAGTGTATTGTACATGTCACCTGGATAATTTTTTTTTGTACAAATACAAATCTGAAAATTTGGTATCTTTATAATAAATTTGTAATAATATGAGCATAAAGTAGCAATAATACAAGAATGATGTCGTGATAGAGTGAGAATAAAGTCGTAATATTAGACGAATCAATCAGTGAAAAAAATAACTTCTACATAAAAAATAATTTGGGCATCTTGTCAAGTAATAATTCAGTATTGGCTTTTACAAATCAGAAAATACTTAAACCTTTGTAACACGTCTGTATCAAATTGTGATCAGCAGGCAGAACCTGAAGCAATTGTGCAAATGATTGTGTTCATTTCAAAGAAAGAACTGCATAGACTAGCCAATCTGGTCACATCAGACCTAACTGTATCAAAGCTTTTTCAGGTTATTTTACCTCTTCTAGTAATTAATTCTGATAAAATTATGACTTTATTCTTGTAATATAAGAAAAAAATCACATTTGTCTGGCCCAAAAGGTTTGTTGTAGAATTGTATATTAGCAATAAATACTTCTATATTTCTTCAAAATGTCAGTAGAGCACCATACTGTACAGTTTGAAACGCGGAGAAATGAATAAATGAATAAACACTGTGCAATCTACAAAAATAACTTTGAAATTGTGCTTAGTAATAGTTCAAGGACAACTTACTTCATGCGTTACCAGTACAACCTGAAGCACCAGTCACTGGCGTTACCCTCTCAACTGCTGGTTTCGATAAAAATCCAGTAACTTAGTTTTTTTTTTTTTTTTTTCTCACTTGATTTTACCTCAATTGTTTTTCACTGTGAATTTGTAATATGAGAGACAACACAGAGACAGCAGGCATGAAATCGCACCAAAAAACATTTTTTATTCTATAAAAGAAGAAGAAAGGGAAGAAAAGGGGTCAAAATAATCACAACTGTACAGGGAGAAAGCGACTTTTAAACACCATGAGTCACAGTATCAAAAAGCTCACGTTTTCCGCACTGATCTTTACACTTTTGTTCTGTACAAATAAAAAAAAAATCAAGAGAAAGGAAATATTATTGATAATTGTATTATTATGATAACTGCATTGCACTGAGTAAATACACTACTGGCCCATAAGTTACTGCATTCAAATAGAAAATACCTAAAAGTTCTGGGTTTTGCGGGAGAAATGATTCACGGTGGGTCGAGGCACACAGACGGACACAGGCGGTGACGTCTCAGCAGGGGTCAAACTCTTAAAATATGTTTCACAGATGGACATTCCCGTTTGTGTACATAAAAAAGCCCGACAAAAATAAAAACTCTGAAGAATACTGAACAACAAAAGATCTGATAAACAAAGAAAAAACAACCAGAACAGGAAAGTTAAGTGTATAGAAGCATGAAAAAGTATTTGCTTTCTTACAGATTTATTTTGGTTTAGCTTTAAAGATTTTCTATCATTAAATGCATTTTAATATCCTGAAAGAAGTTGTTCCATACTTTTTTATAACAAGACGATCAGTATTTTTTGGAAAGGTCAATTTCAATTTTCAATTTGATGTGATCAAATCAGATTTGCAAATCAAGGAATTACTTAAAAAGAACCCATCAGACAACATGAAGTAGGCTAAATGTTCTCAAAGAGCAACATATCATGTCCTGAATTATACTCAAAAGAACCACAATTCTTCCACAGTCTCATAAAAGGTTCATTGCCAAGTATTGCAATACATGGAGACAATTATTTGATTTAGGGAGCAATTCCTTCTTCATACAGTACCTATCTCAAGGTAAGTCATCATCTAAAAACAGCATTTTATATTTTCTGTGGTCATTTTTGTGTGATAATTAAACTTGTTTGTTGATGTGAAATATTTAGTTTGCCAAAAACCGACAAAATTTGTTAGGGAGCAAATACTTTTTCTCATTGTTTCACACTGGACATTTTACCCTCCAAATCCCACACTAACACACTTTGTCCGTTGTGACCAGGTGTTTACATCCCGGCTCTCTCTCCTTAGTGTGACTCTATAGCTGAAAAGTGTTTTTGCTCACAAAAGCTTCTGTGATTTCTTGTGCTTGTTAAGTATTTTCCCAAAACTTGCTCCTAAAGTGCTACTTTCTCAAATGAAGGTGAAGGATAAAAACTCTTTAAATGTACAGCTTGTTTGTTTTCCAACAGAATTCAGTTCTAGTTTGCCATAAAGTTTTGCTTTATCTGACTGTGATACGTTTGCCTTTGCCAAAACATATTTGATTTAAAATTTAATCTGGAAGCTCCACAATATTGCTGAAATAATAATCATAATAGTTTCAAGTATCCATTTTGGTTGGCTTTACTAAGTAATAAACCAGATTCGGTGGGGTCACAGCATCTTCCTGGAGAGTCTATGAAATGTTTAAGTCATTATCCAAATTCTTAAAGCTGGGGTTCCAACTTCCAGATTATTTTACAGCTCTGTAGAAATGTTCAACAGAAAACAAGAAAAGTTTCTACTTCTTGGCTCAAACATAAATCACTCACTAAGCCAAGTTTCACCTGTTCAGTTCAAGAAAATCTGTAGCTTCAGTAAAACTATGTCCCAACAAGACATTGGATCATCAATTTGAGATTTTTTAGATCTATTCCTGGAATGGGTTTGAAAATACTAAAAAAGAAAGAAAACAACTTTTAAATTGGCATAATTCATCTTCTTGCTAGTTTGCTAATGTTATGCAGCTTCTAATAGCTTTCAAAGAAGTTGTTAACCTCAGGAAATCCACATCGCTCAAAAAAATATTGTTTTGTTTGACTTTTTGATTTGTCTGGCAAATGTTTATTGACTTCTGTTGCTCCAATGAGTTTTTTTATTAGGCAAGCAAGTGAAAAATGTTAAGTTATCTTGCTTTTAAGTAAGTATTTCCTATTTCTTTTATATGATGAAAAATTAAGCTTTTTTCAGCATCAATTCTGCCTCTTCAACATCATCCTCAATGTTAAGGTATTTCTTCATTGAAAAGATTTAAAATCAAGTACAATTCAATATCAACTGCTTGTAACAATCTGAAAATTATAGCTTTAGCAGTCAGTGCTAGGGATGTCTTCACATTTTTCTATAAATAATGCCCAAATTTAAAGGATTTTTCACTTTAACTTAAAAGGAAAACCCTCAAAAAATATGAATTCATAAGCTGAAATGTTAAAGCACCTCACATTTGTTCTATACAAGTTAGCATTGCTAGCATTGCTCCATTAGAATTCTAGAAATCTTTAGATGTGCTTTCTCATTACTTCTTTGAGTTTTAGCTCATAATACTCTATGACATCAGTATATACAAAAGAAATTGGTTGAAAAATCTCATATTAAAACAGGAAAAATACCACTTGTTATCCTAACCCACCTATAAATGCAATTAGCTAATATGTTTGTGTATTATGTACCATCTTAATGAATTAGCTCCATCCTAAGTTTGCTGGTCAGGGCTAGTAATATTCATTTAAGTTTCTCAAACAGATTATCAGTGTACTTTAAAAAAGATAACATTTGAATTTACAATCTGAAATGTTAAAGCACCACATGTTTGTCCTGTACAAGCTAGTTTTGTGACAACCGCTTCGGAGAAGCTTTAGTAAACTTTGTTCTCATGGACATTGCTTCTTAGTTAGAGTGTCTCTCACATTTAGATTGTGGCATTTGTATCTCCAACTGTAGCTAATAAATTGAAAAACTTCCAATAAAAAATAAAATTAACATTTGATTTCTTACTCCATCATAAATGCTAGCATCTAGTACATTAAAGTTAGATAGCATCTGTGTAAACTAGCTTGTAGGTAGATTTATTGGTCAGGGATTGTAGCTCTCTGACTTAAAACATAATTTATAATTTTAGAGGATTTGTATAGTTTAGCTTTAAAAAAATACAGAAATTTTAATTTTATTAATGAATTGGTAAAGTACTGGAAATGTCAGCTTTTGTGCCTTCGTGAATCTGTTTCTTCAAGATTTAGCTTCTTTAGTTTGACCTTTCATTCTTTATGCATTTCAGCAATGGGATCAACAGCTACATGAAGTTTGAAAAACACCTATTAATTAAGAAAATTTGAATTTTATTTCTGGTCCACCTTGGATATTACCAGCTAGTGTTTCATTTGAGTGAATTAGCTACCCATTTAGAGTTAGTAGAATAAGACTTGTAATCTCTTCAACGTTTCCAGATGAAACTATCTATTTAATGGTATTTTTAAGTTAAAAGAAAAATAAAATGTAAAACATTTAAAATTAAAAGCTGAAATGTTAAAAGCATCACAAGCTAGTATTGCTCCATTTGCCTCAACATTTGTCGTAAGCATTTTGTCTTTTGTTTGAGTTTTATGGTGACATTAATATCTAAAACTATACTGAAAAAAACATGTTGTAAAGAGAAGTAGTTCACAATTGTTACTTTAACCTTCCTTAAACGCTAGTGAGCTAAGTTTATGTAGCATCTAAGTTAAAGATCATTTTACTTGTATGGCTGAAATCATTTTGTGGTAATGTATTTTATTTGTATAAAATAGAATCTATTAGTATGTTAGAATCTTTTGTGTACTATTTGGGAACTTTTCAAACTTTCTACAGAAATAAAAAATGTGAAGCTAGCTTCTGATTTAACCCCGTAAGTCTGTTTCTGTTGACCACACCTGACTCTTAGCTAACCTTACCAACAACATTTGAGTGCTTTTTGTGTGACAGAATTCAAATCAGGTCCAGTGATAAAATATTAAGCTCTCTTACTATTTAAAAATAAAAACCCTGTTTGTTTGTTTTTTTAATAAAAATTCTCACCCCGCCCAAACTGTCTCACACGCACTTACATGCTCACCAACGTCACTATAAGAAAAAACAAAGCTATTCTCCATGCAACACAAGTGTTCACAACACAAGTGGGACCACTTTTTAAGTAACTACGAAACAAATGTATTAGATTTTGGGGGGACAACACACATGATGAAATACATTTTCATCAAACCAACAAAGGAAGAAAAAGAAAAACTTTTTTTTTCACATTATCTAGTCAGTGTTAAAAATAGAAATTCACCCGTTACATTTACTCTGCACTTTCTGATTATATACAGTTATGTACATGGATTTCTTTTAATTATTTGTCCTTAATGTCTTATCAACAGTTTACAAAAGAAAGAAAATTGCAATCAAATGCATAAACTCTTCTAAAAAGATGTGCTTAGTAACTTTTTCTTTTTTTTTACTTGAAGCAAGGGGGGATGATAAGAAAACTGGGACTATTGTGTTGGTCTGCTCAAGTAAAAAGAAAAATGTCCCTCCAAACAAGTGACTGAACTGAGTTAGGATTTTAAACATTCGTTTTTATGTGGAGAGTTACCAATTTTTCCTATTTCTTCTAACTAGCTTCCACTGATTTACACCAAAACCTGTTAAAATCCTGAATCAGATCCAGTGACTGTATTTGGATTGATCTTCTTTTGCAGTTTGCAGATCAAGCAACAATCTGCCCTCGTCGCAGCATGCACTCAGCTCACAGGAAATCTGCATGTCCATTTCATTCACTAACATTGAGTTCTCACATTCTAATTTTTTAAATGATGACAAAAATCTGTATGGTCTATAAACAGAATATCTTTTTTTTTTTTTTTTTTTTGCACCTGAACAGACCAGAACTATAAAAGAGGTTCTTTCAATTGCCAACAAAGCCTCCATAAAAACTTATAATCTGTTGGCTTTGCTCAACAACACGGGCTTCTATCCTGACGTTCCCCCATTTTTAAGGTTCTTGTGAGTTCAAACTACCAAGCTAGTGCTCTACTTACTGAGTTGAACAGAACAGCGCATGGAGCGAGGTCTGCGTTTTGTTGCATAATCAAGTTCAGCCCAGGTCAGGGGTTGGAAACCAGCCTGTTTAAGACATGTACACAGGATCAGTTCTGCTCCGAAACACCAACAGTTTGATTTATGTGCTGAGCAGCACTAAAAAACAAAAACAAACAAACAAAAATAAACATTAAATCCAGATTTGCTCAGTACTTTGTGGAGCGTACTGTATGTTTACTGAGAGGATTGACCCCCTTTGGGGTAGAAATGCTAGTGAGGAGAGCACTTTAGTTTCCCCATGGTCTGAACCCAAAGGCGTGATGGACCCTGACAGCCCGGCACAGTGCCTGTAATTTCATTCAGGACCTCTGACAGACGACCTACAGTCAAAACCTGACGTACGCCACTGGATGTTTCAACAAAGATGAACATGAGTCGCAAAATGGAGCAATTTCTGGTGCAACAAATTCACATAATTAATTTTTAAACTAATCAAGTGGAGATTCTCATATTTTCTCCCCCATCTTCAAGGTCTTCAACACACGTAGCCGGGTCTTTATGAAAACAAATATCTCTGCCACATCATTTGAAAAAATAACATTGTGTCCACGGGATCCGTTTAAGAAAGGTCTTCATCAACACGAACCTGCTGAATTACACCACACACCATCGTTTTAAACATGCCAACCCATAGGGGCAGTGTTGGGCAAAGCTGAAATCTATGTCAGCCAATTACATCCTTCAAAACAACCTCGACTTCCTGTAAGGAATAAATCATGGCACTAGGATTTGTGTGGACAGTGGTTGAGCTGCTTTAAGAATTAATAAGTGAAAAATAAATTTAACTTTATCTCATAAGCAGACCTTTTTTATATTCTTTGTTTTTATTTTCATTGTAAGAGACCCTTTATTATATGTAATTGTTTTTTTTTTTTTTGCACATTTAAGAAAATAGTATTATTTTACTCATTTATGTATATATTTATTGAGTTTTTTTTTTCTTTTTGCTTAATTTATTTTACATTGTAGATTTCAAGACATTAACACCAACATTACCAATAATTGCGGTTAATTTATATTATTTATATGTCATCATTCCTTTATTATTTTTTTGTTTAATCTGATATTATTTATTGTGTTGAAAATCTTTCTATGTAATATATTTGTTTGGACTATAGAATATTTTTTGGGAAAATAAAAAGAAAACAAAGATAGAGCTACTTTTAGTAACCATGCTAGAATATAGGGTCAATGAAACACAAATCGTTTTTAATGATATTAAACTGAGTTTACATGTGGATGACATCCGGCTACGTGTGGACTAGGCGTTAATAAAACCTCCAAAAGCTGCTGGATTTATGATTTATTAGATTTATTACGTCACGGTTTGGACTGCAAACTTCGTCTCAGTGGTTCTGGTTTCGCCCTTACAGATTGACTTCAGTTATTAAGGCTCAACGGGCAAGAGGTAAAAGAACGTTGACAAATGCCCGCAATAAACACTCGTAAAAATGTTCATTTCTGATTATTTCTAGTTTTTCTTTTAACTCAAAACTCACCCACAATCACACAAACGCAGGCAACTAACACACAATCTGAAAAGTCCCCCCTATTGTATTTCCCTGCATGAAGAGTTTGTCTTCTTAAACAACTTGTGTTGCTCCATCTTTTTCACAGCCTCAGAAAATCAACGAAAAGGATCCGACTTATTTATTTTTTTGTTGTTGTTACTGTTCAGATCAGCAGACCTGGAGGGAATAGAAAACTGTTCACCAAAGGCCTAGCTTTCTTTCTTTTTTCTTTTTTTTTTTGTAAAACACCAATAAGAACGCATACAAAGCAAATACTGTTGCCAAAGAAGGATTGGAAAGGTGTGTGCACGCCCGAGGGAGAGGTGGAGGGAGAACATAAACAATGTGACTGACGCACTGAAAAAACAAAAAACAAATCAGTCTTTAAAAAGTTCACAGTCTTCCAGCTCCATGTACCAAGGAGAGGCAGGAAGGTGGGTTGGTTTGAGGACCAGGACACCGGAGACGTCACTTCAGCTGCTGCAGGTGGGTTCGCAACATGGAGTCGGCGAAGTACTTAATCCATAAATATTGGAGGCTGTGTTTGCAAGGAGCCCCAGGAGGTCAGTTAAATTTCCTCCATTCATTAAAAATCTTGAGTAAACATTTACTATGATGTGACTTAAAAGTTGAGAGAAACCAGATCCACCAACGAAGGCGAGCTAAAGGTCATTTATAAACCACCTTCTAGTCTCAGGCTGATCACCTCCGTGCCACGCTGCATTGATGCAGGAATTCATGCAAAACGACTCCCGACCAACAACTGTATAATGCACACTTTTCAATATGCCCACATTTCTCTATTTAAATCATTTTTTATTGGTCTGATGTAATAGTTGTAATGCTGCTAATCATCAAAAAAAAAAAGCTAGAATTATGTTATTCTTAGTGAAATTTTCAATGCAGTACAGGAATCTTCCTTTTAAAATTACAACTGCAATAAATAGTTGTAATTTTTTGTTGGTGCAATTTATTGAGATGCACCAGCAAAAAGTCACTGGTATCCCTAATTTTCCAGCATTTATGTTGCTTATTTGTATTGAACAGAAAGGATTCAACTCAAACCATTCTTGCTCTGCAACACGTCAGTAATAAATTTACTAGGATGTTAGATGGCGTTCTTCATTGTGAATTGTTGTTTGATCACACAGCTAAATCTCATGTGACAGCACAGGGCTTAAACACAAAGTCAACATTCCTTTGACTTTGTGAGAACCTGGATCCTCAAAGAATCCAGGTTCCTGGATTCTTTGAGGAGCGACTGAACAACTCTTCACCAACTCCAGACTTACACTGAATTCAGAATAAAAAAAAAAAGAAAAAAGAAAACAGCAACTGAAGTGACATCCAAGTTACATTAGGTTTTTAAAAAACACTGAACAACCTCTTTGTATCCCCTACTCTTCCTCCTCTCCCTTGGATGGACTGATGGATGGATGGAGGGATGAATGAGTGAGTTTCAGTCCCATCTTCTTATTCCATTGCTATTCAAAAACTGAGTTCAGGATTTTGAGATAGGACTGAACTGAGGTGCACAATGAAGATAATTAATAAATCCACCATGCATAAACACGTATGCAGACACACTCCCAGTTGTCCTGTAATTTCAACGTGGAGAGAAGGAGGAAGTGTTCTTGTTCCGCCTCTGCAGATTGTGTTTAGAAATCCTGGACGCAAAACGTGGAACATCATGGAGGCTCTTGTCTACGCGGGTGGACTCTGGGAACCCGAGAGGGTCGGAGGTCGGTTCGATGGGCTGGTTTTGGAGGGGAGTTCACATCATCACGTGGCGGCGGCGGTGAAGGGACAAATGGTCAGACCGGGAGAAAGAGCGGTCGCATTCCGTGCACCGGAAAGGTTTGATTCCTGTGTGCTTGCGGAAGTGTCGGGTGAGCTCGTCGGAGCGGGCGAAGCGCCAGGTGCAGCCCTCCCAAGTACAGTGGTACGGCTTCTCTCCTAGAAATAAACACAACAATCATTGTTACATAAGCAGGAGCTTTAAGCATCTAAACTGTACATAATTCATACATGGACCTCACACCCAAGGGGAATGTTGATGTCTTAGCACCTTCACCTTTCCTCCAGTTTTGCTCAAAAACCGACTCTGGGTGTGCAGTGAGACTGATTTAAGCACATATATCTAACAATAATTAATGGTGTGTGCGTTTAAATCACACAAACTCCACACGTATTCTGTCACAACTCTGATAAACCCTGGCTTCCTTGCTCCTCATGTATGAAAATCCAGGAGGGCCAAAAGACATGCAACATTTTTAGCCTTTCACATGCAAAGTACGTTTTTTAACGTGCACACAACTGTGTTCTCAACTTAAAGGCAATCACAGACAGTTGTTTTTTTTGTCTAATAAGTGTATTTGTTGGACGGAAAAAAAATAAATCACTACCAACAAATAAAAAAACCCACAGCAATTTTGTGGAATATGTGGTTAAGCATACAAATATGTTTATTTTTTGCATTGCCAGTAGTATTTAAACATTTCTTGACTTACTATGTAATGTATGAAACTATTTAATAGTTTTGCATTATATTATTTTTTTTATTTAATTTTAATTTTTTTTTTCAGATAAACCCAGTCAAAGTAGCCCTTTTTCAGTCTCTCACTTGCTTTAAGCCGTTCACAAAGAAGTCTGATTGTAGTCGCATTTAATTATTAGTGAGAATGAGCATGCAAAAAAAAATAAAAAATAAAAATTCAGATTTCAGCCAAAGAAAATGCCATTATTGTCAAAGGCAAAAATGTTGTTTTTAGATGTTTTTGGTGACGTGAGCTGGTCGCTTTCCTTTTACCTGTGTGTATCCTCCTGTGGGCTTTGAGGTGAGAGCTCTTGGTATAAACTTTTTTACAGCCTTCATAGTCACACATGTGGATCCTCCGCCTCTTTAGGTCTAGTGTATCGGGGTCAACAGGTTCCAAGTCTATAACTGACCTGGGACAGAAAGATGCAAGTAGGAGTTAGTGGTGCTGGACACTGAAAATACAATACCATTTCTTTATCTCATGTCAGTTTGTGTAACCTCTTTTTAAAAGACAAAAATCACATCAATGAATAAGAGCAATCCTGGATTTATGGAAGTTAGGTGGAAGTAAACCCAGTTTTCTACCTTAATAATACCACCACTTATTGATTCTCTTCAGAAGAAAGCTAATCAAAACTGTCTGTGACTGGTTGACTTTGATAATGCCAGAAAGTGTATGGGATGTAGGATATATTATTATTGTATTGGAATTTAGACCCACAAATGAAAGGGAAAATCAATTTCAGCCCATTTCCAACCTTCATCTGTCTTTCACTGGAAAATGACCAGGGTATCCTTGGCTCAGCATTTCCTTTGTGAGAGTCTTATCAGATTAAACATGTAGCTTATTCACTGGAAGAATGTTGGAGTACCAGCACATCGGGACCAGGTGGTACAACAGAACAGGGAAGATTGTGTTTGTTTATGCTAACGTCTATATTTATGTGCAAACACCACTGTATTTTATATATAAAGTTGTCGGTTGTGTTTATCTCAGTTACAATTGCAATGCTATTTCTGAAACAGTAAAGTTTTTCAGTGATAGGAGCTTCCAAAATTAAAACTAGTTTCAGTAGTGGTTATAGAAGAAACTACTGCTTCAGCTTTGCCTGTGAAAATATAACATGAGCTGGAGCATCATTAAACAAGAACTTCTGCTAACTGTGTAAGTAATGGTCCTTTTAGATAATGATAGCACATAAACTGCTGTTAGCATAACAGATTTGGTTGGCATAAGCTAACATGTTAATGTTAGTGTGTTAGTTAATGGTAGCACGTGAACTGATTTCAACTTAACTAAATGTTAGCAACCATAGATCTGCTTATTTTAGCATTTCAGCTAGTTATAATAAATAAGCTGCTGTTAGCATGGTAAACGGTTAGCTAACAGGCATTCAGTTCAACTCAAAAATAATCTAATCTAATAATCCAAAAATGAAATTATATGTTGTTGTAATTCATATTATCTGAAGTTAAGCTTAGGAAGCCAGTCTGAGTTAAGTTGTATAGTTTGACAACTAATCAATGTAGATCAGGAAAGACTCAGGTAGACTAAGGAACATTTAGGCATAAGTGCATGAAAGTAATGAATTTATTAACCGTTACAGGCCTGTGAGCACAAGGGGCCTAAGAACAGTCAAAGTACTACCTGTTGACTATCAATGGATTTCACTTTGACTTCATTCAGTTTTTCAGCCATCAGCTCTCATTTTCAGCTGATCAGGTTCAGACATCAACTTCTTGAACAATATTTAGCATTAGCTCAAGCTTTGATTGTTCAGTATATTTCTACATCTCTATGAAGGTTTTTCTTTGAATATTTATGGCAGATTTGTTTTCTTACAAGTTCTTTCTTTAGTTGAGCTCATCAGTTTGGCTTAGAGAATTCCCTTTGAGTTTTCCCCAAAAATGGAGATTTTTCTAGTTAAGAGTAAAGTCCTGAAAATATTTTTTTTGTTGTTGTTTTTCTAAAATACAAGCAGGCATCAGTTCTGGGAATATCAATAAAATAATGTTGTAGTGTCATCTCTGCCCAGCAGGTGGCGTCACACATACACTCTCTAACAGCTTCTCAAGACAACCTACTGTATTTTACCATGAACCTCTCTCTCTTCGTCATGTATTCAAATCATTCCGTTTTTTCCTTTCTGTCTTCCTCAAATGTTTTACTGTCTTTAGTTTCACTCTGATCTACTTTTCTCTTTTCTGCTGAAGTATCCATTTTAGAAAGCTTTTTTTGGGAGTGGAGAGGGAGGGGGGTTAATGAATGGTATAGAGGAACAAAAAAAAAATCACTGATCTCCAAGTCCATCTTACAAAGAGGTGTGACGGCAAACTGCATTACGTAACCCTTGTTTACACCCCGGTTCTGGGACAGCCCTGCCCAGCAACACACAGTCACACAAGCAATCCCTTTTTTTTCCTCTCACACAGACACACAAACGCACAACTGTCCAAATAATCTTCATTATAAATATAAAATACTCCACTAATGTGCAGAGTTTTTACAAGGCAGACTCTCCGTCATGCACACACATGTAGATTACAGAACTGAACAAACCATCAGCTTCCACACCCTGGAAATACAGTTAAGTAACAGCGCCGCGCCCATGCGGGTGTGGCAGAAACTCTGCTGATCTTCTAATGAACCCACTGGACACTAACACACACACACACACACACACAGAGAAGTGTTTCTGCAACATCTCAGACTTCTTTTTATGAAGCATGCAGACTGCACCTCCAGTCTCTCTGCACACTTTGTCTTCCTGTGTTGCAGCCTGGGCGTCTCCAGTGTGTTCAGCTGTACGATGGGTTATATAAGGTTATATAAGCATCCAGTCATGGCTTCACTGCAGTAATGTAATTAGTCAGGAGCCTGCAGGCGAAGGAGGTGACCCACGCAAAGACCGAATTTCTTATAAACCCTGCTGCACATTGCACTCTCTTTCTGACCCTGCTGACTTGTAGTATGGCTTCTAGAGTCAGCTGACGTCACATTAATGGCATATCAACAGCTTCAGCGACTTACAAAGAAATACTGCACCTTCCACAGTTAATCATGTTTTAATGGTTATCTTCCACGCTGATAATTGAAAAAAAAAAAAAACATTAGTTGGTCAAGGTGTGTAGAAAAACTTTTGACCATTTGTTGTTTATTTCAGCAGAGAGAATCAATCAAGTTTGTTAAAGAAGTTATCTTGAAAATCAAGACGAAAGCAAAAAATAAAACAGGCTTAAAGATCATTTTGAAATTGACTTGCAAAAAGACAGTATTGTGAAAACTTCCACTTCTCATTAACGTTGCGGAAAGGCATTGTGAATATGTTAAGTGCAAAGCTAACCAGCAGGGGGCGACTCCAGTGGCTGCAAACATATGCTAATTGATAGACCTGGACTTGTGTTTTTGATGTTTTTTGGTCTAAGTCCTAGTTAAACACAGCCGTCAAGTGGGATGATCTGACATTTTTCTCAGTATTTGATGATCAACAGAAGAGCTTATGGCAGGCCCACAGCATGACCCCTCCACCAACATGCTTGACAGAACGACATGTTTCTGCTGATGTGCTTTGTGTGAGTTTCTTCAAACAAGGAGCTGAACATTATGATCAGACATTTCTGCTACGGTCTGATGCAGCAGAAATGGAACTGGACACTGTTCCATAAGACTCATGTTTCACTTAAATGCAACTTTGCAAATCTTTTCAAACAACATAAAAAAACAGAGTTGTACCGTCTTCTATTAACGGTAATGAACTTTAACTTTTAACAGGATAAGTGGGAGTAGAAAGAGAGCTGTTGTTTTGATTGCTATGTCTGATGCTGGCTAACTGCATGGATGGATGGATGGAAGGATGGATGGACGGACGGACGGACGGACGGACGGATGCACTCACCCTGCGTCAATGCTCTGGGCGCTGAGGGAGGCCGATCCGGACTCTGTACCGCTCTCTGCATCGCTGTCACTCTGATACTCCACTGGAGACGTCGAACCCGGCTTGATCCGAACTGCAGGAAAGGAGAGGATGATGGAAAACATAAATCAGTTGTTTAAACGGATGAGAAGGTGGAGATGGTGGAAGATGGAAAAGCGGTGGGGATGGGTGGACAGCAGAGAATAGAACAGCAGGGGGTTAATTGGAGAATTACAATGTCAGGATTTAGGCAAGTTGGCAAGACAAAGGCTGTCTGAGTCTGAATGCGTATCGGAGGGTGTGGTCTGCTAAGCTGCAGCATTAATGGATCAATTAATACAAAACCTCATGCTGGAATCCCCTATTTGTATCTTTATCCCTATATTTATTATCATTTTACAGTTTATTTTCAAGTGCATTAGAGTTAAAGGAAGCTCTTCCTGAAGAATCCTCTTTACTCCCAGAAGCTAATTAGTAATTGAGTGAAAGATAAATCTCTGTGTTGGGTTTCCTGGAGCCTTGGCAAACTGCTAAACTCCTCACAGATGCCTGTTTATCGTGAAGTCAGGAGGCTGTTTGTTTTTCAGCTGTGATCTCCTGATAGTGCAGAGGCATGGCGAGACTTGTTCAGTTTCTCTGCGTTCACAGAGATGCAAATTATGTTAGAATCGGTTCTTCTGTGTGAAAATACTGGTCTCTCATTTCTTTGGTTTTAAAGTCTGGGGTGATTTTTAAGAAAATAAGAAAGGAACAAGGAGCTCCAGCTGGTGAAGAACCCACAGATCAGGGCTGCAAAGGTTTGTAGATCTGAGCCAGATCTATAAACTGACTTGCAGCTAGTCAGCTTGTTCCAGCTAAAGCTCTGTAAAACCACAGTGTGCTGATTGTTCAAAACCAAACAACATAAATGAACAAATTATTTCACATTTAAATCTGAAATTTAGCTTCCTAGCCAAACAAATGTACAGCTAGACCAGCCACAACCCATCATCACAATATGGGTGTCGTTGTCCTCTTTTCTTCCACACTTCCTTTTCTGTATGTTTCTCATTTTGAGAAAAAAAGCGAGAACACGAGGGGAGGATTTGGAACTGCTGTGTAAACAGTCTTCACCCACTTCAAAATAAGGGCATGAATATAAACATTTAACTAGTTGAAGAAATCTTAACAGTTGAAAAAACACAAATGTTGAACTTTATTCAGCTGAAAGTTCACAAACCGCCAAGTAAATCAGTGCATAAGAATATATCTGGGAAATCTAATTTAGGGGAAGCTAACTGTGCTAAACATTTTCAATATTAGCAAAAGGGCTAAACAAAGAAAAAGTGCTTGATAATTAGCCACTAAAAATATCCTTTTGTGGCTTATTGACCTGGAAACAAATCTCTGTGATTGTCTACTGGAAAACGTTCAAGTCAGCAACCTTCATCATGATTGCGTAGGCTATAATTACTGTTTTAAAAATGTGGTTGTTTGTGGTTTTTGCAGTATTAAAAATGTTTAGTTTCCAAGTTTCACTTTTGAACACTGACACTGAAAATAAATACTTTATGATATTTAATGTGTAAATATATATATATATATATATATATATATATATATATATATATATATATGATAATATTGCGCTTTACTGACACATTCTTGTTTGTGGGTCAGGCTTTTAGTATGAGAATCCATTCGAGGATCTACAAACACCCAATCATCAGAAACAGTTGGACACATTGTTTGCAGGTTTCTGTCCAATCGCAATCAGTTCAAATTAAATAAAACATCCAGTACTCATTTAGGTCCTATTTACTGCCCAGATTTGTCCTGAAATAATTATTTTTACAATTACGCAACACGGAGATAATCCTGTCTGGCGCCCATATGTAAATGTTGGCTGGTTTCTTATCCATCACACAGTACCTTCATGTAGTTGCCTTATATGACCATTTAGGAATGTGTTGTTGGTTTTTTACTTTTAAAGGACCTTGTCGTGCAGAATTACCTGATATATTTAACAGTTTTAAGAGCTGCATTGCTTTGCTTTGAGTTATTTGCTTTATTCAGTCTTAATACTTTTGAAAAGATCAAGCAGCAATACCAGGAGTAAAGAAAGTAAGCACTTTTTTTGCACAAGATTGTCATTTTATATATGGTAATACAGTGAATGGAGACAGAAGTGACCTCCCCCTCGTCTGCTATCTGCAGGAATGTGGAACCCAATAGTTCAAAGTCTACCCGGCTGAAGAGAGCAGTTAGGGGTGGGGAGGTCTGAGGGGTGATGCAAGGAATTTGGGTGGAGTATATGCATACATGGGGAGGGTGACCAAGAAAAGACTTGCTTTTTGTCTCTTGAGGCCATCAAGCCCCCCCCACCCCTCGCCCCAGTCCTCTGGTTGCTGCAGCTTTTCTTTTTCAAAGGCAGAGAAAGAAACGACCCATCTTGTCTCCTGTCCAGCCCCTTGAGCCGCTCCCCTCTCCTTCACATCCTTCCTGCCGGACCCTCCCAACTCATGGAATCGTGGCACCCGCTCTCTCTCTGCGCCTTTCCAGCCGGCTTTAAATCTCGATGCCTCCCACACACCACCGCGGCGCACGAAGCGTCATCTGCCTCCAGCTTGTTTGCTTTGCAGCCACACAAGGCTGAACAAAACGTCAAAAAGTTTTATCTGTGCGCTGCACATTTTACTTCCAGTGCTGCCAAAAAATGTGGACAGAAATCAAAATATGCAACACAAGGTCTTCAGAATCCACCTGGCCTGATGAACCACACTGACACTGGAAGAAAACAAAAAAGTGGGGACCTTTCAAAATTCTTAAAATCTACCTAAATTTAGTCAGTGACATGGAGAATCAGGGGAAATCATAAAAAATTTAACTTGCGTTTGTCCTTACAGCAAAACTGTATTTTTAAATAATGCTACAGGTATATGGAAAGGTGTTTTTGTAGAGAATTATCAGGTTTTCAAGCTGCCATATCTGATCTTATCTAGCACAAAGGGGATGGAGTCTTTATGTCATCTGATTAGTTGTAACAATAGATGTGAAAACAATATATACAATTTATAAAATTAAATAAAATGTTACCCCACGGATGTAAACGGGTGTTTATGCTGCCATCCATCCCTGGTAGCTGATATATCCTAGGTGCTACAGTGCTGGTTCTGTCATTTTTGTACAATGACTAACCTTTAGCGCTTTCAATTTGAACCAGAGCACATGGAAATGGAAGCCAAAGCAGAAATGACAATAGGAAATGAAGATGAGGAGAATCTTCATCTTCATGATGAATGGTTCAAATGGTTGAAGAGGAGAGAGTTGGCTGAAAAAGCTGGTGTTTGTGCAGCTGCTGTTTGGAAATGTCAGCCGGAAAAGAAAGTGTATGATTTAAAGAGCTCCAATTTCTAACTAACTGTTTACAGTTAGCATCGGGATGAAAACATTTTGTCAAATATATTAAAATGGTGTGTTACAAAGGCTTAAAGATGCCTTATTGTCACTTTAAGCACTGACTTATATTACAGTTTGTTTTAGTTTTGCTTTAGCTTCCACTAATGGTGTTAGTTCCTGTTACTGGTGTTAGCTTCTACTGATGGTGTTAGCCCTAGCTAATGTAGTAAACATTAGTTCAAGTCAATAACGTTCATTAATTTCAACAGATATCAGGTTTATAAAGGTCTATAGAGTTGAGTCTTCCAATATGCGCCCATATCATCGATACGGCATCCATTGTTCAGATGAAAACATGACAATCTCCATAGGCAAAAAACATAATAAAGTTGTATAGTTTGAGTAACTATGAGTTTTTAGAGATCACAAACAACTATTAGTTGTTAGTCTAATAGGAAAATGACAACATATTTAAGCCAACAAGTTCACATAGTTGTGGCTCTCATTAAAGACAATCCTGATTGTCTCTCCAAGGAGGATATTCTGAAGCAAACTCCTGTTCCAGCTCCTGGTGAGGAGCACAGTTTGGAAATCGAGTCAGAAAAAGAAGAGAAATATTCTCACAACGATAAAGCTCTTCACTCTGAAATGTTTCCAGTGATTTCGCTTAGAAAAGGAAGAATTTTTTTTAATCGTCAGAAGTATAATAATTGATTACTAAAAGAATCTATAGTTACAGCCCTATTTTTGTATGAATGGTTCTGTATTAACAATATGACCTTCCCATACAAACAGTAAAGCTTCAAATAGAAGCTCTACTTTTCTCACAAGTGAAAAACAGTTTTAACCACTTGAGAAATCCTGACCTGACATTTTTAAAAGTCGCTGCTGGGAACTGGGAGGAAGTAGGAGGGCTAGTTTGAGACATGGATGTAAAAAAATAAGAAGAAGGAAAAAAGATGATAAATCAGAACGCTGCAGCTCCTGGCATGAACTGAACGTCACAGGCTGCTGAGGACAAACAGTCCGAGAGCATCTTCAGGCCGGTCAGAACGCCTCAGAGTCTTGCGGATATTTTCCAGAGTTGCTGCCTCCGTCGTTTACATTCCTGAGTCGAGGCCATGTTGGTTTGAATTAAAAACCAAGGTGAAGCAAACAGGGACTTTACAAAGTTGGTCAAAGAGGTGAAGGCAGTTCTACGCCCAGAGTTTACTCAAGGATGGGCGACATTTCATTCAACCTCATCCTCACTCCAGGTTGATGTAATCAATGGCACATCAGCAGTGTGCACACCATGACATCATTACAGTCTGATTCCTTTGAAAGTGATTATATCTTGAATTTCAATCAACGACAGATTTGCACAAAAAAAAAAAAAAAAAGAAAACAACGTAATATCCAAGATGTTTTCCTAAAACTATCAGTCATCTGTAACCAACGAAGATCTTAACACCAGCTTTCAGGACAGGTAAAGGAGGGTGAAGAACTGTCTCTATATGCTTCATACAGCCAAAGAGGTATTTAGTCATTCATGCAACTTCCTCTGGAATCTCATTAAAACAACTTCAAAGCATTGGAAAGGTAACGGCACAACATTTTCAGCCCCTTGCTAGTAAGCATTACTCCATCTTTGCATCAGTAGTCCAGTGTTTTAGCATCCGAAGCCTGTCTACTACCAAGGGGTGCATTCACACCAGTCGTGTTAAGTCTGGTCTAACTGAACTCTCATTTGTTTGCCTAGAAAGTCTGGTTCGTTTGGGGAGGTGTGAATGAGCCATCAAACTCTGATGCGGACTAAAAACGCAAACTCTGGTCCACCGACAGACCTAGGTCTCAGTTCGGTTGAATTGAACTCTGGTGTGGTTAGAATGCATATGAGAATACCAAGCGCATCAGAGACCGTTCCAAAAGCAGGAAGTGGACCACAGCGCAGGGCATTCTGTAGAGCTAGTGGTACAAATGGCTGGGTGGCTTTGCCAAGGGCAAAAGAGAAATCCTACAACCTCTAAACTCTGACACCACTCCACTTTTGTTTATGTTTCATAAAGAAATGTCTTCTTCAAAGGTTTTGGTGTCGTTTCCTTCAATGGTTTTAGGTGTAGTGCCACCACAGGGGAGGGGGGAGAAACATGTTTTCAAAGGCTTTAGTTTGTTTGCAATTTTGGTCTGCAATCAAATCGAGTCAATCAGGTGTGAAAACATCTTAAGTGCAAACAGTGTTTTATCAACAGTTGTTAACAGTGTTTCATACAGTCTTATAAGAGTGAGATGAAGTCAAAGCATCCCAGCTATTGTTACAAACCAGGACACTGTAATGTATTTATCTTCATGGATTTGTGTGGTTTAACCCAACCTTAGGACCAAGGTTAATTAAAAGTTTAGGGTTCGGGAGGAGTCTCTAACAGCACAACAACCCGCTCACCTGATCCTTCTGAGCGCCCGTCGCTGCCTATCAGTGGAACTGTGATGGCTGCCGTTGCGACGCCGTCTGTGGGCATGGTGGTGTAAACTACAGGAAGCGACTGCACCACCACAGGGATGGTCTGCAGCTGGCCCACCTTGCTCGGCATGCTGACCGATGGGATTGTATGGATGACGTGGAGAATCTGCTGTCCTCCGGCTCCTTGTGTTGCTAGGATAGAACCTGGAGAGAGGACCTGGCAGGAGAACATGACGGAGTCAGAAACCGTGCTGTGTGTCTTATTATGAATAAACGGAGGAGGCAGGAGTTTGTGGTTACCATGGAGCCTATGGATTGTACCGTGGAAGGAACGGGCGTGGCTGAAAGGCCGGGCTGGGACGCGGCGCTGCTGGGCGCCGGGTTGACCGTGGAGCTCGTTGTGGAAGCAGAGCGGGGCTTGTTGAGCGACAGGTCGACGGGTTCGGTCTGGTCCTCAGCGGGACTCGAGTGAGGCGAAGATGGCTCCGCCTTGAACTCTGACTTCATTTTCAGGTCTGTGGGTTGGGAGCAGTCATCACCTACATCCGCCTGTCGGGGGGAAAAAAGGAGGGGAAGAGCTACGTCAGACTAAAACAACACGTTGTTTACACATTACACATATCGCATGACATACAGTATTAAATAATAGATTACATTACTAATGTGAGACATGACAAATCAATACAATAATGACAGAAGTTTTCAAACAATCTTTTGTAGCCTTTTTACCCCAAGAAAATGTGGAATTTCCCTTACTGTAAAAGGTTTGTCTGTCTTTGTTTTAAAACCAGAAATGCTGAGAAACTAAAGCCTAGTTCTTAAATTTCCCAAGTTTTATATGGTAGGCATATACAAAACTTAAGTTTGTTAATCAGTGTCAAGTTCTGTCTTGGTAAATAAAAAAAGGCCTTTTACCTTAGAAAGTAATCTTAACAGAAAGAAGCAAGTCAAGTTTCAAGGTGCTTTATGTGATAAAAATCTAACACATTGAAAGGTCTGAAGACAACAGCAGACTAGTTCCACTGGCAGATTATTTCACTTATAGCAAGACATTTCCCCCTGTTATAAGTGAAAAATCTACCAGGATAACTTGTACTTTTTATCAATATCCAATAATTATTTCGATGAAAAGTTTCTTGTTTTATATTATTTAATTGTACAGATATTTTCACTAGAGACTAGACAAAAGTACTTGGTAAGATTTTGTGTTTTTCCAGTGAAACAGAATGAGATTCAAAATAAAGGGAATTTTATTAAGGCAGACTATTTAAACTGGAAAATGGTGCAGAAATTATGCCATCAGACGAGCGATAAGCCTCCATAAACATGCATCATTTAATATTCAGTCTTTTTTTTTTTCCAAGCAATGGAAGCAGGAATGCCGGCGTTGGGGATCCAATAAGCCCGCGTTCTCCGAGCCTCCTTAGAGGAATGGAGCGTTGATTCTCCTCTCCAACCACCCAGGGCTCAGCTGCCATGCAGCCCCAAAGTACAGTGAACAATGGCTGCTGTGTGGAACGCTGGGAAGAGGGGGAGGTGGATGAGAAAGTGAGACGGACAGAGACAGAAGGCTGCATGGGTATGGAGAGAGACTGGTACAGGCTGAAGGAGAGAGACAGAGAGAGAGAGAGAGAGAGAAAGAGAGAGCAAGAGAGAGAGAGAGAGAGAAAGAGAGAGGGGAGAAGTGGAAGAGGGAACAGCAGTGAGCCTCCAGTCCAGGAATTGGCCTCCATCCAGTTGAACTGAGCATAGTTTGGCTCTGGGCGAGGAGGAGAGGGTGGAGGCTCCGCTACACCCTTTTATCAGGTCACGCATTCAGCTGGAAGCTGGGTTTGTAAAGGTGAACGGATTAACAAACACGTAAACATCAGCTATCCACCTGGATGTCTATGAAAATAACTGCAGTCTAATAAGGAAACTATTTGTTCTGCATGTTTGGATGAATTTGTTACAGATTAACTTCTTTTAAAGGGATGAATGTGTCTTCTCTTCCAGCTCCAAAACTACATTTGTGAATGGAGATTTAAAAGTGCTAATGACCCGCTCTTTGTGTCGGATATATTATCTGTTTCCTCTGCGGATGAACTGAGCAGGAGAGAACAAAAGGGAACAGAGAAGAGGAAAAAAAGAGGAGCTCACAAGGCAAGAGGAAAAGAAAAGTAGAAGTAAAAGAGGAAAGGAAAGGAAAGGAAAGGAAAGGAAAGGAAAGGAAAGGAAAAGAGTGGCAGACAGGTATATATGAAGTGAGTTCCAAATCTAAAATTGTTCAAAACTTGGCAAAGGTCTCCTGAACAGAAAAGAGAAAAAGAAGAAAATAAGAAAAGGATGATCATAAGCCAAAAAGAAAAGGAAAGCCATAACGCGATTATAGTGAGACGGTCAAAAGGAAGGAAGAACGGAAACAAAATCCTGAAAAGAAAATCAAGTGTGAAAGAAGTGAGCAAGGCAGGGAAGAGAGAACGAAACAAGAGAAAGAAAGACAGAAAGGAAGGAAGACGGAGTGGGTGGGAAAGGCCCTGCCGTTTCCATGGAAACTGAGAGCCATCAGCTGACTCCATGTTTTCCGCTCGTTCCACCCACCACCAACTCCCTTCCCTTTCCCTCCCAGTCCGTTCACCTTTCCATCCTTCATCCCTCCATCTCACCCCCCTCTCTTCACTCTCTCTTTCAGGACCACACCTCTGACACCTTTCTCTCCCACACCTCCGCCTCTCCCTCCTCAGCATCCCTTACTCTTTACACCAACCACACCCTCAGTGCCTCACCCTCTCATCCCCACGGCGGCTTTTCTTTCTACCCACTTGCTCACGTACTTTTTTTTCCCGTTTTTCCCCTCTCCTCACGGCTGCTCAGACGATTCTGAACAGAAATCCACAAACAAAGACTCCAAAAGGATCCGTTTCTAACAAAGAGTAGAACATCTTTTCTGGACTCGAGATGACATAAATATTAGAAAAAGAAAAAAAAATTGTAGCTTTTAAACGGGTTAGTTCACGGGGATCATATGTGGAGATATTACAGTAACTGAATTTGTGCAATTCAAATAAATTGCATCACCTTGAGAAAATATTTAAACAACTTAAACTTTTTCACATTTTGTTATTCAGTTCAGTTCAAAAATCCTTTTTTTATCCTAAGATGGAAAGAAAATATTATGACTAACATCATCCAAGTATCTTCAAAGAATTCCTGCTTTGGGCGGGAAGAATGTCCTGTAGTAGTCAGTCTTGCAACAATTCTGTAGAAGCCTCTGACTGAAGACTGTTTCTATGACAATATAGTTTGATTTCCAGAGACAATATTCCACAGTAAGCATGATGCTGCTCCCTCCTGTGTTTTTGCTGGCAGAAGCTGGAGCACATTACTGACAGAGGCTCTTCTTTTATTTTGCATTTCAATATTTGCCTAAATCCCATAATTGCTGCGTGTTCTTATCTCAGCGCATCTATAAGCCATTAGGTCTGTCGCAATAAGCAATAAATCAATTATTCGCATGATAAATTTCTACCAAAAACTGCATAACAAAAGTCTTCATTCTGGCCCTTTGGACAATTTTGTGTACAGCAACTTCATAATTCATTTTATTTATTGTTTTGTTTATTTATTTTGGATATTTAAAATGTCTTCTAGTTCCAGTGTTAAATGTTCATTAGAATTTAAAGTTTATTGGTCTTTAAGAATGTGTTCTAGCATAACTGTCCCATCACCATTACATCACTTGTCATAAATAAATGGAATTCCACCAGACAGCCTTTGGGCTTTTAACTGCAATTAAATAAACAAATTTAACTTTTGCTAAGAACTTTCCAAAGTCAAAGAGACTCACATCAAACTGTCTTTGTTTAAGCCACAATGAACTTCCCACATTGGGATGCTCTGAGCTGAAACCCTTGACGGAGCGTGATGTGTCGCTCCTCTTCATCCGCCTGCATTCCCCAGTTCAACAGCTCCGCCGTAAAATGGGTCACCCGGTCCTCATCTTGCAATTAATTCATGTGATCCCCAACTCTGTCTGATGCGGCCGGCAGCTGTGACTGTGGCGGTGGAGGAACGCACTCGCTCGGCGTCCGCAGGACTTTAATCATCTTGTACTTGGGACCGCACGTTTGGTACCGGTAATGAGTGATTTACGGGCAGGCAATAAAGCTCAGCAGTCAGTTGGCCCACAGAGGACGGCTGACACATGTAAGACGTATAACTGTGTTTAATGCATGTGAACAAGGCTGAGGTATTCAGAGCTGGCAGTGGCTTTAAATGATGTTTTAACCGTGTGGTGTGTGCGTGTGTGTGTGTGTGTGTGTTTGGTTTTTGTGATGTGACTTTAAGCATTTAACAGAGAGAAACTCTGTCAGGTTAGAAGAGGTCAACTAACAGATGGCGAACAGTTTGTGTAGCTTACTGGTATATACATGGGATTTTTAAGTGTCATTTTAAGGTAACAAATGAATACATGATTATATAATTTTGAAGCATTTGGGTAAATGGAATTAATTAATGAACCATCTGACCACAGAATGATTCCCACAAACCAGATAAAGGCAGCTTGATTATTTATACGACTAAACTTCAGATGCTGCTGCTGTTGTGCTCTTTGTTAGACGGCATGGAATCAAGATGATGGTCCAGCAGAGACACGTTCATAAATACATCCATCCATCCAAACAGGTCGGGTCAAGCGTCCATCCATCCATCAATCAATTTATCCATCTGTCCATCCGGCTGTCTCCCACTTTTCTGAAATTGTGTCTAGCAGGTAAACAAAGCCGTCCTCCTCAACAGTGAGATTCCAACAACCTACTGTCCCAGTCAGACAGGGCAGAAAAACCTCCAAACTGAGGCATTTAGGAAGAATCCTTAAGAGATTCCTCCTTAGCGCCTCCATTTGAAGGTGCACTGGTTTTTCTGGTGCTTTCATGTTTGATCATGAGGGCAGAGATGGACAGCACAACACAGACATGAAGAAGGAGAGAAAAGAAACAACAGCTGACAACATTCACACAGATGCAGCTCCATCCACTCCAACCAGCTACAACCAGTGTTTAGGTGAGAGCATTGTGCTCTCATTTCCTGCCCTGCTGGATCCACCTGTTTGCAGACTGATCCCAGTCAGTGAGCCACCAGGCCAGACTTTTTCCTGTTGCTCACCACACACCAAAACTGGAGGTTCGCTTCGGTCTGGAGTGGTTTGACAGGAAAACTCTAAGGCAGTGGGTAGGAAAAGCTTGCTGCCAACAAATGATTGTTAGACAGTTAAAGTCTGGAAGACTCTGTTTGACTTTGAACCAAGATTGCAACATTTGTTATATTTTCAACTGCTGCGGTTTGCTGCACTGTCAAACAAACCAAACCCTTTGAAAAGCCTGTTCCCCTCCTCACCTGTAGTGGCGCTGCACCAAGAAGAAACCAACACAAAAATCCCTGAAAAAGACACTAAGAGCAAATTTCTTCTTTTCATGAAATGTAAACAAAAATGGAGTGGGAGTGGTCTGCATCAGAACTCCATTACGCATTCACGGACTTGGACTTTCTAGGCAAACTAACTAGTTTGATGAAAGTGGAGGAAGCAGGGCTGTGTGAAAATGTTTCAATAGAACGATCTACTCAAAACGCAGGAAAATGCTGAACTTTTGCTGATCATTGAGTCATTTTTTAATTATTTAACATTTGCAAAACTATGTATAGTTAACATTCCATAAAAATTGCTCCTGAATTGTTCGAATAAGCTTGCCACACTATGACGGTGAAGAGGTCAACAGTGAGGCCTCACTCATCACTCGCCACTCCACTCCGTGTTTCACACCCCAGTGACAGTTCAAGTGTCACCAGAGGGTTTTTCAAGTTATAACTCACAGCACACCCTCTTCTAAAACTGCAAAAATATTCCCATTCTCTTTCTTCCTTGTTCTGAGGTAACGTCTTACAGGAAAGAGAAGTTCTGGGAGACACGTTACATCCACATGCAGTAACAGACAGCAGAGCAGTTCCAGAGCCACAACAATCTGAGTTCAAACAGCAAACATGGAGCTTCTGCACAGCTGGAGAAGCAGGAACTCATCTTTTCACTCTGATAAAACCAAAAACAACACTGCAACAAGCGCTTCACCCGTCTCCTGCTTCGTATTCATCCCTTTCATGATTAAAATATCTTGATTCAATCATCGTGCGCGGTAAATCTTTCAGCACTTCATTAGGGGAAGAGCTGGCGCAGACGAGTCCTCCGTTTAACCAGAGGAAACAGACTGTTTCTGTTGGATCACCACTGGTAGGTATTGTTCTCCTACAGTTTATAGGCAAATATGGAAACAATAAAACTATAACCCTGGCTTTATGGATGAACATCCCACTGTAGATGTATCTAAAATAATACAATAAAATAACTGCCTTATTAAAACATTAAGCCAAAACGTGTGCCATGATTGTTGTGTTTGAGCTTAAATAGCATTTTTCATTCCATGTTTCCAGAACCATTTTATGTGTCTATATATTTGCCTTCAAACTGTAGCTCAGTTTAACTAAAGCAAAATACTTTGGTAAATAGAGGAAAACGTATACCATCATAATATAATCAGACTATTTTACGATGTATATTTCATTATTTAAATTTGTCATTGTTTGTATCAAAAATATACTTACATTTCCTAAATTTGTGCTGTTAAAAGGTGAAATTATTTATTTTGTCATTTCTAGAACAATTTATTAATCTGCAATTTAATATTTTGTATTATTCTAAGTAACAGAAAAGAAGAAAAATAAATATATCTATGTTATTCGTGTTCCTATTCTTCTTATTGTTTTTAATACTCAAAATATATTTTACAAACTAAAAATGACATTCAGAATGCTGTTAACTTTACTTTTTAGAAAATATTTTATGCGAAAGGAAATTTTAAGAAAGCCTCTAATTGTGCATTTTTGGTCATTTATTTGTTGAAAAAATATATATTTATATTAAATTATTGAATAAATAAAAAATATTACCTTTCTGTTAATATAGTTAATTACACTTTCTAAGATTTAAAAATCCACATTTTACTTTTGGTTCATTTAAATTTGTGCTCCTAAACACTAGAAATAGATTTACATTTATCAAAACTAAACATATTCTCTAGAAATCTCAGATCTTAAATTACATAGGTTCTTAGCAAAACAAAAATCTGCTAAAAATTTTAAAATAAGCAGTAGAAATTGGTCTTTCTGTGCAAAAATGATGCTAATATATCACATTATAAAACGTTCAGTGTGGAACATCTATATTTTCTCAACAATGTAGGTTTAATAATTTCACCTTTTCACCTTTTTTCTTCTGTTCTGGATTTTACAAGCAATGCAAATGAGAAAACACAAAAACAAGTAGCCTGAGTGGTTTGGTGCAACAAGCCCCACATTTATTGCGAGAGATATAAACCATTTTTGCCCCAAATTGTTTGAATTTCCTCAGCAGATGACAGTTGAAACTGGCAGCTCAGTTCCCCACAGCTGTCTGCCGGGGCAATTAAAGCAGCAGGGTGTGCGTTTGTCACTGCTGCCAAGGATCAAAGGCGAGCTGAGCATTTCTCAGCCTCTCCAGTTGTTCCGCACCAAACCCTCGCATTTCAGAAAAAAAAAAAAAAACACGTACAGTACGCAAACTGCTTCCTGTCTCAATCGGGGCTGTTGCTTCTACTTCCTGGAAGCTTCGCGGCGTAGGACAAGCAAGCTGCCAACAATGACATCATCATCACCATCATCATCCTCATCATCCTGCAGCAGCAGCAGCAGGAGAAAAGCTGCATCCATCCAGTATTTGCACTGCAAAGCCCCAACTCCCCTGAAACGTCGCTGCTCTTTCAGAGTCTGGATGTGAAATCCTCTGAATGGGGTGAAAGCTCGGAAACAAACACACACTAACTAACTCACACATGGTAAACGCTCAGCAAATAGACCCCGAAGCTCTCACACATGCAAACACACGCACGCACGCACACACACACACGCACACACACACACACACACACACACACACACACACACACACACACACCCCCACACACACACACACACACACACACACACACACACACACACACACACACACACACACACACACACACACAGGCCTTTGCTGTTTGCTTGTGTGTATTTGTGCTTATGAGAACCACAGATTAGATCCATTCACTGTGTTTGGCTGGCAGGTATTCACTGTGACTGTGTGTGTTGAAAAAGAGAGAGAGAGAGAAGGTGGAGGAGGAAGAGGAGGAGCGATGGGGTGGGTTTGGGGGTGGGGATGTTGGTGGGATGGGAGGATTGGGGGGGGTCGGACTATACAGTCTTTTGGCAACTCCCGCCAGAGCTGTGGTTGCCATGGTGACTGGGCGAGCGGAAGCAGAGCCTCCCCCGACATATCCTATTAGGGTGAGGTAGCGAGGCCGACCAAGAGAGAGAGAGGGGAGGAAAAAAGGGGGGTAAAGAGAAGAAGAGGAGGACTTATGTGAGAAAGTTTGTGAGAGAAAGTAGAAGAAGAAGAAGAAGAATAATGATGGAGGGAAAGGTGAAGGTGAGATAAAGGTGTGTCCAGAGAATTTTCTCCCAAACTTTTCTTTTGCTGCTGCAGTGACACAGCTGATGAGCTGAACAACCCTTGACCCCGTTCCTTCGCACTGATGAACACTGATTAACCTGCATGAAGCAGACATGTTGTTTAATCATCAACGCTTTCTCTGCTGGTGACTCAACGTCACAATGTTTGGTTCATCAGCATATGAACTGGAAACACCTTTTATCAATTTATCATCTCTCCATCCATCCATTTGTGAATCCATCATCCATCCATCCCTCCGTCTATGAGTCATCAACAAATCCGCCCGTCTCCTTCCTCTAAATATGTTTTTCTAAAATTCTAAAGCACCAACTGACTTGGCTGCATGTAAACTTGCAGTTGAACAAAGTTTGGCATCTTTGTAGAAGTTTGGTTTATTGATTTTTTTCAAGTACCAACAAGTCTATATGCATGCTCTTATTTTGAAGTGGGTGAAGACTGTTCATGCAGCAGTTCCGTTTTTTCTCCTCTTTCTTTTTACTCCTAATAACTTTATTTCAAACAAGGAACACAGAGGAATAAAATAAAACAAGGACAGCAGGGATCCAGATAGAAACATCTAATAGTCTTTCAAGAACAGATATAACTTCAATTAAAGTTAGTGTTTTAGCAGTAGGCTCGGCTAAATACTATGTTGGTGTAGTGCCTTAGCATTAGCGGAACAGATGATTATAGAGTTAGCACAATTAGCTTTTTTCTTAGCGATGTCTACTGCGGCCTAATGCTGACCTGTGTTCAGATCTCTCCCATACAGCTACATGTTGAGCCTCAACTCAGCTAACAATGATAGTAGGTTGATCTTCTGCCAAGCTTAGTGACATGTTTTACTTTATTTCCTGATAAATTTTAAAAATCAGTTTGAAATTACTTGAGAAAGTAACTGAGGTTACTGCATTTCCTTCATATATGTGAAAAATGGCTGCTGTATAAAGTTGACAATGTGTGAAAGCAGTCATTAAAACAGTTCAAAGTTCACCACAGCTGAGATGTTTTAGCTCTAATTTAGCTGCAAAATAAATATAAGCAGATAACAGTAGGTCCGCTGGGTGCATGACGGTATCTGGACGGCATTGTCTTTGAGTTAATGAATGTTGTTTTTATAACTTTATGGCATTTATAAATAAAATAATTAACTCGGTATTTATTGTATAGTTGAATAGAGCTAATCAATCATTTTACAGCTTTTTGCCATTTCTCCGGTGAGATCAGGACCCAGAGAGGAGCGCTCAACGCCTCCTGCTGAGAAGCAAAGTGGGACGCTTATTGTTTGCATGCCTCTAACATGTGGGAAGCCACTGGTGCATGTAGCAGCTGTATGGTGGTGTTATTCGTTTTCAAGCAGTTACCCAAGGGCACAGACTTTCAGAGTAAACATATAACAGCGATAATAATGATGGTTCTGATGGTTTTGAGGCATTAAGTAGGATGTTTTAGGTTCTGAACTGCAGGAGGGTCCACTTCCTGGAGACTTTATCTACGGACAGGAAAGTCCACTCCCCTGTGTTGGAGACAGCCGCAGAGGTGTGGTCAACACACACACACACACACACGCACACACACACACACACACACACACCCTCTGCTTAATGATCCCTTACGCAATACTACTCCACCCAGCCCCCACCCATCACTAACCCAAACCACACCACAACACAAGGGGCTCCACCAGAACCCTCCCCCATTCCCCAACACTTTCAGCCTCATGTGAACAGAAATCGCTCAAAGTTTTTCCAATCAGAAATTTGCTTCCGATCCATCGGACATTCTGTCGTTTCTGGGTGTTATCCTTGTTATTGTTGTTCTCAGTGGCTAAAAGATAATAGTTTGATAAGAATTCATGTAGTCAAATTCTAAGTTTGGATGCAACTATGTTCCATCTGCAGCTACAGTAGAATTACAGAGTTCATGAAAGAATAACTGGTACTGTCAGCATGACCTTGGCATTTCTTTGCTTGAAATTACAGGATTTTGTGATAAGACACCATGGTCTCAGTGTCCAGATATTTGGCTAACCCTAACCCTAACCATACAACAGGTTTGTTTAGGATACCATTTACATAAAGTGGTGTGATTTTTATCATTAAACTGCATGGAATAACTGGATTTACTTTTTTTTTTTGACATTAAAGTGGAGTGGAAAAAATATTAAAAGTAACAGTCATGACAAAAATCTGTTTTTGAGGGTTTTCAGACATCATTAATTCAAATTCTTATTATAATTATAGATTGTTCTCAAGAAAAAATTAGAGAATAAAAGTACAGGATGGGCTAGACCTCAGTCCAAGCTTGTTTTGCACCAACATTACTAGAAGACATCGCAATCTCAAGGAGGAGCAGATTTATGGCCTTTATTTCGAACAGATCTTTGTCTATGATTAAGGGAAAACTGTCATAAATGCTGAGAACTCTAAACTTTGGTGTAGCTGATCCAGGTGTAACGTTGCTTCATTGTCGGTTTCATCAAAATTATAGTGGTCAATAACTGGTAACACATAAGAAAGCAACACCAGCACAGAATAATGTCAAATTAGAAAAAAAATATACGTCTTTCAGACTAATACACACAAACTATCCAGAAATATTTAAATGTAAACTGTTGCAAATTCAATCCCCCTTTATTGCATTTTTTTTTAAAAATCAAATGGCTGCTAAAACAAATCCTTTAAAAACCCCAGCTTTGTATCAGATGGAACATGCTGAAGGCTTTGAAATACATGCAGTTTTCTCCATTTAGCAAATGTGCAGCACAAGGTCTCTATGTGTCAGCTTGAGTCTGGTTACTTAATACGTTCATGATTTTTCAGCGAAGACAAGCCATGACATTTACAGAAGCAGTGTAACCAAACAGGAAATGATGCATCACTGAAACGTTTTGTAATTTGTTTATTTTATGTTGGTAGAGTCAGTTAAAGCTCATTCACCTTCAAATTTACAATTTTTTTCACAAAGCTGGTAGATTTATACAAATAATTTCAAGGGGTTTGCATAAATCATCCTGCAGACCATCACAACGGCAAGACCGGAGGACAACAGCCTTAGAGATGTAATTATTGCCTCACTTCAGCCTGTAAAGGCCCATAGTCATCTCCAAACTATTTGACATCTAAGAAAACATGTAAACATCAATCCCAACACATACTCAGATCCTCCATCCCACACTCGGCATGAAAGTTCAAGGTTACATCAGCCTAATTAGACAAAGATAAGGTAGTGATAGGGTGATGGTTTGGGCTTCATCAAGGCAGCATGAGCTTCTCTAAACACCAATGTACTCTAGAGTCAAACAATCATCCCGAACAAAGCAGCACATCTGCAACAGAATTTCCCAGAAAGTTTTTTTCCATAATGCTGGAAAAAACCTGAAAGAAGCTTCAAAAACATTAAAGTTGAGCAACATTTTATCAATTGGAACTTTTAAAGACACTGTCTGAAACATGCACATGTTTCGACTAAGATATATAATGTCATTTTTATCCTGTGTCTTTGTCTCAGTATTGTCTATACTGTTTTATGATCTCAACTATGTTGCTAATGTTTGTTGTCTACTGGAAAAATGTGCTGCTTGATGTTCTTCCCTGCCTGCCAGGTCGTTAGTGTAAATAAGAATTTGCTATTAATCATTCACCTGGATAAAAAAAAAAGGCTAAATAAAAGAAAAAAAAAAGACTGGTATAGTCAAAGTCCAGACTTTCTTAAATTACCAAGTTACTGACACATACACTGCCACAACATTCAGACTGCATTTTGATTAACAAAAGTAACAGAAGCATTACTTATTACTAGGTCACTACGACCAAGTTTTCCAAAAATTATTGCGATATTTTCAACAAATATAATAGTAATAGTGACGTACCAATGGAAGTATGGAAACTCACAGATTGACTAAAAAAATATTATTCATTTAGCTAAGACAGAGAGAAAAGGGAAACGTGACAGGTACTGCAAACCAAAAACGTTTGCAGCATTTTTCAACGATATTCAAGGGGAACATCTCTTTAATGATTATTGTCCAATGGGAAATTATCAAGCCCATTTTAATTTATCATGCAGTAAACGGATTTATGATATGATACATTATGGGTTGTACAACAGTAAGCCTCTCTGTTGGATTCTCCTTTAAAAACAAAGTGTCCTCATCTTGCAACATGGAAGACAAAATGGACAACAGTCTGCTCTTATCTGACTGTCCACACCCTCTCCACCTCCACCCTATCTCCTCCCTCCATCTGAAACCTATCCCCGTCTGTCTCCTATTGCTCCTTTCCCACGTCCTCCAACATATTCTGCACCAATCCAGCCTTTCTCTGGACAGCGAGGCTGAGGTAATGGCTGCTGTTGCGTGCCTGTAACTGACAAACATTGCCTTATCATTAATCCTCACGCCCTGCATCATATATGCTCTGATAATAACAGGTTATGGTTCTAAAACCTATCAGCTTCAATATGCAGTTAGAAACGTTAATGTGCAGCGACTTGCCTGCGCCAGCAAAAAATGGTTCTCATGCAGGATGATGTACAGACAGTACTTATGATTATATTTAATTAGCACACATCAATAATGAGGGTGCAAGATGTTAACAGGCGAGCAGATAGAATGATAACAAGAAGGGGGAATTTTAAGATGGTGTAAGAAATAAAGTGTTTATGAGCTATCCACTTTGATTCCTGTGGGACAACTCAAATTTCTTTTAAAGGTGACCTATTATTCTTCCTTGAACAGGGAGGGAAGGTTGTAGGGGCCAAACAAAACATTGTCAGTTACATCATTTTTTTGAGCAAAATCAATCTTTGCTGATGAGATTTTAGTCTGATCAGTTCTGTCCATTCTGAGCTCCTTTCAGATCGAGCTGCTTAAGGGCCTCTTGTCACTTTAAATCCAAATAAGCTGCACCTGGCCACACCCTCCAACTCAGCGTTTACACTCGCATGTGAAAATGGATCCAAACAGATGCGCAATTACAAGTTTGAAAAGGAGAAGTAGAGCCTCCTGCACAACCAAGAAGAATGAAGAAAGTTGTTTCTGGATGGTAAGTCAACAACAAAACAGATTAAACACGCCGGAGTTCAGTTTGGGTTGCTAATTCAAGTTAAAGGGGGAAAAACTTATTAAACCTGTTGTGACCTTAATAAGCTCATGAAAGCATTTGGGTCAATTTCTTTAGAGGTTTTATAGGGTTTTAAGTGGGACTTCACAGAACATCTTTACCTTGTTTGCCTCTCTGAGGGAAGAAAACAGTTTGAAGCTCAGCATAGACTGTAGAGTTCTCACCACAGTTTACAGTGGTGAACTCTATCAAGTGTTTACTTAAAGTAAAAAAAAAAAACTGACTCAAATTTTAAACTTTGCAAACAAATGATGTGGTTAGGGTGTGTTTCTTTCACATAGGGCTCCTGGCCAAAGCCAAAATGTTTTCAAACTATAACGATCTTGTAAAGGCTGTACACACTTTTATAACTTTGAGACTGGACTTAACAAAATACCCTTCATTTGGCATAAACTAGTCTCTACTAATTCACGTCCAAACCATACAGAATGCTGCTAACAAACTCTAAGAAGCACAATCAGCTTAGGATTGATTTTAAACTTCAGATTCTGGAATAAACTTCTACTAGAAATAAGACTGACCTCTGACCTAGGACTCTTCAAGACTCTGACATTTTTTATTATTTGACTGTCATTTCTGTTTTATTTTATTGTATTAATTGTAAAGCTGTGTTTAACTTAGTGGTTTTTGTAAAGAGCAATACAAATAAATGCATTATTATTATTGTTATCATTATTATTATTATTATTATTATTATTATTATTATTCATAAAATAGCATCTCTATGACTTAGTTCTGATTCAGTATTTGCAGATATTTCTGTGGAAAGTAATTTCAGATAATTTGTGAGAAATTTGCCTATTCACAAATTTCCTTTCCATTGAGCATATCTAAATTATTCAAAAGGAAAAATTTCTTTCACTGCTCTGAATACTAAGACTCTACTGTACTGATTTTTCGGCTTCATTTTTATTTTCTCTAATTTTATTAAATCAATAGTAAAAAATAAGGAATAGTAACCCACATAATATGAGGTAATTAGTGGGTCCAGGACTGTAATGTGGTCATCTTGATAAATTAATGACACAATTTGTAACGCGTTAAACATTTTATTTAATCACAATTTATTTTTTACATGCAAAAGTTCTAAGCGGAACCTTTTTATTAGGTTTCTGGTGTGCCTATAAATCTGACGCACAAGAGACATTTGCAAAGAAACAACAAAGCAGCTTCTCTTGGCCCACTGGGAGTTAATATTGCTTCAAAAAACGATTTAAAGGGACGTTGGAAAGACTACTATTGTGTTGAAGTTGTGCTAAAAGGAGTTAGCATATCAGCAACATTATCCATCCATCCTTTATCCTACATGGCTATCCCTAGTCGGGTCAGGAGGGGAGCTGGTGCCCAGCTCCAGGGGTCAACGGTGAGCGGCGGGGTACACCCTGGACAGGTTGACACTTCAGCAAAGTTATTCAATCCTAAAATAGCATCGCAATGCTAAACATGATGCGCCAGCACAGACGTCCCCAATGCTAAAAATGATCAGGGGTTCCTGAAACACGGGAAAGCTGAATGGGCATAATAGGACTTTGCACCAATCAGATAGAGGAATAACCTAAATAACAGATTAAAAGCAATAAATATCTTTGTTGTTCAGCTCAGTTGTCTATTTATTCAATAATTTAGCAGCAAAATGGGTTTTTAAATTGAAACTGTTGCTCATTCTATCAAAAATTAATTATAGAGTCAGCAATTAACTGGATTTAGAATCTTAATGGCATCCCACCACTAATAATTATCACACCAAACATAAGCTCTACCATCATCTTGATAACACCCTTCAGTGCGGAAGTACGTAGTGCAGCAAGAAGACTCAAAAGAAGCAGAAGTAAGCGTAAACCTCTAAAAGCTTCAACAGAACAGAATAAAGGAGAATCTGGTCTATGATGAGGACTCACTATGTTGAATTTATGAATAAATGGTTGGAAATCAACTGAGAGAAAATGGGGTATCGGCTCTCTGAACCTTCTGGTTTCGTATAAAAGCCATTCATGGAATAAACTTTCTGAATGTTTTGCTGATTTAAATTTAGACAAAAAGTAAACCTGCTTTCACTCAGTCTTGTTGATCTGATGGATCTTTACACCTTCTGTTTGGATTTTCTTTTACTGATTTCTAAAGTTAGGAACTTCCAAAGATATATATATATAAAAAAAAAAATCACAAAATATTGCTAAACCAGAATCTTATCTTAAATCCTGTGAGGACTCAACGGGTTCCAACGCGTCAGAACCTGCAGCTAGATCTGCTGACGCCTACTTACGCCCCACTGATTCTCCTCCATCACTTCCTCTATCCACCAATCATCTCCACCCAAAACCCCACCTCTGCCTCCTCCCTCCTCCTCCTCTTCCTCACCGTGCACTCCATCTCCTCTGGCTCTGGTTTGATCTGTACTGAGGGCATGTCTCTCCGGCCTTGGGCCTCCTTCTCCTCTTCCGTTTCCTCCTGCTTCACCCTGACGGTGAGCGTCCCCACCTCCTTCGGCTTCTCCTCTTCCTCGTGTGGCGGCCGAGGCCCAGTAGCCAGCTCCTCCTCCTCCTCCTGCTCTCGTCGGGCGGCGGGGGGCGGAGGTGAGGATGGTGGCTGCCGGGTCACGGCGCTCTGCTTGGCCGGGCTCCTCTGCTTCTTTCGGGCACCAGCAGCACTCTTCTTCTGCTTTGGAGTCGACTGGCACTGAGGAAGAGGAGGAGAGGCAGACGATTAGTTAGGCAGAGGAAGGTACAAATTGTGCAGAAGATGCAGAGGACAGGAAGGTGGAGAGAGGGGAGGAGGTGATAAGGAGGAGAAGAAGGGGGAGGGGTCAGAAGAAGGTAAAGAAAAAAGTTTGAAGCCACAGAAAGGGGGTGAAAAATAGGAGAAAACTAAGAAAAAAAAAGGAAAAGGTAGAAAGGAATCTGTAAGCTGGAGTTTAAAGGCAAAAGAGATGATAACAAGCTTTACCTCCTCTCTAAAAATCAGCCAGAAGAGGGCTCACACACACTCACAGTTTTTTTAAAAAGAGTGGAAATTTAAAGCTAAAGTAAAAGAAGAGAGCAGAGAAGAGGAGACAGAGAAACAAAGGCCTAAATCCTGAGGCTGACACTGAGGGAATGAGAACGAAAGAGAAATAACAGACAGAGCAGGGAGGAGTAGCCGTGAACTGACCCCTCCCTCCCTTTCAGTGGCAGGCAGGCGGACACACCCTTTTCTGGAAGCCAAGCTGCAACACACACACACATTCAGAGAGCGACTGGGGAGTGCCAAGGCAGAAGGACGTAAGAGCACACACACACATTCAGGAGGAGAAGCAACACACCCCAGTTCCTCTGGATTACTCTGCTGTCCATTTCCTCTTCCTTTATAAGTTAAAACATCAGAAAATCATCAGCTCTCCCACAAATGATCAGGGAGCAGAAACTTTTGACGAGTAAAGCCCAAAAAGATCAACTTCAAGGGTTTTGAGATGAATTCATCTACAGGTTTAGGAAATAGTTGGCGTTTAAATGGTTTACTTTTACTTCTACTTCAATAAAGCAAAGTTTCCTCTATATCACATGGATACAGGACAAGATACAGACAGTTGAAGTTTCTCCTGAACATGCTAGGGAAAAACCCATCAAAGAAAGGGAAAAGGAAAGAACAAAAAAACAAGAACAAGGATGAGTTTTAACGTCAGAAGACAATTTATGCCAAAGAGTATTCATACCCTTTAAACTTTTTCTAATACATCTAAAATCTTGTTGAAAGAAAGTCATAGGAAGTCCTGTTTGCCACAATGAATATAAGAGAAACAGCAAACATGTTAAAGGAGGACTAAGAACAGAATGAAGCTTTTTGGGGGTCTACAAAACACTGGGAAACTAACACATCATCTGCTTTAATCTAACTCCAGTAAATTTGCCTAGGAAGTCCGATTTGTTAGGGGAGGTCTGAATTCGTAATTGAACTCTGATGAGGACCAAAAATCGAAAACAAGTCTTGATTCAGTTGAAGTGAACTGTGATGCAGTTTGAATCAAAATGTGAACTCCAAGTGGATTGGAGAACGCTCCAAAAGCAGGAAATGGACTAAAGCACAGGGCATTTGGGGTAAATAAAACCAAAACAAACACACAAATTTGCCACTAACAGAAGAAACGGTTCATGATCTTATACTAAAAACAAAAGAGAAATATTACAACCAATAAATTCTGGTGCTACTCCATTTTTCTTTACATTTCGTGAAGGAGGAAGTTTTTATGTCGTCTTCTTGAGTGATTCTTGGTGCAGCTCCTGGTACAGGGCGGAACAGGTTTTTCAAAGGGTTTGGTTCGTTTGACGTAGTGTAGTGTGAAAGTGAACAGCAGGAGTCAAAAATATAACAAATGTTGCAATTTTGGTCCCCAATCGAACACTGGGCATCATCACAGAGAAACACAAGGCCGGCAGCATCGTGCTATGGGGACGTTTTAGAAGGGCTGCAAAAGACTTGTAACCCTCAACACAAAGTTGGAGATCGAAAGTGATGTCGGTATCACTTTTATTTGAAGGGAGTGAATAAGACTGACATGACACCTTCATAAACATGACATAACACCTGTCATGAACATGAATAAGCCTTCATGAATATTTATGACTGTTGTCATAAAGTGTCATTCGGTAAATTATGACACTTTTAATACAAAGTTGACATTATTCAAAATGTCTTTGTTATGACAACTTGACATTAACCAAGAAATCATTGCTGTTTAAACTTTACCTTTAATAACATAAAGTTACCTCATTTTTCAAGTGCAATCAGTAATACTTTTATAACAAAATTATATCAGATTAATCAAATAAAATGTCCAAGCAGTGTGAATACTAAAAGTACTGTAACAACATCCCTTAGAGTTGCTCACAGCTTTAATCAGTATAGTTGTGCCATTTTAGTTGGTGCTGCAGGTCACAACCCCTGCTTGGACTTTTAAAACATGCTGACTTGTCTAATTTCTGTTTCGCTTCCCTATAATTTCAGCTGATGCTGGTGTGAATGCAGCTACAGGCCTGGTTTCTGAGTAATAAATGAATAACCTAATATTGTAAGGTCAGCACGTTCACAGACATACGCTTTATACAAAAAACACTGTCTTGGTGCAATCAGACCATCCATACTATAAAGCATCTTATGTTTAAGTGCAAGCAAGGCTAAACTGGTTGCATCTAAAGCAAAAATGTTCAATCGGTGATTTGTAAAAGCCTACTAACTGCATGCAAAGAGGCTTATTTGTAAACTAACTTTTCTGGTTGACCAGTTTGCTGTGTTTTTCCTGGTTTCTGTGAGCCTCAGCCATGGTGCTGAGTTTTATGCTGGTATGCTACCCAGCCCCAGCAGATTCCACAGTGAGGTGGGGCCTTAGTTAATCAGGCCGGGTGTGGCTGTAAGCACCACCCCACTCACCCTCATGCAGAGAACACACACACACACACACACGCACACACACACACACACACACACGCACACACACACACACACACACACACAAGTCCCCCTCCCCAGGTCCATTGTGACCAGACAGAGCCCCCTCTGTGTCTCTAAACAAAGGTAAATGCAGCTTGATGCTTTACCTTCCCCCCAAACCAACAACACAACCCACAAATGGACTATGTCTGATATTTCACTGGACTCCCATAGAATAAAGTATATTTTTGGTGTGAAAAACAAATGACTTCTTAGGAATGAAATCTCTCATGTTAGCATTGTGCCCTAGAATTAAACGTGATACAGAAAGTTATTTCAAAGAAAGTAAAGCATGCTGATTGTGTTGCTTCTACAGCAACACAACCAGGATGTACGTATCACTGCATCACAATGACATGACTTCATCTATACTGGTATGTGTTTCAGTTCTGCTTCCAGGAAGTTTGAACATGAAGGCAAAAAAGGCTTCAACTATTTGTGATCAGATTTTTTTACCCTTTGTAATTTGTTTGAATGACAAGATTTCATTTTTGAAATCTTGTCAAAAATGACAAGATTTCTATTGTAAATTTTTAGTGACTATAGTGACATCTCATCTACCATTCATCAGGCCCCAGTACATCCAGTTGTACCAATGGCAGATGACAAGATAAAGCTCTAGCAAACTAGACTCAGTGAGATAAGATCATTTGCAGATTGAAAAGTAAACCGTCTACTGCATTAAAACTACAGTATGTGAACTTTCTCCAGGCTAAACTGGATTTTTTTTAAGCAGAAATTGCATTTAAAAAAACTCTTAAATATACTTTTAGTAAAGTAACACCAGTTACCTTGTAAAGGGTTTAGGTAAATATAACTTTTTTTAAAGAACGTTTAAAATTGCTGATACAAGTTTTATCCCATCTACTTTAAATGTTAAAATCTCATTATATTAACCTCATTCTATCCCAGTGAACTTATGAACTGCAGAATCCAGTAGGATTGTTTCCTCAGATGTAACTCCATATATTAAAGGTATTTGTCTCATGCCAATGCCTCCTGTCTAACTAATGTTAAACTGCTAATGCTACATGTCTAATTTAAGCTAATGTCTTTTACTGACCACTGCCAATAACTGTCAGACAAATGCTAAAATGATCTGCTATTTTTCCAACTCTAGCTAAGTTATCTATCTAGCTCAAGCTAATGCCATCTGTCCAACTACAACTTATAAATATCTAACTAAAGGTATTGCTCTCTATCTTACATTAATCCTATATGTTTACCTAGTCTAATGGTATCCAACTTCCTAAAGCTAATGCTATTTTTTCAACTAATGCTAATGCTAATTGAATCTAATGTGACCTCGCTAACTAAAAATAATGCTGTCTACCTGATGCTAATCCTTTACGTCTAAAGCTAAAGCTATCTGTGAAACTAGAGCCATTATCTTTTTAGCTGAGGCTATGTGTTTAATGCTAACCCTTAAAATAATGCAAATCTTTTCTGCCTGAAATCAAAATCTGAAGAAAATATTGTAACTTGTCAAGTTTATTTTTGTATTTACAAGGTTAAATTAGACATATTGAAGTCATTGCTGATTATATCAGTTGCTGTGAAAGCTGTGTTGGTGAATTAATCTACATGAGGCCATTGCTATATTTGGTGTTTTGTTACATTTAATGCAACAAAACACATTTCAATTTGATTAAAAACATAATCTATAAATAATTAAATAATAAAGTAGCTAATTTTACAAAAAAGCACATAAAGTAATGGAAGAGTAGAATGTGTGTATTTAACAAGCAAATCTTTTTATTTTTTGCTCCCCCCTCCCCTCCATCCACCCTCACACACACACACACACACACACACACACACACACACGCACACACACACACACGCATACACACACGTGCACACACACACGCGCACACACACACGCGCACACACACAACTGAGCCTGCTTTGGCAAATAAAATTTAAAGATAGTCTGGAGACTTGGATTGAGGTTTATCTGCAGTCATTTACAAGACACTGAGGGCAACATACAAGTGTCACTACTCGTGTGTAATGAAAACAGTTTAGAGCTGATCAGGGCAACCCTGGCACAATAAAAAGGAACAATTGAAAAGAAGCTAGAGAACCTCTGAATATTAGTCCCTTCAAAAATGTTTTGGATTTAAAATCTGCATGGTGTAAACATAACAGGATCAAATCTGATTCGTGAATAATAATTGAGTGTTTAACTTAAGTCTGTCTGGCTTTCTAGATAGATGGGGTTAAGTGTTTAATGTGAACACTAAAAGAAGAGATTTCAAGTCAGCTGGATGGCATTTCAGCTTACAGATCACACGCATGTTCTCACTGAAAACAGGTCGAAGCAAACACTGAGAATCTTCAGCAAATCCAACTTGATCCACATCTGTCCTCCGACAAGGCAGTAGAGGGGAAGGAGAGCACCGAGGGGGGCCAAGAGCTAGGTCTGTGTGTATGCGCATGAGTGTGAAGAGCAGCACTAACGAGTAGCGATAGTGAGAGACTGTGGTAAGCCTATGCGCATGTTGTGTGTATAAATGAGGACTGACAAGATTGCTTGTGTGTGAACCCCCCACCCAGGAGCAGGGGGTCCCACTGTGGAGTTCCAGGAATAAAAAAGGGTGGGGTGGGTGTGACCCTGTCAGCCTCTGATCCCACCACAGGAAGTTGGGATGGGGGTAGCTGGGATGAGGAGGATTGCAGGAGAAAAACAGAGAAGGCCGCAGAGTTTCTTCACTTCTTTATCTGTCACTTCTTGGCTAAAAAGGTTTTTGCCCACTTACAAATATCTTCTGTTTTTTTTTTTTTTTTTTTCATTTTTAAAGTGGCAGTATTATGTATTTTCCATGCACATTGTGCTTTTTTATAGCACAGTCATGTAACTGTTATCTTCATTTATCATAAAAATGCTATATATATCAAATTTTACATAAAAGAAATTTGATTGTGCAATCTGTGTTGAAATTGGGAATCTGTCTCTTTAAAAACTCCTGCTCTTTCTGAAACTTCAGGAAATTATACCAACATGTCTTCTCTATTAACCCTTTAGCAACATTTTTACCAGCATTGCTCAGCATTGTATAACAAGTTCAGCAGCTGCACAGTTCTATCCCGGTGTTTGCTAATTGCTGCTGGCTAGTCTGAAGGAAAAAAGAAAATAAATTCCCCAAGAACTTTGAGAAAAATACCTTTTGAAAAAAAATTTTGAAAGTGTGCATCCTGTCACATCCGCCATACAATTAACACTGCATTTCAGAAAAGGGTTGCAACAAACATGATGGAGGTAGTCTGATGGTCCAGCTGCTTTGCTTCATAAATTTCTGACCATCTGTTTGTGGTTTAAGGTTTCTAATGGGTTAAATTGTTGAACATGGCCCCAGAGTTTTAGATTGTAGTATCTCACAGTGCAAAAACAAGTCAAAGACGGCTAAAAACAAAAACATGTTCATTCAGTATTAAAAATATGCAGATGTCAACTAGATCCTGCGTCTTAGATATGTCAAGAAACAAGCCTGATCCAGCGAGGCTCCTCAACCCGGATTTAAAGAGTCCTGACAACGTCCTGGTGCCAGACACCACAGGACTTCCCCCGAGGTCTCAACTCCATGCCCCAATGGATCAGGGCTGATTTGGCAGCACAACGGGGGCACATATGTTAAAGACAATGCATGTTGACTCTGATCTTTGCATGCTCGAGCAAATGCTGCTTTCTCATTCAGTTTTATGAATGGAGACTGATGAAAGAAAGGCAAAAGCCAAAAACAAAATCATCACTCAAAACTTTGGGGATTGAATTTTGTCCATAAAGTGGGGAATATAAACCCTTCTGGTTTGATAATATAACACTACAACTCACACAGACGGGTTGTTATTAACCAGTACCAGTCCAGGGTGCATCCTTTAAGGAAAGAAAATGCTCTGTCAGAGCCGTGGTCTGTGGCTCACTGACTGTAAATACTTGCTCTATAGTAGTATTAAGTAAGAACAGAAAAAACCAGCAGCCAGCCATTTTTTTTGTATTTGCTATCGAGAAAGATTAGAGAATCCATATCTAATGAGATTCAAGTCTCAGACCTCAAGCACAAATTAAGTCTGGAGTCTTTCAAGTCTAAACCTTACGGTAGATTGGCAAAGCAGATTGCCTGTATGAGCAACATACAGGCACTTTTTGCCTGTATGTGACCCATTTTTCAAATCAGTCTGAATGGCCAACTTCTAAACTTTTCACTCACCCATAAATCTGATTTCCCATATGTGGTGCTAAACCAAATACATATCCAATAGTTTGTAAAGGTCAAGTCACATCCAACGTTTTCGTTATTGACATGAGACATGTTTCATAATTCTGCTCCACAAGAACCCAGACGCAGTAAACTGGGAAGTAAGCAAAGGCTGAATGTTATAATTAGGAAAATTATGAAAGAAGCCTGTGTCAATGAAGAGAATCACATCACAATCCCACCACTCCTGGTTCCGACTTCGCATCCAAACAGACTTCTCTACAGAACTTGCATTATTAGCTTTGTTTGTCTTGTCATCATCTTGTGACAATAATGTTGACTCCATTTCTGAATAACTTTAAAAATCGATCCAGAGTCGGCGGCATCCATTGTTACTTCTGAAAGCAATGCACTGCTGTGTGGTGTCTACAGAATTAAGCATCAAGACTTGTGTGAAAGTAGCCGTAGTCCCAAACTCTGGTCTTACATACATTTTATCGGATAAATAACTCCCTCTCACAGCCAGTGTAAAATATTCCATATTGTATTGGGGATGAGAGTGTTGGTGCTTTCAGGTTGACATTAAATTAGCATGTTTAATATGACTGAAAACTGCAGAAAACATTTTTCCTAGAAATAGCTCCTCCTGGTGGAAACCAAAATCAGTACAACTGTTAAATTTTAAGTCAACTCACATATTTATTTAAAGGTATTCATCTGTATTTTTATTTATTTTTTTATAGTAACAAAAACAAACTTAATAGGGATGAAGTTGCACTGACCCAGCAGCTGCAATAGCTCAACCAAAATGGGCAAAAACTAGCGGTTGTAAAATAAACTGCATGCAATAATCATAGCAAATAATGAAGTGATTATAATAAACTACTCTTTAGCGACTAATTTTAGCTGTCACAAATCAACGTAAGTCGACAGTGTGTCAAAAATAACACGGAGCACTGGCTCTGTCTGGGCTTCATAACAGGCCAATCTCCACATTTTTTAAAACCTATTTTTATCCTCTGAAGGCTGGCTGAGCGTGAACTGAACGCTCTGCTTCATCCTCATACGATCCCACACATTCACACCCGCTCAGAACAACCAGTCTGTTGCTGCAAAGCTGCAAAGATCTGATGAGAGCTCAGAGTCATACTGCAAGTTTGTGACAGAAGTTTTTTCCATTTCCGTTCTGTGCTCTATAGTCTGGGTTTTAAACCCTTGCTCAACTCTGTTCTCGTGAATAATTTTTAGCGTCATGCAGAGCAGTTGGTAATGAAATTAAATGCATGTTTAAGCCTTATTTGATGAATTTTGCAGATGAAGAGGAAGGATACTAGTGCAAAAAAAAAATTTTTTTTTGCAGTGCACGAGCCAGAGAGGGTGGGACTGGGAGACTATCTGGGTCAGCGCTCCCTTCGTGTCGCTGCTGCCTCTCTACAAACCCCCTCCGGCTTTGTGTGTTGTGCGTGCGTGAACGTGTGTGCACGTGTGGGTTGTGAGGGGGGAGGGTGGGACTACCCCAGTCAGCCGCTGCGTTCATGCCCTCACTTCGTTCCCATGCATGCTCGCATATGCGCACATCTTTCACTTGTGGTCATGGGTTTCTTGAAAAAGTTCTCAAAAAGAAACACATTCACAGGCACCTGGACACAACATCTGCACAGAAAATAATTTGGTTTCCATTTCTCTTTCTGTATTCAGCTGCTGCTGGGGAATCCTGTCATTTTACGATACTAAAAGAGGAAAATAAATGACCAAACAAGACGAAAGGATTTTCCCTCCTAATAACGGCTTTTTTTCATTCCACTGGGGGTTCAATCCAAGTTCACAGCACTGCTAAACATCCTGCAATACAATTCACAGATGAAACAATGTCACAGTTTATCATGAACCTCAACGTTTACGCAGCCAACCCTCATAGTAAGTTAGATTTTATCATCCTCGGGTTTGCTTATCCACAAATCAAAAGAGGCAGAAGTGAACAGGTGCAACTAGAGTTCCAGGTTGATTATTCATTGACTAGTAATGGGGAGTGTTGGTGTAAAAAAAATGCTTCTCTTTCACAAACACCCTTTGCTGGTTGGTTGGCTTATATTTTTGTTCACGGTGCTCCAACATAGCGAGACTTTAATTTGAATAAAAAGCTTCAAAGCCTGAGCACCTCTCGGTTTAAGAACAAAAATCAAACTGGAGACGTTGAAGCTGGCAATGTTGCAATAGATGTTGGATTTCTTCAAGCTATTGGAGGTATGTTTTCTACAAAGTAAAAAATAGGTCAGGTCTGGGCTATGGTGAACAGAAATTAAGTAAAAACTTGCAAAAACATAAAAAACTGTAGTTTGCTTGAAATATACAGCTATTGATTATCCAGTCTGCCACTTGGTGGTGCTTATTAAACTTTTATTCTTCGAAAACTGTCTTGTGGTACAACAGGACATTGTGCCTGTAACTCTCACATTACAATAACACCAAAACAATCAGACTGAGACTTTTGGAACATCATTACTGCAACTACGTTCTTGAACTCAGAGTCAATCAACACGTTTCAGTTAAAATCCAATCATTTTATGCTAATTGTTAGTTTTTCCCAACACTTGTTAAAAAAAACTGCAGCAGTTATTCTCCTGGCATCTAAGTTGTTAGAAAATAATTTTTGCATACATTATCGTTAGCATCCTAGAGTTAACTTCAGTTATATTAATGCTTAAGTTAGCATGCTAACAGCAACAAAATGCTGTTGTTGCTAACACTGAAAGGCTAATTTTTATGTATATTTCGTACAGTCCAAACTTCCATAAAAAATATTACCAGTCATGTCTCTATCATATCAGTCATTACTCAAAAACAGCTTTAGGTGGTGATAATTGTATTCTAGGTAGTCCACATGTCAAACTGAACCAGATTTGTTCAGAATTTCCGATAAAAGTGATGGTCTGATATTTTTGACTACATACTGATATGTATTTTAACCTTATTTAAATTAAATAAAGTGTTGCATTTAAAGGATTGTTTTATTCATTTATTCTTTAAAGTCACAATATAATTGTTGATTTGTGACAACAAGGTTCAGTTTTCTGAACGGGTCGTACTTTGGATAGAAGAGGACATGCACCAGATTAGTCTGCTGGAGGACAGGGAGGTCAGTTTCCATTGGTTTCCAGCTGAGGGTCCAAACATTGCACAACTCCTGTAACTGGAGTCCCTAACACACACACACGCACACACACGCCAATCACACACATCTATGCCCCTCCCTGCGTGGCCTCAGCCCTGAGACGCAAAGGACAAACTTCTTCGTACAAGACCAAGGGTGTGAAGAAAAATCTAGCAAAACTCACAGCCTGTGCTAGCTATCATGGTCACAAGGTTTTGGCTTGAGAGTCCTTGATCTCAAAAAGTTAACATACAAATTTACAGAAGGTCATTACTTTAGCTCAGCAAATCCTTCCCCTCCCCGTCTCAATTTTCTTCCTCCTTTTGCCCTCCCTCACTTTGTGCTGTGCGTGTGTGTGTATGTTTGCAAGGGTGGGGTTTGGTTAATAAGTGACATGGATGAGATGGGCAGATGGGTGGTGGCTGGTTGGCTGCAAGAGTACAAAAAAATACTTCACTAAAATACCAAAACCTCAATGTAGCCCCAAATATTTAATCTTTTTGGAAGTTAAGTCTCTTGGAATTTCCAAAAGGTCCTGAAGACTTCATCTAGATTTATGTTGTTCTGTCAGACATTCAGGGAAAAATTACAAGCATTTCGGCCTCTAACTCACAGACTGAAGGTTGTTCATTACATGTGAGACAACTGGATACAGCAATTAAAGTAAATGAGGAATATAACCTGCAGGTAAATGTGCTCAGTAATTATATGCTAGGACTTAAAAATGATTTTTGGAACATTAACATTAAGCAGTTCTTCCCCAGCCAGATTTGTCTCCATGTGCAGTACTTCCTCTTTTGGTACAAGCCACACCTATCCAGGTACTGCGCGCAAGGGATTTGAAATTGACAGCAGACTGCATTCGTTGATTGGCTGATAGAGCGAAGGCAATACTTTTAAACTCCTTAAAAACATCTCAACCACCATTTTCAACCCAGAAGAGGACATAGTATGTGATGAGATGCAAATAAATTATTTCCACAATCAACTTTTAAGCTCCAAACTTTTTATCAATTGTGGCAGAAGAGAGCATGCAGCATCAACTGGATGGGGCAGCCTGCATCCAACCAGAGAAACTGGCTGCTGAAGGGTACACGCAAAATGACATCATCGGAGAATCAGCCACAGTTCCTGCACGCTCATGGTCCACCCAAGTTCCCACATTCCCACCAACATAGTGAGGAACACACTGCCAACGGAGACACACCCTACTCAGCTACAACCAAACCAGACATTAACCGGCTAGAGTGAGACGTGACAATGGAGAAGGGGCTTTGAAAAGTATGTGTATGGTGACCTCACAAGAGTTTGTTGGGGTTGAAATCAGAATAACAGGCAGGTTGGGCATGGAATTGGCATAGGTTTTTTTTTTTAGAAAAGCTTTAAAAAAAAAAAAAAGAATTACAGGCAGATTGTTCTATCCTGTCCTCTCCCAAACTATGGAGGTAGTCTCTTTTGAACCCTGCTTGGTGTGAGTGACCATAGTCATCTCAGAGTATAGAGATCGGAGGGATAGGATTTCCACTGGTTGTTGAAGCTCATTTCAGTAAAAGTCTTGTTTTTCAAGTTGGGAAGACTGTGTTTGCCTCCTTCAACAGTTGCTCAGGATTGGTGGAGAGGAGATGCTGCTATTCAACACAAAAATACATTTTCCTTATGAATGCCCACTAATCCATCACCTGTATTGCATGTAATTGCAGGGTTGCAGAGGGGGCTGGTCCCTATCTCCAGCGATCATTGGGCAAGAGACGAGGTACACCCTGGACAGATTGCCAGGGAGTCTTTGTGTTGTAACAGGACAACACAAAGACACAAACAAGACAAACAGCCACACACACACTCATACATAAGGTACATTTAGAGACTAATTAACTTAACAGTCATGTTTTTGCTGTGGGAGGAAGCCAGAATACCTGGAGAAAACCCAAACATGCACATGGGGAAAAAAACAAACTAAAGGCTGCACAAATGTGACATCATTTAAAGTTTTTAAGTAGATGCTAATGCCACACCCAAGAAAGCTGGTTGAAGAATGGGATGAAGAGTGTGTGACCAGGCAAAGGAGAGAAGAAGCCAGGCTGTTGAAGCTGTGTACAGTTCTCCAAAGTTTGAGGACCCTGTTTGTTGAATGCTGAACTGTTGAATCACCTATATATGCTGTTTCTCCAGCACATAACCATCCAATCCAATAAACAAGAGTCAATAGTGAAACAAGTTGTAATAAATGCACATCGCAGCTGAAAAATGCGTCATTATGGTCTTTCACATTGGTTACATTTTGATGCTGTTGTAGTCAAAACACCAAATTATGGGATAGGTCATACGCCTGTTGGCTTTCACTTTCAGAGTTTTAATGAAGTGGAGCAACAAGAATGTCTACAGAAAATATAACCAGTTTTGGTTTTCTTTTCAAGTGAAGTTTGCTTTCATACACACACCTACAATAATCCAGAGATGAACAGGAAGGAAGTGGTTCTTTAATAATGCCGTATATCTAAGAAAGGCTTCAAATCAAATTATTGTCTTGTATTTTTATGCTCTTAATCTAATGTATATTCCACATTTCTGTTGTAGAAAACTCTTATTCGTTCTGAACAACGTTGCTTATATTTTTTTTAGTAAAGTTTCTATTTTCATGTGGGTCTCTATGTACATCAAATCTTTCTGTATTTTTGCACAGAATACAGAAATAAAAAACAAACACGCCTAAGTATTGTTCTGTTTATTAAACATTTATTTTTACATTTTATTTATTATGCATTTCTACTCACACATCGCTTTGCTTCTTATACTCAGGAATTTCACTCAAAAGGGACAAGTAAATGAATATTATATTTAATTCTGACCTGAACACATCATGATTAACCTTTTTTTCATAAGATTCTTGCAATTATGAAGTATTTTTTAATGAGAAGTCGGAGAAAGTACCAACATGATCAAGGTTTTATCTGCCTGTATGTGGTGTAACGCATTCTTAGCTTCACTACTGTGTGATAAGATTGTTGTGCTAGATTATTTATTTATTTATCTATATCACCAAAGGATTTAAAATTTAGGGAAATAGAGTTCCGAGATGTTATTTTTCATGTAACTGAGCACTCTTAATTTAAGTCAACATTGGCGTGAGACCAACAAATTCTGTAAATCTTTTGAAATTGATCTGCTATAAATGGTCTTGTTGTCATGCATGTTGGATGTGAATTGATTTGAATTCCATTTCTTTAGTATTACACATGTTTTTTTTTCAGGACACGTTACAGAAACTTTATCAATGTCTCTACTGCTGGAGTATAAATGTAAAAACATCTATGCAACTTGATATTTTCTGCATAACTTCATACTTCATTCAGATGAGAAATCATTTCTAACATCAGCTCCTGCAATACGCAGCAGAAAAAAGGTAAGCAGACACTCATTCTGGTTACGTCACAAGGCTGATAAAGTCTCAAATAGCACAGGAACTACAACAGGGCTACTTCTGCTTCACATCGAGCCACACAGAACCAACTTATCTCAGTCCTTCAGCCACTCCCTGACAGTTTCACTCCCTCCACCCCTGCATCAGCTGAGAACAGTGTGACAACACCCCTTAAAGGGCCACGGTCCCCTTCAGAGGGGGCTTACATCCCAGGAAGCGGAAAGTTCGAGGTGAGCCGATGGTCTGAGAGGAAACAAGATACTTCTATGTAGCAACATGGAACCATGAGCATAAGGTGTTGAAACATCAAATGTGTCATGACTTCAGCAAAATTTGCTTCACGGATTCACATGTAGTGGTGCTATTAGGTTAAAACTGTGTTAAGTTAGATTTGCATGTGGCATAATAAAAAAAGATGTCAGAAAGCACGTGTATTTTTGCCTTCAAAGTAGTCAGATGTTCTTGCAATTCTTTAAATCATCCTAGTCAAAACTTCTCCAAGCTTTTTTGAACGTTTTTCAGTGGTTTTCATTTGGACTTCAGCTGTGGTTTGTTTTGTTACCAAACTGACAAAAAAAAAAACAATTTGTCAGACAGAAAATGGTATTTTCAGACCTTTTGAGGAACTTTTTTAATTCCTAAAATTACTTTAAAGTACTCTGTCAGCTTAAGGGTGGTTTTTATTTCATGAAAGATGTTTCTTCTTTTGTTTGCCATATGTCCCGTTTTCTCTTTACTAATATTCTATCATGGTCAGGAACACAGACTCACCATAAAACAAACTTTGATAGATAAATGACTGCCTAAAAGGAGAATCTCTATAAATAACCTGACTTACACAGTCAGGTAAATGTTTACAACCAAAAACACAAACTTTTAACTAACAGAACAAAAATTAAGACAGATTGATAGCTAGCTAAATATTTATAGCTAGCTAGCTGCATATTGCTAACTAGCTAGTTGAATGTATGTAGAAAGCTAGATAGAGAGCATTATTATTTGATGCTTCCACCCTAAGACTAACATAATAAACATTGTTGGAAAACACACCAACATCCTAGAGCTAGAACTACTCTTTCAGGAGGAAATTTCTTAAAGTTCAAAGACCGACCAGTAGTTACTAGTGAAATATGGTGGTGAGAGTTTCATGCTCTTAGTCGAAAAATGTAGTTGGGATTTTTATCATATAAAGCTTAAGAAAAAATATTTAATCTGTAAATGTTGAGAAAAAAGGCTCAAAATACATTTTAAAAAATATTTTCATTAAAATATTATCTTTTTATTTTTGGACAACCTATAGATTTCCTTCTAGCACTGAACATAAAGAAGTTCTCCTTTGCAGCGGAAACCAAATCACCAGCTGTCAGGCGTTCACAGATCTAGCCGCTGATTACATGATACCTCTGACTAAGATGTGTTTGACATTCCTCAGCAAGAACTGTCATGCATGTTCCTCGAACTCCTATAGGACAAAGAAACATGCTTCAAGGGAAATTTCTCAGCAGTTGAGAATCTGATGAAAACAAGGTCAGAGTCACCGAGGAATCTTCCAGCGTTGCTTCACATGCAGATGCGTAGGAACTGACGGCGACATTTAACAGCAAAGGACGCAGAGAAAACATCACTAAATGCAAACAAGAGGACACGGGGAGGGGGGGCTTTTATTTTTTTGAATTAGTGGTCTCAAATAGAGTATTTTTCTTCCTGTAATGTGCAGCCCAAGTTTTATTGAAGGTTAATTGAAACAATTTAAAGATTTCCGTCTGTTTATTGGTGGAAGTTATACATACATATATATATATATATATATATATATATATATATATATATATATATATATATATATATATATATATACATACATACATACATATATATATATATATATATATATATTTATATTTTTTTTTTTTTTTGAAAGTTTGGAAAAATTTGGAACTTAATTTTTTTTCAATCTTTCCATTCATTAACCTATCAGTCCATTTACTTCTGTCCTTACATCCTTACATCCAACTATCACCTTCTGTAGATATATCAATCTATCCATCCATCGCCTTATGTCCATCTACGTATCCATCCATTACTATCCATCCAACCATTATCTTCTTTCCATCTGTCCACAGATCCATAGTTCCATTTCTTCATTCATCCATACATCTGTCCATCCACCCAACCATAAACCTTTCCATCAGTTTGTCTGTCCATCCATACATAAAAGATAATATCAAGATATTCTAAAAAGTAACATAAGCACAGCTGAAGTCGAACAGATGATATTCATGTGTTATCTTGTTTGATCTGATTTTCTGAAAATAAATAAATAAATAAATCACCTAGTGTCACCTAACTTGTAAATTATCCAAGGGACAAAGACCTTTTTGGGGGAATTTTACAGCATGTTATTAGTTCAATATCAGAAGCAAGGACAGGAAAAATTCCACCCTATGGCGTAGCAACGTGTAAAACGATCTTCAGTAGTTGTTGTCTGCATGACTATCTGTGTACCACATCCATTGCTTCAGTTGATTGAGATTTTGCAATGCCTTGGAGTACTGCAGGGGTTCACCTCAAGATGAACCTGCTGAGACAACACCTGGGAAGAATTCTCTGTAAATTTACAGACTTGCAACACTTCTCTGTTTGACAAGCAGCAACTGTTGCATCCTTAGGATCATTTCCTAATGACTTTTCTACTCGCAGGCGATCAGTTCATCAATACACTTGATCAGCACCTGCTGCTACTTACCCTCTTAATTCTCCTCAATCAGTAAGGATGTGCTTTGTTTTTCACTCACAGTGCTGTTGACTTTGTCCTCAGTCTTTCTTAAAAAGACTCCTTGGTGTGTTTTTCTCCCTGAGACATACACCCGTTCTACATTGAACACTAGGCTTAAAGTGACTGTGGCTTAGCTGCTATAGGCATAGGCTGTTTAAAGACTAATAACCACATATTACCACTTTCCCATTTTTACCATAATCTCAATTTATGCATTATTTGCAATCATTGCAGGGACAAAATAAATAGTGAGCCTGAATCTGCTGAGGTTTCTATTGTTTAATGTGAGTAGTTCCTTTCCACTCTCACCAAATGCTTGCTCAGAACGAGGAATTGCTTCAAAGTCAATTGACTCAGTGGAGTCATCTTGGCTTCCCTACATAGAGAAATTTTTCATATTTGGCAATAAATTGCCAACTGAACTCCCTCAATTTAATTTAAAGTTTAGATTAATTTGGCCCAGAGTCTGACTGATGACTGGACTTTGCTAAAAATTACAGCTAAAAATTCAATTGATTTCAACTGAAGTTAATTCCTGGATATGCATCCAATGATCATTAAGACTTTTCTATTATTGCAGCTCAGATTATTTGGTCTCTTATGAATTTTTTGCTTCACTGATTGCTTTTTTTTAAAATGACCAACAGATGCTGTAAACTGGAATTGAGCCAAACCCGGCCCGTCTCCAGGGATCGCTCGTCCTTTAAGTTTGTTTCTAAAATTCAGTCGCCAGAAAAACAAAAGCTGTGCCATGCAGTAACATATTCTTGCCTTGCGGTCGCCTGAATGTTGGGTCAGAAACAACAATAAAAAAACAACAACAGAACCACAAACACAGACGGTGAATGTGAGGAGCTAAACTGGGTGTGTCTCCATCTGGCAGGCAAAAAGCTCTCAGACAGAGAGAGAAGCTGTCTGTTATCACACCACACCCTGCTGACGCAAAGCCGGCCACCAGTTCCTTACACACCCTCTTCCCTTGACACACACACACACACACACACACACACACACACACTCATATATTCAACAAAAAGTTAGTGCATATTTTTCCTGTCCAAACGTCAAGGCTGTGTGGTCAAAGTACCTCCCCAAATCTCACGCCTCATTCAGAATGACCTGCAGTGTGTTCTCACAAACATATTTACTCCAATCCGTAAAACACTATCTACATTTGTAGCGCATGTTTCAATTCAAACACAAAGTGGTTTACATCTGATGAAACCAGGAGACAATGAGAGGAGAAAAAGAAGTAAAGCAAAATACCAATCAACAATTATCGATAACGACTGAAATGAAACACATATCGGGACACATCTTTCAGCCATATTGTCCAGTTTTTTCCAGTCACTATACCCAGATCTCTTGACCATAGATGAGAGTAGGAACGGTAGCTCAACCAGCAAATTGAGAATTTCACCTTTTGACTCAGCTCTCTCTTCACTACAACAGATTGGTACATCGCCCACATCACTACAGACGCACCACCAGTCTACCCGTCAATCTCCTGCACAATTTTTCCCTCCTTTGTGAAGAAGACTCCAAGTTGCTTAAACTCGTCCACTTGGGCAGGAGAAGGTACACTACTCTTTTCTGGTTCAGGGCCATGGTGTCAGATTTAGAGGTATTTAAAGGAAGAAAAAAAACACAAGAATGGATTTGGTTTTCTATGGCCAGAGAGCCAAATTGGAGTCATCTCAATATGTCGCTAAAAACGGTGTCATCAAGTAAATATTTAATCGACCCCATGTTGTATTCTGATTTTCTGTTGAGGACTGGTGTGCATTACATACAATCGGGATATCTGATCTTTTTGTTTATCTTACATAAACGGTGATGAAAACAGGAGTTTTCTATTCCATGTCATTATGATTTATAAGGGTAAGAACTCACAATTAAAAACATATATTAGTTCAGCTGTTTTGGTGCACTGACATAGACTTAAAGGGAAGATTTAAACATCTTCATCTAGCAATGGTCTCCAAGAGGCCCAAATGTTGGTGCCAAGGTTTGGCACAGAAACCAATCACTGTGGATGAGGTATTCCAAAAAAAATTGCTTCTGATGAGCTTCTACATAAACAAAAACAATGTCAAAGAGACAATATTTACAGTTTAAAATTAGTTATCTCAACCTCAGTGAGGTTCAAAAGGGAAAGGTGGCATTTTTTGAGACCAGCCCAGCAGGAGACACGTCTTCCTCTTTTTGTTTTTCACTAACCTACTTCTCAGAGTCGCAGTGTGGGCCACCTTTCAAAGAGAAACATTTCAATTTCTTATTTCAACAGCTGATTTCCCCCCCAGCAGGTACACAGTGTGGTAAATTAAATCATCATGGTTCAGTTTCACATTTGAAGAGCTCCATTAGGTTGATGCAAACCTCCCTTTCCTGATACTTTGTTTGTCGTGGTGACACACTGAGAGCTCTACATCTCTTCTTTGACAGTCACTGAAGAAAAAATAGTCAATAAAGTCTAATTCAGTTTCACACAAACAGCTTGTTTGCCTTCTCCCAAAGCCACCTAGGAACAACCAATCAGAGCTAGGAGGTGGGTCTTAGTGCTGTCAATCAACCTCCATGTGGAACTGTTCATTCCTTCCTCCCCTTTTCTCTGCTACACTTAAGCATAGCCTGTTGTGAATGCCAGGCTATTTGGCATTCCCACCAATGATGACTGATAAACGCTTTTCCTGTAAGGGTTGTAACAGACTGGAAAACCACAACCCCGGGTGTGAACATGAAGATGATTGACAGCGCTAAGACCCTCCTCCTGACTCTGATTGGTTGTTTTTGGTCAGGAACGGCACATTTCTTCAGGCGACAGTAGTAGCTCAGGGAGGAGATTGATGTTTTCACAAATTTTCTGTCTCAAATTACACTGTCATAACGTAGTGACAGTTTAACAAATATGTAAGAAAAACATTTTTATAAGTGACAATGCAAATTTAAAGTATTAATTTTTCATCACATTTCTTTTCCATTCTCTCGCAATATTTTGAAGTAATATTGATAAATATTCATCATGGCTTTCCAAAGGTATTCAAAGAGTTTTTCTAAAGACTTTCGATGCTCTTTTACTCATAGGGATCAAAACCGCGTGAACAGATTACAAGACAGTGTCTGCTTGGAATGAAGAAATGCTTCATCTTAAAACTCTCACCGTTCTCAGTTCAAACCAAAGCTGTTGTCAGTGAGGGAGAGAGAGAGTGTGCTCTTGTTTTATGAATCTTTTATTTACAGGAACCCAACAGTGAAACAGACTTCAGAGTTTTATCAAGTCAAGTGGAGTAACGGTTTCAGACAACCACCAGCTGGGACTCCAGTTCAAAAGCCCGACCTCACAACGATGTAGTCACAGGGAAAAAGGTGAGGGAAAACCATGGAGAACAGATGACCTCAGTATTATTTGGTTTCATTTCTATTTTCAGCTGAATCCCTTATCATTTTTATGAGAAACTGTGCAAGTCTGTAGCCTTTACCCTGAAAAAAAAAAGAAACAGATTCTTTTCCTCCTCTCTCGGAACTGACACACCCACCACCCTCTCTCCTCTTCCTCTCACCCTTTTCTTTCCCCTCTTTTCACTTTTTCTTTGTGGCCGCCTTGGCAGCGCCGCCGCGGTTGCCACAGAGACGGGATTCTTCACCCCCCCGGTGAATGACTGTGCCGCAGTTGGTGGGCACGGGGGGAGTCGCTCTGCTCCACCACCAACATCATCACCATCACCAGCCCTGCATCCAGGCTTAATCTAAGGTGACACGGCCACTGTCCTCACGCAAACACACGAGGCACAGTACACACACACACACACACACACACACACACACACACGCGCGCGCGCGCGAGCGTGTCAACACCGGCATGCAGCAAACACTCACAGCGAGAGGAATGTGTGCCCCATACACTTAAACCCCTTCTGTCCGCCACTACCGTGCGCTCATTCACGTAATTTACATCACACGTCTCCACCGGAGGCGCACATTCAGACCTGCTCAGGCCTCCGTAGTGAACACACTTACACACGTCCTTTCCTTTGAACATCCAGTGCCAACGTGTCTCCGCTCCCTTTTCAAAACCAAACTTAAAAATCAAAGCTCTAAAATCCTTGTTCTCTTCAACTTTAAATCAGAAGTTATGTTCACTGATGGGCTCATCATTTCATTAACCAAATTAAAGAAGACAGTTAGGTGATTGGAGGAAAAAACAATGTAAAGTTAAAGAGATTAGGAAAAGAAGCAAAATTGCTTAGAACCAAGACCTTAGTGTGAAACCTGCAGTCTAACAATTTTAAACAATTTAATCAGAATTTATTTTCATTATTTCATTCATTTGAGGATTGGCTGCTGAAGTTTGGATCACTACTCTGCTGTAAATCAGTTCAGGCCAAGTTTCAGGTATCAGATTGGACAGAGGAGTCCATGGTCAACTAACAGAGCTGCCATCCACGTTTTTAATGTGTATTTTGAAGAATCACATTAGAAAATGTTGACGGAAGACAAAACATTTGAAATAAATTATTGAATTTTGTAAAAAAAAAAAAAAGGCTTTGGCTCTCACTTGAGGTGGTTTTGGACTCGTTCAATCATTTTCTGATCTGGTCATGATCTTAAAAAGTTACTATGAAAACAAAAGCTGTAGAGTCTCAGACGGAGCCCTCGTTTTGTTTTAAAGGTACATTTCCTGGGAAGTCCACTTTTGAGAATATTGACAGTTTTTTTTATATTTTTGACCTGAATATAATTTTTATTGCTGATTTCTTATGAGATTATGACCCTTTCCTGATCCCTGATTGATGGGTAGCCACAGTGGCCTCTATAAGGTCATTGGTATTTCTGTCCAAGTACTCAGTTAACTCACTCCTGTGTGCTCCAGACCAAGGCAACTATCTAAATTTTTTTTTTAGAGTAGGTCACAATCAGTCACTTAGTACATATTGTTTGAACTGAACTGTCCGATTATTTCCTTACTGAAAATCCAAGAAAGCAACTTAGTTTTCACATATAGTTTTTCAGTTTTTGCTTTGTTTTTCTTTAATACATAATTATGTTATGAACTATTTAGTGGTTAATTTAAGATTTGATGAAAATGTTAAGTGTTGTAGTGAAAACAAAATCTCGACATCTACATTTAGAACAGCTTCATTACAAAATAAGCAAATTAAAAGTCAAATCTTCTTTTATGATATTTTTTAACATAACACTGCGTGATCGGATTATATGGCCACACATTTTGAGACGGCCTCATTCCCATTGGATGATTTCCAACCTATCTTTACGCTGATATTATCTCCAGACTCAGGATGTGAACTTATGCATGTTTACACACAAGTAACTGCCTCTGAGTCCTCTGGAAGTACAACGTGCTGGTAGTACACCTCCAGCTCACTGGCATGCTTTCACTTGCACTAAGTGGCATTTATGATGAAAATATCCTGTTTAAGTTTATGATTTCAACTGAAAGGCAAAACAGAACAAGATGTAATCAAAGAAGAAAACGATGTGCTGCAATATTTTTAGCCAGACGTTTTACAAAAAACGGATAGAAGTCTCTGAAATACTTGAATGATAGTTTATTAATTTGACCCCCAGTGAGGCAGTGAACAGCAGCAAATAAAAAGATGGATACAAAACTCACAAAAAGAGATAAGCGCGGAAAATATAAAGTAGAGCAATTCAAACATGAATAGGCGAGTTATTACAGCCACAGCCCTAACAAAGCTGAGCTTTCAGGAGCAGAAGCCCACATGACAAATCCTTTTGACCTTTCATGAACTTCACATGAACTTCAACTCTGCTTTTGTTGACATCAGAAGAGACTGGGCGTGTTTTCCAAACGGCCACCACCACGCCTCCGTACACGAACAACGCTGACAGATGCCTCCATCAGGCACATGGGAAAAGTTTTCCAAGAGGTGCTGTGGTCAAATTCAGATCTGATCTTCTCTCTAAATAGACCTGGTGTAAAAACATCCTTACACAAAGCCTGTAGCTAGCCAAGTAGAAAGCTATTGTCATACTTCTTCATGTGCTTGACATGCTGGAGCATTTTTGTTACTGTGGTCTGAGATAAATTCATGTTACAGCACAGATTTTACAACCTAAGTATTATTAAACACACAAACTAGAACAGTTATCTCTCTAAATGATTGGTAAATGGCAAAAAATGTCCATGTTTGAAGAAACACTTCATGGCAGTTTAAACTTGTGCATTTCAAACTTCCTGTGCTGCAGTGCAAACACTGGACATGAACAGGAACAAGAGAGATTTAGCTTCAACTGTTATTATTGTTATTCCGTCTTAACAACAACAAAAAAAGCCAAATGGATCCAAAAGGCATCTCAAAACTAAAAAAAAAAGAACGGCTTCCACGAGTTTTGAACTGTTACTTTTTGAAATTCCTGTAGTAGCGCTGTGGTCCTAACGTTATAGCTTGGTCAAGCAGAGATTTAGTTTCAAATAAGCATGTCTTTTTGGGGGGGATCTTCTTTATTACTGAAAAAAACACACATGGATCATTAAGCAATGTTTGGGAAATTACTCATTCAAGCTTTAAACTAATGCTGTTGTAACTTTGAGTAGCAGGAGTGCTTACATTAGCTTTGAAATAAAACAAGAGATTTAGTTTCAAATGAAATTTTTGTTGTTATTTTGGGCTTTCATTAATAGCAAAATTTCAACAAATGAATAATTATACAACTTTTTAAATAATGCCTTACCAAAGCTTTGAACTGATACTTGTCTGTGTACAGCAGCTAGCTGAGCTGCAGTGCTAATGTTGACTTGTTCAAAAAGAAATTTGGTTATAGTTTGGATATTTTGAACATCTGTGGTTTATATACGGCACTCCAAAAGCTCAGGCTTTTGTTCACAAGATACCGGTTACTATACCAATAATCAATGTTAAAATAGAAAGCCAACTACAAAAATTATCTCCTACACAATTTCTACATTTTGTAAAGAGGAACTTCATGAGTTAAAATGAATTTTTAAATGTCAGAAAATCCAACAATCTTCACTTAAGCACTTAATGTAACCAAAACAGAAGACAGAGTCCTTTTTAAACCACAACAAAAGATTGTATAAAATAAGGATTTAAATGACAGTCAAAGGAAAACCTGATGTCTCATTTTATCCACACCATCTCATGAGACAATGAACAATAACCTAGATAGACTTTCTGTCATCTCGTTGTCTGGCTAATCCTTTTTTTACAACCACAATTACTTTGTTTTTTTTTTGTTTTTTTTATTGCTACCAGCATGGACGTCAGTAACTGTAATTAAATATCATTGTCTGCTTCTATTTTGTCTAAAAGAGCTTTTTCAAAATAAAATGTAACAGCTGTTTGTAGTTTAACAGTCTGTGTCAAACCACTGTAACCATTAACAACATGCAGTATAGGAAATAATATTTACCAAAGCCAGTCTAGTAATATTTTAGAATTATTTGATATCCAAAAGACAGAGGGTCAGAGGTCAGTCTCGGATAACTTTTCAGCTCCAATTAAGCTACAACAATGAAACTTTTAAAAGCCATACTTTTACATTTTGATTAGAAAAAGGCAAGAAACAAATTAATTTTTTTGTTTTCAAGATTAACCCCTTCAAAAGTCTTATTTCCTGCACAACATAAAACAATAATCTTTTTTTTTCCAAAATAAAAGTTAATATTTTATTGTCATCTTTTGAACACAACTAATTAAAGGAAGCTGAAAACAGGACTGGACTGATGGTTTCCATTATGACTACTGTTGGCAATGTAACCCAAGTCTAGGGCTGAAACGATTCCTCGAATGATTCGAGTACCTCGATTACTAAAATTCCTCGAGGAAAATTTACCTGCCTCGAAGCTTCGTTAATTTATGTTTTATTAGTTAGCGCACCGTGTTCCGGCCGGGACTTCATTTGCGTTGCGCGGAGCTCTCACTTCCGCCTCTGAGTTGTTGACAAAAGCTAAGTCTCAGCGGCATAAAGTCCAATCTTCAAGATTGGCCCGTGGGGATTTTATTGATTGATGATAATGCCCGACTTTTTATCGTTTTTGGGGAACCAATAAGCATCCTTAAAATGACTGGGGGAATGCCTGGAGTACGGCAGCATTTCTCCTCCGGGGCTGCTGGTTGAAAGCGAACGGCGGGAAGAGCGCTGAGGTGAGCGGATAGCCTGAACAGGGGGGGCGGCTGAGTAGCTGATGCTTACCGTGTAAATGTAGCTTTACCGACGAACCGCACAATACATTTCATATCCCGGTCTGAAGAAACGGGTGGCGGAGCGCATCGTACATGGCTGGTAGATGAGTTTCTGAGTGTGACCAGTGAAGGTGTCGTAAATATCCCGTATTGCTTCCCCCGTGTTCGTCCCCCGGTCTAACGGTTCGTCAGTCCGCTGGTCTATTTCCTCCCCTCCACCCCATGTTCGTTCATTCGCCCTCTCCTCCCACTCCAGGCGGCATTTCCCGTATTTTCAAACCCAAAGCGTGACAGGTTAGGTGGCAAGGTGAGTTTAATTAATCTATTAAACTCACTGAAGATGAATACATAAACTAAAAGCTGGATTGTAGACATTTTTTATAAGCATATTTGTGAGCCTGCCTCTTTGTTATTAAATTCAATATAATTTCAGATTTTTCTATAACTTTTCTTCTGGTTAACTTAGAAAGTGAGCTATTATTGTTACAGGTTAGTTTTCTAAACTACAATAAAGCAACTGTTAGGGATGCTCAAATATGAAAAATTGGACTGAAATTGATATCTGATAGTAACACCGACCGGTATTATGCCAGATTTACCAATATTTCATTTTATAATTTTTTTTTATCCGATTACTCGATTAATCGTAAGAATAATCAATAGATTACTCGATTACTAAAATATTCGTTTACAACAGCCCTACCCAAGTCCCTCTAAAATTTTCAGACTGAAGCTTTTAATTACCTTTTTTGGTTCTTTTAAATCACTATACGTTTTATCAAGACACCATAACATAGATTTACAGATAAAACTGTTGACATTTTGTATTATATGCAGGCTCATTTTGATTTTCTAAAAACCTCATAAACATAACTTTTTTTATTTCTATGTTTAACATGCATAGGACAGATGGAATGGCACACAGTTCAGATTGTTTCGCAATATTTGCCCTCAGGATACAAAGCTGCTTCAACGCAACCAATTCCTGGTAATGAATTGTCTCGGTAGCTTCTGCAGAAGCCTGTTAAAAGCCTATAAAAGTTTAAACTAAGTGCTGGTTTTACTGCAAGGTGCCACAACTAAAAACAAAAGAAAGTATATTCATGAAGAAACCAATTTTTATGCAATATTATTTATAGTGTGTCTCTGGTGGAGTCTTAAGATCTTGTTTGTGTGTGTTTTGCTGTTTTTTTTTTTCCTGCTGGATGAAGAGAGTGATGTTGTGGGTTACTCATTCCCACCAGAAACCCAGAAACGGAGGGAATCGCTATAGCAACCACTAATGCAACATCTTTTATGTCTGTAGCCCATTAGCCCATTGGTTATAGTTACCTGATAACTAACCTGTCATCAGGTAAGTTGTAACTTATTTAAAAGAGCAAACCGAAGGAATATCCAAAATGTTTTCCTAATAACACTTTAAAAATGTGACACCACCAATTATTTTTTGTATGCATTTTTTTATGTAAATACATTATAAGACTATCAGGTAGCTCTACTGGGAAGTTTGCATCTTTTCTTTAGAATCAACAGACTGTAAATGTTATGATGCCAAAATCAGAAAATATACAAGGATGATTAGCACATCAAGGCAGACTGAGTTAAACTGTCACTTAAACATACAGTCAACACAGATGGCCACTGGACAGGCCAAGCTGTTCCCGGGGAAATTGGTTAGGTGTGTGTTAGTGTGTGTGGGTCCTCACACACACGCTTCAGGATTTTTTTTTTTTCCTCATTTCTATTCCTCCAATTCTCCAGATTTCTACCATCTACTACTTCTTGAGTTGTTTATTGTGGACAGAGCAGTTAAAGATGAAGACAAGAAAGAAAACACACTCAATGTGTGTGAAAATGTATCACCAAGATAAAATAGACTTATTATAGAGATGAAATCAGAGAAAAATAACTAATGCTCTGAATATGTTGGGGGGTTTTCAGCTAATGGCCTTTTTTAGAGTTTGTAACGATTAGTCGATTACTAAATTAGCTGATGAGTATTTCAATCTAATCATCACGATTAATCATTTCAGCCCTCGTCACAAGCATCTACAATTTCCACAAACTCAGATAAGACAGGTGGCTGAAGGTTTACTAACACTTTGGCTTAATTATGTACAAATCATATGCTCGTATAATCAAACTATTTTGTCTTGTAAAGTACTTGGCAAGTACCTTTAAATTGAATAGGGGGTGTCATGTTTTGACCTGACAATAAGGACTTCAAGAAGTCATTTTCTACCATTACTTGTCAGGGTCACTTTGACAATTACATAACAGATCTATTCCAAAGTCAAAGTGATACAAAAATTAACCAATGAGTGTTAAGTCAGCCATTCTGCAACAACTATGCAAATCAATTCTCCTCCAACACCTAAAATGTTTTTTTCTTTTTTTTTTTTTCTGCAGGATATTTTGGCTAACATTGTATTCTTTTGTACCTTGATTAATGATTAGTCAACCAATGAAAGCAAGCTTGCATTTAGTGGAAATTCGATTCATCTCAGTGTCACCTCCAGATGGTGTGAATGTGTAGAATGTACTAGTGGTGGAAAACATGGAGGAGGAGGAGGTGAAGGAGGAAGAAGAGGAGGAGGAATGACAGAGCTGCAGTAAGCTCCTCATCCTTGTACTGCGGCAGCCTGAGCCTCCTGTAACAGAGTCAGCTCACGACATAAAGGGGAGTCCCTGATCCATTCATAACTGGTTACAAGTCCAACCAGTGTGAAACCAGTTTCTCTCCCAGATCATAACTTTAAGTCTCATTTCCACTCTCCATCCTAGGCTCAAATCTACTTTAAGTTGGTAAAGAGTTTGTGAATCTCTGCAGATCAGCAGCTGTGTGTGAATCTTGGATCGACAGCAGCTCTGCTGGTGTTTCAAACATTTCAATTCTGAGCCTGGATCTGGTGAGCAAGCTTCAATTTTTGGTATCATGACGAGAGAATTGGCCTCCTCTGCTCTGCTCTGCCTTCGTCATATAAACAGAGATGTGTCTCTATAAATAGAGCTAAAGCCCCGAAGCAGTCCGGCCTGAGCAAGACAACCCAGTGAACAGAGGGGGAAAAAAAGCAATAGAGAGAAACCAACAACTCTCCTTCCCTTTACCGACTGATTCTAAGGCAAAAAAAGGTAAAGTTTCTCCCTGAATTCTGCACATTTTGCCACTTTTTTCTTTATCATATAGAGAAGTTCCTTCCACCTTTCTCAGGAACTCACAAGAAACCACAATCACACCAGTCTGTTTTCAACACAATCCATCACAGCTGGGAGAATGGAGACAGAATCAGAGGTAACAGATTCAGTTGCAAGTATTTCATAGAGTATTTCAAAGTCTTGTTCAAATGTCAACACACCAAAAATTTGAAATTATCTGTAGACTGAAAATGATAAAAAAACAATAGCTTTTAAACAGAGCTGAAATCTGGACCTGCAGATAGCTCCAACTGTGTCATATTTTCAGTCATTTTTTGAGGCAGTAGCATTTTTAACGTCCATCAAGGTACTTGAGATGGGCTTTAAAAACCAATTCATGTCCATGTTCTGCAGCATTTTCAAAAAGCTCTGTTGCAAATGCAAAGAAACAAAAATATTTTTTGAGTTAGGAGAGAAAATTTTAAATAAAACCAGAACTCTGCATAATTTCTGCTTTCATCAGCCTTATTTTGTGGTTTAAATAAAACTAGCAAACTTTTTAAAATTACCTCGTGTTATTCCCAACTCTAGCCATCAATAGCTACTATCCTTCATTTTTTAAATGCGTCCTTGCGCCAACACACCTCAATTACCTCTGCAGCATGTCATCAAACTCTGCAGAGGCCTGGTAATGAGCCATTCATTTGATCCAGGTGTGTTGGAGAAGGGATGCATCCAACGCCACTTACAGACACCTGATCTTGATGCTCAATTACATTTTTTTGCTGGAATCCAGTTTTGTTTTTTGTGAGGCCCTTCATATTATTAAATGTGACCAGAACTGTCTTCATTGCCATAAAATGTCCCACATGCGCAGAAGAAGAACGTTGACATCAAACAGCAGCCTAACGCTAGTAATAATGGACACCTCCATCTATGGATTGATTTTAAAGTTATTCAGCAATGGGAGCCGACAGAATCGTCACAAGATCAAACCAAGACGAAGGAAGTTAAAAAAAATAAGGCATAACTAATAGGGACAGGCTATTTTGGCTGTAGCTTCTGTAGAGAAGTCTGTTTGGATGAGATTTATTGACTCAGATTTCTTTCATCAGTTCAGAATTTTTATGATTATAATTTTTAGCCATTGCTTATGACTGGATTTATATCGCCTGGCTAGTTCTGTCGCAGAATTATGCCACATCTTACGTCAATGACATTAAAGTCATTTAAAATTCAGACTGCAGATGCTTTGAAAACTGCTGGATACGTACCCGATGTAGAACCACATGTTGTCACCTTCCTAAAATAATGTCCTGTGTCTTTTTTTTTTTGCCAAAAGGTGATTTAGGGAAAAAAAAAAGAAAGAAGAAAAATCATACTTTTGGCAAAAGTTACTTATGCCACTACTTTAGGAAAGTGACAAAATACAAAGGTGGCAAAAATAACATTTTTTTGTGGGGTGAACAGATTGGAATTGGTCCGTTCAAACTACCGTGAAAAAGTTGGATCTAAGTCGCATTTGGGAAAAAAATTTAATAAAAAAAATCTGATTTTGGTTCCACTGGCCAGCTGCGTGACTGGAACCTAAATGTTGCCAGGTAGCTCTGGAGGGCTGGAGTTGGAGACCCCAGCTTCAGCCTGCCTTAACACAGAAATCTAAGTTCAGTGTTTTCAAGTAGTAATTGATTTCTAACCCTATGTCACTATGGGCCAGTCTTCTTGGATATAAAGTAGTGACATGTTGGGTGATGAGGGATTTTAATACATTTCCAGCCAGTTTCGTTTATTCCGGCTGACATTTCCTGCATTTCCTCCTCAGACCTGCTCTGCATCATTTCTGTGATTCAGCCACCAAAAGGCAAAACCAAAACAGCAACAAGAACAACATCTACCGAGGCGAATGCTCAGATGCAAACACTCTGCTTCCCGCATCATTTTTGTCTTTTTTAACTCACTCTAATTTATCTCCTCTGACTCCCAAACACAACCAGACATGCAGCCAGCTGGCCAACAGACCAGTCATCCACTCACTCAGCTGGGTTGGTTCACCATCAGATGTGATTCAAGCAAGGAAACAAGTCTGTGCACAAGGACGCCAAGCAGGAACCAGAGAGAACTTGAAGCACATTCCTGCGAACTGCTGCTGATGCTGGTGATCGAAGAACTGAAGCTGGCTGCACACGAGAGCACGACTGGAAAAAAAAAAATCCAACAAGCCCAAATATTTCCTCACCACCTGGAGAACATATTCATTTTTTTAGAGAGCCTTTTACTCAGACGTCCTGCATTCATTCAGATTCAAATGTGAATCATCAAGCGCACTTCAAGTTACACCACCTTTAAAAGTGTTTAAAAATTCACTAACCAAACCAGTTAAGCATGCCAGTTTGGCTGCAATTTGATCTAAATGCAGACCAGCAGTGGGTCCATCCAGGATTTGATCAATTACATCAAAGACCTGGCATGCCTAGAGTAGCTGGAGCATCTGATAGGCAGTCAAAACAGACAGAAACAAATTTCAGCAGATTTATAAGCACCATCAGCAACAGTGTTTACAAGCTGAAAATAGCAATTTTGAACACAGCCATGAGCTACATTTACCACATGATGAGCAGAAACAACAAAACCTTAGTAAAAAATAATAATAAAGTTAGTGATTAAAAACTCATTTGAGAAAGCATTTTGTCGTTTACTAAGGAGAATAAAAGCAAAATCATGTGAGGTTTTCCTCCCAGTTTGGAAAAAAGTAATTATTTCCTCTCCCCAGCAAAGAGGTGGCACCAAAATGCACATTTTATTTTGAAGCATGACCTTTGACAGTTTAAGCAGAAACAACAGATCTCCTATCTGACTCCAAATGGAGGCGCTTGCACTGCAGAAGTTGCTACAATGCTTGAAAACAGCAGACAAGTTTACGGATGTGAAGTTAAAACACATTAAAACTAACTCAAACTGTGTATGAGGGACAAAAGTTTTGATATCACAGATCAATTTTTGCTCAGCAGGTTAGTGAATCATTACCTACTGTGCAGCATCGCTTCCCTCCCTTTCATACATAGCTGGACTTTGCACCACTGCAACCTTTGCTGTGGATGTCCTGCTGATGTCGTACGACTGACCTCGTTTGTGTGTCAACGTCTCAGCTGATCCACTGAATGTAAAGCACAGATCATGCTTAGATTGGTCCTAGTGGTAAATGGGTAAGTGGGTTTTCTCTAAAATTAAGTAAAAAGACTCAACAAAACCTAACAAACCAACCTGACATTTATGACAAACTACTTTCACTGACTGGCTGTGACAGAACGGCCATTAACTACATATGGACACAGTAAAGAATATATGAATATACTTTTGTCCAAGAGCTACTGGTATAGAAGATTGTCACTGTTAATTAGGCAGCACTGATGCCAAAATGTAAAAGCTTTGTGTGAAAAACTTAAGACACACTTGCTGCTTCCCTGGGCAGGTGCTGCTGATCAGATGCACTTGATTAATTGATCATCAATGTGGCCACCTCCATGAAAGCAGGAGTTTTCATAGTCTGATGCTCTGCAGCACACACCCCAAGACAGAAAGACATCAGCCATAATCGATGTAAAGAAGCTACAGTTGCTGCACATCAATCTGGAAACGGCAAACATTCTGAAGAGAATGATAAACTTGTACAGAAAAGGCTCCTAAAAGTTACTGCATGTTCGAGAAACGATGAGTGATCTGACACATTTACGCAAAGTTAATTTAGAAAATCTGGCAAAAAACAGATCATTTTTGACATGTCCCAACATATAAAACCAGGGCACAGGAATCAAAAGTTGATGCAATTTCACTTGCATATTTCAACCAACAACTATGTAAACAAGTGGCTGCGTTGCTGCCAAGTGACAGGTGTCTTCCAGTGCAACTACAGTTCATAACAGCCTGAACCGCAGCAGCTGTACTTCTGCAGCTCTCAATAAGAGGAAATCGTCTGCCACGCAGGATGTGGGCCGTTATTTATTTTTGTGGTTTGTTCAGAAAAAAAAAAAAAAGTGACAAGCCTACAATAAGCATTCTGTCAGACCAAGAAGACCTTTGTGTTACAAAGCAACAAAAGGGGTAACGTCATAGGGCACGAGAAAAACAGCTGCAGTTACGCTGCATTTTTGCTCAGTGCACAATTTAAAAATGCACGAAAAAAGCTGCTGATGCGTTTCAACAGCGGCTATTGTAAATAAAGCAGATTTACAATACTTGCATGCATGTCCACAGGCTGAATTTAGGTTCAAGTAATAAGAGTCGGGTTCATTTCTATAAAGCAGAATTAACTTTAGATTTTGCAGGTTGAGAGTTTCAGCCTTGTGATCTTCAATCACCAGGCTGCAGGCAGATCTATCGGTTTCCACTTTGTGCTACAAAACTTTCATTCACCGAAGCAGTCTCATGTTTACCCTGGAGTCCAGGGTTTCTTTGACGATTCACACAGGTTTTACATAAAAGAAACTCAAGCCACATTTAATCTGACACAGAGGATACTAAAACGTTCAAAAGCAGTTGTTGCTTAAAAAAAAAAGTTGATTGAAACGTGTTGCCATTTAAAACAATGTGGCAGATACTGAAACTTCCTTTCTCTCCCCCCACTTGCGTTTTCAGCCAACAGAGAGGAACACTGCTGGGAATATTTCAGTTCTGACTCGCAGAAATGTTTGTAAAACTACACTTCCCCCTAGCTGCCTCATCCCTCTCAACCCAGCAGCTTTTTCACAGGCTTTCAGCCCAGCAGATGAAAGGTATGAGAGATCAGAATATCAGTGAGATTAATGATATCATGACCAATATACTGTCATGAACTGTCACTGGATGGTACTTAAACTCTGCTGAGGAAGTTAAATGGGAATTTACATGAAGTAGCAGTGATTCTACCTGATGTGCAGGTTTGATTTTAAAATAATTATTAATTTAAATGAAAAAAAAAATTAAGATGCACTCCATAATACATTTTTTAAATCATTTGGCAAAGAGAATTTTTAAAACGTGTCATTCACATATGTTGCCCTGATGACCCGAATTTAAATCCAATGCAACTGTGTGCATTCATGAACCCACCTGTGGGTAATTTAACCTCATCATGAACGCAGCTGTTCCATAAAAGCATCAGAGGTTTGTTAGAGAGCAATAGTGAACAAACAGCATCACGGTGACCACAGCAGAGAGGTCAGGGAGAAAAATGTGGAGAAGTTTATCAAACAATGTGCCAAGCTTTGAACGCTCACAGAGCCATCAATCATCTGAAAGTGGAAAGACACTGAAGTTTAGAATCTGCTGAGGACATCCATTCGTCATGCACTACACAAATCTGACCTTAAAAAAAAAGTAGCAAGAAGAAGACTATTATTTAAAAAAAAAAAAAAAGTCCTGAGGAGACGTGCTTTTAGCATCCCACAAGCCACATCGAGAACACTGGAAGCATATAGAACACAGGACACAGTGGTCCTGGAGGGCCACTGCCCTGCAACTTTTAGATGCGACTCTGCTGCACCACACCTGAATAGAATAATTAGGTCATTATCAAGGCTCTGGAGAACTTATCTACTCAGGAAGGAGGTAATTAAGTCATTTCAGTCCAGTGTTTTGTACCTGTGGCACATCTAAAAACTGCAGGACAGTGGCACTTGAGGACTGGAGTCTCCTGATGTAGAAGAAGGTCCTCTAATCAGATGACAACAAAACTTAATTTTTTGGCCTACATGCAAAAACATCACCAAAAAAACACCATCTTTAAATAAAAAGCAGTGGCAGCATCATGTAGTGGGGTGGTTTTCTACAGCGGGATATCTAAAAGCAATTTAAAGAGACCAACTAACCTAACACTCATGACAACAATGCTGCTTCATCGTACACCCTTCTCGCTGGTTTAATGCATGTAAATCAAACAAAACTCATAAGTAGGATACCAATTCAACCGTCTGAATCAGCGGTGTTGGAGGGAAAAAAATCATCTACAAACACAAGTGTCTAGTCCACTCCTCGAGATATGGTATCCTAAAATGTTAAATGTTTTTTAGAGTCTGGACATCACACTGGAGTTGTCCACCACTGGTTGAAATCAAAGCATATCTACTTTGTAGAATGGCCCAGTCAAAGTGCAGGTCCAAAACCAGTTGTGGTGAGACTGGAAAACTGATGTTACCCATCCAATCTGACTGAGAGAGAGTTATGTTGCAAAGGAGAACGGACAAAAAAATAGCAATTATGCACTAATTTATGGCATAAATTCCTAATGTAACCCTTTCAGAAAATTTAATCAAGAAATCAATTTTATCAATTAACTGAATTGTTGACCGACAACTTAATTATTTGGAAAATCTGAATTTGTTTTTTTTTACCAATGTACTCCTTGTGTTTTCATAGAGTGATGTCAGCGCCCCCAGGGTGGCCATCTTGTTTTGCAGCTTCTATTTATCTGGACTTTAAATGTTAAGACCGGGTTACATTTTTTTTTTAATTACAAGAATAAGAATAAGGATGTAATATTAAGAGAATAAAGAAGTAATGTTATGAGAATTCCAACATGAAAAAGAAATAAATTTGAAGTTATACTTTGGTATAGGTTTTATAAGTAAATGCTTCATATTTTAAAACTTCAGCATCAAATTATTATTAGTAGCAGGACTTTGAAACGATTGAGTTAAGGATTAAGTCTATTTTGAAGAAAGAGTCACACGTACTGACCTGGTCACATCAGTCCTAGCAGCTTTTTTCTTATTAAAATTACTTAAACTCTTAATTTTCAAGATGGACATCTTGGATGATGATAAAGTTGCATCTATATTGTTGGAATAAAACAAAAAAATATGATGAACATAGCCTGCTCATAATAATCCATTGAACAACTCAGAATGGATGACTGGAATGAAATCCACTTTTTAAAAACATTTTGTCATTTGTAATTTATTTTTTAGAATAAAAAAAATAAAATTGGATATGGTAAATTTAAAAAAAAAAAAAATCTAAGATTTTATTTTTAAGCAATGTTGCCCAGCCCTACTTTTTAGCAAGGTGCTACAATAATGATGGTACAGAGAGTACCTGGAGGCAGTGCACCTGGCTGCTTCCCATGGACGTTTGCAAAAGAGACTGCTGGCCCTTTAAAAGCTAAGATGGTGTCCTGCAAGCTGCAGAAGCTACCTTCCGTTTCCTTTCTGCTTCCCTGGGATCTCGGAGCATTTAAAATTGAACCTGAACTACCATCACACACACATACAGAGAGACACACACGCAGAGAGAGAGAGGGGTGCAGAAGCTTCCGTGTTTTAGCGTGGAAATGACAGGACTCCCCTGTATGATGCACTTGCAAAGGCAATGAGGTTACAAAACTCCGCTGTTTGCAGAATAAAAAGGATGCGCGTGGCTGCAGCAGACACAGCTTACTGACATTTAAATGATCAGACACATGTTAGGCTGACATGTCAACTCTGCTTGTGTACAGGCAGATCATCCACAAAGGCAGATGTCACTGTTTGTTCCTCTGACCAGGAATAAGGTGCACTTACTTTCTTGTTACGGGTCTCCGTGTGCATCTCGGTTGCCGGAGCGGTGCAGCGGCGGAGGGGTGGAGCAGCAGGAGCAGGAGGGGGTCGATCGGGGCTTTGGGTGTAGCACTATCTGAACAAGAACTGTCAGAGGGGAGACAGGAGGTTCGCTCTTTTTTTTGGGGCGGTGCTATTTTTTTTTTCCACCTTTACTGTGAATTTTCGGGATATATAGGAACACCGATCCCCGCCTCTTCCAGTGTGTCTTTTCAGTTCATGTCCGCAGCAGCGTCGACGGCTCCCTGAGCTTCATCCCCCCAAAACAAAATCAGAAATACGGCCGGGGCTTTCTGCGTCTCTCCCTCTCTGAGTCGGCTTGCTGTTGCCGTGTATTCAAGGGCTGGGCTCTCTCTCTCTGCCTTTTCCTCCTCCGCCTCTCCCTGCTTGTGACCCCACCCTGCGTCCCCACCCCTCATCTCTCTGTCAGTCAGCAGAGCTGCAGCCCTGCAGAGGAGCGGAGCCGAGCCCGATCGAGCCGGACCGGACGGACCAGGGCCCGCTGCACAATCCTCTTCAAATGCTAAGAGAGAAGGGGGATAATGCATGCAATGTGCAGCTCATGCAGCCCCTTAATAGCATGCAGCGCCCATGTCACCTTACTGACGTCATGCCGAGAGCTAATTGAGGCCGCTCGTGGGTGCGGAGGGTGTGGACACATCCGACAAAGCTTCACCTTTGACAGATAAAACACTCATATAGACGAAAGAATAGTCGCAACAGCCGAATATTCTTAAATATATAAGTTATGAGACGAATATTTACATAAATGAAATTATAAAATTGGAAATACAGAAATACATACCTCACATTATGTACCTTTTTAAAATTTAGATTGACGATTATTTTATATATTTTGTTTATGTTTTTATGTGTAAATGTATATAGGATAACTAATTTATGTCATTATTGTTAAAGGTTATGATAAAATTAATATGGCATTTAGGAAGAAAAAATAGAAAACATTTATTTAGAAGGAAAAAAATTATAAAAAATGATTAGAACACACAAATTAGTGTGTGTGTGTGTGTGTATATATATATATATATATATATATATATATATATATATATATATATATATATATGGACCATTCTTTAAAATAGCGAAATGGATTCTTTAAAATAGCTAAATGGGTTGTTAAAAAAATTAAAGAAAATAAGTAATTATTTAAACTTTATTTTTAAACTACCTTCTGTCAAATAATTTAGATGTAAGTTGAATGGTGCCTGTATTATCTAGATGTTTATGTGTATTTGCCAGACAGTTTAAATAGTTTTACGATAAATAATCAGCTAAAAATTATATGGCATTATTGTGAACATGTAATATCTTGTTCAATTTTTGTCACATTTTGTATTTATTGGTTTTGGAACAGTGATTTTTAAAGGGTTATAAAGAAAAATATCTGTTTAACACATTAATTTGTTATTTTAAGCCTTTTGGTCCTAGAAAGAAAACAGCCATTACTAATGAAAGACAGGTTTATAGGCACACCCCTAGAAAAGCAAGGTGTGGCTCCTGGATTTTAAGCGTCTTTATTTCCTCGTACATATTTTGTCGCAACAGAAAAGAAAATATGCAGGCTTGTCAGGACTTATTTTGATTTCATAGGTGAAACGTTATTGGAAACAATAGAGCTTTTAAAGAAATTCAATTAAACTTTTGTCATGTATTATTTAATAAAAAAAGAAGTTTCACTTTGTCTTCTAAATCCCTCTCACTTAAGTTATCTATAGATTAATTGTTCCACTACTGTAAAGATAAAACCAACCTTATGTAGTTGAACACGTCGAAATTCAACTACATTTCCCATAATTCCTTGTTTCCGGATTCGGAAATCTGAAACGGGAAACATGCGAAGGTAAACAACACTTTCTGTGTGAGATACAGTTGTTTTTTAAAGCATTTCCTTTAGCTTGACTAAAAAACATTTGATTTTAGTTTCACTTTACTTTCGAAATTGTGTGAAAATGCAGACCTAGAGCTGTTGTTTTAGCTGATGCGTCGCTTAGTTCGTCATTTTCCTCTTGTTGTCATGGAGATAGCGCCACTGTTCCAAGCTAGCAGTTATGTGTTTTACTGTTTATAACGGTTTTATTTGAACATAAGTTAAGTTTTACCGTGTACTGTTGTGCTTAGTGCTCACATAGACATTCTGCTGCACAGCTTGTTTCTATCCAGGCCCCGGAGGTTGTTTATTTCGTATAAAATGGGAAACGTAACAGAAAGTGAAGCTGAAGTCACGATCTGTCCACCACTGTGCTTCAAGGAGGTTTTATACATTCACATTTTGGGCTAAATATATCCAAATGTCATTGTTTCAGAAGCCTTTTGGGTCCTTTTCAGTCTCCTAGGAACTGTAATTCCCTTGTGAATAGGCTTTTTAGCTGTAGAATGAATAAAAATAGTGTTGTATTGGTAATTGCCTTATAACTCTTCCCAGATTTATTTTGCTTTTCAATGGCAGTTGACTAAGTCCCTGTGTTTGTAGAGATAGTCAAACTTCCTGTTGATAATTTAATCAATGGCATTTCATTAGCATCAGCTGACTGCTCGACAATGGTTGTTTCCCCAAGGTCATCTATGTTGTCTTTTCTTCTTTCCCCTGTTAAGTACTAACAATCTACTTTGGTTTTTCCAAAGCTGCACTTACATTGAACCCTACATAGTTGGAGCAGCTCTGTTTATTTACTTCTGATTTGTAAGATTTTATTCATAATTTTATTAGTTTTAATTATTGCTTTTTTGGATGATTTTTCCCTCTGGTTTTGGATGGTATTCAGCTGAGGAGACTATTTGTTATTTTGCATAACAGTGGTGGCAAGGTGTTTTGTTTACAATTTTTTACATTGAAGTAAACAATTCAAAAGAATATTTGCTTCCTGGATTTTTAACTTTAATGATAATCATGTCATATACTCAGGACACTTTTATGGGCAGTAGGAGTTGATTATATGAACTTTTAAAAAATTTGTATCATAATAGTTTGTGGTATTTGTCCTAACAAAGATATTGGGGGCGATGCAATATTCAGCACAATTTTTATTACTTTAAATCAGATATAAAACACAAATATGATAAACCTACCCATTTTAATAGTAAGTTTAATTTATGTTAACCATTTAAGAAACAAGAAAACTGTTCAAAAAACATATTCATAATCATTTCAGACTCCTTCATGTTACTCAAGTGTCCGATTGCAGAAAGAAATGCATGCAAATGTTGCTACAAATGGTTCCAGATGTAAATATATTATATTTTATTACTGTCTTCATGATGGAGATAAACATATAAACACATCGATAAGTGTCTGAGTGGCATCAAAACTCAAAGGGTCAACCAGTGTTGTGCTGTTTCACCTTTATTTCTGTTGGTTTTGCAGCAATTAATAAATTACGAAACCTAAAGAATGTTTCTTAATGAAAAAAATAATTTGGGCATCTCCTTATATATTTAATACATCATTTTGAACAATTTGCACTTTGCTCAGGAAGTAATGCTTCCTGCTCATGAAAAATTCCTTTCTATAATATATAAGACATTTATAACCAAAACAAAGTCCACTCTTAATGCTCTTCTTCTAAGTCTTGTGTTGTTGCACAATTTCCAACCACGTGTGACGTGAGAGATGATTGCAACACCATTGTGTTATGATTCAGTGTCCATGTCATCAGAGCCCTGAGTATTGACGTGTCTCCTCAGAGTGAGCCGGAGAGCCTGCGAGGAGGGCCCCCTGCTGGAGGAGCAGGAGACAGAGGGCCAAAGGCAGCTGCACAGCCTGCTGCTGCAGCAGCTCCACACCGGCGTCGACGTTGACCGGTCAGAAACTGCCTGTTTGTGTTTGTTTACCAAACAATTTAGATCAAGGCTGTAGGTTAGCTGAGGATTTTCCCCCTAGTTTACACGTTGACGGGTTGTTCTTTAATGAGGCAAGCTTTTCCATTTTGATGAGTCCAAAATTAGCATTTCTTTTTTTTGTTGTTGTTGCTGTCATGATGACACTTTAGAGCAGTGGTCCCCAAACTTTTTCCTGTGAGGGCCACATAACTTTTCCCTTCTCTGGTGGGGGTCGGACACTGTAGAGGGGGGGAAGGAGGGAGCGTTTCTCACAATTTATTTTCACAATTAACAAATACTGTTTAAAGTTCTAATTTCGAAATTGGTACAAGTATACTTTTAGTATACTTCAGATACATTTTAGGTTGTACACTTAATACTTAGTTTAGTTAAAATGTACTTTCACAAATGTATGTTTGAAATATACTTAAAGTATACTTTTTTTCACCTGGGGTGAGCCTCGATATAGCCAAACTCCGTCAAGTATGGCATTGTTTTTATGCCATATTAGATTTGTCGTGTTGATGCACATTTTTACGTGCTTCAGCCCCGACATCGAGGTAATTTTCCACCACAACACGCAAACTTCCCCATTCACTCGGTGCGTTAGAAAGCACATGGGCAAAAACCGTGACTGGGACTGACTAGTATATATTCCATTCTTTCCATATTCCAGGGAAAGTAAATATAACATATTAATTTCTCATATGTTAACATAAAGGCTCGTTTTGAAGTATAAGTTGCTACTTGCTTCGAAGAAACCTGGAATGCTTGTTCTTAACAGACACGCGTGTTCATCTGCTCTATCGCTAGCAAACAACCGTACTGATTAAATAACATAAAAGTCAAGCAGTTCCCTAAAAGTCCAACAGATGGCAGCAATGCGCCATGCAAAACAAAACACCCACAGTTTACAGGACACACTTCCTGCTAAAGAGCCCCCTGGTGGTTGAAGAAAAATCCACATATAAACCGGAGAATACAATAAATGAAGAATAAATCTAGATGCGCTCTGATATTGTTCAGGGGGCCGGACCAAATGTGGAAGCGGGCCGGATCCGGCCCGCGGGCTGTAGTTTGGGGACTCCTGCTTTAGAGTGACCGTTAACAGTAGTGCATTGATCAGTGTTGGAGAACTCTGACAAGATGCTAGGTGTCATAGTCTGGATTAATATATAAATCATTCATCTTCAGTCCAAGCTATAAAATATTGAGATAATGACATATTGAAGCTCTTAATGTGAATGTTATGTGGAGTAATTATGATAAACCATTATCACAAACAAAGATGTACATAACATTTTCTTAAATTTTTACAAAAAACAAGATTAATTTATTGTTTTCTCAAAAAATGATAAGATCATTATTATGACAAATTTATCTTAATATTACAAATAAATTAGACTGTTATCTTAGTCAATAAACATTGAGATCTCATTACCTTGAGATAATGAGATAATAAAGCTGTTTTCTAAACAAAACGATCTTTCTAGCTTGTTATTTTAAGATATTGACATAAATGGAGCTGTTATTGTGTAAAGAACAAATTTGATTTCTCACTATGTTGAGATAATAATACAACTATTTCCATGGCAAATATTAAGTTAACTTTTTATTAACTGATCTTGCTAAGTTATTTTTGGGCATTTACATAATAGATTGTTTTATTAAGTTACGTCATAACAGTCCTTAAAAGGTCCTAAAATGTCCATAATTTAATCTTCTTCATACTGCCGATATATAGATGTATTTTTTGACTTTTCGTACTTACAAGGTCATCAGTTCAGTCTGTTTTGTTGGAAGTTTTTACAATTTTGAGTTAAATTTTGGCTCTTTTTCTTGATGTGCTGCAAAGTGAATTTAGACACACATTTTGGATAAACACTCCAATCAAACGCTCTATTTGTCCCACAGAGCAACACGGAGAACCTAATTACTCTTAGCCCTTAGGGCTACAGGGTCTTACTGAGTTATCTCTCCTTGTAAAACATCTGAAGCACACATTCAGACCGTTCAGCTGTGAAGCCAAATGTCTTTGAGTTTTCCTGCAGCTGCAGGTAACGAGTGTTTCTGCATCACTTTGAAACCAGCGGCATCTTACAGATGTGTGGCAAAGAGGCAGTGCTTCGCCCCGGCGTCTCTCTATCGGCCGTTTGGGGAGCAAGCAGCAGGAGTAAGGAGCCTCTCCCAGTTTCAGGCTCTGCAGGATGGGGAGAAGGAACTGGTCGGTCTCCAGGAACTGGGACTCACTGACGCTGAGATCCAGCTGTGGCAGAACAGAGACGTACCAGACATGTCAGGAGACAAGGTTGCCTCTCAGAAATTTCAAAAACTTTTAGGTAACTTTCAGAGACCAAAACAGCTGAACCTCGTCATGTCTCACAGTCCAGCGGTGTGTGTGCGGCTCCGGACGCGAGGCGGCAGCGTCTGCAAGCGATCAGGGACAAGATTGAAGCCAGAGCGGAGCTGCTGTCCCGACCGCAGCGCTTCTCCGCCAGCCGACCGCTCTCACGCCGGGAGATGGAGATCGAACAAGCACTGTTCCAGGGGACCGACCGGCTGGGTTTCCTCACAGCTCTCTACCACCGAGGTAATGTTCAGCAATATGAATCAAATAAATCAATTAATCACAAGATAAACTGAACTAAGTGCGATCATTTTCATTTCAAAGAGATGCTCCCGCCATTTTAAGAAACCCTGCAAATAATTGGCACCTAGTATGAAGTGGTTAGTTTGCACTACCTGCCACTTTTGCCTGTTTTCTCTGTCTAAGCTGAATAATTATAATTTTTTGATTTGCAGTTTTGGTTAGAGAGACTTCATAATCCATATTTATTGTTGTTGTTTTGGTTGATTGTTGGTAGGCCAGTCACAGTAAGCAATAAATCAATTAATCACATTAGAAATTAAACCAAGCTTAATCATTTCCTTTGGCATGATTTATCATTTTTCTTGTGTCTCTCTCTTTCCATCAATAACTGGATGACAAAATTCTTCAGTCTGGTGCTTTTGTTCTCAACCAGCCGTTTTTTTGAAGGGCAGTTTTGTTTACAGATTCATTTTGTGTTTCTGTTGTTTTCTTTATTTACTTTGGATGTTTAAAATGTCTTCTAGTTCCAGTGACAAATGTTCATTACAATTTAAAGTTTGCTAATATTTTAGAACGTGTTCATGCATTAATATGTCATTACCATTACAGTACTAAATGGTCTCAAAAAACAATGTTATTGTTGATCAACAATAACTTCTGGGAATTTACAAAATTTGTTATCGTGACAGATCTATTTGTTTATTTTGGATATTTAAAATGTAAGTATTCTTTATAAATTAAAGTTTTTTTCTTTATTGTTTATTTTAAAATTTGTCATTGTGACAGGCCTAAGCAAATGTCAACCGAGCCGTCAGAGAAGAGATGTGAAATTACTGTAGATTTCACAGAAGAACTTTTGTCCCAAACCAAGCTCAAACAATGTCGAATTCTTGATTTTCTGCTTTAAAATGACGTTTCTGAAAAGGTGGAATTATGTTTTCTCCCTTCCAGGCTTTAAATTACACCCTTCACACGTCTTCAGTGCATTTATAGAAGTCACATGTAGAGATTTTCTTTGTCTAACTTCCTGCTGGGAACTGCTCTTTGTCTCCCTGTCAATTCGCTTCATTCTTCGGCTTTTTCAGTTATCCTGCACATCTGGTTATCCTAAAACAGACTCTATAATGTTTTAGATACAAGTTAAGTAAAGAAAAAGAAGAAAACTAGATATGTTCTTTTTTAAATTAACACAACTAACATCGGGGTGTTGTATTAGGATGTTAAGTGATAGGCCGACGACAAGTAACGGGGGAGTATAAATGGTCCTAATTATTACTTTTTAAAAAAACTGAAACAATGAGGTTTGCATTTGTATTTGGTCTCATTGAGTAAATATCACTTAGATATCACAGTAACGAGAAAATAGAGTAAATAGCATTAGTAAATAAATCAGAGATTTATTTACTAATGCCTTAAAAATCAGAAGTTTACATAGAGAATTGATTAATGTCTCTTTAAGCAATGAGGTAAAGGTCTGATGATGATGTCATGGCTTTGGAAACCTATAATATGCTGGTTCTGACTGGAGGAATGGGCCAGAACTCCAGAAAACTATGGTGAGAAGCATGAGACAAACCCAAAACATTTGACCCAATCATACAGTTCAAACACAACACTACCAAATACTGAGGAAACATACGTAAACTTCTGATTTCGAAGATGTTAATAAATTCATCTCTAACATATTATTTTGCTCATTAATGTGGCATTTAGCAACTAGAACTTTGGTTACAAGAAAAGATGGAGAAAATTGATTAGATTCCTTGAGAACAATTAGTGTATGAATCATAGACTTTTGAAAATGTTGTCTCATGCTTTGTAACTTTTTCTACCTTTATAATGGAATGTGAATTTCCACACATATTTCCATTGTTCTGCTTGATAAATGGAAAGCAGTCAATAAAGACTGAATTGATAAAAAAACAAAAGCAAAGTCATTTTGGTAATTGGCAAGAGAAGTTTGGTCTGATTTGACTTCAGACAGAGAGGACAATTAATCCATCTTCCAATCCACTCTGACCCCAGTACTTCAGGTGGAAAATGTCTTAATAGCATAATGCTGCCACCACCGTGCTTTTCCACAGAGATGGTTGTTCAGGGTAATGTCCATTGTTAGTTTCCCTCAGCCAAAAAAATACTATTTTGAAGAATGTTTTGGCTTCTTCTGAAGGATTTTGATTGTACAGGAGTTTATTTTGGAATATTCTGTATTATCCAGTAGTTTGTGGTTGTAACGTGACAGAATTGCCTTTGATGTGTGTTGCTTCCAACCTAGATGGCGACACAGAGGAGAGCCAGCAGGGGGCATCATCCTCTGACCCAATGGACTCGCTCTACAGAGATGTTCTGAGGTGTCAGAAACACATTTCACCAGAGGACTCTGAGGGACAGCAAGCAGTGGGATCAGCATCTGGTGCTACATCTGACCAATCACAAAGCTCTCGGAGCCTTTCACCTCGCCACGGGTCAGATCTGCAGAGCAAAGACACATCAGAGCATCAGCAGTACGGAGCAGAAACAAACCCACCAGCTCCTCCTGAACGGATAGATCTCAACCAGCAAATTGGCAGACTCAGCGGAGCATCGGCAGCAAAGTCAGAAAAACTGCTAACCGTCAGCGGGGAAATCAAGACACTTCCAGACGAAGAAATCCTGAACAACCGTGAATCTGACGAGGGGATCCGGAGCATGGCACGGTTCCAAAACTACCAGCCGGGAAAACCTTCCAAGGCACTTTAACCCTTGTCTTATATGAAATGTTTAGAGGAACTTCCTGAATAACATGCTCATCAGCTCCTGTAACCCTGCATGTTTTTTCTCACTGTAGGTTCTGTGTGTGAAGAACCTAAGTGCGCAGGCATCCATCGCACAGCTGGTGGCGCTGTTCTCCAGATTTGAGCAGAAGGACGGACCTCCAGTTGTGTACCGGCTTCTGACAGGAAGGATGAAGGGTCAGGCCTTCATCACGCTGCCAGGTGAGAAACGGTTTTACTTCCACGGAGGTGGGATCGATGGAGTGTTCACATGTTGAACACTGAAGTACCAAAGTCCACTTAAAACCTGATAAAGTAGAGTTTGTGACCAAATCTTACGCGATTTCAGAGTTCATGTCTCATAAACTAACTGAGCCAAAACAGGAAGTGAGGAAAACAAAAATCTTTCATCTTTTTTCACAGAATATAAATCGTAGTACACTTCATGTAATAGAACAGGGTCCTGCAGAAGATAGTAAGAGGAGCTGACTGGAAGTAAATCAAATGTGGTTCAGGGGTGTGCAAACTTATGCAATCCAGGTGACTGATTTTAGTTTTTGCATTTCCCCCTAAGAAATTTGTTAGCCTAAGAAGATAAACTCAGTTTAAGGTAGCTTGTAAAAGAAATGTCTCTTATTTATGTTAAAATACCAGCAGCTGTGATTCTGGCAACCGCAGAATTTTACAGTGCAAATATGGATTCTACCATGTTTGTTTTATAAAATTCTGCCAACCACAGTTGACGGTTTTTTTTTTACAGTGTATCTAGAAGTTAAAAAAGTGGGACCAAGAACCCAGCTTTGTGGAACCCCGCAGAATGCAAAATCTGATGATGCATTTAAAAATCTTTTAATAACTAAAGACTTGTTTTAATTTTCATGTTGCTTATTTTTTCCTGAAGTCATTATTGGACATTTCCTCAATGGATGTTTTCCTTTGACACCAGAAATTTAGCAATACTTTATTTGAAATTATTGATTTTGATGTTGCTTGTATCAATGTGGATTGACAACTCCCAACAAATCATGTCATTTGTTCAATAGCAGCTCTATTATTAGGTTTTGGTACAGATTATCAGAACCAGGCAGAAAAGAAGAACCAGAATAAAGAGAAGAAAACAGGTTGGAAACGTCACTAGATTCAAATATCAGGCTTCAGTATCTTAATGTTATACATTCCAAATATATAATACTAGTGACTAGTGATACTTTTCTGTTTTTGTAGTAAGTGAATAACCCTGTGCATATTCTTGTATGGATGTTTCCTTGTGTGTTTATTTTTCTGTGCCAGATACTGAAACAGCCCAAAATGCCCTGCGGTTGGTCCATGGATACCGGTTGCTTGGGAAACCTTTGGTGGTTGAGTTTGGCCGTGAGCGACAGGAAGAGGAGAAACAGATGGAGCAGGAAGGAGAGAAGGAGATGAAAATAAAAGAGGAAAGAAAAACAACAGAAATCCATCAGACTTGTAAATAACAGCCTGTAAAACTGCACAACATGATATTTATGTCTCCCTGGGAGAAACAGAGTGGTGTGTGTTGTATTAATAAATCTTTGTTTTTTTACCCATTGCCTCTTTTTATTTTTGCAGCATTTTCTTTGCTATAATGTCTAGAGAACATTATAGCAAAGATGTTCTCTAGACATCTTTAGATGTCTAGAGAACATCTAGACATCTAGATATCTAGATGTCTAGATGTTGTATTGTATTGTCTTATATAAATGCATTGTCTTATATAAATGTATTTATATACATTTATATAAGTATTGTCTTATATAAATGTGACTAATACAAATAAGCTGCTGAAATCATTAATTAGTGCAGAAGAGTTGATTTCTGATTTATTCCATATAAATTTTATTCAAACAATTGTAGAAGATATTTTGTTTCCTAATGTCTCTTTTATTTTAGTCATTCCATTTATATATTTGCATGTATATTTTTCAGTGTTTTTAATAACTTTGTTATAGGACATAAAATATTTTCAAACCCAAGAGAGTTTTTAAGACCTTGACCTCTGGGTCTTGCATAAAACAAACATTTTACGCAGTTAACTTAAAAAAAATATTACAATTCAGCAGTTTATTGATGTTGATGCTCTTATTATAAGTGGTTTAAAAACTCATCAAAACTTCTCAGATTTATAATTCTCATTTGCAGCTCTGCAGATATGTGACAAATGTGTGCTCACAAGTCTCTGTGAAGTGTTTTCAGGTCAAGTTTATCTTTCCCACAGTTGCACATGAACATAGTCCACTGATGTTCTCTCTGTTAGTTTCTGCTGAATGGGAGGGGGGCCAGGGGGCCTGGCTGCATTCAGGGCTCAGAATCAGGCTTGTTCATTCCTCCCATCGAACAAATTGTCCATTGAGAATAAATTGAATCCTTGTGTAATGAAAGGTTTGCAGACTGGAGTTTAAGAAATGTCTTGTCTAAATGTTTAGAAATTTTCCTTGAAAAGAAATTAAGCAACTTAGCCAGTTTTCTCTAAATGAAGTAGAGTCTACACCACAAATTATCACCTAAAGTGTCAGAAAATAATTTGTCATTTTTAAGAACACCCTTTAAAACTAAATTTTTGAAGGATTGTGTCTAAATTGAATTTGTGACCTGTTTGGCGAACTCAAACTACTCATTGATTGGAGTGAAGCGCGTCCTTTGTTTGTCTAAGTCTGTTTGTGCCTGTGTGCCGTTTGCCTTCAGTTCAGGGTTGTGATCTTTTTCTCATTCCGCTCAAAAGAAAACATCAGTCGAAACTCACCTACTGCATCGCAAACACAAAAAACCCGCCAACAAAATGTCCATGTTCAAACAAGATCTTCACACCAACCGCTCAAGAAACAATTTTCAGCTAAAACTTGTCTGTAAATTTCTCTTTTTTTATGTATAAAAACAAAAAAAATATTTAATTAAATTATCTTCCTTCTGAAGGAACTAAAATCCCTATGTTTGAGTCTGATGATTAATCACTGAACTGAGATTTCTCTGCATCTTGTACAATTAAAACTTAATCGATTTCCATATTATTTATTTGTATTCCCAATAAAATTTGGAATACAATTCCAAATTTTATTTAGGAATTATGTGTTTGAATCTAGTAATTTAATTTTGTTTTAATTGATTTCACTTTGGAAAACCATTAAAACAGTCAGTTTTAATGGCCAGTTTGCAATTACAAATAAGGTTGTGGGTGTTCTGTGGGGAATTTTTTGTTGTTTTGGGAGATTTGCGTGTTTATTATGGTATGCAACCATTTCCACAAAACACCTAAAGATAAATATTTTTCATTGCTGCAGCGTAATGTGGCTCGCCCCAGATTTTTCTAGATTTTGATTTTCAGTTCTGCCTCTGCTTTAATCTTTCAAAACTTTCTCTAGCTGAACAGAAGAAAAACTGAAGTCATTATCTTTGGACTTAAAGAGGAGTGATCAGGAGTCGGTACACAGCTTCAGTTATTACAGCTGGGAACTAGTGATGAACCTGAACCTTCAAAGACACATGAAGATAATTACAAAGTTGGCCTTTTATTTGGTAAAGCACTTTGATGGGATATAAAAATAAACTTGACATAGTATTTTGTCTGGATATGGGCTTGTTGGCAATTCCTCTAACTGGCTTCCACTTTTACACTTTTTTCTGCACACAGGCTGCAAGAACCTTCCTTTTGAAGGCCTCAGCTCTGTCTCAGGTAAGTTGTAAGTTATACTACCTGCAGCTGTGGCTGTATGCGCAAAGCAAAATATGAGAGAAAAAATAAAGCAAGAATGTAAGAAGGATGTTGAATGCAATTTACTTTTATTTGTGAATTAAAAAAGGCATGAATACTTTTGTTGTGTGTAAATTTGGCAAAGTGAATATAGTGAAAAGAGGAAAATGTAATTTACATATTTACATATTCCCAAAAATGTTATACTGATACTTAAAAAAACAAGCACTTTTACACATTTTCTTTTCTATTTAGGCCCACTAATGTTTTGACAATTTCATTGGTTTCATATCAAAATGACTCCTAACTGATAGAGGACTAAAAGGAAAGATTTTAAGGAGTTGAGATTAGTTGAGGTACTGAAACCCAATAAAAATCATAATTACAGCAAACATAAAATACTCATCAGCATTCATTTGGTGGTTGTTTGGTATCAGCATCCACAAACTGGACCCAAACTTTTCGCTTTTAACTTGTTCTTGTGACAAATTTATATATTAATGTGATATATTTTATTTTGGCTTACTTTACTTCTTAAACAGCTCTAACTAGAATTTTTTGAAAAGCAGGGCAAGATAAGACTATAACTTTAATCTATTACCAAGAAATATGCAGACAATGTTCAAGCTTCGTGAGGGAGGACATGACTTGAGGCACAGCTTAAATTTAAAAGTATTACCAGCATATACAAGGTGTAGCTGAAGCAGTGTGATGGCTTAAAACTGTTAAAATTATACATGGATGCTTCTTGTTTAGAATGAGGACAAGAACTGAATGTTAAATAGAATTATTGTATTACTATGCATTTTTATTTAATTTGTAATGTAATTCATTATTTATTAACTGGCATTAAGTAGATGAAAGATGTTTAAAGACAAAGTGGGTGGGATTATTTAAGTATTTACTTCTATCTACAACTTTTCCAACAAGAAACTGATGAATAAGGATAAACAATTTATCATATTTATTATTTATTGTGAAAAGCTTCTTATGAGAATTTTTGATTTATCATTGTCTGAATGTCAATAGATTCAGCTACTGTGTTCAGATATGTGATTTAAATCACAATTTCCATATTTCAAATGGAAATGTTTTTTTTGTTTTGTTTTTAAGATCAATATTTGTCTTGAATTCTGTGCCATGCAGTTACCTAAAAAGGTAGTAAATGGGAATTTTATTGCATACATTTTAATGTTATCACAATAATACCACAAATTACTGAGATAAAATTCAAAGTCCATATTTATTGTCCACCCCTACTGATGAATCACAGGCAGAGGGGAAGCCTTCAACATTTATTAATCTGCTATTTATTTTTACTGACTCTGCTTTGTTGTCTTTCCATCTGATTGCTTTGTTCTTGTAAAATGTCTGAAATAAACCTAAAAAAAAACAAAAACACCTTGGAGGTTTCGACATTAGGAAATTTTCCCAATCATCCAGGAAATCCGACTTGAATCCAGTTGAATTGGAAACAGAAGTTTTGTTCTACGGTGGCCCTGAAGTGCAAACCACTTCAACAAATCTACAAATTTAAAAACACAACAACGTTAACTAAACACAATAAAACAAAACAAAAAAAAACAACAAAAAAGAACACATTAACTCAGCACAATTACAAATTAGAAAACACAATGACTTTAACAAAACAGAAGTAGTAGGTCTGAGTGATTTGTTGATGTTTGAACTTCAGGGCCACTGTACTTTTCCTTTAAAGAAACCATTTTTATCACAATGGAAATAACTTCATGGACACAATGAAGACAGCTTGAAAAGTCCACTAAAATGTTGCCTCCATATTCAATATTCAGTACCTTTACATAATCTGAAGTTGTGTTTGGTGTTTAGTTCACGGAGTGCTGGAACCATATCACACATATCCTGTGATGTCATATCCTGCTGCAGTGGGCTTCTTAGCTCCTGGGGCTCCTGGGGCTCCTGGGCCTCCCTGAGCGCTGGACTCTGAGGTACTAGTACTTCGGACCATTGTCTGCGTCCGGCTGGCTGTGTTGACGGCCCCCATTTGTAGGGTGGGGTGGCGGTAGGTCTGTGAAGTTGTCCGAGCGCCTGTGCCAGACATCCCAACTCCTACTGGCGGGTACGGATATCCTAACCCATGCCGCCTCCCCCGGCCGCCCTCCTCCTCCACCCAGCAGGAGACGCTCAGCAGTCCACCACCCAGCATGGAGATGAGCGAGGAGGTCAGGCCGAGGTACAGGCACTCGCCGATCTCATACTTCATGCCGGCCGGTATGTTTGGGCTGTAGAAGGTCTGGACGACCTCATGTGTGGTCCATGACACGGGTACCAGAGACAGGAAACCTGCAGCGAGAAACAAAACCCCACCAGCTCCAGCCACACGACTCTTAACCGTCCCCGCATCCTCCAAGCAAAGAGTGCACTGCATCCCTAGAGACGTCATGCCAATCGCAAGGACAGACAACACGACGGAGATGACCATGAGGGCGCGGGAAGCCTGGAGGTCAGCCGGCAGTGCCAGCATGGAGTTGTAGGTCTCACACTGGAAGGCCCCTGTGCTCTGATAGACACACTCCATCCACAGGCCCCTCATGTTTGCCACAACCGTGACGATGTTGGAGCCGATGTGAGCAGAAATTTGCCAGTAGGGCAGCACCGTGGCGACCAGGGTTCCCAGCATGCCCAGGAGGCCCAAGAAGAAGCCCATCAGCTCCAGAGCTAGTGATGCCATGTCAACAGCAGCAGAGACGGAGATCTGACAGGAAGCACACAGAAGAAGTTCAAGTAGATGAAACCAAAACAAAATATGTCTCAATATGTTCTTAACTGGAACAAGTTGTAAGCTACAGGTTTGTGGATGCCAAAAACCAGCAAGTGAACAATGATGAGTTCTTTATAATTGCTGTCATTAGGATTTTTAAGAGTTTTATGGTAGCTTTGATAGCATTGAGTTCTGTAAACTGATCTACTGAACTCTGCTTTAAGAAAACAGAGAAGTTGACAAAATGTCAGCGGGCCAATTTTTATTACAGAAATTGTGTTTAAGTGCTTATTTTTTTGAGCATCTGTATAATGCCTTTGGTAATACATGCATTGCAAATTACTTCTTTCCACTTTTCATTATTTCCACTTTGTTTGCCAAATATACACATAAGACAAAAATATTTATGTCTTTTTTCATTTAAAAATAAAGGTAAATTACATCCAACAGCCTTCTTATGTTCTTGCTTTACTTTTTCCTCTGATATTTTGCTTTGTACATACAGTAACAGGTATAACTTACTGATAATGCTATAAAATAAGTAACTCCATCTTTTAGAAAGCAGTACCTAACAGCTGTTTGAGGCTTTCAAAAAAAGATTATTGTGACTTTTGTGCAGATAAAAGTCTAAAAGTGGCGTAGGTCTTGGCAAAATATTAAGTCAAGTTTATTTAAAAACATCATACAATCACCGATTATGAAAGCCAGCAATAAACATTATGTTTTATCAAATGTCACCATCAAAATCATCAATACACATCAAATATAAAGATCAATATTCCAGTTAGTAATCAAAAGCAACTCTAAACATAATGTGGTTTAGCCTTGATTTAAAGGCTAAACAGTGTTTCGACTGTTTTGCAGTTTTCTAGAAGTTTGTCCAGATTTCTGGACTGTGTAAAAACTATTCTAGTAAAAAATATGAACATGTTTTCTTTATTTTAGTATAGAACTAATCAGGTCCTAAGCGCATTCATGACTTTGTTTTTGTTTTTATTTCATTGCACAATTGTCTTAGCGTACATGGCTAAGACAATATGTCTTATATGTCATCAGTAAATAGATGCAAACAGCTTGTGAAGTACCGTTTCAGATGGCAAGGATATGCTGTTTACATTATGTAAACAGTCAAGCTGAAAATCATTTAAACCTCTGCCACATTTAGATTTATAATTGTTTTCATTCAGTGTAGAAGTTTGTCAAATAAAATATTCCAGTTTTATTTAAATTTTAATTAAAAAAAATAGACATGTCAGAAATTATTTATAACTTTCATAAAAATAAAAATAAATCTTTATTGCCATACTCTAGTTAATTAGATTATGGCAATAATCTAATTAACAATCCATTCATGACTAACATCAGAATAGAAATGAATACATTTTATAAAGAAGTAAATCATGTGTCAATAATTATTTCCATCCATTCATGTTTTCTCCCACCCACTAACTTAAATGCTTAAGGCAAATGTAAAAGGAAATGAATTAATGATGTCTTGCAGCACACAATTATTAAATAAAGTATATTCTCTTAGAAATGAACACATCTTTTCTAAAATAATAATATAGTTAATTCTATTTTTATTTATATTTTTTCAATCATGGATAATTTATGACACATTACATTTGTATTAAATATTTAAAGTATTCTAATACTGTGGCACTGTTAGACCTCCGTATATTTAAATCTGTGACTGTTACTTTCTTTAGGGCAGATTATGTATGCAGAAGTCTAAACTTTTAGCCAAATAATCTTTTTTTTCCCTTCTGAGCAGCATGCTGCTACACAGACTCATGAACGCCGATATGCTGACTTTCAAATCTTATTTCATGTCAACACTTTCAGAGTTCAAAGTCCTGTGTTTTATGTATTGTTTTGTTCAGGAGTTAAAACACTGTTTTGCCTGAAAATACACCAATATGTTCCACACACATCCATTTTTCATGCATTACCTGAGATTTCTGCAGGTTAGGGGAGAGCCAGACTCTGAATTTGTTGAAGATTTGATTATGGTCCTTTGCTGCAGGTGGTAAAGTTGCAGCTGAAGACGATGAGGAGGCAGAAGGAAACGATGTAGCCTGCAGCCAGTGCAGATTGTGTCCACCACTGGTATTTCTATGTAACCTGCTGCTACTGCTACTCCAGTTGTGAAATATATTTTCTGCTTGCTGGATCAGACTCTGACTGCTTCCTCAGTCCTTAACATAGTGGCAGCTGTCGTGTTGCAGATGAATGGCACAGCCTGGATCAGACTAACGGAGTCAGAAAAACGCTTTTGAGACTAACTCTGTTGAAGATTGTGTCCAAATCTCTGTAATTTACAAATGATCTTCTTAAGAAAACAAAAAAGTGGGATAATAAATCTTCCACATTGTTCTGCTGCTGTCTCTCATCTCTGTGTTGGTCAGATGCTCTGGTGTCTTTATTTAAAATTTGGGTCAGTGTCCCTCATTTAGACCTTCACCTAATGTCATGTACACACACACACTGAAACTGTTGAATCTGATAGCGACTTGCATTCCTGCTGGCAGCCGGTTTAATCATTTTCTCATTTGTCATCTCTCCAAAACAAACGTTTGTTACAACATCAGCATTATTTTTGAACGAAAGCAAAAGCCTCAGCAACTTCCTGGGGAAAAAAATGACAATTATAGTTCATTGGTGATATTGATAATAACATGTTATATTTTAATTTTACCAGAAAAAAATATATACATATGCATGTGTTTTATGCAAAAACATCTGGGTAAATTCTAAATATGTTAGCAATATCAGCTAAATATTACAAGAAATGCTATTTTTTTGGCTAGAGTTTGTTCACTTGCAGCATGGCCAAACCTAAAAGTGCTATAGCTAGCTTGCCAGTTAGAGTAACTTATTGAAACAGGTGTTGTGATATAAAATCCTATGCTAATAACTCAATACACCATACAATAAAAACAAATAAACTTTATTTTTACTTATGTTACTTCAGCAAATTTTTGGATGGGAAGTTAGCTCCAATTTTATTCTAATAATAATTTATTGATTTCCCCAGTACAGCTGTTTTGTTAGGTTTAAAGGTGATAATAACATTCTTTGACTTTATTGGTGGCTAAAAAGAGCATAATAACAAATAATGTCCTTATTAAAGGGTTTGTAAAAAACAAACATATGACTATTTAAGCCAGTTGTACAGTCATATTTTAAAAGTCATAACCTAAATTTTACTGTTTTAGTTAAATTTAGGAAAATTAATTAAATAACTGTACAACTGGCTTCATCTATTTTTAACAGAATATTGAAAAGAGTTAACAAATATTAAATATTAATAAATCATTTTATCTCCTTCTCTTACTTATTCTTTTCACTTATTAGCATAATTACTTTTTTAATGAAGATATATGTATACGTATAACTACCAGAGTTAAGTCAAAATTATTTATTGTAATGACGCATTTTGATCATAAATATGTATAGTATCGTAAACATACTAAAGCAATGTAGTCTCTTTCATTATTTTTTGTTTATTTAGTAATTAAACTGTTAATGAGAGAAATAAATTAAATCAGAAGTAAACATACTGCAGGTCAGTATCATCTACTAAAAATTCAAAAACAAACTTGAAAAGCAAAAAAGTAAGTCATATTAAACAATTGTTTAATATAAATGTACAACTGGCTACATCTATTTTTAACAGCATATTGAAAAGAGTTAACAAATAACTCTGGACACTGGCTTAGGATTCATGAGATTTACATTCATGAATGTAAATCTCATGAATGTAAAATAGTTCTTCTTTTATATATTATGTAAAAGTTTAATTTTTCAGCTGAAATTTAACTGCTGATTTCTCTTTTTTGGCACATTTGACATTCCATACCAAACTGCTTGCAGGCTGCAATAATAAGATGTGAATTTACAACTCAGGCTGACGACAGACTTGGCAGCCTCCTGTACCTAATCAATTAAAATATGTTTGTTGGCTTGTCAGTTTCTAGAGGATAATAAAGGTGGAGAGAAATTCCATAAATAAACATTACCTACCATGCCGGTGTATCCGAAGATGAGAGCAAGTGAAACTTCCCAGTTTTTTTTGTTTGTTTTTTTTAATCATTAAAGTTTTTCCAATTCACAAATTCATTATTAGTCACTGGGTTTGCTTCTGATTAAGTTCCCAAACTTGAGTCTTCAGTTTCTGATCCTTCCATCCAGGCCTCACATGGCCACATCATCATAATGGGATTAGGTTGTAATCCAGCCACTTCCCCTATAAAGCAGACTAAGAGGCCAACGTCCACACACTCTGAAACACTAAGCCATTATTATGAACCACAGAGAGGCATTATATAGACACACTGCATATCAATGAGCCTGCTCAGGTCAGCTTGTGACCCTTTGTTATTATGTTGAAGCTGGCTGCTGGTCAGTTGCTGTACATCAGAGAAATAAACATAAAATGTGAATTTGTTTGGTCTTGTACAAATAGTCTAAAACATAAATGGCAAGAAGCTTGATGACATGAAGCTTGGTCCAATTGTAATGTAAATATACTGTATATGTGTAGTTAAGATAAGTTAATTGAGTAAGGTTACTAATCAATTTTTATTCTTTTAGCGACTAGATCTAATATTCATTTGATTTTCTGCTAACTTCCAATATAAATTTTGTGATTCCAACATCAAATATATTTTATAACCTATTCTTTCCTTTCTTTTCTGTGATGTATGCAATTATTGTTCCCTGATAAATAGAACCAGAATTTTTCATACATAAACTTTAGCAGCTTATGAACTGCTATAGTAAACACCTGGTGGACACTGGCTTAGGATGCAAATATGTAATATTTGTACCATAGATTTTGTGCACCCAAAAGATACATATTCCAAAGTATCTGGAGTGCTATCTAAAGCCATACTGAAAGCATTTGGCCCAAAATAGGTTCAGTATCTCTGGCTATTCACGTTCAGCTCTGGTGTCCTAAATAAATGTTCAATATATATTTTAGTCTTTAACTGGTCTTTAGTTCCCTCTAGTGGCCGTCATAAAAGTTACAGCCTAAAATTTCTTGAGAGGAAAACCATAATTTTCACTTTGCACAATTTTTAAATTACTTTGTTTTGAAGGAAAGTTGCTGATTAGTGGCTTTTTTAGAAGACAGTGCAGTGATTAAAAGATATAGTCTCTAGGCTAGTTACTTTAAAAGATTTTTCTTTCAAAATGGTTTATTGATACTTAAACATTTAAAACATGGCATTGCGAGATAATACAGAAATTCTTTTCTTTTACATTTTCACTTTTTTCCTAATAAACACAGACAAATAAAAACAATTTGTCAGCTAAATTAAACTAAAAGAAGATAAGACAAGGACATTTAAAAAGTTTCTATTTGTTAAAAAAAATATTTTAGACAGTATTTCATTTGGAAACAAACTGAGGGAATATTACTTTAAAATTTGTAATTGTTTTTCTCACTCCACCAGTTAGCATCTTATGTGTTTTTTCATAACTGTTTCTGCAGGTTTCTTTGTAATTTCATGCTTCTTTTTCAATGAAAAAAAAAACAACCAGAAACCAAATGTAATTATCATAAATGTTTTGTTTTTTTCTTTCTAATATTATGTTGCGAAAGAGTCAAAGTGATTTGACTTGGTTTACTGAACATTTACACCAATTTCTAATTTGGAATAAGTAAGTTAAACTTTATTTATATCCCATCCATCATGGAAAATAGAAATGACAGAGTGCTTATTTGTGCTACTAATGCTTGAGAGCATCAACCCAGACCAAACAGTCACATTGCTTGGGCTAAAATCGTTGAAAACAGACCTGACTTGCTCAATAGTTTTTGTGTGCTTCAACAGAAATGCCTATCACAATATGGGTGCCGCGTTAGCATACTGTCCAAATGCGCATGCGCCTTATTGGTATGTGTTTTGTGTGTGTGTGTGTGTGTGTGTGTGTGTGTGTGTGTGTGTGTGTGTGTGTGTGTTTTCTGGGGCTCTATCCAGCAGTAAATCAGTGCAGCAGCGGAGGTCTTCGCGGTAAGGACTGTCAAACTGGCCACGCCTTTGAGAAACAAAAATGTGCAATCAGGGAGCTCTTAAAATGATAATGGCTCCACCGTCCAATCACAGCATTAAGAGAAAAGTGTCCCCGCCCCTACCACTATAAATTATGTTGAAAATCCAAAAATTCCATGCGCTAGCTGTGTCAAATGAGTTGAAATGTGTGAAAATATACAAAAATAATTGATTGAGGTTATAAACACATAAAACATGATTGAGCGACTTTTTGTGTTATTTTAGTTGATTTACATAAAAGATTCAGTATTTTTGAAACATAGAAAATGAGAAGACTAAGCGGATTATCATGTCTACGTTTGAAAAACGTCCCTTTCTCGGATTTGTTCAATCCGATTTAAAAAGTAGTACCAATGAGAGATAAAGGGAATGCGAATATAAATTTATTTCGGTTTATAACTCCATACTTTTAAGTTGAAAACAACAGGAAAATGAGCCAGACTGTGTGTAGTCTAGTCTCATTTTTTCTCCTCTCAGGAGGCTCTTCTTCCCAGCCCCTTTGTTCGATCCAGTCGGTGGGTTGAGTCAGAGACGGGAGGCTGAGCTGGACCCAATAAACCACCAGCACCGGCGAAACCAGAGCGGAGGAGATACCGAATCGGTTAAACAGGAATAAAAAATAAACGGAAAAAAAACTTGGACTGAAAGTATTTCGGAAACGGTTCGGCTTCTTTAAGAGTCGTTTTTCTTCGACATCCTTTCCTAGCCGTCTTAGCTATCACCCTGGAGCATGAACCGGCAGGCTGACGGCTGCTAACCCCACACCGGTCTGTCTCCATCATCCACGCCGATCCACGCTGATTCTCCCCTTTCAGTTTTTTTCTTGGCTCAGCATCCATATTTGCATCCCAGGGAGTGGCAGGCACTAATCCGCCCTGTCTCTCCCCCTCCTCCGCCGGTGAGGACCTAGAAGTTAGCCGCTTCTCGGACACCCCTCGGACTCTTCATTTCCACACAGGAAGGTGAGGATTTTCCTGCATGTTTTGAGTCATTTCAGACATTTTCGAAAATTCTGTCTGTTTTTTTGTTTTCGGGTGGAAGTGAAGGGCAGAGTGAACCACGCTGCCTGCCGCAGTAGCTACAACAATAGATCAAACTGCTGGCGTTGTGTTAACATTATCATCCCGACGCTTCCATCCTGTCCCCAAAGAAATAATATATTAAGGCCTTATTGCTTATTCCATATATAAAACATAGCTTTAAACCACCAGCATCGGAATTTTGGCCAGTTTGATTTGATTGACCTGATGTAAAGCGTAAAATACCAATTTTTCTGAATAAAAATGAGTGTAAATAAGATGTAAAATCCAACGCTATGCATGAAAATCGCTTAATTTAATTCCAAACACAAATGTTAAAGCTCCAAACAAAATGAATATTTCTTATTTGAGGCTATAGCAGCTTTATGTCTTCCTAATAGGCTCTGGGCCATGATTTGTAGGACATGCTCCACTTGGGCACCGGCCTACATTGGACATATATCAGCCTGCTGAGTGCTGAGACTATTACTTCACAATAAAAATACACGAAGAAAATAACTGTTATTCTTATTATTGCTTTTGAGAAATAGATTTAGTGACAGGGCATTACCTCCCTTATTGATCAAAGTGAACTAATGGTGTGGTTGTCTCAGATTAAATGTGTGTAATAGCTAACTTAGAATATATTTTAGATTTTTAAGCAGAAAACATAAGCAGCAAACTTACATAGATTGACTTTTTTCTATAATTGAGGGCGTTTCAAGCATGAACGGCCTGCTTAAAGTTCCGCGACAAGTCCTGACTTGGACTAGGCCGCTTCAGAACTTTCATTTTGTTTTGTTTAAGCCATTAAGTTGTAAACTTGCAGGTATGCTTGAGGTCATGCTGATTGTTGTCCAGGATTTTATTGCTGAGATCCAAATTCACAGTTTCCTCAATTACAAGTTGTCTTGAACACAAGTGTTTTTACCTTGAAGCTCTCTTTCTCATGGTTTGAGTCATGATCTCTGACTGAGGTAAGTGAAGTCTACGCGCTTCAGATGTTACTCTGGCTTCTTCTGCAATGAGTCTTTGATGCGTTCTTGTATTAATTCTGGTAGGTCGTCCATTATTGGGAACGTTCAGAACTATGTTGTGTTTTATCCATGATTTATCAAAGCGGGTTACCACTACAGGTTGGTGCATGGTTTTAATAGTGTGCTTTTTATGCTCAAAGTCAGTCAGATTGTATGGAAAGCAGCGTGATTTTTTTCAGTCTTACCACAGATTTCCTTGGGTTTTGGTCAAGACTTTAACATTCTAGCACTCCAACTCTGTTCCTCCAGGGCTCCATCCTGAAACCTTTAGATGCATCTCTGCTCCATTCTGCCACCACCGTGTTTCCCAGTGAGCAACAACAGAATTTTAGACCTTGTACAGAAGTAGCTGTATTTTTATAAAAACAAATATCTCTGCCACAATGGAAATATTTTCAAATTTTATACGTAAAAAAAAAAAATAATATTGTACACACAGGATAGGTTTCTGAAACGTTTTCATCAACATAAACTCACACAAATACTACCATAGCGTTATTTTAAACATTCCAAACCCATAGGGGGCAGTGTAACTCAAAGCTAAATCCTGTCAGCCAATCAGATTGCTTCAAAACAACCATGACTTCCTGTTCCGAATTAAACATGGAACTTGGCGGTTTATTTTTGGGGACAGATATACATGTTGAACTACTTTTAATTAGCATAGTAGAATATAAAGTTATTAAAACACAAGAAAATGTGTAATTACAGAAAATATTTTCCAGAAACTTCTGACAGAGGTTTTTAATTATTTATTTATTTATTGGTTTCGGTGTTTTTTTCTGTGTGGATGTTTTTTCTTCTTTCTTTTCTTTATTCTTATTGTATGCTTTCGTTAAAATATGTATTTATATATTTGTTTAAGTTTGTCCTTTGATTATCTCACAATGGGTTCTTTAGCTTGCCTTTTCTTCTGATGTTTTATTCTTTAAGGTAAAACCTGTTTGTTTAGGAACATTTTTGTTCAATAAAGATTAAAGAAGTCACAGAACAGCTGGATTTAAACACACATTTGGTTTCACTAGGGTTTAATTTAAGGGTATGAAAATAAAGGGATAACGCCATATTTTTTAGATTTTTATTAATGAAAAAGGATCCACTTCCCAGTTATGCAATACTTAGACATAAAAAAATACAATAAAGCTTGTAGTTGTTGAGTGTAACATAGTTTGAAAAGGCTCAAGAAGTTGTAATAGACCATCCTCCTACAGCTGTTATCTGTTTGGTTTTGTCTGGAATTTGGTTTGTTTCGTCTTGTTTGGAGCTCACAGATAAAACAGCCAGGCCACCGTACAAACTTCACTATCAATCTGAGTCAGTTTGTTCCGATGGATCGGAAATATAAAATTTGGAAAAATATCTCTGTGTCTATAATGGAGGTCTACCTGATTTGAAACAATTAAAATATAGATTGATTATTCTAAATGAAACCATTACAAGTATAAACCGATTGAAGCATTTTATTGATAGTTTTTGGTTTTTTCCTCGTCTGTCTAAGCAGCTGCAAATCTCTCCCATTCCCGTTCCATTCCTCTTTTCAGTTTTGTCAGAGTTGAGGTCGTGGAGACTTGACAAGTTCCCTCCTTTTTTTTAACCTTTGTATTTTGTATTGTTTGTGTACTAACATCTTTTCCCTTCTATTTCATTCTTTCAGCTAAACATGGAGAATGACGGCCTCTGCTCTTTGATCTAGTACCGGATCCGTACGCCTCCAGAAGATCGCTCCAGATCCCCGCCGTGTCCCTCCTCCTGCAAAATGAACATGCTGAAATCCAGTGGACTGAAAATTCCCGGCCGTGGGGCCAAGCATTCCAGCCCGGTGGGACGGAGCTCCGTGGGTGGAACGTCCAGCCCCGTCACCACTAAAGACAGTAAGTCACTTCCTTCTCCAAACTCCCTGAATATTTCTTCTCATCAGCAGGAAGTGGCTTGGAGCATTTATTTGTGTTTCTGACTCAGTCAGCCTAACACAGCTGTTGTAGGAAACACACTCAAGGTCTTCAGTGTGTCTCTCTGGTCCCAGGGCATTTCTCTGTTTCCCCATTGGATTGATTTCTGACCTTTTTATTTGTTCTATCGTGCAAAAACATAAAACCTTACCAAGTATTTTTGGTCTAGTTCCTAGTGCAAATATCTTAGTTCATGTGAAATAAGACAAAACTGACTTGCAAGTAACTTTTCAGCAAAATGTAGGAGTTTGTTTTAAAACAGTTATTCCTTAATATTGATTTAAACATGTACAAGTTCTATTGGGAGATTATTTCGCTTATAACAAAATAAATATTTGTGTTATATGGGAAATAATCTGCTAGTGGAACTAGTTAACCTATCAGGAGCTTCCAAACCTATGACATCATCATCTGGGTTTTCCTTCGTTGTTTAAAGAGAGTAATTATTCTGTTAATGTCTTCTTATTTTGAAGACATGAATAAATAATCTCTGACATATTCTTCTTCTCGTTATTTAGAAAAAAATAGGTAATTTTGAACTTAAGAGAAGTTTGGTCTGATGTAACTTCAGACAGTAGCTGCATTTCCATTACAAATGTGTGCGAAACTTTGTTGACAAACACAATTTCTCAATTCCATTAAATGTGAAACACAACTAAAATCAGAGGTGAATAAGTTTGCTCACACGATAAGTGACTGAAAACATCCTACGATATCATCCTCCTACCACTTCCTGTTGTCTTATTCATCATTTCCACCAGTGGCAACATCTGATTGTTTAATCTTGTGACTCATATGATACAAAACGGATGTTTCCATTGCAGTTTCTTGCAAAATACACTAATTTTGATACAGCCGGAAAAAAACATTTTATCGTAGATAAAAGCCTTTTAGTGAAAAACCTAAGATTTTTTCAAAATTGGAGTGTTTGCATTAAGCAGATTTATTTTTTTAATTCCAATTTGCACAGTTTTATGGTGAATTGAAGCACAGCTATTGAAGAAAAATATATATTTTTTAAAGATTTTTAACGTTCATACATAAAATGATTACGTTAAGCAGAAAGTGGACAGCGAAGCTGCTGAGTAAATCTTTCACTATTGCTCAGTTACACCAAATTACCATCCTGTCTAAAATAATCCCAGCTGTTCAGAGCCACACTGTTTACGCCGTTCAGTTGTAGCTCACATGACAGGCTTGTTCTCACAGCTCCACACGCATGTCTGTGCTAAATTACAGCCTGACGATGGGAACAGGAGAACGGCCGCCCTTTTTCTACATCCACCACCAGTGCCCGGGGTTCACGCTGATTGCGGGTTTTCATTAGAGCGCTCTTAAAACCTCGACTGAACACTGTCGGGTGATATTCTGCAGATACCTTCTCAGATTCACTGGTTTTACGTTGCTGTCTTCCTGTTTCAGTTCTGGAGTGTAAAATAAGATAGTTTGGCTTCAGGCTGCACGACCTCTAAATATGTGAGCAATCAGAGCGCAGAAAGCGCATTCTTTCCCTGGTTCATTAGAGCCACTTGAAAGCAGAAAAAACAAACATTCCTCTCAGTTATCCATCCAAGTCTTTAATTTGGCCTGGTGGTGATTTTTCTTTGGGGGGCTAATATCTGACTGGCTAAAATCTCCACTCTGATTCTGTTAAACTCAAACTTTACTCTCTTCTGCCATAGATTCTCTCAGTGTTTTAGTTTTTTTTGTGAATGAACTTTGACTAGTGTTTGTAATGAACAGGCGTTACACACACAGCTTAAGCAGGGCCAATAAACCACCTGGTGTTCTGAACAAAACCGATGTTAATGAATGAAGCCAAATTGTGCTTGTGAACACGTTCTGACTTGAAGTTGTTAGGGGTCACAACCCACGTACTCAACTCTGCTGCTCAACCCACATGTGCAGTTCTGTGCTAATGTGGTGCAGTTAACAGGTTTATTCAGTGGTACAAGATTTATTGCTAACTTTTGGTGCTAAAGTTAGTTTAGACACTGGTAAAAATGAAGTTTATTTAGTTATAATTTACTTTTTCTGTTATTTTAAATGTTTATATAAATATAGATAGATAGATAGATAGATAGATAGATAGATAGATAGATAGATAGATAGATAGATAGATAGATAGATAATAGATAGATAGATAGATAGATAGATAGATAGATAGATAGATAGATAGTATTTACTTGTCTTTTACTTTTTCTTTTGATTAAAACAAATGTCCTTATTATATTTTTTTTATCCTATCCTTCCCCTAACCCTAAAAAAACTTTTTCAATAGAAATCTGCTCCTTCTTCCTAGAAGTTTGCCACATAAACACTAGAGCCTGATCAAGTGGCAAAACTAAGACTTTCCTACAGCCGTGCATGCAGCTGTAAATACCATATTTGGTATTTACAGCTGCACACCCTTCATTATTTCAAAATACATCTTGAATATGAAGCTGATTCACTTTTGGTTGCTGAGAAAAAAGATGGAGGCACATAAAATCGCCTGCTGTATGTTATTCTGACTTTATTTTGTCTGGGAGCTGACACAGTAAATATTCGGGTGTGTCAGAGATAGAAATTTGCTTGTGTCGCAGCTGTGGATAGTTTTGAGAAAATTCACAGAATGTGGTGGAAAAGGGTTGTAGGTTAATCATCAAGTAGGTTTTATTTAGTCCTGTAAACAAATCACAGCTCAGGTTGTAAGAAGCGGTGTATCTTTAGTAGTTTAGTGAGTAATGAGATGTGACATTGTGGCTTTTATTCTATCCTTTCTACCTGAATGTGGCTAAAAACACACAGAGGGATCTGTTTTCTACAGCAGATGATCTTCACAGTGACCCGGCCTCGTGCTCTGAATCCCAACCCACAGTTTGTTAGTTTTAGCTGCTGCGACTGTCAGAGAGAGGGGCCACTGTGTCGGAAGACTTGGCTCGGCGTCCAGAGGAAGCTTTAAGCTTTGCTTTAGCTGCTTTTGAGGTGAAAATAACAGAGCCTGCCACCTCTCCTGGTTCTGCTTCTCCTGAAACTCTGGAAAATCGATTTGCAGCAGCAAGGTCCTTAGCTGTAGATGTGCTTCCCTGGCAAATACATTTGTAAAAACTTCTAAAATGAATTCCTCTTTTCCTGCAGTTGTGTGATGTCACTCTGAAAATATTAGACAAATACACACTTTTAATGTGAGGATGTCTATTCAGTGGAGTGAGAGTAGAAATTGCATAACTAAATACCATATTGGTGTAGTGGCCTAGGGTTAGCAGAACTAAATATCATGTCGGTATTGCGCCTTAGCATTAGCTCCCACTAAATAACAGGTGGGTTTAGCGCTTTACCGTCAGAGGAACTAACTACCGTGTTGCTATAGTACCTTAGGATTAGCAGACCTAAATACCATGTTTAGTGTTAGCTAAGCTAATGTTTATGATTAGTGATTTAGAGTTAGCGCAACTATCATTTTAGTTATTGTTGCCCACCACTGCTGGAAACTGATCATGCAAAGCTTGCCTTTGAAACGTTTTGTACAAGGAGTCCTGTTCAGTAGACAACCTAAGAAACCATGTGAGCTCATGTGATGCAACAATTAAAAACATCATAGCCTGTAGCATTGGGCAGAATAAACCAAATACTACCATCTAACAAGAGCAATGCTTCCCCTGATCCTAGCAATGTTACATATTAACCCTCCAGTTATTTCCTCACACATCAAAATGATCCACAACAAGATAAACGTGACATTTTAAAATACATTAAAGCCTGTTTGTGTTTACAGAAAAGACCTTGAATGTCCAACTTTGTCCTTTAAATGTTGGTCATGACTCTCACTATTGTGCTAAATGATACTGGACCACGACGCGAGGCATTTAAAAGCAACAAATTGATCAAAAGTCAAGAACATTTAGGCTCAGCCACCCAACACCCCCTCCATCTGTCGTCCACAGCTGTCACAACCTCTGCTGAATGCAAAAGCACAATGTCAGGCCTTCCCGACAGATAAATCCGACCAAACATTAAGCGACTGAGGGCGGTGGTTACTGTTGAAAATGATCATAAAAAGTGGATTTAAAGAGAGAGGAGGGTGTGTGTGTGTGTGTGTGTGAAAGAGAGACCAAAGCAGTGAGAGATAGGGGGATAATTAGAGGGAGGAGGAGGAGGCGAGGGTCCGGGAGGAAACTGTGGAGGTTTCATTGTGCACAGTCGATGAATAGTGGGATTCAGATGGTGGTGGGAGGTGGCCAAGCACAATGGTGAAAGTAAAGGCTGTGTTTCCAGTCCTCCCTCTGCCAAGGATCCTTTTGCCCCTGCCTCCGTGTTGCCTAAGAAACCCGGATCATGTTGTTAGCTCAGGTTTTAAATGCCACACTGAGTCTTTTAACCTACAAACCTGCTTGACAAAAATTATTTTGCAAGCATTTTTAAAGTAGCATATCCAAAAAAGTACTAGTGGTTTGAGTCTAAAAGTGCCCCTGTTATCCAGAGCATACCTCCACCTCTTTAGACTCTCCTCCACCTGCTCCCCCATCTCACTACGAAGCACGGTGTTGTCCGTGGGGATTGCTGCTGACCTCCTCTGTCAACCTGTCCATCAACACTGCAAACACGAAGGTGCCCAAAGCTCATCCCTGATGTAATCCCGCCCCTCTTATTGAACCGATTTGTCCCTTCTGGCGTACACTTCACAGCTTCTTCACACACTATGCTCCTACGCCACACCTTTCTGCCAGCGTTTCACAGTTTGTCCTTTAGGTCAGCTGATGGCGATCACAGAAATGAAATGTGAACTAACGGGATAAATGTTTCTTCGGTTCAAATTATAGCATTTCATATGCAGAAATAAAAACAAATAAATCAAATCAAAAATAAAAATCTTGCTCTTGCAGAAATAAATAAAAACACAAAAGTGCCTGCCATTGTCTCTTGTAGTTATTTTCTAACACATAGCATCAGTTCCACAGGTAAAATAACCAATACTTGTTTCCATCTGGTTGTCATTTATAATTCTGGTGTGGTTTTGGCCATGTGGCATTTGCTTAGACATGTGACAGTGTTAGCAATGCAGTTGAAAATGTAGGGAAGTATACTGTACACCAGGGCTCTCTGACTTTTAGGCTACGATCACTGATTTGTACCACTTTTATGTGTGTTCCTAAATCGGATACAATGGTTTTAAACAGTCATGTTGTATTTTATCGACTTTTACGTCACTGACGTGAGATATGCATCATAATGCTGCACCAAAAGACGCCAAAGTCCGTAAATCTGGATGTAAACAATGGCTGAAAAAAGCCATGGTTATGACATTGTAAGAAACCTGCATCACATCACAATCAAACCACTGTTGGTTCTCACTGCTCATCCAGACAGATCTCTTTACGGAACCTGCAGTTAATGCTCCACAAAACTCTGTCGCTATTAGTTGTGTTTTATTTTTATTAGCTTCCTTTGTCTTATGATCTTGTGACATTAATGGCCAGTGAGGGCAATTAATTAACAGAGAACAAAAAAAAATCTTTTGATAGCCCAGCTCCAAAATGGAACAAAAACAGAGCAACCCAATTTGAAAGGCATCTGCCTAATGAGGAACCTCTGTGACCCTGTGTTTTCTCCAGATTCTGGCACCATTTCGAAGCTATTCCCACCACATCATCACATTTCTTCTTTAATAGATTTTTCCGTCTCACTTACATCTCTCAGAACTCCATATGTGAGCAACTGAGGCATAAGCTACATAAAGCACAACAATTTTAGGCCCAAAAAGCCTCTGGCTTCTTGGTGCTATACAAAGTAGACTGTCACCAACCACTACTGCTGTACACACACTAGACAGGCAGTGCTGCGCACCAGACCGCATGCTAATGGAACCCTTACAGGCTGCTGAGATGCAGCTTGTCTATGTGTCAAACAGGCAGCATCCCAGGCAGCATGGCAGGGTTAATCACCGGCATGTCACTGATACCGTGTCTCTGACCCACTTTTCACAAAGAATTAGAGTGTCGTCTAATCTGCCTTCTGAATGTTGCCGCATAGGCATTTTTTTCCCCCCTGCAGGAATGTCACAGTTAAGTGGGAGAAGGTAATTTAGTAGAACAATGCAAGAAACTGCCAAAATTCACAGATGAAATGTGATGTCTGTGTTTTTTAGGCACTCCACCGAAGGCTGTCACTCCAGCTAAAATATCAGAGGAAGGCGATGATGTTGTAGGAGACTACACTGTTGGCGAACAGGTGTGGGTCAATGGCGTCAAACCTGGAGTCATCTCCTACCTGGGGGAGACCCAGTTTGCCCCCGGACAGTGGGCCGGAGTCATACTGAACGACCTAGTTGGCAAGAACGACGGGTCGGTGGGCGGCGTGCGCTACTTCGAGTGCCAGCCCCTCCAGGGCATCTTCACTCGGCCCTCCAAGCTCACCCGACAGCCGGTCGGAGAGGGGAGCGACAGCCACTCCACCGACTCGGCCCAGAATCAGACTCAACAAGGCGGCAGTGGCGCCCCTGCTGGCCAGAGGGTGGTGGTGCCGCTCAGAGAAGGTCTCCTCAACAGCGCCGTGAAAACGGGAAATGAGTCGGGCTCCAACATGTCGGACAGCGGCTCGGTTAAGAAAGGTGGAGATAAAGACCTGAGAGTTGGAGATCGAGTTCTGGTGAGTAAATCACTAGTTGTAGATTGGATGGATGTGATTGGAAAAGGCAGGCATTCAAATTCTGAACGGGGAGAGAGGGTCATATTTGTTGTCTTGTTGGCCAAATTAAATTACATTTGGCAATCCAGAAGGCAGAAAAGTATCAACACTGCAAGGATTTTTTTTCTTTCTGCTGAACAGTAAACAAGGCATAACAAGATTTTAATTTATCAGTAAAAAATTTCCCCTAATTAAAAATTTAAAGTCCACATCTGCATCAGCCACCTGTGATGGTGGGCCACATTTGTATCATTTGGGTGCCAAACAAAATCAATCCAGGGGCCACAAATAGCCCACGAGCCGCACTTTGGACACCCCTGGGTCTAAACAATCTATTGATTGATACTTTCATTTGTCCATCCATCCATCCTTAAAAACATGAGTCTGGAAAAGTTGGGAGTTTTGACAAGAAAATGTGTAGAAACATCTAGGGCGACTCTGGCTGTAGGTTCAGCTCCTTCAGTCATGTCAATGGGCCCCTGGGCAAGGCACTTAAGGCCAGTTTGCCTACTGATCTGTGATTCAGGGTATAAATGTGCACATTTCTGGGTGAAACTGGGTGAACATGCCTCAAGTGTAAAACACTTTCTAGTGTTCAGTATTGCTGGAAAATAGCTCTCTATATCCAGTAAAAGTTGAGTTCCAAATAGTCTAATCCAGTGGTTCCCAAACCTTTTCTTCTGTGCCCCCCCCCCCAGTGGTTTCCAAACATTTTCTGCGTCCCCCCTATGGATTACAAATGGCTGTCTGGTTGGTTGAAACGACAGGGGGGGGGCATCTGTAGCCTACCAACATCGGTAGCCTACAAGGTGCTTGTTAAGCTTAAGGTTCTGTATTGATATTATCTAGTCATCTTTTAGCTAACATTACCTTCATCCAACAGCTTTACTCAACTCAGTCGGTTAGTTTGGAGGGAAAAACTGTGAAAAGTTCTTTGCGTTTTTCTGGTTTGCTGCCATGATTCTAACACAAACCTACGTAGCTCCGCACAGCAGCAGCAGGTTTCCTTCACCCAGCGCGAGCGTCGTAGCGCTCATGTTGCGTTTAAAGGCGGCTCGGAAAAACAGGTTACAACATGTTAACAACGGATTAAATAGTTTTAACTGCTGATAAAAGTGACAGAGGACACAAATATGGGAAGTGTGGAAGCCTCTACTGTATCAAATTGACATAGGAATAACAGAGTTGGCCATTCTAAGGTAAAAACCCAGCGCATACAGTGTTCATGTTTTGTTTTGTTTTTCATCCAGACGGCTTCCCGCCCCCCCCTGCAATGACACGGTGCCCCCCCCTAGGGGGCGCGCCCCACAGTTGGGAACCTCTGGCCTAACCGAACTCGAGCTGTAGAGGGGTTGAATATCCACCAGACTTACATCAGAAGCTTCTTGCTGCCAACAGAAATCAATGTTTGTGTGTGACTTTCTAAAGGATATTAGCAAGTCCTTTAGCAATACATACATTATGAGATGTATTTGAATCTGTATGTCAAATTTTCACCACATTTCAGCTGCAGAAAAAGAACCTGAGCAGAAGAGAAACAGGCATATGTTAGAACAGCCCTTAACGTCGTCTTCTAACCCTCTCCAACAGTTAGGAGTGACATCGGACGGCTACACCGTTCCCCCTCTGATAAATTTGACCCTGGCTCCCTTTGCTTTCCATTTACTGATGGGCGAGGGGGATGACTAGCACCTCCACGCCGCTCAATATTATAAATCACTCTGGATTACTTTCAGCACTTAAGGAGAGGAGCGTCCGCTGCTGACACATTGATCAGTGAATCCATCTATTTCCTAAGCCTCTGCCAGTGAAATCCATCTGGCTGCCGTGGTGCGGATGCGCTGCTATCCAGTCGTGTCGGCCTCTGATATTTTGTGAAATTAGCACAAACTCAGATTACACGCTGTGGACACAAAGCGGGTCGTTGTTTCTCTGTAGTTGGTGTCAAATTCTAAAACGATGGCAGTAGAGGGGACACCCTGAAGAGGAGTTCATCCGCGCTGACTGGGAACCTTTCTGATAATTCTGTCAAATTCAAGCGTTTTTGGTAACAGAATAATTATACATGTTGCGGATTAAACGTTGTGAAAGGCAGGAGTAGTTTTATCTCTGCAGACGACGCCCTGGTGACGTTTTAAGCCTGATTCGCTGAGACGTCTGCCGGCCACGCTGACAGACATTCTCTGCCTAACGTCTTGTGACATCGCACGTCTCTGTGGAGTCACAGAAGGACAACGGTGCCTGACAACAACCCCAAATTCACTGCTTTCTCTTTTTAAATATGTCACCTTTATTTGCTATTAATTAATCTTAACATTTTCTCCTAAATTAATAACATTTTAACAGTTTATTAGGGATATATATTTTCTGCCCGATCACCGATGTTTAAAAAGCCTGACCTGCTGATTCCAATATATATTTTTGAGGAAAATTTACTGTAAACTCACAACTATGTATTAGCGAGAACAAATGCGTAGATCTGTTGATTTTATGTGAATTTCTGTGGAAAACTGGATGAGCTGATTTTTAAAACCTTTGTAGAGGTAAATACTCAGATTATTTCACTTATAGAAAAAATGTCTTGATATAAGTGAAATAATCTGCCAGATGATCTAGTACGAACATTGACTTGAAATGAGATTCTACATCTATCTGAAAAGTTACTTCTAAGTTAGCTTCTCTTATACTAAGACATAAATAAAATACTTGGTAAGATTTTATGTTTTTACAGTGTATACCGCCTCTCACCCAATGAGCGCCTCAAGATAACTACTGATCAAATATCAACACATGTTGACAATAGATGGGCGTCCTGCTCTCACCTCAGCAAACCATGTCACCTAGCAACCAAGATGTCGCTAACATCAGGTGGCAAAAATGGAGCTCAAAATCTTGCACAGTTTTTGAATTACTTATTTAATCATTTTAGCTAATTAATTTTATGAATGAAATACATTTTATGTATTATACTACTATATATTTTTTATAAAGATTTGATTAGAAACTATTAAAAGAACACTAAGCTTTTAATTTTTATCCCACCAAATTTTATTGTACTCATATTTCGAACTGTTTCCTCTCACACTTTTCTTAGAAAACAAAATCATCCTGTTTGGCCAGGAATAAATCTCGTAAATACCATAGGGAGATATTACATCTGTTAAATATGGTAACACATTCTCATATTGAAAACAATTTTCTGCACTTAACCAAGTTTACTGCAAACACAAAGTTTAATCTTTAAATATTGATTTAACGTTTGAAACGTAGTGCCGTAGCAGGATGCTTCTAGAAAAAAAAACTTCATTTAGGAAGATCCGGCTTTCCTGAAGTCACTTCCTGAGGAAATGGGATGTCAGGAGTGTTTTCATGTGTGTCATGCATGTGCTCGCCATGTGTGAGAGACATTCACCAGCTGCAGAGTGTGCAGCTTAGACTGTCCTCCCAACAGGAAACCATTATTTTCACCCAGTGATGTGACGTTGTGGATGAATTATTAGTGACTGGTGATTTTTTTTTTCCCCATACATTTCTAAAAGCTGCAGCTGCCTTGTTGGAATACCGTTTCCCTGAATAAATGCGCTAAAGGAGATGAAACAGATGAGTGACACTATAAAGGCTAAAAGTTGAAGTTTTCATATTTTTATTATTTTCTTCTCTAAGCTTCTTCTTTTCACTTCAGTAGTTTCACTCAGCAGGCTCCAAAGCAGCATGTGAGTTAGCAGAAAAGCATCAGTTTGTGAATGGGTCCATTGTTCAGCAGTGCAAAACGCTCCTTTTGTGACCGCTCTTCATCACTTTATTGGCCACATCTCAAACCGGTTGTTCGGAGTAATAAAAGAATACCTCTGCTGCAATGTTTTTTCTACAAACCTGCATGAATCATACTTCTGTTTTCCGCAAAATGATGTGGAGTGCGACGTTATCGGGACCTACTAACACATTAATGGGAATGGCCTTACCAATGGATGCAACATGGTACCGTGAAATGGAATGCCTCCATTTTGTAAATAACTGTCTTTGTACCACGTTTAAAATTAGAAGTGACGCCTGATATCTCACCGCCATGGTACGACATCACTCTGTCAATAATCTCCAAGTCAGCGTAAACGTTTATCGACTCCATGTTGATTTTATCAGTCTGACAGCCATCTTTGTTTTCAGGTGGGAGGCTCTAAGATGGGAGTAATACGTTACATGGGGGAAACGGACTTCGCCAAGGGTGAATGGTGCGGGGTGGAACTGGATGAGCCCCTAGGGAAGAACGATGGTGCAGTCGCTGGTACAAGGTGCGCTCTCACATCCACACACACACCGTAAACTACAAGCTCCTGAAATTCCTCTGCTGTTTCCCCTAAAAGGAAATCAAGGGGAAGGATGTGGATCACTGCAACTGACCCCAGATCATTTTTGCTCCATTTATCAGGCTTATGTTTTTGAGAATGTTATTAATGTATTCATGCAATTATAAAGACAATTATTTATTAAATGCCAGCTATATGAACCATCTAATTATTAGTTTTACATTTTTATTAAATCGTTACACTTTTGCTACTTAAACAAAAGGAAACCCACAGCAGAACCAGAACCTCAGTGCGAGCGGCCATCTTCCATAACCAACACACAGACAGAAAAACACACAAGTACTGAACAAGGAGTACTTTCTATGTAAGAGACAATGGCAGAAGTAATTGGAAGGTGTTACTTTTAAACAGAAACTTAGAGATGAGAAGGCCATTTGGGTTGGATTTTATGGTAAACTTCCTGTCGGGCAAAACGTATTTCTTCTTGTGCTGCATGTTTGAAGTGCAAACATGCAGAAACAAATGGTGAAATGCACTACAAACACTCCAAAACACACACACACACACACACAAAAACAAATACAGCAGTAAAACAATGCAAATGCAATTATAGACAATAGAAGCAAAAATAAAACAACTGCAAATGTAAAACGTTACAAACTCATAAGTGCATCAGGCCACGATGGGAGTCTGGAGTAGGACATATTACCAACTTGCTGCTCTTCTATAATATTGTAAAAGACACTGTTTGAAAAACTAATGTAAACTTGTAAACTCAAGTATGACATACAATTTTCTTCCTTTTTCCATCTTTCTTCTGGAAATCCTGTCTTTACTGAGCATCCGGTCCATATGATCAACTAGTTGCCCCCCTAGTGTTGTGGAGGATTTCCATTTTGCGGCGCAAGTTTGCAATGTTTTATACTTGCTGCTGTTCTTTTGCTGTTTGGATAATTTTCCCTTTTGTTTCAGTTTTCTGCAGTTGCAGCATTTTTCTTTGGCATTTTGTTTTTAATGCATTTGAAGTGTAATTTGACATTTGCATTGTGTTTACACCTGTCATCCTCCATAGAGAAGTCATGCTTAAAGCTGTCAGTTTGTACACTAAATAAGCCAGGAAGTATGTCACTGCTGCATCTGGTTGTTTCATAGCTAAACAGGAAAGAAAGTCAACAAAAATGTGTCACAATGGACTGTAGCTTCTTCCTGGATCAAAATCTATAAGGACAGCTTTTTTCCAATCCATATGAAATCAGCCCATTCTTGACACAAAATGCATTTCTTCTTGTGCTGTTTTGGAGAAAAGTCGCACTAATAAGAAGTGTGTTGACAACTCCAGTGTTTCTCTTGCAGTCCCAAAAGAAAAATGTGAAGAAAAGTGATTCAAAAAATACCTTGTTTAAGAGGTTGAATTATTAAATTGCTTAAACTCAAGCATTTCATATGAAGCACAAACTTGTATAATATTTTACTTTTTCCCAATCGTCTCCATGGTAATCAGAGTACCAAGCATCCCTTTCTCCTCCCTTTTTCCAGATACTTCCAGTGCCTTCCAAAGTTTGGCCTGTTTGCTCCCATCCACAAGGTGATCCGCATCGGCTTCCCCTCCACCAGCCCGGCCAAGGCCAAGAAGAGCAAGCGGGTGGCCATGGGGGTCTCCTCCCTGGCCCACAGCCCCAGCAGCTCCTCCATCAGTTCAGTCAGCTCGGTGGCCTCCTCTGTGGGTGGACGCCCGAGCCGAGCTGGACTGGTAAGACGGCTGCAGTGCGCTCCAGGCTCATGCTGATAGCAGACGGGCTGTTTCAGCATGAGTGTGACGAGCAGTTTAAAGGATCTAGTTGGCAGTCAGTGGTGTGTGTGTGTGTGTGTGTGTGTGTGTGTGTGTGTGTGTGTGTGTGTGTGTGTGTGTGTGTGTGTGTGTGTGTGTGTGTGTGTGTGTTTGCTCTCTTGTGGAGGGTTGGATGAGCAGATCTCATCGCTCACGTCTTGGTCAGTCGTATTTTCATAAAAACCAAGCAGATCTTACATCACTTACTTCAACTTCTGGAATCCTTAAAATGTAGCCATGTCTGGAGGTCAAAAGCAGCAAACATGCCTTTGAATGTTTTTGGCTCCGTTCAGTCAGCAGACAAACGCAACCGTCTGCACGGCTCAGTTCGGATCGTTTCACAGCAAAAAAGCTGATGTGTGCCACTTCTGTACGTAGTACTAAACTACATGTGTATCTGAGCGTCTTCAGTCTGAACGCATTTTATCCGTCTTTTACGTCATTGATGTGAGACATGCGTCATAAACCTGAACCAACTTCTGAAATGATGCAAAAACCTCTGAAAATACTGGGCACAACTTTGAGAGTGCACCGCTGTGAGACGTCGACGTTATTCTGGACATAGAGGTCGCTTTGAGGTCATAAGCTGTTCAAACAGAAGTCTGTTTTCAGACACTTTTACATTTAATTAGCAGTATGAACCATCACACACAAAAAAATCAGATTTCAGCAAAATATCAGAAATTGAGCATCAAGACTTGCTGTGTGAACGTATCTAGAGTTGGAGCATAACTCACTACAGGGTTGCCTATCTCTAGTGGTTGTTGGGTAAGTGAAACTCCATTGACAGGTTTATCACAAGGTTTGTCATGAAATTGGATTTAAACTGTGTTCTACTCATAGTTTCATCTCTAAATATGGATGTTATACATAGGCATTTTTCTCTACTTTCACCCATTAATTCCCATTACATGTTAACTTTCAATCTACTCTCTAAACTGTATATCTACAATATATAAAGCACTGTAAAAATACCAATAATATAAACATGTGGCTTCCTGACGTTTCTGTCACTCAGGATTTTATTACTTCTTTCCCACATTGCTTATAGTTTTCTGTAATTTCCTGTTTATATGCGGCTTAAATGCTTATTTTTGTTGAAAAGAGTGATGATATTGCCCTTCCTTCCTTCTTCCCAGAAAAGGCAGAAAATCAGTGACTCAGCAATCTAAAAATTGTTTGGTTTATTATTGAGCATTTCTTGTTAAGTGTTGTTATTTTTTTCCCCCCAGACATGACTTGTTGGGGTCTTCTCATCTAACTGCAGAGATAGCGAGTAAACATGGTTAACCAGGCTGGTTTTAAACATTCTGCAAATTGAAAGAAGAAGTTAAGGAACTGGTTTAGCTGCAGCCTAAACCAGACGTACTGTCTCTTTAAGGCTAAGAATCAGAGTGGTCCCTGGCAGCAGACTGAAGTAGATGGGGCATCAGAGTATCTCACATTGATTTCTAGCTTCTGGTTACAAGCCAACACTTGGACGGAGAGCACTCCCCTCTACTTTCCTTAATTGTTGGCAGCGGCGTCAGACAGCACTGAAAGCAAGCTCTGTGAATTATCTGGCGGCTCACCCTGACTGAGCACCAGATATTCAAAAATATTTGCCCCGTCACTTTCACTTAGCCGAGTGCTAAAGAACAGAGGATTTTCTAGTACCTGTATAGCTAGTGTGTTGGTAGAAATTTACATTAATTGTATATTCTGTTTTTGCAAGAAAATGAGTATCTCCAAAGATATTTTTATTTTTTGTTCTCTTATTTGGCTGCTGAAGCTAAATCTTCATATCTCTGGTTAATTCTGGTTAAAAACAAACAGCCTTACCAAAATAAAACCCTCCTGGAAATCTTTGAAAAGAGGTCCCTCTAGTGGACAAACAACATGTTGCATTGTGACATATTTTTAAGTAGGAAATACATGGTTTAAATGCTATTTTGCAGCTTTTGTTTATGTAGTATGCTCAAGAATAATAATAATACTTAATAATTCTTTTAAGAAGAAGAAGATGAGGATGTTTTGAGCCGACTCTTTATTCATAGGGGTATTTTTGGACAGAAGTGGGAGCTTTTTTTAAGTACTAATTCCACTGACAGATTATTTCACTTATAACAAGACATGCTTCCCATGTTATGAGATAATCTTCCAGAGGAACTAATACTTTCTATTCGATATTCCAGAATTATAAGAAGCTCCTATATCTTGCTGAAAAGTTACTTGTAAGTTAATTTTGTCTTATTTCAAGTGTATGCTACATTAGAGCGTTAGAAAAAATGAGTCAATTTTTGAGAAAAAACAAATTTGCCTTTGTTTTAGAAAAATCCTGATAATCAATCCCAGAAAATCTATTTCCTTGAAAATGTTCGACTTTTCCAACAGAAATTTCAGGGGGTTTTTCACGCAAATCTACTCCTTTTTAAATGTTTCTAGCTACAATAGCCCAAATACACTCTTGTGTGGTACACTTGAAATAATTCAAATTTAAGAATTAAGATATTTCCACTCAAAACTCGACCAAAAATACTTGGTAATATTCTGTGTTTTTGCAGTGTTTAATTTTCGTCCTATGTTTCTGTCACAATACTGTGATGTTTAGGGTAACATGGTACGCAGCGGGTTGGCAACAAACGTCCAGGCAGCTGATTCAACACTCGTCTCTTAATGCTTCATCTTCCTTCTCGCTTTAAGCTGACTGAGACGTCGTCGCGCTACGCCCGGAAGATCTCGGGCACCACGGCGCTCCAGGAGGCCCTGAAGGAGAAGCAGCAGCACATCGAGCAGCTGTTGGCCGAGAGGGACCTGGAGCGCGCCGAGGTTGCCAAGGCAACCAGCCACATCTGCGAGGTGGAGAAGGAGCTGAGCGTCCTCAAGGCTCAGCATGTGCAGGTACAGAGAGATTGTGGGCATCCGGTGCATTTGAACGCAACAAACCAGAATCAGTCGTCTTCTTCTGTGTTCTCAGTACGTGACGGAGAACGAGAGTGCCCTCCAGCAGGTCCAGACCATGTTGGCCAGCACACAGAAAGACAAGCTGGAACTGGCCAATCAGCTCGAAGAGGAGAAGAGGTGATCTCACTCACTTGCCTCTCTGTGACCACAGCTGTCAACAAAACATGCAATATTTAGTTGAATGTTGTCTGTGAATCATTTTGGATCGGAAACATACAGTGCCTGTAAAAAGTATTCAGTCCCTTGGATGCTTTACCCTTTTTATTGCTTTTAGAAATCAATTATGATCTACAAAAGCTGGCCTTTTTTGACCAAACAGGCCATGATAATCTTCTGATAATCCAAAGAACCACCCAAGTGTTTTTTGGCAGTAAGTTAATGTTTCTTGGTGTCTGGAAAACAAGCTGTTTCAAAAGCCTTTGGAGTTTAACGTAACAAATCAACTCACACTGCCCTTCACTTAGCAACCCCAGCGAAACCCGGCCGGTTACCTAGCAACTCTGTCACGTTTACTCAGCTGGTTTTACTGCTGTATGCGCTGTACAATGGCTGCTGAAAAAGACAAGTGTTTTGTTGTTGACTTACCATCCAGAAAACACTTGCTACATTCTTGTTGATTGTGCAGGAGGCTTCACTTCTGCTTTTCATAGATGTACGGGTATAAAATTGCACATCTGTTTGCAGCCGGTTTTACATGTAAATGTAAACGTTGAGTTGGGGGCGTGACCAGCAGCAGCTTATTTAAAGCTCATTCTGAAAGGAGCTCAAAATAATCAGAACTGAGCAGACTGAAATCTGATTATCTAAGGATGATTTTGTGCAACAAATTAAATGAACATGTTTTGTATAGCCCATAGACATATCCTAACCTGTCCAAAAAGCATCATAGGTCACCTTTAATAGTCCTTTGGTTTTAGAATAAAAACAATGATCATAAACTGTGCTTTTTTGATTACCAGGTCAAAATATGCTTTTTATCTTAAGCCAGAGAAATTACTAAAATAAATTCCCAGCGAGCGGGTAAATTGGTTTTCTGTCGGTTTGCATGAGTGCTCCGAGTCATTTGACGAAACTTTGTTCTTGGCTTCCCTCGTAATAATCAACATGTTTAAATGTTTACAGGAAAGTGGAGGACCTCCAGTTCAGAGTGGAAGAAGAGTCCATCACCAAAGGAGACCTGGAGGTAATTATCAGCATAAAATACCTGTCCAACTCACTAACACTCAGTGTCGTCTGTGGACAAGATAAACATGGCATTTCAGAACCATTGTCAGGGGTTTCATGAGGGTCAGATTAGTTCAGTTATGAGTCTTAGACAGAAAAATGCTCCAGATCAGATTTCTCCAACCAAAGAGCCATTTTTTCCTTCAGTCAAACTAAATAAGGCTCACCTTTAGACACTGATATCACATTACCATTTGACAATTTTTTAATATGAAATATCCACTAAAATAAATATTATTACTAAAGAGTGAACATTTTTGTATTTCTTTTTTAAGGTTTTCTAAAAAGGAATGAACATTAAACATTATTTTGAACTAAAGATAAAATATATATATATATATCAAATATATGTTACTGGTAGTTTTGCTGTTAATGTTGTGGAAGTTCAGTGCAATTATTCCATGAAGAAACTGTTCAAACTGGAATTTGTTTTTATTTCAGCTTTTTTCTAAAATTAAAAAAAGAACATTAGCCGAGTCGTTGTGTTCCAGAAAGCCACCCTACCCCCACTCAACCGCACATACATTCAAATTAATAAAATTTTGCTTTTGTCCCTGAGTTTGTTTTTCTGCATGGAGGTTAAAGGTTAGTTAATTAAAGATCGCTGTTGACTAACTCTTTTATTTTTGGAATAATTATTAAGACGTTCAGAAGAAACCAACAGGACTTCTTTCATGTTAACATGTTGGTGTAGATCCAGTACATCCAGGACATGGCAACCCTAAACATTTGTCAGCTTTCCTTCTCGATACGTTTCTCGCAGTTTTTCCGTGGCACGGTTAAGAACTGACATCTAAAAATGCATTTCATAGATTCTCAAATACTGTCAAATATTAATGGCAAAGTTCTCACATCACTGAAGCCTTCAATTCATATTTTATTGTACTTCGTCAATGGAATCTTCAAACATTGAATGGTTAAAGAACTTTTATGTCTTTTGTATTAATCGGCTATAAAACAGAATGGAATCTGCAAAATGCTGACTTGATGAAATCCGATCTCGAACGAATCTTCAGCTTCACTCTGATCATCTGTTGCCGCTCCGCTGGGTTATTCCTCTCTGATCTGCATTCGTCTTTTTTCCCTTTCAGCCTTTTCTTTTCTCTTTCCTTTTTCTGTCTGTGTCTTTGTGTTTTTCCGTAGACTCAGACGAAATTGGAACATGCCCACATTCGTCAGCTTGAGCAGAGTCTGCTGCTCGAAAAATCGAGAGCAGAGGCGCTCCAGAAAGAATTAGAGAGGCGAAGGGTAAAAAGCATGAGCTGCCTGTGCTTACTGTCCTGTGGTGTTCTGCCTCTTTGTCAACAGCATTTAAAACAAGCTGCTCTGGTTGAAGTCATGTCCTGTCTGCCTTTGGTTTCCACATTTTAATTTAATCCTGAGGAATGCCGATTATAAACTTACAGAATATTAATTTAGACTGAGTTACCTGTGCAATATAGATATAATTAAAATATAATTTGCATTTTTTTGTCAACTCTACCTGCGTTGATCTTCGTCTGTGTTTCCAGTTACTGAAAAATATCTTAATACTGGTAACTAATCACTCCTACAATTGACTTAGTGACCAGTCATAATTGTTATACTTTTAGACTGTAGGAGGAAGCTGGAGTACCACGAGAAAACCTATTCATGCTTAAGGAGAGCATGTAAATGACCAACAATATGTTTCCAGCTATGCACCACTGTGCAGCCTAATAAAGTATTAACTCAGCTTAGCTTATTTCATCTGATTTTAGTTACGTTTTGCCTTAGCTTTGCTTATTTTAGCTTATTTAAGTTTAGTTTTTGCCTTAGCTCATTTTATTTTACATTAGATTACTTTGGCTTATCTTTATTTTTGTCTTGGCTTATTTTAGTTGACCTTAGTTTAGATTTGCTTTAGCTTATTTAATTTTATGATACTTTAGTTTATCTTAGTTTATGTTAGGTTAGGATATTTTAGTTTAGCATTATTTAGCTTATGTTAGTTTTGTATTGGGATATTTTAGCTTAGGTTATTTTATCTGAGTTTAATCTTTCCATAGCTTAGCTTATTTTAGTTTATAAGGTTGGGCTAAGGGAAAGGGGGTTTAGTTTTTATCAGCTTATTATTTTAAGATACTTTAGCTCAGCTTACTTTAACTTACCTTAGTTTAGTTTTTGCTTTATTTATGTCAGTTTGTTGTAAGTATCAGATCCCAGATTTGATCATTTCCTTTGTACTTTTGTAAAATAAAGCAGGAATCAAACAACTACTGATGCTAAAAAACAAAGTGACACAACAAGCAGGCAGACAGCTTCATTGTTTACTTTATGCCCACTCTCCAGGATGGATATCCTTTAGCTCCATATCCATGTTTGTGTGGTTCTGTAATTTTAAAGCTTGAAACGTTTGTGGATGATTGTGGGATAAATCATAGAGATCATTTCCATGATGTCGTGTGAAGAGCCTTTATTTGCTGCGTTGCACCTCCTAGTGAGAGTCCCATCAATAATAAACAGGGTGCCACTCTTTTTTGTTTTCCTTCAAGATTTTGAAGACAACTAATCATTCTGAAACATTTGATTACTGCTTCTGTCAACAGGGAAGACGCAGTCATGTTGCAGAATCCTTGAGGTTGAGCAACAGAACCAAGGTGAAAACAAAGATGCCATCTTGTTTTGGCTTTGATCCGCTGCTGAGCTGTCTCAACTCTCGACTTCAAATTGACTTCAGATGCTCTCGGCGACATTAACCTTGCATAGACTCTTCCGTTTTCTGGTTTCACACCTGTGTTTCTGCATCTGGATGCAGTTCAGGAGAATGTGTTTAAAACTCTGCAGCCGATTGTTTTTCCACACGGTTGTACTGTGTCGTGCAGCAGGTCTTTCTCCTCGATCTTCTTTTTGAATACAGATGCGTGTGTGTGTGCGTGTGTGTGTGTGTGTGGAATGTTTACAGAACTGACACTTTTTTCAGGTTTGTTGTTGGCTTCCTCACATTTGCTTGGCTGCTTTTAGATGATCAAACAGAAAATGGCCTTCTCTCATCTTCTGCTTCTTTGGACAGTGACACATTGATCATTTGGCTCATTTATACATTTTGGAAACGATGCATTGACTTTAACTTTAATATCTTTCAGCTTTTATTATCCTGCTGATACCATTACTTTGATGCTAGTCTCCTGAAATAAAGACAAAGTTCCCTAATGGCTATCAGGATAGAAACTATTTTATGCATCAGCAAGATTTGGCTCTAATAATAAAAAAGACTTAAATCTCACTTAATTATTGCTTTTATATTAATAGAGAGGAAATCTAGCTGCATAAATTGTTGCCTAGGATTATAAACCTACAGAAGATAATCACCTGGTCTGCTTTTAAGTGCCTCATTATTCATCGTTTTGGATCCCAGCCTGTAAATGGAGTCTTAATTAACCTTGCAAAGAACAGAATAATGTTACACAGCAGGGCAGCAAAGTCAGCAACAATCTTCTTCAGGAGACGGATAAACAAATCAACAGGGTTAAATGCTGGTTAAATATTGACCTGTTGTTTAATTGTACTTGCTTGGTCAGCTCGCAGGTTTGTACATTTGTGTTTCATCCAACCTACTTCAATTTCATGCCTGTAAACAAACAGTGTCGTAACAATCAACTTAACTGTTTTACGTATGTTTCTGTTTCACTTGGTAGATGGGTATTTGATTAATTTTGAAGTAAAATCTCTCAAGTCTTATAAAATATGTGGTAGAGCCACATAAGAAATGCTTCATGACAGCTCACCTTTTTTCGTATCCAAGTTTTGGGTGTAATACGGAGCTCCAGGGAGTTAGTGTCCAAAGTGGCATCAACATCAGCCAGACCATTGTGGATTACAATGATGACCAGATCCTCTGAGACTAAGGAATCGTTGGTCTGACCCTCAGAGACTATGAAAGATTTGGCATCAGCTGGACCATCACATACTGAAGAGGGATTGGTCTTACCTGGACTGAAAACATGGTGTCTGGAGCTTTAGAGACTCAAGAGGTGACTTCAGGAACCTTGGAGACTAAAGACATGATGCCTTTAATTTTGGAGACTGAAGACGTGATATCTGAAGCCTTGGAGACTGAATTGGTGTCAGCACTCTGACCCTCAGAGACTTCACAAGTGTTTGCATGAGCAAGACTATTGGAAACTGAAGATGCGCTGGTGTCACTCAGATATCCAGAGACTGAAGAGGTGTCAGCTAGACCCTAGGAGACTGAAGAGACATCTCCATTCACTTGATCCACCAACGGGGCTGTGGTGGTGGCTCTGGTTGCTCTGTGGAGGATAAACCAGGGAGCTGGACATTCAGACGTGGCTTAAAAGAGGGATTACTCTTCTGTGTATTTAGTTTGAGGAAAAACTTCAGGTCAGGGGGGCCCCAGCATTAAGACCTACCATCCTATAACTTTTAGTTGCATCTCTTCTCCAACTCCAACATGCCTGAATCAATTGATATGTTATAACGACAAAAAGCTAAATGGTGTTTTTAATTAATGGATGTGTTTGAATATGAGAGGGAGCCAAATGTTGACCAATCTGTCGCTGTCCACATATTTTATTTGTCATTTATATCCACTGCAATGCACTTTACTGCCTCAAGTCTTCAGCAGTTTCTCTTTTGATTTCCGTTGTCCTGAAGCCTGATCTCTGCTCGTTTCCTGGCTTAGATTTTCTTTGTTCTGCGGGTCGCAGTTTGAAGTTCTTCGTCTTCACCCTCTGAAAGGAAACGTCTCAGAACCAGTGACGGAAGTTGTTTTGTGTCTCATCAGCAAACCACCGTAGAAGAGCAGAGTCGCATCATGCAGCTGGAGGAGGAGCTCGCCCTCCGAAGGGCTGAGATCAAAGACCTCCAGGGTCAGCTCAGACGGGTCGACGCGAGCTCCCAGCAGGAGGCCCCGGGGACCGACGCCCCGCCGGAGACCGTCCTGCTGCGTGAGCAGCTGCTGACGGTGGGCCGCGAGCACCACAAGGAGAGCATCGAGCTCAAAGAAAAATACGAGACAGCGTTGGCAGCAAGCCAGCAGGAGGTGGAGTCTCTGAGGACGGTTGTGAAGAAACAGAGCGCTGAGATCGGCGAGATGAAGCAGAAAGTCCAACAAGCCACCAAGGAGAACATGGAAATGATGGACTCCTGGAAGGTACTCTCTTACTACTTGGTCTTCAGATTGTAGAGCTTAAGGTAGAACAGCGGCGACACTTCATTACTTATTACTTTAACGGCACTTTCTTGATTTCAGCCTAAATGTGACTTGTTTTGTGTTTTCCACAGACTAAGTTCGACATGTTGGTGACTGACCATCAACGATCCTTGGAGGAGCTGAAGGCATCGCTGAACAGAAGTCAGTCTGCTCCACAAGGCCAGGAGCAGGACGCCCAGGAGCTGAGGACCACTCTGGAGAGCCTAAAGATGGAGCATCAGCTGGAGGTGGAGAACTTGAAGGCCAAACACAAGATCGAAGCCGCCATTCTGATCAAGGAGCGCGAGGATCTCTGCAATCGCCTTCAGGAGGCCAGAGACCAGCTGAATGAAGGCAGGTCTGACATGGAGGCTCAGAGCAGCAAGGCGGCGCTGAGCGAGGCCTCCCAGAAGCTGCAGAGGGCGGAGGCCAGGCTGGCAGAGATGGAGGTGCTCCGGGTGGAGCGGGACAAAACAACGACAGAGCTTCGAGACAGACTGGAGCTGTCAGAGAAGAAGATGACGGACTACCAGGCCCTGCAGAAGGCCCAGGCTGAGAGCCAGGAGGAGATCCAGAAGCTGGAGGAGAAACTGAGGGTGACGGCAAACCAGCTGCAGGCTGTGCAGGCAGACCACTTTAAACCTCACGACGCAAACGTAAGCAGCTGAGGAGAAGATCTGAGCTCACCGTTACTCTGCTTTACCCTCATGTGGAATGTTTTTACAGCTCTTTGTTCTGTTTCAGATGATAGAAGATAATGAAATATCAGATGAGAAGAAGAAGCTGAAACAGAATATTGAAGGTATTTATATCCATTTAGTAGCAGGTTATCTTCTGCACATAATCATTTGCTTGATGGCACTTGTTAGATTGGGAATGATCTTTTAAAGTATTGCATGTATGAAAACAGTCGCAATCTTGATAGCACAGACAAAACTGATTTGCATTGCAGGCGCAATTAATTTTGCATGTCTGCCTTTATGAATATGCAGAACATATGCTGATTATCAGTAAGTGCAAAATACTGGGAGGAGTATATAGAGATGTAATGACTGCAATGCGATTTCTTAAGCCTGAACCAGATTGCAGGAGCTGTGTTTGCATCTATGTTTAGCACGTTTAAAAAGCAGGCACAAGCTGATACGCAACAGTTTCTACAGTCACTGTGGCAAGAATGAGGGATGGATGTAATGACAGAAGATGTTTGTGTCAAAATATTTGGAACATTTAAAAAATAAAAGTATTTTTAAAATATGTGCCAATTTTGAGTTGGCCAGAAAAAAATGCTGCAGTTTATATTTGTCTGCTGCACATTCAACAAATTTTGAGGCCAAAGATGATTGCTTAAGACATATTAACTAACAGGATTTATGCAATTAATGTTTTTTTTCTCTTCAGAAACAATGGAGAAGTTGATGAAAAGGGAAAAAGAAGTTCTCACACTCTCCTCCCAGGTCGAAGCTCTGAAAACACAGATTGGAGGTAAAAGTTGTTGAGCTCTGATGGTCTTCATTCTTATACACATCATACACAGATGCTACATTTCAGTTAAAGTAAGAACTTTAACATATTTTGTAAAAATTTTAATTTATTTTATTTTCTTGTTTAGAATTTGAAATGATATTTAATTTTACTCAAACACATTTACAAATAAAAAACCAGAATATCATGAAAAAGTTCAATATATTTTGGGTTTGCATAATCTGTTAGTCATAATCGTCAAAATTGCAAGAAATAAAGGCTTGGAATATTTGACTCTCTGTGTAATGATGAATCTGTATGAGATGAGCTTCATCTCCTGAAAATGGTAACACCGTTTTAACACCGGCAGAGTTCACGCTGCGGTTCTTTGCTTCTTCGCGGTTTCTTTCTTTTGATCTTTTCAGAATAATGTTTTGAACAGATCTGTGACATCAAACAGACTCGAAATGTGCTCGACCCAGCTCGGATAATCAGACTGACACCCTCGGAAGAATGAATCATAAATCATTTATGGAGGAAAAAAACAGATTTTAAGCTGTCTCTTAAAGCATAAAATTCATTTTTATTGTTTTAATATTCATTTTAGAGTCTAAAGTTCATGGTGGGACAAACAGGAGGAAACTTCATTACTTCTGACTTCAGGTTAGAAGTCAGATGTAATGGAAATAATGGTGAAAAATAGCTTTTTGATTGAGGTTCTGACACATACTTAGCAGATGGATTTAAACATAAGCCAACATATTACTCCTCTTTGGAAAACGTTGTCTTCATGAGATAAAGGTGAAGGGATCATTGTCCTAAGGAAAAAAAGACTTGGCTTGTTCTATTTTATTTTCTGGCTAACAGAAATACCTCATTGCATCAAGTTCTCATTAAGTATAACTTTATTTTCCTTCTCCATTAGCTCTGGAAAGTAAAGTTCGCTCTGGGGAAAAGAAATTGGAAGCTGTAGCCAAGGAGAAGATGCGTGTGGAGGCGGAGCTAGAAGCCATGACCAAGAAGTCCCATGATGCATCAGGGCAGCTGGTCAGCATCAGCCAGGAGCTGCTGAAGAAAGAAAGGTAGCTGCTGGATTGATTTTTCAATCTCCTCCAGGACTCACTGAATAACTGACGAGAAAAATCAGCAGAACGGTATGAGGAGGAAAAAATGTTTCACCATCAGGCTGATAAAGACGACTCACTTGGAAACAACAGATAATTTCTTGATTTTATTGTGTTTATTGTGACCCAGTGACAGGTCTTCTGATTTAAAGCAACATTTTCTCATAAAGGAAATTAACTCTGTGGACAATAAAACTCACCAGAATGGTTTTAAAAGAGTGATGGGCAGTAATAACCTTTAAAGCAACTGAAAGAAGCTGCTGGTTTTGTTTTTGTAACCATATTTCGGTATATCTTTTAGCTGCAGTATAGAAACTTGTACCATAATTATATATTATTTTGAATAACAATATTATTTCAGTAATCAATTAATTCCTTATGTGTTAACTATTCAATTATTTTTTCTAATTTCTACTATCTTTCTACTATTTTTTCTTATACCTAATAAAAACAAGACAATTAAGATCAGAATATTACATCAGACCTGTAAAAATCATTTTTAATACAGAAGTGGACTTCCCTGCTGAGAGGTTATTTTCAACTCATACTTTTAATCAGACAAATGAGCTTCATTGAAATGCATATTTAATTTATTGAATACAGCTGCTCAGTTCAGATTTATTTTATTTGAAATTTTAAAAAAATTCTAAATCTTGATTTGTTTTGTTTTTTTGCCTCAAAAATAAAATGGAGACAGAGCACATGTAGAAAATCATTATCTTCTTACATTAATACTAATAATTTTATCCTGAAAATGAGCACAGTTTGCATTAGACTTAAAGTGGTTTTAAATTGCAGAAATATGTGGATGTGTTGCCTGAATAGGACTTTTATCATCTTTGGCATTGAAAATAGTTTTAAATCCAATTAATAATGACGTTTTTGTAATACAGTTGCTGTTTTGTGAATTGCAATGTTTTTGTCTTTGCTCCAGGAGTCTGAATGAACTGCGGGTGTTGCTCCTGGAGTCCCACCGCCACTCTCGGGACGTGGAGAAAGACCTGAGCCGAGAGGTGCACAAGGCTGAGTGGAAGGTCAAGGAGCAGAAACTTCAGGACGACATAAAAACCCTGAGAGAAAAATTGCTTCTGCTGGTGAGAACAAACAATGGCTCTGATTTAATATCACACTAATTGAATTGAATCGGAATGACTCCAAAAGCACCAGTAATATTTTTTTATTTTTATATCTACGGTTGGAATCTGTTTTTGTCTTCAATACATTTTTCAGAAACATAAACATCCCATAGAACAAAATGTGTCCATCCTCTTTTTTCAAAACTTTATTTTTTTCTTAATTTAAAAATGTGTGCTGCATTAAATATTAAATAAATAGAAGATGCCTGTTAAGAAATATTAAAAGCCTGTAAGATGATTAATAAATGTTCTTTGTTGTACTTTCGAGCAAACACAAAGAAAAAACACAAAATTTTACCAAGTTTTTTTACAGTCTAATTTCTAGTGCAAGTATATTAGCACACTTAAAATAAGAGTGTTATTTATCAACTATATTTCAGTCAATTATTATTCATTGTGGATACCTAACGTACAGAGATGGAGGTTTAAAAGAGCAACAAATGGACATTTTTACCACAGTAATAATTATGTCTCCTACCACGTTATAGTTGGAATTTAAAAAGATGTAGTAAAATATCAAAATTAGTAACTATAAAACAGAAACGATCAGTTATTCTTGGATTTTGGGTTCCAGTAATCTCTCACACTCTGTATCCAGGAGCTTTGCTGCTGTTAATAATTCGCCTCGTCTGCGTTTGTGTTTCAGGGAAGGGAGCGGTCCTCTCCTGACCACCGGCGGTACTCCATGCTCGACCCGTCAGCTCTGGACTCGGAGGTTAACCGCCTGCGCCAGCGGCTGCTCAACACCGAAGACGCCCTGAGGAACGCCTTGGAGCACAACCAGCAAGTCGACCAGCTTGTCCAGGCCATGCGAAGACATCCAGATAAGAGCCAGGTGAAAATGGTTTAGAAAGGAGTTTGCATGGTCTTTGAAGAAGCTTCATCGATATTAAAAGCTGGAGAGTGGATTTGCTTGTTGTCAGTTGGGGGAATTTGAGTGGGAAGCAAAGCTAGTTAAAACATCTGCAAAAATCATCCACATTCTGACTGTTTTTTTTTTTCCTATTTAAATAAATAGGAAAGTAGACCAGAACATGTGCATTAACATCTTGTGAAAGAAGACACTTTTTTCAGAAAAAACTGTGAAATGAACCAGCACATCAGTCTAAACATAACATGTTCATAATAGAACATGGTGGGGGCAGCGTCATGCGAATCTTTTTCTCCAGCAGGGAGAAAAAGACGTTTTGTTGTTGACGTGCCATCCAGAAACCACATGCTGGATTGTTGTTGGTTGTACAGGAAGCTCCATTAGTGCTTTTCAAAGACGTATAGACGTATATATGCGCAACTGTTTGCATCCATTCTCATGTATGACTGTAAATGTTGGGGGGGGGCATGGCCAGCAGTAGAAGTATGATGGGCTATTTTTATACTTCAAACACCAAATGTACCTTAATATGTACAGTTGGAGCTGTTCTAGATCTACCATAGAAGCTAACATCCACACGTCCTTATTTTGGCTCTTTGGGGGTTGTAGCCTATCACTACCAATGAAAATGAGTGGCACTCCTAGTTTAATTTGCTTTGTAAATGCCAGACAATATCATGTCATGTAGCATTGCTTCCCAAAGTGCATTTTCATTCAAATATCTGTGAATAATTCAGAGTTAAATTCCACAGACAAATCCTTGATTACTGAACCGCGAATTGCCAGGGGTCCTCTGTAATGTCCTTTCCAGGCAGATTAATTAAAATTTACTCAAATATATCTGAAGTCATGGATGTTCACAGGGCTCTGGATATTTGAATGTTCTGGTCAGACATTTGTCTACATGTATCATCTCTGTTTTGTTTTTTTTTTGTTTGTTTGGTTTTTCAGGTTCTCGGTGCAAATTCGGCGAATGGAATTCATCACCAGGAATCAGACAGCACTCAAGAGGTTGTTGTTGTTTTCTACTGACATGTTCTTAATTAAAAATAAATAAATAAAACTCCATCTCTCCCACCCTGGATAACAGATAAATTAAATCAAAATCAAAAACAAACAGGAGAGGGCAGTAAACATACATGAAGGGAGTCATTGACAAACCCATAAATATTATGTCTGTTACTCAATACCTATATCAGGAAGTAGACGTGTTTTTGCTCTCTTCTTGCTGAAGCCAAATGCTTTCGACCTTCTTTTCTAGGAACAACACTGATGGGGGCAGCAGCGACGATGGGGCGGGCGACTCCACCGTGAACCCAGACTGACGTTGGAACCTTCAGACGGGAGCAGAGCGTCTCCCGATGCTGCGTCAAATGCCTGAAAAACATTTCCGTTTACAGTCAATGAATACCAAAACAGTGAATTTATATGTTGTTGCAGAATGCACCTAATAGCCAATCACGAAGATCACTTAAAGTACTATAAAGTATGGGACATGAAGAGATATTATCAGTGAAATAACTGCTGAGAACTCAAGAGAATGGCAGCTTTGGATGCTTTACAGTAGTTAGGAAGCTTCGTTCGACAAGTCAGCGAACTCCTATTTTGAAGGAAGAGTTCGTGAAGAGCTATTGGACTGACTCTTGGTCGCTTTCTTTGTTTTATTTATTGCTGTTATTTTTGACATTTTGCTCTCTAATAATCCTCTGTACCGCTCGAAGAAACACCAGAATTCCGACGTTTCTGTTAGATTCTGACCCAATTTGATGTCACCGAACTGTAAAGGTCAAAACTCCCTCTGTAACGCACACAAGCAACAGAAATGTCATCTCTTTTTAATCCCTTCATGATTGTAGTCAGGTTGTATGCATTGTATGAATTTTAGATTTCCCTTTTATAACATCACCATGAATGAACCAAGTGTGGCCCAAATAGAACAGAACAGAATTTGCAGCGTATCCTTAAGATCAGTCGCAACAAAAGTGCAGAAACCAACCAACAAGTCACTCTAACCTAAATAAACAGAGTTACCAGGAGCAACTATGTGTCTTAATATAAACGTTCTATGCCTTTTCAATCCTTTTAGTGCATTATTATGAAACAACAACACAGCAGTGGAAAGCATCAGTATGCTAGCAGTTTTCTGATATAAACCCACTGGCAACCGAAGTGAAACACCACAGTGGAGTGATCTGATGTGGACCGGAGTTAATGCACATGTAGACCAGCGGTGGGAGAATCGGTAGAACCAGCACCAGAGGAGTTTTCATCTGAACTGAAGGACTTGTGTAAAATCAGACACATAGTGAGACTAAGACACCATGACTACATTCACACATAAACAAGCCATATCCGACTTTTTCACTGCAGCCTGAGCGACCCATTTCCAATCTTTTCATCCCCCAAAATATCAGATTTGTGCCACTTCCACATGTGGTACTAAATCAGAGACGTGTCTGATTGTTTTCAACTCGTCTGCAATCTGAACGGTCATGTTGCATTTCATCCAGCTTTTACGTCATTGACACCTGTTGTAATTCTGCACCAGATTATGATGAAGGCCCCTGGCTTTTATTTTGATAGTCCACTTCCAGCTATGAGCAAATGCATTTGCATATTTGCTAAATATTTTTGGTCTGTACTAAATATTTAATTTTAAGCTAGATATTTAGCTCAATAACAAAATATTTAGCTTGATAAATAAATATTTAGCTCACTAACTAAATATTTAGCTTGAAACAACATCTTTAACTTGCTAACTAAATATGTAGCTTCAAACTAAATATGTAGCTTCAAACTAAATATGTAGCTTGCTAACTAGATATTTAGCTCACTAAGTAAATATTTAGGTAGAAGTAAAATATTTAGGTCACTATGTAAATATTGAGGTTATTGTTAATGGGCTCAATATTTAGCTCATTAACTAAATATTTAATTCACTAAGTAATTATTAAGCTTGCTAAATAATATATTTAGCTTAAAACTAAATATTTAGCTCACTAACGAGATATTTAGAGTGAAGCTAAATTTGTAGCTTAAAAGTAAATATAATTATTTACTTATATTACCTAAATATTTAGCTCACTAACTAGATATTTAGTTTAGTTTTGGAAACTAAATATTTAGCTTGCTTGCTACATTTTGAAGTTAGTATTTGTACATGAATAAATAACTTGGTGTAAATTTGAACCCTGATTTTTCCCCCCTCTATGCCAGGCTAAATGACCTAAACTATTGCTGTTTATTTTTGACTGTGACTCTTCAAACAGCCCTGCATAGGATCCACTGGCCCATCAGCAGGTTTCCAATAAAACCACAGCAGAAGCAGCTCACTTCCCCTAACCCTGAATCACTGGACTGGTCACCACTACTGCCATCGTGTCTTCAGAGATAAATGTTGGTTGTGTATTCCATTGAATGGCACTCAGTACTACCTATCTACTAATATTGTAAAGAGAGACATGGACATTATTCTTGGTATTATGGTCTGGGAAGCCACAAGGAGCCAGGTTCTTCCATCTTTCTTCTCAGCTTCAGATCCAGTGAGGATTTTCTGGATCTTAAGGGTCCAGCTACATGAACTGGAGCTGCAGCAATGACTGTATGACTCTGATTTGTATCAAATTATTTCTTAAATTTGCCCCACTCACATCCGTGAGCTCGTGCTGCCAACTCTGTTATCCATGTGATCAGATATTGTAATCATTGCTTTATGGTCACATGAACTTTCCACTGGTCAATTTCCCACCACTCTCTGTGGTTACCTGGCTCTTTATGTCAGTGGCTGTACATAGTTAGAGAAACTGCAACTTGACTGAAATGCAGTTATGATTGTGAAAAAGTATCCTGGCTTTGCTTCTTTCGTCACATTTGAATGTTTCAAACCATCAAAAACCAATTTCAATATCAGACGGAGATATCTCAGGTGTACCCTGCCTTTTGCCCACAAAGCTGACATCGGTGGAATTTTTGAAAGTGTGTGCTGTTTTACATCTTACTAACGCAGTATTTCAGAAAAAGAAGATTATGCTAACTTGGGGGTGGAAGTAGTTTGATGGTCTGGAACCATCAAACTAGACAGCCAACTGTAATTGATTAACTGCATAAGTTTTGCTCCTTAAAAGAAAATCCCAAAGGAAAATGTCCAGCTATTGGTTACCCATATAAAGGATCCAAAGTACACCAGCAAGTCCACCTCTGAATGTCTCAAAAAAACTTTTTGAGTGGAATAGTAAAAGTCTAGACTTTTAACTCCAATTTAGATGTTGTACCAAGACCTTAAACAATTCATCGATGCTCTAAAACTGTCCATTGGAACGGAACTGAAAATTATTTGTGAAGTATTTGCCTGTTCTCTTAAGTTTTTTGTAGAGCATGTCTAAAATATTTAATAGAAGTTGAAACTCTGGAAGCTGAAATACCTCAGCACAATGCTACTAGACTTCCTTTCAGCTGGCGTTAACAGAGCAGCCAATCTAGGAGCACCATTAATGTTCCTTGGCGCTGATTGTCTGTACCGCCATGAACTGAGATAAGGAAAACATTTGATGTTAGATCCTGCTGTAGTGCTATGATGCCTTCCATTGTGCACATTTAAGTATATTTGGTGTCCGAACTAGAAGCAGTTGTAAATGTTTTTAGAGGGGATTTTCAGTATTTGCAAATTGCAGTCATAATGTCCATACCTGGGGGCCCATTTTAAATTCAAAAACATTTTAGTGTGACAAAAAAAGCAAAAACTGAAAAAATGTCTAACTTTGGGAATACTTTTTCGCAGCTGGGCACCTCTGCAGCATTGATATGATAAAAAAAAAACTGTGTTGAATAACTACACTATATCTTCCCTTGTTATACTATTTTCAGGTGGTTGCTAAAGGATACTTTTGAATTTGTCCTTAAAATCAAACTTGCTTGAACTTTGGATGCAAACAATGAATCGACTTATGATTAATTGTCATAAATCTAATAAACCATTAAATGTAGATTAATGGGTTATTAGATTAGGATTAGTTCCACCCAATTAACTAATAATGTCCACTTAGACCTTATTTCACTGTTGCAGTGTGGCCGCCATCCAAAAGAGGGCGCCACTGGTCGTTCTGGAACCAGAATTAAAGATGGCGGGGTATTCCTGTACAGGAAGAAAGAAACGGCCCAGACGGTGTCTGGTGTGAGAATCAAGGATTATGTGGCTCTTTTTTGTTACAAGACAAAACTCGGGTTTTTCAGAAAGTTCCCGCTTATCAAGTAATCGTTAGTTGATCGATAAGAACAATTAACTTGAGATTAACTAATTAATCGATAACTTGCATCCCTAGCTTGGACCGAAGGTGGGTGATTATTATGCTGGAAAGCCTACAGAAGAGGGCCGTCCTTCTAAAAACACTAATTAGTGCAGACAGTTATACTTAATTTACTGTGGACTCTATCAGCACAGATCTCATCCATTTGGTAATTCATGATGTTTTGTTAAAATGACAGCCAACATGAGCCCTTTCTTTTGCTGTATTATTAGAAGTATACCTGCAGTGCTTGACTGATCCCTGAAGGGCTGTCACACAAGCTGAAACCCTAACAAACAAACAGATGTGTGATGCTGAAACTCACCCAGCCTCTGATCGTTATACGAGGCTCTTGTTTGGTGCTTATGCTGTAAAGTCTTCCAGAATTTGATTTATCTAAGTCTCATCTGAAGCAGGAGTTTGTTTTGTGGGTTTGCTGAAGACATGAACTCATCATTCAAGGCAACATAAAGTTTCCACTGGATGCATTTGTATTTGGCCTCCTCCGCTTGGACCCTTTGGATTATTGCTGCAACGGTTTTGGAGATTCAGTCATTAAATATTAACAATGTGGCTGAGAGTCTGTCAGTTTTGTGTGCTTGTTTTTGAGCTCTGGGTTATTACTTACACAGCTCAATCTGGTTTTTGCTGATTTTGAGCAAATGAAACAATATTCAGAGAAATCAGTTATTTATTCCTTCCACCGCTTATGAAACTGAACTTGTGCTGCAGATCTTTAATCCAAATCTGAGTTTATTAATATTATCCTCAAATGTGTTTTCCTGGTGGTAAAGTTAAAGCACCCAATAAGAGGATGTTTATTTTTCATTTCATTTCCTGGAGGCAATTCAAGCCTCCTGGTATCACTTTTATTTGTTGGCCTTGGCAAAATGTCAGCTCTTATCTATGTGTCCTAGTTTTTAAAATTTGAGGGCAAATTAGCAACATTTAAGCAGTTTATGCTTTGACCAAAAAAAAAAAAAAAAAAAAAAAAAAAAACAAGCAGCAGGCAAGGCAAATGTCCCAAAACAATATGTAAAGAATAAAATAAGGTTTATTATGAGTAAAGTTTATTGATGGGTAATACCACAGCAGTAGATTTTCTTGTGGAACAATTTCTATTTCTTTCCATTAACTTTACTGTACATTAAAAGCCAGATTGTGTTCATCCCAGCCACTCAGAACAGATGCTAGTCCTAAAAATAATTTAAAAACTCCACGGCTACCCCATTATGCAATCAATGCAGTGGTGTATTCAGTCGTACTGTTCCCCTCTTCATTTTTGTCACTCTTGTCTAAGACTTGCATGTAGTGTATTATTGTTAGTAAGTACTTTCAATCTGCAATGGGATTTTGACATCCAATCTTCAAAAAGGGTGTTTCTAATTTTTTAGAAGAGGAAAACATTTAAGAAAAACATGTTTTGGAAGCGCTCTATAGTGAGGGGATTGGATTTGACTTTAATATTTTAAATATGGAAACAGCAGCTCTTAAATTCATAGTAACTCCATCCTGATTAGCTTCAGGATGGAGTTATTAGAAATAGATTAGTGGGACAAGGAGGGCTTCCAGGATTCAAAACTTATCATGGGGGAGAAATTATCATTAAGATGTGCACATATTTTGAATGTTCAAAAACACATTTATTTTCATTTCAACACAAGAATTCTAGCCGATTGTGAACAGTTAATACATGTTTTATACATGTAGTATTGTAAATAATGTTACTTTCGGAGTGCAAAATATGTAAACTATAGTAAACATTTAGATTAGAACATGACAACCGATGATGGTGATAACTGAGCTAAAATGACTCGCAGTAGAAGTGGGAAGACGATAATAATGGATTAGGGAGTACAGAAAGGTCAGGTAGCAGTGATTAAATAACTGGAGAAAAGTGTGAAACAACAAACCTATTGTTTCAATCAAAAAATCAAAATTTATGGAATAGTGCAAACATGGATGAGTTTATTTAGAAATTTATGGGAGGCACTGATCTTGACAAATTGTTAGAACTTTCAGAATTCATCTTTATATTAAAAGTGCGGCTCACATTTCTCAAAAACTACTGCAGACTAGAAGAAAATGAGCTGCTACTGTAAACCGCAATAGTAGCAGGTAGAGAGCAGAAAAGATGAGCTCTCTTGAGGGAAACAAAATGCAACATGGACCTTGGAGTAAACAAAGACAAACATGTGCTTTTTGGTCTGTTGTGAAGAACAACACACATGAAAATAATTACTTTTAAATTAAAAGTGTTATGTTAACCTTTACTTTTATAGTAGGGAACATATAATAAAAACCTAGCTATAAATTCCTGATGGATGGATTAGAGAAGAAATAAAAAATCCAGGTAACTATAGGTCCAAGGTATTAAATTTGAAAAAGAAATCAACTCTGTCTGCTTATTTGTTTATTCCCTGTAGAAATAATTCTTAATTTAATATTTTTCTTTTTAAAAATGTAAATAAACAAATAAATACTCTTGTCGTTGTTTGTAATCATTAATTAGATCAGAAAATGTAATTATAAAAACCTCCAGAAACAGGCCCAAGATAATTCTGATTTAAAGCCTGCCAAGAATTAGGATTTTTTTTAAATTTTACTAATAGAAAAAAACAAACAAACAAAAAAACAACTCTCATTTAAGATTTAACTTTTGTTGTGCCCTTAAAATAATAATAATAAAAAAAAAAACACCTGAAATTGAAATTGTAGCACAAATGAAAATCCACATTGTGAGTTATCTTTTGGGGCCCCGAGCTGGGGCCGTCCCTGTCGGATCAGGGATTTCCTAAAGCAGAACAGAGTTTATGAACTGGATGGCATGATTTTAAAATAAATACATCTTTACACGAGTGAATATTTGTTCCCTATGCTCCCTTGCTTGTGTCCAGAGGTTGACCCGTTAATCCTGTATGTAAATCGCAGCCAATGGATGCTGCTGTTGAGCTGGGCTGGGATTAGCAGGAGACGAATGAGTTTCAATTTTACTGGATTACAGAACAAAGAAAAAGGGGAAAGGGACACCCTGCTCTGTTAAGGGGCATAAACAAGAAACAAACTCAGAAAATAAGACAGAAAAACACTCGGCTGCAGGAGTCGAAGCCGTTGTCAGGAGAGTGATGCGGATTACGGTGTTTTAGCGGACATTGTTGGATGGGAATTGCGGCTGTTTCTGATGGATTAAAACGGGGGAATAAACCGGGATTGACAGCAGCAACAAGGCTATTTAATCGCTAATTAAGGTGAGATTTTACTGCTCTCTTTTAATAATTCTAATCGTGTTGGTTTATTAATTTAGTATAGTGTGGTTTTTTTAGTGACAGCGCGGTGAAAATATACGGATTATAACCTAATTTCTGGACTGGGGGAGGAGATGAAAGGCTAGCGTTAGCAAGCAGGCTAACGACTTGGAGCTAGCTGGTTAGTTAGCTTAGCGTCTGTTTTTGACCGTTAAACGACCCAAAACGGTCACTGAAACTAAGTTTAAAGACTTTATAACGAGTTTTGAGCTATTTCTTTTTGAGTAAATTGCTAGACTCTGTTTTTGAAACGCGCAAGCAGCCCCTGTCTGCCTGTGAATTATTCTGGCTATCACTGACACGAAGGTTACCCAGCTAACAACAAAGCCAGCTGGCTGGACTGGAGGTTGCGCATTTTAAACCGAAAGCGACGCGGTTGAAGTGTTACTAACGCCTTAATAATGACCGTGTTGCACCGTTAGCAACACCTTACTGTGTATTATAGAGTTGTCATCGGTTTCAGCTTGTTTAAAAAGTCCTAAAAACTTACAACTTGAGTGTATTGTTTTCCAGCTCAAGACAGACTTTGACAGGTTTTGACATTTCAGACTTTTTTCTGCTTTATTTCGGCTAAACTCATCCTTATATATTGATTTAATTAATTATAACCTAAGAACACCTGTAAACAACAGAGAGAAGACGTGGTATTGTAGGAGGAGGACTAGAGTGTCAGATAAGTATATTAGTGTTGCAGCATAGAGAGCAGAGAGGCAGCAGTGAGGTGTGCTGTAGGTGTTCAAGGAGGAGGTTGGGCTGGATCATGGATCAACTCTAAGCTCCTTCTTGTTTGCTTTGGTGATGCACTAGATGAGGTCAAACAGAAGTCTCTGTGGAATATGTTATTTCCAGTTGACATTTTGACCTGCAGTCAGGTAGCGCTAAAGCTACTGTAAACATCTGTAAACAAGATTCATAAATTTTTTGCATTTCACTTTTCCAGGCTCACATCTTCAGTTTAAAACATTCCTGAACAAAAAAGGTCATGCATGTTTTTCCACTGTAAAATGATAAAATATTCCAGATTCACATTTTTGCGATCTTTTTATTACCCCTAGTTCACAATAATATCAGGGGCTTGTAACAACAATTTACAGGATTTAAGACTTGTTTTCTCACTTTAACTGTGAGAAATCAAGTAAAAAAAAGCTTCAATATTATTTATTGAATCCATTTCTAAAGTTCTGTGGTTATGTTTTTTTTCTTTTCCCTAAGACATTTTTGTCCATCATCATTTTTCCAGACCACAACTCCTCCAGAGACCATGCTGGGTAGTTGATAGACATAAGTCTTAATGCTGGCTGTATATTACTCAGCTCACAATTTATTTCCTTGAGTTCCTGCTGCTTCTGTCAAATAAGCTCTAGTGCTTCACTTGCATGGAGTACTTTTACTGCTGAAGTGGAACAACTGCTGTTACACAAAAATTGTGTAGTTATTATTTCGATTGCCTTATTGAGCATTCTGAACATGACTAAACTCAGAGCCTTCTTACACAAATGAAGCAATCCAATTGAATTTATTGACCTCAGGTATGTTACTATAGTCCTACATTTGATAATGACCTACTTCAAAGGGAGGATTTGAGGAAGTACAAGAATTCATTGTTTTGGTCCACATCAGAGTTCCCTTACGCATTATGCATTGTTAACCACCAATGGTTAATAATACTGGCTAGTACTAACAATGGACTAGTACTAACCAGGAATGGAAATGTGATTTGGTCTGATACTGCAGTGGAGCTATCTCAAGGTCAAGCATGTGGTTCTCTTCTATCTTTGATGGTGATGGACCCACCAGATAGGACTAACTCTGTGATAGATTACCTGTCCTGCCAGCAGCTGCCCCCTGTGGAGTGGAGGTCACACTTTCAGGATGTACAGATTATTAGCAATCACTTTCTGAGAACCAAGAGAGATCTTTTTACCGTACAGACCACAGCTCATCATGCTCTCTGTTTTTCTCTATTTGAAGGTTAATGCTGTCCCGTTACAAGGTGACAGTTTCTCCATGGTGCCATTAGGCTGCATCCCTGCAAAATGCAGCCAAAGAACCATCCACTGTGATAGTCACATTCAAACTTCAAATGCAGGGCCTTGCAAAAGTGTTTGACAAATGCTGATATATATATATATATATATATATATATATATATATATATATATATATATATATATGCACAAATAAAAGAAAACCTGAGCACTGTAGATAATCCATCTTCCCATGACAGTCTCTACTGACTAAGCATGACACTTCCACCACTATGTTTCACGGATGTGTCTGTTGTTGGTTTTCTACCATACAGCGTTTTGTAAAGGACTTATAGTATAAAAGAAAGCTATTATTAACTGTCCTGTGTATGAAAGAGCACAGCTGCTAAAAAGCAAACAAATGGATCTGACCACTCACCTATAGTCATCTTGATGACAGGCCACTCTTTGCTGCATGCATTTTCAGATGATCTTTAACGTCACCATTTTGAAAACGTAGTGTTTTCTTTAAATGGATACTTAGTTTTTTAAGCAGGATTTTCACTTTCAGCTTTGTATTTTTAAGATGCCTTTTTGCACCATCTTATGTTGAAGGATAAATCAAATTTGAAGGTTGTCTGTTCATGTGACCACAGCTTCTTTTTTTAGGTCGTCCTGCTTGGATTTGCAGAGATTAAACATAATATGTCACAAGACAAAAGGCGGATGCCAGACTTGGAGCACAAACATAGGGATTATGCTGTTTGTTATGAAAAGCAAGATATTAGCTGTCCAACCACACCCTGTCTAAAAGGTAGTAGAAGTAAATTAAAATATACTTCTGCTTTTGTTTCCTTACTTTGTAAAAGAAATACAACCATTTGGCCCATTTTCAGGTGTTTTGTTCCTGAATGTCTCTGAGGATTGTGTTGGCCCATTCAAGCTGCACTTGATTTGGAGATGATGACAGATTTACCTCAGCATGCGCAGTGTATTCTCACCGGACCAATTTAGCTTAGCTGAACACGGCTTCAGAGTAAATGTGTTTATGTCAGATTCAATGGATGGGATTGTGTGGAATGTAAATATACTAAAACCCTCTGTGAAATGTGAAGCAGTACAACTAAAACCTTCCTCTTAAAGGATGGAGTTGATTTGTGGTTTTCTTCACTCCATGTCTCTCCATTTATTGTGATAAATTCTGGGAATGTATGTTTAGGGCGCATTCACCCCAACCACGTTTAGTCACTTTAATCAAACTCCAGTTTTTCTAGAAAGTCCGGTACATTTGGGGAGGTGTGAATGGTAATCGGACCAAAAAAGTGAAGCCTGGTCCGCCAACAAACCTCAGTCTCCATTTGATTGAGGTGAACAGGGGTGCAGTTCGACTGTGAACACCAACAAGACTAGAGATCAGTCCAATGGCAAGAAGCGGGTTGTGGTGCAGGGTATTGTGAGTAAATACAACTAATCAGACGCACATGTCCAGCTTTAGCGGGAGAAATGACTCGTCATTTTTTTTGCCAAAGACAAAACAGAAATCCCCCAACTGTTAAAATCTGACACCACTCCATTTTTATTTACATTTTGCAAGGAAGGACGTTGCACTCAGCATCTTCTTCAGAGGTTTTCTTGTTGTTTCCTTCAATGGTTCTTGGTGCAGCCCCATCCACATGTGAGGCATTGAACAGGTTTTTCAAAGTGTTTGGTTCGTTTGACACAGTGCAGTGTGAAAACACCCTTACTTTTTGTAGACAGGCACATCTTTGTTAATCCATGTAGAAAACGTATGTCTAAAACTTTCTGTACAGGATGCATATTTTTGACATTCTGGATGAACAACATACAGTAAATAAAAGGAAAATTTGTAACTATTAGTGGTAGTAAAATAAATTGTACTATTCAGATATTTTATGGACATTTGGATGTGGCATGTACAGTCCAAGCAGTTTTGGTGTACAGTTTTCCCCCAGTAGGATCAAGTGGGAGATGGATTGACTTTGGCTGCAGTACTATGGGCCTTACTCTGGTCTGACATAGTGAAGAAAGAGGTGAGCCAACTGAGCGACACTTTCGATTTACTGTTCTGTTTACCTTCTGACCCCTACCTATAGTCCTGAGATATGGACTGTGACTGAAAGAATGAGATCCTGAATGCAGCTGGCTGAAATGAGAATGACAACAGCAGAGTTTCCCCCAGAAAAGTTATTAAACCCAGTGATTGGAGCGATAGTCCATGTTTGTATGTTAAAAAATGGAAACATGTATGCTCTCACATCAGTCTCACTGCATCCTCAGTGCAGACCTCTAAAATTGAGACAAATCTTTTATAGTTGCACTTCTAGAGGTTTGAGTTGAGCGAGTCAAGCAAGCAGTGAGGTTTGTATACGTGTGTCTTGGTGCAGTACTCACCAAAAACATCTGCTCTACAAGAACACCTCCCAATAGACCATTTTGAGTGTGTGGTGGTGTGTCTGATCTCCAGCATATTACAGAAGTTCAGAAGTGCACAACCAGGTGCTGCAAAAGCGTGCAAAGACGCCGTGATTAGTGCATGACCCTTGACCTTGAGCTCAGTTCAATGCTTCAACTTTAATTTTGCTATCAGAAGCTGTTTTTCAATTAACCATTGAATTGCCCAAATTGATATTATGAAAACAAATTTGCTTGATGAAAAAATGGCAGTTAAAAAACCCTCCTGTTTTTCAATAAAACATTTTTGCGCTGGGACGAGGTCGTTTTTCAGCTGTCTCGAAATAGTTGCAAAACTGCAATGGAAACCCTTTTTTTCGCCGCGTGAGTCACATGATCGATAGCGGGATGTTACTACTAGTGATAACGACAAAGAAGACGACAGGAAGTGGTAGTAGGATGATGGTTTGTTTTTGTGCTTTTTGAGACAATGTGCCGCTGGCTCCACCAGAGCTCCCACAGCATTGCACAGTTCATAAAAAGTTGTTGTTTCAACGTGTTGAATCCAAAGCTCTTCCATAAAATTGCCGACTACAAATTTCCAAAAATTGGTGCCTATGTAGCCACTCATAATTTTGAGGGACCTGTTGCTCCAGTGCCTGAATAAGAAGCAGATGTCTCCTCTGATGGCTGATAGATGAGTGCTAGTGCCATGGCTGAATTATCAGGATAATCTCATGTAACTGTTTGCGTCTGTCGCTGCCATGATTTTTAATGTCTTATTGTGTGAACAAACTTATTCACGCCTAATTTTAACTTGATTTCTTATTAGAAACCTTGCTAATTTTGCAAAATTGTGTTTCTTCGACATCAGAATAGCAACAAAGATTTTTGCACATTCGTAATGGAAACACAGCTACTGTTACTGTTGTATAAAGAAACTCTTTAAAATGAACAAGCAGTGCTTTTCCTGGTGGGGGTCCAAGTAAAGCCTGGTGGCCTGCCAGGCTTGAATACTGTGTGGAAACTCTGTATCAGGAACAATTGAGACACTTTTGGTTGAGATAATAACTAAACTTTTTCTCTGGATGAAGTATTAGTGAATAATATTTGCATGGCGACCACCAACAGAGCAGCGGAGATCAAAGACTACCGAAAACCTTCATCTGGCTTCCTTAGAAACATGACCGTCCTCCCAGACTGATTATCCCAAGCCTCTGCTTGCTTATCTCCTCCGTCCTCCTCCTAGCCTTCCGCCTTTCTAAATATGAGAGGAAAGCAGGCCATCTATTTTGAGGCCATAATAATTTTGGAATGGAGGGAGGGGGTCTAATGTTTGCTGTGTGGCCTGAGGGGAGGCAGATTTAGATGGACTTGGCACGCTCAGACTGGTGTGCAGCTGAATCCCACCACGCCCACCCTCCTCTCTCTGCCTCTCTGTCCTCGCCTCTATTGAGTCAGTGGTTTGGGTTTGCCAGAGGCTAGGATAATGGCTCCCAGTGTCTGGAGAGATTAAAGGCCAGAGCTGCATTGTTCAAATGCCCCGAGATTAGTTTCCACGGAGACGGTTTTCAGCACCGAGCATTTTTTATCTTTTTTTTTATTATTATTCTTTTTGTCTCCATGACTGTTTGCCCCTTTATGCATGATTCAACTTGGATGTTTTTAATAAAACGATCTTTCGGCTGCATCTTAACTGCAGTTGAACTTTAGATAGGAACTTAAGTCGTCTTGTCCACCTTAAGTCAATACTCTTCCTGCACCATCTGTCAAGGAGAGAAAATCCGGTGTAAAGGGTATCATATGACATCCTCTGAGCGCTCTAATCATCTTTAACTGACAACGGCAGCTTTTTGATGGATTTGCCTTTTAGATATTCCAGAAATATGACTCTAGGGAAACAGGCGCCTGTCAAACGGATGGATGGATGGATTAGCGTGATCTTTTTTTTATTTTTTTTATTTTTACCATTATGTTCCCCGGAGGATCAGCTAAGACAAGAGCAATGTGGTGAAGTCATAAAGATGAAATGTGAGAGGATAGATCTAACATGGTTTACAGAAGAGCATTAGAAAGAAGATGGAGTAACATGTGGAAGAGGTGCTCTGGTCAGAAGATAATAAAATGAAACCTTTTGGCCTAGATGCAAAACACTGCATGTTGTTCTTGGCTATAAAGCGATTTTACTGATTGTAAATTCTTTTTTTAATTTGTTTTTGAAGATTAAATTTTTGGAAAATCAATGCTATTTTTGGTCCTCTCTTTTTAAGCTTTATAGCTTTTATTTATTTGGCCTTTAAATTCAGGTCAAGTCTATGAAGGAATATTAGGCTAAGATTTGAATCTTTTTTATTCATGAGAATTCATTTCTAATATTAGAATAGAGTAGAAATTACATGAGGACTACACTGCAAAAACACAAAATCTTACCAAGTATTTTGGATCTAGTTTCTAGTGCAAATATAGTTGTGCATTTGAGATTAGACAAAAACAACTTTTTCAGTAATATTAAGGAATTATAGAGCTCTTATATTTTGCTGAAAAATTACTGTTAAGTTAGTTTTATCGTATTTCAAGTGTACTGAGTCATTTGCTCTACAAACTAGACCAAAAATATTTGGTATGATTTTGTGCTTTAAAACATTTTTCTTGCAAAATCTGGATCTATGTTGTGCTAATATTATGATCATATTGTTGTAATTAAATAAAATTCTCATAGCCTGGCCCTAATACTCCATTGTGAATTCACAGAAGGAATAACTCAAATAAAAGACACTTTTTGGAAATATTTTACATTATTTGAAATGTCTTTTTTAGAAAAGAATGGGTAAAAAACCCCAAACAATTAAAACTGGCTCTGCTACGAACAAATCAACAAACAAAAGAGCTCATTTTTAAGCCATATCGCCCAGCTCTTCTCTCAGAACACCTTCCCCACAGTGAAACATGGTGGTGGCACCATCATGCTCATTTATCAGATTTTATTTATTAAAAAAAGTTTGAAAGCCATGTATTTCACTTTTTCTTTGTAAGTGAACATTACTTTGTGTGTAAAATAAATTAAAACTTGTGTTTGTCATGCAAAAGAATATGAGAAAGTACAAGGTGCATAAGTGTTTAAAGGTGTAGTTTTTATTTGATGTGTGCCTCCTTTAATGCGTGTTCATCTGGATTTTGCAGAGGTATGGCTCAGATGAGGAAGCTGGCGTGTGACGGCCTGAGGGCGAGCTCCCGTGGCGAGCCACAGGTCCAGCTGCTGTCCGCCAGGCAGGAGATACTCACCAGCCTGGTGTCCGCCCTCGATTCAGTGGTACGTTCTACATCTGCTGGCGTTTTCATGATGCTATCAAACTGAGATCTACCCAAAAACAGTCCGGATTTATAAAGATACTTTAGAGTTTTGATAATTCAGGGTTTGTACAGGTGCTTAAAAGCCTTGAAGATGCTTGAATTCTGTTTTCCAGGGTTTGGAAAGTGCTTGATTTCTGTAATAAGTCCTGAAAGTGCTTGATATTCAAACTACACAGTTTTGAAATAAAGTGCAATCTAATGTTTCATTGAAAACCTAAATTTAGTTTTCAGTGTGTGGACTAAAATAATTAACCCAAAATGTCACAAAGTAAAATATTCTTGTTATTCGTTTGTCCTCCACTTCCCAACTTCTGTTTTCTCTCTTTTAAATTCTTTCTTCATGTTTTTATGGTGTTTTATATGTTTTATAAAAAAATAGTCAAAGTTGTCAGTTTTGCAAAATGCATAATGTGAACGACATTATATAATATCTTGACAAACAAAGAAAAATATAATTATAAAATATATTTGGAAAAACAATATATTTTCATACTCCTAATAAAAAGAGAATTTTTTTCCCTCACTCTTCTTCTCTGGTTTTAGGTCAGTTAAGAGTTACCAAAATTATTTCTATTTGCTAAATACCAGAAAACATGGCAAGAATTTTTTTATAGATTTTATTCTAACTTTCTTTATGTTTTGTGGTTAAACATTACTGTAGCTTTATTTATTTGGATTGTTTCCATTTAATTAATATTTATTATTCCCAATGGCTCGGTGACTTATTGATCTGTGTAACTGAAACAAAGTTGGATTATGTTTCACACAGTAAGCAAAGTTATTTAAATTTTTAGAATTTTATTTTGTTAGTGTTTTGTTCCCAGACCAGTTAGGTGTAGGCTGTGTGTATGTTCAAAACATGAAATTTAGTTATATTTTAGACAGTCTAGTCCCTGCTGTAGAGTGTAGAATACTAAAACAGGACATTATTAATAACAGTAATAAATAATATCACATTTCAAAGTTTGATGCTGGGAGAGTTTGAAAACTCTCCCAGTTTCTCTTGACATGTGTTTGAATTTTACTGTGGGAGAAGTGTGTGAACCTTCTAATTGGAGTATGAAGTATAACTGAAGATTTCTGTGCTTCTGAATCCTGTCTCTCGCCGCGTTGCAGTGCATGGCGATGTCTAAACTCAACGCAGAGGTGGCGTGCGTCACCGTGCACGAAGACAGCGTGATCGCTGTGGGGACGGAAAAGGGCAGAATGTTCCTCAACTCCAGGCGGGAAATCCAAACGGACTTCTACAAGTTTTGCCGTGAGCCACACCGCTTTCCCGCTCCTGATTAGACGTTTACTTATTCCGTTTGCGTCCACAGCTGCGAGGCAGTTGCGCAGTCGAGTCTCCGTTGGGTTTTAAGATTATGATTGAGCCAGAAGCTTAGGTAACCGCAGCTGTTTGTGTTTTAGCTCAGTGTCGAATTACTTCAGTGTGAAGTGATCAAATCAACAGAAGCGTAACAGAATCATGTTTTCTCTTGATCTCTTTAAAACTGCGCAGTATCCGCAATTTGATGCATTATGCGGTTTGTAGTTAAGGATCAGGTGTGAGAGGCTTACAAAAATTGCCAAAACAATCTGGATTAAATTTAGTTCCCTCAATAAAAAAAAAAAAAAAATCACTACAACACGCCTCATTTGTTATCCGGTTGTTTTTCCACCTTTGTGTTGTGAAGCAGGATAAAAATAAACCTATTTTAGACTTTAAAGTGTGGGAAGGTATTATAATTTCACACGGTGTTCCTAAACTGATCAGTCATAAAACAAAATCAGTTGGAAGGATAAATTCCTGACCTTCCCCATTGGATTCTCCCTGTTACACAATTAAAGTATCAGAAGATTTCTTTACACTTCTCAGAGTTTTAATTCATTTATAAATCAATTGATACTGTTGTCGCATTGCAGCAACGAGGTCCGGAGTTTGAATCCCGTCCTTTCGTCTCTATCCATGGAGTTTACATGTTTTCCCTCCATCTGTGTTTCCAGCTCTCTCTTTGCGGTTTAACTTTTTTTCAGAAAAGCCAAAAAAACATTTCAAGCCAGCCAGTTGGAAGTTTTTTTTGGTTTTTTTATTTACAATTTTGCCATTTCCATGAACCTTTTCTAATGTGATACTTAAAAATGCGCATAAAAAAAACACATTGATGGAAACACAGTGGGTACCATGACCAACAAGGACTTGACTTTCTTGGACACCATTTATTGTTCCAACTGTGAACGGTGAGAACAAACCAAAACATTAACTCTACCAGGCCTCCTGAGAAGAACGGTCAATGATCTGGCAAGATTCATACCAAAAGTTGTTGATGGTAGGGCGGCCATCTTGTTTGACAAGCATGTTTCACAGCTTCTATTTATGTAGACTTTGATTTCAGGTCAACTACCCAACACAGTTTTAGGGCTTGGCTAAGATTTTAGTTTGTTTACAAGAATAAAGTCATAATATCACACGAGTAAAGTGGTAATATTAGGAGAATAAAGTAGTAGCTTTTTTTTTAAAATATAGCTATTGTTTTTGAGAAAAATAAAGAATTCAAATGAGGAATGTTGAGCATCTTGTAAAGTTATACGTTGGTATAACTGAATGTGTTTGTTTTTAAGACAGCACCATATGAACTGAGCTGCTCACATGACGTCCTGATAGTGAAACCTTTTCTCATTAAAACAACTTTTTTCACATAATTTTAAAATAAAATTGCTTAAATTTTCTTCTAATATTATGATGATCTCATAATTCAACAACAATTTAATTCACAAGGGATGATTGAAACAAAAGCAACTTGGAAATATTTTCTGTCATTTTAAATCTCTCTTTTTGGAAAAGTAAGTGAATGAAATGGAAAAAAACCAGAGCGATTTATCTTTAAGCTGTATCGCTCAGTCCTAGCTTGAATTACAGTTGCGTATTTGTGAGCCGATTTTAGCATTTCACTTTTCATCCTGGCTTCAGGAGCACCGTGTCTGCAGAGTCTGACCGCCGTAAACACCCATACCAAAGACCAGGAAGGCGATCCCATCAAGCTGAGTAAAGACGGCGAACACGCGAAACAGCGAGCGCCGTCAGACCCCCAGTCCAACGTCTTCGTTCTGAGGAAGATGGTGGAGGAAGTCTTCACCGTCCTCTACAGTAAGACTGTTCTACGCTTTATTTGAAGGGCGGGGTTTTATTTTTATCCATCTGAGCCGCGTCGTGTGACCCGCAGGCGAGGCTTTGGGTAAAAGCAGCCTGGTCCCTGTGCCTTACGAGTGGATCCAGAAGGACCCTGGTTGTGTGGTGGCCCACGGTTTGCCTGAGGGAGTCGTCCTGAAGAAGCCCTCAGAGTACGACACAAAGACGCTGATGAAGATCCTGGAGCACAGCCACCGCATCCACTTCACAGCGAAGAGGTGAGTCCGTGGGGGAAGCAGCCGCTTGTTGTTTAAAAGCTTGTATCACATGAGTAACGCAGCTGTTTCACATTAGATTACTCATTCCAGCCTCTAATGGTTTGCAGAAATTAATACTTGTGTGTCGCTGGGAGCAGACTGCTGCTTCAGCAGGGTATTCATCCTGACTGGACAGGATTTAGAGTCAGTTTGGAAAAAAAAAAAACTCCCACTCATATTACATTTTTAGTGTCTCCACAACACATTTAGTAATATTTATTGGTGTTTAAACATGCGGCTTGAAGAGAAGCGGTAATATATTTCTTTTCACTCTACAAGAATGCTTTTAGGGAACAGAAATTGTCCCTTAAGAGTCAAACAATCATTACAGTGACACAAGTTAGAAAAACACACCCATGAAATTAAAGGATTATCAGCTGCAGCACATTTGTTACACTGAGATTGAGGATTTTACAAACACTGGTCCAGGATGTGTCATAAGAACAGAAACTAAACTTTTTATTTGGTTGCTTGTACCGAATGAGGTCATAATCTTTTACATACTTTATACAACATTAAAATTATGTAAAAAAAAAAAAAATCAAATAAATAATTCAGTTCTGTTTTAAAGGAGAAAACATCTTAGGGTTGATCTGTTGATTAATTTTTTCAAATTAACCTATCAATAATTAAATAGCAAAAGGTGCTTTATAAGAAATGCTTTTAGATCGTTTAAACCAGGTGAAGCTAAGTCTATGCTATTTAAAGAGTTCCAGGTAAAAAATATCTGCAGACGAACACAACATCTTTTGAACACTTTTGACTTAATTACTGCTCTGAGTATGTTGTGCTTTTAGCAATTAGTCTTTTTAGTCTGTGTTCTCTAGCTATCGATTAATCAGTTACTAAATTAGTTGACGATTATTTCAGTAATTGATTCATCACGACTAATCCAACTAATCATTTCAGTCATTTTTAATTTAACTTGATCTATATGTGGACAGATATTTATTTTAATGCTGATTTTCAAGAATGTCCTTTAAAGTTTTGACTTGAACACCAGTCCTCATCAATTTTCCAGTCTGCCAGTTTAGATGGACGTCCATGTCTTGGTAGATTGAAGAGCAGATTAAACAGTTTATTTTACTTTTAGGCTGTATAGTTTGAAAAACTTAATTTTTATTTTTATTTTTGTTTTCATCTTTATCATTCATTTTTGAGAAAAACACAAGTTTCATTTGAAATTGTCTTTGAAGCAAACATTTTGTCTAGCAGGAATTTGCTGCTGAACATTCAGCTTTCCATGTTAACCCCTGGGAAACACAAGCTATACTTGTGATTCATGCAAGTCCTGAACTTACACTCTGACAGTCTAAAAGCCTCAGCTTTCTGCTGCTTTGGTCAAAGCAGTGTGGTTGAGGCAGGGCAGCGTGCAGACAGACGCTCAAATGAGGCATTTCATAGGCTTGATGATAAAAACAGAAACATACAGACATGGAGCAAGGAAATAGAAGATTCTGGCTAGGAATAAATAAAACCAGTGAGCTTTTATGCTGGGGAAGGAGTGCAAAATGGCATTGGATCCAGGTGAGGAAAACAGCTGTGGAAAATGCAATAACAGCATTTTTACAGCTTTATATTTTATTTGCACAGTTTGGCAATAAGGCTGTAATAAACTTTTTGCACAAAAGGTCAAGTGATTACTTAGATTGTGCTAAAGCATTTAATATGAACAGGAAGGTCATTTACCTTAACACAAAGCAATTTGTTTAATGTAATGCATATTTATGATTCTTAATGGGTCAATGAGTTATTGATCTGTGTAAATGAAATAAAGGTTGTCTTATATTTTACACGTTACTTATTGAAATTGGGGGATTTCTTTTGTTAAATTTGTGTTTTGTTCGTTCACCAATCAGGTGTATAAGGTGTGTGAGGGATGTTTTGTTATATTTAAATTTATTTTACCCCTGCTTTGTGGAATACTATCACAACACATTGTTAATAACAGTAATAAATTCTGATAAATATACATCGAATTGCAGTCTGGGGTTGGAAAAGTTTGAGAACTAACCATGAAAAGTTCTTGAAGGAAAAATGTCTGAACCCTGTAAATATTTATTAAAGAGAAGCAAATTTACATATTCAAGAAATTAACATGGCAACACATAAACAACAATAATAAACACAGAATATAAATGAACATGAAGAGACCTTCAAAAACTAACAAACTGAAGGAATGTGACCAATTTGTTGGTCCTTCAGATAAAATGTCATTAAACCACATTGAAGGTTATGGTTGTGTGGCAAAATATGGAAAAATTTACAATCAGCTTTCTTTTATGTGTTGAGTTGACCTTTCACCTGTTTGTGCTGAGATAAGAGCCGCCACATGTTCAGCTCACCACAAATGAGAGATTTTCTGTTTCTATCTTTGCGTAAAGAAGTGAAATAAACGATCAGTAAATACATGCCGAGGTTCTTTATTGCTGCACAGAACTAGATGCAGGCAGCTAAATACAGGTTAGCATGAAAATGTTCTAATGTTTTTTGACTTTTTGCAGGCAAGCTGAGGATTTGTCCAGAGAAGCCAAGCTGAGCACGGAAGTGAACAACAACCCCTCCGCTGCCGTCGTCGTGACGCCTAGCAGCCACGGCGCGGCAAAGGCAGTCACCTCGCCGAGTCCCGCCACCGCCAACAACTCGGTTCTGTCAAACTTCCTGTACGGGATGCCCATGTCCTCCAAACCCCACCCTGACAGCAAGCTGGACTTCAAACCCGCAACCCTCGTCAACCTGGGCAAGGACAGACTGGCCAACTGGACAGAGAAGGGCTCCACTGGGAAGGACGGTGGCAACACTGGTTAGACTGGCCTTTCAAAACTTCTTAAGACCCTCGCCCCCAGTAACAGGGCTAGGGTCCCTTTCTGGTATCCACAGAAAGGGGATACCTTTCTGTGGATACCAGAAAGGTATCCCCTTTCTGGTATCCACAGATACCAGAAAGGGGTATCTTTCTGGTATCTGTGTTCTATAATATAATAGAATATTATATTCTATTATAATAGAACACTCAATTATAATAGAGTGTTCTATTATAATTGGATGAATACAATACAATGGCCTATTTGGGCCATTGTAGGACCAACACAAGGGAGTGCATTTCCACAAAAAAAATCAAGGAAAAGTCAAAAGTTTGCTTGAACAAACTCAGAAATCTTGAGACTAATCTTTGAAATTGTCTAGAGAAAAACAGGGATTTTTTTTTTTTTGCCAGATCTTTACTCCTCTTTTTTTTTTATCTATAATGGCCCTAATACACTGTTGTAAATAAAAAATAAAAATAACCCCAACAGAAGCAGTTCTAGACAAGTTTAAGTTTAGTAAGTAAAAACACAGGATGTCATTAGGTTGGAAAGATTGTGGTTCAAACAAGAATTTTGACTTAAATTTTAAGCTCTCACAGCCTACAGACACCAGGTATAAATTATAATCTGAAGAATCCATTATTTATTCATATAATTTTCCTCTATACGCTTCAGAGGAAAATATGGAATTTTTATAGCATCTTCCACCCACTTTATTGTGAAAATCTAGCATCTTTCTTTGTTTTAACACCTAAATCAGAAATAAAATGATGGTTCTTTAAGCATTCTGCTGTAGATATTTATCAGAAATCACAAGCAGTCTTGTTTTCAAAAGATCAAGTCAGATTTGTGGCACTAAAAAAGTTTTATTTAGCTGGATGGTGACAAATACGAACATTGCAGACCCCTGGTATAAACGAACCACAGCCTAACTGATAGCTTCGCCATTGCATCTTTTTTCGTCGGATCTATTTGACTTAAAGCCCAAAGATGTTTTAAATCTCAGCTTGACAGCTCAATAGCCAATAAAACAATGTTAATTCTTTCAATTAGAGTAGTGCACTTTTACAGTCATTATGAAGGTAATTAAGAAAATGAGAGCTGGAATGCTGAATATGTGGGTGCTAAATTAAACATTACAGCCTTAAATGAATTGAGCCAAAAGTACTTAATTTGTCTTGTACTTTTAGATGAGCCAACAAGGCTACCTGCTGAGCAGAGTCAGAGTCCGCCTGGAATCCACATCTCAAAGAGGCTCCTCTTCTCCATCGTGCATGAAAAATCAGGTTGGTCCCAATTAATTAAAGAGCAATTACTCTGTATAAAAGTACATTCATCACTCATATGTTTCTGAAGGAGCGTTTCTGGGAAAGATGCACAGATTTATGGCATGCGTTATTATATAGCTATATCATAAATAATATGATCACAGAGAAATAAATCCTACGTATTTGGTTCTATTTACAGACAGTTTCTATGTATTGTTCATGGAAACCAACATCGACCTGTGTTCACTTACTAATCTGTCTGCTGTAATCCTTTAGAAAGATTGCTCTGGTTTACCAAGTTGGCATTAAGTGAGAGGGAAAAACACCATTTCATGATATTTATTTGACTTTCTGAAGATTTGGTTTACATTAGCCATCAAATAACCAGGACACTGAGAGGATTCTCTTCTGTTGCAGAAAAATGGGACTCGTTCATTCGGGAAACTGAAGACATCAACACTTTGAGAGAGTGCGTTCAGATCCTGTTCAACAGCCGATATGGTGAGAAACAGTTGGCCGTTAATATCCCAGCTATTTTATAGCCAGTCAGTGCTACTTTTGTTTTGTTTGGAGGTTAGCACTTTATTTGATCATCTGTTCCTTTCCTGTTATTTCAGTAAAACAAAGGCTCCTTTTCTCCAAAAAAAGAAACGCTTTGACTTTTACCTGGACTTTTATTTTCTTATAAATCTAACTTTATGAGAAATTGGGGAGTTTTTAATTATTTTTTTAAATTTGAAACTGGTGTCTTTTTTTTTTTGTTTCCCAAATTTCCAGTTGTTGTCCATTTCGGTAACAGTTATATTTTGTGAGATTCTGGCAGGCGTTCACTCATTAAACAATTAAAAAATGTCCAATCCTTTGCTTATTTTAGCCTGGATCAGGGTTTTCAAAACAAAGTTTATATAGATTGCAAACTGTTCTCTAAAGAATATGTATTTGGTGTAGTATAGTCCTGTCCTGATTTCACAGTTTGCATAAACTAGTTGAAATAGACCACGTTATTGTTTCTGGGTTCTGTTTTTTTCTCTTTCTGCAGGTGTAGAGACAGACTTCATGTATTCTTTCTATCCTCTACACTTATCTTCTTTTTTCCTTTTAAGCCTTTCCTCCACCTTTTTCCTTTCCTTTGCCCCTTTATTTTCCATCTTTGTTTCCATTATATTTTGATTCGGAGAGAAAATGTCTGTGGAATAGCCCTTTAATTTGAACCCAACTTCAGCATAGTGCTAAATATGATTTGTGGAAAATAAACATTTCAGATGCCAACAACATCAACATCTTCCTCCTCAACATCTCAATAGTTGTAAAAAATTGCACAAAAGAAAACCTAAGAATTGGACTCTTTAAAATGTTGGAAATTGAAAATAATTGAAAATTTGCAAAGGTTGATTTAATCCAGTTACCAAGTCCAGTTGAAGACAGTCCATTGGTATCCACTGCCTGTAAAATCATGATGTTGATTTGGAATTTACAGACCTAAAGGAAACATTTCATTAGAGTTAAAGCACTAAACCTTTTTTTTGTTTGTTTGTTTGTTCTTTCTTCAGCGGAGGCTCTTGGTCTCGATCACATGGTGCCTGTCCCCTACCGCAAAATCGCCTGCGACCCGGGAGCTGTGGAGATCATCGGCATCCCAGATCAAATCCCCTTCAAGAGGCCGTGCACGTACGGCGTGCCCAAGCTCAAACGCATCCTGGATGAGCGCCACGGAATACGATTCATCATTAAACGGTGGGAAACGCATTGATTTGTGACCTCATGGCGGCGGCGGCCCAGAACCATACACAGATCACAGCCACTTTATGTGTCATTTTAAACTTGCATTCAGTAAAAATGAATCTCCCAGCCATCTGCTTTTTTTCAGCGACCGACTGCTGAGTCATTTCTGTCCTGAGCGACTCTCCGGCTCACCAGCACGCTGCACTAATGGCTGCTCTTCCTCCCATTTGTTCAAGCTAATTTAAATGAGCCAGCATGCCTTGTTTGAGATAACGCATCTTTTTACCCATCCTGCAGGCAGCTCATTAGTGTTAATATAATTAGCAAAGATTGAAAATGTGATTAATTCACTATTATGTTACATTCCCATTGTCTCCCTCGGTGAGATGTTTCAGATGCAAACCCTGAGGTGGATTCATGCCAAAACAAATGGACTGTGAGCTCAAAGCAACGGATCAGCTAACTGAAACCATTGCTTCCTTCTTATTTAAGCCACAGATTGTTGTCTATTTATTTATTGTCCCGATGGATGGATGGATGGATGGATGGATCGATCTATCTATCTATCTATCTTGTGGCCCCGCCCTCCTCCTGCTGTGGGAACCAGTCGGCTCCCTCAGAGCTTCAGTGCTGAGCCTCTTCCAGCTCTGATAATCGGGAACTGATGCTGATCATCAGCCAGTTTATTGTTTCTACTCGCTGCTTTTTTACCGCTTTACTGGAAAAAACAGCTTTTTTATATGCCGTTGTACCTCAGATGAAAACCTTTTATTTGCTTCTCTGTCATTGTCTTTCTGCCACAAAGTTCAGCAGACCTCCATGTGTGTCACTCTGCTTTTATATGAGAGGTGGCAAAATGATTTGCTGGATGAAATAAACACAGCTTCATTAAATCTGCTCTGAAAGGTTCACAAACAGGTGTAAACAAACACGAGTCACAGAAATCTACCTTGAAGTTAATTATAATCACAGCGAGAGGGGAGAGAAGCAGCATGTGGCAGAGAGGATTAGGTTATATTTCACATCCAGACGACTATAATCATCAGGTTGTTTCAGCTGTAATAAAAGAACCTGGCTGTTTTTGTTAGACTGATCGTTCAAAAGGAATTAATGTGCTGAAAGAGTCAGTAATGACGTCCTCCATTTGTTTCAGAATATTTTTTTATGTCCTGAAAGCTGAAACAGCCTCTGAACTCTCTGACTGACATCCTGATGTTTTGTTTTTCTGTTGCAGGATGTTTGATGAGAGGATTTTTACTGGTAAGGCTGTAATTAATTCTCTTTTTCTTCTAATGCCATTATCACTAAAATGTACAAGCTGCTATTTGGGCCTTCATTACTGAAATGCTGCTGTGACTTCTTAAAATTACTGTTGGTGACTGCAGCTGAAAATGTAGGGAAATTATTTCCAGGATGACTAAATATCTGCAGAACAACAACTAAAACCTTTTTAGCTTTTGAATTAATTTCTGTTGTGTTTCCGCTGACTGCAAATAAGACAAAAAAAAATAAAAAATCTTTAAAATAATCAATAGCTGCATTCCCATTACAAATGTGCACAAAACTGTTTTAATATTATGCTAAGGTAAAAAAAAAACAACTATTTTACATTTGCAATATTTCCATTAAATAAGAAATGGAATTAAAAGTCACACGTGAATACGTTTGATCACACGTTATGTCATTATCGCCATCATGCTGCTACTACTTCCTGTCGTCTTCTTTGTTTTATTTGCCAGTAGTGGCATCCGGTTATTGTTCATATGATGCGTGTGATGCGAAAATAATGTTTCCATTCCAGTTTTCTGAAATTCACTGACTTTGGTGAAGCTGAAAAACCAAAACATCATATCACAAAAACTTTTTAATTTGCATGTTTCCATTGGACAAATTTATTTTCTTAATTCCAATTTGTGCAATTTTATGGTCAATGGAAATGCAGCAAGTGTTATCTTGCTTTACTCACCTGTTGATGTAAATTCTTTAAAACAATAATAATATACATCTAAATAATATATGCTGTGCTAACTAGCAAGGGTAAGATTAGCTAGGTATCTAGCTAGGCTAGCTAACACTAGCTGTTAATATTGTAGATAGCCAGCTACTCACCTGCTAGCTAGCAACGGTGTATTGGTGCTAACATTTCATTCCTTTTTTGTGTCTAATTGGGTAAGTGCAAATTAGTCGTCAGTGTGGAGTATTAAGTCTTAAATTTCATTCATAATGGTCTTAAAGAAATCCTGAAACAGGAAAAGATCATATCATCGGTGTTTCAAATATTTACAACAAAAAACTAATCAATTATTATTGATATCGACTGATATTAAGTGCTTATATCATGTTTTTCAGCCATGTCGTCCAGCCCTACTTTGATAAAATCAAACCAGATTAAATTTTGCAAACCTTTCAGTGTCTTTGTGATTAATCAAAGGAGGCAACAAGCAAGATAGGCTGTCAAGTTTTTATTTACCGATATACATTTACTCTCCCAAACACACTCTCTGTTAATGTGGTGCTTTGTTTATTTATCCTCTGTGTCTTGTTTGTTGAAGCTGCAGGCAAGATTGCCAGAGAGGAGGGCAAGCTTGACCCGGGCTGCGCGCCTGAAGACGGTTTCTCCGACTGCCTGGGCTTCCCTCCCACCACAGCAGAGCTGCTCAGCAACGCTCACAGCAGCAGGTTGGCTCTCAGCCCACAGACACACTGTCCAAGATAATGCCATAGCCTTAATGTGCTAACTGAACAAGGACACAACGTAACGCTGTCACCATTTGCTTGACGAGAAGTAAACACAAGCAGTTAATTAAAGCACTGTAATTCATCAGCAGCAGGTGTGACATCCTCTGCCAAAGCAGGAGTTTTGGCTCCTTTAAGTTTAGTTCGTCTTTATTAACACAATGCCAGGGTGGAAAGACGCCATCAGCGACTTCGGAGAAGCAATTATTGCTTCTCTGAATACTGTTTATGGAAGTAATACTGGGTCGATTTTAGAATAGAATTCAACTTAGTTGTCATTGCAATGAAATGCAGTTAGCATAAATCCAGAAGTATATGTGTATATATATATATATATATATATATATATATATATATATATATATATATATATATATGTATATAGACTCTTTGAAAACTATCGGTTACATATCCAATTTAGTTCCACATATGGAAGTGCCACAAATTGGATTTTTGGGGGGTGAAAAGCTCAGAAACAGACCATTCAGACTGCTGTAAAAATGTCTGTTTTTTTTTTTTCTTTCTCCATATGTGATATAATATTTATGGGAGTACTATGTGGTGTGTAAGGAGCCCCTGCTTTACACCACCGGATTGAACAACTGTGGCTTATTTGGAAGCTTTTCCCTTCACACAAGCAAAAATGAGGTGACGTGTTATATAATCTGCCAGCGCAAAGAGCCAAGATGGTGGATGATGTGGGCTTGTTTTACAAGAAGAAGATCTGGGCACCATGCAGTCATTGACTGGACCATGAGCTCTTCACTTCGCGTATTCTAGTGTGAAAATGAGAGAAAAATGATCCAAAACACAGCAGAAAAAGGAATCAAGCTGTCTGCAAACCTCCAGAAACTGCAGCAGCTTTGCAGTTAACTGTTAAGGAGTAGTTTACTTATTGTACTGAAGAATAACATTTGGAACCAGCTGAGCTGTTAAAGCCAAATTACAACATTTCCCACGCTTTGCATTTATAATCTAGTCTTCTTCTAGGGATTTGTCACATTTTCTTCCAAACTTTAGAGAGAATAGTGAAGTCCATCAGAAACCCCAACACAGACAGTAACGGTTTCTGGACTTGTTTGGTTTGTGTTGAATAAATACCAACACATTTTCTTTTCTACTTTCTCACAGATCAACAAGTGCTTGTGTGAGCCCCCAGGCTGACTCTGAAGCAGGTACCAGCCTAACAAAAACCTCCCTCTTTTTTTTTAATAATTCAAAGTTTAATAAATGTGCTGGTTAAAGGGAAAGCTATGTTTGAAAACGTACTGATGATGTCTGATTATTGATGGAGCGTTTAACTCTGGCAGGTCCTTCGGGAGACGGAGCTCCTCTGAGGCGGATTAAAACGGAGCCTCCAGATGGAGACATCATTCAGGTTACGGTGCCTGGTAAGTGAGCCAACATCATTACACTTCCACTGGTTACCCTGTCACTGAGCATTGCTGACTTCTACAAAGGGCTTTTTACTTCAATTTTTTTCTTGGTTTCTCTTCTAAAACAAAAATTTCAAATAAAAAAATATTTTCAAAAAGTGGCCTTAGCTTCAATCTTCCCTTTTGTGGGCGATGAGAATTTTTTGTTTAATTACGAGAATATATTCATTATATTGACAGAATGAAGACTCAGTTTTATCAGAATGTCTTAAAATTACAAGGAAAAAAATCTTTCTTTTTTTACCAAAATATTTTACTGAGATCTTTCACTTTGAAAATACAACCATGTACCAATCTTAGACTGTCGCAAGTCTAAGTCCTTAATAAAGTTAATAAAAGGACCAAAAATCTTCTCAAAAATATATTGATTGGATTTCCAAATATATACCGTTCTTTCCAGTGGCAAATTAGACGGCATCTGCTTTAACCACTGGGTGGCGCTAGGTCTGTTGACATTTTTCCAAGTCATAGCTGTACATTAGCATGTGTATAGATATCTATACCCATAAAATGGGTATATCTGTGGGTATAACCTGCTTATTAAAACAGTTAATTTCAATGAGAAGAAAGCTTGGATAATTAATTTTCTGCTATTTTTGTTTTTACATTGAAAATTAAAATGACAGGTGTGTTGTTGTGGCGCAGAGGTTAAGCACAACCCACATATGGAGGCCTTAGTCCTCGACGCAGCTGTCGCAGGCTCGATTCCCGGCCTTGGCGACCTTTGCTGCATGTCCTTCCCCTTCTCCCATCACCTACTTTCCTGTCAATTAACTATCAAATAAAGGCCACTAGAGCCAAAAAAATCTTAAAAAATTAAAATGACTACTTTATTCTCTTAATATTATGATTGTATTATGGCAATAAAAGACTTTTTCTCCTACTATTTTGACTGTATTGTTGTAACATTATGATGTTAATAATAAAAGTCCAGATTAGTGTAGCTGTAAAAAAAAATCTTGATTTTACCAAAACTTAAATTTTCTAAAATCAAAAATCATTCAATAAAATCAATTAATTCTACATAATTAATACTCCAGTTGACCCTCTTCACCACAAGCCCAGAAATAATCGCTTTCCCTCCCTGACTGCTTGCTAGTTGGTATTTAAAATGTCAGCCATGTATCTCTTAAACTAGATTATCACGGTTTGACTTTTACGTTTGTTGAACCAACAAAATCTTTAAGACACCAGACAGACGTTTCTTCTCTTCCAGAGCTGCTTTATGATCAAAACTAGATGTCAGTCTAATCAGCCACTAAACGCTTTGACTGTTTTTATTTCTTGCAACAAAATTAAAAGTGGTTTTAAGTCTGTTAAGGAGTAGTTTACTTGTTGTACTGAAGAATAACATTTGGAACATCCCAACATTTGGAACCAGCTGAGCTGTTAAAAGCCAAATTACAGCATTTCCCACGCTTTGCATTTATAATCTAGTCTTCTTCTAGGGATTTGTCACATTTTCTTCCAAACTTTAGAACACTGACCTCTACTGGCCTCATGTGTAATAAAGCGCTGAACTCTGGCAAATGAAACTGCATAATTAATTTGAAGTAATAGTTAGAATGCATTGGTGTATCCTCTTAAATTACATAAATCTTATGAACAAAAATACAAATTTGCAAAATGTTTGTTATAAATAGTAAAAATTTATAAAATCTTAAACAAAGGAGCAGAAGGACAATGATAATCTGAGTTACAAATTTAAAAAATAATTTAATATAACTTGGGGAAGCACTTTTCCTACAACTTGGTGTAAAAGTTTAGGTTTTCAAAAACACTTTGTTAGAATTAAATGTAAAAAAAATAAATAAATACCAATGATCGAATTTGTTGTGAATTTTGCCTTATCCTTATTAGAGCACAGCAGTTTGTGAGAAATATGCTGAACAGTTGGACCTGTGCATTCCAAGGCTTAGAGAAGGTCAATCTGGGGATGTTTTATTTATTTTTGTTGCAGATGCTGGGACGAGTGGGGAGGACCCTGTAGAGTGTTTGGGCGAGGCGGTTTCAGCCGCTCCGTGTCCGACCACGGCCTCGCCCAGCGCTCCCCCTGTAGCCCCCGCCCCTCCGGTTCCTCCAGCTCCTCCAGCTCCCCACCACCCAAAGGAAAACCACTCAGGTACACTCATCCTCCTCAGATCAGTCCTCCATTTAATCTACCTCTTCACGCTGCAGCTCCTCCCAGCTACACCCTCTGACCTTCTTTAGATCGCAAAACGAAGCACGTATGGAACCACGTTTTTGTCAATATTTTTGCTCCTTTTTTCACTTCCTCAGTCACTAGTGCCCTCGACCCCAACCTTATAAATGGCCCTTTCCTTGATTTAACCTCCTGTAGCTCCACCCTTTCTTTGAAGATTAGCTCTCATCTGTGAAAAGCACCATGCATCATCTGCAAGTCTTAATGCCTGTAGAGGGATTATTTGTTTGTAAGCCTGACTGCAGAAAGAGCCAGTCTGCCATTAAGATGTTGCTGATTGCCATGGTTACCCGCTGTTGTTTTGCTGCTTTAACATTAGCTAGCATGTTGTCAGCGTACTACAACTAAAATAAGTTGTACTACCAAATTAACATTAGTGAATGAGATGTGTCTTCTTGACCCAAAAAAGTTACAAAATTCCCCAAACTTTAGTGGTTGGACATCACTTACTAGGAATATTAAAGCAGTTTTGTACACAGTAATTAGCTCTCAGTGAGAAACGTCAAGCCCCTCACCATGGAAACAAACATATCCATGATGAGCATGGGCGACGGAGTAAGGTTTTCCTAAAATTGTAAATTTGAATGAAAAACAAAATTCATACTTGGCGTTCTTTGACAAAAATGCTAAATGTCAAAAGACAGATATAATAGACAGATGGACAGCTACACTGGCAGATTATTTTACTTATAGTTAGTCCTTTTTCATCAATAATAATGAATTATTAACATAAAACAAGCTCTTATATTGTGCTGAAAGGTTACTTGTAAATTAGTTTTGTATCATTTCAATTGCTAGAAACTGGACCAAAAATACTTTGTGAGATTTAGTGTTTTTTTCCCTGCAGTCATTTTAACTGCAGGGAATTTTCTGCTGTTCTAGTTCAATGTCTTCAGCCCAGGCAGAATAAAAATAGATACCAGTTTTCAAAGACGTTTCCGGAGTTTGGTCACCCTAACAGAAAAATCTCATCAATTCCACATCTGAAAATGACATGTGAAAACCATGTTTCACATGAAGCCATCAGAAATCAAAAGTACAGCAGACTGAACGGGAGACACTTCACTAAAAATAAACCCTCTGACATCTGCAGATCCCACAAAGCTATTGGATTTGCGGCAGGCTGAGAGGTGATCTTACGAATAATTTTGTCAGCCTAATTGTAAATAGTTTAAATAGTTAGAATAATATATTCTTGCTTTCTTTCTGAAGGCGATGTGCGCCGTACAGCTGGTGCTGATGCAGCGTGATGTCGACTGATAATCACTCTATAGTTTCTATTCATGAGTCACATGTTGAACCCAAACAACTGGACATGTCAGTGATTAGAAACGGTGCATTGTGCATTTTGCAGGTTGTGAGTATTAAATGTTGTATAAAAAAAAAACCCAGTCCCTTACCTTCAACTTACAACTGGTTTCTCCCTGAAACTTTAGATAGAGCAACAATACCAAGAACATTTGAGTAGACTCAACTTCTTCACTCTGCCTTTTGTTTTAGATCAGGAGTCTCCAACTTCAGTCCTCCTGATCCATTTCATTCAAAATGAATCAGGCTCAGATGCCCTGGTAGGATTTTCCTGACATTTACTGATTGTATTATTTTTAGCTCCATGGAGAGATTTGAAGAAAAGAACCGAAAGATCAGGAGAAGTATTAGACTTTTACAGGATTTATGTCACAGTCCAAATTTCTGAATGTAAATTTGGATTATAAACAGGAGATTTTCTACCTCATTTGCTCCCAGCAGAGTCTACTCAGAATGATCTTGGTTATTACTTTCATTGGTTCATAGAAGTGATTATTTTTTGGGGTTTATTTGATTGTTCTTTCTTTAAGTTTTCTTTTTCTTTCACAATTTACCAGTAAAGGAAGAAAAATGAAGGTAAGTGCTGACATTGAATGTAGATTTTCATTTTTGTTTCTTTGTAGGGAAACCCAGTTTGCAGTTGTTTGTCTGATTTTAATTCAATCATAATTCTCTTTTATTGTGTACAGTGGAAACCAGAATTTTACAAACACCAAATTAACAGACAGACATTTTTGTTCTCACCTTCTGAAGTTAAATCAGATAAAACTTCGTTAGATCAATTAGAATTACCAAAATTATTTATATTTGCTAAATGCCAAAGAATTTTGCAAGAATTTTTTTTTTTTAGAAATGTTATATTTCAGTATAGTTTCAGTATAGTTTAGTATAAGGGATAACTATATTTTAAACTGTATGACTTCAGTCAAACCTTCAGTTACAAAAATATTTAACAAGTAATAATTATTAATAATTAATAATTTAGGTGATGTTATTTGACCTAAACAGAAGAAGTTTGGTCTGATTTTATGTCGGATGGTGAGAAAAAATGTGTTTTTATTATGTGTATGTAAATGTCTGGTTTTAACTGTATCAGGTTGTCTGTTCAGGCAGATTTTGGTCAGTTTGGTTTTCCTGGATGGGTTTGCTAAATTCATTCAACTTCAACTTGTTTTTTTATTGCATTACCTGAGCAAACCAATGCAATAAGATTAAAAACTACCCTCAAATATTTGTTAGGTTTAATATTCCATATAAAAACATGCAAAGAATTTTACATCTGAGTATGTTACTGCTATTAATTATTAGAAAGCACGGGTTGATAAACAAATATTTCTTATTTTATTTCATTTAAAACATTGTGAAGTTTGGTCATTTTGGGGATCACTGACTACTTCTTTCACTTGAAGCTGCTGTTTTTGAATTATTAGTATTTTGAGCCTTTGGTTCAGTTTTTATTTTATTTTATAGTATCGTTTAACATCTCTTAACTTAAAACATCCTGACTTTTAATTGGGAATGAAACCTTTCATATTCCCTCTAAGGTTTTTTTGTTGTTGTTTTTTAACAAAGTTGCAGCACCGCTCTGTTTGGCAGGTGATGGTAATATTATGTCTAACTGGTGTACAATATGATTCTCATCTCTTGTAAGTCTGCCCATTTATTCTTAAAGCACATAAAAACTACTGATGTTGACCAGAATGCTGCACAATTCAATGAAAGATGACAAGAATAAGAACAAGAAAAATATACTTAAAAGTAAGACCTATATATATATATATATAAATATATTCCATACTCATACTTTATGCATTGAATGATATATTATTTGATTAATTTTCTTTTGGATTCCAAGCTGCTACTATCTCAATCAATGAGCCTGAAGAACATTTCTGTCAGAGTCAGAGTTTATTGTATTTAATTGTTTAATTAAATAAATAAAACATATAATTTTTCACGTGTCAAAGTTGGAATCTGCAGGTTAGATCTCAAAGAAAACCTGTTTTAGTCAGTATAAACCTGACTGGTGTATCACTATATAAAATCTGTACAAATGCAGATATTTCTAACATTGGATACTTTTAATTCTACTCTGCAGGACTTGCATCCGTTTCCTGGGACAAATTAAAAGTTATAAAGCCTCTGCTGACTCTGTGAATCAAATCTCTTCTCTTCATTGAAGAAGATGAAGAAGTGGCGTGTTTCTCATGTTTTTCTCTTTGCACCTTGCAGCTGAAGCTTCGTCTCCCAGTGGAGCGCCTCAAAGCATCAGGAGACCCACTGAAGGTAGGCTGCACTCCTCCACAGTGAAACCTTGTCGAGTCCCTCGTCCGCTTATGACGTTCTGCCATATTTAGCGTTAGTTACTCTGTGGGTTTCCTGGTAGCACAGCTCAACTCTGCAGACTTTCATGTCCTCCTCTCACTGTGATTCGTTCAGCGGAAAGTCTGGTGGAGGACATCGGTGAAATGATCCTTCAGCTCCGGAGGCAAGTGGAAAACCTCTTCAGCATCAAGTACGGTAAGCAACAGATTAATATGGAATAATGAAAAAAGTTTTTTTTCCCTGATAATTTTGATGATCATGGTGTAGTTTGTGAAAGCCAAAAATTCAGTTTCGCCAAAAATTGGATGGAACGGCACAATAGGAACAATAATTGCTTAAGAAGAGACTGAGTAATGGAAATCTAGTGGAAGGAAAAAGTGTGGTTCATGAGTAATGTCTTGAGAGGATTGAGAAGCAAAGCTTATCCTGCCAAAATCGGGAATCGGTTTAAAATTCAGAACAACTATAAAAACGGTGCATGTATCAGTAAGTGTGTCTGTAAACTATGGAAAATTATATATGAGCACAAATGCAAAAAATTAGCTTTGCTAACAGCGGATTAGTGGATGTGTTCCTCGATGTGTTAAGATTTAACCACTTAGTGTTAAGATTTTTGTCTGCTCTCCCCTATCCCTGAATTATTTCTGCTTTGTGTCTCCAGCTGAAGCTTTGGGTCTTCCAGAACCAGCCAAGGTGCCGTACTCAAAGTTCCAGATGTACCCAGAGGATCTGTACGTCACCGGCCTGCCAGAGGGAATCTCCCTCCGAAGGCCCAACTGTTTCGGAGCGGCTAAGCTACGCAAGATCCTGGCTGTTAGCAGTCAGATCCAGTTTTTTATCAAAAGGTAGAGAACATCTACAGAAACTACCTCCATCCACTTTATTGTATATGACGCTGTGAGGCTGTGTACATTTTAATGTTGCAATTTATTAACGAAGTTGTTACTAACTGCCTCACTTTCCTTATCAGGCCTGAACTTTTAGCTGAGCAAGTTAAACAAGAGATGCCTTCGATGCCTGTTTGTGAAGCAGGTATGTCTCTGAGGAACTGGGACTGCAGTTTTCACAAGCGCAGCTGCTAGTGTCTGATTTTCACTTAAATAAGCTTATTTTGTACAATATTATGAATACATAAATGGAAATGAACAAATAATTCAATTCCTTTTAAAATAAGAAAATAACAATTTTTTGTCAAAAATGCAATAATATAGCATTCTTTTAGTGTGATTAAAATAAAACATCAGCATGCGTTGAGCTCCAATCTGTTAGACTGAACATCAGTAACATGTAGGGTTGATCTGCTTATCATTTTATGGATTAACTGATTAATAATTGGATAACAACGGTGCTTATGAGGAAGTTTTGTTAACAGAGTTTGAACCAGGTGAAGCTATGCCACTAAAGGAGTTCTGGGTGAAATAAAGTTGTTTTTTATCTTTAGTGCAAAATATATATATTTATGGAGACTTTTGTCTTCTTTACTGCTCTCACTGTGTTGTTCTTTTAGAAAATTGCATTTTTGAGTGTTCATACTCCAGTTAACAATTAATCATTTACTCAGTTGCCAATTATTTGAATAATCAATTCATCACGATTAATCCGATTAATCATTACGGCCCTAGTCATCTTTACTTTAACTTGAACTTCATGTGGCTGTTTTCAGGAATGTTTTAACTTGAACTGCAGATCCCATCAGGTAGTTTGATTTATATCCATTCTGGGAAACCAATCTGTTTGTTACATCAATAAGAATAAATGCAACATCAATTTTAGACATTATAAACTTTGCTTTAAGCTGCCGGATGCTGCACTGTTCCTTATCCTGTTATATTTTTTAGCTCTGAATACATTACGTTTATTCTCAGTGTGTGCAGAGAAGAAGCTTTACAAATATGATTATGCCTGTCCTCTCTATGATCAGAAGGATCGGGTCACTTTCAGTTCAGGCTGCATTTTAAAACGGCTTTTTTTTTTGAGACAAAACAGAAAACCCTCGCAGGGATTTCCTGCAGCAGCTTCTGCTTTAATCCCTAATGAAGCTCCGCTGCTGAGCCTACGGGCTGCTGTCAACGTTTTCTGCTCGGTAAGTCTTGGGGAGACAACAAAAACAAAATGTATTGTTTTTCCACAGAGCCAGACACCAAGGACAGCGCACCAGCAGAGGACACAGCGGCTTTATCCAAGAGACCCGGATTCTCAGGTACCTTCATGATCCACAGCCGCAGATCCCAGGATCAGACCTGGAGCTGCTTAGACATTAATTAGCAGAGTATTAGAGCCTGGCTACGAGATTTTTTGCTTAAAATTTTGAGAATAAAGTCAGAATATTATGACAGTATCGATCAATCAATCAAATTTTATTTGTATAGCACATTGCAGCAGCAAGGCATTTCAAAGTGCTTTACATAATTAAAATAAAAACAGCATGTGAGAAAGAGATTTAAAAAACATAATTAAAACGTAAACAGTGAGAAAGAGAAATAAAAAGCTGTAAAACTTTAGTTGAGACGCCGTCAACTGGGACTCCAACCCTTTGGACTTTAGTCAAAACGCCGTTTGACCAGGACTCTAACCTTGACAATAGGTATAAATATCAGAAGAATGTTGTATAACGTCTAGAAAAACATTGTTAATGAAAGCAAAGCGTCGGACGTGACCGGCTATTCAAGTCTCCGGTCGTTTATCCTGCTACTGATGATCATCTGATGCTGATGTGTTAACAGGTTAAATATGTCCTGTTTGTAAAATCAACACCAAAATATTACTTCACAAGATGCTCAAAATCCCTCAATAAATTATTTGATTTTTTGTGCAGGAGTTATAATAAAGTAACTTCTTCGTTCTACTAATATTTTTACTTTATGCTGGTAATATTATGAGCTCACGCTTGTATGATTTAGACCCAATTGTCATAAGACTTTTTTCTCATATTATTATGACGTTATTCTTATAATATTGGGACATTTTGTGTTATAAATTTCTTTTCATATGATTGTTCTCAAAACATTATAACATTATTCTCGTATCATTCTGACTTTTTATTGCATTCTTACAACTTTAGTGATATTTTGACTTTCATTTGTACAACATTCTTTTCATATCATGACTTTTTTCTAGTATTATTCTCATAATATGAGTTTTTCTCATTATTATAACTTTATTATGGTAATAGGACTTTATTCTTGTATTATTGCAACTACATTTTTGTATTATGACTTTTCTCGTATAACTTTATTCTTGTAATATTATCAGTTCCGTCTCGTATTGTTACGACTTTATTTTCTTTTTCTTCCAACTTTATTCCTGGAATTTAATTAATTTTTTCTTTACCGTTGTACCTTTGCAAATAAAGCAGTGTGGAAGGAAAAAAGACTTTGAAAGTGTCCTGTCTGTGTCCCATGTCAACAGAGTGCATGGAGTCCAAGCTGTCCAGGATCGACTTGGCCAACACGCTGCGGGAGCAGGTCCAGGATCTGTTCAACAGGAAGTACGGGGAGGCATTGGGCATCAAGTACCCCGTCCAAGTGCCTTACAAGAGGATCAAGAACAACCCGGACTCGGTCATCATCGAAGGCCTCCCCCCCGGCATCCCCTTCAGGAAGCCCTGCACCTTCGGCTCCCAGAACCTGGAGCGGATCCTGGCGGTCGCCGACAAAATCAGCTTCACCATCACCAGGTGGGGCGCAGGAATGACGGCTTTCTGACGTCCTTCCAGCAGAACTTCAGCAGTGATCTTGTTATTATTCTCTGTGTTTTCAGACCATTTCAAGGACTTATTCCCAAACCAGGTATTCTAAGAATTTCACTTTAGAACCAATTCATGCATCAGAACATGGAGAGCAAAGTTAATATGTTTTATGTTCTCCTATCAGCACCTCGTCGAGTCACTTTACTAAAGAAGGCCTACGCCTCAATAAGCGGTGAGGAGAAAGTCTCTTTTTTCTTCTTCTCCTCCATCACATGCTGCGTCTTTACACTCGGTGTCGCTTTCTGCCGACAGACGATGACGACATCAACCGCATGGGCGAGAAAGTGGTCCTCCGAGAGCAAGTCAAGGAGCTTTTCAACAAGAAATACGGTAACAACAATCCATTAAATCAATTCAGACCTGAGTCTGATGAAGTTTGATGAAAAATGGTAACATGCGAAAAAGTTTGAATACAAAGACAGAGAAGAGTTAAATAACGGATGTTTTCATCTGCAGGAAAGCAAAACCCATAGATTTGACCATCTTTATAAAAAATAAACAATGATTAAATCAGCTTGATTCAGAAGCCAATCCGTTTTTTTGAACATATCAATTCAAAACAAACATCTTTCCAACGTACTTTGTAAGAAAAGCAGATCTAAGAATCAGTGAATCTATGAATCAACTTCATCTCACAGTAACATAAACAGACCAGATTTACCACACCGAGCCTGTTAAATTAAGACATGACAAATATTTTATGGATGCTTCAGTTGAGTAGTTTTGCAGCAATCCCTCCTTCCTAGCAGTGGCAATTGACAGTTGGTTGCATCAAAAGCTTGACTTTTTAGGAATCAATTACAGAGTAAAAATGTGGCAGCAGCAGACAAATAATTGGTTAAAGTCACAGATTTGGCAGCAATCCCTCCTCTGGAGCTGCAAAGTGTCAACAGTGGACAGTTGATTTCATCAAAATGTTTAGTCAACAGTCAGTTTTGGGGACATTAGATAGATGACTGCAGCAGTCCGTCATATTAAACATGCATTTGCTAACAGTGGACATCTAATTGTATCAAGTCTTTAACTTTGCAGCAATTCCTCATACTCAGCAAACATGTACTGACTGTGGACATGTAGCTGTATTTCCACTAAAGCTAAGCTGAGCTTCTTGAGAAACTAGCCAGAGGTTTGTGTCGTCAGCATATGGACAGATGCATAAATCTACAACAGAATTTCTTTCATTATTACTATAAATGGAGGAAAAGGTTGGACCAAGTATTGACCCTTGTGGGTCAACAAAAAGATGTAAAATCAAGCAACTAAAGTAGCCCAATTTTTTTTTTTTTTTTGCTTTGTTTTTATGGAAAAGTGATGTTATTCATTGTAGAACTAAAACTTTAATATGACTTTCCACTTTTCTGTATTAAAAATGGCATTTAGTCTTCAAATCATTTTTGGCTTGGATAAAAAAAATATATATTCTTTTGTAGAAACAGGATTTGGGTCACTTTATTTCAGAACGGTTGCTAATACTTAGCCAATTTTAATAAAAGGCGATTTGGGTGCTGCAAGGTTGGATTTATTTGGAAAAGTCTCTGGACCTTCCCTGTGGTTCTACTTATTGGAAAGGTTATAAAAAGACAAATATTTTGTAAATTTTTCATTGTGAGAAGATTAGGCCAACAATAAATTTAAAAATGTTTAACAGACAAATTTGTATCATTCTTGAGCTGCAGTTCGGAGCCACAAATGACCCAGACAGACGCCCTTGCTCTGAATATTTCAAACGATTGAGTAAAGTTGGTTTTATTCACAGCTCGGTTTAATATTTCTACGTGCTCTTGTTTGTGCGGTCCAGGCGAGGCGCTGGGTTTGGACCGCTCTGTCGTCGTGCCGTACAAACTGATCCGCGGCAGTCCGGAGTCCGTGGAGGTCGGCGGTCTTCCAGACGACGTCCCCTTCCGAAACCCCAACACTTACGACATCGTGTGCCTGGAGAAAATCCTTCAAGCCGCGGATAAAGTAACGTTCAACATCAAGAGCCAGCTCCAGTGAGTGCAGAGCTGCCTGGAAGCTGTCAGCGCCTGGGTTCAGGGGAATTTAGGCTCTCATTGTGTCGCATTAAAGCTCCTGACGGTTTAAACCCACCCTTTGATATGTCACCCACTCTTGAACAAATATATTTATATAAAATAAAACAAAGCAGAGTCTGCTTTGACATCAAAGCGGCTCGTTTAAGATGAAAGAAAATGAAAAATCATTAAAATAATCCAGATTTCAGTCTCTTTCTCTGAACTTTTAGGTGTCAGAAAGTTCAGTCACCTGCAGGCTAATGGAAATGTTTTACCTTTTACCTTTTACAGGCCTTTTGCAGAGATCTGCAGCCAGGCTTGTAACACAGGTATGAGCAACTCAGACTGGATTTGTAGAGTTAAAATGAAAAACCTCCATCTGTTAGCTGAACCCGTCTGCTTGGTGTCTCCAGCAGGAACAGACGCCTCCACTAACCGACGGAAACGCAAGAGAGTCCAGGAGAGCAGCCGCATACCCGCCTCCTCCGACCTGGGGATATCAGCCAATCAGATTCCAGTTATGGTACTTTAGCCCCGCCTCTTTTTTTTCGTCCTAATGCATTTTACGCAATAAAATGTTTTATTATTTAAAAAATGAATTGAATTGTTTGTTTGCATGTTTAATGTATTTGTAATATTATACAAAAAAAGGTTAAATAAAAAAAACCCAGCAGAATCAACGGATGACTAAATGAATCGCTAGTCGCAGCGTTCCGGTGAAGTAAAGCTGCGGTCAGAGCCGTTGCTGTCTGCAGCATTTTGTCCCCTGCTGACCCGTCCTCCCTTTGTGTCCCTGCAGCAGTGGCCCATGTACATGGTGGACTACAGCGGCGTGAACGTCCAGGTTCCCGGGAAAGTCAATTACTGAAGGACAAACTCAGACTGCAGCAAGGAGGAGCTTGTTTCTCTTCCACAGAGGGACACTGGGACTTTTCCCCTGAGGAATAAGACGTGCCGATCTCTGCAGAATGCTTTTCTAAAAGCTGCAGGTTCGACTCTTGAACGGCAGAATGTATGTGCGGCAGAAAGCTTGGCTTGTTTTGCTTTTAAAAACACAAGTTATTTCACTTTTTTAAAAAAAGCTGGAAACGTCACTAACATGTCGTTATTTCACTTTTTTTTCAGTTACAAACTGTCCATTCACTGAGTCATGATTTTAAATCGAGATGTTCTGGTTCCACATTATTCAGATATTTGTACCTTTTATTTATTATATTTATTAAAATATAACATTATGTGCAGGGATGTAAAATATATTATTCTGTTATACTTTGAGGAACTCACAACACTAACTCAGATAACTATAGGTGGCTGCTAAACACGAGACTGAAGCAGCAGGTTTTCAGTGTCTTAATTTGTTGTTTTGTTAAACATGAGACTAAAAAAACGGACTCAGTTTGGTCAGCAGGAAGTACTACACTTCTTTATGTTAACACCACATTAACATGTAAAATATGTCATTTAAAGTCAGCCTGAATGTATCATGTAAAGAAAAGAATGGTATGTTACTCTGCGATGACTGTCTCTGGACTAATTATATTTAATATGCTGTACCTTAACGCCAGTTAGGCCTTTGAAATAAAATGTGTTGCCTTGCACTTTGAATTTGTGGATTTTGCTTTTAATTGGTTTTGAACAGAGTTCAATCGATTACAGGATTTTCTGTCTTGTAAAAATGTATAAATATTCTTAGCTAATTCTTTGATTTATTTTAGAAATGGATAACAAATCAGTTTAGATCAATCAACATTTTTAAGAAGTTCAGTGAAACAAACCATCAGGTTCCACTAGGGGGCAGTATCTATTGTAAATGTTTTAATCAAGTTAATTGCAGGGTCTGTACTTAAGTGCATTTTAATCAAAATATATCAACAAAATAAACATTTTCAATTCAAAATCTTGCTTTGCTGCTGAAACATCTGAGCTCAAAAGCAAGTCCATATTTCTGGTTTTTAATCTGTTTTAGGATATTCAACCATGAGGTCGGTACAAAGTTTTTCCAAGAACCTCTGGTCACCATGGAGCTTCTTTAGAAATGGGAACAATGGATCCTCACATTAGCACTGGGGACGTCTTTGCTGCTGCAGCATGCTTAGCACTGAGATGCTACTTTAGGCTTGAATAGTTTAGCTTATAGGCTAACTCCTGTTAGCACAATTTCAACATAATAGTCTTTTTCACCATCCAATCAGATCATTTTTGAAACAAAAATTAACACTTAGTGGGCCAAGAGAAGTGACTGTCATCCATCACGGCTTATAGATGTCACTCGTGCATCATATTTACGGGTGCACCAGAAACATGCAAATAAAAAGGTTCCAGTGTGAACCTTTGCATGTTAAAAAAGGCAATTGTGTAAAAATTAATTTCACCATTAATTAATCAATAACATGTTAAAGTCAGAGCAGTAGAAATATTATTACAAACTATAAACAGGTTACAACAGAACATGTAAAAAAAATTAACTTATCCCAGATGAACCAGTTGTGCCTGATGTTGCCAATCTTTTTAAAGGTGTGGTGCAAATTAGCAACATAAAGCACAACTGGGCACCATATATATATATATATATATATATATATATATATATATATATATATATATATATATATATATATATATAATGAATAAAAATATGTCCCCAGAATTTCAAAGTGTGTTGAATCACTTCAGGTGTAACCATGTATGCAGATGATGCAACACTCTTTTCAACAATCGGTCCCGTCAACTCAACACACCACAATGAGATGATTGGAAAACAGTTCAGATTTGAAAAAAATAAATAAGTCACACCTAGTCATGATTTTATTTTGCATTGTATCTTTATTGCAGATCCATTTTTTCCCCTTTTTTTTTTAGTTGTACACACGTCGAGGCTGAGCTGATCAGCTGTGACTGCAGCACTGTGAGCAGGATAATGTGAATACAGGAGGTTTCACCTCGTGGGAACATGGACACGTTCGCTGCAGCTTTGCTAGTCTTGTTTTAATCAAGACAACGTTGAAGACTGATTGTCACACTGTCAAATCTTAACTAGAGATTTTTTTTTGTCTCAGAGGTGAGAAAATAACTGAGGTCAGGGGGCTCGTTGTTCTTTCTCGCGCAGCAACTGCAACATTAAATGACGAAAAACAGCTGCAGAATGCCCCCAGTTTGAAGGCTTAAATAGAAGATGGCTAAACAATAATAACAAAAAATAAGTCACAACTTTTATGGCATTTTTTTTCATATTTTTGATGCATTTATATTTTTATTTACAACTGAAGTATTGCCTCTTCTCATCAAATCTGTTCATTAAACTGACGTTGCTACTTGAAGTTTAGTGTTCCGACTGCACGTGTTCCCAGCTTTTACTGACAGGAAATAAAACAACTGAATAAAGTAACTGTCGCCATGTCAGCTGAATGCACTGTAGGAGCTAAAGTGCTTCATGAGATTCTCATTCCCAGAGTGAGCTCCGCTTCCCGCTGCAGCTGAAAGACGAGGATACTGACGCGGCCGGGATGGGGGGCAGGGAGGAATAAAAATCACGAGTTTTCCAGTGTTTTGGAGGTTTGAAGGAGCAGGCAAACACTGAGACGAGGCCTGCAGGTTGTTGGGTTTTTTTTTTTTTTTTTTTTTCTCCCCTCCCATCGTTTCTGTTTTGTGATGTGCAGAAATGCAGCAGCATATGAACCAGGCAGCTTCTCTGCAGAGATTATAGTTGTGTTTATTTCTTTCTTCTTCAGCTGAGAGCTGAGCTGGAGGTTTGCAGTGGAGTGGAAATGTGTGAAGCTGCGACCTAACTGCTGCTGCCGCTGCCCGGAGGTTTGAGGCAGTCCTCTGTCACGCCCTGCGAGGCCAGCTCTGACAGAACGTTGTCCAGGTAGTTTGGGTCGGGGTAGCCGTGGCCCGACATGTTGGACATCATCTCGGTTTTGTGGTGGATGCCGTTCCACACCACCGTGTCGTGCTCCCCGGTGGTGCTGGACGTTCCCACGGTGAAGATCAGGCGCCGCATCCACGCCACCTTCAGCAGCTCCAGGACCTGACATGAGCAGAGAGATGGCTGAGCCAATTGAAAGAGACGTACTGTACTTCCTTGAATAGGTTAGCATACATGCAAACATGCTATTACATTTTTTGCACCAAATCATTCTTAGATGATGAGAGTTTAGTCTGCTATTTAGGGCCTCTCTCACTTTAAAGACAGACAGGCTGCTGCTGGCCACGCACCCAAACTCAAATTTCTAACACGTGAAAATGGCTGCAAACCGATGCGAAGTAGTATAACCATACATCTTTGAAAAGCAGAAGGGGAGCCTCCTGCACATCCAACAAGAATGCAGCAAATGGTTTCTGGATGGGAAGTCAACACTGTTTTCCAGCAGCCATTGTACAGCGCATACAGCTGTAAGACCAGATGACCAAATGTGCTAGAGCTCTGTTTGGGTTGCTAGGTAATGGCACAGTGCCCGTCAACTGTTACTTCATCGGAAGGTTTTTGAAACGGCTCATTTTCCAGACACCGAAAAGCAACATTGATTTATTGCCATTAAAAACAGTTTGGTGCTTTAAGCACTTTGGCTGTTTTCAGCAGCATCAAAAACCAAAATGGAAGTACAAAACTGCAAAATGGACATTTTGCATAATGGGTCCCTTTATGGGGGTCTGGGCCATATGGAATAAAAATAACCCTCTGATGCGTAAGTTGGTCTTTTTTGACCCAGTGATGTATATATATAATTTTTTTGCAGTATCTTTGTAATTAAAAGTTTTAATCATTTCATATTCCTCAAAAAAACATGTTACTGACATCATGCAATTCAATTTTTTAATTTACCTTTTATACATTTTAAGAAATAGCACGTAGTCTGCTCAGGCCTGGACATAAAAATGACTCGTTGCCTTTAATGTTCAACATTTCACTCCATTGTTGTACTCATTAGTAAGTTTTCAGGGTTTGGACTCCAGCTGCAACTGCTGACTATTCTAATAAACTTCATTTTTATTTGTTTAAACCTTCAACCATCGTAATAATTCACTCTACTCGACTCAAAGTGGCTCAGATCTGACAGCTGGTCTTGTTTTCACGTGATAACCTGATTAACCAGCTGACCTGACACCGTGAAACATGTTGCTGGATGATAAATTGTCCCAGAAGTTATTGTGATAAACAATAACAATGTTGTTTTGAGATCATTTTAGTCATGTAAAGATAATGGTATAATAAAGCAAGAACACATTCTCTAAGATCGATAAAATTTAAATTCGAATGAAGACTTTCGTTATGCAGTTTCTGGTAGAAAGACAGAAAAGAGGAAACATTATAAATCATGTAAATGGAAATTATTGAGCTCATTTTAATTTATCGTATGTTTAATTGATTTATTGGTTACTGCACTTAGACAGCTGACAATTTCATAAAATTTTTACGTTGATTTCACTTTTCACTAAATAAAAAAGGGAAGTCAGATTAGCGACCTCCTGTTGTTACCAACAGACATGCTGCTTCCAGGCTGTGAAGGTCAGAAGGTCCTGACCTGTGTAATGATGCCACTGACCATTTGGACAGAGAGAACTGAATGTTCAGAGACTGATGGATGTGATGACTGTGTGTTAGACCTGCAGGAGCCTGCAGGGAGCAGCGACAGCCCGTATCGGTTATGATGGGCTCAGATTGAATCCCAGCGTGAAGCAGACATCGTCTCCATGTTTTACCTTCCTGCCCTTGTCGTTGTCGGGGAGGAAACAGAAGCGAGGAAACCCCCTGCAGGTGAACGGCTGTCCTGGGTTGGGATGCTCCGGGCCCTGAGGAGGAGGAGGGACGAAGAACTGAGAACTCTTACACAGCTTGAGGCTGAAGCGATTAATCGAATTAATCATGATTGATTGTTGAGATAATCTTCAGGAAAGGCTCCTTATAATGCCACATATGTAAAAACGGTTCCTGATCTGGACGTTCTACTTCAGTTCTGGTTTCATTGGTCTTTGTTTGTATTTGCTGTAAATTCTGGAGGTGACATCACTTCAATTTGACACTTGAGGACAACATGTTTACAGACAACAGTTATTTTTCACCTCTAATGTAAAATGTACATTTCTTGTACATTTTTGATTTAATTACAACTCTGACTACGTTGCTCTCTTGGCCTCTTTTTTTGGGTCTGTAAACTCCAGTTAACAATTAATTGATTAATAAAACAGCTGACGATTATTCCTATAACTGATTAATCCTGATTAATCGTTCAGCACCTGTAAGGTGAGGTGGGGCTGGCGTACCTGTATCCCAGGTGGGATGCTGTAGATGATCTGAATGGTGCCGCAGTCGGGGTGACCAGGCAGCGACTGAGCGACGCTGTAGATCTCCATCTTGCCTTTGGGCTGCGTGCCGGTCTTCTCTCCATAGATGGTCTTGCAGGACGGACACTGCAGGCTGCCGTCCTGCGGGGAGGAGGCAGAGCCTTAAGACTGAACTCAACAACCAGATCAGGGCTGCGTCCTCTTTCACAGTAAAATTCAAGCATTTTCAAGGCAAGTTTTCAAACATTTCAAGCACCTGTATGAATGCTGCGGCCATGTTTGCTTTCTATATGTATTCGTGCGGCACTCTGAGTTCTGCAGGTGTAGTTCGGGCCTCTGATCTGTTACGTACCTTTGTTCCGTTGTTGTACATGGCCAGCATGCAGAGCATGTGCAGGGTGTGTCCACACTTGATGAATTTCCCGACGGCCTGCGGCACGATGCTCTGGCCTCCCTCCTCTGACGGCGGCGTCTCATAGCTGGACGGGTTGGACAGCTGCTCCATGCAGATGATGCAGTCCTGAACAGGACAGAGAGCCACGCAGTCAGAAAACCAAATCCAGGAAATATTCACTTTATGTTGGGACTGCAGTCCTGGAGAGAGGTCTTAGCATTCAAAAAGCACAGGTAAATCTGTGAAACTGCTTTGTCTCCCAAACACTACGTCGTCGTCGTTTAGTGTTGGCGACCGTTGCCTCAAAAGAAAAGTTTATGCAGCAGCTGAATACGACTTTTAACCCCCAAGAAATCTGATCTGTGCCGCTTCAATGTGTGGCGATACGACTCTCACCGATCATATACACCTGGCATTCAGCTGGAGTTCATTCAGCAAATCAGATTTGTTGTAGGTATGCAGAGTATGATCTAGGACTGAAACGATTAATCTGATAAATTGTGATTAATCGATTACTAAAGTAATCGTCAACTAATTTAGTAGTACAGGCTCAGAACTAGGCCAGTTGCTGAAAGAACGTGTTACGAGCAGTAATTAAGGCAAACATGTACAGAAAGTACATATGTTTTGTATTTAAGATAAAAATTTAAAAAGTCTGTAAATATGTTTTACCCAAAACTCCTCAAGTGGCAGTTTGAGCTTCACCCAAATTCTGTTAAAGAAAGAATAATTAATAGGTTAATCCAAAAATGATCACCGGATCAGTTCCACGCTGATGTGGTGAAAACTGGAAGAGCTTTTCGTATGTTTGAAGTATAATTTTTGTTCCAGACGCATCGTTTGCTACAAATGATCAGCAGTTCACTAAAGAAATGCTGTTAAGACATTTTAGGCAATAAAATGCTTTTGTTTAAAAAGAACTGAATTGTTTATTTACATCTTTAATGTATTTCTAAAATCATATAAAAAGGCGTAAGTGGTTAAATGATAAAGCTACAGATTTTTTTTTATGATTAATGCTCAAAATAACAGCTGGCCAGTTAAAAACACAAGACCAAAGAACAAGACGACGAGAACGGCTCCCATTCGGTCAGGATTTGGCCCAGAAGTTATGAATACGGAGAATCAACACTGGAAATATTGAGTCGTTGCATAAATGTAATTATTTACCAACACACTCCATCTAGAAGGAATTCATTTTAAAGTACACCTCAGGAACAGGTTGTAAACTAATTTAAACTGCTGTCGGTACATTAATTAATGATACAAACGCAGGGCAATAACTTTCCGTTTAGTCAGCCGTGTCTGTCAAATGCTTCTCTGATTGTTTCTAATCAGGATACTGATGAGTCGGGGAAACGTGGGAAACCTTTACCTCCTCTGGAGCGTCAGCCACAACCTCCATGTAGCGCTGGATCACGTCTTCTGACCTCTGGGCTGGCGCTGGCAGCAGGATGAAACGGGAGAACGGACATCTGATTATTTTCCTCAAGAAGACGACGTGATAAATTCACGTTTACATGCAAACTGTTGATGAGAGACGATGTGAGGACAGGGCGAGCGTGGAGATGGAGACGGACATTAATGACAGTTAATAAAACATTTCAGACCCAAAGTCCAGGTTAAACACCTCCGATTGACTCAGCTCCATCTTTTCTTCATTACTGTCAGTGAGGAGGGTTTTTACTGAAGTTTGTTAGTTGCAAACTGGTGCAGCAACATTATGACAGAGTACTAGGGCCAGACCAACAAATGCTGTTAATTACGAGTATTAATAGTATTGCTACCACAATGAAATCAGAAAATCATTAGAAAAAAAATTGGATAAAGAGAGAAGCTTCAATAATAGTTAAAGATCTGATGTGAGTTTTTCTTCAAAATGGACTCAGTCGTCTGCAAAGTGGTAAAAGATTTAGTAAAAAAAGGATTTAGTCACACGATTCTCAACTTTGCTCATTGGAATTCAGTTTTTGTCGGAGTTATAAGATTACATCTTCCTTCCCCTAAAACGACTTTCTTCTGGTAAAATGACGACATACGACGTGTCTCCTGTATTAGAACTTTATTCTCACAATGTGCCATTATTTTCATATTACGACTTTATTCTTGTAACTTCACTGTCATATGGCTTTTTTCTTGTACAACTATCATATGTTTTTCTTGAATTAAGTTTTTTTCGTAATGCGTATTATCGTAGAATTTCAACTTTTATGACTCCATTCTTGTAGCATAATTCTTACAAATTCCTCTTATTAGACTTTTTATTGTATTACAACTTTATTCTCAACTTCTCACATTATTACGGCTTTTTCAGAATTATTACAACGCCTTTGCATTACGACTTTTTTTGGTAATACGAGTTTAGTCTTGTATTAAACTTTTGTCGTACGACTTTATTTCACGTATTTCAACGTTTTTCTCGTATTGTCACGATTTTAATCTTGTAATGTGACTTTGTCACTATTATTAAGCTTTTTATTACTATTAAGCTAAATTCTTGTACAACTTTTTGATTTTTTTTTCTTAGTCTGGCCCTGATACTACTTCGTAGATGACAGATTATCTGTCAGGGTTTCCATATTTCTCAGTCGTCTACATGCTGAACCATCAGACCAGATGGTTGCCTTGTCCAGCCGCTCCTGGTTGAAGTGGAAGCAGCCTGAGCTCATGCAGGGCTGGAAACGTTGCGATTTATCAGAAACTATACAAAGTAGCTTGAAATAGTGACATGAATTGATCACAGCCATCACTGTCTGTCACTGCATTCGCTTATTTTCCTTAGACGAATATCAGGAAAGTGTACTGTATATAACCAATCCAGCAAAAATATTCCAACACATTTTCCTATTATATTATAACTTATACTGCATATTTTGCTTTGCTCTTGAATAGATTTTAAATCAGCACAATTAACCAATCAGTTTATCCCTAGTTTCCTGGGGAAGACGGGGGTTTGTAGTCGGTACAAATTTAAATCAGTTTAACGCTGTAATACTCAGAAAAGTATGAACTGGATTATCAGAGATTAAGGACAAAAACTTTAAAATAATTTTTTTCAAATCAATAAAAACAGGGGGAAAATAGAAATGTCAAAGCTTCCATGTTTGGTGCATAAAAACCATGAAGAATCCCAAAGTAAAGTCTTCTACCTTTATATCAACATAAAAGGTCCTTGTTTACTAGACGCAAATTAATAAATAACATCTGGTAAGCTGTAATTTCATGCAGGCTATTTTAAGTTTTCCAGACCGAAATTCCAACTTTTTCAAAACCTTGAGGGAGCCTCGGAACGAGGGTGAATCTACCGGGGCATCGCTGCAGGCACAGCGATTTCATGTCTTTTTTTTTTGGCAGCTTGTCGACACGTTCTGTTCCTTCACCATCTCATGTTGTCGCGTCGCCTCCAACCCCACCTGCAGCCCTGGTGAGAGCTATGATCTCTTCCTACAGGCACAGAGTTCCTCTGCTTTCTCATTTGAAAGCAAACTTTTTAAGTTCAAGGATGAAAAAAAAAAAAAAAAAAAAAATCTGGTTTGAAAAACCAGATGTGAAACAAAAGAACTTTCCTTCCTACAGACTCCAGCTGCTTGACACAAAAACTATTTTTCCATTAAGCTAAACAAATAAAATGAGTCACAGCAAGAAATTATTTAGTGTGCAGCATCTCTGTACTGCAAGCACTAGCCTCTGCAGCTCGTCCTTCCTTTAAACTTTAACGCCGACCTCTGGAGGGAGACGAGGTTGCATCACTAACTCCTGATATTTCTGAGGTTTTTCACAGCAGATCTGCTGTTTTAAGAGTTGCTGCATCTACATAACTGTGTTACAGTAACAGTTTCCTGACAAGCTCAGCCTTACTGTCAGCAGTTCTTAAAAGTTTCTTTTCTTCCTTTGTTGTTTATTTTATTTAATTCTGAATTATTTTATTCAATCCAGTCTGGAGGATTAATAACTTTTACTGTCCGCTTCTCTTTTTTTGTTTCAAAATGTTCGATATTGAATCTTTTTTTTTCCTATTTTTACTGGACAGCTACAGTGTAAAACTTATTGCATCACTAAAAGCTGTTCACATTTTCTGTTGAATGGATTTTATGTGACAAATAGAATGTGTGTATAATTGGGAATAAAGGTGTTTTGTTTTTTTTTTACTTTAGAAACAAATACAAATCTGAGAAGTGTGGCATGCATCTGTAATATGACCCCATCTCTATTAGTGGTACGGCTGATCTAGAGGTTGAAATTCAACTCAAGATAAGTTCAATTTGATGTGTGAACTTTAAAGTCTTGCCACAGATTATTTACAGGATTAACGTCCTGCCTTTGACTGGGCCGTTCTAATACATGAACACAGTTTGACCCTAATCCTTTTCCCTCTCAGGTGTTCTGGAGCAACTGGTTTTCTTGCAGGAAAACCGGTTCCACATCACAACTGTCCAGAGTGCAAAAATTTTTCCATCTGCAGAGCATCCAAAACCAGACACAAAAATGTCCAAAAACCCAAATCTTCAACACAAACATGAATCCAATTACAAATCTACAGAAGAACAACATGAAGCTATTGCTCAGGGGACGCATTAAACCAACTATGAATCAATTCATTACTGCCCACTAATGTTTTCTAGTTTGCATTAGTAGAAGAATGTTTCTGCAGTGGGCTCCAGCCCAGGGGCCCAGATCCTTGTAAGTCCGGCCCTGCTGATGCATCTGTAGCGGTTTCCAATCCAACGTGTTGATCGATCAACAAGTTCTTGATAAAACAACAGTAAAGCTTTGGGCTGCAAAGGGAACAAATTCAAGCGGTTTGAATACTTTTAAAAGGTGTCGTGTTTTAAAGATAAAGGAAAGCAGGACTTTAGCAACCTGACTGATTCTGGAGGTAAAGTAAAACAGCAATGACTATTTTAGTAATCGATTAATCAATTATTCTGAATATTGAGATTAATCGCATGAAAACAGTAGTCACATTCAGCATCCTGGTGAGTCTTTTTTTTTTTAAATACTTTTTTTTGCTAAATGCAGTCATATTGTACTCTTGATTATTTGTAGCATAGAATGAATCTGTGGCTAAAATTATAATTCACTCAACATATGAAAAGCCATGCCTCTTAAGGAGTTCCCGTTAAAGTTTTTGTTTTTTTTAAAGTTTTTTTTATCTGAAATGCAAAATGAAAATATTTTATACAGTTGTTGCTCAATTACTGCAAAATATCCTTTCCTGAGTCTTTATACTCCAGTTACTGATTAGTCAACGACTAAATTAGTTGACGATTATTTCAATAACCGATTAATCACAATTTAATTCAATTAATCAGTTGTGGCCTCATTATTGTCCTGACTATATTTTTCTTCAGCAAATAGCTACTTTTAAGAGCCAACAGTCGATTACTAAAGTAATTGACAATTATTCCAATAATCAATTAGTTGTTTCAGCCCTAGTTGCTGTTGCTGTTTAGTTCCTGATATTGAGAAAACACTTTTACCAAACCTGGCATTTTCCACGCGTCACACTGAGATATCCACAGGTGAAAGCAAATGTTTTAAAGCAGCGACACTAATGTGAACGTCACGATGAGATGACAGAGCAAACAGAGCGGGATTAGTGCGAGACACGTGAAAACAAAAATCAGCGCTATGTGGAGGATGAAATGCTCCTCAAGCCGGTGGAGGATGACGATGGAGATGAAGAGGTGGATTTTGGCTCATAGCGAGGTAACTACCTCTCCTGTGCTGCCTCTTTGCTCTCCTAACTGAACTGCTGCTGCTGCTGCTGCTGCTGCTGTGGGGCCTGCTGGCTGTGGGGAGGAGAGGAGGAGGAGGAGGAAGAGCAAAAGGAGCAGGTTGTTGCTGCTGATGCTGCTGCTGCTGCAGGGGCTGCTGCTGCTGCTGCTGAGGGAGGGGGGCGGAGGTGAAGTGCACGCCGAGTCCCACCGCTGACATCAAAATGGAGGCCATGCCTGGAGCGAGGGTGAGGTGGGGGTGGGGTGGGAATGGGTCGGGATGAGTCGGGAGCGAGTGAGGGGGGTGCAGGAGCAGAAAGGAACAAATCGAAAGAATGAGTAATGCAGCAGCGGCGGCGACAGCAGCCACTGCGACTCTCACTCATGGACAAAAAATCACAAGGTCTGAACAGGAGTCGCAGGTTTCAGTGGCCAAACTCTAAGGGATAACGAGACAGCGTTCTGGACGCGTCGCCAAGGAGATGGACGAAAACTTTACATTGTCCCCGGAGGAGAGCAAAGAAATATAACGTAGTTTGTTGATGCCATCCAACAAGTAAGGAGTCCCGAAGGTGATAAAACCCACCGCAGTGAACGCATCGCACCTTAAGATGCATTCAAACTGATTCCAGATCATAAAAATGTGGCTCCAGAATCTAAAAAGGAACTATCAAATTTAATGTTCGTTCTAAAAAAAATAATAATAAAATACTCAATGAGGCTCCGGGACATGGTGATAAAGATAAACTGCATCTGAGCCTGAACTGTATTACTTTGCTGTCTGCAAAAAATAAAAAGACTAACTTAAAAAGTTTTACTTAAAAGTAAACTAATTTCTTCAGATATGTTAATATCTAATGAGGTTTTTATTGTTGTGGTTTTTAATGGCAACCAAACAGTCTGATGTGGTTTGTTTTTACTGCCGTTTCCATCCCACATGTATTTAAACTCCTGACTTGCTGTCAGGAGTTTTAACTTCACCCTTAGTCGGTGCAGATGTAGTTTTCCTGCCTGCTAAGCAGCTCTTATTGAGATTTAATGACAACGATCCAAACGAGCTACAGGAATGAATCGAAACAGAAAACTGCATGTTTACAAGATGAAATGTGACATCAAGCAAGCAATTTTCTAAACCGTAGAGCTGCTTCTGTTGAAGTTATTTTTGATTTTCTAGCTTGGTTTGTCAGAAAGTTAGATAAAGATGTTTTTTTTTTATTTGCTGAATCTTTCTAAGGGATTCAATTCTCAGGATTTTATTGCCTCTCATTAACTTCAAACAAATAAAGAGTTGATGTTTTCCTGCATGCGTTCAATTCGACCAAAAATTCTTGAAGGCCAACTCTAACACTCTGCTGTACAACTCACGGAAGGGATGGCTAAAATAAAAGCCACTTTCTGAAAAATATTTTGTCATTTTTTTTCTTGTTGAGAAAAGAAAGTAAAAAGAAAAATTCAATGAAAATCCAATCTGGTATGACAAAAATCTGAGATATTGTTTGTACTCCATATTGTCTGGCCCTGACCAACAGGAAATGTGAAATAGCCACAGATGAAGTAACACATTGATGTAGTGAAACACTAAATAAATAAATAAAACCTACAGGGGGAGCTATTAAACAAAGCTTACAATTTGGACGGGGTTTTTTTCTGTACATTTTCTTCTCTACCACTTCACTAAACACACTAAGCACTTAAAAACCAGCTGGGTGGTTTTTTGGTTTTTTTGGGGAGCAATGAGTTTTTTTGTTGATGTTTTTTTTTGGTGTCTGAAAAACCTCCAGAATGTAACGTCACAAATCAACAGGCGCCGTCCCTCACAGCAAAACCTAGCATTACCAAGCAACCCAAGCTGAGCAACCCAATGGCTGCTGGAAAAGCAGCCATTGTAGAGTGTGCTGTTGACTTACAATCCAGAAACCACTTGCTGCATTATTAACTGGTGTGCAGGAGGCTCTACTAATGCTTTTCAAAGATGCACAGCTGTATAATTGTGCATTCCTTTGCAGCCATTTTCACATGCAAGTGGCCAGCTGCTGCTTATTTGGATTTAAAGTGAGAAGACGCCCCTAAAACAGCTTGGCTTGAAATTAGGCAGAACAGAAGAGACTAAAATCCCATTATCTAAGAATGATTTTGTGCAAAAAATGAAACAAACATGTTTGTACCTATTTTAAAATGTTCAAAGAAGCATAACATGTCACCTTTAAGAAGTAAGAAAATTCATGTCCCCCCAACCAACGCATAACCTACTGTGGCTCAAGCTAGCAGACGCTACCCGTTTCAGAAATGTGTCAGGGTTACCACACCATGCATATCCGCATCAGCTGAACACCTTCAACCTTTAGCTCCACATAATGACACAAAAATAAATCTCCAAAACTAATAGGATTTCTGCAGCTGCAGATGTTGAAACATGCATATGATTTTTTTTTTTTTATATTTACGTTTCAGAGCCACCAGTATTTGTTCTGCGTGCGCCGAATGCAGTTTGGTTATCATTGCTGTTCATTTCAGTCTGATGAGCAGTAAAACTGCATTAGGAGAAGATGCTGCGCCGGTGACCTTCCATTTGAAATCATTTACTCAGAGTCTCAGTTGGATGCTCCCGCCTAATGAGGTTCTGGTCCAGCAGCCTCTGATTGGACTGATCCAGTCAGCTCGGCACCTGGCTTTTAAATTAAAAAGGTGCGCAGCAGGAGAAAACAAAGTGACAGAAAATACTTTATCTAACATTTAATGACAGCCCTATCTAACGTTACCATGTTTAATTATGCAGAACTGTTTTTTTTTCTCTCTGCTGAATGCATCAGTTCATTTCAATTAAATTCCTCAATTTTTACTCAAACATCGCTGATTAAAAAAGTTTCAAAGTGAGGTTTGAAGCTCGGCCTCAGAGCCACATGGCCGGACTAAATGTAAGATTTTGACCAAACCATTTCTAGTTTAAACACGATGGCTTGATATGATTTTGAATTGTGCTGACGTTGGGGAGCCGAGCAGCATGAATATGCATTAAATTATGAATATTTTCTGCTCAAGCTGAGCCTCAGTGAGTCTGTAGATACTCTGCTCTTATTAAGAATTGAAATATCTTATATACTTTATGAAAATTGAGTGCTTGGAACAAAAAAAAAAACAGCAGGGAGAACATCCCAAAATACAACTTTGAGCAGATTTGTAAGGTTTGTCCAGCAGAGCAGATTTCAATGCCAGACTAGCTCTGAACATGCATAAAACAACGAGGCCCAACATGGAGACGCTTTGGTTCAATAGCAAAAATCTCTCCCTGTTTTATTTAAAGCAGAACTGAAATCAAATCTCAAAATATTGATATTGCATGAATATCACTTAGTGAAACACTTCCATAAAACATTTTAGGGAATCACTTCTCCGGCCCAAAACTTCACTTGTTTCAAATGTCTTTGGTCATAAATGCTGAATGGGGGGCGGAGTTACCGTCCCTTGTTGATGATGTCACTGTGCCTCAGCTTAGCTCTAAAACGACTCTACTGTCCAGTTATTCATTAGTGGAAATGGAAGAAGACTGTTGTATATGAAGAGATGCTGGAAGACTTTATGGGGGTAAAGGATGTACAGCCATGACAGGATGATAGCAGCTCAGAATACCGTATTTTCTGGACTATAAAGTGCACTTAAAAGTCTTCCATTTGATCAAAAAACGACTTAGAATCTGGAGCATTCTGGAGTAAAACCATCCCCGTCTGGTGAATTGGTTACCAGCGCTCTGCCAAAATGTTTTAGTTACGTTACGGTTCCCGTAGTCAGGAGCATCGTGGAGTTTTGTTTCACTTAACATGCCTTATGTGCGAAAATGTGAAATTTGTGAATTTAGTGCATTAATAAAGATTTCTATTCTGGTAATTATGTGCAGCACATATTTGCTTGAGAAAAGCCCCCTTGTCGTTTTGTCTCATTGTCCAGTGCTAAACCAACAATTCATTCATGTTGAAATATTTTTAAGTTTTTTGGGGTTTTTTTTTTGGGCCTGGACGGATTGTGTACGGCTTCTGACTTCAGTTCCTGAATGATACAAATTTGGCCGCGCCGCACAGGAGTTTGATGGAAACTTTATATTTTTAATTAGGACAAAACTATTATTACAAAGTAATGGATTCCTACAACAGAAAAGAAATTATTTGACTTCAAACCACCACGCCTTTGTGCATTCTCTTGTAAGAACAAGTGACTTTTACTCTAAAACAAACTGTGCTGCACCCTTTGTTAAATATAGAAAGCATTTTCAAAGACACTGACAAAAATACTGATATTGTTCAAAATCGACTAAATTGTAATTTTTTATTATTTTTTTTTCCAACTGATTTTCAGTTACTTTTATTGAGGCAAACTTTAGAACCTTTTTAAGTTTTTGATTTAGAATAATGTACAAATCCTTTTCCTCCAATAAATCTGACTAGTTTATTTGTTTAAATAAAGTATTATATACTTGGGTAAGGCAGATCGAAAGTGAAGATTCAAGCATGTTGGTCATTCACAACATTTTTGTTGGTATTTGGTTTCGACATGCTGGGAAAACTGTCCTGAAATAGAACTGGAGCAACGGAGGAACTGGTTTTACAGAAACCGGCTCATCTGCATGCTAAAGGACAGCTGGCAGAGATTATAAAAGTAAAACCTTTTAATGTGGTTAAAAAGAAATAACACATGCAAACCCTTCAGCGGTCAAGGACCTCTAGCTTTTCTATTTGAAAAAAAAAAAGAGATTTTAAATAAATGAGCTTGATTAGAAGGACAGATTATGTTATGTAGATTTTCACACATGAGGAAATGTTTCCATGCACTCTCTCTCTTAGCATTTTTCCATCTTTAAATTCTTAAACGTTGGACTCTGCTCTTCTTGTTCCTTTGCAGATTTTGGTCCCAAACAGGCAAAGACAAATGCAGTGTGGCGGCACCGAACTCGGCGACGACCTGCGGCCTGAAACCTGCATCCAGCCGGAAAATGTGGTGCGGAGGAAACTGTGAGGATGGATGATTAGTGACCCGGTTACCTGCCAGGGCAGAGCTCACGCTGGTGGAGCCGTTCAGCTGCACAGAGATGGAAGGAACACTGCAGGCCGGGAAACACACACAGAGACACTCAATCAGTAAAAACACACACCAGGAAACTCAGAGGAAGTGCAAAACAAAGACTGGCAACTATTTTAGTTTTCAACACACGTCACAGTCTCAATATCGGCAGAAAATGCTGCTGTGACATCAAAACAGAAACCCTGTGATGGGTCCTACATCCTGACTGCTGGGCCTGATTACTCCAGGTTTGGCTGGATGACTCGACAGTTGATATGTTGATGGACATGCAGGAAACAAACCCGATTACAACCCAATTCAGATCAAAGGTAAAAAAGGAGCAGAATGGAGCTTCAGTGCAATGTTAACATTTAAGTGTGATAAACATTTTTTGAGGTTCTCACGAATCTACGGAGGACTGATCCTGCCAACATTGGCAATAAATGTGGAAATAAATAAATACTGCATCCAAAAAAAAACCATCACTTTCCCAACTTATTTAATTACACACTGAGACAAGTTAATATTTATCATTTTAATTGTATTAATTTAACAATCAAAATTATTTAATTGTCACTTTATTGCCAATCTTTTTTTATTCATTTTATTTCTTCTCACTTTGAACATAAAAAATATAGAATAGATTATGAAAAAATGACAGTAAAGCAAAATTGAACAAATTGAAAAATTACATTAAAAATGTGATAAGAAAAAAAACTTTAACAATGAAATAATATTGATCATGTCCAATTAATAAAGAAATTAATTCACGTAGCTGACTAAATTTTTTGGATGCAATATTTTGCACAATAATCAAGCCATTCAGTTATTTATCAATTATTGTCAACTTTGTAACTGAATGCCTGACACACTGATTAGATTTAGAATTTTGAAAATCATGTATCGTTTTCACTCCATTTTAAATTTATGCACTAATCTGTGTTGATTATTACATAAAATACGACATCTGCAGCTGCAGTGTGACAAAATGTCAAAAATGGTTTAAGGGGTTTGAATATTTCTTTTACAAATCACCATAAAAGTCAACTATGCACATCTGTTCATATGGGAACAGCTGCAGAAATTAACTGGAGGATTAGCTCCAGTTTTTTACTGCACAATTATTAATAACCTGTGGTTGAGAAGAGACCAAATTAAACTCTGTGTTGAAGAAAATTAGACCCCAAATGAAGTGCCAGTGAACTGCGTATTCATTACAGTCATTAGGTTTGCCGTTTGTCTTTCAGAAGCTGCTCTCTTCAACTTTAGGAACAAAAGGAACCGAGTCAGAACCAAACATTGCTAAAGCATTCCTGTCTGACGGGACGGGACGGGTCAGCGAAGAGACAGACGGGAAGGAACGAGGCTGGGATTAGGGGACGTCATGAATAGAATCTACACGATAACAGTTTGCTACATATTATTTTATCAATCAAATTGAAGCAGTTTTTATGTTTGCTGCCTTTTTCAGCCCCTCCAGTTTCCTTCCAATTCAAGAAATTTATGGTTTTGATTGCAAAAAAAAACCCCCAACAAAAAACAATCATGAAATCTTGAAAGGACTGATGAGAAGATGTTTAATATTAGTTCATTTTGAGGAGCACTGTGTAACGACAGAGTGTTATAGCCATGATAAGAAGAAATAAAGTCAAAATTACAAGAATAAAGTCACAAAATGATGAGTGAAGTCACAGTATTAGACAGAATCCTACCAGAATTAAGTCAAAAAAATATTAGAATAAAGAAGCATTACAAGAATAAAGTCACTACTATGGGAAGCTGTATGAGAATAAAGTCATATAAGAATAAAGTCTACATTTCAAGAATAAAGTTACCAAAATAAAGCTGTCATATTACCAGAATAAAGTCAGAAAATAACAACTTTATTCTTCTAACAGTATGACTTTAATCCAGTAATGTTTTTTCTTAGCTTGGCACTAATATTCCGTCATACTTAGTGAACGCAGACACAGCTGGTCATTAATATTTTGACAGTTTACTGGGTTTTATCAATACATTCAGGCACAATCGGCCCTTTAAGGTCATTCCTGACCTTGATGTGGCCCAAAATGAAAATGACTCTTAACCCCCCACCCTGCTGCAAGTGATTCACCCCCAGAGCAAACGGCAGACACCAACCTTAACCCGTTAGTGCTTGGAGAGCCGCTCAGATGAGGCGCAGACATCTGACCAGCAGAGGGCGGCGGCGGCGGCGGCAGCGGCCAGGGGCTTCCCCAGGACATCCTCCCCACAGAGAGGGGTCTCCTGGGGTAGGGCGAGTAGACGGAAGTGGGGTGAGCAGCAGCGACCCTCCCCGTCCCCTGGAGGACGGGCCGGTTCAGGCTACTGGAGGAGAAGGAATGTCGCGAGCGGCTGGGCATTGGTCCTGTGCTGCTGTGGCTCAGACACTGCTGGCAGGAACAGGTGGGGGGCGGGGGCCCGGAGGAGGCCAGTGGGTAGGGCAGGTTGCACTGCCGTCGCACCTGCCGCCTGAAGCCCGTTGATTTATTGACCTGGGCCAGAGACGTGAGGTCCACGATGTAGTTGTATCCGTGGGGGCCGAGGTCGGCCGTGCCCTGGCGCGCCTGGTAGCTGTGCTCCAACAGGATGGAAGTCCGGGTCTCGTACGGAGTCCAGCTGCCTTCGTCGTTGGCCCATTCCCAGTAGACGCCGCTGCCGAGGCCGGAGGACTGGGCGAACAGGGACCGGCGCACGGAGCGCGTCTTTCCTGAAATTACACAGGAAGGATTTCAGCAAAACACCAAAAACATTCAGCATCTGAAACTCCTACTCATACTAAATATCTACTCAGTTGATTTTTTTTATTTTTCCTTCCACGTGAAGAGTTTAAATCTATATTTTGCATTAATTTCTGGATTATTTCATGCTTTAGTGTTCAATTTTTAATACACTTTGAATAAACCTCATTAATATGTTGCTAATTTAATAATGTCTTAGCAGTAAGGCTGAAATGATTAATTGGATTAATGATTAGTCAATTATTGGAATAATCACGATTATTAGGATTAATCGATTATTGTAATAATGGTCAACTAATTTAATTACTGAATAAGCATTAACTTGCGCATACAGACTCTAGAACATCCAATTTGCTGAGAGATCATCATCCTCACAGCACTAACTAAACCAAAACCAATTCTGGTTTAGTTGGTGCTAAACTAACTAAACCAAAATCAAGTGGCAACTCTTCAAGTTTAACCTTCATTTAGGTTGAAGAGTGGCATACTTTTAATTTGAGCTGGCTCACATTTTGTTGAAAAATCTATTAAGCACCTTTTGCCATCCACTTAATCAATTAATAGTCAATAGATTGATATGCCTGCTATTAATAGATTAAGCAGAAATGTGTGAGCTTTTCACATGTTGATGTTAAAATATTATTTAGCTGCAGCATCTGATCAAGCATTAACTAAATATGTAATGATCATTTTGTGATTTAAAAAGGAACTGAATTGTTTGTTTATTTTCATTTTCACACATATTTCTAATATTGTATAAGCTTAAGTAGTTAAATATCAAACTTGGAGAATGTGCCAATTTTTTATGTGAATATTGGCCAGAATAGTAAAGATAATTGTTAGTTAATTTTATTACCTAAAACGTCAGCATAACGTCATTGGGAACGTCCTAAAGAGCCTTCATCTGCTTCAGCTGTGACTCAGATATAAACTCCATCCATGTTCAAGGTGCGTTTCAATCATGTGAAATACAAAAGCTTTCAGAAAGCCTGAGAACTAATTTTCATCACACCTAGGAAACCTCAGGTAGAAGAAGTTTTAAAACAAAAACTAATTTAAAACTCATGAACCAGCTGGATATCCAGTTCATTTACTTTTCTGCTCCTTTTCAGATCTCAGTCTGGCTGTTGACAGAAAACTCTTCTGTATGACAGTCTGCTCACTGTGGTCAGTAACGTCCTTCGTTTTATGGAGCATTTTGATTTGAATAATCATTTACATATGTTAAGAGTTACATTTTACATTTGAATTACAAAGCTAGGTAAATATCTCTTTTGTTTAACGTGAACTTTCTTGGTTCGTCACTTTTCATCTAGATCCCTACAGGCCATTTTAAAAATTCTCATTTATATTTTTTCCATACATGCTCTTCGAACATTAAAATTAAATCCCAAGCTTCTATCATTGCATTTTTTAACTGAATATAAATTCTGATGTTCCTACTTGTGTTATATTGTATTTTAATCTTTTCTGCAGCACTGTTGTTCATATTTTCACCACATATTACTGCTTATGAAAGCTTTTAGTATTCATTTAGTCACCTTTGCAACAATAACAACATGCAGATTAACAAAAACTCAGCATTGTGACTGTTTGTAGTTAATAGAGCAATTATAAAATGATCATTTAAACAGTGAGCCTCTGAAACATCGATGCCATCAGATAAAAAAGGCTGATTCTGTTCTGGGGAAAACACTTGAACATCTGGAGATATTATTACTTTCAAGAAAACAAATGTATGCTACAAAAAGTCCTTTATCCTCCATTTTTATTCATGTTTGCCAACATTTCTTTGCATCTCTTCAGATCTTAGTCAGCACTTCAACTATGCATGCTCTGCAGTACAACATTATGTCAAAACATGCATTGGGATTAAGATAGCTCAATGTAACCCTAGACATCCAGCCATCTGTTGCTATAGCGATACCTTTTGCCTCCTTCAGCATCTGAAGAACTTGCAGCACTCATATTGTTTAAATATCTTGTTACAGTCCTATAAAATTAAGTCAATTACTCACAACCTTGAACATCCTCTTTATGTGACCGTTATTAAACAACGTATCTTCAGTCAGTTGCTTCTTCAAATTTGCTGTAATACAGACTGCTACAGGAGATACAGCAAACAGGATCTACAACTACTCTTTGAAAAATGTGGATAATAAGATTTAAAACATTTAAATTCCCTTTGGGATGAAAAAAAAGTATTTTTAACTGAATTAAGACAAGACTGTGAATTTGTTTAGGAAGCTCGTTTAAAGAAGCTAAACCATCCGGGCCTGTTAGATATATGAGACACCGTTATAAATAAACACATAAACGGCCTACAGAGGTCCAAACGCGTTGAATTAGTTCACCTGTGTCCTGTCGGAACTGCTTCAGGCTCGGTATGTCTATGAGGTAGGGCGACAGGCTAGGGTCCGACTGTCCGAGGCAGATGCTTGTAGCGCCGGCTCCTCCGCCTCCCCGGTGGCCGCGCGGTGACAGACAACGCTCGATGTAGGCGCTAACCTGGCCGCTATAAGGCCGCCAGTAGCCCAGGTCGTCCTGCCACTCCCAGACCGCTATCATGGGCTGAGACTGCCCCACGGAGCCAGAGGCTGTCGTGGCCGACACCGAAGGCCCGTTTCTGGAGCCGTTCACCCTGGCACAGGAGCCAGACACAATCGCCATGTTCGCTAACACAACGACTGGTTAGCCGATTGTGGCTACGACGAAAACAATGTCCGCAGCGAGGCTAGCTGGGCTCGTTAAAAGACTCCATTAGGAATGTGTTAGCAAGCCTGCGAGGAAGCTACGAGGTGGGGATCAAACTGGAAACGGCCTGAATAAACATTCAAGACCATGTTGACGAAGCTGAAGCATTCAGATCGCTTTACATGAGCAGAGACGTTAACAGGAATCCTTCCTCTTGAGCGGCTGCCTTCACGGACTGTCGGAAATAGTAGTGGTGCTTCAAAGTAGGAAGCACTACTAGTTCCATGTTTCAATTTCCTACTTTGTGCTTCAAAGTAGGAAATGTCAGTCAGAATTCACTTAATCCAAGCAACAGAAGCAGATAGCATTGTATTTAGAATAGAATAGGATAAATGAGAAATAACCTTTTGTTGCCTCAGTGGGAAAATTCAGCGGCAAACAGGGAAATCCAAGCATGCAGATTTAGATAACAATTAAAGAAAAAAAATATATAATAATAATAAAAAAAAAGAAGAATGTACTGTACACAAGTGGTACCCAGAGCGGGAGTCACAAAATGATTTGCAAAATCATATTATACACCGGAGGTGTACGACAGTGTTCTAGGGAAATAATAGATGAAAAAAAGACTACATTTCTGTTATAAAACTGAAATTTTGAGATAAAAAACTAACAAAATAAATCTCAGAAATTGTCTAGAAAAAACAAGAACTCCAAGAGTGGAAAATTGAGAGAGAAAACTGTCAAAATCTCAAAACTAGACAACTTGGAAATTGATTTTTTTTTAAGTTTTTTATTTATTTTATTTTTTTACTTTTCTAATTCTGAGATTTCAAAGTTTATTTTTGAGAAAATTTCTGTGATTAATCTAAAAATTTACAAATTTTTAACTTTTCAAGCTTGTAAATCTCCTTGTTTTGTTTTGTTTTGTTCTAAGAAAACTCTAATTGCTCACACTGTCGTAGATGCATGGGCCAAAAAGGGCAAAATCAAATACATAAATATACCATTTAATGTCTCATTACATAATGTTCAGTAGTATACCTTTAGATTGTCTTTATATTCAAAATGTATTTTAAAATATGTATAATTATTTGACTCCATATATTTATTTTTAATAGAGTTAAATATGTGTATTTTTAGGTGATCTCCAGGTTGTCGATATAAGGAGTTGCCATGCAGTCTCTGGCATTATTATTTTGGAGATCAGAGGCTGAAAAGTTTGGGTACCCCTGCTGCACAGTAAGGGAAAATCTACAGCAAAAGAAAATACTGTGCAGAAAAAAATACTTTGCATAATTCTTTGAACCTTATTCTCAAAGAAATGTGAAACTTGTGTAGGATAGTTGAAAAAAACTATCTATAGAATGCACATGAATAATAAACTGACTATTGAAAGAAGTAGATGCAAATGACAGCTTTTTTTCTCAAATTTTTTCCAACTTATTGACTCTGTTGGAAGCCTGGAATAGGTCGTCCTTAGACCACGATACCTTGAGGCTTTAATAGACAAACAGAAAGGAAGGAAAAAAGCAGAATGCCACAGTGTTTTGTGAGGTCTAACCACACTTATCTTTTTATCTTTACATCAAAATGGAGGCAGAACCTTCTTGTTGCACACCATTACTGTGTTTCCTCTCTCATCTGACTATGAACGATTTCTGCCCTCAGCTGGAGATAAACATGCATGACATGAGCAGCAGTGCAGTAAGCTTTCCAGAACCTCAGTGTGTTTGAGTTCGTAACGGATGAATCATGACTTACAGTTTACAAAAAAAACAGTACACTTTAGAAAGATGGTTGTTATTGCAGTATATGGTGGTTAATGAAACATGAATAAAATCTACGGAGAACAGCTTAAAATAAGTGTGATCTGTTTTAAGCTTTAAACCAAGGCTGCAAAACAAACCTGGGCCTTATTAATTAAAACTATGTTAATAATGAATGAAAAAAGTCATATCTTGCTTTTCTAGAGATTGACTCACTAGACCTCTGCTTTGGACATGGTTTTACTTACTTTGGAAGAATTTCAAATAATTTTAATTTTGCATGACATCGATACTTCTGTGTGCTTTTTTATACAACATCCTGATTTAGTTTTTTTTTTTTTAAATCCACCAAAATAGAATCTAGTACAGTTAGACAAAAGTAGCCAAGAAGTTTCAGAAGTATGGAAAATCTTTCAATTTTGCTGAGCAGAAACTTTTGGTTTGATGCACTCAGGTTGTAAATTATGTACGTAGAGGATTCCTGGCTTCTCCCCGATTCTTCGGAGGCAAATAAAAGTTTAAGGTTCTGCTGCAGCAGTGAATGATATCAGAAACAGACTCCCTGCTGAAAGAACATGGCAGTTGTACTTGCTGAAAAAGCAGTTTTCAGTAGTTGGAAACTCTTCTACTGCATTTATGTTAGAGAAGATCAAAATTTTACATCAATCACAGATGGAAATTGTGAAGACTGACCAAACAGTGTGAAGCATGGACTCCACTTGACCCATAAAGGTGTGCTTTGGTATATAAATCCTTGTCAGAATGTAACTTCTAATTTAAAGTCTAGAATGCCATCGTAACAACAAATGTTAAGGCCTATGTTTAAGAAAACATGAAAAAATAAAGTTGTATCCATAATTTATAAACTCCTGTCATTTTTAGTGTGCTGTTGATTTTATCCTCTGTTTATGTTTTCAGAACAGAAAATAATTAATGTAAAAACAATTAGTGTTTAAAACTCCTGCCGCCACTACAAATAAATTGAGGTAACATGGTTTTAAATTTGAAAAATACACACTGGATCAGTCTGGATCAGGTGTTGAAGGTTCTTTGTTCATCGTTTTATTTTTCCCATAAAACATTACATATTGCTTTCGTCATGCAAGTATTTATGCACTTTTATCTATTAGAATATTTATGCAAGAGCTGACATTTTATTTTTATTACCGTCATTAAATTTCGCGACGGGTGTCTTTGATAAAAACGACTAGCTGTCTGATGGAAGAAAGCAAAGATTACTCTTTGTCATCACTGCGATGAAGAGATGTTTCGGAGATAATTTAGCTTCAGAAAGTACTACTGTCTATTTGATCACAGTTTTGTCTTTTCAGCTGACTACAAAAGTAATCAGCTGAACATTGAAAGTTTGCGACACATTAAACCCCTTCCAAAAGTACTTTATTGTAAAGTGTATAAAATCATTTTCTCCCACTCTCGGGGAAAACAGAAGAATGCTGCTTTTCTCTGTCTTTTGTGCTTAAGTATGATGGCTAAATGTGACTTTTTCTGGATAATTTTGGTATTTTCTATACATTAAGCAAACTCTGAGTTATAGTTGTTCTCCGTGGCTCCAGATGTCCAGTGGATCCCTGTTTGTACCTCCCTGCCCTAAAGGAATTTCCTGGCAAAAGCTCAAAAATTTGAAATAGATTTCTGCTGAACAAAGGCTTGTGGATGAAGATGTGAGTATCTGGAGAAATTCATTTTTTATTTCAAGATACTGCAGTTGCATGTTAACCTTGAGAACATCTCTGTTTTCATATGGTCACAAGACTGTTATGGGGAAAAAATGTTGAGTTCCCTGAGAATACGTATTGTAAAACCCAAAGATGATATATGATAATACGTAAAATCATGAATGCGACACAAAGTCGTCCCAAAATATAGCTGAGCACTGTAGTTAGTATTTGTGCTGATTTGCAGCATTTTGTGGACTTTCCACTTTGTTTTTGGCATCTGTTTATGTCTTTCCATCTTGAACAGAACCCTTCTTTCAATTTGTGTACAGCGGTGCAAATGTCTGGCAGCAGTTGCTTCTTTATGATATATTTTTGTTTATTTCATGCATTGAGCTAACTCACTTGTGTAGAAGATCAGGAGGCAGCCAAACTTTTGCTTTTATAGAAATTTTAAGGCTTTTCAGTGATCAGTCTTGGAGGCATATTTGAACATCTCATTCCAACTAACCCCTTAATTACTGAAAGTAGCAACAATGCTTTTAGTATTATTATTTATTTATTCTCTCATGAGTGGCATTTCCATTAACCATGGATTTTAGTTTTATTTCTTGTTTAATGGAAACATTGCAATTGCAAAATTGTGTTGTTTTTTTTGTTTGGTTTTTTGACATCAGCAGAATATGGACAAATATTTATACACATTTGTAATGGAAACACAGCTAACTGTCTGGTTAAAAAACATCGTAAAATTTTAAATAACTTCCTCAATTTTGCAAATAAGTATTTATGCTTGATTGAGGAGGTTTTGCTTTATTCAATAGTTAATACATTACTCTTGAAAGGGAGATGGAAACACAGTTGACCTAATAAGTTCTGTACGGAAGCGCATTGCTATCACGCAGGAAAAAAAAAATTTCGAGCGCTATCACGTTATAACGTGATACGTATCTCGTTAAAACGAGATAACTATCACGTTTTAACGACATACATATCACGTTTTAACGAGATAACTATCACGTTTTAACGACATACGTATCACGTTTTAACGAGATAACTATCACGTTTTAACGACATACGTATCACGTTTTAACGAGATAACTATCACGTTTTAACGACATACGTATCACGTTTTAACGACATACGTATCACGTTTTAACGAGATACGTATCACGTTTTAACGAGATAACTATCACGTTTTAACGACATACGTATCACGTTTTAACGACATATGTATCACGTTTTAACGAGATACGTATCACGTTTTAACGACATACGTATCACGTTTTAACGAGATACGTATCACGTTTTAACGACATACTATCACGTTTTAACGAGATACTATCACGTTTTAACGAGATACGTATCACATTATAACGTGATAGCGCTCGAAATTTTTTTTTTCCTGCGTGATAGCAATGCGCTTCCGTAGTTCTGACATAGAGACCGCTCCTGTCCAATGATGGGTGTGTGTGTGTGCCTTACCAGAGGCATGAAACTTGAAAAAATTGTAAAAAAGGTGTGTGGCTCATGTTTGTTTGAAACCTCTACTTCCTCCTTATTGCAGTCATCTGTAGCATCAACATCTGACTTAATTGTGTAGCCCAGATCATTTGCTCCTAACCAGTTGATAAAAACAAGCCTAATTTGCATGTTCTTTTTTCTTTTTTGCGACATTTTAAAAGTTTGCTCAAAACCTGCACAATTGGAATTAAACTTAATTATTGTTAAATCAAAAATGTGTTCATCTGAAGACTATAAAGGTTCACATGTCCACACTAGACCTTCAAACATCTGTTGAACAATCCATGTAACATTAACGTCCATATAAATTTCCATAGAAAGGGCAGAAGATGATCTCTTTTTCTCAGTCACATCACATCACACATGTTAAAAAATGTACAAAAATGCCTCAAGGGAAGAGTTAATGAAGACAAATTAGCAGATGTGAGTCATGTCCCCTAGATGACTGGATCACTTTGATGAGAAAAGACTAATTCTTGTACAACATTTCCGAAAGAAAATGAACATTTCCGTCACTGCGAAGTGACAAAAAAAGTAATTTTCCACACCACTGTTCGAAAACCCGCCTGTCGCCGTCTCTGTGGTCAGGGCCTGTGCACTCTGAATGGTGTCAATTACACGAATGAGACCCGCTGCATTCAAATTATGCGTCTCGTATGCCAGACTTACAAGACGAGGTGTTCCAGTTGGGGATGAAATAATGGAATACATCCTCTCAGGAAGCCAGGTCCCAGGATAGAAAGAGCTGTGGCTGGCGTCAGGGGACCAGAACAATTTCCATTATCCAATGGCTTCTTGCCCACATTGTGGCCATCAGTATCAATGAAAGATCCTCTCCTTCACTCCTTTTAAGACCATTCTGGAAAATGGGTCGTTAAATCAGGGAAATATTGGAAAGGCACTGAACATCCTTCTTAAAGACAAACGGGGTGTTTAAATGCTAATGGGTATTTTTAACTCAAAAACCAAACCGTACAGTGATTAGCTAAATTCAAGTGGTTCACTACTTATCTAAGGTATTCCAGATGTGGCCACAGAGAACATGATAGATAACAAATATCACTGTCAGTTGCACACCTTTATATTTAAAGGAATATCATCAATAATTTAGTTTTCTACAGTTAGGGAACTTCTGCATTGGTCACATAAGATATTTTCCAGTAAATATTGAATCTTCTGTTGTGTTCCGAATGTTTTACATGATCATACAGTGGAGGGAGAGAGTTTAAATACACATATCGCTTTAATCTCATGCTTTCTGCAAATGTTGTTGCAACATATAAACACCAGCCTGTGGTTGTGAAGGCTGCTTACAATCCAAACCAGCATTTCCAATCTCAGTAGTGCTGTAAAAAGGAGTTACACACATCAGAGAATCAGAAGTTTTGTGATAAACACAGTGGTGGTTTGTGTAAATAAATCTCTGTACAATGTTCATAAATCCAGTCCAATTGTGAGGATTTGGATTTTGGTGTTAATTTAGGTTTCTGTGTTCAGTTGAGTCTCCATGTTGTCCCACCTACCCCCTGACTGTGTCCAGCTGTCTCTTGTTTCCCCTTGATTACTCCCTGGAGTATTTAATCCCACCTTTGTCTGTGTTTGCCTGTTGGGTACTTGTCGTATGTTGCATGTCAAACAGTTGCATGTTGTGCCTTTGCCTGTTACCAATTGCTACCAGAGACTGAGCTCCTGACCTTTTGCTCACCTGTGCTGCCTGGATTTTGGACTTTCTGTAAACCATCATTATCATTAAATCTTAATTTTTCTCAATACAACCTGGGTCCACCGCGTCTAACTTACAACCGCAACTCATGACACAAATTCTTTATTGGTGTCAAAGGTCACTTTTAAGGACATTGTAGACATAGTTAGACATGTAACAATAACAAATTCTGCTGGATGATAATTTGTCCCAGAAGTTATTGAGATGAACAATAATACTGTTGCTTTGAGACCATTTTCAAGTACTATAATGGAAATGACATAATAAAGCAAGAACACATTTTTGAAGATCATCAAACTTTAAATTCGAATGAATATTTAACACCAGAACTGGAATACATTTTAAATGTCCAAAATATATAAACGAGACAAAATGGAAAGCAAATAAAAAAAATTGGTCCTTCAGAAAAAGGGCTAGTTGAGATCAAAGCACCAAACTGAGGACTTTTGTCATCCAGTCTTTGGTAGAAAGAGACAAAAAAGAAAAACGATTAGTCATGCATATGGAAATTATTTAGCTCATTGTAATTTATCATGCAATTGATTCATAGATTTGTTGTTTATTGTGACAGGCTTAGACATAGTTCTCACATTGTCGGGTTCTTTGCTTTGACCAAGCTAACATAGGTAGGCTGTATGTGACCGGTGGACTTCTGCGTCGTGTGTTTTGTGTGGTGATCAGACAAACCACAAGACATCAAGTCTGGGTTTGGAGGTGGTCTCCGTTTATTTATTCTGTCAATCAGGAGATATTAGCATTAGCACCTAGCATGTGCTCCAGTTCTCCAACCCGATCTATACAAAATAATAGTTAGCATGCATCAAATGATATAAAGGTGTAATAGCAACTCAAATAAAAATATCCAAACACTTATCAGAAGGAAAAATAAACATTTGAACTATATAAATGAAAGGATTACAATAGATTATGAAAATTGCCTCTCCCCAGTGGAATGAATAACAAAACGGAAGAGGAAATTAATAACTTAATATTTATAATAGTCCTGAACAAAAGAAGAAGAAAATAAGGCAGAGTTGGAGGACCAAACCCCTTATAGTAGACACAGAGGAAACAACAGCAGTCAAGTAAAAAGCAGACAAATACATGAAAGAACACATTTTGTGGAAATATACAACTATTAATATAGACCCAGTTACATATATAATGGCAAAAAACAACAAAAAAACCCCAACTTTTTGTGTCAATGTTGTGGAAATTCAATGATAAGTAATAATGTAAAAACTTGTATTTGTCATTATTAGAGTTGTATTTAAAAACATTAGCTGAGCCACTGTGGAAGTTCCAAAGAGCCACTTGTGGCCCCAGAGTCACAGGTTGCAGAACTGTGGTCTAGTTCAAGCGCTACATAAGTACAGGCCATTTAAAATACCTCCAGAAAACCTGAGGAACTTCACAAGAGTACTAAAATCTGTCTGTTATGACGCAAAACTTGACAGTTTGGCACAGTTCTGTGAATACTCACTGAAGAAGATGAGTCATGGAGCTGTGCTTCTAAATTCCCCCTAAATAAGATGCAAGAAAAAAGGATTAAAATAGGGTTTACATAAGAGTTCTTCAGTGGATGTAATCCTTCTGCGTTCGACCAAAGCATATCACAGATTTCTTTAAGACTGGAAAATTTTGTCAGCGTGTGAAACACAAGCATAATATATCTCCTTTCGGTTGTTAGTCAGACATTCATACATCTGCATTCAGCAGGATGTTCTGCTGCCAGGGTTCATCATCTCAGCCGACGCAGTCTTACACAACGATTTCCAGGTTTTCTACGAACTCTTGAGAGAGCGCAGCTTTTAGAGAGGAACAAAGACAAACAGTTGAGCTAGAAGACAATGCACAGTGACATACAATCTCATCAGCTGCACACAGTCATAGAAAGTCTGACAGCTTAATGGGGTTGTTAAGTTAAACTATGAAATCTGAAAGTGTATTTTTGGCAAGCCATACAAAAGGTAGGCTTTTACTAATGAGCAGTGACTCAAATATGGCCAACACCTTGTTTACAATTCAGTCTGTCTGTCAGATGTCACATTGTGTCAGAGCAGACATGCCAGCACATGGCTTGAATTATGCAGAAAAGTTTAGTTCCGGCTGCGTAGGCTTCCAGTGACACAGATTCGGATTCTGCTTTAAACTGCACTTCTTTTCTTCCCTGCAGAACATTGGAAAACACCCCTCAGAAAAAAAGATTAAATTATTTGGATGGTGTTTAGTGAAAACTCAGCAACCTAAGCAGTTTTTGGAATAGATTTGTAACATTAAAGAGGTCTGAAAATGCTTCACAAGCCCCCTAAAGCTAAGATCGTTTTCACACTCGTTAAAATACTCTAAAAGACACACAACTTGCAGAAAAATGAAGATGCTGTTACAAAAAGAAAGGCGATGCAAGATTTGGGGGTTTCTAGAAGTAGCTTTTGTAACAAGAACACATCATGTTCTGATGTTTAAAAAAAAAGATTGTACATGTGTGCTTTACATGCAGAGATAATAATTTGCAGAGTGAGTAAAACTGAAACCATGTTAGGGAGACGGCTAAACTTTAAGTAAATAAAGTAATTTGAAAATTAGCCTGCAGGTTTTTGTCATTAAACTCAAGCAGAACACAGAGATTTGCTTAAAAGGAGGAAGATTTAAAATTAAAAAAAGATTCATAAATTCATTGCCCTGAGACATGATTACGCAATACAAAATGCAACCCACATGCTGTTCTGAAATCATAACGTTGTTTATTTTTTTTATTTTTTACAGAAGACATTGTGGCATCTTAAGGTTTAAACATGTGAAACAGGAACTTTTGAAGCAAAATAAGGACACATTATCATAACAACACAAATTTATAGCAGCAAAAAGCAGCTGCTGAATGGTTATGCGGACATTAAAATTAAAAAATAATGGATCAGCTGTACTTTACCTTATCTGGAAACATTTCTGGTTGATTATTCAGAGATACATTAGAGTACTGAAGCATTAATCTGTGGAAAATAATAGAACAAACGTAATACATTACCCCACTGGCAGGTAAAGACAATTTAGAAGATTGCAAGTCAAAAATTAATCCCAGATTTATTCTCACCATTTTTTTTGTGCAGATAAGTGTTGTTAATGATGCCTTCTGGCTGCTTAGGCTGTCAGTATTTTTAACAACTCAATCAGACAAAAAAGCATTTTCAAATTCAATTTGTAAAAGCGTCACAGTTGGAAATCCAAACTGAGCAAGTTGAGGATTTTTGGTTCCCGAGGCAACACTGAAACATGTTTGTACTCAGTCATGTTCACAGAAACTACAGAATAATTAGTGTCAAAACTAGGAATTAAATTATATTACTATGACTGCTTAAATAAACATTTAGTACTTTTTAAACTATTGAAACAACTGGGCTAGAGTTCAGAATTTCAGCATTAATAATCTTCTGATGTGTATGAAAGTAGTAAAGTTGCTGATTCGTGAAATCAGAAGGTGGATTTTCATGTTAATGAGACTTAAAGGATTCATAAAAAGTATCAAGGGAGATTTAGATTGTCCAGATCTGTCAATAAATCTGAAGCAGTACCTGTTATCAATACAAATTTGTGATAATGAAATACACATCTTTTGAGATCACCTGCTGCTTAACAAACATCCAAAGTTTATTTATGTTCTGCAAATTACCCGATTCTACTGATTGATTATTTCTGGGACATTCTGAGCAAAAAGCTTCACAAACATTTTATCCGTATAGCTGTTAGCAAAACATTTCCAACTTGAGTTTCTGTTAGAAAAACATTTCCAACTTGAGTTTCTTCAGTACCTCAAATTTATTTTGATTTAAGTACAAAAGCTATAACCTTCTGTCCAAGCAACATTGGCTCTAAACACATAAGACATCAGCAGAAAGCCAGTTGTTAGCCTGAGATGTTTGGACTCCCTTCCCACTGACGCTAACATGCTAATTTGTTCACCGAAGGTTATCAGACATCTAAATTAATAAAGTACTCAGTGCAGATTTTAAAATGTAATTTTATGCCAGGCTGGACAAAAAAAAAAAATGCATTATGTTATGGAATAGCAAATTTTTTCTCTGGACAGGTGGCACTAAAATGATTTGTTGTTAGTTTTACAGGATTTAACATTAAGCCCTGTGGGAGTTCCCATTCCAACCAGGTCACAACTCTTGAACTCTTAAACTTTTGAACTCGAAAACATCAGATTATGGTGCCCTTTGCAAGAAAAGAAATAAATAAAAATAATAAAGTGAGGATTTTGAAAAAATACCAGAACATGACAAGGTCAGTTTATCCAATAACACCAGGATATTTCAGGATCTCTTACAGGACTAAATCCTGATTACCTTAGCATTCATTTCCTCAAGTGAATTAATATATATTTTACCTTGAATATTAATATTTTTAATCATATTCTGCAAGCAAAAAAATAACAAAAAGCGGTATTAAACCTACTCTTTAAATTAGTAATACCTCTTACAACACAGACAATCTCTAATCTAACACACTGTCCAGAAGGTCCGGCTTTACTTTCATTGGATAAAAAGATAAGCCTATCTTAACAGTCTTATCTCCGGATTGGTGAAGGCATAACAGCCAAGGGCGTAGGTTTGGTCTAAGTTTTGGTGGGGACCTTGACACCCCCCCCCCACCCCCCCCGCAGCACAGTGAAATGCCGAAGAGCACCGAACATTTTTGAGAAGGGGGGGAAACCACATTGGCTTAATAACCCCTCCCCCCAACCATAACCATATCATACATCTTGTGTATACAACCAGATACAGTCATACTCAGCAGATCAGTTCAAGAACACTTTACTTTTTCCTTTACAAAATTCAGCAAACGTTACAAGTAAGATCAAAAGAAATATCCTCTGGATACTCCCTGGTCACTGGCACTCACACTGACAGCCTCCTATAGAGCAAACAAAGCGTAACCTGGTTTGTATTCACACTAGCTTAACTTAATTTAAGACTAACACTTCAAATGCCATATTTACTGAGATAATTTCACAGTATATTTCATATCTGAGAACTAACACCTCACCTGGAGCCCTGAAGCTCCAGCCACCTCTCCATCGTTCTGCTCTGCTGTCTGAGCATCCTATGTGAAAAAATATTACATAATTAACAGACCTATTCTACCTCACATTCAGTGCTGACCTTACTAAACACCGGACTTTACAACAAATGCGTTGCGTGATAGATATCTAACTTATGGGTCCACTCACTGTACTTACAGCCGACGTAGCGAAATAACTTCTAATGTCTGTCCTTTTCTTTTTTGGTGGCGACATGGTCTCGGAGACTCAGAAGGAGACGCGTGTGCCCAGCTAGCCGCCGCCTTTTGCAGCTAATCAAAGAACGTCCGACGATTCAACTGACTCCCCCTCCCCCACCCCCCGACAGCACCTGACTCCCCCTCCCCCCACGCCCCCGACAGCACCGTTCCGACACGGTCTCGGAGGCTCATAATAAATGTCAAACTAAGAAGCTTCCGTTCCGCGCACCGCCTGTTGCTGCTAATCAAAGATCGTAGATCCACGTTCTTTGAGCCAATATGGCAAAAATTGGTCGGGACTTTTTCATATCCCGTGAATATTGGTCGGGACATGTCCCTACCGTCCCTACCCAAACCTACGCCCATGATAACAGCAGTGAATATAAAAGGAGAAGGATTTACATACTTAAACATTAACATTTAGCAATCATTATGTAAAATAAGTGTATAAATGCACCTTTAAGGCCTGAAGATTCACATCCTTGGAACGATAAATAGGAAGTTTCAGCGCTCAGCTTGAAAAACTTGTTTGATGTAAACATTGTGACACGAACAGACGTAGTGGTTAGGTTGAGTGTGATTAAAGGATTTGATGTGTAAAATAAGGTCACTGCCATCAGGGAGCCAAAGTCTTGTTCCTCGTGTTCTCAGCAAACCGTTTCAAGGTTAAGGATATTATTGTTATCCCTGGAGGGCAATTAGTTTTACGGCTAGTAATCCCAAAATCTCAAATAGACGCCAATTGGATTTACCTTCTTGGTTCTTCTTTCAAGACTTTTCACTTCTCACACAGGGCTTCTGGACTGCTGGAGAGCACCAGGGTAGTGGGTCACTGGGTTCTGTGTTACCTGTGTAATCTGGCCAGACGAGATTATTTTCTTACATACTTTAAAGTGTATTTAGGTTATGAAACTGCTGTTTGAGCAGAGTCAAAATTTTGTAGTAAATCTGTCTGGAAGGCTGTCAAATGTAGTTGCAATTGTAAATTCATGCATCTAAAATTAATGCCTTAAAATGTCTTACATTTATAAAAAAAAAATAGTTAGCCTTGAATACGTTAATCACATGATCTTAAATTTTATCTCGAAGTCTATTTAGTGGTATTTTCTTTGCATTTTTCTTCTGAGACTTTTCAAACGTTTGAGCCACATTCAGACATCTACATTGTGTGCGACTCTAGACGGATGAGGCTACCAGTAGCTCACTGCTAACATACCTTTGCTAGTTAGCTAACTAGCTGGCTTTTTCACAAATTTATAGCCAGTTAGCTGGACGAAGTTTTCACATTTCTGTGAGGATACGGGTCTTAAATTTCATTCATATTCAATGTCTTAAATTTGAGTTGGTGAAACCTGCAGAAACCCTGCCCTCTTCTTCAAAATTCAAGAACAGATCAAGATGGTGTACAAACAAGAAGAATTATATTTTTGCTATATTTGCTTCTCTTTAGTGTACTATTGTGTGTTTAACTTGTTGATATGTTTGTCAAGACACTTTACTACCTAGCAACAAAAATGGATCATTAATGTTAATAAAATGTGTTTGAAACCTAGATCTAGCACATGCAAAACTTTTTTTTTTTTTTTTTTTGCAGAATCTGATTTATGCAGATGTATTCTGCTGCAGCCTTTTACAATTACTCTCTTCCTGGTAGTTTTGCTATTTACTGACGAACTACAGCAGGAGGACAGGCTGCTATGAGTTTCTACTTTTTCTGCTCTAATTGTCACCTTTAGTCTGGCTCCACCATTTCAGTTATTATTACACATTAGCCTCCAACGCCTTTACAACTAAACAGGAGGATAGAAGAAGGGGGCGACCGGTTTGTTTTGTAGCTTAGCATTTCCTGTGCTAATTCATATCACAGTAGATCGGAGCATAGTGTGGTCTGGAGTTGCAGCTGGGAAGCATGTCTGCACAGCAGAACTTAGCCTGACAGGGCTCTGTTGTACGGTAGCATGTTAGGGCCATTGTAGATAGAAAAAATAGGAAAGTTTTCAGTTCCAAAATTTGAAATACCTACATTTGAAATACATCAGAAATATTTAGATTAATCTCAGGAATGTCCTTGTTGTTTTTTTGTTTTTTGTTTTTTTTCTTAGAAATGTTCAGTTTCAATAGTTGAAAAAAATGTTTGGCTTTCAGAAATTTTCTGAGTTTGATTTTACAAGCTCAGAAATGTTTTTGTTTTTTCTAGAAAATTTCAGAGATTAATCACATACAAAAATAAAAACTACAAGACAAAAGGCATAATAATGAGTCCAGAATTCTAAAGTGACATTTTTATTAGCCATCATATAAGCACATTATTTGAGAATTGGTGTATTTGCGTGGTATTCTTCATTTTTTGCGTTTTAAAGCAATCATCCCTTTTCTATCATTTTGCACCAATTCGATTCTTTTCTCCTAAATTCCCTATCCTGTGAAAATTGATTTCAGCTCACGGTCTTGAAGAATGTCTCAATTCTTAAAAGGCATCTCAAGGAGAAGGGCGGAAAGAGAGGGAGGACCTCTCAAAAGAGAAGAGTTGAGGAAATTAATCAACAAACTGACGCATTATTTCATCAGCGTTTTGAAATGAAAGAGGGAGAACGGCTGCCGTATCGAAGGCCGACTGCTCTCTCCCACCTCGCCGCTGAAACTCCTCTGAACCATAACTGCACTTGCATCAGGGCACTGGCATGATTTGTTGTCTGCAGAAGAATTGCTTTTAGAGAGGGGGGGGGAAGATGTGTTATGGAGCCACCATCTTTGTTTTTCCTCCATGGCTGAGAGGCTGCAGATGGCCTTTTTATATGAAGTATTTTCACACTAGTTATAGTGCAAATATCTTGGTGCATCTCTCCAAACATCATACTGAAGTAAGACGAAACTAACTTAAAAGTCTTTTTTTTTTTTTTTAGCAAGACAGTGGAGCTTTTTAAAGTTAATAATTTCTTAATATTGGTTTAAAAAGTACTAGTTCCACAGGCAGATTATTTCACTTTTAACATTTTCAGCGTGTGAAAGTATTATGTGAAATGATCTGCCAGTTCCTTGCAGCCAGTGTGCATATGGGTGGCTATTTATTGTATTGCTTATCATTTACTGTGCAGTGACAAAAGAAAATGGAACTTCAACTTCAAAAAATTGAGTTAATTTGTAACACATATTCAAATTAAGTTTGTTAAACTTATTAATGTTTTAACATGATAACTTTATAAACTTAATGTGTTTACTTGGATGAACTTGATGTACTTTTAACAAATTAACTCAACTTTTTTATGATGTTTATTCAATGTGAGCCTCATTACCAATAAATTTGAAGATAGGACTAAATGCAGTTATGTTGATAGTACAAATCACACTTCTTTATGTGACTGGTGTTTTAAATAAGCGTATTTTCACTCAAACTGCACTTTATTAATTCTTGAAAGAATGAGAACAGCAGGGAGAGATGTTCGGCGTCGGTTGAGTCTCATCTCTTCTAACGACCAAAGTAAAGAAGTGTCTTCTGGGAAGCAACGTTTCTGGCTCAGTTTTAGGATGTTGACTAATGACCTTGAAAACCGAGTAGCTCTTCATTGTTATCTAAATACAACATAAACGTAACTGTTGCTCCAAAAGGTTAACATTTTCCCCCATTCTCCATAAAATCACCTGACCATCAAGAAATTAGAAATTTTACAACATAAAATTTTATTGTTTTAAGTCTTAAAACAATTTCAAAATTTAGCTTGTTAATTCGATTTGTAACGTTTTATCAAAACTGCTCAGTGTGTGTGAGAAAAATTGCAAATGATTGACTGTGATGCGCATTTTTAGACTAAAATTTAGCAACATTCAAAACCTTCTTCTGCAAACATTGGTTATTTTTCAGCTTCACCAGCATATCCCATCTCAAACCGGTATGCAAATGAACCTTTTTTTTCCCCAGCAAATTTGCAACAATGTTGCTCATATTTGATTTTACCATGATAAGTACATAACGTATCGTATTCACAGTGAACCCAAAGGCCATGCAGGTGTTGCATTATTTCTCTTTCTGCCAGATATTGTCCCTTCTTTACTTGTCTCTGTCACCACCAGTTTTCTTTCCACTGTCAAATGGCTCATAAAATTATAATAAAGAGCTATAAAAATACAAATATGAGCTTTTTTTTAATAATAAAAAAAAAGCTTTGAACACATTTCACAGATTTCTATCCTCTATTAACTGTCTCCCTGTGTGTCGTAGAATAGGTTTAAAAATTCTCTTGTTGCCTTATAAATGCCCGAATGGGCCTGCACTCCATATCTCTCTGACCTACTTCAGCCTTATGTTCCTTCCTTCATTATGTACAAGTCGAATGAATACAAAGAACATGATACTGTTTCTATTTCTTCTTTCCAGAAATGTAAAATTTCAGCCCATCTTCCTGGAGTTTGAGATGGTGTTGCTGAGCTGTATGGTTTTGTGTGTTCTCTCGGGAGAAAAAAGTAACTTCATATGTTCCAGTAGTTGGATTTACCCGTTGATAAGTGGTGTTTAATAAAGCTGTGTAGTTGTTGCTGCTCAGAGAAGCTCTAGATTAAGAAACATCCTTTCTAACCGTCTGAGCTGCAGTATTAAATTGACAGTAATTCCTTACAAGAAACTTCTGGGGCGGCTTCCTGTTTTGTCGTAAGGAGTCATTAAAACTATTTTTTTTCACTGATCCTTAAAAACAATTGTTGACATTATGCTTTTCAGAAAGATTTCCAAAAAATTGGGTCCATTGCTGAAATGAGAAATATTGCATTTCCAGGAATTAAGACAGTTTAACAAAAGGCTGAAACTGCAGGCACCATAGGAGTGAGTCCTTTAGAAACGCTTGATGGCTGTGTAACAAGTTTCTCCTCTCTGGAAATAAAGAGAAAATTAACCCACTTAGAAGTTATAATATAAACATTCTCAGCCCCCTCACTGTGTTTCTCTCTGGGGTTGAAACTACATGTTTCCCTCAGGTTTCCCACTGTGTTACAAGTCTGTCAATTGCTGTACTTAGTCCTACAGCTGAATCCATGCTGCGCTCGAGCTCTGCACTTTGAAACATTTGTATTTTCTGTGTTTACAACCTCTGACAGCTTTGTCTTTCAGCTGCCCGGCTTTTCTACCCTTCTTGCTTTTCATAAGAATTTCTTCACATCAATTGTGTTGCTTCTCTAGATCTCAGACTGTGGGGAAGAAGTTGGTTTATATGACCTTTTGAAAAATCCTTCATGAAGTGGATTCAATCAAAGAACTCCTTGCCAGGTTTCTCCACCACTTTAGTTACTCCACAATAGTTTACTAGTTAAGAATAGATGGTATTTGTATCTTTATTTTAGTGCAGGAGAAACATTTATTTTCTTTTAAATTTAATTTAGTCATATTTTTTTCTCAAAAACTGAAGTTAATCAGGGTGTCTAAGCATCCTTAGACTTAAATTTAAGTATCTAAAATTAAGGTTTTATAATTAATCATTTTCTAAAAAGTCTTTAATACCTTAAACATGTTAATCACAGGTCATAAATTTTGTCTTGGCAATACTAAGTGCAAATGTATCAGCAGCTGGGTGGAGGAGGTTTGTGCTTTTCTTTGGAGATTTAGCTCTTAAGTTCCATTCAAAATAGCTTTAAAAAGGTCTTAAATTTGAGTTGGTGAAACCTGCAGAAACCTCGACACAGACCAACTTTTCATGTTGGTTTTATTTTGTTGGGAAAGAAATGCGCTTGAAAGGCTACAAAAAGCAATGAAGCTTAAAAAGATGTTTGGCTGCAAGGACATGAATCCAATTACTCCTCAAATGATTGGCTTCATTATACTTCAGACTTAGGTGGTTACTATTGTGGGCCAAAAGTGCCACAATTTGATACGCAGTACTTAAAACATGTCCCCTACTCAGCTCCTTCAGACTAGCCAGCAGAAATTAGTAAACACCTGGTGGAACTGCACATCTGCACTCATAAAATGAGCTACTCCTCAGTGCAACCCTGGTAAAAACATTGTTAAAGGGTTAATAGAGGAGCCATGTTATGATGACTTCCTGAAGGTGGAGCTTCAGAGCAGGAGTTTTTAAAGAGACAGAGGACCAATTCATGAGGTCAAATTTATTTTGTCATATTTGAGATATATAGCATTTTCATAACAACTGAAGGTAACATAGTTACTTGATTGTGGTATGAAATCGAACCATGTGCCATAATAATGTCCCTTAAAGAGATAAAGTCAAACAAGAAGGAAAGCTACTGGATAATGTGGTTGTACTTACTTTTCCCACCCTCAAGTTTACGGTTTTAACTCCATCATTTGTATTTAAAAACTAATACAGTGTGAAATATCTTGTGTGTACAGTTGAAGCTAGATTAAAATAATATCAGAATATGATAAAAAATTTAATACCTCTCTTGGAACAAAGAGTGGCAATTTGATGTATGTGACACGTCTTTGTGAAATACTGTTTCTGCTACACTGAACCCAAACATCAGATCAAAGCTCAGTAATATATATGAATGGGAGTGGCAGTATCAAGCATACAAGTCTCTTTTGACATGCCAAGTAGCCTAAAAGAGGCTTCCTTCCTGATGATGGGCCGTACTTATGCTTCAGCAGTGATTTCACTTTCATCTGACTTGCAAAGTGATTGCATTTCTTCTTCTATGCTGTGATTCTCGCTGTTTACATCTCAGCTGATTGCAGTCTCTCTTTAAAACCTATGTTTTGGTTTCTGTCTTTCTTTCAATTGTCCAGAAAGCCACACAGAAGCTTGGCGATGCATTTTTCATCTGTAGCCTACAGCAAAACAATCGAAAAACAATGGAATAAAAAATGCATGCGTTAATTTGTAATTTGTTCTGTTGAAAATCATGTAAGAGTTTGTTTCTGACCAGAAAACTGGATCTCCATCTGGAAGTGATTTCACCAAGCTGTTGCAGCTGTGAGCGTCACTTATTGTCTATATTTATAATTTAGAGTGAAAACTGATGAGTGAGGCTCTCGGATGAAAATCCTCAAAGTCCAGGTTTCTGCAAGTGTCTTTCGATCTGTTCACATCTTTGTTCAGCCTCCCAAACTATGGCCAACAGACATCAGTTGGCAATCGTCTCACTGCTGCCAAGTTGCACAGCTATGTTCCCTCAGGGAGACAAATCTGCTGAGAAAGTTAGAATAAAGTCCTAATCCAGCAGCTTCCCTGGGGCTTCAGTTCTGCTTTAATTGTCTGTAGAAATTCCTTCAGAGAGTTTACACTCTTAAACTTGTTCCTCTGATCCAGTTGTGTTTATCTGGTGTTGCAGCAGCTCAAGCATGAAGCTGCACGATCATGACTCAAGTACCAGTAATACACAGTGGCACTGAAGCGTCAGAACGTAAAGTCGACGAGTATACAGTGTTTTGGGGGAAAGCTGAACTGGGGAAAACAGTTCCCCAGTTGTTGTTTCAAAAACAACAACTGGGGAACTTGTTGTTGTTTTTGTTTGTTGTTTAAAAAATATTGACTGAATTGAGATACTGTAGGCTGGGGATACATACGTTTCTATTCTTTGGAGATTAAACTGTTAGATAAACTTAAAGCTGCGGTATGTAACTTTTATGGTTTTTCATATTTATTAATACTGTCACCATGTCATGACATGTCTGGTATGTGAAATTTTTTTCACAGATTATCTGTGAAATTATAGCACAATCTTTGACCAGATTATGTTATTAGAATCTGGTCAAAAACAACCAGTCCGATTCAGGAGGAGGGTCTTAGCTAGGGGTGAAAGTAGTTTTAAATTCTTGGGGGTACTTGCTTCTTTGCGTGCTTTGGAGTTTCTGTGCTGATAAATTTTTTTGCGAAGCGATAAAAGCTGGTAGCTCTTGAATTGCTACAAAATAAAGCTGTATTTCCTCATTCAGCCCACTGGCTGCAATGTCGACACCTTGAAATGCCATGAGACCTAAATCCTGAACATCATGGCATGGTGTGCATCCCAGTTTTCCATGTCTGGCATATAACCATTCATTTTAGCTTTTAAACTGGTTCTATTGATCCTGTGTCCAGACAGAGGGATAATCAGTAGCCTAGCATCATGACCTGTTTGTTCTGAAGATCCTGCAGCTTCCACTTCTCTTCCTAACATGGCGCCTCCTCACCCTGACTCTCATACTGATAGGAGGAACCACAGAGCTCTGTTAGGTTAAAGCTCATCTTCTGAAGTTGGGATATTTTTCCTCCAGCAGATTCCAGAGATGGACTGGATCTAACTGAGAATCTTTTATCCTTCATCTTTTAAATGTATATATGTTCAAAAATATCACAAGCTCAATTTCCAAGAAAATAATAATCACATTTTCCTAAAAAAAAAAAAAAAAAAAAAAAAAAAAAATAGATTTAATTTCAGATCCTTGATATATTTTTCTTCTTATGTATGACAAATCTTGCATTAAATTGACAATTTTAACATCACCTCTGTGATAAATGTACTTTTTCTAACAGTTCCTTATCTTTTCTCATAAAACTGCTGGGGATTAATGTCAACATGAGTTTTCTGAGAGAATACATTAAACAAACAAAGAATCTACTTTTTAGACACCAACATCGACAGACATGTTGTCACAGCAACCTGAAGACCATTTACCAAACGTGTCTCCATGTAAACCCCTACAAGGATCCATCAGTATGCTTTCAGATCAGAGTTATGGAAAATGGAGGAAATCTTCTTCTCATCAATCTCACGCTGACCAGGCAGATCATGTATTGGAAATTGTAAATACCACTGGCGGAGAAGAAAAGAAATATGAGGGGGAAAAAAGTGTGGTTCCTCTCTGTTCTGTCTTTGTGCCTAATGGAAGTTCAAACATTGACTGGAGGGCATTCAGCTCTATAGGAAATTAATAGACCTGGAGATTAGATCATTTTAAGCATGGGCAGTGCGGACATTGGGTCATTGGTCACAAAATGCTGTGTGAGTGAAATTTAGGCAACTGTGGATTTCATCAGTTTGCAGAGATGACGCAGGCTAATTTATAGTCCTGACCCGCCCATACTGGGTCACATTTCTCCAATCAGTTTCAAAGTATTTTAACTAATGGATACAACATAGTCTGGATAGTCATAAGGAAGGCAATGAGTGAATGTGCCTCTAATAACTCAAAGCCAGACAGCCAAAATACAAATCTGTCAAGTTTCCCTGTATAGCTTAAGGCCATAAAAACATACAACAAGTAATTTATGAAACAAGCAATAAACATAATTTTTTTTCAAATGCTAATATCAAAACCATCAAGTAAAAATACATCAAAAATGTTGGTGAGTGCCCCAGTTATTATGAATCAAAGGCAACTCTAGAGAAGTAGGGTTTTAGCCTTGATTTAACTCAGTGTTTTGGGGGGTTTGCGGTTTTCTGGAAGTTTGTTCCAGATTTGTAGAAACTCAGAGCTGCTTCTCTGTGTCTAGTTCTGGTTCTGAGGATCCAGAGCAGGTTACAGCCTGTGAAGATACTGCTGCTGCAGTAATTAATGCGATAAACACCTGGATAGATTCATCCAGGTGTTTATCCAGATAAACTTAATGTCTTTATGTGGCTGTGAAGGTTCAGATTTAGAGCTGTGTGCCGACGCTAGATCTGTCCTCTGTACGTTCTGTTTGGAATAAATAATTCTGTGTTGTCATCAATCTCTTTTAACTATTTGCATGCTCGTATATACACACGCACATCCATAGAGCGTACACTCACAATGCTAAGGTTAAAGGAAATGACACACTGGGGAACGCCCTCGTTAGGTTGTAGCTTAGTTAGGGGACCATTAAAGGAACTAGAAACTATTGTTAGGTGCCATTTTGCGACAATGGACCAATGCTGCATTTTGGTATTAATAAATGGAATTCATGAAATCAACTCACTGACTCTTCTTCAACCTCATACATTAAGAAACTCAATGGAGGAAGGATAATTCTCCCCAGTTCAAAGATAATAACTTAAGTTTTATTTTTGTTCAGCTGGAGAAAGCTACGACACCTTAACAATAGATTTTACAATATAGGATAGACAATACAATGTTGGCCATCCCTATGTATTCCTATCTATCAATGCATTGATGCGTCCAAAGCTACCCAATTGGAGACAAACTGTGGTTGAATAAAGGAAGCTATGATTCTGTTAGCCTTGAATTTGATCAAAAGTACCTGATGTGATGTTATGTAACCATAAAGCAACATAAAATATTCCTGGCAACAAATCAAAATTCAGACACTCTAAACGTAAGATGACTAAAACTATTGCTAAAAATTGAGTAAATATTGTAACCCATCACTTTTGCTTTTAAGTCATGGAAAGAGGGGCATAATTTTGAATTACTCATACCACTTAAGCATTTTAGACCTCTGGCATCCTGTTGCCATGGAAGTGCATTTGGCCTTGCTGTGTTGCTCAGGATTTCGTAGCTGTGTTATTGTGTTTCAGCTCAATAGGCAAATGTTGCTGTGGACTTAAGCATTAGTTTATATTTTGTCAGGTCTGTATAACAAACTGAGGCTGGCAGAGAAGAGGCTGAAGGATGTAAGACAAGGCAGGAAGTTAAAAACAGGAGTTTAGAACTGACTGAAGCAGGAACAAAACCTGTAATGGCAAAGAAAGACGACAGAAAAATGAAACGGCAAGAATCTGGCAGATACTAAAGGAAACCTGGAGCTGGTTATTTATCAATGGGGCTAATGAGTGACTAAAACCATGTATTTTTTGGAAAAGGAGTCAAGCAGAACAGAGGCAACAGAAAGCAAGCCACAAATCTGTCAGGGATAAATTACACTCTGCTGTCTGAACATTCAGTGCATCCACCATTCAGACTGTTGTGATTTTAAGAGCAGAGAGGAAACTAAGCGGCTTTATTTAGATTAAAAGAACACCATTTGAAGTTCAGAGTGCTTTATGTACGGTTGAGGCTGTGTGCTGCACTGATGCTAGAAAACAGAGACATAAACCGTCACCTCTTTATTTTTGCTACCCTGGTGAAATAAACTGAAACAAACTGTAGGCCAATGAGTCTGAGAAACTGGAAATAAGTTAAGCAGAAAAAGAAACCAGACGATGCTGAAATACTTTGTATTTGCATTAGGTAGCTGGTAACAGCCAGAGCAGAGATTTGTTCTTGTAGTTTCCATTTGCTTGTAGTTTTGACAGAGCATCTCACAAAAGATTTCCCTGTGCAGTTACAAAGTCCAAAGTCAAGTTGAGTTTGATGAGCAGCAGCAAAACTAGAGGTTTTAATGGAAATTGAGTGGGAGATGTCATGAATGATACCTTTATTTTCAAACAGTGATACTCACTATACTCGTACTTTACTGCTGCTGCTGTGCTATTCAATGAAACTGATAACGATGTTTTCCCTCCTAATTTAATTTATGAATCTGAAAATAGAGAAAAACTGAACCAATGTGTTTTGAAGGGGAGGTGATATTAGGTGAAATATTATGGCAGGTTAATGCTGTTACGTCTGCTATGGTTCTAGAGCCAGATCATAACAATGCTTTCAAAAGAAACTGAGTAGAAGGTTTTATTTTTCACTCGAGTCGGGACTTTAAACTGTAGTTTAGGTCGGAACCAACCGACGCCACATTCCCTGTGAGCCAGCGCCAGGACCGTGGTCGGCATCAGGCGAACAGGATTGTTGTCGGACAACAGGTCGGCAACGAAGAGAGTGCGGAAGATCTGCCTCAAGCAGGAGGAGGCTCTGAGAGACTGATCCCCGGCAGCTAGGGCCAGGGCCTCCATGTCAATCAATACAGAAAAATTTATATCAGGACCTTCTTAGCAGGAGCTCTTCAGCATTGGTAATTTTACTAAACCTAAATCATAAAACAGCAAACATAGGCATCAGAAGTTGATGCAACAAAGTGAAAACCCAACCGAAAACTCTTCGCTTTCGATGTATTTATGTGTCAGATAAAGAACAAGGACAGTGGAGAGACATTCAGCAAAAATTATTACATACAAAAAATGCATTTGAGGTTCAATATGAAGAGAAAGAGACAGGCACAGACAAAAGGACTCTTCTGCACAGCGCACTTTGTTTCATGATCCAGAGCATCAAACAGCAGCCAAGTTATGTTGTTGACAACACAAAGACAAAGATGTGTCAGAAAGCAGCACAAGAGGGAAAAAATGTTTCTAAAATGAAAGTGTGATAACACACCAGACTCAGCACCATGTCAGAGGTTTCAGGAACTAGTTCTCATGATAACAAGCTTTGAAAAATAATAACCTCTGAGCTTCACTATTGGCAAAACATTGATTGAACCTTGTACTGATTAATTTTTTTAAAATTAGAAGAAATCATAAAAATGTGAAATATCTAATTTGTTTCTATAACACTTAGAGGAAATAATTCAACCCCAATTTTTGCTGACAAAAGTTTCTCTACTTGACAATTAAACTTTTTTTATGTCACTGGGTGAAATGATACATTGCAGAGTAAAATAAACCATTAGGAGAAATATTGTTCACGCAAACACCCTCTGTGCCTGCTGCTTAGTCACCTGGCTGTGTTCTGGTGAAGCCCAGGTGTTCTAACTAGAAAACTGCGAGTGACTTGATTTGTATAAGTGGATGTGATAAATTAGATGTGTTAAGCCTTTTGGCGCAGCGGGATTGCTGCCTGTTGGTCTTCCCCTCCAAGCTGTTATTAAGAAAGACACTGAGCTCTGCACTTTTCTACATTACAAACAAGGAGGAAATTAAATACCACCACCTGATGGGTTGTCCACTGATTATTTATTTTTTATTTTTTTTGTTTGGGCTTGCCAGATCATTAACTAGTAAATTCTATAACCAGCATTTAAAACCTCAGAGTGCTGAAGCAGAAGCCTGTGCGCCTGCTCATTTAAGCAAATATCCAATAAGCCAATTATGTTCTAGCGGTTTATTGTTTAAATGTATGCAGAAACAGCTCAGGGAGATTTAATTCACATTTACACTAAAACAGCAGAAAAGTCTGCAAGAAAAAGTACACAAATGATGGAGCTTCTGTGGATTCATATCTCCAAGTGAAACTGTTTGAATTCCTGTTTTTACATTTGGTTTCTAGATTTGCTTTGCAGCTTGTTCTTCATAATGAACAGTCCTGCAATTTGTCTCTAAACAACATGTACAGTCAATACTTTCTCAGGAGCAGGCAGGTTATTGAAATGTCACATTTGAACCCATCAAGCCTGTTAACTGTACATACGTTTTATAGATGCATTCAGATGCATAGTGTACCGTTTCTGGTGTGCCACTTAACTTTTTTTGTATTTTAGAGACCTCGTCTCATCCTCTTTGTGAAACAAGCCATTTGCATATCATCTGCTGGCCTCCAGATGTCAAATTATGTCTAAAACTAATTACTTCCTGCTTGGTAATTCATGCTGTTAATGCATACAAGTACTAAAAATATACATTAAGCTGAAAAACATTGTTTATGGAGCAGTATCTTTAGGCACTCTTCTCCTTTAGCTGTATATCTTTGATTTGTGGAAAATTGCACTCTGTCAGAAAGCATTGTCAGCTCATATGCAGATAATGGGGAGACTCATACATTAGACATGTCATATTGCCATTTTTATACTTAATGTTGCATGCTCTTTTCTTTTGAAGTCTATCCACGGCTCAGTTTGTGTATTTAGGGTTGAGTCATAACCAAAGTCGTCTCAGGGCTGCATAGACAACTGAGACAATATACACCCTAACAATCCTTTTTAGCTTTTCAAAGCCTTCTTCAGTATACCTGTCAGGTGTAGGTGGCTGGGTTTGTCTGTTATTGTGCAAATGTAGAGTTTTAGTAACAATAAAAAAAGGTAGTTTACAGGAATAGCATGGGAAGAGCAGGATGTAGAACATGGGGGTGTTATGTTGGGTACGTTTGTGGCTGGACCAAAATGCAGGAAAAAAGGAAGTGATTGTCATTTAAGACAATCTGAAGATAAAGAAGAAAACTTTAAAACAGACAAAGCAGAGCAACAGGATGACATGGAACCAAAATGAAGCATGATGGAGGATAATGAGAATAATGAGACCAGAGAGGTTAAATGTACTGAGGAAGGAGAGTGGAAATAAGAAAGGAACTAAAAGAGCTAATGACAGGTGAGTGGATGCAGCTGAGGAAGGGAGCAGGCAGAGGCAAATGAGGAAATGATTAACAGCGGGGATGGGGTGCAGACTGATAGAGTGAGGTAAAAAAAAAAAAAAGAATGAAAAGGAAACCTGAACAGTATTCAGAAACTAGACATTTTTGGAAAGAGGCCAGTCAAGAGCCCCTTTCGCACTGCACAGCTGGACCTGAAGCCGGGCCGATTGTTTTTGCATTAGCACTGGCAGCGGATCACAACAGGAGACAAAAAGAAGAAACCAGCGAGGAGCAATAAAAGACAAGGAGCTTAATGCACTGAAGCAGGGTTAGAAAGTGACTGTTGCTAGATAACAAAAGCTAAAAACTTTCCTCTGCCTACATCCCCCATAATGCCATGCAGTTCTGGATCAAAGTTCAGTAAAATGATTGAATATGCTGTCAGACATATTTTCAGTATATTTTTATTGATTTGTTGCTCAGCATTAGAGCCTACTTAAAGACTGATGGATGTCAATGACTGTTTTGTTTTTCTTCTGTTAATGATCATCTGTGCCTGATGTTTTGCTTTCATCCTGTTTAATGATGTTAGGTTCTATTTAAGGGATTTCTTGACTCTACCAGTTGGGCAGCATTCAGACCTCACTGTGACTATTGAAACTTTCAACAAAATGTGCTTAATCAATGCTTGAATAGCTTATTTCCCTTAAATTAAAACCATAAATAGAAAATTCTATTTATGGTTTTAAATTTCCATAGACCATTTATGGTTTCTGGAAACCATAAATGGTTTTTTCTATCTATCTATCTATCTATCTATCTATCTATCTATCTATCTATCTATCTATCTATCTATCTATCTATCTATCTATCTATCTATCTATCTATCTATCTATCTATCTATCTATCTATCTATCTATCTATCTATCTATCTATCTATCTATCTATCTATCTATCTATCTATCTATCTATCTATCTATCTATCTATCTATCTATCTATCTATCTATCTATCTATCTATCTATCTATCTATCTATCTATCTATCTATCTATCTATCTATCTATCTATCTATCTATCTATCTATCTATCTATCTATCTATCTATCTATCTTATTGGTTTGAATAAAATATATATACATATATATCCTTGTTCATTTTTGTAAGTGACTCAGGAAAGATCACTTACAAAAATAAATGTTTGTGTGTTTGATTGGAAACATTTTACTTTGGCAATGTAGAGAAAACACAAGAAGTCCATAATAGCCCTAAGCTTTATTAGATAGTTCCTCGATGATTCTTTTTCCTCCTCAAAGGTCATCTCAGGACTGTTCTTTTTTTTTTTTTTTTTTTTTTAAACAATACAAACCAGTTCAGTTGAAATCCAATTACATGAAATCCTATTTTAAACAGACACAATCCAATTCATTACAGTCAAACTCAGATTCAAATCCAATTACAGGCCAAATATAATTCAAGTTAAGTGATTTAAAAATAAAAGCCACAAAGTGGGAAAAGTTATATTAGGGAGTTTGATTCAGTCTTAATGTACTAACCATGCATCAGGGAATGGGTGGCGGCAAGTAAATTATAGAAGAAAGCATTAAAAAAACTAACATACATATTCTGCTATACTAGTGTATTTTTTAAAGATATTGTTACTCTCACAAGGAAGTAACAACAGTTCACCTGTAGCCTAAAGCAGAAGTGCCACCGAGGAGGGGGAGTAACAGATTTATGGAGTTAGCCATTTGCATTGGGAACCCAAAGTTGCAGATTAAAGGAAAAGAAACCAAGAGAGTCTCATGTGCAAAATATTTTCTCATGAATATAATTGAGAGGAGTTGACAAGTTTCAGTGGGTTGAAATATTTCATATTTAGTAAAGTTTGTGTGTAGCATATTTCAGGAAGACTGATAGCAGATCTCTCTTTTATTTTGTTTCAAAGCCATTCAGTGATTTATAAACTAACAGCAGTATTTTAAAGTCTATGCTCTGAGCTGCAGGGAGCCAGTAGAAGGACTTTGGAAATGGGATGATGTGCTCTACCTTCCTGGTTTTAGTGAGAACTTGAGCAGCAGTGCTCTGGATCAGCTGCAACTATCTGATTTTGTTTAGGGAGTCCTTTGAAGACACTTTTGCAGTAATCAAAGCGACTAAAGATAAACATGTAGTTGAGTTTCTCTAGATCTTGCTGGGACATTAGTCCTGTCATTCAAGAAATGTTCTTCAGGTAATAGACGGCCAATTTTCTAACTCTTTCCATGTGTCTTTAAAGGTCCAGGTCTGAGGCCATCACCTCACCCAGAATTCAGGCCTTCATAATTGCAGCTGATCCAGAGCACTGCTGCTCAAGTTCTCACTAAAACCAGGAAGGTAGAGCACATCACCCCATTTCCAATGTCATTCCACTGGTTCCCTGTAGCTCAGAGAAGAATTCAATAAATTAAATTCAATTTACTTATTTATTTATGGCTATTTGAGTTTTGTGACCTCTACAGCTGCTTCCCCCAACAAACAGCCATGGATGCCCATAACTTCAGGTAAAATATCAAACTTTTCTAGTGTCCCTCAAAAGTTTGGAATGAATTAGACGTATAATTGGAAAATTATTGATTTAGTAACTGAATTGAAAAGGGAAATTCACATGTTCCCTCAGTACATAAAGTGTGTTTTTCAGCATTTATATTTTTGATGATTATGTTTCATAGCTATAATGAAATTAAAGGAGATTATTGTAGATTTCAAGAAAAACTGGATTAGGTCAAGCACTGTTTTCATCTTGGGAGAAGAAATGGAGGTAGTGACGGAGAATAAATATCCTTTTGTTCATCTGGAGGACAGACTGGACTGGAGACGCAACAGTGAAACTGTCTACAGGACACAACAGCATAGATGTGACTTCTTGAGGAAGCTTCGATCCTTCAGTGTTTGCAACAGATTATTGTGCAAAGAAGGAGTTTTCATAAAATGATGAACATCACGGACAATGCAGAGCTTCCCCTTCAAGATCAAGGTCAACATAAATTTTATTGTCCCCAAGGAGCAATTTGTTTTCCAGCTAGCAAAGAACAAATGGAAAGAAAAGTTCAAATACAACTGCCAGAGCACTCATGATACAACCAGGACACAAACGTAGGCTACTAGGCTACTACAGTCTTTATTTGGCCCTATTGGGTCAAATTATTAACGAGGCTGACACTAACAGTGATTAATGAGCATTTGTACTGTTTTTGGGTCAGCAAGGACAGCTTTAGCCTTCCTTGTGACTCTTGTTCTATAGAACTGGAGGAGCTCTGCCTAACTTATCCCTTTAGTTTAGCAGCACATCTTCACAAAGATGATTACCTTTTGCTTTTTTGTTTTTCAGGGTAAGGGGCTTTTTATGAAAATTAAAACATTTTCATATTGTCAATTGTTAAACTTCTCAATATCTGATAAAAAAAAATACATAGGCTGGTGAGCAATAGCACTGACTGCATATGCATTAGCCTCAAAAGGGGTCAAGCAGCTGTTAACAGTTCTACCAAGTCTTTGTAGTGATGTACAACTTTAATAAAAATTGGACATTGTGGAAGCCTCTTTTATTTAAATTAATTAACATTTCTTGCTACATTAATCTTCAGAAATGAGCGCTCATACAAGCCAATAAAATCCTTCACCATCCAGCCATTATCAGATCAAACTTTATGATGTGTATGCCCTCATTTCAACTTTGGCACTCATTAGTGTATAAAATTAACAAAAGTGGTGTAAAGGCCTCAGCCATGAAGGAAGTTGGTGGAAGATGAAAGTAAATAAAATAAAAGTCAGTTAACCCTCACCCTCTGCAGTCTGTAAAAAAAAAAAAAAAATCAAACTGTCTTACAGCAATGTGTCTTTAGTCAGAGGCTTCTTCAGATCTGCTGTAATACAGACTGCTGCAGGAGGTCTTCCTGCCCTTCAACCACCAGCATCTACAACAAATCTTTGAAGAAAATTGCATATCAGTTGCAAAATCCTTATATTTCAATTTGGAATTAATAAAGTATTTGTGAATTTAATTATAATACTACATAAGAGAAATTAGAAAAGGAAAGATGCCATCAGAACTAATTTTGCATTAATTATTGAATCATTATGTCTTATGAATCTCCTCTAAACTCTGAAATAAACTTTGTTTCACAATCTCCTCTACTAAACAATTCCCGTGGATTATCTATTATTTTCTGTGTCAGTTTTTTTTCATCTAATGAACCTTCCAATTAATGAATGCAACATTCTGTAGACATCCAGATTCTTTTGTGGCAGCTTGTTGAGGTTTACCCTCCTTGTAGAGTAAATCAGACCGTCTACAGGACAACAACTACGGGAAAACAGCCGTTTTCTTCTTGATTGTATCATGTAATACAATCAAGACGCTGATACAATCCTGACATTTAAATAACAGCTTGCTATTCAAAAATATATATTTTAAAATTAATTTTATGTGATATATATATATATATATATATATATATATATATATATATATATATATATATATATATATATATATATATATATATATATATATATATATATATATATGTATACATATATATATATGTATATATATATATATTAAAATGGCTTTGATTTTTCATTACATTTCAACTATAATCAATCAAATTCAACAAAGACTTCACATTTATTAGGTATATAACAAATGGATATAGGCATCAGCACCCCTCATGACCCCAGTAAGGTATGATGGATGGATGGACGGATGGATGGAACAAACTTTTTAAACTTTTTAAACTCATTTTCTATATAAATTAACTTTTTCTTCTTTTTGGTTTATATGAAAGTATGCTGACGTTCTGCCGTACTGAGATGCACCTGTATATCCCAGTGAATATAAATAGGAGCAAATGGCCAAAATGATTTCTTGCTTTACTCTTAATAAATTTAAACTTAATATCATAAGTAGCCTAACCAGGTTATCAGATAATGATGCGGTGAAAGGGAAATTATTATTTTTTTTCCAGGCAAGAACACGTGATTAAAATCAGTCCACAATGTCAGGTTTGAAGCATGTAAAGTTCACCACGCCTAATAAGGGTATTACCGGAAATCAGGAACGTGGATTCGAAAATAAAAGCTAAACCCATGAGAGGTTTTGCTATACCTATTATAAAGATAAAGCTTCCATACAGCGAATGCATTTTGTGTCATTGATGAAATTTTATTTAATTAAGAGGGCTGCAGATAGTTAAGAACCATTTTTCAGGAAAGTATTTTTATTTAGAATGCACAACATATTTGTTTATAATTATCAATGTTCAAAAGTTTTTTTATTATAAAGGGATTCTATGTAGTATTATATATCTTGCTACTTTATTTTATATGCAATGGTAATTATAAAGGTCAAGATGTCTTGATTAATTTTCACTTTCCTTAATGTCCATACTTGATGAGAATGATAGTAATTAAAGTTCTGATCTCGGGAATATACAAGTGAAACTGAAAAGTAAGGTAATGTATAATTGCTACTCATATCAATGTAATCTACAAATGTTCCTATTTTTTGTTCCATTTTGCCTTGTATTCTTTATTAATGATGTATGTAATAATGATACTGTGGAACTAATAATCTAATCCATTTTTTATTTTATTATTGAAAATTCCTATATTTCCCCCAAGTTAGGAGCAGATTTAAATAAAACTCTAAACCTCGTGCGGTTTCTAAAAATGTGCACTTTATTTTGAACATTTCCACCGGATGTTCGCCATCTGTTGCGTTCACATTGATTAACTGAGCTGCGGCTCTGGACATTTCGAGGTGAGCACGTTTACTTGTTTTGGGAGCGGAGTTGCACACCTTGCCGCGCGAGCTTCGGCGTGACAATCAGCGTGCGCGTGGGCTCCGTGTCCCGCAGAAACGTGCCAATTGAGAAGTGCTTTTACAGCACACAGATTGGGATTAAAACACACGCACAGAGACCCAGGGAGGGGGGTAAAAAACAAAACAAAACGCGGAGTTCTGTGGACTTGGCTGTGTTTCAAGCAGCACCGAACCGGACCCCATGTTTCTTTTCCTCGGATTATTTAAACCTGCAGCTTTGACTCTTTCCGCTCTGACTGTGTTCCGGCTTCTTGTCTCCGCTGTGGATTGTTAATAAAAACCTAGAGAAGTCAGTGCCAGCCGAACCCGAGCAGTGCGGATCCATACGATGCCCCCCTCTTTTCTCCCCCCTTTTCCCCGCTCCTCTTCTTCACCATCTCCATAATTTGATATAGAAAACGATTTCTATTTAATTTCTGCTAAGTGGAGACACAGGAGTTGTAGAACGAAAAATATCCCTGTTCGTCTTCATTGTGATTCTGGTCTGGATCTGTTTGGAGAAGGCGTGCGGGAGTCCTGCGTTGAAGCCGCTGCGCGCGTCATTTTCCCCACTCGTGTCCTCAAACTGATCATTTTCTGGGGGTGAATTGATCGGGTCTCCTTGCAGAGCGCGTGGAGCAACTCGCCGAGTTTCTTACATGAAACCAGTGAAACAACTTTATCCCCTATTTGTGGAAAGAAACCGGACGTTGACCGGACTCCGGCAACATTGAAACTGGACTCTAATGCATTTCTAGCGATTTATTTATTTATTTTATTTACATTTCATTTTGGAAAGACCTCGACAGCGCATTGTCACGCGCACATATACACATCTGCCCATTGCGCATCATCCAAGTTGGAGAACCCCGCACCAGCTCACGCCCGCAGGCGAAGCTTGAAGTCTCCACTACAGACCCGAAACTACTGGACGGCTGGGATTTTTAAGGTCCATCCGTTGGGATTTCTTCTACCATGTCAGGTGTGCGGGATTTCAGATGGACCCCCATCATCTGCGCCGCGGTGCTTTCATGTGGTAAGGAGACACTCTTTTGGTCTTTTTTTCTTTTTTCTTTTTCTCAGTGTCACGGTTGTGTTGCACTAAACGTGATTGTGCTAATTTTCTGTAACATGCAACTGCAGAGGCAGCTGGTGTTGTGATTGGTCATTGTGGCTTATGACCCCCCTCCTCCGAACACGCACACACACACGCACTCACGCACTCTCAGACACAAATACAGCTTTCATTATCTTGTTTTTGTATGTTTAGAAGAGCCAGCAGGTTTGTTTGAATTTCTTTCAACTTAAGCACACAGAATCAAAGACTATTTTTACTTGCTTAGATTGACTGGTTGATGAGGAAACCATTTGGATAATTATCTCTGCTGGAGTCCACTGGACTGGACTTGTGATCTAAATACCAACCCACTCCTGGGAGCCAGACTCGGAACATATTAAGCACCTGTCATCCATCTCCTTCTGATTTCCTCCTCTCTCATTTCTTGCTACTCCAATGGCTCTCATGACACTGATAAACAAATGTACATGACAATATGTCCTACATAGGCTGAAATATGCTGCACAAAAAGATGTGACACGCAATAGAAAACATCCCTCTGGTCTGGAAATCTCTGGGGACCAATCTCCTTCCCTCTTCTCTTTAATTGTCCCACTCCTTATTTTTATTGATGCAGCAAAGCAATCCTGTTTACAGCACTGGGCTGGAAGTGTCATTACAAGGCATGTATTAGAGTAGTGTTGAGTAGTGGCGCCCCACAGGGTAGTCTGCTCATTTGTGGATCCACAATCAGAATTAGCTGCATGGAGACGAAATGCAATTTCCCCTTTCATACATGCATCTTTGCTTCAAAGCCAACCGTTGGACTCTACAGTACAGAGTGCAGATGCTTTTATTTTATTCTTTTCATTTTTAATAAGTCTTGCCTCAATTTCACTATTGTCGCACAAAAGACAAGCTTACATGTGCTGTAAGGCATGTTCTCTCCTTTATGGCTGTGTTGAGACTGTTGCATGCTGCAGTGCTCTGTCTACCAAAATCCCACCCCAGCCTGTGGTCAGATTCTGATTAGGTAAATCCAGGACGATCCACAACAAATGTGCTACTTTTAAAACGTTATATGCCGATATGGTTAGGTCTGTGGCTGGCAGGCTAACTTGCAGAAGGTCTTCAGGGAATCCTGGTTCCCAGAAACTTGGGGTTTCTACTCTTACAACCACGTTGCAAGATCAACTTTGGCAGCTGAAACTCCCATCTCTCTTTCTATGTAAAGGAACTCCAAGAAGTTGTGATTGGTATCTGATTCCTAAGGGTGTTTTCACCTGATAGTCCGGTAGACTCTGTATTGGGGACCAAAATTGCCAAACCAAAACCTTTGAGCAACTGATTGCCCCTGTGCGTGCGTGCGTGCGTGCGTGTATATATATATATATATATATATATATATATATATATATATATGTATGTTTCCCTGCTGGATCGTCTGCGACTTAAGACAATTCAACCATCTCCTATAAATCCTTTTTAGTACAAGCTCACCCTGTTCAGTAAGGGACATCTGAGACCTAAACCAATTAAATTTTTATTTTTGTCATTGTGTAATGCCCCACATGGCATCCAAACAGGCTCCTAAAGCACTTTGATGCAAGTCAAGTGGAAACCTTTCTCAAATGTACCTGAAAAGTCAGTTTTTCTTCCTACACTTGATGTCAACCTTTTACGTTCATAGAGGACAGTTGAGGTTTTCCATTAAATGGGTTCCAGTGTTAAAACTCAAATGGTGTAACTATTTCTATCAAAAAGTGGTTAAAAAAAAGATTGAATTTTGCAGTTAGATAACCACCATTAAACCATAACATTACATCAATAAAAGCATTTTTTCCAGTAGGTGTTTGATTCACCTGCATTTGTATTATACGATTGCAGAGGATGCCTGAAGAAATCTTATCTGCACAAATCTGATTCGTAGATGGCAACAGACATTAATTTTTGAAATAAGCATTCAGGGTTGGTGAAGACCACTTTGAAGTTGACTGACATTTCTGATCTCTAATCAGTATTTATCAGCTGTGCTGTGAGTCGGAGTTAGACGTGTGTTTTAGGCAGGATGCTTTAACAGCAGCTGGTGATATGAAAAGACCTAACAGTATTTATGATCAGTCAGAAATGGCTGTTTTTAGCAGAGATGATGATTTGATACCAGCAAGAGAAAAATACAATTTTGACAATATTTTGAGAAGATAAAGAATCCCAATGTTTATTTTTCACTGGTCACCAATTCTGAGTTAACAAACCTAAAGTCAGTGTCAAAAAAATCACTTCATGTTTGACCAGCCTGTATGTTGTAGTTTTCCTGCTGGATTTGAGTTTCCTTGTATTTTGACAGATGATACGAAGGTTTCACAGACCATAAACTTTGTTTTTCTGTTCTGTTTTCTAATCTTGACTTTTAACTAGAAATAATAAAATGCAACCCAGATTTCTTAAAAAACAAACAGCTCTTTATCTTGAGCATCAAGTCAACATCAGCATTGTCAACTCGCTGTGTTGGACAGCAGTACTTTCTTACTTGCAAAACCTTTAGACATTATCCGTTACTTGGTCAGTGTTTGTTTCTACAGGGTAGCCGGAATGCTGCAACAATAACTTCTTTAGCAGTGGGAACTTTAGTGCTAGTTCTGTCAGGTTTCATTGGGCTATCGTCACTACGTTTTGCAATGCTAGCTGTTGCACTGCAGAAATACAATGGCTACCATTGCAAAAAGTACTGTTAGCAGCCATGTAGCTCTAAAACCTGTCTGTTGGTGGGACAAAACAAGAATTATCTAAAAGTTCAATATACACTAGACTCCTGGTATTTATGGGGCTTAGGGACCGCATTCTCATTTTTGATGCCTGCAAATAATTAAAATCCGCAAATACTTAGGAACCCCACTCTAAAAACGTGCATAATTAATATATCAATCAATCATTCAAGTTTATTTATATAGCACATTTCAGCGTCAAGGCAATTCAAAGTGCTTTACATCATAAAAACACAAACATACTAAGTCAGAACACACAGTCAACAACTGAAGCATTATATTTTCTCAAATGTTCTAGTTAAACATGAGAATGTTTGTTTCATTCATGATGTTTCAATAGCAACTCTGAACAGGTAGGTTTTTAGTCAGTCTACCTTTAAAGGAACTCTGTGTTTTGGTGGTTTTCCAGTTTTCTAGAAGTTTATTCTAGATTTGTGGTTCATAAAAGCTGAATGCTGCTTCTCGAGGTTTGGTTCTGGTTCTGGGGATACAGAGCAGACCAGAACCAGAAGACCTGAAAGGTCTGGGAGGTTGGTTCAACAAAAGCATAACTTTGATGTATGGTGGTGCTAAACCGTTCAGTGATTTATAAACTAACATGATTTTAAAGTCTGGGAATGGGTGTAGGGACTTCAGAACTGGTGTTATGTGCTCTATCTTCCTGGTTTTAGTGAGAACATGAGCAGCAGCGTTCTGGATTAGCTGTAACTGTCTAATTGATTTTTTACGCAGACCTGTAAAGACACTGTTGCAGTTATCAGTGCAACTAAAGATAAACAAGTTTCTCTAAATCTTGCTGGGACATTAGTCCTGGAATCCTGGAAATATTCTTCAGGCGATATAAGGCCAACTTTGTAACTGTCTTTATGTGGCTCTGAAGGTTCAGGTCAGAGTTCATCACTTCTCCCAGGTTTCAGGTCTGATCTATAGTTTCCAGCTGTTATAACTGAAGCTGTGCGTTGACCCTAGATTGTTCCTCTTTAGGTCCAAAGACAACTTCAGTTTTGTTTCTGTTCAGCAGAAGAACGTTGTGGCACATCCACGCATTCATCTGTTCAATGCTTGGATGGGTTCTGGATGGTATTTTGGTGTTGTTCCACAGAGAATTCAATGAATAGTTGAATTTGGGAATACTGGTGTGATTCTTGCATTACTCAGCACTCTTCTGTTCGGGGTCCTCTGTTCTTTATATTTCTTGTTCTTTAGTGCAGCATGTTTGGTTGGAAGGTGCATGCTTAATGCATTGGTTGCAGACATTTTGCCACATCCTGTCTTTGTTCCGAAACAATTAAATCGAAACTCGAATGAACTTGAATCACATTTCTCGACTCTGAGAACTTGCACACCAGACATTCACACTCACTTGGTTTAATGTCAAGTTCAGTTTGCACATTGATTCCCAGAATATTTTCCTTATTGGTAATTTCCATATTGATTTAGGATGGTTTAGATTTCTTGGCTGCCTCACTTCCTCTTATGATGGTTAATTAGCTCGGTATTTCACTTGTCAGCAATTACGTTTATAGACACTCACAGACATGAAAGACATGACTTTCTTTTTTTTTTTTTTTCTTGGAGCCAAACAGAGATTTGTGGGTAAGATTTCATTGTGATTTGTTGCTCTGCAGGTGGAATGTTGCTGTTCATGTAAAGGTTTGGAGGTCAGAGGCAGAGCAGCATTCGTGGAGCTGATATGAATGAAGATCTGAGTGAAGAAGAAGAAATTCATTGCCTTCGGTGCCATCTCTAGCTGTAAAATTTATGCATGTATATGAAATAAGACATAAACCTTCGGACGCTAAAGCAGAGGGGATGTTGATGGGTTTGAACCTCATAATTATTTCCATAATTCTGCTGATAATTTTGCCAATAGACTGACGGATTAATGAAATGTTAAACACCAAACTAGTTTTTTTTTTTTTTTATTCTACAAAAGATTGATAAAAACACAAATCTTCCCTCTTTCAGAGAGGAGAGGAAAGCACCAGTAACATTAGTATGGGTTCTTGAAATCTTTGAAAATGCTTGAATTAGATTTGGAAAGTTCTGGATTTTTGCATAAAATTCTTGAAAGTGCTTGTTATTCAAAGTCCACTCTAATGTTTCATCAGAAGGCATTATTTATAGTTGAAACCAGACAAGAAACCTGCAATTTTTTTCTCACTGTCTGAAGTGAAATCAGCTTAATCTTTCTTATTTTAGGTTAGTTGGAATCAGCTAAATTATTTCTGTTAATTGCCAAAAAATTTTGCAAAAACATTTTTTAGATTTTATTTTGTAAATTTTACAGACCAGTTAGGTGCATAGAGTGTTTAAAAGACACATTTCCAAATATAAAATGATGTCATAGTTTTAGTTTACTTTGTCCCTGCTGTAGAATGTAGAATACTATCACAAGATATTCATTTTATTTTTTATTTTATATACTCAATAACAAACATGAATAGTTTTTGCTCCTTTTCAGGAAGGAAAAGGAACAGAAAGAAGCATAAACTCATATCTGCACACACAAAAGGCTCAGAAGACTATTACATATATCAAATACTCCAAAAATACATAACAAAACTTCACCTTAGTCAATGTCATATTGCTTCATAATAGTGATTTTTAAAATCATCTTTCCATTGTTGCTGTTCTAAACCAATTTTTTTATTCAGTTCCTTTGAAGTTGTGTTTGCTTTCTCTTTTTACACATCAGTTTGCACAATTATTAATGATGTCGTATAATATGGAATTGAAACTGTCTTCTTTAGTTCATTTGTATTGTTTTTGTTAGTCTGGCACTATAAATGTTAGAAAACACTTGAATTTTACTGTGGGGAACAGTGTACAAACCCTGACCAGCAACTGCCCGTGCATAAATCAACAGGTTAATCTCCATATGAGTGAAGCAGTGGCAGTATTTCATACATTTAAGAGGCGCGTGCGTCTTTATCTAATATGTAAATTGATCCAGTTTGGTTCGCCGCCAGAAACAAAAAGACGAGGCATCAAACGGCGGAACAAAGAGCTGGACGCGCTCCAGGAAGACGACATTGCAGCTGACCCGGGGTAAATGGATTGAACGGATTACGTCTAACCGTTACATCGGTGGATGTAGTGATGTAAGCGGGCGCGTCTGCCTCTTCGCTCGTGCCTACGAGGAGCGGCGTTTGTCCAGTCATGGATTGAATGTAGCTGGCAACCTTCCCAGCACCAGCGGCGCTCACAGCAGAGACAAAAGCGGCAGTGTGACACACTTCTCCTGATGTACATGAGGAGAAATTAAACCTCTCCTCTGTTTCCGTCTAAGTTTTTTTTAAGCACAATTGTTCTGTATTTGCGGCTGGCTTTCGTGCTTTAACACTTTCTGACTGCTAATGAGTTAAAGCTGCTGCTTAGTTATTCTGTCTTGAGGCTGGCCATGTCAAGAAGCTGGATTGCTAGCGGTGCACCTGTCACTTTTGTTTGTGTTTGCATTAATGAAGCATATTGTTTTTATATTTAGCTGGCTCTTCACAGTCGGCACATGAAGCGGGACTTTTTTTGCCGTTTGCTTCAGGCTTCAGAAAATTGTAATAAAGAACAACATGGAGTGCATAGAAGTGGATACATATATAATCTTCCTGTGCTCAGAGCTAAAGCGAATATGCACACATCTCCCGTTTATTTTCAGTTTTATTATGCTAATGTTTTCAGGTGAGGCTGGTTGTTACAACTAAGGATGCAAGTTATCGATTGAGTTGATCGTATCAACAGACTAACGATTAATTGATAAATGGTCACTTTCTTTTCGCATCAAGAGGGCAGGCTGACTTTCCATAACATAAAAGGGCAACATTTTTTATGAATATAAAAAGGAGCATTATACTTCAACATTTTTTTTGAGTCATTTGTGACTGAATAAACCGAAAATTGTTTTTCTCACATTACAAAACTTGCATCATGTTTTTTTTTTTTTTTTTTTTTTTACCCCAACTGGTTACAATTTTTCTACATAATCCCTTCAGTTTTTCTGTCATCATCACATCCTCGCCTTCATAGCACCTTAGTCATGTTTGGTTGAGCTGACGGTTATTCAAGGTGATAACATAAGGAGCTTACTGGGTGTTGTACACTTCAAAACAGAACCGCATACGGTGCTTCTGACGTTCCACAATGTTTGGTCCGTTTCTCGGCTTAAAGATGATCAGTAGCGCCCTCAGCTGTGTGGCAGCCAAACCGCTTCACTGAAAGGTTATTAGTTAAGCGATTGGATGTAATTAAGTCACTATAGTCTTATCTGCTTCTTAATATTAGAATCAAAACTGACCTTTTAAATGCAAAAATTGGGCTTCACTTGAGTTTTTTTTTTTATTCTATTTTATTGCTCAAAGCTCTCTCTTCTGTTATATTGTTCTTTATCAGTGATGAAAGGAACCTTTTGTAAAGCACCAGTCACACAAGATGTAGCCTGTTGGGCAAAATCTTGAGCTGGAGGACTTTTTTTGTTTAGTTGCATGAATTCGTACATTAATTGCTTTGCAGTGCATTACCCATTTTCCCAGCTGAACGTTGTCGGTGGTTTTATGCTTAAAATGTTTAAAATCCTCGAGGCATTCATGCATTTTGCCTCAAACGCGTAAGGGTCAATGTGCTGAAAGTACTGCTTTCTGGTTTTCTGCTTGAAAAGCCCTACATCTAGTAAATATAACATAGAATATAAGCTTACTGGATAATACAGGCTTTCTCAACAACCCCCTTTTGGCTCGTTTGGCTTTTTTTCCCCCACATCTAAGTGCGGCAATTCACAAATAGCAATGTAAAAGATTTCTTTTCGTCTCCTCTAAAAGGAGATTTTCCCATGTTTTTGTTCTTTTTTCCTTCCCTGAAATCAAAGTTGAATCTGTTCTTTCACAGTAAAACATTGACTGCTGCAGTATGTCTTATTAAAGGCAAAACCCTTTTGTCAAATTTGCCAAAATTGTCACAATACAGGAAAAAGTTGAGTGTTCATCATATGAAACCTCAAAGATTAAATTGTTTTTTCAAAGAATCAAATTTATAATCAATTATGTTGATTTGTATACTTCCAAAATTCTTAAAGGTATGTTTAATTGAGTTTAAATCTCCAAATAATGCTGGATTACTGTGAGTCTCTCTCCTCAGCTGTGAGGAAATTTTTCTTTCCTGAAGTGGAGAGCAATGTTCAGAGTGCTGTCAAATTTTAGGTGCAACTTTTTCCTCCATCTTGTAAGGAAGGAGGAAGGGGAAGTGCACAATCTTAGGGTAACAATCAGTCACTGAACTACATGGTGGCTGGTTCACAGACACAAGAAGGGCTCTACCATCCCAGTGTTTGTTGACTCAGAACGGCAGGCACAGATTGGCTGGATTTTTCTCAGACGTGTCACCCTGGTAACCGGATAAAGAAACAAACGGCTCTGTGTGAAACCTGGGGCTGTGATTTCAAAATGAAATGCAGAATTTATTTTCATCTGAAAACTCAGTCTAATTCCTTTTCTCCTTAGCCCCATATGAGACACCTTTGATGTCGCTGGTTCAGGGTTGCTGGTACTACGTTCTTCCTTCTACTCAACTTTTTGTTGATATGCTTGGCTACAGCACTTTGCAACAAGAGGCTTCTTTAGCAGTCACCTTTTGTGTCTTCCCCCCTTTCTAAAGAGAGTCCATAACTCTGTTCTGTCCAGTCAGCAGTTGTCCCCATGTTTGATCCAGAGTTGAGACCGTTTAAGATCTCAGGATTTTTTAGCAGGTGTTTTGAGTTAATGATCTGATTAGGGTGTCACATTAATGACACCAGTATTCACTCAATTTTGGCTTTTCATGATCTTATAATTAGTAATTATTCTAAATAATGAGTTTGACTTTCAGAGATGACTGACAAAAAAATATCACTTTTACACAATATTAAAATTTATATTTTATATGTATTACAATGTTGCTTTGAAACTTTAGATTTCACTTGTCAGTAAAATCTGTCTCTCTAATAACCATTATTATTATTATTATTATTATTAAATCACTTTTTCTCTCAACTCACCTCCAAGTGGGACCAAGCAGTACGGTTCCTGATGTTTGTCATAGATGTGGCTCTTATCCAAGTCATTTTCTCTGGTGTTCTCCCTACAACAACAAACACAATCATTCAACATTTTCCAACCACAATTCTTCCTCTAAGGTGGCGGTTCTCCACTTTTCTTTCCAGTTTTAATAATGCGTTGAACGGTTCTCAACCCAGTCATAGTAGTTTCAACATCTTAGATATTTTCTCTGTTGATTCCAATGATTTGGCCCTTCAGTCTTTCATCTATTCCACTGGATGCGTCTTTTCACATGGTTGTTAAAGAAAAGAGAAGCTACTCATTGCATCAATTTGGGTGAAATAACTTTTGCCAGTTTAAAGACAATCATTCCTGCAGCAATTATCCAATAGCAGGTTCAGTTTGCTTTGTTAAATTCAGGTGATGATTTCTTTTTTGTCCAGGGAGTGAATAAAAAAAGAAAACAGTCACTCAGACATACAGATCATGAATCAAAGTCAACACACACCAGCATAGTTTTGGGTCATTCATGACTTTTGTGAATGACTGAAACTTTGAGGGTCTAACAATGTTTCTTGTTTGTGAATAGATTTGCATGGATAATTGGGGAGTTTGAATAAGATCTGATTTAACAATCTTGTCAGTGTTTAAAGGCAGAACTCCAGCTAAGCCCTCTTCATTTAATATGAAGGAAACACTTATTTCTGCTGCAGTATGGAGGTCTCTGTTCACTTGTCACAGTTTTCATAATGTTTTGCTTCTAACTGATGTCACATGTTTGAACCTGTGAATATCTTTAATTATGCAGTGGATTATGTGCTCTTCATTTTCATCTTTCACCCCCAGTGCACACGACTTGAACAAAGTGTTGGAACAAGTTGCTTGGTGTCTTTTCATTCAATGTGACGACTTCATTTTCACCCGAATGCAATTGATCCGGATCGCCATGACCAGTGAAAATCGAAATCTTTTTCTTTTCTCCGTTTTCCAACAGTTCGTGTTGGGTAGTTTAGCTGAAAATCAACCAAACGGCTACTTTATTTAATCTAATGTTTAAATTGAGACATGATGATGTATGCTATCTGCATTTTTCTTCACAAACCATTGTGCTGGAGATGTTCCTTTTGTTGCTCGCGTCTTCCTTTTTGGAAATACTTGAAAGTAATTTGTCAGAAATAATGCACCACCTGCATGGCTTTCATTGCCTTGAGTGCTGTGTTGTACAAGGTAATTAGACTTCACAGGCTAATTATTCATTTGAAGTGGCAGGTGATCGCTTTGCTATTGCATCATGCACATGCAGCAAAATGGATTATCAAGTGTACATAATCTTGTCTTCAATTTGCAACTCAACATTTACGAAGTTCATGTTTTATGTAGTGTATATATATATATATATATATATATATATATATACACACAGGTGCAGCCGAGTAAATAGAAAGTCAAGTTAGTTTAATTTCTGTCTACATTGAATTGAAAAAGTGAAGCTTGTTTATCAAAGAGTCATGACACAGAGTAGTATATTTAGGATTTTTAATTTGCTGTTTTTGATTGCAGGCAGTAAAAAAATCAACATTAAGTTTCTTGGGAAATTAAAACTGAAAACTATCAACAATTTCACCTGCAAAACGTGACAGGCCCTTTTAAAACTGGTTACAACTGCCTGTTTTAATAGCTAAAACACCAAACATCCTTAATTTGGAGTTACTTTTCACTCAAATTTAGATCCACAAATACTCAACCGCAAATTGGCTGGGATCAACTGGTTCAGCATTCATCAATTCAACCTGTTTTGCAACTTTGTTTTATATGGATTGTAACTCCAAGCACAGCAAGTTTACCTTCTCGCAGATTTTTTTCTTCACAGCATTTCTGCTACTAGGAGCTGAAATATGTTGGAGTGATGTTACTGTACACATTACTGTCTAGCGTTTGCCAAACAGCCAATCCAGAAGCACTGCTTATTTTCCTGTTCTCTGATTGGCTGAACCCCCAAGAATGAAAATAAGGGACTGTAGATGTTAGTGGAACTTCTCAGATGGTTTCTATAGTATGTATTATTGCATATCAAGGTACATTTGGTGGAACTGTGCATCTGCAGAGCTCATTATGTAACCTACTTCTCAGTGCAACGCTGGTAAAAGCACTGATGAGGGTTAACAGAGGAGGTATATTGTGATGACTTTTTTATGGCGGCATTTCAGAAAGAGCAGCAGAGGCCCAATTTCAAGGCGTTTTAATACAAAGTAAAATTTCCTCTTTTAAGTCATACTGGACAATACACAATACTGCTTCTTTAAGGAAACAATTCCTTAATATTGATGAAAAGTACAAGTTTATAGGTGAAATAATCTGGAAAAACGTTGGAAAATGTCTTGTTCCACTGGCAGATTAATTCACTTATAACTAGTATGTTCATCAATATTAAGAAATTAAAACAAGCTCCTATTTACTTAGTTTTGTCTTGTTTCAAGTGTACTCAAATATTTGCACTAGAAACAAGATCTAAAATACTTAGTCAGGTTTTTTGTTTTTGCAGAGTAACCCTACAAAAGGGGGCCTTTAGGGCATGGCGCCTTTAAGACCCATCAGTTTTCAAAAGGTTAGTGAGTATACCAGAAAAAGTCCTAAATAACTAAACAAACACACGCGCACACACACAGCGCCATATGTGGACATCGGTACCCAGAAAGTGAACTACCTTAGTGAGGAATTTCATCTGGGTCTGACTCTTATCCGACTTTATTGTCTTGATTTCGCGACACCCACTGAGGCCTGCTCCTCTCAGTCTTCGGTGCTACAAGGGTATAATCATTTCCCTCTAATTCCGGTCGTCTCAACAAGGCTATATAGCTCACATTTAATAAGTTGTCTCCCCTGACACACTGAAGGAGAATGAGCTTTCTGGATGAAGAGCAGCTTGCACTGAAACTGCCCCCGTTAATTTCTCTATGAGGGATACAGTTGGAACAGGAATAGCCATTATGTCCACATATGTAACGCCGACATGAGGGATGGAGGACATTCGATGGTGCGCAACATGTTTGTTGCCTTTTACACAAGATGCAATGTCTTTAATTGACCGAAACTCACTTTTGAGCTTAAATAAATGTTTAGATTTCTTTTCCTGAAGCACAGCGACTTTATGTTTTTGCTCTGAGGGCATGCATCTCGTATAATTTTACCAGTGTGTGTTTAGCTGCTACACAAAGGAAAACATCAGGAGCAAGAAGTAAGCATGAAATCTGAAAATGGTGAAGCTAAAAGATATATTTTGGTAGACCAGGATGTCCAAAGTGAGTCCTGATGTTTTTGTCCTGCACATTTTAGATGCTGGTAGATTTCTGAAGAATTTGTAAAAGCTGCTCTGGAGCAGGATCTCTTCTAAAACATGGAGGACACTGGTCCTTAAGGAATGGAGCTGGTTACCACAGATGCAAACCATTCCATCGCAGCTCTGGCTGTGCGTTATGAATATTTTTTGATGCTCTGTATCTGTTATAATCCCTTTGCTGTTGTTTCTTGTAAGGCCACACTATGACTGATCTCTGAGATTTCATTCCAAATCTCAGAACTTCCTTCTCCGTACCATAAAGCATGAAAACTAATCATCTGTGGATGCTTAGGATCACACATAAATCCCGTAGGTTTCATTTGTCAGGCTGGAAAATCTTGAGATATCCACAAAGTCAGAACAGATAAGCCATGTCTGCTAAGGAAGCTTTTCCTCTTCTGCTTTACATATCAGCTGTATTTCCCCAGTGGGGTCCGTGTGAAGGATTTCCCTGAAATCACTGCAGTGGAAACTGAAGAAATACGACCAGATTTTTATCCTCCAGCATGTCTTGCAGTTTGTCTTCCCACTGTGATTTTCCCAGAGCTACAAATCTGCTAAAAGACTCTGGGAATGAACCTTTTCCAGTCTGGCAGCCTCTCCTCGACTATCAGGCAAACCTCTAATTCTTCTCCTGAACATTGTTGTTCTCAGCTGTGGGATTGCTTTTCCTGCTGCTAGATTTCCACTCCTGCTGCTCAGCGTCAGGCAGACAGAACATGGACAGCGGCGACGGGGGGAGAGAGCAAGCTAGACGTTTCTGTGGTTTAGCCTAGATGTCTGACTTTTCCAGTCATCTCTGGAGATGATTTGTGACATTTTTCTAATGTTGTTAGATCATGCCACACACGTCTGGCTGTAAACACAAACTACGAACTGACCCGTCCTCCCCTGGTGATAATTACACACAAGATTTGTGGCTTGGCAGTGACCTGCGTGAAGCACGAGTCATCCGCGTGTCAACACCGTCTGCAGACACAGCAGTGAATCCACCGACCGTCATCTATATTCTCAGACGGTGACTTAATCTAGGCTGGAGTTTGTTTTTTTTTTTTTTTTCATAAATATCTGTTATAAAATTAAAGCAGAAATAAATTAATTGCAATAAAATCTTGAGCTGCAACTAACGATTATTTTTGTCATGGATTATTCTGATGATCGGATGAAAACATTGGCACATTCTGCAGCTTATTCATTTAGACCTTCTTATGCAATATTAGAAATACATAAACATTACAAAATCAATTATTTTTATATGGGAAAAAAAACATTTTGCGATAACGGTATTTTAGACAACACTTGATGTATCTGCAGCTAAACAAATACTTCTAACATAAACATGTGAAAAGCTCAGCCCTTTATGCTCAGAGTAGGACTGATCGATTGATTATTTTTTGGATTAACTGATAAATAATTGAGCAGAAGGTGTTTTAAATATAAGAATTTTGCGGAATTTGAACCAGGTGAAGTTGAAACTATGAGGGTAATTATATCATAAATTTAATTAGCTGTTCAGTATTTATGCTGTTCCATCACATTCTTTGTATTTGGGAACTGAAACCAATAACCATGAAAAGCCATTTAAAGACGGTATGTTAATGAGCTGTGAGCTTATACCACAACCTGAAACGACTCAGATTTACTTCATAAACAAGCTGAATTCAAACTCAAAGTTCATTTTATAATGTCCAAAAAAATCTTATTTAAAGTATGGGGTGGTTTCTTCACGACTTTAACAAGTATTATCTAGCAAAAAACAAACAAAAAAAAATCTCTATTTTGTCAGAAATTGATGATTGTTTCTTTTCTTCTCTGGCAACTTATTCCTGGATTTGGCATGTAGAGTCACATATTACAAATAGCTGATTCTTTATTGGTATTTTGGCCTACGCTTTACATTTGATTCGAGCAATCCCATATGATTGGTCGCTGCTAAAATGCTTCAGTGTAATTTAAAGAGTTGAAAGGCTCTGCATTAGCACTGTCGGCCAGAGGCAAGCATCTTCAGGGCAGCTACTGTCTGGAGAAGAGGCTGCTGCCCTCAGAGCAGTGGTCTACGATAAGTGCTGTGAAGTAGCTGAAAATGTGCAGCTTTTGTCGCCTCTTGGCCTTAAAGGAAAAAAAAAACTCCCTCTGTTCTCTATGGGAACATGATGGGAATAAATACCAAATTATTGTGCCATAAATGTAAGTGCCACTCACTTTCCCATAGTTCAGTGGGAAACGGCATTGTTTTAAAATTGAGGGGAGTTTTCTAGTTTGGATGCTGGAACTGCGTGAGTCTTTACCCTGCTGCTACCATGTCATCATCCTCTGCTGGTTAATGTGCTTCAATCTGTGAGAAAAGGTTGAGTGGCAGCTGGTGGAGCAACATTCAAACCGGTCACCATGTTTTTCTCTTCATACAATTTGTCACATTTTAAAAACAAACAAAACTTGCTCACCTGGTTAGACTAATAACCTGTTTCGAGTCTCTTACAGGCATGAAGTGGACAGTATTATTTCACTTTTTACAAAAACCTAAAGTATGAGGTCCAATAAAGTGTCCTGAGTTTTACGTTTCTTTGTGCAGAAATAAAATGTCCAAATGGCTGTTTTAAATGTAAATAAGCTCAGTGGTGAAGATGGGCTCCACATATAAGCATCGACAAATTTTCAGTAAAACCAAAAGCTCCAATGCTTGTGGTTAAACCTATGATGAAAGAGATTAACTGTTTTTCTGTTGTCGTTTCATGTTTTCATCATTCATAACACTCTGAGTCCCCCTGTTGCTGAAATGTGCCATTCAATTTAACTAGCCTTGCCCTTAGTAAAGCCTCCAGAAAGTGGACACAAATTCTTCCTATCAATCAAACCCAAAGCCAAATAGATCTCGGCCCAAACCAGTTACTGTGATGCTTTACCTGAACAAGTATGTGCCATTCTGTCTCCAGTCTCCTCTGATGTTTGACTGAAGCAGAGATTGCTCCTTATTTTGTTTGGTAGTGTTTATTTAAGACCATCTTATCACATTGTAGCTACAGTGATTTTAACACTCTTTGGGACCCCTGGAAAATATGTGTATAAAGCCTTAGAGCAAATGAAATGAATCTTTCATTGCAGTGGCATAATATCCCACTCAGAAATGTAGGAAAATCCAGCCTGTGTCTTTAGTATCTTTTTTAAAATTATTCAGCGAGGGGGGGGGGGTGGGGGGGGGGGCACATTAAGGAAGAGGAGCAGTCAGTCTTCTCATAAAGCATCAGGCAAGGTTAGAGCAGATGGAGACGGGGATCTCGGACTTTTCATTTAGAGTAGTCTCGGATTCAGAAGGCATCAGTCTCTGTAGAAGATGGTTTCAGTTGACATTCTGTTTACATTTCTGATTGTAAGTCATTTCAAACAGCCAGCAGGCATGTAGATTACTTGTATTGGTTGTTAAGGAGACTTGATGACCCCATGATGCTGCAGAAAATAGCTAATGGCACTCATGAATGGCCAGTGGAGTAAAGACATAGACCTGTGTGTCCAGTAGCATTTATACTCTAGAGAAACAGGAAGTCATGAATTATTAATTCAGCATTCTTTGAAACATTCTCTGAAAAGTCATTTAATATAGCGACAAAATTGTTAAGTCGGCAACAGTGCATTCCCTCATCTTGACACATCCTTATTCAGTCACACTTGGCCACGCCCCTCTGTGTCTATTTTTTTTTTACGTTTTTTTTTTCCTTCCCCATCCAATGTCACCAGGACTGTCAAGCTGGCAGTTGTTGTTGTGGCACTGTATTTATACTATTTGTGATGCAATAATTCACATTTCATATTTTAAACCCCCAATTTAAATCTTTGATTAATGATAACTGACTCAAATAGTGAAAATACTCACCGGATGCTTGACACGCATCCGAACACCACGAGGCTGAAGTTAGTGTTGTGATTGTTGATGCTTGTGCTACCTGCCTCAGGATGCTGGATGGAGCCGTCAGTTCCTGTTATTCATCTCTCCAACATGACGAGACATCAACATTTCCCCATCTCCTCCCTTTCTGCTTTCCGTGTTTTGTGGGTTGCACTTTGCCCCATATGCGGAAAACATTCCTGCTTTGATCAACACTGATTTCTTCTCTCGACGTTTTTCCAACTTTCCTGCGAGCTTCACTGTTCAAAGAGGCTTACGCAGTCTTAAGTTGTTCAAGCCTCTTTAATTGTGACTTGCTAGAAACTCCAAATATATTTGTTTTTCATTCTGGAGTTTTCTTCTCCTGTCATGACATGAAACAAAGAAATATGCAAAATAGTTTTCTGTGTGTCTTTGTGTCCTTGGAACGTGCCGGATTTTTGCTCTGAAGCCAAAATCGATGGGTTTTTGAAGTGCACACGCCACCGTTTACTGCGTTGTCAGTCAATAACGTAGTCTGGGATTTTTGAGGGTAGAGTGTGCTGATCTGCTGAAAATATAGTTCAAATCTTAGTCATATTGATTTACACACGGGGAAACAAATGCTTTACAAATAAGGCCACACCACAGCGTCGACAGCAGTGGATTTGCCTGACTTCAGTGATCATGTTGTGTGCAGAACCCCAGACTACAAAAAAGGCGGGAGGGCTCTGTTGCTGCTGGTTTCATGTATAATTCAAACACTTACTGCTAGTGACAAAGGGATACTCTCTAAACATTGAAATCCGGAAACAAACACAGCAAAGAGGCAGAAATAAACACACTTGCATTGTTTGTTTTAGCATTTTTATGATGTTTCTGTTTCTTTGCCAGCAGGCTATTGATTTAGGATATGATCCAGACTGCCTTGGAACATTATCTTTGTTTCGTAAAATCAATACTAATTGCATTTACAGTTAAAAGTATTCAAACTGTTTCTAAAGTTGGGTCTTGCACATTATTCTTGAAGCTAAGAAGCCATTTTAGCTCTTAAAGCTCAGTCTACAAACAGAGGAACCTTCAGTCTCTAGCTATGGGAACAATAAATGATTACTTTTTCTATCAGACTCATCTCTAGTGTGCTCCCAACTGGAGTGCAGCTTAATTTTCTTCTACAGAAGCAGCTTTAAAGGCCAGCTCCGAGCACCACAGGCGGATACTGCAAAAAATATTATGGATACACTTATTCCTGCGTAATGGAATAAAAGGTTTGGTCCTGACTTGTCTATTTTTTTTTTTTTTTCTTTTTTACTGCATGCACTTTGGGCCCTGAAGCTTTTACCAAATTGATGAAAGTCCAGTGTGATCAATTCATTTATTAGGTTACAAAAGACTTGTGTAGGAAAGAAATCCCTGCCTGTTATTGTAGCCTTTGCTTTTCTATATTAGGACCATGAAACATTTCAATAATTTTACTGAAAGCCCATGAAAAACGATCTAAGGCACATGAAACGGCATCAGATTACTCATGCTTGGAAGAGCCTGATGGATGTTCTTAAACTTTCTCACATTTTCCACATTGCAACTGCAAATATTTTCAATTATCTTTAAATCACAAGTATTTGAAATTATATTTTTGGAAAAACAATGTATCTTTTACAGTTGAAGAATGCTGAACTGCTTCAAACAAGTATACAAAAATACTGACCAGATTACAAATGAATAGGAGAAATAATTGTCATGACAAACAGTAAATGAGTCAGAGTTTTATCAACCAAGCAAACTTGTTGTTCTTTTAGTCCGACTACTGAAAACTCCTTTGCAATCAATAAGAGCCATCCACTCAGTCCTGGATTGCTTTTCTCATATGTTTATCAATTACCGTGAAAAATTACTTAAGAATTTTGATTTATTGTTGTCTTCATAAATTCCAATTAATGATGTTAAAATAAAACAACTGACGGCATTGCCGGAAATGTTATTTTTTCTAGTTTCTCCAGTATTCAAGTATCAATAAATATTACTACATTTAGAAAATATAGTTAAATACTGCTACTGTGTGCGGTTTAGTGACGCAAATCACGTTTTGAGTAACTGGCATCCTGAGGAAACCTGAAGTTTTAAGTGGAAATCTTTTTTCCAAGAGTTGTATTTATGTTTGTAGCCCTGTGAATTCTGTGCCACACATTGACAGCACACACCTAAAGAAGAAGTAATGACTAATTTGGCATTATTTTTGTCGCTATCACAACAGTAGCACAAAATATTGTGATAAAATTCACAGATTTTTAGGTGAAACTTAACTCTGTGTTATTTCCGCAAAATAATTCACCTTTTGGCGGAAGAAAATGCAGCTTGAGAAGCTGAAATAGTTCAGTTCTATGCTGCATGACACAGCATTTGCAAATCGGCCAATCCAGGAGTGCCATTTATTTTCAATGGAGCTGATTGGCTGAAACCTTCAAAGCAGAAATAAAGAGGCTAATAGATGTTAGCTTCTCCAGGTGTGCTAAGACTTTTTCCACTGTGCCTATTAATTCATATTAACATGCATTTTCTGCGTGACCTATTAAAATGGGCTGATTAGCAGTTTTCTGAAAGAATAATAATAATAATTTAACATACAACTGCACAAGGAATTGCGCACTACTTTTTGTTGGTTCATCACATAAAATCTCAGTAAAATAATTTAAATCTTGCAAGATACTGTCGCTCCAGGCTTTGTTGTGATTCTGCAAACATTTCAAAGTCTACAATAAATGTTTCAAAGACTCACACAATGTTCATGCAAAATACATGAGGCCCCTTATAGCAAGGCATTAAAGTCGATGAGCAGTACATGTTCAGAAGCAGCTGAGCAGTTTCCTCCTATCATCCTGTGGATGTACAGTGAGACCCTTCTCAATTAAGCTGGTTAAATTTGTTTGAGATATTGGGGAGATCTCCGGGGCGCACTTTGCAGAAATGGAAACTGGATTGATTTAGCTTCCATTTAACTAACCAGAAAATATACCAATTAGCGAATATGAGAAATATGCTAATCTGAGCTGTGGTGGAAGCAGCTCTGTGTTGTAACTGTTTGTAGCTTGTATAAAGGAGTGGCGCCCTTTAAGCTGAAATGTAAAGATAACTTTCATGGTGTGTTAAAGATTCATACAGTCTTTGTAGAGTTCAAACATATGTCTAAACATCTGTTGGGTTCTGTGAATAAACGTGAAACAGTCATGAACCACAAAATGTTTAATTCAAAATCATGAAGCTGCAGCACTGGAGATCTTAACGGCTTTTATGGTTCAATTCTTTTGTTTCCTTGAATTCTTTTTTTTTATTCAGAAATAGACAACACAGATGTAAATCACAATAATGGATAAAATAATAATGAGTTCTAAATTTGATTCTCATCTTCAATAGTTGATCTTGTCCTTTGAAAAAAGAGTTAAAAGCTTGTTTGAGGATTTGTGACTGAAAAGATGCACTAAAAACGGTTGGAGGCAAAATTATTGTAGAATTCCTTTCTTCTTGTTTTTCATTTAGTTCCCTTTACTCTCCTTTTTCCTTACTTTCCTCCTTCCTTTGTTCCTTCCTTTCTCTTTAGTTTCCTGTTTATTTCTTTCCTTTCTTCCTTCTTTGTTTGATTTTCCTGTTTTAAGTTACGTTTTTTTGTTTTTGCATATTCCATGTTTTAGCAATGTTGGCCATGAACTCGTACTCAGCTTTCATATTTGAACTCAGGAAAATTTAGATGAGATGAAATGATAAAAAAATGTCAAAAATAATATAGGTAACAGATGGGAAATAAATGGATGCATTCATAGATTTTTATTACTGTTGGTGTAGGCTCGTAAGTGTTGGTTAGTCATTTCGTGTTATAATATAGAGCACGATTCAGTTTTCAGGGTTCCGGCTTTTATTTCTCTGATGAAACAGCTGTGAGGCAGACGGTCCAAACAGATTAGCAAATTGGACCACAAAACAATAAAGTTTCTTTGTATCTGCTCTTTTGAACACCAACCTTAAAGAGACTTTGAATAATGAATCAGAGGAGCTCTGGGAGGACACGGAGGAGAAGGGCATGGCCTACATGCAGGAGCCAATCAGGAGCAGATAAAAGCTCGGAAAGTTAAAGGTTTCACACAGACGACTTCATCTCATTCTGAAATCTGTTTTATCGCCTCATGGAGGTTCGCCCAGCTTCAGACAAAAACGCTAATGTAGGACAGTTAAATTGTTGAAGATTAATTTAGAGTTTATTCATTTGTTGTATATCTATTATGCAAATAAAAAGCTCAATCTGTCACTTTAAAGACATTTAGAATCACTTCACTGCCCTTCATTAAACATTAGTCTGACTGTAAAGTCTTACCCAGTCCTGCTGAAAACATTTTTCTTATTCAGAAAACGATTTTCCAAATTCTTCCCAAACAGGATTAAAGCTTGTAGAGAGGAATTTCAGGTGAAATTGAAGTGTCTGTCAAAGGCTAAGGACGATCGCTTTATATTGGAACCATTTCATCGGCCAGGATCGTATCAAACCAGACGTATAGGAGAGGATAAGTTGAGATCAGAGCAAACTGAAGTGATGCTACAGCAGTCAGGGGGTTTGGAGCCACAACGTTCACTGAGCTGCTTTTGGTTATTGACAGGCAGCGGATTACTGGAAGGCTTTATAAACTTGTTTGACTGTTTTGTGATTCCCTGTGTAGAGCCCTATGAGTTCCACGATGTGGACGGAATCGTAAAATTTAATAAACAAAATGAAACCCACAATAAAATGAGAATGGATGGATATCACTTCAAAACAAATACAAAAGCTTACCAACTACTTTTAGTTTCTAGTGCAAATATCTTGGTTCACACTAAATAAGAAAAAAACTTACTTTTAAAATGACTTGTAAGCAAGAAATGAGCTTTTTAAAATGCAATAATTTCTCAATATTGATAAAAAAAGGTTACTAGTTCTAATGGCAGACTATTTCATTTATAGCAAGACATTTTACCCATATTATAATTTGCCAATAAAGCTAGCACTTTTTAAAATCAATATTATGGAATCTCTAGTGTTTAAAATCACTAGTTTAAACTTTGACCTGATCTCTTTCTAGGGTGTTTTAAAAGTTACTTCTAGATAAAAAAGATTTAAACAATCATAATTTCCATTAAATTCTAAAGTTCAGATTCCCTGAAGGTGAAAAACGGAAGGTCACAAAAATAACATTGAACTCAACGTCGGACAGTGTCAGTGCTACCTGTATTTACTACAGATATATTTAGAAAAAGGTTTATCAAACTGTATTAAAGCTGCAGAGCTCAGTGCAATAGAGAAAATAGTCTTATTTAAATCCTAGTATTGGAAACGGAGCTTCTTCTCTTTTGGGTTTCATTCACAGTTTCTAATATTTGTTGTTGGCTGCAGTCAGGCTTACAAATGTGAGCAAGCCTGAACACATTTTTTTTTCTTCTTGTGAATACGAGAGGATTCCCGTCCTCCAGGGGACACGTTTTCCTCTGCACACGAATGTGGAGGAAAGCAGAGGATGGTGTGCCATCCTCCCTGCTGCGTGCCTCTGGGGACCACCGGCTTTGTTTTGAATCCACATGTTGCTTCAACATGCACACTGCCTCTCCACTGTTGTGTTTTTCCTGTGCCTGCAGTGATGTTGGCACAGGAACCTGGATGAAGGTTTTGGTTCACTTCCAAACCCTTCACCTAGCTTAATGCATGGTGGGACATGGTGACACAGCTCTGAATCAGTGCAACTATGATGCCACGTCACTTTGTAAGATAACAGTGACTCATGATGTTCAAGTGTTGGAAACCTTGAGGTAAGTTGACTTAAAACATCTGTTGCATTCATTGCAACATTATAATTTCACTCTAGCCTCTAATGCTACTTTTTTTCTCTGCTGGGCTAAAATGAAGACGGTTGGAAGAGATTTTAATGTTTCTGTGGAGAAAATTTGCTTGAATTCCAAATTTGCTAAATTCTGATATGCTGTTTTTTTTCCAGAGAGATTATGTAATAAAAAAAAAAAGTCTGACTAGAAACAAAAACCAGAATGTTGTAAAGAAAGGCTCAACGTATGTTTTAAAGAAAATATGTTTTTCAAGTGACCGTCTGGTAAATAAGGCTGCATTTGGAAAGCCAGACTTGACGCTTAACTCCACTTTTTTTCTGAAATCCATTTTTTTTGGCATGGTTTCTCATACTACTAAATTAAACGTGACTGCAATCAAAATTCTGTGTGAATGGTTTGCAGACCCAACGGGGACCGAGTGTAGACGTAGCACAGCAGTGCACTGTTTAGACGTGAAAATGGATGACGGCGTCTATTAATCGATTTTAAAGTTTTTTTTCATACATTTTTTGCACTGGAAAATATTTCTGCACTCCTGACTTTTCAGTTTTACCCTTTTGTTTCAAACGCATGATAAATTTTACATTTCTTCCCCAATATAAAATCTGCTTTATGACATTTAGATGGATCTCTGACTGTCAGTTCAAGTTTCACTCAGTGTTCTTAAAATTCACCCCCATTACACATTTTTCTCTTTAGACTTCCATTTATACACTTCCAGTTTTATCACTGATGCACTTTTGCTCCCACACAAAAAAAACTAAGGGTGTCATGAACTGACCCCAATCTGTCAAACTGTTGTCGATCCATTCGTTCATCTGCCTTGTCCGTCTGCTGCATGCAGTTACATTTCCGAGTGGCACTAATTACCCTGCGGGTGGGTTGCCGCAGCATATGTTTGCATGCCATGCATCTTTGACACCACTGATTGCAATTCAAAGAAGCGACATGTCTGAGAATGACTCCTCTTGCTGTTTGGAAGGAGGAGGCCGCAGTCAATATCCATTTCTCCTTTTTCTGCCGGTTTCCAATGTGTCTTATGAGTTTGTCTCCACCAAACTCATTGATTTTTTTTGTAAAGGGTGAACTGCAAACTTTTTTTTTTTTTTTTTTAGGCTGCAAGTAGTGCAGTAGTGTAAGTATTGATTTTTTTTTGTTTACTCTGGTTTACATCTTATGTGATGTTTAACCTTCTGACTGTGTGTGCTGCTGAAACTGCTGTTTATGGGGGATGACGAGTGGAGTGGAGTTCAGAAATGGTTTATTTGGGGGATGGCAAGTGTAGCTTGATGTGTTTTAGTACCTGGAGAAAAGGACATGAATCTGTTTGTTGACATGTTTTATTTTCAGGGGACACTGTCAGGTTTAGCTGCACCCACTTTAAGACTGATGGGCCAAAAAATCACCTGCAATACCGTTTTAACATCAGTTCTGTGCTCTTTAATTATTTTTGCACATGACTTGAAGCATTTTTTGATTTTACTTTCTTATATTCATTAAGCTGACAATACAGCAACGGCAAAAAAACTCAGTGATATAAAGTTGTGTTAATCAACGTAATATTGTCTAAATACAGGATTAAACAATTCACCACATTGAGGAAAGAACCAAAGTAAGGTGCAGAAGTTTATTGCACTGTGTCCAGTCTAATTGTAACCCTCTAACTTCACGTGAAGGATGTACAACCGTACATCTTTGAAAAGCAGAAGTGAAGCCTCCTGCACAACCAACAAGAATGCAGCGAGTGGTTTGTGGATGGTAAGTTTGAGCACTAAAAGCAACTGACCAAATGTCCTGGAGCTCCGCTTGGGTTGCTAGGTAACAGGACAGTGGCTGTCGCTTGTAACTTTATAACCAGGAGGTTTTTGAAATGACTCATTTTTCAGAGTCATTTTTCAGACTCATTTTTCAGACATCAAAATGAGTCTGAAAAATGACTCATTTTTCAGACACCAAAAATCATAAACGTATTGTCAGAGTATGGCTTGGTGGCTTTTTTAAGAGCTCTTAAAAGCAGTATAAACCCAAATGTTGGTTGGTGCACAACCAACAAGAATGCAGCGAGTGGTTTGTGGATGGTAAGTTTGAGCACTAAAAGCAACTGACCAAATGTCCTGGAGCTCCGCTTGGGTTGCTAGGTAACAGGACAGTGGCTGTCGCTTGTAACTTTATAACCAGGAGGTTTTTGAAATGACTCATTTTTCAGACACCAAAAATCATAAACGTATTGTCAGAGTATGGCTTGGTGGCTTTTTTAAGAGCTCTTAAAAGCAGTATAAACCCAAATGGAAATATAAAAACGTGCAAAACATGAATTTCGCATAGTAGTTTCCCTTTAAGAACCTACAATTACACTATGAAAATTTCACAACACCTGGAGAACATCCACACAGGACCTGGCTTGAATGGGATTTAATCCCAACATCTTGTTGTTCAGTATTTGTTTGCTGTGCTGTCCCAAGGCTAAAAATATGACTTCAAGAAACAGAATCAATAGAAATTCAATACATAGTGGAATACAATGAGTGAGTCTGGTTTACAGTGGAAGACAGCAGGACATTCCTGCATATTTTTGTAGTGACTGTAAGACACCGTCATGAAAAGAACATTTAAATTTGTCGCTTTTACCAATTTATATCTGATATTGTGCAAAATGATTTAGCAGACAAAAGGCAAAACATGTCCTCTCAAAGGAATTTATTTTTATTTTTCAATTTGTCTCTCTCGCTTAAATGAGAAGGTCCTTAAAAACGGAATTTTAATCCAAGCTGTTGCTGAATTCTCCTGGCAGGTTTCAGTTTTTGTTGAGATAAATAAAATAAATGAATCTGTAGGTCCCAGAAGCAGAGATCTGAGCAGTAAAACGAGCACCAAATCACATAGTTTCCACTTGATAGAACGATCAGGTTACCTCTCTCTACCTCCACTCTGTGAAAGAGACTTTTGTTGACAAGATTTACTTGTTTCTGAAAGAGGATAATAAAAATTCAGATTCAGAATCCTGCTGAGCAGTAACAGGCAATCACACAAGCTCACCTCATTGTTGTGTTTAGGATGTGTGTGGATCTGACAGCGTGATCCGCGATGAATGATGGGTGGTTCAACTTCTCGAAACAAGCTCTCCAGCCCCCCTGGGAAATCAAATGAGGTGCAAACTGGGAGGGTGGGGCGGGGAGCTGGGGGGGATGGAAGGAGTGGAATTGCTATACGATTGCAGTGTGACATTCTCTGCTGTTGAGGAAGTCATTTTTTCTAGCAGGTACTTCGCCACTGTGCAGCTGACGGTGTGGCCGTTCACTGTGGTGTGGCCGTTCACTGCGGTGGGCGGGGAAGTGACCGAGTGAACTGGCCGCGTCACCGGCACAGTTTTAATGAGGATTAAACTGGAAACTCTGCTTCGGATTTAGCGAGGAAGCAGTTGTTGTGGGTTAATCCAGAATTCTGGGTTTTTCTGACCTGGAAACTTGACCCGCTGAACCGAAGGCTTTCTATTAATGCATTACTTTTTTAAGAGCTATAAGAGATGGATATGTCTTTATAGTACATGGCACTTTTCAGTGTTCAGTTCTCAGTAAAATTACAACTAGTAATCTTAATGAAGCTTTGACAAAGTCATGTCTAGCTACTTGAATGTTGTTTTACCAGTGACTTAAAGGGGACCCATTATGTACAATTCACATTTGTTAATTTTTGAACTTCAGTTTGTATTTCTACTGCTTCTAAAATCAGCCCAAGTGCATAAAAAACCCACCAAGATGTTTGATGGAATAACTTAATGTTTTTGTTGTCTGGGAAATGAGCTACTTTAAAAACTTTCAAAATGTAACATCACAAATCAGCAGGCACTGCCCCTCACCTAGCCAATCCAGCCTGTTACCGAGCAACCCAATAGGAGCTCCAGCACATTTGGTCAGCTGATTTTACCGTTGTACAATGGTTGCAGGAAAAGACAAGTGTTTTGTTGTTGTCTTACCATCCGGAAACCACTTGCTGCATTCTTGTTGGTTGTGCAGGAGGCTCCAGTTCTGCTTTTCAAAGATGTAACTGCGCATCTGTTTGCAGCCATTTTCATATGTGAATGTAAACGTTGAGCTGGGGGGGCGTGGCCAGCAGTCGCTTATTTAGACTTAAAGTGACAAAACTCCTTAAAGCAACTCATCCTGAAAGGGGCTCCACATAGGCAGAACTGAGCAGACTGAAATCTCATTATCTAAGAAAAAAAAAAATGAATAAAAGCCGCCACTGTACCTTTCTACCACATTAACATGGCTTTAAATTGTAGGAAAAGTGTGACTGTAGTGATTTTGAATATAAGATGTGAGTTTATAAAAAACGCTGTCTTCACAGAACGCACCAAAATATTGTGTTCAGTATTTAAATACTGAAAGTTTACTGCAGCACAAAGAAATGCAGAGAATAAATGATGAGGATGATTATTGGGGTAAACTTTTTAAACTGTGATTTTTATACAGAAAAAGTCCAGACTCCAATTTTCCTCCTTTGTGGCCAATATGACAAACAGAATTGCTCATCCTTTATTCAACTTGTCAGTGCTTTACCCAATAATTAGATTTTCTTTTATAGTGGGATATAATGCAGACATTTCAATGATGCTTGCTATATTTCAATCACATGCAGTGCATTCCGTTCTATTCTCTAAATGGGAAAGCAAAATTAAAGATCCGTTTGATAGATTTGGTTTTGCAGACTGTAATTGTTGGATGTGACAGAGTATTGATGCATAAATCTCTATGTATCTTCCAGCTGTCTGGTCATTTCCACCTAAAGTCTATAAGCATATTTTACACTTTAATCATTATTTTTTTCCTTATTTGCAGCCAGCTGTCCCATCACCTGATGCTAACTGCTGCAAATTAGCCTAATTATTTGCTAAATGCAAATAACCAAATCATTTGGAAGACTTTCATGCATCTGCAGGAAGTCTCTCTGGGATTTCTCACCATTCGGTTAACCATCTGTCCCAGCTGATTTTCAGCAGCAGAGCTCCAGACTTTTAGTCTTACTAAAATTACTTTTTCCTCCTTTAGGTGCTTTGATTTTATCTGAAACTCAGTAATAATATGTTAGGCTTTCATATTTTTGAAGGGTGAAAAAGGGTTTTCTATCAGCATGAGTTCCACATTTTTCTGCTAAAATAATCCTAATCATTTAGAGTACAAGTTAAATCCAATTTTCTGCAACCAGCGCTAGCTAGTTTGAGTTTTTTTTTTTTTTTTTGTCAGATTAATGATCTCCATGACCTTGTACATCCTCCTGTTAGTTCAGCAATAACAGAGGCATGCCACCCACTGTGACTCGGTGCTCTTCATTACCTTACTTTACATCCTTCCACCCTGGGAGAAACATCCATCATGACTTGACGTTTCCATTCTCTTACTGCCGTTTAGAAGAGCAAAGGTCGAGGAGGCAAGAGGTCGCATGAAGGAGACATGATTGAGGACATGTAGGAGCATCTTAGTCCAGATTTGTAAGGTCCTTCATTTAGCTACGACTGAACCGGATCTGCGTTGATGTGAAGTTGAGCAGACTTGTGACATTCAGCTGCAGATGCATAGTTTGTTACAGATGATCAGGAATTCACTGAAGGAATGCTGCTATTGCAGTTTAGGCAATAAAATATTTATTTAAAAATGGAATTGAATTATTTATTTGAAATGTTTATGTATTCTTAATAAGCTTAAGCTGAAGAGGTTAAACAAAAAATAAGCAGCACCAAATGTTTTATCCGATTTAATAGTCAGAATAATTGATTACTAAAATAATCGTTAGCTGCAACCCTAATGTGGTGTGACGGGTGTGGGTGCCGTTTACTACCTGGCCGTTCTTTAATAGGAGATAGATATGACATCATCTCCAGGGAGGCATACAGATGCATTGATTGGTCGACTGTCGCATGCAGCCTTCCAGCTTGAGACGTCTGCGTTACAACTTCCTACCTTGATGATTTTGCACTTTCCAGATTCACCTGATCATTAAAAGAAACAACGGTACACAAATCAAGTGAGAACTTGTTCATTTAGGAACATGCAGCAACATAAAATGGAAAAATAAACTTCTGAATTCCAAAAAGGCAAACATGTTGAGTCAGTGAAGGACAAGAATGACATCAGACTTTTAGAAAGGGGCAAAAACACAGTCTGGGTTGAGAGCTAGTCAATTGTCCAGAACTTTGCTGAAGTAATGAGATGTCATCTCTAAGTGTGATTTGTTGGTCTTTAGAGGCTGGTCTGCGTTTTTTAGGCTCCAACACACCTGATTCTATGTCCTGATTGAAGAAACGTGGATAGTCTGTGACAGAACTCTGCTTGTTGCAGTACAACTTTTCATACCCATTGAACTCTTGGCCCTGCTGACAACTACACACTAGTTTAAAAATTTATGAAATGGATCAACATAAAGTAGTGCAAAGCTGTAAAAAATACTACAAGTGCTTTGCAAAGAAAAATCTTGAGATTCACTGATGCTCTGTTTCTCTCTGAATTTAATAACCATTTTCTAAATAATACGTCCTTTTTTAGGAGTGCACTGATTGCAGTTTTTTGGCCAATTTTGATTTTTTTCTTTTTGTCTGAAAAGTTGCTGAATATAGCAACGAACTTGCTAAGTTGGCAACAGAGGACAGATGTGACCCGGTGGGCGGGTCAGTCAGTCAAACCTCTAACAGCAGAGTGAAAGGGGACAATAGTTGATCTTCAGAGTTATACTGAGTTAGATGAGATCAGTTTCTCGTAACTGTCGGCCATTTGGCTGAAGTTAAGCAAGTGGTGCCAACTTATGGGCGAACTCCTTTTGAACGCAATACATCAATTTTGCAACAGTCTCTCTGTTGTTTCACCTAAGCAAGTCACAATAGGCAATAAATCAGTTAATCTCATGATCAAAGCCTTGATAATTTCCATTTGCATGATTGTTTTTCTCTGGACTCCGTTCCTACCAAAGACCAGATGACGACAGTACATTGGTCTCAACTAACTTAAAGAGCAATTTTGCTTACAGAGACTTCAGTATCCATTTTGTTTGTGGTTTTGAATGTTTGGCTTATTTGTCTAGGATATTTAAAATCTTCTAGTGTTAAGTGTTCATTAGAAATGACAATTTATTGATCTTTGAGAGGGTGTACTTGCATTATGTCATTACCATGTTATTATTTGAAAATGTCCTTGAAACAACATTATAGTTTATCGCAATAACTTCTGGGACAATTTATTGTCCAGCAAAATTTGTTGGTGACAGGCAAGACATCATTAGGAAAGAAGACTGTGGCCACTGTCTGCTCTGAATTGGATAGCAGGAAAGTTTGGAAGTAAAAATTTCTCCTAACATGTCTTTGAAAGCCAGCGTTGGCATGTATGGGGTGATTTTCCAGATGGGACGATGTGCCAGAGGCAGAGTGTTTGGATGTGATTTAGCTGTGAAGTTGAGCTCCTGCAGGCTGAGTGGTGGCAGCTTGTCATAGATCATCAGTGTGTGTTGTTTGATGAAACAGAGGAAAACAAACAGTTGATTTTACATTTTCCGTTATGATCTGAGAAACTCTCTTGATGGTTATTTATACCGTGATAAAGTTCTATGTCCATTTTAAAAGGGAACATTTGGTATAAAGCACATCTATTGGGGATTGTTAATAGGGAATAAATAACATGGACTAATCTACAGTCTCAAGCATGTCTTCTAAACATGGACTCAGAAATAAATGATCTTATTATGCTAAACTACTAATTAGTGCACCTGAGTTTGTGACTGCCAGCTTTAATTACCTCCCACAGGTCCCATAACTCTCTCTGATATGCATGATGGGATTCATCAAGTGCCAGCTTTAAGGACTTCGCACCATAGTATAATAATCAAACACGGATCCATGTGAATCATAAAATTAGGTTGAGGCTATTCCCCCAGAGTAATCTCCAGGTTATTCTGAAGCATTTTTGTTTATATGCCTTGTGCATGAGATGGTAAAGTTCAATAAAAGTGGTTTAATTTATCGCTAAGTGCTTAACTATTCCCTGAAAGTATGTGGTATTAGATCGGCGTGCAATTTGGTGCTAATTATAAACTAAAATAATTATTATTTAAACGTTAAATAATAATTTGATGCTGATTTGTAAAACCAATACCAACTAGATGCTCAGTCATTCCTCATTTTAACTGTTTGGTGTAGACTTCTCATAACAATACAATTTTATTCTCGTATTTAAAACAAACAAAAAAATTAATCTCTCTAATATTCCGCCATAATCAAGTAACTGTAGCAGAACAATACCAGGAAATAGACAAAAGCCTATTTACTGCAAAATATGTAGATCTAATCTCTTCTGACAAACTAAAATATAAGCAATATTGTTGCAGATTTTGTACAAAAACATATAAAAATCCACATCCAAGTGAATCATTTGCACTTTTACTTTTTTGACCATCACACAGACTGATTAAATGCTACTTAGTGAGTTGATAAACTGAACTTTGGAAACTGTTTTGAGACTTGAAACAAAATAAAATAGACATTTACAACAACTTAACTGCTAGGTTGTTGTAAATGTCTTTTTTGTTCTGTTTTTGACAAAATAATTGAGAAACACTGCTCTCTGGAATTTAAGTATGTTTGCTTACAAGTTACACATCCAGTCTAAGAAGTTTCCAATTCTCTGATGAAAGATGTTCAGGATGTTCTTCAAAGCTCACATTCTCGTGAATTTTTCCCAGCAGCACTCTTGGAACCGGTTTTGCCCTCAGGAAATAAAACCCAAACACAAGCTGAACAATCTCATATAAGCAGCTAAGTGCATTGAGGAGTGCATAGATCCTTTTTTATATGTAGATTAAATGAGACTAAACAACGTTCAGAAGAGCAGGACTAAACACAGAGGAGACGGCTGCTTAAGCCAAGAAGGGAGACGGTTATAGACGAGTAAAACTCCTTTAAGCAGCACTGGAACCAGAGGAGGTGGTCTGAGAACAGGCGCGGTGGGACAGAGGACATGCAGAAGGGATGGTCAGTGGAGCAGATTTGATTTCAGGGTGAAGGTCAGACAAAATTAGGCAGATTTCTGATATTGTTGGAGCAAATTTCTCATATTTCATAGATTAAACAAAATTATTGAAATTGGGAATTTTTTTTTTGTTGTTAAATGAACATTTTGTTCTTGAGCCAGTCAGGTGTATAAAGAGTGTGAGAAAAACATTTGAAAACATAAAATTTTGCTAGATTTTAGTTTACCTCATCACTGTTGTTTAACGTGAAATACAAAACATATTAATCACAGTAATACATGTTGCCATACAATAGTGAATTGAAACTGTCCTTTTTTAGTTTCATTTCAAGTGTGCTGCTGGAAAAAAGCAATTTAAAATTTGCTTTGTTAATGCTTGAAAAGTACTTGAATTTTTCTGTGGTGAAATTGTATAAACTCTGTAAAATTGAAAGCACTCTTTTCATGGAGCTACTTTAGAAATATTTGCAAAGAATTTTATCTCCATTAAACCTGTTTGAAAATCTATGAATAGAAGAAAACAGAAGTGAAAAAAATGACAGTGTCATCGCCGTTTCACAAACACTCTCGTATGATTAGTGATCTTCCAGGAATCCATTAGCAGGAATCTGTTTTAAAGTTTACAAATGAAGGTCGGGTTCAAACGTAATCAGCAAACAGATACGGAGTTTGAGCAGAAAATTGGAGACGCCACATTCGTCACGTCTCATTACTGCTAAAAGGGAGGGTGGAAGGGCGGCCAGTGACATTTGATCCACATTCTGATTGGCAGACTGACTGCTGATCCACTGTTGCTCCATCTGGATGCTAATCCCTTCATTATAAGTAGGTATTAGACTGTTTAGTTTATACACAACTGCTATAAACTGGGGCCTTTTAGCTCTCTGTTGTGTCTATTTACCAGAAATAAATCCTCTCCTCCAACAGACTACAACTCCTTTTTGTTGCTGCTTTAAAATGAAGTCTAATTCCTGAAATTTCTCCGAGATGACAGCATGTGGTTTCTTTGCTTCTCCTTTTAAAATCCAGAAATGATGACTTACCTTGAAACCTTTTGTAGTGCTATAATGTTGCAATCTGTCAAGTTTTCTCAAAACTGGACTGTCTGACAAGAACAGAGACGTAGCTTGACTGCGTTGATGTGCAGCTTGCATTTACAGTTGACACCAGAAGTTTACATCCATAGGCCTGTGATATGGAGCAATAAATCCATTAATAAATTAAAATGAGTGCAATAATTCTCATTTGGACAAAAGAGATATGAAACAAAGATTTCACACCCAGTACGAAGTACTTGGTTTGCAGTACTGGGACTGTTTTCCCAGTCTAAGCTGAGTGATTTTTTTTTTTTTAAATGCAATTCTGATGACTGAGATTTATAGCTGACTGCAGTCGTGCTCACCCCAAACTTTATCTCTAGCGTCAGGCAAGCAGGAGCATACCTAACTTTTTATATTGCACTATTAAATCTTAATGACTTTTATGCAGCATAAAAAGGAATATTTGCTTTATTTCAATACATTTTCTTGACTTGTCATTGAAGCAGGAGCGAATGAAACCCTCAATGATTTGTGAGTGATTATACGTTCTTTAGGAATCCTTCATGAAAGATTACCTTTAATAACTGCAGTAATTGAAACCATCGATTAAAAATGTTTAAAAAAGTAGCAAGTAAATTGAATAATGTAAGCCCTGAAGAGACCCGTTTCAATTAAAAGTAAATTCACCTGGGTGGGCTCCACTCAATCAGGTGCTTTAATTAGGACGATATCCTCTGAAGCCCCTGGGAGGAACGTCTGAGGATTTATCATCGTACAGTAATGAATGAATTGTTGTTGCTTGGCGTCTCTATAACCGTATCTGCTGAAGGAGAAGATAATGAAGGATTTACAATAATATTTTGTATTACTAAAAGGTGAAAAGTGTTGGCTGGAACAAACATAGAAACAAATGTACTGAATCAATAACATTTTGTGAAGTTTGATCAACCTCTAGACACAAATTGATGTGACTTACATTTTTTATATGCTACAAGTTTGTTTTATGTTTTCTTTTTTTAATATTGGGTTGAAAACACCAATTATCTAAAACCCCTTCAATTAGTCATTGTGAATTTAAATCAGCCTGGCTATAATTACTTTTACTTCACTCCTTTATTTACGTGTGCAATTCTTTCTGCAGATAATTTGCATGTTTGCCAAAGACCTTGACATGAGGCTGGGTCACAAAGTAACCTTCCTGGAAATGAATAAAGTTATATTTATGATTTCCAAGCAGTATCTTACTACAAAAGTCTTAAAACTGCTTAAAAGGTTTATTGTTCTGTCAGAAAGCTAAAAATGGAACTACTCTTCAATTTTTTTATTTTTTTGTATGGTTTCTAAGTGTTTTAATGTAAGAGTTCCCATACATTTTTATTGTAAAGGCAGTAGAAGCTGTGTTGGACATAAACATGCATTTATCTGAGGGTTAGTGGCTGATTTCTGGTTGCAGATTGTGGTAAGCTCTCAAAAGCATTAAACAGGTTTGGATCTAATATGGCAGCTTAGGGCAAGTTAGCATCACTAGCAAGTTGTGTTATCATAACTTCCTAGCAAGTTATAATAAACTTGCTAGTATCACTTCTGTTTTAACTTTTACTGTTGTGTAGTGGCTTTTTAATTTTGGTGACCCTTCTGGGCCACTGTACTTTAATTACAAAATAGCTAGATGGTCCTTCTTCCCTCTTGGTACCACAATCTGCAGTAACTTTGTTTCCATCAATGTTTTTTTATGCACTTTTGTGAAGCATCACATTTGAAAAGACTGATGAAAACAACAAATTTCAACATAACTTCCTCAATTTTGCAATTTCAGTTGCGTTCCGTTTTGTTAATTTTTGGTCATTTTTAAAAATGTATTTATTTGGGAAATTTAAAGTAATTTTCAGTTCCAGTGTTTAGCGTTCCTTATGAATTAAAGCTTATTGATCTTTGAAAGGGTGAGATTGCATTATTATGGCATTATTATATAACTTAAAAATGTAGTTATTTCCACACCCATCAGTGGTGTGCATGTGGACCAAATTCTCATCCGAGGAAGCTTCAAGATACTTTACATGCATGAAAAGATTTAATATATAATTAAACTCCCATCGATAAATATGGTTTCATATGGTCAGTTAAAAAGCTCATTAAATGGAAAATATTGTCTGACTTGTGGACGGAGACAGTCAGCGTGAAAGTGTAACATCATAGATTTGTCTGGTCTGAAAGGAGCCGAGGACTTTTCACTGACTCATTCTCTGTAGTTAGGTTTAGATGAGTATTTTGTACATTTTTGCTTTGTCGGTTGAAATAGAACTTGCAGAGCTCGTTGCCAGTTTGTTTCAGCACAATCTGCAAACCCTCACCAATATTACTTTTTCATTTTGCGGTTTTGAAATTGGTTGTTGCATAAATTCCCAACGTGGAACAATGTGTTCTCTGTTCATTTGCTGAAAGACTTTTTGGAAATTAGATTTCTTATTCCATGAGGGTTCAAAATGGAAGGAACCCTTTGATTCAGCTATAATTACAAAAAGGTAAAGCATGTCCATCTGTTACATCTCTGCTTTAACTTCATACATCAGGAATAATCCGGTCTAAAACTGAATGTCACAGGGCAGCTTGATTCTGCGGCTTGGTTACAATCACAAATCTGTGTGACACGGCAGCGCTGCAAAAACGACCCGACACACATTTTCTCTGAAGATTAATCACATTTGTTACTCGGTGAATATATCCTTCATGCATGTTGTGAATGCATGAGTCATGCTGGTCATGCTTTTGATGCCAAAGTGTTGGTCAGATATTTTTAAAGTACCGAAAAGGTCCAATACTTTTTGAGTCTTTGAGCACATTTATTTTGACATCAAAGCCTTCAGACCAACGTGTTTTGTCTCCCTAAAATGTTGCTCTGTTGTTTTTATTTTTTCAAACCCACTTCTGCTGTTTTTGAACTCGCACCACATCGATCGATGTGGCACACTCTTCACCATTACATTTGGTGAGTCAGACAGCTTCAGATAAAGATCTGCTCTTCAAATCATTACTGAAGAAATCTTGTTTTGTACTTTTTTTAAGCTTTACAGGCAAAACGTGTTTATATAAGTGAAGAAGCAGCACTCGACTAGACCATTGAGAGTATTGTGCATGTCATGATTCAGTTCAGTTGAAAAATACTGTATTGACCCCAAAGGGAAATTGAACGTTGTAACTCGTATTGGTCAAGATTCTTCAAAAAGTTGTTGTAAATGCTGATGGGTGTTAGCAGGAAGTCCTGTTGGAAGCAGCAAGCCAGAGAAACACGACTTATTCAAATCAAGTGTTTTTGTTGCTCGTCTGAACTAACTGACAGTTTTGCCTATTTTTCTCTGTTTGAGCCTAATGATTAATCTTTTTGTAGTTCAATTTTGTTAACACAGAATTCCAAAATTATTTTTGAGTCTTTTTTTATTTATTCATTTTTGATTAGGTCTCAAAAGATTAATTTAATTGTGATTAATTGATTATTGAAATGATCGTCAACTTAAGTAATTGATTAATATTACATGGACTGGAAAAGAGGCCATTGGCTGAAAGAAAAACACATTCAGAGAAGTCATTAAGCCAAAACTTGACAAGTATATAGTTTACTTTTAAGATACAAAAAAGCCTTCGTCTATAAATATGTTCCACTCAGTTTATCCGATTGTCAGAATAATCAATATAATAATCGATTACTAAAATAATTTAGTTGCAGCTCTGAGTTGGATATTTAAGATGTCTAGTTGCAGTGTTAAATGTTCTTTAGAAATTAAAGTTGGTTGATTTATTGAGAGGATGTACTTACATTATTGCTATTATCATATTACATGAAAATGGCCTCAAAAGGACAATGTTATCTCAATAATTTCTGGGACAATTTATTGTCCAGCAAAATTTGTAATGGTGACAGGCCAACCAACTACATGATGGTTTCAAATTCAGAGAGGGAAGAGGTCAATGTCTCACCGGGGTGGAGGGTTTGAGGCAGTAAGGGATGGACGACAGTTTGACACATGCTGCAGACGCTTCACTGTTGCGTCTCCAGTAAAAGAACGACATGGTATCCGGGAAGCATCAGCAGCCTAAGCGGAACTCATTTCTGGATGTAAGATGTACTTGAAGTACATCTCTTAATCTTGTGACAGCAGTCTAAAGTCACTCCCTCCCCTCTGATGATTAATATGAATCAAATCCCCCACCTCACAATGAGAAATGTGTCTGAGCCGCTTCTCTGCTTTCTGTCACTGCGTTTATGCCCCTCCCTCTCTCTCTGGAATCCTCTCTACCTCGGTATCCCTCCCACCCCTCACCCTGCAGTCAGTGACTGTCCTAGATTTATAACCCCCCTCTTCCCCACACGCTTCCCCACTCAGTCATCCAGCCACTTAAGCTACTTCTTGTGTTCTCCCACACTCTTCACCGATGATTTGCATGAGCTGTATGCGCTGTTAATCCAAACACAATTGCAAATCAGTGGGACGGGATAAAATGAATGTGAGGTGATATTTGTTTCATTGTTTTTCTAAAAAGTGTAATTCTTTTTCTATTAAAATCACTAATGCCTCCCATTTATGAACAAAGCACCAGGATATCAAATACTGACACTGTGTGACTTCTGAATGGCTCAAACAATAATGACGGCTAAAGCACTGAAACAAATTAGGGCTGCAGCTAACGATTATTTTAGTTATCAGTTAATCTATTAGTTATTCTGACGATTAATCATTTAACCTGGTAACACAATTTGCACATTCTGGAGATTTTTTAAGTCTCTTCATACAGTATTTGAACTACATTAAATGATGCAAATAAATTATTCTTTTTTTAAAATAGGAAAATATGTTATTGCCTAAAATGCAATAACATTCTTTAGTGAACCTCTAAACTTTAGCATCTGCAGCTAAGAAAATGCTTCTAACAATACTTCTAAACTCAGCTCTTTCTGCTTGATTTGATAACACAGTGCAGGGCTGATTTGTACATTATTCTTGGATTAACCAGTTAAAAACTAAATGGCAAAAGGTTCCTAATAATAGATTTTTTTATGGAATGTGAACAAGGGGAAGCAAAAACTTTGCCACTTGATTCTGGGTAGAACATATTTACAAAGTTTTTTTTTTTTTCCTTAAATGCAAAATCTGTATGGTTTTGTGCCGTTCTATTCTGCTCTGTAATTGAAATTTTGTGAGTTTTAGTCCAGTTAACAATTCATCAATTACTAATTTAGTTCACTATTATTTTAAAATGACCTCAAACATGTCAACAAAGTTTCTAAGTATCAACAGTGCTCCTTTCATCCTGACCCCATTTACCCCCTCCTATCATCCCCACACTTGGCCACGCCCCTCAGCTCTCTTGGCTCCGCCCATTTTGCTGAAATTTTCAAGATTGTTCAGGAGCGGCGTTATGCTTTCCCCGTGGGCTACACAGTTTAACATGCAGCTTGTTCCTCATCAAAGTGTTGTGTATCTGGTTTCTGTTGGCTTGTGACTTTCTGGTGAAATGTGGTCACTTCAGAATGCTCTAAAATTCCAAGTGGTTGAAAAGCCACATTTCCCAGTTTGTACACCGACTTGTACTGTAATTCTGAAGGTTCTTAAAGCTCAGTGATACATTTGTGAGCCGTCCTCGAGGTTCAGTCTCTTGCTTCTGCTTTGACGCAGTAAATCCACCTATAAGCTCAACAGAAAATGGTATTTATCAAGTGAAAAGCCTTTGGTCTGTGAAGAAATGTGCAAACCATAAATCATGTAACGGAACAGTTTTTCAGAACAACTCCCTCTCTGCTCTGCGCCCCATGACAACAAGCTCCTCAGTTCGCTTTGAGCTGTGTTTAGTGGTGACAGTCATTATTTAAATATTACTTGGCTGTCTCGACTTGTGCTTCTCTCAGTCTGTTACGGGCAGAGCTGGCAAACACGACTGATGGTCTTCTTGCAAATCCATCTGGATTTTTGTTGGCCACATGCCAAATAAAAGTGAAAACTCTGAAGTTGACATTACTTATAGCTCTTCCCTTCTCAGTGAAGTCTATCGGGTATTTAGGTCAGATTCTTGCAGAATGACACTTTTCACTGGTTAAAACCTCATAATCTTAGAGATAAATCTGCTTACATTTTTTTCTTTAATTCAGGTCTTTTGAATGTTGAATGAAAAAGCTCAAATGTATACAAATGTTTGTTTGTTTGACTTATCCCAGATTAACGGTGGAAGCAGGAGGAAGGAGGTTTAACCCCGCTGTTTAAATTCGCTGTTTGCAACAAGACGCACAATGATTAAATGTGAACTTTTTGGTAATCCTCAGAGGCTTTATTTAAAATAAATACCAGGCAGCATGTTGACTTTGTACACAGAACATTATTGGATGATTGAAAATGTTGTCTTTTGGACATTGTTAAAAAAAAAGGTATTCTCACTTATATATATATATATATATATATATATATATATATATATATATATGAGAAGAAAACATCTGAAAACGTCAAGCTTTTCAACAAGATGATTAGAATTAAAAATGTGGCAAGATTAACTTAGGAATTTCTTCTCCAATGTGAATAAATCAACTGAATGCAGAAAGTTTGAATTTGGTGTGTTTTCTGTGTATGGGAATAAATAAAATACAGTACTCATGAGCGTTGGAGACTACAACATCCTGCAAAAATCCACAAATACCTGAGACCTTGTAATTGCCTGTTTTAATGTTCAAACACCAAATATACATTAATATGATTGAAATGCTCAGTGGAAACCATTTTAGGGCTACAGCAGAAGCTAACATCTACAGTCCTTTTTATTTCCACTCATAGGGGTTTGGGCCAATCAGCATCAACGAAAATAAATGCTGCTTTGCAAACAATAGCCAGTAGTATGTCAAGTAGCATTGTGCAAAGGTATTCAGCTTCCCAAGCCAAATATTGTTTTGATTGTTTTGGATATGATCTACTTAAAAATTCTCGACTAAGTTGATTTTTCTTCTCGACTTGCGTTCCACAGAATACGTCATATTTAATTTTCCCTAACTGTTGCATCCAACTTTTCCATGTATGAACATCCTTCCTGGATCTGTGCCAGAATTAATGTTAAAGTGTCAGTGAGTCATTTTACACTGATATTTAAATATCGAAATTTTACTTTCTCAGCCATAAAGTTCTTTAGTTTTAATGGCTGCTTCCCCTCAGGATCCCTCAATCTGCCGGCAGAAAACATCCAATTAGGCCTTGATTGGCAGCTACCTGCATGTTATGTTTGTTCCAGCCTCTGCTATTTTCAATTACAAACAGAGAAATGCTTCTTTCACAACTGGAAAGATTATTCAGTCATTAAGTGACATTGCTGTGAAGCATTTGCTTAGCTGTCACTCATCTCTCGTTTATGGTACTCGAAATCGGATTTATGGTTGAAATGTTATTTTTTGTCTTTTTCTATGAGTTTGATTCAGAAGAAACTTAACTTTGAACGTGTTTGATATTCAAACTGCACAGCTTTGTAATAAAGTGCAATCTATCATTTCATTAAGTTTAAATTTAAATCTGGAACCAGATATTTTCATATGCTGAATAAAAAGGCATATTATTTTATCAGTATCTGAACTGAAATCAGACTAAACTTTTATGGTTTTAGGTTAATTAGAATTAGCAAAATTATTTCTGTTTGCCAAATACCAGAAAACTTGGCTAGAGCATTTTATTTTATTTTATTTTTTTTAGATTTTTTTTGTAACTTTTTGTATATTGTGGTTAATCATTCACTTTGAACAGGAGGGTCGTTTAACACGATTTGTTTGGATTCTTTCATTGCAACTAATATTTAATATTCCCTGATGGCTCAATAATTTGGTGATCTCTAAAGGTTGGCTTATATTTTATATGTTTAACAATGTTGTAGAAACTGGGGGATTATTTGTTAAATTATAACAGAAAACTGAAACTGTGTAATTCTTACTTCATTTGTATTGTTTTAATCTCCAAAGTTTGGTGCTGGAAAAGTTTGAAAACTTACCTTGAAAATGCTTGAAGGTGCTTACATTTTTACTGTAGGGAAAAGTGTACAAAGTCTCTCCTCAAGCACTTGAAATAGTTTCCTTTTTTTTTTTTTTTTTTTTAATAAATTCCCCTTGGAAGTCTGACAATGGGTGCCAGTCAGCGTCTGGCGTTAGTGAAAGCAACCTAACGTGATTGTGATTGTACGGTGGGCTGCAAATAGAAAAGGGGAAACGGGTTAATTAGCAGAATGTGAAAACGGCCAGGAGTGGAACATGATTTAGCACGGTTAAACAGGCACGGTGAAGCGCGTTCTCCAGGCTTGCTGTGGGGAGTTCGACACGCTGTCCCGTGTTGTGAAACAGAAACCTATCTCAAGAGGCCAGGCTGTTCGCTGCTTTGAAGCTGCGTTTGGACTCAGGGACTCCAACTTGCATCAAGAAACTGAGATTATACATTAAAGTCACGCCTGAACTGATGAGCTGGACTTGCTTTGCTTTAGTGGAATACATTATCTATGAGTGAGACTCTTTGAAAGCACAGGATAAGAGTCTTGTTTCGCTCTTTAATGCGTCTGAGCGGTGTTAACTTCTTACCGTGTTGGTGTATTTTTAGATGCGCTTGTCACTCACTTTTACAGATTAATACATAGTCTGTCATCTGCCATTTGCTAAAATGGGTGAGGATGAGGGTAGAAGTTGATGAGAAACCGCTTAAATCGAAATACGGACATAATCTGAGGGACTGACCTTATGCCATCTGCATTAAGACTGCTGGGGATATTCAAGCTGAAACATGTTTTCCTGACATAAAGACACATTTATTTTTATTTCCAAGCATCTTAAAAAATCCTCTTTGAAAGTGATGAATAGTAAAACAGATGTCTACTTAGATATGGATTCTTTATTGAATCTGCTGATGAAATCCTTTTGTTTCCATTTTCAAAAAAGCCCCATACAAAGAGTCTCTTCACGGTATTTCCATGGTGATGGAGATGGGTGGAGAGAAATGGATAACATTAAAGTAAAATGAAACTTTCATCCTTGAGCGTTCAGGCCTGATTCACTACAGCATTGCATCCTTTGTACCGTCGGCACAAAGAACTGAGCTGCCAAGCAAGTACTGTTATCTACACTTAATGTAGGCATTATGAATGCATTAAGGACCAAATGAAGTCATACTGACACTAAAGATCAGCGTTTGACACAGCATGAAAAGTTTACCTCATCAAATCTGAGATTCATTCTGTAGAGCAGGTCACAGAACTCAAATATCTATCTATTTATTCATCTGCTTATTTTGAGAAAACACTGATGCTGGTGATTATTCCAGAAAGCATAAATGATTTTCCCATCAAGTGAACCCCTGGTATGTGAGGAGGTCAGGGACCACAGCCACCTGTGAAATAGTCGCTATGTTACGGGAATAAAGTTGTATGAGAATAAAGTAAATAATACGAGAATACAGTTGCAGTATTATGACTGTATTCTCAAAATATTACAACTTTATTCCCGTGTTATTTTGACTTTATGTTTGAAATTCTACGACTTCATTCTCATCATTTCATGACTTTATTCCTGTATTTTTCTATCTTAGTATGGCTCTAATACTGCATCGTATGTTTCTTCTGATTCATTGTGACTTTGGTTTTCAACTCCATTCATTTGCCCTTTAAGCCGCCTGCTTTGTTTTCCTCACAAGTCATATTTAACTTGAGAGTCAACAAGAATCTGATTTAATAGATCTGCTGTACTTTAAGGTTGTGTTTACACTGGTTTATTGGTGCTATTTGCATTTTTTTTTAAACTAACCTGGCTATAACTAGCTGGTTCAGTATTGAATTGAGCCCATTCATCCTGATTCCAGCTCATTAAAGCGGTGTTATTACCCGCCTCTGTTACTGTCACGTTTGTCCTTGAAGTGACAGGGGTGTTGTTATTATTTGGCATTCTGTTATTAGAATAAAACGAGTTATTCTGACAGACGTACATGTTAACATCCCCCTTTACTCGCGGCAGTAAACTTCACGCCTCGCTTCCTCTCACTGCTGCCAACTTGGCAGCTTTGTCCTGGATTTTGTGAAATCGCTTAATTTGGGAAAAACTTCAGCGGGAATTTGACCATGTTTTTATTTTGTTGTTGAAAAAACACATCATTAGCTAATTTTTTTTTTTTATTATAATGTATGACAAACAGCCAGCCTGTGACATTGAGTGTACTTTTTATAGGCCTACATTTCTATTTTAGAGTGATGGAGAGGCACAGGCAGCAGCACCTGTTGTTTCCAGGGAGCAGCTGCAGCTCAGGAGGAAGAATAATCGTCTATGTATGGAAAAGAAAAGTAACAGGAAGTGGTATATATGAATGTGGCTTGCATTGCAAATAGCACTCCACTGAGCTGGACCTGAAAAATGTATATTCGAGAGAACATGCATGAAGCTGATTTTTACATGCATGAAGCTTGAATGGCTAATTAAAATCTATCTATATCAGTCAGGCTGAATCTCTGGATCCCTGAAATTGCAGATTCATGTATGAAATGTTGAACTTGTTGTATATGGGATTGTGCCAAAAATGGCTACTTATTGGAAAACAGAGGTTCAAGTTGTACTGAACATGCATGCTGTTCGGATATGCTACAGATTAACAGCATGATCATTTGACTTATTGGATCTATTTGTACCACACGAGCCATACCAAGTATTTTTCTCTTTGAATTAATTTTTCTTTTAAATATAAAATAAAAATGAGAACAATTCTGACTTGAATCACAAAATTAAAGTCAGACTTTTTTTTAAGAATTCTGATTTATATTTTTATTTTTTTTCCAGAATTCTAACTTTAATCTCAGAATTCTGACATTTTTCTCAGAATGTTCTTTTTTAAGTGGCCCTAATCTTCTTCCCTTAATGCAGTGTCTTCTGCATAAACACGGCACATTTAAATGCAGCTTTATCTGAAACTTATTGCTGTTCTGAATAAAGAATTACGTCGACCCCAGTTTACAAAAACTCACCAGCGAGAAATGTGCTTCCTGTAATGAAGGAGGCGGCTATGCCACATACGGAGTTAATGTTTACCTCTCTAATGCTACATGATGCTAAGAGCTTCATGGATTACCAACACGGCGTGAAGCTTCAGCACTAAGCTTGATAGCATATTGAAGTGCAGAGACATCAGAATGAAGAGTAACTGTGAAGCTGCATTGGCCTACTTTAAGGATGTGATCCATGTTTAATGTGCCAGACCCCCTGCTGTTTGTGGAGGCAAAAGGGGCTACTTGCTTTTGTCATTATGTCATTTGTTTTTGTTTTAACATTTCTGGAAAATAATGCATGAGGAGAAACGTGACGATGACAGGTTTTCAGTCGGAGCTGGAACTTCCTCTACTCGCATCTCCAGCCGGCTGTCATCGCTGCAGCTTCCACGACTTCCGCTTGTGTCTGGAGATAGACTAGAACAACACTGAAACATTTCCTAATTAATGCATTCATTTGCTTAATTAGTAACCTCATCGGTGTAAGTGGTTGGGGTGACTGTACATACTGATTATGGAAGAACATCTGCTTGTTGTTAATCAGGATGTTGTTGTAGGAAAGAGAAAACATAAATAAATGCTAATTTATTCATATCAACAACATACACCAGGACAGGCGACTAGCATGCGTCGTCTACGAATGTTAGTCGTTAAACAACATGGCAACAACCGTGTGACGATATTTTATTTAAATTTATAAAAACGGAGCCGCTTGACATCTGAAATAAATGTTTCTTAAAATCAGTTGTTACAACCAATCATCAATCCCTTTCAGAATAAGTTTAGCATAACTTGGATAGCACAACCTTTATACAAACCTGCATTTACATTGTTATATCAATAAACTAAGTGCAAAAAACAGAAATGACAACTACAAGCACAAAGTGACCCAGCAATATTACACTGCCATTAAAAAGTGGCTTTCATTTTTATATGTAGACAGTGATGCATCAGTAGCTGCTACTTGTGACAAGAGGAGTCTAGACTGCTGTCTATAATGACGACAGACCTCCCGCTATGCTAGTTAGTGACTTAAAACCTTAATGAGTAAATATCCACCAAAACTGAATGATCTTGGGTAAAACACTCACTGGCTGCTTTACTAGAGATCCTGTTCAACTGATTGCTAACACAAATAGTGAATCAGTCAATAAAACGAGCAATGCTCCCAGTAAATGGACCTGATTTACTGGAATTTTTATGTCTAACCACCTCTCAGGTTTATAGAGACTGGCAAGAAAATGAAAGTATCCATTAAGCAGCACAAGTGTGTCACAAATTCTTTTGTCAGAGGAGAATGGGCTGTCTGCTTGGAGGCTATAGGAGGGTAATGTTGGCACAATAAAAACTCCGTACACTGAAGGTATGGAGAATACCTATGAATACCTACTATATCTATGTGCTATAGATCTATTCTATAGCACATAGACTAGTTGAGAGGAAGCGAGTTGTTGCTAGGTGTGAGGCAGTGTCTGCCGATTTGTGACTTTGCATTCAGAACATTTTTGAAACTGGTCATTTTCTAAACAATAAGAAACATTAACTTATTGCCAAAAAAGAGCTGAATGTTTATTAAGCACTGGGCTGTTTTTTAGAAGCAGTAAAAACCCAAATGGAAGTGTGAAAACTTGAAAAACAGGAATTTTGCATAATAGGTTCCCTTTAAGTATTTGAGTATAAGACTGTTATTTGGTTCCTCCGTTACAGAGCATGCCCATCCATTTAGGATCATAGTGTTCCCATCCTGTAACGGCTCCTTCCAGGATGATAATGAACCCTGCTATAAACCTCAGATCATCTCAAACTGGTTTCTTCACATGACGATGAAATCCCTGTCAGCATCCACAGTCACCAGCTCTCCATCCAGCAGTTCAATGATTCAAATTCTGTAGAAAAAAAAAAAAAAAATCTCCTCCTAGCAGCTTTTGCTATCCAGATATTAATCAGTTCATTTAGTTTGGGCAGGATGGGCTGAGGTTGTCATGTGTTACAATTATGTTTTAGCTGCAGATGCATCCTTTGCTACAAATAATCAAGCGTACGCTAATGGAATTCTAAGTTTTTGCATTTTAAGATTGTTTTATATTTAAAAGAAATTAAATTATTTATTCACATCTTTTGATGTTTTTCAAATCTTGTATATAAAGGCTTACATGGTTAAATGAAAAATCTGCAGAATGCTCCAATTTTATCAAATGAATATTCGATTAATCGTCTGAATAAGGGATAGAATAATCAATTCTGAATGCAAATCAAAATGTGCTGAATGATGCAGAGCTCTGTTGGTAAACAGTGTGATCCGTAGCTTCAACGTAAACTCACTGATAAATATTTCCGCAGCTCTGAATTGTGACAGAAAACTCATTTAATTTCCTGCTTTTGGCCGTTATTGACGCTTAACCTCGTTAATGCTGCCATTTGTTTCCTCTGTCCAACTAAATATAATGAATATTGAACTCCTGTTGCAAGTTTTGTCGAAGATTTTCCTGAACCAAATGACTTTACTCCCCAGGCAAATAAAGAAATATTAACATGTGCTCTGAACAGCTATGGCCTGACAGCTTACTCTGTTGTACCAAATGGCTGACCACGAGCGCTATTCCCCAGCTGGAGTGATGAGATGAATGGGATCTTTTTAAAATGCTGACATTTTCAGGTGACAAATTCTCCCGACAGAGTCACAGAAGACATTATCCTACTGCTTTGACAGAGTAGCACACAAATTCATGCAGGTATGGATCTAAATGTCACATGGCAATCTCCTCTCTGAAGTTTAGTCACTCTTTAAGATCCATTTATAGCACATTTAAAAAATACATAACGACACAAGATGGATAATATTGGATCCGTCTGGATCTGATTGGTTCGGCCTGGAAAGAAGGACCTTCAAATTGTTTCTTTTTATTTTTTCTTTTATTTTATTGTGAAAAACGTCTGAACAAGTTTTCGTCTAACAGATACCGACATCTGTTTTAACTTAACTCTTTCAGTTAATCCAAAGAATGATCAACAAATTAGCCAAATGATCAAGCATACAATCAGGAAAAGCTGTGTTGTTGCATTTTATGCAATAAAATGCTTACTTGTTTAAGAAAAATGTAGTGAGTTTTATGAAAAATAAAATAAAAAATGTTTTTTTTATTACCGTCTCAAAAAGTAACTTAGATTATTTGATTTTAAAGTGACAAGACGCCTTAAAAAGGTTCATTCTGAAAGAATCTCAAAGTAACCTGATCTGACCAGACTAAAATCTCATCATCTGAAACATGTTTACATTTGCGATGATGGGACAGAAAAGCCATTTTCTCTGCATGTGTCCAAATAACTTGGCATCTGGCATCTGTTTAGTATGTAATGGTTGCTCAGCACACTTCAATGACCAAGATGTAATTATTCTGTGAAAGAAGAGAGAGATGGCTTCTCATTTAACAGCAAAACTTGTTCAGGTGACCAACATCAAAGGTCAGAGCTCCGTCTGCATCTCGTTAGTATCGATCGTTCCACACATGCCAAATTCACTGACCACTGTTTGTCTTTTTTTTCTTCTTCTGAGATTCTTGCTGTAATCCTGGACCTGTCTGCTGTATTTTACCAAAGACTCCGGTGTGTCTTTTGTATGCATATTAAATTTTAGGGAGTTTGTAAAGGCCTAGAAGTCTTTTGCAGGAAAAAGAAACCTCGAAATATATTTAGTTGCTTCTTCTCGTGTATCAGGAAAAAAAGGTTTACTCATCTAGCGGCAGTGAGAATTTAATAATTTGTCTTCAGGATTTGCTTCAAACTGTCGCCGCCTTATGATCTTTGCTACCAAACTGCTGTAATTAAGCTGTCTGTGCCGCAGGGTCATTGATCCAACATGTTCACAGAAGCCCACATCTGGTGTCGCTAACCATGTTCCTATTGATCAGTTTTGCTCAAACTGAGCTCAGAAGATTTCTCAGGTGATAGAAAACAAAACAATTCACTGAACAAGCTCCCAATATGAGTAGCTGTTGATAAGCAATTTTAAATTATTTAAGAGCACTTTGAGCTGTAAGGTACAGACAAAAGGTCAGAAACTACAAAAAGGAGAAATGGTATTTAATTTTTTTTTTCAGAGCTGAATTGAAAGGGCAGGCATTTTGCTTATTTTTCTAGCAGCTGCAGTCCTGATTGGGGAAAAAAAAAAATTAGTAATCATGTCTTCTATCAAATGAACTGATTAGTGTGCTTCATGCCAATTAAACCTTAAGGCTGCGCCTGCCATACTGATCCATGTCTACAGCATGTTATCTAACAAAATATTCAAGGTTTTTTTCTGTTTTTGATCAAGTCTATAATAAACATTAATTATGATAATGCTTCCTTTTGTCCAGTGATGCTGTGCAAAAACACAAAACCTTACCAAGTATTTTTGATCTAGTTTCTAGTAGAAATAGTACACCTGAAATAAGACTAAACTAATCTACAAGTAAATGTTAAGCTTAACATTTACTTAATATTCAGTAAATGTTACTTAATGTTAAATAATGTTTTGACTTATTGCTTCAAGTCAATAATTCCTTAATACTGATGAACAAGTACTATCTTTAAGGGAAATAATCTGCCAGTGGAACAAGACATTTTAACTTGTATTGTGGGGAAAATGTTTGCTTCCAGTGACAGATTCAGGTTATAACTAGCACTTTTATTTGTTAATATTCTTAAGTTACTTTAAACAAGCTATCTCTTTAATACTAAAAAGTTATCTTTAAGTTACTACTCTTGAAGTAAGATGAAACAAAAATATTTGCACCAGAAACTAGACCAATGTACTAGACAGGATTTACTAACATCAGTAGGCTGTTAGTATACTGGAAATCTCTTAAAGAAATCATATAAGAAATTGTTTTTTTTTAAAGGGACAGTATATGTATTTTCCAGACACATGGTGCCATTTTATAGCACAACCAAGTAACTTTGTTTCCTTCGGTTGTTATAAAAATGCTGTACATATCAATAATAACTAACACAAAATTTGACTTTGCAATACCATCGCCTTGAAATTGGGTCTGTGTCTCTTTAAGAAGCTCCTGCTCTTTCTGACAGTTCGCCATCTATACTCTTCCGTATCTCAACTCTTGGAGATTACAGCCAATCCGTGCCATGAGTGCCAATCAAATGGATGCTTTGAAAACGCCAGCCAATAGCATGTCAAGTAGCATGATGCCTTGATATTTCAGCTTTTCAAAGCTGCACTTTCATTTTTTACATTTTTAATTGAGTACTTATTGTCATTTCTCTTCCTGTAGTTATATGACTACAGTTTCCCAAACAATAAGTTGTTTTTTCTCTCCAACACTTGAAGTTAATACTTTAGAGATTCTAGTTTTCCCATTCAGGTTTTAGTTCATGTTTTATCCACATAAGTATTTTTTCTGTGTGAAGATCAGATTCAATATGTTCTCCCTCGTCTTAATTGTCGGGGATGTTTGGTGTTTCACCAGCAGTTAGAAGTCAGCTTTGCTGCCGTCCTTCACTGCGAAATCTACAAATATGGACATGGTGTTTATGCTCTTTATTCCACACTGTCAAATTATGGTAATATATTAGAGAGGGAAATGAAGATGGGGAGTAAAGGATGGCAGAAACAGTGATTTTCTGCTGTTAAAGATTTCAATTTTCCACACCAGAGGAGTGTGGTTCCACATGAAAGAGGATGGAAATACTGTTGAAGGAGGAAACCATAGTCAAATCATTTCTAAGCCTTGAGCTTTGAGTACATTTTGCACAATGCACATTTTCAAGCATAAAAGTTTGTGGTTAAGTGTTTTGATTCATCAAATAATCATTCAGAAAAAATTGATTAGAAAGAAAGATGGATGCCACACGAGTTAAAATCTGTAATTTTGGCTTTGAATTCCGATCTGCTGTCAACTTTCAGCTCCTACCTGCCTCATGTTCTCCCTCTGCTGCTCTTTTTCAAATATTATCAAATTCAAAACCTTAATGCTGCAGCACATGGCTTCAAAGAGAGCCACAGCTCCAGGGCCTGGTCTCCTTCCTCCATGCTGGTGCAGGCTGGGCTGTTTTTCTGGCCAACGCTCTGGTCATCAATCCTCCTACTGTCGACTTGTCTCTGGCTCATTGGTCTTAAAATGAATGATGTACTGATTTCAGTGTTGAGTGATTGTCTTTGCACTTCCAGTGCCTATAAAAGTATTCACCCCCTCGGACGGTTTATCCTTTTTTTATTGATTTTACTCATCAATCATAATCAACTTTGTTTTTTTTGTTTTTAATTACAAAAGAAACTATTTAATTTCAACGTGAAAACTAATGTCTACAAATTTATGGCAATTAAATAAAAATATGCCACATAGGATAAGGGATTGCATAAATATTCACCCCTTTAAAGTGACTGACCTAATTAAACAGAGGTCCAGACAGTTAGTTCCATTAGTCTCACAGGGAGTGGAATAGAAATTGAGTGCAGTGACTGTGTCTCCAGTGATTGTAGTTAGGGCTGTTGTAAACGAATATTTTAGTAATCGAGTAATCTATCGATTATTCTTACGATTAATCGAGTAATCGGATAAAAAAAATTATAAAATGAAATATTGGTAAATCTGGCATAATACCGGTGTTACTATCAGATATCAATATCAGTCCAATTTTTCATATATGAGCATCCCTAACAGTTGCTTTTTTGTAGTTTAGAAAACTAACCTGTAACAATAATAGCTCACTTTCTAAGTTAACCAGAAGAAAAGTTATAGAAAAATCTGAAATTATATTGAATTTAATAACAAAGAGGCAGGCTCATAAATATGCTTATAAAAATGTCTACAATCCAGCTTTTAGTTTATGTATTCATCTTCAGTGAGTTTAATAGATTAATTAAACTCACCTTGCCACCTAACCTGTCACGCTTTGGGTTTGAAAATACGGGAAATGCCGCCTGGAGTGGGAGGAGAGGGCGAATGAACGAACGTAAGATGGGGTGGAGGGGAGGAAATAGACCAGCGGACTGACGAACCGTTAGACCGGGGGACGAACACGGGGGAAGCAATACGGGATATTTACGACACCTTCACTGGTCACACTCAGAAACTCATCTACCAGCCATGTACGATGCGCTCCACCACCCGTTTCTTCAGACCGGGATATGAAATTTATTGTGCGGTTCGTCGGTAAAGCTACATTTACACGGTAAGCATCAGCTACTCAGCCACCCGCCCTGTTCAGGCTATCCGCTCACCTCAGCGCTCTTCCCGTCGTTCGCTTTCAACGAGCAGCCCCGGAGGAGAAATGCTGCCGTACTCCAGGCATTCCCCCAGTCATTTTAAGGATGCTTATTGGTTCCCCAAAAACGATAAAAAAGTCGGGCATTATCATCAATCAATAAAATCCCCACGGGCCAATCTTGAAGACTGGACTTTATGCCGCTGAGACTTAGCTTTTGTCAACAACTCAGAGGCGGAAGTGAGAGCTCCGCGCAACGCAAATGAAGTCCCGGCCGGAACACGGTGCGCTAACTAATAAAACATAAATTAACGAAGCTTCGAGGAAGGTAAATTTTCCTCGAGGAATTTTAGTAATCGAGGTACTCGAATCATTCGAGGAATCGTTTCAGCCCTAATTGTAGTATAAAGACACCTGTGTCTGTACAGTCCATTCAGTGGTTAATCGGTATCTATGGTTACCTTCAACTAGAAAACAATCCACGAAAATCAGAGAAATAGTTATTGGAAACTGTAAGTCAGGTGACAGGTACAAATCCATCCCCAAGACCCTGAACATGCCATGGAGCTCAGTTAAATCCATCACCAAATTTTGGAAGGAATATTTAAATCTCCATAGATCAGGCTGTAATCACAAGCTTGTATCAACAGGAAAGTCTTGCAGTTTGATTAAACATTTTAGTCCGTTTAATATGCCAATATTTCATGGGTTTCTTGCAACAGTATGCTTTTTTTGTTTGTTTTAGATTTTATCCAAACGCCACCACCAAAGGTTATTAAACATTCTGTATGAAAAAAATGACCATCGTAATGTGTCCTTGCTCAGTGCTAAATCCGGCCACATTGAAGAGTTTGTTTCACTTTGGTGGAATACTCCTCCTGAGTATAATTTTGTTGAACAGGGAATAAAAAACTGGTCAAAAAGACTTGTCCTTCTGTCAAAATATGTAAATATGGTTGAAAATTGAAAGGTCAAAGGCCAGTTCATACGAAATATAGAAAATATGTCTGCATGAGCTCTTGGTGTTGGTGGGATTAAATTTGTGCTTTAGAAGTATCACCAAAGTTACACTTTTAAGGTTTTTCACACCTGATAGCTTGGGATACTCTGTGCGATTGGAGACCAAAACTGAAACATTTGTTGCATTTTCAGCTTATGCTGCCCACACCCTTTGAGCAAGCCGTCCCCTCCCTCACCTGTGGCACGCTGCTTGTTTGTTTTGGTTGTATTTACCCAGAATGCCCTGTATTATAGTCCAATTCCACTTACAGAGTAGTCTCCATTCTACTGGTGTTCCCATATGCATTCAAAATACAATAAAGTTCACCTCAACTGAACCAAAATCGAGGTTTGTAGGCGGACCAGAATTCACTTCTTTGGTCTGCATCAGAGTTCACACTTCCTCAAATGAAAATGATTTTCTAACCAGTTTGATTGAAGTGGACTAAACAGGACTGGTGTGAATGCACCCTAAATGTTATAATGTTAACAAAGTCACATTTCTATTTTGTGTTTCTCGGATGCTTGAAAAAAAAAAAAAGGCTGGCCAACCTGAAGTAGCCATGAAAAAACGTTCACCTTTTAGTGACTTGTATGAACCTGTTGCATGTTTCGTTGAATTTCTTTGGTGCATTGATTTTCAGGTTTCCCCACTGCAGCTCCTCTCTTCTGTTCTAATGCAGCTTACTTTGTGGTTGACGACTTTGATATACATTAAACTTGGCAGGGAAGGAAAACAATTAAAAAACGTAACTGAATTATCTCATCAGTTTATTACCCCTCCAACATGGGGCGCTTAAAATATGATTAATTTGATTAAAACTCAAGTCAAACGTCTTCTGTGATTAACTGATGAATCAATTAATCATTGGGAGTCTTATACCAGGCTGAATATCCTAATTGGAGTCTGTGACTGTGCTGCTCTGCAGGTCTTATCTCTTTTCTTTTTTTGGATTGTTTCTAAGGTGTCATGTTCTGTTTTTATGTCTTTATCAAATGCAACGTGCCGTCAGATTTGTATAGCAAAAGGGGCACATTCATTGCTCATTTATGAACAATTCACGTTTCATATTCCGATTTCTCAAGTTGGAGAAAGTTTTGTAAGAGCTTCCTGTGCCTTGACAAAAACAGTGTGTCCCTCCGATGGGGCTTTGGCAGATGGAAACAAAACTGTAAGTCAAGTGATGTAAATGAAAATGAACTAAACTTCCTTCCTCGTGCAGTTTTAATCAGTTTCACCCTGTTGAAACTCTTCCTTTAAGGATAAAATAAGTAGGAATTTGGGCGGTGAGTCATTATGCAGCTTCACTGGCTGATTGATTTATTACATAAATCATATGGCAATCTCCTTATGCCTGGAACAGGCCGTGATGCCGTTTTATGAGTTCATGCCATTTCTATCGGTCTTGAACACTGGACACCAGTTGCCTGGGTTTTGATTTCTCCTTGAATTAGAATCCAAGAGGTTTTCAGGTTAAGGTGAAACTTAACAGAACTGATTGTATTGCACTAGGAACATCTCACCCAGTCAGGATTTACTAAGAACTGACAAATTAATGACTTTAAGCTTCGCCTTTCTAATTACTTTCTACAATCCCCAATAAACTCTGCCTCTGCACATTTTTCAAAGCATGACTCACCGCCTTCACCTCAAAGGTATAGAAAACCACGAAAAGCTAACCTTTCCTTTCTTACATCAATAAAATATTGTGAAAAGTTGATGGTTGATCATGAAATGGTTGGATAAATTTGGTTTATTTACAAAGTTTTGTCACATTGAAGTACTTTTATGAGGCTGTATAGGGAGAATAATGTTTTTTTAATGGAGAATAATGGGGACGAGTCTCTCTACTTTAAACGGAGGAGATCAAGTGCCTTTGTGTCCTGATCATAGTGGGATGGAGAGCAGAATGGGTAAATAAATTGGCGCTTTGTCTGCAGAACTGACCTTAAACGCTTTGGTGACATCCATCGATTGCTATGTTAAATGTTCTTGATCAGTGATGGCTACTTGGTTGGCAGGTAAAAGTTGTGATTCAGGAAAGAAGACTCACAGTTGTTAAGATGTTAAAATTGTCAGAGGAAGCACAAAAGCTTGTGTGTTGGCTGTTCATCCAGGCTGCTCTCACAGACAGCCATGTTTGAGCAGTGCAGAGGATTTTGCTTCTTCACCATTTTGTAGTTTTGCATTTCTGGTCATTTCATATCAGACCTTTGGGTATGAAAACCATCCATCTGCCTGGATTGAGGGAAACCATGTTAACATTTTCTTATGTCACTAAACACCAAATATCTGTTGAAACAAACGTGATCAGCCTGTGATCTACTGTTTACTATATTAGCTAAAGCTATAACACCATTAGCAGGAGCTAGCGTAAAATCACAACAACTTGAAAGATTTAAAGTGACAATGAAGCATCTTTATGTCTTTGTAACATAACTTTCTACTATATTTGAAAATGTTTTGAGTTTTTGAACTAAATTATAAACTGGAGCTTTTCGCAACACACACTCTCTTTTTGGGTTAGCATTTCCAAGCAACAGTCACAAAAACACCAGCCAATTCTGCTCTTCATCTGTTTGGTCTTCATCTTCATTTCCTCTTGTCATCTCTGCATTGCCTTCTATGGTTCAAACTGAAAAGGCCCAACGTTTCTCATTGAGCAAAAATGACTGTCTACTGGCTCATACTTCAGAACCTGGCATACATAATGTTCTCAGGTTGTATTGCAGTGCAAAACGGCTTACTCATGGATCTCTTTAAAGTGATATTTAAATATTTTGCATGCTCTTAATTTTTGTTCCCTTTTGAGAAATCGTGGACAATAAAGAATGACGACACAGGAAGTGTTCTGTTCGCATAAACTGAACTACTCTGTTTAGACCTATTTTCTTACTGCAGAGATAAAAGCAGCACACTTTTGATGACCATACTGAGAGCAACAATGTTGCGGTAGAAACTCCTGGTATTAGATATTACCATTATATCACCTAAACCCACTGTACAGCTCTCTTTACTGCACTCTGATCCATTACCGAAGAATGTTGGCAGCAGAACATGTTATCCTGTTATAAAGTCTGAGCTTTATCTGTTATTTGCTGCAATAAATTGTGCTGCGTTTGAGGGTAAACAGTGTTGGGCTGGCGGATGTGGAAGAACAGAACTCTGTTTATTTGAAGTGAGGGGAAAAAAGGACAGTTGTCTCATCTATTTGTTGGCAAGCGATGCAGGTTTCAGCATTCTCTTTGTAATAAACCAGGTTCTCCGGTGCGTTTGTCGTCATTTGGTTGGAAAGCCTTTTAATCCTGCTTTCCCAGTCTGTTAATGTTTGATGTCAGAGCAGATATCACTTGACTTGTTTGTTTGTCTTGGAAGGAAAAAGCCTGGCGCTCCACTGGTGGTTAATTCTTGCTTCCGATCAGATGAATTAAAAAAAAAAAAAATTGTCTCCCTGGCTCATGGCTGCTTATCGCACAACAGGTGTCCCGTATTTATTATTTGTGCTATTTGCCAGCTTGAAGACCAGTGCCCATGTTGTCAGCATCAGTGAGATTTTCTCCTACCTTTGCTTCAGAAAGAAAAGGGAAATGCATGTTGCATACAAATCACCCTGCAGAAATCTCCACCATCACGCCTCAGGGTTATGACTGAACGATGACACCCTAATGTTCCTTGACTGCCATGCTGGGATCATGCATGGATTTCATTTTTGTTATTTTTTATCTAGCACTAACAGTAGATGAATGCCTGTGCTTGTTGTCTTCGTCGTATTCAAGCCTTTTGCCACGATATTTCAAAGAGATCTGCTGGTGTTATTTTTATTTGTAGTAGCAAGTATCTGGAGGTCATCCCATTGTGATTCTGAGTGAAGTCTTGCCTCAAGACGTGTGGAATTACAGTTATCTCCCATTCGCAGCTGTATTAGCTAATCTTATCTCAGCCACTCTCTGTTTAGAAAAAGTCTTTTGAAATATGGTTACTCCCTTACGTAGAGGCCTTTAGAATGGTGCTGAGATGGCATATAAAAAAGTTTTAGGGATTGGAAAATGTCTCGTTTGTTCTGTTCACTTGTTACTTGAATCAAATTTTAAAGTAAAAAAAATTTAAAAATTTAGCAAATACAAAAAAAGACACAGAGATGCCTAGGCCTTTGTGAAAAAGTAACTTGCACAGTTAAATCATGAATTAACTGGGACTACCAACAATTTAATTCCATTTTACAAGCCACACTGATTACTGCCTGTCCTGTAGGTCTGCAGAATCACCTAAAGGGAACATGAAGTAGGCTAAAAGATCCTGAAAACAAGATATTCTTCCCCAGGCCCAAGGAATTTAAAGAACAATTATGGTGTTTTCATACCTGGTAGGTTCGATTCAGAACCAAAATTGTGACACCTGTTGAAAAATAATTGAACAATGCTGTGCCAAACAAACCAAAGCCAGTGAAAAACCTTGTCTGTAGTGGCACTGCACCAAGAACCACTGAAGGAACTGACATGAAAACCTCTGAAGAAGACACTGAATGCCATTTCATTATTCATGTAATGAAAAAATGGAGTGGCGTCAGAAATTAGCGGTTGTAGGCAGAGGAAGGCAGAATAATGCCTTCCTCAATAGACCGCTTCCTGCTTTTGGAGCAGACTGCCGTCCGCTTGGCATACACATATATATTAAAACTTTTTGCTGTTTTCGTTTGCATCAGAGTTCAATTGCACATTCACACCTCTCAAAACAAACCACACTTTCTACGCAAGTACACTAGAGTTCAATTGAAGTAAATTAAATTGGTTGGGTGTGAATGCACCCGTCTGGAAACCACAGTGAGGGCCATTGTCCACAAATGGAGAATAAACGGAACAGTGGTGAATCTTCTCAGAAGTGAAGATTCACCACTTTTTTTTTTATACAAAGAAAAGTCGTCCAAAGTTCCTCCAAAGGAATGTAATGTGTTTATTCTTGTAGGGTGAAAATAACCAGTAATTGGGTTCAGGGGCAACTGCTTTTGGTTGAAATATCCTTTTACCTTAAGAAATTAGCTGCATTTTGTACTTTTTCAAAGGAAATTTGTAATCTATTCCAGTTTTCCCCTGGTCCTCAAGGCACACTGCCCTGGATGTTTTAGATGTTTCCCTGCTTTAACACACTGCTGAACTTCAATCAGCTGAATCCAAACACCTGTCAATTGAAATCAAGGAAACGCCTAAAACATGCAAGGCAGTGTCCCTTGAGGACCAGGGTTGGGAAACACTGATCTGTTCCACAAAAGCTCCACTCCGCAACATTACAGGACATAAAGGTGGCGTAGACTCCACAGCGTCCCTTCAGGGCTCTACTAATGGAGTCAATGCCTCCATTAGAGCATCGCTCAGGTGGACATAATGTTATGCCTGATCAGCGTATACTTGATGAGGATTTGAAAGTGAAGAGCCTTTAGCTGCTAAAACAATGCTCTCTAACCGGCCTCATCCACATGGAGTCAAGGATTTCTTCAGGGTTAAGCTTCTTAGTCACAATTAAGAAAACAAAAATCCACCAGTTGTTCACAAGCAGTGACTCATTAGGCTGCAAACAGTGAAGTGGGTCCCCTCACAATGAGTTATGGCCTAATTCTGTGCTTTCTTGTAAATGTATTGTTCAGATATGCACAGTGCATAGAGGTTATGCCTCATTTATTTATACTTCACTTCAGACATCTTTGTAAGCTTTTAAAATGTTATGATCAGTAGCTCTCAAGGCAAATGAATCAGAAAAAAGAGCCTAAGCTCAAAGAATGACCCAGTGCTGTCATCACATAATGGGCAACTTTATTACTAGCTGTCATAAAGACACAATTTGCTCCTGTTTATGTTGATTCAATGAAAAATGGCCTCAACAACAATATTATCAAGGATATTTTACTAAACACAGAGTGCTGGATCACCCAGGTCTTATTAGGTATTCATGGATTTGTCTTATCCTCAACCAGCTGATCCTTCTTAAGACAAGTGCAATCACTGGAATTGTGCGATACGACAGGTCTAACTAAATTAATGCATAATTATTTTGATAATAAATACTTCTAATTTCTAAGTCTGCTAAAAGCCAAACCAAAAACATAAGTATAAAAATATTTCCTCATTATATCAGTGCTTTATACAGCCCAAATGTATTCTTGGCAAACTGCGTTGTTGATTTTAATTAATAATATATTTTTTTTACATTTCATGGAATTTTTTTGGGACAAGTAGTGTTTATTGACAATTATTGCACAAGAAATAGGTGAAGTCATGCAGTAAAGATCTCAGCAGTCACACAGAGGACAACTGAATTGAGGACCATAACCTCTACTTCCCAGTTCTACCTCCAGAAAGACTTTGATCAAATGTTTAATTTGGACTAAACGGTTCATTAGTGGAGTTTCTGTAAGTTTTTCTGAAGATCTCTACCAATTATTATTTAACTTAGTTTTGTACTGATTGAGCTGAAAAAACAAACAAAAAAAAACCTCTACCATCCAGGATTCATGATCCAGTTGAAGTGCATCAGTTAGCTGTGGGTCGTTCAAAGACATGGCAGCGTAAAGTTGGTGCTTCTTGACAATGGCCAGCCATAGTGAGGTAAAGCCTCTAATGGACAATGACTCACATTGTCAGTTCATCCTTTGTGGTGTTGGCACCTCGTCAAATAGATCAGTCTTTGCTCTGGTGTTTCAGTTCCTCCTACGCATGGGATTCTTTACCCTTAATCCAGCTAATGTTGGCCATCCAGACACAATGCAGGATGTCACATGGTGTGGTAATGAGTCTGTTACCTGTGTCCATATGCCAGGTTCAGATGATCTTCCCTAATGCTGGCTGTCTGGGGCAGCCAGGAGCTTCACAAGGTGATTTATGCATCAGGTGTGTCTGAGCATTTTCATCTGGTGAGAATCACTCACTATAGACTATATAAGTTTAATACACTCATGATCCTACCAGCAATTCCCTCTGGTGTTTGTTCTAAACATGCCAGTTTACAGTACATCCCCAGTTCACCAAACTGGTTCCAGATCAGTCATTTCTGGTTGTATGTTGGGGATGGTTTAATATTTTTAGCCACATATCAAGGTTCTGTGTAAGTATGCTTTTGATAGATGAACCAGGTTTAGTTTAGTACTTGCACCAATATCACTTCTCTTGAAGTTAAAACACTGATCTTGTAAAAGCACAGTTAAGCTGGAAACAAATCTCTACAACATTCACCATGACAAGAAGACATGATATACATGTCAAATGATTGGTGCCTTACATCTGTTTAAACTATTACCAGCCCATTCATAACTAAACAATAAGAAAAGTAGTTGAAGTTTGAAAGGGACCTGTGACACAAAATTCAAATTTTGTATGTTTTCATACGTCCATTGGGTCTCTGTTCTAAAAACAACCCAAACACTTAGCAATAAATTGTTTTTGATGTCTGGAAAATTAGCCATTTCAAAATCCTCCTCATTGTTGAATAGTTATGGATGGGCACTGCAACATTACCTGGCAACCCTAGCGAAGCCAAGCCCTTTAACTAGCAACCGAAGTGGCGCTTCAGCATGTTTAATCAGCTGGTTTTACCGTACGCACTGTACAATGGTTGCTGGAAAAGACAAGAGTTTTTTTCATTGACTTACCATCAAGAAACCACTTGCTGCATTCTTGTTGGTTGTACAGGAGGCTCCACTTCTGCTTTTCAAAGATGTACCATAAAACAACTCATTCTGAAATTGGCAGAACTGATCAGAGTAAAACCTCAGCATCTAAGAATGATTTTGTGCAATAATATAATGAACATGTTTTGTTGTCCATATGCCTATTCTAACCAGTTCAAAAATAGATTCCCTGTACAGAAGAGCCACTGTAAAACTATAGTTGGTAAAGTGTAAGGTCAACTGAAATACTCAATAATTACAGTAAAAAAAAAAATCATTATTTTCTCTAAAGTATTCATTGAAACTTTTTCCTTCCAAAGATGTATTGCTTTTATTGTTTCTTCAGTTAAAAAAAAACTGCAAATACAAAAATATTTTTACTTGTATTTTCCCCTTTAATACTCCCCTGTCAACTTTGTTGTGCAGCTCACCAGGCATCAAGTTTTCCTTTTCGTAACAGCACAGTTCGACCACCATGCCCTTTGTTATGCTCTTTACTCAACCGTGTGATGATATCAGTGGGCTTGTTTGCATCTCTCCTGCTGGTGATTCAAGGCTGTTTTTATCTGCTCCCAAAGATAAAACAATGGAGATGTTTCTTCCAGTCGTTTGTTGCTGAGAACATCTGATGGAGTGCTGCAGGAGAAATGACAAAGGTGTCCCTTTCCGCAAGTTTGTCTTTCATGGGAGAAAAATGCCATGTTCTCCTTAAGTATTTATCATTCATCTACTTTGTGGCTGCAGTTACTGACAACTACATTCTGCTGTGGGTATAGACTCCATCTTTTTGTTTACTGCTGGTGATGCGGCCTGCGAGCGCCCGGCTCGGTAAATATTAGTCTCGCTTGACAAAGATGAAGCAGCAAATGAAGTCGTGGGGTGACTGCACTAAATGTCGCTGTCTGGATTCTGATGAGGATGCAATTAACTTCAGTTCTCAAATGAGTTCAGCAGAGAAAGCGCAAGTTTAAACTCTTTACCCTCCACCTTCCTCCATTTTAATCACATGCATGGCAGGAAGGAGATCCACTTGGAGTTTGTCAGCTGAGAAAAATTAAATTATGATCCCATTTCAGCTGCGCAGTTTTCATTTTGTATTTCTTTCCATTTCCTAAGACGGGTTGTGAATGTAATAGAACTTGTCTGCTTCTCTATTAAACAGAAATCCCAAAAGAAAATGATGTTACACTAATGTTTTGTGTGTTTTTCTTTTAATGATCTCTGTGGACGACTGACAATGTTATGTTTGCTTACACTGTTGATGTAGATGATGTTGGGTAACTAGTCCCAGTCTTTACTCTGCAGCTGTGGCTTAAAGTTTATACTTTGGTTTATTATGTTTTCAAGACAAATGATGTTCTTCTATTGACAGTAGTTGTTAAAACTGTTAATGCATGACATGTGACATTCGAAAAATTTAAAGGAGTAATGGTAGAGCATGTGAGGTAGGGATGAAAAGTGATAAATGGAGTGAAATAAACGTCAACTAATTTAGTCATTAATCATAAACTAGATATGCATACTCTAAAAAAGGCTATTTGCCTTTAAAATATATAAATTATAAAATATAATCACCAGATCTGCCCTACACTGTCTTGAAAGACTTGAGCTTTTCACATGTTGATGTTAGAAGTATACTTTTTAGCTGCAGATTCATTCTTTCCTACACATTTTCCAGTATACACCAAAGGCATGCAGTAAAATTTATGCAATAAAAAAAGAATTGAATTATTTATTTACGCATTTCAAAATATTGTATTTTATAAAAGGGTTTATGTGGTTAAAGGAAAAGTGCAGAATATGCCAATTTTTTTATTTGATTAATCAATTAATCGTCAGAATATTTGATTACTAAAAGAATCATTAGTTGCAACCCTACCATAAATACACAGTGCTCTCTATCCTCTTTTATGCTCACAAGTTGTTTTTTTCTTGTGGTGACCAAAAGTACATCTTGCAAATAAAAGTGAGTTTCCTCTGCAGGGTGGCTGGACTCACTCTCAGGGATAATTTTGAGATTGACCTTTTAGGTGGCACTCGGGGTAAAGTTGGTACTCTGTCACATCAGAAGGAATCAGTTGAAGGGGTTTCAACTAAGGATGCCTTCTGGACAGCTTCCTGTGAAGCCACCTGGAGAGAGGGAGGTATGGTGATCTCTGATAACGCTGCTGCCTGATAAACAGCAGAAGATGAGATGGATAGATTTGTAAGCTCTGAGCATCTGGATGGGAAAAATGTTCCTTCTTGGACTAATTTACCTGGCTTATTTTTGAAAAAAAAAACAAAACAAAACAAAACAAAAAAAACAATGCTTTTACAAGTAGCCTTACGACACATTAGTTTTTACTTTTACTTGAGTAATATTATTATGAAATATTGTTACTCTTGCTTCGGTAAAATTTCTGGTCTGGATATGTTGTTTCAGCAAGTGGCCTTTAAGTCTGCATACATCCTGTTGACGCTTAGTTGATTAGTAAATTAGTTGGCAATTATTTCAATAATTGATTTGTCACAATTAATACAATTAATTGTTTCAGTCCTCTTTATTTGTGTGGATTTCCTCATTATAGACTTTACTGTGCCAGAATTTGCACTTTAATTTATATTTCTCCAAATGATGACATCAGTTACTCGGTGGCCACTTTACTAAATATGTTTTCATGTCTTTGAGCATAAATATTTTATAGTAGTGCCACTTGAGTAACAATTTCTGGGGACTGTTTGAGGAGTTGGACCTCATTGATCTACAGGTGCATCTCCAATATGTTTGAAAAGTTTATTGACTTGAGTCATTGAATTAAACTCAAATTCATTGCACACATAGTGAAATGTTTAGGCCATCCGCTTCAATACAAACTCAATGTTTTTGTCCTCCGTCAAACCCAGACAAGGCCTGCCGATGCTGATTAATGGTCCCAGTTACAGACAGATTCAGCCATTCCTCCGTGATTATGTTGACGGTGTCTTTTCTTTGCAGATGTATATAAATTGGTGTCATGTTTACACGTTTTGCTTTGTTGTTGCCTTTCTTTGCAGAGTGTTGTTGCAAACACCATGTTGTGAAATTAGTAAGATGCATACATTTCTGTTTCAGAAGTGAAGAGTTCCTGTATGGACAAAGTGTTTTGTTTATCACTCCGCTTCTAATTTATTCCTCTTTGTTGCCTTTTTTTTGACAGCAGCAACATTTAGGTCTAGAATAATAGCCCATATAGAAAAAGCATTTCCTCCATTTGAAGCTACCAGGTCAGACTCGTAAACATAATGAAGAGCAGATCATTACCAGGCGGCTTTAGCCAAACAAGCACAAAGAACGCACACGAAGAAAAGCATTATTACTAATTCATTTCACTTAGACATGGGGAATGATTCAAAGTGCTGGAATGGCACCAGATGTCACCAAATGGGATTTAAGAGTGTTTAATTTCTCAGAGCGCCCGCTTAACCGACTCTTTTTATCTTCCTGTTGACACAGTTTAGCTCATAGGGCAAATCTACGTGCCGAGTAAGTCTGAAGATCCAAAGGATTCATGTTGACCTTGTGGATTTCTTATGATTACCTGCAGAGGAATGGCCAGATTGGATTTTTTTATTATTATTTTTAAGCACTAGATTTGACTGTTTCATTGTTTCCTTGACGGTTTTCTTCTTTTTTTAAAATAGGGAAAGTCTTTGTTCCTTCAGGATTCAAAGAAACGTTTACATGCACCTCTCAATACTTTAGAATCTAATCAAAAATGGAAAAAAAATCAGATTTCTCATTTAATTAGTTTTTTCTGTTTTCTTTTCTAAAAATAAATGAAATATGTCTCAATTAAAAACAAACTAATGAAAATAAACCTTTGGGTCTAATGTATGTATAATTTTTTTCTACATGTTTTCCTGCAATTCAACTTCCATTATGTTTGAACAGAGAGCAGGTCAGCAGTCCTACTACGGTTATCTGTGCTGAAACTCCTTTAAGTAGTTGGACACAGATCTGTCATGTTAACACGTTTTGCTGGATGATAAATTGTCCCGGTAATTCTTGTATTAAATGATTAAAATAGTTGATTTGAAACCATTTTCAATTAATATATTGACGGTATAATCAAGACGCACAAACTCCTTTAACGACCAATAAACTTTAATTTCGTTGAAGAACAATTAACACTGAAACTAGAAGATATTTAAAATATCCAAAATAAAACCCACCAACCAAAAACAATAAATACAACGGTAATAAAAACACAACAGAAAAATATTAGATTAGTGCTTTACGGTTAGTTGAGCTAACTTTTAAATGTTTTATTAAGATTCAACTTTAGATCCAGCTGATACACGTCTTAACTTCAGCTGCTCATGTTTATCTCCACATATTTGCGATGCAACCAGTGGATCATCAAAGTGAAGCGTAAGCCAGAGAAAGCTCAACATATTGATCCAGTGCTGATGTCAGTGATCGATCAAGGCTGCCTTGAAATTCTTGAAGTCCATAATGAATCTGTCTTAAAGGTTTCACTATGTTTTTACCAACAAAATCTAAGAAGCTTCTGTTTGCCGTGTTGTTTGGCCACTGCTGGCTTGTTGGTGTCTGATTATGGATAACAGACTCTTCCTCAGGGACAGTGCAGCACATCTCCGGTCTGAGTTACTGCTTATTTTGCCGTTCCTCTATAGTGAGCCTTGCACATTGATCTCCCCGAATTGCTGAAATGATCTCCCCCTTTTGCATTTGGCTCCCTGAAGGCTGGACCTAAATTACCTTTTACTCTCACAAGTCATCTGTCTGGTTTTGGACTTAAGGCCCCCGAAGAGCTCCGGGGACCGGAATAAAACAACAGTTGTCTAGCTGCTTCGTTGTGCTCCTTACACACTGGAAGTGTTTGCGTCATTTAAGCAGTTTTTCCGTCCTGGGGAGGGCAGTGTTGTGGTATAAAATAACACTCTAATGGAGCTGAACCCAGTTTTATGGTTCTGGACTCGTAAATTTATCTAGGTTGCTGTCAAGTGTCTTTTTTTTTATTTTTAAAATGACTTTTCTTGTTTTCTATTCTATTTTTTCTTCTTTCTTCTTTCATCTTCATCTTCTTCATGATTCTTCCCCTGAATATTCACACTTTGTTATTCTAATTGTGACAGCTACCTCCAAAAGAAATTGTTTGCATTTCTGGCGAAGAAAGTTCACCACAGATGTGTGCATTGACCACATTTCATCCAGCATAGCAAAGCTCACGTTTTGCTGTTTGTGTGTGTGTGTGTGTGTGCGCGCGTTTGTTTGTAATACCTTGTGGGGACGATTTTCCTGACATATACTACGTTGTGGGGACCAATCGCTCCTCGTGGGGACCTGAGCCTGGTCCCCACGAGGGGAAACCCTGTTTTTGGGTCAGGGGTCAGAGTTAGGACTAAGGTATGAATTGAGTTTTGGTTAGGGTTAGGAAAAGGGTAAAGGTAAGGTTTAGGCTGTAGAAATGAATGGAAGTCAATGGAAAGTCCCCACAAAAATAGCAAAACAAACGTGTGTGTGTGTGTGTGTGTGTGTGCGTGCGTGTGTGTGTGTGTGTGTGTGTTTTCTCACAAAATTATTCACACTTCAAGAAACTTTGATGGTGTACTCATTTCACACAAAGCTAGATTCTCCCATAATATCCATCAACTTCAATTAATTTATTCCACTTCAACAGATTTATGAAGTGGCAGAAAAATAATGCACAATATTTAGAGTATTAGACAAACAAAAGCCTAAAAAGTGCAGAGTACATTTATATTCTGCCCCCTTTTCTCTGGTGCTCTTGCATAAAATCTAGAAAAACAAGTTTCCTTCAGCCTGCTTGTTAAATGTCTGAATGGCCTTCTGCTAATGTGCTAATAGCAGGGATAATTTTCTGCTTAGCACTTTAGGGCATTTGCTAACTTTGAACATGCTTGGTGCTCTTAGCTTATCATATATCGATTACTAATTTACTTTGCCGTTCGTAGACTTTCAGTTGAATAACATTTGACCTCTGTTTTGAGGTTTTGGTTATGGGGGAACTTGAGATATATATCTTTCTTTGTTTCTCTGTCTCCAGCTGAATATTTATTTAACCAAATAAAAATTAAGCCCTAAGCTACGATAAATTTATTTAGATCTTTATTTATTAGAAAGGCCTAGTCAAATTCCAGACCCAAATACAGCTTAGCATCTGTTGCAAGACTTGGAAATTACCATCCATAAATGTCATTACAAATAATGGAGAAAAAAAATTGCTCTTCAATAAAAATGTTGAACACAGACACCAGTCCCCCAAATCAAATGTTGATACTGCTATTGTGGTTATTTCATGACAAAATATGGTGTCTGATGTTCTGAATATGTAGAAGTACATTATATTAGAAGCAGACTTTGTACACTATGATTACAGCATCTGAACCTTAAATTCAGCTTTTTGTTTTTCATCAACAACCGAGTCTCACCGTTTGAAAATCTTGGGCGACCAACAAATGGGATCCGCTTCATTCTGCCCACTCAGCTATTGGTGTAATCTCGACGGTACTTAGGTTTAAGTAGCCAGTACTGTATGCGAAAGAGAGAGAGAGAGACACACACAGCCTAACAGATGCTGTGCTGTCGGGTTCGTCTGCCAGCCTTAGTGTTTGATGGGCCAATGTTTAGTCAATCGGTCTATCTTAGCTTTTAATTCGCCGGTGTTTGCTCAGTAGGTCTCAAAATTTAATGTGCCAGTATTTAGTTAGTCTGTTTCAAGCAGACTGAGTGAGTGCTCAAACAGTAAACACGGACATCTGTGTGCTTGGAAGGGGCTTAGATTGAACTCCAAACAGGGGTTAATGTTGGCTTTATTGCAGTGATGCTGTGTTGCATTCAGCAGCTAACTGTGCAGTTGTAAGCTAAGTCAGAGAGCTAGAAGCAGACAGATTATATTTGGCACAGCTAATTCCCTTCAAAATTCATAGTATTTGTAAACTCTGATTACCATTTAATCAGTGTGTTATTAAATTATTCAATTTGACCTTTAGAACAGGGCAAGAGAAGCTATAGCTACCAACATGTCATGTCCAGTTGAAAAGACAACCAGCTATGTAAATGAGGAACAGTGGGTGAAATGGTTACATGTCATTTGCTCTGCTGATCTGTTTCAGTTTTTTTTTTTAAGCACTCTTCGGCTAAAGCGTTAGCAGCAGAGCTAATTTCTCTGCTGTACATCAGATGTTGAGAAAGGAAAAATTCTTGAACTTTAAAAACCTTTTGACTCGTTAAATCCTCCCTTATGCCCGGGTTCAGAAAAATGCTGTGCGCAAAGACTGAGATCACGCAGAGATAACAGAGTCACAATAATCAGCATTTATTCAAGACAGATGCATACTATCACCAGACAAACACATCACATAACATCAGACACCTCAGAGCACAAACAACACATGAATTTACCTGAGAGAGAAAAAGACAAAAGATGGAAACGACAAACAAAAAGCAAAGACGTCTTTGGAGAAGTTGCAAGAGCAAAATCTAATGTCTTACTTCTGTGTAGAAAGTTTTATAGTAAAAGGCGTATTCTTATCTTTAATTTATTCAAATAAGGCGTATCTTTGCTCATCCAATCCAGGAGCTATCTCTGACCCTCTCTAAAGCCAGGAACTCCTGCCGTGTTTACGGCTTTTCACAGATGAGTGTGAAAAGCTAGAACTTCTCCTGTATTGTTTTCCCACACAGACAAAAGGCAGTTCAAACGATCCTAGCAAACCATCTGCTGGAACTACAGGTAACATAAAGGTCAATAGGGCAGAATACGTTACTGATTTAAAACCACGATTTAGGCCATTTGAATCAAGACATGTTGAGTTTTAAAACTAGCTTATCTTAAATTTATTTTCTTAACACAGCTAACTGAAAATGTTTAACGCACTTCGCTTTCTTTAAGTTTTTTTTTTCCCAGATAAATTCTAGAGTGCTAATTTACTAAAGGGCTGTTTTGAAAACTTTCACTTGAATACATTTTGAGGTTCTAGTTATCAACTGTAACAGATTCTTCAAGTAGTTAGACGTTTATATTCACGCTCTTATTTTGAAGTGGGTGAAGTTTATACAGCAGTAACATCCATTTTTTTCCCTCTATTTCAAGCAAGAAACACACAAACATAGATGGCATAAATACAAAGAAAATATCTATGCGCATCAGATGACATGTAAATTATGTCAAAATTAAATTGGTTCTCGAGGATTGGAGTCTTTAAGAGCAGCTGTAATTCAAATTGATGTTTGCACTTTAGCACTAGCTTCCACTAAATACAACGTTGGTATTAGCATAGCTAATGTTTATTAGTGCTTTAGGGTTGGTGCTACTAACCTTTTAGTTAGCAATGTTTTAATAGTAGCTTTTTAAATATATATATTAACATGTACAATGACTTTTAAAGCTACTCGTTTCTCGTAAAAATTTCACCATGCTGTGCCTTAAGCCAGGGAGTTAGAAGCAGACAAATTTAGCAAGTGACATTTAAAAAGGTGTGTAGTTTTTATAAATATCTCTTATTGCTGAGGCCTCCAATATGTTCCATTCAAAGTGTGATTGTTGCACCTAACCACTGCGTTTGTAAGTAGAATTGGGGTCAGACCTCTGATTTGGCAGTGCAGGTATAAAAGGTGAGGAATGTAGTCCAAACACCCAAACATGGCACACACATGTTTAATTCATCACTAAGCACTAAGCAGCCTCTAATTGGTCAGTTGGAATGAGCAGCACCAGAGGGATGCCATGGTTCTGTGTTTTCAGTGCCAGTTGATTCTGTTATTAATGTTGGTCTTCATCATAGAAGACCAACATTAGCTGTTATCTTTTCTCAGAGAAAACAGCAGCTTTCATCAGGAGGTGACACTGTCCCGCAAGCAGCTTTCCTAAAATCTGTTGTGCTTTTCATCCATGTAGAGTAAACAACAAATAATAAATATTGAAAAACTGAGCTTCACCCCTCATTTCTTTTGTTTGTACTGATGTGCAAATTTTGGTAGATAAGACTGTCTCATAGGCTGCTATCCTACACAGAAAGCCAGAAAGATTGGTTTATTTTTTATATTTTTATTTAACTTTTTATTTACCTTTTACCTAATTCTCTACAATACTCTATGTTTAGGCTAAATTATATTTACATTCCTCAGTTTAGACTAATTTAACACAATCTTGTACTTGATAAGTCTTTATTAGTGCGAACTGGACCAGATGTTTGTCAGCCACATTTAATACGTAATGATCCCCAGAGTTAAACAAGTGTTCATTTGCCTCTCTGTGTTGCCATGTAATGGAGCGGTTTGTTTGTAGTTAATGGGCCGGTATTCAGCCGATTTGTGTTTACTTTTTAAATGAGACCGTCCTCATTCTGACACTTATCTCCTCAGTTAATGGCGAACATTTGACTGCTTTAATTTGGCATTTTTTTGTCACCTGCGAAATGGAAACAAAACAACAAAAAAGCTAAATTAAGATATTAGTACTCATTCAGTACTGCAGCATATTTGAAGTCACTGTGGTGTGTTTATCAGACTAGAACAGGTAAGCAGTGATCTCTTGCTGCCTGGGATGTAGGCGTAATGAAAGTAGATTGGTGTTCATGTGTGTAATTCATCCACTGATGTGTGGAGACCTGAGAGGATTCATGAGAATTGATTGACTCTGTCTTCAGTTTCTATGCTTGACTCCTTGTGTGCCTCGTTTTTCTGTGTGGTTGACTGTAAACAGCGAGGACGTTAAAATGTGATTCATTCATGGATGGAACAGAGAGATAACACAGTGGTTTAAATTTACCTTGTAAATACCTCAAAATATTAATGGTCAAACAAGGCCACCACAGCTGAAAGTTATCTGTCTTTGATATAAATATGGAGAAAATGTGGAGGAAATAACAGCAGTTCAGACCCCATTAGAGTCAACGTCTGGTATTTAGGGAACACAGTTGCCGTGGAATCTGCAAATACTTGAGACCCTCCCCCCTATTAAAAACAAATATAACTGTGAGTTTTATTTGCTCAAACATCAAGTATACCTTCATATGCATTAATATGCATAGTAGAAACCGTCTTGGCGCAACCTCAGAAGCTAACGTCGACGATCTTCCATAATCCTGTTCTTAGTGGTTCAGCCAATCAGCATCAAGGAAAATGAATGGTACATAAGATTCTGATTAATTTTATTCAAAGTTTTCAGTTTCTCCTTTCTCTTTGTGCAAATGTATTTCCTGATGATCAAATTGGCATTTTTCCTAGATTTAGCTAAATAACCTTAAGAGATTGTAGATGTTTCGATCAAAACATTATTAAAGATTCCAAGAAAATATGGCTGCTTGGAAACAGTCTGTCAAACATTTTACCTAATCTCATTTGCTGAATACACCCTAAACCTTCATGGAGTCCTGCCAAGTTTTTGAATTAGCCTAAGGTTGCATTAGATTTATTTCTCCCAGTGACGAAACAATTGACATTAGCTATTAGCTAGCTGTTTGCTTACAACCAAATCAATCACAGTTCTTCTCTTTAGCATTGTATTCCTCATCATTTAGACACCGTTACCCCTGTCAATTTTTAATGCTCTAACTCATCTCTGGAATATCACAAAAAAATCAAAAACAAAAATAAAAACGAACCTTTTGGTTGCAGTTTTGGTGCAAATGCATAAAGAGCACCTCAAAACAGCAATCCCTGTCTCTGCAGGGTTGTTTATCAGCGTCTGGTACATGGATTTGATTAGCTGTAATAAAAAAAAAGGAAAACTGCTCCCTGTAGCAAATGGCCTAAAATTGTGCGGAATATTCCTAAGCCAAACATCAAAGTGTTTTCACTGATTAGCAGCTACAGAGGAGGGAAGTAATCAGCGAAATGTTGAAGTGCAGTCCTTGACTGGATTGAAATCCTGGGTTGCCGGAGCCCCCTCCATGGTTTTCATTTTTTGAGGCACTTGATTTAAAGACGACGGTGATGAAATAAACAGGCCTGCTGTCTGGGTCCTGTCAGAGAACTGCGGGAGTCAGCACAGCGCCGAGCCAAGTTAAATATCACAGGACATGTGGCACCCAGTGCTGCACCGCATTTTGAACTGGGTCCCAGTACGACTGAACCAGAGCCAGCAGGGAAACGAGGAACTAATTAGTTTACCCAGCTGATAACGAGGACACTTACTGACACCGAAATACTGGGAAAATCCTGCTGCTGCTGTGCTAACTGGCTACAGTTAAGATTATTGGAAACTTTAAGTTTAACGTATAACGAAACCCCTTTTTAACTCAGTTAGTACAAAAAGAACTGGGTTCAAAAATATTGGTTGACTGTAATAATAAATCTTTAAATAAAAAAACCCCATCTAATTTATAATATTTTCTGGTAATTGAGTTTATGTGACCAAATTTTTAGGTACAATTCTGGACAACAAACTTAGTTGGAAGCCTCATATTGAATGTATTGGAAATAAAATTGCAAAAATCATTGGAAAGATATGCCACATCATCACCCTCCTCCTACTTCCTGTTATCTTCATCTTTTCTCCCAGATGTTGATCACATGACTTGTGATGCAAAACAAATGTTTGTCTTGCAGTTTTGTGAAATACTCTAATTTTGACACAGCTGAAATGTGCAAAAAAAAACAAAAACAATTTTTCCATCAAAAGACATGTTTTTTTTTTGTTTGTTTTTTTTCCAATTGACAAATTTATTTTAATAATTCCAAAGTCAAACACTGTTTTGAAACCACTCTCTCTTTCTGGAAAGCAAATAAAAAGCTGATTGTGATTATGTTTTACAGTTTTAGATTTCCTGGCTTTGCAATCATGATGTGACCTTTAGACTTTAATTTCTTTGATCAATACTTCGTATGTAGCAGTTTTGTATTTTGAATCCAACATCTGTTGCATAATCATCACCAGCCTGTAAGTTTGTGTTGTTTAGTGGCTCCTCCACAACTTTGTTTTTTTAACACTTAACACTTTATTTTCACTGACGGAACAGGAGCTTAAAGTCCGTCATCTGAAATCAGCTCCCAGAATAATTCTCTCCCACGGCCCAGAAGCTGCCAGCGCTGAGTTTGATATATTAGCCGGAGCTGATTGGCTGAACAGAGCTCCAGACTGCTAAAGCTGCTTTGCAGCGAGCAAACAAGCAAGCAGTGGTGTCACTTAAATCAATAATGAGGTTGGATGTTTCTGCAAATTTACCCGAGTTAAAAGTAAAACTGAGCAGTCTGTTTCCCAAATTGTAGAGCAAGGAAAGATCAGAGAAAATCCTGATATGAGCACACACTTGGGCTTTCTTTCTTTTCATGCCGCTGCTCTTATTCAAGAGTGAGGCATTAGAAAAAAAAAAAAAAAAAAAGAATACCTCAACTGCAGACATGATGATGTTTTGGTTGCTGTCTGGGATCAATAAGCGCTAATTCTGGTTTGTGAATACGCCCTGCGCCTCCTGCTGGTCTGAGGAAAGCTCTGATGGAGTCTCACACACAGTCCATCACGTTTCTCATTAATCAGAATTCCTCATTAGATTGAGTTCAATTCCCCAGAGAAGCGGAGAACGGAGATAACAGCCAAGCAAGCAACCAAGGTTAAGTATGCTGCCACGTCTCCTTTTCTTTCTCTGCCTTTTTCTTGCCTTTCTGTGGACCTTAATCATTATGTGCTGCAGGTTTAATCCTGGAGAAATAGACTTATTCTTGTAGCAGCTCAAGTCACAAGCACACGCTGACCTGACAGTTTATTTTTCAAGAAAAATGTGATCTCCAGTGTGTGCATAATACTGCTTGTTTTTTTTTTTGTTTTTTGTTTTTTTGCATAATCCTATATTTGTACATCTCAAAAAATGTGCATATTGTGTAAAAATGCAATATTTCTTGCCAGTCATCTCAGAAAGTGACAGAGAGTAATATTTTGTTTTTTGCATTTTTAATGATTATGGCTGTCAGGGAAAGAAAAGCCAAAACTCAGTGCCTCAGAAAAACAGATATTTTAAGCATAAATGTCAGGCTTTATGTATGTACATTTCTAATCGGTCAGTACTCGGTTGGGGCTCCTTTTGCATGAATTACTGCATCAGTGCAGCATGGCATGGAGGCGATCAGCCTGTGGCTCCATGTAGGTGTAATGGAAACTGCTGCTGTTCTCCCTGGTAGTGGTGCATCTTATCCTTTCGCTCTTCTTCCTTCCACTCAATTTTTTTGTGCTTTGATACAGAACTCTGTGAACAACCAGCTTCTTCAGCAATAACTGTTTATGTCTTGTGAAGGACGTCCATGACCGTCTTCTGGACATCTGCTCAGTCAGCAGTCTTCCTGTGACTGTGTAGCTGACTGACCCAGAATGAGAGCCTGTTATAAAGCTTAAAATAGAATTCTGAGATTAGACAGAAATCTGAGAAAAGTTAGAACTCTGAAGCAGAAGTTGGATTTCTTTTTTTTTTTTTTTTTGGGGGGGGGGGTAGCTCTGATCCTTTTCCATTGTATTCTATGTATTAAAATTTTCTGAGACACTGAATTTTGGGTTTTTATTGTGTTTAAGTAAAATTCATCAAAAATACAAGAATCAAAGACTTGGAATATTTTCCTCCATGTGATTTGATATGATTTTCACTTCTTTAGATGACTGGCAAGAAATATTACATTTTTAATTTATGTTGGCAATACATATATAGTTTATATCAGATGTGCTGGTGTTGCATTGGGACCCATCTCTCTCTGATGATTCTGTTTCTGTTTGGGTTTTGCAGAATGACAAAACAACGGCTGCTGAAAATTGATTCAGTATTTCAAAGACGTCTTCAAAAAAACTCATCTTAATTCTGTATTTCTAGCGTTCTTCATTATAATACATCTCATCAAGAAGTTTTCATTGTGGACGGAAACATGACAGTGGTGGCAGTTGGAGCAGCCGCTTTGCTAAACTGAGCAGAAGTGGGTCAGAAGGCACTCTGGTGTGTCTCCGCTAATGAACAGATGATAATAACAGAAGTATAAATTAATAACAATTCAGCGCCGCGCTCTTCTTTTATCTCAGCTCGCCCGGCGCGGCACAAACCACCCGGATATGACAAGGGAAGTAATCTGCCTTTTAGATGACATACATGAAGATTTGAGTGAGCCTCATAGCTTCACATCAGTCAGTGGGCCGTGTGGATAAAGAGCCATCTTAATTTTACACGAATCAGCTGTTCCTGCTCCAGACATTTCTAGATGTTAAAGGTTAAAAATGTTGAAACTTGATGAGCCTTATTAGAGTGTAACAGCATTTTAAATTGAATGAAAACACAGCTCTGGTGGTGCTTATTTCTTATTCAGTGCCGGTACATTTTTTATTCAGATGGCCTGACAGGCACAGGTTTGAAAAATGATGCTAGGTATCTCCAGCAGTTCTAAGCCTCAGTCTGCTGTAGAAAGAGTTGCACAGATTTGGTGATATACATGACTGAAATTATGTCCACTAGATAAAAATGGAAAATATTTGCTTAATGTTTTATTACTTTTTTAAAATGTAGAAGTCTACATTCATTGAGGGTGTCACATTTGGTCTGCTTTAGACAGATCAGAGTTCGTTTCATCCTTTGGTTCTGACTTTTTGTGCAGGTGTGAAGTACAATCAAGCGAACCAAACAACCGGGCTGAGACCCGCTTCTTCCACTTCCAAGCAAACTCTGGTGTGAATACTGGCCTTGATCTGAACCAAACGAACGTATTTCTGGATTTCAGTAGTCTCTGTTGCTGTGCACTATGGTAAATTTGAGTCTTTCGGTGTTGCTAACGCCGTTTCTGCATGTGCCAACTGTGCTGAAACTTTACTGGAATCAGGGCTGGAGACAAAGACCAAGGCCAAGTTTAGAACTTCAACAAATACTTCAGGAAATTGTTTTTTGTGCATCAGAAATTGCAAAAATTAATTGAAAAATGGTTAATTACTCAACCTAAACTACTGCTGGGTATTAAACAAAGAATTGTCATAGTGAACTGATATTTAACTTATTAAATGCAGAATCATAATTGATATACATTCTCTAAATGGAATTAATTTCAAAATACACTTGAATGATTTTCTTTGACTGTAAATGGAGTCAAACAATGAAATAGACCGAATATGGAACTTAAACAATGTCAACAATCAACCAGTTTAAAAATAAATTAAAAGCTGTATTATTCATAGCCCTGATGAAAACCCTGATCTCACAAAGAAGGTTAACCTGAAACAACCTTTTTCCTTATGTAGCAACATGGAATAAGGCCACAATTAGTGTCATTATCTACAATAAAATGTGTTGTGTACCAACATGGGCTTAAAAGCCACACAGCAAGGAAAAAGCCATTACAAGATGTGAGCCAGGTTACTTTTTCAAGGTAGCATCCCAGCTGTAAAGTGTGACTGTCGTGTTTGCTGTTTGTGCTCTTCACAAGCTACATGCTACATGATGTCATAAGGAAATATTGAAGCAACATCTCGAGAGATGAGGCAGGAAACTAAAGTTTCATATCAAAAGAGCCAAATGGACAATGATGCTAACCGTAGTTATTTCAGAGAAAGACTGGCTAAAGGAATTTAGCCTACAAATCTGACTCAGTTACCACAGTTCAAAATCTGAAATAACCTTTGACAGGAACGGTGATTCTCATTTTTCTGAAAGTGAGCAACTAAGGAAAGAATATGATTACTGACATTAAGCAAATATACAAAGAATTGGCAAAAAATCAGTCTGTTGATGGTGGAGGCATACCTGCAGCTAGAAATGCAGCAACAGGTTACACTACTAAATAATTTTGTTATATCCTCTTCACTATAATGCACTACCTTTAGTTGATATAAGACATACATCATTCCCCCCAAAAAGTTACATTTGTGTTTATAACATGACAGGATGCTTAAAGAACTGGTGTGAATACTTTTGCCAGGTGCTGCACTATTTAATGGTCTGCATTTATACATTCTTACTCCAGGATCTCACATGACTGTTAATTTTCAGTGAGTGTCTCCATTATTTAATCCCCACAAAACGCTTCTTCCAGTAACCTTTAAAGTAAATGTCCTAAAAGCCAGACTCTGGCAGATGAGAACAAAAGCTGCTTTCTTTTAGCTTTATTTCATCTTATGAAAGTCAGTTTGTCACAGATTTTATGATAACTGGACCGTCGGAGGCTTCCTGATGCAATTGTGGTGAAATTTAATAACTCCCAGCAGCTGGATAGAAAATGAAAAGCGTATTGTTTTAATGCTGCTGTACTTTTGACTCTTGGGGGATTTTGGTTTATCACTGCTGGTCGAGCCTAAATGAGGTGTTGAGCTTCTTTGTTGTTCTTGGAAATATAATTTAAAAAATGTGTATAAATCACTTTTTTTTTTTTAAAGCCCAGAAATATGGACAGAATTATATGTAATTTCACAGAATTTACTAGTTGAGGATTGAGCATTAATGCCACATTGCATTTAATCAGATTTTTTGATTTTTAGCGGCTGCCCTCAACTTTCATTTGGTTGCTTAAAACTTGACCTTTGCGAGAGGGACTGGAGAACCTTTCTGCAAAATCCAAAGTCAAGAGATTGATTTGAATTGAGTAGTAATTAATTCCTCTTAATGGGGGAACAAAAACATTGCTGAGTACATGGGGGAAAAAAATATGTTGAATTAACCAAGAAACCAACAGATATAATGGCGAGAAGAGCATGCATTTCTCCTGAAGGAGTTTCCTCTCCTGCTGCAGAGAGTCATTGTAAAAGGTTATTGAAATGGGCAGCAGTGACCTTCTGAACACGTCCTTATTGCGCTGGAGCTGAGGAACCTGGGCCTGAGCCTGCTTTGTTGTTTAATTGGTATGTTGCATGCAGGTTGTACAGCACTTTCCATTATATTGACAAGCTTGTGAAACATCCTTGATTCTGATGTCGACTCCAGTGGCTTTACATCCGTCTGCAGCTCCCAGACAGGCGTCCTTTTCAGTTTCTTTTGGACACTTCTCAATAAGAAAATAACAAATCCCTCCATGAACATAACATAGATGTAAGGTAAGGCTGAAATGACTAACTCGATTTAGCACAATTCATAGAATAAAAGGACAATGTTCATTTTACTCAAACATATACTTATAAAAAGTAAAATCATATATATATATGTATATATATATATATGTATATATAAAATCTTTTTAAATTTTTTTTAAAAAAGATTAAAAATAGTTTTTATTTTTATAAATGTAATCTGTCTCTCAATCATTATTATAAAATATAAGTTAAAGTAACTTATTGAAGGCTATTAATCATTTCAACGTTATCAATACAAAAAAATACCCTTGATGCTAAATTACCTCAACTCTACCCTTTTTTTAATCTTTTCTTTTCCTCGTTATAATTAATTCTTCCACCAATGGGAAACCGTAGCTGTACGTAGTTGAACAGTATTAGTTTTGCGACATTTCTGGTGGCATTTGTTCCCCCAACCCTCCAGAGCTCTGCTTTACCAGAAGGTGCATAACAATATCCAGAAGCCTGCAAGTCCTCATCAAAGGTGACTTACTCACTCTCCTTATTTGGGCGGAATGGCGGGAGGGAGGCAAATCGTCACCTTACTGCTTCTCAGCCTATTTGCTAAACTGGTGAATTCATTTGGTGGCCAGTAATCCTTGATTGTGTCTGCGGACTGAAGCGATAGAGTGGGCGCTGCAGAGAGATGAGTTTATCCAGCGTTCATCGATCACACTGTCTGACTGAGATGGGGAGAGAATGCTGAGTGCTTACAAGGTTCTCCAACCAAAAGGAGACGCTGACCTGCTGCTAAACAAAGCGTCGCTGATGTTTAGGGAGTAATATGAGTTTCTCATTCCGTCTTCTTTTTTTTGTTGTTGTTGGTGTTCTTTTTCCTCCTGACCATATATATTTCTTTATGGAAGAGATAGAGCGGGGGTTACATGGAGCTCTGGGACATTTTGTTGGCAGTAATCAGTCGTGACATGTAGGGAGGGGAATGAGGAAGAAGCTCCGGGGAGAGGTGAGAGGCCAATTTACTGGGGTCCTTGTTGCATGAATAATTTTATCCCCAAACTGCAAATTAAGTCGGCTCGTAATGAAAGAAAGTTGCAGGGTTGTCGAGTGGGAGAACCCTAACAAGCATTAAGGTGGTATGTCTGAGGGGGGGAATGGAAAACTGTTCTGGTTGGTGGTTTGTGGAGCAAGAAACAGGAGGAGTAAAACTTTTCTTTAAGCGGACTGATTCTTGCATACCTACTGAACTTGTAGTTAGTCCTCAGCTTGACCTTTTCTCGTGCAACATGTTGAGGTTACTGGGAGAAGACATTCACGGTGCGCCTTTTTGCTTTGTGCTGTAGGTCATCGCCCTTCCTGTGGTGCTCCACCGCCAGTTGAAGATGATTTATTATGATCTCTTCCAGGCCTATTTTAGCATTTTCTATACTTTCTTCTCACGGATACTGCATTACAGGGACATAGCCTTATAGTTTGGAGTCGTGGTCTGTGGACGATGTGGTTTGGGTTTGTCTGACCAACCATCAGGGTCTTCAGGGTTTTTAGAGAAGGTTAACTGAAAAGAGTCATTAATACTTCAAAAATAATTCTGAAGTGACAAATAGACTTTGGTTGACCAGATTTGATCACCATCATGTAATCGCCCCTGATCAACTTTTCCTGTTTAGAGTTCTAGGCATTTATTTTTTTCAACTTTCATTCTTCTCACATTTTGGTTGATTTATAGCTGACTTTTGGAAATGCCTGTTTCACACAAGATGTTTTATTCTAACTGCAGATGCACAGCATATCGGCATTAACATTATGGCTGATGTTAGCCATTTTTGTACCATCTTGGTATCTCTCCAAAATAATTTATTTTATTTCTGTTATACCGTACTCACTTTATATTTTATCATTTTCACAAAGATAATGGATCAGATATTCTGATCAAACAATTACTTTTATTTGATTGTAGTTATATTAAATTAATACTACTTTTACTTGAATACAATTTCTGAGTATGTTTCTGCCTTCTGACTCATATTCACTAATAAATGTATTAATGAAACTATAAATAAAATAAATCTGTTGTCAGAGGTCAACTAATTTATTTTGGTGTTTAATTAGATGTAAAAATTTCTCTGATTTCTTCTAGTCGATCAACTATAACAGTAATTAATGTCATAATCGATGCAAATGGGGCATAACATGACATCTTCAGAAATTCACCACTGCCCAGAAAAATGAACTGATACAAGAGTTTAGCACTTTGGCAACAAAAGATTAACACAAATGACTTAAAATACTAATGTTAATATCTGTCGATGTTAAATTTCAATTAAATATTTTGTTCGTTATTCTGCAATAGCCAGCCACACCCTAACCTTACCACTGACTGACTATTGACCAGTTCTCTGTCTAACAGGTCTGGAAAATCCCTGAAACCTGGGTCTTACCCTATCATAGGTTTACTAGAGAATTTCTGTTTAAACTGGCGGCGGAGGAAACTCGTCTAGCTCTAACTACCTTCAGATCCAGAAGTTACGGCCCTTTTCAGTTGAGAAACAGTCGACAGAGTAGCGCCAGCTGCCGCGTAGTTCCAACAACCACTCCTGTTAACGGTAGCTTTCCTCCTTAAAATAACGTGCACTTGTTATCGGCTAGATTGGATTTAGTGACTTAGATATAAGTCCCAGGGCCATTATTTATTGCTCGCCAAAGGAAAGTACGAAGCCACCAATTTCTAGAATCATGCATTTAGATTTTACTTATACCAGAAGAACCCTCATCAAACAGTGACTCAATTGAATTCAATGTCCACAACCTCCATTCTTATTTTTATTATATTTTATTAAGCAAGCTTTAGCAGGGGTAAATGACAAGCAGATTTAATAAAAGTAATTGTAAACTTGTAACAAGTATTAATCTCAAATTATAAAATCAACCAAATCAACCATATCCTATCTTATTTCTATCCCTAACCTGTGTCACTAATCTCACTGAGCGAGGCTTTAGGGGCAGGGCAACTCACACCCGATGTTAGTCGATCTTGGCAGCCGAAATCTTTAGACGTCCTTGGTTAGAGTCTCTGTCCTGGCCGGGCAAAGTCCTTTTCCGGAAAAGCAGCAAAGTCAATCTGTCCGACCTCTTTTAGATGAACAGAATCTTCATCACTAGGTGACCTTTGTCTTTTCCCCAAGTCTGCTGCTGTTGAATAGGGATCGTAGGGTGGAGGCAGAGGAAACGGTCAGATTCAGGGGCCAGGGCTGGGGCTGACGGATCTTGTCCTTCTTTGCGGCGAGAAGTCTCAAACTTTTCCCCCGGTCCCAGGGTGTGGTCCTCCGCTGATCTTTCGCCTGCGTCCTCTTGTTGATTCTCCTTCAGCGCCGCGGACTAAGAACAGTTTCCTCCCCAGTTCGCTGGCTTTTAAACCCTCTTGGCCCACAGTTGTGTATGGGAGAGGTCTTATGACTAACCCTTCCCGATTATCTCATCGGAAAGCACTCGTCCCACCCAAACCTTGTTCCACCCTGAATTGGTAATACACCAACCTCCCTCTTTTGACTGTTGCAACTCCTTTGCAACACTTCTCTCTTTTCTGTTGACCATCTGGTAGTTATTACCTTTTTTGGCAATTCGTTCTGAGGACCCCGCTCAGCCAGCTCAGTGCTTGTGACTTTTCATTCTTTTATTTTCCTGTGCTCAACTCTGCCATTTTCTTATAATGTACCATGAAACACAACTAACTCAAAACATAATCAATTTGTTTTACCATTATCTGAAATCGTGTATAACAACTAAGTTGTTACTGTTACCGCAGATCATGAATACAGATTATACATTTCAGTCATACATTACAGACATTGTGATTACAATACATCAATCATTTTAACTATTACACTACTATGTCTTTTGTATTTCATTTCTTTAATCATTCCTAAATCAATACAAGATTACTGTTACTCCCCAGGCCTTTACCCTGCTTTCTGCGTGTACCTAGAGAGATCTCACAAGTCCATGCCAGTTTTCTTGACACCCCCTCCTTGAGATCGAACGGTGCCGCGCAGAAAATGAAAAGTCCGATCAAAATAATTCCAACACATCCCCACTGTGGATAGTCAAAATGTCTCTTTCGTAGCAGGTGACGGGCGAAGATGACGGTGTCCACGTGTCAACAACCTCGTACTCCGTCAGATTCGATGGCGGGGAGATCCAGGTTTCTGCATCCAGCACTTCATTCACTGTGGAGCTACACGGCTCAGATAAGTCGCATTGCTCCAACAGTGGTGGTGGAGGTGGAGTGGACTCGCCCACCTCCAAATCTGGCTGTGTGGCAGCTGGGAAACCACAGCATGCCTCCAACTCCTCAAGCAGATCCTGAAAATCCTTAGCAAACGAAGGAGACTGCATCTGACAAATGCAGGTGGTGGTGGAGTCTGTCTGACTCCCTTGATCCACGTGTGAGGCGAGAGGTATATCCTCAGTCTGGCATGCTTGGTGAGATGAACTGAGAAACTCAGCTTGGGTACCCTGGTCGTGAGTTGCAATGCTGGTCTGACATCCGACGTCCACGTACGTATCTGGAGATGCCGGGCAAGCTGGTGGAATGGGGTCACCCACCGCCACTACTCTTCCGTCCATAAGGTGCAGAGTGAAAAGGCACTGACGGGTGATCTGATTCTCCCAAAGCTTCTGAACAATGGGTAACACTCGGCCACTCTCCAAAGGCGACGTCTGAAGTGCGTCATCGGTCTGGCCCAACGCAGAGGTCCACACGACTTTATGGTCCCGTTCCAGGGATCTAGACGTAGAAGCCGCAATGTAAGGCAGGTCCTCCCGTCCATGGAGACAGAGGATTGCCGTTACATTTTCAAGGTGTACGCAGTCGTGACACCAACGGGTAGACGATGCAACCCATATGAATCCAGAGGATTCTGCGGTCGTTCCACATCCCACGCAGCAGATCGGTGCCTGAAGAGAAACAGCAACCCAGGTAACTTTATAATTAGTAGTTATCGATTAGTTTTACTCATAATGGGGAAAAGGGGTGAAAAAGCAATAGCAAGAGCATATAAAGGGAGCTGATCTAAACTCGTGTGCCTCTTTGAGCTGCTAGCCATGGGGAACGTATCACAGGGGGAACACTCTCCGAGTGTTCCCCAGGTCTGCGTCGTCATCCCCTGGAAAGAGAAGATGGTCCTCTGGGATGTGAAGATGCAGATCCTCAGTCCTCACCAAGGCCACAGCAGCTTGTGATGTGAAGATGCAGATTCTCAAAACTCCACTGCTCTTTGACACCCCCTCCTTGGAGTTTTGATGCCTCCCAGGAAGTGACGAATGTCGAAGAGAACCCAGGTCGCTCTGATCCTCAGCTGGATGAACTGTCGGTTCTTCAGGATGTGGCAATTCCTCAGGAACATGTTGATGGGCTGACGGGCTGAGGCAGAAACCTCACAAAAAAAAAAAAATCTGGAAGTTCAGCAGAACAACACAAAAAGCATAAGCAGCAGGATGCTTTATCCACAATCGTAATCCTTTTCCGTCGCTGGAGGTCATCAAGGGGTACTGGAGTTGTCGGAGCATCAGAAGTTGTTCAGGTCCTGGGAGGAAACTGTTGACCCTTCCCCTTCCAGGTGTTCAATACTTTGTTGCAGGATTGATCTTTGTGGTTCTCTATGATGCCACTCCTTCCTCACGACTTCAGTCCCTTTTCCAGTTTAATCCATCCGTTTGTGACAGGAGTTCTTCTTTAGCATAATCCAATTTCTTCAGGGCCCTCCCAGTCAAAGCCTTGAAGTTGTTCTTTGAATGGCAATCATCCTGTAATAGTGGAAAATCTAACACGTGATGGCATGTTGCTTGATTCTTGCAATGTTCTGGTTCGCTTTAGCTAAGAACTGGCTTGAGCACTGACCTTGTGGACCCCTTTCCTCATTAATAGTACTGTTTTGCAGTGCAGTACTTGCTTCACAAAATTCTTTCCATTGAATTTCAGCTTGATCACCGTTGTTGCAGGCTGATCTTGAGCTTTAATCCAAACTTTCTGCCCTGTTTTCAATGACACTGCAAACCGCAACTTCCCCTTTCCCTCTCTGGGCCAAAAGGAGAAGCGCCTCCGCCCTCCTGCTTTCCGTGACGTGAACGGAGTTTCTCTGCAGGGGAAGACCTACTCTTCTACAGCTGTCACTGTTACATCATGTCCATCAGCACCAAGAGGTACTCCTGACCTCTCTTTTCTGTTATCCATGGGGCCTGCTACATCCATGCAGACTAAAGCCCTGGGTAATGTGCTCTTTGATGAACAACCCTTCCATCCGTTGCCCTGAGAGCCCTGCGTATGGACCACATACTCACAGTCTCACAGCTGCATCGGACGGTCTGAAGGGACGTCCAAAGGTCTTGTTCCACCAGTTCCTCACGTGTAGACCGTACGCCTGCATGTCCTAGGGCTCCATGCACGCCTCGTACGACCTCATACACGTGCTCTTCTGGGACCTCCCTTCCCTTGGGAGAACTGTCCCACTTCTCGATTCTGGCAAAGACAACCTTCCTTTGATTCGCTCGAGTCCATGTCTCAAATCCCTCCCCACACAGAATCACTCTCACTGGGGCTGACTGGAACAGGGATCTAGACAGGGATCAATCTTCATCTTCTCTCCTGCTCTGCTTTTGACGTTTGCTGGAGCTTTGATTCTTCTTCTTCTTCTTCTATTCCTTCATCCATGATTGTCTTTGTCTTCGAGTCGCCTTTCCCCCAAAGCCTCTCTTTAGCCTTCAAGCAGGGATGGGTTTAGGCTATTGGCTACTGGCTCCTCATCTGGACACTCGAATCTATCCTCAGCAGAAGCTCTCCCTCACCTGCATGCCATACAGTTACTGCGAGGGTTGTGACTGACAGCCGGATCAGTCACCACTAACTCTATTCCTTAAGAGCTAGCCTCCAAGTGAGCTATTCAGATACTCGCCTCTCTGTTTTTACTGACTTGGTTAACGTAGGTCCTTCCTACTCATTTGAAATGGGCCCACCTCTTCTCAAGGGGCGGTGCCCCACCTCTTCTCAAGGGGCGTGGCCCCACGTTGGGCGCCACCTTGTTGTTGCACAACACCCCCCCCCCCCCTTCTCTCTCTCTACTTCCTCTTCTGAGAGGAGGGAGATGTTGCTCCCAGCTCTCCGTCTAACGGGTGAATTGAGTTTCCTAAATCTGCCGAGATTTACCCTACCCAGAACTGAAGTAAACTCTGTTTAAGCTGGGTGCGAGAAAGACTAGCCTGGTTTCTAACGACCTTCATCCAGATGTCCCACCCTTTTTCACCCTGTGAATTAGCCAGATAGAGTAGCCCGGAATCAGCTAGTTTCACAGAGCACACCTGTTAACGGTCGCTCTTTCTCTTATTACAACTTGCACTTGTTATTGAACCAGGTTGGTTTTAGTGACTCGGGCGAGTCCCAAGGGTGTTGTTTTAGTTTTGGCTAAAAGCAACCTATAAAACATTTTCCACTTTCTCCTCCCAGAATCAAACTTCATAGCTATTTTACAACCATCAAAGAACTTTAAGGTGACTCATTAACTGAATGTCCACAACATCTTTTAGATTTTCTTAATGCTAATTATTTTATTAGTAAGGCAATTTTGCAAGGGTCAGTACAGCTTAAATCAGTAGCAGAAATAATCAAATAAGTAAAATCAATAATCTAGCCTATCTTTCCCTAATGCTGACACTGTGAACTAAAAAAGATAAACTTTGAGAGAGACGGACGGTGTTTGGCATTTTGAACCCCAGAACTGGCCTGATGATGAAAAAGGTGTTGCAGCAGCAGGAGGCTCCCAGTACAGGAAGAGTACTGAGTCAGAGCGGCAGGTCTCGGGCCTCAGGGTGACTTCCTCATGCGCATAGCGGCCCTCTCCGTCTTGTCTTGCAGCTCTGTAGCTCCTTTCTCCTCGTCTCACGATCTTTCTGGTCTCTCGAGATGTAGAAGGGCTGGTCTCATGGAAGGAACACACCAGTTCTTCCTCTTTGCCTTTGTTCTTTGCCTTTGTCTTTATCTTCATCTTTGCCTTGGTCTTTGTCTTTGGGGTCTCGAACCCAGCTGAGAAAAGTGCAATTTGAAGCCACATGTTGCGGGGCTAACGGGTTGGTCCCCATGTGCAGAACAGTCTTCGGTTCTGTGGCCCCGGCTCTTCTTCAGCTGCAGAGTTCTTTGTCCATCTCGATCTTGGCTCGAAGCTGCCTGAAGGATCCAACCAAAGATTCCTCTTTTGCACTCACCTTATATAGGGTTTATCCACCCTTTTGGTGCATTTGCATTGGCTAGCTTTGTTGCTGTGCCTGTTTCATTGGCTGACTGCTTGGACCGATAATCTCATATCTATCACCATCTTTGGACATGTCCTGATGTCTGTTCTAATGTCCCCGAGTTGCTCAACAGCCCTCTTGTGTCTAACCTTCTCTTAGGTAAGTTGAAGTTTAGCAATAAGGCGTTGGACACCTCCGCTCTCCCATCAGTTCCTCTTTCCACCTGACCCTTCACCTACCATCTACCTCTAACACAACATCAGTGACCTTTAGTTACAGTTACACATTTTACACCATTTCCAGTTCAATGTCAAAATCACATTTATAACCTTTTAGTTTCTCTGATTTAGCATTCACTTATAATATTATAATAACCATTACTTATTAGTTACTCTTATTATAATCATGATGTGAGTTATTACAGACATTTCTGAAAAGAAACCAATAATAATTCATTATTCTAATCATTTGACACCATGTTACAGTTACTTCTTTCACCTGTAAGTATTTCAATAAGTATAAGAGTAAGTGTAAATATTCTTATAATCAAACCAACATCAACCACCGGTTAAACCAATATTAATTATCGGCTTAATCATAAGTTATCATTATTAATTTAAGTATTTTACTCTGGGTTTTATCCAATTACTCAAAACGTCTAGAATTTATTCCTTAAACCTTTAATGCCCAAAATGAGCAGTTTGAACTATTTTTATTCACTGCAGGCTGGAAACTTCCTCTTTCTCCAGGAAACCTGCTTTTCCTGTTGCATAACTCTCCTTCTGTCTGACTATGATTTTTTATGATTAAATAGAAAAAAGTAGAATTAAAGCAGGACACAATAACAACACACACAACCAGATTAATTTTATTACCATCTGACTCTACTGTTGGGTCTTGATGTCACCTGTATAATCAGTTTTAAAGATAACTTTATTTATTGTTATTATTAAACTAAAATCTCCAGCATGGGGAAGTGGGATGAGCTCGACTTTTCTCGACAATTTTCTGGAGGTCTAAATCAATTTTATTTCGGGGTCAAAAGCAATTAATTTCCCCATCATAAACACTATGTAAGAACCACAAACTTATTTAAAAGAAAATGTATTCAGAAAGACTTATTTTCTAATATTGCTACATAAAACACTGGCCTCGGTGCTCAATGTGCTTCATCCCTTTGGTGATTCTGTTTTTCTTCCATTATGCCTTTCTGTTGCAGTTCAAGGTTATCTTCACAGCAGTTTTGGACACATCAATGATGATTTTTATGTATTTTTTCATAGATCTATTAAAGATGAGAGCCTTTTTGATATATTTAAAAGGATGTGAAAATCGTTAATTTGTAGGTTTAAATTGATTTTTTTTTTTTTTTTTTAATCATTTTTCCCAGGGTGAAGTGACAATAGATCATGCAAATGCAAAACAATATTCAGAAATTATTTGAACATTTCCTCTAATATGCACAGGGTCAAAATTAAACAGGCATGTTCAAATGTATCCTTCAATCTATTAAAATCTATTTAATAAGTTGCAATGAAGGTTCTAACACAGCCCAAATAACGACGCTACTAGATTGGAGCCATTTCTAAACAAATGCAAATTCCAAGTTAAGTAGTTAAAGCAGTAGCACACAAAAAAGTTATTCAGGTGGTTCACCATCATCTGAAAGAACTCAAACGTTTAGCCTCGGGTGGAAGGAAATTGGTTAGGATGTTCAGACGTAACAAAGAGGTCCAAGCTTTTCATGAGCTGAAAACTGCTGGAGCACCAAGTTTCTCTCCACAGGGAAGCTAGTTTGACATCATCATGAACTGAGAGGGTGTAGAGCGTAGACACAAGCCCCTGCTGCAAAACTCACACCTTCAAATCCGGCTGGAGTAAGTAGCTGGATGAAATGTTTGATGGTCAGATGAGAGAAACGTGAAGGTGAAGCTATGAAATGCACAAACACTGGTAACACCTGTTGGGCATGGCGGTGATGGCATCATGCTGTGGAGGCGTTTGTTGGTGGTACTGAAGAAGGTGGTGGAGGACCAGACACAAATTAAGAAAACTTCACTTAAAATCAACAGCTTAGACGGTTGGCTGTTCAAACAGGAAAATGCTGAAAGAGTCTCTTCAAAAATCATAATAGTCTCTCTGTTTTAGAGAACAGGCACAAAATGTATATTTTTGTTTTCATTTGTAGAATAAAAACCATTGAAGTGAGTCATAAAAAAGTTAAAATGACACTCATGTACAAAGCTGTTTCGCTTGGAAGTGACTGTGTGGAGAATGTTTCCTTCAACTAAGATTTTGGCACTTTCTAAGCATGAAAACAAGGAAAGGATTTGTAATTTGGTGGATCTGTCAAACGGTGTTCAAATTAATTTGGAGAGACTAGAAAATAAACCCAACCAGAAAAATAGAGAATGTTTACCGGTTCTGAGTCCTTCCTTGACACGAGGAAATATTCCAGAGCGCTAACAGGAAGTGAGCGTTGCGCCCACTGCTCTGATGGCAGTAAGTGACGCTGAACGGGAACAGCAGGTGTAGTATATGCTCTATCAATAATGTCATGCTCAGCGCCTGTTTGTTTTGGCCCTAGAAACCCGGAGACGCCCGGGTTGCCTTTTTGTTTATTGAGTTTTCCTTCAGGAGCCTTGAAAAGCTCTTCTCTGACAGATCTATTTGGCAGAGGTGAACGCTGCGCCAGTAGCAGATAACTGATGTGTCTCTGAACCCTCTGGCTTCCTTATCACTCATTCACACCCAGACTTTCATTCTTTGCTTTTCCTCTGAACTGTGAGGGACTCTAGGAGGTTTCTCAGTGGTTCTGGCATCTGGACTGCATGACTCTGCATTTCCCCATCCGGCACTCGCTCTCCGTTGATGTAGCTACAGTCGTCTGATTAGCGTGGGTGGTTTGAGATTGATGAGAAGGTCAGAGTTCACTGGCTTCATTGACTCCGCTGCCCATGGATTTTGTTTCTCCTCTCTCTGCTGGGTAATTGATTAGATTGCCAATGCTTATGATTAATAGCTGCTTGCAGTAATGTGTGTGGCTTCTTTATTAAGCACACGCTTGCTGTGAAGCCTATACTGTTGTTAGTTGCCATTTGTTTGCCTCAATTAGTGGTGATATTTACAGAAGCATTTGATCTGGCAGGTCAGAAACCTTGTAGATGTAAATTCAGAATTAGAAGTCTTTATCACCATTAGAAAATACCAGTTATCTAGGACAAAAGCAATGACGCGGCGTGTACTTATGGATGGAACTGAAGCAAATTATAGCAGAAGAAGAGGATGTACAATGGCTACAAATAAATTCATACTGCAGATGGCAGATCCCACATCGAAAGAATAAGAAAAATCCAACCTTTAATTTAATTAACAGCCAATGTTACACTCACTCGCACTAGTTCTGGATGACAAAACCAATTATAATATTTTATCAAGGCACAGAATATGATGGTAATAAAGGTAGGCTTTGAGAGTTAAAGCTCTTAACAGAAGAATGTTGAAGCTGAAGTTTTAAATTACAATATAAAGAGAAAGAGCATGTAGTAGGTAAATGTATTAAACTTCTGAATGAACAGAACAGAAAGTGCTTTTATTTTTAGATTTTTCTGAACAGAAAATGGTTGAAGCAAGCAGTGAATGCATTACCGCTAGTAGTGCATTCTTTTTTTTTTTACAAACTTCCTTCGTCTTATGATCTCTAATTGCTGAAAAACTTCAAAATTGATGCATCGACAGCAGTGTCCATCATTTCGTCCGTTAACAACGCTCTGCTGTGTGACGTCTACGTTCTTCCTCTGCGCACATGGGTCACTTTGGGGTCATAAACCATAAACCGTTCTCACAGAAGTCTGATTGCAGTCACATTTAATTAGTAATATGAACAACTATGCAAAAAGAAAAAAACAATATTTCAACAGAATTCAGCTTCAAGATCTGCGTTATGAACATAGCTTGAATTGAACATTCTGTTGTAATGTTTTAAAAAAAAAAAGCTAAAAAAAAAAACAAACTTTAAATGTGTGAAAACCATACAAAGTAACACAATGGCAGTTCAGTCAGGAAAAATCAAACTTTTAGCGAGCTGCTTAATCTTTGGATGATGTTTCCTACATGACATTTCTCTGAGTCTGGACTTCTGGTTGGTAGTTGTGGTAGAAGCTAGCAGAAGGACTTGAGTACAGAACCAGGTTGTACAAGTCAAGTCTATATGACAAAAGTCTAAGTCGAGTTGAAGCCTTTTATTTTTGTGACTCCAGTCAGAGTCAAGCCTGGTAAACAGTTTTTCTTTGGTTTTATTATCTTTTCCATTTCCTTATTTGTTGTGCATTCATCTTGTTGTTTCTATATGTTAATATGTTTCACAAATAGATTTGACTCACACATTTGACTAAGGTACTGTCTGGTTGTACAGCGTATTATCAGAATCCATCTTAATACCGTCTTTATCTTCTTTCTAACCACACCAATAAGATTGAAGGGCAGTGTATCTGAATTTTAATGATGTAAACGACCTTCACTATATTAACAGACAGCAAATCCATCTCTGATTTGATCCTGTCACTGTTTCCAAGCATGAACATTTTCTGGTGAAGTGCCCCAATCAGCAGAGCAGCATCATTTCTTTCAGCAAGCCTAATGACGGCTATAAATCAACATTTTCTCTCCCGTCACGTCTGAGCTGTGGGATACATTTAGACATGTCAACTACAAGATTGGAAAGGGTAAGCAGCACAACGGCGACAAAGGTTTGCTTTAATGATTTAAGAAGTGAACTCTGAGTTAACTTTGAACCTTAGTTGACCCCGAAACAACAAACAAGACCGAATTTGCTATGCCATTGCTCCAATTTGCAGGGAATAACTCTTCTCAAAATGTAAATGTTTGCTTTTTTTTTTTCTTTTTTTACTAAAAGTGAAGTTTCCTGTGTGCCTTAGTCACACTTGCTCATTTTCATTTATTATCAGGTATAGTATGATCAGCCTAATATGATCTCTTTTAATGCATACGAACCTAATAAATCAGCTAAATGTGAACTAAAAAGTACATCTCCAGCCCTGGCCTGTTTTTCATAACCTTAACCATAAAGGTAAATTGCCTAAGCCGATTTATTGTGAAAGTTTCACTGATTAAAAGTTACTACACATAAAAACACAATAATATTCAAGACTTTTAAGGGAGTCTTGGATATGATGGTATATGATGGTATAACTAAATTGTTTCAGATTGGTTTGTTACGTAAATTAAGATTTCAAATACCTAATGTAGACATTGTAGAGATGACCTAGATGACCTTCTAATGATGAATTTTCATTACTTGCTAGCTGCTAATATTCTCCTCATAAGAATATGTTAGCTAACTAGTTGATGTCTTCTGTTCCAACATTCTCTGAGAATACGGCTCACAACTTTGTGATAAGTACAAAGTTGCTTCTAAGAGCCACAAACAAATCCCAGAAATTTCAGTTTTTGCAACATGTAATGCAACAGGATTCCCCAACCATCCCTTATAAACCATATTAGTTTTTTTTTAATCTTCAATTTATTTATTTTTGCTGAATCCTTTATCATAAAGAACTGAGCTACAAACTGCTCTATATTAGACTTTTTTTTTAACAATAAAAAACACCTAATATAAGTTCATGAAAACAAAGCTTCCTTTTTAAAATTGACTGGACCTCCTTTTCATTGCAACCCTTAATGTGAAAAGCGGCTGCGAACTCATAAGTCACATTTTCTTTTTTTTCTTATTTTTTTGCAATAACTTCAGCGCCAAAAGGAGCGGACAACATGAATTTTGAATCAATTCGTATGAAGTTTAAAGCGTTAGCCAGGAGTCTGCTGGCATGCTCACGCACACACATACGGAGGCAAAGTTCCTCCAGAAACTGGAGGGAATTAATAATTCACACACATTTCTGGTTCATCTCATGTGTTCTTCTTTATGACATCTTCTAAGAAACTAACCCTGTGGGAATAAGGTCCGTGGAAGATGGACCGACTCTGACCTCGGTTATTGCTACTCTGAGAGCCCCACCTCAACCGTAACATCGGTTCTGCCGAGGGTTAGCGGGACACTAAGGGAGGCATTAGGAGAAAACCGCGGACACAGATGCTAATGAAGGGACTGCTCTAAAAACTTATGGCAGCAATGGCATCCCTTCAGATTTCCCTTTGAGAATTTCACTGTGGACAGCCATGTCCAAAATATTCATGCAATAGGGCCTCCTCCAAAAAAGAGTTGTTTATTACTAAGTTTTTATTTTTTTGAGGTCTCCATCCATGCCCACACTGCCATGAAAAAAAGATGAGCAGTGTCCTTTTACCCTCATTAAAAGCTGAGCTGACTCCTGAACATCCAGAGAGCTGTTGCATCCCGGCCTGCTTTCGCTGAGGAAACAGTTGTGGAGGTTTTTCATAAGAGCTCATAAAATCAGTAGTGAAGTGGTAAATTTACTTGATAGCTTATAAAATTTTTAGATTCACACTTGGTGCGAGTTTATCCTCCTGAAATAAGATCAGACACCCAAGCATTGATTTACAAGCCTTACACTCTGGCTGCTTGTACGTCTGTGTCTTTGTGTACTTGGATAATGTACTAAGATGGAGCGTTCAGACAACTAATTTAAGTTGGACTTTTTTTCTGAGGATTTAACATGCTGAGACTTTCTTCTAATCTCTTAAGGTAATCTTGGCTCGAGTCCGTCAGGCTTTCTAAAGGTCATTCAAAGATTTCCCCGGACTTCTTTTTCATATATTTCCTACCACAGAATGTTTTCCTGCTTTTGCTTAAAAAGAGGCTATGCAAGAAGTTCTTAAAACTACAGTGTAGAACTTTTACAATAAATTTATTTTTTACATATTCGTTAAAATATGTAAGTTACTGTTGCTGTCTGAAGAAAATGCACAGCTCCTGACCAAAAACAACCAATCAGAGCCAAGGAGGAGGGCCTTAGTACTGTCAATCACTCTCATGTACATGCTGCTGGCTCTACTATGAGATCTTTTCCTTCAAATGCAATGGTCAGAAATTTCTTTGAATTAGTGTGTATTCTAGAGCTAGCCTCATCAGATAACGCACTCAGAGACATTTGTTTTAGCTGTTGTTTCATTTTCTGACCATTAATTAGCTTGACAACCGTCTCCCGCAATTACATCTGTCTCCTCTAACTGGATGCAGGCCACTCAGAAACCACCAGTAGAGAGATCAAAACTAGTCTCATCCTGCACTGCAGTGTCACAGCAGGGCAGTAAATGTATTCACAGCTGCACGCTTTCATTATCGGGAGTTGATTTCATTATTGGATGCTTCTCTGAATGTCACCAAGTACTGCCATCTCCCTGTAGATCATAGTAAGGAGCCTTGGCAGGTACCAATGAGTTCTGCTTTAATGCAAATCCGCACTGCAATAAACCCCGACCGGAGGGGACACATTTTCCTACAGCAGATGGAAACGGAGAAAATTAAGATACTATTTTAAGAAAGCATTTTGTTAAGGGCTTCAAATCTGGAAAGGCTAAAGGAGAAGAGTAACAGGACAGTAGCATTCCTTTCCTTCTTCATAGACGATTTTCCAGATGTCACAAACACTCAGAAGGGGGGAACATCAGAGAAAATACCTTCACTCGGGCCTTATAGGGTGTTTTCACACCTGATAGTCTGGTAGTCTCAGTTCAATCGGAGACCAAAATTGCAACATTTGTTCCATTTTCAACTGGTGAGGTTCACTTTCACACTGCACTATTTCAAACCAACCCCAACCTTCTAAAACACACCTGTTCCCCTCCTCGCCTGTGGTGGCGCCGCACCAAGAATGCTTTGGATAAAATCTTTGTTTACAAGATTATAATTTGTAAGTCAGTATTTACTGAATATACAGTGATTTTAAGAAAGTTGTTAAAAGTCGTGTGGTCAAAAGTTTTGTGGAAAAAAGTTAGTGCTGGTACAAAAATATATTTTTCCCTCAAAGAGAGGTAAACATTAATATTCTTGAAACCTGTATCTTTAGGGAGCCAAAACAATCTACCTAACGACTGGAAATGGGGGGAACATTCAGCAAATAAGTCCAAAGGGAGCATCTCTCTGTTTGTCTATGTTGGAGATGAAAAGTTTGCATATATCACTGGCTTGATAACTCTCTCTTTCATGCAGAGAGGCTCCATCTCAATGGGGGCAGCGTTGGATTTGACCGAATATTCCTGAATCACGCCCATTGAGAGCATTTTCAAGCTTCTATACCTGAAAGCATCAAAGAAGGCTGGCAGTTAGCTCCAATTCATGGAGGCTACTGCTTCCCCACCGTTGGTGCAGTGTTGCCTCAGCCGTTTTTCCTCTGGGGCTCCTCGTCTTTTCAAAGTACTTCTTTGAAAGTATTAATTTTTTAAAGTCAAATCAGATCACAGACAACTGTTGTTAATGCATTCTGCAGCTGAAACTGATATATTTCCTGAAGAAACTGCCTCTTTATATTTAAAGTGGTGAGATCGTTGAATGTGCTACTTGTATGGGAGAGGATTAGGGCAACTGGGGTGATCTCAGAATTCTGAGATTCTGTGAAGTCAGAATTTTGATTTCAAACTCACAGTTCTGATTAATACACTCAATATTTTGAGAAAAAGACAGAATTGTCAGAACCTTCTTATAATTCTTGATTTAATATCAGAATTCTGACATTTTTCCTCATTTTTATCTTTTACCTCAGGACTCTGAGAAAAAAGTCAGAACTCTTTAAACTTGAAATTCTGACGTCTTTTTCTCAGGAAGTTAAAGTCAGAATTCTCCGGTTAAATTCTTCTCGTCTTTCTTCCAGTGGCTCATATAATCTTTTGTACATTTGAGATGAAATCAAAAGTTTATTTTGGGTATTTCCAGCCTTTGCGCTCACGGCAGCCTCCACTGAGTGATGATGCGCGTCCCGTTCGATGACGGCCCGTTGTTATGCGCGGTGGCGTGGTATGTAAATGCAATGAGGTGCAGTTGTTCGACAGCTGCAACCTTTTCCCACAGATCGTTAGTTACCGCGACCTTTCGTCAATAAGGGCATAAAGATTCCCAGCTCAGGTGCAGCTGAACTTTTGCTGGGCCCTTCTCCATCACCACTCCACCCCGACGCATGCCCCTCCCCACCGCTGACCTTTTTAGGCAGATACCATTTGCACTGGAAGTTGGGTAATGTATTCCAGCAGATGTCTGTCGTCCTCACAACCTGAGCTTGCTCACTTGATTAGAGACATTTCTCTCCACGCCGCGTTGCATACAGAGCGCTTTATTTGCCCAGCTCCTGGTGCATGACAACATGATGATATCCTGTAAGTCAGCAGAATATTCTCACAGAAAGAATATATTAAACCTCGCAGGCTGGCTTTTCAGATAGATGATTTATACGTTGACATCCGTTTTCTCTGGTTGCATCGCTCCGTCTTTGATCTATTCCCTTCTGCTTCGGTTTTTCCAAAAAACCACTCATCTTATTCCAACGTTGCAATTAGCAAGAATCAAGCTCAGTAAAAGGCTTCCTGCTGTTTCGGTTTAATAGCCCTGAGGTAGTTGCATCATGCTATGTGCGTGTTTGTGTTTTTAATATTGACTCAGTGTTTATGTAAATTAGCTGGTCATCTTCAGGACACATTCCACAACCTCAGCTTGGAATCAAATTAAATATCTAATAATTCCAAACCACCCAGCTCTCTTTCTTATGTTAAAACATATTTTAAGTAAAATGGTTACAAATTCAATTCACAAATATTTTATTTATCCCAAAGGGAACGTGGGATTTGGAAAATTCTTGATTTCTGTATAAAATGTTTGATATTCAAACTGCAGTTTTGTAGTAAAGTGCAATCTAACATTTGACTAAAAGCCTACATTGGAAAAATACAGCTTATAAAAAGACAGTTGTGTTTTTCTCATTGTCTGAAGTTCAGCCAGACTAAACTTTTCTTGTTTCAGGTCTGTTAGAGTTTTCAAAATGATTATTTGCTAAATGCCACAAAACTTAAATATCACTTGATAATTATGTGTCATTGGAATTTTGGAAGATTCATATAACACCAACTATAAAGCCTTAACAAATGCAAACATAAAAAAAAAAAAAAAAAATCTTAAGCAATGCTAAGCCTGGTGGGGGCACAAGTAAAGCCTAGTGACCCACCAGACTTATAATACACTGGAGAAAACCCTGTCAGACCAGAGTTCACTTTTGGTCTGCATCAGAGTTCAATTTTGCATTCACACTTCCCCAAACGAACCAAACTTTCCATGGAAATGGACTGGAGTTGGATTAATGCGGACCAAACAGGGCCTTAGTCTGACTGGAGTTTAGTTTGCTGTTTTTGACACTTGCATCTTATAAAACTTGCATTTTCATTGAACACGTTGAATAAAAGAAAAATAGCTAAAAATGAACCAAAATCTACGTTTATACAGATGACTAAACTTTTTCCCTTTTTCTTTTTCCCCTTGTTTCCTCCTGCTGACCTGTCTGGATGTACAAATTAGGTAAGTACAACCAATGGATTTTCATAATTGATGTCAGCTTTGTGATATGGAAACAGTAATGTTCCTGTTTGTCCTGGATTTCTACATTTTTAATTCTTTATTGTGTGAATGACTTTGTGATTGTTACTGCTGGGTTTGCATTGGTGACAGAACACAACAAAGCTGCTTATTAAGCTGCATGCAGGCCTGACGTCTTTATGTCTGCAACGCTTGGAAAGACTTTCTGTAAAATGAAATGGATGAATTGTTTTTCCACCGAGCCACTATAGTTATTTCCAGGCTTTGGCTGATGGTCATTACAACAGCAGACATGTCTACATGAGAGGAAATAACTGGGCTGAGAAAGTGAAGAATGATGAAATGAAGATGGCTGGAGATGGTTGATATCCACTGTATTCAGAAATATCTCCAAGTGTCATTCCTGTATTCTTGTATGATATAAAGATGATTACGTCCTTCTCACTTTCACATTTCGTAGAGACAAAGTTCAGAATTGAGATGCAACACACAATATTGTCAAGAATTCCTCTGAATCTTGGAAAAACTGCAATTTGGTTTCAGTAATTTCCTGGTCTGGATGAAGATCAGAATAAGAGTTTGGAATAGTATTTGTATTTTCTTTCTGTTTCCCTCCCTCTGTTCGATTCAGGTTTACTTAATGAACTTCAGTACAGTAAACAACGTTACACGATAAAAACAATCAGCCGTTGTTTTACATGAAGGCCTTTTAGCCACAGGCTGATTTGCAGACCCACTCCTTGGTTGGACTGTTTTTATTAAACAGCAAAATTAGAAATTAAAGACTCCCAACACAGACACACACACATGCACGCACCCACACACACACTCTGAATTACTGTAACTGTTAAAAAATACTTGAAAAGGTAGTTCCTTACTCCCTGTCATTTCTCTTTCCTTCCATTTTTCATGTCTTCCTTATTTCCTACCTTCCTTCCTGCTGTCCTATCGTTTTTCCTTCCTTGTTTCCTTGTATTCCTCCTTCTTCCCTTATGTCCTTCCTTGGTTCCTCGCTTTCTTATCTGACCCTTCTTTCAACCAGTGCTTTCACACCTTGCTTGTGTCCTTCCTACCTTATTTCCTAGTTCTACTTTCCTTTCCCTGTGCCCTTTCTTTCTCTTTTCACCTTGCGTCTTTCTTTTCTTGAATCATTTTCTTTCTTTCTGTATCCTTTCTTTATTCCTTCCTTTTTTACCCCTCTTGTCCGCCTTACTTTCTTCTGTCCTTGTCTACCTTTCCTAGCATCCTTTCGTCCTCCTTCTTGTCCTCTTTCTTTCACTCATTGCTTCTTGCATTCATCCTTTCTGCCTTGTATCCTTCTACTCTTGTGTTTTTGCTTTCTTGTTTTTACCTCTCATTAGTCCTTTCCTTTCTCACTTTCCTCTTGTCCTTCCTTCATGGTCCTTTTATTATTTTTTCCTTAGTTGTTCCTCTTTGTATCCTACATTCTTTCCTTCCTTCCCTTCATATCCTAAGTTGTCTTCCTTCCTTGTAGTTAGTTTCTGGTTAATATATTTTCTGTATTTAAAATGCTGTGGTTTGCAGCAAACTTTTTATTTTAAAACAAACATAATGGGAACCTGCTGCTGTCTGTATCGTGAAGTTTCCAAATAATCCATTCCAGGTCCTGAAAAGGCTCTCGGTGAATTGCTTTTATCATCAGTGAAAGAAGCTGGTTTTATGTGTGTTTAAAGATAAACACAGTATAAGAAGCTCACCTGCGCATCAGGCTGCTGCTGCTGGTGCTTTTTCCAGAACGCTGCCTCGTGCCAGTCTTCCTGGCAATATAAATCTGGCTATTAGCCTGCAGAGAGTGAAGAAGACGTGGGAGGAAGAATAAAGAAAAAAAAAAGAAAAAAGCTTTTAGACCTGATTGAGAGATGCAGCATCGATGCAGCCTACAGTTGCTTAGATGGGAACAACAATGACGGGAAGTTAAAATATTCAGATCCAGACTCTGACGCTGCCTGTTGACCTTCTAGACGACGCCCCGGCGGGGTGGGGAGGCGGAAGATGTTTGAAGAGCAGACGCATTCATGTTGCTGTAAAGTGACGGACATGCAAATGTCTCACCCGGTCTTAAAGAGATTTACACGCATATGGTTAATGCATCCGGCCTTAAATCACATCTGGTGGGAAGCGGAGGGCTTTTTGCTGCCGGAGGACCAGCTGTTGCATCGTTTTTGTTTATTCGCCCAACTGGCAACACAAACTCGTGGAAACCGAGTAATTTCTGGGAACTGTAGATGGTCATGTGATGTGATAAACATAATAAAATGCATGTACTAACTACGCCACCTGTTTGCTATACAAATTGCTATTGAGGCATGGTAATGGAATCTTGTTCCTGCATGTCTAAAACAGGGCTGCAACTTGCAATTATTTTATTAATCAATTATTCTGATGATTAATTGATTAATCGGGTGGAAAAAAATCGGCACTTCATGTAAATTTTCTATTTAAGCCATTTTATGTAATAAGCAAATAATTAAAATCCTTTTTAAATAAGAAAATACATATTTTCTTGCTTTAAATGCAATAACATAGCATTCCTCTCATGAACGTTGGATACATCTGCAGCTAAAAAATATACTTCTAACATCAACATGTGAAAATCTGAGGTCTTTCTGTTTGAATTAATATCAAAACAGTGTGATGCTGGGCTACTGATTCAGTTTTGATTCATTTGTCAATAATTCGACAGGAAAAGATGCTGATTATGAGTACAGAATTTGAACCAGATGAAGCTAAAACTAAAGATTTTTTTTAACCCGACGTGCAAATTTTTAATTACTTTTTGTACATTTTTGGCTTAATTATTGCTCTGACTGTGGTCCACTTTCAAAAAAATAACCCATTTTGCGTCTGTATTCTCCAGTTAATGATTAATCAATCACTAAATTACGATTGACGAGTAATACGATTAATCGTCTCACCCCTAGTCTAAGTCACATTTTAGAGTAAAAAGATGAACGAAGGTGTTTTCCTTTAGACGTGCAGGAATAACCAGCGCGGCATCATTGACTCTGACACCAACTAGTGCTTTTTGAAGCCAGAGAGCAGAGCACAGGGTCAACTGACAATCTGATTTCCAGATCCCTCAGCAACCTGCAGCAGCTGTCTCTCTTCCGATGAAAACATGTCAGGAAGGACCTCAGGTCCCATCAGAAGGCGAATGGCTGAAAAGAAACGGGTCACACAGACCGACCGAATCAAGATTAAGCTGCTACACCAGCAGCACACGGACTTAAATGTGCCGACTAGAGCACAAAGCTTTAAAGTCATTTCACAGATTGCGAGAAGTGACTAGAAGTAGGCACTCTGGACTGAGCCCCCCCCTTCCTCCAGGTTCGTAGATTGGGAGGGGCGTCAGGACTCCCATAATGTCCACAGAGGCTCAGCAGGATGCTGATGGTAACAGCTTCTCAAGGTAACTTTGATTAGTTTGCTCTTGTGAGCGTTTTACATGTGTGGCATGTCAATGACAGATTACATGCAGCTTATCTGTGGCAGCTGAAGGACACAACACCCTCCAGACAAAAGGATGTGAGATAAATTCATAAATTAAACTACATGTGAGCTGCTTCAACATTGACAGTTGAAAAACCCCAACTAAAACCATTTTCTCTATTTAAGTAGAAAACAAAAGCTATAAAAAGCTGGATTTTAAAGAGTAACTAAACCCTAAAGATTTATCTGTAAAACGTTTTAAGTTCAAATTCAATCCCAAAAACAAAACATCAGATAATTTTGGCTATTAGTGACAAATTCAAATCAATGATGAAAGTACAATGACAGCCTCTAAACAATAAGTCAATTCATTTTTGCTAGATAAACTGCATAAATTGTTTCTCAAGATTACCATTTTTATGTTTCTGCGCAAATTGACATTTTTGTGTAAATCTGTTTAATTCTGCTTTGTTTGACGTAAAACTGTCTCAGTGCTGCCCTGCGGTTAAATTTTTTCCACTGGTTACAAATGGTACAGCTTGGTTGCTGCCTAAATAGCAACAAAGTTGCTAAGTTTTCAGCAGTGCTTTAAAGGACATTGTGGTTTTACCGCTGTATGCACTGTACAATGGCTGCTGGAAAAGACAAGTGTTTTGTTGTTGGCTTGTCACCCAAGAAACCACTCACTGCATTCTTGTTGGTTGTGCAGGAGGCTCCACTTCTGCTCTTTAAAGTTGTAAAATTGTGCTTCTGCTTGCAGCCATTTTAACAAGTGAGTGTTAATGTTGAGTTGAGGGACGTCCCCGTTTAGAATTTAAAGTGACAAAACAACTCAAGGAATGCATGACTGAGCAGACTGAAATCTGACTAAGAATAATTTTGTGCAAAACATGTAATCAATATGCTTTGTATAGTTCATAGATGCATCCTAGCCTGTTTGAGAAAATCATATGTCACCTTTAATCTCCTCCACGCATCCCAGCACTTGTCTCTTAACTAAACCCATTTTTTATTTATTTTTTTTACTTATCAAGGATGAGGTTATGCTCAATGTCTGGTGAGGTATTGAGGTAGTGAGGTCCCAGGCCTTTTAATATGAACCTGAAAACAATCAGTAAAATCAAATAAAAATTTATTCTAAAGCAGAGAGGATTGTTGGACCATTCAATCCAACAATAACAGGCTCGAAATTAACAGGAATCTGTGATGTCACTGATGTTAATACTCTCAACCGGTAAATCATCATTATCAATAAATCAGATTATCAGTAGCCAACTCATTCTATGTCATGAACATTGAGACACAGTTCAGAGAACCCGGTCAGTACGGGTCTGGCGGGTCCAGCTCCCCGGTGGTTCTCCTCGGTGATTTGTTCACTCGTCATCTCTGCGGAGAGGAACGGGGATGAGGTGAGGTTCCACACAAAACGCCTCGCGCTGCGCTGCGGTTGTCAGCGTCCCCCGTCTGCGGCTTTTACAGGAGTCTTTATTCATCAAAGCCTAACCTGCTTTCCAGACCCTGAGCAGGCGGACCACCTGCTGCGCCAAGTGGATTGGCTCCTTTGATTGCTTCCCTCTCCAAGGATTAGAGACTAAAATCTGAGCTCATTAGCATCATGAGACGTTCAGGTACGGGACAGAAACGGGGAGTCGTTGAAGTTCAATTAAAAGCTGCACATTTCTCATACAGGTTATAATCCCAGTTCAGGTTTAGTCATGATTACTCAGAGAAACACTTTAGATCTGAAAATTAACCACTTAAATTGAGCTCTAATTCCAGTCCTTGCATTAAGGTTTTCCTTGCAGACGAAGTTTTCCTCTTGCATTCTCTGAACTAATATTTTTGTTAGCATTTGTTTTTTTTTCCCTCCTGCTGTGCTAGTTTTTCTCTCTACCCATTTGAGGGAAAACCTCTAATGTTTTTATTTCCCATCTTTTTCCATTTAGTAACATTTTTGTTTACATTATTCTGTCAACATACCGACTTTTTCTTTTTTTTTTTAATATTGTCCTTTCTCTAGATTCTCACCCATCAGGCTCAGATGTTTAGATTGTGATGAAATTAGTTCTTTTTACCTAATTTTTAATCCTAATTTAAGATGTGCAGCTTCTTGGAGTGCATAGCAGCAGAGCTTTTGATTGACAGCAGGAGTCTGCGGGCTGTCTGCCTGTCTCTGGAGAGAGAAGCCAGCCCACAGAGAGGTTAGAAACAGCTAAACCCATAATAATAACAACATTTTGACAGGGTAAAATCAGAATAGTCCTGTCTAAAAGGAGGAAACTGAGAGATGCACTTTTCTGCAGACTGGACAAGCACTTACTTACTTATTTCTTTTACAAAATTGCTCCAATTGTCTGATATTTTCAATCAGTATCCACTCTAATCTGAACAGAGCGAGCATGACATAAATAATATGTAGTAGGAATTTTGACAGATGCACAGAACCCTGACAGTCATTGACTGATCGGCAACAAGCTTGACGTTTGAGTCAACAAATAAATCCTTTGAAGCTGTTATATATTGCAGGACTGCAGAATTTTGTGTAAAAATAAACTCAAGTATTCATATTACAGGCATCAGAAAGCATTAGCAGAAATTAAAGCTACCAGCCAGACTTTCCGGTAAAATCAATTAAACTCACTTGAGATATTGTCATGTGTAAAATCTCATTTTTTTCTGTTTGTTTTGTTGGAAAATGTGTTTTTAATCAAGATAAAAAATCTTGCCTACCTAAACCAATTTCTATGGACGTGTGACTCTGGTGACATCACAACATACATACTGTGACTGATTGGAGTTACTTTTGCTTGTTTTATTGATTTGAATTATTTTTATGCTGTAAATAATTATTATATAGACAAATCATTTTATTTAATCTCTCTCCTTATGGTCAGACTTCATTTGACCAAAGAAAACAGGAATACAATAATAATAATAATAATGAACTTAATTTAGATTGCACCTGTAAACAGATTATAATCTGCTAAAGTTCTGAAGTCACTGTTAGCGTTAGCTTTACCATATATGTCTGCATCCATTTTGGTTTGAAGGTCTGAGGACTCAAATTTTGACTCAAACGTGTAAAGTTTAAGTGAATAACATGATGCATGGGCACCACATATACAGAGACTTTTAGTCTTTGTCGTAACTGACGAGGTTAAATTCCCGACTTTTTGTCTGCCCATTTTTTTTGTCTGAAAGCTGCAAATAAAGGCCAGTAGTCCCACAAAATCTTAGAGAAATACTTACATATTTACCATTCACCTATATATTTGTAAATTATTGCTCAGTGTTTACTAAAGCTAGCTGATCCATTTCATTCTAGTGCCTTTTGTGATGTAATTAACCAAACTTTCAAACCAAATTACCAATTTTTATTCCTGTCATAAGCTTTGCAAAAACTTTATTTTATGAAAACGCACACATTACCCAACAGGAGTTATGCTGTGAGTGCACATTTGCTAGTGAAAGAGAAAATTCTCCACTGAATGGCGCCTCTAATGGAGTTGGAGAGGGGTCACAGTTTTCGTCCGCATGAGGTCAGAGGTCACAGTTTTGCTGGACAGAACCAGCGGCTATCTGAGGGCACCCACATATGTTTTCTATAGCGCTCTGTGTGTGACAGGATTATAAAACTCATGTTGTCCTCGGCTCAGGTTTATGCGGTTTTAAAACTGAAAGGGGTGGGGCTCGGGGCCACTGCGGGGGTCAGAGGTGAACCCTGTATGCATTACAGTACACCATGGTCGCACAGTGCAAATCTTGGCTACGTTGAACAAGTCATGCAATATAAATAAATGGGACTCAGTGTCTTTTTAAATCCTCCTCTACATATAGTCTTGCAATCTGATACATGATGAACAACAAATCTCAGGATCCAGACTGAGTACAACAGTAGAAGCCAGTGAGTAATAACAGTAAACTTGAAGCTTAAGTACAGGGAAGTGATTGCAGAGGCAAGGATCAGGTGGATCCACTTAACATAATGCTTGGCAGCTGCATGGGGGAATGTGACTACAAGGTAACTGTGGGAGAATGATAAATGAACACAAAATAAACACACAGGGGAAAACAATGATTTCAGGGAGAAAACAGAACGGAGTTATAATAATGATCTACTGGAAAACAAACTGAAAACCAACATGACAGACTGAATCAAACGCAGGGATTATCACAGAACACGCCTCATTATTCCTCAAGGGACCTTGTGATTTGATTTTGTAACACCTCTTGTTATCTATGACAGCTGCGGACAGGAAGTGTATCCAATGGAGGTTTGTGTTGCATCACATCTGAGGAAACCTCTTACTGGAAGTACAGTAAGAGTAAACGCTGCATGTGGAGGCAGTGGAGGCGGTGTGGATAAAAGGCCAAAACGCCTAAAAATGTATTCATTTTAACATCTTGTTAATCCCTATGGAATAAGAATGGGCTGCAATCCAATTTCACACCCATGTAACAGGATGTCTGCACGATCTTGAAAAGTCTTAAATCCATGCATCTAAAATCAAAGCCTTAAAATCTCTTAAATTAAATAGAAAATATGAGTTGGCCTTAAATAACCATAGATCTTTTCACGGGTATTTTATTGTGGCAGGACTATTTAATCTTGCACATGTAGTTTATTTTTCTCATGGGACTTTGGTTTGAGTCACACATAGATATCTTTATTATCTTCTGCGACTGCTATGATTATTGGCAGATAGCTAGCTGCCAATAATCACTTTCTAGCTAGCTAGCTAGTTTACTTTTTTTGCATCTATAATTTGAAAGTGTAAATTATCAGCAGTTGCCTGGGCGACATTCACCTTCGCCACTGTCCGACTTCTGTCACCAAGTCACACAACCTTCTGTGCAAAAAGCCTGGCACTACTGCTATGTAAAATATGTGATTTTACATAGATTTATAGATTTCTATCATTACAGGTATTAAATTTCATTCATAATGACCTTAAAAGGCCTAGAAAAGTCTTTAAGTTTGAGTTGATGAAACATGCAGAAACCCTGGTGTAAGGACAATTCTCAGTAGTCAATGTCAACTTTTGATACTCCATATTATCCTTGAGAACCAACATAAAGAATGGCAGCTGTTTCTTGATGGAAGGACTTTTCTTTTATTCCTTAGAAAAAAATTCTATTAATTGTGTTTTTTTTGCTGCTGATAAATGCAGAATGCTGCCTAGAAAAATCCCTTTCCTACAGTCAGGAGACAGATAAGAGCCTTGCACATTATTAGTGTTTATTCAGGTTGGATTTTGCTGAGGATGCATGCTCCTTTCATTTGGTTCCCTAGTTTATCCGTGGCCTTGCAAAAAAAAAAAAAAAAATACAAATACACTTATGTTTGTTGGTTATTGTTCAGTTATTTCAAATCTCGCACAACAGATGCTGGAGTCGGCTTTCCTGTTTGATTTATTAACTGTAGCGCTGTAGCTGTGCATCATACAGGCCAAAAGTATTACTGGATCTCTTCAGTTTCTTCTAAAGCCATTTAAAAGACGTTTTCCTCCATGTAGAGTCACTGATCTTGCTTCTCTTGTTCTGCTGGTGATGCAGAGATTTCCATAACACTGACAGCAGCAGTGAAGGTGTCACTTACCTAGATGACGTTCTTGACATCTTGGTCCATATCAGCATCTTTTCCACTTGTACAGAACTTTATTGGGGAGGAGGGGTTTGTTTTGAGACCCACAGAAAAAGCTGTGCTGAATGTTTAAGGATGCTAATCAGCTTAAAACCGAGTAATGAGTGTAATTGTAGCAGCTGAAGTTGTCAGGTGGAACAGCCGGCCCATTCTGTTTTCAAACACTGTTTTGATCAGTGATGGGGACGGTTTTGTTTTTAGAGACCCCTCCACCCACCCCCCATTTTATCTAATTACTGTCAGTTAGGAAAGCCTGTAATTTTCTCAGTCATTATAATTAACATTGGGAATTTGACTTTTCAAACTGTTGGCGGAGGCGGAGCTAAACGAGAACAGGCAAAATTAGCTTTGTAGTAATATTTATTCATGTTTTTTGATTACTATTTACATGTTCTGTCACAAATTTCTGAAAACAGGCGTGTTAAACTCCAGTCCTTCGATAGCTGATGTTCTATAACCTTTAGATGTGAATAAAGTCCCAACTCTGTAACATTTAACTGGACAATCAGAAGTTCATTGGACAGAGACCAGTTCATTCCAAGCCTAAAACTCCCAAACACAAACCAAGAGGTGTGCTGGTAAACAAAATTAGATAAAAAAAAAAAGAAATCATTCAGCTTAGACAGGGAAAACAGGCAAACATGACAAGTCGAGTAAGATAACTTGGTACTTGTTGTCAAAAGTTTGCAGCATTTCTCTAAATATAAGACTCCTTAAATATGTGATACTAAAGGGGAGGATCTCTCTAACAACTTTTATCCAAATGGAAATTATTGAGCTCATTTTAATTTATTATTCAATTAACTGATTTAATGCTTATTGTGACAGGCTTAAGTGAAAACAATATGTTACTGGACCGGTTTTCCACCAACGCCAAAGAACAACTTCACCCCACTATGTTGGAGAAGATCTGTATTCTAGGGATTGTTGGGGATGATTTTTAGGATAAAAAGGACCCAAATTTAGCCGATCTCCAGATCCCATGCTGCAGAGAATCCATGCTGGCAGCTGGAGCTTTGAGTTAATAAGCCTGAACTTATTTAGGATCGAGAAGGTTTCTGGACAGAGAAGTGTTTGCTATGTGACTGACTACAAGAAAATATAACTTTTTTTTTTCACTCCAACATTCAAATCAATTTCTAACTTTAATATAACTAGCTTTATTTGTGTTTTTTGTTAATATTCCCTACATTAAAATAAAATAACTATTCTTTGTTTTCCAATGGTTTTCCCTCCCTGTAGATGTTAATTCCTTGTTAAAATTAAATGGAATACCTAAACTTAATTATGTGACATTAAAGTGAGACACAAAATGTATTTTTCACCAGCTCCCTCGGCAGCATTTAGGTTTATTGTTGCATCAATCATTTCTGAATAATCATTTGTCGTTTGTGTTATTTGTTGCTTTTGTAAGTTGTAAATACAAGAATGTCAGGCATTGTCATTTTTAAAAGAATCATTTCTTTGTGTGTTGAGGTTTTTCTCCACCTAATGAGATATTTAATGGTTATTGTGAGGTTAGCTGTCTTTTCTCCGCTTTCTTGAATCACACAGAAATCAACAAAAGCACAGCGAATGCAGGTCATAATGTGAAGGCAGAAAATAGAGCTATTGTATAATTGGCTCTGCGGATGCTCTGGTGTTTATTTGAGTGATGGTAATAGCTCTGAAATGTTCTGTTTGCCCCTAATATCCAATAAAGAAACCTCTGAGGTGGTGATGGTATCAGTGAAGGTGAGAGAAATCAGTTTGTTTGAAATAAGTAAAGCATTTTGGAAAAAAAGGGAAGCCAGTTCATCCCTGAGATGGCAGATTTGGCTCCATCTGAAGCTGGAACTCCTCATTCAGAGCCCAAATCACAGATTCCTCCTGTCTTGACTGTTTTATATGCTTTTTTTTTTTTATCCATCAGCGAGCAGCAAACAAAGCTACTAATGTCTCAATGTCTCCTCTCTTAATGCTGGTAGATCAGAACAAAAACCAAATATCTCTTTTGATATGTTTATTTTTTAAACACAGACATAAATGTACTGAATTATGCTTTTTTTAATTTTTTTTTTTATTTGATATCTCTGCACCAGCATAGCACACCTTAAGTGGAGTTAGGAGTATAACAGCCAATCTAAAATAAATAATAAAAAAAACTGGAATTGACACAAACAGTAGGTTGACTGCCTTGGTCAAACGTAAAAATGAACTTGAACTAACTTTCTTTCAAATGGTTTAGATAGTGCAATTAGAAAATCTAAATGTAATGTAAAATAAATAAAGTATGACGCTGCTCAGAGCACATAGCATAGAATTAGACTGAATAGATCTAACTCTGATGGATTGGACACATTGTCGCCAATTCCCGACCTAGAATTTGTTTCAATATCTGGACCGATACAAATATTAATATCTGATCGGCGCATCTCTAACTGAGAAATGCTAATCAGAACAGAGTGGTGAATGCTTGGAAATTGTGATTATTTGAAGCCAAAAATGTATTTCTAAATGTTTAATCTTAAATGTAACTGTTTCCCTGCTTTCACAGCTCTATGTTTACTTGTGGCAAAATTCTTACACACAAGGTCAAATTCCTGTATGTCTAATACCAACCCTGGCAAATGACGAGTCGTCTCCCTAATGCGTCATGATCTGAGGTTTAACAGAGACGGCGGTGGGATAATACTCCTTTAGTGACTCCGATGTACTTTTCTGGTACAAATGTGAAACACTCTTTGAACGGCTAAGTCTAAGAGCTGCTGGTCTTTAAAGTTTTCCGAGCTGAAAGCGACATTCAGACGCTCCACCCATCAGCACCGTAACTATACTTTTGATATTTCCCTCTCTTTAAAAGCAAGCCCATATATAAACTCGTACCTTCTCTCTCCTACACTCAACTGCAAAGATAGTGTCGCAAGGCTGAAATAATTTGTAGTTGCTGCCAGCAGCTTCTTGAGGACAGTGGTGAGCTGGGGACCAAGCTAGTGTTTGGGAGCAGCTGGAAAAGCCATGCCAGCACAACCTCCAGCTAAATTACACGCCCTCTCTCCGAACGCATCCCCCGCTGCCCGTCTGGAGCAGGTGCCTTTTTCCCCGGTGTTGTCTGGAAACGCCTGAGACCACGCTCTGCTCCTCCACACTGATTGGTGTAGCAGAGTGTGTGATGCTGACTGGCATCCAGTCCTCTGGAGGGCCGGTCCAGTGCAGAAGGAAACTCACCCGTCCTGCCAAAAGGAGTCAGGGTTGTGACTCTGTGTCTGGTCCCTGACCTCAGCCCATCATCGGGATGAGGCTCCGCCACGCTTCACCTGCATTTCCTCAAGTGAATTCTCTTCCTGTAGCTCAGTTTTGTATCAGAGCTCAGCTAGTTTGATTTTAAATGTATTATATTTTACCTCCTCCCACCTTTTTCTGGCTTCTTGGAATTTGCTGGAAAATGTTGCGACGCTGAGGAAGACGGAAGGAAAAATATCACTTTATTTTCTGACATTTAGGAAAAACTTTTTTAAAAACAGTGGAAAACTGTCACAAAGTGTGTAATAGATCATTCATAACCATAAATTAAAATTGTCTTTAGTAATCATATCCTTATGACGGATAAAAACATTGTATATTAGTTTAATAACTTAGATTTTATTGATGTGAACAAAAGTTGAATTTAAAGAGATCTGAAGGCATTGAATTAACCCATGTGATCACATTTAATGATTAAATGTAATAAATTTAATGATTAAATGATTAGGGATGCAAGTTATTGATCAATGAGGTAATGTCAACTTGATTTTTCTTGTATGAAAAGGGACGACCATCTTTTATAACATGATGGGGAACTTTTTTCATAACATGCTGAATTAAACGAAAAAAAAAAAAAAGTTAAATTGTGAACAAAACAGAAAATTGTGGTTTTCTCAGATCATGAAACTTATAATGTATAAAAAACAGGAACCTCTTGGTTTGCTGAACAGAAAAATAAAATATGAAAACAATAAAATGTGAAACAGAACATGAACAGAGAGATGTTCATACAGACGTACTGTATGTGGTTGATCTTATAGAAATATTAAAATTTTGCTCCATGAAGTGCATTAACTCACGACAGCCATCGATATCAACCTTGCTTATTGGCATCTTTTTTCCATTTGTTAGTCATGCAGATCAGATAAATGGGTGGATCTTATTGAGTGTTTGTATCTCTAAACCGAACTGCATGAAGTGCATTTTTCTTCCCACACGGGACTCTTTGAACCATGTCTCTTTCCTGTTCTGGTATGCCTCCGCTATCTTTGTTTCTGAATCAACTGGCTCCTCTTAAGAATGAATCGATTGGAACTCATTTTACTCTCCTAAACCATTAAGTTGTGCTTAATACACCTATGTATTGAGTAACTGTAATAACATCAACATTATATTATTAAAAAAACTTTACATCCATATATAGAATGACTCTAGTAAATATAAAAATTGAGAACTTAGTTTTAAAGCACAGTTAATTTCCTATATAAAGTACTGCAACATTTCTATACATTTAATTCTATTTTCCATGAAAATGGAAATTAAGGTCACTTATTCAAATTTAGAGTTGTCCAACTTTTCACATGGAGTTAAAAAGAATAAATAAGACTCGCCTTAATTTATTTGTGCTCGAAATATAAAAATGTTGTTGCCATAACAACTAATGAGTCAAGCTTTGAGTTGGAGCTGCAGCTCGGTACATCCAGTCTCTATTCAACATTATCCCTCACATGGTCACCAAGGAAGGCAAACAAGTTGCAAAGCAGCATTTTGTTAACGAGAAATCTGCAAATGGACAGAAATGTCACGGCTTAATTGGGGCATCCATTATCTGCTCAACATTCAAAACCGACAAAAGCAGATCCTTCACGACCAAAACAATGTTCTCTCTCTTTGGCTCGGGATCCGTAGCTGATTTTTGTGAAGAGGAGTCGTTTTCTTCTGGACCCATTTCACTGTGAACCCTCGCTTTTGTTTGAGTGTGCCAACTCATCGTCGCATTTCCATCCGTGGAGATGGACAGTTTCTGCCAGAATGAAACTGCTTTACGATAATGGGGAAACAGTGAATAATAAAATATTCATGTATTTAGGCTGCAAAGGGTTCATTGAAACCCATTTCAGTTACCCATCCATCCATTTCCTGTAGTTGGATAATCCTTGCAGCCATGCTGCAGGGCAGGTGCCGGTTCACAGGGAATCGGTCCATTACAGGGTTCCCATTTTAGGCATTGTAATACATTTATTCAGTAAGATGAGCTTAATCACACACAAAAACTGAAAACAAAATTTACAGCACAATCTAAATACTTCTATTTTTAAACGCCTTACGACATATCAACGTATTTGTCATTTTGGTTTTAACAGACTAGAGTTAAAATGTGGATGTAAAACATGCTTAGTTCACAGAATATTACACTATTTTCTGCTAACATTGAGTTCAGGAAGCTGATATTATTTGGTTAATTAGTCAGACTATCTGTTTTGGTAGAGCTTGCACCAGACTTGATACCCTGAGCTAACAACTGTAGTTTTAACTCAGAGGTAGTTTACATAGACCAAAATAAAAATACATTGTTTTTCTCACTGTCTACAGCTAAGTCAGACCAAAGCTCTCTTGTTTTAGGTCAGCTCACCAATCACCAAAATGATTTCTTCTTTGCTAAGCGCCACAATAGTGAAGGAAGAAGATGATTGATTTGTTAATGTCTTTAAAATCAGAAGTTTACATACGTGTCCTTACTATTCTGCCTTCAAATTCAATGACTTGGGTCAAAAATTTACGTTTCCTTCAAGCATCAACAATATTTGCTGGAGTTTTGGCCCATTTCTACTGACAGATTTGTTGGCCTCCTCGCTAGTACTCCTTTTAAAATCTGCCCTCACACCTAATAGTATGATAGACTCAGTTTGATTGAAGACCAAAGGTGCAACATTTGTTACATTCTCAGCTGCTGCGGTTCACTTTCACACTGCACTGTGTCCAATGATCCAAACCCTTTAAAAAACCTGTTCTCCCTCCTTGCCTGTGGTGTAACTGCACCAAGAACCTCTGAAGGAAATACTTCTTACTTCACAAAATGTAAACAAAAATAGAGTGGTATCAAATTTGATCAGTTGTGCAATTTCTCTTTTGTCTTTAGTAAAAAAAAAAAAAAAAAAAAACACAAGCCATTTTTCTCACTAAATTTAATTTCAGACAGTGAGAAAAAAGTTGCGTCTCTTTTTTTCTGTGTATGAAAACATCTAGTTTTGACCGTCCCTTTATAAGAGTGAAACATGGTGGGACTATAGCTTCCACATCATGTTCATCAATGTTTTATTTTTCTGGAAATATTTCCAGTGAATTCTAGGACAGTTGTAGACTTCATTCAACCAGAAGAATCAGCAGTGTGTAGCAACAGATTGGGGAGGGGCAGCGATTAAATACTCATCCTGATTACAGTCTGAAAAAAATCAAATTCTTCTGGCAATTTCTCCATCATCCAATTAAAAAAAATCTTAAAGTATGACTGAAAATGTTTGCATTGTTGAAACTGAATATTTTAAAACCTTGATAGATGCTGCCGCTAATCTATCCATCCACAGTCAGTAAAGCCGTGTGTTTTAAAGAAAAAAATCCACTCCTAGACTCTATCTCGATCTATAAAATTCAAAACTCATTTCTTCTGATGTGTGATTTGAAGTGACATCTGACAAGCTTTGCTTCTCCTCCTCTGGAGATGAACTCATGCATCTCACAAGTCCAGGTCTAATCCAGTTAATCTGAATAAATCTAACCCAGATTTACTTTTTTTTTTCTCACCTCAAACTTGCAAAAATACAAAAGAAAACTAGATTTTTTTTTTCTGCTGCAGCTGTCAAGAACACCTTAGCCAGACTGAAACATTTCATTATTTGGCTAACATGAAGCCATTAGCTATTGCTGTTATAATGAATTAATGCTGTTATAATGAATGTTCTAATATGGAGCTTCGTCCATTGTGGATAATTTATGTAATTAGGGTCTGGAAGACAGAAGGGATATTTCCATCAAATCCCACACTGTCACCATTACTGTTTACCTGGAGCCACCTGCTTTCAGAGATCCACAATGTGAATTCATTTCCTATTATAGTTGACCTATGTGATGCTTTTTTTTTTTTTTGCCCAAATCAACATTTAAAGTACAAAATATGTATTTTTAGATTGTTGGACATGTGTGACATAAAATGTAATAAACATGGGGTTGTAGTTCATATTAAGACAGATATGATGTCACCTTAATATGGATGCTGAGGCAAACATGGAGACCAACTCGCATCTTTGAGCCAGCAGTTTTAATGATTGTCTACAGAAGCGATGAAAGTGCTGCCAAGTGGACTATAACCGGAGGTGTGGTTTGTTTTTTTGTCTTTTGTTTTGCTTTTTTCAAAGAGGATACTAACTGAGAGTAGGAGTGTGAACTGCAACTATTTCATCAAGAGGTTGGGCAAGCAGAAACAGAATCAAAAGAGCCTGACTCCTGGATTTAGAACTCATCTCATGCACACAAGATTTGAAATGAATACTGATGCTAACTCTGTGCTTCTTTAGTTTGCTAAAGCAACATTTACCATGAGTTTGAATAAATTCTAATTTTATTAATATTTTACTTACTAAGAACATAAACAGGACTTCAAACTGACTGAACAGTGTGGGCTAAAGCTATATATGTTTAAACTATAATGATGGCTGATGTGGGTTTCGTACGCCACAGTCCTGCAGGTTTTAACTGTTTTTGGTACTTTGGCTTGGATTATTTGATGTCGCTTATTGCCTAGATTGATCCAACAGCTTCTTTTGCTTTTCCTGGCCAAATTCAGAATGTTTTTTTTTTTTTTTTTCCCCCAGATTTTTTATATTTATTGTGTCTGAAAACAGTTTTGCAATTTGTGGCACAGAGGAGCTTTGGCTTTGTAACTTTTTATTTGCCTGCTGGAGCTGCTCTGTAAATTCTGAATAATGATTCATGCTTGTGACAACCGCTATTGTGAACAGCGGCACACATTTCCTGAATCACAACAGGGAGGCTCGCCTTATTTGGATGAAATATGCCTACTAAGCTCTTAGAACAGTGTATTTATTCTTGTTAATCAACCATTTTAAAAGTTAAAACATTTGTTTTGTTGATTTATTTTTATTTTTAAGCATCAGTATGCATACCACTTGATTGGTTTTTAGTTTGCCACTAAACATTCATCAGCCACGTTTGTTTCCAATTAAAGTCGAGCTGTTTGGTCAGTTTGACCGGCTGCATTAACAATCATCACAGCTTTGACTTTGGATCAGAAAATGACCTCCTGTGGTCACTTGCAAGAATCTCAGTGTTTTTTTTGTTTTTTTAAGTGAGGTCATGTGTCTTTAAGTGTTTATACATCATGCTTTTAGTCAGTAGAAGCAGGAAGAAGGTTTTATTTCACATAATGCTCATTTGAAAAATATCTCTTCAAATCCAGGCTTGTCCGGGGGCAGAAATGAGAAAAAGTGGCACAACTTTTGGATCTGCATGAGTTAGATGATGGTAAAATCTGTTTGACCAGGTCATCAGGGCTAAGCTTTTTTTTAATAGCCTTTAAAAGCACCATATCTCAAATCTTTAATGTGATGCCCATCAGGAAAGCAATGAAAAACGCCTATGTGACACAACCCACGGCTGATCTGCTGTTCAGCTGCAGGATGCATGTCAAAGCCACCAAGAAATGTAGAGAGGAAGTAAATCACTGAGACACAAAATGTGACGCAACATAATCCACCATATAACATCCGTTTTTGATGTTATATGGTAAACTGTTTTTATGTCAAAAATTCGGCCTGCTGTCCCTGTTTTGAACTTGCCCATAATTAATTCACTCCAAACTGAACAAGTTGTGAGCACCAGTAAAATATGGCAAAAATACCAACGTTTTACTATATTCCTAAACCAAGAGATGTAAACAAAAATAACACATTGAATGGTCTAATTGGTTTGATGGCAAAACAGAAATGCACATTTTATTGCTTTTGTTGTAATGTCACATATTATTGATTATCCTACATATAGTAATGTCTATCATAGTTATCATGTGAAGCACGCACTACAGATGCAGCCATGGTTGAAGTTTGAAACCTTTACCCTAAATTAGAAAAACAGATCCACATTGATCCACATCTGAGAAGCACATTGTCAAGTTCTCCATCGGTTTGTGCAGCGTCCCCCCCCCCCCAAAACGACTCAAAAGACCAAAACAGTTATCTTCTGTTATTTCCCATTCATTTGTCAGTATGTTGCTAAATTAGTTGTCTTTGCAGTTGGTCTGGAATCAGTTTCACAATCTTTAAACAAAGCCAAAAGAAAACATAAACACATAAATAAATATGTTTAAGTTTCACAGAAATTATTTTTATTCTGACAACAAATAAACATGAAACAAACCACCGTGAGTCTCAGCCCACAAAGAACCTTACAGGATCACTGGGGCTTTTTACCTTTCATATTAACATCCATTTTAAATAGTTTGAAGATGGTTCTGATGGTCTGCTGCAGCAGAATATCGTGTTCGCTCCACATGACGACGGAGACTGTGTTTCAGGCGGAAGAGCCTAAATATCTTGGGATCTGACAGGAAATGGACCGTGACATTGTCCGTATGTTTGGTGCTCCCTGTGCTGGAGTGCAGCCACTGTAACGCAGCTATGAAGCGAATGCCACTGAGAAACCAGGTCTGAGCTGTTACTAGTCAGACCACGTCCCCTCACTCACCTGCAGAGCTGAACTTTGACGACCAGAAGGACCAAGATCAAGGAAACCAATCACTGCGTTTTTTTTTGTTGTTGTTTTTTTTTAAGTTTAGATGAGAAGTTTGTTTATTCAGGGCGGGGGTTCAATGATTTCGAAGAGCCTACATGGGGTTTTTGTTTCCTTTTAGGGACTTATCAGAGACGGCCAGCTTGACAGAGGCCTAGCTGCTGACCTGCAAGCTTGCTGGAGGGATTGAATTTCCCAGCTGGCCTGCGTGGAGGTGGATATTCCCCAGGAGGAGACACAGGAAGTTAATGGAATAAGGGAGGTTTAGGTGTCTGTTGTTACTGCTGGGACCAATAAATAAGCTTGATGCATGGGGGCAGGGGGAGGGAAAGAAAAAAAAACACCTTTTCAAGTTCACTTCTTTATATTTACTTTTGGGATGAAGATGAATCACAAGCACTCATGAATAAATTGGCGTTCAGATGAAAATGTTATGGTGAAAGTGAAATAAAAAAGGACAAAGCTCGGAAAATAGAAGTGCACTCGTGCAGAAATAAAGCGTTACATTGTGAAAATAAATAATAAATCAAACATAAAGTCAGCACAAAGTCCCAGGCACGTTTCTCCCCCATGTTACTGTGAATATTAGTGTGCAAAGCTGCAAGCATGCATGCCTCCGAGAGCCAAAACTTGCTTTCATATTTGTTTTGTGTGCGCTGCTCCCCCTCCAGCTTGTTGGCAGCATGCAGAGTGAGCGGCCATTGTGCCCCCGCCTCTCTGGATCTCTGTAAAGAGCACACGGCTCCCCAGCTGCATGTTAATGCAATCATTATTTTAGTCTTTCTTTTGCTGATATTACGTTGACCTTCAGTGTGTTTCCAGGGCTCATTTTTCTCCAGAGGGGTAAAATTGGCTCCGCGACTCCGACGCGTCTATCTGGAGCTCTTCCGACCAGTCACCCGTTTTTAAGAAAACCAAAGTGAAAATCATAGGGGATTGCTTCGGCGTTTTGGCAACAAAGTGAAGTGCAGGCTGAATTATACATGCTAACAAGACCAACCGCTGAGAGTCTGAGGGATACTGCTGCGTTGTGACTCGGATACACATGCTGGCGCTTTCCGCCACGATGTTCGACACGATCGTCGGCGAAATTTGACGGCTTTCCTTGTGTCACACAAAACCGCACACACCGAGGATTTTCACTCAGGCTTTGCAGTAAAGATTTAGTCGCCACTCTGTCGATCTAAATAAAGCGCTGATTATCACGCAGCTGGTCAGATATGTAAGACTCTTTTATCTCTGATGAAGCAGAATCGTAAAGAAGGATCAAAAGTCAATCCAAAAACCGATAACCTCTGAAAAGGAATCCGATTTTCCTCGGTTTCTGAACACAGACTCTGTAATATCTATGCTTGTTTATGCAGAAACATGAACAGTTGCATTGACTCTGACCTTGTTGACTTTTAATCTGCTGTCGAATACCACAGCCTGAGGAAGAAAATCCTTCAAGGACAACCAAAAAGTACTTCTGTCATGAAATATCCTCTGTACGTACCGGCCACCTGATGACGGAAACTCAACATAATGAAGGTTTTAACCTCAGCCAGCTTTTGTTTTGCATCAGAATAGCTGGGTTAATTCCTCCTTTCAGGACCGTCTAGTTAGTTTAGTATTTAGATCTCACACACTTAGCCCTTTGACCCGTACCTTCGCCATTTCCTGCTTTGTTCAGATCATAGAAGCTTGTTTTTTTTTTAGGAAAAAAATGTTTATTTTCTCTTTATTACTCAAACTGCAGAAGTGAGGCTACAGCATAGTGACTCATACGCTGTAATTTGAGCCTTCGGCAAATAAACCTGAGTCACTTTTTTTTTTTTTCCGGAGTGCTGTGTGAAGCCAGCTCCAAATCCGGTCTGTGCAGCAAACATGCTGGAAAAGTAGCGTGTGGCCTTTGAATCTTCAGCGTGCTCCCTGCAGGAAGCTCCGTGGGAGAGTGAGAATGCCTAAGTAGCTTAAAATGAAGCATCATATCCTGGAGGTGTCAACATTCACACACACAGAGACAGACAGACTGATAGAAACTTGAAGTGCACTTATCAAATTCAGAGGATACAGCTTCCTCTGAAGCTAGAAAAAAACCAAACATCTGAGGATATTTTTCAACATTTCCACAGAGAAAATGCCGCATCCTGAGACTTCGCTGCATCAGTTTCAGCAACCTCACAAATTATGAACAAGTTGAATGTTTTCATTTTTAATAAAAAAACAACAACTATTGCTACACAAGGTCCAGTGGGATGAAATGTAGAACGAAGACTTAGAATTTTGCCATGGCTTTCACATGTTAATGTCAAGTCTTTGAGGGGCAAGTCAAGCATGAAGTCTAGAAATACTGAAATAAATATTTTCTCATTCTGTAGGCCACCTCTAACCCTCTCTTGCTGCCAGGAATGCGTATCTGAACTGTTTCTTCTTAGTTATCTTTTAAACATTTTACATTTAATGCAGCATGAAAAAAACCCTGCTAAAACTGGATTTATTAATTTGAGAATTTGGCATTTCTGCTATTCCACTCTTAGCTGGACCGTTTTACATTTAAAACCTTTGTTTTTAATCTAACTGATTAAAACTGATCCTTACTGATTAGGACGCTAAAGGGTATAAATTACAGCACAATTAACAAGGCAAAGTGTGGTGAGTTATGGTTAAATTTCTGAATACACACAACAGTAAGTACTTCTGTTTTGATATTTTTAGCCAAAGGTGTCCTAGCTATGTTGCAGCTAGATTAGCAGTGAGAGAATATCGGGTGTAAATTACTTTTATTTTGTTTCTGAATGATTTAACACAGCACAGAGTTGGACAGACATTCATGTGGACATTATGAAGCTACAGCTGACACCCATAGATTATGAGCCATTAGCATCCCATAATAATCCACCAAAGTTGATGATAAAGCTAATCTCTTCACTGTAACCACGTGCAGAAGTGCAGTTGGCAGGTCACATACCGACTTCCTTGGGATAAGGAAAAGATGTGGACATACACTATGCCACAAAGGAAGTTACATATTTTGTTGTTGATTCAAAAGAAAATCTAATTGTTTACTTTGTTTTGTAAAAACCTTCTTTACTCAACGGAACGAACAGGTTTCCTAGTCAGCTGCCTGAACAGAGAGCTCACAACGAAGCGTTCCATCTTTATGACCGATCTCCTTTTCTAGTGTGAACCGTCTGTCAGCACCTTTCACATCTTCTGACTTCCCAGGAGTGGAGTGACTTGTCCAGCAGTCTCCATTTAGTCTCCATGGTTACCAGCTCTTGCACTGACGGATGGATGTGTGGGCAGTTCAGTTTATTTAAATGAAAAACATATTAATGACAAAGAGAAAATAAATGCTGTTGTAACTCAACTCATCCAAGAATCTTCAAAGTGTCGTTCTGGATAGTGATGCTCTGGGTTGGAAGGATCTCCTTCTTAGTCTAATTGTTCCCAAACAGCAAACCTTTTAGTAAAGTTTAAAAGTGACATTATTTATTGCTGTATTTCTAAAGATTTCTTGCAATTTTCATTTCATCATAAATATTTAGTGGATAAAGTCGAACTTTGCTCATGTTAACTTCGTGTTAAGCCCTTGGATTGTTTTTCTGGCTGCTCTTTTTACTTTGTCATGAAATGAGTGTAGTGACCTCATGAAAACCGCCTGAAACTTCCATCAAATATCCTGCTGACTGTAATCCGTGTCAATCTAAAGCCGTAATCCATCAGTGAGAGCTGTCCTTTTTTTTTTCTCTTCCTTGCCTGCAGAGAAAAATGATTTCTCCGCTGCATCTTTTCACTCCTGAACATCCATTAGCTCAGTCAGCTGAGGCACAGGAATCTGAAAGTCTGTTCAAGGACGGCCACATTTGGGTTTAAATGAAGTGATTCAGTCAGATGTGTTTTTTATGAAAGGTGGGGGAGGAATATCACCTGGAGACGTATCAGCAAAATATTTGACCCATGTAAAAACGCCTGCATCGTTGGTCGGCTGCTGTCTTAAACTGCTGAAGAGGACGTTTCTGTCATTGTAATGTCTTAAAGTACCACGTTTAGGATGAAAGCATATTTCTTAAAGGTGCATTAAGCAGCTCATGAGCTTTGTCAGCTTCAATCAGCCACTGATACACAAAATGAATAGAGTAGAGAGCCGTCCACAGTGAAAGAGATGTGTAAACAGGCTTAAAATTAATAATCTCTTATTGCAGTCGCATTGTCTGAAATGTGAAAAAAAAATCTAATTTTAAGTTGAGAATTTTTTTTTTATTTGAGGAAAAATTAGAAACACCCAATTCAGCAATTCCTGAGAATAAATTTCTAAATTATGGGTTTACTCACTTTTGTTGACAGTGGCTTAAACATCATCGGCTGTGTTGACTTATTTTGAGGTGACAACAAATGAACATATCCTTCATGTTGTCAGGTGAAAAGATAAAACACAACTTGATGAGGTTTTTAATCCCGGTGGGATCATATTGGGGAAAAAAAATACAAAATGTTTCAAACAAATGCTTAAATGTGGAAACCTTTCAGATAATTATTCACATAATGTAACTGGATGATAATTATGTTGACTGAAACATCAACTTGTTAAAATGTTGCCTTGTCTTTACTAAATAAACTGTGTATTATTAAACATGAAAAACATGGTTGTTGTGGTGAATTCTAGATTAATCGTAATGAAACTGTTTATTTTTTCTCACATACTGATCTTATTAGTTTTTCTGCTTCAAACGCCTTAATGTTTCTAAGAAAGTGTAAAGTGAATTTTATTTTTATTCCTTTTCATTTAGTCGATGTTTTTCCCTTTGTGTCTGCCTTTGCGTATAGTTTGAAAACTATTTCTCCAGTTTTATATGATGCAAATACATACGGAGATTTACAGGAGAAGAGTTTCCGCTGCAGACAGGTCCTCTTTGTTTTTCTTTAAAACCGGCAAAACCGGAGAACATGCAGAGAGTTTTGATTATCAAAGAGCTGCATGAAAATATCTTGCTTTCCCAAAGTTAGCCAAATTTACAGAGCAACAATTAGATGTTAAAACTGAAACTGAACTGTTGGAGAACTGCAGCACTTTGTTCAGTGTTAATCTGCATGTAAAAGATGAGAGGAAACAAAGAGCTTTCATGCTAGATTTTAGTGTTTGTGACATCCGTGTGTTTCAACAGCTCTGAGTCGTTTTATTAAAAACAAGCCACTGTGCCTGTGAATTAATGGAACCTTTCAACTGCTAATCAGTATTTTCCACTGCTGGTTTAATTTCTGATTGATTAATACGAGAGTTTATTAAGTCAAGTAAGCTGAGGAGCACCCAGAGGCCTCTGGAAGCTCCTTTATGGAGCTTATTGTGGAAATACATCATAACTTGGCTGAATTAGCAACATTATGCAGTTGATAGAATAAACTTGTTTAATGTGTAACCCAGGAGCAGTATCTGTTATAGACTAACAAAGCAGCGTCTCCCTTAGGCCCAGGCTGACCATGAGGTCCTCTGCTTAAACTGTTGTCCCTTTCACAGATGGATGGATACATTTTGGTTGAATTAAAAACAATAAAATCCTGGGGGATAATCTCATTTATGCCTTCTAAATTAATGAAATTATTATCTATTTACCTGTTTTAAGTGATTTATGCTGTGTGGAAACACATGGACCAGACTAATGAAATGCAGACTGATGGAAATTTCATGATTATTTCTCATGTTTTTTTTTTAAATGACTCGATGTTACAAACATTTTTGTTCCTGAATGTAGCCCGTTATGAACTCATTTGCATAGCAGCAACATGTGAACATGGCAGCAAAGTTGAAACGGTTATTGTTAAACGGTTAATGGAAGTTTTCTGTTGCTTCTCCAGTGCCCTTTAAAAAAAAACCCAAAAAAACCTGTAAAAACAAGTACCTTGACCTGTTGCTATGGAGATCTGTTGCTGTTTCAATATGCATCATGCTGTACCAACGGCTTTTCTTTTTAATAAATAAACCTTTCTAAAATTGATGCAACATATCAGAAGTTTAATTAAAAGTGAAATAATTAGTCTTAATCTGAAAACATTAAGTTTTCCCAACGTCAGCCGAACCTTCAGCATCCCTGTTGGCTCGGCTCAGCTCTGCAGTCAGGAGCCGGAGCTGCTGCTGCTGCTGCTGCTGCTGCTGCTGCTGCTGCTGCTGCTGCTGCTGCTGCTGCTGCTGCTGCTGCTGCTGCTGCTGCTGCTGCTGCTGCTGCTGCTGCTGCTGCTGCTGCTGCTGCTGCTGTCGTCCTCTGCACCTGCTGACCATTAGAGACCAGTTTCCACTTCTTTGACAAAATAGCTTTGAATTTAAAACTAAAATATTCAACAGACATTTGTGTGCAAATTAATATTATGTCACATTTTTCTTTTTTTGTTTGAATTCTTCATCCCTGGTTGGTGTAACTGTCTGACCCTCGACTAGCATCTCACCTCCTGTCCTCCAAAGCCTCAGGCTTTGGCAGCTCTGTGATTTTCAACCCCATGAATGATACAATAAGCAGATAGATCAGCTAACCTCAGCATCTTCATACGGCTGAGAGAATAAGGACATTTCCCAAAATGTCAGATCTCTTTTTAAACACTCAGTTAAACATTCATTTATGACCTTTAGAAACAGCAGCGAAGAACACCAAACTACTAGCTGCTTTTCTAGAAATAATTTGTATTTGTGCAAAGAAAGCAGACATCTCCTGCAAGACTTCACATGAATCTCTTGTGGGAGTGCAGATCCTGAAGCTCTACATGCATTTTTGGCCTTAGATTCCTCTATAGTTTTTCCTTTTTCTATCTCCCTCGCTATAAAGATGTATATATTCCATCTCCAACCTACATCTGCAGTCGAAAGAGTTTGTTGTACATGTCCTGTAGAGAACTTCAGAAGAAGCAGCTGGGGGGGGAAAAAAGAAGCTGCGATGCTTTGACCTTAACAACATGTTGAAGAATCAAAAGACACACGCTGAGTTGTGTTTCTTTGGTGTTCGCCGTAGTGAGATCCACACGGAAAACCATCAGAGGACACGTCTTTCTGTCCCGATCTACATCAAGGGTACCTTTGAAGGCCCTGACTCACAAATGGTTCGGGGTTTCATCAACCGCTGGTGTCATCATTAAAAAAAAAAGTCTGAAAAAACTTATTAAAATGTTAAAATTTAATAATCAACTCTACTATTTACAACACGCAGGTCATGAACAGAAATGCTGTAAACCTTTTGCCATAAGCAATTAATTGTTAAGTTGAAATGAGCTTGATAATTTCCTTGATTACTAGTTTTTGAAGGGCAAATTTGCTTACACAGACATCACAATCCTTTATATTTATGGTTTTGGTTGTGTGCAAGTTTTATTGCCTTTTTATTTATTGCTTTGGACAAAAATGTCTTCCAGTTGCAATGTTAAGTTTTTTACAAAAGGAAAATGTTTGTCATCGTAGCTTCTGTTTTAGAGGGAGAATTTGCATTTTCTTTTCCTATTATTTGTATATTACTTGTTGTGTTGAGCCCATTTTTAAGTAATTCACAATAATTTCTGGGTTAATTTATTCCCCAGTAAAATTTGTAATCATGACAGGCCTAGTTTACCAGAGGAATACAAAACTAAACTCAGCTAGGTACTTCGACATATTTTTACTCAAATAAGAGGGAAAAAAGTAGCTATCCAGGGAATTTTTCAAGAAAAAAGTAATTGATTTAAATTCTACTTAAGTACTGAGAAACTGTTTAATCACAACACCCAATTATATTTAAAAATTGTGTAATCAGACTAATAAATACCTGAAAATTCTTGTATTTTAAGGGCTAAATTAATACCTGTAAATTACATGAATACAAAATGACAAATTCAAGTAGGAAAAATAATTTTTAAAACAATTTTTCAATAAAAAACTTATGAAAATAATACTTACACTAGGTAATATATATATATATGCAATCTACTGGAGTTCCTTAGAAACATTTTAAACTCTGAATAATTAATTGAGCATACTGTACTGTTAACTACAAATAATTCAGTTATGTGCAGAGCAACATGTGTACCTCATTGCTGTTGTGAAATGCATTTGTTGACATAAAGCTTTGATTTGGTCCATCTTTTTTTCTTCTTTGTAACTGCAAGAGAAACTTTGATGTTCTTAAATGGAGTCTGTCTTGTCTCGGTGTTACCAGTAAGTTAGGAAACGCAACTGAACTTCTCTCAGGCAAACGTCTGACAGGAACTGAGATGATTTTGACCAGGTTGCAAAAAGTTTGGACACCACTGTCTTAGCCCCTGAGAGGAAATATTCACATGGTGTTGAAATCTTAAGTTGTCAAAAAGTAACACGTCTGTCAGCAGCCTGCACTGGTTTCACCTGGACTCACCGGCGGAGAGGTGAGTCCAGATCATATCGGTGAAGTTTAAAAGACTTTTATTACTTTAAATGAGGGAGAGTACCAGATAGATAAATGGTTTGAACATATTTCATGTCTTAGTCTTCAGAACTGAAACTGTTTCTTTCTTCTTTTTTTTTTTTGTTAATTCTAATATTTGAATCCATGCAAATCAGAGAAATAACATTCGGCAAACAATGACAGAGACTAAACCAGTTAGAGTACAAGCTCACGCTCTTCTTCGAGGTTGGACTTGCACAACCTGACAACCATCATCTATCACAGTTTCTTATCTTGCAACTCTGTCAACAGGCTTCTTTAAAACCTGATGAAACGGCTCTCAGATCCAGGTACTATCAGTATTTGGAGGAGCCTTTTCTTCAACATTAATAACACACTCTCAATGTGAAAAGGGAGAAATACCAAAGCTGCAGAGGCAGAGATGGAGTGGCTAACTTCATCCAATAACACAAACCATGTCCACAAGTCAGCGTGTCCTTGGGAAAAAAAAATACAAAAATCATATCTTCATGTGTAATTTCAGAGAAAAGGTCTTATCTATAGGTTGCTTAAATGATTTATGTAGCACTCTGTTGTATTACTGAGTAAAGGCATAACATATTTTGATACATGATAGAAATAGAGCTTTATTTATGTATAAAAACACTTTTACTGCAAGAAGAATTAAGTGATTTATTTTGACCTATTTATATGGAGTCTTTTCCTAGTTAGCAAACCTCCAGTTGGTTCTTTTTAGACTTAAACCTTAGTTATAAACTTAATTAAAAGTGAAATTTGATGCACAATATAAATGCCAAACTACACTTCAAAAGCTGAAACAAAGCTTGTTTCAGCTTTTACAATAATTGTATGTGTGTGTGTGTGTGTGTGTATATATATATTTCCTGGACATGTTGTCTTGGATCAGATACAAAATACAGGCCTAAAATGTCAGAATGTGAAGATCTGTTGATCATCTGTCAAAAATCACATCGCCTGTATTAGGATCCATCTGGGTTTAAACAGAACTGTTGTGTGGAAATAGCAGGAAGCTCTCTGTAACATGCTGAACACACAGCTTTGATCCAGTTAGAGCCTGCAGAAAGGAGAAGACAGCATTTCACTGAACATATGGAAAGTGACCCGCCATGAAAGAGCTTCTTAAGGCGAAGAAATGGAGTCTTCTTAAAAGGCCGAGACTGTCACCTCATCTCAACCCGTCTGAGCGTGCTGCTCACTTACCGGGGATCAAAGTGGAGGCTGAGAGGCCAGCAAACATGCAGTGAATGTTGGTAGCTGCAGAGTCTGCCTGACTGAGGGAGAACGGCTGCAAGACATCAGCTGCTGATTGAAGTCTGAAGTGGAGAAATTTCAGTCTAATTATGGAAGTTAGGTCTCAATGCTGGAAATATAAAAATAGCAAATCTGTTCATGTTCCAGACTCGGAGGCCACAGTTTCAGCGTAATGGTGTTCAAATTTGTGGTGACATATTATTTAATCCACTGATTTAAAAATAAAAAGTCCAAAAGTCTTGCCTTTAATGAGGGTTTGAGTAAAATAATAAAATCCATGAAGGTTTTGCTAAAAGAAAGCCGACAGCGGGCTTAAAATGAAACAGACTAACCCTATTTAATGCATGAGTGGGCTCTGGCAATTTCACTGTAATCTGCCTGAAGGAAAGCTCATCAGATGTCCAGAATTATTCTGTGTCCTTGAGTGGGGAGCAGGACTTCACAGTGGACAGGTAATATTTCTGGTCCACTCAGTAGATGTTGGCAGGAGAGAAAATGTGAATGGATTTCTGAAATGAGGAGAACTCCTCTCAGCAGCAGCAAAATGATCTCACCAAAAGTTAGCTCACTGGAAGAAAGTGAGGAAACTTTTATGAAGCTTTTGTCCATCATAACCTGAAGCGGGAAACTCATCTAGGACGTCTTCCTGCAGTGAGAAATTAGAGTAACACTCTCAAATATGCATTATGAGATTAACATGTTTAAAAAATAGGCGGTTTGAGTTGTAAATGTTTATTTGAACACATAAAGTTACTTTACAGAAACACATTACAATGGAAGCAAATTTCCTAAGATCAATATTTTCTTTGTTTTTTTTTTACCTTGTCATACTAAAAGTACACACATTTCTAGAGTTGTGTACTGGGAGGGTTTGCTGTGCAAGAATCACTTTGTGTGTGTGAACTCTTTCACAGCTCTAGATGGAGACAAACAAAAAAAACCCTATAAGTTGCTCGATTTAAACACTTACTCGTGATAACAATACTTACAAGAAACGGAAAAAAAGAACCAGCAAATAACAGCATGGATGTAAACACTTAATGAGCTTGTTGGAAGCAAAGCAGCTTCTGGGGGGAAGGATCTATAGTACTGTTACTTTGTGCACTTAGGACACCACATTCTGTCTCCAGCTATGTTTCAGTTAACCATAGAAATTACGGTAATTAATTTATTTAATGAAAACATGCCATTTTTTCCAAAATTGGCATGTTTTCATTAGTAGAATATTAAGACAAATTTGCACACATTTGTAAAAGAAATGCATCCACTGAAGGAGTATTAGTTCAGGAACAGAGTCTTTCTAACCAGCTTATATACCCTGATGTGTAATATCTGTTCAGGAACAGATAACAGTTTGGAGTAACAGCAGGTTGTTTTTATTGTAAAATTGAGGTTAATATTGCAACATGCACACTGTGAAAATAAAAAGCATCCTAAAGGTATTTGCAAAGAGCTAGACTTTTTCAAATTGTTGACATTTGTTTTGCTACAACAGTGTCTTTTTGCACTGACACTGTTTACCCCCATTTAAGTGGGGCATTATGCATGCATTTAGGGAGAAACACAGACTATATTTCCATGAATTACAGTCAGAGCAAATGGCATTAGACCCTGAAAGTCCAGAGCTGTTTGCATTACAGAGGTCGCAAGGAAGAAGAAATATCTGCTTAGAAATCGAGGTAATTATGGCAAAGAAAAAGTAAACTGGCTTAAAAAGTGTTGCTGGCCTTATGAAAAATGTATCAACGCCACAATATAAAAACCTTACTTTAATGGAGAATAAAACATAACAGAAATATTCTTTAATTTTGGGGAAAATTCAGGTGTAATACAAATAAAACTGTCATGTTATTTAAAACAGGATACTTGGATTAAAAAAAAAAAAAAAAAATATATATATATATATATATATATATATATATATATATATATATATATATATATATATATATGGCTACATAGCAGCAGCAATGCTGGTAATTTAAAGAAAGACATCCAACAAACATGTTTTTACTTGTTTAACTTTGGGAAAATGTAAAAGTGTTTTGAAATTTGCTATAAATGGTTGATTTTTGAAATAACTCTGACAATGTAACATTATTTTGTTGTGTGTTGGAAGCATTATTATGTGGCGCCCAGAGACCGACCGGTAAAGCCAGGGCATTAGAACGATAACGCATGTTTTCTCTGCCGAGGCAAGTTGTTAAAGTGTGCCATCAATCCACGTAATGCAGCGCCCTGTCTGGAACACTGTAATCGCTTTAACATTTGGGGTGGGATTTAACAAGGAAGCATGCAGATGGATAAAGTCCAGGAACATATTGTGATAATGCAACTCATAATATAATAGACATTTAAATCTTGAATATATCTCATAGACATCAATGCAAACAAGAAGCAGATGACTTAACAAACTGATGTAAAAGCAGCTTATGGGTCCACATATCCATAACAGAGCCGGAGCAGCTTGTTTTTAATATGATTCCAGATGAAGCACAACAATACCAACGGCTTTGTTATCTGAACGGGACACTCCAAGGGTTTAAGGTTGAACAAATGAATTTGAGGCCCAGAATGTGTGTATCTGCAGCTTTTCTCTGGTCCATTTTCTTTATTAAGTGAGCCACCAGTGTGTGAGCATGTGTGTGTGTGATGTTTGGCATTGTTAGTCGTTAGAAACCATCAATATGTGGGCGTCCTTCAACAGAAACACTCAAGTTTCTTTTATCTAAAACCAAAGACATGATTGATCCAAAAAGGTGATTTGAACCAAGTATTTTCTCTTGCATTAATGGAAAAATAATCTTTTAGCAATTTTCTGCTCTCCTGATAACTTCCAGATTAGGAATCGGGCATATTCAAGTGAGCCTTGTGTGCCCTGAATGTTCCAGTTCACACTAACTCATCTAGATAACAAAGTTTCTGACTCACTTTTATTCTACTTTTTAATTTTAGGAGAAAGGCAGAGAGTTCAATCAGTTCCCACAGCATGACTCAGCTACTCTGACTCTTATGCTGGCACAATTAATTTGCCTTAAGAGCACACTTAATTGGCTTTAAGAGTTGCTCTAATTTTACGTTAAGTGTAACTAAATTATAGGCTAAATTTTTAAATTATCTTTTTCTTAAATGTGTAAAAGACTCATATTACGAAGTTGGGGAGAGGGTGTTGAATAAAGAATTATTATTCACCTCTGAAACATTTAGAAGCTCCTAGGCAACAAATCTGACAGACTGCCTGAAGTGAGCAAAAAAGACCTTAAACTTTGCTTTTATATATGGTTACTTTAATAACAAACTGTTGATATACAGCAAAATAAATGTTTTGCGCATATTCCTAAGACATTAAAATATAGATCAAGTCAGTTTATTATATTATTATTATTATTATCATTATTATTATATTGACGAATAAGTCACTATAATCATACTTCCAAACAGAATATGGATTTAAATTATACAGCAATAATTTTTATTGTTACACCTTCAACTTTATTTTGTAGTTTTTATGTCAAAGTGCTGCAGAACGTTTTCTTTTGCTTCTTGGATTTGGTCAGTAATCTTTTTCTGAAAATCTATTTTATCTGTTGATGTTGTTCAAGGATGTCTCCATGCAGCTCTGCAGCCATCTCTCTGGCTCCGGGAGTTTATTTTTACTGCTCTCAAAGTTTTTTTTTATTTTTATTTATTTTTTTCATGTTTTTTCATCCATTCTTCCATTTTTCAATCCTTTGGTTCATATTTTGGTACATTCATCCTCCATCCAAATACTTGTCATCTGTTTATGAAACCATTTCTGTTTCTTTGCATTTTTATTCTTTTTTTCAGGGATTATATTCTAAATCTAACTGCAGCAAAAATGAAGAATGTCACAAATTGTAAACTTTAGTATATACATATCAAAAAATGAGAACTCATGAGTTTGGAATTTTGAAAAATGTAAAATTTTGACATTAAACTACATAGAAATCCTTGAGTGAATCTCAAGCCGTCCCTCTAGCTGTGAGCCGTCGTTGCTTTGTTGTAGGTCACACAATGAGCCCGCAGAGGGAAGTGTGTTTGAGGGATTGTGTGATCTGTTGGGCCTCAACCGTTGGGACATTGTAACACTCCCTGATTGACGGGTGTTGCTCTCTTCGTCCTTGTCATCATCACAGTGAGGCCGTCGGAATGACTGTCCTTCCTGAAGGCTGGTAACCTCTGAGAGTCGAATAAGCCGACGTATCTGGAAGCGTGAAGAGTTGCAGATGCTTCATGAACTCTCTGTAAACATCTAGGTGGAGAAAGCTTTTCACCTAACAACATTAGAGATGCATATTGTTGCAGATAAACAATAACTCTGGCGCCATTTTTGGATATTTGGTTTTCTGCTTATGCCATTTTTTGCTTCTGCTCGATATAAACAAGCTGAGGTTGCAGTTTTGCATATCCTATGACATTTAGACAACTCACTGGAAAAGGTCCTGAAAATATTTTTAAAATATTTATGGTATTGCTTACCTCAAGACACCATTGACATTTAAAGCATTGCTTCTCTTGTTCTTGAAGTATATCTGAAGGATCAATGACCGACACTTAACTGTTGAACGTCTAAAGGCCAGCAATAAAAGAACAGTCGTCCATGATTCAGCATCCACTCATATCTAGTTCTATGAATAGTCTGAGTCATTTTTATACCTGCAGGGCCAAAACTATTTAAAGTCTGACTTTTAAACCAATTAATTATCTTTTTTTTAACAGAATGAGAAGAGTTGGGTGCTAAATTGTTTCTTTTAAACCTAATAATAAAAATAAATCAATGAAAGTGCTGGGGTTTTCATGTTTCTATCTTTTCTTCATTCTCAAATGCATTTCACATTTCAAAACCACACTTATAGTCACTAATCAGCAGGAGCAGGAGTGGGCATTTATCATGTCATTTCTTTTATTTGGATAAATTTCTTGCCGTGATAGGAATTCTGATTTATCGTTGTCACGATGAATTCCAATTGATTATGTTTAAGCTGTCCATATCGTCAAGATTATTAGTTTTACTATTTTCTCCACAGTTTTTTCAGTATCAATAGATATCAATAAAATTGAAAATATGATAAAAGCAGTTGCCATGTGCAGTTAAGGGCCAAAAATCATTTTTCTTTTTTATGTGACCAGTGTCCTAAAGAAGTGTATTAAAATGGGAATGTTTATGTGTTGGACAGTCACAACCACACAGCTACCTAAAAACAATTGTAATAAATAGTTACTGTCACATTTATTGTTATCACTACAGCACTATAAAATATCATGATAAAAGTTTATGTGCCTATTGTCTAGTCTAGAGAAAGACATAAATGTCTTTCAATTTAAATTAGTTCATTTATAAATCGCCAATTCATAACAGATTTTTGTTCCTCTGCCATCAGTTTTGGCCTTACTGTTTGAGCTGTAAGGCCTGCTGAAGATTCTCTGCTTACCAAGCCATGTGGACCTTAGAGAAACGATATGCTGCCACTGCACTCACTCAGACTCACCAAGGACCCAGATATGCTGCTACCAAGACAATAAACCAACAAAACCTCCCGATTGGAAGCACTTTGCTCTGAACATTTGGGGAAATCTTACATGCTGTCTGCCCACAAAAGGCATCCCAAGACCCCTGCAAAGCCCATCCACGTTCTGGCTGATTTTTGGTCCTAATCCAATGTAAACCTCTGAAAATAAATGGATTTCTACTTGTCAAATCCCTTGCCTCTCTTGGGCTGTTGTTTACCATTTTACAGCACACTCGGAAAGTAATCTAGCATCAATCCCAAGCATCACCTTGAAGAGAACCACTCAATCAGTACTTGATAATACTTGAGTTTGACTGGCTGTTCTCATATTTTCAGCCTATCACCTGGCAGTATGCCAGAGGATGTGAGGAGTCGGCATTAATACACCAGAGCGGTGTGATAAGGCATTACGACAGTCCCCACCAACCGCTGCAGTCCCGACCACAGCTGATGAAGAGAGATTGCCGATGCTCTGAAACCTTGAAAAAGATAACTTGATATCCGCTCTCCTCATGGCTGATGCGTAATGATCCTGCGTGACTGAAACACACACTTGTACACAAAACGCTGATAGTCGTTTTCTTTATGCTGCCTTTAATCACACTCACAGTGAGCTTTATAGCCAATAGTCCAGATCTCCTATCACCCTGGCTTTGCAGGAAAAAAAAAAATTAAATTACAATGTTGGCGGTGACATTTTTTTGTCATCTATTGTGTACTGATGGTAGATATCAGAGGCACCCTGGCTTTTAGCTGAGATGAAAAGCACGCTCATTCAGTGTCGAAGCCTGCGGGGAATATTAATCAATACGCATTATCCCCCAAAAAAATCACATTAATGCTTTTTACTTACAGTTACCCCACAGTGTTATCACTCAATGTTGCAGCATGTCATCACGGCAGCCTTGAGAGGACTGATACCAAGCCATGTTTTTGTGCTCCAGACTGGTACTTGTTAAAATTATGAGTCTGAAAAAAGTAAAATTAATTCACTTGTGTGACAGACTTTAATGCATGACGCAGATATCTGCCATCACTGTAGAAAAAGACACAGAGCTGCATTTCCATTAACCGAATTGTGCAAAATGGAATTATGAAAATATGTTAATGCACTAGGAGGAGGTGGTTTATTGGCTGTATTGAAATTAAATTATTGTATTTCGATGAACTGGAATGGAAACACTTGTCACTACTGAAGGAAAAGATGAAGAAGTGTAAATTATTGTCATAGCGTTGTCTGGTTCTCATGGTTTAATTCACAATTTTCAGTTAAATGCAATCAGACTTCTGAGTCAGCGGTTTATGACCCCAAAACGAAACACATTTGCAGAAGAATTACAACTTTCAGCCATTGGTTATCTCAGACTGACCATGTCTGGTTTCTTCTGGTGCAGAATTATGATGCATGTCAATGACATAAAAGTCTAAGTAAGATTCATCATGACTGTTTTAAGACCGCCTCAATAAGCAGTAAATCAGTAAATCACATGGTAAATTAAAACAAGCCTGATAATCAACTAGCCCCTCTTTAAGTGCTTACAGAGACACTTGTTTGTTGTTTCAGGTGTTTTGTTTATTTATTTTGTATATTTAAAATCCAAAATGGAAATTTAAGTTTATTGATCTTTGAGAAGGTGTACCAGCGTTATTATGCCATTATTTGAAAATGATCTCAAAACACTAATATTATTGTTTGTTCCAATAACTGAGGCCTAGTTCAGGCACTTTGAAAATAATTTGATACAAATCTGACTTAGTGCCACATATGGGAAGTGAAACAAATCTGATTTTTGAGGGGATCTGAAAAAGTTGGAATGGGGCCATCAGACTGCTAGAAGTTGTTGCTACCAAATATTAAGAGATTAGAAAAAGGGTCTCTTGATACTGTGTATGTAAACTTCTAGCTTAAACTTTACATAGAGCTGAAAGTAAGCAAAATCAACAGAGTTGAATAAAATTAGTGTCCCAGATGAAGATCTTCACCTCATGTTGTGTCTGCCATCTTTTTGCTCCTGGCACTGTGTGATGAAACTCTGAGCAGCCGTGGAGAGAAGCACCTCAGGCCGCGCTGAAAGGGCCACATTGTGTTTCAGGTATGTCACACGGATTTCTAAAAGCCTTATTTGAAAGTAAGATCAGGCGGTGAAAAATGTTTCACTCCATAAAACGCATTACAGTTCTGTTTTCCTTTGTCCTGAACTCAAATGTTTACTTTCCGTCACAGCAGAGTCACATTTAACGATTTCCTTTATAGGAAGAGTTTACGTGAACAGCTTTAAAGTAGAAATATTTCTTTTTTTTTTTTTTTTTCATTGTGCCTTCAAACATCTTGTGTGCTCGTGGTTCAATGTGTCACATTGGGGCGATGAATGCAGGGAAAGGTCGATAATTTCCCTGTTTCCATCACAACATACCCATCATAATTTGACTAGTCATGCATTATGCCTGTCTGCACAACTACAATACAGTTTACATAAGAAATACTTGACAGAAACCCATAAATGTTGTGTATTGTTGGTTTTCCTCTGACACAAGCTTTTTTTTTTTGTCATTAGAAACAATAAACCCTAAATCGAATTATTCCTCTTTCAGTCTTTGTACAAAACTAGAAAACAATCGCAATTATTAAATCTGTAAAGATTTTGATCAAAATCAATTCAAATCTGCTGTCAACCCACTAGGATATGAAGCTGCAGATCAGTTGAGTTCTCGATGAGAAGCGTTCGGACTCCCAGGTCAGGAGAACATGGCTGCCATGCTTGAAACTCCCACAGCAATTAGAGTTCAATGATTCCCACGCAGCGCTGAGCTGCTGCCGGGCACACAACTACATCCACAGTGGGCCTAATCTCATTGTCTGGTACAGATTAGATGAACGCCGTGTTCGGCTGTTTATCATTCAGGCTACATAACTAACATGAGGCTGTAGTGATCCGGGTAGGGGCTAAATATAAAAGCAATTTGCATATTTTGGTAAATTTAGTTTTGCTCTCTACGGAAAAGAAGAAATCTGAAGCAGCAGGGTTTGTTTGTGGAGGTTTAAAAACTTTCTTTTTTAATTATAGATGAAAATCGACTCTTTAGGAAAGAGTGCAACACACGTTACTGTCAACAAATGTAGGTTTTGTTTTGTTTTTCCTGCAATGTTTGCATTGATTTTTGACAATGACACTAAAGGAACCAGTAAAGGCTGTGTTTCTTCACACTATGTTGTGAAGAAACACAATTTAACATTCTGCAGGACAAAAACTGTCCTTTCTACTTTTTAAATGTTATGTTTGTCTTTATGGTAAATCCTAAAAATAGAGATACAATTATGGTGCTTTAAAATAAAAGAAAGTAGATATTTATCTAAATTTAAAACTGTGTTTTTTTTTTTCCAGAAGTGTGACATTTGCAGCTCTAAAAGGTTTTTTTTTTTTTTTTTTTTTTGATGGATGGCTATTAAGTGCTGTAGATTTTCTTACTCTCAGCTCTATGTACAGTTTAAACTACATGTTTACATACACTGTGTAAAGACAGCCTTTGAATTATGGGTAAAGTTTTTTTTCTTTTTTACTTTTTTTTTATATATGTACCCCAAATATGTTTTCAGGTATGTAAGCTTTGCTTTTGTCCTCCCAGTATAACTTGTTAGGAAGCCCACACAATGTATGCTTACTTTATGGCTCAAAGGATTATGCTTTAGCGTCTTTAATGTAAGTTTAAAATGTCCTACATTATTGAACTCTGTGTAGTTTTTCGAATGTCCCTTGAATGCACCACAAGTGTGCAACAGGCAGTTTCTGCCAATTCTTTTCCCTTTGGTGCAGTAATGAAAAGAACATGTTTACATGTGTTCCTTCTGTTTATCGTCGCCTTTAAATGCCAGTAGGTGAGTTTTAATATCTGTGTTATGTAATTTAAGCACCGTAGAGAGTATTTGTTTTATTGTGAATGCACTGAAGTTCTTCTACGTTATGTCCAACATTTGAACACCAATCATTCATGATCCTGAAACTTAGAATTAAATCATTTTCTGGGTTTCAGTGGGAGAAATGTATCAAGGAAAGTGAAAGTAAAAAAAAAATCACATCCTTTTCATTCCATCCAACTTGTTTAATTAAAAAAGCTTTAAAAAAATGATTATTCACTGTTGGATAAATCACAGTGATTTAACTTCACCAAGCATTTGCTTTATTTTCCCCGCAGCAGCCCTGGTGTGAATGCAGCTTAAAGAAAGTGAATATGTTCTCAATCTCTTCTCATTTCATCATTGCTTCTTTGTGTTAATTGATTCATGTGCTAATTGATTTTCCTCTCCTCATTCAATTTAAAACAAATCTCTGGGTTAAAGTACCTCTGTCCTTTTTGCAGTGCAAGATATATCTAATAAATCTAGTAAACAATCCTGTTTCTAAATGTTCATCATGGCTTTGGAAGTAAACTGTCAAACTAAAGATGCTCAGAGTGAAAATCTTAGGTCAGGGGTGTCCAAACTTTTTGTGACTTGTTCCAAAATTGCTGATGGAAATGTATTTGTGAACCAAAAAGATTTTTAAAAAACCTGACGACAATCAGCTACATAGCAAACAATTATTCTTGTCGAAAAGGGGCGTGCATCATTATAGATCTTTTCATGGAGAAGCCCATCCAGAGTCCCATCAGATTGTTTTTTTAAGCAGGAATTGACAAGAGAAGCTGCTTTGTTGTCCATCGCTGTTGTTTGCGAATGTCACTTTTTTGTTCGATTTACGCGCATACCAGAAACACACGAGTACAAACGTTTCAGACGAAGAATGCGATTAATTGCATGAACATCTTTAACGCGTAAAAATAGATTCATATAATCTAAATAAATGCATTGAAGTCATAGTTGTAGAAAAAAAATTATTAAATCTGTATTCGCAGCAATAATAACTGATTTGAGTCACTTTATCTCTGAATACTCTTCCTATATTCACCCTAGTTTAATAAATAAATGGAAACCAGATTTTGGTTGCGTCAAACTTCTCAGTAAAAGTTACTGGATAGACGCGTTTCTTATAAAATTAAAGAGCCAGCAAAAAGCCTGGGTGCTACAAGACAAATACCTCATATTGTACCTACCTACCATTGTAGGAACATTTTTATTTACCAGACACAAAAATAAAAAGTCTCCATCTGCATCAACCACCTGTGCTAGCAAACCAAATGGAGCTCAGGATGCGTCAAAGCTCAGTCCAGGAGTCGTACATGTTCCCTGAGTCGCACCTTAGAGTTCTGGACACAAACATCAGTCTGGGTTATTTTTTACTCTTCCAGCCTTTGTGTTTCCTCCTGCACCAAGACAGTCCTCAGACACTGCGACTGACCCTGCAACCCGTCAGATTAGCTCTGCATTGGAGTTAATAATAAATGTTTGATTGAGGAAAGATGAGGGGATCTGGGCAACCAAGGGAAGACCTCAACAAGATGGCCGCCAGCCATAGAGATGTGTGAATTGGTGGCGTTGATAGAACCAGGGTGCTGTCCATTTCTTAGAACGATGCAGGTGCTTCAGCTGAGCTGATGCTATTAGATTCAGCTTCTAGATTCAATAGTTTAGTTTGCATCAGTGAACTTGTTCAGAGACTTGTGACTGAGCCCCAGTAAACTTCTTCTGCCTTTTCTATAGTCGGTTCATATAATTATCCCAAAGGTAAACATTGAAACTGTTTTAAAGACATCTACTCAGTTTATTTCACCCTCATCACGTGGATCAGCAGTTTATAAAGAAACAAATCTACTGAACATTGTGTGAGCTGAGGCTCCTTTTTCTACAGGTAACATTACTAGGAGCAGATACAGAACCGTTTTTGCACAAATGAGCTTAAATTTGCTGCAAGGATTTGTCTTACCTACAAACTCCTGTTGGGTATGACGGTTCTCTATGCTGATCATGACGTAATTCAGCTTCTCAAGACAGTTTATTAAATGTATGAATAGCATATCAATACATTTAATAAACCATATTATAAATTTGGTGTTTGAGCGATTAAAATAGGCCATTATATTTGTTCTTAAAGGGTTTTTTTCTCAAAGAAAGATATTTTCCCATGTTATAGGTGAAATAATATGCCAGTGAAACTGGTATTTTTTTAATCACTATTCAATAATTATTGACTGAAAACAATCTCCCATATCTTGTTGAAAAGTTCCTTGTCAGTTTTGTCTTATTTCCACTACACTACTTGTAATACTTAGTATTTTTGCAGTGCAGTGAGTAATGCCTCGGGGTTCCAACACATTTCTACTTTCTTTGCACTGCACAGTAGTAGAAATGTGCGCTGCGGAACAAAGAAAAGTGTGAATTCCAGCCGTCACCTGCATGAACCACAGCGCATTCCTGAGGGTAACACAAAACAGCAGAAGGTTATGTAATTACAGACAGTTGAGCTCCAGCATGGCTCATGATGAAGATGAGGATTTACAACATCCTGGACAATCATCGCTGTTTGTTTCCCCCACACAAGCAGCCATTCTTCTCTTGTTGTAGCTAAACATGGAAGCTGACTCCCATCTTCATCCTTTACCCTCTGCATATGTATCCTTAAAGATAGAAAACCTCTTATGAAATGAACCGTACATTTTCCCTGATATTAACCTGCTGCTTATAGATGAAGACCTTCATGTCTTCATTTTCACCTTTTTTTTTTAATGAAACCACAAAACTGTGAACAGCTATTAGAACATAAAAATGGTTCACCGAATGGAGCGTCATTACCCATCCATTCAGTCACACTTCATTGACTCTCCCTATTCTTCATGTAATTATGTGATAAAGTTGGCTCGCTTATTGCATGTGTTTCTTGTCATGCTTTTCATGAAAGTACTTTATTTTTTTTATCTTAAAAGTTTTGTCGGCCATAATGGGGTTTTCTTGTTTTCTTTTTCAAACAGTTTCTTTCCTTTTCAAGCATCAAAAGGTTAAATTGTCATAAGAGACTTTATTCTCAGAGTGTATATCAGCCATTTTACACCAGTAAACCTGCACAGTGGTGCTTTGTTTTCATAAACTCTTCTAAATCTGTAACTAGTCAAGTGCAGGAATATGTTTTAGAACTGCAAAATAAAGGGTGATTCTGTAAAATAAGACTGTGCCATTATGACACCATCAATTATTTTCCTAAAGTTGTCTTCAATGATAGCAGGTAGTTGAGGTATGCAATGCTGTATCTAGGTGTTGATCAGATACCAAGTACAGAGCCGGTATCGCCGATAACAATACTGATACCAATACTTTTTAAAAATAATTGATAGAACATCACATTTTTTGAACAGTTTCATCCCTTGAAATATTTCGTTCAATCCTAGAACAGATTTTAGATTAAGTTTATAGCTGTCTACAAAACAGTAACATATTAAAATAATTTAGTGTATTTTTCCTCAAACAAAGGGACAAACGGTTATAATTTAAGAACAAATCGAAACAAAACCTTTCCTGAGTAAGAGTTGAGAAACTACACAACAAAAGTAAAATATCAAATGGCAATCTGAAACTAAAGGATCAGTCTTAACAAAGTAGTATTGATTAGATATGGATAAGAACTTGGTATCAATAAGATTAATAATTTGAGCTGGTAGTGTTATATAAACATAAAAAGACACACGTTTTTCTCGGTGTCAGACCAAACTTCTCTTTCAGATCAGTTAAAATAACATTTTATAAAACCTCTGATGTAAGAGATTTGTTTATTAATGGATATCTTCATTTGCAAGACAATCTCTTACATGTTCTTTCATTAAGACATTTAGCAAAAAAGAAATGGTTTTGGTGATTCTGATCTAAAAATGAGAAAGTTTGGTCTGATTTACTTTTGAGAGAAAATGAGGCTCCAGCCGTTAATGACAAATTCAGTCTTTTCATAAAATAACGGGTGAACACACAAACGCACCATCCTGATCCGTCAAGTCATAAAATTATTACTGCTGTTCAAACACAGCTCTTCTGTGTGTTTTAATATATCGAGATCAAAAATGAACTGATCAAACTTTATTTTTCTGCCTGAGGGAAAGCGATGATTGAAGTGCAACGGTCAGCTCTGCTGTTTATTTTTGCTCAAACGAAGGCGCCACGCTGATAAAGTTTGGCAGGTTTAATTTGCAGGTTTGCCTGGACGATGATGTAAAACTGCTGGCGTAGAAAAAAAATAGTTCCTTCTTTTCAACTTTTAAACATAAAGACAATGGTGTCTTTATATTCATGCAGGAGGAAATCCATTAATAGAGACGGGTTGGTTGATCAGGAAAGCCATTTAATCACCAGATGTTTTTTAGGATCTTTTTTTTTTTTTTTAATTCACCATTTTTCCACTGGTGTGAAAAAAAATCAAATCCATCGTCTCATGAGGGATGACTGTTGTAGCAGAAGCCTTACCACCTTGCCTTAGCTTCTCCTGTATCCTCCCACGACTCTGCAGATTCTCTAAGTGTGAGTAGACGTTGTCTTCCACAGCAGCCTGGACACATGCAATTCAGCCAAAAATAAAGGTGCTAAATTGCTGTGCATGTTGGTACAAATATGAGCATGTCCTATTATGGTTGCCCATTAGTTGCAAATGTGCAGACAGTGCTGCTGTAAATATGCTGCGGTCAACCCTCATTGACTTTCATCTGAATGGAAAAGAACATGTTGGCACTCTGTGTTGCCTTGCAGCCCTCGGATAGTTTAAATTGCATCGCTACTCTCTTCCACCCCGTATGTTAAACCTTGGAGAAGGATGATTACTTTTTATTTTAGCGCGTTGTTAGTCAGGTGGCCGTGAGCAGCTGCAGGAAAGCTTAAAAAGAACCCTTTTATCGCGCCATCATTGCAGTCTGAGCGGTCACTGCAGGCGAATGCTGCAGATGTTGATAAGCTACAGTTTGTATTGGGGTGTCCTTCTTTCAAAATGAGCATAGCAATGGCAAGTGTAAATATGTTTGAGGCAATTAGTTTAGCCTCTGGCACTTTCAGTCAGCAGGAAGTGCCTGTTTGCATATTAATTGGTCTAGCCCCGCGAGGCTGAGTGTGCACACCGCCGACCGGCTCGGTCACACTGCGCTTCCGTTTCTAGGACCACAATGTGTCAAATAGCGGATATATTGTATGATTTAAAATGGAACTTAAGCAGAATTCATTATGAAGTGCTTGTTAGTGCAAACATGAAGAGGAAAGTTTTAGAAGAAGAAAATGTTGCAGTTTTGCAATATTCAAGTAAAACTTAGTGTCAAGAAAATGTCAGAAATATAATCCTTACATAGTGTATAAATGTACTATTTTGTTGTTTCTATTTGAAAACAGACATGAAATTACTGTGCTGCTGCTAAAAGCAGCATAATTTATATAACACTAATTATTCAATCTGATTTTACATATTAACTTTTACTTCAGTTCCAGTTATTGATCCCAATAAAAAGAGTGTTAGCCACATGTGACAACAGCCAGCAGGTTGCTCAGTCCAGGTCCACTACTGGCTCAAAACACACAATTATTTTTTTATTTTTATTTTTTTACTTCAGTTCTCAATTAAATAATATTCTCTTCTGATTCACATTTTCCTCTCAGGATTAAACTAAAGCACATCTGACTGACAAACATCTCTTAACACAAAACACAAGAAGTTAAAATGCCTGAATGACTAATTTAATATGTTTTCCCATGTAAGCCTTCCACATTTTCCTTAGTTGCGTAAATCTGTGAAGCAACACAACCTCGGTATCTTTTAATTACTTCAGCTCATTACCACACAGTCAAACAAAGAGGCCGGGGTTGCCGTCGCCTCATTTCACTTCTGGACCAGCAAATGCAGAAACAATTACGCAAACCGGTGTGGCGCTGCTGGGCTTCACAGCGTCTGCATCGTGTTTACAAATATGGATGACGGAGCAAACCGAGAAGTGGTGCCACATGGGGTCTCCTCCCACTGGGGTGTAGAGTTGGTACCCTGGTCCACCTCATCGGAAGAATAGGCTGTACTGATGAATGGGGGAACTCAAAATCCCTTTAATGCAGAACAATAAAAAAAAAATCATTATACACAAAAAACACAATAAATAATCATGGAAAAATTACATAAATGAACAAAAACTGCATAATGCCATAAAGTACTGTAACAGTAGATCAAATATCATAAAACTTAATGGATAAATTCTTTAACCTGGTTTTTGGAAATCTGCCCTAAACAGTAACGTTCTCATCTTTGATTAAAAGGAGCCATCAGTTAGAAGTGGACGGATTGATTCTAAATATCTATAATATCAGTATCAGCATCAGATCGATACCAGCATGTAAGATCAATACTTCAGTTTAATATTGCTTCTTGAAGTTTTATTTTACAATTGTAGTTTTGTAGGCCTGACCTAATAAGCAGCAAATAAATTGCATGATAAATGAAAATGAGCCAAAAAATATCAATTTCCGTGATTCATCATTTTTCTCTTTTCTCTCCCTTTCAAACACAAACTGGATGACAGAAGTCTCCACTTTTTTCCAAGGCCAATTCTATTTACAGAGACTTTACAGTTCACTTTGTTTTTGTTGTTTTATTTATTTTGGGTATTTAAAATGTAAATCTAAAGGTTAAATGTAAGTGGCATGAGAATACATCCTTAGGGAACTTCACCTATAATATTTACTTATTCAGATTGATAATTGGCAAATAAAGATGTTTTTGTTTTCTAAATGGTCTAAATCTCATCACTGAGATTTAAGATGCACATATTTGAACTTCTCTGTTGACAATGTATCTGTTATTAATAGCTGAATTAAGCTTTGTGTTGAAGCAGCTAAAGCAGATCGTAACTTTGAAGGAGAGGTCAATGGTATGAAAACATGACAAAGCCACTCTGGTTTTCAATTTGTACAAAAAGGAATATTTTTGCCTTTTATTACTCACAGTGAGGATTTGTAGCTTTTTTCTACTCTACGTTTCACAGTGAAATGTGTTCTTTTTAATTTCCAATGTATTTTCTTTTTCATACTCTCCATTTATCCTCAGTGTAACTTGCAGCCAGACTTTGGAAGATGCAAATAATGAGTTTATATCATTAGACAACCTCAGTTTTTGCCTGGTTACCCCTTCCTTCACATCTCTGCTCCCATCCTATGCATAAACATATTCAAACTGTGCTTTATGATTTTGGACGCCTCAGTAGTTATTTGGAAAAGAACCCAGACTTATTTTATACTGAATTTTGCTGATACACTTAATGTTAATGGCACCTGGGCCCACACAGACACCACTGGACTTGGTTTTCAGAGGATTCAGAGCAAAAAGAAACGGATGTAAGAGTTCAAGAGCAGATTCATAAGTGCCTGTTTTAACATTTCAAACACAAAACATACATTATTATACACTAATACACAGAGAAAACAGTATTAGAACTACAGCAGAAGCTAATATCTACAGTCTTCTTCATTTCTGCTCTTTGGGGATCAGCCCATGTAAGTGAATGGAGCTCCCTGATTGGCTGCTTTGAAAACACCAGCCAGTAGCGTTATGTAGCATAATGCCTAGCTTAGCTCAGTTTCCCAAAAATGTATTTAGCTATGATTTTAACTTGATTATATTGTTAATTTTTTTTTTAATTGACATTGTTTCATTCTCTACTAATATTTTTGTGATTGTTGGTAAATTTAAGACCAATCTATAGATCTTAGAATCTATCCTTTTTAGATTTTTGAGCAATTCTAATGTTTTATCGTCATAATAATTGGTTGAATAAATGTTCTGTTCTTCGAACTAAAGTCAGCTGTTGACTCATCTTGACTGTTTTCTTCTCGTGCTCTTGCCTTGTTCAGCTTATTATCCTCATTGTCTCATTTTCTTTAGCTCCTGTTTTCATATTAGTTAAAGCACTTTTTGTCAACACATTCTAAAGATGATGACTAAATGCTAACTTGAGTTTAGTTTCTCATATTTAAAGTGCAAACAGAAGTTTCCCTGTGTTGCTAGCTCCCATTGTTGATGAGGTAAAAATCTATTTTTGAAATTGAATGAAATCTTAAACCTGCTCTAAAAATGCACAGGAATAAATGGATATTTTTCTTAAACTTGTTTTGAAGTGATTACTCAGTGAAACTATACAGATATGCATAAAAATCATATATACAAATATATATATATATATATATATATATATATATATATATATACAAAGCTCTAATGTCATCCAGATGAAAATACATTGCAGGGTTACATGACCTGAAGTCAGGATGAGCTGAAAGTGAAATCTCTGGTAGATTGTTCAGGATGTATGAAAGCACAGCTGTAGTCCCAACAAAGGGATGTAAATTAAGATTAAACTGTCTAATTGTTACGCAGACTTTATTTTAATGACCTACTGCTTGAAAAGTGTATAAATTAAATGGGGGGAAAAGTAATCTTTCCAAGATTTTCATTTTCAAATAAAGTTTTACTATCTCTCCTGAATAAAACTGCAGTAAAATACAGTTACAGTAAATCTGCTGTTGCTGCAGCAGAGGGAACTGTAAAAAAATGGACACAATCATCTGGGATGCAGATATTTGACTGTTTATGTTTGAAGAGTCAATAAAAGATATAAACAGACTGCTGGGTTCTGTACATCTGCAGCACTCAGATTTAGCACATTTCTACAAAGACAAAGAACAAATTCATTCAATTAAGGCTGCAGCTAACAATTACATCAGTAAGCAATTCATCTATCAATTATTCTGACATTTAATAAATTAATTGGCTAAGAAACTGGTCCATTCTGCAGATTTCATGTAAACATTCCATTATTGAACAGTTTTGGGATAATTACTGTTGTTCTTTTAACATTGTCTTTTTTCAGTCTGCTTACTCCAGTTAAGTTAATCGATTGCTAAATTAGTTGAAAATTATTTCAATAACAGATTCATCACAATTAATCAGATTAATAGTTCCAGTCAACTTTTGTACGTTTCCATTTGAGTCTCTGGTGCTTCTAGAAACGACCTAAGTTCAAAGACAGAACCAGAATCTGTTGATCAGTGAAAAGTGAAAGAAAATGGGCTGATCTCTTATTTTAGTCCAAATTCTTAATGATCTTCTGCTTTTCAGATTATTAGCCTCTCAGATTATTAGTCTATCATCAACAAAGGGCTGGATGATTTAAAATAATTTTCTTTTCTTCGAGTTCTGATTTCAATATATATTTTTTTGCTAGCTTTCTTTTCTAAAAAGAAAAAAAAGAAAAAATACTAGTAGGAGTAAATAGAAGCTGTAAAACATGCCTGTCAAACCAGATGACATCACTCAGAACTATGGAAACAGATGGAGTGCATTGAGAAAAAAATCCAGATCTTCCAAATCTACAAATTTGATTAATCGATAAAATCGGTCTATTGCCCTTCATGCACATGTTTCCTCCTACTTTTTTTTGACTGAACATCAAAATGTAATTCAGCCAACAAATCCTGGTTATTATGTGACAGCAGCCTGTTCAAAGTCACTTCCAACCTGCTGCAGTCTTCAGTGTCTTATCACATATATTAGCCCCCCCTCCATTCTCTGTATGCCCTCCTTTTAGTCTTTACTCTTATCTAATTTCTGAAACACTTACCTGTATATTAGGCTCCTGCTCTTCCGCCGTTATTGAATCTAATTTTTGTAAGCGCCGTCACTCTTCTTTATCAAATCTGCACATGTAGCCTGTCTGCTCCGCCGGCGCTCATTCATCCTGGTGTCGTTTCGTAAACATGTCCTCTGTGAGTGCTCTTCTTCTTGTTTGTCAGTAAACATCTTCGGCCTGCCAGCTCCGCTCACGAAGCCAGTCCGTGAAACACGGAGGAAGGAGGAAGGCCCGCTGCCTGACGACCGACCGGCTCATTTTCTGTTTGGCTGCGTTTCTCAGTGGCTCTCTGTTTTCTGCCACCAGCTGCCATCAATTACATTTAAGGTTTTAATCTAAGAAATCCTCTTTGTATCATTTTCTTCTTCTGAAGCTGAGTCCGGTAAGTGCATTTGTGAAGTAGGAGGAACATTTTATGATTCCTCTTCAGACCATACATTAACGGAGGAGGGTGAGCACCAGTGGAATTGATGTCTCTGCCTTTTTTAAGTACACTTGGTTAAGCTCTAAGTGGAAAAACAAAAAAACTGGGACAGAAACGGCTCCCGCTGCATCTCATGTGGGGAGACTTGGCCCAGGGCGAACAGGACCAGGCGGAGGGCTCGCTCCTGAAGAAAATTCCCTCAAACTAACCAGCCGTGCTTCCCAAAACAACCAATCAGAGACACCCAAGCTCTCCTGAAGCTCTCAAGTGGAAGCCTTTGTCTCCAAAACATTTAACAATTTGACTGTTTTTATTGTTTGTCCTGTAATCACAAAGCTTCAAAATATATATATTTTTTTCACTTTTATTCAATTGAAGCTGTTAAATAAGTGAGGAGTGGCTCTATAAAGTAGAGACACTCCAATCAGATTTGTCAGTATCTAATCCTGGTTTTATTTTAAGTCTGATTTGCTGTGAAGGATAGGTTAGTCATGTATGGCTTCCATTTAGAAATCTGATTTAACTGGATAAAGCTTTTTCATAGAAAAAAGCTAATTTGTTAGAACAAAATTGGAGCGGTTCTGTGGTGATGCAGGGCCCAAGCAGCAGACCTTAGTCGTGTTGCAGGTTTCAGCCCCATCCTGATGGTCTTTGCTGCCTGTTTTCTCCTCTCTCATTACCCGCCTTCCTGTCTGACCTCTCTCAAATAAAGCCTTTTTTTAAACTGACACGTAAAACTGTGTTTGCACAATATATCACATCAATATCGGTATCTGATTTAGCATATCAGTCCCACAAGTTAAACTGGGATTGATATAAAAAGTCGATGTTCATTGTAGTGGTGGGATTCGATACAATTTTTAATCAAACACATTGCAGTGTTTTTAAATAGTTCATTGCATTTTAACCCAAATGCGATTAAGCAACATTTTCAATTCAAAAACACTTTTTGCTGCTAAATTATTGAATAAATATGAGGCAACTGAAATAATATATCGGCTATTGAGATTGGTCCTAGTTTTCACATCTGTGCATCCCTGTTTAAAACAATATTTAAAAACAATTGCATATCAGTAGTGTCTCTCTGTTTAAAAGACTAAATGGGAGAAAATATTTAGTAAGGCTTAGTTATTGTGATAGGCATTAGATATATAGTGGCTTTTTTCGCTCGAAGGAGCGATTAAAGTCACAGCAGGGAAATGTCCTTATAGAGACGCCTGTATGTTTGTATTTCTTCCAAAAATCATTGCGGAGGATTTGGTTTTCTAATAAAAACACAGGGGAAGCGGGTGGAGGGGCGGGCTGCTGGGCTTCAGGCAGGAAGAGCAACAGATCTAGATTCAAAATAAACAGCAGGTTTCTAATTTGTTTCAGGTTTTGCTTCTTTTTCACTTTGCTGCTGTTTTTAATGTTTGGGCCAATTTTATTTTTTCCATATTCAGCTGCCAACCACTTCAGGAAGTCACGCCTGAAGGATCTGATTGATCCTGGCCTGTTTCTGGATGTTTATTTGACTCCTTTCAAGAGTGACAGGCGTCTTTGATCATCCCTTGTTCGTGCCAAGATTAATCTTCATCAACATGAAAGAACCGGGTTGCCAATTATCTGTAAACATCGTCCTTTTTTTCCTTGTTCTTACTCCCTCCGTGGTTCAGTCTCAAAGTTTCCTCTAAGTGGATGAATTCGTGCGTTGCACTCCAACGTAAACATCACCTTTGTGTTGCTGTGGGTAAAATAATAGCTGCGATTTCCTCGCCTCCTCCTCCCCGTCGCTATAGGAGATGTTTCCTATTTGTCAGGCTGCTCAGGCCTCCAGAGCTGTCAGCCTACCTCAACGGACTCATAAAATTTGGCTGAAGGTACAACACCCACCGTTGTGCACTCTGGTGTTGTCACTGTTTGACTTCTTAATGTTATGAACGGATCTGGCAGGGTCGCAGATTGTAATTACTGTTGTGAGTCATTCCTAAATCATTTTTGGAGAGCCTCAAAGTGGCTGAGAGGAGGAGGGAGACGAACAGCGTCCCGTGGAGAAGCATTTAAATGAAGCTTTTATGTTTGGTAATTTATATAAAGGAAATAAGATTAGAGAACAGACAGCAGGGATCGCCAACATGCCACAGGGACAATGTTTAATTTCTGAGAAGTTCTGGCTTAAAAAAATGTCCTTGACTCACCTTGTCTATTTTATGTCTCTCTCTTGTATTTTGCACGATTCTCATATTTGATGTTCGCAACTGAATGATGCTGCTGTGACGGTTTTCTCTTCAAAGTAAAGTAAAACCTCCAAAACGGGAAGGTGTGAGGTGAACACTTGAACCCGATGAAGAATCCCAATCATTTCAAACTGATCACTTTTTATCCACTTTGATTCCGTTCTTAGTGTCCAATTTTATTTATATTTGTAGCTGGAACAGGATCATTTATTCTGATGTTTTATTTTTTAAAACAAGTGAGAAGTGTACATTTTGAGAATCATGTTGCAAGTAACAATTATTTTAGTAATTTATTATTTGGATAATTAATCAAGCGATTTGATTTTTTTTATTACACTTTTTTAGATTTTTTATTGAACCTTTTTTAAACAATATTTGAGAAAAAAACATTAAAAGATGCAAATAAATAATCTAGTTCATTACAAACAGCAGGTTTCTAAAGTAAACAGTGTTAAGAGTTCTGTACATTTTTATGCAACATCTGCAGAGAGGGTGTACAACAAAGGAAGAAAAAATCCTCTTCCATCCAGTTCTCCTGATGCCTGATCTCGACTGGGCAGAAGGATGGAAACCTTGACAAAAACCACCGGAACAAATCCTAAATTCACTCTTTATCAACTGATGGGAATGCTGAATAGTTAATGTGCAAGAACCTGATGCTGCTCTGAGAAAACCAGCAACCTGCCGGGTTGTTTTTAGGTGGAAAATGGTCTCTAACTTCCAGCCATCTGTAAAACTATAGACAGATGCTGCCAGTAGTTTTCCTGTTGTGACTGATCCGTGTGTTATCAAACTGCTGACTCAAAGCCTGTTATTGACTTCATAATTACCTGGACCAGTAAAATGTAACAAGATCCTTTCATGTCTCATTAAGCTTCGTGTGCGTCTGCGTCAGGAATGAAGACATTACGATCCTTCACTCCCAGCTTGAACCCGCTGACTGGAATGGCCTCACCAAGGACAAGTGGCTCCCAGCTGGAGGTGTGCGCTGTTTCAGAAAATGTCTCGCTCTTCCCAGCCGTCCTGCTCGTGATTGCACACATCAGTAAATGTAAATGTCGTTCGTCATTCAGCGGCACCGCAAAGCGTCCCGTTGTAGCAGCACTGATGTGCGTCACGCCGAGCTGCATCTGTGCCTCGTTCTGATGACTTCCTGTAACGTACACGGGAACATCAAAGCCGCACCGCTGGGTTGAAGCAGAAAGCAAACAGCAAATCACACAGCTAGTGGAGTGTGATGGGGAAAGCTTGACAGTGAATTCAGATCAGGAAACTCTGAGGGATGATGGGGGGTTTCTGCAGATGAGGGGTGAGTTAGTAAGGAAAGCCAGTAAAGATGTGATCATGCATGCAATGGTGCTGGAGAAATTTGTCCAAAAAATACCATTTTAGATGCCTTTTTTTCCTACAGATCCAACACTCCATATCCTTTGGTCCCTGGGGTCTCAATTCAAGAATAGATTAAATCAGTTTGGACAAAATTACAACTCTTAAATTAAAATCTACTTATAAAAATGTTAGACACAACACCAAGTGATCATATTTTACAAGCTTTATGGTTTCTTTCTATTTTCATAGGACAACATATACTTGTTGACTTTTGCTCTAAATTACACCTTAGTGCACCCAAAATGTGCTTGTTTTTAAAAGACGACTGACCTAAACTGTGTTTCTATCGCTGAGAGTAGATAAAATATTTTGTTTAGTTTTCTTCGATCAAGCCCAAAATAATAAGCACACTGGTTGCCTTTCATTTAAAAAGGAAATCAGGCAAAAAATAAAACATACAAGGTTTTGGATCCACAATCTAGTTTCTTTTAAAAAATGAATAAATAAATAATTACTTTGTTTTACTAAAATAATTAATGCTTAGTTAATTATTGCATAGGTTTAAAAAAATCCAACATTTTAGATAATTTTAGTAAATGATTTTTTTTCTTCAAGCACTTGGGCTGTTTTTAGAACCAGTAGAGACCCAGATGTTGGCGGACGATGAACAGAAGATGAGCAAACAAAAGTACTCAAACACTGAATGCAGAAAAAAAGCCTTTCTCCATGTCACCTTCACCATCTTGCCAATTTATCACACAAACATGAAGTACTAAACCCCAACATGATGCGGTTTAACAGGTTCATGTATTTCCCTTAAACTAAATCTCTTTTTCTACAAATTGCTTTTATGTGTCCACACAAAGCCAGATGGAGCAGATTAATCATATGTAGTCAAGACAACATAATATCTTGATATTTTGTCTCTTGATAGTAGCATGCGTCATGATCGTCCTATTTTAGGCAGATCTTCCACAGCGTACCTGTTTCTACATGCGTCACCTTGACAGCCTATTTCCAATCTGCTCCACTTCACTCCCAATGATTCTGCTATGCTGTTTGAAGATGTCGCTGGTATTATCAGGTAAATCAAGTCTGTTTCTTTATTCCTCTCTGTCACGTTAGCAGAGGCCAATTAAATGCGAAGCTGAAGGGAACATGCTGATTAATGGCCGCCACCTTCAGCTCCACAGACGGAAGATGACGACTCCTCGGTCTGCCGGGACACGAGCGAGAACTCTTGCTGTTTCTTCCAGTTGTTGTTTTCAGGTTCATGACGCATTGTTTAACAGCTGGGGGTAAATCAGTTGCAGAGCATTTTAAAATGAGACACTGACATTTGATCACATGTGCTAATGTCTCCGTCAGCTCATCTCCCATCTGTGGGAGCAGATTGTTCTGCTCAAAGGAATCGTAGAGGCTTGAAACTAGTTTCAGACTAACGGGTTCTTCATGCTGCAGTGTGTTTATGAAAAATCCTTCACTTCAGTCAGATTGGGAATTTGTCGATGGGCTGTAACTTACGGTGGCCCAAAAGGATCAACAAAACTCACAGTATAACAAAAAGCCACCAGTCAGCACGCCAGTCACAAAACGACACCAAAACAAAAGGCACAATACAACAAAGCCAAATCCACAGCACAACCAAAAGATCGCCCCACCAAAAAGTGACAATACAGCACTAAAATCAGACAATAACAAAAAGCCACACCACCAAAATCCACATCATAACAACAAATCCACAATGTAACACAAAAAGTCACACAAAAAATGCAACAATAAAAATGTATTTTTGTACCACCTAATGTGTTTTAGAGACTTTTCTTTTCCTTAGTGTTGGTGGGAAGTTTCACTGGATTAGGAAACAACGTAGTGAAAATCTAAAGGTACAAATAATCTCTAGTATGCAGTTGATAAACACAGCGTGAAAACAAATGTAGAGATTTCAGAGACAAGTTATTATTGTTATTAAATCAGTATAAAAATTATTTCTTATAATAAATATTAAGCTACAGCTTACATGAATCGGCTGTTGTTACCCAGTAGTAGCCTGTTCTCCGTCACTGTCCACAGTAAGCAAATCAAATTCACCCTTTAATGAGAATCTGCAGCCAGCATCTGATTTGCCTGCTGCAAATTCTTGACCAATTGCAACAGTCGATGAAAAAAATAAACCTGGAGACGACCTTTAACTTACTTTACTGGCTCTTGAGAAGAAACATTACTAAAACCTCTCATTGTACGTTATGTTGCTATGACAACTATTCAATTGCATTTACTATAGAAGTTAAGATGGAACATTAATCTTTTGCTGAAAAGATATGTACTTACCGGGCTACATACTGTATATAGGTAAGAGAAATACTTCACCTCTTACCCTGAGGTGAAGCATTTCTCTAGTTTGGTTGCGATCATGAAAGAGCACAGTAAGGAAAAAAAAAACCTACAATTTATGTATAGATTTTTGTTTATGGAATCTGTTGTCATAAAATAAATTTATGTCTTCTTTCCCACTTTTCCTTTCCTGAATGGCCCTAACATCATGGTGTGGTGTGGTGATTCTGGATGGCTGTGGCATCCAGAATCATCGGTCTGTGATTCCCATTTCCTTTTTCATGCTCTTGCTGTCTCAAGATCCAACTGTCAAGTGCGCACCCTTTAAAAAGCAAACAACATCATGCAAATCATCACAAACACTGAAGAGTGCTTAAATTTTAATGCAAATACGTGGGTAACTACAAAGCAGCAGTGCAAAATCAGCAGGATGCGCAGCCATCAGGGAAATGTCAAAGCTGTAGCAGAGGCTTGTGAGTTCATAGCTCAGAGCACTACAAACAAATATTCATAAATAGCTACTCCAAATGCAATTTTTCAGATGGCATAAATTAACCAAATAACAAATGTTCCAGCAATGTGTCCAAGCTGTAAGTCATGCTGCAGTTCGCCGATTGAAGGTAAAAATACGTTGACTAATAGAATTTCCTTGAGCTCGGAAATGCAATGTGATTAAGCTTAAGAGATTTCATGAAGATGGTAATAATATTTTCCTGTTTTTACAAAAATTCAAGCTTGTTTAATCAACACTTGCATGTGACAACTGAATATCATTAAAATAGCTGGAACTGGCAAACCATGGATTCTAAAATGTCACACAGCTTTTAAAGCAAAAGCTGTTTTATTGAAACTTCTAGTTTTCTTATCCCATAAAGGACTACAGGGCTAATGCTAACTTGTATGTAATCAGGGATAAGTGGAGATTTAGTTTCATCTGTATTATTTTTATTTGACCTATTAGAATATCAAGCTATGAATAGATCATAGAATGTTGCAAATATTTTTAAGCTTATGAAAACTGTAACCTACTACTTTCCTGTATTTGTTGGTGGTGTTGCAGCATTAATGCTATTTTGTATGTAAACCAGAATAACAAGTAGAATCCTTCAGTTCTTGTTTTTAATCTTTCTCTGTTGCAACAAAGCAAACAAAACACCATATAATAGAACTGTTAACATAATATATTTATCAATATCTTTAGTCCTTTCACTTACAGCACGTATCAAAACACAGTAAAACACATTGTCAAGGTGGAGATGGATAAAACAATATCTATATTTCCAGTCTGTCTATCTAATGTCTTGACCAGCAACCAGAAACCTGAGTCTTAAGAAACTACACTGAGGATCTGAGTATATATATATATATATATATATATATATATATATATATATATATATATATATATATATATATATATATATATATATATATATCATCCATCTATTTTCTTTACACCCTTGTCCCTCAGTGGGGTCGGGAGGGTTGCTGGTGCCTATCTCCAGCTATCGTTCCGGGCGAGAGGCGGGGTCACCCTGGACAGGTCGCCAGTCTGTCGCAGGGCAACACAGAGACACACAACCATGCACACACACACTCACACCTAGGGGCAGTGGTGGAGAAAGTACTCAAAAAGTAAAAGTACAAATACACAGACAAAAATGTGCTCAAGTGAAAGTAAAACTACCACATTAACATTTGTACTTAAGTAAAAGTAAAAAAGTACTGGCTTTTAAGTATTAAAAGTAAAAGTACTTGCTGAATGCATTACCTAATCCCTAATACAATATCATTAAGTGAACCGATCGTATTTAATTTTAATTAGAAATGTGCCATTTTAATGAACAATGCCACAATTAAAGCATGTTTTTATTATGTTTACTCTCTGTAACATAGCTTAGACTTAGACATGTGCATCCATCACAATTTCAGGGATGGAAACATCTTGTCTCCTGTCCTAACCTAACATAGCATGAACTTCACTTGTTTTTGCCACTAGTGGATTTTATTTTTAAAGAATTCCAACAGAAAGGGGATGGATAGAAGGTGGGTGGGGAGGACATGCAACCGAGGAGCCACGTAGCAGAGTTGTAGTCAAGACCATCGAACCCAAGACCAAGTCAAGACCAGCACTCCGCACTACGTGACACAAAAACATTAAGTTTTACCTATGAAAATTGCTTCTCAAATTGATCTGAAAGATCCACATTCCCATAAAACACCTAGATATTAAATACTTACAGCTGAAATAAATGTAATCAGTAAAGATCCGTCCAGAAGAATCGGATCGTTCCTAAATGTCATATCAATGCAGACTTTGGTCACAGCGTTGTCCCATAAATGCGACACCTCAGTCATCACCTCCACACAATAATTCAGCATGAGTGACAACTTTTTTTCATCGCGGATGCAACATGTGTCTCTGTACAGCTAGCTTTGCTAGCATCACGTCCACAGATCTTACCTTTCTTTAAGCTTTCCTTCCAAGTGACGTTAAAAGTTGGACGAAGTCCCCACCGTCTGTGAAAGCGAAGCGCTGGTGATTTTACATGTCACCATATCTTATGATTTATGCAGCGCTATTATATTACTGACGATCAGACAGACATCTTCTCCACTCAGAGGAAACCACTGCGCATGTCTGGAGCTCCGCATGCGAGTAAAGGTGGAGGCATGGGTGACAACAGACACTAAGTCACGTTATTGCTTGGATTTTATGGCGCCACCTTAAGACCCTGAACTTCATATTTTAACGGAAAAAAAGCGCAACGCGACTTGGATGTAACGAGTAACGCGACAGTTTTGTAGAAATGTGGTGAAGTAGAAAGTACAGATACTTACTGTAAAATGTAGTGGAGTAAAAGTAGAAAGTACCCATTATTAAATCTACTTAAGTAAAGTACAGATACACGAAAATTGTACTTAAGTACTTGTACTTCGTTACTTCCCACCACTGCCTAGGGGCAATTTGGAGAGGCCAATTAACCTGACAGTCATGTTTTTGGACTGTGGGAGGAAACTGGAGTACCCGGAGAAAACCCACGCATGCACAGGGAGAACATGCAAACTCCATGCAGAAAGACCGGGGCTGGGAATCGAACCCAGAACCTTCTTGCAGCAAGGCAACAATTCTACCAACTGCACAGCCCTATACTTACATGTATATATATATATATATATATATATATATATATATATATATATATATATATATATATATATATATATATATATATATATATTTTTTTTTTTATTAAGTTGTTTTTTGCCAATACTACATGAAAAAAACTTTTTTTTTTTTTTTTTTTTTTTTTTTTTACCAAATTGTCTAAGTATTAAGTGTTTCATGCATTCATTGATTATCTCCTGATCAATCTGGGGTCAGAAGAACAAATGCTGCAGTTTTAGTCCCCAATCGAACCGTAATCTACTGGACTATCAGGTGTGAAACACCCCTAGTCTCCCCAATTAACCCCAAGTTGTCTACCGATCTGTTTGTGTGTGTGTGTGTGTGTGTGTGTGTGTGTGTGTGTGTGTGTGTGTGTGTGTGTGTGCATAACTGTGTGTGTGATAGTGAGTGTGAATGTGACTCCAGTGTACAGTGCTTTGAGTGGTTTTGTCAGAGTTGTAAAGGTTGAGATAAAATGCTCAATTTCTAAATAGAAACAAAAGCTCTTCCAAACCAACTTCACTTAAAATATAAATATGTGTGTATATTGTTCCAGGTTCTGGTTCCAACTGCCCATGAGGCATTCTGAATCATAAAAAAAAAAAGATCTTTTGTGTATTTTCCAATTTTAACTTCAACTTTTTGGTGCTTTCAAAACACCATGTCCTGTTCTAACTTCCCAATTTCTCCTTCTTCTTTTACAACAAAGCAGTCAGAATGAAATAAAATAACAAAATGTGGCTTCGTTTGGTTGAGGTATCTCTCCAGAGCATGTGAAGCCAGAACACCAGTGTATGAAGGGACTGCAAAATGACTTTCAGAGAAACCAACAATGAAAACTACAATAAAAGAAAAAAGCTTTGAATTTCGATTGCACTGGAGAAAAAGCTCAACTATGGGCCACTTTGGCTGTAAAAAGGTTTAGATATCAGAACAGACAAAAGTAGAGAAATTCAAGTAAAACATTGAATTCCTGGAACAACGACCTGGAAGGAAAGCCTGGCTTAGTAAAATAGGTTTGCTGAATGTAGTCAGATTTTGGGGTTTTCCAATCTCTTAAGAGAGAGCAGACAGGAAACGGGGGCTCTGTGTGGTGGACATTGGATCAGTATATTTCATTCTCTTTAAGTGAGGAGCTGGAGGTTAGGTTGGAGGAGGGGGGTGGAGTGGGCGGGGCAGGGTGCTGCTGCATCACCTACGGTCAGTTCTGCTCAACATGGATCCAACTGGTTTGGTTCAAGGGTTAAGAAACATCCATCTGTCCATTCTTCCATCCATCATTTATCCATCCATCCATCCATCCATCCATCCATCCATCCATCCATCCATCCATCCATCCATCCATCCATCCATCCATCCATCCATCCATCCATCCATCCATCCATCCATCCATCCATCCATTCATTCATTCATTCATTCATTTGCAGCATATCACTGCTTTTACAGCTGGTTGTTGCTCTATCAGTTCAATGACTGTGAATCCTTTTCTAAGCACCAATCAATGCCAGTGTGTGTTTGTATATTTGTGGCTATTTATGATAAAGAAAACCATCAGTGAGTTGTCTATCTTTTTTTTTAATAAACCAGATCATAGAACCATAGACAGACTGACTCCAAGATTAGCTTATTTGGATTTTAAGTGATTTTAATGTGACATTTAAAAAAAAAAGATACAAAACATATTTGACTTTCTGCATCATACCTATAATAGTTCCCCTGCTGTTGAACACATTTGTTTGGATTTGCTCCTTCAGCGTGCCATGGGCCAGCAGCTGGACAGGGACTGAGAAATATGCATTTGTCAACTTTTTCATTCTCTAACCCTGGTAAACAACAGAAGGCATCTTTGTTAGCTCTGTTTAGCTTCGGCTTGATTAAGTTGTATAAAATTAAGGAAATTGCAGGACACAGTTGGCTTTTTATTCATCTAATTTTATGAAAGGACAGGAAGCATATCCCGAGATAAGTGCAGCTGCTGCTATGATTTGTTATTTCCAAAGTGGCGCGCTGCCAAAGACTGGAGTACCTGACAGAGAGAGAGAGGAGCTTCTAGCTGCTGTGCTCCAAACCATATATTTACTGCTGGGTGCAGAAGCAGCCTTTGACAGTTTTATGCACTTATCAAGGTCAAACTCTGGATCTCATTTGAGGACTGTGCTTACTTTAGCTATCCCTGCAGATTACAGATTAACTCAAAGATTAAGACTCTGGAAATGGAGAATTGTGGCAAATTAGTAAAAGAAGGTGAAAGAGTAGATTAAGGTTTTCACACCAGTGTGCCTTTACTCAATGATTTTAAAGATGTATCTTTATTTTTTCTGGAGCTTTGCACAAATATTAAACGACTAAGGTTGTACAGAAAACCCTGAAGCCGGTGGCAGCGCCTCTGACCAGGCATGAGGCTGCTATTTCTAACGAGTGTGAGCAGAGGTTAGCAAAAGGCTGATGAGTCATTGATCTGAGCGATGTGGACACACCTATACAGGAGAAACGAGGTCCAGACACTTCTTTGGCTGCATGGCTGTGCATTTAACTCTGCTCTTTAGCTCATGCATTATCTGGCGCTCTTTGATTCATTTTATTAGGGCTTCATCATGAGTCTGCCAGGAGGTCTTTGTGTCTGAGAGCTGAAGTGATCTTTGATTTCTCTTAAATGAGGAAGAAAGTGAACCAGCGAAATAAGACGAGGTTGGGAGTGTCCAACTCTTTAATGTGTCTTTCTTTTTTGTTTTTGATTGTTTTATTTATTTATTCTTTTTTTTTTTTTTGATGGTCCATTATAAACTTAGATTTAGCTCTTTCAAGCCAGTTAGATGAATTTATACAACTTATACCAAGCAGTATACATTGCAACCCTCACCAACCAGATTCTGGATTAAAACAGCTGAAATGAGCTTCTCAACCTTCTTCAGCACAAAGTTGCAGTTTTAGTTTGTTTGGACATGTAGTCAACAAATATGCAGCATCTGTGTTTTTGTCATTTAAATATCGACCTAAAGCTGTTTCTGGCAACTTGTTAAATATTCAAATGCAACCTGAATCTGATTTTTTTTTTTTCTAGTCAAGCAACCCATGTTCTGACTAGGGATGCACCGATTGCAGTTTTCTGGCCGATCGCTGATTCCTGATCTTAAAAAAAGCCTGACCTGTTGATTTTGATTTTGGCCAATACCAATTTTTTATTTTTTTTTTGTCTGAAATTTAGCTAAATATATGAAGAAAGTAGCACAGTTAAGGCACTATTGTTACCTGCAAATGTGCATAGATGACCTGGTGGGTTGATTTTTAGACCTTTGCTGAAGCAGATAAGATCAGCTTCATAGAAGTATTGGCCGACCACTGATCTCCCAAAATTAAGGAACTCAGCACCAATAAATCAGATGGTGTGTGGTGTTTGTGTTCTTCTGTGCTACAAGTCGCTTTGGGATCATAAACTTTTCACAGAGAAATCTGATTGTGGTTGTTTTAATTAGTAGCATGGACAACCACGTGGGAAAAGAAACTTATGTCTGCAAAAATCAGAACTGAACATCAAGACCTGCTGTGTAAACGTAGCCAGTGTGTCAGAGAGTTGAAACGGTCATGAAAGCAAATGAGTGTCCAGCGTGATGCTAACAGGAAGTAACAAGAGATCACTGTAAAATGAAGCAATTCTTCTTTAAAAGTTGTTGGGTTGATACTTTGTTTTTTTTTTTTTTTGAAGAGTTATGTTTTTGAACTTTTGACAATTTTGACTTATTTACCAAATATGTGTTTGGGTGTTTGGTGTGTTTTTAATTACACTTGAATTCAGATTCAAATAACTGTTAAAACTGGTACAAATTTGATTTTGAATTTTAATAGAAGGTGTGCTTTCTTTTTGTTACGACTGTAGTAACTAAAAAATAAAACACTACTGCCTCGCTGTACAGTAAACTCCAGAGAATGAGTGAAAACTTTAAACAACCATCATCTTTCACACCTGGAATGTCTGAACATGTCTGACTTAAACTGGTGAATGAGTGACAGGCTTATATATTATTGATTGGAAACTTTTGAGGCAGTAGATGCAGTCAGGTGGGGAGCAAGACGTTGTATTTGCAGGGTTAGTCTGGCATTAAAGCCTTTTCAAGAAATATATCTGCATTCAAACCAAAAACTGCACATTTAGTGCAACTTCAGGGACTTTAGTTTAATAGCCTATAGGATAAAATATCTTTCCTGCTAGCTCCCTCCCTCATTGGCTGCTGTATGCTCCTCCATCACCCATTGTTACACCTTTTGCTATGGTGGTTAGTGAGGCGCAGCACCAATTACGGCCTCCCTCACCCACCGCGGGCTTCTCGGCTCACTCCCCTCTCGCCTGCATTGTCTCGGAGAAAAAAGGCTTTTTGGAACGTAATTCCTCCTTCAGAGGAGCAGGAATTAGGACTCCTCCACAGGCTCTTACAGTGCACAAATGACAAGATGTCTTCCCCTGTGATCACAAAGGCATCAACTAGTGCGAAGGAACCCTGGGAAAGCGGGGTTATTAGTAGATGTCATATTTCAGGCGGTAAGTGGGACAGAAAGGTGTTGAGTTAATTTTGCAAGACGGGAAGCTAACCTTATTAGTTTGAATGACGGGAGGTGGGGTGGGGGTAGGGGGTCATGCACACTTTTCGGTAATCGGTATCAAAACATTTTGCTTTGGCAGATTTATTTGTCAAACATCTCAGCCGAAGTAAGAGCGTTATTTATGATTGAGCTGCTGCAGAGCTCAGGTTTCAACTGTGTACTCTCCCAACAGAAAGTAGCATTTTGCTACCTTTCTTAGCTCTTTAGCAGGTAATCAGGATACAGAAAATACTAAAAACATAAAAAAGTGTATTTTAAGATTGTGGATTGATATCCATAACAAACTGAATCATCAGGACAATTTCTTGACTCCAAACTTTCTTCCTCTTACTGTTGGGTTCGATATGAGGTGATGAATTCAGTCTAGAGATCGTCTATCAATGTGTTGCTGCATTTAGAAACTTCAATATTAGTTTTGCATTTTGTACAAAAAGTAACAATTCTTAAAAAAAATGAGTCCATTGCTAACTGAGACTCCATGCAACAATATTAAATTTGTGGGTTTTAGTCTGCAGAGGCAAATGATTAAACAAACAGGCCAAGTATATAAACTCACAATAACTTGTCTTAATAGACAATGTTAAAGGTCATCATGCCAGAGAAATTTGTTGGAAAATTTCCCATTTTACAAAACTTGGTTAAAGTCTTTGGAAGCCATTTCTAAACAAGTACAGACTCCAAATGCCTAAGATGTGGAATAAAACACCAAATGCCTGTTAGATGAAAATAAGCTGGTCAAAATTGACATGTTTGCTGGACTAAAATCTGCATCTGCCCAAAGGGTGAGTCAAATCTAGTCAGATGAAGCCTGTTTTTGTCATAGAGCTCACTGCTATCACTGAAGAAAAGTGTGAAGTTTCACAAACCAGACCCGTACAAATCTGACATCATTCAAACTTTCTAAATGTTGTCAAAAAACAACAGGAGCTCAGTAATACACAGGAGGCTTTAACCAAACAGGAAGTAGTGGTAAATAGGAGGGTAAAACAGTCCAAGAAGTACATTTGATAAAAGCAAAACCTTAAAGCTTCTGAATGGAGATCTTTGTTTAATAGCACAGAAGCTACTAGTATTGTAATCGCATCAGTCTGGGATATTAGGAGCAATAACTCTGGTGATTAAACAGGGCCTATTTTGGTCCTAATAGCTTTATTAGCTAGGCCATTTATGCAAGGTCAATCTCACACTGGCTTTATTACCCCATAACTAGAAACACTGCCTCCAGCATGGACGTCACCGGAGCTCAGTTCCAGCATTTTGCTCTCTGCATTTGCCCATTTATGTTTTTGTATCTTCTAAAACAACCAAAAAGATCTTAAAGTTGATGTAAAAACCTTGAAGGTTTTCATTCCTCGCGTTCAGTTCAAAAATATTAGACGGAAATGAAATGTTGTAACTCATAACATCCAAGTCTATGAAAACAAAATGTCAATAAAATAAGATTTTGCATGTTTAATTAAAAAATGTTATGTTAGTGGCTCACAAGTTCTTTCAACTACCATTTCGTCGAATGCGGTGAAAAGTTTGAACACCTCTGTGTTAGTCAAACTGAAGAAAACTCCCAAATCTGCAGAAATTTCTCTCCAATTCTGTATTTCTTTGATCCCGTCTGTTTTTTTTTTAGAATATCGCCGGAGGGAAACGTCAGGACTAAAGCAGAGCTGTCCACCTCGTTCTCAAATCTGACAATATTTTTCTTCCACTTAATAGGCGCAATCAGGACCAACCTCAGCCAAAATAATTGCCTCTTTAGCCGGCCCATTGAGGATTTTCAATCAGAACGTGATTGCATTGTAATCACCGTCTCTTTTTTTTTTTGCTCCACATTCTACAAAGTAAATATGTCCCCGTTTGGCAGCCGGCGGAATAATTAAACCCCAAAATATTGTTTTAAAAATTTCTTTTCATGTCCGGAGCCCAATGTGGGCAAAGCCACTCATTTGTTCTGTCAGATTTCCTTCCCCATCTTCAAACACCATCAGCTCTGTTTCTTTCTATTAATGAATAATAATCATTTCTTTTTGTCTCATTAGGACAGCTGGATTTAATTATATGTCCACAGGAGTCGCACTTGTACCGCTTGTCATTTTAATCATTCCAATCATTCACTTTGAAATCAGCTTATATGTAGGGATTATCTTTTTCTTTCTAGAAGCTACTTTCCAATTAAGAGCTACGTCTTGTAGCTTGTGCAGCTCTCCGTCCTGTTCTGCTCTCTTGCCTTCGTCTCTGAAGACTTGGAGCGTCCATAGCTGAGGTGTTGATAAAAGCGCCTGCTTGCCGGCTGTGTAGTGAGCAGATGTAAAACACACAGCGCAACAGAAGCCAGGATCCCTGAGCCGTGATGTTTTCTGCCCCAGCACATCTTCTCCGCGGAGCCTTCTGGCACATCTCTGTCCTCTTTGAAGCCTCTCCACTATTGATCATGAGCAGCAGAAGCTATTGAATGCAGATGTGGCTGCAGTCGGGGAAAAAGGTGGCCTGCAGCTGCTGCCACAGTAAAAGACAACAGACTTTCTGTTCAGCGTGTGGATTTTTCCGCCTTTGTTAGAGCGGCATAAACAGCAGACCCTCAATTCCCACCGCAGCCGTCGTAGAGCAACAAAGGTGGAAAATTAGACCCTCTCAACTAGAGATCTTTATTAAGTCAGGTTTATTTGTAGAGCACATTACAACAATGCAGTTCAAAGTTCTTTACGCCATAAAAACATCATCCTGTCATCAACTGTGAAACAAGTAATAAACATTATCTTTTGCCAAGTGCCAGACACATCAGATATGTTCTAACACCAATGTTCCAGGTAGTCAACAAAGGCAACTCTAAACAGGTGGGTTTCAACCTTTATTTAAAGGAACTAAGTCTGTCAACTGTTTTGCCGTTTTCTGGAAGTTTGTTCCAGATTTGTGGTACATAGAAGCTGCATGCAGCTTCTTCATGTTTGGTTCTGGTTCTGGATGCAGAGCAGAACCAAACAGAGGTCTGGAAGGTTGAGACAATAACAGCAGATCTTTAGTTTATTTTGGTTCTAAGCTGTTCAGCCAACATCATTAGAGGGAAGTGTTATGCAAAATACACATCTTGTATGTTTTTGCACTTCTTTTTGAGTATCCACTGCTTCTGCAAACAGCCAAATCACTTAAAAAACACCCAGCTTGTTTTCAGCTATAGATCAATGTTTTTAGTTCCTGAAAAATGAGTCATTTCAAAAACCTTCTGAATGTAACGTTACAAATCAGCATGCACCATCCATCACACAGCAACCCTCGCTAAGCTCAGCCTCATTACCTAGCAACCCCAGCTGAACTTTGGCATTTTTGGTCAGGTGGTTTTACCACTGTATGCGGTGTACAATGGCTGCTGGAAAAGACAGCCAACTAATAAGAATGCAGCAAGTGATTTCTGGGTGTTAACAACCTACTTGCTGCATTCTTGTTAGCTGTGCAGGAAGCTCTTTTATGCTTTTCAAAGATGTAAAGTTGTTTAAATTGTTTTCAGCTATTTTTACATGCGAGTGTAATGTTGAGTTGTGGGGTTGTGGCCAGCAGCAGCTTATTTAGATTTAAAGTGGCAACACGCCTTAAAACAACTCATTCTCAAAGGACCTCAAAATAGACAGAACTGATCAGACTGAAATTTTATCTAAGACTGATTTTGTGCAAAAAATGTAATGAACATGTTCATAGACCTATCCTGATCTGTTCAAAATCAGGATAGGTCTGTGTGGGATTTTTTTTTTCTTCTGTCCTTTTTAAAACAAGAAACATCCTTTGTGGATCTGATTTGGTGGACATACACATCTGACTCACATTTCCAGGAGAGGGAATTGTCAGCCATGACTCCTAATGTTTGTTATACCCATTAAGTTGTGTAATTTGAATGTTTGCCCCGGTAGCTGTTGAATCTGTTTCTGGATTTAGCCGTGGGATGTGGCAATTATTCAGAACGTTTTCCCCTCTAACAGAACACCTGGTTAGACATCCAGCAGCCTTTTAAATAAGTCAGTTTCTTTCTGTGACATTTAGTCGATCTGCTGCTCCACCCACCCCAACTGCAGGCCCAGAAGAGAAATCGCTTTGCAGCACTGTAATAATCAGAGAATGGAGTGTGCTCCAAATTTAGGGGCGGCTAATTAAACTCGATGTGGCAGCCAGCGTGTCAGTCTGCTCAGGGCCGGGGAGAGGACCGGGTCGCTCTGCAGCTGACAGGGACATGAATGAGGGATCATTTTGTTGATCCTTATATAATCATCTGTGACGTAAATACTTTAAATATTGGCAACAGTTGCTGAAGCTGCACTTTTACCATGGCATCACCAACACTCTTTTCAAGAACAACTAAATTAGCCGTTGCAGAGTTTTAGAACGGGCAAGTATCCAAAATAATCCGGACTCATCCAGTTCTGCTAGTGACGACTACCCAGAGTTCATTGTGGCTGTTTTTATTGATGCATAACTTTTCGTCTTTTAAATTTTCCTTTATGTTAATTTTTAGATGAACATTGCCTTTACACATTGTTTGACTCCGAGTCCAGCTGTGACCCATATATATATATATATATATATATATATATATATATATATATATATATATATATATATATATATATATATATATATATATATATATATATATAGAAGCAGAGAGATGTTTGATCTGTCATCATTGCATCACCAAAATATTCTTCTAGTCCCTCCATTTTTTGTGAGTCTGTGAACGTAAAAATTCATGCAAAATCAACAGATTCTCGCTTTCTTTGTGTGCTATTGCAGAAATTTTTCACAAATGGTCAAAAACACTCAGATTGATTAACACCCATCTACAGGTGACAGTATTTTTATTTTGTCTACTATGCTGCCTCAGTCTTACTTAATGTCAAGTTGTAGTCCATGATTAGTATGGTAACAACAATCAACTTATTTAATGAATAAAAATGTTTGGGTAAAGTAATCCCACATGTTTGACACTTTTTGTTTCTTTCATTGCGGCACTTCTTTCTGCCCCTCATTCCCTCCATAGCTGCTAATAGCACTTAGCGTTCATCAACAGCTCATTGCTGGACATAAAAACTTTGCGCAACGCAAATAATCACCCAATGCACGGAATAGTGAAGCATAACTTAAAGACTTTTTAAAAGTTATTCTATGAATAGTTGCAGCCACAGCTGCTTCATAAAGCTAAAGCAAAGAGCAAATGTTCTGCATAGACACTAGTTGCGTCTCCATTACAAATGTGCGCAAAACTTTGTCGCTAATCCGTTAATGTTGAAAACAGACAATTTTGCGATTGCAGTGTTTCCATTCAATAAGAAATGTGGTTAAAATCACGTATGAATATGTTTGTTCACAAATAGCATTAAAAAAACATGCAGCTCCATCATCCTCCAACTACTTCCTGTCATCTTCTTTCCACCAGTGATAATATCCAGGTGCTGATCACATGACTCTTGTGATACCAAGAAAGTGTTTCCATTACAGATTTGCAAAATCACTTTTGATACAGCCTAAAAACCACCTCATTACAAAGCAAAAACCTTTGATTGAAAAACAAGTTTTTTCAAAATTAGAATGTTTTCACTATGCAAATTTATTTTTGTAATTCCAATTGGAAACCCAGCTGTTGTCACATTCTCTCTTTTGGCTGATCATGATCTGCCATCGTTATTTGTTCCACTCTCAGTGAGTTTCCTTGATTTATTTTTAATTTTTATTTTTATCGCTGAGGACATCCCGGTTTGGATAGAGATTGTCTAATTACTTGGATGCTTTTGGCCATTTTTAGCCGCTGAATACACACTCTAGTGAAAACTCTGATGGACAAACTTCACAAAGTTCTGAGCATCCCAAGAAACAGCATCTGGACTCGAGCTTCGAATGCTGCTCAGGTCGACTTCTCTCAGGTCAAGAGAAAGGAAAGTGCTAATTTAATCAGTGTTTTTCACCAAGGGAGAAGTTGCTTATGAAACCAGGTGTTGTAGCCTTTCCAAAAGCTAAACTTCCACACCTCCAGTCGTCCATCATGAGACACCGAACCCGTCAAATAAAACCTCCAAGTAATGAAATTCCTTCAGGGTTGGCAGCTCTGTAAGGTGGCTTGACCCACACCATCTGCTCGGTCCCTGAGGCGGGTTCAGGAAATATTTGCTCTTCATCTGATGCATTAATTAGCATAAAGAATGACTCGGGGTGAAAAAGTGGTTATGAATAAATCTAAAAAGTCGCTATATGTTCACAGGCTGTCATTTGGTTATTGTTGGCAAATATGACTGGATTTTTTTCCTGTCTTAGCATAAGTTGATTCCAGGATCGTAGTGAGCATTGGAGTAAATTCTGCTCTCAGATAAAACTTCAAATGAATCGCCATCCACATGTCTGCAAGACAAACACCCAACTGGTTGGCATAGTTACCAAATTAAGAGCTTTAAACAGGTGTGAGTCATGCGGCTGCAACCAGACTGCTAAATCGTGAGTTTATTGGAAATATCATAAATACAAAGTATTTACATAAATATACTGATGTGTGAAAGGTAAATGAGAGCGCCAGGGATCATTTTATCGCTCTTCATCAGATTTTGAAGTGGTGGCGGCTTCTGAAAAGCGTCTGGTGGGTGTTGAGTGGCGTTTTAGCTGGCTGAGGAGGTTGGCAGCAGTTTTCTATTGGTAACGTTAAAGATTTCATCATATGGAGCGAGCAGCGCTGCACCCACAACTGAAAATGATTCATTTTAACAAACGGCTCCAAGCGGCCGGTGTTTGGGACGCCTAGGGTCACTAACACGCTTTGTGACCATTTAGTGGGGTCACCAAACTGGTTCCAGTTCCTTCCTACCTACCTGCCTTCCTATGCCCTTACTTCCTGCATTCTTTCCTTTCTATGTTCCTTCCTTTCTTCCTTCCTTATTTTTCTCTCTCTCTCTCTCTTCCCTTCCCTTCCATCTAGGCAGCTGTTTGTAGACATAACCAAACAAATCCATTATAATTTTGTGTAAAATCAGCTGAAGTACCCTTCCTGCTCTTTAGAAATAGTTTCTAAATGTTTGCATTTCTGTCTAATAGACCCCTCCCCCGTCCTGTAAATCTTCTTAAAGCATCGATGATATTTCTATCATCAGCCTCTCAGAAGGCGAGAGTGGCTGCTGCCTGCAGGTAGGACGATGCCATTACAGTAAGTGTAACTCGATTGTCAATTTGTACGGCAGCGAGTCACTGCCAGCCTCTCTACAAGACTCTCAGTAAGTGAAAATGACAACTCGTGACCTCTGAACCCCACCGAGGGCAGGCGGTGACTCCCTCACGGACCTCATTAAAACGAGATGTTAGAAACCCACGGCGGAGGAGCAGAGCGAGGAATCCGCAGTGCAAAGAGACTAATGAGCAAAATCATCATGAAATGTCTTATTCATTAAGTTCTCAGGAGTGCTGGTGCGGCTTCGCCATTAGAGTGCTCCTTTTCCTAAAGATCCTCTAATTTAGAGGATGGCTGAGTCCTGCTGCCTCCTTTTGGACAACCACGTCTTGGATCTAATCCGACTGAACTTCAAGTAGAGGCTGTCCACGCCTCCTTAAAATGTCTCAAATTCATCTAAAGTCTTAAAACTTCATTGGAAAATATGTAGTTGTTGGTGTTGGACTATTTCATCTCAAATAATCTGTGAAGTTTTTTGTTTTTTTTCGTGAGACTTTTCTGTCAGGCAAATGTTTATGTCTATGTAAATTTATTGTCACTTGGCTGGACAACATTTATCTTTGCCACTGGCTCACTTCTGTCAACCCATATGATGTTATGTGCATTCTGGGTAAAAAAAAAGCTTGTCATTATATAAAGTATGCAATTTTATTTTAATACAGGTCTTAAATTTCATTTGGGATGACCTTTAACCTCCCTGTTTTAAGTTATCTAAAGCTGCTCCTCTGCTTTTCACACCCAAGATGGATTATACTTCCATGGAGTACATTTTTTATTTTCCAGGAAAATTAATCAACAACCACAACGAACCCCACAAATGAGCGGAGAGGCGTGTCATTAGTAAAAATCAAATGCTGATAATCATCACTATTCCAAACTTCCTACTTATCATGCTGACTTTGATCTGTTGGATCATTACCCACCGGTGATTCAGGCTCTTTCCAGAGATCCGTATCTGCCAGGGAGAGCCTGATCCATTACCGCTCTGTGTACGCCGGCTATCAAACGCCGCCTCATTACATTCAGTTAAAACACTGAAATGGATTCTCAGCATGTGGCGCTTCGAGCTGCCGCTCAGCTCCATTACATAAATAAACAGAATCCAGGAGTTTTAATCGCTGATGTGTCGGTGTCCGTTGGCAACATACAGGGCGACCAAGTCAAAATACTCACTCCTTCAAATGAACACAAAGACTTTTGACTTCAGACTTCAAAGAAAAAATTTCATGGTTGCACTTAGTTAAAGTTTGGTTTGGGGTAAACCTAAAGTTTGAGGGAGTTGATTTAAAGCCTAGTTTCCTGAATAAAGGCATGAAAACAGATGAACTGTGAGCAGAAAAGCCCAGGTTTCCTAGGAATCCTTCATACTCATGGATGCCTGAAGGAACTCCCATTGGTTAGCTTTCATTTACAGGGCATTACTTGAACTCCTTCATACTCCATTTGCACTGACAAATGTTGACTTTTCTCTCACACGATTTGCTGCTTCGTTCTGCCATTTGGCTCGGACTGAGTTGGATAAGAAAGCTTTCATTCATTCTACTTCCTCTTCTTGGAACGTACTACAAAATACTTTGAGATTGAATTTATCTTCTTGAGTTCTTTTACGTCCAAACGAAACATTCTTGAGGCTGATTCAATGACTTGTTCCTGTTTATTATAGCTTGGCTTTTTTTTTTAACTGTAACTTTTTGTGTTGTATTTGTTGATGCCTCTTGGACAGTACCCCTTTGATAATAGGTTTTTAGTTTAAATTTGGTTTTGTCTTGGTGAAATAAAAAAAAATAAAATAAGTTAAATGTATGTTAGAGTTTTGAGACTGAAATTTTCAGATATTTCTGCAGTGGTTGGGTTATAATCAGTGATGATGGACGGACGGTCAGACATCTGCTCTAATCTTACTTCATTTTCGACTCGCTGCATCGCGAGATGAAGACACTCTTAATGCTGCATTAGCCACACCTGCAGCTCTCCTGTCTGCTCCTTATTGTTCCTTTCCCAGCAGATGAAATGAACTTCTTCAACTTCAGGTGCATCATGTGACCCTGAAATGAAAGCAGTTCAGTTTTTCTTCCTGCCAAAATGTCACACAGCACCCTTCAGAACGCCTAATCTGCTTTCCTTCTGAGCCCCACTGCAGCCATTTTATCCCACTCCGCCCACTGCAGCGTTTCATCTTCCCACTGTCACTTCTTTTGAAGAAAGGCCCTTTTAAGTGATTTGAACTTAAAGAATTTGGCATGTGAGCATGTTATGAGTCGGGCGACGGGTCGCCATGGATTCGTTATACACATGGTTAATTGACGCCACAGAGTTGGGAAAAACCACCAACTCTGGTGTGGATGGGAGGTAATGGAGAGTGATACATCCAGCATCCACTCTCCAGACACCCTGCATAATTGCATGTTGCTATGCAACTGAATGTATCCTCCGCTATGAATTATCTCTGTGTCAGTAGAAAGTTACGATAAGAAAAGATCTGCTTTGCATATGAATTGCCTTGCATCCCCGATAGCTGCATTATCAATCAACACATACATCTGAGAAGGAACATGACTTGCTTGATTTCACACATGCAAGCAAGTAGCAAAAGGAAATAATTCTTCTTTTGAGGGATGATGTTACCAACTGGCACCTGGATGTGTCTCTCTACACATAAACATACAGTACTGTTTTATCCTGATGTGATGCATGCAGCGCTGCTTTATACTTTCGAAACCTAATCTGCAAATCAGAAAAGATGTTCAATGGAATATCATGTTTTTTTTTCTGGTTTAATATTCAATAGGCAACATTTAGAGCTGAAGGAAAAATGTCTGGACTCTTGGTTAAATAGTTGTCTTTTTCTAGGCTGGAGATGGGCACAGACATGGACGCCATCACAACTTTTGCAAGCTGAGAGATTTTCCCTAATTCCTTTTAATTAAAGGTGACCTATTGTGTTTCCTTGAACGGGTTAGGATAGGCCCATGGCCTGTACAAAACATGACCATTACATTTTTTGCACAAAATCCTTTTCCAGCAGCCATTGTACTGCGTAAAAAAAAAAAAAAAAATCAGCTGACAAACTTTGCAGAGCTCCATTTAGGTTGCTAGGTAAAACAGTGTAGTGTGACTTAGCACTGGGGAGGTTTTTGAAACAACTCATTTTCCAGACACAAAAAAAACCCATTTAACTTAATGCCGGAGTTCAACTTTTGGGCTCCTATTAAAAGCATTAGAAACCCAAATAGAAGTATAAAATTGTTTAAAATGTGAATTTTGTTAAAAATAAAGGCCCTCTTGAAAAAAAACATTAAGTTACTGTGCTTAATGATTGTGATTAAATATTAAATAATCCACTAATGCAGGGAAGCTACATAAGCAAATGAACTGTTTCTAAAATAACACAGTTGTTGTATACCATGAACTCAACGTTCTAGAGCTGACTCTCATTTGACCAGTTTTAAGTGTCAGTAACTTTCTGAACCGACTTGTATTGACAAATAACATACTGTACATGCAGTGCCCTTCTTTTTGCCTCGGGTGTTACAAATATTTCACACGATATCATTAGCTTCCAATAAATACTTGCTTATATAGATGAAGGTTGTAGCAGTTCAGCATTTCAGTGAGCCCTGTGAGGTTTGAAAATTATAGATCTCAGCATCTACTGAGGTGAAGATCTGTAAGAGGCTTCCTGCTCCCTTCAGGCTTTATGAATCTAACATTTTTACAAACTGAAAAGCTCTTGTTATTCTTGAAAAGTGGGGAATATGACATGGTATTTATAATTGCTCCTTTTTTTTGGAACATAGCGTCATCTTTTACAGTAGCTCCATAAAAACAATGTATCTAAAATTAGCATATATTAACACAGAAGAGTTGCTGTTTCCTTCCGATGTATTTGACAAGGAGTTCCTGGCTTTTTTAATTTTAAATTTTATTCCACTTATTTAGACTGTGTTGTTTACTTTTCATTAGGACCTTTTCAGAACAATAAACATCTTAGACTGGAAATACCAATTAAACTGTAATTAAAACCCCTTTTAATTTGACATCAACAATAAATAGCTTGCATAGTGTTTGTAACTCCAGACAGTTCAGCTCCTTTTTCTTTAGCCTCAGGAAGTTTCAGCAGTCAATCCCTGAGGCTAGAAAGCTCACAACCATTTATCTTTGTGAACCATCCAAGGTTTTGGTTCTACTCAGCAACTCTTTTTTTAGGATTTCTGCTTGTGAAAGGATAATTCAGAAATGTTTCCGCCACAATAAAGGGAATGAACACAGTTTCTATGTATGTCAGTCTCCTTCATATCCACGGCCTTTAATAACAGCGGGAACTGAAACACCAAATGGAAACTGGTTTACGAGACCTGAAACTGGTCAGACCTGAGACTGGTCAGACCTGAGACTGGTCAGACCTGAGACTGGTCAGGTGTATGAGGTATGTGAAAGAGACATTTCAAAACGTAACATTTTTTACATTTATTTCTTCTTTTTTATATTTAATGTAAAATACTACCAGAAGATATTATTAACAGTCATAAATGACATAAAATTGTGAACTGAAACTGCCTTTTTTAGCTAATTTGTATTATTTTTATTTCCAAAGTGTGGTGCTGGAAAAGTTTGAATACTTACCTTGAAAATTGCTTGAATTTTACTGTAGGAAAATTGGGTAAACCCTGGAATCCAACTAAATGTCTTTCATGCAACAAGAGCTCACATTATGCTGATGAATCTTTGGAGTGAAAACCGCCTAAACTCAGGAGGCATAATACCCGTAAAACTAAGGTGACATGATTCATTGATACGTCTTTTTGGTGCTCCAGACGTTCTCATGTTTCTGTTGCATCAGGAAGTTTTACCAGTTGACCCTAAGAGTCTTCAAAGCTCATGCTCGTCCATTTTTAAAAAATCCATGACCATGTAATACCTCAGGATCTCACAATACCCCAACGAATCATCTTACCCAACTTTTCTTGAAACCCATAACAGCTACAACAGGATAGTACTACCCATTACGCTAAAGTGAGAAATGATTCCTTCATGCCGGTTAGCTTGTGTACGTCTGGTTGGAGCCATAGACGTTCTCCCGTTTCAGTTGCATCAGGAAGTTGTACCCAGAGGGTTTGACTCATGTTCTTCTATCTCTGCCAGCTTTTGGTCCTTTTTAAGTCAGTGGTTCTTACTCAGCATCTCTCCTTTTGAAGAATTTCTTCCCAACACGACAGCTTTGAAAGATATCCGCCACAATGTACAGGATAAACACAATTAATATGCATGTCAGTGCAGCGTTTTTGGGGGTTTGATGTCATAAATATCATCCCACAGACTTTGATGAAAAGGCAGGAAATTGAAACCTGCCTGCAGACTGTATCACAGCCCACAGCAAGCATCAGTTTCTACCTGGAGACTGATGTTAGGGTAATAAATACGCGGCAGCAGCCACCAGCCAGGCATTCACGCTATTGATTTTGCTGAGATATTTTCCAGAGTAATCAAAGAGCCGTGAAATCCTTACTCTGCAAGAGCTTGGAGCTTCAGGGACCACTGGGAGGGATTGCTTTCTCTGCCCAAGATGAGTTTCGTAAACCGATATGTCTCTCTTGCTGTAAAATACACAAACTGCTGCTGGTATGAGTGAAAAGGGACTGCAGCCTGTTACTTTGGTATTTAATGTCACAATCTGGGTCAGTGGAGCAACTGAACATGTCTGGTGTCATTATGAAGTGGGGGATATACTGTGACCCCACCAACCCTAACTGCCACCACTCGTGGCTTCACGCTGCTTTTTGTCATCCAAATATGAAGGAAATTCAATAATCACAGGATCCTGGACAGGCGAAATCAATCTGGAAACAAATATGACCTTATTTTGAGCAGCTGAGGTTTAATGGTTATTTAATCTGCATGTGTTACTTTTAATTATGATGCCAAGTTGCATTGTGTTCTTTAAATTAGCACAAATTTCTAAAGATTTTCTAATATATTTAAATAAATCAAACTCAATATATTTTTATTTTTCTTTCTTCTTATTCTTAATATTTTTTGTGTTCATTTGAGCGAGCTAAATCCAGACCTTTACAATCTTTTAAACATGCTTACATCAATGTCAGTCTGATGTTTTTCTATTTCATATAAAACCAATATGGACATACTTTGGACAATCTAAAACAGTTGTTCTTTTAATTTGCATATAGTTCGAAAAGTTTTCTAATATATTTAAATAAATTAAACCAAATGTGATTTTTATATATTTCTTTTCATTTCTTGTTTACCTAATTTTTATTTTCATTATTCATTATTTAATTATTTTTATTAATTTTGACATTAATTATTTGAGGGGGCTAAATTTATACCTTGATTAGTTTAAACAAAATACATAAATAAGCGGCAGATAAAGTTATGTACATTTAAGCCAATTAAGTAATTGAAGCCAATTTATTTTAACAATGGAAATAATTTGAAGAATGTAAATAAATTTTTATCAAGGATTGCCTCCAAACGTCCAAAACTGACTTCTAGAAACGGCTGATGTGCAAATCTCTCATAAGTAAAACTTAAATGGACAAATTATGACCATATATGTCTCTAATTTAGATTCATTTAAATTTAGCAGTTATTTAAAATATTTATTATGTAGTAAGGATGAATTTGAAATATATTGTGCAGCCTGTCATCAGTTTTTCCTAGAATCATTCACGCCAAATTACCAAGTCCAAGCCAACGACACACAGAGGAGCAGGCAGCACGTCCTTCTGTCCCGTCTTTTCTGCTGTTTCCTCATTCAGATGCACTAACTAGCAGAGCCTCCGACAGACATTTGTCTGTAACATTCCTGCAGTTTATCTGTAATATTTCTGATGACCTCGACCGTCGTTTGTGCTGCTACAGACCCAGTTCTTTCTTCCATTGAGCTTTGTGTCACCTGAATGGAGAGAAGGTTGATGTGACAGAGGAAATTAACCCACCCTGACCTCTCTGTGCTCAGCTGCTGGTCTTGCACTTATTCATAATTCAAGGTCGTGTAACGCTAACAAGGCACTGCTTTGTAGGGCATTGTGAGGCGTGAGAAAACCTGTCTAAATAAGCTCCGCTGCAGAAAATGTCCAAGGATATTAGCTTATTATTTGAAAAGAGTAGAGGTTTCTTTAGCAAAATTATGTTGTGTGTGTTTTCAGGGTCACAATAAATATGAAAAAAAAAAATTTTTCTAAATGACGAGCAATTCTGAAAATAGATTCCGAGAAGTTGCTGATACAAGCAAACAGCTTTTCACATTGATTATGTACAAAAGCAACAGTTTGTCACTTCAGTCATTCAGCTTTATATCACTGAAAAGTGTCACAGTCATCCAGAAGAGGGCGCTCGCATGTTTTTATTGCTTTTTGTTGAGTCTGGCATTAGAAAAGTGGTAGAGGATGATGTCATCTGAAGCATTCCACACCAAAGCCATGCAAAGTGACCGGTAATAAGAGCTGTGAGATGCTTACTTTTATTCAACTGTGTAGTGAGAAAGTTACCAAAGGTCAAAGGGTCAACAATTGAAAACATCTATGAATTATAGATAAGTGGACATGATTGTCTATTTATCTCAGGTTAGCCGACCCTGTCAATAGAGGACAAAGGTCTGTAACGCTGAAAAACAATTTACACACAAAAAGTGATTTATTAATTGGATTGGGAACATTTTGCCTTTTGATTCAAAGGTATATTTAGCTTATGTTATGTAAGTTTAAATTTGAGCAAAGTTATCACAAACCATTCCTGTATTGTTGGTTACTTCCTGATATCTTTGAGTTTTCCCCCATAAACTGATGGTTTGTTTTTCAGTCCGTATTCTGAAAGAGTTATTCCTGCTTATAAGAAGTAAATATTAGCACTATTTCTTTTCTGTTTTGCACTATGTTGTACTGACAGAACCAAGAACCTAATAGCACTTCGAACTGTAATTATTATGTACTGTTACATCTTTTATTTCTTGTTTTGATAAATACTTGTTTTTGAACATCAAGACGGCCGGAAATTTGACTGTTTGTTGTGAATATTTAGGTCTTTGAGAGCCTTGAAGCTCCAAATTGAAAATTGTTTGGTTACCGCTGTATGAACTGAGAGAGAAGGGAAATAAGCTACATACTTCATAAGCTACTGAGTCATGTCAGGGAAAATTAAAATGCAGATTAGCTTTCATGAAAATGTATTTGTATATTGAGAGAGAATCTCAACCAAGCACCAGTGTTGTAAGAACCAATGAACACTCGGCAGGGTGTTTTAAAGTTGTTCTGCTGTAGATTGATTAATAAAGTCACTCAGAGCTCGATTATTACTTAAAATGAGGCCAAAAAGGCACCAGAGAATTTTCTTTTTTGTTCATTCACAGAAGTACCAACCTGTCTCCTGTCACCCTCTTGCTCCTTGTTTTTCTTGGCAGCCTGTTGTGCACTGCTGGTTGAGATCTACCAAGCATGTTATTAGCTGCAGTGACATTTTTCATATTTAGGATCATCACGTGAAAGCAACCTTAGTTTGGTCGGGAACTTAGACTGTTTTAAAGTGACCAATGTGACGTCACACACGCAAGGTATTGCACCTTATGTTTATATATGAGGCACTAAGACACTAATGTTATGGAAAAGAAAAAGGGTTGTTGCTTTGCTACTGATTGTCAACAACACGAAAACAAGATAACATAAAACTGTAATGGATTGAATGTTTTGTTTTTGTGGGAAATGTTTATGTTCTTTTTGGTGTTGAATTTTGATACACCGGTGGAGCTGTTGTCTATCAGTTGCTATGGAAACAGGTCTGATGCAATGTAGCAACACAAAGAGAGATAATAAATAAGAATACATCTGATTTTGAGTTATTCTTCAACAGTTTTTCTACTTTATTTTTCCCTTTGCTGTGGTGTACTGCACTACACCGATGATGCCTACATCTGCAGGTTTCATTTAGTTTGCAGAATGGTTCTACCGCTGCAGTGCAGCAAGGAATGGCAAGTAAAAGAATAGTCTTTTTTTGCCCTCCAGCCCTGTGCGCATGAGCAAAATTTCCAGATGTTACAGACATGAAACATGTCTGTAAAATCCAATTTGTTGTGGTGAGAGCAAATACTTTTTTTTTTTTTATAAACCGCATTAACAACTGTTGAAAGGATTCCTTTAGCTGACTCTGCAACAGAGGTGGCTGCGGGTTCACATGTGGATACTTGAGTAATTGTGCTGCAATCGTTTCCTCAGGATTGCCGGCGTTATCTAGATGTGCACTGAATGATGGAGGCTAATGGCAGTATGAGGTATGCGCTGTGGGCCCTTATTTTTATTTTATGGCCAAAGATGGGGCAGCGGGGTTAACCTCATCATGCAGGCAGGCCATTATTGCTTCTCATCCTTCCTGTCATTGATTGCTCCCAGCGTTTGGCGATGAAATCCTCACTGTTATTAGCCCTGAATCTTTGTATTGCTCATATATGAACTGATGGATTTTGTGCAATTACACACAGATGCATTTTGTAATCTCTAGCAGCCTTTAACGTCCATAATATTTTCACATTTCTTTGTAAAACCAGTGAACGGTTTGACTATTTCCTCCAAAACTGTACAAAAGTACAATCTGTCATCTTTCTTGTAAGCATATCAAACTTCTTTTCAATATTTGGGGAAACTGCCCTGCAGAGGCTCAAAGGAAACTTTTTCTTTCCTTCTTGAGCATCAAAGCAGTGATTTTCATTGTCATAGTTACCAACATGCCTAAGAAGTAACCTATTTTGTCTTGTTTATTTTTATAGCTATTCATTGTGCATCATTCAACATTGTCTCAGGAGTAAAGACTCATGAAAATGCATGAAAAAAAATGGAATTCAGTATTTTAATTCATGGTAAGGCCTTGTCTCTACAGTAACCCAACAGTCTAATAAATTATCCATAATTATCCCCCTATGACCATCCACTCCAACCCATGAATGACTAAGATTAAAGTTTTAATTATAGAGTGGGAATGAATAAATAAATGACTGTAGTATGATTAAGAAAAACTAAGTACACCCCTAGATTTAATAACTTTAGCAATAATAACTCTGTCACCGTTTTCTGCCTGTCTTTATCAGACTCTCATGCTCATGATAAAGGAATTATGGCTCTTTCTTTCCTCCAGTATTGCTTCAGTTCATTAAAGGTTTGCATCTCAATCAGGTTGACTTCAGGTTTGGACTTTGACTAGACCGCTAGACCGTAAGAAAAAATTCCAAGAAAAAAAAAAAGAGCTTCCTGGCAGAAAATTACCGGTACATTTTATTGTTAATTGTACAAATAACATTTCCATCAACTGTCAAATTGATTTTTGCTGTGATTTAACAGCTTACTATGTATCGTTTTTCACATTTATTTCTCATTTTTGTATTTTTACAGTCCAAATCATTTCTGTTGTTTAAAAACTGAAATTTTCAGTATTTGTACAGTATATATATAACATGACACAAAGTAGGAAATACAAGAAAAACACCTGTTAAAAGTCTAAACGTAAAGTTCCTCCACTTTGCTACAGTAGATTTATACTTTTTTATTGTAATCTTTTTCTTTGTGGTTGATTCAACAACTGTAACATAACAAGCAAAGTCAATCATCTCCACCACTTTTCTTTAACGCAGACATAGAGCTGATTATTAGGGTCCAGAGTGGATGAAATCACAAGTTTTTGTGGATCAAACACAAAAATATTTGGGGAAAGCTTTTTTCGTGTAGTGTCTAAAATATTGCTGAAATACCAAAGTGCGATGGTGCTTGGCATTCTATTGGTTGGCATTTGCGAAGCAGGCAATCCAAGAGTGACATTTATTTTCTTTGGCTCTGATTGGCTGTAAGGAAGACTGTAGACGCTGTACTTCTGCGGTAGTGCTAAGGCAGTTTCCATTATGTCTATTAACGCACATTAAGGTATGCTTGTTGTTTGAACTACTAAAATTGGCAATTAGAAGCATTTGTAGAGGGGTCCCAAATGTTTCCACATTTCAGCTATTTGTGGACAGTTGTGAGTTCCTAAAAACCATGAATACCATGAATACAGTAGACTGGGGGTCCACTGTAAACATCTCTTCTTTGGTCTCCTCTGTCCTGTTGGCTGCCATATTGTTTTGTTTTTTTTTGTCAATCCTTTGAGACAAGTCATGCATTTTTAGTGTTTTTCTAAGCATTGCATCATTTAATTGTGAAATCTTTAAATTCTAAAATGGAGATTGTTGGTTTTTCACTATTGCATGATCAGAGTTTGGACTTTCACTCCTATGAAGATTGGCAACAGTCATAAATGTTTTGCTCTTGTGCATAATCTTCCATTCTGTGGAGTCATGGACTACAAACAGTCTGAAAATGGCCTTATAACGACTCTCAGATTGATAAGTTGCAGCGGTTGCTTATCCAAGGACTCTTTTTTCTTGGCGTGGTGTTAATTACTGTAATGATCTCAATTTGCAAAATTGCCAAAAAGAAAGTATTTTATCTAAAGAGAGAACCAAATGAAATGATTATCAATTTGATCAAAAGCCCCTGTCTTCTGCTTTCCTTCATAAAACAGGAAGTAACAGCAAATGTGAAATTTAAAAACTACAACAACAAAAAAAAAAACTACATGACTTAATATGTGTTATTTTACTTCAGGATGTTAGTAAATCCTTAAAAAAAATCTGTCATGAGTTAAGTGCAAATTTATCGCCAGTTGGTTGGTTTTCTGTCTGTTTCCATCTCCTTTTAGAATGAACTGTTCAGGGTCTCTTGTTGCTTTAAATCCAAATGCTGCTGGCCACGCCCCCAAACTCACATATCAAAATGGCTGCAAACCGATAACAATTAGATAGCCATCAGCTATATAAATCAGCTGACTTTGTGGGGGTTGCTAGGTAACGTTGCAGTTCTCGTTGGTTACAGGTTAACAACTGGGAGGTTTTTGAAACAGCTTGCTTTCCAGACACCAAAAACATTACCATAATGCCTAAAACGGCTGGGTGCCATTTTCTTCAGAGGCAGTTAAAACCCAAATGGCAGATCAAAAATTATTATTATTATTATTTTTTTTTAAGAATAGCTTAACTAGTAAGGAATGAACAGGGACTGTGTTTATTATGGAGATGGAATAAACTGACACCATTTTGAATGAACCAGTATTCAAGAATGTTGTGTAGCTCTCGGGTCCATATGGAACAAGTGAGCATCCATGCGGGCTTTTGAAAGCTGCTTACTGTACAACAATAGACTTTGTTTGCATTGCAGATGACAGCGCCTCCAAGGAGACTATTTAATTAGCATGTAGGTCATTTGTGATTGGCTGCAAAGAGCTATTAGCTGTTCACTTTACCACTTGGACTTGGTGCGAGGTGCTTGTGATTTTATGGTGAAGGGGAGTGGGGGTGCAGGGTCAAGTACTGCAACAATGTGACGAGGAGTGATTGTGGATAAACAGTGATGCAGTTCAAAAGATGTCCACTTACATTTGTGAAAATGTTAATGAAGCATTAGGAGCTCATCCAAATCTGTTGTTACTGAACCGCAGAGACATGCAGACTGGCAGTGGTGGCTAATGCACAGGACTGCACTGGAGAATGCAGACGCTCCAGTTTTAGGGTTCATGGTTTTGGTATTTTGATTCAACTTTGGACATTTTCACTTTGCTTTGGTCAACACGACCAAAAATAACAAAGGAGAGAGGAGGACGTTTCTAACCACACAGGCAGAAACGTCTGTGTGGTTAAAGGAGGTGGATTAGCAGTGTTTGCAACAACTGATGTCATCAAGGACATGTTACAGCTGCTCTGATATTGAACTGTTAGCATGTCATGATAGTTATGAGACTGTCATACAGCAGCAGTCTTCAGTCAGAGGCCTCTTCAGATTCATGGCAGGACTGACTGCTACTGGAGATCCTTCCAGCCCACAGCATCACCATCCACAACCACTCTTTGAAGATACTTGGTGGTTGAGCTTTATGATAACATTTAACTTTTTCTTGGGAACAAATCAAAACTTATTGATTTTTACATGGTAAATTAAAAAAGCTGCCTTTTATTTTAACACAGTTATGGCCACAGTACAGAAGCAGGACAATGCCTAGATAAAATACAAAAAAATAAAACCAATTCTAAAAACAGGTTTATTAAAAATAATTAAGTAAAATAATTTTTTGGGAAACTTATAAATTACTTGATTAAGTTATTAATCAATTCATTTTGTTGTGATAAGCTCATATAAACATAAAAAAAATCCATTAAGAATTTCTAGCACTTTTACATGTTTTTTTTTTTGTCAGATGGAAGGAAGACATTATATATAAGTAAAATAACACACATGCACACACACACACACACACACACATATATATATATATATATATATATGGCAAAGAGGACATGAGCTGCAGACGGAGGCTGTGTAGTGAGATAAATGTGATCATTTTGGTGATCGGTAACAAGAGACCGTGATCAGCGATCACCAATCATACACTTTTTCATGGAAATCGGCCGATTATGATCGGTGGCCGATCGATCAGCACACTTCTAATGTATATATTATTAGAAGGGTATATAATATATACATAATTCTTTCAGTCCTAAAAAAATGGGGAAAAGGTCATCCTTTTTCTATATCTATAAATAATTATTTTTATAAGATTTTTTTTCCAATGTGTTTCCTTTTTTTTGGAAGGTTGTGAGGAGTTTCCTATGAAAACCAAGGAAATTAAATAATCAAAAATGTTTGTTGTTTTCAATAAAAATATGATGTTTAGCTCTAAAAGGGAGAAAAGAAATAGGAAGGCATTGTCATCTTTACATTTCAAATGTGATTTCATCCCAGGAAGAAGGTTATCCTGCAATAAAGTAAAATAAAAAAAAAAAAAATTTACTCAGACTTAGAAAAAAGAAAGTCCCTCACTTTTCCAGGCTTCTGCGTTCAGGTCATCAATCCCTCCTGGTCAAACTCTGTTGTTTAGCTGTCTCATTACTTATAAATCATCCTGAGAGGTGAGCATCTGCTGGGCGCCAGCCATGTGCTCATAAATGAGACCTAATTGAACCTGATTGCAGAAGTTTTTGTCGGTGGGTGGTCTGCTCTGCCTCAGATCAATACTGTGGGAGACTGTAATGGTGTTCCTGTGGCTCCTGGGACGCGGCTCTCCAGGGAGGACCTCAAGTGGAAATCCCCCCAGGGTTTCTTTGTTTCTACTTTGTCTCTTTGCTCTAACATCCCTGCCTTGTACCTTCCTCCTCCTCCCCTCATAATGAGGCCAGAGGCAGTTGGAGAGCACTAATGTTCATGCCCGCCCACTGCTCCATCTTGGCTCACTAATGCACATCCCCAGACCAGACCACAATTAAAATTTCAGGACAAATTTCAGCCCTCCTCCATTATTTAAAACACCAAAGTTGCTGCAGCATCTTGGGAGAAAATGGAGACAATAGGAGGTGGAGCGAGAATCTTCTGTTTTTGTGAAGGACCAGTCAGCCGTGAATAATGAATCTATTTGTTGAATTTATCTCGAATTGAGCAATAAGCTTGAACCATTTTTGTGCTGGTTGGTTCCAGACTTAAAAACGTGGCATTTTCTCGTATGTACATACATACAGGATGTATGATCTTGGATTCATACATACTGTATGTAGACTAAAGATCACAAATCAGAAATACATCTGCTTCCCCTTTGCTTTCATTTTCATCCAGGGGCTCATGCATTTTCTGAAGTTACTAGATTTTCTTTAAAGAAAAAACAAAAAAATAATTAACACTGTCCTTCAGCAACTGTCCTTGCCGAAGTTAAGAATAATAATAATAAAGTTTTCCCGCAGATATGGATGAGTTAGGGCTGAAACAATTAATCGTAATTAATCAGATGAATTGCTATTAATGGATTATTGAAATATCAACTGATTTAGACACTGAATAATCATTAACCTGAATATATAGACACAAAAAAGACCATTTGCTGAAATGACGCACACTGAGCAGTAATTAAGTCAAATCAGTACATATATAAATACAAGAAAAATCTTCTTAACATGTAGATTTGTCTTATCCAGAACTCAAGTGATATCCACAAATGGATCAATAGATCAAACTTGAGCAATTTATATGTTGTTGATTGATTTATTGTTTTAGCTGCAGCTTAATCTTTTGCTACAAATGATCAAAGATTCGCTAAAGGAATGCTATGATTGCATTTTTGCCAATACAATGTTTGGTTTCTTATTTAAAAAATGAATTGAATTATTTTTATGAATTTCTTAGTGTATTTCTAACAGCGTATAAAAATGCTTAAGTGGCTAAATAAAAAAAACAAACAACTTTTAATGTGATTAATTGATTTATCACCAGGAAAATTAATTGTCAGAATAATCAATAGAATAATCAATTACTAAAATAATTGTTAGCTGCAGCCATAGAGTAACTATCAAGACTCGATGAGATTTTATTTTTGGATCCATTTTTATTTTTTCCAGAACACGACCCCAACATTTCTGGTGTTTGTTGTCTTTCATGGTACAGTGATGTGTTCTCATGCATACGACGTCTCACAAATCACGTTAAAGTGCCATCAGCGGCGTCCTCCTCCAGCATGTAAAGCAGTTGGTATGCTACACTGTATGAGCATATATCACTTCATCATTTAACAGGGCACCTTATGCCTGCTTCTCTGTAAAGAGGTATATTACTTCTGAGCAGCTGTCCTGAATCACCCCCTGACATTTTATTGAATCACAGCTGAATGCACATAAGCTATGGGCTGTAGTCACTCTGGAGTGAGATTGCAGTATATAGCAGTGGAGATAAACAAACCAGGAGGCGGCGGCATGCTGCGGGCCGCGTGCCGTTCCACAGGGCTCCCAAGGACCAGAGTCCTGTAGAGCTGATTACCTCCATTCATGTAATATTTATTGTTCTTTTATGAGTTTCACAGGATAACATACAACATGTATAGGGCTACAACCAACAATTATTTTAGTATTTAATTAATATATTATTGATTAAATGAATAAAAAAAACTGATGAATTCTGGAGATTTTTCATCTTAAACTTTTTTATGCAATATTAGAAATACACTGAAAGATGCAAATTCTCCTCAGTCAGCGTTAATCATGAGACTGAACTTCAATTCCTTTTGTAAATAAGAATAATAATAAATAAAATCATTTTATTGCTCAACATGCAATAACAGTATTTCTTTAGTATGTGCTTGATCATTTGAAGCAAAGGATGCATCTGCAACTAAAAAATATTTCCTACATCAACATGTGAAAAGTTCAACACTTTCTGCCCAACTTAGCATCAATACAGTGTACAACTGATCTGGTGATTAGTTTTTGGATTAATTGAGTAGTAATCGTATAGCAAAATGTGCTTAGTAGATTTCTTTTACAGTAGTTTAATTATGTAAAGCTAAAACTGCTACCTGAGGAGTTTTGGGTAGGACATATTTACAGACGAAGGTTCTTATCTTAAATGTATACATTTTTTTGTACAGTTTTGGTTTAATCACTGCTCTGAATATGTTGTTCTTTTATCAAATGGCCTTAGGTATATCAGTATACTTCAGTTAATGATTAATCCATTACTAAATTAGTTGACGATTGTTTCAATAATTGATTCATCACTATTAATCTGATTAGTCATTTCAGGACCAGTCTGAACAAAACAACTCGCCACTGCTGTAATGTGAAATATGTGATTTCCCTCTGTGCATTTCTGTGGGGATACAGGTCTTAAATTTCAATCGTAATGGTTTTTTAAAGTCTTGAATTTGGTGAAATGTACAGAAATCTTAACGTAACAAGAGGTCAAATTCATTACTCAATCCATTGACAATAACTTCAATAATCAATTCTTCATTATTAGTCCAATTAATCCAATGAATTACTTCAGGCTTAGACATGTCTAGAGTCTGAAGTGAAGGTTTTAGGCTTTTAAAATTTCTCTCAGTCTTTCAGGTTTTGACCTCTCTCTGATGTTTCCCACTTGTGAAGAATCTCTCTCCACACACAGTGATGGACTTCAAATAGTCTGGAGCCGGGCTGATAAATCCTACGCAGTTTAGTAGGCAGAAACAACTGCTGGTGTGGAGATCACTGCTGCAGTCTCTTCTCTGGTCCAGTCTGCCAAAACTCCTGCTTTTACAGAGGCTGTGACATTTGCTGTTAATCACTTAATTAAGAGCAAGTAATTAGCAGCACCTGGCTGCTATTAATCCTCTTAATATAAATGGAAGCAGTGGGTTTTGCTTGGGTTTTTTACTCCATCTATGATGTTCACTGGAGGTTGTATTTGCCAAACCTCGAGTCATTCTTGTGGGCAAATTATTATTTTTTTTAAATATCTCCTCATGCCCCTCACCCCTTACAGGTAAGCTTACTTTTGTCGTTGCGTGTCACTGGGTTAACGTCAGACTTGTTGTACCTTCTGTTTTTATAAGTCTAGCTGCAAATGTGGGTGAAGTAGGTCATTCCACTACATTACTCTCTGCTGCTGCTGAATGCTTTGCAGAGCAGCACATTACAGTTCTGGACCACATATACATTTATGATCCTTTCTAAGTGAACTTGTTCTCATTTCGTTTTCCCTTCAGCCTACAGTAGCTGGTTTGCTTTGTGTTTTCTGTACGACCTATATCATTTTGAAACTTATAATAGGCCTTCATAAGCCAATAAAGTGCTTGTTTGCTTAAAGTTGGGGCAAATTGCCAATTACAATGGGAGTAAACAGTCGTCTATTGGGTTACTGGGTCAGAACCGGCGCCACCGGGGTTCAGGGATGAGCACCAGTTTGAAGACAAGGTGGGGGGGGGGGTCTATATGTTAGAAATGACATTGAGATTCAGTGCTTCACCAGTGTTTCAAGGTTTACCACATACACCTTGAAAAATAACTTTAATCAAAAATTATTTTAAACACAAAAACGAAATCTGATTTTGTATAGGCCTCCACCACATTGTTTATGTGGAAGTGGAAAAATCATCATCAATGTTGAAGATAGAAAAGAGGAGAAGGAACATGGTGTCCATCAGGACTGAGTTGTTTTTTTTTTCTTTTTGACAAATTAATGTTAATAGCTAATATTGTGCATCATTTTTATTAAAACAGTGAAGGGAACATGTTTTATAGAAGCCAATAACAGCTGAGCAGAACAGTCAGAATCCCTCTTAAAATTAAACCATAACAATATAATGATAGGATTAACACCTTAAAGCATAGAGAGTTAAAGGATTTACAGCTACTAATGCTGACTGAAGTTCTTACGCTTAAGAAAAGCTGTAGTGTTCACTCATGAGACTTGCTAAGACGTTGATCAGACTTATTTATAAAATCTAAAAACACAAATAGTTGGAATATATTATCATATTATTTATAAGTGCTTTTATATGGTAAATAAAAATGTAATAGTTCAAGTAAATAAAGGTACAGTTGGTATTTATCTAGAAAACAGTCATGATTCGTTAAACCAGGTTTGACGCTAGTTTCAACCAAAAACATGCAGTGGTTTGAGTATCAGAGTTTTATCCAAGGCAGTAAAAGATTCCTGTGTGGTTATGTTTCCACTGTGTACTGAACTGCAAGGGTCAGGCGAATTAGCCTGCTGGTGTGTGAAAGGACAACATCTCTCTTTTCTGCTTGGTGTCAAAGCTGAACGTTTATCTGATTGAGTTGAGGCCAAGTATAGAAATAGAGATTTGCAAAGCCACAGATCTTTGACTCTGAAATCATGAAATCATGCATTGAAAGGCATCATTTTACAAGATGACTGCTCTAAATTTTTGTGCAGTAAATCAGAAGGTTGAATGATGGACATAGAGCTTTTTCAACCCACATTTGGCTTGATGCTGAACCCCACAATTCAGAGAGCTAAACTTGTTTTGATCAAGCTGTTTTTTTTTGTTTGTTTGTTTTGTTTTTTTTTTTTATACATTTTTACTCTTAAAATCCACTGCAATTCCAAAAATCCTGGATTCTATCAGCACCACTATATTACTAACATTTAATTATGAATTTAGAGAGATTTTAATAAAAATACAACAAAGTGATATTAGGTCTGAATCCCAAATAACATCACCTTTTTACTCCTTCAGTCTTTAGTTAGCCTACTGTCTAGCACTGGAAAAACTGTAGACATTAACAGTTGCATTACTTACGTAATTAAAAATAAGTGCTATTTGGAGTAGTTTTACTGCATCACAAATTTTACTTCAGTAATATCCTGAGGCACTCTAACTACTTTATCCATTGTATGGCTTATTTGGATGAAGATTAAGCCATACAACTCAAATACTCAGCACTTAAATGTCCTTTTATATTTTTTGACTCCTGAGTAATTATTTGAATGAGTAAACATATATTGAAGTAGTGCTTCTCTTACTTGTTGGCAATTCTACTCACCTTTAGCAACTTGTCTTTCTCAGTGAAACATTTGAACAACTTACCTCTTGTGGTTAAAATGAAGAACAAAATGAATGCTAAAAGTAAGCTTTTAAGATTTTACTTAATAGTTTATTTGTAGCTGTTTTTTCATCTCTACAGTTTTGTTTCTTGTAACAAAAACAGTTTTGTGTTGACTCTCTGCTCAGCATATTTAAAGTAATCAATGAAGCTATTACACATCACAGTGTTAAAATGTGAACACTCTGTTTATGCAGAGTCTCTATAAAATCAAAGGTGGCACTTCCAGTCAGCAATAAATGAGGCCTGCGACACCTCCAAAGGACCGTAGCCGCCATGGAGCCATTCCAGTTATTTTCATACCTGACTAGCGCTATCACTGGCTCTCGTGCCACCATTTCTCTGGTTAGCTTTAAGCACATTGCCCGCTGATTGCACTAATCCAGTCAGATAGATCAGGTGTGCCAGCTGTCATGCCGAGACACTTGGCACCGTCGCCGGAGAAAAAGCAGGTTGCGTAACAGCCGGTGAGCAGCCATGCAAAGCGGATGTGTCCTGTTAAATAATCCATTAAGGTTTTTTTTCTGAGGTTCACCATCCTGTTTAGATACGACAGGGCTGTCCTCTCTGTTTTGCCTTTTATTTACATTTGCTTTGCCTTTTTCCCCTCCTGCAGAAGAGAACAAAATGGTCACATGGAATCAGAAGTGGCAGATCTGGAGCTTCCCAAGCAGGTCGCCCAGTGGTGCGCTTCATGCTGTTGTGGCGTCTTTAAGCTAGAGGCGGCTTTTCAGCATTGAGTGCTTTGATTACCACATACCCTACCTAAATGGATTGTGTTTGTGATTGGGATTCTATAGCTTTACAGAGACAATTATGCTCTCATACTGCAAGATGAAAGCTTGTCTAGGATAGGCTACTGTTCCTTTTACTTGTAAGACGATTCCGCATTGTAAATTTACACCTTTAGCACTGCATCCCCTTTTTATTTTATTCTTGTATTATTTTGTACCAAATCATGATGAAAAGATTTCTGAAACAAATAATACATCATTTTGCCCATAGATTTGATTTGGTTGTTATAACAGCCACCTATAGAATAAATATAAAGATTTATTTATCCTGGAGGGAAGTTGGCTGGATAGATGGAGTCTCTCTCAGTGTATAACAATGCCTCTTATCTCTGCCACCCAGATGGAAACAGCACTCAGGTTTGATAGCATCCTGAGAGTTGCTACAGGCGCTATGACTGTATGCATTTCACTCTCCTCGATCTCCAAATGTGCCTTGTTCAGATTGCTCCTCCTTGCCACAGAGCTGTGCTCCCATAAAACCAGAATGACATAATTTCTCTTCTTGATCAGACAGTTTGATAGATACACTGTTGGACAGAAAGTACGTTTCTTTAGGCAGGAGGAAAAGAGACAGAGAGATTCCTGAATGAGGGCGAAATGAATAAAACAAACTAACAAACCAAAATTGGGACATGGAGTGTGTTTGCCTGCAGGCGCGCTGTGACTTGGAGTACCTTCTCGTCTATACACAACACTTTCTGCATTTGCAGAAAGGTGAAGCATCCAAGGACGACTGAGTAGTGGCCAACATAGGCTTCTGACCGTCCATGTTTGCCCAACAACAAACTCTATGAAGTGCAATTTTCAGACAAACAAAGAAAAAGATTCTAGCAAACAAAACTAAAGGTGTGGGTGCAGAAATGTGCACATGCAGAACAGGACTGAGTATGTAAATGATTCAGTTTGGAAGAAGACGGCATGCTTAGAACAGCTAAAAGAATATGTGCTGGTTTCACAAGTTTAGTAATGTGTTACTAGGCAGTTGCCAAAGAACCCAACAGAACTGTAAGAAAAGTTCACCATAAGAATATGTCTGTTCATTTTTTTAGAGAATGTGACATCTTTATACATTTCTGAGGAATATTCTTGATAGTATTTGACATGTTTGGTTATTGTTGCAATTGTAATAAACATTCATTTGCATAAAACTATTTTTTTCCACCCCAGTGCTTAAAAGGATATTATAAACATAAACAAATGCAATTACAATCAGTTTGCTTAATCGCAAGAACAACTAACTATGGACGATATGTGATGAAATATTATAACACATTATCACGTGTTCACAGCTCTAAATACAACATGTTATATCAAAACCATATTCCGCTGCTGAATGCGGGTAGATTTGAACGAAATAATGAATAAAATCCTCCTTCGGTAAATATTAATTTAAAGGTAACCTGCTATGCTTCCTTCAACAGATTAGGATAGGATGTACAAAACATGTTCATTATATTTTTTGCACAAAATAATTTTTAGATAATGAGATTTTAGTCTGCTCAATTCAAACTGTTTTGAGCTCCGTTCAGAATGAGCTGCTTTAGGGCCTCTTGTCACTTTATACTGAAATAAGCTGCTGCTATCCCTCCTAACTCAACGCTTACATATTATCACGTGAAAATGGTTGCAGACTGATGCTCACTTACACAACTGTACATCTTTGAAAAGCAGAAGTTTAACCTCCTGCACAACCAACAAGAGTACGGCAACTAGTTTCTGGATGATAAGTCAACAGCACAATATACAGCAGTAGAACCAGATGACCAAATGTGTTGCAGCTCTGCTTGGGTTGCTAGGTAACGGCACAGTGCCCATTAACTGTGAATCAACAATCAGAAACTGCTTGTTTTCCTGTCAACAAAAATATTGACCTATTGCCAAAAATTGCTTTTTAAGGACTTTGGCTGCTTGTTGAAGCAGTTGAGACCCAAATAGAAGTACTAAAATATGCAAAATGTGAATAACGCATAATAGGTCCCCTTTAAAGGGGTACAAACTTATTTAACCACAGTATCTTGTTCTGTTTTCACTTTTTTCCCTTTAGATTTTCCCCCCTATTTTGCTTTGGCTGTAGGTAAGAGTTCTTCCAGCCACTTTATTAGTCTAATTCTAGTTTGACTGTGAGTTTCTGAAGACAGACCTCACAAAAAAAAATAAAAAAAATAATCTAAAGTGGGCATCGTGTTGTGTGGCCGTCGTCCCTCCGAGTTGTTCAGGTTGTCCAGGATCTTCAGCTTGGAAAGCATGCTCTTTAATCCGCTGTCCTTAATGGTCCACCCTCGGGGGACTTGAGCAGAGACGAGTGAGGATGAGTGAGCAGTGAGCTTCAGAGAAGAGACTGATGTAAATGTGAAGAAATAGGCTCCATGGGTGAGAGGACAGAAAAGTAAAAGAACTGGGGTGATAAAAAGACGAGGTTTGAGCAACGGATTGTGAGAGAAAAGGGAGGGACGTGGAGGTGGAGGCGGTGGGGCTGGAGGGGCAGCAAGGCGCCTTCTCCTACCTCATGGGAAATCAGCAACGCACGCCTGGTGAGTAAACTGGAGGGCTGCTCCAACATGTCAAAACAAGATCACTAAACCTTTTTGATCGTGGGTTAGATGAAGATGCGATGTCCCACTTGGTTGGAGTGTGATGTCTCATGGCTGACTTTTGTTTTCAGCAGAAAAATGCTTGCAGTCTCTGCAGGACTCGGCATGTGGGATCATTTACTCTGTTTCAGAAACATTCAGACCTTCTCCTCCACCTGGAGCTGGTTAATAATCACCTAGATGAACGATTGAAAGTAAAAATATGCAATTCAGTTGATGGTAAAACCACTCGGTGAATTATCTTCATGTTGTGTTATCAGTACTTCGATGGAAATAATGAACAGATGTTTTTTTTTGTTTTTTGCCAAATGAAAAGAAAAAGCTCCACATTCTTGTTCCTAATACTCTGAGCTCATAGTAAAATTTCCATCCCATCTGTTTTTCTTAGCATAATTTTAATTGAACACCTGCTTTTTATTTGCTACATACCCCCACTATGCTACACAAGACAATTCAATGTTTTCCTAATGAAAGACGATGCAGAACGTACGATGCAAACTTTAACTATCAGTTTTTCAGACCATAGAGCAAACTCATCAATGTGTGGATTAATCCTCATCAGTGTCAATGTGTATTTCATTTAAACCTTCACACTCTGTTAATGCAGGGAATGTGAGGAAAAGTCTGGATTACACTGTATGCAGCAATGCAAGCACAGTTTGCTACCTGATACGCTATTGGCTGTTGTTTGCAAACAGCCAATCCAGGAGCGTCATTCATTTTCCTTGGTGCTGATTGGCTGTTCCCTTAAGAGCAGAAAAGAAAACTAAAGTTATAAGCTTCTCCGATGGTGCCAAGACAGTTTCTCCTGTGTGTTAATGCATATTAAGGTACATTTGGTATTTGAACTGTTAAAATAGGCAGTTCTAAGTGTTTTAGAGCATTTCTGTGCAAACAAACCAGATACTGTAGACACATTGCATGTTATTGTTTATAATTTTGTGCATGCAAAAAGATTCTTCTTTTACTTGACATCCACAGCTGCACTGCTGCAGTAAAACAATTCAGTTAAAACGAAACCTGGAGTTGTTAGTGCAGTGCGTCTCAGCAAAGGGAAAATAAAATCAGAAAACCGTTGAACAGCTCAAAACCACTCGCATTTTTTTCTGCTCTGTCTGTTTCGGTACACGTTGATCCATTGCCATGCCAACTGACTAACAACAACTCCTCTCGTGTTTCAGGATTCAACACCAAAAAATGCAACCATTTCCCTCACAATATTAAGTACACCACAGTATCATGTTTTGATGTTTGATTATTAAAAAGTGATCGTCTGAACACAGCGGTGGATGATTAAACGCCTGTGCTACTGATGATCTGTCAGTTGATGTGTGACTTTTTTTAACGTAATTGAAACACACAGAATTCTGCAGCACATTAACATGTTAAGATTGTCAAAGTCAAACTAGCATAACTGACCTACTTCCCTCTCCCTTGCTATTCTTTTTAATTAAAACTTTTTTCTGACCTTGCTATCTCAGTGTCACAGCGTTGACAATTAGCAAAGCACTGTCTTTTTTTCTTCCATATGTCATGCATACATTTAAGGTTTAGTGTTATGTTGGCAACTCTACAGCTAAAACCAGTGGTAGTCATTGTCCCGAGCAGATTTTAATTCCTCCAGCAGGAAACCTGGGGTCGGGATCTTGCACACATGACGTCACGTTGCAACGTGTCTATAGGTTTCGTCTTTTTGGACCTTTGGTTTCTCTGTAACTCTGACATGACAGTGTGTACAAATCTAAGTAAATCAGCAGTTTCTAAAATACTCAGTCACTCTCTTTCATTTTTGTGCTCCATTCAAACATAATAGAGCCGTCTTCTCCACATGTAGATTCCCAAATGCATTGAGAAGGTGCATTTAAATGGCTAGTTTATGTGCAGCGCACCTAATAAAGTGGCTGAGGAAACCAAATGTCTCTCACATAAGTTGGCTATTAATTTGTTCTGGAACTTAATTGAATTTGACTTTTGCAGGTTTTTCAGGAACCTATAGTTTGCCTTTTATTAAGCTGGTAAAATGCATTGTTCGCTGTGGAGTTATTAATAATATCCGCATTTTTAAATTCTACATAAATTCTGTCAAACAAACTAAAGAAAAACAGTATTTTATGCCCCGTAATTACATCACCTCTACGGAGAAACAGATTTTATGTATTTGCCCTCATAACTGCCTAATGCTCTGAGCGGAAAAGACGGCCATTTTAGCTCGCTAACTTCAGCCCGTTGTAGCAGTCAGTCATACATTGCATAATCATGTTGTTATCCATAATTTGGTCATTTTTTTGTCTCAGAGAGGTTTCTCAGAATGTTTTTTTTTTTTTTTTTTTTTGCTAGAGCTCAGACAAACTGATATTTACACCACAAATAAGTTGTTGTTGGGGGGAAAACATCAGCTGTTGTCTAGAGGCCATTTTTAGCTTTGCTGCATTGATTAGAAACTCGCAAACCGCCACAGAAAAACACAAGGTCACAGCATCAATGCAGCTTTAATCCACAAAGCTGGGGCTAAAAGCTGGGAGGACGATTTCCAGAACAGCGAATGGGAGGGCTGGAGTGTAGATGGGGGGATATGAGGGTGAAGAGTAGGTGAGGAAGAACAGGGACTTGACTTAATGGGGATTTCATCAAGATGGCTGTCAGGAGAATAAAGGCGGAGATGATCTCTGCCACATAAATGAGCTCTTTTATGGTGATTAGAATAATGAGAAACTGAAACAGAAAAACACTCTGGAGTCCCAAAAAATATCAGAGAAAAATATTAACTCAATTATAAATCCTAGTTTTCATAAACAGCCTGAAAAGCTGGAGTTTGATTAACTTTGCAGATCTGAACAATAAAAACAGAGGGAGAAAAATGTTGGTATTCACAGGCATTATTACCTGTTCATGTTGTTCAAATGAACTTGTCCATCCGTCTGTCTCCCATCCATCCATCCATCCATCCATCCATCCATCCATCCATCCATCCATCCATCCATCCATCCATCCATCCATCCATCCATCCATCCATCCATCCATCCATCCATCCATCCATCTTTCCAGCTATCTTTTTTCCACAATTTAAGCTCAACTTTTATATTTCCACATTAATGACCTATTATAAATCATCAAAAAATGTCTTGAAACTCAGGAAATCTGAGCCTGGAAAAATGTGGATATTAAAACTGTGTAGCATCCCTTTATTGAGAGTCGGCATGAACACCTCAACTTTTATTATGAAACAGTAGAAGTCCTCTTGTTATCAAAATCTGGTATCAGTGTTTTGATCCATAGACTAATTATGTTTACTTAATCACAACCATAATTAATGGTTTGTTGATATTTAGTTAAATGTTGACACAGAGCCATTTAACCTTGTTTAACCCCCTAAAGCCACCTGAGGTAAAGGCCATTCATTTACAGTGAAGCCCGGCAAAGATGTGTTTGAAAGGGAGCAACCGACCGTCATGGTAGCAGCTTGCACTTTTGTTGAATGTTCTCCAAGCACAATGATGTTCCAGCCATGCGTGACGAAACCAAGCCCCCTCCAAACAGTAAAGTAGGACAACATCTGGTGTACAGAGCTAGAAAATACTAACGCCAAGTTGAGACAAGTTTCCTGGTTCCCAAGAAAACACCATCACACAACGAAGAGCCTATAACTGAGTGTGTGTGTGTGTGTGTGTGTGTGTGTGTGTGTGTGTGTGTGTGTGTGTGTGTGTGTGTGTGTGTGTGTGTGTGTGTTTGAACAATGCACAGATCCTCAGGGTCACTGGACAGAGCTGGAGTAGGGTGAATGAATTTGTTCTAAAAATTGTTTTAATAAGACATCAAGTTTGTGCTTCAGTGTGGAAATGGATATATTTCCCATGCAGGACTGGACCGCCGGAAAGAACAGGCTTAACCCACCATGACTGGAACGATTTGCCCAAACCCACGGGCATGCAATAAATGACCAAACCCAGTGATAAAAATTTGAATTTGTTGTCTCTATGAATTTCAAATAATGTAAAAAAAAAAAATAAATAATAATAATAATAATAATAATAATAATAATAATAATAATAATAATAATAATAATAATAATAATAATAATAATAAATCTTATATGTGGGGTCAGTTTCACAAAAGTTTTCATCCACATGAACCCACATGAATCAAACCCAAAGGGGGCAATGTAGAGCAAAGCTAAAACCTATGTAGGAATAGGAATTTAAATATTGTTTACCCATTTCTGTACATGGATAGAAACTTTATTTCAGACTCAAGGTCCAACCAAAGAAGAACAAAGTAGCAAACAACCAAACAGTTCTGATCCAGACGTTGGCGAGAACTGCAGAACAAAAGAAGAAGCAGCGCTAACAACATAAAATACAATCAAAACTTCTCCAACAAATGCTCATATGTGTTTTCAGTTCACCTCTTTAAGCTGGTTTTATTTGGGGAGATGGCATAACTTCTAGATAAAGCAGCTTCAACAAGATCCTTCACTGCCCCTTTGGTGTTTAGATTCGAACAAACCACAAATATAATCTCCCACATCAGGGATACTGCTGGAGCTGGTCGACTCACTATAAATTTCACTGATCAGTAAGTCTATTTATTATCACATCACCAGATTCCCCATTTCCCTCTCAGCTAGCTGTAGGCACAGGTCCATCCTCACACTACTGGGGAATCATGAGAATGATAAATCTGACGGTTCCTTAGCCGCGTTGCATGTTACGGCCCGCAGGACGAGCAATGAATCGCTGATTAGATTGGGCCGCAGTTTGTCTGAGCGTGTGCGTGTTCACTCTTACAGGGGCATTAGGCGTGTTTGTGTCTGTACGGGGACTCATTTGTTCGATCCCGGCACAGGAACTAAATATACTTATTTTCTGCTCGCTTCTGTTTTCCCCAAGAAAACAAAACAGCCACCGCAGAAGTAATCTGCATCCAATTTTCTATTAGAGCGTGAAGCAAAGATCCCATGTGGTCCGGTTTTAATGCTGCTGACGGATCTGCTGTCCAAGCCCGCCTCAGGAGTCGGGGGAGTTTGCTTAAAAAGTTTGGCCGGCTGTAACCTTAAGCTCATCGCTTATCTCCACGCTTTCAGATTGTTTGAAGAACATGTTTAGCCTTCTGCTCTTCATCTAATTTATATTTTTGTGAGACGTTGTGAAATTTTTACCATAGTGAAGATTTCTGTTAGACTTTTTAAACTAAACTACTGCTTCAAGAGTCATAAAACTCCATAAAGTAGCAACAAGTTTGTATATTAAACTATGCGATATGGATCTTTTGTTTTTAATTACAGTAAAACATCTACATTCTGTAAGCTAAAGGCAGTCAATCTTGCCAAGTAATTTCTTCAAATAAAAGGTTTTTTTCACTGAAAATAATCAATAATAGTTCATTATTAATAGCAAACTATTGACGAACCTTTTACTAAAATCAAGATTTATCCTTTTAGAACAACTACCAATTATTTTAAGCATAAATTACCAAGAGTCCCTCAACTCTTAGCATATAGGAAGATGCAGCTTGGGTGTTTTTAATTAACTTTTTTATTATTGCAAACATGAAGCGTAATATAATTAAAAGCATTTAACTAGTTTATATAAGAAGTAAAAAAAAAAAAAAACATGCCATGCCATCCTCCTCCTACCACTTCCTGATGTCTTCTTTGTCTTTTTCAATGAAGGTTTGAAAAATACTTTTTTTGATGCAACCGAAAAACCACCTCATCCTAGTTCAAAAACTTTTTTATCAACAAGTATTTATTTTAAATGGCATGTTTCCATTAAGCAAGACATTTTTTGTAATTCCAATTTGTGCATTGCAGCTTTAAAACTTTCAAGAGGACAGACATAACTGATTTTTTTTTTTTTTTTTTTTTGGGGGGGGGGTTATTTTGTCACTGGAATCATGTTGATGAACAAAGGAAACGAGTCCCATGTTTTCTTCTTGGCTCTCCATCTTCTCCATTTTATGAAATGCAGTGAGCTTCATCTCATACTGTGTACTTACACCATTTCTACTTACACCATTTCTATACACTAGAACACTCAATAAACCATGTGCAATGAATGAAAAGGCAACTGGATGGCAGCATGTAAGCTACATATTCAACTTTTTCACTCATTAGTTTAACAAATTTCGGTTTTTCCAAGATTTCTAATCAAGTAATCCCTAACTATCCAGTCTCTCTGGACATAAGAAAGCCATACACTCGGCTTACTAAACAACACAGAGGTGCCTTTCCTTATGTAATCACTCCCACATAGAGAGTACCAAGCCTCATTAACCCTCTGGCAGGGAGCACTCGTGGGCCACTTTTAAAAGCCCTGCTCCACTGTTGCCTCTATTGCCAGCCTTAGTGTTCCTCTCTTAAAAGCATCCGTCTCAATCATCACCATCATTGTCTGATAATGGATGCTTTGTTGCAGCTGTTTCAAAGCAAGACAATGCTTTGCACTGTAGCTTCACTGGAGAAATTGAGACATCTCGTTGAATTTAAATGCAGCAGAAGTCAATTTTTTTCCACAGTCGGTGTTTGAAATATTAAACCCGGTCCATCTCCTCTACATATACACTTCTTAACTCCTTAAAACTCCATCCCTGTTCAGCTTCTCAGTCGCTGGGTTCCTAATTATTTGCTGGCTTGTTCGGCGTCTGAAAGCAACTTGCTGCTGAAATGCTGCTATTGGCAGCAGAGCAAATCATTTGGATGCCAACAAATTTCAGCAGCTAAAAGCTTCATGTGGGGAGAAATGTTCAGCATGCATGAGATGAACCAGGCTGCTCAGGTAGAACATGAAGACAAAATTAATTGTGGGTAAAATGGCTGCATGGCGAATACACACAATACGGAAGAGTTATTATGAATTTTAGGTGGCCAGTTGGTAACCTGTCCATCATGGTTTTATTGTTATCTGAAACATTAGCTTGTTTTGTTGCTGTTTATTCTTTAAAAACCACACAATGAATGGTTTGAATTTTACCTATTTCGAGCTTTTGTTTGATTTAATTTAAATAAGTGTTGCCATATCTTCTCGACGAACTGCGGACAACAGGTATTTTCCAACTGAAGTTATAGCAACAGACTGTAACTTGCTCCTTTGTTCATCCAAGGTGCACAAAGGAGCGGCATAGAAGATCCTTCCTCCCAGTAGCTGTTAGACTATGGAGACACGACTGCTTTCAACAACTTTAATACATTTTTACACCCCTGTTTGTATTTAGATAATATTGTTGCTATTTTTCTGCAGTTTTTATTTTTATATTTAAAACATTGTTTGCATGTCAAGTGAAGAGTGGAGAGTACTGGAGGTCCTCAATTTACTTTGAAAACAGAATTTCTTAAGACCTTTCTTGTTTTTTTTTCTTCTATTCAACAATATAATAAATTCACAATAAAGCAAAATAGTCATTGTTTTGTTGAAAAGGAATCTGTACATTAAAGAGTCTTGCATAGTTACCGTGTTAAATAATAAGTAATTTTCCAAAACATTTTTGGGGTTCTTTGTTGTTTAAAAAACAAAAAAAAAATCTTTGCAGTGCTCTACTGTAGTAAGCTGCTTATTATTTTTTTTTTTACCAAAGTATAATTAAAGACAACAAAATCAGTATTACTTTGTCTCACATGTAAAGAAAAAAAAAAAAGTTTAAGAAGATTTTATTTGATATTTGTGACCAAGAGACCAAAAAAAAAAAAAAAATCATCTATAGCGCCAGCAAATCTGCATTATAAACACTTTTTATAATCCATAGACATTTACAAAGATGGTTGACATCAAGATTTATGATTTTCTGCTTGTTTTGTGTTATTATTTTATGAGTGATGTATTTTTTGGCACAGTGGGATAAAATTCTGGTCTGAGGTTTTGTCTATTTATCTCTAGCTGTTCTATGGGACCCACCCTACGCTACCATAGCAACCGGTGACTCAGCACTTTCTATCACTGGTTAATAAATTACTCAGCAAGCCATTTCCTTATATTAATCTATCATTCATTAACAGCTTGCATTTTTAAAATTCTGCCCTGTGAGGATTAGGTAGATATGTAACCTTTTATTACTTCTAATAAAATGTTGTGGTTTTACAAGCTGTTACTAAAACCATCAGAAAAGATGGATGACCTGACATTTTTCAAAAGCAAAGCTTCAAACTTTCAACAAATGGTATCAGAATGGATTCCTCTGTTTTCTTCCTCATCATCTTGTTCCCAGTCTAATTCAAAGCTGCTTTATCACAACCCTTCACTGTGTTTAGCTCAAGTGCATTTCTGAGAAAAATTGCTGGATGTTCATTTTTATTTCTTAGAAATAAAATAAAATTTTTAGGTAACACTTTTTTTGAAGGGGGGTGAATAAGACTGTCATGACACTTTCATAAACATGACACAACACCTGTCATGACACTTTCATAAACATGACACAACACCTGTCATGAACATGAATAAGCCTTCATGAATATTTATGACTGTTGTCATAAAGCGTCATTCGGTAAATTATGACACTTTTAATACAAAGTTGACATTATTCAAAATGTCTGTTATGACAACTTGACATTAACCAAGAAACCATTGCTGTTTAAACTTTACCTTTGATAACATAAAGTTACCTAATTTTTAAAGTGCAATCAGTAATACTTTTATAACAAACTTATATCAACAATTTATATCAATTTTCAATGTTTTACCTACATTTGTATTGGAAATGCAGCTACTGTCCACTCCAACTGACAGGATTTTTTTTCTTCTTCTCTCTTCCATTTGCTGTTGACCTGTGGCTGCTGATGGCGGCCTCCTCACCTCATCGTTTAGGTAAGTCATACTCATTCAATCGCTTTCAGACTGCTGCCCACCTTGGAGATCCATAATGTCTTGGATAACCTCCACACTCACTCAATTCAACCTTGGTAGAAAACGACCTGAAGCGTGCAGGCATGAAGGAAGCCGGGATGAGTTATGCAGAGCCAAGCCTGTGTAATTAGCCGCCCTAGCGATGGGGTTGTTGTGCAGGGACGTGTCTTAATAAGTGGTTGTTGGTTTAGATGTGACTAAGAAAAGCACAGAGACACGAGGTCAGGTCAGCAGCTCTCGTAGCGCTTCCTCAAGGCCCGCGGGTCGCATTTAATATTCATCATCACTCCAGAGACAACAGGGAGCATCTCGGAGTTGTCCTGTGGAGTGTGTCCCGTTTTCTAACTACACTCAGCTCAGTTGGTACTGAGGAGCATGTGGCATCGATTGGGTCAAATAACCCCGGGTTCCTCCACAGTCTGGAAGATTATTTCTATTTCAAGTCCTTACAGTGCCTTGCAAAACTTTAAAATGTCACGTTACAAACACCGGGACTTGAACCTGTGACGGCTGCGTCGAGGACTGAGGCGTCCGTAGATGGGCAAGAAGGTTTGACTGGAAAATAAAATTGTTAGTATAAATCTAGTCGTATTGCCTTCAAAGAGGAAAATACGTTTTCAAACACTATAATATAATAACATGATACTTATGTTGTACAAACATGGTAAGTTATTATACAAACATGATGAGTATTTCTATCGTTTCTGCATTTCTAAGATTTGTAGGCCTTTGTATGATTTTCTGAGTCTAAAGTGCAATAAAAACTCCTGACAAGACACATTTCGTCAATAAAAAGACAACTGTCGTCGTGCTGTATAACCTGATTTGTTTTAGCTATTAAAGCAGTGGAAACACAGTTATCTTATTAGATGTAAACTTTATTGGTATTCCTTAATTTTGTTAACAAATAATCAGCTGTAAATGCACAAACAGCAGTGGAATGAAAGTTCAGTAGGATCCCTGTGATTTTAAAACAGCTTATAGAGACAATTAAAGTTGATTAAGACTATAGAGGTCATGGTGATGGGCTATTTTAATTTATTAATTTATTTAATTTAAATTAAACTTTAATTAAATTCAAACATCAGCCCAAATACTTAAGGAGCAAATCACCTGTGCACTCGCATGGTAAAGAAATTGCAAAACAACACATTTCAGGGCTGTAATAATAATACCATGATATTGCAAAATCATGATATTTTTACATGAGATCATGATGATTTCATGACTTATGTCACATAGCTCAGATTTCTGATTTTTTCAGTGTTCTTTCTAACTGGACTACTTTGTGTTGATGTCACATAAAATCTGTATAAAATAGTCTTTGTAAAATGAGTAAACGTGGAAAAACTCAGGCATGCAAATGTTTTTTCAAAGTATGAGATGAAAGGCAGAAATAAAAAGCAAACAAACTTTAGAAAATATGAAAATGATACACGATGATGCGTCGATCATCTAATTCCATTCTTTATCATCTCTGCCTACCATAAAGCTTCCCTCCACACAGATGAGTTGGGCTCAGGTTGGACGTGTGGCTCTCAGCAGAAACCAAACTCTGCTTGACAAGACGAGCCGGTTCTCAAATTTTAATGAGCGTCCGGAGAGGATGAGGAGGCGGTCTTGTTTACCGCCAAGCTCTGAGCTGGTGTAGGTACAAAATATTGATGATACAAGGTGGGTGTGGGAAATGTAGGCGAGGATGCCCGTTTCATCTGCTCTGTCAGGACCAGTGAGTGAATTCCTGCTGTACTCTGCTGGGCTCACACATCGAGAGGTGGTTCTGCTTGTTAACCCCTCGCTCCCCCAGTCATTAACAGAGGTGTGAGTTTGAAGCACACTGGGAGGTCAGGCGCTCGTTTGTCTCTGATCTGCAGGGAGGTAAGCATGGAGAAAACAAACACACACAAAGATGAAGGGAGCTGTGTGTTTCTGGGACGGATGCTGGGTCTGAGGATGAAGCTTCGCCACTGAACACGGGATAAAGTCTCGGAGAATAAAGAACAGATATCAGTTTGATCTGATACATATCCATCCATCCATCCATCCATATTTCATTATCCATCTTTATTCATACATCCATCCATCCATCCATATTTCATTATCCATCTTTATTCATCCACCCATGCATCCATCCATCCCACTTTTTGTCCAATCATTTGTATCTGTTATCATTTATATTAATTTCCAGATATACATTTGGAAATTATGCATCACTGCAAACTTGTTTGCACTGATTTGCATCTCCGTGGCAACCTTCCAGGACTATGCTGGATTTTTGTTAACAAGCCAGGGAATTGGTACAATAATTTGCTATCATAAATGTCAAATTACCAAATGGATGGAGCTGCTACTCATACACAAATCAATCTTTGTAGGGAAGGTAAAAATATAAATAAATAAATACAACCAACATGCCTGACTATGAATTATTTTGGCCAATACGAGCTAATTATTACCAGCTCTCTGTCAGCACAAAAACACACCAGTTAAATTTATGAAGGACTCATACAGTAGTTAACAGAAATTATGCTCATAGAAAAAAAGAAAGTATGTCCTATTTCATTTCAGGTATTTCAATATCTAAATATTCACATCTAAGCTCAGATTTGCAAAACTAACAACACACAATGCATTGGAAAAGCAATACATGAAAAAAATCTAAGTTTACCCCATAAATCAGGATCTTGAAGAACCACCTTGGACTTCATTCACTCTGGGGAGGATTTATAGAGGATCATCCAACAATTATTCAACATATGTTTTTGTCTTTTTTATTTTTAGATTGCTACTCCTGTAAGGTTAAAATCAATACTCAATGTAACACTGACATGATGACAAATTATTTTAATGATATTAATTATGCTACTAGTAGAGTTGGTATGGGGGCCCAAATGAAAATCTGCTTTGAGCCCAAATAAAGTTTTGGGTCGGCCCTGAGTTTAAGCATATCCACTCACCCATAGTTTTAGACCTGAAGATATCTCTTGACAAGAGTTTAGTCAAGTCTGAAAGAAACTTAAGCGGATTTTTTTTTTTTAAACTGTGGCTGAAAGAACAACTCTGCTTGAGGATTAAACGTCTGCTATCATTATGAGGAAACGTTGAGGAATCCAGGGAACAGCTGACAGGGAGACCAGCTGAACCATGACATTGTTACGCCTCCCCACCATCATTACTCCGCTCCACCCACAGCAGATACTCTGTCAGACGACATTTCTGCGTCTTCTTAGAAATGTCAAGCAGGCTATTAATGGCCGCTGCTAATTTACGAGCTTCCTCTGCATTGTTTCCTCACCTCCTTCCATTCTGCCCTGGTAGAATGGGGTAGAATGGATGTTCACGGTCAGGTTTCAGATGAGATACCCCAGGTTCTGAAGAAAGCAGGTGGCTGACAGTGGAGATGAAACCTCACTTGTTTCCCACCGCAATTTGTGTTTATTGGGTTGTAAATCTTATCGTCCATTCACATTTGCTGTTCGCATTGCCCCCAACGTCATGCCACCTAAAATAGACCAAATGCCTTTGAATATTGCTATCACTGCTGCACAAACATTTCAGCTCACACAGCTTTATCAGAGAGAACAAAATGACACGCAATGAAAGCATTTCCCCAGAAGAAAGGAACGCCATGATTCGCTTTTCTCTTCTCTGAAGACTAATATGTAATATCTTAGCAGCCGTCTACACAAATGCATTTATTTTGACGCAGATAAATTACCTTTTCGTTCCAGTTGATGCTCTGTCAAAGTACAACACCGCATCATACAATAATATTATTTCTGTCCTGACATAAGTAGCTTATCTTAGTGTGAATTTTAACTGATAATATTTTCATGGTTATTACTCCCCCTTTAAATTTTTCTAGTTATGACTTTTTCACCCCGAGCAGATTTACATGAATCCATTATTCTAGATATTTGTGAGGTTTTTGTTCTGATTAGCTAATCCTTCAAACACAGGCAGCGTGTGACTTACTGACACTAAATCAAGATCCTCAGCAAAATAAATATATGAATAAAATGCTATCGAACAGATTCACTGCGACTATTATCTTCCTAAAGAGAAGGGAGGGAAATGGAAATTATAAGAGTCTGAGGTTGTGCAATAAAGTGATTTAACTTTTTACTTTTCTAACTTGCTGTAACAGCCATTTGTGCTAGAATGGAAATAATAGCCCATGTGTAGGCTGTACCACATAGCATACACATAGACTATTAGATTCTGACACTGTGTCAGAATCTATCAAAAATATCCAACAATTTCAGAGCAGAGGTTCATGTCACTTTAAAACTGCGGCTGCATCAGCTAGCTGTCCTGCCCTGCTAATGCTGGCTTGTTTTATCATAAAAAAGTGTGACAACAATATTTTACTTATTACTTACTTTTTTTGTAGCAAACTGTGCTGTAATATTAGGTCGCATGTCCATGGGAAAAGTGAAGCGTTACCTTTGACTGTGCTGTTTTACAGTCATAAGAGAAGACAATTACTTTCATCCTTTGTTGTTTGGATTTTTTAGTTTCATTTGTGTTTCTGTTCATTTATTTATTTCCATATATTTGGACATTTTAGTTCAATCCTTGGGTGTGTTCACGCATTTTCATTGTTTGTGTTTCTTTTTGTTTACTGTTTTTCCTCCTCTCTTCTTTAGTCTGCCATTCTTCTCCCTTCCCCAGCTGCATCTACTCACTGTTGTTTAGCTTTTCTGGTCCCTTTGTCATTTATGCCTAATTCCCTCAGTATATTAATGTTCCTCAGTTCTCCGTTTTCCCCATAGCTCCTTCTGTTGCACTCCGTTGAGCTCCATCTTCTTCCCCTTTTCATTGCAGTTTCCATACTTTTCATTGCTTCATTAAATCACATGTTTTTCTATCTGCATTTTGGTCCAGTCCTGACCTTGCCAATCCTGATAGTTTTTTCCTTATATATTTTGTAATGAATACACCAATATGCAAATCTGAGTCAATATTCAATGGTACTACTGCTGTTATGGCCCATATTGCAATATCATATATTGCAATATTATATATTGCAATATTATATATATTTTCTGATCCATTCGACGTTGTCGAATGGATCAGGAAATATAACCAACATTTATTTACAACCAAATAAATGTTGGTTGTAAATATCATCTCCGTCTTGTGAATGTGAATGTTGATTTATTGTGTATTCCCACTTTTTTGGTATTTACTTTTTTTCTAGACTCAAGCATCCAATAGTGCTGTATTTAAAACTTTAAATCCTACATTCATAGGAGTTCAATTTGTTTGAAGTCCTAATTAATGTGCAGCAAAGGCTTTTTTTAGAACCTCTGGGCTCTGCTCAGTACATCATGCATCACCCATGTACACACTGCTGTATACCTGGTGATTTGTTGGCAGCGGTAATTACCACTAGAGGAATGATCGGTCTCTCCTCAGCCTGTCGATATCCACTCTGAACGCTGTGATGACTGGTGACCTGGTAGTCGCCTTTGACTGCAGACTCTCAAGTCCATCCCGGGGAAAAGATCTACATTTCTTGGTAAACGTAACTAATGGCCTTTACTGTTTCTGCTATGTCAAAGAAGGTAACATGTGAGTAAATGGATGTTAAGTTTGGATTGAGAATGGCATCATTAGGCAACGTGAGTTTGGAGTTTTAAATGTGTCTTGTCTTTTTCACATTTACAGTAAGCCAGATGTTTTGTAACAATAGTTTTGTGCCATGTTTTCAATGGATTTAAGTGGAAATTTCCCTATAGAGTCAAACTTTTTATTTTATATTATAAGATATATTAGCTTGTGTTCTTTGTGTCATCGTACCTTGAATGTGAACAAAACAAAATATGATTGTAGTTTTCTGTAGAAACAGTGTCAGGTTTGATTTCCCTTTGGATTAATAAAATCTTTTTTTAATTTCAATTGAATTGTACCAGGAGGCTGCACGGTGGTGCAGTTGGTAGAGCTGTTGCCTTGTAGCAAGAAGGTTCTGGGTTTGATTCCCAGTCCGAGGTCTTTCTGCATGGAGTTTGCATGTTCTCCCTGTGCATGGTGGGTTCTCTCTGGGTACTCCGGCTTCCTCCCACAGTCCAAAAACATGGCTGCAGGTTAATTGGTCTCTAAATTGTCCCTTGGTGTGAGTGTGTGTGCATGGTTGTGTGTGTGTTGCCCTGTGACAGATTGGCGACCTGTCCAGGGTGACCCCGCCTCTTGCCTGGAATGTTAGCTGGAGAGGCACCAGCACCTCCCGACCCCAATAAGGGCCAAGGGTGTATAGAAAATGGATGGATGAATGGATGAATTGTACCATAACAGTAAATTCCAATTAATGATGGCTGGAAAACCCAAAAATTAAATATGTTACATTCCGTGAGAGCATAAAAAATACTAATAGAAATTATGACTAAATATGCAGTTAGAATGTGCAGGTTAGTGATAAAAATCACTTCTCTTTAAGTAACCATTGTCCTAAAAAAGTCTATTTTAAAATAAGAACACCATAAAATATTGTGATTTAAATAAAAAGTCCATATCGCCCTTCCCTATAAAGTGGATGGGTGTAGTTTCTGGAAATTCTTATTCGAGTACCATCATGGAATAAAGTCTTTGTCATCATCTTCTCCTCCAGTGGGCAGATGGTATTTTCAACAAAAATGTCACTCAGTTCTTCCATCACTTCCTTACCTTTGGGCCAGCAATTGAAATGTCCTCATTTTGGATCCGTACATGGTCATTATTAGACCAAAAAGGCAATATCTGAAAATGTCAGTATGTCTAAAAGCCTATAAGTGTTTCCTTCCAGAGCAGATGAAGGAGAAGAAATAAGAACAGGAAGATAAAGAGGTGGGTGTGCAGCCTATGGGATCCCTTCTTCAGCAATCACTTCGCTAAGCTCCAGCTTGCTATTATGCAATGGGGCTTCTGCAGGAGGAGATGAGATGTATAATGTGGAAATCCAGCAAAGGATAATCCCGTATCAGCATCGGCAGCCGTCTCTGCATTCTGCTGAGGAGCGCACGGTTTGAGTCACTCCTTCGCAGCATCAAAGATCCACTCTCGTTTTAATTGGGACACGTGTACGTACCAGTCGATTGGAAGAAATTCACGCAAACGTAGGCCGTGCGTGTCGATGTAAAACACACAGAGGAGACTGGCAAGGGGCTCGTTTTTGGTCTTAGCTGCCGGTGTAGCAAAGAGATCCCTCATATAGAGCCAATATGTGCTGAGGATACAGGACTCTCATTGTGCACACCCTCATTTAACAACATAAGTGTAATTGGAGTGACGCACTGAGAGCCTTGAAATTACAGCTGTCCTGTTATTGGGAAGTGCTTCTTCTCTTTATTTGATCACAGACTGAGCTGTGATTGAATCAGTTATGAATGCATGCGGCCTGTATAACCTTATTATGTCTTATCTGGCTTCAGCTCCACTTACAGGGCTCTCTATTTGTTAACATTTACCAGCTGTTGTCATCTGATAATGAAGACTACCCGAGCAACACGATACTCACTCGCTAACTGCTCTGTTATAATACTTTCAAGTGCATTTGTTATGATCTGCAGTTCGTAATGGAACTGCAATTGGAAAACTGCAATATTGATTGTAAACATTTATTTTTTATTTTTATTTTAATCAATTACCTTGTTATCCTGTTCCTAATAGACCATTCGGTGTAAATGGCTAGGAAAGCATCAATGACTGAGATATTGTTGATTTTAGTCTGCAGGTCTTTAAAATCATGAAGATTAGATCTTTTTCAAGCAGATCATATGACAATTTATCATTATTTCCTTTTTTCAAATTGATAAAGATGCATTATTTTAAGAAATCAAACTGAAAACAATTTAAATGGTGTCAGAGTAGTTATGTTGTTCTGGTTGGCATCATCTGACATAAAAGTTATAAAACGTCAATTTCTGGGAATAGCTTTAGTGTTTTAGGGAAGCTGTCATTTTTAAATAAAGTTGTAAAATCGACCTTTTCAACTTCATATTACGTTATCATTTTAATCCTTCATCAAAAACATGCTCGGAGTGTTGCTTTGATTTGTCCATTAGTCACCATGGCATCAATTCAGTACTGATACTTTGCTTAGTTTGTGTTTAATTCAAACATATTCACATTTACAGTCAAAAACCATGAAACATATTTTCATAACGATTTGTTAGAAAGGAGGTAGGCAGAAATATAAACTTACAATATGCCGCCTATTTACCCCAAAGCTCCAGCTTCAGTCTCCAACCGAGGTCCCCACTCAGATCCTGCAGACTAGCGGCAGCAGCGATTAGCAAACACCTGGTGGAACTGCATGCCTGCTGAGATCCAAACAGTGATTGTAAATTATGGAGAAGCATTGTTGTGATGATTTACTGGAAGGGGGAGTAACCTATTGGGCAGGAATTTCTTAGAGACAGAGGCCAATTTAAAGGCATTGAATATGGCAAGGACGCAAAGTCAAATTTCTTTCAAGTTGCGTTTGATACATACAGCATTTTCTTAGCAGCTGAAGTTGTTTTCTGTACCTACTGTACAAAATTGTCAGTCAAATTTTGAGTGCACTGTTAAATGTCACAAACAAAAAACTAAATTGGGCATATTTCTGTGTGCTGTTTTGGAGCGAATCAAAACTAGTAGATGTTGATTTTACATATGGCTGTAATAAGCAGGAGGTAGAGGTTGCTAACTAGCAAGGACCACACATCTCAGAAAGAGGGAGATCGCCCTCCACTGAAGGTTTGGTAAGGCACAGACTCACCTGTGGAAGGAAAGTTTGCTATGGCAACCTTTCCTAATGTGATATAAATCCAAACCATATAACACATGTATCACACTGACCCTTTGCTTTCAAAGTCATCATCTTGACTTTGACAGCAAAGTCAACATGCTGTCGGTGTTTATGATTTCCACGTCGAACACATTTCTCTGTTGCTTATTCATAAGTGCTGAGTGACTCTTTCAGATTAACTTCTTCTGAATATGTTGGAAGGTAATTACAGTTATATTATCAGCTGGAATCCAAAAGGTTAAAAGAAATCAGCACTTGACTTCTTCTAACAGCATTCAGGAATAAGAGGTGCTTCAGTCCTCAATAGTTTGAGGTCGTTTTATTCCTTCTAATTAAAAATGTTTTAAAAGGATCACTGAAATGTCGCTGCCCTCACTGCCTGCTGGTGGGGGGGTGGGGGGCAGCATCACTTAGTACTTTACCATTCTGAATATCTCTAGCTTGAAACAAAAGCAGTTCAGATAACCAGAGAAGAAGGGAGAACAAACCAACAAGGAGACATAAAGTCAGATCCAAATGTACTAAACTCAACAATCTGAAGACTAAACTATCTTTACGGAGCTTCCTCCCCAGACCACTCCCTTCTCGACTCTTGTCTGTCTACCTTTAAAACCTCATGTAGCTTCAGGCTGAGGCAACAACCATCCACACAGCCATCAACCCCTGAAAAGGAGGGGGTCTGATCCATCTAATCTGCACCGAAACAATATTAAAAGAGACAAACATTGTTTCATGCTCTGCTGATGACCAGATTCTAGAATATAGAGCTTTGTTATTCTGCTGTTTTTATTGCTTTCCTCCATTTTTGCTGCCATGACACAGCTGGTCATAGCCAGGAGCATCAACACTGGAAGAAAAGTCAGGTTTTATCTGTCAAAGAGGGACACAAACCAATGCAGATAATATGAGAAGCTTTCGCTTATAAGCATCACACTCAGTTGTAAGAGCTGTGCAGAAAGATGCTAAGCTGTTGAGCACAAAAGCACAATTCATCCAACACTTTTGTCTTCACTGTGTATTTATTTCAGATGCAGCAATCAGTCAGCCAGAGATCTGAATTGGACCATTTTATTTGACAAGTTCTGATTGGTGAGCAGCAGGTCAAGAAACTATGATTGCTTGTAGTTTGAAGTTTGATGCACCTATTTCGAGTTTATTAAAATCAAAAGCAGGTTGGGATGTCTAGTGAATCTCAGGTGCCTTCACACCAGCCCTTTTTAGTTCATTTTTAGTTCATTCTTGTTCATTTGCTCAGAAAGTTGTCTGGGGAGGTGTGGATGCACAATCAAACTCTGATGCAGATCAAAAAACTCTTGTCCATCTACATACTTATGTTTTAGTTTGGTTGAAGTGAACGCTGGTGGGGTTTGAATGCCAGGTTGACTGGAGACCACTCCAAAAGCATGAAACGGACTACAAGCGCAGGGCATTCTGGGTAAATACAACCAAACAAAACAAGTGCCAGCTGGATAAATGGCTCGTAGTCTTTTAACAAAGACGAGATAAATTTTATAAGCACTAAAATCTGATACCACTCCATTTTTATTTGCATTTTGTGAAGGAAGTTGCATTCTGTCTTCTTCAGAGGTTTTTGTGTCATTTTCTTCAGAGGTTCTTGGTGCAGCGCCACCACAGGAGGTTTTTCAAAGGGTTTGGCTAGTTTGACTGTGCAGTGAGAAAGCAAACTGCAGCAGCTGAAAATGTAAGAAATGTTGCAGTTTTGGTCCCCAATTTGAGCAATTAAACCAAGTCTACCGAAACACCGTAAGTTTTCTACTTTTATTTAACCTTTTACTTTCCTGGGGGGCAATCTTTCCCCAGTCTTCACCGACCTTACCTGAGGTAAATGAGATTTGCAGTGATATAGATCTTGTCCTGGGTTTTTTGGTGACCTCCTTGATGACTTCTGTATCAATCTGCATTGGCCAAAAATCAGAATTGGCAAGTTAAGCTTTTTACAGATTGTGACTGACCAACTGCAGTCCGTAGATAAGTCTTCACTGTGGTTCACTGTCAACGTAAATGTCTTTTTTAGTTCCAGATGTACCCAAACAGCCAAATGTGACACCTGATGGAATCATTTAGGTTCCTTCTTTAAACCTGATGACCAGCAGTGTGTGGAGAATGAACAGCTATGTGTTTTTATGCTGCATCCCCAGAGAAAACGACTTTCTTTTGGGATTTAATTAGTGTCTAAAACCTGTTGAAAGCAATATTTACCAATTAGTTGAATGAGCTTCATTATTACTCGCTGAAAACTTTCAATAATGTCAGATTTGATAACGATCCAATTTTTCAGCTACTGTCAGAAAATTGAGCAACAAAATTCAGCTTTTTCCTGGAATCAGAACCAAATAGGGGATCTGTGTTTTGTGCTGTATTTATTTTTTCATGTAAGATGAAATAAAGTGCAACCAACATTGGTACTGGGCTTTTAAAATGTCATCGGCTCTTTAGGAAAGTCAGCCTATGTCCTGTCATGCGAAATAAGAGCCAAGGCGAACAAGAGATTGCATGTAAGCCCCTTTAGGTTGATCAAAACAACATTTGTCCTGTTTATTTATTTAGTTCCATTTCATAGAAAGTTGCATGACCATCGTCCCCCATAGACTCCCGCTGTTATTAATGGCCAAAGTAACATCTACAGTATAGATTCTGTAGGAAGAACTAGTTAGATGGTTTTGTTTCTATTGTAACTATTAATCAGCAGAAAGAAAAGCCAGTATAAAACAATTAATTTAAATAGTGAAAAGGTGAGGCGTGCAGGATTCATTTCTTACAGCTGCTGTCTATGCCATGCAACAATGGTTTCCCATTGCAGCAGTGAGACAGCGCCATTGCCTGCATACTGTTTAGCCTCCAGGCCAGGGCTCAGGAGACTCTGGGGCTGACTTTACCCTCCTTTAAATACTACATGAGGGCCATTAGGGACCAAGGCTTGCTCTCCGTCCCCCTTTACCTTTAGTGATACTTTGCAGTCCACTTACAGCAGCCAAAAATAAAACCTTCTTATGCGCTGTGTGGGAAACAGATTGCTCTTTTTTAGGGTTATGTTCCATGCGAGCCAATAAATCATTATTCATTGCTGGTTTGAAGATTGCCTGTGAAATACAATTTCTTTACAATTTTTTTATCAACAAAATAAAAGATTCAAAGTCCACAACTGTTCTTATTTGTATGTAATCAGAAGCAGAACACATTCATTTACCAAACATTTTCATTTTTACTTTTAAAGTGCTCTATCGGAAAATGGTGGACATGAGGGTGGACATACTTTAAGGGGACGTGTCGTGCAGCATCCACTTTTTTAGTCCCTAATTATATTTTATGTATTTGGAGTCTCTAGTAGTGAAAACGTTTAACTTAGTTTCACCTGGTGCTGTGTCAATATCTTTATATTCTGTTTTTTTTTTCTTTTTCTTTACCTTTTCAGTCACAGTAGTTTCTGTAGAACTGCTGAAGGACTTCCAGCTAACCAATTTTGCAAATCTGCCATTTTTTATATCTTGGAGCGATTTTGTTGTTTACGTTGAGGGATGCTCGATCTATAGGTAGATAAGTCAAAATATTAGGATGTAGGGTTTATTAACCCACACAATTTATTACACTGTCTCCCAGGATTACACTCTTCTGGTTAAACTTTTTATTTTTCTTGGAAATGTTATAACATCAGTGGGGATTTCTTCAGAGGTCTGTGTCCATCACTTTAAGAAGTTCTTCAGTAACCTCTGGTCAGTATGAAGAAGAATTTGCTGACAGACTTTGTCTGAGTCAGGGGTACAAACACACCAAAGTGGTCAGCTAAAATTAACCTTAAAATGGCAACAAACTTTTTTTTTATTTATGAATTTATTGTGTTGATATAACGTCCTGGCCATTGTTTTGCTAGCAGTAGCCTTCTGTTAATGTTAGCGCTGCGTGCTAGCTGTTAGCACCTTGACCACAACTGCACTGTGTGTTCTGAATAGTACCATTACAAAAACAGTTTGGCATTGCTTTTGTCTTGTGGAACACATGATCCTGGCGCTAGCTAACTCGCTAACTAACTTGAGACTTTGTTTACAAGATGTGTTCATTTCTTTTGTGGTATCATTTAGAATTTTTAAACAGTATCTAACATGTAATTTGTGTTAGAATGCTTTTGACATCCTTTAATCAGTTTGGGAATAAAAAGTTTCTGTGCCACTAGTTAATCAAATCTCTGATCAACCTACAAAAATGGCCGAACAGGGAGGAATCAAACACTCTGCGACCTGGAGGGGGCGGGGTTTGAAGTGCCTCATTTGAATTTAAAGAGATAGCACCAAAATGAGTTGCTCTAAAGCTTTTGTCATGATTGTGTTTCTGTGTATTTGTTTTTGGAGTTTTTTGTGTTCAGTTCGTTCCCTGTGTCTCTGTCTCTGCGTCTTCCCCGTTGATTGTTTCCCCAGGTGTGTCTCATCCCCTTGATTACCCTGTGTGTATTTAAACCCACCTGTTGTCCTTGTCTCTTGTCGGATCCTTGTCCTTTAATCAGTTGATGCCTGTTTCCCCGTGCTGTTCTCCGTTGTTCTGTGCTTGGATTATTATCATTAAACTCATCATTTTCACCTACATCCTGGGTCTGCCTGCGTCCTCATCCTCACCTCAACCACACCGTTTATGACAGCTCTAGCTTTTACTTTCCAGCAGAAGACGAGTCACACGATTTTGAATCTAGTGAACACTGATTTACACCTATTTAGAGACAGTTCAATAAATCTAAATGAGACATGATTTTTGTCTGTTTTTACATTAAGGAGATGCTTCAGTTGTTGACAATTGAACAGATTTGTGACTTAATATCTCAATGATAGGAGACTCTAACATGGATGGATGGAATTTAATATTCGGTCACATCACATTTTAATAATGCAATATTTTCATATTTTCACAATAGAAATAACTATGTTCCATATTGTTTTAGATTTTTTTATGAGTTGGCCAGATTATCTGAAACTTATCTTTACTTTCTTACTCTTTTCATAAGAAATTATTCCTTTTGGTTTTGGATTTAACTTTCTGTTTGACCTTTAGCCTTTAGGGCCAAGAGTTTGAAATGTTTTAAATTTTAAAGTTAATTAACTTGCAGAAAAATCTTTTTGCTGTTCTCCCTCTGCAGCCTTAAAGCCTCGTCCTTATAAAGGGTGGTTTGTTGTCTGACCCCTTTGTCTTGGAGGTTGCTTCAGTTCAGAATAGCTGAACAGAAACCCTCCTGTACCATAGCTAGTGGGTTATGTGCAATATTACTCCTCTTCTTTTAATATTTAGAGTTTACAATCCCACTTTATATTTTAGTTCAATAGTTCATTAATTCTTGGATAAACATGTTTGATTTAGCTAAATATATTTTTTTTGTAAAAAAATGTGGTAGCTTTGTCTCTTAACAACAAAGGTAACATTTAAGCTTTTGTGCCCTTTAACTTTAATATATCTGACACACTGAGGCCAGTTTAACTCACTTTAATAAGCAAAGTTTTCATTAATGAGAGTGTTTGAATACTAAAATATGACCTTTTTCATGGGGGCTTTAAAAAGGGCAAGATATTAGTTATAAATCACCTTGTGTTAGTCACCCTTCATCTTAAGGTCAGACACATGGAAATTAAATTACTTCATTGGTCAATGGTCCATAAAAATGGGTTCAGACGTATTTTTTTTATCTGCTTAAATAATTAGTTCTAAACCAAGTTACTGGACTAATTGGACCAGCATCTCTACATCTTAGCCTTGCAAAGGTATTTATTTATTTATTTGCTGTTTCCATTAAGTAAATGTTTTTGCAATTCCGATTTGCACACTTTCATGGCCAATGGAAACGCGACTTTTCTCTGTTGGATGTACTTGACTTGAAATAGAATCTGTTAATGGATTTATTTGACCATGAAAAATAAATGAATAAAATAAAAAGTGCTTTGGGAGAACTAATTGAATTAAACATATTTAAGAACAGTTGTAGTCCGCCTTAAGACGTTGGTCAACTTAAATTTCTCCTAAGGTTTGGATGCCCCCTACTTAATGTAAATGTATGGGGTTGTTTGTAAAAAGGTTTTTTATGGCCTTTATTGAACAGAAGCTGGACAAGAAGAAGAGCAGAGACAGAAGCAGAAGGCCCGGATTCTGAATCAAACTCAGGACTGTATTGTGGCCTGCAGCCTCTGCGTACGGTTCGCCTGCTCCCCCACCGAGTCATGTGACGCCTTGCTCCACTATCTTCTCTCAGAGTATCGTCCAGTGTGGCTGTAAAGACATGCAGGTCATATTTCGTATTGATTACCAGGTCTAGAATTGACAGTCAGCTCCAGTCGACCAGCTCAGGCCATTTAACAAGACTCCTCTTCATTTTCCATCTCTCCACTCTGAACACGAGCTCCTCAGATCTACTCTCTGCATATTTCCAAGTCGTTTCTGTCGACTCTTGGCTCTTATTTGCTCTGTTTTCTACCTCTCTGCCGGAGATATTCATCTGAGGGCAGCAGTTAGGCTCTTTTGATGTTCTTCTGCCTTGGTGTAGGCAGACCACCTCATTTAAAGAGTGCCAAAAACATGAGATTGAATATGAAAATCTGGCGGAAAGTACAGTCAAATTGACCCCTCCCATCATTGCTGGACATTTTTAGGCTGAGCTGGCAGATTGAAAGGGAGAGTGGAGACAAAAAGGAAAAGGCCTGCTCTTAAACATGTAATGTGATCTGTTATCGATGTAGGACAGGTTTTATCAGGAGCTTCCCTCCACAGGAAGGGCGGAGGTCAGGGTCAGTTGTAGAGGAGACCCTCATCCTGTTGATGGATTGCCTTTTTAACCTTTTCCCCGTTGGATCGGGTCGTTTAAGCTATTAGAGCTCAACCCGATCCATCGTTCTGATGGCAGACCAGAGACTGTGGTTAAAGATTTTGCTTTTTTTTTTTTTTTTTCTTTTGCTGTTTGCATCTTAAGAAAGGTCTAAAGCAGATAAAAATACACCAGGAATGATCTCAATCTATAATGATGATTTTTGTTATGAATTAACTGTTTATAGTACAAATATATAAATACATTGTTTTCTAGTGTTTCATTCACAATAATACGAAATATTCTAGTCATTCTATTGTAATTATCTGCATTTTATCTGACTTTTTTGCCAGTAACAGTGTTTCCATGAGCCATAAAATTGTGCAAATTGAAAGTACAAAAATTTATTTGCTTAAAGGAAACACAGCAAGTCTTTGTGCTAGGTTGACGTGGGTTTTCTTGGCTGTACAGAGACACTGGTTTTGCAGCTGGATGCTACAACTAATGGAAACAACAAAGAAGTAGACAGGAAGTGGAGAATGATGGTTTACTTTGTTTTTTTCAGACAATGCACAGCTGACTCCACCAGACAGCACAATTCCTAAAATGTTGTGTGTCAATCAAACCTGTTGAATCCATATCCATTGTGTAAAATCGTCAACTAAAATTTGCACAAAACGCTGCATAGACAAGATTAAGATGTCGCTGTCTCATATGATGACTTATAGATGATGAGCGCTAGCACCATGGCTAAATTATTGATATATTTCATAAAACTGTTTACATCCGTCACTGCCATGATTTTTAATGAGTTATCGCGTGAACAAGCTTACTTACATGTGATTTTAATTTATTTTTAGTGTTTTTTCAACAATAATTATCGACAAAGATTTGTGCACATTTTTAATGGAATCATAGCTACTAATGACTACACATCCAGGCTTCTCTACAGAAGTTGCATTCAGTGCTACACAAAAGTTTTCTTCTTTTAATTAGCTTCCTTCATCTTGTTATGATCTTGTGATAATACTGTCTGGTCTTCAGCTGACTGCTCAACTAGCCCACTGGATAGTCATTCAGACTAGACAGCAGCAATTAGTAAGCACTTCTCAATGCAACACTGGTAAAAATGTTAATAAAAGGTTAATAAAGGAGCAATGGTGATGACTTCCTGAAGGCAGAGTTTCAGAAAGAGGAGTTTTTAAAGAAACAGAGACCCAATTTCAAGGTATTACATCAGGAAAAAAATATATGATATATATATAGCATTTTTATAACAACTGAAGTTAAAATAGTTACTTATTTGATTGTTCTATAAAAGGGCACTATGTGCCTGGAAAATGCATAAAACTGCCCCTTTAACAGAGGAAGTTACTTTTTAACAGTGCCAGGCTGCTCTTTGTTTTCACTCATATGATTGAAGGACTTTAAGTGAGACAAAAGAAAAAAAAAACAAAATCTGAAGATATCTGTAAGGAGGAAATACCTTTTTATGGTAGTTGGTGGAAATATGTCCTGTGATCAAATAGTTTCTTTAGAAATCTGAAAAATATTGCCTTGTCATCCTTGATACCGTTGATACAGTTCTGTAAAGTTAAACAACCTTAAACTGCTAACTCATCATTATAGTAAAGTGTAGGGGATCAAGCCCAGCCTGGATGTGGATCAAGAACCAGTCAGTTTATAGCTTCCACAAAAGGTGTCACCTGTGAGTTAAATCTCCCATTTGCCTCTTCACACGCAAGAAATGCAGACAGTGCTGCCAAATGACCTTTTTTTTTTATCTGTCTTAAGAAGAAGAAGAAGAAGCGGGCTCATCCTGGTTTGTGGCAGAAAGCTAGGTGCCGCTGACATCTGCTTGAAACCGAAGCCCAACAAGCGTCTCTCTGCTTTCTTCTTTGTTGGAGCTGTAAAAGCCCGCAGACATACGAGCGAGGCAAAGCTGAGACAAGATTTGAACTCCCGAGTCAAATTACAAAAAAGCAGCTGACATTAATATCACAGAGGAGTTGGCGGCTCTGGAGAAGATGCAAGGCGACGTCGGAGACGGGGCCTACGTTACCCATCAGTCAGCTTTCTCTCTCTGTCGGCCATGTCGGTTCTTCACTTCTACTTTTCGCTTGGAATGAAACAGAAATCTTGATGGGATTTCCTTCTTCGATTAGTCAAATGTTTTGACATTTTGAGGCTCCTGTCTTTGAGTCAGATGGCTTCAAATTCTCATCGGCGCTGAACTTATTAGATAAAATAAAATAAAAAATTAGCATATGCACATTTGTCGTCTTTTCATAAACCGTGGTGATTGATTGACAGGTGCCCGTTTAGACAGCTAATCGCTTTATGCAGACAAATTATCTCTGTGTCAAATGAGCTCCCAGGACACATGGGCTTATTATGAGGGTGTCAGCTTCACTTAAGATCTGTGGATGATTAACATTAGCTGACTGTCAGCAGCATCCGCTGAAGGATAACTAAGAAGATTACTTTAAATAGACAAGAAGTGTGTTCATACAGCAAAAGTCAGATTTGCTAACTCTGCTGCAGAATCTAAAATGGGTCAGAGTTTTGCCTGACCTCGTCTTCATGGACTTGATGCTATGAGACGTTTCTTCCTGCTCATAAGCTTGCAGTGTTTGTGGTGGTGTGACATTTATATTTTTCTGTGTGCTAAACAGTGCTGGTGCAGAAAATAACACATAATATTATTTCTTTCACTTTTAAGGTCTTTAGCATGAAACACCTTCAGGTGTGAAATAAATAATGATGGTAGCTTCAACCAAACTTGTTACCACTTTTAGGAAAAGCATAAACAGTATGTGTTCTTCAAGAATATCTAAATCAATATCTAAAAATATGTCAGTTTATATAGATTTTAAATTTAGAGGGGCGTGGTCAAGAGTGACATGAGTGGAGGGAGAAGAGCAGGGGCTGTGGCCAGTACTGAGACAGATTTAGGCAAAATATTGCAGAACTAAACAAATCGAAATAAAAATATCAAGATTAACACAGAAGCATAAAAATAGAAACCCTAATAACATATTTACAGAGTTTATCAGCAAAGTAATAAGTCTATTTGGTGGTTAGTTAGACTTTAATCTCATATTAAGTAGTTCTGACATTCTGGGGAAAAGGGTGCCTACGTAGGCTCTTGAAGTCAAGAAAAACTAAAATACAAAGATAGCATTTTCCAGCTAATGAATAAGTGGAAAAAGTTGCAATCCTGCAAGTTACGTTGGAACTGAAAGACTTTGCCAGACCTCTTCTTTTCATATTTTAGAAGATAAAAATCTGGTTTTTAAGATCAAACCAAGTTTTTACATGACGTAGAAGGTTCTGTTTAGTGTAGAAGGATTCCATTTACAGTTGATCAATTTAAAGACTCAATTAAAATTTACCTGAAAAAGATCCAGGGTGGGTCAAGAAGGTCCTGGGTTTGAATCCCAGCCTTGGAACTTTCCCATTCACCATTCGATGTCCCAACCTTCACGAGAATTGCTCAATGTCAGTAGTCAGTCGTCGTCTTAATCTGAAAACTAACAGTGAAGACATACCACTTGGGCCCAAATTTGATGCTTTGATCCAATGTCTTCCTGATATACAGGCTCCAACTCAACGGTCCCTTTACTGGCAACCAAACTCATGAATTTGAGTATTTTCTTAAGAGTTTGTACCAGAAATCCGGCTATCAAACACAAGCCCTCTGGCAGTAGCTGCTCAAACAAAATTGCCATTTCACTCTTTCATTCTTTGCTGTATTTCTGGTCTTCTACCATATAAGTACACAGCTATTTTTACAAGTAAAAGACTTAAATTTACAGATTGTGTTCTCACTTCCCATCCGATTTCTTTGTAGTTTAGACAAACTGTATCTTGGTCGGCAGTAGGAAACCCATCTGCGGGGAATGGCTCACGGTCTGTGAGGCCCCATTGGCTTTAAGGTGCTCTAATAGCTGCGTACATCATCCGAGCTGATTTCCCGTCGGCTCAGATGCCGAATCGAGTATAACATGTAATATAATGGGATTGTAGTCATGCTAAAAACCCTAGCCACTTCATGTTAACTTCTTTTATGTTGAAATAGGACAAGCGCCCTCTGAATATTGCATATCCTGCTATTTTCGGAGCTAATTCTCCATGTGATTGGGACACTGAAGGAAAGCAGTGATTTATTAAAAGTGGCCTGGGTGTTCTGCTTCATCAGTGTGATGTGACAGCCTGCAGCAGCACAGGCCCACTTGTCAAATAACATCGGAGAAAAGTCCTCTCTTCCACCTCCTCTTTGCGTCGCGTTCTCTCCGCCGCAGCATAGGTGGGTTTTTCTTCTTCTCCATGAAGTGATCTCTACTAATCACAAGGTGAGAGCCGACTCCAAGGTCCTCAGGTCGGCTGAAAGCAGTGTGCTCTTACAAGATTAGGCCGAGCGTTACCGAGAAGGAAGAGGCACTTGGATATAAGTGAAGCAGCGAGTAGGAGGAATTTGTAGTGCCTTGGAAGGCTCTGGTGAGACAATTACCGCTGGGTGCCAAGGCCTATTTCAGTCCCCTTTCAGAAGTGCACGCAGGAAAATGAGGAGTGATAAACAGACATGCGGCATATTTGAAAGTGAAGTGTTCGTCTTTTGCTGGCGGGTTTTCAAAGCATAAATAAAGGTTAAATTCTAGATGTTTTTGAAATCATGTACCAATGCTTTGGAGACATTCAGAAAAGGACACCCTCTTGCTCTGGAGTGTGAGCTACGGTTTTATTTTCACAATGAAAATGCAACCTTTCACTGGAAAAGCCAGATATTTGAACATGTAATTACATAAAAGAAAATTAAGATCTTGACAACAATAACACTTCAGATATTTTAAAAGGCCAACAACTTGTTCTGTTTTGTTTTTCTCTATTTATCTTTATTTGTTAAGTTTTATTTTTAGATAATGAGATTTCGGTCTGCTCAGTTCTGCTTATTTTGAACTGTTTTAGACCCTCTGGTCACATCCAAATACGGTGCTGCTGACCACATTCCCCCAAACTTAACATTTACTCTCACATGTGAAAATAGTTGAAAATAAATGCCCAATAATACAACCATGCATCTTTGAAAAGCAGAAGTGGAGCCTCCTGCACAGCCAACAAGAATGCAGTAAGTGGTTTCTAGATGGTAAGTGAACAACAAAATGCTTGCCTTTGCCAGCAGCCATTGTATAGTGCACACAGTGGTAACAGAATGGGCTTCATTGGGGTTGCTAAATGATGGGCTGTGACTGCTGATTTGTGACTGATCAATCAGGAGGTTTTTGAAATGGCTCAATTTCCAGACACCAAAACCCATTAATATATTCCTCCCCCCCCCCCCCAAAAAAAAAAAAAGTGGCTAAGTTGTTTGTTTTTTTTTTTTAAGTACTTTGACTGTTTTGGAATCAGTTCATACCCAAATGGAAGTACAAAAATGTGCAAATTGTGGATTTTTCATAATAGATCTCCTTTAAATACCTCAGATTTTTTTATAATCAAGAGTTTAGAACAGCTTTTTAGTTCTAGCGAGACCCTACAAACCAGAGAAAACCCTGAGGTTTGCATCTATTTCCACATTAGAAAGAAGACTACATCCGATTCTGTCATGAGCGGTGTAGTTGGTGGTGGTGAGGAGAGACGCTGAGACCCAGGTATGGTGAAGATGATGTATTTAATGGTGAAAATAGCACACAAACAGTCCAAGGCAGGCAGCACGGCAGGAACAAGCACGCAGCTAAATACCGGTAGCAACTGTCAAAACGGACTAGACGGAACAAACACAAACCAGGACTTTACAGTTCTACTGGCGAGTGACGGAAACAAACACAAACCAGGACTTTACAGTTCTACTGGTGGGTGACGAACGACGACAGACAACCTTAGACAAGGACCCGACGAGGAACACAGACAACAGGTGGGTATAAATACACACGGGGTAATTAAGGGAATGAGACACACCTGGGGAGCAATCAACGGGGAGGACAGGACAGAGACTCACAGGGAAACAGGACTGAACACAGAAAACTCAAAAATAAACACACAAAAACACGGATCTTGACAGTACCCCCCCCTCAAGGGCGGATACCAGACGCCCACAAAAACAGAAAAGTCCAAAAACACAAAACAACCCAACAGGGTGGGTGGAGGGGCGACGGAAGGAGGGCAAGAGTCCATAGAAAAAACAGTCCAACAAAAAACAACCCAACGGGGTGGGCGGAGGGGCGACGGAAGGGGCCAGAGTCCAGAAACTGTCCAAAACAAAAAACAACCCAACAGGTGGGCGGAGGAGCGAATCCGGCGGGCGTCGCCGGCGCAGAAACCGGAATCCCGGAGGCGGGTCCGGCGGGCGTCGCCGGCGCAGGAACCAGAGACGTGGAGGGGGGTCCGGCGGGCGGCGTCTCCGGCGCAGAAGGCCGAGACGTGGAGGCGGGTCCGGCGGGCGGCGTCTCCGGCGCAGAAAGCCGAGACGTGGAGGCGGATCCGGCGGGCGGCGTCTCCGGCGCAGAAGGCCGAGACGTGGAGGCGGGTCCGCCGGGCCGGCAGGAAGGCCGGCAGGAAACTCGGGCGGAGCAGACTCAGGAAACTCGGGCGGAGCAGACTCAGGAAACTCGGGCGGAGCAGACTCAGGAAACTCGGGCGGAGCAGACTCAGGAAACTCGGGCGGAGCAGACTCAGGAAACTCGGGCGGAGCAGACTCAGGAAACTCGGGCGGAGCAGACTCAGGAAACTCGGGCGGAGCAGACTCAGGAAACTCGGGCGGAGCAGACTCAGGAAACTCGGGCGGAGCAGACTCAGGAAACTCGGGCGGAGCAGACTCAGGAAACTCGGGGAGCTCTGGCTCGGGGAGCTCGGGCGGCTGCGCTCCGGCAGCAGGCTCGGGGAGCTCTGGCTCGGGGAGCTCGGGCGGCTGCGCTCCGGCAGCAGGCTCGGGGAGCTCTGGCTCGGGGAGCTCGGGCGGCTGCGCTCCGGCAGCAGGCTCGGGGAGCTCTGGCTCGGGGAGCTCGGGCGGCTGCGCTCCGGCAGCAGGCTCGGGGAGCTCTGGCTCGGGGAGCTCGGGCGGCTGCGCTCCGGCAGCAGGCTCGGGGAGCTCTGGCTCGGGGAGCTCGGGCGGCTGCGCTCCGGCAGCAGGCTCGGGGAGCTCTGGCTCGGGGAGCTCGGGCGGCTGCGCTCCGGCAGCAGACTCGGGGAGCTCGGGCGGCTGCGCTCCGGCAGCAGACTCGGGGAGCTCGGGCGGCTGCGCTCCGGCAGCAGACTCGGGGAGCTCGGGCGGCTGCGCTCCGGCAGCAGACTCGGGGAGCTCGGGCGGCTGCGCTCCGGCAGCAGACTCGGGGAGCTCGGGCGGCTGCGCTCCGGCAGCAGACTCGGGGAACTCAGGAAGCTCGGGGGGCTGCTCGTCAGCAGCGGGCTCGAGGAACTCAGGAAGCTCGGGGGGCTGCGCACCGGCAGCGGACTCGGGGAGCTCTGGAAGCTCGGGCTGAGGTGGAGTGAACGGTGGAGGTGACGGAGCTGGAACAATTGAGGTATGTTTCTCTTGAATGAAAGAATCGTAGAGTTCAAAAACTATTTCCAATATGGCCGGTTGGTTCTTGAACTGATGCATGAGGTGGAGGTAATCCGGTTCCGTGAGGGCGTTCCAGCTTACTGGGTCCATAATGGAAGCGTTCCTCACCAGTTCTGGTCGGGTCCTACTGTCATGAGCGGTGTAGTTGGTGGTGGTGAGGAGAGACGCTGAGACCCAGGTATGGTGAAGATGATGTATTTAATGGTGAAAATAGCACACAAACAGTCCAAGGCAGGCAGCACGGCAGGAACAAGCACGCAGCTAAATACCGGTAGCAACTGTCAAAACGGACTAGACGGAACAAACACAAACCAGGACTTTACAGTTCTACTGGCGAGTGACGGAAACAAACACAAACCAGGACTTTACAGTTCTACTGGTGGGTGACGAACGACGACAGACAACCTTAGACAAGGACCCGACGAGGAACACAGACAACAGGTGGGTATAAATACACACGGGGTAATTAAGGGAATGAGACACACCTGGGGAGCAATCAACGGGGAGGACAGGACAGAGACTCACAGGGAAACAGGACTGAACACAGAAAACTCAAAAATAAACACACAAAAACACGGATCTTGACAGATTCTGTGCATTTCCATGAGGAAGTCAGCCATTACAAGAAACAAGCTGTTGCTCACCGACTGTTGTATGAACTGGGGATTTCAGGCAGGTGTGGACTCTGACATTTAGACCTCGTTGTTCTGGCGCTGCTGATCCCACCAATGTGAGCGATTAGCAGTGTCCCGGTCCCTCTGCTCAGGAAGGGGAGAACGGACGGAGTGTGGTGGGAATGGTGCCACAGATGAACAAGGACAATGCGGCGTCACTAACTACGCTGTCTAATTTGATTAAGCTGATGTGTTGGTGCCTCAGTGACTCTGTGGGTGTTCGCTGGGCCGCAGCTGACAGACAGCAGCGGTCAGCTTGGCGGGGCAGTCGGCTGGCTCTCTGGGTGAAACATTTTGAATCTCACTTTGTATTAAATTCTTCTTTTAGGAACAAAGAGAAGTTAGGTTGGGAACCCGATTCCCAGTTTTTTGATTAAACAAGAGGAGGGACAAAACTGTCACCTTGGAAGTAATGGAGGGCTGCAAATTTAGAATTTTTTAAACCAAAATCATTTTATTGAAATTGTTCACTTTAAAAGTACAACATCTACTGGTCTGAACAAGCTTCTTTCAAAATTACTACATGACTGGAACATAAAACTATAAGACCGTTTTGTAACTATACCTGATCCAAGCTGGAGAAATGAAAAGCAAAATAAATTTAATTAACCAAAAACAAAGAAAAAAAAAAGCTTCTCAAATCCACAGGTGTAATTAAGCATTATCAAACAGATTGAATACAATTGTACACTTCTATTCAGAATGTCAAACTGCAGGTTCCTAAGAGTCCAATAATCCTTCTGGCAAGTCTAATTTAGATTTTGTTTTTTGTCTCTTTATTTACTTCAGTTTTATATTGCAAAATTTCCCTTTATCTATCTACTATTTTAATCAAATACATCTGTAAAAAAAGGGAACTGTAAATCATTGTAGATCTGAAATAAGAGTAAACATAGTAGGAAATAATGTAAAGTGTAACATGGAGTAAAAAAATGTGCAAATAATGTAGGTCATATTCAGACGAGACATTTTCAGGGATTTATTAAGCTTTACCTTTTTCTGCAACTTTTCAAACTCAATATAAAAGTTTAGTTTTTTATGTTTAATAATTAAAATGATATATTGTTTGTTTTCTTTCTTTTTCTGTTTTATCTTTTTCATTTTGCATGTTTGAAATAAAATATTGCTGCTTTGTCTTGTTAAAAATGGACGAACAAAAAACCCTGCCAGCAGTGTTTAAAACTGTTCATTTCTCATCTTTTTTAATATCTTTGAATTTTTTGTCTTTATTTTTGAAGCAATAACAAGATATGGGTCTCTCTCTTCAGAAACAACTTGTTTACTTACCAAGTTTATCGCCGCGGTCTGAGTGTTTCCTTTACTGTTTGCTATGAACTTCAAGTATTCATGAGTATCTTATTTTGAAAGGCATCACATAAGTGCAACGGTGTAGTGCCATTGTAGAAAAAACAAGAAGTACATGTTCGCAAAACAAAATATTTTGAGAGTAATGTCAGACAGGGAAATTTCTGAGCTCAAAGTCAAACATTTTTAAATTTTGAAACTCAAACATTTTCAAGATTTTTCTAGAAAATTTCTAAAATTAATAATAAAAAATATAATATTGCCATAAATTTACTCCTTCTTTTCTATCTACAATGGCCCCATGCACCATCACGCTTAAGTGCAATTTTTATTCACTCATTATTATTATTATTATTATTATTATTATTATTATTATTATTATTATTATTATTATTATTATTATTATTATTATCATTATTATTATTTATCCGCATCAACCTCCAACCTTGAGTTGGAAAATCAAATTTGTGCTGGGGGCCGCACAAAATCACCTCCAGGACCTCATATGGCCCTTGGGCTGCACTTTGGATACCTCTGGATTAAACTACCCCAAAAATACTGGATTTAAAAAGAAATGATAACGCCTTTCATAAATATTCAAATGGTTTTCAGAGATTGTCCAACTGCACTCTGATGAACAGTGAACAATGACAGCAGAGCTGAGCAAAGTAGAGGGGAATGAGTAGCAGCAGAAGAAGTGGATATTGACTAAAGCTGCCAGGAGCTGATAGAGGGAGTGAGTGGGAGTTATTTGTCTAAGTTAATCCAGGATGATCTGTTGCTCCGAGCAGACACAGGGAAGTCAGATGTTGTGTTTACAGGTCAGCATCTCTGATTTAAAGCCTACTGCTCTTGGTTTCTCGGGGCGTTAGCTAATGCTCTGATGATATAGAATACAGTGTTCTGCACCTGAGCTCACACTTGTAATTCAGCAGTGAATGGGACACGGTGATAAATTATTCAAGGATCTGTTTTCTCCTCTCTGTTCATGTAAATGAAGGAGTTGGACTGGGTAACATTGTATGAATGCTTTTAATGATCACATAAAATTAAGGAGGGTTTGCCAAATAGCTAAAGGTTGTATTATGTTTAATATCTTTTTGTTAAAGTTGGAAGATTCCCTGGGTTGAAAACCTCAGGATCTGCCCTTTGACTTTTGTGCATGATTTTGTTCTGTTAGCATCTGGTGGCGTTTTCACACCTGTGGTTTGTTTTCTGTGATCTGAATCAGTTGATGAGTTAAACTTGTAATTTTTTCTGATAGTACGGTAGTTTAATAAACGGTCATTTTCTTAAAAACTTCAATCAAATTTTATTTGTATAGCACGTTTCAGTAACGAGGCATTTCAAAGTGCTTTACATCACAAAAACACAACATGAAGTCATAGAACACACAGTCAACATTATATTTTCAAAATCGTGAGCTTTCTCTTGAATCAAGAGAATCAAAGGTCTTTCCACAACATGTAGGGCAAAATGTTTCATATTTAAAAAACAAAAACAAAACATTATATTCAAACATTTTTTGTGTCAGCTTTGTTAAGTACTGACTGAAAAACATCATTGTGGCTTTCTCACATTATTAAACTGAGAAATATTCATAAAATGAAGCAAAACACAAATCTATTAGTTTGCTGAATCCAAAAATAAAATATGAAATTAATGAAATACGCGGAACAGTGGATTCCTGGTTACTGTTTCAGCTAAAATTATCTAAGAAGTATAATTTTTATGAAAATGTCTGGAAAGTTGCATTGATGATTATCAAAGTGACGAATAGATGAGGATTTTGTTATGCACACAATCTATATTTTGTAAAGGGTGATAAAAAAGGGGAAAACTATTTTGAAAAGGAGAAAACTTAATCTAAAAATAAATTGTGAACTTAGAGGTAATACAGATGTATCCCTCATAAACTCATTTATAAATCAAAGTTATCTTTATTTTAGCTTTATTTTATTGTACTTTTCAAACAAAAATGCTTCCAACAGATTTAAAAATCAGAAAGGAACAACATGGAGGTAAAAAATAAACAATTACAAGGCTTTCTTATAAACAATCAATAGAAGACAACATGGTTACAAATACAAAAACAGACTTATCAAGGAGACACCTTTAAAGATAATATTTTGGAAAAGAGAATCTCAAAATTTTTATTATTATTTTTTTTTTATCTGCAGCGATTCGCTTAGCACTTCAAGCTTCTACAAATTCAAGAAACCACAAGTAAGCCAACAAAGAGCTCTCAGGTGGTGAAGAGGCCCATATAAGAAATGGCTAAATCATTTAAAATTCCCTCAATGTGACGAGAACGATTGTAAAATCTGTTCTAAATGCAACAAGAATGAAGCACAGAAGAAGTGAGAGCTTCTCTGACACTCTGAGATGGGGAGTAAGACAGATTGTTGATGTCATTTCTGCAAAAAAATAAAAAATATATAGAAAATGAAAAATGTAACTTTCCAGTAGTTGGTGAATTCAGTCAGAAAATAACATTTGCTTTTCAAGACAAACAATTTCAAACAAGGCAAATGCTGTAACCACATTGGAAAAAGTACCTTCTCCTTTGGAAACAGTGAACAGAAATATGGACCACTACCACAGTAATACAACATTTTTTCTCCTCTTTTAGAATGAAATAAAGAAAAAAAAGGGTTGTACCTTAATAGTTTAATGATTATATGGTTCAGTGATGCAAAAGGTCTTTAAATGCATGCACTCACAGACTGCATCAATATTCAGAAAATGTTGACCACTGAGTAAAAGGTCAGGCTTTGCTAGAAGGTGTTATTAAACTTCACAAACAGCAGAGACCAGTTGGAGGTTTGGAAGAACAGGAAATTAGTCTCTGCTTCATTTCTTCTCCATCTTAACGTGCTGATTTGTGCTGCGCCTGGACATGTAAGAACAATTTGAACCAATTTCTCACAACACGCTCCTAGACTGGTCAGGTTTGAACCTTAGAGTGTGGCTATCTTCATCAAAACAACCAGGAAAGGAAAAATGAAGAGCTTGATGCTCTAACTTTTTTGTCTTATTTTTTGTTTTTATTGGTAAGTAAAATTTTATTTTCCACAAATAATAAAAGCTTGATGGAGAAAAAGGGCAAAACAAGGAGACAAAGCCATTTTTATGCTTTGTTTCGTGAGTCTGCTAGCATGAAACACCCAGGAGACAGACAAGCTTTGAGAACCAGTTTGGAACAGAAAATATGTAAACAATGTCAGTTTTATATTCGTCTCAGGATCTTATTCTGTGAATTTTAATCCCAACTCCTATGTAAGAAGTTGGAAAATGCAGCATTTTAAGAAGTGTTTAACAAACAAGAAGAAACTTATTGTAATATCATATTTCTTTTTTAATCTCAATTCATACATGAAAGAGTTATGTTCAGGTATTTATTGTCTCTATCTTGATACCAAGGATATGGATTAAAGAACAACTGATCCACAAACTCATGTGGTGCATTTCTTGTAAATAAATATTTATGTGTTTCCCGGATCTATTCAAATAAAAAAACTTTGCTTCTTAGAAAACATCTTTAGCCAAGATCTTCCACCGCAGGTTTAAAGACAAGTGATTCAAAAGCATTTTTGTAAGTATGACCTGATGAAAGAGGTAGAGGTCTCTGAAATGCGTGCATCAAAAATGACCACATAATTAATACAACCTTGAAGATTTACATTGGGCAACCGCCAAAGCTAATGTGAAAGCTGTTATTGTGAAAAAAAACTTGCAGTAGATCCCGGTATTTGCAAAAGTTATAAAAAAGAATCATTTGTGAATCACAAAAAAATGCAAATAATCAAAATCCACTTTAAAAGATGTCTTATTTTAATAATTCAGAAACCAAATATACCTTGAAGTATAGGAATGCTCACAGTGGAAACCATCTTAGTGCTACCACTGAAGCTAACATTCATGATTTTCCTTAGCACCACTCTTGGAAGTTCAGCCAATCAGCAGCAAGGAAAACCAATAATTCTCCTGGATTGGTTTTCGCAAGCCAATAGTGTATCATGTAGAATTGTGCCTCAGTATTTCAACTTCCCAATCTTATTATTTTCAATAATTTTATGTAAATATCCACATATGGGTGAATTTTCTACACTCCACAGACAAATCTGCAAAAACTAAACTTTGATCTTAACTTTGAAGATAATAAAACATGTATGTGGGAAGAAAAGGCACTAAAACGTTCCTACCAAGTGGTACAAAATAACTCAGGGTAGCATGTAATATGGGAGCAAACACATTTCCTTCAAAAGTTGTATTGTTTTTAACAGAAAAACAATTCCCTCAACTCAATATACCTTTAAACTGGGTGTAAACTCAGGTGAAGAATAAATCACATGCAGATTTCCTGTCAGTCATAATATCTCATATTTTTCCAGATCATCACCAGCAGAAATGGTTCAGGGCCGTTATTTTCCTGCACTGAGTGATAACGTCAGTCCAATGTCGCCGTTAGCTCAGTGTTGGGATTAGATTTTTATCTTGTGTGATCTATTTACACCTGAAACTTAAGATCTCATCTGTATTCAGCTGGTATCTTTAAACCCATGTCTGACGATTCCTTTATTTGCATAAACACTGGATATTAAATCGTATCTCGTCTTGGTTGTATTCACAGTTTTCTCAAACCCTAATAGAAACAGAAATATATTAGAAAGTGGTTGCTCTGTTTATCACGATGGAGGGATTGATGTATGGACATAGATGGATAGTTTAGTAATCCCATGGGAAATTTAACACTTGGTCACAAACATGTAATTAAACTTAGATTTACAGCTTTTTGCTATGATTGCAGTTATTTAATAAATTACATTATTGTAACGTTCTCTGTGAGTTCATGTTCACAGGCGACTTTCTTGCCTCTGATATTTTTGCTAATATTGCTGAACATCTGGTGATCCTCTAAAACTGCACAGCATTATGACTTGCAGGGTTTTCAGGTCATACTTTAGTATGATTTGCTTACAGAATATTGATAGATTGATTGAACTGAGGTTGAAGAAGCATCAGTGGAAGTCTGATTGAATTGGGAGTGATGTTGGTCTAGACTGCGATCTGAACAGACGCTCTGCCGCTTCCTGTTCAAAGCCGTCTTCCAGACAAACAGGTCTGCGTTCTGTACGCTTATCGCTTTTATCTGAAAAAACACTCATGATAAAAGCCAAGACTACTCATGACAACCATAATGATTTAATACAGATACTCAATTATCCCCATGTTCTCTAATTTCAGGATTTAAAAAGATCTGATCAACCAGTAACAATATCAGCATTAATTCATAGGACTCAAGCAGTGGAGGTCACGTGCTCTGAGATTAATATTTAGTGGTTACTTTTTTGCTGAAATCATTGTTCCATGAATGTTTAATGCTGGAGATGGAGGTAGCGTGAGGATTTTCTAAAAGCAAAAGATGTTCTTCATTAGCATGAGAAGTCAGTGGAGAGAGGATTGAGACAGCTAGCTTTAAAAAAAAAAAAAAAAAAACTATTTAAATACTACTTAAGTGACATGGATCCACATATGGAAGACTGGTGCAGTCAAAATTTGTTATAAAAATAGAAAAGTAAATGAATTGATAAAGTAAGTAGTGTGGCAAAGATTGCTAATAAAACAATAGGAATGTACACAATTTATCATTTTCAACAGTATTAATAATTTTTTTTTCTCTTGTTTTTTTTTCCATTTTTGTCATATTGTGTAGTTATTTAATACTTTTTGGGTTTCTATTTGGGTCTAAAACAGCAAAGTGCTCTTAAAACAACACCGAGCCGCTTTTTGACAATACATTAATGTTTGTAGTGTTGGTGTTTTGAAAATGAGCCATTTCAAAAAGCTCCCAGTTGAGTCACACTTTACGGGCACTGTGCTGTTACCTAGCAACCACATCGGAGCTCCAGTAAGTTTGGTCAGCTGGTTTTACATCTGTATGCACTGTTCAATGGCTGCTGGAGAAGACAAGTGTTTTGTTGTTGACTTACCATCCAGAAACCACTTGCTGCATTGTTGTTGGTTGTGCAGTAGGCTCTAATTCTGCTTTTCAAAGATGTACGGGTGTATAATTGTGCAACTGCAGCTATTTTCACATGAACGAGTAAACATTAAGTTAGGGGGACGTTGCCAGCAGCAGCTTAGTTGGATTTAAAGTGATAAGAGGCCCTAAAACAGCTCATTCTGGTTGAACTGAGCAGCTTAACATCCCATTATCTCATTATCTAAGAATGATAATGAATACTTTTTGTAATCTTCATTACAAAAAGTGTCATGAACATGTTTTGTGTAGCCCACAGACCTATCCCAGCCTGTTCAAAGCAGCATAATAAGTGACCTTTAATATAATAAAAAATGGCTCCATGTGCACTGTACCACTGATTTATTTCACGATATTAGAAAGGCCTGAGCTGCACATTTGGAAATATATTTATGGTGCTGACTGCTTGAGTTTTTATCATATTCCTGATTATACAGCACAGGAAGTCAGAGACCGAAAGGCAGAGCAAAAGGCAAATTCAGGGCCACCCGTGCTAATTCCCTGCCCTGCGGCTTTGCCCCAAAGATTCACCTCTTAGCTAAAGGTCACCAGCTGGAACTGTGTCTCAGTCGGCTCGGGGGAAATGCACATGTGCTCTGCTGATGCGTTTGAGGCTCCAGGAGGACACAGATAGGATGAGGGGAGGTCCCCACAGACAACAGGGGAAACTCCTGACCCTCTGTCTTGACAGGCAGCTTTGGTTTCTTGTGAAGTCCCTGTGCAAACCTGCAGGCAGAGGACCAGGAATCATATTATATATTTTGTGACAGAAATACATAAACAGAATTTAATATCTTTTTAACCTTGTCAATTTGATGCGTCTTGAAATATTTTGGATCAGCAGTATTTTTCTTCCTATTGGCAACCTTGTTGCATGTTCAGGGGGAAACATGTGACTTGTTGTGGGTGGTAAGTAGGGCTACAACCAACAAATATTTTAGTAATCAATTATTCCATCGATTATTCTGCAGATTTTTAATTTTAAACTACCATAAACCTTTGTAAATAAAAAAAACAGTAAAAGCAGTGTTAGACCACTAAAAAGAACAGTTTTTTTTTTTTTTACTTAGTCAATGAAATCCTCATTTGAAAACACCCGTTAGTTTATATTCAGATTATCTTTTATGTGCGACAGAAAAAGTGGTAAACTGATTCTCACTGTGCTTTAAGAGGTCCGAATGGCACCAAGCAGATGAATATGAACTGGTCTCGCTTGTTTATTGCACTCTCGCAAACAAACTTCTTTCATTTACCCCATATCTGACTGCAAACAGCTTCTAATTTGACTTAAATGACAAACTACATGACGGATCAGAGAGCAGAAAGTGGGTTTTTCTCTGGTTACTTTAATGGTTCCCACTGAGTGCAGCAGGTGCCAGAGCTTGAATGCGGCAACACTATTTTCTAGCTGTTTATTTTTCATTATTAGCACAACACAACAAAGCTGTGTTTTTGTAGGATCTGTGGCTGTGAGGGTGATAGCAAACAAAAGAGGAGCTGCCTAGGAAAGCTGGAGAATTTAAAGTGTCCTGAATCAGTTTTCTTGGGCCCAGTTTAGGTGCTTGGAGAGAAATGTTCAGGATATATTTTACCAACAGAAAGTTTGAAAGACTTGAGTCTTGGCGACCCTGTGGACAAGAATGAACTTTGTCTACTGCCAACCAGATTGGGGATTGGGATGGAGGTCTGGGCTGGGTTTGGAGGTTTCTGTGGAGTCAAGGGTGATGACCGCGTGTCCTACTCCCCCCATGAGTCATTTGTCTTAGTTGTGTCACTTTCCGCATTTGAACATTAGAAGAATTGGTGTGTATTTGACTCAGTATGGCGGCCGACTCTTGATCCATGCCTTGGTTTTCTGTCATCATGACGACTGCTGGGCTCTATGTTCACAGTCAAGCCCCCCAGCAGATGGTGCAGAACGCAATGGCACGTCTGGTGTTTCATCAACCAAAAAGGACACATCACCTCATTATTCACTGACCTCCACTGACTGCCAAATGTAATTTAATTCACTAACACCCTCCTAGACTACTGGGGACTCTGTATTGCAATGGGACTGTTAACCCTTGAACTTTTCCATATTTTGTCACGTCACAACCACAAATGTGTGTGCACTTTCTCTGAATTTAATGTGGTAGACCAACAAAAAGTAGTGCAGGATTGTGAAAATAAAGGAGCAAGGTTCATGGGGTCTTTGGGCATGTACTTTCACCCCAAGATTTATGCTGACTTCTACCAGCTTTGGTCAGCTAGTGACTGATAATTTTTCTCATTCATGTTTTTCTACATCGCTCAAGTTCCACCAGATTGGATGGAGAGCATTTACTAGCATAATGTTTAAATTACGCCACGGATTCTCAATTAAAAATACATACAGACTTTGACTGAGCCATTATGGAACCCTAATTTAGACCATTTCCTTGTAGATCTGTACTTAGTTGGGGTTCTTGAACCATCTAAGTTGTTAAATTTGCACTCAATGTGTAGGTGTAGTTTTATTCATTTAAATAGATATAACCAGTGGTGGGAACCGCTATATAAAAGGCAGTTCTACTAACTGAAGCACAAATCATCAGTCTAATAGCATAATTGCTTAAATCCTAACTTAGGCAATTATGCTATTAGGCTGACAAAATCATAAACATTAATTCTGCTAAGGCTAAAGAGCTACATCAACTTTGTATTTAGCAGATGCCAGTGCTAAAGTGCTATATTCAACTATGTTGATACCCTGCATTTAGGTGCAGGGTATGCAGGGTGTGATACCCTGCATACCCTGCACCTGAGGGTGAGGTCCTGACCTTCACCCTGCCTGGTGAGGGTGAGTATATCACCCTCACCAGGCTCAAACATGCCAATTCATTCCTCCCTTTACAGCTAGAGCTTCAGGAAGTGGTTCTCTGGAACTCATGGTTTCAGCTTTTTAGTTGTTGAGTCTTGCTAATGCTAATGGTGATTTTATTTAATTGACCACGGTAGGACTTTGGTCATAAAAATGTTTAGCAATGAATGCATTCTGGATGCAGAATAAATGGAATTTGATAGTGAAAGCACTAAAGGAAAAATTACCTCCACTATTATCACGTTAGCGGACATGTTCTCTCCACTGGATATGACTCTGTCATCAGCAAAACACGTTTTTAATACAAAGCTGCCTCCATTTCTATTTGTAACCATGTAATATTCTTTCATTCCCATCCAGACTCCTAACAGTAACATCCAACTGGGTCAAAATAACCCCCATGTTACCACACTGCACTTCTTTGTTCCTTGTATTCTAGACTCAATCTGTCAGTTTCTTTGTTTCCACTGACAAGTTGTCTCAGTTTGCTTTTAAAGTGACTAAAATTGTACCAGATCACTCCTCCAGATGACTGTGATCCTTAGTGAATCCTGCACTGATCCCTGAAACAAGATGCCTGCTTTACCAACAAAAGGTCGTTAGCCAATAATCTAATAACAAATATGAGCTATTTAGAAATCAGGATAATCAAATTAGAAAGTTGATCTTTGCAGAAGAGACACTACAGGAATCTAGGTTGCTTGTCTGTTAAACTACAGTATATTTAGATCTTCTATCCTAGTGAGAAGATCTATCTAAAGACTTACATTTGTTCTCTCTATTCTAAGACTACATTCAGACAGCAGAGAAATGCAGCCCATATCAAACTTTTTCATCTAACTGGTCCAATTCCAATCAACCCCCCAAAATATGTATCTGATAGTCTTCAAACCTTCTGCTGTCACAACGTCACATGTCACATGTCACATGTTGCATTTTACCTGACTTTTAGGTTAATGTTAGATATGCATCTTAATTCTGCACCAGAAGAAGTCAGAAGCAGTAAATCCAGACATAAACAATGGCTAAAAATTATAAAAATGACAAAAGAAGTCTGTCAGTGCAGTACATTACATCACAATCCCACCACTTGGTTCTGACCCTACATCCAAACAGATTTCTCTACAGAAGTTGCAGAGAATTCTCTTTAAAAAGCCATTGCTTCTAGCTGTGCTTTCTTTTTCTGAGTTTGTGACAATACTGTCGGCTTCCATCTAACAACTATAAAATCAATCCAAAGACTGGAGTGTCCATCATTTCTTCCATAGACAGAGTGATGCTGTGTGATGTCTGCAGTCTTCTTTGGCGCATGCGGGTTGCTTTGGGGACATAAACCGTTTAAGCAAAAGTTTGAATAGTTTGAATGACCACCAGAAAACAAACCTGATTTCAGCAAAAAATTGGAATTCAACATTAAGACAGTCTATGTGCATATAGCCTTAGTCACAACGGTAAATCATTGAAATCTGTATATGATTTCAATGATCAAAAATTTTATTGGGATGTCAAAATCATTGAAATCCCAATTAATTTGTTTTATTAAGTTCACATTCTGGCCTTAATTGCTTCTCCTCCATTCCCCATTGCACGTTCTGCAGAAACGCTTCAAACGTCTTTAGCATTCAAGAATGTTGATGTTTGCTGTAATGCATCCTTTGGGACGTATATTTTCAGTCTATTCATGAAGAATTTGTGTTTTCACATTTGAGAGTCCAATAGACTTGGTTTGATTGGGGGCAAATTTGTAACATTTGTTACATTTTCAGCTGGTGTGGTTTGCGTCAAACAAACCCAACCCTTTGAAAAAGCTGTTCCCCTCCTCGCATGTGGTGGAAATGCACCAAGAGGTCTCCAGTTCAGGTATACATTCAAACTGCACCAGAGTTCAAGTCATCTGAACCAGGATCCAAAATTTGATTGTGAAGTCACACCTCCCCAAGCGAACAGGCAAACCAAGCTCAAACAAACTAGAGCTTGATGAAAGCAGACTAAACGCGGCTGGTCTGAATGTAACGTAAATCTGTTTTGTTTACTTGTTTGAGGTATTTCAGGACAAGAACATGTATTGATTTTCTATACCTACACCCCAAACTAAAGTTGGGTTTGTTGTGCAGCCTTGGCAGGAACTACAGCATAATGGAAAAAAGAAATTTACTCACCCATTCTAGTTATTGATTTCACGTGTTCCAACCTCTGGCAGCTTTAAAACAACCTTAATATGTCTGAAGTTTGCATTAATATTTATGCCATTTATGCACAACACTGAGGGACCTGAAGAAATCTCTGTGAATAATTTGTGATCTGAAGCTTCTGAAAACCTGCAGATAAAGCTGCAACGATCATGAGTGAGTGAATCCACAGAGGAGCTGTAAAAGAGCTCAGCAGCGTATATTTACACTATACACAGCTACTTTCATACCATAAAGATCATCAGGACTTCATTACCCAGCTGTCACTCTGCTCAGACAGCCGGCCGTAGATTCACAACACTCCCATATTAACTCCTGCTGCACAGTTCAGACTCAGCCTTGGTTGTTAGTGTGATGAATTTGACTTTCTGGACGTATTAGCCGTGGATCAGTCCAAGATGAGACTTTTCATTACAAAACTGACAGAAGAGAGTTGGTCGGCACCAGATCCTGCAAATGTTCATCATACAGCTATCAGCCTATCATGTCTGTGGTCCATCGCTTCTGAGGAAGGATGTAGAAATGGAGGGAGAGAGAGAGAGAAAGGGAAGATACAGCCAGAGGGTGGTGAAATGAAGGTGAGTGATTTGAATGGAAAGGAGGGGATGCAGAGAGGGAGGGGTGTTAGGGGAGATAAGGGAACGGCAACGAGTGCATGACTGATGAAGATGGGAATGAACAGAGAAGGAGAAAAACTGCCCAAGAAAGAAAGAAGGGGGGTTGAGATGGAAGGTAGGCTGAGAAAATGAGATTGAAGACAAAACACAAAGAGGTAGTGAGAATGACATCAATGAGTTATGATAACCCAGAGCGAATTCAATAAATAAACACGTCAGTATAATCAGACCGCTTTAAACGGGATGTCAAAACACCCCTGGAGTTACACTGCTCCTGATTACTCTGTGAACCGCATCACCACAGCGTCAATACGCATACTCCCGGTTGTGGCATTAAAATAGAAGACGTTCCTTTATTATAGTTGTAAATCAAAATGGAAATGGGAAGTGGAAGTGAGGAATATTCTCCTGCTGTTAAATCGGTGGCTTTGCTGACAACAGACGGGGGAGAAAAGTAGAAACTCCCCCCAGGAAGTAATTAGTATGGACAGTTTTTAGTGTTGACACCGCTGGCTTGGCTTTCAGATCTCTCATTTGCTTTCTCCTGCTGTCTTGGGAAAACATTTCAGTGCCAATTTCAGCATTTTTTTCACCCTTTTCCCCCAAATTGAAATGTCTTTTGTTTGCTTCAGAGGTTTCATGCACAGAAAACCTTCGAGAGCCTCAGAAAAATCATTACCGGCCAGGAATTAAAATGAAGAAACCAGACTCTGGTTTGCTGTGGTTTCTAAACATGATGAATGGGTTGTTTTCCAGTTTCTCGTTTCTCACAGTATCTCTTATTCCAGCTACTGGCTCTGGAAATTCTCCAAATACTTTTTTATTTTTTCATTTCCGTGATTATAACAGGAATTGCTGGATTGCACATTGGAATACTTGTGAAGGATGTGATAATGTCTGTACTTATGTCTGCAATTGTTTGTTTTGTTGTAATTGTTTGTTGCTCCTTTAATGATGTGAAGCCGTTGCTACAGATCACGCATCATCATCTTGTTATGTATTCTGGTGCACTGAAAACAATGTTTTCATGGGCCTAAGTAAGAAAAGGATGGAAATCTTGTGAAACATTAATTTTTTGGTGCATTTCTTTTATGAATAGAGCATGTTTATTGGGATCAAGATTGTGGAATCTGGTGTTCTGCTTGGTGAGGGCAGAGTCTTTTTTGCCTCAACATCTCCATCTTTTTGTGTGTATTTGATTTTTTTTTTTTTTTTAGATATCAACTGACCATCTGAAAGGTACATTTCTGTGTTATATAAGTACTATTATAAACTAATAGCTTTTTTCAAGCAACCAACATACCTGGGTGAGTGTAGCTTGAGATGAATTATTGCTATTTTTTGGATTGTTGCTGAAATATTTGAGTGGCATGTTGTTTACATGGTTAATAACTGTGCTATAGTGTCATTTGTGCAGTAAGGAGTGTTTTTTTATCCTGATCATTTTGTCTTTCTGCCCCACTGAAGAGTAAAGTAGATGCATTTTAGTCTACGTTCACACAGCATCTTGATGCTCAGCTACATTTTTTTTACTCAAATCCAACTATTTTTCCATGGTCATTCAATTCCTGAATCATGTGACTGCAATCAGACTTCTGTGTGAACAATTTACATCCAAAAAGCAGAAGAAGACGATGTAAATGTCACACAGCAGCACACGGTTTACACAAGTAATAATGGACGCCGCTGTCTATGGATCAATTTTGAAGCTGTTGAGCAACAGGTATTGTGATAAAATCAAAACAAGATGAAGGAAGCTAAAAAGAAAAAAAAGCTCTCGTTTACGTCCAGATTTACAGCGTCTGGTTTGTTCTGGGGCTGAATTAAGACACGTCTCACATCGGTGACGTAAAAGTTGGATAAAATACGATATGAGGTTTCAGCTTCCAGACTCTTTGAAACATGTGAGATACATATCCGACTTAGTACCATAAAAGGAAGTGGGACAAATCAGATGTTTTGGGGGGTAAAAAGATTGAAACTGGGTTCCTCAGACTTCCAGGAAAAAGTTTGATATGGATCACATATGGCCAAAAAAAAAACAAAAAAAAGGATTCATGTAACATACACCTGTTGTGTGGATGTAGCCTTACTCTACGGCTCTGTCATCATGTAAAATGTTAGTATTTTTTTAGGACAGCTTTAAAAAGACACAATTATGAGCTGTCTGAAGGATTTTCCAGGATATATCTTCTCTTTGATTAAGACCATGATGGTTTAACTTGAGTTTTCAAGTGAATGAAACCCCAACAATACTGAAAAAGTACCCATATGTTTTGCTATTATCCTCTGAAAACCAAACACAGTATATCAATTTTAAAGCCTCATACTAACAATCACGCACAATGGTAAGTATGACCATGAACCTGTCTGTATGCTAAAGTATTCTATAGTGGAACAAGAGGTCATCTGTCCGACAGCCAAAGCTTCACCCAAACCGGGTCATCAGTGATTCCAAACACAAATGCAAAGCTATAGGAGAGAGGCTGAAAAAGAATGAATATGATGCAATGACCCAGACGAAGCCTCGACCTCAACCTGATTGAAATGCTGCGGTGGAACCGAGAGAAACAAATTCATTCGAACCTCAATGAGCTGAAGTGACGCTGAAGAAGAGTGGGCCAGAATTCCTCCACACTGATGTGAGCGACTCATAAATTCAAACAGAAAACGAAGCTAAAGGTGGTTCAACAGGCCACTGAATACTAGAGTGTGCTTTGTTTTTTCATGAATGCGTCTCTTGTACAGTTTTGACATCATCTATACTCTCAAAAAGAGGGGAAAAAATCTACTGAAGGTCATGGATATGTTTTTTTATTCTCATTAAATTTTAAGGAGAAACTGCAGAGCGCTGACCCACGTTACGCACCTTGTATTTTCTTAGGGGAATACAAACACCTATTGCACATCTTTCCAGTTCACAAGAACAAGCAACACGACAACAACAAGAGCCACTTGATGTGTTTTTGTCTGCATTCACAGCCATTTGAAAGGAGAAGCAATTCTTGCAAACACCCGACTGCCCTTGATTCTTCACCCTCTGTTTTTTCATCCTTTCTATTCTCCTTTGCTGTTTTTGAAAAGGACAAGTTTAAACATACTGTTCATTCACTGTGCAACTTGTTTATAAAGTTGGGAAATATGACCTGATTGCTATGCCTAATTTAATACATAAGCTTATATTTAGCTAAGAAACTGCTCATAGGTCCTCCTCCAACACACTTGAATCAACTGAATGGTTAATGACCAAGCCTCTGCAAAACTTGCTGACCTGCCAAGGAGGTAATTCAGCCTTTTGATTCAGGTGTGTTGGAACAGAGATGCATCCAAAAGCTGCAGGGCACTGGAGTTGAAGACCACTTTTTCTGTCATTTAAATGGCAAAAAAGAGGAAAGTCACCTTTTCCATTTTACCAAAGGAAAACCAGAACATTGCATTAAATTTTCACCTTGCTGCTCCTGAACAAACTGGTTGTAACAGTGAGCTAAACTATTTCCTTTAAACCAGAAGAAACGTCCAGTGGAAAAAGGTTGTAACCGCCTGGAGTTTAACAGAATGTAAAAGAGTCACAGGAAAGCACAGCAGGACTAGGCCAGGATTGACTTTGTGGAAACAAGACGTGAGGTTAATAACGGCAGTAAAGACACCAGAGTGAGAAAAAATCGTCAGTATGTCCTCTACCAGCATATGAATACAGCAGCACAGCCATAGTTAGCTCCATTCCTCTGTGCGTGAATGTAACTCATCCAGCATGACCTGTCTACATGTATGCATATAGGTGCTTACTCAGAAAGTTGAATAAAGACCCATCCGTTGGCTTATCTGCCATCCGTGTAATATTTAGGGATTATTTTTAATCCATTATTCCTTTCTGTGCTTTATGATGACTTAACATCCTATGGCTTTTTCAAATGATGCAACAAATCTGGTTGAATAATCTTTGGAGATTTAAGTCAGACAACAAAAGTGAAAAACTGCAAACGTGTATATCAGGCACAATAATCTCCTGGGTACTTCTGTAAGTATCCCATTGTTATTGGGATCCACTTCATTCCCGTCCCACCCCTTGCTGCAAGTCTTCCAGACTCGAAGCTCCTCTGGTGTCCGTTGGGTCTGTGTGTCTGCAGCTGCTGGCTGGACGGCGGAGACTTAATGCCGACACCGTCTGTGACCCGAGGAACGGCAGCTGTGACAGGCGGCCGACGTGGCTGTCACTCGTCCTGACTGATGACAGACACGCAGCAGCATCCTGCCAGCTAACATCTGGGAGAGCAAAGGGCCTGACACTCATCCTGACAGCGGGGAATTGTGGGAAGATTCACAAAGAAAGCTGAGCAGCTGCTGTGTTTTTCTGATGTGGCTGCTCTCCTTCCCATCACACAGCCAGCGAGTTGGTATCTGCAAGCCCCGTGTCTCTTTTGCACCTTGATTCATTTCTAAGAAGGACAGTTGAACTTGAGGAGAAGCACACAGGCTTGAGGAAATATGCTTACTAATCACAAGTTTCCTTTTCATGCTGCAGTGAGTTAGCTTGGCCGTGATTCTTGCAGCCGTCATTGTTGACACTTCAACTTTTAGAGTTTCAGAGCAAAGCTTTTTAGATCTAAGGTGATGATTTCAAGACCATAAGGTCAGAGAACTTAAAAAATAAAAATATTAAAAGTTACTAACTGCATAGTTAGTGCGGATTGTTGGGAAGGATTAAAAAAGGATGTCTATTGTTTCCATAAAAAAGAGGAAAACTTGACTTTTGTTTAAAAAAATGCATCTTAAAAGATCAGAAGACTTATAGAACAATGTATACTGGACAGATGAGAGCAAGTTAGAGGTGCGTGGTCATAATGAAGTGCAGGAGATTATGTTTTTTAAATGAAGTGGACATGTTCACTTAAAACATTTTATTTTAGTTTTTGTTTAATTAGTATTAATTGTGTTATCTGTGTTGTATCCGTAGAACATGTAGTGGAATGGCTGTGACCACGGTTAAACTGGGGGAAAGCCAGTTACCCCTCACTATTGATCTATTATTTAGATAAATGTATGTTATCAACATAAAATACTGGCCTTCTTTTTTATAGAGAATATCTAAAATATTATACAAAGAATGTAGTATCAAAGTATCAAACCAACACACCACCTTCAAATGTAAAAAAAAAAAAAAAGACCAACATAATAAAAATTAGAAGTGAAGTGGTCTCTTCCTTTGCCTTGTCAGAGTCTTCTTGAGGATGGCAGAGACGGGCCAGATTCCTGTCAGGAAAACAAAACATTCAGGCTTGTTTCAGTTTATAAAACAAATAAACTCCACTGATTAATCCAAGCAAAATGGAAAACCAAGTCATTTGTATACAGGAGATCAAACCTCCTCTCAGCATTAAGTGAAGTTTTATTCTTTGATCTTACGTGAAGCGCATAAAAACAGCACAAAAGCAGAGAGCATTACTATTTGTTTCCCACCCAGGAGTATTGATTGCTAAACGGTAAATTAATGCCTTTTACATTTAAAGCAGTGGTCTCTCCTGCTAATTTAATTAATTGGAAAAGTGCCTGGAATTAGAATTGAAGCTCTTTGGAGATAAGTTGAGGACAGAAACTTTTCTGAAGTGTTTTTGAGCTAGCAAGTAGGAGATGATCCAGACTTTGCTGATCATGACAAACTAAAACTGATCCCAGTGAAATATGTTTGTGAGATGAAGTGAAATGTGTCCCTATCTTTACAGATAAGCACGTACTATTAAGACTGTCAAACATTTTACTTGCTATAATACACTGTGTATAGGAGAAAACAGCTTATTTTGTCGGCACAAACTGTGATGAGAAAATCAAATCTGATAGAGGAAATCCACCATGAGGCTCTGGTTCCCAAACAAGATGTTTATTTTCTGCTCCTATAAATACGGCGATTTATAAGAGAAAAGGGTTTGCTCTCTTATTTTCTTTTTGTCATACTTAAATGTTTCTTATCAGCAAAACAATTTTAATATACTTTTTTTTTCAAATGATGATATAGGAAAAGGACAACAAACCAACATGGCCTGACAGAAAATATCCAATCGCCACTGTTGCCAACCTTCTGAAATTATGATTTAAGTTTGATGTCTAACAGACCTAAAGGAAGAAAACACCCTAAACAGAGCCTATCTGACAACATGAAGAAGGATGAAAGATTTCAGCAGCAGCATTCAGCACTTATAATGAAGTAAAAAAACAGATTATTACAAACACTTTGCACAACCAGTTATTGGGTTTGGGAGCCAATTCTTTTTTTTTTTCATATGTGGTCAGGGTTGGTTTTGACAGTTTAGTTCCTTTAATGAATTGTAAATACTCAGGTTATGTTTGTCTATTACTGAGATCTATTAGATCTGAAACATAACACAACAAAGGCAAAGACTTTTCTCTAACTCTGTAGATCCCTATAAATTACTTTATTTTCCTAGGATACAAAGAAAGCAAACATGCAGACAGAGAGCAATGTGAAGCAGCAATACACTCCATCCATACTCTCATCCAAATGGAAGCTACGTACGCATTGAAGCAATAACAATCTGCTGAGATTATCAGTTGGATATATTGGCACATTTTCCAGGAACCACATGAAGACTTGAGATATATATAAATGTACAACCAGAAAATGTCATGCCACAGTATTACTACACAGAAATAACATCATTCTGAATGAATTGTGCTTTCCAGAAGCTCTCTGCACTTTAAATCCCTGAAGAATAAAGAGCACCTGGACTGCTGGAGTAATGCTTTCAGAGTTTTTTTTTTCTGTTCAGTTGGTCACAGTCATGTTGTAACAAAAAGGTGTGAAAATCAAACACCGAAGGTCCTCGACGAATTTCAAGGATCCGTATTTTAAGGTTATACCAAGAAGTGTGAGCAAGATGAATAAAATATTTGTATCTGGCACAGCCTGAGCGGAGCAACGGCAGTGCTTTAAGGTGAAACTGCAAACATAACTTGTAGTTTTAGGAAAATGCTGATGGTTGTTTTTACTCCAGACTCAAAGGTCCAATTTAAAAAGAGAGAAATACTTATGAGGTTATGCAATATCTTGCAAAAGTATGAAAATTTCTTTTGACATTGTGCAATCACAAACATCAATATGATTTATTCAGATTTTATATTATAAACCAACACTAACTCATGCATAATTGTGATGTAAGAGAAAGATGATTCATGGTTTTACATTTTTTTAATGCTACTCTGACAAATGTGGTGTGCAGTTGTATTTAGTTGTTCAGGATGTAAGGTTTTACTAAGTTTGGTGTTTTGCATGTAGGTATAAAAGTGCAGCTTTCATTGAAACTTTTCTTTCATCTGACCGGAGAACTTCTACACAAACTACAAGAGGTTCAGAATTAGGAAAGCTTGTGCAAGGCACTGGAGTTTGTGTCAGGGATTTGTTTAAAATACCAATAAAGCATAAATAATAGATCAGATAGCCAGGCTAGAGCGCTAAGGCTAGCTTTTACAGAAACAGAACAAAAAATGAGATTAGATTTTAGATGTTTTTTTTCTGCCCAATAAACAGTAACATATTTTACTTGGCAATGGCTCACATGTTTTTTTAAACTGACTTGTCTTAGTACTTGTAGCAGCTAGCTATGCAGCACTAAGGTTATTTTTGTTTGTTTGTTTGTTTTTTAACAAGAATCATCTTTGGTAAGTCAATTTCAGTTATTTTTTCATCTGATGGGATTCTATAACTTTTAAAAAAATCTTCAAGCGAATAACAGTTTTGTTGTAAAGTCTGCTGTTGAAAAGTACAGAATTTGCATCCTAGTGGTGGTTCTAATTTACCAGAGATTGCAATGTGAAGCCATGTTTCTTCAAGGGGTCACAAAACACAACTGAACAAAACAACAGGGCAATATGTCACTGTTTAATATGCTAACTATATTAAACAGTATGCATTATGTGGAGTATGCCAAGTATTTAATATGTTAAGTATGCCAAAGAGACTCTTGTGGCTCTGGGGCTGCAGGTTACAGACCCCTGATTTAGCAGATGATCAGCTGGAGCTAAAAGTTCAACACCTTTTTTTAAAATATTAAATTCATTGTTGAAGTAAAACTGTGATGGAAAAAAAAATTATTTGTCCAAGTGTCCATAATGGAGATCAGGACCAGTTCTAATGGGGCACCAGCCCCCGTTAGCCCCTGTCTAGAACCGCCCATGGCCATGCCCTTCAGCTAACATGATGGGGTTAAAGGCTACAACCAGAAACATACTACAAATGGACAAATTGTAAAAGTCACCTTTTTTTATAAGTAATTCCACTTTTTTGTGAAGGCTAGACTGCTGCAAGCAAAACCCCGAAAGGTTTTGTGCATTAATATCAGAACTTTATGCACAGAATTGAACTTTTAAATTATCCGTTTTATTTCAAGCTGCAGTTTCTTTTACTTATTTTGCATCATTTGTGTCCAGCTTTGACAGGCCAAGTAATTATACCACCTATCCTCTTACCTTTGTAAAGAAACTGAATTATCAGGCACTCCTTTAATATCCGACTTTGCACCGCAGGTGAGTTCATTAAGAGGAGAATAGTTCATCCCCACCTTCCCCTGGCCCTTTGTCCTGGTGATTTGGGGGCATGCAGAGTAATTATGATGGTTATAATCAACTCCCAGTCAGAGGGCGTTTGTGTAATAACCGTTTTCCTTTCAACATTTTATGGTCCATCTCTAAACTGACGGCCAGTTAAAGGTAAAACTTACCTTTAAGAAGTACAAACTAATGAAAGGGCCTGCAGATTGAAATGGGAATTTTCCTTTGATTTATACTGATTTACGTTTGATTACACTATTTAATAATGATCAGACTTAAAAAATTCAATGCTTCTTGTTTTCAAAATAAAATAAAACTTGCAAGTTATGTCCTATTCCACCTAAACAACATGTCCTCCTGGCTTTCTGTGATGTAGCAATGACTTTTCCTAATCTGGAAGTCAGGCTGTCACTGATTTGACGCTCAAGCAACCCAAGGCACTGAAGCTTTGGGATTCACACAAAGCCAAGCCTCATCACTTTTACTTTAAAACATCTTTTTAGACCTAACGTGTCTGGTTTCTGCTGAGGAGTCATGTTTGGGGTTTTATTTTTTTGTGACTTTTACAATGACCTATTTAGAGAATGCTGTGTCATCAGGATCCCAGATGGTGTTAAAATGAATCTCTGCGAATCAGCGGGAAACTTTTCGTTTTTTCCTTTCTTTTCTTACATTTTTTTAATAAGTGGGAGAATTACGACATACCGTATGCTGGCGTAATGCTTAAATGAGAAAAAAAAATTAAGTGGTTTCTGTTATTTGGTTGCATTTTTTACATTGAATGGCTTGTGTTTTGCACATAACTTACATTCTGTAAGTTGCAATATTATGTGCAATATTATATTTCTCTAAAGGTCTTTAGTTCATGTTATGAAAGCTGCAAAGATTACATGTAGAAAAGCAGAATGCATAAAAATGCTTCATTAATTACATATTTTTGTTTAGTTGAACTGAAAAACATTGATTTTCTCTTCATTCACCTGTTAGTGGGCGGAATATAGTAAACAGCAAATAAATAAACTGATAGAGACCAACAAACTATTTGGTTAAGTGATCATAAAGTCATGTATGATTGGCATATTTAAAAACCAAAGTGGACCCTTTTGTTTAATCAGAAGGTATGGGCCAGTTGCCTAACTCTTTGTTGAGTTCTGACATTAATAATGTGATGAACAGAGCCAGAGGACACCAATTGTTTTGACTGGGAAAGTGTGTGGTGCATATAGATTTCTGTGTTCTTGAAATTTCCTACAGAAGTAAATGCACCACTTAAAAAAGGTAGACATACCGCTGATGAGTGTGATAAGGTTCAGCTGTTGCCTTGGATTCAGTGAAACGATGTGAGAGATGCAACTTTTTATTATTTTATTTTTCACAAATATTAAATTAGAAATAATTTTTGACAAACACCTTTTGGTGGACAGGAGAGAGGTGACTGAGAAGAGGTGATATGAGGAGACTACGTGGTGGAGGAGCAGGTAGGCTAACTATACCTAGTTTATCTTGCTAGCTTGCTGGGTCATTCTCTGAATTCGGTGCATTTTGTGTCCCATAGGTTTATCTCAAAGATTTTCACATAATGCAAACAACATTTTTTGAGAAAATCAATGAAGTGTAGTGGTCAGCCAAATGAGCAAGTCCCCACTGACCAATGCTCATTTTTCAATGAATATAAAATAGTTGTTTGTGAAAGGTTTATTACCCCGAATCAGTCCACATGCAGAAAAAGACTGTATGGGAGCCGATGCTATTGTTACGAGATCATAACAAGACGAAGGAAGACAAAAAAGACAACACTGCTTGCTTCAGCCTTTGTTTACATCCGGATTTGGAGCGTCTGGCTTCAGTGCAGGATTATGATGTGTCTCAAGTTGATGACAGGTCATGACCTCCCATACTGCAGAGGCTATGGAAAAATTAAATAAATAAATTGGATAAGTATTTGATTTAGTACAACATATTGAAGTGGCACAAATCAGTTTTTCAGGTTATTTTGTTTGTTGTTTGGTGAAAAGATCGGAATTGGGACGTTCAGACTGCCCTGAAAAATAGGATTTGGGTCGCACTTCACTGTTGTGTGTGAATACATGTTGTCAATTCTCAAACAGATAAGGGCTCAATTAATGTAAAATGAATGAGATGTTTGATCTCAGTGATCATTTCCTGGTTAAACAATGAAAATATTCGGTAATAGTCAGTTGAAACTAAATCTGATTCCTTTTCCTCTTTATTCAGTCTTGATCATAGTTTAGACACTAATTCCTTAACATTTACTGCGTGTTGTTATGTTGAAGCCTTTGTTTTTATCTAGTTGTGCATCTGCCCAAAGTGAAGTGGGACCTGTTTTATCAGCATATCTTTTTCTTGAAGATGAGCCTCATATCAGGATGCTGTGCTAACATCTTGACTATGTCCGCTGAGATTGTGAAAATGTTCAAAGGGCATTTCTTAATTAATTGTGCTTAATCGTGCTCCAGCAGAGAAACCTCAGGCTGTGTAATATTTCAGAGGAGAGTTGGCATACTCAGAAAAATGAACTATCTTAATTCTAATCAAAACATGTAGAATTGAAGGTTCTGCGGTCAGTGCAGACTTGAATAGTCTGCACTGACCGCACTGAAGCAAAAAGCTTTGTAAATAAATTGGAATATTTCAGGAAAGTAAATTTGAAATTCTTATCAGGTTTCCTTCTGTATTTGAAGTTTTTATTTGTTTGTTTTTGGTTAAGAGCTAATGGAAACACACCATTCACACATTTGACATTTCCTAATCGTGATTAAAAATTATTTTTACAACAGAAATGTTCTGTTTTTGTCCTGTTGTGACCAACCCAGTAACAAGTAAAGGTTGCAACACAGCATTTTTTAAAATATTGATTCAAAAGCATTGTCAATACCAATGAACAGTTGCTATTTTTATTTCAGTTTCATATATCGTCCAGTTTTTAAGAATTGTTTTTGCGATTTTTCCATTGAATTTCGTTTAAACTTGGGACAAAGATTATAGGTGTTTACAAGATATTAACATGACAAACAGTGACAGCAGAAAAGCAAAACAACAAAATGTTGTTTTTTTTAAGTGCAAAAAAATTTAATGAGAGCAAATTAAAACCAAATTTGTTTCTTGGTGTCAATATTTTGTGCTGATTTTACAGAAAGGAAGGTCATTGTTAAAAGAGCTGCTGAGTCCAAGCACAGCAATGGCAAGTTTGATAGAAGGAAACAATGTGAGCATTGGGTGTGTAATGGTATACTTTTCAGTAGCTGCTTTATAATTACATCAATTTTACTGATAAACAGCTGAAAATGTGATTTTTTTTTTCAGGTACATGAAGGTGTCACAGCTCTTCACCTTGTAGAAATGCTGATTAGCAGCATTAGAGTTTTATAATTATGGAATCAATACCAATCTGATTAGTAACCATTAAGTTTATCTTCCTTCTTTTTGGATTTAAAAAACGGAGTAAAAGTGAATATTTGAGCTGTAAAAGTTGGTTTGAATGAAGACGGATTTGAGCGATGACAGGACAGAGATGTTACAACGCCGATAAACAAAAGCTTCTGCTAGAAGTGAGGTCTTCACAACACTTTACTGTCTCCTATCTGACAAACCTTTGAGGAAGAAAAGCCAAAGACATCCCACCCATGAAAAAACCTTTACAACTGGAGGTGAAAATAGTTTTTGGCAGCCTAGTTTTAGTCAGTCAGTCAGAACTTCCCGCTGACCTACAAAAATTCATGTTGGTCTTCAGTGTAAATAGCTCCTCCTGTCCACATTGATTTTATTTTAGATTTAAGTGCTAAAAGTAAAGATCAGATGTCCAGTTAGCAGGGCCAAGAATCAACACCTGCATACTTGGTTTGTTGAAACTGGACTGAAGATTTTAATGAGTTTCTGTCACCTGCAGAAGTCTTCAATGAAAAATTAAGTCAATTAAACTTTATTTGCATATCACAGACTCGCAGCAAATGTCGTCTCAGCATATTTTACAGAAAACCTTCTTGATAAACAGAAATATTGAGTCAACCCAAGGCTTTAAACCTCTTGGCACTCTTATGTCCCATGGGCGGAACATAATGTTATGTGATTTTTATTTATTTTTTTCAGCAACACCATTTCCATATACATAAATATATGATTCAGAATTTTAAAGCTAAAATTATTGAGATTCCAATGCCATTGAAGGACATAAACATAACTTTAGGCAGACTAAACACTTCTGTCACTTGGAAATGAAGGCATTGTTATAAGTTAGAATGGTCCAGTCAAAGTCCAGACCTATGATATGTTAAAGTTTGATTAACTTCCAAAGTCCACTTTTCTCTCTGGTCTCCTGTGTTTCTTAGAAGTGTTAAACAGAAGTACTGGGATTCTGAGCAGGAACCCTGTTCCTGCTCAGAACAATACAAATATAAAATTACAACAGGACAATACAGGAAAATATTGGAGCAAAGATGCAAAAACTTTATTAATAATTCACCCGTCAAAGGGAATAAATAAAAGGAGAAGAAATAAAATCTAGATGAGCTGAAACATGTCAAATGTGGATGAAAGCGAAAGGAAAAATTAAACATCCAAACAAGGGAAGAAGGTTTTTGAGAACAAAATGCATAAATAACTGCAAAAACGTAAAAGGAATAAAGTAATAATGTGGGAAAATAAAAAGGACAATTCAAAGGTTTGGCTGTTGTGATGAAAAAGTAAAATGTAGGTTAATTACATAAGGTTTTCATTATGTTTTGCTTAAAAAGAAATTACAGTCAATGCAAGTAAACCATGTTGATTATTGAACATGTGTTTAATAGTGCATGTTTCCGTTGTTCCAATCACAACATGAAATCCACAGATTTAAGCTTTTCTACCTCCCATCTGACACGTTATCTCTGACCTTCTATACGGAGGGAGGACTGATCCCATCCCAGGTGAAGTAGGACAAAATGGTCTGATGCCAGAGCAGCTGTCCAGAACTTTTTTTTTTTTTTTAAGTCGGAGATAAATGACTTGAGCTCCATTAAAAGTGAGAAGGGGAAGAAGCTTAATGGAGCCCTGGAGCACTGTGGGAACCATTTGGTCCCTTTTATCCTTCCTCCTACGTATGACCTAATCAGCCACGCTGATTATCCATGAACTGGGAGTTAAACTTTGTAGTTTGGCCCTTTACGTCTATATGGAATGATAAAACCGTGGTAAACAGCTGGTCGTTTAAAATTTCACCAAAAGAGCATGACAAATGAAGGATAAATCAGGTTTTTTGAAAGACCTGAATAGAAAAGGTTTTAGTTTAAGCTGAAATATTGTTGCCATTGTCCAAAACACTGAAAAAACAACTAAATGTCCTTAAGTTGTGCACCATGTAGAAGTGGTCGAATTTGGACCAGAGACCAGTGATTTTTGTAAATATAATTTATGAGAAGCTACTAACTAGTTAACTAACTTCATTAGCAGCACTTTGCATTTTGGATCATATTGTAAAATTCTAGTTGTGTATAAAACATGGCTCATCAGAAGAGGCCTGTGATTTCATTTAATTTGTTTTTGCTCCAGTGGTTTCTACAACTAATCAATGGTTTTAAGAAATTATGGTTTTTGTTTTAGTACAGTTTGTATACAGTTTTAATACAACTTAATATGTTTTTTTTTCTTTTGCTTTATGTTAGTTTAGAATAAACAGAAAAAATGGGAAGATTAAATTGGTTTCATTGGTCACATTCAGTGGTGGGCACAGTATCACTAATCTAACAGTGGAGCTAATTTTTAGCTTGGTGTTTTAGCTAACTTTGAAACCCTCTAATACACAGCTTCCTTTAAACTATTTTTCTCAGATAATTTCTAAAAGGTGACTTAATTGGCAGTTTTATAAACTTTTAGCAGAATAAAGTTCAACACGTGTATTGAAGTGTTGGTTATTGTCTGTTAAGAATGATAACCAAAATTAGTATGGAGACTGTTCTCTCAGTCTCATGCATTCTCCACAGTGTTAAGGCGTCAGTTAGGCCTGTCGCGATAAACGATAAATCAATTAATCGCACGATAAATTAAACCTATCAACCTCATTTTAATTATCGGCTTTATCGTCTCTTCCTGCCTTTTTTTTTTCTTTCTGTTGATGACACTGAGTGAAAAAAGGCTCAACTCCGGTGCTCTGCACTGACCCTCCCTTCCTCATTTCCTTAGTGTAATGCCCAGCGCACACTACACGAGTTGTCGGCCCATTTTCAAAACCTGAGAGACCACACATTAGCCGACAGAAATCCTAGGTATAACGGTTCTATCGGGTTTGATCGTGCTGTGTGGTGTCCAGCCACATGGACACAAAATAATGGCTACAAGTCCAATTAACTAATTTTAAAATCAGCCATTAATCAATGCTTTACTAGAATCTACCTGTGATGCACGTGGCTAAAGTCAGCGTAAAATCCTGACTGAATAAAAATCATTAGAACCTATTTATGTCATGTTAACGAAGAACAGCTGAAAAGTTTTTTTTTTTTTTTTTTTTTTTTTATTACAGGAACAAAGCATACAGTAGCGCTTCTGTAAATAACAATGCCAATTTTTCACCTGCAGTTCCTAGGCGATACATGTTTTCTGGAACAAAGAACACATACAGAACACCTCAATAGTAAAACATAGTGAAAGAGAATTAGTAGTGAAAAAACACATACACGTACACACACATATATGCCTCCGGAGGAAAAAGAAAAAAAAAATTAAATTAGGAAAAAATAATAAATAAATAAAATAAGTAAATACATAAATAAAAAGGCGGGGATTGATGCGCAGGTGGGTTTACATTTCTACATTGAAGCAACAAACTCAATAAATGGTTGCCATTTAAAGTAGAATTTGTTCACGTTTCCAGTTTTTGAATATCTAATTTTCTCCACCTTCAAAAAGGACATGACCTCATTTATCCACATTGTGCTGTAGGGGGCTATAGTTGATTTCCAGTTAAGAAGAAGGTGACGCCTCGCGATCACAGAGGTAAAAGCTATCGCTTCCAACTCTCTTACGGAGTATTGACTGTAATGCTCCGGGAGACCAAAGATACCAGTATGAGCTGAAGCATCAATAGTTCTTGAAAGTACAACAGACATGGTGTGAAAGTAAACTTGCCAGAAATTTATAAGAGCTGAGCAGGTAAAAAACATATGTCCAAGATTGCAGGGTGAACTTCCACATCGATCGCAAACATCCTCCATATTTTGGGAGACCTTTGCCAGCCTGGTTTTTGAATAGTGGCATCTGAATACCACTTTGAACTGTATCAAACTCAGACGGGCGCATATAGAAGTTTTGTGAATGGCTGTCAGGGCTGCTTCCCACCAATACTCATCAAAAACCAGCCCCAGTTCACGCTCCCAGGCTCTCTTAGTGTTCGTAGTAAGAAAGACGTCATATGACTGAGTCGAGTTATATATCTTTGAATTCAAAGACCTTTGCAAGGGCTTAAGTTGTATAAGTTCACCCCACGACTGCTCAGGTGGCAAGTGAGGGAAGTTGGGAAATAAGGATTTTGCACATGCCCTTATCTGGAAGTATCTAAACAGATGGGAGGGTGGGAGAACAAAAAGACCCTTCCCTATAAAAATCCTTGAAACATTTTAGTCCCTTATTCTGCCAGAAGGAGAAGGTCGGGTCAGTAATAGCAGGTGTAAACACTGGGTTGAACAGCTGAAAAGTTACCGGGTTTATCAACTGCGGTAGCAATTTGGCTCCAACTCCTCCCCTTGTCCCTATATTCTTTGCACGAAATGTTGAATAAATATGAATGTTGTTTCCACATATCTCAAATGTCTGCTGGATTTTGGGTTGCGCCATGTCAGCTGTTTGGAATTCCCCTTGTTCTATCAGATAGCCATACGCTATCAGGATAGCATACATGCAGTTAGTACGCATGCTCCCGCATGCGCATTAAGAAGTCTGACCGTCAGTGGAGTTGTCAGTTCAGCATAGGCAACAAGTTATGACGAAAATAAGTCATTGATTTTTTTATAATATGATATATGATAACTAGATAGATATACATGCGTTCTGATGTCCTGCATCATTTGTGACCAAGGCCTGATTGTTGTCAATTAGGCTAAATTAGCAACAAATCTAGGAACACTCAACTATTGAACTGAAAATGTATGAAAGTTCTGTTCCAAAAATCACTTTCTAAAGTGCATCCATACGAGTACGCTTGTATTAATAAATTTGAACCTTGTGAAGGTAATACGTTATGTCATTGACATAATCTTAAATTTAATGCTTTAGCATTAGCTTCTGCTAAATACCATGTTTTTGTGGCACTTTAGCATTAGCTGAACTAACATTTATAATTAGGGCTTCAGGGTTAGTACAACTAGCTTTTTAGTTAGCAGTGCCCACCACTAGTCACATTAAAGGGGCAGTGTATCAAACGTAGTGCCATCTAGTGGCTCAAATGGTAACCTGCAACCAATTTAATAATTACAATAACTATTAAAAAGTCCACTTTCAGGTACGTGTTGCTGTAACCTTTTGAGCTACTGCAATACATTTTCAGTGCAAAATGAAAACATGTAAAAGACATTAGACACAAAGCAGAAAAAAATTAAATATAGAAAAAAGACACAATGTCTGGCTGCACTACTCAAAAGTATTTTTGAATCCAGTGTGATTTATGCCTTAAAACATCATCTTACTTTTACCACTAAATAAATAATACATTTAATATTGACTTATTGCCTTTATTTACATCTGAATTTCTGTTAACCACACTGAAGGACATGTCCTGCAAATAAGAGTAGAACCATCTTAAAAAAGGCTGACCTTGAAGTGACTGCAAGTTTCTTTGCAAGTTCATCTTAATACTTCATCCCAACATGTTAAGTTAGAGCAGTGGTTCCCAAACTTTTTCTTCTGCGCCCCCCCAGTGGTTTCCAAACATTTTCAGCGCCCCCCCTATGGATTACAAATGGCTGTCTGGTTGAAACGACGCGTGTGACGGGGTGGAGTGGGGGGGGGGGGCATCGACTTTTTTGGGGGCAAAATGAATGTACGTGGCTGAAAATAGACACCAACATCGGTAGCCTACAAGGTACTTGTTAAGCTTAAGGTTCTGTATTGATATTATCTAGTCATCTTTTAGCTAACATTACCTGCATCCAACAGCTTTACTCAACTCAGTCGGTTAGTTTGGAGGGAAAAACTGTGAAAAGTTCTTTGCGTTTTGCTGGTTTGCAGCCGTGATTCTAACACAAACCTACGTAGCTCCGCACAGCAGCAGCAGGTCTCCTTCACCCAGCGCGAGCGTCGTAGCGCTCATGTTGCGTTTAAAGGCGGCTCGGAAAAACAGGTTACAACATGTTAACAACGGATTAAATAGTTTTAACTGCTGATAAAAGTGACAGAGGACACAAATATGGGAAGTGTGGAAGCCTCTACTGTATCAAATTGACATAGGAATAACAGAGTTGGCCATTCTAAGGTAAAAACCCAGCGCATACAGTGTTCATGTTTTGTTTTTATTTTTTCATCCAGACGCTTCCCGTGCCCCCCCTGCAATGACACGGTGCCCCCCCTAAGGGGCGCCCCCCACAGTTTGGGAACCTCTGAGTTAGAGGGATTGCCAATCCTAGCATAAGTACAAGTAAGGAATGTCAGAAATATTGGCAATAATGTCAGTTACAATCCGAGTGACTTTATATGCTCGTCATCTCTCAGGCGTTGAATGAAGGTCAAACTCTGAGGTGATTTTTTTTTTTTTTCTTTCCTCCAATCTCCTAATGGTAATGTGAATCTTGTTGATGTGAGAAGTAGGTTGAAGCTGTCACAAATACTTGAGGATGTTGGGGAACTGGAGTGTAACTTGCCTGAGTAAACAGTCACTTCCACATCCACTGTGTATGCAGACATTTCCATGGAGAGGGTGGATCTCATTGGCCCATGATCTGCCTCGGTTTCCCCATCATCGGTGTGTGGCACTGATTTGTTTGGAGGCAACACAGGATTTTTATTTTGTTTTTGGCACATTTATGACAGCTTTTCCCCAACTCTGTGTTGTCTTTGGCAACACACAGCAGTACACCCGAGTCGTGAGTCTGCAGAAGAGAAATACTGGCCTTAACACTGACGCAACAGAATGCATGAACCTGCTAGACAGAATAGAAGTTAGCAGTGTCAATTTGATAAAATTTGAAGCCTAGGCAGTATTGCCATAGAATTTGGTGAAATAATTTTCACATCTTTTCAGTTTTTGCTTTGTTTTTTTACACTTAAGAGTTTTATGTTACTTTTTTAAAATAAAAACATTTAATTAAGAGGAGAAAAGCTATCTAAACCATCCTGACCCTATATGATGGTCAGCCATTACTCCTTATGTTTAAGGAGTAATGGCTCCTTAAGCATAATGAATAGTTGTGCCACCTCTGGAGACAACCATTGACATCAAGCATTTACCATACATGATCAAGAGTCTGTTACATCAATATTAAAGATGTTGGCATACTCTTCTGTGAAGAATTGTTTGCGTTAGTATATTTGAAGGGTTTTAAAGTGTCTGTTGACTTTACCTCCATGTTCTGACTAGGCCACTTCAGAGCCTTTATGTTGAGCAGAATTCATATTTACATCACTGCCCCAGACTATCGCACCAAAGTTTGTCAGTTTGTTTTGTAAAATGCTGTACGTTTAAGCCTGATGAAAAGCTTTATAACATTTTTTCTCATGAGGTCTTTTGGATCAGCAGTGTTTCCAGTCTCATGGAAACACTGCTAAAATTGCCCATGGAGGCAATTTTAGTCTAGGTTACCTTTCTCATTGCTGGTCCTTGAACATTGATCTTAACTGGGTTAAATCAAGTTGGAGTTTTGAAAATAAATTAGCTTATTTATTTTGCTGTGTTGTTGAAAGGTCACTGACCATTCAACAACTCAAAGAAATGTGCTGGGACAGCTCAATCCTCATCAAGCACAGAGAGCATTTTCATCTCAGTTTTTTCAAAATTGAAAATGCTCTCAATTTAGAAAAAAACTCACATATTTCACTAAAGCTTTCACACTAGAATGAGGTGGTTTTTACTGTATCAAAATAGAAACATTTGCATGCTACTATTACAAACATGTACATGCTTTTGATGCACTCAGAGTAATTTTGTTGACCCACTGGAGTCCCAAAGCCTTAGAAGTGACTTTCTAACCTGAGCTCTTGTTGCATTTCTGTAGATTGATTCCAAAGTGAAGTCAAATGTTGTAACTTGTATTGTCCAAGTATCTATAGTGTGGATGGTGATGCTTAGTGTAGGAAGGATTTCTGGTTGTAGTCAGCCGGCTGAAATAGGTCTGTTCCCTTATCTAATATGATAGACAGAGAAGATGGTTTCAACTTCCTCCTCCTCTCTTTTCTCTTTGGTCCTGATCTGCATCCGTGAACCCTCCTTTCAATTCCTCTGGTATTTGGGGTTTTAGTTCAGGTATTATTTGAGCTTTGTGCATGCTAATTAGCTCCCGGCTGTGTAGGTGAAAAAACTTGTTGCCATGGTTCTGCATCATAACAGCTGTCTGAAATAAAGAGCAAGATCAGAAATCTTTGCAACTGCACAGTTTCCAAAACCAGAGAAAATATTTGTTCAAAAAACAAATCCTCAAACAAAAGTCCACAAAAAAAGCTATGTAACAGGGCTACTCAAATATGAGAGGCATAACTCATGATCAACAATTACTTTTTCACAAAGGACTTGATTGGTTTGGATAGCATCCTTCCTTTTAATGAATGAAATCATTGTTATAGAAACTATTTTTGTGTACTTGGATGCAGTTGTCTGTAATTACTGTTCAAAGAAATGAAGAAACATAAGTGGGAGAAAAAAATAGAGGAAACCTGTAAGAGGAAACGGAGGATGATTTCGCATGCAGTGGATGGTGTTGTATTAAGGGAATAAAACCCTTTTTTACAGTGTTGTTGTATGGCCGTGACACTGTGCTATGATCTGAATCATGACTGTAATCATATTCATAATCCGTGGCACGGTTACACTAGGCTGCCCTCAGGTATTAGACTTGTGTTGTTGTCGTGACCAGAAAAATTGTCTTCAGCTCATTAAAGTGTCTTTTCAAAGCTGTCTGTGGCTGAAAATAACATCCTTTTATATTACAAATAAAAGAAAATACACAGCAACAATTTGAGCAACCTTGCTTATTAGAATTAGAAATAAAATTGAAAACTTGCTTACAATCTTTAATGTGGGAGTTTTATTTTCAGACACCAGCCTAAGTGTCTTCCTCCAGCCAAGCTCTGCAGGAATTGAAGTGGTGAAATGCCGCGAGGTACTTACAAAGAGAGTTGCATATGTATGCAAAACCTTTTAAGTGTGAAAGCCAAACACAGTCACGTTTCAATTTTTTAGATGCATATTGCCTTTCCAGGGGGCAGTACACTCAATTTTCATATTTCAGCATTAATATCCAACAAAGCGTTCTCTACTGTAACTGTGGATAATAACACTCAGCACTGTCACTGAGACCTATATACAAAACATTGTTTGCTCAGCTCTTGCATGCATTGGGTGCTCTGATGCTGGGATTGGGGACTAGAGCATAAAACATATATTTAAAAAAGTTCTAAAGGGATGGGTTTTCTTTTTACTCTCCTTGGTTTAGTTTAACCTTTCTGAATTTTTTATTTATTTTTTCCTGGAAATCTGTCTGGCAGTGAGTCCAACAAGGAAAGGGAAACATATATGTTTTCAGATTTGAGTGCATATTTAGCTAGTAAAATATAGGTGTTAGCTCTTTTATAAGCAAAGAAATAAGAATAGTGAGAACAGTGAGTGAGGTCTTGTGATGTCTTTTGACTTTCTTCACTGTAAGATTATGACTTTCTTCCAGTCTTGGCCAGGATTATCTCGCAAGAAAAAAAAAACCTCAATGGAAGTTTCCTAGTAAAATAAAAGTTAATAATAGTAACATTAATTTCACCTATTGGGGTACCATTGGTCATCCATCCATTGATCTATTTTCTATTCCCACTTTAATTTTTACCAGTATTGGGTCTCCGTAGGTGGTCAGTGATCAGGAAGCAGGGTACACATGGAATGCACCTTTAAACATTAACTCATAAGATCCTTCTCCACGGGCGTGGCGGTAACCCAGTGTTTTTCAACCACTGTGCTGCGGCACACTAGTGTGCCGTGAGTGATCCGTTAGGTGTGCCGTGGAAATTATTCAATTTCACCTATGGTACCGTATTTTCCGGACTATAAGCTGCTACTTTTTTCCTAAACTTTGAACCATGCGGATTGTAGCCCTGTGCGGCTTTTCTGTGTATTTTTCTTCTACCACCAGGGGGCTCTCTAGCAGGAAGTGAATCATTAGAAGTCAAAATTGTAAATCAAAGAACGCATTAATTTTTATTTAGAACAACCACATGCTAGCAGCAGGCACGACGGAGAAATGTTTTCAAACTCATATGATGCAGCTTTTAAGTTGAGGACTGTTGGTCTGGCACTACAGGAGAGAAATAAAGCCGCTGCACTTAAGCTTTGTGTGAACGAAACCATGGTTAGTAGTGGATAGCGGCGTAATCATGTAATTTTCTTACCACTAGATGGCAGTAGGTACAGAGCATTTTACATTAAAACAAGAGAATTAGTGATGCATGAATGTTACAGGTAGCGGTGAGAGCATCTATCTAGCAAGACTGTGACGACAGTGATGGAAAAGACAGTGAAGCTCAGCAGTAGTTGGAAAGAACATGGGTCCATTTCCCACAACTTATCTGTGTGAAGTGAGCTTCTCAAGCCTGGTTACTATAAAGACTGAAACCAGAAAGAGACTGAGAGCTGTTGAGGAAGAGTTTTGTCTTTCTTCAATTTCTGCCAGGAAATCAGCTGTTTTCATCCAATTATGCACAGGTTTCACACTAGACGGGTAAAATATACAGATATTGACATTTTGTACATGCAACTCTTCATATTGTAACAGTGAAATCTTTCCCAAATATTATTGCTTCTTTCAGAATAAGAATTATTTTCTGTATTCCAGCTATAAGAATGCTTGTGGATTAGTTTGTAAAACACTTTGAAGTTTTCTACAACTTCTTTAAATTTAAGACCACATTGTCGTGGCCCTGTTCAGGTGTATTTTTGAAGTGGACATGTTAGGTGCAATTCGAAATAAGAAATGTAAATGTGATAAAAATTATTTTCTGTGTTTATTTGATTCCTATTCAAGACACTTTGATAAGAATGACTATATATATAAAATACAGGCGGCTACAGAGTATCTTTGTTTGCATGTTTGGTTGGTGGCATGCCTTGTGATTTTTTTCAGTTAAAACAGTGTACCTTGGCTCAAAAAAGGTTGAAAAACACTGCGGTAACCAGTTCTTCACCAATCAGCCCTGCCCAAATTTGACATTTATAAATATGATTATGTAATTTCCTGCTTAGTACCAAATATCTTTCCAGGAGCTGGATTTAGACTTTAAGCATGTCGATATCAACTGAAACAGCCTGAGTGAAATAAATGGGCTTAATCTTGATTTTTAAGCAGGACTGCTCGCCCTTTGGGTCAAATAATTTGATGTGCAGTTGTGCAGACCTGAGATCTGCCAAACTCCTGATTAAAATGTGTCATTTATGAAGCAATGGCAGCCAAATTCTAACTCTATCTTTTGAAAGCATTAAGACCATGGTCCTTCAGTGTAAATGAAGGACCATGGGCTCTAATTAATTTGGGCAGATATATGAACATCTTAATAATGTGGAACGTCAACCAGACAGCCTTGAAATGACTAACAAGAATGAAGATCAGACTCTGTTGAACAGCATTAACATTAATTCCACTTAGCCCTTAAATTCAGAGATCCCTTCAACTCCTAGCATGTTGGCAGATATGACGTGCTGCATCTGAAGACTAATAACATGCCTTCTGAGTGCCTTTGCACTCAGAAGGCATATAGGTGAGTGCTGCCTCCATCAACAGCCCTTACGGCTGCACTCGCACCAGCAAGCTGTTTCCAAACACGTGAAAATCAGCGAGAAGTGGCAATAGTGCTGCAGTTAATTAACAGGAACCTCAATGCTTTGGCACTGTAACAAACACACAGCCCAGGGGCGGTGGAGGTGGAGCGAAGCAGGGGGGGAGATGGATGGATATTTTTGTCTGTCAGTAAATTTAATGAGACGCAGCCGTGTGAACAATCGGTGTGAGTGGAAGTGCCACCGGCTGGATCTGTGTAACTTCCCTAAAAGACTGTCGGTGTCAGAATGCATTATATTTCCACATAAATAACGGGACGTGTTCTGTAGTGTAAGCGGTTGTTTCTATTTATGGTGCTAGAATTCATATCGTCCTCTCATTCACCCATAAATACTCCAGTTCTGAAACATTTCACATATTTTCTCCAGTTCTCCTGTGCTTGGTCTAAATTACAGGGATTAATGGGCGTAAGACTTTACTGCCAGACAGATCCTAACTGGTACCCCTTAAAGGGCATTTATTATCTTTTAGAGACAGAAAATAAAATAAAATCTTAAATATGAATCAAAAATGATTAGGAACAACTTTCTTAAACAAAATTATCCTTTTGAGTCACATTTACCAAATCAGAAAGTTACACTGAAAATGATCCATCTACAATGATATAGTATTCATGCCTGACTATATGGATACATATTGAGAAATAAATTATTGAAAATATTTTGAGTAGGTGGGACTACCTATTGCAGAAACTGGTAAATACTTTGAGGGAATGTGCTATAAAGATTATCTGTGAAGAGGAAACATGAAAAAGGTCCAAAGAAGTAAATACAGGTAATGGAGACAGATTGTCTCTGTTGGAAACAGTTTTTAATGAAATGGTTGTAATCTTGAATTTCAGTGAAGGAAAACCCCAAATCTGAAGAAAGTTAATGCCTTGGCTACTATGGATGGCTAAAGCAGGGAGTCAACAGACAGACCAATGAATTGACCACATGTTGGTTTTGGAGCATGTTTAAAAGTCTCTTTACTGGAGCAGTTTCATGTTTTCCCTGAGTTAAATCAAGGAAGGTATTTTCCAGTGCTGAGTTAGTTGCTGTTAGACTAACAGGCGGATTCATTCAATATGGGTGGCTTAACAGTGTGTCCCTGTAAAAATGATTTGTTAGCAAAATTACCCCAGGCCACTTAAACCTTCATGATTTAAGCTAATTAAATGGAGAAAAGTGAGGCTGGCATAAACACGACATGGCTATCTTATTTTAGCTGAGCTATTCCTGAACATTTTACTGTACAAGATCGACACTTGCCTGTGCACAACTGAGCAGAAATAGAGCAAAAAATTATAACACTATTTGAAACCAAAGAACTGCTACAGGGATGTTTTGAAGCAACAGATTGAATTTCTCTTTGCCAGTCACATCACTGTGTGGCTGACCAAATTTCTGTGTGGATAAAATCATTTCCACCAGAATAGTGACATGCTTCCCTAGTAATAAATCACTAAGTGAGCTAAAGGAACTGTTGAGCAAAGGAGCGATGTGGCTTTAGGAGGTCTTTCCTGCCCTCAGCCATCACCACCTACCATTACTGAAGAATTCTGAATGAATGAGTTGCAACAACATAGAATTTCTTTTAGGGATCAATAAAGTAATTTTGAATTGAATTTGCATGCTGCCTCTAATTTTTGTTTTGTTTTCTTATGAGCATTTAATCACCATTTTTGTGAATTACTTCTTTGATCTATCTAAATAGGCATGAGGTGTTTTTTAGGCGGGATGTGAAGGACTCAAGGATTTCAGCTACATGGAAACATTCAAACAGCGCCAGAGTTTGCTTCAACTGAACCGAGATCTAGGTTTTTAGGCAGATCAGTTTATTTATTTATTTATTTTTTGTCTTTATCAAACAAACTTGGCTTACTAGGCAATGAAAGACTGAAGGTTTTCTAAAATAAACAGGTCTGGTCTGAATGCAGCCAAAAACAACCAGCATTTCCTTGCAATTGCTTAAATCCTGATGTAGCTGTGGCAGAATTTAATTAAAATACCAAAAGTTGAAAACAGATTATTTAATAATCATAGCACAGGACCTAGATGCAGTTTGTCCTTTTGTCAACACTCTATCGGTGTCTACCCAAATTTCCCAAAAGACAGTTAAATAACCTCAGTTTTTCTGTCGCCGCTGGTGTAAATAAAAAGTCTGGTTAAAACTCTTGTCCTCTAAAAGGGCCACATAAAACCAGCTTACAAAGGGAAATAATTTGATACTCGATAATGCATATTTGCTGTGCAGTAATTGGGGTGCTGTGTACATCTGCTCTGCGGCTCTAAATCGCCTGACAATTAGGTTTCCAACAAGCTCCTCTGTTTGGCTGCCGTCCTCCTGCCTTTAAACGGGAAGAGAGCGTCGGATGTGATTTGCAGCATTGAAGCTGCCCCAAGTCCACCTGCTGATAATGTATTCCTCCCACTGGTTTTGTATTCATCCCGCTCTAGCCAGGTTTCGTTAATGTTCTGTGCTGTCTCTGCGCTGCACTTGTGGCTCCAGCTGCAGTGAATACTCGTCATATTGCACATGAGTGCATTGTTTTTTGTTTTTTTTCCTAGATAACAAATACAGAAATACTAGAAGGGTTTGTTTACCTTAACCTGAAAGTAATTAACATCGCCTGTGTTGCATAAAAAGCCCCACTAACCTGGTATTTAGAATCAGGAGAAGCTGTTATTTACAGCCTAATTGTGTTTAAAATATCTCCTCGTGCTTATAATAAGAAATCTGATGGGTTCTAACATCTAAAGTCCCCGCTTAATGCTGCACGCAAATGCATCCAGACACTCCTACAAATGAATTCACTCCAGTGCCCATTTGATGCCGTGTTCATAAATTATGGATGCTCTTGTTCTGCTGCCCTGCCTCTGACTTCTTCATCCAGGGACGTTATCAATGAGCGCTCCTGTGTAATTCCAACCAACAGCCGCCTCCTTTGTTCCCATCTGTCCCGCGTAGAGGCGGACTCTGATGTGAGGACAGACGGGAGCAGACAACTCCAGCTGCTCCACCTGGAGCGCCGTAATAGTTCGGTTTCCTCCGGGTGGAGGTGGTGCCAGACAGCTGGAGGCTGCATTCCTTCAAACTGCCAAGGCTGACGGCAGTTTGACATCACTACACAGCGCCTAGCAAGAATATTCATAGATTTTTATGTTTTTATTTGGATTTTATGTGATACACAAACACTAGGTAGTGTTTAAATGTGAAAAGAATACATTCTTTTTTAAAAATGAATATCTCTCACTCTGAGCGAGGTCATGCTTTTTTTTCTTCTTTTTTTTACATTATATTTAGAATTCCTTATGGGACTTTTTGAACTCTTGAAAGGTTTGTTGAAGTTTATTTTTACATGTTTGACCAAGGTGGTCAACATATAGTTTTTTTGTTTTCTTTATTTATTTTACATTAGCTGTTTTACTGACCAAATTAAAGTTTTTTGTTGTTTTCTTTTCTTGTACATGTTTGACCAATCTTGTGAAGCTATTATTAGATTTAAGTGTACTGTACTGGAGCAGAGTTATCAAATGCATTTTTAATTCAATACGTTTATTTATGTGTTTAAACAAAAAGAAAGTTTTTAGTCAGTTGAGCGCTGTTTCAGAAATGAAAACAGTGCATTGTGCGTCCCTAAAATATATAAATGCTTTCTTGTGGCATCGTCATGAGCAGTATTAGATATGCGATAAGACATGTTTTCACCTTTAGGAAATACTCACATTAATTGTAGGTAATTATGCCGATGTGGAGGTCCTTAACGCTCTCATCGACTATAATGGTTGCATAATTACTGCAGAGTCTGTTCAGTGACCAAAGATGCAATTTGAGTAAAATCTTTTTTCTTTTTTTTTTCTTTTTTTTTAAGAAAAACTTATTTTCTACAGGAAACAGTTTTCAAGTAAAACTTGAAATATGTTGATATTACTGTTAAAAATGCACTTAAAATAAAGCCAGTCAGTTTTTAGGTTGAAGTGGCATTTACTGGATGTAACTAATAGTCACGTGTAATCTTAGTCACTCTAGAAATTAAGTTTGAGCAGAACAACCATCCTAAACATGCACCCAGAGCTACAATGAGTTTACATGAAAGTACACTCATTTGTTAGGATGGCCAAGTCAAAGTACTCACCTGAATCTAATTCAGAATATTTAGTAAAGCCTGAAAATATTTGCAGTTGTTCTCCCTTACATTTTGGCTGAGCTTGAACTATTTTCCAATGAAGAAGGATTAAAATGTTTCATTTTCTATTTGAAGTGTTGTAGCAAACTTTTTTATTTTACATCATATTAATTCTCTAATCTGTTTTGACCACAGATACTAAATCCAAATAAAGTACTCTAAAGATTTTGGTTGCAACATCACAAAATGTATAGCAAAAAAAAAAAAATGTCAGTGCTAACTTATTTACTGATTCTCCACACTTTCTCAAGTTAGTGAATTCTTTCACATACTTGCATATCCTCAAAATAAAAATGAATGCACCTCGAACTTTTCTGCTTTGTGGAAAACAGACTTAACAGAATTGAAGAATGGAGATGCATTTAAAAATACACTCCCTTTTATCCCACCTCCCTTTTTGAAGGTGCCCGAATCACCAGATGGAGCTGCTTCCAAAGTTATGATGTACAACAAAAACAAACATATCACCAGTTTAAACATTCCTCATTAAAAGCTGCTCTTAAATCTTGCACGGTGTTTAGAGTCTCCAAATGGCAGTACAGGATTTATTCTCCCAGACTGGTGATGCCAACAGATTGATTTACAGTGAAAATAAAGCTGGCGTAGTCATCCATGGAGCAGACAAACTCTCTCCCTGCTCCATTATTTAGAATAAACTACAGCAAGCTTCACAAAGTATATTGGAGCAGATGCTTTAAGTGATGCTGTTCAAATTTTGAATTGCTTGATGGGAGATACTTGAGTGGAAACTGTTTCAAACTTGCTCTAGCACCAATCAAAAGAAAAGGAACATAAACCACCACCAAATACCTGGATTGTACACTCGAACCTCTTCTGTTTTGTTCTGATTAATTCATAGTTTGCCTCCAATGTTACCTTGTTCTTCTTCTACTCTAAAACTACAATTACACCCCCGTTTCCAATCAGTGGGACTTGCATTTTCCTGGAATATAAATATCTCCATTAAGGCCAATGAATGCCTTGAATTTATTTTAAACTCTTCAATGATATTTATCCTGCCAGGAAACAATGAAAAGCAATGCAGTAATTTTTTGTTGTGGAATTATTCCCTGCGACTGCATGAGTATAGAAAAGGTACAATGCATGGATTTCATTAAACAGAATGGGAAGTGGAATCATTTTGAGTGGATTACAAAACTCTGACTTGTATGATTCAGTTTTCTGGAGTTTCTTAGGATGAATTTTACAGAAAGGTTTAAACGACAGGATGCAAGATTCCCTTCTGCTGGTGGAAAGTCTGAAAAGCTTGGGAGAAAATATGAAAAATTGTATTTCAGGACTTTATTGCATGTTTATGTGTAATATCAGATAATTTGTAAGTTTATGTTGGTTTTCAACCATTTTCATGCACACTCACCCATCAGTCCTTGTTTAATGGTCCTTCAGTTTGTCCATCTGTCTTGTTTATTCATCAATTCATGAACTCCTCTTTCCGTCCGTTCATCCACTTCATTTTATAAAACACATTTTCTCAAGGCATCATGCAAAAATATAATTTCAATCCAATCATTCCAATGCATTTTACTTATTAAAATATGGATCAGTTTTAGTTTTTTTTAAAAATTAGTTTAAAGAATTTCTATCAAAGGTGTCTCAGCAGATTGCATTGTCATCAACTTGCAGCTTTCACTCCTGGATGTAGAGACTTTAGACAATCGCTTTTGTTGTCGCTGGTTTTACAGCAATCCTTCATACCAATAATGCATGGAGCAACAGTGGAGAGGAAAAACTTTCCACTGAGAGTTTTTCCTCAGTGGAAAAAAGAAAAAAGAAGAAGCTGGGGGTTTCTTCTGCAGGAAGAAACCTCCAGCAGAACCACATCCTGTACCAGCGGGTATCTGCCACAACTGGGGGTTTGAAAAGACAGAGCAGACGAACAAAAAGAAACAGAAGACTTGATGTAGGAGTAGTTTTTAATATAATTTTTAATTGCATTAGTCTGTCCTCTTGTCAATCCATCAATACCACCATCCATCTTTACTTTCCACCTTAAAGCTCGTTAATTGACAAATGCTTGTCTTTTTTTTTTTTTTTTTTTTTTTTTATTTCTGCAGTGTCAAAACCGTGTCAAAATCTAGACATTTTAATCTGGAAGAGAATGTCTCTTTTTTTATGTGTATTACAGGAACTCAGGAGAAAACCGTTCTATCACCTACCTGGATAGTAATTGCATTTTGAAAACAAATTCAGTTTCTTTTTCCAAGCTCATTGAACCTTTTTAATCCCATGTTGCAAGATAATTACCCAACTCGGAATATATGCGGTAGGTAGCACAAATTAACTAGATAACTAATATTCATAGGAATTGAAGATATGTAGAAAAGTGTGCATACATACAGATATGTTTTTAGTGGGACAAATTCAGGTCAGTGTTTTCTCATCTTCTTCTTGGAGTTAGTTTTCATTATTCTGCTCAGTGGCGACAGCAGAGATTAATCTTTCTTTGACCAAGTGGATAAAGCAAGTAGTTCACTGCACTTCTTTTCCTTTGGCCTTTTTTTGCTTCTGCACAACAGAAGAGGGATTATTTTTGCAACAACACACTGACCTTGTGCTGTGAGCTGAGCTTACTTCACGGCCCGCCATCCGCACCACTGTCCCCTTCAGCAGACACTTTGAATGGCATTAGCTTTATCAAGAAGGTCTGGTAGATCCTACCACAGAATTTGATCCACTGTTTTGACTTTACACAGCATCTTTGTAACAAGGCACGCTTTTCAGAAGATTGTCTAAAGAGGCTGGGGATACCGCCCAGGGTGGAAAAACTTAGGGGTTGCCACAAAGAGAAAGGATGATTTAGTTATTTTCAGTCGCCTCCTTATTGACTCTACGGTGGCTTATTTACATGTTAAGTTAGTGAAAATGTGTTCTGTACCGTTAGAAAATGTATTGCTGAACACCAGGTTACACTGATGTTGGGCTTTGACGTGTAGCCAATGATTTGGTGCAAGATTGGAATGGAATAGAATATACTTTGATTATTATAGAGTAATATAGAGATTTTTGAGCTGTATGGACTGCATATTTAGACTTGTCAGACCTCGACATGATTATTCTTCACTGATTTGACTATTTAAAATAAAGTTGGAGATTTGTTAAGGTTTTATTCTAAAAAAAAAAACACAAAACCAAACATTTCTTGACACTGTACCACTTAGATTGAGATGTGTTTTAAAAAAGAGAGAGAGAAAAAAAACATTGCTATGTTGAAGTACATGGATCTGCAAATTTTTTTTGTTCGTTTTTATAAAAAGTTGCAGAGTTATCTTAAGTACTTGACTTTGTTCATTAGTTGATGTGTATTTGGTTGTTTGTGGGGTTGCATCAAAAAACCTGATGGTGTTAAAGTACCTTACAAAAAAAGATAATTAAGCGTTCTCCATTCACACTTAGGGAGCAGGAGCTGTTTGGCAAATGAGAATTGGGGGGAAAAAAACAAAAAAAAACGTGCAGCATTGTTAGAGATATACCCTAAATAACTTGTAGAAGAAATTACAACAAAAGATGGCTCTGCAAAATATTGACTGAAGGAGCTGAATGCTTTTTCAGATTTATTTATATAAATCTGAAAAAGCAAGTAAATCATGAATTATTTACTTCTACTTACCAAAATCACATGACTTCTTCATGGTCTATCATATCCTGTCCACTGTCTTGGTTGTAGAGTTCAGGACTGCTGGAGTCTATCCCAGCAGTCAAAGAGGTGAAAGGTGGAGTAAACCATCTCCATCAGTTCCAGTGAGGCTGTAATGTTCAGTTTTCCCATGTAATCGTGACGTGAAGGGATATATTTTCTGTTTGTGATCAGAGGGCTTTTCCTGAGAAAGGTATTAGAGGAGCAGTCATGTTGTCCAAATCAAGGCTTTATCCTCTGTACATTGACGGTATTGAGTCTGTGTCCGGGTCACACGGTCTGTTTTCTGACTTGATGACAGTCATTGGTCCTCAGATGTGTGTTGATAGCCTTGACTATGTTTGGATGTTATCACTGCTTGACCTGAGGTTTTAAAATAGATTAACATTTTTTAGGGAAGAAAAAAAAAGTAATAGAAAGGGCTTTGCAGTGCCATGATATGTTGCAACCTATTATTAAACTTCTTGACTGCCGTCAACCTTAAATGTTTTTAAATGTTGTGAACTTTTTAAAAGTAAGATCCATGTTGATGTCTACAAAAGTTGTTTGAGGTAAAGTTTGCAGAGGGACATTTTTACCTAATATTGGCGAGCTGTCTGTATATACTGAAGCCTGTTTCTATAGTTTTTATAGTCTATGCTAATCAGCTAGACTAGACAACCACCCCAAAATGCTGCACATCTTATGAGATGCAGCAATACTGGTACGGTCCAGTCCTGCTGGCCAAAGGGAATTTTCCAAAAGCTGCTTTTGTGGTGCATTCAAGTACAACTCATACTCTGGATTGTCTAAATATCAACTTTAAAAATAACTTAAATACTTTGTTTTTTCTTCAAATGTCATAGAAATGTTATGAAAAATATCCTACGGCAACATTGGCCATTTTCAAGTGGTTTTATTGTGTAATCCATCAATCACGTCAGTGCTCTGCCCATTTATTCATTATTGATAAACAAAAATCAAAGTAAATCTTCAGTCACTTTTATAATAGCCAATTTTTCTTTTTCTTTTGATCGAACCAAAAACATGTAGAAGTTTTTCTTTTAAAATAAAGAATGTACAGACTTGTAACTTCAGTGTACTGTTACACCACTTGTTCAAATGCATCGATGCTTAAATTTATTAAATCAGGCACAGGGTGACTGTATGTAAACATTTTCTCTATATTCACATTAAAGCCTCACATCTTCGTTACTACTGTGATATTTAAGTGCTATTTGGAAAATATTCATAGTCCCTGAATGAAGTGAGAATTCAGTTTTTGTGATAGATTCTATCATCTTTGGTTCTTGTATTCTCAACCACCAAACCCTGAACGCGTTCACCGACTCCTCGGCATGCCTCTTTTTTTTCTTCCCTTCAGTCCTCCTAGATGGACGAGAACAAGCAAGACTGCAGTCGCTAATCTCCCATCCCAGTGTTTTATCACCATGACAGGGAGGAAGCCGGCAGAGTAATCCTTTAGACAAAATTGCAAGCAGTGTTTATTCAGCACCTTTGTCACGCAGAACAGAGGCTTCATATCTGGAATAGAAAGCACACACTGAAAACCGGGACACGTCTTTGCCTCCACGTTTTTTTATATCATCCCTTTTGTTTGGTGAAATCGGTCAAGGCTGGTTTGAAACTGCCACATCTTTATTCCTCTGTAAATCCAACTGGTTTTTGGGGTATGTCTGGTTTCAGTGGCTTGTTTAAATATTCTAACAAGCCTAACAAGTGGTCTATTCAGTGCATGAATCATTGGTTTTAATTACTTGGAAGTCAGTTTTTCACATATAGAAATGAGCCTGTAACACAGAACATCAGGAATATCTAGATGATGTTTCTTTTTATTTTATTCTTTTTATTTGCTAACTTTGAAAACATTTAGCTTCCCTTAATTTACCTTTAAGACATTTTTAAAGTCTAAATAAGCAAGTTCCACCTGAACCTTATATTATGATGAAGGCACAGTGTTATGGGTAAATGTGAAATTTCAAAATGAACATAAATTCCTTTAACTTTGATAAGCCACAAGTGTCTTTGCAAGAAAACACAACAATTATTGTTTATTCTGGGCCAAAGTGTGTTAATACAGAGTTTAGTTGAAGAGCTGTGTGTGTGGTCATTGTTAAAAGCCGAGTAGATTCTTCTGAGCCATTAATGGCCTTTCTATCTGGTCTTAAAGCTGATATATGTCGGCCTCAGGTGAAGTCTTAAATCTGTTGTTATTGTGACTCGGGTCAGAGTTTGAAACTCGAGTCACTGCTTACAGCTAATAAAAACGTAAACCCCAGCTTTTAAGTTTTACATTAAACCAATAAAAAGTATTTCAGATAAAGAAATGTTGGCCTACTGAGGTGTTCAGGTCACCTGCATTGTTGGTTCTGGTGTCTCATCTTCTTGACTATACTTTACTTTTTAAAATAAACCAACTTTTTAAAGGTTCATTAAGATGCACCAGGGGCTCTTTAAAACAGATAAATGTAGACTTTGAGTTAAAAGTCAGGCGTTACTGCAGATGAAAAGTAACTCCTGCCACATTTCACCTTTAAAGCAGCCCAGTTAGGCCTCCATCTGCTTTAATGGTGTGAAAACAAAAGCAGAAATTTTCTTTCCTCGCTGCATCCATTAACCAACAGTCCTCAATCTGACATTCGCTGCATCCACTCTTTCACCATCATTGGGTTCTTTGTCATCTCCCCAGTTCATTTCTCTGCCGTTTGGTCCATAAACAACCCTTCTCTATACCCTCCACCCCACCCACACCATTCATTTTTCAAACCCAAAGCAATAATATCTCCCCAGGCAGTGAATGCTTCACCATGCATGCATGTAAGACTGGCGCTTCAGTGCTTTCCATTAGCCTCGGGAGCAAATAGTTAACCAAAGGCTTTCTGGTGTAGCGGGGAAAATGGTTCTGCAGGGAGAACTACGTCATTGTCTCGTACTCTGTGATTCTTCCAAGTGTTGGTTCCCTTTGCTTGTTGAGTGCTTTTAAGAAGTTGAGCCTATTGTTCTTTGCTTGCAGTCAATAAAACATGTGTCTGCACGCACCGGAGCTGTGTGAATATTTAATCTCACCGCTTGTTTCTGTTTGTTTGTGGAAACGCTGAAAGATCGGAATATCTTTCCTCATCAGTGACTTTGAATTGTTTCCTTTTATACGGATCATTTAAAGCCAGAGCGGCTGAGATCACAAAGGGAATGGGTGCGTCCATGTTTAGAGTGTTACTCTCTGTCTGCTACAGTCATCCCTAAGCCTTACTTTATTTTCATCTTTAGTCAGGGATTGGCTGTTTGCACGAAGGTCCATTGTGTGTTTCTGGATTTGAACCCAAAGTTATACCATGTAATTATTTGAGATTTCTAATATAGTAAGCATAAAATATGCTTACTGTTCAATATACTTTTTCATGGAATAATTGGAGTTTATGCAGAACAAAATCTTAAAATTTGTAATTTGTTCAAGTGTTTATGGCAGATAAAGATCCAAAAGTTAGTTCAAACCACTTGCAAAAAAAAATTTGAATTAGAAGTTCTTTGTCAATTTAACCTAAATTTATATGGATGTCAAGATTAAGATTGTCCTGAACAAGGAACATATTTACAAATTGTGGCGTTTCAGCTTATACTGTTGGATTGCTCAGACAAGTGGTGTCTGATATCTTCCTGTTAGAAAAAGTTTTACCTACCATTTAAGAGAAAACGGCTCTCTTTAACACCTTTGACAAAATAAAAATGCCTGTTGGATTCCAGTAAATCTGACAAGCTGGCAACAAGTTACATACGGACAAACAAGACGTCTCTAACAGACACACACATCTGGCTGAAGGGCATGTAACTTGGCATTAGCTGCAAGCGTAGTGAGAGGAAGTGATTGGTGGAGATTGACGCCTTATGTTTTCTGTTTTCCTGCAAGTTTTGCTGTCAGAAAATCATTCATATTGTTTTATGGGAAAGCACATGGAAAATATTAGCCACATAAGTGCAGCCAAGAAAAAAACAAATCAGTCACATTTTTCCTCTCAAATTGGTAGCACTCTGGAGCCCTAGCAGAGTTTAATCACTTCTATTTTTGCAAATGTTTACTTATTTTTTGCTAACTTCCAGCAAACAGCTTATATGATTGCTTTCTTTAAAAGAGTAAAGATACAGAGCTGCAGAAGATGGGAGGATGCATACATCAAAATGCATTAACCCATTTGGGCTAACAGCAAGCCATTTTCCAGTCTTCGTCTTAGAAGAAGGGAAAATAAACTGCTTCCTAACGTTATAAATTATTGCAGAGCTGGTGCATTTCCTGTAGAGGCTTTATTTGTCAAACTCTTAAATCTAGGATTCCATCTTGAACAGGTATTGTTGTTTTGGTTTTGTTCCAGAGCTGAAACTATGTGAAAATATTAAGTCATACTTGGTGAGAAAATATTGAATTATTCAAAAAACAGATCCCCCCCACCCTACCCACCCTCCTCTAAACCACATAATCTGTCATCTTTTTACTCTACAGGGAGACTTTTTACAGCTTTAGCCAACATTTTAGTTTTCTTCTCACCCTCCTAACAAATTCATAATAAAGCTTGTTCTCAAAATCAATAATTATTGTCAGTCTACCTTGTTAACACTCGCATCATTTACCACACATACAAGCGTCCTACCACCCGTATCATTAGAAATTCCCTTTGGTTTCAGTCCAATTAATACAAAGCAGATTAAGTCATAGGCCACGTCGCTCAACTTAATTAAGACGACAGAGCTGATGTCATTTTTTCTCAAATATTTTTTTGAATTCATGACTTGGTGCAGAAAAATTGACATTTGGCCCTGTTTATATACAAACAGCATTTCTATATGGATCTTTCAGAGGTCAAACCTGAACATGAACGAAAATGATCTGGTAGAAAAAGATTACTGAATAATATGCCAAAGAGCAATGGACTGGTAATTAGGAAACTGGGTCCAGGTTTAATTAATTAAAGATTGCAATAAATGTATAAGGAAAGCACAACTATAAGAAAATCCTAACACAAAATAAATGGTTTGTCCTACATATTTCTACCCATTCAAAAAGAAAAATAGGTTCACTCAAAAGAATTAAATGGTAGTTCCAACTTCGTTTTTGAAATTTGAATTTGATGTCAATGTATTTTTTTTTACTTGATGACTGAAATATTTTGAAAATATTATCTCACAAGCTCCAAAACTGACATTTAACCATGTTTCTGGTTTGAAGTGTAGGACTACCCTCTTATTTTTGTCTTTTTTACTGAGGTATTTTAACCCTACTATCAACAGCCTATGACTTCTAGATTTCATATTTGCTTAGCTCATTTACATGCATATACATCCAGAATGAATTTGTATTATTTTCAATATATTGTCTTCAGTGAATTCCCCATAAAATCTTTAAAAAGTCACAAGAATTGTCTGCTGCAGTTAGTTAACTAGAAATTCACAAAACAGTGTAGTATATCTCTGAATAAGAAGAAAAAAACACTTATAGTGGACAAATCATGGGAATTTAACAATACTTCAGTAGCATTAAAAATGTGTTTGCTTCAGTATTTATTGCAGATGAAACTTTGCTCACATGACAAAAAACATTCTCCTGAAAAGATGTTAAAATAAACTGTCCACTAATTTCTGTCTATTTTTCAGCTGTCTGTTGACTGATTAAGATCATTTAGACATTAGCATTGAACATAGAATTTTTCCAGGGTTGTGCTCAGGTTTCTGCTTGTCCTGGATAAAACGGTAACTTTACACAAGCAATGCAAGGTTTATATTACTGAAAGAAATGTTGAACTATGTCATACTTCATACTATGTATGAAGTATGACAGAAAATAAATTAACAAAACCCAAATTGAAATTTGTTCCTGATTAGCTTTACATGACACAGCTAGCTGCTATAGGAAACAAAACAAGTAGTACAAAACTTACATGAACAATTCCTTCAAAATTCATTATTTAGTTATCTGCTTATTTTTTGTAATACAAATAATGAAAATAAACAAAAGAAGCCATTTTTAAAAGTTCCAATACAACAAATTAAACAGTGCTTTGTTCACTACAAGCTATAGTTAGCCCAGTGACCCTCTCCTACATGAAGGTAGGAAAGTAATATTTTGAATTTCCTAAATTATTTCAAATTTCATAGAAAAAAATGTATAGCTTTGTTGTTAGAGAAAAGGACAAAATAAAGAAAGTGGAAAGTGAATATTCATGCAAATCTCATGTTACACATATGCTAGTGTTTGCTCTGTTTTGCTAGCTGCTGCAGTAAATATTATATTAACACATTTCTAAAATATTGTTATACTTCATAAAACTATGTTTTAGGTAATGAGTAAATAAACAATAAAATCTGTGCTTCTGTTTTTTTTTTATAAAAAGCTAATGCAAACAATACAACACAGCTAAATGCTACAGGAAGTTCAAAAACAGTTGGAAACTCGTAAGACATTGCTTAGAAAAGTATTTTGCTTATGCAATTTTTTTTAAAGCATTGTAGTTTACATCACCAATGATTCAGTTGCAGAAAATATTCTGTAGCTGCAGGTCATATGAAGCTAGCTGTAATCAGTTGGTATGTCTATAGAAGTACAGGCGTGAGCTTCCTCTTAGCATATTTGCGCAATAAATGTAAACAGATATAGATGGATGTCGACCTGTAAGTTTCGAAGAAATGTCAGGAATCTCTATGAAATTGTCTTTGAAAACTTTGGCTTTGCAAGTTTTCTCCAGCCTCTGCACTGCAGTTGTCTTTCCTTCAACTGAAGTCACACTGAACCAGATCTTCTGGAATGTGTGAGATACAAGTTATTCTAAGAAGCAAAACTCTTCTTGCAGAGCAACGTTAGTGAGCACATTTGTGCAGATGTCAGTTTACAGATGTTTCTGGCAATGTAATACCAGTGTAGGATGCTAATTACATAGTATTATTTAGAAATGCATTGCAGGAGAAAAGTTCTACAGCAACATTTCCATCACTGATGCTAAACAAACAGGGCTAGAAATCTAGAGTTATTGGACAGCTTAATACCCAGGGCTGTTTGATGTTTTGACTTAAGGCATATGAAAATCATGAAAGTTGACATGTATGTCAATTTCCAAGTTTCAGGGTTTTTTCTGTTTAGTTCCTCCGCAATATGACCAAACAAATAAGCATAAAATATGGTTTATTCTGTTTGTAAGAAAACTGTGCCGACATGCTTTTTATTTGACACTTGCTTTGTAAATTGTCGTTATGGTGATTTGTCATGGAATTGTGTAGCCAGTCACCATGGGAACATACCAGGAAACGGTGTGTTTTGTGAGGCACTAGGAAGAAAACCTGAGGCAAACCTTTCTCCTGAGTGTCAAGTCATTCCATTCTGGGAGCTCCTTACTGGCTGTGGAGTGAACGTCTGACATGGAATACAACTCCATCACAATAGACCAATTTTTTATTTTTATTTTTTTTAATTAATGAGGGATCAAAAATATTTTTTAAAGCTTTGAAGTCTTAATGTTCAGCTCATGTTTGTGATTGTTAAGGTCCTAGTCTGGTTGAAATAGATGAAAAATATTACTCTATGGGAAGATCAAGAACATCACAGGTCAAATGATGTTTGTTCATATCTTTTAGTTTTTAAATCCCAAAATATAATTTGAGGGATATTGCAGTGTTGTTTCCCACTCAGAGATTAGTTGACTTTCTGTGTTTTAAAATGTTGAATAGATGAGATTTAATCCGGAGCACCCTTGGAAAACATTGGTCAGTATTGGAGCATTATTCTTCTTAAAGAGACAGAGGCCAATTTCAAGGTGTTGGATATGGCTGTGATGCAAAGTCAAATTTTTTACGTTTTTTGATCTTTACAACATTTTCATAACAACTCAATGTAACATAGTTATTTCATTGTAGTATATACTGCCCCTTTAATAAATATGCTGTTGTGATTGCTTACTTATTAGGCCTCCTTCAGTAGGTTAGGTTGTAGAAGGGGTATGCAAAACTTGTCAATAGTTTTGCACAAAAGCATTGTTAGGGCTGTTGTAAACAAATATTTTAGTAACCAAGTAATCTATCGATTATTCTTATGATTAATCGAGTAATCGGATAAAAAAAAATTATAAAATAAAATATTGGTAAATCTGGCATAACACTGGTGTTGGTATCGGATATAAATATCAGTCCGATTTTTTGGGTTTGAGAATACGGGAAATGTCGCCTGGAGTGGCGGGGGTGGGGAGCAGGTGAACAAATGAACATAAGACGAAATGTATTTTCTGGTTAGTCCGTAAACTACACTTCTGCCGAACATCAGCTACAGCAAAGCTCGCTATGTTCAATCTGTCTGCATGTGTCCACTCCACCTGTACGCTTACAGCAGTTGCCCACTTCACTGCCTCTGAAACAGGCAGCAACTCTGTGAGAAAGAAATTATGTTCATCAAGCTATTTAAATTCCCCGAATTCCCCAGACAGACTGTGAAACGTGGAAAAGATGACATTTATTAACAACTCTGGCAGAAGAGAGAGCATTTTATAATTATCCAGCCGGAACAAAGTGCGCTAAACAATAAAATATAATTTAACAAAGCTTGGAGGCAGAAACGTTTTCTCAAGGAATTTTAATAATTGGGGTACTCAAATTATTTGAGGAATTTTTACAGCCCTAATATGATGCTATATTTTCATGCAAGCAAACAATTGTCCTATCAAATAACCCGCATTAGCTGTTTTAGATATGGTGTGAACAAATCGAAAGCTAAATATCAGTGGATTCCTATCATTAAACAAGCCATTGGTTCAGAGTTTCCAGTTCAATGCCAAGATGCCTCAGCTTCTCAGTGGTGAAAATAAGAAGCTTGAAGTCACATTTTGTGAAAACATGGATTCAAACTAGACCATTCAGGATCTCTGGTGGCATTTTTGAACAAAGGTTAGAGAAATGTTAATACCATGACAAAATGAAATTCACACCATAGAAGGGATAAAGAGTGTCCCCAAAGGGACTGAAATTTAATGATCAGAGTGAAACCAGAGGCTGGGAAGAAATCTCCTTGCCCCCTGGCAAATAACACGTTTGTCTACAGAACAATGCAGTTTCATCACTGCTGCTTTCCCAAAGGGACAAAATCAGGTCTCATTTTCATTTTGCTGGTGAAAAAAAGTGAGATATTAATCATAAGCTAAAACTTTGAGAGGTTTAGCTGATCTCCCATAAATTAAAATGCATCTTTTTTTCTTCTTCTTCTTCTTCTTCTTCATCCAGAAATAGATCAAATACAGTTTTGAAGTTGTTAGAGCTGTTTCACATTGGGCCTGTTTGGTCAACAGATGATAAGCTTTCCTTTGCTAATTATGGCTAATGTATTTTAATATATACCTGGTCTGAGTGAATTATTAAGCAAAGGCAGCAGAAAGTGAAATGGCTTCACTTTTTTTTAATCAAACAGTAAATATTTAAATAGTTTGGGTGTTTTGTAGTTGCAAATGAAGGATTACATCTGGGGTAAATATTCACAATTAAATTATCCTCTAATTGTGGTGCAGATTATGAGAATGCTTAGACTAAATGTAATGATCATTTACCCTTTGAGCTGGACTTAACAGGTTTTTAGGAGTAGATATTGATCAAAACATTGAATACAAATCGGCAAACTGAGCTTGGCTGGCAGCATTTTGGGAGCTCTGGAGGAAAAGTGTGCAGGACTGCAGTCTTTCAGGCATGACTCAGAGTGAAATCGCTGCTGCTCCGTGTTGAAATTAGGCAGTTCAGGTGTCGAGAGGCCTTCCAGATGTATCCCATGGGAGGCGCTTTTGACATTTCCTACTTGGACATGGCCTGAGGGTTAATCCGGGCCTTGTTGGAAAGTCTATATCTTGTGACAGACTTGGGAATGCCTCAGCCAGTGAAAGTAGCTGGAAACAGGAAGGTTCATGATGAAGTTTAAAATTATTCATAACCCTGGCAAATTCAGATTTGAAAATTTTACTCAAACCAAAAGTTTGCTTGGTATGAAATGAGAATAGGAGGAAAAAAGGATGTACAGGGGAATCGGTCATTAATTAAGTTATTTGCATGTTTTTTTTAAACAATCAATGTAGGTTGACAGTTCAACTTTAGTGATGAGCCCCAAATCTTTAAAGGGAGCCTATTATGCAAATTTTACATTTTGCACATTTTTATATTTCCACTTGGGTCTTTGGTTCTTTTAAAGCCAGAGATCAGGTTATTAAAAAAAAAACAAATAAATAAAAAAAACTCCCAACTTCATGCAATTAGTTAATATTTTTTGGTGTCTGAAAAAAGAGCCACTTCAAAAACCTGCCAATTGTTAAATCACTTTCAACTGGCATTGTGGTGTTACCTAGCAACCCAGGGGGAGGTCCACCACATTTGTCAGCTGGTTTTAATGCTGCTTCGTTGTACAGTGGCTGCTGGAAAAGGTGATTAATTGTTGACTTACCATCCACAAAACACTTGCTGCATTCTTGTTGGTTGTGCAGGAGGCTCCACTTCTGCTTTTCAAAGATGTACAGTTGTCAGTGGCAGTTTATGATATGAGCAACCACCCAGGGTGGCATCTTGTGGGGGACGGCATGCTGAATAACCATATTGGTAAAACATACATCTGCCAGGAGCATGAATACTTCTGATCTTAACTGTAGCTGCTCATACTGTTGCTACAAAAGCCTTTTATCATAAAAAAATTAATAAACTTCAGAATCCACTAAACATGAGGCATAAACAGCTTAAAGTTAACAACATTTGAATACTGCTTTATGATAAAATACTGTAAAATATGCAAAACAGCCTTCTGGATATTCATATGCATAGTATTTTGCCATCATAATCAAAGCAAAGATCCAATGAAAGGAACTTCCTTTTCAATGCAGCATTGCAGTCATTTAAATAACAGCTGTTACACTTGTAGTATGACTGTAGTTAAATCTATTATTAACATTTAAGAACCAACAAAGTTTATTGACTTAAATCTGGTTTATTTAGAGGGAACTCAGAAAAAATCTCACCATGGGTAAAAACTAATTATTTTATGTGAAAGACCAGCACAAAGACATGCATTATTGTATAGTTCAATGATAGAGGCATAGTTTTCACATTTGTCCTTCAGCCTTTAGTGATTCAATAATTTCTAGAATCAACTTTTGCTGTAGCTACAGCTGCTAGTTATTAGGGTTTGTTTCTACCAGATTCAGTGACTCGAACTTGAATAAACCAGTTGAATGAACCTCTAACATGTTTTTTTATCAGAAGTTTTCTCTATGTTCATCCCTGACCTATGTTTGCATATTGAAGCCATTGTAGATGTCAATGGTTAAGAGTAGATTTTCATGGGAAAACTCAAATTTTGAGATTAATCTCAGAAACATTCTTGACAAAACTTGGAAATTTCTCAGTTTCAGTGGAACATTTTCCACGTTCAACGCATTTGGGGCCATTTTCACAGAAGTCTGAGAGTGTCCACAATTAATTAGTACCATGAAAGACCATGCAAAAAAAACGGCAACAAATCAGAACTGAGGTAAAAGTAAAGGCTAAGGTAATTTTATTTTTATAACACATTTTCAGCAGCAAGGCAATACAAAGTACTGAGCATCAAGACCTGTTGTGTGAATGTTACCCTTAATGATTTTGTCTGTTGGATGCTTTGGCTTCTGCCTGATGACACCATCACTTTAGTACCACTAATACCCATTGGTTTCTGTGGGTAGCTCTGTTGTAGCTACCTATCAGTTTTGTATGTTGACTATTTTCTCTCCAAATTAGTACAAGCTAAAGTATTTTACATTTGAAGCTACTGAGTAAGAAAATGTTCCTTTAAGCTGCATCAAACTACAACTGGCTCCAACAAGGATAAATCAGGCCACATTGTCCCTGTCTATAGCCTATTTGATTTTGGTCTTTGTAAGGGATTTACTGTCAACAGTCAATTAACAATGAGGGCATTGTTGTCTGTCTTCTGCTTCATTTCCTTCCTTCGATTTTTTTTTTTTTTTCCACCTTTTGGCTTCTTAGCTGCTGATCGGTAGGAAAGTGATTAAATAATCAATACATTTTCATCCTAAAGGCTGAAGAAAAGATTGTTTTTTTCTTTACACTTTCTACTGCAGCTCTTTTATATCGTTTGTCTTAATCCTTCCCAGACATAGCAATGACAGACGCCAGAAGGGGAAAAACATACATGGCAATAAAAAGTATAGCGGTGTACTGTTGTTTCCTGATCCAATATTCAGCTGAGCTTTATTATCCCCAAAGGGCTGCAATTAGAGCTGTGCTGCTGAAATCTGGTGGAATACAGTGAAAGACTGCCAATGTAGCACCTACAAGTCACCATCTTGCATTAATTAGACTTAGTGATTACGAGGAATGCCAGAAAGAGTCAGCCAGATAGAGAAATTAGCTTTACAAAGTAAAGAGATTTTTTTTTTCTCTTAATTGAGATTGTTTCCATATATATCCAGTGTTGGATGGTGAATTATCTCACAAATAATGCGTGAGCCATCTTGTCTTGGTAAATCGCATGCATCAGCACTGTTCATGCAGTCCTTAGGGCAAACCCATTGACAGATTGGTCAAAATGATGTAATAAAATTGAAGTAAATTGACTGTAATGCTAGACGTGCTCCCATCATCATGGCTATAACTTTCTTATATTTTCTTTCAGTGCAATCATAAGGGACGTTTCATTCGTTTTCCTGTTTTTTTTATTTCACACCAGTGTGTTCTCTGTCTCCACTGTGGCCTTTTCATTTGAAGAGATGTCATGTTTTAAATTAAAGTGTCTATAATGCTTCACAGAAATGAGCTGAAGCTTTATTCAGTAATCGTCGTGGGAAAATGAGGTTGATGCTTTTCTGACAGTAATGGGGATTCAGTGGGAACTTAAAAGGCTGAGATATATAGTTAAATCTAAAACATAGAACCAAATACAAAACTATTAAAAATAATCTTCCTGTAACTCAATTTCCATTTCGATTCAAATTGCATCAAAGTGATTTTGAAGTGATTAAATGGCCTTAATTGTTTGTTAAACCTTTTAAAGAGTTGCTCATATTTAAAACGTTTAAATTGTTTTTGCTGCTTCACTTTTAATTCTTGTGGGATTCCTCAGGGGACTAGTTTTGTGTCCTTTATTATTTTGCAGATGATAGTCTAGTCTGACAGTTAAGGTTGTCAGCAATAATCTATTTTTTTTCTTATTGTAGATTGCTTTTGGCTTGACTTTAAGGTCTTTGATCATCCTTGGTTTTTATGTCCATGGGGCATATTATTGTTTTTAAACCAATTAAAATGGAAATATTTTAAAATAATAGAATATATTTCCACCTGGTGTGACATTAGGTATCAAATAACATAGTAAATGTTTTTGCAGAACTGTTTTTGTGAAGGGAATCCTTCCTTCTAAAGGCAGCTGTATAATGCTCCATGGCTCAGTTTACCACACACACAGTATTCCCTGTGGGAAACCCTGTGTCTGGAGCCTATAGATTACGTCAGCCTTGGATTGCATTCAGGCACAGATCATTCTGCCACGGGGTATTTGCATCCTTTCATCAATACATCTACTAATGCATGCAGTGGCGGTTTCTCTGTTTGGCAGTGGAGGAGCAGAAGGCCAGGCGATGCTGGGAGCTGCAGTGAGCAGAGACTAGACTGCTCATACTGAAACATCTATAACTTCACAGACTCCAGAATGTGGATAATAGCTGGAGGGCACCTCCCTGCTCCTAGCCTTTGTGTTCCTCTCAACCTTACACTGAGGGGTCGTCTTTTCTGATACATGTTAATGTTGTTTTTAAATCCCATCCCTGCTGAAGCTTTTGAATGTTAAAGCTTCTTTGTTAGCTTCCTTAGGAATAAAACGTATGAAGAAAATAGACCGTGAACGGGAAAAGTATAGAGTAGATTAGACAGTATAGCCCTGTGCATACATAAGTTTAGTATATGCAAATAAGTCTAAGGATGTAAAATTTGGTCTAGGATTTTTCAGGCCCGTTCATCTACTGTAATGGTTCACTTAACATTCAGAAGGTTCATTTCTGATGCAAATTCAGGCAGCAACAAAGGCTAACACATTTTCTACAGCCTCGGTTCATCCACGTTTTCCTTCTCCAAACTTCTTCTGTTTCTAGACCTAAATTTAAATAACTTTGTTCATTTTCAAGCAAACATTGAAAGTTTAAATACATACTACTAAATTCATAGCAGATATTGCTACAGAGGTCAAAACCAGCAAACTGGAATGGAAAGAGTCATGAATTAATACATCCACAAATGGGTAGATGGATAGATAATTAGATAGATAAGTTGACAGGTGGGTGACTGGATGGACAGATAGATAAATAGATGGATGGACAATCAGATGGATGGATCTCGACTAAAAACCCACCTGTTTAGAGTTGTATTTGAAACATTATCAACTACGAATTTAATGATGGCACTTCACTTAATGTCATGTTTTGATTGTTGATTCTATGTTGTATGACTCTGTATTTTTGTGTTTATGATGTAAAGCAATTTGAAATGCCTTGCTGCTGAAATCCGCTTCATAAGTAAAATTTTATTGATTTATGATTGGATAGATAGATGGATGAAGAGTTGGATGGTTAGATGGAAGGACAGATGGATGGATGGACGGTTGGATGAATGGGTAAATGGATGAATAGACAGGTGGAGGGATGGACAGATGGTTGGATGGGCAATTGGAAGGATGGATAGATGGCTGGATGGACTGTTGGGGAGATGGATGAACATTTGGATGGACAGGATACCTATGAAGCTCCACCAATTAGTTGCTTTGAAAATCAAACGTTCCTAATTCCCATGATGACCTTCATGTAGTCACATATCCTCTCTATTCCAACTCCATTCATTAGTTTTCCAAACCTTAAGTTACCGAGGCTGAGTTCTGGGAGTCTGCTTCAGTCTTGTTGAATATAAAGAATTGAGGAAAATATAGATTTGCATAAAGTAAAACCAGGTGCATACACTGATAATTGAACTTATGGCAAGTTGTGATTGACTGCAACACTGAGCTTGTTGCTGTTAACAAAACAAACTTCTGATCTAAGTAAGCTGAATAAAGGAAGCTGGTGGGTGATGGCGTCTTGAACTTCCTCAGAGTGAAAATAAAAATGTCTCTTCTTTTGCTCTGCAGTCGCTCTGTTTAAAACTCTGCTTTTAGCTAATTGGTTCGTAAATATTTGATGTCAAACAGCCATAGTCCACGCAGCAGGGAGGCTAACATAAGTAAATGAAAGATACCTAGCAAGCCTTTAATCAGGAAACCACAGCTTTGTATAACTTTAACAAGTAACTGGTTTATCTTAACAGGCTGCTGAACTGTGAGGCCTTCTCCTATTATGAATTATGGATGATTTTATGAGCACATATAAAAGATCAATGATGAAATGTTTCCCTTTTCCTCTAATGGGGTTGCACTGGTTATGTATTCTTCCCTTCTAATCTGCAAATTATGCCTCATTAAAAGCTACATCATGAACATGATTGGAAAATTCACCACTCTTATCTGCCGTAGCTGCTTAGAAGGACTTAAACAGATAAAACAGTTTCTTCTCCACTAATTGAGACCTTGTAGATTCGCCAGACTACATCCCAGCATCTGATACTTCCTGTCCACAGGGTGGGGTTGATTCAAAATTGCAAGTGAATTTCAAAGTGTCTTTTCAACCCTGCTCAGATATCACTAACATTAGAGGAAACTCTTTTCAGATCATTATCTCTGCACTTCTCTTAAGTTATTTTGCTTTCTAAAACTTTGGTTTCTGCGTGAATTTTGCTTAGGCGGTGCCTAATTCAAGCTTACTGGTAGAGATTGTAATTCGCTGGTCAGAAATCAAACTATTTGACTCCATCCACTTGTCCAGACAGGAAACAGAAGTGCTGTGTAAAAGGTCATCTATTTCAAAATAAGAGCATGAATATAAACATTTAACTACTTGAAGAATTCATAACTACTTATCGAATTCAAAATTTGAAACCAAAACTTCAGCATAGATGTCGAAATTTACTCCACTGAAAAAACAGCCAAATAACCTATTGCTTTACGACTTAAACTGAAAAAAATCATTTAAATTATGTGTGCTAAACATTTTCTAAGTTAGCAAAAATGCTAAATCAATGAACAAAAAAGTATCTCTTCTATTAGCGGTCTAGCAAAAGTATGCCCACCACAGATCTAAGAGCTCAGTAGTACAGGATCTAAATATGTTGATATTTACCACAGTTCTCTTTATTTTTTTAACTTTAAACCAGACAAGTTGGGAAATACAGATTTGTTTTATCTTCACATGTTAAACCTCAGTATGTAAGCCAATCTACATCTGTCCAGACCCGGTTATGTCTTGTCTTTTGGTTGACTTGGAGTGGTTTGGAGTGGTTTGCACTGGTCAATTGAAAATCTCAAATTAACCAAAATAAATGTAACTCTGTCCATGATGATATCTAGTAGACATGCTGTCAGCTGAAGCCCTCTGCGATTACTCCAGAGCAGCAGTCTGCAACCTTTGCAAACCAAAGAACCATTTGTATTTTCAGTCCAGCCAAATAAAACTTGTTTTGAGCAAGGTTTTGACAAAAGAAAACTCAAATTCCAGTCCTCCAGAGCTCCTGTCCCTCAAATCTTGAAATTATCTTACTTTAATTGAGAAATATTGACAAAAAGAGAAAAAAAAAACACATGGATGTGTTATTTGTGAGATGATGTGAAACCAGAAACTCATTTTGATAGCTTGGTGGAAAACCAAGCTTGGAGTATTTAAAAGAGCTGTTAATGGAGTTGGGGTGGATGATGGACTTAGCTGGTCAAGGAGATGTAAATAAAGTTTTCCTTATAATCTGTAACAGTCTCAGGTCGGCTGTAGATTGACTGACAGTAAAATACCTATTTATAATGACTACTGCTTCCTGCTCTTGAAAATGTATATTTACAGAACAATTACTTCCAACTTGAGGAACTGTATGCTACATTTAAATTAAGTATTGTATTATTTAAATGCAATGAAAAGCATCTGTTGTGTGGGATCATTTTCAAACAACCTTTAAACATCATTTTCATGTGCTGTGAAAACCAACGCCACTCTTCATATCTAGATCAGCCAAATCTGATGAAAATTTGTTTCTCACATGCCTCAGGGAAGGCATAACAAGGTGAAATACACAGCAGATTGTCAGTAGAATAAGCGATAAACCTCACTCTCTATTACCACCGTGATTTGATTTCATGCTAATACTGTACACACACCCAGCAAACGTTCTGAAGCACTAATGTAATTTTGCTTTGTATGAAGATGAAAAGTGATGAAACTTGAAGCGAGACGTGTTTTGAAATATTCCAGCAGCAGCTTGTCTTTGGCTATGCAGGGCTAGTTGATATGAATACACAGAGGGGAACTAAAAAAAAAAAAACTGGGAGTCTAAGATGCTAGTAATGTTTTCATGTTCAGGCTTGTTTTATACTGTGTGCATTTCAGTCTGCTAATTGAGTGATAATACAAACCCTTTTGAGATGAAAGGCTTTGATTGTTATAGAGTTTGGATCTATTAAAAGTTTATAAGATAAGGAATGGGCAGACATTTTCTAAATTGCCTAAATATAAAGCAGAAATTGGCAATAAGCACCCAAAATGCCAATATTAAATGTCTCATATTGTGATGATTATGTTTGAAATTGCAAAACAAGATCATTTTGTCTAATATTGCAGCTTGTATATTTCAAAATGTATTGGTAGACAAAATAAAGGGTATTTTGAATGTTCTGTATGTAACAAATTGAGTTAAATGCCAAAAAGCCCTGAAAAAAATACTGAATATATCTAGAAAAACTATATATCAGGATACTGTATTATCACTGCACAACCTCAATTGCATTAAAGAAATTATTTTACATTATTTTAAATTATTTTGCTGTGGTGAGGTATCGTCAAGGTGCAGAAAGTTTGGGGGCAGTGAGTCAGTGGTGGGGTGTGCGGTAGGAGTGATGGTGTTTTAGGATGCTTTGAGTTTCATCTTATTTGAAACAATGAAGAAAAGATGACAGATGAGATCTCCATGAATTATGATGTTTGTTGTAGATTACATTTTAATGTTCAATGTTTAGCGATGGTAAAAATCTGCTGGTAGGAAGCCTGGAATGGTGCACAGTTGTGTTCAACTGTTGGCAAAAATGTATGAAAACTAGATTTACCTTTCCTTTTAACTGGAAAAAATTATTCAGTTATAAACTCTGCAAACCTGCACTGCATCACTATCAACGTCCCAATCCTTATGGCAAAGAGCGGCTCAGAAATCCCAGTCCAAATAACCCAGGCTGTGCTCAGACCAGAGCAAAAGCGGTTCTGTTTGGGAAAAATCCCTCTAAACCAAATCAAAATTTTTATCCTTACCTTTCACTTACAGATATATTTACCCTCTTTGTTCTAGAGATCAGATTTCTGCCCTCCTCCTCTCTGTAGTCCTCAGACTCGGCAGAATGCTTTTATGTTTGACAGCTTTTGCATGGGCAGAGAGACATACAGTTAGGTGTTTTATTTCACTACGCTACAAGGATTTTCTTTTTCACCTTATTCAGTCAAATCCCTCGGAAGAAAAAAAAAACACAGTAGCACAAAAGATACTTCAGAGTTGGAGTGTTTGAGCATACCTTGGTAAAGTGAACAGGGTGGCTGTGCTTTAAAAGGTTATTTGAGTTAAAAGCACAACTTTAATGCGCTTTGTCCCTGGAATATAAAATTTATTTAAAAGGTTTTCTTTTTCAAATGTTTCCCATCTAAAGGCAGTTATCTGTCAGCTTACTGCTGTCCTGTTTGGTTTTAAAGCCATTTTAATCAAAGAAATCATACATGTTGTATTGTTTACATTGTGTTTTTATTTTTGGGCATTTTATCACATTACAACCACAAAGTTTGATGCATTTTAGTGGGGTTTTATGTGAGATAGACCAAAATAAAGAAGTGGTTAATTGTGAAGTGGAAGTCAGAAATGTGTTCTGTCTTTATATTCAGCCTCTTTTAATCTGATGCTCCTCAAGAAAGCCAATTGTCTATAAGTCGCCTAGTTTGTGATTTATAGACAATTAAGTCCATTAATTAGACTTTGTTTAATCCAACTGTTCTCTGATTCTTGGAGAATATTACAAATCAAGCAGCATCATGAAAATCAAGGTACACAGCAGACGGGGCAGGGAAAAAGTTATGTAGACGTTTAGAGTAGAGTTAGATTAGAAAATAATACCCAAGCTTTAAACTCAGACTATGTTTACACAGCAGGCAAACTCAGTTCATATCTGACATTTTAATGGCAGCCTGAACGGTTCATCTCAGATTTTTTCACCCCTCCCAAAATGTCTGATTTGAGCCAAATCCATATTGTCACCTTTCTAAAATCATGGCCTAGGCAATTTTTTGCCAAAAGTTTCTTTCTTTTCTTTTTTTTTTTTTTTTGGATCTAAATCGTCTTTTGGCACTAATGGAATCTGATATTTTTTAAAGTGTCTCATGTCAGAACCGTCACGTCTTATGAACTTTATTTAGAAAAAGGAACAATATACAGATCAAACATAAATGTCACCATTTCATTTGCTGCACCAGGTTGTAGCAAAAGCTAATTCACATCTGCACCCCTTTAAATATTACTATTCAGATATATAAAGAACAGTAGAGAAAATGATTGATCAGATGTTTTCCATCAAGTCTGACTCAGTTTGCACTTTTTCTTTGCAATTTGTTTTGTGACAGGATCTGCAAAAAAACCCTGCTGCTACAATATGGTTCTACAAAATATCTCAGGGTGACGGATACAAATGCATGCCACACTTCTCAGATCTGTTTAATTTCATTCCCTTTCATAATTATCTTTCTAGGTAAAAAAAAAAATATCTGACAGAAAACCAACAAAGCATTTGTGTTGTAATGTGACATGTGAAGCAGTTCACACCTGATGAATTTACATCAGCTCCAATATTTAAATGTACTGAGTTCAGTCAAAGTAATGTGATGAAATGAAAGGACCTCTTATTCCCTGACCAAAGGCACACATAGACCCAGAGCAGATGTTTCCCGTAATGGGAGCACAACAGGAAGTGATTCAATTCAATTTGGCCTGAGGTCTAATAGAACCTCCACTAAAGAAGGAGGCGATAAGGTTTCACAATGTGAGCCCATCTGTGCCGCTACGCCTTTTCAAATCCAGCTGTCCACTGATGCCGTTAGTGTGAAATGAGAAGAGCACACCCTGATGCATCATAGGTTGTAATCACCTCCTCGAAAGGGGCCGTAAGACCCCTGGCGTCAGACGGAGAAGGGGTTAGGATCTGTTTTGCTTTATTACATTCATTGCATGCATTGTCGTAGCACATTTTCATCGGGATGAAAAGGGATTAGGAGGCTGGCGGTGATAGTCAGGTGACCTTCAGGTCTAATGTGCGAATGTCTGTGTTGGTTCACGGTCCTCAGCGGTTTGCCTGACGCCACTGACAAGGTGCTTTTGGTTTGATCAATATACAGCCCAGTTATAGATCATACTACTGCATAAAGAAGCTCAATGAAATTAAATAAGGTACCTGATGGTATACGGGAACTACTGCTAATACAAATATATATGTATTTTAATGGGATTTTGTGAGACTAATCTAAAGTGGTACATCATTTTCATTTTGATGAAGAAAATGCATCATTTTCAAAAATGCCTTTACAAATCTCAATGTGTGGTTTGGATTTGCATTGAGCTCTCTTGAGTCAGTACTTTGCAGATTATCACAGCTGTAAGTCTTTTGGGCTTTCTCAGATAATACAATATTTTTCAATTGATATACAGTTGATGAATATTCAACTGTATAAAATCTAATCTGTAGTTTATCTGGATACTATCATTGTTTCCTCTAAAAACCAACAGCTCAGGTTCATGCATTTATTTCAGGTTGCTTCTTTGAACAGGTTAGGGTGGGTCTATTAACTATACAAAACATGTTCATTGGATTTTTTCCCCAAGCTTTTTTTTTAAGGTTTTATTGGCTCTAGTGGCCTTTATTTGATAGTTAATTGACAGGAAAGTGGGTAATGAGAGAAGATTTTCTTTCATTACCCACTTTCTCCTCTGTCTTTGCCACAAAGTTTGCTAGGCTGGGAATTGAACCTGCAACAGCCGTGTTGAGGACTAAAGTCTCCATATGTGGGTTGTGCTTAACCCCTGCGCCACCACAGCACACCCAACCCCAAACATTCTTAAAGAATGTCTGGTCTGGTCAGTTCTGCCCATTTTGAGCCTTTTATATGAGCTCTTGTCATTGTAGTTCAAAATAAGCTGCTGGCCCTGACTCAACATTTACACTCACATGAAAATGGCTGCAAACCGTATATCTTTGAAAAGCATTAGTAGAGTCTCCTGCACAACAAACAAGAATGCAGCAAGTGGTTTCTGGATGGTAAGCCAACAACAAAACACTTGTCTTTTCCTTCAGCCATTGTACAGCGCATACAGCTGTAAACCTAGCTCACCAAACATGCTGGAGCTCTGCTTGGGTTGCTAGGTTACCCAAGCATTGGGGGTTCATTGGGGTTGCTAGGTGAAGGACAGTGCCTGCTGATTTGTAATGTTACATTTGGAAGATTTTTTTAAATGGATCATTTTCCAGATAGCAAAATATATTAACTTATTTCCAAAAATAATTGTTGTTTTGCTTTTGAGTGCTTGGGCTGTTTTTAGAAGCAGTAGAGACCGAAATGGAATTAGAAAAACATGCAAAATGTGAATTTTGCATAATACATACCCTTTGAGCTCCTTCCATTTTCAAACATCAGAATATTATATTAGAGTACTGCTACCAGATATACATTTAACGTATCAAAGCAGTCTTACATTTCTCTGTTTATCAACCAGAATATTTATTTTCCAAGGCAGGCAGTTTGAAAGTAAGGTAAGACGGAATTAAGCAATATTTTCTCTGGACTTATGTTCTCCTTGCCTCATAGACTCTTTTCTTACAGGGCTTAGTCTTCAAAATTCAGATGTAGTCATTTTAAAAGTTTCTTATAAATCCTCTGCAGAGAATTCAAGGTCCTGCTGTTTTCTACAAGCTCTCAGAGTATTTTGTTGTTTCTCTCCCCTGTCAGAGTTGGAGGACGGCATTGAAGGTGGCTCCTTAGTTCTTCTCTCATTAATCAGACTGGATTGTTTTTGCAAGCTGAAGATGTTAAAGTAGTGAAAGCAACTAGCCTGAATCTTACAGTTAAAGTACAAACTTGGCAAAAATATTTTATAGTATCAATGAATACTGTTAATAAAGAACATTCGGATGATACCCATCCCGTTAACACTGATTAGTCATAAAAGCAAATTTAATAAGAGAGTTCAACCCCTACACAAGGTAATCCAAACAGTTTTACACTTAAGCAAAGCATTGCATGAAACAAACAATTTTTTTTCAGTTTGTTAATCAGATTGTTTGAAACTGATGCAAACATAAATTTATTCAGTCTTGATTTGAAGAACAATTTCTGCAGATCTCAGGTTTTCAGGGAGTTTGTTCCAGAGCAGAGGAAAATGGAAAGTAAATTCTACCTCGGCCTATTTAGTTCTAGTCCTGGGAACACTGAGGGAGCAGTTCCCATAAAGACCTGAGGGGTCAAGTGCTTCATAATAGAGAAGCACTCTACTACCAGTCTAAGTTAATTTCTGAACTTTTCTATGTATGTACTTCTTGGGTTATTACCAACAACTCTGAATATTTAATGTCAACAGCATCTTTTGAAATGTGTTTAATATAGAAATTGTGACATGTTCAATATTTATTTTGCTTGCTGTAAAATAAATATTGCTCCTTCAGGGCAAAATTAACATTACTTTGATATTTTTACACAGTTACGCAGCACCCAGTAAGACATATTGTACCTAAATTAGAATAGAGAAATATCCTATTGTTTCTCTAATCCAATACAAGACAAACCACTACTACAAATATCCATACACAAAGACAAAAACAAATGTTGGTATTGTGCAAAATATAAGGCAAGTCACCGTCAAAATGATTTGCTAGAAATAAATAGATGTTTGCCATTGTGCCTGTCTCTTCTGCTAAGTATGAAAAAAAAATCTCACCAAATGTTGAGCAATATTAAGTATTGTTTTGACCAGCTACAATGTAAACCAAGAACTATTGCACCTACAACTACTAATTACTATTAAGCACATTAGAATGCAATGAACACTGGCCAAGTTTAAAGATGAGTTGGCCAGTTTAACACATTTTTTTGCCTAGTCACCAACCAACTGAACCCAGTCTGATTCACAGAGGTGTGATACACTTTATTCCTTTGTTACAACTTGCACTCGCAGTTTTTGCATCATTTTGCTTTTGTACCCTAGAAGACGAACCCAGCGGTGTACATAATCATAAGGGCTCTGGATAAGTACAAGGACTTGTAATGGTACAAAGATGGGCACAAAATCCAACTGTCATGACAAAACGGTAACACCTGGAAGAAAATAAGAGCCAAGCAAGTCAGAGCAGAGATTGCCACATACCTGTGGGTGTTTTGAATTTAGTTTGGGTTTCACTTGTTGAGTTCTTACTATAAGGAAACAGAATTTTGAAAACGTACCTCTAGTTAAATAGAGACTTGAACTGTTTTTTATTTTCAGATCTATGGTATCTGGACTGAGTAGCTCCCTTCCAATTTAGTCTTTACGTTAAACCAAACAAAATGAACATATTAGTTCTCTACATACCTTTGGGTGCATCCATGTGTACACCACCTGGTCGTTATTTCTACTGTTTACATTCTCTCCTGAGATTTCACATTGCTTCAATACAACTTAAAGGTGTTTTGCTGGGAAACCGAAACAATTCATGTGGTCATGAAGTCCCACTGCAGTTGGTCTGCAAGCACACTGAGATTCATGCTTCATAATTTTCCATCATGTGCAATGGCTAGATGTTACTGCACACTTTTGAGTAGTGTCTGGGTCTTGATGAGTATGGAATATTGAATTGAATATGGAATATGGAATATTTTAGTTTCTAGACTTCATTCTCTGTTCTGTTTTCCACATAATCCATATAACTAAAAAGAAATCCCAGGTGTGGCAGTGGCGCAGGGGTAAAGCACTCGACAGGGGTGCTCTGACAAAACCTGTCCTCCACATATGGAGGACTAAGGCCTCCATATATGTGACAGGGCCATCACAAGTTTCAGCCCAATGACCTTTGTTGCATGTCTTCCCCCTCTCTCACAACTCACTTTCCTGTCTGACAACTGTCAAAGGCCACCAGAGCAGACAAATCCTTAAAAAAAATGAAAAAACTTTTTCCCAATTGTAGATTTTGCAAACTGCATGTTGACCACCTTTCTTAAAGGTCGCACCCAATCTGGGTCTTCAGTCTCCAGGTCTGGATCTTCCAGATCATAGGGTCTTCTTCACAAATGAGGAAAAATTGGAGCAAGAGATTGATAGGTCAATTGGTGCTGCATCTGCAGTGATGGAGGCGATGTACTGGTCTGTCCTGGTGAAGAGAGAACATGAGTCAAAGGGCAAAAATATTGGTTGATCTACTTTCCTACTCTCATCTATGGTCAGAAACTTTTGGGTCGTGACAGAAAGAACGTAATCTCTGATACAAACTGTCTCAATGAGTTTTTTCTGCAGGGTGTGTGGGTTCTCCCTTTGAGATAGGGTGAAAAGCTCAGTCATCAGGGAGGTGACTCAGTACAGTAGTGGCTCCTATTCATCAAGAGAAGCCTTCTTGTATAGGTGTTCAAAGCTTGTCCCACTGGGAGGAGATCCACAGGAAGACTCAGTCCTTTCATTTCTCGACTGGCCTATAATCACCTTGAAGCTTCACCTGGAGGATCTGACCCAAGTGACAGGAGAATGGGAAGCCTGAGCCTCTCTGTTAAGGATGCTGCCTCTGCAACACAACCCTGGGTTAAATGGAATTAAATGGAAGATAATGTTCAGATGGAACTGGAGTGTGTGTTCCAACTATCAGGGAATGTCTTCCCTGGAAAGGTTTACTCTAGGGTTATTGGAAAGATGCTCAGGCTTATTTTGTCCTGACTGTGGAACAGTGGACCAAAATTGCAGAGAGATCATGGTTGTTTGGTGTATGTGTACTTGTGGGTCTGGAGAAGGGCTGAAAGACACTTTGTGAGGTTGTGGGAGTGTGGGTTGCAGGAGATGCTTTTAATGTATATCTGGTCCTTGTAGGACCAAATCAATTCTTAGCACAAAGTCTGAATTCTTAGCACAAAGTTGAAGTTGTTTCTGATGCACATTGAACTCTACCACAGATGTTTCTTGCCACAAGCATGTTTGCAGACTTCATAGACAAGATCTCAGCTAGTTCTGCTCTCAATAGTTATTGAGAACATGAAACATCAGGGTTTTAAATGTACTTTTTGCACATAATGCACATTATGTGGAAAAAGTAAATTTGTGAATGTTAAGTGAATGACCTTCAAAAACCTCAAATAATAATAATAAAAGTTGTGTATAGATGTTGTTGGCCGAGTAGGCACACCATATGCAGAGGCTTTGTCTTTGGTTTGATTCCCAGCCTTCCCCTTCTCTCTTCCTGTCAAATTACTGTTCAGTAAATGTCACTCGTACCAAAAGAGCTGTATAATGAGGTGCTAACTTGAGTTTCCTTTGCCCTCCCATTAAAAAAAAAAAAAAAAGATGCACCTGCAGCAGGTGTTTTTCAGCCTTTCAAAAATGCTCTCCCTGAAGTGCCTTGCTCAAGGGCACCTCACAGGTAGCTAAAGAGCCAGGAGATCTGGGGATTCAGGTTTTGTCAGAGCTGAAGGCTACATCCACCTCGAGACAGTGAGAGGAATAAAGCAAAGTAGCAACGCTGTTTAAACACGGCGGTGATATCATATAGACCTTTAGCAGCGGGTAGGTAAAAATACACCACTTTGATTATTGGAGTTGGCAGGCAGACAGTGTGTGTATCCTGAAACGTGAGGCACATATTTGATCCTTTCCTGAGGCACGGATTAGTGGTGGAGTCTGAGTTTTATGTTGTTGTGTGGCTTGTAAAGTATGCAGCAGCACTGGTGGGAGCTTTGTATGGCGGACCCCAAAGCACGACTCGGTGGGATGTCTTCTGGAGTGGGACGTTGTGGATTTGTCAGTCGACCGAGACGAGAGCACACATTCCTGTGATTTAGAGAGCTTTGAGGTAATAAGGAGACTGCCTCTGTCGGGTCTCCTCCATGGGTGTAAGTGTCCGTCTTTTGTTGCTCCCTTTCAGCGTATAGACCCCCCTCCAACACACACAGGTCCGCGGATTCCTCTTTCACTATGGGAATTCCAGGCACATGTGAGTGAGGCAGCATGGCAGTGTGTGCACCCCTCCCCCTGTGCCGGTAACCCCTTGTTCTCATGAGGCCGGAGCATTCTGAAGGGGGGTGGATATATGAGAAAGGAGGAGCATATCTAAGCTAATTCATCAATAACCTTTATCTAATCCCTGCTTTACCACTTCTCCTCCTCACTCCTTTCTCTCTCTCTGTTCCTCTCTCTCTCTTTGCCTTAAGGCATTCAAGCAAAACATCCATCCCCCACCTCTTTTTCTCTCTCTGGCTCACATGAGTCTGCCTGAACACGTTCAGAGAGCCAGAGAGGGAGAAGATAAATCGGGCAGGAGTGTGTTTCTTGTGTGTGGTGTAAGTTGAATCCTCAGAGGGCTGCGGGTCCTGACTATCACCCAGAGCTAACACAGTGATTATAGACTGGAGACTAGGTGTGGCGAGATGTGGGGATGTAGAGGGGGTGAGAGTTGGGAAGGGGGGTGGCTAGCGTCAGAGGCTTTGTCTATAGTCCTCGTACAGCCCACCAACCGGGAGGAGGCTCAGTTTGTCTGTCGGGGTCTGTCCCGGAGCCATGCACAGTCTGGGACTCGCCGCGCTGCCGTGTGGGGCTGAGCCACTCTTTAACAGAGAGTTAGCTTCAAGGCGTCAAGAGAAGCACAAGTTTAAGGAGCTCTGTGTAGCTGGCAGCAAGGACAGGAGCGAGTGAAGGACTGCCGGCGCTTCCAGCTGTTTTGTTCACTCATTCATTCTTTATTCTACAAGGATTTCTTATTTTTAAGAGAGCCAACAGATTTACATGGAGTAACACCGCTTTGGAAGAGGATTTACTTCAAAAGGACACCTTTGATTTGGTTTTAAATTTGAATTTAGATTTAAAGGATGAGATTTCAATGATAAAACCACTTGGAATATGGGACTTTTAATCTCTGATTTGGACTATGGGGACAGGCAACTGTGTGTTTGTGCTCAACTCTGGATAATTCTCATAAGTATGTCTCATTTTCTTTCTTTCACTCTTAAGTTTTTTTACCTTACTTTATTCGCTCAACAATTGTAGGGTAATGGTGTTTGAAAATGAAGGATTCTGACTTTGTGACTTAAGGCTAGTGTATTATGTACAGTTGGTTGAAAAAATAATATTTGTGTGTTTTTTTTAAAAAGTGAGTAAAGCTTAAAAACCTTCAAGGCTTTTGTTTCCGTACAATCCTTTTGGGGACACTGCCAAGTCTGTTCCAGATCAAAACATGGCTGAATTTAATAATGGGCTGCTTACAAATATTTGGCTTTGTCGTCACTCACCGAACTAATAATTCATTGTAAAAGCACAGTCTCTGAGGACTTCTTCGCATCTGTTGTCTGAAGTCGACCGACTTCTTGCACTTGTGAACAGGTTTCCTGATCCAGGACGATTGGACCACAGTGTCTGTGCATGTCCTGACTTCTCTTCAGAAACAGGATGTCTGATGTTACATCATGAATTATGTATTGGGTTAAGGTCGAGGGCTTCGGCTGGTCACTCCCTAACATCAATGTTGCTGGTCTGGAACCAAGATGCTGCTTGTTTACTGGTCTCTGTTGGGTGGTCGTCTTGTGAAAACACCCATTTGAAGAGCATTTCTTGCTTAGCAAAAGGTGATAACTTCATATAAGTCATGTATTCCTGGTAGAATAGCATTAGAAACATCTCTGTATCATGATGGCTAAACCACCATGCTTCAGACTACTTTAACTTAAACATGGTCACCTGTTGGACTGCCTACGTCCCCTAGAACCAGTTTTTCATTTGACCTGTCGATGAGTGTTTTGGAAAACTAAACCTTTTCAGCAAATGCTGCTGTTTAATTGATTGGGGCTTCTTGCTGATAGCTTGGCTAAGCAAAGGTGTTTTCAAATCATTACTGCACTCATAGGTAACCATGGAATTTCGATTATTGTACCACTTAGCAATAGTATAGAAATGAGAAATTCTAGTTTTATTGTGAAACTGATAAACTCCACATACTCATCTAGTTTGGCCTTTTTTCCCACTCTTTGAGAGTATCAAAATATACCTGTTTTAAATCATTGCTTGTTCTTCAGTGAGAAAATGTTTATTGTAATGGCCCTGTAGTTATCTGTAAGATGTTCTGTGCTGGTTTGTTTTTGATCTTTTTTTTTTTTCCAAAAACAGTACTTATGATTAAGTAATTAATTATCTATTAAAATGAAAACCCATTACTTTTATCCCCTTTTATCATTGCTTTTATCACTAAGGCAGTAAATACCACAAAATATTCTGTTAAACTTTAAGTCCATATGTCCCATCTGTGCTGTAGAACTTGTTTTGTTGACCTACAGCTGATGAATGGCTGAAGAAAAAAAGAAAAAAAGCCAAAATGGCAAGAAATCAAGGCTTAGTTTCTAGATTTTTTGTCCACAATATTCTGGTTTTAGTTTTGATTTTAAAGCATTTTGCTGAGCTCAGACTCTTTTCTGCATATCTTGATAGGTTTTTCCTAGTCGTGCACCAACTGATCATCCACAGTTTCTGATTTTGGGTGAAATCGATCTTATCTTCATTTAAACTGCTGTGTTTGGATACTTTCTTTTTGTACTACAAGGAAAACTTAAATCACCAGTCACCTTATTGGTGGTTTAAATTGTTTTGTTTGTTGTCAATGAATCTCAAGCTTTGTGATTTTGTAAAGGCAAAATGCTGCTTTTGAAGAGGCTCAAAATAGCTCTGTGATCCAACCTGTTGTGCAAGTTTAGCTTTTTTTTATAATGTATTTATTTTTTTGGTTAATATAGTAGTTTGGAAAGCAATGCTCTGACATTTCATTTATATTTGAGAGCACTAAGTATTGTGACCCTTCAACATCTGATGTTTATAAAAAATAAATCAGTATCGGCCGAAATCGGAAACATTCAAACATTTTAAAGATCTTGATTGGCCAGAAAATGGCAACTGGTGTACCCCAAAAGTTTATTATTTAGAAAACATCTGGGACCTCATAGAGGAATACGCTCACACCATCCTGTTTGTTGTTTTGCTAATATTTTGAATACAAATTTATATTAAATTTAATTATCCTTGTGTGACTTGTTGACAGTTCAGTAATATAAACCAGACTGTTTGTTGGACGTGTGACAGCAGTAGATTATTATCTGATTAGCATGTGTTGACCTGTTTGACTCTGTCACTCATCCAACACAACAAAGAGGTCTCTCTTCCTGATTCATTTTTGTCAACGATTCTCTATCTACATAGTAATTATTAAGCAAAATTCACATTTTGCATGTTATACTTTTGTGTCTCAGGTGCTTCCAGCAGCCCAATTGCTTAAAAAAGCAAACAAAAAAAACAAAAAAAACATAGTCATTTATTGCCAATAAGTTGATGCTATTTGGTGTCTGGAAAACAAGTTGTTTCAAGAACCTCCTGGTTGGGGTGCTGTCATGGTGGAGGGGTAAAGCAGAACCCACATATAGAGGCCTTAGTCCTTGACGCAGAGGTCACAGGTTCAGGTTCAAGTCCCAGCCAGATGACCTTTGCCACATGTCTTCCCCCTCTTTCATTACCTACTTATCACCACTCTCAAATAAAAATCACTAAAAATAAATAAATAAATAACCTCCTGGTGGTTAACTCGCACTGTGCTGTTACCTAGCAACCCAAATTGCACTCTGCCCGTTGCCTAGCAAACTAAATAAAGTTCCAGTATGTCTGGTCAGCTGGTTTTATTGATGTATTCGCTGCTTGAAAAGACAAGTGTTTTGTTCTTGACTTGTTATTCAGAAACCACTTGCTGCATCTTGTTGGTTGTGTAGCAGACTCCACTTCTGCTTTTCAAAGAAGTATGGTTGTATTATTTTGTATCTATTTAACATGTGAGTGTGAAGAATAGGTGCATGGTCAGCAGCATCTTATTTGGATTTAAAGCTAAAAAATAGACAGAACTGAGCAGACTAAAATCTCATCTGAAAATGAACTTTTTGTGCAAACAATGTAATGAACATGTTTTGTACAGCCCATTGACCTATCCCCAAGGAAGCACAAGAGGTCACCTTTAAAGAATCTGTTGAATAGTTTAATCACCCTTGTTTTTCTCTTCCCAGCTCTTGCAGGTAAACTCTCCCCAACCAGCTCGGATGTCCTGTTCAGCGCCTCAGCGATGACAGCCAGCCCTCCACCACCCAGTGTGTATCTGCCTGCCAGCTTCAAAATGTCCAATGCACAACTGGCTTTCTTCTTGCGGGAGGCCCAGATCACAGGACAAACGGTTGGCGGTGGCAGCAGGAGCAGCAGCAGCAGCTCCGGACATCCGCTGCAGCGCTCTGAGAGTTTTGTAGTTTTCCAGACAAAAGACCTCCCCGCCATCAACATAAGCTTTGGGCCTTTTGCCCAGGACCAGGCTTTATCCAAGGAGCTGCTGCAGCCAGCCAGCCCTCTGGACATCCCGGGCCAGCTGACAGTCGGCTGGAAGGTGCGGGCCTTCATTGTCCAGGCGAGGGTCTTCTCCAACAACCCCATCGTCCAGGTGTTCTTCTACATTGCAGGCCGTGACTGGGACGACTTCAAGGCTCAGGACAACCTGCCATGCATCCGACTGCACGGCTTCAGGGACGTCCGGGAAATCAAGACGTCCTGCCGCATGAGGGGCAATCTGGCCAAGTGCTTGGCGCAGCTGGAGCTGCCTCCGTCCTGGTTCAACACCAATGTGGCACCGCTGGGCCGCAGGAAAAGCTCCGGCAACGGGCTCCTGGATGGATTAACCAGTGAGACGCTGCAGGCTGAGCTGTACTACACGCTGCACGAGCCCAATCTGGACGGGGAGTGCAGCGAGGGTCACAGAGGGGGCGGCGGGACCAGGGGAGAACCTCTGTCACAGCACCCTCTGCTGCGCATCGGGAGTATCAGCCTCTACCAGGCCAGTCAGGAGCAGCTGCTGGTGGACAAACAGCTGGACAAGAACATGTTCCTCAGGCTGCCAGAGAAACCACTCAAACCTGGAGAAACGCTGAAGATCCTGCTCTACCTGATGCCCAACTCCACTGTGGAACAATTCACCCTCAAGTAAGACTCATTTCTTTGTTCACTGATGCTCTGGTGGCTTGATAACACACACTTTCCATCTCTGATAGCCCATTTTCTGCTTTTTTTATTGAGAAACTGGCAAGTAGAGATGCACAACAGAGGTTCATTTAGTTTGTTTTTTTCTTATTTTAATGCATCACTAACACATGAATCTAACACATGAACATGATTTATGTTTTTCCAACCTAAATCATGGAATCTATTATGAAATATGACTAAATCTTACAAAAAAAATTTTTTTCTTGCACATTTTCTACTCAAACAGTGTTGTCAACAAGTTATTGAGCAACAGTACAATCTGGTACAATCTGGCCAGTCGGCTGGACATTTACACCATAAAACCATGGTGTAAATGTTGACTGCTGTCATGTGACCTCGACTGTTCAGAATAACAGTTCTTCACAAAGTATTTGCTCTTTCAGATTCTTTCTAAAATGTTAGATAAAAAAGTTAAAATAAATTTTAAAAATGTTCTAGTTAAAAGAAAATAAATAGTAGGCAAATACAACCAGAATAAATACAACACATTTTCAAATGTTGATTTTATCCAACTTTTACAAACACTTATTTACAATAAATGCTCCCTCATATCTTGCGATTTTAGATGGCCATGAGTTTGTGTGAGAAAATCTTATTTTCAGATAATAAATCATGACTTTATTACCAGATAATAATTTTTTTCATCACAATCCCCTCTTTAGAGTATAAGAAAATATTGAATATTTTATGTTAATTACATCAGATTTTATTCTGATGTGTTTTTTGCAGCAGAGGTTCTTTGGCCTTGTTCTTGACAGAAAGATTTTCTTGCTTGCTTAATCTAGCCTGAGGAGATAAGCAAGTTGATGAATTTAACTGGCAGCCAGTCATAAAATGTAAGTTATTTTAACTGTTTTATTTTTTTAAAAATGATTGAAAAACATTAAAAATTATGATTAAAAGCTTAAGTTTTTTTTTTTTCCTGTTCCTCCCTCTAACTTTCTGAGGCCCCCACAGCGCCGCCTGGTGGCCCTCACTTTGAAAAACACTCACTTGTCCCAGTTAAGGTCAGAGTTCAAGATCCAACAGTCTGGAAGAGACTCCACAAATATTATGGATGTCACCATCATATTTTTCTGTGCAGTTCAACACAGAAAGATATGACAAAAAAAGACCAAAACCGAAATAAAATCCGTAAGGGAGCAAATACTTTTCCACAGTTCTGTGTCTAAATGTTTGCAATACTCATCCCTGCTACGGGTTTCCCCTCTTCAGGCTCAGTATTCACACCCAGATCAACATTTTTACGTTGCCTCAAGATGAATTCCTGCATTCTTTGACGGCATCAGTTCATGGAGTGAATTGGAGTGAATGCATGTGCAGCTAATGTTAAACAACTCCAATTCATGTAGTATTCGCCATTTTGGCCTCTTACCACACGAGCTGCTTCGCTGTTTCTGTTCATTATGGAAAGATGAGCATGTAATCACGTATTTCACCCTTCCCATTAATTTCCCCTTCACTGCTCAAAGTGGTGCGCCTGCAGTAATTAAAGTCAGGTAAGATAAAGAGGAAGAGATAGTGTTATAGTAAAGCAGCTCTCTTGGGTTACCTATTTGAAATGTTGGCGTATGACCAGAGATTTCTTCTTTTCTTTTTTCCTCCCATTAGAACAAGCTGCTGTTCAGAGTAGGTTGTGTTTAAAGGTCAAGTCATGGCTGGAGGTGACACACTGGAGCATGCTACCCCTCTACTGCAGGATATTTCTGGCTCATATTGTGGAGAAAAACAAACTGAATCCAGGAGAAGATTAGAAATATTATTTATTCATCTTGTTTAGCTCATTTTCCTTTTATCTGGAGCTGAATTCAAGATACTAACTCAAAATTTCTCATTACAATAAGTGTTTCTATTTTCAGTATTTATGACCCAATTTTTATTCAGTTACTTAAATGACTTTAGATGCTAACAATTAGTATTATCTAAGTCAGTGGTTCTTAACCTTTTTTGAGGTACTGAACCCACCAGTTTCATATGCGTATTCACTGAACCCTTCTGTAGTGATAAATAAAATTAAAATCAGATTTTTTTCCCCCCCAAATTCAAGACATAGAGGTGACCCAACTAGAGTCTAGTTGCTTCACCCCAAGATCACTAAGTCTTCTTAAAAGGTCAGTGACGTGCGGTCAGGGAAGGCAGGTGAGGCAGAGCCTCACCTGTCATCATGGAAAAATATTACAGTCAGTGATTCTTGAGAATAGGGACAAAATGGGTTTTAATTTTCCCATATTTTTTTTTTATTATTTCTCAACCTTATTTATGCAAATATGACAAATAATGTTTAGAAAATATGAAGATGCTAAGGTACAGGCTCCCAGTTGCGAATTTTTTTTTAAAAATTACATTTTTAATCGACCTGACCCAAAACTTTGTCATCACCATCTGACAAAAATAAATCTAAAATGATTTTTAAAATACCCCATTAGTGATATTTTTACTCAATTTACAGACAAATGCTTCTCAAGAAATAAAATAAATATTATTTAAAACAAAAAACAAGAAAAAGTCCATCTGATGGAGTTGACAGTGCATGACGGAGTTGACACAGAACTGAAGGTGGTGACAAACTAGTGAATAAAATGAAAAACTTGGTACATGTGAAGTAATGCAATTCATGTAAAATACATTAAAATGAATTAATTGCACAATTAAGTGAGATTTGACAACAATTTCACTGAAAGAGTCAGAAAAACTCTGATGGAGTTGACATCTGACGGAGTTGACGAAATGCCAAACTACCTCAATTTATATGATGTTATTCTGAAGGAGGCCATATTGTAGCTCGTCAGGTCCATTAAATCTTTACAGTTTACCAAAATTAAGCTTTTATTTCGCAAAATTTCATCAAAGTTTTGTAAATTGTCAGTTATGGAGGTGACACATCATGGTTGTGACAAACAACTTAGGAATAAAACAGAAGAAAAAACTAAAGAATAACTTAAGCTAACCGTAGCTAACTAGCCCTCCTAGCAAAGGAAGAGAAAAGACAACGTCATGGGGTCCTCAGAAGTTCTGGTGCCCCCCAATAATGCCTGATTTTTTTACATTCTTTTCATTTCTGACGGTGTTGACAAAAACTAAGGACAAATTTTAACGGAGTTGGAAAATATCTAAAAATTATTTTTAATTCAATTTATCGATACTTTTATAATTATTTATATGACTACTTATACTTAATTGTCATAATATATAATTTTAGTATTTCTTTAATTGTTTTAAACTATAAGAATGTATTGAGTTCTGCTCCTGGACAAGGGCTTTTACAGGCATCATCCACCGACTACAATGTTTAAAATAAAAAAATATTCAGCAAAAAAAAGAAAAATATACATTGTTGTGCTCACATGACCCAGGTTAGTTTAGTTAGATATTTGAAAAAAATATATTTTGTGTATATTTTATTCAAATTTCATGCTTTATCCATAGGACCTGTTTTGTCCCTATTCTCAAGAATCACTGACAGTATATAATAATAAAACCATTTACATTGCTATTTTCACCCTGTGGTTTGTACTATAAAGTATCTATTTTTTTCTTAGCTTAACCAATTATGATGATTTTTTCTTCAAAATCGCTGGATTTTCGCATTTTCCCATTCAAATGCTCAGTAGGAAGCTGAGCCTCACCTGGGATTGCGCAACCTCTCGCTAACTACACTGGCTGCCATTCTATGGGAGCATGTTCGCCCTGTCTGTACGCCGGCAATGAAATGGCTAAAAAACATTTAATATATGGACTGATTTTCCATAATTTTGCTTATGTATATAATGTACAGTGTTTTTTGTCACCAACTGTGTGTGTATCGTGTTTTGTGTGCGGAGGAGTGATCAGGAACGGCAGAAAACAGACTCCAGGGGAGGCAGGCAGTTCTCTTGCCTCATGGCAGGGGGCGCTCATGATCCCAGATATTGTGACTCCACAACTGCAGAGTAAGACACAGTGAGCTAGCCATACAGTAAATAAGTAAAGTACAGCGATATATTTGTTTCCTCCTCTCTTCCGACGTAAACATGAAAGACTACATTTCTACACTTAAACAGTTTTCTAAAGTGGATTTCCATTTGAAGCAGGAGATTATAACTAAAAGAAGACCAACACCAGAGCTGAAAGCTTTGCTTCGAGAGTTTGACGATTCTCAAACGGAGTAGAAAAGACATGCCGAGGATAGACTTGGCTTTGGATGAACGGATATTTTTGTGCAGAATTAGCGGTGCATGCATTTCATTGATAGATAAAGGTAAGACAGCATAAAGATGTTTTTTTTAATGAAACGTGCGTTTTTTGGGGTAGTTTGTATGTCTAAATAATTCAGTAAAGTAGAAGCGGTAGCTAATCTACCACAGCAATTATTTATTTATTAAACATTAAGCCTAAAACATACTACAACAACCGACTGAATGTTCTGTGTGCAAAATTCTTGAATGTTTTTTTTAGTGTTAAATCCTAAAACATGAAGTGGCATTGTTGTCAGTTGCTATGGCAACGAATCTGCGTAGCTTGGCGAATACACATCACTTTGCTGTGGATCATAGCACGAAATCAATACCTACATTTCTAAGGGCGGCTATGGATGACATGTAAATCATTAGTCTTTTTGCCCTCCACCGTTGTATGCATGCGTGAAATTTCCGTACGTCAAATAATATGTGTGGTGTCCAGTGTTGTGGTACTCGAGATCGGTCTTGGTCTCGAGTCCGGTCTTAAGACCGTTTTCTGATAGTCTCGGTCTCGTCTCGGACTCGACCGCATTTGGTCTCGGTCTTGTCTCGGTCTCGGGCTCTGAGGACTCGGCATTTTATTTCAAGACCAGTCGAGACCGCAACTGTGAAAATATCACTAAACGTGCAGCATACTGTCCAGTTTATTTGTTAACATCTTTGTTTTCAGTGGATGCAAAACGCACCAATTAAAATCCAAGCAACTACGTGTTTCTCTCCCTCCCCCTTCCCTCCCCACCTTTCACTCGCACGCGGCGCTCCAGGACATGCGCAGTGGTTTTCTCTCAGCGGCAGAAAATGTCTGTCTAATCGTCAGTAATATAATAGCGCTGCATAAATAGTAAGAAATCCGATGGCCAGAGCTAACTCAGCAGCGCTTCCTTTCAGAGACGATGGGGACAACGTCTAACTATTTTCGTCACTTAGAAAAGTAGCTCAAAGAAGGTAAGCTCCGTTAACGTGATGTTAGCAAAGCTAGCTGTACAGAGACACATAAGAATTTGTGATGAAAAAAGTCACTCACTGCCTGAATTATTGTGCGGAGATGTTGACTGACTTGTCGCATATATAGGACAACGCTGTGTCCAAAAGTCTGCAATATAGTGATGTGACATTCAGAAACAGTCGATTCTTCTCCACGGCTCTTTATTTATTAGATAGGACTGGAGTGTCACTCGCTGAGAGCCGTTGTTCTATCAGATTACCATACGCTGTCAGAATAGCATACGTGCAGAGTACCATGCCTGCGCATGCGCATTAAGAAGTCCGACCGTCAGAGGAGTTGTCAGTTCACCATATGCAGCAAGTTATGACGAAAATAAGTCATTAAATTGTTTTCAATGATAACTATATAGATATACATGTGTTGTCATGGTTGCAAAGTGTATTTAAAGCAGGTCTGGCTGCAGCTGGAGTCAGCTACAACACACGCCCGTGTAAAACTCACTTAACCGCTAAGTCAGGATGCCATACAACTGTTAATAACAGATCTACGTCATGATTCTATGTTCCTAGCATACATGCAGTGAGTACCGTGCTAGCGCATGCGCCTTAAGAAGTCCGACCGTCAGTGGAGTTGTCAGTTCAGCATATGCGACAAGTTATGACGAAAATAAGTCATTAAATTGTTTATAATATGACATAATATGATAACTAGATAGATATACATGCCTTGTCGTGGTTTCAAAGTGTATTTAAAGTAGGTCTGGCTGCAGCTGGATGCCATACAACTGTTAATAACCAAGTGTATGATGATCTACGTCATGATTCTATGTTGCTGATTAAATAAAATCATATGGTAATGACAGCTTATGCATGTCTGAGCTATCTGACAACGTATGCTGATCTGACAGAACACCGTGAGTTCGTGCTAAGCATGACGATCTGACCTGACAGAACACCCGTTCTTTGTTCTAGTAATGCTCTGTGTACACTGCATCATTATTTAATTATGTACGTTGATATTTAAATGAACAAATAACTAAAACACAAGAACGAAAGAGCACGCAGAGCATGCACATTGCTCTTTGTTTTTGTTCAAAGTGGCAGCTGTAATGTCTGCCATGGTGTCAGACTACCTGGCTTCATGTACTGGGATAGAGAGTGAAAACAGTCACGATGAGCGCCTTCTGTTTGGTTACTTCTTGCTTGTTGCTCCTTGGTCAGTGTTCATAGTTGAGTGTTATTTACCATCAGGGCATTGCCTCAATTGCTATGTTTAATGGTGCAACAGTGGTGGATTCTTATATGAGCAATATGGGCAAATTCCCAGGGTGTTATGTTTTTAGGGATGGCACGAGACCATCACACATTGTAACACAGAAATGGAATATTTAATATTGGTAAAATGTATTAAGTATTTAATATCTAGGTGTTTTTATGGGAATATGGATCTTTCAGATTATTCTGAGAAGCAATTTCGATCATATTTTACATTTTATTGTGTCATGTAGCACGGCCGCTGGTCTTGGTCTTGACTCGGTCTCGACTTTCCTCGGTCTTGGTCTTGACTTGGTCTCGGACCCTAAAAGTCTTGGTCTTGTCTCGGTCTCGATACACTCTGGTCTTGGTCTTGTCTTGGTCTCGGGTTAGGTGGTCTTGAACACAACACTGGTGGTGTCTAAGTCATAAGTCAGTGCCTCACCAGCAGAAGTGTGTCTTTACCTCCGCAGCAGAGGCTCCGCCAAACCCCTGAGACCGACTCATCGAACCTCTGGTGTTCGATCGAACCCAGGTTAAGAACCACTGGTCTAAGTACTGAATGCTCCTCATCCAGTCTGAAAAACAAAAGATTTTCTGTTTTAAATCGTAAATGTTGATGTTCTACTCTGTCTAAAGCCAGATTTATTTCTGATAGACAATTTGTTACCATCACCAGTTTGTTCATTTGTGTTACCATCTGGAATTAAATTTTCCTGTGAATAATGTAATTTACAGTATTTCTGGAAGCATTCAAGATAGTTTTCTCTTCTTTTTTCAAAGCAATTGTTGAATTTGTTAGGGTTTCTGATATATAGAATTTTCAGCTCAAGTTTTTGGATTTAAGATATATAAAAAAGCAATGTTTTTAATACATTTTATTAACATTCCAATACAGAACAAAGTTGTGCAATTGATAAATAGTTTTATAGCAACCCACACATAGTTCCCACAAGTCTGAACTGGAAGTGATCTGTGCTACTAAACTGCAGCACAAAGCATAGATGAACTTTGGCTTCAATACCAACAAAACCAAACTACAGTACTCAAAAACTGCCGTGGAGTAATAATTGTAGTGTACTTATTGTTTATAAATTAGATAGGAACAAAAAGAGAGTTAGTTCTAAGCTTGTGGCTAGCTTATTGTTGCCATAGGAATACCATAGCAACTGTCATGGCGGTTAGTTATGGATACCTACCAAGATGGCTGTGAGCTACAAAGTTCCTGGAAGTGTGATGTCACGTGAGAAATGTGTATTAATACTGGTAATTAGGGCTCCAACTAATGATTATTTGTGATCTATTATTCTATCAGTTACTCTGATGATTAATTGGATAAACATCTCTAAAACTGACATGCCACTTCTGTAAACAAATCGCTGCTGAGTGATGTCAACATTTTCTTCTGCACATGCGAGTTTCTTTGATGTTGTAAACCGTTCACACAGAAGTCTCCCTGCAGTCGCATTTAATTAGTAGCATGAACAACGCAAATAAAATTGGATTTAAAAGGAATAGAATTGATCATTGAAACATTCTATGTGAACACAAGATTAGCATCTTGATCGCTCTGCTTCTGTTAGTTTTTCCATCATGTGAACTTTTTTATTTAAATTATGCATCATGGGTTTCATTTTTTTATATCAAGGATGGACATTTATCATATTTTATATTCTTTATTTTGATAAATTTATTAAAAATAATATTGATTTATTGTTGTCACAATACATTTCACTTAATGGAATTTAATAGCTGTAATATTTTCTCTGATTAATGAAAGCATCAGTAAATATCAATACATTTGAAAATATAATTAAATGCAGCTACCAATTGCAGTTTAATAATACAAATCACATTTCTTAGTGACTGGCGTCCTAAAGAACTAATAGGAATGTTTTATATTTTAAGAATGTGTAGTCGCTGTGACACAATTGCAGCTATTTAGGTTACTTAAAAAAAGAAGTAATAAATAGCCCTTAGTCACTATTGCAGTAGTACCACAAAATATCTTGATAAAAGTTTAAGTCCATATCTTCCACCCCAAGTATCATCCAATATAAACCTGGAGTAAAGTTTTAATGATGCATTCAAGGACTATTTTTGGATACCTCATGTTTTGTCACTGTACTATTTCTACATTATTTACCCTGTTTAAGACTCATCCGTGCTTCTTAGCATAATAAAACTCTTAGAATAAATATCGATTTTAAAGATGACTTAAATGAGATGTTCTAGGTGATTTAGGTGAAAAGAGATAATGGATCATAATGCAAGCTTTTATAGAAATCTCTCTAATAGGTGTCCATTAGTGGCTATCAATTTACTCTTTTTAACATTTTCTTGGCAGAGCTTCTCTCATTTCAATTGAATCGCTTTTGTTGCCTCTGTATTTGAGTTTTAGGATGTTAACTACCTTTCTCAGAGCATTATGCTCATTTTCCGCTCTCTCTGATATTAGAATGTCGTCTCAGAGGGATTTTAATGGCTGTGACGGTAAACGGTACTACTCTGTGTTAAATTCGAGTTTGACCTGTTCTCGGGTTGAAAGATGCTGAGGGAACAGGAGGCCCCAAATAATTCCACTGCTCTTTTCCACACTGTATTTGAAAATGGAAAATTAAAGATTGTTTGCACTTAACAAAGCTTGAGGAAAGCCGTTTTTTTTCCCTTTTTGTTCACTTAAAAGCCTGAAGGAGAGAAGCAAAGGCAGGCCCTCATTAACTAATTCAGGACTGATGATGAAACGCTCTGTAAATACGCTTGTTCTAATATCTTACAGACCTAAACGTGGAGCTTTGCAGAGCCCTAATTAAGACCTAGTTACTCCTATAAACCCTTCCCAAAGCCAGTGCGCTTTCTGCCTGCAGGTAGTCTTATACAGTAAATCATTTTGCAGGTATAAAAACAGAAAAGATAAGAACTTGTACATATTGAATCATTAAATGTTGGCACTAGAAAGTAATTTTTTTATTAAGCCTTGAAATGTTGTGGGTGGATATGATTGTATTAGATGAAGGATGAGAACATGTTGCTGACCTAACAACGCAGATAGAAATCATGTTGTCAGTAAGCAGGACGTTATGATTCTTTGGTTGTATTAGACAAAGACTATCAGGAGTAAAATCTTGAGGACTGGAGTTACAGACTTCTGCTGTACAGTAGCTGCGTTTTCACTGACCATATAATTGCGCAAATTGGAATTATGCAAATAAATTTGCTTTATGGAACGCAACAATTTAATTTTTTTAATACTTTTTTACACTACGATGAGGTGGTTTCCTGCTGTGTTCAAATTACTGTATTAAAACTGCAAAGGAAACACTTTTTTCACGAGTCACATGATCAGCAGCTGGATGTGGTGAAAACAACAGACAAGGGGAAGCAATTGGAGGATGATGGCGTGGCATGGTTTTCATTGAATTATTGCATTGACAAACTTATTTATATGTGATTTTAATGACATTCCTTATTTAATGGAAATACCACAATTTCAAAATTGTTAGTTTTTTCACATTATTGGAATATGGACAAAGTTTTGTCCAAATTTATAATGGAAACACAGGTATTGTTGATAGGCAATATGAACTTAAAATATTTCGACAACAATTGCATAAAGTGGTGCCACTGAATCGCCAACATTACAAAATAATTGCAATGAGTTGTCTTTTAATCAATGTTCTTTTGAAACCAACATTTGAACTAGAGATCCTCCAAACAACTAAAGTAATAATATTGTGCAAACATAATCAATTAGCTGGTCAGGGTCCAGATAAATCTAAATTCTTACTATAATTTTTTTCCCCAAGATAAACAGTAGGATAATTATTCACAACAAAATAATTTTACTGTGTTGCTGTGTATATTTGTAGCTTAAATAATCTCTCAGAAGTGTGGATGAAGTCCCAAATAACCAACATGATGCTATATCACTAAGAATTACAACCTTGAAAGCAAGTCACTGATTTTAGAAAGCAAAACGCCACCTTTTGTAATTCACACCATTAACAGGAAGGGTTATAAAACACTTCAGTATGTGACCCATCAATAGGGACATATCAGAATAGAAATAACAGAACCACTGGTGACACTAGTACCACAGTTTGAGAAGCATCGACCCGGAGTGTTCTGCTGGTGAGGGATCCAAGCCACTCAAGTTCTGAAAAACCTGATCTCTGCCTGTCTTTTAAACAATGAAACTGAAATCCTTTCTTTAGTACAAGCCCCTGTAACCAAGCAACCGTGACTAAAAGATACAGCTAACTTTGTAATGTGCTTGATTATGGTTTACAGATAAAGAAAACTAAAAATTCAGTAACTCAGAAAATTACAATTCTTCTATAAGGTCAAAAGAAAAATGTTTAATGTGAAATGTTACACTGAACAGTCATGGGAAAGCCTGCCAACATGGCATTTCTCCAAGTAGATGGTTGCTGTCACTCTGCATAAGAGTGCAGCATCCTAGTATATAAAAGGACAGCTTGGTGGGAGGAAAATGTGGTGGACAACAAGTACATCAACAGAGATAACTGCAGCCATTATAGGACTGAGAGATTAATCCTATTCAAGAGTTTGGAGCAGAGTTACAAGGCATGTGGACTTTGGCCGAAGCCATTTCTGAACCAGAGATAACATCAGAAGTACCTTTTCTGTGATTTATCACATTGATCCAAATGCACCTCAGTTCTCTAAATCTTAGAGACATTTCTGCAGACTGCGTCCAAAGCAACATATGAATCTCCTGCAGCTTTGCAAACATGTTTGTTTTCTTTTTAGTTCAAGCTACGTTCTTGTTCTTCCTCTCGTCCCCTTTATTTAAGGAATCAAACAGCACCTGGAAAGCCCACCACTCATTAGGCGAGGTGCTTCTTTAGCCTGTTTGAAGGTGTGAGATGAACTTGGCGACGGCAGGATGTTTTCGTGAAATGAGCTGGGCCCTGGGGGTAGCTTCCATCTGAAATGTTTTATTCAGAACTTTGGAGGTGTTTTAGATGTGCACACAGGGTTTAAAGACATTCTCACACTTCTTGTTGCAGTAAGAGTTTAATCATTAAAGCTCAAACTTTCAAGCATCAGAGTATACATCTGGTATACTTTTACAGTGTTTTCATACCTGAACCAAACCCCTTGGAAAACCTGTTCCTCTCCTCGCCCCTGGTGTTGCTGCATCAAGAACCACTGAGGGAAATGACTCAAAAACCTCTGAAGTAGACACTAAGTGCAATTTCCTTCTTCGCAAAATGTAAACTAAAATTTCGTAGCCACAGATTTTCGTGGTTGTAGGATTTCTCTTTTGTCTTGGGCAAAAGACCAGGAGTTATTTCTCCCACTAGCGCTAGACACTCGCTCTTGTTTAGGTTCTATTTTCCCAGAATGCCCTGCACCTTTGCTGCTTATGCAGCGGTCTCTGGTGCGTTTAGTGTTCACATACCAAGCAAATGTGAATACCGCTTGGTTGAAACCAAACCGAGATCTAGGTTTGTAGGCGGACCAGAGTTTTTGGTCCTCATCTTGGAACAATCTGGACTTTCTTGGCAAACGGACGGAGTTCGATTAAAGTGGACTAAACCTGACTGGTGTGAATGCAACCTTAGTGACTTATCAGAGAGCCAGATTACAAAATATTTCCTTTAAATCAAAGTGACACGAGGGTACAGCCATCCGAATCTGCTGGGGCAAAAGCTACAGCTAGACTTGTAAAACATGAAAAATGTGTCCGGTCCCCTGCCTGCTGGAGCATTTAGCTGACCGAGTGAGGCATCTGCGTCTCTCAGCCTAAAAAAAAAGAGGGGCTATAAAACACTAGAGGAGAAGAAAAGGCCAGATTTGCCCCTCCAGAGAGCGAGTGGCCTCAGCAGGGTGTGAATTCACCGGCTCTCAAGGCCAACCATCAGGCCTCCCTGTGCTCCGAGGAAGATGATTAAAGACGCAATAAGTGTCTTTAAAGATGAATCAAAGTGCCTCTCCTCCAGCTCTCCTTTCATCTCCTCCATCCCTTCATTTTCTGACACGTTTGGAGACGTGGAGCGAAGCCCGCATGGCCACTTGTGGAGTGACCCTTTGTCTTTTGCGACGGTTACGCTGTCAGAAATGTACAGTGTGTGTCGACATGAGCATACATCATATAGAGAAAGAAGAATCAACGTGTTCGAATTTGGTTACCATGGCAATGCACTGATGTATGGCATGAAGCTGTGATGATGTTTGGTTTATATTGAACTTGCTTGGAACAAGATTGCGTCTTTATTATCTGAGGAGTTTTTCCCATCCGTCGCATTAAAGTGATTCTACGTTGTTTTGAAGAGTAATGTTCACAGATGTTAGTCTGACAGCATTACAGCAGTACAAAGGAAGCCATTGGCAGGTAACACAGCAGGACTGAGCTCTTTATTGTAGAAAAATAAACCAGATATTAGTCTTTTTGGAACATCTGTTATGAAATCCTGCTGTGTAGTTGACAAACGACGCTGATTTAAAACTAACAATATGATAAATGCCAATATGATAAACTATTTAAAACATCCAATAAAGTGTAATCATTTAACATGATTTTTTTTATAAGACTTTGATTCATTGTCTTGATGTTAAAGCTGTAGTATGCGACTTGTATAAGAAAAAGTTTTTACATATCTGTTCAAATTGTTTCCATGTCATGATGGTATAAAATGAGACACAGGAGCAGCACCACACGGAGAGTGATTGTCAACGCTAAGACCTACCTCCTGCCTCTGATTGATTGTTTCTTGTTAGTTCTGGGAGAAAGCAGGGGAATTAGATTTTTTTTTACAGATTATCACAATCTAGTGACAGTTTCAACAAGCATGTAAAAAATATTTTTTATAAAAGTTACATACTGCAACTTTGAATGAAGTTGCAGCATTATTGTAAAGTTATTTTTGCTCTTATCTCCTCTGTTTCTTCCAAAGAGCATCAATAAATATTGCTTTGATAATGTGATTAAATGTAGTTAGTGTGAGCAGCTTAGTGATATAAATCATCCTGAAGAAGTATATTTCAAATTGTCTAAGAACAGTGTTTATGTTTATAGTGCTGTCATACATTCAGTCATACAGTTTCCTAAAATACAATAGTTTTTTTCATTCTTTTTTATAACATTATAACATATCTTTCTTCAGATCTCTGTCTTGGCTCGTTGAGATTGAAAACACACAGGCAAAGTCTACAGTCTAAACTTTAGTTCTTTTCAGTTTCAGTGGCCTCATTCAGAGAGTAATAATCGGGTTAGTGATGCTCTGACACTTAAACTCATTCTATCTCAGGCTCATTCAACAACTAAATGTTGTTTTGGAGCAACATGTTCTCTGTCACCGTCTTCAAAACGGTAACAGAGGACATGTTGCTGGGAAATATTGTTAAAATCATGCCATATCCAAACACCCATGTGGGCGACTGCTCCAGCTCACAACATGTGTTCTGCAGATGCAGAGGCATCCTCCTGCAGCTCTGATTAAAGCAGCAGTCACAGGTTTAATGAGTTTATCACTTTGTGTTGGCTGTGCGGTGCATTCGTGGTAAATCTGTCCAACCACACAGAACCACTATTGATGTTTCTATGCTGCTATCTAACAGCACAGTTACACCCAAACAGGCCACTTAATGGTGCTCCTATTTAAACAAAGCACTCTCACCATACGAGTAAAAGGTGTGCAACTCTTTGCTACAACAAGACAACTGTTCATAAATCTGACTTTTATGGAAGATTGACAAATTGCTGAATTGCTGAAATGACCTCTGATTTAGAATGTTGCAAATTTTCAACTGTAGCTGAGACAAATGAACACATTTTAAAAATATATATATATTTTCAGGCATGAAATTTTCTTAAACAGAAAAAGTTTAGTATAACACAAAGCATTTTTCCTTTATGTCTCATGTCTTTTACTTTGATTTAATATCAATGAAGTCAACTTTTTACTAAACAAACTCAGGAAAAAGACATCAAGGATTTTAGAAGAAAGTTCTCATTTTTGTTGCCAAGATTACACAAAAATATTTTCTAAGCCAACAAAATCGAAAATATTCGACCAAAAAAGTTAGAAATGGGGCTGTTGTAAAAGCATATTTTAGTAATCGAGTACTCTACAGAATCAGATCTCTCTCTCTCTCTCTCTCTCTCTCTCTCTCTCTCTCTCTCTCTCTCTCTTTCTCTCTCTCTCTCTCTCTCTCTCAGCGCCATTCCTACTATTTGCTCCAAAACCATGACAACGCGATTCTGACGCCACAAAAAATTCTCCCCCAAACCCTGACAAAACGCCGCACAAGTCAACACCATGATGCTAGCACTTCACAACAACTCGTAGGCGGAAGTAAGAGTGCTGCCCACCACAAATAATGATCCGGCCGGAACACGGTGTGCTACATAATAAAACATAATTTAACAAAGCTTCGAGGCAGATCAATTTTCCTCGAGGAATTTTAATAATCGAGGCACTCGAATCATTTGAGGAATCATTTCAGCCCTAGTTAGAAACCTGTACTCCTGTCTTTTAACTTGAACATCTGAGACAATTTTCAGAATTTACAATATATTGTTCTTTTTTACGTTTTGTGAAAATATTACGTTTAAATCACAAAAATTAAGCCTTTTTAATTTTGGAAAAAAATAAATAAATAAATAACACCCCGAGTGCTTTCAGTTTGTTGATTTTGGCATTCCGTACCTAATCAATAACTCCATTATGTGAGCATGAAGGCGCAGAGACTCGCCACTGACAAATCTCCAACACTTTTAGAATCGATACAAAGTGTTTTTTATTCCCTGACATGTTTATGTTTACCATGCTTTACACATTTATATAGCTCTTTTCACCTCATTATTCATGGAACACACTTTCAGAAACGGTTTTCAGTTCTTCACAAAGAGGAATCTTTAGGATTTATCAGCCAAACTGCCAATTATTTTCCTTTTCAGAGGTTTTCTGGAACCTGAAGATACAGTAATGAGAAATTAGTTCCTCTAAAATCTTGTTTCTTCATATAAATTTCCAGGAAGCTAATTCCGACCCAGCGCAGGCTGATGGTGATGTGCCGTTTTAATGAGACCAAACTGCCCCTTCTGCTGTTTTTACAATCTGACAGATTATTAGAAAGTGACTGTGTTTAAAGCATGTGTGTTATCCAGCCATGTGGCACGACATTAGCTTTTATCCCCAGATTTGCTAGGTTTGCCATCTGTGAACACTCGAGGGTGTTTCACTTTATTCCTACCAACTATTACTATTGCCAAGGATAATATAATTATTTCCACTTTGTTTTGCCAAAGGGCTGCAGCTAATGGTTTGCTACGAATGTTTTGTTCCATGGTTTATTCATAGGCAGACTTGAGTCGCAGGATACAAAAAGGTTTATGTAAGAGTGTAAATAAGAGCTTTGGCACTGCATGCATTTCCAATGATGAGCTGCTGTTTTATACCCTGTTGACTCACAAGTAAACATATCTGCACTGCAGCCCTCACATACGGACTGTTCTCATTATCCTCATCCGTACATTGCTGTTGGAAAAGCGGCATAGTGCCAGAGTTTGGGTACAACACGCAGAATTCAAATGGCTCCAAGTAAAGGCTGGAGGAGAAGAAAGCCCGCTGGAATCCAGGCAAAGTGACCCACATTCTGCTTTACTGGCTTCAGCCCCACAGGCTGAATGAAGCCCTGGGAAATGGTTCAATGATTTCAAGGTTTGGAAAGTGCTTGATTTCTGCATAGTCCTTGAAAGTGCACAGTTTTCTAATACATGCAATCTAACGTTTGATCAAAGTCCTACAGATGAAACCAGATATTTTCAAAGAAAGACAGATTTTTTTTTCTCACAAAATTTAAGTCAGATTAAACATTCCCTATTTTAGGTTGGTTACCGTTCCAAAATTATTTCCATTTGCTAGGTGTCAGAAAACTTAGCGGGTACAATTTTTAAGAGATTAATTGTAGCTTTGTTTTTCAGCATCCAATTTGATACGTTAAACGTTAGTGAAATTGGGTTATTTTTTTAAGTGTTTAAAACTTTGTTGGTAACACTTTATTTGAAGGGGGTTGAATAAGACTGACATGACACTGTCATAAACATGACAGTGTTCATGTTCATGAACCTGTCATGAACATGAATAAGCCTTCATGAATATTTATGACTGTTGTCATTGTCAAGTTAAAACAGCAAGTGGTGTATTGGTGTGAGTGCAATACCATCTCCACCCAGCTGGCACGTGCCTCACAGAAAATCAAGCACACCCGTCTCACTCACTCAGGCCTTCAGGAGCCTATAAGACAACTCAGCACACCTGTGTTTGGAATAATCTCTACAAACAAAGACCTCATCTTCAAGCTCCTGCAGAAACACCACTGGTAGGAACTGTACTTTAAACCTGCATTTGGAGGACTTAGCTGGCTTTACAAAAATGGACTTAAAAGTAATTTGTAATTTGTTTGTTTGTAGGTTTTCAACCTGCTTGGGTGTCATGTATTGAAAAGTACAGTGATTCAAAGAAAAAAAGAGAAAAGATGACACTGATGACACTTAAAATAAAAAGATGACACTGAGAAGAGTTGGTCCTGGATTTCTTGATGGGAGCAAGCCCTTTTCAAGTTTGGGAAGAAGCTAAGGTGATTTGTAGAGGTCAAAAAACTTGACAGTTATAAAGCGTCATTCGGTAAATTATGACACTTTTAATACAAAGTTGACATTATTTAAAATGTCTTTATGACAACTTGACATTAACCAAGAAATCATTACTGATATAAATTTGTTATAAAAGTATTACTGATTGCACTTTAAAAATTAGGTAACTTTATGTTATTAAAGGTAAAGTTTAAACAGTAATGATTTATTGGTTAAGAAATAGCTTTTCTTATTCTCTAGAAGCAGCCTTTTTTTAAGTTAGTATTTTTTTTTCTCAAATTATGCCTCAGTGAACAATTTGAAAACTTACCTTAAAATGCTTGAAAGGTGCTTGAATTTTACTAAAAGAAAGGCTAGTTGCAATCGCCTTGACCCGAGTCTCTGCTTCCTGCCGGCTCGGTAGTCGCCTCCCGTCCCGCGTGTCAGCGCCGCCACCGGAGCCGTCTCGTCTTTTCGTTGGCATGTTGATGGGAGATGTCAGCACCTCTCGCCGTGGATCGTGAGCATGTTTGAATCGTATGACTGAAGCGGCCATGCCTGCACCGGGGGCCGCCATGTCAGGTCGCATCAAGCGACACAGAGAACGGCTGTTTAACAGCTCACGTCTCTGAGAGAAACGGGGACTTCCTGCTCACCTTCAGCTGCTCCCATTCTCAGTGCAAAAGTCTTAAATCTCCTCGTATTTCTGTCAGGCAAGGCAAGGCAAGGCAATTTTATTTATATAGCACCTTTCAGTCAAAGACAATTCAAAGTGCTTTTACAGAGAAACAATACCAATCAGACAAGAAACACAAAAAAAAAAAAAAAAATTCAAGAATAGGCAACTTCAAATAGAAATGTTTTTAACCTTGTTTTAAATAAACTCAAAGTTGGGGCAGACTTGCAGTGAGCCGGAAGCTTATTCCAGAGGGCTGGAGCATAAAAACTAAAAGCTGCTTCCCCGTATTTTGTTCTAACTCTCGGAATGACTAATAGGTTTGACTCAGTTGATCTTAAAGGTCTGGGAGGTATGTAGGGCTGGAGAAGATCCGTAATATAATCTGGGGTTTTGTTGTGTAGAGTTTTATACACCAATAAAGAGATTTTAAATTCTATTCTTTTAGCAACTGGGAGCCAGTGCAACGATCTCAGAACTGGACTGATATGTTGATCTCTTTTTGTTTTAGTCAGGACTCTTGCAGCTGCATTCTGAAGAAGCTGCAGCTGTTTTATTGCTTTTTTTGATAATCCAGTAAAAATGGCATTACAGTAATCGAGCCTGCTAAAGACAAAGGCATGAATTAGTTTTTCAGAATCTTGTAGGGACATCAGTCGTCTAATTTTGGAAATATTTTTTAAATGATAATATGCAGTTTTTATGATAGATTTGATGTGGCTGTCAAAGTTTAAATCTGGATCCATCATCACTCCCAAATTTTTGGCTTTATCAGAACATTTTAAGCCAATCGATTGAAGGTGGGTGATCATTTGTAATCTATGCTCTTTTGGTCCAAACACTAGCACTTCAGTTTTGTTTATATTTAATTGGAGGAAATTTTGGCACATCCAGACATTAATCTGCTCGATGCATTTAATAAGTATATGTACCTGACTGTAGTCCCCTGGCGATAGACTAATATATAACTGTGTGTCATCTGCATAATTATGGTAATCTATATTATTTTGTTGTATAATTTGAAGTAGTGGAGTCATGTAAATATTAAAGAGAAGTGGCCCCAAGATGGAACCTTGGGGAACTCCACAAATAATGTCAATAAGCTTAGATTTAAAATTGCCTATGGACACATGAAAAGTTCTGTTGGACAGGTAAGATTTAAGCCAGCTGAGCGCTGTACCTGAAATGCCAACCCAGTGTTCTAATCGGGATAGTAAAATATCATGGTCAACTGTATCGAACGCAGCACTCAAGTCAAGTAAGACTAGTACTGTGATTTTATTACGGTCTGTATTTAGACGGAGGTCATTAAATATCTTCACAAGAGCAGTTTCAGTGCTGTGATGTTGACGAAAACCAGATTGGTAGACATCAAAACAGTTGTTCAGGGCAAGAAACCCATTAATCTGTTGAAATACAATTTTTTCCAATATTTTGGCTAAAAATGGTAAGTTCGATATTGGTCGATAATTGCTTAAGTCCGATGAATCCAGATTATGTTTTTTTAGAAGTGGTTTAACTACTGTAGTCTTTATAGCCTGAGGGAAGACTCCAGAAGAGAGAGACTTATTAATTATTTGTAGCAGATCCGGAGCAAGAACATCTAAGACCTTTAAGAACAAACTGGTAGGTATGATGTCAAGGGAGCAAGTAGATGGTTTCATATGAAGTAATGTATGAGTCAAATCTTTCTGGCTAACCAAATTAAAGTGACTCATCCTATGTAATTTTTGATTAGAGAAAAATATAGGTAATTGTTCATTTGCAACTGACGTAACGGAATTTACTGTCTTTCTTATTTCCATCGTTTTGTTTATGAAAAAGTTGGCAAATTTGTCACAAGCCTCAGAGGAGAAGAATTCACGGTTAACAGAAGATGGTGGATTTGTTAACCTATCCAGAATAGAAAACAAAGCACGAGAGTTATTAACAGAGGTGGAAATGATGTTTGAAAAAAAGGTCTCTCTTGCATTTTGAAGTTCAAAATTGTAAATTTTAAGTCTGTCTTTATAGAGATCCAAATTGGGTTGTATTTTGGTTTTGCGCCATCGGCGTTCTGCTTTCCGGCACTCTTTTTTCCCCTGTCTAACTGATTCAAAATTTCTCCAAGGTGATTTACGTTTCCCAGAGGTTACTTTTGTAATAACAGGAGCAATTGTATCAATAACTTTCTCTACTTTAGAAATGAAATGATCGACTAGATCTGACAAAGAAGTACAAGAGTGTGTAATAGTTGACGGAAAGGCCTGAATAAATTGATCGGCAGTAGCTTCTGTAATGCATCTTTTTGAAGTGACTTGTGTGGCGTTATCTATTTTAGCAGGCAGAAAACTATCCCAAAAAATACAAAAGTGATCTGACAATGCTACATCACGCACTAGAATTGTAGATATAATCAGTCCTTTAGAAATAATAAGATCCAAAGTGTGTCCATGATTATGTGTGGGTTCCAAGACATGTTGGATCAATCCATAGTTATTCAGGATCTGACATAGCTCTTTACTGCCTCGATCCAACGGATTATCGATATGAAAATTGAAGTCACCAACAATAAGTACAGAGTCAAAATCAACCAGAATAAGAGACAGTAACTCAGCAAAATCATCAAAGAAGTTTGCACAAAATTTGGGAGGTCTATATACATTCAGCAGCAAGATACGAGAGCATGAGTTTAGCTGTAAAGAAACATACTCAAAAGATAAAAAATTTGGAAAGAATATTTGCTTACAAGTGAAGGCGGAATTGAACAAAACTGCAACTCCACCTCCTTTTTTGTCAGTTCTGGTCTGGCTTATAAAGCTAAAGTTTGAAGGACATGATTCAATAAGAGTAGATGAGCTGTTATTTTGATTCAGCCAAGTTTCGGTCAGGAACAAAAAATCCAAATGATGATCACAAATAAAATCTTGAATTAGAAATGATTTTCCTACCAGAGATCTGATGTTTAATAACGCCAGTTTTAATATACAGCTTGAGGCCTTCAGATTCCTGATTGGTGTCAACTTTGGTAAAAGTGGAATAGACACTAATTTTTGCGATCTATAAACTTTTTTATTTCTTCGTGGTTTTACTGATCGTAGTCTGTTATTCATCAGAATTGGTATTAATGAAGGCCCCTCATGAGTAGTAGCTGTTTTCACTAAACTTAGATCATCCAGTAGAATCTCGGTAACTTGTACAGTATCATTCTGTAGTCTCTCAGTTTCGTGATGGGAAAGCACACACATAGTAGGAGAAATAGTAGAGGGGCTTTGCCCAAAAGCAAGCTGTGTTGAAGCACATAGTCAATTTTGACTACTTAAAGTTGTTAAAATACAATAATTCAAATTAGTTTTTAGTATCCTGCTACCATTATTGTTGAGATGAACTCCGTCCCTCATGAAGAGGTAACCACGATTCCAGAATAAGTTAAAATTATCAATAAAAGCAAAGTCCTGAGTTCTACAAGTAAATTGAAGCCAAGTATGTAGGCTGAGGATTCTGCTAAAACGCCCAGAGCCACGTCCTGAGGTGGGAATGGGCCCAGAAATAAAAACAGTTCGATCACAAGTACCTAAAAAACTTAAAAGCTTCCTAAAATTATTTTTAGTTTTTTCTGATTGTTGCAGTATTGTATCATTAGTTCCGACATGAAGAATAATCCTTTTTATAGAAGAGGGCAAAGAGGGGTATAAGTCCTGTAGTTTATCCAGGATGATTAAAGCTGTAGCACCAGGAATACTGTGGGTAATTGCATTAAAGTATCGTACTTTCCTGATTATGGAGTCTCCGATGATCAGTGTTGTTGGTTGAAATAGCGGTTGTGGAGTAGAAGATATTCCCACAGCATGGAGGCTATTGGCATCAAGGGAGACCTCGACCTGCTCCTCTCTCACACGAGTACCCAAATCTCCATCTGAGATGATCTGCTGCTGACTAGTGACAGTTTCTTGAATAGAACCGGTTGATTTCACAGGGGGAACAGGGGGAACGGGGACTTTTGAATAGTTCCGTTTTACAGCCTCACTCACCAACTGGTGACGTGATGATGAAGCTGGTCCCCGAGTCAACTCCCGATTTCGGTTATCCAAGGAAAATAGGTGAGCTGCAGACAGAGCTCCATCTGATGAAGAAAGCGGCGTCTGTCCAGATGAAGTTGAGGCTGCAGCGTTGAGCAGTGGACGGTCATCGGTGTCAACACAGAGCGGTGAGAAGCGATTCTTGACTTCAAGTGGTTGACAAGGGTGTTCAGTTATTGTAGTTTTGCTATTTTTCCCTTTACGAACAACATCGGTCCAAGATGATTCTTTAGAATCTTGAATCAGGTTAGGAGTGGAGGTAAGAAGGGGGGCTTTAGGTCGGGCACCCAGTCGAGGCCAGTCGGTTGACAGCTGATCCATAATTGATTGATACCGGTCAATATCCTGATTCGTGTTGATGTTTTGTTTAAAGTCCACTGATTCGGGTTGCAAGTGTTGTTTTTTTATAATGATTTCAGAGCTCTTAGTAGATGAGTTCCGGTTGATTGTTCCACAGGTAGGGAACCAGGGTAAAGTTGAAGCGGAGTCGAAGTTGGAGGGTGGAGTATGAGAAGACGCCGAAGGAACACGGGATTTCGTAAAAGAAGAATGCAAAAGAGAAATTTGGCTAGATTGGGCTAACGCGACCGAAATCAGGTCATTCAGCAGTTCATCTTTGCCTTTAATTAATTCCCCAAGCTGGTGAATTTTGTTCTCCAGTGATTGATATGATATTGTGCATGGATCACACATTTCCGGGTGTAAGGCTAAGTCTCTTCAGACGAGATGGATTCTGTCTGTCTCGTTTTTCCCTTCCAATCCGTTTTGCCGTCCCGACTGCAAAACACTGGCTAGTTTAAGTGATGTCCGTGTCTCGGCGGAGAGGAATTACTCACTCTTGGGTTTGCAGGAAGTAACGGAGCACAACAGCAGGTTGTGGAATCGTTTAGCAACGCTAGAAAAGAGGGAAGGGACAGAGTTGTTCTGATTTCACAGAGAGACAGAAAACAATTGTCCTTCTACTGTCTTAAGCTATTGTCAGGGTTTTTTCTTAAAGTAACCAAACTTCCTTGATCAAAAGTTGTTCTGATTTTTTTCTCTCCAGAGTTTGCATGGATGGTTTATATCCTTGAAAATGCTTGAATTTCAATTAGGTCTTTTCAAGTCCTTGAAAGTGCATAATCTTCAAATTGCACAGTTTTGATGAGTAATTGAAATAATGGTAGTCTTATATTTTCTGTGTTAAATAACTTTATTGAAATTGGGAGACTTTTTTGTAAATTTAATGACTAGTCAGGGGTATAAGGAGAGATATTTCAAAACATAAAATGCAACCCCACAGGATAATACTACCACCAACATGTTTCACAAGTGAAGATGATGTTCCTCCAGTTATCATGGAGCTTCTTCTCTGAATCGGTTATGGAGGCCGACTAGTAATGCCTCTCTGTTCTGATTAGTTCTGAATTGTTTTGTAAACCGTTTATCTTTTCCCTTCTACTTCCTTTACTATTTTGTGTTTATTTATCTCATAAAATCCCAACAAAATACATAAAATGTTATAGTTGTATCATGAAAAGTTTAAAGCAATATAAAGTACTTTGCAGGGCACGTCTTGTCACAATTAAATTAACACTTGTGTTAAAATGGTCAGGCACTGGAGCAGAAATGAGTAAAACAAGCAAACAGTAGGTGTAACATTAACTTCCTCTTTTATTCTCCTCCTCCTCCACAATGAGACGATAATTTGAGGTGAAGCATCAGAGGGAAGAGTTGGAACCACTCCAGAATCCAGCCCCCGACTTCAGCGTCCTTAGAAAAATATAACGAGAATAAACACCCCTTCCATCTGAACAGTTTTTAATAAACTGAGCTTTTTTGAGTTTTTAAAGCTTCTAGAAAGTTGCATGTGTCAGCTCAAAGCTTGACAAAGTACAGATTTTTATTCAGGTTTTCTCCAGAGTCTGAGTATCTCCAAGGTGATTCAGCTCTTTCCTGGCATTGGATATACACACTAAGTAGCTTTGATTGGGAAATTCCTTTTTTTTGTGCATGAAAAACAATTTTTCACCCTTTATCTATTGAGTAATGCATTTTTGTGTTGTCAGCATGTTGAGGTGAGGTTGAGACAAAAACTAACCCAAGTACAACTAATTAAAGTACAGCTAATAAAGCCACAAGGTTCCTGTAGGTCTTGCATTAAGTTTGGGTGGGAGGGGGGAAGTCATTAGTGTGCTGCATGTGCATGCAGTGCATGCACTGCATGCAAACTAATTTCGATAGGAAATAGTTTTTTCCCATCTACCAGAAAAACCTTTTAATATTACATTTTCTTTGGCAGCTAATTATATTCATTGTGTTTTGATTTAATTAATATGTAATATGGTGCTTATATTTAAGATGTTCTACATTAACTGAAAATGAATAATATATAGATGGATGTTTGTAAATCTACTCAGTCAAAAACTAACAGCAATAATTTTGGTTAAGACCTTCTATAAGAAAAAAAAACAGGATTTATTTTTCAGTCATATTCTCACCTCATTTCATTTATTCATTCATTTATAAATGTCAGTTTCAAACTAAATATTTAATTAGGATGTTTAAATATGTAGCTCTAAGCTGCAAACTAAATATTTAGCTCACTAAATACATAGTTAAAAGTGACCTAAATACTTAATTTGAAGATAAATATTTAGTTAAAAAAACAAAATATTAACTAGCTAAATAGTTAGCCCCAATTTAAATATTTAGTTTGAAGCTAAATATTTCAAGATAAATATTCAATTCATGCAAAATAATTAACATGCTTAATAGTTAGCTCCAAGCTAAATATTTAGTTTGAGCTAGTTAGCTCCATGCTACATAATTAGCAAGATAAATATCTCAAATTTAAATATTTTGCAATATTAATATTTAACTTCAAACTAAATATTTACCTCGCTAACTAAATAATTAAATAATAATTTGAAGCTATATATTTAGAACATGTATAACCAAAATGTGGCCTGAGGCCCATTTGTGGACCACGGAGTAACTAAGCTAAATATTTAGTTAGCAGCTTACATATTTAGTTTAAGCTACATATTTAGCTGAAGCTAAATATTGTGCTAAATTTTGTTTTACATTATTTTTTTTGGGTTGCTGTGTCTGATCCAGTGGGAGCTATAGCAGACCTTTGCGCCCTGCTTGTCCTGTGGGGGGCTGAACAAAGTTACTCCATGGGCACCAAATGGCAACTTTCACATATTTATTTTGCTGATGGATTCCTGCAGAATGCACTGTGGTACTGGAAAAAGCTAAACGTGCTGCCCTGTTCTGCCAAACACTAAATTAGATTGTCATTTGTATGAATGTCACTAACACATGTGACCTGCATTGGCAGGACTTCAGAGAGCATGCTAGGAACATCACCTGGTTACAGTGGCCGCATTCAGCTGGATAATGGTTCTGCTGCTCTGTAGAAACGGTTCAGGGACGGTTTTGGTTCTGTGAAAACAAGGTCAAGATCTTAACTTGTCAACACGACTGAGGGTCTGTGTGATGTCCAGGAAAAATATATTTAAAATAAAGGATGTAATGCACCACAGTTTACAGAAATGTAATAGTTTGCTGGTGCTGGGTTCCATCATGAAATAAGACGTGTCAAAAACCATCCAGCCATTTTTTTATTTTACTTTTGGGGCTCAGAAAACACAACCTATTTGAATGCATACAAGAATATAAATTAATTTGCAAGAAATCTGCAGGAAAAAACTTGACTTTCGGTGCCATCGTTTGGTTTTTTTATCGTTGCATAGTTCGCTTTACATGAATTAAATTGTTTTCTACTAAATATCAATCATTTTCTGTATAGTTTTGCTTTTTTGAAGCATAATTGAACAGCAACCATCCTGCAAGACGCTAGTTTAAAGATAAAAACCTGGGACAAATTGACAAAAGCTCAGTCCTCCACATCTCCTCAATCTTCTAGGTAATCAAAGTCGCAGCTCACAGTGTTCATCTGTTACAGTAACTAGGGCTGAAACGATTCCTCGAATGATTCGAGTACCTCGATTACTAAAATTCCTCGAGGAAAATTTACCTGCCTCGAAGCTTCGTTAATTTATGTTTTATTAGTTAGCGCACCGTGTTCCGGCCGGGACTTCATTTGCGTTGCGCGGAGCTCTCACTTCCGCTTCTGAGTTGTTGACAAAAGCTAAGTCTCAGCGGCATAAAGTCCAATCTTCAAGATTGGCCCGTGGGGATTTTATTGATTGATGATAATGCCCGACTTTTTATCGTTTTTGGGGAACCGATAAGCATCCTTAAAATGACTGGGGGAATGCCTGGAGTACGGCAGCATTTCTCCTCCGGGGCTGCTGGTTGAAAGCGAACGGCGGGAAGAGCGCTGAGGTGAGCGGATAGACTGAACAGGGCGGGCGGCTGAGTAGCTGATGCTTACCGTGTAAATGTAGCTTTACCGACGAACCGCACAATAAATTTCATATCCCGGTCTGAAGAAACGGGTGGCGGAGCGCATCGTACATGGCTGGTAGATGAGTTTCTGAGTGTGACCAGTGAAGGTGTCGTAAATATCCCGTATTGCTTCCCCCCGTGTTCGTCCCCCGGTCTAACGGTTCGTCAGTCCGCTGGTCTATTTCCTCCCCTCCATCTTACGTTCGTTCATTCGCCCTCTCCTCCCACTCCAGGCGGCATTTCCCGTATTTTCAAACCCAAAGCGTGACAGGTTAGGTGGCAAGGTGAGTTTAATTAATCTATTAAACTCACTGAAGATGAATACATAAACTAAAAGCTGGATTGTAGACATTTTTTATAAGCATATTTGTGAGCCTGCCTCTTTGTTATTAAATTCAATATAATTTCAGATTTTTCTATAACTTTTCTTCTGGTTAACTTAGAAAGTGAGCTATTATTGTTACAGGTTAGTTTTCTAAACTACAAAAAAGCAACTGTTAGGGATGCTCAAATATGAAAAATTGGACTGATATTGATATCTGATAGTAACACCGACCGGTATTATGCCAGATTTACCAATATTTCATTTTATAATTTTTTTTATCCGATTACTCGATTAATCGTAAGAATAATCGATAGATTACTCGATTACTAAAATATTCGTTTACAACAGCCCTAGGAGTAACACTGTTACAGTGATACTTTATCCCTGAAAATGAATTTTCTGTCTCTTTAAGCGAAAGTGATTTTGAATATTTGAATGATCATAATATTTATCTCCCCAAGCTCATCTGGTTATTTTTTTTTGACAGGTTTCACCCTCAATCATGAAAAAAATATTAGATTAGCACCGACACAGACAGTGCATGTCTGTGTCGGTGCTGGGAAATATTTTTTGATGTTTTGTGAAATGTTAAAACAAGTAAAATTACAACAATTTAGTTTGTTTAATACAGTGAAGGAAGGTGAGACTGCTCCTTGTTATCGAGACAAGACAAAGATTAAAGTACAAGTTCATCTATATGAATTAGACAAAAAAAATCAATTTATAATGGAAATTCAAAAGTGAAACTAGAAACTATTAGTCTGAGAATACAATTTAAGCTTTTTATTTCTGTTATTTTGATTTTGGCCTACAGAGTCGATAAAAACTTAAAATTCTGTTTATTGGTTGGTGCTCCTTTTGCATCAATTACTGCATTAGCTCCCATTAACAGGGCTGCTGGGGCCATTTCTAGTGACTATTGTATAAAAATATAAACATGTAATGTGATCACCGCATTTTATCTAGTGTGTCTAGACAATCTAGTTAATCTGACAGGTCAGCCAGACTTTCACTTCAAGTAAAGCAAGTCCCACTTTTCCCACTTACACCGATGCATACTACATTGTCACCTTAAGGAACAATTAATATTTCCTGTGGTAGTTGCTAATTAAATGAGCACAAAAATTATTTTCAAAGTCAAATTTTTCAAGCCTTTACTTTTGATGACTATGGCTTAGAAATGATGAAAACCCACAATTCAGTGTCATAGAAAATGAAAATATCACATAAGATCAATAAAAATAAAATTGTATTTTAAGTAAATGTTAATTTGTTTACACTTCACTTTTGGTTGGACATCTTTTTAGGTTAAATAATACATTAAACTTTTTCAAGACATTCAAATTTTTTAAAATCTAATATGTCCCTCCTCTTGCGCCTGTTCTCCGTCTCACTCAGTCAAATAGCAAAGGAGGAATGAGTGACCGCTGACATTGAGTACTTCTGTAAAATTTTGAACTCTAATTACATTTTCAGTGTTTTTTTTGTCTGGGGATAGAAAACTTGTTTCAAAACTCATAATTGTCACAGTAAATATATGATAATCCTTCATTCATTCACTTGAACATCCAAAGCTACGTCATAGAGGCAAGTGCTATAACACAATTCACTCCATCTCATATTAGGTAGGAGAGCTGAATATGGCAAAAATAAGATCCAGCTTGATTGTTGGTCTGCAGATTTTTCAGATGGAAGCCCAAGGCAGAGTATTTCACAGTTAGCAGCAGGGATGAAGTCTGCAGGCGGCTGCAGTACTGGCAGATCTTTGTCCAAGTTGAACAAATTTGTAATTTGAACTCAGCTTGGTGCATTAAGTAGACTGACAAAACTCTGACAATAAGTGTAGAGCAGCTTATAGTAGATGTGAAGCTGGAAGAGTAGATTGATGAGCAGCATTAGCCCAGGAAACCATGTCTAGACATCCACTCAGAGGGAAAGGGAAAGTACACAGGAAGCAATGGGAGATGGAAAGTTAGAAACAATAAGATGAAGTTTGATAAGGACCACAACACCAACCAGCTTCTCATTAAATAGTTTCTCTTTTTATTGGGCAATAGATAAGCTCCCACTGACCTCCACAGGGCTGGATGTATTAGACTTATCATGCTTGACCGTGTTGCCTCGCTGCAGCAGCCCTAAAAAAAGACATTTTGAAAACTTGTTTTCATCTCACAAATTTGGAGGGTTTTTTGGAGTATGGGGGGAGTCTGTTTGGGGCTAAAGGTCAGTTTTGGAGTGGCGTTTACTGGTGAAGACAAGTTTATTGCAAGATGTACAGTAAAGAATATGTCTCACTTCAGTTTTTAGGTTTTGTTTGGTATTTGTTTTTTGTTTTTTTATTTCTGGGTGTTCTTTCCCATTGCACTAAAATTATAAGTTTATTTATTTTTTTTATTCACCATCTCAATTAAATTTAACTTTTGACTTTCATTAGATCACTCCAAAACCTTTACATAAACTTCTATACTTTCTTTTTAGTTATTCAGAGGTGGATTGTTGAAGTGCAGACTTCATGGTTTCATCAGTTACATTAAGTAGGATCAGCACCTGAAGTAACATCGTAAGGGAAGCTCCAGCACATTTGATCAGCTAGTTTTACCACTGTATGAACTGTACAAGTATTGACTTACCATCCACAAACCACTTGCTACGATCTTGTTAGTTGTGCGGGAGGCTCCACTTTTGCTTTTCAAAGATGTATGGTTGTGTAATTTTACACCGAGATTTTTATGTACGAGTTTAAACGTTGAGTTGGGGGGTGTGACCAGCAGCAGCTTGTTTGAATATGAAGTGACAGAGCTCCTGAAGCAGCTCACAAATCTCATTATCTAAGAATGATTTTGTGCAAAAGATATAATGAACATGTTTTATATAACCAGTAGATCTACCCTAACCTGGTCAAGCAAGCATAATAAGTCACTTTAAAAACAAAATACATCAGATACATATAGTTTTTTTGTTCTAGTGGCCTTTATTTGATAGTTAATTGACAGGAAAGTGGGTAATGAGAGACGGGGGAAGACATGCAGCAAAGGTCACCAAGGCTGGGAATCGAACCTGCGACAGCTGCCTCTCCATATGTGGGTTGTGCTTAACCCCTTCGCCACCACAGCACACCATAATAAGTCACATTTAAAGCCTTTTCTTATTGTATTCATATATATTTCATATCAATCTACAGTAGTCTTTGCAAGTCACCCAGACGGTCAATAATAGTCTGAAGAAAACTATTAGGGTCTTCCAGTTCTTCTCTACTGACCTCATGCTGGAAATATAACAAACTAAAACAGGAGTTAAAATTAAATTAGAAGAAAAAAAAGGAAAACATTGTCAATGCTTTAGAAAAAGTTCTGCATGACGAACGAAGCAAATTGCCCCACGCGTCTGGGAGGCTGATTAATCCATCAAGACGTGTTTAGCTGCAGCTAAATGTGCTGTAATCAGTTACTGAGCTCAACGGTACACTTGCTCTTTTGTGCAGCTTAAATAGGTGTTGCATAAGTCCAGTTTTTATTCAAGACATTAATGAGTGACTGACTTTTCTCATTGTCTTTACATTGAGACATATCATTTACCTTCCATATCAGAGGGGAATAAAGTAAGGGTGGATAAAAAAGCCAGTGAAGCGTTTACTGTAAGGTGTTTCACTTTTTTTGCCTTCTTTCACACATATTGGATCATTTTCCTCCTGCACAAAGCAGCACTTCTCCACCACATATTGCCTCATGTGGTTATCTTTAAAAACCGTTATGGGTTTAGTGAACAAAAAAAAGAGAGATAAGGTGTTTTCCACTGCAAGCAGCTTCCATTTACCTTCCCCTCCCTCTTTCATGTTGTCATAGAAAGAAATCGGTGGGGTTTTATTACTATCTCTCCCATCTTTCCTCCTTCCTGTTTTTTTATGATGGCCTGCCAAGAGATTTGCTGAGCCAATCTGCAGTAATGGACATGGCTCTGCACAGCATGAAGGACTGCACTGCCCAGTGGGCTACAGTTTCAAAGGAACATGTAGTGTGAAGCAGTTGTGTCTCCCCACAGCAATGAACTCTTGCTTTTAATGATGTGCTCTTCTGACTTCAGAGAGGGCTTCTCACAGCTGTTATTTGCAAAGCTGAACATCAAATCGGCAACACAAACATGAATAGGCACTTCGTTTACCGCTTCCTCTTCCCCTCTCTGGCTTGATGCAGCTAAACTTTTTAATGAGAGGACAATGGAAGCTACAGCCGTATAACCATATTTGATTGTGTGATTGGGTTTTGAACCGGTATAGAAGCTACCTTTCAGCCGTTCTGGGAATGCTAATAGCAGGGCTAAGTTTTATTTGGCTCTTTACCACTTTTTCTAACTTTGACATAGGACAATAAATCAATGACAATATATGTCACAATAGACGTATCTGATAAAATATTCAATATATAAAATATTCAGTGAATTCTGATCCATAACTGAACAGCATTCTGGGGGATGTAGACAGAGGAAAGGCTTTAGACCCTCAACTTCTCACGGTCAGCTAAGCTATGTGGGTGGTATCAACTAACTCCCTCACTCTTTAGTTACCTAGCAACCCCTGCTGAGTAACAAGCAGTGTCAAGTCCCCCCGCCCCCAAACTTTGGTTACCTAGCAACAACCTGTTGAGTGTCTTGTTGAGTGGTAGTTGAGGTTTCGCCACTATTTCTCATAACATCTAAAAAAAATTTAAACTGGAATGTTTACACCACTAATTTGGTAGTATTTACGATATTTAAAACACAAAAACGAATCAGTAATTGTCTATAGACTGATATGAAATGTTTATAGGTTTTTCAGTCATATCATCCTTACCAAGGTAACTTTTTACAAAATGTTGGTGTTTTTGGCTTTCAGAGTCCATAGTGACCATTCTTTAATTAACCCTTAAGGTTTAATATTCTGCTGTTTTATTTGTATACATTCTGCCTTCAATGTATCGCAGCTGTTTAGGTTTGAAAGCAAACACATTGTAAAGAATGCATCTCTGAGCTTTTATAATCTTGTTTCTGGCCCCGTAAAGCAGAAAGAGGAAAACAGCAGTGATATTTTTAAGTACAAAACTATACTGGGTAAACCTCCCTATTACTTGAGTGTGTTTTTCACACCTATGAGGAGTTGTTACTATTTACAGCCGTTTTTTTCTGAACCTGACAGAAACGCTGTTGCTGAGCGCTGCGACCATGGGATAATCTGCAGATGACACTGATGCTGAATGCTTTTGTATCTCTGGGAGAGTTTAATTGCCTTAAAGAGTGGTTCAGCTGTTGTAAAATTAGACCTTGTGCCTGTATATTGCTAACTGCATATTGTTCATTGACCTTGTAACTTGAAACCTGTGATGGTGTGCCTTTCTAGCCAGAAGTTTTTGATCGGAAGAGACTGGAATAAAATGTTATGCCATACAATTGTGACATTGTGTGGCAACATAAATTCACCTTGGAAGTATTTCTCATCCTTTTAGTGCGGCAGTAAAAATAATAAAACATTAATGGATAAAATAATGTAGTGTTAGCCCATTAGAAACTCTCAATGGGAAGAATTGGGACAAAGACATGATGCATATTCATAAAGCACGGCAGGCATCCAGGACCGCTAATCTAATAATTGTTAATGCATCAATTGTTTTTTTCCCCTTTCTGCTTCTAGTGGCTCAATCAGCTTTATGTGCCTCATCAATTTTTACTCTCACCACATTTCCATTTGAACCGGAGCAGTCATCATTCTTGGATTTGCAGTAATGTACTTCAGCGGAAGAGAGCTTTTAACTCATGTATGGCACTCTGCCTGCCAATACTGATTTGGCACATAATCATAAGAGAAGTCAGATTGCCTAACATGATTATTTGCCAACTCAGTGAAGCGCAGAGCTTTAATATTGCCTTTATGTCCAAAAAAAAAGTAAACTTTGACTTTGCCAATTGCTTAGTTCTGTTCCCTGAACTATCTCCACTTGGTGTATCGATGCCTTAATCCACATTGTCCATGTAGGACAATTCCAATCTTTTCACCATAAAAAAATCTGATTTGTGCCATCAGTGCTTTGTTGATTTTCTCCAAACTGTCCAATTTGCATTTTCAGTTTTTTTTTCTTTCTCTGTTATGAAATTTTTAAAGTTTGCTCAGAATTTGCAGGACAATTGGCGGAAACATACATGTGATCCAATTGTAGCTCCAGCATCCGTGGGTGGGTGGATGGATGGATGACAAGAGGCCCTAAAACATTTAATACTGAAAGGAACTTGAAATAGGCACAACTGACTAGACTAAAATCTCATAATCTAAGAATGATTTTGTGCCAAAATTGTAAAGAACATGTTTTGTGTAACCCATAGACCTATCCTAACTTGTTCAAGGAAACATATTGCTCACGTTAAAGGAACTTCAAAGGGTCTATAGTGTCGTGTTCAAAGCTCCAGGCTTCAATAAGGTGACACCTACCTACAAATTACATTTATATGAGGCCAGTGTTATTTAGGGGGCCATTTTGTTTGCATCTCAGGCTTCATACAGAACAGTCGTTTCAGCCTCCACCCACCTGTGTCCATCCTCCATCCACTGGAGTCTGGTTCCTCATACCTCCGTGTGAAGAAACCTTTTCTTCCTTCCCTTCTTTCATCTCATCTTTGTTCCTGAGTGGAAACTCCCACTGCTGGAAGGATGTTATGTTAGGCTGATTTAAATTAGACTCATTTGAACACACTCCTCCGAACTGATGTCTTCCAGCAAACTGGAGCAGATTTGTTATGGTCATTTGCTTTACCCTGCCTTCCTCTCATAACGGCTGTTTAGCTCTACCCCTCACAGCTCTGAACTCAGCCATGAACTCTCACGTTTGTTTTTACCTTCCTCTATATGGAGTGGGCTTGGAGTCATTTGGCAGATCAGAAAGCTGCTATAAACCACACAGCAAAGTTGGAGGCACATGAACCTGCTTTCCAGGCTCGTCTCCTCGAAGTGGGTTTGTCGCATACATTTCTAAGAAACTCTTGTGCGCAGTGATGAGGCTTTACGGATTCCAGTTGTCTTTGTTTATTCCTTTGTGGGACGTGTTTTGTCTGAGAAAGCTTTTCTTTTCACTGCAGCACTAGAAAGCATGTTGGAGCTGAGGGAGCCAGAGAAGCAGAGCAGTGCTGCTATTTCAGATTAATTTAAGAGCAAAATTCACATGTTTTCTCCATTCTAAGTACCAAGAAAAACAGCCAACTGCAGCCATTTATTTTAAGAGCTAAAGCCGTACTTATTTAATTGTCCACATTTCCATTTTTTTCTCTGCTTTTAAAATATTCAAAACTAAAATTTAGCTTCTAGCTCAACTGAACAGAATATATTCCCTTGTGAGATATTATTTCCATAAAATTTGATCACACAAACCAAGTTAAAACAAACAGCGTTGTTCGTTTTGGGTGTTTCACCCCACAGACGGGTATTGATCATTATCGTCTTCCTTCAGTGGGTCTGAGGGGTGTGAAGGAAAGTTGTTGCAGGAAAATTAAACTGCTGGGTATTTGCTCTGACTGCAGTTAATTATTCCATCACTGCAGCCCCCATTAGCTCTCTATCCACCCACAAAGCAACAGCTAAGGACCACAATAATCACTGAACATTACAGCCCACAGACTAAAGGCTATTTGAAACGAATATGGCTCCAAATCAACATTTCCAACAGGAGAGGTTCCTGAATATTTATGGAAATCCACAGAGGCCTTTCTAATGGAACATTTTAGAACAAATGTGATAAAACTTCACATCGTTTCAGTTTTTTATTATCGATATTCACAGCCGTGCGAGTCTCCAAAGTGCTGCGTTAACCCACATTAAAGGGTCGTTTCCACTGTCAGATGTATTCAGACGGGTTTGAAATGATATTTGTGGGATATTTTAAAGCAGACCTGCCAACACTGCTGCAGAATGACTTAGCAGATAAACCAAGCAGTTTCATGGAAGGTGTTTGGATAAAAGGGAAATATTTCATCCATGCAAGCCAATATGAATTTAATTTTTCTAATTAAAGAACCTAATATATTTGCCCTAAGAAGTCTAAAACTTCTAGTGAAGTTTTTGGTGAACTAAAAGCTTCACTAAACTGGTTGCATTAGGTCTGTAAAGCTGTCAGCTGAATTATTGTTTCCTGTGCTAACTCGTACTGTGCTAGCTAGGTTCATAACTGACGCGTTGAACTAAGCGCATCGCTGAAGCTTTGTAACGTGCTGCGGATATGATCTTGGTATGAGGGCTCAGTTTTGGAGAATACTCCACCAACATATGCGTTAAAAGCTACCTGCTTGTTTGGTTCAAGCACGCTCAACACAGACCTCTAAAAGTATGACTACTGACCATTTATCTCGTAATAACATAATCAGTATCCTTAAATACATTTTTTCCAGTATTGATTGTATTAAGATATATTTTATTTCAACAGTGCTATTTGGATTCCTTTTTCTTTATTTAGATAAATAAAACTTGCTTCTGCAGTTGCTGGCCACATTATTGGGCACACCCACACATCCCAAAGTTGCTCTATTGGAAACAACTTAATGTAGTGAAAGACTTGTCTTTCGGTATGTTTAATTTTTAATAAAGATCTTGTCATATTGCCAAGTTCCCTGTTTGAAAAGTTGATTCCTAGAGGGGAAAAAAAAGAAAAAATTCTGTCAAAATTACCCTTCAACTAATCCTGTTAAATCCGTGCAGATAATTTAACGTATGATCACACACAGGAGATGGACCCTTCTGTAGTCCTCTTATCAGATGCTATGGGATTATAAATAGAAGAAAAAAAAATCACAACCTTGAGATCAAATCAGGATTTGCTTTTCCTTTTAAAGCTTGTTACCAGGCAACAACTCAGCAAGGTGTTTGGATGCATTTGTTCAGAATATTAGCGCTTCATTTACTTAAGGAAATCACTGCATGTCACCAGAAGGGGAGATAATTATTCCCTCCTGCTGAGAGTTGATATTGAATTCAAAGCGAGTGCCAGAGGATTGTTTGGTTTCAGTCTTTTCTGGTCCTCCTCTGCCATCAACACAAAACGTTCAGTTTCAGCAAAATCTTTGCACTCCATTCAGGGGAAAAGCTGCATCATCTTTTACTCTTTCCCCAGCAGCCTTAAGCTTACATGTTCATTAACGTGAATGAGCCTCTTATCACATGCTGCTGTTAATTGAAGTCTGATGAAAGCAGAAGGCCGAGGTGCCAACAATGTGGAGGAGGCTCGGCCCCTCCAGCACTTCTGTGTCTCACATCCATCCTCAACCAAGTAGGTGTGTAATTCCTCTCCCTCAGCGGACCTCGGAGAGCTCGGTGTGGTAGCGAGAGCCAATTGGACCTGACAACAGGTTTCTAACGCCGCTCTCCACCTCATCGTGGTGCCCTCTCCCTCGGGGCTCGGTGTTTTCTGCTGTAGGGGAACAGGGTTGTGTTCACACGGCTGCCTTTCATATTGGGAAAGATGTCCTTGTGTGGAATTACACCAGTCAGCTGAAGTGGGACCAACTAATGGAACGCAATACAGAAAAACAGCCTCTCATTTCTGCTTTTTGGCGTATTATAGATCCAGCGAGTATCTGTTATGATGTTTATTTTCTTACGGCGCATTCACACAAGCCCTTTTTAGTCCGCTTTATTCTAACCCTAAACTAGTAAATTAGTCCAAAAAGACAGTTTTTTTAGGAGCTGTAAATACATAATCAAACTTTGGTCCACCTACAATCTTGGGTCTCGGTTTAATTGAAGTGAACTCTGGTTCGGTTTGAATGCAAATGTGAACACTAAGCGAACCGGAGACCGAGCCAAAAGCACTAAGCAAACTGTAGCTCAGGGCATTGTGGGTAAATACAACCAAAACAAATACACAAGTCTAGCGCTAGCGCGCGAAATGGCTTGTACACCTTTACCAAAAGCAAAAGAGAAATCCTGCAACTGCTAAAATCTGACACCATGTTTACATTTCGTAAACAAGGAAGTTGTAATAATGTTTTCTTGGGAAGTTTTTGTCATTTCCTTCAGTGGTTCTTGATGCAAAGCAAAGTATTTGTTTTGTTTGATAGTGTAACGTGAAAGTGAATTGCAGCAGCTGTAAATGACTTGGTTTAATTGACTACCAGACTATCAGTTGGGAAAACACCCTTAATCTGTATATCCTGCATATTCCTTCATATCTAGTCCAGTTTCAAGACTGAACAATTATACCATGCTAACTATTGTAAAACTCTGGCTAAGGTGAAGGTACACCTTCCAGCTAAAGTCAGTTGTTTTAGTTGGAAAAAGCTGGATTGCACTACTTCATTCATCTGCCAAAACAGTATAAAGACCCATCAAGGTACATATTAGTGTTAGCAAATCATGTTTAGTTGTGTATCCATCCAATCAAATACATCTCTGTAAAATGATAAGTTGTTGGCAGAGGTATCACAACCAAAGAGAAGGCAAGACCAGGTGTTGGCTTCTATGAGAGGAAAAACTGAGAAAATATAGGGTTAAAAGTTAAAATAACAGAAAGAGCAATTCCTGCTGAAGTTAAGGTGTTATTACCTCGACTTAGCAGTGTTTTATGATCTTTATTCTTTAAAGCAACCATCTTTGTTGGTGTGGTGTTTCCATGAGATTATCCACCTGCCAATTTGTTGTTTACTCTATTATTACAAAAGAACTGAGTTGCTGAAAAACAGTTGAGTATTTTCTCCTCTTTCTCAGGCTGCACTGCAGATGACAGCCAGGCACCAATAAACTAATATGTTGCTCACTGCACTTTCTAAAACTAAAAAAGCGGCTTGGAAAAATCACGTATCAAGTGTTGCCTTTATCTATAGTGCACCTTTCAGCGAGCCAGCCTTTTATGTGGCTCAGAAACCAGCGGGTTGTCGCAGCCCTTTTCATGCTTTAAAAAAAATGCCACGAGCAGTGCGTCGTGTTTCTGCACCATCATTCACAGCACAAAGCGCCTCAGATACAGGTGTCCGGGGGAACAATGAGCGCCAGCGTGTGGCTCTCTGCCTGGAAAACCCGGCTTTATCTCTGGCTTCCTTCACCTCAGCAGCTCAGAGGTAAGAAAAGAAAAAGGTGTGAACTTGGGTGCAACGCAAAGGTATAAAAGAAGATGGGATCTATTTTTCAAAACTATTTCTGAATACTTAAAATACAGCTGGTCGCATGAGAAGTAAATGTTTGCCTGCTTAGGAATGGTTCGAGATAACAGCATGAAAGGTACATGTTATGGTTCTGTAAGCCAATTCGTAACATTGTAGTTAAAGGGAGGCACAGCTGTGGATGTATTTTAAGGCAACTCTGCAAACAAACTTTTTCCTGGTGATGTCATGGAAAAATAAAACATATCAATCCCTTCTTAAATTAATGGCCCACGTAAAAGTGATTTTTGGCCCAAAAGAATGAAATAATAATAATAAATCATCACTTCTTTTTTGCAATGATATCTTAGGCAATAAATAAATAAATAAATGAATGAATAAATAAGTAACTTTTGGCCAAAAATGATAGGTCATTATTTAAGGAAAGTGATTATGTAGAACTTCACAAGTTTGGTTCCTCTTTTCCTCCACAAGTGGCTGTGTGGACTTTTCACAATGGCTCCTAACTGTCATGATTTGATGTGAATATGGACCCAAATGCAGCAGGCGAGGAACCAGGAAGTAAGACGAAGTTGAGTTTAATGGTGAATAGGAAGCTCATACAATCCAAGGAGCATGCAGCGGGGCAGAGCAGAAGCTAGGCTCAGCACCGGTAGCAACAGTACAGGAAAAAACTGACGAAGGGAGCCGACGCCGTCACAGGACTTAACCAGTTCAACTGAGACGATGCAACGACAGACTAATGACACGACAGGATTGACACGACTACGATCCGACAAGAGACAAAGACAACAGGTAGGATTAAATATACAGGGAGAGTAATCAGGGAATGAGACACACCTGGGAAGCAATCGACAGGGAAGACGGGACAGGGACAGGACTAAACACAGAAAACCTCAAAATAACTACAGAAACACAGAACACAATACAACTTTGGCTGTAATCATGAAAAGCGTTTATATATAGCAGAGCTTCCACATAGCCTTACAAAGTCTTAAATTCATACATCTAAAATAAAGACCCTAAAATGTTTTAAATTCATCTGTTTTTAAAGTGTGGTGTGGGGGCCATTATGGCCCTTGGAATAATTTCGTGTGGCCCTTACCACAGTTCCTCCAGCCCTTCAGCATATGGAGCTAATGCAGATAAACCTTTTTGCAAGTTTTTCTTTAGGATGAGATTTTTCATGGCAAGTTCATATCTTAAAAGTTTGGACACGATTGTTTTAGAGCTGCACTCATCTGTGTCAACTGTTCACACATATTGAGGCTTCAGGTTGCTCTGAAAACTCTGGTATCGTCCTAGCCTTATTGCACAGCCAACATGAATCTGACCTCCTCCATAACTCTTCAGATACCCACCCTTTAGCATGATTGAAATTCTGGCCTGGTCCCTCACTAAGCCCTCGGTTGTTACGGCGACGGCCTCGACCGATTCTGCTGAGCTTCTCGTTCCTGTCTGGGATTTATCATCTCCCCACCCTGGTTGGTGTTTTACTGTTTAATGACCAGCAATTGCTCCCATCATCAGGGTCAGTTACCCAGCGCCTGCACCGAAGCAATAGGAGTTTTGTTTGATGCCTCTGGGATCCGTTTTGGTTGTATTAATATTCCAGAACTCACTACAAGAACGATTAAGAAACTGAATATCAGAGTCCCTCTTTGTGAGCTGCTGTTGTTTGTGGCCTTCACTTTGAAGAAGTGGCTCCTGTGAATTAGGAACTGAAGCAAGTCAGCGTGTTGTCCGACAATAGAAAACAGTTTTTGACGTCTTACTGTTGGAATCATTTTTCTCTCTGATCAGATGAAATCTACAAAAAAAAGTATTAGGGCCATACTAAAAAAATTAAAAACTAAAATTATGGGAATGAAGTTATGCTTCATTCTTTACGACTTTAATGTATTATTTTGACTTTATTCTTATTTGACTTTACTCTTGTGATGCCATAACTTTATTTTTGTAAATGTATGACTTTATTCCTTTACTTAATTTGCAATGTTCTTTATTTTTATTTTAGACCCACTGTAGAGAACAGGTAAGCTCATCTTAGCTGAGTTTTAAGATGTCCAATATGGCAAGCTTATCTATTTCATAAGTAGGCTGCCGATCTGTCAGCAAAATGGTACCAACCATAAAGATGCCACAGTTTGAGTTTGCACTTTCCTCTCCATATTTAATATTTTCGCACTCTGAACCTCAGTTCTCTCATATTTGATTTATGAGCAGCAGCTGCCTGTTGGTTAACTATATCTGCACAGAGGCAGGTTTGCTTGAAATAAACCTTATTTTAATTTACAGTTTTAATTTAACAAAACGTTTTTGTTATATTCCCTTAAGTTTCCTTTAATCATTTAGAGTAGAACTTTTATTGTATTGATGCCATTAAAGCCTTAAAAAGACCCCATTTACTTATTGATTTCATTTCCAATATGTTGAAGACATTGGATAAAAACGGCACTAAATTCAACCATAAAATGCAAAATGAAACCCTGAACTTGTGGTTTTATATGAGGGTAGTTTATGGTTTCTGCCCAGGTTGGTACAAGCTGCGGGCGGCACAAAAATACCAAAAATCTAATGTTTGATGCAGCTTAAAGGAGATTTTGTTTGCTTATTTGCAAATCAAAAATAACTTAGTTAAAAATATACTTTTATTTAAAACATTTTAACTTTTTATTTTAAAATAAATCACTTAAGAAGAAACTTGTTGACAACTTGTTGACCTATTTCATGTCCTGTACATTGATCATACCCATCACTTCTATTTTCGATCAAAGACCTCATTATTTGGGTAAATCCTTATTTTTCCTGTATAATTTGAACATTAACAGTGAAAAAGTTTTCATGAACCATGAAAACTGTCTTTTTATAAAATATTAAATTTCTGTCTCAGATGCTTTAACTCAATAACTAAGTGGAGTTTCTTGTCATTTTTCCGATTAAAATTATCACAAGTATTCATTTATCAGATGCTGCAACCGCCACATTTATCGACCCAAGCTGCAATCTTCCAAATGGCAGAAATGACTGAAAACGTTTTCTTTTTTTTTTCTGATAAATCGTTGTGCTGCTCATCAGTTCTCAGCTGTTTCAACTTCAGTTTTTCTCTCTCCTCTAATCTGTCCCATAATTCCCCATTTTCCCACTTCAGTTATTTTGACATCAGTGTCCAACTCATATGAGGTCATTTTTATCATTCTGCTTAAAATACAAATGCAGGATTGTATAAAATAACTTAACTTGCATAACTTAATGTACTTCTCAGCAATAATGCTTCCAGATGCATGTGGATCCATACATTACCCAACCTTCCCCTGCTTAGCACCACAGACCAGCATGCATCAGAGGTTCTGATCCAGTTTTACTCCAGCTGAAGACTTTTTAAGAACTTCCCTAATTTTTTCAGCTCCGATCTCTGAAGCTTTATAGCATTCATTAAAACTGGCGCATTACGCATTAATGTGAGCTCTGATTTCATTTGAAGCCATTTTTAAATGAGCAGAGCTCAACCTTTTTTTCATTAAACACATCTTTTTGTTTTCTGGAGTCTGAGAAAATCAATATCAATTTTATCACTCCAGTTTCTTGCACAGACACGGCGTGTATGTCCACCAGGCTGTAAAAGCTTCCTGATGAGCTCAACACACCCTCAGGTGGTTTCTCAACTACCTGTCAGTTTTCAGGCCATACATTGTGATCAGCTTCTGCTGTTTATGAATGCATTTCCTGCTTAAATAAAACGCCACGGGGTCTTTGGATGGAACAAATAGTTTGCCACCTGCTGATGTAAAAGCTGAAACTCCAACAAATCTTTAAATATTTCACCAAAGGGGGCGGAGAAAAGCAATAAATAAAATGGAAATAAACACAGAACAGAAACTATAAGTATAACAGATTTGGACATTTCTGTAAGCAAAATTTCCAGTCAAAATTAATCATCAGGATGAAAATTATTAAGCTCATTTTAATTTATCAAGCAGTTAATTGCTTTTTGTGACAGGCTGACTCAAGCGATGTTTTCCCGTTATTCAAGAATTTTGATGACATGTGAAGCACCACATGTCAAGTAACTGTCCTGACTTCTGCCTTCAGGTCAGTGCTGCAGATTGCTGTTTGACAAAACCAGCCACCCAGACAGCTTCTTCTCCCATCCTGGCTCTCTGATGAACACTAAATCTATACCATGCATATCTGCTATAGATCTGGAATTGATCTGGTTCAATTACCTGCTTTTAACAAAGCTCACGGAAACGTTGAGAATGCTTTTAACTCCTCGGTTCATGTCAGTCAGTATCAATAAACATTTAAAGCAAAGTCAACAAATGCGTCATGAAGAGGAACAAAACATACACAAGTTGCAGGACCAGCAGAACTAAAAAAAAAAAGTGAGACTTATGGTCCAGAAACTATGGTGCTAAAAGCCCCGATTAACATGGAACCTGCTCTTTGTTTAAATTTACTGCATGAATGTAGATCAGTGAGTCACGCAGAACTGGAGTTACAACCACCAAGTTAAACACCGGTTGAAGTTCAGTTTTTAAAGACTAGCTGTGTTTTCATTCACCATAAATTAAATTGGAATTACAAATATAAATTTGCTCAATGAAAACATGCCAATTTTGAAAAAACAAATTTTTTGGAAAAAAATAAATCTTTACACAAGGATGAGGTGGTTTTTCGGTTGCATTAAAATTTTTGTATTTTTCAAAACTTTAATGGAAAAACTTTTTCCAAGTCATCAACATCTAGATGTAACTACTGGTGGAAAAGATGAAGAGGACTAAAGCAAGTGGTAGGAGGATGATGTGTGGTATGTTTTAATGCGTTTAGAAATCACACTTTTAACACTCCTGCACAGGAGCTGCTTTGAATATTATAATTTGCTTAATTGTTTATTTAGTTGTGCAGTCATGTATCAGTGATGTCTGTGTGGGTGCGACATCGCCGTGATGCTGTGTTTCCATATTGCACTGACACTAGAAGTCTGTGGTTTACCATTCGCTCTATGAATTTCTAGGCTTTAGCACGTACAGATTTTTGATGAACTCACACAGAGACTCCTGTGTTTCCTTTTTTGCGGTCGGTTGTTCGGGTGATTTCTACAAAACATGCCTGACATTTTTGAAGACGAATCCTCAAACTCCACCGAGGAGTCGGATCAGTATCAACAATGATCTGGTGTTTGCAAACGCTATGAAGTCTGTGGCAGGGGGGAGATATTTGTTGAAGCTGTCTTGTCTGGGTAAACCAAAGTTCCCCGTTCTGTATTTTTATCGTCCTGTTTTGAAAATGTGTCGGCACCTGCACAGGAGCTGCTCTGTAGCTGTAGGGTTGCCACCAGCATGACTCCATAAAGGAGGACAACTCAGCAGGAGCAACTGGATAAACAACACGATTCCAGCTGCCGCTTGTGAGCGTAGAAATATAGCGAGCTAACGCCACGTCTGCCTGGCTGCTGCAAACTCAGTCAATTACTTTGATTTTGAAGTATTTTTTCAAGACAGAGTTACTGAAAGTAGTGTAGGCCAGCGCACAGCGATTGTTTCTGCAAAAAGCAGAATCCCACCCTCATTTTGCCTTCGGTTTCATTTGATGTTTTGTGTGCCGCTGGAAAATTTCACACAAAAACAAATGCTGGATAGAAGATCACAGTAATGGGGAAAAAGACATTATACTGCAAAAATAATTTTCTATTTTTAGACAAAAAAGTAAAAATTACGTGAGTCAGGCAAATAATGCTTTTTAAGATGCCTCTCCCACTCAGGACAGGCATCCTGTCCTTAGATCTGGATCAGAGTTCTACTTAGATCCGGATCTAACTAGATCCAGATCTGGATACTTAGAATGGAGCTGATTTGACTGCATCATTACTCCAGGCCTGCAGCCGCGGTAAAGCAGCGGTTCCTAAACACAATGACACGGTCTGCTCAAATATTATGTTTTATGGAAGACTTTGAAAAAAAAAAGCTGTTTTTATTTAAGAAAACAAAATAAATATGCAATAAAAAAATTGATTTGTAAATATAAACATGAGTAAACATAAAATGCACTTGTTAAATAATGATTTTGGATTGTCTTTTATATAATTCCAAAAATATTTAAAAATTGTATAACCATCTTTAAAAAAAAAAATCATACCATCATACCATTATAAACAATACAACCCAACAAAAAATTTGAAAATCTATTCCGAAAACAGAAACCTCATTTTACAGGCTAGTATAAATATATATATTTTTGAAAAACAATCATCAAAACATTTGCTAAATATTAAATGGTCGTGATGTTATTCCCCTAATTAAAAAAAATTAATTAGGGAGCTCTACCCTTTTCTTTCACAAGATCATCTTGCAATTCTTCTTCTTTTTTCAAATTGCACATAGAAAAAAATATATATTAATGCATTTTTTGTCAATTTTTTTTATTAACCACTTCTAGACCAGTCCAAGGCATCTAATACACAATATATGTCCCTGAAATATAAAATTACCAGGTATGATTTGATGAAACTGAATATTTATTTACTTGAAGTACAACACAGAAATATTAAATATCCTAACATTTACAAGAACGTCTCCGTAAATCACACTTTGCATTCTGATGTGGTGTTTGTCAGATTAAAAGTATTTTTTGTAAATAACTTTTAAGCAGATATTAACCATTCTTTTACTCAACTCCTCATTTATGTATTAAAAATACATATTTTTATTGTTTTGATATATTACTCCTGTCTTGAATGTCATGTTTTCAATTAACTGTAAGCAGAAAATCATCACAAGAACAAAGGGTTCAAACATCAGTGCATGATGAATCTATATAATCCTTCACTTAGTGAGAGTCACTGAAATAAGTCATTTTTTAAAATAATATAAATGACTGAGATTCACCTGTGCCACTTGTTACAGGTGTCTCACTCTCAAAGTATAAGAAGCACAAACTTTTTTCCTACATGCTAACAAAGCAGCAAAATTTCAAATAAGATTTAATTAAACCACCACCAATCAGGGATCTAGAGCTGCAGTTCAGTTTTAGTTTGTGTTTTTAGGCGTTTTGCATGATTGATAGACTTTAGGTGTTGTCTCGAACATGTAAATGTGTTATTATGGGACATAAAAATGAAACTAAAAGCACTATGCTACCATCTTTCTTTAACTTCTGCCAAAGTTGCATGTGTGAACTAATAGCTTTTATCACTTTGATTCCTGACCTTGCAGTTTGATCACGACACTTTTTCAACAGATTCTTTTGCTCTGCATGCATGAACAGCATCTCCTTGGCTCCTCCACTGTTTATCCTCCAGCAAAAGTCTCAAGGCGCTGTTTGAGAATTTATTGTGAAGCTCCATTTTGAGTCAAAGCCAGACTGGGAAAGGGTTTGTTTCTTCCCTCCATCAGTTACCCAGCGTGCACATCAACTGATGTATGAGAATGACATTGACATGCCGCTAAAAGCAGCAAAAGACGCGGGGGTGCCAGAAAGGAAACTCTCCTGGGATATCAGGAAATGATTGTACAATGCATCTCAACTGAGCAGCGAGAGTCATTCGTCTCTCCCAAGTCTTTATTTTAGCCCAACGAGTCGGAGGGACCGGAAGAGGCTGGGATCCTCGTCAGCTTTTAACCCCAGGCACAAATGGCTGGCTCATTTGGCAATGGGCGGCAATTAGGATTGCAGATAGCAGGCGGAGGAAAAAAAAATAAAAAGAAGGGAAGAGGAAAGCATGTAAGACTAGGACAAAGAGAAGCGGAGGAAAAGTCTGCAGGGAAGTGGAGCGGAGTGATTTAAATGTTGCCTGGGGAAGTACATTAAGGCTGGGTTGACACAAGGACAGGTCGGCAAGCATTAAAGCCAGCCATAAAAAGGTCAAAGCAGTCCGGCTGCAGTGATTACATGCTCAGTGTAATGGGAGATTATTTACCTTACTCTGCTTTCTGAGCTTGGTTTGCCTTAAACGTGTGCAGCTAGACTAGATAAATACACCACCGACTGAAACGCTGCAGTAACGGGGTTATCAAGTCATTGTTTGTAGTTTTACATCCATCCATTCAATCTCTTCCATCCATACATCCATTCTATCTCTGGACTTCCCCACCAACCAGTAACCTCCTGACACTCATGTTTGGACCCCCAAGACAATGGTCAAGCAATCACCTACGTCTTAGGGAGCAGGTGAATAATTTTCCTTCAAACCTGAGGTATCACTCCTCATGACCCTGCAAGGATAAGTGTGTTCAGGTAATGGATGGACAGACGGATGGACCTGAGGTGTTAGAAACAGGATAGCTGTAAAGGATTTGCATAACTTGTGCCTGATTGGTGACTGGGTCAGAGTCAAACACTTAACTGCTTATTTTATTTGTTCAAACACCTAATATAACTCAATATGCATTAATTCTGACAGTAGAAATGGTCATGAAGTGGGTTTTGGTCCATTTGCAAATCATCCCCTGAACAACATTTTGTTCTGGAGTTATTGAGACCCTGAATGTTCTCACCAACAATAAGGTCATGGGGACATACTGTGTGTTGTACCCCAGCTCTTTATAGATTTAATCCTTGTAGCTCTACATGTGGTTTTCAACTACTTTTCAGATGAATTTTCTCTTGCTTTTCTACCTTTTCCTATCTCTTGTTTCTAAAGCTGCCACACCACTTTGACTCTAGCAGAACACTTCCTGATTGTACATTCCCCTTTCATTTTCCCATCACTCACGCTGGACAGAAAAGCCTTCCATCCAACACTGGCTTTTTTAGTACCAAACAACATAAAGACAAGTTTGTGCTTCGAGTTTCTAATGTCAGAGTAAGAAATGCAGTTTATTCCTGTCTTGATTTAGTTCTGCTGAAGTCTGAGTTGTTCTGCTGTCTGACTAGAATAAATATCTTTTCAGTCAGTGTTCAGTAGGTAGGTGGTTTGGCATTTCTTCAAGACATATGTGCTCTGTGTTATGAGAGAGTCGTTTAAAAATAACTTTCCTTCAATTATATACAGTCATACTGAAAAGTTCATTTATTTCAGTAACTTAATTATCAAAGTAAAACACACTATGTAGATTAATTACACACAAGACTTTTTGTTTAAATGATGGTTATGTGACTTAAGATCAGTAAGTCCTGCCAGGATTTCACAATTGTTTTTGTGATTTTTTTCTCTTTTTTGCGATTAGAATCACATATTTTCTAGTGATGTAGGAGTATCTGCAAGGAATTTAGCAATACTTGTGCTTATATGTGATGTTAAATGTGATTTGTTGTTGTTGTTGTTACTTGGATGGATCACAAATTACAACTTGACATCAAGAGTGCCACCTGCAGGTGGGAGTTAGCGGTCACTTATAGCAAAAGCTTTCACCATTTTCTGGAAAATTTACAATTAATTCAATTATGCATTACTAAAACAATGCAGCAATCAGTTGATTTTTCTTGAATTTTCAAGATTGTGGTATTGCGTAAAAACTGGCGGAACTGACTAATAACATTAGACAGAAATGTCTAATGAAAAGTATGACTAATATACTTTTGTTTTCAAAATATACTTTTAATCTGAAAGATTCTTTGTGGCAAGGGACAACAATCACCATGAACGGCTGAAAAACTTGAGATCTCTATAAACTCTTAGAATTGCCTATTTTAATAGTTCAAGGACTAAATATACTATAATATCCATTAAGCTGGTTATGCTTTAAAGTTTTTTTGTTCTGATGAGTCATTAGCTTGACTCTCCAGACAAAACTTCTTTTTCCCAACTAATGCTAATACTGTCATCTGCTACATGTATGAAACATACTGAAAGCTGATTATACATCCCCAGAAATAAAGCTAGAAAGATTTCAAGCATCTCTGTTTTGTTATCCATAAGCATCTTTAGACCTTAACTCCAGAAACGGCTCTCGCTAGAAAAATAAACCAGTGACTCAAGTTTGTAGCATTTACTTCTTGACTCATTAACATTTGCTACCAGCTAGCTTAGCTCTGCCATTTTTGTTTTTTTGTGGTACCATGCTCTCTACTTTTCTCACTTTTTATCATCTATAGAATATCTACAAAGAATCATGTGAGATTCGTTTTCATCTCTCTGTTTTCCACATTTAAGTGCTTGGGTTTTGCATTTGTGTGTTTCCTATATATTGCTAGGTGGCACTCAGAGCAGACTGTGAGCATTTTCATTTAAAGCCGGAGTTATTTTAAAGGCCGTGTTTTAACAGTTTGATGATCTGTATAAACCGCTGCGCTTATTGCTCAGAGAAGTAAAGGTTTAATTAAACTCCTGCAGGTTGGAGTTGACTGTGTACTGAAGCGAGGCTGTAAAGGTAAATGGGGGGTAAAAGTGAGTGTTTAGCGGCTGAAAAGATCATCAGAGTAATGGAGGCACACATCTATGTCTGCAGCAGAGGTTTATTTTTTAACTCTGTAATAGAAAACTTTAAACAAGATCCAGCAGAAAGTTGGTAGTAATAAATGATTTGAGTTTAATAAAAAAAAAAAAACTAAAACATATCAAAAGAATATGTTTGCTCTTCAGAAATGATCTTCCCACCTCTGTTTCAATATGAGTCCATGTTCAGTATGCAAAGGAGAGACACTGATATTTCATTGATTTTCTTTTTTTTTATTATTCTGAAAGTGCTCAACCTGACATTTATATCTTCTCGAAATTAATGTGGCATCACCGTCTCTGCTCTTTGGTAAAAGGGCAGAGAAGCAAGAGTGCACATAAAGATGGATTGAAAAGTTATGTAAGCTGAACAAAAATAATTCAATTTCCATCAGATTTAACCACTATGGAGAAGCATTGCACCACATGTCCCTACATGCTGACAGCAGTGACTGAATCAGGTGACTCAGTCCAGATAAGCGAGACAGAGTGAGCAGATTAAGAGGAAGTTGTTTGGACAAAAATCAAAACACAATCTTGGTCTATTAGGGTTTCATCAATGATCAAAAATGTGAAGCTAGACATCATAACAGCTGTTCCAAACTGTAACCAATGTTACAGTTAAAGGATATTTTGTTCAAGCAGGCAAAAACAACGTTACTTCTTTCTTTCTTTTTTTTCCCAGTGATTGCAACTAAATAAAAAACGTTTAAATTGAATCTTAATTGAAGCTGTTTACATGCAGGGTAACATTAGCACTGAGGCACAGCTAGCTCCTGCAAGATGTAGCCTATAAAAAATACTTTAAAACTTCCACAAGCAATTGATTTAAAAAAGCTTGATTGTAAGGACTGGGCTTTTCTGTGTATTTATTTAGATCTCTGTGTTGTCCTAGCTACCCCTTCATTGTTTACACCTGTCCCTTGTTCCCCTCGATTGTCTCCCTGTGTATTTAATCCCACCCGTGTTAACTGCTCCTGGTTGGATCCTCATGTCTGTCTGCCGTCATTTGTCATATGAGTTACCAGATGCTACCAGATTCAGAGCTTTTGCCACTGCTCATCTGTGCTGCCTGGATCATTGTTTATCATTAAATCATCATCACTACTCAAACACCTGGATCCTCTGCTTCATCTTCACCACCTACACCTACCACTTCATGACATTGATAGTGTACAATCTGTTAATTTATTATGTAGTGGAGAAAAAAAAGTTCCTAGAATAATAGCTGAAATCTTCACTTGTTGCTCCTGTTTACATTGCAGATTACATTGGGCCCTACAGTATCGCTAACTGCTGCAATAAGGTTTAAACCCTTTAAGACGGATATTTTATACACACTACAGATTAAGAAACAAGAGGCGCATAAATAACTAACCAAGTTAAAACAATGTATAATCTTTTTTATATAAGAACATTTGCATGATTTGTAGTTGCTCAGTTTTTAGAATTTGTATATATGAGGACTGAAAAAAATATATACATAGATTAGCTCAAACCACCTCACCTCTAGCGGCTCATAGCCAACTGACAGAAAATGTTAGTTTTTTGCAATTTTCATGGGCAATTGCTTTAAAATTTATTTTACATCTATTGTAAACAAAAAGCACAGAAATAAAAAATACAAAGTTAAAACTAAATGTCCAATTGTTCCTTTAAACGTACAGCTGCAGCAGAACTCCAGCAGAGCTAGTCAATACAGGAAGCTAAGCAATTAGCTTGAAACTAACAGGCTATCAGTCAGTCTCTCAGCATTTGCAATGATCTTTTTGTTACTTCATCTCAACCATTTAGCCAGGTAATTGAATTTTTATTATTTTTATTGCTAAGGACGTTTCTTTCATTTTGCTAATAAGGCTCCAGGATAAATTTCCCTGGCAATTGGCCATATGTTACCAGTGCTGATGAAATGGCCAAGTCCTTGAAAGGAAAAACACAATAACAACCAACTAATGAGGTATATGTAGAATGTATCGTCTGCTGTTCAATTAACAAACTCTCAGTTCTGACTTTGACCACAGAATGCCCCAGGAACTAATTGCTCTGTGTTCCTGACCATAAATTTCCACTAAATATATAAAATTCTTTATTGCACAGAGAATGGGAGATAAAAAGACTCACTGAATCACCTTGGAAAAATACCAAGGAGAAATTCAGATGTTCAGCCTATGAAAACTTTGTCTGTCATCTATAAAACACCACTGGTTATTTTAGCACTTGAATCAGTTTTAATGCATCAACAAATTATGTTAAATGTCCGTCACTGACAATGTTGTCAATAAATTCTTTAATAGCAATGCAATAGTAACAGTTTGATTCAAGAAGCGTGGATGTGGAGGAATGTCAGTTCAGTGTACCTTTCGGACACAAATATAGTTTTTATTTGGCATTTTAGATTCATTTTCTCTTAACATATAAACCTTCCAATATTCACCCAAAGTGTGACATCAACAGGGATTTAAAAAAAAGTTTGAGGCTGCAGCTTTATTGTGGTTCCCTCTGCCAACTCAACACACACAGGACAAATAGGCATAATGCAAAATCAGCTCCAATGAGAATCTATATTTTACACCTTGATTCCTGTCTCATATAAGCCAAATGCATTTTCTGTACATTTGTAGCATGAATCTCACCATCATCTAAATAATTTGTTCCATGGGGAGTTTGTGATGGCACAATGCAATAGAAGAGGAAAAGTGTGCTTGGAGTAGGCAATCACAATATTTGCATTTTAATGAGACACCCACAGGGAGTCTTCCAGAGAAGCCCATGTACTGTATGTGAGGGCTGCTTTGTCCCTAATTGACTTTAGAAGTTAGAAGTTATAGATTGCTGCTAACCTTTTAACAATCCATGAAACTAATTACCCAGGCAGCACTTGAGGTGGTTTTGTATCGTCTGGCTTTCTCATGGAAAATAACCTTTTTTCCCCCAACATGTGCTTGGCGCTTTGTGCTGCAATTAGGATTTCCTTATTATCTTTAGAGATGCACGGTTCCCCTCAGTTTTTCTTCACTTAATTGAAGGCTGTGTTTTTGGATCATTTAGTGCTCAGAGAACTCTTTAATTATGGATACTTGATTAGCCATTTGGATATATGTTAGCAGAATTTACTCTGAGGCATTGAGATGTAAACAGTGAAGATGTTTCAGACATGAGGAAAATGAGTTGATTTTAGTCTCATTTAATTGAACTCTAGTTCCTTTGCCTAGAAAATCCCCTTCATTTTGGGAGATGTGAACTCTGATGCGTCTATAAACCTTGGTCTTAGTTCATTTCAAGTGAACTTTGGTACAGTTCAAATCCATAAGTGAACACCAGCAGACTGGAGACTGCTTCAAAAGCAGAAAAGGGACAACAACGCAGGGCATTCTGGGTAAATACAAATGTGCTGGTCTAGCGCTAGCAGGAGAAATGGCTCCAAAAAGACAAATTTTCATAGACATCTTTCTCTACACTTACTATTCTGCAGATAAGACACCTGCTGCTTCTGACTAACCCTAACAACTCCAAGTTTAGTGGGGTTAAAATAGCACAATCTGGTAACGGTTGCTGGGTAATAATTCTTTTTCCGCTCTTCAGTTCATTTTAGAACCACAACCAATCAACTCTGAAATGCCAAGGGGTAGTTGCCATGTATCCAGCACATGGCTTCACGTTTGCTGGAATCAATTTCTCGGCTCTTTACGTTCCTTTAGGCCTGTGTTTGAACTGAAAAAAAAAATGTAAAAGCTGATTAAACTGTTGGGAAAGCCTTTTTCATGGGCTTTGGCTGGTAGATTTGACCTGGAGAAAGGAAGCAGCCGCCTGTGGAGCCGTCACTTTTAAATAAGACGTATGTACAGGTTTTTTCCATGCTGCTGATTAGAGCTTGGGAAAGAGTTTTATTTAAAGCTCTGAAACTCCACAGATTTCCTACATTGATGAAAAAAATGTCAGTAATGTTGTTTGGTTCAGTGCATTGGGAAATCTGAATGACACATTGATATCTCTTTATTAAAATTGGTGATATTTAAAGTGCTTGTTAGGCTTTTGATGTATTTTAAATAGGATTTTCTACACTTAAAATTCATTCAATAAACTGCAGGAATGCATGGATTTGTAAGACCTTAGAGGCCATGAGAATCACATCTGTGTTGGAATATGATCACTCTGTAATGGGATTTTTCTCAAGATAATAAAAATGTGTCATTTTTCATTTGGGAAAGATGACTGAAATGTTTCCCTGATCTTGTTAAATCCTGCTTACATCCTCCTGAGCGCTGAGACATTCCTGCACATCCAGCATCACAGTTTCATCTGTTTCCTCCTTGGTCATGATGCCTGTGCTGAGGTCCAAACTGAAGTATTTACACAAAAATTAACGTTTCACATTACAGCCACTAACGGTGATGTATTTTATTGGGATTTTATGTTTCACAACACAAACTAGTTCTTTATGGTGAAAGGAGGGGGGGATGCATGTTTTTTTGTTCAATTTTTTTTACATATTAATAAAAATCTGGAAAGTGAGCAACATGCTTACCCCCTCGCCTGTGTGTGGATGGTGTTGTGTGAGGGTTTCCAGGACGACTCACTAACTTTGTGCTATTGCAATTGTGTTGTAAAAACAGTAAAATTTCTGAAACTCACCCCACGAGAGTTTAAAAAGTTTTCCTTCAGACATGAATGCCTCCAAACATTGGACGTTTTTTTTATAACTGGTATCTTTCTGCAGGGCTTTGTCATCTCTGAAGTAAGGACCGTATGCCTGTTAGCTTCAAAATGTCTGATTATTGTCATGTCCTATCAGTTTGTGGCTTTGTGACAGTGTGGACAACTCTCTTCTCTCATAGCATTTAAAGTCAGTCTTATGGATTTTTTTTCATTTTGCTGTCTTCTTAGAACATTATGATGGTGATAAGTAGCCATGCGCTACTTTCAAATGTTTTGCCAAAACAAACATTTGAATGGAAATATAAAAGCCAAGCGTGTGGTTTCATTCTGTGTAAATGAAACCAGAGCAAACTCTCTAGTCTGGCACTAAAATCTGACACCACTCCGTTTTGTATGCATTTCATAAAGAAGGAAGTTGTGCTCATTGTCTTCTTCAGAGGATTTTGTGGTGTTTCCTTCAGTGTTTCTTGATGCAGCGCCCCCACAGGTGAGGATGAGAACAGGTTTTTCAAAAAGTTTGGCTTGTTCGAAACAGTGCAGCGTGAAAGTGACCTGCAGCAGCTGAAATGTAACAAATCTTGCAATTTTGGTATTAAATTGAATGAAAACACTGTAATGTTTGGTTTTCATGACTTAGACTAGTAAATTTGTCAAAAAACAAGACGTTTAATCTTTTTTTTTTGTGCCATTTCTGCTTGAGTGACTTGTTCCTGGTTTTGCCATGACACATCACTAATCTTTATTCATCATGTTTGTTCTGTTAATATTCTAAGCCTTATAGGAGGGGATGTTGCAGAACCTTCTTTGTAATCTTTTTATTTATTCATAGTTGATGCATCTGTGTGCTTGTGTGTGTGTGTGTGTGTGTGTGTGTGCGTGGGGGTGTGTGTGTGTGTGTGTCTCGGAGGAGGATGATATTTCTTTTACTCCTGCTTCTGTGTGGGTGAGGATCTCTGGGGTGAGCTAGTTTTACGCGAAGCTGTCCAAGTTGAAACAGGAGTTCCTCAGGGGGGAGAAGTTGAGAACATTAGGAGAACTGACATCACCAGCTCGCTTGAGAAGATCTTAGAATTTAATCTCTTATTGTCTGTAGCTTGGAAGGAAGCTCAGTTTCCAGTTTACGCTTTGTCCCAATCAGTGGTGCAAAGGAGCGGCAGCGCCTAGTAGTAGCCTTCACTTTCTGCTTGATCTCTCGGTCACTGCAGACAGCATCTATTGCACCCCAAACTTTGAATATCCACACTTAACCTTGGCTGAGATATTATTATAATCATGTTGCATAGTGATATAAAAATGTCAGCAACTTGGGTTGCAGCATGGCACCAATTTTCCTCCCCTCTGCATCTGTTGGCGAGTGTGAGCTCAGCTTGCCTTATCAAATAAATTGGACAGTGGCTTTTTCCCCGATTGCCTCCTCAGAAAGGTTCTGGCTCACCCGAGGGTCTTCTGCTCATGGCTGGAGCTGATGGGAAAACTACTTAGAATAATTGTCTTTCAAAAGAGCACTTCCAAGCCAGTGCTGTCACCTCAGCGCTCCCGCATGTGTATTCAGAAGGTGTGTGTGACTGAGATGCAGGGGCTCACAGAGAGAAGGGGGGAAAAAGTAGATGGTACCGCTGTGATTATGTGTTTAACATGTTTTCACCTCTGAAGGCCAGATCAATTTGTGCACCAACAGTTTTTTTTTTTTGTTTTTTGTTTTCTTTGTCTTGATTCCTGCAGCAAAGTATTGCTAACTGCGTTTCCAGTATAAATGTGCAAAAAAAAACAAAAAAACTTTGTCGATATTCCGCTAAAAACACAAATTGGCAATTGCGGTGTTTCCATGAAATAAACAGAATTAAAAGCATACGTGAATAAGTTTGTTCACACAATAAATTATTAAAACCATGATGCACCGTCATCCTCCAACTACTTCCTGTTGGCTTCTTCATGGTTCATTACAGTGGCAATATCTGATTGTTGATCATGTGACTCATACTCAAAAAAGTATTTCAATTGTAGTTTTGCCTGTGAAGACACTGTTGCAGTAATCAGTGAGCCTAAAGATAAATAAATAAATTTCTCTAGGTCTTGCCAGGTTAGTTCTCTAATCCTGGAAATGTTCTTCAGGTGATAGAAGCTTGACTTTGTAACCGTCTTTATGTAGCTCTGAAGGTTCAGGTCAGAGTTTCTCACCACACCCAGATTTCAGCCTGATCGCTGGTTTCTAGCTATAATATCTGAAGCTGTGTGCTGAGTCTAGATCATTCTTCTTTAGGTCCAAAGATAATAACTTCAGTTTTTTTTTTTCTGTTGAGTTGGAGAAAGTTATGGCACCTCCACACATTTTTTTTTCTAAGCATCTGTTCAGTGTTTAGGTACAGCCTGCAAATATCTAGTCTATTAAAGGAAAAAACAGAAACATGACCATATCTAAGGGCAATTTAGAGGAACCAATTAACCTAAAATGAGTGTCTTTGGGGTCTGTGAAGAAAACAGAGCACCACTTTGGATTTTCTTTCTGCTCTGCCTTGCAGCCACACAATAGAAGTATCATTTATTGCATAAATATTGGGCGAGTTGCTCAACAAGAGGGAAAAATCTTAATTTGTTGCAAACAGGAAACAGGTTTTTGTTGTTAATATGCTTTAAAGTTGTGATAAGTGATTTATTTTACTTTCCACTGCAGCTAAAGAGAAGAAGGGACATCACTAGAATGTGGTCAGTCAGCTTAATTAGAAATGCAGATGTAAGGCTTGCCTCCTGCGCTCTGCTCAGCTGAGTTCACACCCCAGACACCTGCCTCAGGGTTCAATTAAATATGCTTTGTTTCTCACAGACTGCCTGAGAGCTGCTGTTGAACGGCACAAGTTGGCCAACAACTACTAAGCATAAACAGTTTGTTTCCCCTCGTCGTTCTGTGTGGCTGTCATCAGATCCCCATTCAGTTCTGCATTTGGTTGCATGAACTGATATAAACCTGGTTCTATCTTCTCATTCTGAGTCTTTTCTTCATTTTTATTTCCCATATTAAGAATCAAAAAAGACAGATTTTTCTCTGGAGCTGAGAATCGGTGGTGACAGATGCTGCGAGTGATTACCCGCCCTGCTCACGGTCCACATGCACAGATTGCAAAGCCGCGTGGAATTTCCAGAGAAAGACTTTGTAAAACCATCCGCCGCTTTCAAGGGGGGAAAACGCAACACCCTCAGCAGGCCTTTTTTTTCTTTCTCTTCTTTTTTTCATCTGCTGAAGAGACAAACATCCCCTGTTTCAGTCCTGTAATTGAATTTTGCAGCCAGAATCCAGTCGACTCGAGCAGGAGCACGACTGGGTTTTAAACTTCTAAGATGTGAGATCCTGAAAGGAAGAAGATGAGCTTGTGCGCGTTGTAATTATACTGTCTAGATCTTCCCCATAAACTCCGTAATGAGAGATCTGCACCGCTCTTCAAACCACTGAGTTTTTCTGTCCTCAGGGTTTCCTGATTACATCAGTCCATAAATAAAAAAATAAAAAAACAAGTCTAAATAAAACCTTATTAACTCAGCGGTTCTGAATCAGACCGTGGAGTTCTAAGAAAGATGCTGAATTATTTCCTTTTTTTTTCTCCTCCAGTGAATTGTCAGATTAAGCCATATCGTGTCTTTGAGCTGCACATTGTTGCGCCCTCTTTCCATTTTTTCCGGAACGGGCCGATAACGTCCCTGTTGGCTCGGCCCTGTTGTTCGGCCCGGCCTCTTTGTTTGCTGCTGGAGGAGAGCAGCTCTTTTATCTGCCTCTCAGAATGAGTGTGAGGGTTTTCTGCAGCGTTGGGCCGCAGTCTGCCAAATGAACATCTGTGCAGATTGCAGCTCTGCTCCTGATGCTGACGCTGTTATGCAGCTGTCTTACCAACTGTGACACCTCTTCTCTCTGAGGGTCGTAACGAGAAGCCCATGGAGTCATTTTTGGCTCTAAGCCACATGTGTCAAACTCCAGGCCCCGGGGCCAAATCCGGCCCCCCATAGCTTCTTATGAAACTCTCTAGACTCCAGAAGGATGACGTGAGAGACCAAAGTTCAACAAGGACAAAAGGTTTTCAAAAAAATTGGGAAAAAAATCTATTTAATAATACCAAAAAGTAGTTAACAAAGAACCAAACTCTAACATAAAATAAGTCAAATGATGAGTAACATGGATTTGGGCCCGACTGAGGTCAACTGAACAATAACTGGACTCAAGCAAAACTGATCTGTAGACAAAGAACAAAAGCTGCTGAGTAACCTATACCTGCCACATGAGGGAGGTACAACATAACAAAGGAACAAAAAATACAAAATTAGCTAATGCAACATAAAGCAAACTATTTTTAACGTAGCACAAACTGTGACAAAAAAACCCCATTTACCCGCTGTCATCAGTGACCATGCTAACTAGCCTTAGCATTTGCAACAGGCTATCAGGAGAAGCTATAACATAGCAGAGAGCAAAGAGGGGAACAGCGTGCACAGGGGCATGATTGGCAGTGCTAAGGCCCGCCCTCTGGCTCTGATTGGTTGTTTCTAGTTAGTTCTTGAAGACGGCAGAGATAATTTTTTCCCAGATTATCTGTCTCATACTGTACTGTGTCAACAGATATGTAAAAGTATATTTCTTATAAATGCAACATTCTGTGGCCCCAAACGACTGCCAACTCTCACCTACAGGTGGCAGTATTTTTTTACTTCTGCTGCATCAGCCTTACTTGATGTAGTCTGTGGTCAATATGGTGGGTTAAAAAAGGCACATTTACTGTACTATATAAGCACAAACATTGCAAAAATATTTTAAATTATTTCTAAATCAGCACCACTAAAACAATAATTTTCATTGCAAAATAATAAATGAAACAATCACAAAATCCTGGAGGGTCTGATCAGCGTGAAAAAATTTTCAATATTATGCCATTTTAATATGACCTTTTCAGAGATAACTATTTATAAATATGTTAGTATATTTAACAATATTTTAATGCCACTCACGATCTTAATATGGCACAAAATCAAAACTTTTGAGTCCATTTCATGAGTGAATAAGTTATTTCAGCTCTGCAGGGATTTGGGAGTAGTAAAGAATTAAGCATGTAAAAAATGTTCACAACAGTAATCGATTTAAGCTACTTGCTTGTGTTTGTGCTTGTGAGTTTTGCACTATTTTGCATGTGTGTAGGTGTACAGGTTCACCTTGGATGTTGAGTTTGCAGGGGTCAACGTATGTAGAATATTAATAATTTTTTCATCCAGAAATAAGTATGTATTTTCTCATTATTTTGGTCAATTCTCTCTTGAAAATGACGTTTGGCTATTATATATTGCTCTTCCCAGTGTGGCAGGCAGCAGGAATTGCTTCTCTAAGGTCATTGCTGCCTTTTCACCTTGTCATTGTGTTTACACCTTAGATAACTGCCCCGCTAAAACCTGGTTGATATTTTTTTTCATCTTCATTTTGAAACTAGAAGACTTTTAGTTTGTCCTGAGAGGTAAAACCCTGTAAATCAAAGAGGGTGTACTTTCCTTCTACACATGACGGTATCTGTATGGGAGTCATAAAGAGTTGTGAGGTGCAAGACATGTTCATCAGAGAAGTTCACCACGTCAAATTGCGGAGCTTTACCACGCTAAAAAAAACCTCCTACTTGTAGGCGTCGGGTTCCTGAGCCTTCTGTCATTCGTGTAAAGCGCTCATTACACGCTGGATCTTCTCACCGCGTCACCCGTCACAGCTGTCAAAAAATGTCACAGCCCTGCGGCAATTACCTTGACGTCTGTATCTTCACCCTTTTCCATTGATCGTCTTTTTGTATTTACACATTTACTTCATATCTGGAGTTGACTCACAGGCAGTGTTTGCACTCTGCTGCAATTGTCTTGTTTTGCAGGTTAACAGAAAACACATTTTTCTGTGGATCTGTAGCTGCATTTTCATTGCAAGTTTACACAAATCTGTGACCATATTCTGCTGATGTAGAATAAACACAATTTGGCTGTTTTGGCATTTCCATTCAATTCAAAATTAAATTGAAATCACATATGAGTGAGCTTGTTTACTCTATAAGTCAATAAAAAACATGCCAGCAATTACATAAACTATATCCATATTTCATTTTGATATCTATATGCTCCCACTGGCTCAGGTTATAACAGGAAATAAGATTAGTTACCATAACTACGCTGATGATACACAGCTCTACATCACGCTATCACCAGGTGACCTTTGACCCCATCCAATCACTGAATAGATGCTTAGAACAGATAAATGTGTGGATGTGCCAAAACTTTCTCCAGCTGAACAGAAACAAAACTGAAGTTATTATCTTTGGACCTAAAGAGGAGCAAACTAGAATCAATGCACAGCTTCAGTTATTACAACTGAAAACCAGCGATCAGCCAGAAACCTGGGAGTAGTGATGGATTCTGACCTGAACCTTCAGAGCCACATTAAGACAGTCACAAAGTCGGCCTTCTATCACCTGAAGAATATTACCAGGTTTAGAGGACTAATGTCTCAGCACGATCTAGAGAAACTCATCCATGCGTTTATCTTTAGCTGCATTGATTACTGCAACAGCGTCTTCACAGGTCTGACTAATAAATCAATCCCCCAGCTGCAGCTGATCCAGAACGCTGCTGCTCGTGTTCTCACTAAAACCAGCACATAACACATAACAGCAGTTTTAAAGTTCCTACACTGGCTCCTGTAGCTCAGAGAATAGACTTTAAAATACTGTTGTTAGTTTATAAATCACTAAACGGTTTAGCACCACAATACCTTAAAGATCTGTTATTGCTGTACCAACCGTCTAGACCCCTCAGGTCTTCTGGTTCTGGTCTGCTCTGCATCCCCAGAACCAGAACCAAACGAAGAGAAGCAGCATTCAGTTTCTATGCACCACAGATTTAGAACAAACTTCCAGAAAACTGTAAAACAGCTGAAACACTGGGTGCCTTTAAATCTCAACTTAAAACCCACCTGTTTAGAGTTGCTTATGGCTAAATTAGGATTAGAGTGTGGGTTTTGATGTCTTCGATGTTTTTATCCTTTCTTTTTATCTATTTATTAATTTATTTTTATTTCTCTTTCTCACTGTTTACATTTTAATGATATACACGAAAACAACAGAAATGTAAGTGAATTTTAAAAGAGCTATATCTAGAGGTTAGAGTCCTGGTCAAACGGCGTTTTGACTAACGTCCGAAGGGTTGGAGTCCCAGTTGACGGCGTCTCAACTATAGTCTACAGTTTTTTATTTCTCTTTCTCACTGTTTACGTTTTAATGATGTAAAGCCCCCCGGAAAACGTGTTAGAGTCCCAGTTCAACGATGTTTAACTGAAGTCCTAAAAGGGGTGCGGGTTTTAATGTTTGTTTGTTTTTATCTCTTTCTCACTGTTTATTACATGCTGTTTTTATTTTAATTATGTAAAGCACTTTGAAATGCCTTGCTGCTGAAATGTGCTATACAAATAAAATTTGATTGATTGATTGATTTCATGGTGTTGGCGCTCATGGCTAATACTAAGGCCATCAGCCATCAGAGGAGATCAGTATCTTGTTCAGGCGTCATCCTGATGATCTCCTTATTCTTGAGAGTGGTTGCAGATATGGTGCTTTGGAGAAATTGAAGTCAGACGTTTTGAAGAGCTATGGATTCATCACATTTGAATGACACAGCTTTTTATTAACTATGTGATTCTGTCAGAGGTCTGGTGGAGCCAGATGCACATTGTCTGAAAAAAAACCCAAACACACCATCATCCTCCTACTACTTCCTGATGCCATTTTTGTTGTTTCTGACAGTAGTAACCTCCAGCTGTTGATCACGTGACTCATGTTTCTAGTGCAGTTTGTGAAACGCTGATAAACCACCTCATTGTCGAAAAACATGTTTTTTTTAATCGTCATGGTTCCATTAAGCAAATTTATTCTAGTAAATTCAATTTGCGCATTTCTATGGTTAATGGAATTGCATCTTCTCTTCTTTAGCTGGCTGAACAGGTGGCGTATTCGTCTGTAGGAAACTGCATGGTCAGGGGCAAATGGAAGCAGTTTGTTGGAGATGCATGGTTGATTAAATAGGTCCATAAAGTTTCCCAAACAAGTAAAAAACTGGTTCTGCTTTTAAAGTTGCTCCTGCAGATGTGAAAAAACACAACCCATGCTGAAAGTTTGTGCATTAGAGGAATCCGATGTCATTGCAGACATAAAAGCTCCTCAAATACAACACCAAGGACAGAAAGAAATCTGCACTTATTTTAAATAATGCATGCTTACAAGGAATGGAACTGGTTGCATCTGCAATAACACAAAGTGGCAAAAACAGTTTGTAAAGTGGCCCCTCATCGGAGCCACAGAAAGGCTTTGCTGGCCAAATTTAGCCTGTTATGTGGAAGGGGGCCGTCTCTTTTCTGCTGCAATGTAAAACCGAGTGCAGCTAATGCCTCTGAGACATCCGAGTGCTGACATTTCAGTTGTTTATTTACGTTTCTGCTTTCATCTGCTCATCACTTAAGGGACAGCGGTGACGCCCGACTCCATCCATCAGTGTTGCTTTCACCGGTGACGGCACGACAAGCGTTTGGTGAACCGTTGTCACAGCCATCCGCGATCAAACGTGTGTTTACGCTGCGTCCCGGTCGGCAGAGTAACAAGCCACTTGTGAACACCAGATACCACAGCTCAATCTGTCTGGGCTGACAGATTGGAAGGAGCTCCTGGTCCATTTGATGATCAAAAACCCCCATGAAACAAACACTGCAGTTGATTTTGGTGGGTCTGCAAACGCATATGATGGTTGCATCACATACCCAACACGGTGACAAATCTTTGTTTAATCTAAAAGCATTACAATCATTTTACCCTGTCAGACGTATTCCCTCACTTGCTCACTGCTATCAGTACAAATGATGATGCAATCCTTTAGCAGAGCCCCATAGTGGCATTCTGACTTTTCATTAGTTACCACTGAAAATTAGATTCAGCTGAGCAGCAGTGGAGCCAATCTGTGGGGATTCCATTGGGAAAGCAGTTCAGGCGAAAACAAACGCTAAACTTTCAGAGTGCAAATGTTTAAATACAACTGCTGCTGTAGTTTAATGCGGAAAATGTGCATTTATCTATGGCGCAATACTTCTGGAATCTGAGCCGCTCCTGAAATGATTTCTGGCTGGAAATGCATTCAGAAATTGGCTGATTTTGAGCTTGATCAGCCATATCTAGTAAAAAGAAGTTCTAGAAACTGAACATTTCTTCCTATGTCCAATCAGGAAACAGACTGGAATTCATATAACTGACTCTAAATCTGTCTGACTGCATATTGCTGTGAATAAAAGGGATCTGTTGTTTTTTTTTGTTTTGTTTTTTTTAGCAATGTGGTGTTTATCTACTGATTATGGCAGATTAACAGGTTTGGTCACTTCTCTGCCGTTAGCACAACTGCAGCAATATTGAGCTTGAACAACAGTAAAGTATACCGAGGCAAATTTATTTGTATTGCAAATTTCATGTACAAGATAATTAAAAGTGCTTTACAGTTTAAAAACAGAGGTTAAAAACATTCCACATTCCATTTCACAAGATAAAACAAGTGAAATGCAAGAGAAATATAATTAAATTAGTAAAGAACTATAGCTAAAGTATTTTCTCTTGCCATACATACAGCTAAAAAGAACCATTTTGTTTTTAGCTGGGTCTAAATATTTTGAGAGTCAAGGACCTTCTAACTAATTCACGAAGATGGTATGTGCTGTGTAGGGGAGGGTGTGAGCGGCGCTTACTTGAGAATAATAAACAGTGGAAAGATATTCATTCTATTGACTTTCTGTGACTGGGTCCGGTACATTTCTGCAGATGGCAGTAGGACCACATGTTCTTGTTTTTCACAGATTATCTGTCACCGCACAGTGATTATTTTAACAAATATGTAAAAAAAAACATACTTTTATAAAAGTTACCTGCTGCAGCTTTAAGACGGAGGTATGTGGACTTTGAGCACTGTGACTAAACACCAAACATACAGTAACAGTTGTGTGCCATTTGTGTGTTTTTTTTTTTAGTTTTCTTCACTTCTGGAAAGCTTTTCAAAATCTGAAACTTTTCTGCTGGAACAAGACATCATGTTTTACTGTAAACTAAACATCTTGGGTGAGATGTCACCACTGATGCCGTTTTCTTTTTTCCGTTTCTTCTTATCGTGAAGTTGGTCTTAAATCATATTTAAAATGTCAATAAAAATGTGCTAAAAAGTCTTGAGTTTATCTTTGCCTTATATCTTTCTGCAGACAAATAAGCCGTAGATTAATACAGATCCTTCATTAACCAGTCAGCTTTGGCCTCAACAGCCCACTCCCTTTTTTCAAGGACAGTTTTGTTTACAGAGACTTCAGTTTACATTTTATTTGTCATTTTGTTTTGGATATTTAAAATGTCTTCCAGTGTTGAGTGTTTGCAAGAAATTAAAGTTTATACAGCTTTGGCAGGGTGTAATTACATTATTATTATTATTATGACATCAAAATATTTCTTGAAAATAATCTCAAAATAACATTATCATTTATCATGATAACTTCTGTGAAAATTTATTGTCCAGCAACAGGGCTATGCATGGCAATATGATGTTTTTTTCAAGGGGAAAAAAAATTCCACATGGCCCACAAAATAAATAACCTAAAAGTAGTGAAAAACTGTCCAATGAAATTTGGACTTTATGTAAGTGATGACACTAAGGTTCTCTAATTACACTTGATGATCTCCATGGTAACCTCCAAACCCTGCTTCTGTATGAATCGTACTTCCTGCTGCAGAATAAAACTAAAACATTCATTGTAGTTCAGCTGTTTAATGTTGCTTTCCATTGGCAAAAATACATATTTAACATGTTACTGTTGGGGAAACATTATTTAATATGCCGAGAGTAACTCTGACCTTCAGCTGCTCAAAAAACCATCTCCCAAATCCCTCTCTCGCTTGTAACACACCTGGTACGTTCCCTTAGGAATTTCTCTGCAAAGCGAATCCCAACGGGCAAAGACGTTTTTGGCAGTTCTGGCGTTCTGGGAAGGAAATTAATAAAACATCTTGAAAGTTTAACGTTTGCAACTGCCACCTCACAGCAGGAAGCTTTAGATTAAATCTTTGCTGTGATCCGTCTTCACTGTTGTTCTGGGGCCTTGCAGCTTCCTAGCTGCACTGCAAAAATTCAAACTCTGACAAAATATTTTGGTTTAGCCTCTAGTGCAAATATCATGCTACATTTGAAATTAGCAAAACTACCTTTCAAATAATTTTTCAGCAAAATATAAAAGCTTGGTTTAAGTGAATTATTCCCTCATCAATATCAAGGAATTCTTGCTTTAAAACAAGCTCCTATATTGATGTAAAGATACTTGTTAATTAGTTTTTGTCTTATTTTAGGTATACAAAGATATTACTGAGATATACTTTGTTTTTGCAGTGTTCAAATGATACTATTTCCTTTTGTTTGTTTTTATGGGAAGAATCCAGCTGCTTGGTGAGTGCCAAGCCAGACGGACAGCAGCCTTTGAATAGACCATATGTTCAATTAGAAAAGCGGCTTGATATTTTAACTTGTTTTGGAATCTCTAAGGAAATTTTTACTATGTTCCTGCCTTGTCTATAAGACATCATGGCCAAATGAAAAGCAGAGCAGTAGATACTTTAATTAGCCACCTACAGTACACTTCATCCTTAAGTCGTTACATTTTCTGAAACGTCCACCGTTGCTAATAAAGCACAAAAGATTTGATTCTGAATTTTATATTCAGTGTTGAGGTGTTTCAGCTAAGATTTATAATTTAGTAGAGACATGGCTATACATCATAACTCGGCCCTGTGGGTTAGGGAGCCTGAGCTTTGCTCCAAGAGTGCAGAGGGAACATCTATGTAGTTCAAAGTCACAGTGAGGAAATGTTTGATAGCAGCTGGTGGTGAATCCAGAGGAAAAAAGAAGTCCTTCCCCGGTGTCTATCTGTCACACGTGGAGGCTGGCTGTGAAGCCTTGTGATGAAACAGAAAGATAATACCCATGTTTAGGCATGTAGCACTGAACTATACTGGACGTTCTGCTTTTATGGTCCTTATGACCGACTGAGGACTTTAACAAGCTGTAACATCAGCTGTTACTTGGCTTATTTAAAACAGCTTGTGGTATGCTTACAAGTGCTTGATTTTACATTCAAGGTCTCATTGGGCCAAAGTTTCGTGCTTGCAAAAAAATTACCATCTATGCACGTTGCTACTTTAGTGGATTATTAAATCACTGGCTGCTTTAATTGATACACCATGCCTGCAGAGACGCACTTATTAGTTCTGACATGAATTCATTAATTTAACAATGGTCCATGTTAACATGATGGGATTTAATCCTCTGTACTGGATTGAGATGTTGTGACTGTTGAGGCTATTGGAGTGCAGTGGACCCCTGGTATTCCCAGGAGTTAGAATATCCCCAAATAGTTGAGACACCCTCTAGAAAAAAAACTTTGAAACTGCCTTTTTTAATAGTTAAAACATCAAATTTACTTTATTATGCATTATTAGTTACAGTGGAAACAATCTTGGCGCTACCACAGAAGCCAACATCCACAGAAACAAGAATTTTGAAGTCTCCGTTCTTTGCCTTGACAAGATTGTTGGGCATGTAATGGTTTAGTTGATGAATAGCAGAGATGCGAAGGCGGAGCTTGCCTCATGCTTGGGTTATTGGCTGCTGAGAATTTGACTTTGAAAAATGTGAGCTATTGATATTCTGCTATGAAAAGATAAAACTTGCTCATGAAGCACATATTGTTTCTGTAGCTGCAGCTCTCAGACATTATTTCCCCATCAGACTGCTCTGTGGTTGAGAGACCATTACATAATGAATAAGGACATTATAATTTGTATGCAGATAAAACTAAATCTGCTGCTAGAAAACAGGACACACAGACCCAATAGAGGACCAACCCTCCCCTGGACATGTGTCCTCTTTGTCTTGAAATTTAAAAGAGCATTTCGTGTTTTACATTTGGACTGAAAGCCTAAGAGGTCTGCATAAAGAACTATTATCTGAGTTGGTTTTTGTCATCTATTCATTCTTCTGTATGATATTATCCTTCATTTAATTAGTTTTTATCTAACCTTTAGCATTTTATATTAAAATTGGTCATTTTTTTCCCACAGTGGCTCCAATCTCATTAGCATTTACAGCAGGGTTGTACAAAGTGCGGCTCAGGGGCCATTTGTGGACTTTGGACTGAGTTTTTGTGGCCCCCAACTACAGTTCAAAACTGATGTGACTTTGATCCATCCAATAGCTCAATTAAATTCAGTTGAGTTTATTTCTATAGTGCCACTTCGCAACAAATGTCATATCAATGCACTTTACCAAGAAACAAAAACAGGTGGTTGACTTCTTATTTTTAAATCCAAGAGAAATAATTATCGACATAATTTTCATATAATGGATAAAACTGAAGTACAAATCAAAGTATTTTTCTTTTGATATCCAATCATTTTATAAGTAGAGCCACATTCCTACTTATTGTAATTATGGTTACAGAAAAACCATCTTAAATGCACCCAAATTAGTTTTTATGTAATTCACAAAATTTGTCTAAATATAGCAAGCATTTTAAAAGAAAGTGAGAACATATAACTGAAAATAAATGTATTAAATCGAGCAAAAGAGAATTTGAAAACTAGACGCCTTTCTTTTAAGACATAAACCCTCCAAAATCCGTTTTATGTTTTGGATCTATGATGAATTACATTCCTTTCCTACAAAAAACTAACAATAAACGTTGGACTATAAAATGTGGTCCAGAACATTTGGACACACCTGATTTACAGAAATCTGGAAATAGTGACTTTTGTTGCTTTTTAATTACAGCTCCAAAGGCAAAGCACAACTTATTTAACTGAAAAACACAGATGTGAACTTTTGAACTTTGGCTTTTTGTTTCTGAACTTTTTTTTTTTTGCTGCTTTGGTCTCTTTTAATCACCAAGAACATTTAGCCCACTGAGTGAACACAATGAATTCTCCAGCTCCTATTTTTTTTAATCATAAATGAACAAATAAAGCTTGTTCTTGGCAGACTCCCTCATCTTGTTTGGCTTTCCAGCTGCATGTCTCTGTTATTTTGCCGAGAAAACCTCAAAGCTGTTCACCCATGAAGATGAACAGCACAGATATCAAAGTGTTTGAGATGATTGATAAAATTGCTGCTTGTGTTCCAAGGTGGAAGACATATTTGTCGCTGAAGAGTTGCCATCTGTGGTGAGTTACGGGTTTTGCAGGGCCAAGGAAACTGTGGACGCTTTTAGGAAGGACAAGTTTGATGTTGAGCCTTAAAACAGAAGATGGTAGAAAACAGATGCTTTGCTAATACTGGGATTCACTGAAAGGAGGTTAGAAATGGAGAGACTAAATCTCACTGATTAATCACTATATGTTCACCTTTTTTTGAAAAGAAACAACCTAAACACAAAATATCACGCAGCCGACTTAAAAGTGTAACTAACTCCTAAATCAATGGTTTCTTTTGCTGATAGACAGTCGAAATGTGTTCTTAAAGGTGTTATCTGTTTGTTTCTTTCCTAATTTTGACATTTTTCTTTGTAAATGTGTTTACTTCTGAAATATTTGGACAAAAGCTGTCTCAGTGCTGCCCTCTTTGGGTTGAATGGTGAGTACCACAGCTGAATTTTCTTGTTGGTTATAATGGCACAGCTTGATTGATGTCTGTGTCTCACGGTGCTGTGTTCGGATATAAAACCATCTCACACAGACACACTATGACAAATCAGGAGTTGGAATACAGGGCGTTGATTGGTCATGTTTCTCAGCTTTGCATGTGTAATTTATTTTCAGCATGGTAACAGAGAGGAATCCGTCCTCAGCAAACTACCTCTGACTGCAGGTAGTTTGCTGCAGGACAATGCCATAAAGTCTCCAATAACAGAAAAAAGTTGCTGGATTTGTCGATAGTTGCTTTTTTGGGGAAAAAAAAAAGTCACTTGAGAGGTTTGAATTAGGGGTCGGCATTTACTGCTTATTGTTTATCATTTATCATGATGAGACAAGAATTTTCATTTATCATTCTCACACTAAATTCCAATTAATATTTAAAACCCACCAAAACAGGCAGTGAAAATTAGTGCATGTGATGGGGAGGTCTCTGCTCGGTCTTCCTGTTTCTTGTGTGAACATGAATCAATGTCCAAAAAACCTGTAAAATATGAGATAATTTTGTTTTCCAGATGACTGAATGGAGATTTTCTTTCTAAATTGCAACCATGATCGAACATAATTTTTCCTTGCATGCAGCCAATGAGCTCACTGACAGTCACTTTGGTTTGAAGTTCTGTGTCTCTAATGGCCCTGTGAAAATGAACTTTCCAGTTAACAGATTATTAAACATGCGTACTATTTTTACAGAGTCAAAACGTTCTAAAGTGAACTTTTTTTTTTCTTTTCACAAAAAAAATGTCCAGTGTTCAACTTGTGTCCCACTTGAGTCATTATTTCTAAACGCCTTAGACGAGTGCTCTTTTAAAGGGCCATTAAGAAATAATTAAAGACTTAAAAGCTGTGATTTGATTTAATACTGGTTTGCATATTTTATTTATTAAAAGCTGCCAGTTAGATTAAATTGCAGGGTGGAAAGACAGTTGCCAGGATTTCCTGCAGCAAGTGTCAGAAATGGATTTACATGGAAGGCAACAGACTTCAAATGAGGGAAAATGGGGAACGCTTAGCAACGGAAAGCATGTTCATCCTGATGAGGAAGAACATCTTTTGTGTAAAAATAAGTTTAACTTAAGGGTAGTTTAATGTACATTCTAACCTTACCTATAGTCATGAGATATGAATCATAAACAGAAGAATAAGATTCTAAAAGACGAGAAGGGCAGACCCAGAAACACTGAAGAGGAATAAAATGTTATTTCTGGCCTGAAAAAACATGCAGAGTTCGTTGCTAAGGAGAAGGATTCCAGGGTTTCCATCCCAACCCTTAACCTCTGAAACAGATCTACAAAAAGACCAAGGATGGATGGATAAATGAAGGGATGGATGCTTGTTTCATTTTAGGATCAGATGGATGGACAGATTTAAGGATGGAAGGGAGGGATGGAAATGGTCTCATGAAAGAATGGATGGATGGAGAAACAGAAGGATAGGTGGATGAATGGATAAAAAGAAGGAATGATGGCTGGTTGGATATAGGGAAAGAAGAATGGATAAAAGAATGAAGGGTGATGGATGGATAAAAGGGAGGATGGATGGAGGGATAGCTGGATGGATGGATTGACAAATGGAAAGATGGATGAATAGTTTAAAAAATTCCTCCAGAATGCATCATGTTTGTTGACATTTTTCAGACCTTTCCTTGGCTAACAGAAAACTAAATAGCTTGAGCAGCAGCAGCAGCAGCAGCAGCTTCAATCAGGGATCAAGGTGTGTTGTGGTCAACAGAACAAAACAGAAAATCTTCTAACTCCAGGGGGATTCACGAGGCAGCTCAGAAATCCGGCCTGGAATGTCTGGTCCAGAAGCTCTGCTGTTTAGCAGTCCGTCAGCCGACTCGGGCCTAATGGCTGTTGCCATGGCAGAAGGCGTCTGCCTGGAATGAGTAAGTAACAGCTGAAGTGGCTCATGCTGCCTTTCCGCCCGGCAGGACTCGCCGAGCTTCTGAGAATCTGGGCGTGTGTTTTCGCCGCCCGCCGCTGCTCGGCTCGTACATTAGCCATGCTCTTTCATTAATCAGCATTAACGCAGTCCCGCGGGGAGCCTGGTTCACGTGGTGGTCCCACAGGGAGCGCTCCATCCCCTCTCATTTGTGGTTCAAAAGTGAAGCGGAGTCTGTGAAAAGGGCCGTCTGATTAAAAGCTTTGCTTCTCCGCAGCCGCTCTCAAAAGATGATGATGAATATGTAGTGGCTTTTATAAGCTGCTGATGAAAGCAGGTAATGAATACAAATACAACTATTATTCATTGGGGTAGCACCCTAACCCAGGAGCAGCGTAGGGAAATGGTTATGCCTTACAATAATGTGTAATTATCATCTTTTTTGATCTGTATTTTTTTTACAAGCTGCACTTATCAAGCAGCAAATGGGTCACCTCATTTAGCGATCGTCTGAGGGTATTACGTTTCTCCTTTTCAACCCACATCAAAGGCAACAGGCTTGATCAAGATTCTTGTGTAAACGTTACATATTTCTCTTTTATCTCCGCCTGACGTGCCGTATCAGATAATTACTGCATTTTCTAATGTGGAGGATTTGATGAAAGAACAAAACAAGGAGTGAAATAAAGCTTTGAAAGTATGATTTCTGCTTCACGAGCCTTTAAAGAGAAGAAACAAAGACTTTCTTAAAATTAACTGTGGATTTTGTTAATTTTGCAGTTGGTATGACTTTCTCTCTTGGAAGAACATGAATAACCTGATGTGAAGCGATTTATGTAGGGGATAATATGCAGAAGTAAAGAATATTATCTGGCTGAAACCTTAAAAAAAGGCTTAAAAAGAATTTAAGTAATGTTTTTTGGGGGCTGTGTTGAGACATTACGAGCAGCAAATATGTTAAGTGGAACTTAAAAAATTAAAACTAACATTTAGTTAACAAATTTACACTTAAAATATTGAGTAGATATACTGCTAAATATACTTTATCAATTGCATAACTACAACAAAAAATTAAAACAATTGTAGCTACATCAACAAACAAAATTAACTATAACTGAAAAGAACATAAATTATGAATGTTCCTGATTGCTGTTACTGATGTAAAGAAAGTTGATCAATATAAAAAGTTGTTTCGTTTACTTATTTTATATGCATATATATGGCGTACGACTCTCAAAGCATCTTCGCATCTTCGTTTCTATACAAGATTAGCTTTCAACTTATTTTTATAGAGAAATTCTAAAACTGAGTTTCATCCATGTGTGTTTCATGCAGCTATGCTCAAAATTATTCAAACCCGTCATAAATGTTAATTATACAAACATGTTTCTTCCAGCTGGTGATTAAATTGATGTTTTGGAGATTCCTATCTAAAGTCCAGACTTGAATGAGAAAGTGAATACGTGGAGGACGCTAAATATTTCACGCCCTTATACGTGTTGAGCACCAGAAATAAATACAGTACCACAGCACAGTCAAAATATCACTGGAAACCTGTAAAAAGATGGTCATAAATTATGGGTGTTTTCCCACCTGCTAATCCAGTCGACTCGGTTAGTGTAGGGACTAAAATTGCAACATTTGTTACATTTCCAGCTGCTCCGGTTTTCTTTCACTCTGAGTCTTTCACCGAGTCAAACAAACCAAACCCTTTGGAAAACCTTTTCACCTCCTTGTCTGTGGTGGCGTTGCATCAAGAACCACTGAAGGAAACTACCAAAACCTCTGAGGAAGACACTGAACACAGCTTCCTTCTTCACAAAATGTAGACAAACCGTGGTGGTGTCAGATTCTAGCTGTTGTCTTTGGTAAAAGACCACAAGCTCCTTCTCCAGCTGGTGCTAAAGCTGTGTGTTTTTCTTTTTTTTTTTTTTTTTTGTATCTACCCAGGATGGCCTGCGCTGTGTGTGTATGAACAGTCGATAGATACTTAGACAGAGAAATGAGGTGAAATAGTTTCTGTCACAATGAAATCAGCCACAACCAAATCCTTACAGAGTGAGGGTAGGTCCTGGAGTTCAGTCCATCAGTATGTATGCAGTGCAAGTCAGCAGCCCTGCTGGTATAACAGCCTGGCCAAAAGAAACAGCCAGTGATACAAGAAAAAAAACCTCAAGTTCTACATTCTGAGATTACATGCTAGTCAGTCAGACGACGAAACAGCAAAGATTCTGGAATACATCAGGAAGATGGCAACAATTTATGTTTAAGGCTAGAACTACTGACGGACTGAGGATGTGGCCGATACAAGGAAGTCTCACCAATGACTACAGAAGGCTAAACTAAAGGATGTTAAGAATAGCAGTAATCATGGGAGTACGAGAAAAACAGAAGTCCTCAAGTTAATATAAAAAAAAATCCAAACACGTTGCAATGTGACGTCACATGCAGAAGATCCCGCTCTCAAGCTCCCTGTTGGAGGGTAATAAACTGTTGACGATGACTACCATTGGTTTATGTTGTCAGGTTGACAACATAATGCATAATGCTCTTAAATGTTCGCATAGTGAATAAAAGATCATTTTTCTACCACTTATCAACAGTTGGTACCGGTCCCCAATCCCCGGGCCGCAGACCAGTACCAGTCCGTGGACCAATTGGTACTGGGCTGCACAAGAAATAATTAAATATTTCCATTTTATGTATTATTTGAATCTGGAGGATCTTTTCTTTTGAAAATCCGTTAACCGGATTCTCTCGGTTATTTACGTGCCAATGCTGAGCCCACAAGCAGCAAAATGAGTAAGAAACAGATCAGGTGTCTTTGGAAAGTTTCTTTGCCAAGGGGAAAAGGCCCAGAAAAGAGACAGGAGAATGGATTTATCCCGGACCGGTAGGTGAGTCCCACATTACAAGCCGCTCTGTGTAACATGCGGCGACCGGCTGCTAATGAGGCAATGAAGCTTCAAACTGCTTCGCCACTTAGAGACCAAGCAGTGGTTTAGATGGCAGGATTTATGAATTATCGGCCGATTCTCCAAACCTCTGTGACCACAGAGCTGATAAAAGTACAACAGGTTCGATCGGTTCGTGTTCAGCCACAAGGCAGGAGCAACACACCACACGAACCGATTTCAGTCACAAACATCGTGATTCCAGAGGACAATCCAGTAAAACCCCCAACATAGCATACAGGAATTTAAAGTAACCAAACACGGATGTAGAAGCAATAGTGATAGTTTGTGGAGTCATTTTAAGAGATAAAAGACGTAACAAAAAGAAAAGGTGGTGGATAAAGGACAACGGGAGCAGCCGCTTTATTTGCTGCACTATAATTTGGAGGTGACTATGTTTTTTCATACTTAACATTTTTAACTGAATAAACATAATAAACATATATAATAATGACCTTTACATATAATAATAAACATTTTCACATATCATCTCCGATATCCACCGGACTCTGTTGCACAACATGTCAGCTGTTTGGGATTCCCCTCTGTTCTTACGTCACCAGCTTTCAGGATGCAATTTAGCTGCTCCTAAATGTCAACCCCATGACAACCTGTGTAAAAGATAAACAAACAAACAAAGAAATAAAAATAACACCTTCCTGCTATGTTTATGGTGTGTGGTATTTGGTATTTAGGGTCTTAATAAGCCCCCAGTTCTTACTACCTAAAACAGAAGCAAAAACATCCCCAAAAAAATAGCTTGAGCCAAAATTATTCATCATCTACTGATGAAGTAAATTTACATGAAAAACAACTTTGTGACCTAGTAGAGTAAATCTGTAGAAGAAAACGAATTAAACATTGACACAAATAATTCACTAGTTAAATTAAATACTGAGGAGTGACACTATTCTCACAATTAAATAAATTACTCCTTAAGTAATTATTACAGAGTATCAGATAGACTAAATACTATATAACTACACACAAACAAACCTATTTAAGCATATGGTCAAATAATTCTTTTTGTACACAATTAAATATTTGAATGTTAAATTCGTTCATAGAAAAAAATGAAATCAGTTGTTTTAGTTTCCTGTTTTAGTTTCTTGTTTTAGTTCCCCGCCCCCCGAGCTACAGCAACATTTCCAAGTCGTGACCTGTCCACGGTAATAAAAAGGTTGGGGACCACTGATCTGGATAACAAGACCTGGAAAAGTTTTTAATTAAAAACGATAGCAAGGGAGAGGGAAGTAGGTCAAATATGCTAGCTTGACTTTGACTATCTTAACATGTAGGTGTGCTGCAGAATTAAATGTTTTGATTCAGTTAAAAAAAACAGAGGCAACCCACAAACCAACACTCTGGCAGATCATCAGTAGTGCAGATGTTTAAATTAGCTAGTTAACCACCGCTGTGTTCGGATGATTATTAATCGCAAAAATAAACATCAAGCCTGAACACATGATACTGTAACGGATTGATACATTTGTGGATGCAAGGCGTCTACTCCTTTTAATAAAAGTATTTACAAACATAGCATTCCCGCTCCACCTTTCAGTTCCCTTTCAGTGCAGGCTGATATAACATGTATAGTTTTTGGCGTCCATTTGAATTTCTGAAGGTTTTGCAGGTTAATGTGGTTACATAAAGCTTGTTTGTAAGTATGCGCTCTGTGGTTTTATGTTGTGTAAGAGGACTCTCCAGACACTGCAAACTACTGAATGTGCAGCATATGTTGGTTCTTATGTAAATTGGTGTGTGCATCCATGCATGCATGTCTTTGCTTGTATTTAGATTGGTAAGCATAATTATAGGTGGCGTGGAGATGCACAGTAACATACTGTTACTTTTCTGCACTTATTATCCTTAAACCAGGGCTGGCTATGTGCAAAAATAAAGTTTGTTTATTATTATTATTTCAAGTTGAAATATACGTTTCACATAAATCATGAATCTCCTCTTTACATAATATGTTTTAGCTGTACAGTGAAGCGAATTTGGTTTTAATTAAATAAAACAAGCGTCCCTTATGCCAGTAAAATATTCAGTGTTCAATCTGTTCCATTCAAGGTTTGGTCGATTTTAGTGTCAATTCTGGAAGTTTCAAACATTCTCACTTCTGTAGGATGTTTGAGGAAAAATATCAACCATGTCCTCTCTTTAACCTTGACTTCCCTCTACAGGAGATTCTCCCCATGGAGCCGAAGGTTAGAGAAGCAACATTTCCCAAGAACAGAATATCATATTTTAGCGTCAGAAACTCAAATGATTGAAATTGGAAAGAAAAAAAATTGCGATGCAGGTGCAATGACACACAAGTCCACCCGGCATATGAATAGAGCCTTCATATGTTGCTTGTTAATAATGTAGAAATGCCCAGTGGCTTCTGTTTGGGGGTTGTGGAAGCGTTGGCGAACAGCCTGACATGCACTGGTCCCAGCCCACCGGCCTCATGCATCACCGCTCTGCCGTCTCCATTCATCTCTACAGCTGATTCATCTGTGGAATTGCTTTTGCTGTGATGCAACACAAGGTGGAGGTCCGCTGCAAGCACAGGGGGCGCTCACCCTCGACCCGCCACATAAATCATACCCTGTAATAAAACTGACTGGTGCCGTTCTTTTTCCTCCCCTGCCGTTTCCTCGCAGGGTCAAAGCGAAGAAAGGGGTGAACCTGCTGCAGACCAAGTCCAAGCATGCTCAGTGGAAGGTAGACTGGGAGGTGCAGCCCGGCGCCAAGCATTCCATCACCACCATCAACGTGAGCAAGAACAAGGCAGTGAAGCAGGGGTAAGTCAAAGTGTCTGCACTCTCCCAAGCTCCTCTCACACAAATACACTCATATTTGTCCTAATAAGAGACTCAAGGTCAATAAATATGTCATAAACCATTGGTTATAGTGAAGTTGGGAAAGTTCCCACCATTTTTTTAGTAGTAAAATACTTCTTTAGGACCAGGCACTGGCTGACAAAGTGCAGACAGTATTTCATAGGGCAAAGCTAAAAACTAGGACTGTCAACATTAATGCGCTTACATGCAATTAATATAAAAATGTTATTCCGTTAATATGACATAGCGCAGATTAATTGAACTACTATCTTGACCTAACAGCCTTTCTCCATGGGAGGGTTACCCAGTTCAAGCAGCACGCTATGATTCGATACACGAGGAATGACAAACGACAGCAAAAGGTGAAGGTTTTCCATGACAGCAACATAAGTTGAAAATTTTTCAGTTTTCTTGTATTGCGTCACTAATCTGAGTGTAAACATCTATAGTATGAGCTTGACATTTCACATGCACAAATTACACCGGTCACTCGGCTGGATGAGGACAAGCCACTGTCGCCTCATTGCACGAGTTCCAAAGGAAATGAATGGAGAGAAACAAGAACAAAATGACTTCCTTTAAACCTTCCTGAATATTAAATAATGGAAAACTGAGGATCATCAGACATGCTAGTCTGAGACAATAACACATTTTCTTAAAAATTTTATAAAAACCTTCACACAGTGGCAGTTTTTGACATGGGTGCTATGGGCAGTTGCCCCGGGTGGCATTGGAAAGGGGTGGGGCACCCAAAACCTAGAAAATAAATGACATCTTATCTGTCAGTTCTCCTCTGAACAAGTTTGATACTACTTATATGGATGTGTAGTGGAGCAAGTTTCCCTTAGTAGATGTTGAGTACTGACAGACTACATTACCTGCTTTCTACTGCAGAAAAAAATCAGATAAGTTCTTCTTGCATTTTAATTGGTTGGAGTGCAGCAGAGAATGTGATCAGTCTGATTAAATAGTTTAATTTAACCCTAACCTGTAGATATTTTCTTGGATTCTTTAAATGTTATGTTAAATTATTTGTTCATGAGGGAAAGTGAAGTGAATTTGATTAAAAATTAACTTTTGCCAGAGAAACAAATAAAATCAGATTAGCTTTATTTTGGTAAATTTACGATGTTACAATAAAATGACACAAAATAAGGCATTATTTTACAAACCAATAATTTTCTAAAAAAATGAAGAGGCTGAATAAACTACAATATGTAGCTACATTATTTTTAGTATCAGCTTCCTTTTTTTAGATTATCTATGTTTTGCAAGACAGTTTGGTTACCAGTGTTGCTTTTCTTTTTTTCTTTTTTTTTTTTAAAGGACTATATGGCTGTTTGCCCAGGGTGCCACTGTATCACAGGTTGTCTATTGGTTATTTGCAGAACAAAATTATGAGCACAGATTTTGGTCAAAATATTATAAATAACACACATTCAATAAAATAGAATAATATTGAAACCATTGATTTATTTTAGTAACTTAATTCAGTAAGTGAAACGTATCTAATCACATTTATTATGATTTTCTTCCTACAGCTAATGAAAACACAACATTTAAGATTAGAATATTAAATCACATCAGTTAAAAACAAAAACACATTAATACAAAAATGTGGGCTTAATGAAAAAATGTATTTAAACTGACTGTACAGCTTTTAAACTGGCCTATCAGAATTGAGGTTTCGTTCCATTTAGTCCCATTAAAATACTAATAAACTTTCTTGGATACGTGTTTTTATTTTTACATTTTATCTGATTCAGAACAGCTCTATGTGAAACATTTCTTCAAATATCAGTGGTTTTATTGTGGTGTTGAATTCAGGTAAATAATTCCTTCTAAAAACACACACAGAGAGAACATCCATCACGTTTTACTCCTGGGGCTTTACAAGAGCAAAGGTTTCCTTCACCTCTGAGCTCCAGCCACTGAGGGGAAGCAACTAAAAATTAGCAACCATCTATCAAACTTTGCAGTGCGTTCGGTTCATTAAGAACCGAAGCAATGGGAGTTTGACTGGAGACATTAGCCGCGGCTGCTCCACATACCAGCATCCCCGCGGACGCCCTTATGGCCGGAAGAGGAGTCGCCGGAAGAAACAGAAAAAGGCCCACCATTTCTCTCTTGTTTACACCTTTCCTGCCATATTTGGTGACCCGTGTCTGTAATCTTTGCCGCCCTGTCAACATGTGGGAAATGTCCAGTAGGGGTCAAGCGTGGATGGAGGAACCATGTGTCAGACTGCATTTAGTCAAAAACTAAAGCAGGTCTGTGTGAACCTGAAAGGTAAACGACCAAAGTTCATGAAACAAATCAGGTTTTGATGTTTTATTCAAATCAAGCTGACTGGAAATTACTTTAAAGAAGATACAATGACCAATTCCTTTTGATATTTCCATGTAAAAATTTGTTAACAGTCTTTGCTTAAAAATGTGGATGGACTTTGTGGCAAAATAGTCCAGGAGAACTTTGAAATAATTTCTATAATCTTTCTTGTGTAGTCTTGGTACATTCACACCCATTGTAGCATAAAGCATTCATGTACTTTAGAATAGAAATATGTAAAAATATAATATAGAAAATAAAAGGATGCATATTCAGTGTAAAGACATAAAAACATAAATGAATAAGAAACTGTGCCGAGCAAATTTACAGCATAGGAAAATAATACTGTACACTTATTAAAAAATATAGTAGAAATATTTTTTTATAAATCCACAGAGGGGAAATTCAGGTGTAATAGCATCAAATACATAGGTTCACACCAAAAGTTCCAAAAGAATATATAAAAGATTAACAATGAAAGTAATAATGATATACTGTACATGATTATAATGTAGAGATCTGTGCAGTTATTAGAATAGAAATAGTTTTCATAAAACAAAAGTAGCACACAGTTTTTAAAAAAATAACATTATGAGGAGGTGGCAAAATAAGGTCCAGAGGAATGGAGATGTATGAAATGAATTCAGTCAATCAATCAATCAAATTTTATTTGTATAGCACATTTTAGCAGCAAGGCATTTCAAGGTCCTTTACATAATTAAAAAAGCAAAATAAAAAGAGCATGGGACTTTGAATAAACAGTAAAAAAGAGACAGATTTTGGAAATAAAAAAGGATTTTTTTTTAAAAAGATAAAAACATACTTTTGTTATGGAATTTAAGCGCCTGTCGTTGTCGGACTCCACCGTCTGTATGGAATTCATGTATGGAAGGATTTATCAAGAATTGGAAGGAATTGAATATTTTTTTATATTTAGCATTTGTCTCTAAAGCTAATGCTTCAAAATTAAGTAAATGTAATAATTATTTTTTTTTCTCACACCTGACCTGTGATTTTGATCTGAATTATTTGTATTACATTTTCCTCATCATAGTCCCCATATATTCTGAAGTTGTACAATATGTTGTTTTTTTATCATGCTTGCTAAAAGAAATTCAAATCTAAGTTGATTAGTTAATTAATGTCGGTACGAAGCAAGTCCTTGAAGCTGAAGTCAGACTCCTTGTGTGTGAAAACACTCTGTGCTAATAAAACTGATTCTGATTTGTTTGGGTCCATCTCGGCTCCCCCCTCGTTAAATACACATTCATCCACCAGTTTAAATTAAACTTCAATCTAATTAAGGTTAAAATATAAACCTATGGCAGCGTTAATGCAGCTTTACAGTCACTTATGACTAAGTGAAGTGAAAGTTTTAGTTCTACCTTCTGCTAATTCTTTCATCATCCTCTCCATCTTTACTCTTCACTTATTTTTCTACAATCCCTCCTCTTTTTTTTCAGTTAAACTTTACTTAAGTGCTGGAACTGTCCAGCGTACTTTGTCTTTTCCTGTACCCATCCACCTGGAACAATCTCATTCTGTAATAGCAGCTGCTTGGTAACACCGCATGAACAAATGCATTATTGATCGCTGTCAGTGGGCTTGGGATAAATAATGCTCTCCAAAACAGCCTGGTAATATCGTCGTTGCAACATGCGCAAAGAAAAAGTCGATCATTTAATAAGATTCTGGGATTTTTTTTATTTATTTATTTTTTGCTTTAAGAACTCAGTAGGATAACAGATAAAAAGTCATTTTGTAAAATGCTGGTACTGACTGCCAACCACTCAGGAAATCTGAAACAGAGAAAATGTCTCTTTTAAAACAGCACAATTTGCTCATTTGGACGTCCACAATGTCTGTTTTGAGGATTTAAAACATGACTGAAAATGGCCTAATTTAGCTTCTTTAAAAAAGATGAGTGCTTTTCAAAAAAACATCCAAACAAAAATCTAATGCTCAATTAATGTAATTTTTGTTTTTTGAAGATTTTATTTTTGGAAAATAGTGGTTTTCTGTTTTTTTTTTTTTCTTTCACCAACGCACTCCTTCGGTTTCCATAGTTCAGAGTGATGTCACCATCCCCTGAGCCGCCATCTTGTTTGACAGGCACGTTTTACAGCTTTTACTTATGTGGACTTTGGATTCATATACCATCAGGTTAACTTTAATGGTGTATGGCTATGACTAAAACAGTTTTTTTCCCAAAAAATTTTATGACTTATTTTCTGATAAAATTCATCTTTATTCTGCTAACATCATGACTGCATTCTCGTAACTGAACACAGATTCTCATAGCCCGGCCTGCTAGCAGGTTAAATTTGCCAGATTTTGCCATCATCACTGCTGTAGGGGAGATTAAGATTATTTTAAACGTGAATCTTCAGTGTAGACATCAGAAGAACCTCAGAAGCAAAAAACACTCAAGTAGAAGAGAAAAGGTTGTTAAACAGGTTCATAACTGAGCATATTATGGTCTATTTAAGAGCTCCATTTTCTTTGTTGAACCATTTTAACCTCTGCATACATCGTTTTTATTCTCCTGCTGTTGTCGGCCTGCAGCTTCTTTGATCCATTGAACTCTCCCTTTAAATCAGTTCAAACAGACCTCTGATCAAAGTATGAAATCCTCCCCTCTGCTCTGAAAAACCCCCAAGCCCTGCTTTTTAATATACACACTTTGTCCTCTACACAATGTACATCGTTAACCTAATGGGAACAGAGCTCTGCTTTCTTGAATCATGTTGGTTCCTTCTGGCCTTTGCTATGAAGTTATCTTTCTTTTTCTTCCCCCATAGGTTGAATATAAATTTGTTTATTCATCACTTATCAAATCTGATTGTAGTGGAGAGGACACAGTGAGGCAGGTTAATTTATTGGAGGAAATGGAGATTATTGCACATAATAGAAAAGAAATATCACTTATTGTCCCTCAGTGGGAAAACTTAGCAAAGGAACAAGAGGAAGAGGAAACGTGTGTATATATATATATATATATATATATATATATATATATATATATATATATATAAAATTCCCCTCTCACCCTCCGTGGGTGGTCTTCTTTCATCCTCTGAGCTCGGGTCCTCTACCAGAGGCCTGGGAGCTTGAGGGTTCTGCGCAGTATCTTGGCTGTGCCTAGAACTGCACATTTCTGGACTGAGATGTCCAGAGATGTCCAGAAATGTGTGTGTGTGTGTATATATATATATATATATATATATATATATATATATATATATATAAGAGAGACTGGGGTAACCTGAGAAAATAACTCTGACATTTTAAAAGCAGCATTAAAAGAAATGTACAGCTGACTAGAGTAACCTAAAGAAAGTCTAGCATTTTTTTATGTTAATGAAGAGCAAACAGACTGTTTAAGAAATTGAAAAACTTTTTAAATAACAGCAAGAGTTATTTACTTAAAGGTCACGAGTCTCACAATAGTAATAAATTATTAGTTTAAAAGAAGCTCCTATATCTTTCTGAATAGCTACTTCTGAGTTAGTTTTGTCTTACTTCAAGTGAACTACGATATTTGCATGAGAAACTAGACAGAAATACTTGGTAAGATTTTGTATTTTTTTGCTGTGTATTTATTGTTTTGTTGTGTTTTATTTTGGATTTTTACAATATCCCCAAGTTCTAGTGTTATCTGTTCTTCTGTTCTTTACAAAATTAAAGTTTATTGGTCTTTGAACTGGAACCAGAAAGTAGTTTTAAAACAATGTCATCATTTATCACAATAAATACGAGGGGAAATTTACCATGACAGGCTTAGTTGGATTAAAGTGGACTAAACAGGGTTGGTGTGAGTGCTCTCCTGGATGTTTAAGTCGGCCTGCAGCAGGAATCATTTTCATGCTGATTCAGGAGCTCTTCACCTGGATAGAGGAGCCCTCTGTCTCTCCCTCCCAGCTTACAGCCAGTCGGCCTCATATGGAGCGACTGTACCTGCGCTGCCTCCCCTCCGGTGGGCCGCGTTCATGACAGCTCCACTGACTCACAGACAGACAGGGGTGTTTGTTTTCAGTGAGTGATGTCGAGACAAATAGGCAGAGATCTCATCACGATGTTCCAGGGAGAGGAACCCGGTGTAGGCGGAGGATCATACGGAGTTTGATCTCGCTTTCATTAAAAGCCTCACACGCCAAATTCAGGGGGCGGGCTCCTGCTTTTGTGAGCGAGCAGACAGCGGGCGCTTCACTCTCGGCGAAAGGTGACGTCTGGGCGGAACGACTCCCATCAGGAGCGGAGAGGGAATTAATTTGCCCCTTCACAACCGGCGAGACAGTTTAATGTTAGGCTTCTTGAACCCGGGGATTACAGGACCGGCGCGCAGGCTTTTGATAACAGGTCGGCTTTCGTTGCTTCTGTATCACCAGCGTGTTTTGCGATAGTAAAAATGAGATGAACAAACGGGAGGGTTTTTTTTTTGTGCCTGTTGCAAGGAAATGAGAAAACGCTACGAAGATGGAGTTGGAATCGAAAAGGAAACAACAAAAAGCTGCAAAGATAGAGTTGAAATCGACAGTTTATGAGACACCAAAATGTCTTAGGTGTCATTCTGGGCAACAAACTGAGTTGGAAGCCTCATATTGAATATTTTAGAAATAAAAATGCTACAACTATTGGATTATTGTTTAAAATAAAACATAATACATGTAAATATTCCTCATTGATGCAGTAGTTGTCATATTGCTCAGAAAGTCACAAAAAGAAGCTATTATGCCTATTAATAAAGTGATAATGTGAACCAACTCATGCACTTTTTATTCAAGTACTTTAAAATTTAATAACATTGTGCATATGAAATACTGGACATAATTTATTAAGCATTGAACAAAGTTTTCCTTCTGGAATTCAGAAATTATTTAATTTAGCAACTATAATTTACAAGGTTTAATATCTGAACATGCTAGAGATAAGCAAGGTAAAATATTGATGTGTTTCAGCTTTTTTGTGTACTTATTTATATATATGAACAGTGGATATATTTTTTCCATTTAAATAAAGTTAAACTGAAAATCTGAAATCGGTTTGCACAGGTTGCAGAAAACCTGCAGGATTTTCAGTTGGTGGGACTCTAAAGGTGAGAGGGACAGACTTAAAACTGAACCAGGATTAAAGAGCGCTGATTGTTTATCGACAAAAAGATCTTTGCATTTAAAACCAATCATTGGTTCATTTACGGTTTGACAACTTCTTTAAACGAGTAGATAAGGTGAACCAAACCAAAGCTCACTGGTTTCATGCATAAAGGAGAAAAAAACGGGTGAAATCGGCTTCCGTCCAGTCAGATCTTCTGCAAAATATTAAAGAAATCAGACTCATCTGAAACCATGATAGATTGGTTAAAAACCTAACCTTAAGCTCCTTAGTGCTATTCTTGCATGTAAAAACTCAGCTTAATCTAATAAAGTAAGTACACCCTAGAACAAAAATGACATAGTCAAATGTTAAATTGTACAGACGTACAACAGATGTTGTTTCAGGGGGTTTAGCATCCGTTTTCATCTGGGATTGTAAAGTATTATTCTGTGTGCTCCAGCAGGTTCCCCTGGTTCAGGCGGTCAAACACTTTGGTGGAAATCCTTGATTCATCAGAACATGAATGCATCCTACTTTGTTTTTTCTCATTTTGAATCAGAATTATGTTTTTAATCTCTGTGGAGTATTCCTTCCAATATTTTTCTTGTATTTTGACCTTTGTATGAACGTACAAACTTCATCTTGCCTGTCGCTTTGTTGCTAGAACACCTGAATTTTCCACACTGAGGGACAACAAACTGAAGATACTCTGAGACACCAGATTGATAGAGAAGTGTCTCTATGAATCTTCACTTAAAGGTGACCTGTTATGCTTCCAAGAACAGGTCAGGATTGCTTTATACAAAACATGTTCATTATTTTTTTTTGTACAAAATCATTGTCGGGTAATGAGATTTTAGTCTAGTCAAATCCTTCAGAATGAGCTGTTTTTTGGCCTCCGTCAATTTAAATCCAAATAAGCAGCTGCTGGCCACGCCCGCCCAACTCAAAGTTTATGCTCACAAACTAATGCACAATTATACAACTGCTTTGAAAAGCAAAAGTGGTGCATCCTGCACAACCAACAAGAATACATCAAGTGGTTTCTGAATAGTGAGTCAACAACAAAACTCTTGTCTTTTCCAGCAGCCATTGTACACCGAATACAGCAGTAAAACCAACTGACAAAATGTGCTGCAGCTCATCTTGGGTTGCTAGGTAACGGGCTGGGCTTAGTTGGGATTGCTAGATGTTTTTGAAATATCCCTGTCACAAGAAATAAGAAACATTAACTTACTGCCAAAAAACAGCAGTTGTTGGAAGTAGTTGATTTGAAAGTATAAAAACTTTCATTTGGGTAAGTTCAAAATATAAGTTTTGAATAATAGGTCTGCGTTAATGTGCACATCAATATTTTCTACTTCATTTTGGGAAATTTATAGACGTCCATTCTCTTACAGTAACTTTTAAATGTTTTCTACTCAACAATATTGCTAATTACTACTCCACTTCATTTACAGGAAGATCAGGGTTTCTTCCGGTGGTCTGCAGAGTTTTTTTTTTTTTTTAAGTTTTGACTGTGCTTTGTGTGCTTTCTTCTTTTTCATTAATCTGGCAGTGATGTGCTGGGGAACGTGGAGATGATGCAGTTGGATTTTGAGATGGAGAACTTCACCAGCCTCTCGGTGACCAGGAGGATCAACTGGAACATCGACTACAAGGGACAGAACCCGGTGCCGGACTCGGAAAAGGTCGTGACGGAGCTCACGGTGGTGCAGCGGGACATTCAGGCCATCATCCCTCTGGCTATGGTGAGTAGCATTTAAAAAAAAAAAACGCTTCACACAAGGTCTGCAAATGGACTTTTATGATTATTCCCAATCTTTATAAAGTTCAGAAAACTGAGTACATGTATAGGAAAGCATTTGATTTCCAAACTTCTTGGTAAATACATTTCCCAACAGAGAAAACTCAGCATTTCAAAACTGAAAGTATCTTATTCTTATTAAATCCTAGTTGAATTCAGTGAAATGGGATGAAATTTAAAAGCTGGCTTGGTTGACTGTACATGCCTAATGCAATTTAATTTACAGGGATAAATTAAATTGCTAGTTTTTACATAATCCTGCTAAAAGAGGCAGAAAAAACAACCTGCCTATACAGGTTTAATTTTGACTTTATTAAATTTAAAACAGATGGCAAAAGGATAACAGATTTTTTTTGCCTGTTTTTCATTGAAGCCATTAGCAGATATGATCTCATCAGCCTTGATCCTTTCATTTTATTCCCGCAATCCCTGTTACATTTGGGCAGCATGGAGATTATTAAAATATTTGCATTTGATGACATCAAGGTCTGTTGTTAATTTAAAGGTAATAAGTTGGCATTTTAATATAAATTTTTATGCCTTATTTCTTATTTAAGCTAAAACTTTTAGTTGTTTTTCCGTTTCCTTAGCAACCTGTGGGAAACAGTAAAGGTACCGTATAGTTACCTGATTCATGCAGCGAAATTACTGTGTAAACTGCAGCCGGTCATACTGTTACCTGTAATTGATTCATTAGGACTTGATTTACTTTTGCCAGCAAACTATTGATAGAAACATTTGAACATTTTGGGAATTCCAATAAATCATAAGGAAAATGTATGCAACCTTCTGAATTTGGAGAAGCTAAAAAAAAACATTCTTAATTCTAGTTAAAATAAATAGCTTTATTTCTGACCAGCCTAAAAGGAGAAGTGTTTAGCTTGATATATTAGCAGACAGGGAGGTTGTGTTTTTACAATGCATCAAGACTTTAGGTTTAACTGTGTTTAATTAAATTGAAACAGGAACATAAAATAAACAACAAAATGTAAAAGGTTTTGGTTGTTCTACAGATTTTCGAGGGTGAAATGATGAAACATAATAGTAATCAACACCTACGCTGATGACATGATAGTAATTATGAGCCAACAAGTCCACGTGTCCCCTGTATTTTCCTGGCACCAGGTAGTAATTACTGAAGGCAGTAAACAGATTAAGAAAACAAAAGGGCATTAATCAAGCCAGAGACGTCGGCAGCGTCAGACTCCTCTCTGCCTTTTGCCCTAATCATCATAGATTTAAATTGTTGGTTTTGGCTGTAATGACATTTTACTGCACTTGATAAATTATTGTGAGGATTAGAGGCTTGTATACCGTCGGGTTTCCTCCAGAGCACTTAGGTTTGGACAAAGGTCATCTCTGTAGACTGAGACCTCTCAGCAGGAGTGTTGAATTGATATGCAGCAACATAAATAATGCTAACAGTTTATTTGTGCGTAGCTGCAGTTCTTAAGGCCCAGTGCTTGGCTTGTCAGCGAGATAACTCCCAGTTGGCTGGTATTTGTTTGCATAATTAGATCTGCTCTGCATATGAAGCTCCATTAAATATACTTGAGCTCCAGTTATGATGTTGTGGATGGCCCATCTGCTGTAACATAAGGTTCACTTAAAATCTCTTGTCCTCCCTTGACACTCAGGATTTGCATGCATATTGTGCCCAGATGTGTTGAGCAGCGCTGCAGAATGAGAAGAGATGGGTGCTTCTACCACTTTGTCTTGTAAAACAACTTCAGTTCCTGTCAGACTCTTGTTTTTGTTTCATAATTAGAAATGTTAGCACAGTTTTCAGTTCATGAGTTCAGCTCACACTTTTGAGAACCTGGAACAGTTCTTTAAGTCTCATCGTGACGTCATTTAACGTCAACATTGCAGGTGACAGATTTGCGCCCAGCATCAGCTGGAAATAAGATAAAATTTTACAATCTTGAAATTTGAAGAAAGTAATTTGAATTTCTTAGATAACATGTGACAGTTTCCACAATGAAACAAATTAACCATTTGTTTGAGGTAATTTGATGGAATCTGTATTGAATTTCAAAAAAAAATCTCAACATAAAAGAAAATACAATTTCTCTCTCATTTACTCATTTCATTACAGCCCCTAACCTAAAGTCCAGTTAAAGTAAAAATCAAACCAAACATCTCTTTCACCAATTTATGTGTATGACTGACTCCCGTTTGGTTTGCATCGTGGCTTAGTCTTCAGATGCAGCATCTTTTGTCAAATATCTTGGATAAAGCAACTTTAACTGAGAAGAACCGTCGGTGTCCCGATGAGAAGCAACTGGTCTACCAGTTTCCAGTGATGTGCAAATATCTTGAGACCTGGTTCAAGTTTTGCTGTTCATAGCGATCAACAAGACTTTCATGTTATCTTTTAAGAGGTCCTTCCTGAAGCTTTCGTTTGAACTTTGGCTTCTTTGCATTTTTGAGCTTTTATAGTTTTGATCGTTTCATATCAGACATTTTTGTTCTGGTATAATAATTAGCTGTCACCACATGTCAGTCCATTCATGCTTTTACAACCAATAATTAAAAGTAATTTTCCAACATATACTCATGTTTTACATAAGGACAGGTGTTTTTATGGCTACAAAAAAATATCAGGAGGTGGATGGACATAGGGTTACCTGATTGTTTTCAGAGAAACTTTGCTCTTTAGGTCTTTTAAGTTTGATGTGTGAATAATTTTTGCAAATAAATTAAGCAGAATGTGAATTTGAAAATGGCTCATACAGCTACAAGTGTTGTCGGGTTTTGTTTCTACCAGCTTTGCCCGTCTAAAGACTAAAATCTTCTTCAGGACAACAAAACGTTTCATGATACTGAAGTTTGAACTTCTTATTTTTAAGGGCTTTCATCAAATGCAAACATGTCATAACGGCACAAAAATCTCTTATTCAAACAGAATTTTAGAGGATAAGTAATAATTCTGTATTACACTCACTAGCTATGTTACCATTGACCATATAAATGTGTAATTTATAAGTAAGTTTGTCATTTGTAAGTTTTTTGATAAAAAAAAAACAAAAAACATTGGCACTAAGATGAGGCGGCTTTTTTAGCTGTAAATTGGTTTATTTTTGTAAAACTGGAGTAGAAACACTTTTTTCACATTACATAACATGAACAACTTGTAATGTTGAAAAACAAAAGCCATGTTTTCTAATGACTTATCACCTGAACAAATGTATTCATGTGTGATTTTAATTGTGTTTCTTATTTAATAGAAATACTGCAATTGTAAAAATTTGTTGTTTTTTTTACATTAGTGGAATGTTGTCAGTTTTACGCATATTGTAATGGAAACACAACTATTGTTACAATTCATTCATTATATTTTATTTCCTAGTTTTAATCTTGCTTAAAATCAGCCTTCTTGCTCCTTATTTAAGAGAAACTTTTTGAAAACTAAACTACACATTTCTGCTTTTGTGCCCGAATGGCTAGCAACAGTACTGGTATGACAATACAGTCATCGCAATATTTCTAAAACGGCTCACTACAGTAACCCTGCCACAAGACAAAAATGCAAAAAATGTGTTTGTCTCAAGAAGTTGGACTAACTTTCAGGACAGAAACATTGATTAAAACGTGCTCCTTCTAGGCAAACTCTGAAATAAAGTGAGGATTTTACTCTGTTACACAAAAGATGATCAAAGATGTAACTTTGTTTTTTTTAGTTTCCAGGTGTTACTTTTGAACAGCTTACAGAGTAAAGATCTCCAACATGTTTCTGTTTTTATTTATCTTTTTACAAGAGCAAAGTCTGGTGTTCTGATGTGAGAGCGTAAAGTGTTGATCACTCGACAGTTTCATCTGAACATTTTTTTAAAATAAATGGACCCTATATGGACCATAAATATTCAGCGTTGCTTGAAGCTGTCATAAATGTATCAGTTTTTAATAAGAGATAAAGGCCGTTTTGTACATTGGAAATGTACAAAACCATGAATAAAAAGATGGTGTTTTTTTATTCATCTTCAGCTCCTGACTGGTTTTCTCTGGGTTTTCATCCAGTTTTAGGTTTTTTGTTTTTCTGTTATGTCGTTGAAAAGTATTTGGTGAAAAAGAAAAAAACAAAGAAGAATGAAAAATTAGACATTTTTCATTCTTTTCTTGAAATCTCTTTTCAAGAAAAGAGAAATCTCTTTTCTTGTTTCGAAGCAGATTGAAAAATGAACCCGGCCCTTTAAAGAGAAACGTTGTCGGTGTTGGTGTGAGACCATCTACCATATATATCATAAGTGACTATATGAAAAAACATTTTAACAAAAATGAAATTCTTTCCAACCTTTTGAAAAGCAAACTTTGTTCTGCCCAAGTTAAAGCTTAAAACCTTTACAAATAGATCTTGTGTCTGAGATCTTTTTGGTTTTGTTGGGTTACAGTGACTTACTGCTTCTGAATTCTCCCAACCAGCATCTAAAGGGGCTAAACTCTGTCTTTGTATGTTGCTGCTAAATATTGGTCCTTTTAAGTCTGCAGAGTTTTCTGTTGCTTTGTTTTCACAACACTCAGCGTTGGATGTTTCCTTCTTTAGTTTTTAAACATCAAAATACCGCAGCCAGGTTTGTGTTTGGAGCATCATCACTGCATGGTTAAATCGGCTGCTATCAGCATAAAACACCTGACTTTGCTTTTGCTTTGAAGAGGGAAAAAAATCCAAGCAAGAAGGAGCCTGGTGAATGGTGCATCACATGGGTTAGTGGCAATGCTCAACGTTAAGACATCTACCCAGTGTTTACTGATTTATTTTTTAAATTAATTGTTTCTCAGGCTGGTTGAACGCAAAGCCATAAATTTTATGCTAATATACATCAACGTTCATTGATAGACACACACAAACACGTCAGTGAAATGTACAGTTGAGGATTTAATGTCTGACTAAAATTTTTCGCCTCAGTACCCATCAAACAAAAAGCCAGAGGCCGGATGGAGCTGCTGGGTAATGGATTCCATTAAATACAGGGACAATAACTGCAAGTAAATGACTCTTATCTCTGGGCAGAGTTTAGACAAAACAGAAAGTTTTCACAGAGAAACTGACTCCATTCTGCACTGTATCTTCCAACAGGACAGAGGTTTGAAAATAGTCTTCTGCAAAGGCTTGAAAACAGGTTAGTGTATAAATGGTGTAAAATACTTTAAAAACATCAAATGTCTGAGGTTTAGTCTAGACTAAATAATTTAAGAAAGGTACAGATTTGGCCTTTCAGCAATGACATTTGATGTGAACTGACACTTTTTCTGTCATTACTTAAAAAGAAAATCATTTAATTGCCTTAAAATATTTTTGGTGCAATTTTTTGCTCCAAAAAATGTATCCCTGCAGCCTTTGCAGAAGACTGCATGGATAAAATGGCACCTGCAGGAACAAATTTGGCCCCTGTGGTAAAACATTAGGAAACCCCAGCTCTGCATAGTTAAAGACACTGAAGCAGCCAAGCTTAAATTAGTTCAGAACAGTATGTACCAAATCAACAAAGTCCGTTTTTGTACCTGGCAGGTATCTGGCTGCCTTTTGCAGACATGGTAATTACTGAAATTATAACTCTGTGCAGTGATGACTGTTTTTTTTCAGGTAAGCATAATTAGAGTTCCCATAGCAGCGTACATTTATCTGCAAAGTGTGCCGTGTGGTGAATGCGCTCCAGATGCCAAAACGGCGAGCAGAGCTTAGGAGGATGATCTCTTTCAATTAGGATTTTACCCCAGAGTCCAGTCTGTTACCCACACAGGATCCGCTGTGGAAATTAGACAAATTAAAAAAAAAAAAAAAAAAGTTAAAAAAATGACAAAATCCTTTAATCCAGAGAGAAAATAAAAGATACAGCTAAAGCTTAATATTCAGCACACAGCCTCCTTCTTTAACTCTACTGTGTTTGACACTTCATTCTTGATATAAGAAAGAAAAACCTGCTGACTAATGTTGGACAGTGATCCAGAAAATGCTGAATCAGTAGTTGCTATGGCAACTAAAGGTGACTAAAAGTCACTTCAACAGTGACCTTTAGCGACTAACTCTTCTTTCAGGGGAGTCTGTGAGTGCTTATATGCCTAAAGCTAAAATGTTTTTGCATTAAATATGATTTTTTTATGCATAGTACTCATGTGATGTCACACTTCCGTGAACTTTATAACTAAAATCAATCTTGACACCCAGTTGCTATGACAACAATAAACAAACCACAAGCTAAGAATTAGCATTTGCCTCACTTCCAGCTTATAAATAGTAGAACATTACATTGTAATCAAGGAATCAAAAATTACAATTTTGAGACAATACTGAGATAAATATCAGTGACATTTATGACAGTACTTACTGCCGAACTAGCAAAATTAGTTTAGCTAGCTTTCATCTGTAAGGTAAGATGGACATGTAGTGTACCTGTTACTACATGAACATGTTACTACATGAACTTACTCTGCCAGCAAATGGAGCAGTTACAATTGTAGTGAAAATGCTAAAAAAAAAAATAAAAATGTTGCTGCTGGAGTAGTTTCAATTTGACATTTTTGGCCCATGTTTCAAAAAATTTGGACACCTCTGTTGCAATAGAGATACACCATTACAAATATGAAGTTATGTATCTTTTTCAAACTAGATTGAAAGTTTACTCCCAGCTTGTAAATCCAGCTCTTTACAAATAAATTTGCACATTTCTAGTTTTAAGAAGTGCAAATAAATGCAAATTTATACTGTTTGACAGAGGCAGCAGCGATCCCAGAGTTGGGTGAGGTCGGCACAATAAATATCAAGTGGGGGTCAAACAGAAAACCAACAAAAAAGAAAAAAAAGTGTCATGAAATGTTTGTTTTGTGTGTTAAATTATAATAAGTGCAGAGCTTGCGTAATTCTCCTCTGACTGCTAAACACTTCTTTGCCTTGCAGTTTAGATTAAACCCACGAGGGGAGAGATGCTACTATACGCTCTGCAGACTCATTAAAACTGTAAAATGAGAGCTGCGCTGAAATTTAAATGTACTATTTTTAGTTTTAGGAGACTTTCATAAATTTAGACCGTCTCCAGGGTTTCTCCTTTGCCAAGAATGAGAAAACATATCCCCCCAAAACTCATAAATAAGTAATGTGCATATATGTTTAAGTAAATCAGTGAGGATTTAAAAAAGAGGATAATATTCCATTTGTAACAGTATTTATTCAGGGTTGTCAGGAAAAAGAAGGAAAACATTTATTTAAAATAAATATACCAAAGGTGATTTTTAAAAAAAAAAAGTGTAATTCTTCCTACAAGGATCATTAATTGACCGACAGATATCTGGAGGTTTATCTGATCTCAGTTTTAAACAACAAATGAGAACTGTCATGAAAAAACAACACTCAAGCAATATTGTTTCAATATTTATCATTTAGTATACACAATGTCAGCATGTGCTCAGAGTTTTTAATAGTTTGGGTCAAATTGTGAGTTTAAATGACTACAACAACCTCTAATTCTTCATTTTACAGACACTTTATGAAAATTTACTCGTCAGTCTATCTAGATGAAATTATGTAATAGATGAATTTTAAAAACTCCGTTCTGCTCTTTTTAGTTCTTGAATGAAACTATTCTACTTATGGTTTCTCTTTGAAAATGGCTGCTGTTGTTTTCTCTGGTCTACCCAAAAATCAGTTTGCGAAGGACGAAAACCTTTACCGAAGGGGCAGAACAAAATATACCATATGAAGGAAAAGGAAGCATTACTGAAACGCCTCATAAAGCATTTTCATTCGTGTTACGACAATGCGAAGCATCTTAAAGTGCTATAACTCCAATCATATAAAGGTTAGATGCATCACACCCTGTGGTGCACTACTCTAAATGTCTATCCTGAATTTTAGACCCAGTATGGAACCAAAACGACTTTCCTGTATGATTAAAGTAAAGGGTAATACTTTCCTGTTCTTTCAAATCTCATTTTCTGTTATTTCCACTCACTCATTGGGAGAAAAGTGCCCTTGAAATGATGAAATCCAAGGAAAGATATTTAAGTGCACAGAAACGAGCTGCGGTCTGGCTCTGAGAGCGTCACCTGGACGGCACGGGGGCCGCCATGGTAATGATTTTTAAATGTGGACTTCACCCACGCTGATGAATTATGGAGGAAAATCACTCCCTGCCTCACACTGTGTCATGAACGCCTGTTTTTTCCACTTCTGTCCCTACAGGACACAGAGATAATCAACACGGCCATTCTGACCGGACGCACCGTGGCCATTCCCGTCAAAATGGTCTCCATAGAGATGAACGGAGCCGTTGCCGACGTCTCAGCCTTTGTGCAATGCAAGTCGTCTAATGAAGACATCATAAAGGTACGGTAAACCACATTTCCCCCATGCCTGTGTCTGGGAGATGTGATTCGGGGCAAATGTAATCCCTTTAGCCCTCCACAGAACCACAGTCACATCATCAGGAAAGCATAAAAAAGACATTTCCAGCTGCCCCACATGTGTTTTTGATTTGATTCCTGCCTTGGATGCGATCAGGGGAGGTAGATATGATTCTATATATGAATCGATAACGAAACAAATGAACAGTAAAAGCTCCATTAGATGCTTTTAGAAGTGCCAAACCTGCAGAAACAGTTCCCACCAAGTTTCTAGTTGTTTCGACAGCAGCAGGAAAACAGTAAAACTCCACAATTATATACTTCAATTAAACTGCTTGAAGTTAGAACTCAACAACTTGTAAGCCACATCTACAACAGCGCGTTCGGGCCATTATAGATAGAAAAAAAATGGAGTCCATTTATGCCAAAATGCCAAAAGATTCAAAAGTTGAAAATTTGCAAGAAAAAATGTTGACATTTTGAGATTAATCTCAGAAAATGTTGACAAAAACTTGGAAATTTACGAATTTGAAAAGTTCTGAAATACCGATGTTTTTTTTTCAAAAATTTCTGAGATCTGAAAATTTCTGCATTGTTTCTAGCAAATTAATGACTTTCTAAAACTCAGAAATTTCCATGTTGTTTTCTAGAAATTTTTTGAGTTCAATCTCAGAATTTCTAAGTTTCTTGGCAGAAATGTAGACCTACAACAGCCCTAATACACAAGACGGTGCAATTGTTTTTACACTCCAGTCAACTACAGCTGTAGCCAAAAGATTCAAAAGTTGAAAATTTGCAGGAAAAAATTGTGACACTTTGAGATTAATCTCAGAAAATGTCGACAAAAACTTGGAAATTTACGAATTTGAAAAGTTCTGAAATACCGATGTTTTTTTTTCAAAAATTTCTGAGATCTGAAAATTTCTGCATTGTTTCTAGCAAATTAATGACTTTCTAAAACTCAGAAATTTCCATGTTGTTTTCTAGAAATTTTTTGAGTTCAATCTGAGAATTTCTAAGTTTCTTGGCAGAAATGTAGACCTACAACAGCCCTAATACACAAGACGGTGCAATTGTTTTTACACTCCAGTCAACTACAGCTGTAGCCAAAAGATTCAAAAGTTGAAAATTTGCAGGAAAAAATTGTGACACTTTGAGATTAATCTCAGAAAATGTCGACAAAAACTTGGAAATTTACGAATTTGAAAAGTTCTGAAATACCGATGTTTTTTTTTCCAAAATTTCTGAGATCTGAAAATTTCTGCATTGTTTCTAGCAAATTAATGACTTTCTAAAACTCAGAAATTTCCATGTTGTTTTCTAGAAATTTTTTGAGTTCAATCTCAGAATTTCTAAGTTTCTTGGCAGAAATGTAGACCTACAACAGCCCTAATACACAAGACGGTGCAATTGTTTTTACACTCCAGTCAACTACAGCTGTAGCCAAAAGATTCAAAAGTTGAAAATTTGCAGGAAAAAATTGTGACACTTTGAGATTAATCTCAGAAAATGTCGACAAAAACTTGGAAATTTACGAATTTGAAAAGTTCTGAAATACCGATGTTTTTTTTTCAAAAATTTCTGAGATCTGAAAATTTCTGCATTGTTTCTAGCAAATTAATGACTTTCTAAAACTCAGAAATTTCCATGTTGTTTTCTAGAAATTTTTTGAGTTCAATCTGAGAATTTCTAAGTTTCTTGGCAGAAATGTAGACCTACAACAGCCCTAATACACAAGACGGTGCAACTGTTTTTACACTCCAGTCAACTACAGCCGTAGCCAAAAGATTCAAAAGTTGAAAATTTGCAGGAAAAAATTGTGACACTTTGAGATTAATCTCAGAAAATGTCGACAAAAACTTGGAAATTTCTGAATTTGAAAAGTTCAGAAATACCGACAGCCGTAGTTGACCAACTGTATAGGGAGCATTGATGTGTCATTGTGCTGTTTTGCACTGGTCAGATTAATGATGTACGTTAAAACATTCAGTAGTGCGAACACCACCACTTCTGTTGGCTCCCATTTTCAGTTCCTTTAAAAAAATTCAAAAACTGACAGAAATGGAGATGTTTGCTCAAATCTTTAAGTTTCAGCCTCAAATGCAGTTAGATTTTAATTTTGACTCTCCAGTGAGCTGTGGTCCCCACTTTGAAAAACACTGTTCTAAACCACAACCACCAGATTTTACTGTCATTATTTATTGAGCAAAAATTAGAACCAAATGAAAAAAAAAGCTGTGTGGAAAAACTAAGTGTACCTGTAAACCCCCCTATCCACTGAAGCCCTGCTTATATGTGGTTCAATAGTCATACATTTTTTAATAAAATGCATCCAGATTATTTATGGAATATTTGTCCATTGGAGAACTTTTTCATAGTGCATATCTAATATATTCAAAAGAAAATGCAGCTTGGGAAGCTGAAATACCAAGATGCAATGCTACTTGACACACCATTGGCTGGCATTTGTAAAGCCACCAATCCAGAAGCATCATTTATTTCCTTGGCACAAATTGGCTGAACCGTCAAAAACAAAAGTAAATAAGACTATACATGCTAGCATTTATGGTCTCTACTGTCCATATTACGATGTCTTTGTTGTTTGAACTTTTAAAAAGGTAGTTTAGCTACTAATAGATTTCAACTGCTCACAAGCGACTGGAATCACTTTTACATAGTTTCTAGGAGTTCACAAGAATCTATGTAAAACTCTTGAATTTATTGATGGTATACTTTCTTTATGACTAATTTGTTAGTAAGTACCCATCAACAGGATGTTTTGAGTGGTGATGACGCACACAGAGCAGGTCAGACATAAAACTGCAGCTGCCAAGACATGCTCTTTTCCTCTGAATGTTCTGGCAGTTATTTTGCTTAAGCCACAATCAAAATAAAGCTTTTGACCTTGATACCCCTGAAGTAACTGCATTTTAAATGTAAGATTTCATTCAGCAAAAAAGAATAAACGCAAATCAGTGGGGGGGGAAATGAAATGTAATGAATAAGAATGATATTTTAAAACAGTCAAATTTGCATAAGAGATCTTATATGTTTATTTAGATTTAGGCCAAATATCTTTCATACATTTAATCACTCATAAATTTCAAGTGGCTGTTTAAATTATTGTAGAGTTGTGGAGTCACCATGGAGGAGCAGAACATGTGTGTTTCTGATCTGCATGTGTGTTTCAGAACCCAACATGTTTCCACACAAATTAACTGAATTACATATTATAATGTTTAACTAAATGCTAAATGCTGCCATTGTTGCTGCTGGTTGTTTTGGTAATCTGTGCAGCTTACTGCAGGACATCTCATAGCAACCATGTGTCGGTTCCTTCCTGCTGGGTTCATTCCAGCAGCTGCTGCTCCTCTTCTTTCTGCCTCTTTGTTTTACATTTTCACAACAATTGTACACCAATTTTCTTTTTTAAATGATTTTAATGACTGTTTGGAGCCAAAAGTAACAAAAATATGGATAAATAGCTCATCCCCACAGCCAAACCATCTGCTTCTCCAAAACCATAAGATAGGCAGATGTGTTTATCGTTATTTTATATGTAACACCCTCAAAGCTGTCTTATCACAGTTTGGATGTGGGAATAACTGCTGCCAGGAACGAGAAATCCATTGATTTTCATTGAATGACAAATACATTTCTTTTTAAGCACAAGATAATGACCACTTCAGTCCATTTGAGCATATTGCAGAATCTGGGTTGATGTTTTCCAATCGATGTTGCACCCTAGTGATACATTTTCAAACTGTGGCTGTGGAAACTGATGTGGGGGGTTTTCACTTTGATTTAAGGGCAGTTTTTGTTCAGCTGGGGTTTAACCAATTCATCTTCTCAGAAGTGACTTGTTCAACTTGAAACAAAGAGGATCCACACCACAGACACAGAAGTGACAGTTGAAACTCTAATGGTCATTAAAACTGATATAAGGCAGAGAACGGCCATTCAAATGTCCAAATATGTTACATTTCAGAGTTTTAATGCATGGGACTTGAAACGTTACAGTCAGACAAATAATGCATCTGCAGTTTCCTCTCCTTTTTGGCAATTATGACTGCTTTTCCTTGTGTTTAGTGTTGATTTTGTTTTTTAAGAAACTAAGGAGACTAACGCTTCAGAAAGCAGTCATTTAGAGATGAAAATAAATCACAAACTACCTTTCTTGTTTGGTCTTGTTTGTTTGAGAGCATTTTGGTTCTGCATCACAATAACCTTGTTAAACAAGATTTTTCTGTCTTTCTTTTTGTAGGTTGTACAATAAAATCTATTCAGTTTAGAAAAGAAAATGTAATTAACCCCAAACAAAACACATCCACTGAAGATTCTCTGGAGGTACAAACAAAAAGGAGCTGAAACCATATTTGTTCGTCTGAAAGAGTGTGTGCATAACTTTTAAAAACAAATCATCATTACCTTTAAATATAAGAGGAATTATAGTATACTGTGTTGTTTTTGTGAAGCTGATTCTGCTTTAAAAAGTCCAAACTTGCATGGTTATTTATCAGATACTGTATGGATACAAACAGCACCATCTCCTCATCATAGTAAAACCTATTTTTAACGTATGTTTCTGGATAAAAACATGCTTAAAGCATAACTCTGACAAATTAGGCTGCCTTTGAAGCTGCTTGTGAAGGCTTGTAACCACAGTAACTGCACTGACTCACTGGGGTTAGATGATTCTTCCAGGCTTTCACAAGTTTGTGCATTAGAGAGAGACTAGAAAATTTAGTTTTTCACATATCGTCTGCCTCATGTTTTTCAGTCAGGGCCGCAGTGACAGCTGCAACAAAAAAAAAGGTTGTTTTTAAGTCAACTTTCTGCCTTTACCAGAGAACCTGACAAGCAGCAAAAAAATAAATAAAAAAGAAATCATTCCTTTTGAACCTGTTTCTGCTTTATCATGTCTCCAACTCCAGGATCGTATTTAAAAGTTTTGGGACAGTTTGAACACGGGAACACATATATATCTGAGCGAGCAGGAGGTCAGAATGTAATCAACTTTAAGTTGTCAGGCTCGTTACTGGCTTCCCCTAAGTGAAATCTTTACATTTTAGCCCACTCATTTCTTCCATTTCAAGAATAATGAATCTGTTCTCAGTGATAATCACATGGAGTCAGATTAATGAAAGCTCTCTCCATGGTCGAGCAGCTCCTGAAGGTCGACTCAGGCAGATTTTACAGACCGGGGCCATGACGCCATTAGTTCTTATTGTGCTCTGTCTGCTCCTGCATATGTCCAGTGTATTCTCTTTCTTATCTACTGGACCAACTTCTCTTTGTACTCTTCGCATCTTGTACTAGAGTTTGCACCTGTTAATAACTTATATGCTTGGGAGAGAACAAATTAAATTATAAATGAGGGCCATGGCAGGATTTTGATCAATGTATCAACTGTATAGACTTGTGTCTTGAAGGTGGGGGTGTTGGTGCTTCGGTTGCCCTGCATTGTGTTGTCAATAGAAGAGAGCAGGTGTTGCAGGGGGATGGCTGGCCTCAGCACATCATTCATCATTTTTCATGATCCATTAAAGACAAGGCGGCGGGCCGTGTGATATTGAGTGGACTTGCTTCGACGATCCTGCCATTGAACATTCTCGGCTAATTTAAAATGAGCCCTTCAAGCCCAGGAAATACATGAGTCATGACAGTTCAATAAAACGACCCTCAGAATGGATAAAAGGGATTCTGGAGAGACTGGGAACCAACCCATGAAAACTGCTGGGTACCTAAAGGGTTCCTGGAAATAACTAGCAGGGTGCCTGCTTGGTACTTCAATGAGTAACAATGCAGATCTCAATACAATGAGTTCTGCATTGTATTGTGATGTGACTTACTTTTCTGTAAGTACCCTGTGGCTATCCTATCCTATCCAATATGTACCCAAAGACACTCTTTCTAGTTCTTTGCTGGGATCATATGGGTAACCTGTAAGTTAACCAGCAAAACCCTTGAGGTACAATGTAAGTACCCTTAAAAAATCCTGTAGGTATTTCTATTAGTACCCCATAGGTAGCCTAAAAGTCTGTTAGTTACCCAGCAAGTTGTCAATAGGAATCCTGCAGGCATATACCCTATTGCAGTGTTTCTCAACCCTGGTCATCAAGGCACACTGCCCTGCATATTTTCGGTGTTTCCTTACTTCAGTCCAGGTGATTTCAATTGACAGGTGTTTGCTGAACTGTGAATCAGCTGAATCAGGTGTTTCACAGCAGGGAGACATCTAAAATGTACAGGGTATTGGGCCTTGAAAACCTGGTTGGGGAAACACTACCCTATAGGGTAACCTGTAAATACCCTGGAGATACTCTGAGGTAAAATGTAGGTACCTGGTAAGGTCTGGACTGCTTTCATTACAAAGGCCCTTAGCTCAAACAGTTTAACAAAAACTACAACAGGCTTCCACTCTTAGTATAACCTTTTTTCAAACCTCTTGCTCTCATTTGGATATTTGCCAACCCACTGGCTGTTGTTTTTTTCCTTCAAACTCTGGGAGTAAAAATAGGTGGGAGGCTGTCATTTTTCTTTACTGTCGCTTTTATTTATTTAGTTCTTTCTTCTCTGGAAATAACTAAGCTGCAGTGTGCATGTAGAGCCTGTAGCAGATAAGCCAGTTTTTGTGTGTGCGTGAACCTGTGTGTGTTCGTGCACGGCTGCTGTAGAAGGTGGAACGACCAAAGGGAAAAAAGCGTGACAGCGTTTCAGGGGGTAGGGAGGATTTGCTGGCCGAGGTGGACAACTCTGACCGTCCCCCACTGATCATTGTCTCCTATGGGGATGTGACTCACGTAACCCCATCTGAGGCCAGAGATAAGGCCCTGTGTCTGCACATCACATCACACGCCTGTGTTCATCCTGCATGACTTCAGTGCCCTGCATGTTTTTCTCCTCCATGTTAGTGTGACACATTTACCTTTGGTAGTACCATGAATTTAATGTGGACCGTAGTTCAAGATCTCAGATTAAGGCCATGTTTGTATTTAATAATTACTGTGAGAACTGGAGCACACTTGGACATTTACAATCTCTGGAATATAAAACTAATATGTCCTGATGGTGAAATACTTGCAGAGGTTAGAGGAAAAAAATTCGGGTAGCCTCATGAAGTGATGATTGTTCCTTATTACATCTAAACAAACAGCTTTTAAGTTCAAAGATCACCCAAACAATGGATAATTTAAATCATCAATAATATCATCAACAGGCTAATGGGGGCTGCTTCATTTAGCCAACCGAGCTAAATGAACTCGCTGACAGTGCCGCTCCTCAAGCAAACACATAATATTCATCACAGAGAAAAAAATGTCAAAACAACCACAAGACACAGTCCCTGCAGAGCTAACCATATGTCAGCTCTGTCTGCACCGAAACACATGCATTATCCCTAAATGACGACGTCATTTGTTAAAATGTCAGAGCAATTAATTTAGTTCAACATTTAATTTTAAAACAAAATCTGGGAGGATTTCTGTTGCACTGCAGTGTGAGTGAGTGCCAAACAGGATGGCTCCATTTTTAAATGTTTTTTTTTTTTTACCTTTTTTTTTGCTCTTGTTGTTTTACAAACAATAAAGACAATCAAAGTGGAGCATACTAAACACAAATACAAATGAGCCATAAATTACTAGGTGGTTTTGAACTTTTTCAGTGTTATAAGGACATTACATGTGCGGATCACTACAAGTTACAAAAAACAGAAGAAGATTTATTCAGTTTTCCACAAATTCAATGGGATATGATGCCACATGTAAGAAAACTATTACAGAACCACACTAAACAATCCTTTCAGTTCATTTAATGGCAGAATACTGGCATCACACTGCTGTTTCTGCAAGAAGTGAGTGAACTAAGTTACATCGCATCATCAGCAATGCTGTGTGAGAGCTCTCATTAGGGTAAAATCACTGAAAGGACAGAAACTGCTGCCTTTATTTGGGAAATTAGTTCAGTTAATGTCACGGAATAAATGTGTGAAACACCCTTTGGTGTTTTCACCTTCACATTAACCCTACCGGTCCTCAATGTGGTGCTCCGAGATCAGCTACGGTTCTGACGCAGCGCTCCCACCATCCGTCTCCACCCAGGCAATCTGCCGGCCCCACGGAGGATGCCACAGAGCATTAGCGGCCGTGTGACGGCATGTGGTGGCTCAGAGTGTGAAAGCCCTCCTCAGCGAGCCCCCTCAGGACCACTGATACCCAGAGTTGCTAACAGCTTTTGACTTGCAATTAGCCAGCCAAGTTTATCAGCGGCTGTAGCTGCAGGAGCTGAAGGGCTCCTCTTCCTCTCCGGGAAGGTTTTTTTTTTTTTTTCGGGCAGTTGGTGGGGACGCGCCAGGCTCATGCTGTCAGCACTCTGTACTATGATTAATCATAGCTGGCTGGGGGTCATAGTGTTGAGTTTTCTGTTTATCTTGTAGCTCTGATCATATATATCGGTAGTTCTTATCGTTTTTGCCACCTCAGAAAATACAGCTTCCAATTCCCATCATAATGAGAGAAATTTTAACAGTAGCTTATGGTTGGGACTTTTTATATAAAAATAAAACACATATATTTACACATTTGCACTGGATGTTTGGTAAAAGGGGACCCGTTATGCAAAATTCAGATATTGTGCATTTTTGTAGTTTCATTTGGGTTTTTTGCTGCTAGAAACTGTCTAATCGATTAAAAAAAAATCAGCAGTCTTTGTAAAAAAAAACAGTCATTTTTTTTTTTAGGGTTTTTTTTGTTGTTGTCTGGTGAGCTGTTTCAAAAACTTTTTTTGAAACAGCTTATTGTTACCTTACCATCCAAGAACCACTTGCTGAATCGTGGTTGTGCAGGAGGCTCCACTTCTGCTTTCCAAAGATGTACAGTTCTCTAATTGTGCATCTGTTTGCAGCTATTTTCACTTCAAATGTTGGGTTGGTGGAGGTGTGGCCAGCAGCAGTTTATCTGGATTCAAAGTGATAGAGCCTTAAACAGCTCATTCTCATTGCAGCACTATCTTTGGTAAGCAGTTGGAGCCTCCATGTTAACCTATGTGAAATTTCATCCCTAAAGCAAAATAGAAATGCAATTGTAAAAGCCCTGAAAAGATCAAGACCCCAACTTTATATGGATTAAGTTTATCAACAGGTTATGAGACAGATTTGATTTTATAAGACCGCCATGATTGGTTAGCTTATAGATATTAAAGTCATATGTACGAAATTTGAAGTTTGTCTTTAAATTCAGTAAATAAATAAAAAATTGCATCAGCTGAACCGAAGAGAGGAACCCTGTCATCTTCCCAAGGCCTTCCACTCCAGCTGCGGTGTCTGCATGTGGGAAATTATATTACCCAGACCTCTTCCCAGTTATGATGAATCCCCAGCCCTGAGAAGACTGGCCAGGCCGACCTCCATTCGCCGCAGATTAGATCCTCTGATTACAATGCCAGCCACCTCCCAGCATCTGATAAATCTTTAGCAGGAACCCAAAAGCAAAGCCCTCCAGTTCCTCTGCAGTTAATAATTTACTGTTGGGGATAGAAGGGTGGGGGGGTATTTATTATAATTCAAATGAAGCTGTGGAGGATTTTCGATTTGATGGGAAATCTGAAAAATGGTTTAGAGTTAAATTTAGAAAAGTCGATATATTGAATTCATGCTCTCTGTGCCTCAAATGATATGCCATTACAGGAATGTGTCGTGAAAGGTGAAATGTGTGAATATGTTTATTTATGAGCAGGTCTAAGCAAAGTTCATCTTAAATGTCAGAAGAGTGACATGTTTGCCTAAGAGCTTCTTGTGGCATATTACGTGTAATTGTTCATAGACGATTACGGCGACACGGTTCTGATGTCAGGGACTTGGTGTAAGCGCCTAATTTGCTCTGCACAAGCTTAACAAACACTGAGGTTACTTGGAAGCACTAATTTGACTGTATAAAGGATGCAAATGAGATTAGAGAGGAACCCGCAGCCTGTAAGCATTTTTGTTTGCAGCAGTTGTTGTCGGCTTTGTTCTGCCGAGCCGAGGAAGCCTCCGGTTTCCTCACTGCGGCCCAACACAGCAGCTGATTTCCACCGATTCATTCCAGATTTTCCCTCAATGTTGGCAGGCTCCTGGAATGTCGTGTTGGTCAGAATATAAAAAGCTTCCAAACTCTTGGACCGCAAGTAAAAAATACGATTTTGTTTTTTTTTTTGTTTTTTTAGTTTTGGGTTTGCAGAGGTCATTCAGAAAATAGACTTTTTTATAGTGTGTAAATCCTGTGAAGTCATCTTTTGTCTAAATATCTGGAAAATGTGCACAGTAATTGTACTTTAATGATCTACAGTTGCATTTAAAATGTAACATCTCATTAATTTTAACAACTCAATAAAGTCAAACTCATGGATCAATTGCACTTAAACTAACATTTTTCAAGAATGAAATTTTGTTTTGATAATCGTGACTTCAGCTAACTTACCATAGAAGATCAATAAAAACATTTTATGTTCATGTTATGACTAACAACCATGTGGAAGACTTCTGATTTGATAGTAATAGAACAGACTGTCACTTATCAAGTGTTTTTAGTTTCTAGAGCAAATGTGTTGGTACACTTAAAGACTTCCCTCTTGTTGTTAAATGTAGCTTCCCAGTTAAGAAACAACAACCTTTTTGAGTTCTTTCTCACTTTTATTCACTATTCAATAATTATTACACCCATTTAGCATAAATACTGCCTTATATACAGCAAAACCCAAAATCTTACCAAGTATTTTTATCTGGTTTCTATTGCAAATACTGAAGTAAAGTTAAAATAAGGCAAAACTAAATGACATGTTAATGAATAAATGCAATTAAAGTAAACTCTGTTCCTAATCAATCTACACAATATTGACCAATCCATACAGGAATAGAAAGTAAAAAGAAATCAAATCTTCATACCTCTGGAGTGCATCTGATTACTTTCAAGGGAAGCAAATGCATGTTCTGTTTCTGCCCAAACTTATTAAGTGTTCTACTGTGATTTGTAGCAGAAACTCCACGCTGTGCCGTACGTATCATCACAAATCTTTGAGATTCTCCCCCCGGGCCGATGTGACCATTACCATATAGATGGCCTCTGACGGCTGACCGTGATCTCTTCCAGGTCTCCATGAATTGCGACTATGTGTTCGTCAACGGCAAGGAGACGCGGGGCTCCATGAACGCCCGAGTCATCTTCAGCTACGAGCACCTGAGTGCTCCGCTGGAGCTCACCGTCTGGGTGCCCAAGCTCCCCCTGCAGGTGGAGCTCACCGACAACGCTCTGAGCTTCATCAAAGGCTGGAGGGTTCCCATTCTGCCTGACAGAAGGTGAGGCTGGGCTACACACATGCGCGCACACACGCACTCGCTCACCAGTGAGAGTTCAGTCTCTTCCTTTTTCTCCAAGTTATGTTCCTGGGGTTCAGGGCACAAAACCTACTTTGGTGAAAGTTTAGTTTTCAGAGATGGATCCCCATTCATCCTATTCATGTCTTCTTTGAAAAATGAAAAATTGATAAATGTTAGTAGATGTCAAAACTTTCATACCATTGCATCATGTTGCATCCAGCCCTTTACATTCCTTTTACTTCCCTCTCGTTCTTTCTACTGACATTCTCTCTGTCTTTATCTGGTTTAATCCTAAATGCAGCTCTACTCATTCATATTTGTCAGTTTTATTCTCCATAAGTTTAAGAAAAATATACATTTCTGATTAAAATTCAATATTACAAGCCAATTTCTATCGTCTTATTAGAAGAGTTGAAACTAAAACTGCCCTAAAAAAAAGAGGGCAGCTCAATTAGGGTCTTTTCACACCATTAGACTTGGTGTGACTGGGGACCAAAATTGCAACATTTGTTACATTCTCAGCCGCTGTAGTTTTCTTTCACACTGCAGTATGTCAAAAGATCCAAACTAATTGAAAAACCTGTTCCCCTCTCGCCTGCTGTGGCATTACTCCATGAACCACTGAAGGAACCGACATGAAAACCTCTGAAGAAGACATTGATTGCAGCTGAAAAAGACATGGAGTGGCATCAGGTTTTTGCAGTTGTAGGATTTCTCTTTAGTCTTTGGTAAAAGACCATGCGCCATTTCTCCGGCTGGCGCTAAACTCTCACATTTGTTTTGGTTATGTTTACCCAGAATGCCCTGCACTGTAGTCCACTTCCTTGCTTTTGGAGGGGTCTCTGGTCCGCTTGGCATTCACATACGCATTCAAACCGTACCAGAGTTCACTTCATGCATGTCTTATTTCAAGTGCACTAAGATATTTGCTCTAGGAAAACACTTGCAGCTTTAACTGCAGAGGTACTGGCACTCATTAGCCAGTACATAGAGTAAATACTGGCTAATGATAAATGTATTCCACATGTTTTCAATAATTTCTTTTTAAAAGCAAGTGCAGTTTTACTTGCGCTTCACATTTATCTTCTACTTTGGGTTTTCTAGCACAAAAATCCATTGAAACTGTTCTTACTCTAAGAAAAGGGTGAAAGAGTTCAATGGGTTTAAGTACTTTAGCAGGGCACTGTATTATAGAGTGATTGTGGCAGTGAGAGTCCAATGAGCATGGACTTTTTTCCAGTCCAGGATAAAGTCAGGAGATAAAAACAGGACCCCTGGAGTCTTAATGCTTGTGGCTGCTCAGCAGGAAATGGCAGAGAAGGTTGAGGCGCCCCAGATAACACCAATATGGAGGAGAAACAATACAAAAAAGGCAGTCTGGACGGCATAGTGACACCATACTTTGAAAGTTAAAGAATAAAGACTTTGGGCTTATTCAGACAAAAATAAATATTGCACAAAGATGACAGGATGAATGGCATTTAAAAATAAGCTGGAGGTTTGATTGTGAGCGAACTGAGGGAACAGCTCTTATTTCTCAAAGAAAAAACAGAAAAATAAAAGAACTTTCTGGATTTTGCCTCAAAATTTGAAGCAAAAGCATATTGACACCTGCAATCCATGCTGTCCATCAGTCTCAATATTCTAACTTTCAAGCAATAGCTGCCTGCTGCCGTTGTCTGCAGAGTTTGTGCTGTTTATAATCTTTCTGAGAGGCTCATTTATTCTCTTTTTGCAGTGTCAGGGTTTCTGATGGCTACAAAGTGCTGCACGTACAAGTCTGTAACAAGATCAGCCAATCGATGTGGCAGTGAGTGATTATGAGTGGCGCTTAATTTGTGGCAAAAGCCAGAGCACGTAAAGACTTTGTGTGCACAAATGCAGCCTATTGACCACGCGGACAATGGCCTATATCTCCTTCCCTGTGACTTTGTCGTTTTTCCTATAAGTATCTGCAATATGAACAGTAGCTTTAGAAGGAGTGCTGCACTGAAGCAACAGTCTGTTTCAGTACTTTCATTTTCCAGCCACCTTTGAGTGAGAGGTACTTGGTACATCGCTAACAGCTGGTCTGTTGTTAGGCCAACTCTCAGCCAACGGTAGTTCAGTAGGAAGTTAACATAACATTCAGGTTTCTGACTGTTTAAAGTTAGAAGCACCCACAGATGCGAAACCCTCAACTGCAAACTCGACCACTGTAGAAGCTGTGCTTTCACTTAACCAGTGTATTAACATGCATTAAAACAGCCACTCTATTGATCCTTTGTAGCTACATCTAATACCTTTGAGACACCATGATGGACGTCAAAAATGAGGGATTGGAGTATTGAATGGAGTGACTGCGATTGTTTGCCCAAGTGTTTTTTGTCAGTATAGTCATGGTAAAAGTTCAACCTGTCAAGCTTCCCACTTTTTGGTGACATGGACGATTCTATAGTTTTGAAACATAGAAATTTGGTCCCATTTTAGCAAAAACTAAAACTCACTAATTGTGACCCAAGGAAGAGCAAATATCTGGATATTTATTTAGTAACTTCAGGAAGTACCTGGATATTAATTGTGCTACATAGGCAGGTTTGCTAAATTCTTCCTGCTTGTTTTCATGAGGAATTATGCAAGAAGTATATTATCCATGAAATGAGTTCTGAGTTTTAAATATAGTAACAAGTTGAGTTTTCAAAACCTCTCACAACTGACTCAATCAAGAAATGCAAAACCATATCAGAATGTGCTTCCAGTTAAACGACACGTCTCGCTAAGCTACAGCTCTTCTAGCTTAGGTGCCACATTAGTTCAGCTCTTACCTGTTGGATATTTTCCCCAAATGAATTTCAGTGTATAAACATCGCTCAATTCACCTTTAAATATAGTAACAAGTTGGTACCTGCTGCATCAGACAACTGAAAAACAAAACACGGCACGTAACATGAAAGGACATGTCCAACACTGACGACAGAATATCACTGAAAACATGGAGGTTCCTGTGGGAAGGCCATTCTAGTCGACATCAACGGTTTCATAGTCTGAATGTGGCATCATCAAAAGTGACTGGCAGGCTTTGTGTGCAGTTTCTTTATGTGGCAGAGAAACCCACAGAAAAGTAAAGGGTACATGCTGGTAGTAAAATCAAATGACAGCATGCAGGAGAGAAAAGCTTCACCTGTGGTGAGAGGAAATCCCGTGGCTTAGCTGTGTGGCAATCAAAGCAGCCAAAAAAAATGCTTCACTAAAGGCTCCTGATTACTGCTGTCATGAAGGCAGTGAGGAAGTTGGTATGCACAGAAAATGACTTGGGAAAAACAGGCCTGGACTGCAGCTGCATCTTTGTCAAAAACTTTCGTGATGTGAAGGATATTGAGGCCAGATTATTCACAATTAGGTTTAAAGTAAAGTTTTATTTTGAGCAACATAATATCAGACTTAGTCTGATGTAAATGATACAGTGGACAACCACTGCACACAGTTTACTGTGACTCTGGTGTAATCTTTTTATGGTGGGTGAAAAATCTAAGTGATGGTTAAAATTTGCTGGAGATGTTGGCATACTAAAATTAGGATTAGCATGCTTTGTTGACTCAGGCCACTGTTGTTTTTGTCAGTTTTTGGTTATATAGAGTATTACTTCTGTAAACTATGTTTGCTATTTTAGAGGGCATTTTTTACTGAACTTTGCATCCTGGGTGGAACATTTTACCTACAGTTAAAATGCACTAAATTTAACTGGATGGCTGGGGTGATATTAGCATGCTTGTTTTTTTCTTGTTTTTTTTTTCTTGTTTGTTTGTTTTTTTAATCTATTTTAAATATAGTATGCAACCAATGTGAAAATTTACCTAAAACTTAAACCCAAACGCAATTAGTTATTGACTTTAGCTTTTGCATGCTCGTATAAGGCTCTGTGTATTTTTAGCCATTTGTAGTGATAGCTCACAAGCTGAGTAAACCAGTTTTGTGGTACGAAATTATATATTTTTAGTGATCAGTGAATTAAAAATGCTTTGTTTTTGAAAAATAACATATTGGAGATTAATACAGGAGTGTAATCTTATCTGAAAGACTCATAGAAGTCTTTGTCTGGACTCAGTTTTATTAACAAATGTCAAAATATCTTTAATTACTACACATTAATTCCCTCTGGATAATTTTTTTTAATATTGTTGCTCTGCAATATGTTTTCCAAGCAGCCAGGCTCATTTACAATTCCTTCATTTCTCTGACTGCACCGTAAACATGCTATTTGTATTCAGGTTTGGGTAGAAATGAAATTGGTCTGTTGACGTTCCCTGGCAGTGGCGATGGTAGCCATCCATGTTAGTTCTAATGCCCATATTAAACATTTTGTTCTGGAATTGTTTTTGGCTTCTCTGTTTGAAATATTTTAATAAATCAAAGAACCGTAATGTAGGACTGCATTCTTTATTAGGAACCTGACTTATAGTCTTCTACTCCTCCTCGGCCCATTTTCTCACATCTCAGGAAAGTGCAACACACATTCATCCTGAACAGCTTTCTGCGTTCTTTACACATTGCTACATCAGGTCTGCATCTTGGCCGTGTTGTTGGAAATAGGTTAAGATGAGTATGACACACACATGGCCGCCTCGCAGCACCGTTTGCACTTGAGAGCATCATTTTGTGAGAGGAAGCGTTGCTGCTTTCCACCTGAGGCAAAGCATCTAATTGGACCAAAACAAGCAACTACCCGTAAAATCCCGGATAACAGATCGGAGGCTGGAAGACGTCGGAGCTCCGTGCACTTTGGATAACAAGCATGTGGTAATCATGTGCAAAAACAAAATATCTCAAATAGCTTCTGTACAGCAATGAAATCTTCCTGGTTCTTGTTTTGCCGCAGGGTTCAGATAAGAAAAGAAAAAATTGTCCATCATTTCCAAGGAAAACTACCATGACACGTTATTCAGTTTGTTTTAATCATGAGTTTTGCAGCATTGATTGTTGAAACAGTTTGTATTCAAAAATTGTCCAATATTTTTAAAGAGAAATATCACAACATGTATATGTCAATCTTGTCTTTTAACTTTTGTTTTTACTACTTCTAGCATAGCTACTAAACAAGGTTATAATAGTTAACTAAAGCTAAAGAAATAACAAAAACTGAACTTGAGAAAACATTTTCCTTAACTGAAATAAACAAAAATAGTAATTAATAGGAAAATTATAACTGGAGTTATACCATGCGTTTATAAAACTAGCTTTATAAATATATTCATTAGCCTTTCAAACTGATATGAATTCTGCACCTAAAAATTTATCAAAGTATGACAAAACTAAAATTACTTCTATAATTGATAAAAACTAAACATTTAATTTATAATAATTAAAAACTAGAAAACGCATTCTAAACTGGATTACACAAAGAAAAAGTCACAAAATAAGTTTAAACTATAATAAAAAATAAAATAAAACTATTATAACCCTGCTACTAAACTAGCAATAATAGAAAGTAAAATAGTTGCTTTTCAGGTTTTAGTGTCTGAAAACAGAGGTTTGAAACAACTATCAGCGTGATTAGCAAACTTTGACTATACCATAGAGGTCAAGTAACCCCAGCATCAACAATGGCACTAAATCAAGTTTGCCGTTTGGTACACTTTGGTCTTATTTATTTACAGTCATTATGATTTACTATGATAAATTAGATGTGTATAAAAGCTTCAGAGGTAATTGTAAATAATTATAAGCTATAAGATAGAAAAAAGATATCCAAGATAATTTATTGGACTGTTTACTGACCCTAACTAACTTCTGTAGCTCATCATCACAATGACAGTCTGCAATAAAGAGAGTTATTGTCTTTTTATTCATGTCAATCTGGCTCCCATTTACTCATCCCGTCTGCTGTTTTCTTCAACATGAGTCACTCTGACCCCTTCGGACGGCCCAGGGTCTCCCGGCCTGGAGTGGGCCTTTGCTTCGGCGCAGCAGAATTGCTCACTGGCTGAGTTATCCAGCAAGATGCTCTAAAAAAGGAAAGGAAGTGTAATCGAATGAGCAACCCATGTGCACTGAAGCTGCAGCTTTGTGTTCTTGTATCAGAGATTCTAACAAGACCAGACAATATGTTTCCAGAGGAGGAAAGAAATCACCTTTTCAGGTGCACAGTCTGGAAGGCAAACTCTCAGTGACCTGAGTCAAGTTGGTAAACTCTTACACTAACTCTTATTTAGGATCTTTCTGCTGTACACTGCCTTGTTTTTCCATCCCTTGAACCTTTTTTTCAATTTTGCCACTTTAGAACTGCACATTGCAATGGGTTATATGTTGATTTATTGTGATAGGCAAACACAGTATACCACATAATTGTAAAGTGGAAAGAAATTGTTCAAATATTAAGCAAATAAACCCAAATGTGCAGCAGGCATATGCACTCAGACCCTCTGAGACGAGCTTCAGTGACCTTCATTGCCTTTTTCCTTTTACCATCGCAATCACATAGAAACTGTGATTATGTACTTCACAAAACCCAACCTCATATAAACAGTAAAATATTTTTATAGAAAACTATCCTAATCTTTTACACATTTATATTCCTCTCAGATGGAACAGCGTAACTCATGAGTGAACTCCGTCTAAAATTGATCGAATTACTTTCAAATCTACTTGAAGTCATTCCAAAACAGTTTCATACCCTGGTAGGCGTGCAGCATGTTGTAGGTCGGTCCAAAGTTCAGAATAAAAAGTTTTGTTGTACCTTGCACAATTATTTTCAGGCCATGATTGCACAATATTTTTATTTAAAATATGAATTACATCTAGATTTGTATTATTGATTTAAAATGAAAGACCTAAAGTACAATCTGTGAGCTATTTTAATGTAATGTAAATTTTTTGTGTAATTGTTGGAGTCTGGCAACCTGATGTGGACCTTGTAGATTGCTGAAAACTTCCAAAACAGTCAACATTCTACGGTGGCCGACAGGTGCAAATGCGCAGCAAAAGAGAAAACATGCAAACAAAAGAAAAGACACACCCCCGAATCAAATGCAGCAAACAAAAAAGAAAACACCCCCGAATTAGAAAACACCCCCGAATCAAATGCAGCAAACAAAAAAGAAAACACCCCCGAATTAGAAAACACCCCCGAATCAAATGCAGCAAACAAAAAAGAAAACACCCCCGAATTAGAAAACACCCCCGAATTAAATGCAGCAAACAAAAAAGAAAACACCCCCGAATTAGAAAACACCCCCGAATTAGAAAACACCCCCGAATTAAATGCAGCAAACAAAAAAGAAAACACCCCCGAATTAGAAAACACCCCCGAATCAAATGCAGCAAACAAAAAAGAAAACACCCCCGAATTAGAAAACACCCCCGAATCAAATGCAGCAAACAAAAAAGAAAACACCCCCGAATTAGAAAACACCCCCGAATTAAATGCAGCAAACAAAAAAGAAAACACCCCCGAATTAGAAAACACCCCCGAATTAGAAAACACCCCCGAATTAAATGCAGCAAACAAAAAAGAAAACACCCCCGAATTAGAAAACACCCCCGAATCAAATGCAGCAAACAAAAAAGAAAACACCCCCGAATTAGAAAACACCCCCGAATTAAATGCAGCAAACAAAAAAGAAAACACCCCCGAATTAGAAAACACCCCCGAATTAAATGCAGCAAACAAAAAAGAAAACACCCCCGAATTAGAAAACACCCCCGAATGAAATGCAGCAAACAAAAAAGAAGACACCCCCGAATGAAATGCAGCAAACAAAAAGTGTTGAAAACGGAAGTGCTCCAGACCACTATGGGGAGTCTAACAAAAAATAGCTGTGTCCGAATTCAGGCTCTGCATCCTTTAAAGCGGGTGTTCAGAAAAGCAGCAATGGCGACAAAATAATTTTTGCTGTATTACACTTAAAATTACACAAAATTATTTTTTACAATGTTTTTAGGCGAGAATGTAGATGTATAGATCTGAAATATCTGCTCGGTTCATTAATAAATCACCTACTTCCAATATTGCTCCGACGTTTTCGGAGATGTCTTCTCCCGCTGCATTAACAGCCAGCTTCACTCGCAAGCTGTCAGCTGGCCGGGCGCTCCATGTAGATATTAATAAAGTATTTAATTTATTCCTGAGCAAATGGGTTTGACTGATTAAAGTTAAGCCTTCAAACATAGTTTATTTAACTGTAATGTCTTACTACCTGAGATCTGGAGAGTATTTGAAAATGAATAATATCCCTTGTATACATTAAACATTTTAGAATCAGACAGATTTTCTTTTTACTATGGAACAACCTTTATTACAAAAGGTGAAGAATAATACAGAAATAAAGAGTAAAAAACAACTGAGTCCGTTTTTTTTACTTCGTTGCTCTGTGCTTCACGTTGTCACGGTTGCTAAGCAACATAACGCCGAGATGGAGGCTAGGCAGCTAGCCGGAGGCTTCAGCTTCTCTCTTCTGGTCGTCCATATTCGTGGCCTTCGAAGGATCCGTCTTCTGTAGATCGGGCCGTTTCTCACATAGACATAATAAAAGGACAGACGCCTAATGGACCGCTCTCGTGTTATCAATACATACTTATATAAGTATACAAACATAAATAAATAATCATTAATACTGAATAATATACATTAGGCTATGCATGATTATGCACGCACACACACACACACACACACACACACACACACATATATATATATATATATATATATATATATATATATATATATATATATATATATATATATATATATATATATATATATATATATATATATAATGTTTTCCAGCCTACGAGTTCTGGTTTAAGAGTGATTCAGCAGCTGAGATTGGGTCCAAAATCCGATACGAGATTCATCCGTGCTGTGCAGTGAATCTGTCTCTTCCTTCTTCCTCACGTCGTAGGAAACCTTCAAAACAAAAACGGGACATTTTCGAGTTATCCTACGTTGACTGAGTTAAATAATTAAATAATAGCCATTGTCATCTGTGTAAACTTTGCTGGTGAATGTTATGATTTTTATAATATTGTTTCATTTCTATAGTAGGCTCTTGTATCAGATAATCTAAATGTTGGAGAATGACTGAAACATTTTAAGATTTACGGAATCTCGTTAGCTGTCAGAGCGGGGGCTGAACACCAAGCACTATAGCTAGCATTAGCTGGTATTTCGCCAGTGGACATAAATACAGTATAGTAATATTCTAATCACAAAAATACACAGTAATATGTCCATCTTACTTGCGAAAAGTCTGTCGAGCCCTCACGTCAGTAGTCCGTCGATCCGATCAACAATATTCCGCAGTGCTGAAGGCATCTTCTGCTGTTTTGGTTGAGCAAAGCAAAGTGTATTTGCGCCGGAGCAGCCAATCGTGGGGGGGAGGGTGTACTCTTTTATTATGTCTATGCTTCGAAGGATCAGTTTCTCAGGGCCCTTGAAAGGATGCAGAGCCTGAATTCGGACACAGCTATTTTTTGTTAGACTCCCCATAGTGGTCTGGAGCACTTCCGTTTTCAACACTTTTTGTTTGCTGCATTTCATTCGGGGGTGTCTTCTTTTTTGTTTGCTGCATTTCATTCGGGGGTGTTTTCTAATTCGGGGGTGTTTTCTTTTTTGTTTGCTGCATTTAATTCGGGGGTGTTTTCTAATTCGGGGGTGTTTTCTTTTTTGTTTGCTGCATTTAATTCGGGGGTGTTTTCTAATTCGGGGGTGTTTTCTAATTCGGGGGTGTTTTCTTTTTTGTTTGCTGCATTTGATTCGGGGGTGTTTTCTAATTCGGGGGTGTTTTCTTTTTTGTTTGCTGCATTTGATTCGGGGGTGTTTTCTAATTCGGGGGTGTTTTCTTTTTTGTTTGCTGCATTTAATTCGGGGGTGTTTTCTAATTCGGGGGTGTTTTCTAATTCGGGGGTGTTTTCTTTTTTGTTTGCTGCATTTAATTCGGGGGTGTTTTCTAATTCGGGGGTGTTTTCTTTTTTGTTTGCTGCATTTGATTCGGGGGTGTTTTCTTTTTTGTTTGCTGCATTTGATTCGGGGGGGTGTCTTTTCTTTTGTTTGCATGTTTTCTCTTTTGCTGCGCATTTGCACCTGTCGGCCACCGTAACATTCCCTCTTTTGACTTAGGTCAAGGTAAAGCTGACTGACAAACAGGGGGACACAATTTGTAAGAAGTTATCATTACATTTCAAGAAAGAGTATAAAGATTTTGAAATTGAGATTTTTCTAAAACTACAGAATCTCTTTAATATATGAAACTGACAGCAGTGGCCACACGTCTGCTAATGCTCTAGTAGTGGAACTAATTTTTTATTTAGCTCTTCAGCACTTTTGCTAACTTTGAACATGCTTATTGTACTTACCTTCCCCTTAATGAATGTTTCCACTACTTTACCTTTTGTAAGCCTACAGTTGAATTAAGTTCAACACCTGTGTTGAAGTTTTGGTTTTCGAATGTTAATAAATCTTTAAGTAGTTACACATTCATATTCCTGCTCGAATTTTGAAAATGGTAAAGAATGTTTATGCAACGAAGTTTTTTCCACCAAAACTTTATTTCAAACAAGAAACATACAGGCACAAAATAAAACCCGGACAATAGAGGATAAGATATGAATATAAATACAAAATCTAAGGGAATTGTTGAACATGTAAATTATAATGTCAAAATTAAGTTGGTGCCCAAGGGTTGTTTTCTTTCAAGGGCAGATATAATTTGAATTGAAGTTAGCATTTACCATTAGCTTCCACTAAATACTGTAGTGTCTTAGCATAGCTAATGTTTATGATTAATCCTTTAGGGTCAGAGCAGCTAACTGTTTAGTTAGTGGTGTCCACCACTGGGAACTGGCCAATGTGTAGCTGTGTTCTAGGTCATTTTTTTTCAGTGCTAATTTATTACATAAAATGTCAGTTTTTTGGGGGGAAAAATGTAATAAAAACGTTAGTATTTGAACAAATATCTTCTTTTAAGTTATTTTTAAGTATGGATCTCCCTCTCATCCAGACTGTATTGGTGTACCTCAAGGCTCTGTTTTTGGTCTCTGCTAGTTTTAATGTATGCATTGCCCTGTTGGATAGATATCACTGTGATGCAGATGACATTCAGTACGTAGATAATGCTGAAGAGTAAATGACAGACAGTTTTGTTCTATAGATAATTATCTATATCTATAATTATCTATAACTAAGGAGACAACTTGGGCCTCTTTGTTCTTCTGGCATAATTTTTGATTCTGGTTTTACTTCGGACGTACATACCAAATCTGTTTGATCCTATTGTAATTATCTGAGAAATATTACCATACTAATCTCTATTGTCTCATGTCCTGAACTGGAAAAAAGTATTCATGCTCTTGTGAAGGACTTTATGACTATAAGGTACTCTATAAGTAACATTCTATATAAATACTTAACTTTCTGAAATTTATGGATATGGATTTATTTAAGATATTGTGCTCTAATATTTCAAAATGGTTTTGAACAGCAGTTTTCCAGGCTTCTGGCAGTTTGACAGAAAAAAATATTTTAAATATATATTTTAGGGATTTTCGACTCTTTCAAAATGGTTACTTTTCATCTTTTGACAACTTGCCTGTATGGATTTGACAAAACCCTGGGGTAATAAATAAATGGATTGACAAAGAGTGACGAGGCAACCTATTTAGAGTCTTTGGAGTGGTTTTGTTTTCAGTGCAGTCTTTTGAAAGCAGCACTTTTTAAGGCAGACCTGGCAGATTGTGCAGCCTGTTGAGGGATGTTGGGTAATTCATACATTTTGATGTCGAGCAGATTTCACTTAGTGCGGGATGCACCTGGCATGCCTGACCTCGCTGCCCAAGGCTCCTGTGATTAAAAACGGGCATCCATCCAGAACCCTGCTTTGAGGTGATTAGCGGGTTTTTTTCTGCTGCCTTGGAGGACTTTGCCCTCATCGCCGTGAGAACGGAGAGATTGATTGATTTGTTCGGAGAGGTGCCAAGATTCTTCCCAGTATTATGATGTGAAATCATACTGTTATTGGAGGCCCTGAAGAACAGAAGGATCATGTCGCAAAGTAGACGTGGTGCTCGGGATAAGTCAGTGAGATTCTACTGGTTTTAAATAAGAGATGATGGAAATTAAAATTTTCTTCATAAATTTCTGACAAGTTCTGATATATTTCTTAGACCTTTAAATGGAGTAGCTTCTTAACAAATAAGCAATTTGTGATTGGGGATCATTAAAGTATATTCTGTTCTAAAATAGTGCTGGACCTCAGCTTGGGTTGCTAGGTAACAGGCTGGGCTTTGCGGAGCAATGTGTAACGTTTCATCCTGAAGGTTTTTGAAACTAATCAATGTTTTTTTTAAGCACGTGGGCTGTTTATAGAACAGTAAAGACACACATTTTGCGTAACAGGTATCCTCTGATACATATTTGGGTGTTTTTCTTCTCTCTGTCCAAGGAGCACTAGGGACAGCGATGCAGATGACGATGACGACGACCGGCGAACGAATCGCGGCTGCGCTCTCCAGTACCAGCGGGCCATGGTCAAAGTGCTGACCCAGTTCCACACCACTTCTACGGAGGGAACGGATCAAGTCATCACAATGCTGGGGCCAGACTGGCAGGTGGATGTCACAGACCTCGTCCAGGACTCCCTGAAGGTGGTCGACCCAAAGATCGCAGAGCTGGTGGACAGGACGATTCTTGTGGGCCTGGAACTGGGCTCCACTGTGCTGAAGGTGAACCAACTCATACATTAGTGACGAATGCAGCTTTATTGTTAACTAAAACCAATTAAACCTGCAGTATTTATAAAATATATTCCTTTACGAGCTCTTCTGCCTGCTCTCAGTGCTAACTTTAAACAATGAATGAGAGTTAGAAGGCGGGTCTTAGTGCTGTCAATCACCCTCTGTGTGGCGCTGCTTATCTAATTCACAAACTATCACCTTAACCTATTCAATTGAGGGTGGCTGAGGTTTAGATTTTCTTCTTCTGCGATCTTGTCGATGCGTCCTTAATGTGATCCTGGAGTAATTTTGGTAGACTGGCCTCTTCTGGGAATGTTCATTATTATTTCATATTTTCTCCATTTGTGAATAATTGCTCTCTGTGGTTTGCTGGATTCCAAAAGCCTTAGCAATGGCTTTGTAGCCCCTTTTCAGACTAATAACTGTCAATTACTGGATATTTATTGGTTCTTGAGGTGGTGTGTTGCTTTTGTTCTGAATTTATTTTTGTTTTGTTATGTTTTTGCCTACTTCATGATTTGAGATACGCTTTATTTAAGTGATTTCTTGGTTGTACACGACTGATAGTCATCAGGTCAGTGTGTGGATACTAAAAATGAACATGTGGCAGGTAAATTACGACTGAACATGGAGGATAACTATATTTTCACACCAAGCTAGTTTGGATCTTTTTAAATTATCATTTGAAATTTGCTTTTTTGCACTTACCGTTTGATTTTTATAATATGTTTTTTTAATAATCTGAAACATTGAACTAATCATCTTGTAGAGAGGCAATGCTTTTGCACAACACTGCAGGCTCTGGTGGCTTTGAAGGGAAACCTCACAGCACTTTTCTGCATAATGAGGATAAAGTAAAATTAATGCATGCACCTTGATGTGATGCAAGGAAAAGGAAGTGGAAATCTTTAAATGCTTTTTAAGAAAGTCCCCAGTGAAAAGGGCTGCATTAGGTAGATGGAAAATAAAACACTTAAAGACTCTGTCCTCTAAGTCCCCCTTAATGACATAAGTGATATCACTTAATGCTAGTTCAGCATCTATGTCTTTGAACATGAATAAAAACTGGAGATCCTTTGAATATTCTAGCCTTACATAATTTAAGTTTGATTATTATTAAAGGGGGCATATTATGCAAAATTCACATTTTGCATATTTTTTTTTCTTCCATTTGGGTCTCTACTGCTTCTAAACAGAGACTAAGCACTTAAAGAAAACATGAGTTAATGTTTTTTAATGTCTGGAAAACAAGACTGGGGGTTTGTTGTTGACTTGTCATCCAGAAGCCACTTGCTGCACTTTTGTTAGTTGTGTTGGAGGCCCCACTTCTGCTTTTCAAAGACGTATGGTTATACAATTGCACATCTGTTTGCAGCCATTTTCAACAACTTACTGGGATTTAAAGTGACAAGAAGCCCTAAATCGGTTCATTCTGACAGGAGTTCATCATAGACAGAACTGACCAGATTAAAATCTCATTGTCCAAGAATGATTTTGTGCAAAATAATCAATACATAATAAACATATTTTGTGTAACCCATAGACCTATCCTATATAAAATGTAAGGGTTTGTTAACCTCATACGTGGAGCAAAAATAAATTCCAGCTTAGTTTGTGGTTCTGGTTATCATCTTAATATTGAAAAACCTGCATAGTTAGTGATATTTTAGGACAAAGTGGCATAACAATAGATCAAACTGAACAACATTAGCAAACCGTGAGAGCTGTTTTGAAAAACAGCAACATTTTAGTCAAACTGCACAAAGCGAGAGCTCCTTAAATGTTTGTGATAATCCCTCATTATTGAGAGAGTCTCACACACAAACTACATCAGCTGCTGAAGACAGGCGATAAGCTGTGATGGATGGTTGCAACACATACTTTGGGAGGTAATTATAGTATTCATCTTTGTTTTCTCTGCTTTCCTTAGAACCGTTGTTTGATTGCTTGTTTTCTTGTCTTGTTGTGCCATCCTCCCTAATCTCAGCAACTAATTTGATGACATTGGTGTTGAAACTAAAGCTAGTTATAATAGTATCAAGAAGAAAAAATACATTTTCATAATTTTCTGTTCTTTCTCCACATCTAATCTGTTTATATTATGAAACCGAAGCCTGGCCCCTGTAAGCACGCTCTGCTGCTCCCCTGCATGTTAATGCTCCAGGTTCAGAGGTCCCTATAAAGGAAGCAGCAGAAGTTATTAAGCCAAGGCTGTGATTTACAGGTGCTTCAGCGGCCATTTATGGGGACAGAGATAGGTAGCGGTTGGTGAGAGTTTTGATCACCCTGAAAGATCACAGTTTTAGCCTGTCGAGGCAGAGAATTGTTGCCTGATGGATGCATTCCATCAAAGCAAAATAGGGAGAAAAGATGTGCCACTAATCCATCACTTTAAATGAGCAATAGCTTGTTTATACTATGTTGAAGGGTATATAAATAATTACGCATCAGTTGAACACCTGATGGTAAAACCTGCCTTGCCGACTCAATTTTGACCCAATAAATCGTCCAAATAAGATGTCAAGAAATCATTGCCTGCTCCAAATATCTTTGAAAGATTTTCAGCTCACAAATTTTCTGCTGTTTTGTTTATCCAGTCAGGTTTCACTTAATCAGACATAATGAATGTTTCATTTTTTTTGTCTTAGCCAAAAAAAAATGAAAGTCTTCAAAGACTTTTAAAGGCTTTTAAAAAGTCTTTAAACATAAGACTTTTAAAAATGTCTTACTGTCCTGATGTTCCCTCTCTCTGAGCATTGGTTTATGAGAAATTAAACCAGGAAAGGTTTGTACTTAAGTGTGGACATTAACACTAAAAGTAGGGCTGACATAAATGTTGAGAATTTAAAATCTACAGTGGCCCCCTGCCTATTTGTGCCTCTGTATTTTTTGTGGATAGTAAGTCCAAATTAATTGTAGAAAATTTGCCTCTTGGCCTGTTGTTTTCTGCAGAGCATATATAAATATTGTAAAGAAAATTTGGCTTGGGAATCTCAAATACCTAGATGCAATGCTGCTTGACGCACTTTTGGCTAGCAATTGGAAAGCAGCCAATCCACAAGTGCCATTTATTTTCCTTTCTGCTGATTGGCTGTGCCCCTAAGAGTGGAGATATGGAAAATTGTAGTTCTTAGGTTTTGTTATAGTGCCAAGACATCATATTGGGGTTTAAACTATTAAAATTATAAGTTGTAGGGTTCTCACATATTAGTGGATGATTAACTATTTGCAGACAGCTGTGGTTTGCTGAGGGTCCACTGTTTACACAGCCAATTCAATTTGAACTGATGAGGTGGAGCTCAGGCTAAGATAAAGATTAATAGTTGTATGATCATAAAGTTCTGCCTAAATGAAAGGAAAAAAAACTGATGATGAGATAAACTTGGACTTTTTGCATTTATATTATAAATTAATAAGTCAGCCTGCTAATATTAGCAACAAAGTTACAATGGAGCTCAGATAGTGATAAATATTAATAGTTGTATGATGCAGAGTGAAAGTAAAACCTGATGACACGGCATTCATTTTTGGTCAACACAGGAGGCAAATATGAGTTTATACTTTTATTGCTTATATAAAAGTAAGCAATACTTTTATGCTTGCTTTTATGTAAGCATAAAGTTAGCAAAGTAATATTAATTTAATCAATAAATTAACTAACTTAATTTATTTAATGTATTGATTAAATTAATTAAGTTTATTCTGAAATAAACTTTGTATGCGACATACATTTTACTGTCAGTAACCCAACACCAGATGTTTATCTCCCAAAGAAACACATTTGAAAGAAGAACCTACAAACACTTAAGATCCTTCAAGAATAATACAACAAATAAAATTAAGCACAGTGTCTGTGGTGTCACGGTTGGATGTCTGTGCACATTAATTCAGACATAAGTCAGAGTTCCCAGCAGGACGATAATCCATTATAGCTAAATAAAACGATCAGTGGCCACTCTCACAAAATTAAGAATCCAGCTGCTCTAAACTTCTCCTTTCATTCCTGTTTTTTATTTCCTGACTGGTAGGCCACCAAAAGATGTCTTGCCACTTAAATGCATTAGAAAATGTATTTTATTAAAGGTTTATGTATATGTGAACTGTAAAGCATTTTTTTCTCTAAACAAAAGTGAAAAAATCTAAAGAATAGTCTTGTATTCATTTGAGGATCAAATGTGGGTTCTGAGCTGTCTGAGAAGTTTTGATATGAAGTTGTGAAGCATGTCAGACACCTGAAATCAATTCATTTCAAATGGCAAATCAGATGAAGTGGCAGAATCTTTGCATCATTTCACATATATGAAAAAGTTTAAATCAATCAATCAATCAAATTTTATTTGTATAGCACATTTCAGCAGCAAGGCATTTCAAAGTGCTTTACATAATTAAAATAAAAACAGCATGTGATATTGAATAAACAGTGAGAAAGAGATTTTGAAACAAAAGATTAAGAAAAGATAAAAACAATAAAACCTGCGCCCCTTTTAGGACTTCAGTTAAACGTCGTTTAACTGGGACTCTAACCCTCAGGGACTTTAGTCAAAAACACAGTTTGACAAGGACTCCAACCTCCAGGTTTTTAGTTGAAACACCGTCAACTGGGACTCTAAACCCCGTAGGACTTTAGTTAAATGTTGTTTAACTGGGATGTTTTCCGGGGGGCTTTACATCATTAAAAATTAAACAGTGAGAAAGCGAAAGAAAAATAAATTAATACATAGATAAGAAGTAAAGATAAAAACATTAAAAACATTGAAGACATCAAAACCCACACTCTAATCCTAATTTAGCCATAAGCAACTCTAAACAGGTGGGTTTTAAGTTGAGATTTAAAGGCGCCCAGTGTTTCAGCTGTTTTACAGTTTTCTGGAAGTTTGTTCCAAATCTGTGGTGCATAGAAACTGAATGCTGCTTCTCCTTGTTTGGTTCTGGTTCTGGGGATGCAGAGCAGACCAGAACCAGAAGACCTGAGGGGTCTAGACGGTTGGTACCGCAATAACAGATCTTTAAGGTATTGTGGTGCTAAACTGTTTAGTCATTTATAAACTAATAACAGTATTTTAAAGTCTATTTTCTGAGCTACAGGGAGCCAGTGTAGGAACTTTAAAACTGCTGTTATGTTCTCTATCTTCCTGGTTTTAGTGAGAACACGAGCAGCAGCGTTCTGGATCAGCTGCAGCTGTTTGATTGATTTATTAGTCAGACCTGTGAAGACGCTGTTGCAGTAATCAATGCAGCTAAAGATAAACGCATGGATGAGTTTCTCTAGATCGTGCTGAGACATTAGTCCTCTAAACCTGGTAATATTCTTCAGGTGATAGAAGGCCGACTTTGTGACTGTCTTAATGTGGCTCTGAAGGTTCAGGTCAGAGTCCATCACTACTCCCAGGTTTCTGGCTGATCGCTGGTTTTCAGTTGTAATAACTGAAGCTGAGCATTGATTCTAGTTCGCTCCTCTTTAGGTCCAAAGATAATAACTTCAGTTTTGTTTCTGTTCAGCTGGAGAAAGTTTTGGCACATCCACACATTTATCTGTTCTAAGCATCTATTCAGTGATTAGATGGGGTCAAAGGTCACCTGGTGACAGCGTGATGTAGAGCTGTGTATCATCCGCGTAGTTATGGTAGCTAATCTTATTTCCTGTTATGACCTGAGCCAGTGGGAGCATATAGATATTGAAAAGAAGGGGTCCTAGGATTGAACTTTGGGGTACCCCACATGTGACCTTTGACCTCTCTGATGAGAAGTTTCCAATTGAAACAAAGAAATCCCTGTTTTTTATGTAAGATTCAAACCAGTGGAGCACTGGACCGGAGAGTCCGACCCAACTCTCCAGTCGATTCAGTAAAATGTCATGGTCAACAGTGTCGAAAGCTGCACTGAGGTCCAACAGAACCAGCACTGTGGTTCTCCCACAGTCTGTATTTATATAGATGTCATTGAACACTTTGAATAGGCCGTCTCCATGCTGTGGTGAGCACGAAAACCAGACTGGAAGGAGTCAAAGCGATTCATTATTGTTAGGAAGCTATTTAATTGTTTAAAAACAGTTTTTTCAATAATTTTGCTGATGAATGGGAGGTTGGAGATCGGCCTGTAATTCTGCAGTAGTGATTTGTCTAGATTGTTCTTTATCAGTGGTTTGATTACTGCTGTTTTCAAAGCCTGGGGGGAAACACCTGAAGAGAGTGATGAGTTACTATTTGGATCAGATCATTAGCAACGACAGGCAGGACTTTCTTAAAGAAATGTGTGGGTAGGACATCCAGACAGCAGGAACTGGAGCTTAATTGACATAATTTCTTCTAGGGTTTTATAATGAAGTAGTTGAAATTGGGTCATTGTTCCTGCATTTGTTTTGTTTGGGCACAGCATTGATACTGGCTTTGGAGTGGATGTGCAGATTAATCCTCTAATCTTTTGAATTTTCTCTGAAAAGAAACTGGAGAACTTGTTGAACAGAAAATTCCACGAATCAGAGAAACCTGGTGAGAGATGGAGATTTAATCTGAAGGATTAAGGAATTGAAGGAGAACTAAGAGGCCAGATTTGAGCAAAATTCACTGCTGGTCCTCAAATCAGAGATTATTCCTTCATATCTGCAAACATATCTCATCCACAGACAGACAGCAGGACAGAAATAAACTCATCTGCACGATTCATTCAGCTTTTGATGTACAAAGTTTAAAGTTTGTGCTTCAGAGTTTTTCTTTAAGCTGACCCACAAATTTCTCAGAGGATTTTATGCTAAAACAATGTGATAGTGCTCCGTCAGCAGCAGTAGGAAGAAGTAAAGTCTTGAAATATTTAAGTTTTACCATTTGCCTCTCTTACAGCTGCAGCTAAAATATATATGAGAGCATCTTCCTAAGTGATTGTAAACATGCTAATTCTTATTTGCCGCCTGTCAGCTTTCATCTTCCTCCGACTATAAACTTTGACATGTTCAATAAATTTGAAAGAGTCCCAAGAAGGCCGTTGTATCTTGGAGACTCTGCTGCAAAGCTCTGCAGCTGTCCGGGGAACTCTCTCACCACGCAGGTGGTCTGCAGTGGCTTATTTTGCAGTTGGACCATCTGCTTACTTTGCATTTGTGAGAAGCTGTACAACAGAAGTGAAGTTCAAAACGTGGTAAAAGTTTGTCATTTTTTTTCTTGCATTTTAAGTAGTTACATTTGTATTTCATCAGTGCATCCTCTGAAAGCGAAGCACTTTGTTTTGTGAGATGCGCATTGAGAGGCACGACGCATCTTTGTGCTCGTCATTGTTAATTACCTTGATGGAAAGCGTAATAAAATGCCCGTCATTTCTTCAGGATGAAGGCTGGAGCTTCCAGCAGACATGCTGTACTCAGGTAACATTGACCTGCCATTTAAGTCCACATTAACAAACAGGACAAGTTTCACATCAACAGACCTGTTGTGTCTTAAACTGCATGTTCTTTTGGGACTGCATGTTCTTTTGGGACTTTATGCAAATGCAGCATTTTGAAAATGATCTCACAGCAGCACGTAATGCTTCATAATACTTAAGCTCTGCCTTCATCTCCAGACATTATAGATTTATACAGATAAAAATTCAAATTATGTTTTCTTTTCTCATTTTGCTTGAAGCATTTTGTGTTTTCATGCACATCCGAATATGTTGGTATATCTTTTGTAATATCAAGGACAAAGGTTCAGTAGGGGAAGAATATCTGTGTTAAAAATGAATACAAGGCCACAAAACGATCAAAATATGGTCAAAAATATTGTTTTCAAAGTAATCTCACTGGGGAAAAAATGCAAGCCTAATTTCCAAGTTGCATAAATATGCTGTTACATTTGTAAAGTTTCACAGTCAATATTAACAGTAATAATTATATCATTTAGCCTTTCATGGGAGAAAAATAGGGGTTCATTTTTCAAAGTCATATTTTCATTGTTATTTATGCATTTATAAATATTTAGCTCCAAGCTAAATATTTAGGTAACTAATTAAATGTGTAGCTACCTAAATATTGAGAAATATCTGAGAGAGAAATATTTCGCTTACAAACTAAATATTTAGGTCTCTGCTCAGCCTTCCTCTGTTAGAATGGAAGTGTAACGTTGTTGGTTTACTGCTGAGAAAAATCTTGTAAATGTAAAGATTTAGGATCGTTAGCAGAAGCTGAAGGAGTCTGTGATGGAGGAATTTGTTTTCTTACGAGGAATAAATCTCTTATTTACATCAAACCCGTTCTTTTTAAATTCGTCTTACTAATTTGGGCTCTGAAGATTTATTTTAACCTAATAAAATAAATGGGATTCCATCAAGCTATAATTTGTTTCAAGACACCAGTGAAACCCACAGTGGCAAATTCATAATTTTGCAAAGACACAAGAAATTTCTGTTTTTTGTCTTTTACTTGCATTTAACAAAGAGTGCATAGTATATTCCTCTTGAAACAAGTTTTTCTTCCAAAATAAGTGAGACTTAAGTGTCATGGAAAATATTGTTTTTGTTTATTTTTATTCAGAGTACAATCCCATTTCCAGCAGGTGGAATCTGTCTGAATGCTCTTTATAAACTAAGATACAACCACATCTTCATCCTGGTAGTACCAGGAGGGAGCAGGGTGGGAAAAAAGACTTTGACTCTCAGAAAATATAAAGTACTTTCATGGTGGGTTCATATGTCAAATTCTGTTTGATAAGATTTCCCACCAGTTTCCCAATCAGGCGTTAGACCTTGTTTTGCAACATGCAGGGCAAATCCAGTCTCTCAATTAGTCTGAATGGCATTACTGCAGCTCGACTCTGACTAACAGAAACTTTTGTACCAAGTCTCACGGAGCACAACTCCAACTTTAAAGCTGCAAGATTTACATTGGTCTAATTAACTTTCTTGAAACTCACAAGTTAGAATTTTCTTAAGAGCCAAAAGGCTCCAGCAGAATAATGATCCCTTCTGGCGGTCTGCTTACAGTTTTACTTTGAGTTGATGTGTTACTGGTTGAAGGTGCATATGTAACGTTTATAAAAAAATATTTTTTACATATTTGTTAAAAACTGTCATCATTTTGTGACAGTATGTTATGAGACAGATAACATGTGAAAAGATTGATTTCCTTCACCCCCTTCCTCAGCTATTCTTGCTGCCTGAAGATATAAACAGCCAATCATAGCCAGGAGGAGGGTCTTAGTGCTGCCAATCAAGTTTACGTACTCACCGCTAAATGTGCTAATGGTGGAGAAATAACTTTCTGTTACAGGACAACCGTTTATCTGCAAACATCGGTGGCTATGCTAACTAGCTTAAGCAATCATGACAGACTGTGCTAGCTATGATTAACAAGCCTAAGACCCACCTCCTGGCTCTGATTGGTTGGTTCTATGTAGAACTAGGAGAAGCTGGAGGTAGGTTATTAAACTGTCACAACAGTTTCAACAAGTATAAAATAAATCTTTTTTTTCTGCAGCCTTAAAAGGTGACCCATCTCTACAATTAGCAGCAGGAACATGTTAACTCAGCATGCATGAATGAACTTTCAGCTGATATTCTGTAGCGACTTCAAGGATGACTTATTGGAAGCAGTGTTGGAGGAGAGAAAAGCAGAGGTGCATGAGAACAAGGTGACATAGTTTGACACTGTATGAGTGAGCGCTCAGCAAGCAGAGAGTCTCAGCTGGTCGGCGTCGATCTGCTGTTTGGGCTCATCATCCATCTTCAGTTTCGCTTCAGCATCAGTGAGATTTTGCATGGGATGAGCTTCACAAAGTGACAGCCGAGCTTTTTGTTTCTGGAGCTTCACTGACAAACGAGGAACTGGAGCGGAAAAAGCTAAAGGACCTAAACTCATAATAACATGACGACAGAAAGGAATGCTAATGACATGGTTATTCAGCAGCCTTAAATCAATATGTGTCATGTAGTGAATCTTCAGGTGAGAATCTGTGTTTGTTTTCAGGGAAATTTTCAAATGGTGGTTATCAAGACTTTATCACCCACATTTGTATCAAAAGTTCCTAAGTGAATCTATTACATACACTAGAGGTGTTCAAAGATGGCAACTTAACATTTTTGTGGGTCACAAAATTTATTAAGAATATAAATATGAATTTATTTTGACATCTCAGACAAACAGAAGATGAATGAATCAGCCCTAACACTCCGTCGTTCTCTCAGCTGTTTCTTTTAAGGAGCCAACAGACGTCTTTGCACCAACTCAGCTGTAATGATAAACCTGACCGTCTATCAAATTGTCGACTTTATTTGTGAATTTGTAATCGAACTCTAATGCAGAGAAATAAGCAAACTCCACTCCGTCTAAAATCTCGGCTCAGTTTGGTTGAGGTGAACTCTGGTCCGGCCTGAATGCATGTGAATCCCCAGCGGACAGGAGACCGCTCCAAAAGCAGGACGTGAGCTACAACGCAGGGCATCCTGGAGAAATACAACCCCAACAAATGCACGTGTCCAGGGCTGACAGGAGGAACGGTTCGTTGTCTTTTCCCAAAAACAAAAGAAAAATCCTCCAACCGCTAAACTCTGACAGCACTCCATTTTGGTTTACATTCTGTGAAGTCATGCTCAGGTCTTCAGAGATTTTTGTGTCGTTTCCTTCAGGGGTTCTTGTTGCAGCTTCCCAAAGGCCAGCATGTCGGCAGCTTTTCCAAAGGCTTTGATTCGTTTGAGACAGCGCAGTGTGAAAGCAAACCACACCAGCTGAAAATATGACAAATGATGCAATTTTGGTTGCTAATTGAACCAAGTCCATCAGAACTTCAGGTGTAAAAACATCTTTACTTTTTATTGATTTTAGCCACAATAGGATTCTTATGCACCAATCCTGAATAGTGTCTCACTTGTTTCTTGCACAAAGCCAACCACACTAATGCAATTATTCTAAATAAGAATATAATATGACCACATCATTTTACATGTGTTCAATTTGGAGTCATGATTGAGCTTTTTATCTTATTTATGCCGATGTTGTTCCAATCAGCAGCACTTCCTCCCCAGAACGCACCCCATCCCAAAACAATCTGTTTTTTTTTTGTTTTGTTTTTTTTTTTTGTGCAGGCACTGTGGGAAACATGGGAAATCAGTAACTGTGGTAAAAGAAAATGAGGCAATCTGGAAGAAAATGAAGACCAAATTGCTTGCACTTCATCGGCGCGCGCTCCTTGGAATACATCACAAACAAATTGTTAACAGTCAGGGAGAGAGTCTCTCCTGGGTTTTCATTTTTAATGTTTCAAATGCTCGTTTTAAGTCTAATTTCCGACTGAACGGAGCAGCTTTCATTGCGGTGTAATATTTTAAAATCAGAAAACTGCATCAGTGCCAGGAGAGTAAATAATAAACTTCACCAAGCTGTTGTGTTTTTGTTCTGATTTTTTTTTTTTTTCATCTCATATTCGCTTGTCTGAATAATTAGCTTGAAACTTTGAACATTAGTTATTAGTAAACCTTTTCTTCATTCACTCTTGGGTGTTTCACTGAACTCCAGCATCTCAGCCTCATTTTTATACCAATTATTAATAGATTTAAAGCTGACAGCCTGAATTTATTTGAATACTAAAGTTGTCCCAAATTTTCTCCAGCTTCAAACAATTAAAGTCCTATTTTAAACTCAGACTCTTAGATCATGTTGACTAAACTGTTTATAGAAAAACATTTTATGTCCCTTTCACATAAAGATGTGCAAATGAGTTCATTTCCTATGGGTGGGGATAAAACTTCATAGTTTTAACAAGACAAATATATTTATTTAGTGTTGCATGTTGTAAAAACCAACGTGTGGAGATGTGATAATTATGTGATCAAAGGCAGCTCTGTGAAAAGTTGAATTTAGGGCATAGTTATAAGATGGCAATACTGAAGCTTTGGATTTAACATCAAACAGGAGTTAATAAACACCATCTTAACTTTCATCGCTACATAAGTGGGTTCCAATTCACCATTTATAATTAAACAATCAATAGACTTTTGGAGCCAAATGACTTAATAGTCTGATTTAAGAGAAATTAATGTATATTTTTATTGAACAGTATAATAAAAAAAATCCAGATGAGCTCAGACTGAACCAAACCAAATAAACCAGAGAAAGCTGCGTAACAAAAATCACTTCTGAATCTGGGTGAGCTTTCACAGGGAAACGGGTCTCAGCTGTGAGAGCTAAGAAACGACCTCCAACTGAACAGGAAACGGGTCCTGATGCTCACAGTCCATTACAGCATAATGTCAAAAACTAGTCATGACAGCACCCTGAGCTCCTTTTTGCATTTGGGAGAAACTTCTGACAGAAATCCAGGGGAAATAATCAAAAACAACTGGTAAAGTCAATAAGAACCATATCAACAGGTAATAAAAGAGGTAGAAATTTGATGGTGAGTGAGGAAGACTTTAATGGCTAATAAATCACCTTCCTGAACACACATTGTTTCCCTGAGAAAAGCAACTAGAAAAGATGGTCTAGATAAAGTTTAAAATGTTGAAACATGAAACATTTCTAATTAAAAACAATGTTTGAGTCTTTTTGGGGTGAATTTTGTTAAAATTTTGTTACACCTTAAACTTCAGAGTGAAGTTTAAGGTGTAAATTTGATCTGCAACATGTAATTCATCATAAGAATTGGTTTGTTTGAGTACTGTAAAAACACTAAAACTTACCAAGTATTTTGTCTAGTTTCTAGTGCAAATATTTTAATACATTTGAAATAAAGCAAAACTAATTTACAAGTAACTTTTCAGCACAATATAGGAGCTTGTTTTAGGTCAATAATTCCTGAATATTAGTGAAAAAAGTTCCACCTATAAGTGAAACCATCTCCCATTGCAACAAGATTTTTTCCCATATCTTAATTAAAAATGTCTATTTCACTTATGGCAGACTAACTTGTACGTTTTCGTCAATATTAAGGGAGAATTTACTTAAAACTAACTCTTATATTTTTGGTGAAAAGTTACTTATAATAGTACGTGTCTTATTTGTGTAATTATATATTTGTACTAGAAACTAGATTAAAAATACTTGGTAAGATTTTGTGTATTTGCAGTGAATAAAAACTGAGAAATAAATATCTAAACAATATGCTTCAGATTGAATCATAACCTGGCGGAAGATCAGTTTCTGTGATTAAATTTCTCAGTTATATAATCGATGCACAATGTGGCGTCTCTTTTCAATTTGTTTTGACATTTGGACATAGTTCCCAGTATTGATTTTTTTTTTCTTTTTCTTTTTTTACAGTGTTAGATTTTCTTTTTAGTCACTTTAATTGGCCCTTGAAAGCATCGGCTGCGGCTGAACAGAATGTGAAGCAGCAGAAAATCAATTGCAGGCAAATATTTTTTTATTTTGCAGTCATGCTCCATCTGACCTCGTTTGGATCACATGTTTTCACACACAAACTGACAATCTGTTTGCTCTGAGAAATCCCTCATGTCGCTGTCCTTATTAGCAAATAGACTTTGGAGCTTCACTTAATTTAACTGTTGGGCAAATTTGTCCCCAGAAACAGAAATGGAAAGTTTTAAAATCAGGAGTTATGAAACGAACTCCCTGCAGAGCGTGATCCATCATCCAGCTGAGTTTTCCTCCAGATAGACTTTAAGAGTTTATTTTATTCATCCATTTACCATCATGCCTTGGGGTTTTGTGGTCTCACAATCTCGTGCACGTATGGGTTTGTGTACGAGACCATGTCTGTAACTCCCTTTTTTTCTGGCACATTAATCCATCACAACGATATGCCGATGGAGGTGGACCGAGGCGGGAGAATTTCATAGCCTCTAGGAATGTCCAACTATATAAATTTCCACTGATATATTAATATCTTCATATGTCCTGTGGTATTATTGATGCAGATAGTAAATGTGGTAGAAACAACGCAGTATTTCTGCAGTGTAGATGGTTTCCGAATATAGAAGAGTAGAAAACGTGAAAAAAAAACAACAAAAGTTTATGCTTGAAAGGAAGATGGGTGAAGCAAGAGGACTAGAGGTCACAGAGTTTAATTACCTGGGGTCAACCATCCGAAACCACAAAAGAGTGGAGGCAGGATGCGATTGTACACTGCAAAACGTCAAAATCTTACCACGTTTTTTTGTCTAGTTTTAAGTTTAAAATGTTAGTACAATGTAATAAGACACAACTAACTTACAAGTAACTTTTCAGCAAGATTTAGGCTCTTGTTCCACTTGCAGATTATTTCACTTAAAGCAAGACATTTTCCCGTGTTATCAGTGTAATAATCTGCCAGTGGAGATGGAACCTTTTTCATCAATATTAATGAAATATTTACTTAAAAACAAGTTTGCATATCTTGCTGAAATGTCACTTTGTGTTAGTTTTATCTTATTTAAAGTGTACTAAAATATTTGTAGTTGGAAGAAGACAAAAATATTTGGTAAGATTTTGTCTTATTTTAACTGAAAGCTAGCTGCAAGAGTGAAAGAGACTGTTACAGTTAGACCTGCTGTGATGTACGATTTGGAGGCGATGGTGCTACTGAAAAATACAGGAAAGGCTGATAATGTTCAGATTTCCATTAGGAGCAACACAAATGAAGAGGAAGATAAATGAGATCAGACTGAACATATGGAGACAAATTTAAAGGGGCAATGCTGAGGTGTTTTTAGCATGCTGCAAAAGCACAAAATCTTACAACGTTTTATAGTTTCTAGTGCAAATATCTTAGTACAGAAGTTCCCAAATGTTCCCCAAACAACACTAGCTTCTGGCTGGGCACCCCCTTTAGAAACCCTGCAATACAATACAAAGAAACACTGACTTTTAGAAGGTTTCTCACCTTTAGTCACTATTCAATAATTATTAAATTTGTTTGGCATAAATCCTGCCTCATACACTGCAAAAATACAAAATCTTACAAAGTATTTTTGTCTAGTTTCTAGTGGAAACATTTTGATAAACCCAAAATAAGACTAAATTAACTTACAAGTGACCTTTCAGCAAGATACAGGCATTTGTTTTAAGTCAATAATTCCTTCATATTGATGTAAAAGTGCTACTTGCACTGGCAGATTATTTCACTTATAACATGGGAAAATATCTTGCTTTAAGTGAAATAATCTGCCATTGCAAATAGCACTTTGTCATCAATATGAAGGAATTATTGACTTGAAACAAACTCTTATACCTTGGTGAAGAGTTACTTATGAGCTAGTGTTGTCTCATTTTAAATGTACTCACAGCATATTTTTAGTGTTTTTAATGTAAAATCAACAGCAGCAGTAAAACATGACTCAGAACATGTTGCAAAAAGAACAATCTGGGAAAGACATCAATTAAAATGGATGAGCTCAGTTTTGAATCTGACTACTGTAGTTTGAAATGCTGGTTTAGGTCAGCTTTGCTTCTCAAATGCCAAGGTTAAGAGCCGTTTAATGCATGAAAGCAGAAAGCTGAGGTAATGATGGCTGAAGGCAGAAGGTGACGGCGAGACGGCGAGGGTCCGCTGCAGGAGCAGGGAGGCCGGGGAGCGGACTGGGCAGAGGTCAGGAGGTGACGAGCTTCAAAACCATAACCTTAGCACCAGAGATGACTGAGCAGAGTGGGAGAAAAGCTCTGCTTCACGCAGGTAGAGGCAGAGAGGGGGAGTTGAGGAAAAACGGAGCTAACAGAGCTTCGAAAATGCACAAATAGAACATGCCTCTCTGTGTTCTGCCTCTCCAGACATCGAACAGATGCTTCAGAGCTGTCAGATAAATAAGATGTGGTGCACAGCTGGAACATCTGTCCATTGTCTCCTGAGTTATTTTATCATTCCAGTTAGATGTGCACAAATTCAGATCCAGCACATGAACCCACTTTGGCAGCTTTTATTCATTTAAAAAGTTAGAATGATGGTTTTGATGACAGCAGATAAAATGTACACTTTTCTTAGCTGATTAAGCAGTGAGTACATGAGGTTGATTGGCAGTGCTAGGACCCTCCTCCTGGCTCTGATTGGCTGCATTTCTTCAAATGGCAACAGCAGCACAGGGAGGAGGTGTAGGAGATCCATCTTTTCACAGATTATCTGCCTCATAACAAACTCTAACAGCAAAAAAAGCAGTTTTTCTAAAAGTCTCATACTGCAGCTTTAAAGCTACATTTTTGTTTTAAAAATGTTTTTAATTGACCTGTTTAAAATTAAAATGCAAGGAAAAAATAAAAAACAGGCAGGTTTAATTTTACGTCACAAAAAATTATGTTAATTTTTTTTAAAGTGGCCCTCTCTCCCAGATTCCGGTGGTGGAGAGGAAGACGGGCCCCAAATCATGTTCTGCTTAAGGCCCCATACAATCTTGGGCCGGCCCTGCCCGACCCAGAAGCTGGGGAAGAATGACAACATTGACCCTATGATGGGCTCTCTCAGGTGCCCCATCTTTACCGCTTTGCTTCCATCAGATGGAATATTTGCTCGTCATATTGGCTGTAAATCAGATGAGGTTCGGGTGTGTTTTGATCGGCCGCCGGTTGCTTCAAGGCTTCGGCTGGTGGTGATTTTGGAAGCTTGTCAGACACCGAACGCTCGGCTGCCACCACAGCTGCAGCTTTCACACGCTTTCCGACTCTGGAGTTATAAAACGCTCCAGATGAAGCTGGAATTGATTTCCCCGTATGACTTTAAGAGCGAGGCCACTGCTTGGCTGAATGGCTCTTCTCTGCGATAGCTGTCCCTCATGACCTCGGCCTGCAATGGCGAAGTAAAATGGTGATATTTTATAAGTGGCCAAAGGGGCTTTGTGCAGACGCCTATCAAAGGGCTGGGATTATCCATGACACTCAGATGTGTGTGTGTGTGTGTGTATTTTTTTTCATCCAGTCGTCACTGTGAGACATGCGTTTACAGCTTCACGTTGTTATTTGCTGTCTGGTAGCAGCTGATGGTGATGGACTCCGTCTCAAGTGGGGGTTTTTTATCGTTCGGTTGTTGTTGTTTTTTTTCATCCTCCCACTTTGATAGACTGAGAGGCATTGACACATGGATTCAAGACACGCTGCAACAAACAGAAGCACACAGCACTTTAATCTAAAATTGGCTTGTCATGGGCTTTATGAGTTTCACAAAGACAATAAAGCTGTTGTCTATTCTGGACTAAAGCGACGTTCGTCCCCCCCCTCCTGTCATGTGGAGACGCAATAAATAAAAGCACTTCATCTTTTCTTCTCCGCAGGTGGAGTCTCCGCTGGCAGTGGACGCGGTGCTGGGCGAGGCGTCGTTCTCCGTCACAGATGACAAGGTTTCCATCACGGAGCTGCGGGTTCACACCGTGTCGGGCCTGACCCTGTCCCTGCAGCCCAGCCCCGGCAACAGCCACACCATGGTCGCCAAGGCGTCCGGTGTCCAGACACTCACGGCCCTCAAACAGGTAACAGCAGGAATGATCGGCCAGAGAGGAACAGGCAACAGCTGTTTGGATGAGGGAAGTAAAAAAAAAAAAAAAAGTATCTGAACTAATCTGACCCAGTATGAAAAAGTTAACAGCAGGGATTGTGTGTGCATGTGTGTGTGTGCATGTGTGTGTGTGCATGTGTGTGTGTGTGCATGTGTGTGCGCGTGTGCGCGTGTGCGTGTGTGTGTGTGTGTGTGTGTGGGGGTGTGTGTGTAGGTGTGTGCGTGTGTGTGCGTGTGCGTGTGTGTGTGTGTGCTTGTTTATGTTACCCATTTAGAAACCTATTGATATAGTCACTCACTTTCTAAGGAGACAAAAGTTCATAATTTCATTTTAGCATTACATTTGTTTTAGCAAACAAAAAAATAATTTTTACCATAACAGTTTAGCTTAAATTTTATTATAACATGATTTCCATGTTAACATAAACTTCTGTTTTTGTTTTTTTTTTAGCATAAAGTTATTGTTACCATAAGTTTTATTTTTGCCATAACTTCTGTTTTAGCATAAACTTCCATTTTTACATGGGTTTCATTATGATTTTGTATTTTGTTGACCTTCCTGGGCCACCGTAACAAAATGAAGCTAAAGCAAAAGACTAGCCAACATTAAGGTGGATCTGATCTTTTGAACCATGTCAGACTGTGCTCTGTCACTACTGGAATTAGTGTTAACATAAAAAACAACAAAAATTCAGATTCAAACATTCAAAATTTGCTGCAGTGTAATGCCATTGGCTTACTATGGAAAAAGAAGCCCAATCACTTTTTGTCCATGAACCAAAGTTAGCCTTTTCTCTAACTCGTTCTGTTCACACTCCGCCTATCTGCAGTTGTTTGGCTACACAGGGAATGTCTTGGTGAAAAGAAAACTGGGACGGCTGCGTTGCTGCAGGCGGACCTTGGTCAGTGAGAGGTTTTTGGAGAGTTGAATGCATGATTTCTCCCTGGACATCTGGAGTTGGCCCTTTTCCCAGTGACAGAGATGCTGCAGGGGTTGCTCATCTGGACACTGCACAAACACCAAATCTTACCAACTATTTTTTTTGTCCAGTTTCTAGTGCAAATATCTTGGTACACTTGAAATCAGACAAAACTAACCAGCGTGTAAGTTTTCAGGACGATTTAGGATCTTGTTTTAAGCCAATAATTCCTTAATATTGATTTTTAAAAGTGCTAGCTCCACTTGTAGATTATTTCACTTATAACAATACATTCCTCCCATGTTATAAGTGTGTCGATACTTTTTCATCAATATTAAGGGATTATTTACTTAAAACAAACTCTCATATTTTGTTTTAACCAAACAATATATAGTCAGTTTAGTCAGCTTAGTCTTATTTCAAGCGTACTAAGATATTTTCCCAATAAACTATGTAAAAATACTCACATTTGTTGTTTTTGCAGTCCAGCCCAATCCTGCAAGCATCACCACCACATCATGTCGATGTCCAGAATGCTTGGTCATTTTTATCAACATACAAATGAAAGATGATATTTAATTTCTGCTTATTTAAGTATTTAATTCCGATTCATGTTTTTACTGTCCACAAACTTGAACAAAATTATATTATAAAAAATGCAAACAAACTAACTGGTCACTAATAAAATACAGAATCCTTCAGTATCAAGACCTCAGACGTTTTTATAATAATTCCTTGTCTATTTCAACCGAGTGGTGAAATAAATTTGTTCCAAAGGTTGTCAACAAGCATGCAGCAGTTTCTCTTTTAAGCAGTGAAGTGCTTAATGTGCTGTCAGTGTTCGGCAGCAGTCAGGGAGGATGTCAGATAAAAGCCGAACTAATAAGTTTCCACTCTGTTCCTTTACAGCAAACTCAATACTAACTGAGCCTGGAGCAAAAACACTCCTAAAATATGTCCAAATGTATTCCACAAGATAGATTTTGCTCTTCAAATTAACAGCAACAATATGTAGATTTTGTTTTATTTGTTTGTGCAAAGCAAAAGGCAGAGAGAGGGAGGTGGATCTGTGGGAAGGATTAATTAGGATCCTTGCTTCACCCAGAATAGAACGTGAACATGTGTTCGCCCTCCTCCAATGTTGCTAAAAATGCAGCAACATCCACACTGAGCATGAGTGAAGGAGAAGCAGGCATTAAATCCCAATTTTTCCTGCTTTCCGCTTCTTGGCCACCTTGAAATTTAATTATTGTAATGTATTGTCCTAAGTGCTCTCCAAGGCCAGGCCGTAAAAGGCAGCCAATTCCTCCGGCGGCACATCTCTCGCCAGGCTGCTGGCTGAAGCTATTTCAAGCCATTTGACTTCGTTTCACTGGAAAACTTTCTAAATGTCCACTATTACTGTAGAAATGAATGAAACACATAAATCCGGATAGACGTTTACCAAAAAAAGCCACCTTTTCATTTTTCTCCATCGTAAACCAAGTGCAAGTTAACCCCAAATCAACTTTCTTTTGCTGATAAACTAGGTTATCTAGGGTTCTATCTTTATGTTTCTGTGCAAATTATGACTTTTTTGTTTAAATTTGTTTAGTTCTGCTATAAATTGCCTAAAATTATCTCAGTGCTGCCCTCCTTTGGTTGAACAGTGGTTACTGCAGATGAATAATCCTGTGTGTTTTAGAGGCCCAGCTTGGTTATCGTTTTTGTCTGAGACATAGAACTATCTCACTCAGACACAGCACAAGTGGAAAGTCAGGAGTTGGAGTAGTGAGCATCACCGTGGTGATAGTCGCTAGCTAGACTAATCCCCTCTGCTCATCCCCACACTTGACCACGCCCCCTGTATGTCTTGACTCCACCCACTTTGACATTTTTCTAATTTTGTCAGGGTGGGTTATGCTTCCACAGGTGGATAAATTACACTTGAAATAATAGAATCCAAGTCATTTTATTCACAATCTAAGATGGTACAAATATTTGCTCAACTCATGCATATTTTATAATGCAAGCTGTTCCGTTTAGGCATGTAATAAGAGTGAAACTTAATCAAATGAGCTCATTGAAATGATGACATTATATGGATTTATAAAAGCAAATGGTTCCGATTCAGTGCATTATTTATAATCAGAGCCAGATTATAAATAATTGAATTGTGAATTATTTTTACAGTGAATTATTTTTACAGTCACAATTTTTACATAATAACTGGATTACTTCAGACTTAAGGACTGGGAAATATTTTTCACTTTTATTTTTACCTTACTTTTCTTCATCTCCAAGTTGAGCTAGGGCAAAATGCCCCCGTCCGACCCCAAGGACATTAACAGTATTCTACAACGACTTCAGTTTTTAGAAACGAAGATTCAACGGCTGGAGGTGAACTTTGAGATCAACGCTACCTGTGGAAATGAAACAACTCTTCCTCAAATCAGCGGTGAGGTCGTACACCCTGCACCAACCAGCTCGCCCTGGATCGCTCAGGGTGCCAAACCAAAACAAAAGTCTCACACTGCAGATCCCATGAGACGACTAACAGGGAGAACACCTCACCTGGACGAAACAGCGTGGCCAACTCTGAGCCGAAACCCACCTTCAACTTCAACACCTGCTCCGCCAAAGAACTGCAAACAAGCAGCTGGAACAAAAACGGCCCCACCGACCCCGCTCCCAAGGACAAAGCGACCAGCCCAAGCCTCAAAATATTCCGACTCCGTGGGAATCCCACTGAAAAACAGATTTTCTGCACTCCAGCCTGAGCCTCTGAGTAAAAACCCATCTTCAAACATCAACAATGAGGCGAGACCAGCACATCCACCCTACAAAGCTCCGAAGGACAAAATGAACACCGGGAAAACAAAAGGTATGCAAAGAGTGCTTATTGTTGGAGATGAGACAGTAAATGGAATCAGTCATGTTTGCAATCCCAAGAAAACCAGAGTGGTTTCTTTTCTTGGTGACACTGTATCTGATTTGACTCGCAAAGTGCACTCTCTAACCGCTGATCAGCCAAACATGGAGACTTTAGTTGTGCATGTTGGAGCCAACGATCTGGCAAAGCAAAAATCGGAGATTCTAAAAAAGGACTTTAATATTCTTCTGGACACTATGGGAAAATTAAAAATGAAGTTATTTCTCAGCGGTCCAATTCCATCGCCTCAATGGGGAGACGAAAAACATTCCAGGCTGGGCATGATAAACAAATGGCTGATTAAAACCTGCTCAGCCAGCTCAGTGACCTTCATTGATAACCTCTGGATCTACTGGCAGCGCTTTCACCTCTTTGGAAGAGGAGGACGCAATCTTAACAAACATGGGATAAGGCTGCTCACTGCAAACATTTTTCATTTTATCAACAAGAACAGCAATGTGACCATCGCTTCAGAAGAACTGGCTCAAGGATGTCTGACTAGGATGGAACCCTCCGCTTATCAAGAACAAACTATTCCAATACAAACTGATAAAACATCGACTGGTGACAGATTGACCGGTTCCCCTCCTCCATCCCCCATTCCTCTCTGCTCCTTTACTCACTCACAAGAACAAAGTTTCCCAGGAAGTCAATCACTAAAGAGAGTCGGGCTGCACCTGAGCCGCCTGAAGATGCTGGTGGAGGACACGGGTCAGAAAGGAAGGCGGACGGACTCTTTCTCCTCTCAGCAGGCTGGAATAGATCAACAGGTTCGCCTCGGCACGACTCTCCTTAGCGCTAACATAGCAGACCTCACTTCATCTAAGCCACCTGCCTCTGACCTCCCTGAGGATCCAGCACTCTGCGTTTCTGAGGTCTGAGACCGGGGTCCAGATATTATTTTTACAACAGTCTTCCACCAGAATGTGTCTGGCCCCCCGACATTTCATAGCAGGACATTACCTGTCCGGATCACTAGAAGAAAAGTTAGAAAAAACAGAAATACAAAAAGCAGCGGTCTTAATTCAAACCTCAAACTGATCCCCTGCATACAGGAACCTCAGACTGAAGAACTTTCAGCCTCCAAGTCACTTAAACTGGCTCTTTTAAACACCAGATCTCTTTGTGCTAAAGCTCTATTAATTAATGATTTCATCACCGAGCATAATATTGATGTTTTATTTCTGACAGAAACATGGCTGAATGACAATAATGAAGCAATCATACTAATTGAATCAGCGCCTCCTACATACAATTTTTTAAGTGAGAATAGAAAACATAAAAAAGGAGGAGGCGTGGCTTCAATATTTACGAATACCATGAACTGTGGCAAAATCTCTCTGGGTCATTTTATGTCTTTTGAGTATCTTGGAATTGAGGTAAAAGGCCACAAAAGAACTTTGATACTAACCTTATACAAAACTCCAACATATGTGGAAAATTTCTTTATGGACTTCAATGAACTTCTATCTCTCATATGCATTGACTACGATTGTTTGATAATTGTCGGTGATTTCAACATTCATGTTGACAACCCCCAAGACCGAGGTGCAAAAAAGCTATTTGATATATTAGAGAGTTTTGGTTTAACACAACATGTCAAACAAGCAACACACACTCATGGACACACACTGGACCTGGTTATCAGTAAGGGTGTGAATATTTCCAATGTCTCTGTAACTGATGTCGCCTGTCGGACCACTTTGCTGTTATCTTTGAATGTTCTTTATCCATTAACCCACTTGGACAAACAGCTACTATCACAAAACGTACTTTCACAGAAAACACAGCAGAAACATTTAATCAAATCTACTCTGCTTCCTCGCCCTTAAACTATAATAACGTAGATAAGTTGGTAGATGATTTTCAGTGCAAACTTTCAGATATCATTGATTACATTGCACCCATTAAAGTGAAGGTTGTGTCTGGTAGGAAGAAATCTCCATGGAGAAATGCACAAACAGTTCTGTCTGCAAGACAACTCTGCCGTAGAGCCGAACGGAAATGGCGTAAAACTCAACTACACGTTTATTATGACATCTACAAGGAAAGACTACGTAACTATCACACAACACTAAAACTTGCAAGAGAGGCTTTCTTTGCAGATGTCATAAACAAAAACACTAACAACGCCCGAGCTTTATTTGCTACTGTTGACAGGCTCACAAATCCTCCTGTGATGCTGCCACCTGAACTTCAATCTAATGCCGCCTGCAACAAGTTTTCCAGTTTCTTTTCAGAGAAAATTCAAAAGATCAGAGGATTAATCTGCACATCCACTCCAAAGCCAGTATCAATGCTGTGCCCAAACAAAACAAAGGCAGTAAAAATGACCCAATTTCAACTACTTCATTATAAAACCCTAGAAGAAATTATAAGTCAATTAAGCTCCAGTTCCTGCTGTCTGGATGTCCTACCCACACATTTCTTTAAGAAAGTCCTGCCTGTCGTTGCTAATGATCTGCTCCATATAGTAAACACATCGTTGTCTTCAGGTGTTTTCCCCCAGACTTTGAAAACAGCAGTTATCAAACCACTGATAAAAAAGAACAATCTAGACAAATCACTACTGCAGAATTACAGGCCGATCTCCAACCTCCCATTCATCAGCAAAGTTTTTGAAAAAGCAGTTTTTAAACAATTAAATAACTTCTTAACAATAATGAATCGCTTTGACTCCTTCCAGTCTGGTTTTCGTGCTCACCACAGCACGGAGACGGCCCTTGTAAAAGTGTTCAATGACATCTATATAAATACAGACTGTGGGAGAACCACAGTGCTGGTTCTGTTGGACCTCAGTGCAGCTTTCGACACTGTTGACCATGACATTTTACTGAATCGACTGGAGAGTTGGGTCGGACTCTCTGGTCCAGTGCTCAACTGGTTTGAATCTTACATAAAGAACAGGAATTTCTTTGTTTCAATTGGAAACTTCTCATCAGAGAGGTCAAAGGTCACATGTGGGGTACCCCAAGGCTCAATCCTAGGACCCCTTCTTTTCAATATTTATATGCTCCCGCTGGCTCAGGTTATAGCAGGAAATAGGATTAGCTACCATAACTATGCGGATGATACACAGCTCTACATCACGATGTCACCAGGTGACCTTTGACCCCATCTAATCACTGAATAGATGCTTAGAACAGATAAATGTGTGGATGTGCCAAAACTTTCTCCAGCTGAACAGAAACAAAACTGAAGTTATTATCTTTGGACCGAAAGAGGAGCGAACTAGAATTAATGCTCAGCTTCAGTTATTACAACTGAAAACCAGTGATCAGGCCCGAAACCTGGGAGTAGTGATGGACTCTGACCTGAACCTTCAGAGCCACATAAAGACAGTCACAAAGTCGGCCTTCTATCACCTGAAGAACATCTCCAGGATTAGAGGACTAATGTCTCAGCAGGATCTAGAGAAACTCATCCATGCGTTTATCTTTAGCTGCATTGATTACTGCAACAGCATCTTCACAGGTCTGACTAATAAATCAATCAAACAGCTGCAGCTGATCCAGAACGCTGCTGCTCGCGTTCTCACTAGAACCAGGAAGATAGAGCACATAACACCAGTTCTAAAGTCCCTGCACTGGCTCCCTGTAGCTCAAAGAATAGACTTTAAAATACTGTTGTTAGTTTATAAATCACTGAACGGTTTAGCACCACAATACATTAAAGATCTGTTATTGCTGTACCAACCATCTAGACCCCTCAGATCTTCTGGTTCTGGTCTGCTCTGCATCCCCAGAACCAGAACCAAACGAGGAGAAGCAGCATTCAGTTTCTATGCACCACGGATTTGGAACAAACTTCCAGAAAACTGTAAAACAGCTGAAACACTGGGTGCCTTTAAATCTCAACTTAAAACCCACCTGTTTACAGTTGCTTATGGCAATTGATGCCTTCTATGTATTTGCGAGTGACTGGGAGTCATTGCGCGTATATAAAACCCTGTAAATTCTAGACTAACAGGTAACCAATTAATGCACAAAATCCGCGTAGGACAGCGAAAGTCCTAGCGCAAAATTTTCGCGAAACAGGCGGACGGAGCCTGGTGCTGCAAGGCTGGAGGCCTTGTCCTGTTAGGCTGTGATTTTATCTTTTCTTTTTATCTTTTTATTACTTTCTTTTTTTTTCTCACTGTTTAACCCTGTAAATTCTAGACTAACAGGTAACCAATTAATGCACAAAATCCGCGTAGGACAGCGAAAGTCCTAGCGCAAAATTTTCGCGAAACAGGCGGACGGAGCCTGGTGCTGCAAGGCTGGAGGCCTTGTCCTGTTAGGCTGTGATTTTATCTTTTCTTTTTATCTTTTTATTACTTTCTTTTTCTTTCTCACTGTTTAAAATTATGTAAAGCACTTTGAAATGCCTTGCTGCTGAAATGTGCTATACAAATAAAATTTGATTGATTGATTGATTATTGCTTTTTTTTACTGAGATGACAGGTTTGCCTTTTTAGAATCGTGTCTCCGAACCAGAAGCAAAGTGGGTGTACATCTGCTAGACATCTGTCCGAATGGATGTTAGCTGACATTTAAGCAAGCTGCTAACAGAGGACACCATCAAACGCTGCCTGATTACAGGGATGGCAGGACTTTGTGGCACATTTTCATCCAGTCTTTCTCCAGAGGGAGTACGGACGTAAAGAGTGAAAGAAAAGAAGAGATGAGACCATCGTGGTAGATAAACACAAAGAGACAGACTCATCATTTGATACACGTACTGATGGTGCATCTTTGTCGGCACCTCTTCTTTACCAGCACAAAGTGAACCTTTAAGTTGGTTTGTTCTTCTGTGCATCAGAGACAAGAAGTTCCTTTGCATGTTAAGACTTTAATTTGGGGAGGACTGTCCGGTTGTTTCAGAAAATCTCCTGAGGTTTAGGGTAATGGACCAGACTGTCAAAGATGCTCAGAGTTGGGAATTTGAAAGTTCCTCTGAATGATATAAATACAGGAAGAGTTCACAGCTTGTCATCAGAACTGCTCTCCTCTATTAACCCTTTAACAAAAATTTTACCAGCATTTCACTGAAAAGTGTAGCTCCTACAATGAGCTCAACAGATACGCAGTTCCACCATGTGTTTGCTCATTTCTGCTGGCTAGTCTGAAGGAGCTAAGTCAGGAAGGGCTGCTTTGTGAGGTAGAAGCTTGGAATCTGCAGTTCAGAGGAGGAGCTGTGCCTCAAAGGCGGGGCTATGACCACCCAGGCATTTTGCTTAGATGAATTGTTGCCTTGGCGATTAAAGGATTTCTTAAACATGCATAAAAGAATAAACGCAACTCTTCAGGTATATTTTTTGTGTGAGACTAAGTTGATTTTACATGATGTTTCCCCTTTAACAAAACATTGGAGTTAGCCACGGTCCACGCTGAAGAACTGGGTTTTCTTGGTAATCGATTTTCAGTTGTGAACTGATTTAAACAAAAAATAGTATCTAATGAAGATACACTTTAAGCCAAGTATCCTGTATGAGTTGTATCTTTGGTGCAGTAAATGATGTTGCTGCTCTGTCTCGGCTACAAGTTAATGACGCAACCAAGATCTGATCTGGTTAAAACTTGTGTTCTCTTTAATTCCTCTTGCTGCAGAACTCGACAGCCATGACACGTTTGTTTGACAGTAGTCTTTGCAAACCTGATGCTGTAGCTCTGCTTCCTACTTAGAAAATAAAAGAAACCATAAAGAGAATGCCTGTAAATAGTTTTGTGCTCATTCACCCTTCAGAGGATCGCAGTGGTAGGGAAAATCTAACTGAATTTATTCACTGAGATCGCAAATGGAAACATTCAAAGAACCGATACTAGCTAATTTAGCAGTTACTAATGAGATAACGGTTTGTTAAATGTCTTCACATTTACAATGTGGGTTGGGCCATCTTATGGTCATCTGTTTATTGTCCTCTAATGCTATTATGACCAAATTTAAACATGCTTTAAATAACCCATAGACCTTTTCTTACTTGTTCAACGAAGCATAATAGGTCATCTTTAGCACTTGTAATTAAATGGAACAGAGAAACTTGCATTCATATGAAATCCTGCAAAGGGTCAAAACTTATTTTTGTTGAAACTAAAAATGTAATCTGTCTCTCTTCTCCCTGACAGGAGGCCAGTTTGTCTGTCTGGATGCTGTTCAGTGACAACACCGCCGCCCCCCTGATTTACTTTGATCCCAAAGACTACAACCTCAATGCCTCTACTCTGGATGACAAAGTTGTGTCAGTATCCCAGGAGCCGCAGCAACGGTGGCCTGTGGTGGTAGCAGAAGGCGAGGGATCAGGAGAAATGGTGCGTGTAGAGATGACCATCTGCGAAGCCTGCCAGAAGACCAAACGCAAAAGCGTCATTGCATCTGCTGCAGTTTATGTCAAGGTCCGCTTTGGCCCCGAGGAAGACTCGGAGGAAGAAACGACCACAGAGGGCGAGATTGAGCTGGCATCTGTCACCAGGCGGACAATCATTGATCCCAACATCAGTGGAAGAATTTATGATACCTCTAATGAGCAGCCTGCCAGTGTTCCCATTGATTACACTAATTTCCCCACCATTAGCAACCAAGAGCGGCCGACTGAGAGTGATGAAGAGGAAGGGGACGATTTTGTACATTCACCACGCAACATGACTGATCTTGAGATTGGCATGTATGCTCTACTAGGTGTCTTCTGCTTGGCTATATTGGTGTTTCTAATCAACTGCATTGTTTTTGTGCTTAAATACCGCCATAAGCGCATCCCGCCTGAAGGCCAGGCCAACATGGACCATTCTCACCACTGGGTGTTCCTTGGAAACGGCCAGCCGCTCAGGGCCCAATGCGACCTGTCTCCACAGCAGGTGGAAAGTCCCAGCAACCCTTTGGAGGGGGTACAAACTTGCTGCCATGGGGACCACCACAGTAGTGGCAGTTCCCAGACCAGCGTTCATAGTCAGGTCCATGGAAGGGGTGACGGCAGCTCTGGCGGTTCAACGAAGGATAACGGCGAGGAGGCCAGTTCACCCACCTCCAAACGCAAGAGAGTCAAGTTTACCACCTTTACCACCCTCCCCACAGAAGAGCTGCCCTATAACTCCATCCCCATAGCAGACGAAGAGGACATTCAGTGGGTTTGCCAGGATATGGGCTTTAAAGACCCAGAGGAACTCCATGATTACATGCGCAGAATAAAAGAAATAGCCTAAGATTGGAGGTGCATTGTGAAAGCTCTGCTCTCGACTTTCTAAAGAGACGGTTCCTTTCTATTTTTCCCTTTTTTTCAAGCAAGTGAAAGATGGTTTTTCACAAACTTTATGGCCAACAATGGTTGTTCTGGTTAGGGTTTGTTCCATGTAGTTTGCACAGTGCTGTAATCTCATACACCCTCACACAGGAGAGAATGCAAGAAGCCAAAGACTCGACCAGAGGATCTCAGTCACAAGAGACGTCTGTAAATCTTGGCTATAGGAAACATGTTTCACTTGGAAGCTGAGCCATGGAGACATATGAGAGCTGCTCCAGCTCCAGTTTTTCAGGATTTGACTTTTACAAAATCCTGACATGGACAGGAGTACAACAAGGGTTAATGTGTTTCAGTGGCTCAGCAGGACTCTGCAGTACTGTACCTACTCCAAACAAAGAGGCCTTTGATGAACAAGTAACTGTCAAAGACTCTAATTAAAACCTGTTTTAAAATAATTTTGTTTTTGCCAAAGTAGAGAAAGCATTCTTTTAATGGCAAAACCTTTGTTGTTGTCGGTGTAGCACATTCATGATTTGTACTCATCTTCATTACGTACATTTTCTACATTTAGTAGGTAGATGACAGCAGTGCCCTACTACAGTTCCTGGTGTTCCTGACAAATCTGATGCCTTATAAAAACGGTCACAGTTCACTTATATCAGTGCAGACACTGTTTTCTCACTGTTAGGAGGCTTGAGACGGCGTAGTACAGCATTAAAGTAAAACACTACAGCTATTCTCCAGCCTGAAGAGACGAGTGTTGCATGAAAAGGTAACCTAAGGCACAATCAGCCAACTTTTTCCAAATTTGTACATGTTTATAATGTAATTAAACAATCATTCATACACATTAATAAACTAATAAAATGTTGCCATGCTTTACTCGCATGTCATGTTGGGCTTACATACATACAGACATTCCTCTTTGTATATAATTCTGTCAAACTGGAGTTGCTTAAAATGTTGCAAGTTTCTTTCTCCAAGGAGGAGAAATGGGAATCTGGTTGAACTCTTGGGATCTTTATAATCTTGTGGTCAAAAGTTTCTCCACTGTACTGCTGTGACAGATGTAGATTTTTATTGCTCTGGAATCTCATTTGACTGTTCGATGTGGGAATTTGCTATGCATAAGTTTGAACAGATCAATATTTTTGATGATTTATTTCCCTTTTCAAGTTTTGCAAGCCTAAAGCTTCTGAGAATGTAGGAAACAGAAATACACCAGTTGAGCTGTGTTTGAATCGCCTAGTCATTCACTCTTAAGTCATACATATTGTAGCAAAGTTTAACTTTCTCACCCATTAGCGTTTCTGTACCACCAGGAAGCTAAAGATAACACAAAAAATATATCAGGATTTTTCGACTTGTTAATAATGTCCAAAGATGTTTATTGTCTCAAGTTCAAAATGCTCAAATTCTGTAAAGTTAAACTTGAAGTTTTTGTCAAAACCGCAAAATTTGCTGACCATCAGCTCAGATTTAAGTTAGCATTTTGAGGTTTTTATTGCAAATAACTGGGAATATCCTCCACAATTTTGAAGTGTTGTGGCAGTGAAGTAGAGTCTGTGCCGCCATCCACTGCTTGGTTCTCCAGTGAAAATGTTATTTTGACTGAGTGAACATTTCAAACACAGCTCTGAATACATTCAGACTGACTCTCCTTCTCTAAACTCCACAGAAATGTGAAACACCCTTAAAGAAGGTCACCGAATATATTATTGATTTTGTTTCATCATTTACATCACAGCCATTTCATGCTGTCCGATTCTTTTAGCCGCATCACGGTATATATGAATTCCATGTTTTATTAATAAGTTCCAATAAACTTGGAATAAATAAGCTAAAGCTTGCAAAGTTGCCCCAAACTAAACAATATGAGCAGGACCACAGCGTGTTAACGAACAGCGAGACAAGGAGGAAGAAAAGAAAACGTTGCTGCTGGCTGTGTGAAATGTGTGTGTGTGTGTATTTGTGAGGTTGTGTTCACTCTACAGACAAGCCAGAGCAGGGGAGATCAAGTCATCTATTTTAGTTGTGTTAATTGTTGCCTTTTTAAATGTACCTGACACTGAACATAAATATTAGTCGGAGAATTAAAGAACTTTAGAAACTGAGAGTTCAAACAGAATATCACCGTCCAGACAGATAGCTTTCATTTCAGACACCGTTTCTTTTTTTTAGAGATGACTTTTGAAGGTTAACATTTTTCCAGCTCTGATCTCACATGAAACATTTTCTACTAGGGACTAATGAGACAACCATGAGATCAAAAATTACTTTCTAGGATGGTTTCCTCTAATTCCCTACTCTGGATTTTAAGGGCTTTGATTTTTTTGATTTTTTTTTCCTTTTACCCAACTTACTGACTGATTCTGGCTTTGTCCCTTTTATAATCAGCATCATCTTACCTGCTTTTCATCCCCTATGTTCTTAAATTAGACACAATCCAGAGATATTATGCAAACACATGTTTCACAGGAGAAACTGAACTAGACATATTTAATTCTCTCAGCTTGTTATTTACTATTTGATTGTGTGGCAGTTAAATGGTGGAACTGTTTGCTAACAATGTAAATATTGGAACAAAACCGGCTTTAATTTAGCTTAACATTTACAACTATCAGTAAAATATTGCTTTAGCCCGTCCACATGTACATAGACTCACAGCTGATATTCATACATCCTGGATTGAGTTTACTGTACTTGCTTTACTGCATGTCCTCTTTATGTTCTGTGTGAGAAAAATGAGTGAGTTGTAAAACTGTTTTGATTGCAAGGTGAAACATTACTTTTGGGTGTCTAAAGGTGCGTTTCGACTGTAGACTTTTTTTCTAGAATCTACGTTCTCTCGACATTTTCCCTAAGGGAAAGTTTCAAGAGAAGTTTAGCAGCAGAAAACAGCCCTGGTGGTCAGGTAGGATTTTTAAGATCACACCGAACATTCAAGGTGGGTTTACAGTCTCTGGTTTTAGTCTTGGTTCTCTCAGTAATCTTTATTACAGCAGCTCATAACTTCATTTAATTCGTTGTGGAATTATTAGTGTTTGTCGTCATGCAGAATATAACGTTTCATAGATATTACATTTTAAAACATCAGAAAAATGTAAGTGGAAAAGAGCAATTGTAAAACACTTTAAATTAATCATGGACTACTTTTCTGTTGTTGAGGGATTTTACTTGTGTTTTGGCCTTTGCCTTTTTCTGTATCAGCTGCCAAAGTCGCAGGTAAATAAGGCCGTCTGTAGCCTCTCCATTACAAATGTGCACAAAACTTAGTCGATATTCCACTAATGTCGACAAAAACAACATTTTGCAGTTGCAACACTTCCATTAAATAAGAAACACAATTAAAATCACACATGAATACGTTTGTTCATGCGGTGTCATTAAAAAAAACGTACTGCTCCATGTTCCTCCGACTAACTACTTCCTGTCGTTTTCTCCTTCATGGTTTCTTCTTCAGAAGAAACCATGAAAACTGTAAAACTCCGATTTCTAATAACAGCAAGAATTTATTTTTCTTTTCGACATCTACCGTTAGAATTCATTTTAAAAAGTCGCACAATTTTATGAACTTTGGTTTTACTTATATTTTAGAGTGTAAATGCTGTAGAAGACCAAGAGGTTCGGGGCTGAAGTAAACCTGAAAGATTATAACAGATACCTACAGTAATTACAGTCGAAACGCATCTAAAGTTTGCTTACTGTTCAACCAGCATGAACTTCATTTGTCAGTTTCAGTTCAGATTGTTTCTGTTTTTACTTTAAATCTCAGGATGAATGTAGACGACCCAAACAAACCTGGCAGTTCTCTGTTAAATGTGACTATGAGCCCAAACTGGTGACCGTTGAAACACAAAGTAGAAAATATCAAACGGCTTCTTAAATCTGAATTTCCCTGACTTGTTCGTGCATTAAATATTCAACAGTTAGATTTTTTCCTCTTCATGCATTTTGTCTTTTTTTTTTTGTATCTTGTTCCTGATTTTGTGTTTTCTTCAAGCTGCTAACAGAGACTCCGTACAGTATGTAAATGAGAATTTTGAATTGTATTCCCCACCTTCACGACCACACAGTGAACTGTGCACGACATTCACGGCTCCAGTTTTCCTGGACCAAGTTACCACCACACTGACTATAATATTGTAATGTACAGAGCACTGTTAAATTTCCTGTATCCTGCTGAAAACAGACCCTTGTATTTTCCTGTTAAATGTAAAGTACTAAAGAGAATCCAATACATAAGTGAAACTGTGTCTGTCTGACTTTCTAAATAGTGCAAAACACCCACAAAGGCGAGGTAAGCGTTGCTGCTGATTTTTGTGTTGGTTTTCTGTTGGAACAGTGGAGTAAGTAGCCTCTTGTGAGACCAATTTGTCCGTTTTTCTCTGCCTGGTTTGATCATATCCAGGCTGACATCCTGCTGGTTTTTGAAGTGCATATATCATTGCTTTCCGCCCCTCGCTGTGCACAGTTTGAGGACCATCCAACAGTTCCTGCAGCAGTGGGAAGACGCCACAGGTGACACTCTGATGGACAAAATCCACAGTCAGAGGTGTGTACTTTAACTCTGGGGTGTTTGGTCCTCCTGGTCACTTCATTAGGTCCCTTACATTAAAGAAAATTAGTGATTTATTTGAAAAATAACAAAAATATTTGCCCTGTGTAAACGTACCAAATTCAGAAAATTCTATATTTCCAGTTGATGGTATAAGAGAAATAATTTAAAAAGCACAAAAATGTTTAGACATTCTCTGATTTAATGTTCCCTTAGACCTCATCTAAGCTTTAAAGATAAAATTAGACTTGCAAAGTTATACTTCTATAGCTTTATAATATATTTGTAAAGCCCATGTGAAAACGATTGATTCTTCTAAAAAAATTGAGCGCACCTACATAGATACTTTGCTTTCTGTGCTTTTGTTAATGCAGTTTTGGGGATCAAAGATTACTGAGATGCTACACAAAATAATTATAAATTATACTGTTCCAGTGAAAATGCAAGATCAGCTGTACAGTAGTCGTATCACATTTTTTGCCATGTCTTGCTGTTGTTTTTGGAGAGCAGAAACGGATGACAGCATCTGGATGGAAATGCTAGAAAACTCTAAACAGAGTTAGATATCTAAAGAGACACTTGTGAGCAAAAATCTTGATTTCATCCCCTATTTGTCAATATTCTACTGTGAGACTTTCTTACCTTTTCAACAAGGTTTTAGTATTTCTTCTCCCTTTCTGAGAATGTTCTCATGTAGACTTTTCAACTTCAGTCCATATTAAGGTGAATATTTCCCTGTTTACATCCTCTTATCTCTGATTTATGAATTTTTCAGGCATTCTACCCAAAGAAATTAATCAATAAACTGAACGTGTGCATTGATATGAACTGGTTTAAGAATGCAAAGCAGACATACGACTTGGTAAAACTCGATAATCTTTGTCCTTCTCAAGAGATTTCAGGTGTATTGAAGGTGATCAGCTGAAGGATGAGCTGGACTGAATTTTAGGCCTGACTTTTCTTCTGTCCTTCATCCTGTTTTTCACCTTTACTCGTGTTTTTTTTTTTTTTGGCCTACTGCCCAACATGCTGTCACTAAGACAGAAGAATTAGAAGGTAAATAAGCAAACAGGAGGAAAACCGGACCAGTGTGAGGATTTAGAAAAAGTTCTTTCTCCTTTGAGGAAGATTATGAAGAAATGAAGTGTACTGTACTGTCAGGGTCAGAGGTTTTATTAGATTTTTTACTGTATTGAGTTGTTGTTTTTTTTACTGTTAATCTTCTCATCTAAAGGGGAAACTTTGGTATTTGTAGCTGCATTGATTCTTTTGGTGCAGCAAATTGTTTCTTCATTTTTTTTTATTTTCCTTTTCTAGGTAAGGCTGCATGGAGTTTCAGAATTAAAGCTAAACATGCACCAATATTTTATTTTTCTACAGTTTAGGACAGTATCTGTTAAAATTAAATGAAGTTCTATGCAGATACATGTTATTTTTTCCACTAAAATATGCAGCTTATCTATCTTCTGTCACTTGCTGTAGTTATACTGTATGTAGTTTTTAAAAGTTTAGCAGCACATAAATCCTTGAGGGCTGATAATGATGGAGAATTTATTTAATTTCATTTCTTTAAAGCAACAAAAGGGTTCTCAACACTAAGTTTTCTGTCTTTTATTGAAGTCTGAAAACTAATCTGCAGTTCTTCAGAAGATGGAATAAATAACATGGTTCAACGTGTTTTTTTGTTGTTGTTGTTTTTGTCAAAGTTTATGCAAAGATTTAGACGTTCCAGTAGAAATCCTTTTAAAATGAACCTCAGGGAGACTTGGCAGACAAACAGGTGAAATAATTTCTCCAATCAGATTCACTCTTCAGTGACAGCCGCCGCTGATAATGAAGCTCTCCTCTGGTAAGTCTGTTAAACTTTGTTCAACTTTTTTTCTGCACTTAAACAACTAAACTCACCATCATATAAAAACCATACATTCTCCTTATAGTTTTATTGACATCAGGGTTAAGCATCCAAATATAAAAATGACAATTATTGCTGGTGTCAGACATTAAAGCGACTTTATTTTAATCTCTAGACATAAACCTTACTGTGTTTCTTTTGCTTTGTATAGTTTGAAGGTTGATTTCTATTGTACAACACTTTGTGATTTTATGTCTGTGAAAAGTGCTTTCTAAACAAACTAGTATTTGTTTTAAATCCTAAAATGAAGGCGTTGTGTATCAATTCCGATTTTACATGGAGCCCAGAGCTTACATGATCTAAATGTTTAAGTTTAGCTGTCGAGAGTTTCCCTTCTTAAAATGTTACCTGAATGAAGTTTGGAAAAACACAAGAGGATGGAGAATTGAAAAATAAAATCAGCAATCAGTGCAGTGCTTCCTAAAGGTTGGGAAGGGCTTTTATTTTGCCCAAAACAAGCCTGTTATCCAAAATGGAGTTTTATCAGATTTTTAGAGGTTGTAAGATTTTTCTTTTGTCTTTGGCAAAAAACCACCAGTTATTTCTCCTGCTAGCGCTAGATGCACATGTTTGGTTGTACTTACCCAGAATGCCCTGTGCTGTAATTTGCTTCCTACTCCAGTTCACTTGACATTCAAACCACACCAAAGTTCACTTCAACCAAACCAAGACCTAGGTTTGTAGGAGGACCAAAGTTTCCTCCTTTTTATTTTGGGTCCACATTAGAGTTTGATTATGCATTCACACCTCCCCAAACAAACTGGACTTTCTGGACAAACAAACTGGAGTTTGGTTAAAGCAAACTGAAAAGGGTTGGTGTGAATGCACCCTTAATTTTCAAATCCAACAACAATGTGGATAACTACATTTCTAAATTCTTTTTGCTGCCGTACAAAGTTGTTTGTGTTATTTTTCGAATGTGTGCAGCTGCTGTTGAAGGTTGTGGATAGATTTTCTGTCATGCATTTTAAACGCAGTATGGAGGAAATTCAAGATGAAATGCATTTGGATCCTCTCAGCAGCTCTGATACTGCACACTGGATAATTACCATTATTTTCATAGCTTTAAATGCATTACAAATGGCAGCTGATGTTCAGTGAGAACTCCCGAAACTTCATGTCATCCTGCTGCTTTGCTGTCTGCATAAATTCATCTCTTTTTCTTTTCTTTTTTTTGTTTTGTTTTTTCACCCTCCTGGACTAGAAGGAATGTCTTTTATTCTGCAGCAAAATAGCCTTGTCAAAAAGGACAGCAAAAGCATTATTCATCATGTTGAGGAAGACAGCTTTTTAAAGTTTCATCGAGGCTCAAGGTAGGCCTTTGTCAGCATGTTGTACTCCCAGCTGTTCCATGTTTGAGCCTTGGAAGCTGAAGGAAAGACGAGCTTAACTTTGGGAAGGATTCTAGCGATAAGTCATCCCCAGAGACAGTCATGTGTCCTCAAGGTACATGAGTCTAGTCCTGGATAAGCTAGTGGAGGGTTGCTCCAACCCAATCCTGCAACTTTTAGATGCATCTCTTCTCCAACACACCTGAATCAGATGAATGGCTCATTATGAGGCCAAACTTGATGGCAAGCTGAAGAAGTAATTCAGACATTTGGTTATGGTGTTGCATAGTAATTAAACCTATAAAGCAGATCTGAAGGACTAGGACTGGAGACTCCTGATCTGTTGCAATACACTGAGTAGCATTCATGTGATTGTCTGATTCTGTTTCTTTTACAAAGCAACTGGTTTTCTGAAATTTTGAGCGTTTCATCTGAACAGCTCACAGCTGAGACAGAGTAATTAGGAATAGATATCCTGAATCCCACCTGATGCCCAGTCCTTAGAGGAAGCAATAAAGGCCCAGGATTAGATGGAGGATTTAGCCATCAATACGGCTTTTAAAAGAAGGGCAAAGGTCAGAGTTGAGATGTTCCTCCTTTGAACTGAGACTAGAGAGCAGAGGAGAGTTTAAACATCTGGTCAGAATATATTTGTGCGTCTTCTAGGTTTGAGGTTTGCAATGGGCTAATGGACATTCTTAGCATTTTTGTTGGCAACACCACAAAGATTTTCATTATCGAGTGAGGACAATGGTAGAGGCAGATGACTGGTTCTTTGAAACCAGATTAAAGAACCACCAGGCCTTCCCTTCAACTTAGCTTACATTCACAGAACAGGCAAAAGTGACTCTGAGCCAATATTCTTGCCAATCTGTGACCCATGTCAGACTTGTTCATGGAAGTCTGTACTGTCCAGTTCTGATCTATTCACCCACCAAAACATCTGATTTGTACTTCCATATGTGGAATTGGATACATATTTATTTGTTTTCAAAGTGTCTTCGGTCTGAATAGCCATGTTGCATTTTATCCAACTTTTGATGTGAGACTTGGATCATCATTCTGCACCAGCTGAAGTCGGACACAATAAATCTGGACATAAACAATGGCTGAAAATTAGGCCCACCACTCTTGGATCCGACTTCGCGTCCAGACAGACTTCTCTATAGACTTTTCAGTCAATGCTCCGCAAAAGGCCGTTGATGGTAGTTGTGCTGTATTTTGTTAGATTCCTTCATCTCCTTGTCAACTATCTTAATATAGATGGCGTAGATTATTACATCCTTTAAACGGAGCACTACTGTGTGATGACAAGGTTCTTCTTTTTTGCATGCATGGAGTCAGAAGCTGTTCACACAGAAATCTGACTTCAGTTGCTTTTAATTGGTAGCATGAACAGCCACACACACACACACACACACACAAAATCTGATTAGAGCAATAATTTGGAGTATCAAGACCTGCTGTGTGAACATAGCCGTTCCCCTTTCCTCTGACCAGGGAGCGGGAAATGTTAAGACACAACCAGTTTGTCAGTGTTTTGACTGTTAAGCCAAAGGAACTGGTGCTAAGCGAGCACTAGCAGCACCTTAGCACTGAAAATGCAGGAGAAACTCCAATCAGGTGATATTTGAAAAATGTTGGCAACCAAATTTGTTTTTGTAGTCCTTAAGTTAGCAACCAGTCGAACTGTGAAAGATCAGAGGAATTCCTCTGGTGTCGTTTAAAGCTCCTGCTAGCATTGATTGAATAAATAGATGTTCTTTTTAATAGCTTAGCAAAAGATGCTGTTTATTTATTTACAAACAATGTACAACATTTCATTCTATTTTTAAAAGAGCATGGTTCCAGCTTTTAGCAAAAAAAGAAAAAAGTGCTAATTTCCACCTGCTGTCCCTGGAATCAAGATGGATATGAGATGAAGAACACTCAAATATTGTTTACAAAATTATAAAAAGGTAATTTAATTGTATCTTAAAATCACCTTGTGTTACTTATTAAAATAAAGATGTCAAAGAAAAAACAGTTTGTGTTAAACATTTTCCACAAATCTAGCAGCCAAATGATTCAGTCTTGGACTTTGAACCCCATTCCAGAGCTCTTCGCCTACATCTTCTGTCAGGCTATCATGTTTTTCTCAGAGACCAAATCTTTACTCCTTCTAAACTTTTCACAAATGGTTAAAAACTGCAATCCTTCCAAGATAAATTGTGATCATCATCCAGGAGCCACACATGACAGAGCAGGTTTGGGCTGGATTTTGAGGTGATCAGGAAGCAAAATCCAAAAGTGGTTCTAGTCTGATATCATGCTTACTTCATAGCTCAGCCGAATGTGGATAAAGTAACGCTAAGAATTCAGAAATATGTTCTCGGCAGCCACAGCAGCGAGTAATTGGATGCAAATGTAGCTTTCAGACAGTGAAAATGTGTTCTTAGTGCGTTTCCACCTTCACAGCAGGCAGGGAGAGTCGGTGCGCTTTGAAGTCTGGGCTCAGCTCATGATGTGTTCAGGTCATGTTGGAAGCCATCGCAAGCTTCATCATGAATGTCATGAATTTGTAAAACTCCCATCATAACCAGCAAGTATCCCACTAACGCTAACAGTTCTTTGAATAATGATAAAATAAGTTGCTTTCATCATTAATCTTGTGTATATAAAGTAGTTTTCATTATCATAACTTGTCTTGTGCATATTCAATATACAAACAGACTAGAGTGTTTTAAATTATTTTTAGAGCTTCTCCAGCTTGCAGCAACCAATCAGAGTCCCTCGTCGCAGCAGTAACCTCCGTTAAATAGCTGGGAAATCGTGGATTTACAACCTCAGTGGGAGTAGAAATCTTGTCTGGTTCCGTCCACAGTGAGTTCTCCGCAAGGCGCTGATGTGCTCAGGGCTTTCTTCATGCACCTGTAATACGATTTGACCTTAAAAAGGAAATGTAAAGATAGAATAAAAGCTTTTAGCTATAAGAAGCAAACTTTTATCATTTTTGTTTTTCCGCATGAAAGCTCACTGCGATGAGTTTATGAATATTCAATCAGTTGGGGAAGTTGTTTATATCTTTATTTCCTCAACCATCGCAAGTCCCTCTAAACATCGTCTAGTAGTTATCTATTGTTGCCAGCCTTGAACTGAAGGTAATTGTATTATGTTTGAAAAGTGCAGAATCAGGTGATCATGGGGCTCTTTTATTCGTCAAGAAGCTGTTTAATGCTTTGTTGTACAAAGCAAAGACGACTCAGGCATATCTTAGCTAATTAAAACGCTATACGCTCGTCCAAAAACCGTCATAAAATGACACGCAGGTATAAAACCTATGAGCTGCTTTAATTGAAAGCTTTTCCAATTAGGAAAAAAATCCTCCTTACATTTTTATGTTCAGAACATTCTCTTAAAGACCTGCGATGATCTTTTGTAAACGTTCCTCTGTAATTTTATCTTCACAAAGAAGCCGGCAGACCCGTCAATGCCAGCCTTATTAAGAAATCTAATCCAGTTCAACGAGACGGGTTTAGGTGACTGACATGGGATTATGTGCCACGTTTGGGGCATTTTCAGTTAAAACAAAGAACACAGCTCGTCTTTGGTGAAGGAGATTAATGCTATTGGATTAACAGAGGAAGGGTTGTAGAAATACAAGACGAGCGAGCCCGGCCTGTCTGTTAGGTATACCATCATGATTATTAAATATTTTATTTGATTTATACTCACATCTGACTATAGGAGGCCTACTAGACTTTAACTGAACTATCTGAACATAGGATGTCTTAGAAAAGTTTTTTACTTGAAATCTTGGAAAAAATTATGATTTCCCCTGAGAAGTTTAGTCTAGTTAGTATTTTGTGCTCAGGTAATTACATTTCTGTTTACAATGTAGCCTAAAAATGGTAGTAGAAATTAGTCTAATTTAAGTGATATATGTTGCAGTTATGTGGTTGTCATTAAATAACTGGACAAAGTGGATAGACAGTAGCAAATAATCCTAGTGGTAGAGAGATGGTTGGCTTGTAAAGTTGCAGTGAAAAAGGTAAAATTGCACAGCAATATTACAAAGTAACACGTTATGGACATCACTGCCTACAAATGCTTGCAAAGATGAACAAACAGTGTTTTTAGTAGTGTGGAAGTAGGAATGGTGTGGCATAAGTTGGTACAAAGTCTCAGAAGGAGGGCACTGCACTGAGCCAAGGGTCAGAGGGCAGAGGGGCTGAAAGATCAGAGTCCCATGGAGGACAGATGGGCAGATGGGAGGGACGCAGAGGTGGACCCAAAGGGTTCAGCAAGTTCTGTGAAATACGGAGGGCTGGGATTATGAAGGGCTTTGAATATTACAAGTAAAACTTTAAAGGGAACCTATTATGCAAAATTCCCATTTTGCACATATTTGTGCTTCACTTGAGAAACTACTGTTTCTTAAGCACTTAAAAACCAAATCCAAACATTTCTTCCACTAAACACATGGTTGATTTGGTTGTATTTACCCAGAATGCCCTGCACTGAAGTCCACTTCCTGTTTTTGTTTTTTTAGCAGTCTCTGGTTCACTTGGCGTTCACATCTGCATTCGAATAGCACCAGAGTTTACTTCAACCAAATCAGGATTGCAGGAATACCCGAGTTCAGTTTTTTGACCCACATCAGAGTTTGAGGCAAATGAACTAGAGTTTGATTACAGTGGACTGATCAGGGCTGGTGGGGATACATCCTTACAGGTGTAAATATTCTGTCCATTTTACATTTGGTGGCAATGAAATCCATCCATCCATTATCTATGCTTGCTTATACTTGCATGGGCAAGAGGCAATGTCCAGCTCGGACATGTCGCCAGTCCATCACAGTGCAACACTTTTATATTTTCAGCTGTGTGTGTGTGTGTGTGGGTGTGTGTGTGTGTGTGCGTGTGTGTGTGTGTGTGTGTTGTTCAGCGATCCAGCATGAAATTCTCCTGCAGAGTACTACGAGTCTCACCGTAAATTACAGACTTTGTAAAAAAGAGGTTGGTACATGCTTTAGTTTTCAAAGACAGACTTGGTTTAATTAGGAATAAAATCAATTGTTTGCCTTTATGCAGGCTGCTTAGTTTCAGCTTTAAAATAAATAACCAAGCGGACAGTCAGGACAACACAATGTCTTTCTGCTGTAAGTTCACCTCATGCTGCGGTGATGGACTATGGATGCTCCAACCCCATCAATAACTCCTTGGAATCCAATAAATGACTTCAGTAAACTTAATTCATTACCGATACAACTAATATTGAACAATGCACACTCCTCGCTGCTAAAGTAGGTCATCTTCAGTGGGCAAATTGCCTGGCAATGCTATAAACATTCATCATATGTTGGCTGTGATAAATCATGGCAGAGGTTAAAGTGACCGCGTTGCTCTTCAGACAGAACTGCCCCGGCTTTCTGTTTTATTACACACCACATTTATTTTGAAAGAGGTTCAGGGATAAAGATGGTCATTTTAAACTGACCACATGTTTCTGTTAATGCTATAGGCTTTATGCAAACCTGCTGGTCAATTGGTCAATTTATTAGGTACACTATGTTATTACTGGGTTGACCCAAAGACATTTTATGAGATTGAGATCTGTGTGCGAAGGGAAATGTTTTCTATTACATTAATCTATCACTACCACCAGCCTGGATATTCTGCTGGGTTCTTTTGTAACTTCCTGGACAAGTATTTGATGTCCTCTTGGCGAAATTCAGGTAGACAATTCACCACTGAGAAAATTCACCACTTTTCAAATCAAGATATTTACCTCTAGTAATGTAAATGGGTAAACTTTAGTTTTAAATAAAAAAAAGTACACCTGTAACTGCTGTTTCATAGAAGATAAAATGCTTGGGTTGGCTCTGAACACTTGCTGAAATAACTGACTTGCTCTGTTAAACTTTCTTTATGTTAAATACTTTGGCTCAGCTAAATGTTTCTGGGGCTTTCTCTGATTTCTGAAGTGGCACTGCAAAAGGAGCCACTTTTATTTGACATTTTGTTTCTGAAGAATTACTTCCCACCCTCTTGTCTAAGATAATTATCTGATGCTATGCTGCTTTTACTTCACTGACTTGCAGAAATCTCTAATCTGAGACACCACATGTAGAGCAGCTGTCACTTTCTGAAATTTGGGTGAAATAGGTTGATATTTGTGTTGCTTTTTCATAAAAGGCAGGCTGTGCAAAAGTAAAAATGACTGACAAAATAAGTTTGATTTGTCATAAATGGAACAGAGCCATTATTTAAATTATTTTGTACCCGGTTGACGTGCTGACAGATCACAGGAGTGTTTGTCTTTCTAGTAGTGTTTCTGCACCAAATGTTGAAGACTTCTGAAGTTTTCTTTCTTTCAGAGAGCTCAGTTCATTATTAAGGTAGAGCACGGGTGTCTCTGCTACCTCTCCACTTCTCTTAATGTGTTATCAACCTTAATCTCAGAGACTTTTAATCTTTTTTTCTTTCTGCCTGCACCTAAAATTGTCTGGCTTTGACTTGCTCGCTGTGGCACGCTCGTCAAAATTCTTAAAAATCAAGAATGTTTGAAAGTTTGAACTGCTATCCAACAGAAGCTCTTTTTTATATTATTCTGAGCAGCTGGCATGTCACTGACGGGTAATTAAGACCACCACAGCCAGACAAGAAGAATGGACCTCATGCTACAAACTCTTTATTCTGTTAATAAAAGACGTGCAGGTGCACAGGATGAGCGGTTTTCACATAGCTCTTGACTCATTCAGATAATTGCTTTGTTGGTTTTAATGTTTTTCTGCGGTTTGTTTAACCTCTATGCTGGAAAAGAGTACGTTGGTACAAAAGAGTTCGTTTCTAACTGCCGGTCTTTGCTGTTGGCAGTCTGATGCAAAGTAATGTTACTCCAGAAAAAGAAACACGGCAGTCCTTTCTGAAACTTATAGGTTCTGTTTTAACATAATCAAACTGCTTTTTAGACTACATATTGTTTACATTCAACAGCCAACCAACCGGTTGGCTAACTAGTTAAAATTCAACCATTAACAAAATGTACCATCGGTCAATAAATCGGCTGGGAAAGTCAGTCAACTAGCAAACCAACCTGCAAGCCTGTTAACAAACCAGCTGTCCAACCAGTCAACAAATCAGCCAACTAACAAACCAGCCAGTCAACCAAGCTGCTAGTCAACTAGCCAGCCAGCCAGTCAACCAGAAAACCAAATTACCAAACTGTTAGTCAACTAAAAGAAAATCTGTCAGTCAAATGAACACCCAGATACCAAGCCAGTTAACAAACTGACCGAGATTCAATCAGCCAGTCAGACAGACACCTAACAAACCAACCAAGCAGCAGCCAAACTAAAGTCAACCAGCCCAACCAACCTAAAATACAGGCAGCCAGTAAGCCAGTCAGCAGAGTAAGCAACCAAGTTGCCACCCAAGCGACCAGCTAACAAACCAACCAACCGTCCAGCAGGTCAGCCAACCTAAGAGCCAGCAAACCAATCACCCATTTAGTCAGCTATAAATAAAATGGAAAATCATTTGTTTTACATCCAGCTTTGGCAAACAATTACCACAGTACCACTGAGCCCTCAGCACTGTTAACTGAGGTGAAATTATATTAGCGTTTGAATTATTATTAATGGATCCCTAATTGATCCCTGAGAGAATCATAATTTCTCTTCTCTTCCAGGAGGTGTTGCATCATAAAAGCCAATTTTACCTATTATGCATATCTTTTATTACATTTGAAAGTGATTCAACAGGGGAAAAAAAATCAGTTATCTGTAGAAAAGGAGAAAAGGAAAAATAATTAGCTTCCATTAAATAAAGAGATTACTACCTCTATGTACAAATTTTGAATAACCTAGAATATTAATTATTGGTCCAACTAGGCTAGGCTATAGAGGACTTGTCTCTCTGTGACATTCTGAACACATCTTTGGTATATTCACTGAACCTGAATATAATTTGATTAAAAATAGGTAGCTTTTGAACAATGAATACAAACAAAGCTTTTCTGAGTCAAAGTCTATGTGCTTTGGAGTCATAGAAGTATTGAGGATTTGATTGGTCACTATATTTTAAAGTATTATGCTCTTCTTACAGCACAGATCTAGCAGAATAACAAAGTACTTCTGATTCTTGGTAAAGGATGCAGCATATGAAAAGTGGCACAGGCTTTTCAGGTTTTTATTTGTATAGTCATTTTTATACCCAGGTGTAATATTTACTTTCACATCGCAATAAATCAGGCACTACTTTAGATTGGTTTATCACATAAAATTTAAAAGAAATACAATGAAGTTTGTGATTTTTAACATGGTAGCAAATATCATACTTTCACATTTGAAAGCCACAGCTTTATTTTTTTTAACAAGTGTGAGACGCAAGATTAAAATCCTTAAAGAAACAGTTGGTGGCTGAAAGCAATATTTTCAAAGGTAAAGCCCCGAAAGCGTGTTTGGGGAGCACAAACTACATTTCCCTAAATGCATTGAGCGGGAGCTACGGCAAACACAATTTTTTTTGACACGCGCTCCTTGCTATAACGTTGAACTCTAAACTCTAACTTACGCTTATAAAGTTACTCAGAACTGATATTCCTCCTAATAAAACAATCAGTTTTTAAGAGCAAAGGTTTAGTCGGAGGCGACAGGAGCGCATTTTAAACGTTCCACTTTCACATGGAAAAGTTCGCTAAAGTTAGCCGGGAAGCTAAAAACAACTTGAGCTAACGTTAACTGGCAAATGATGCTGGCTGGTTTCTCCTAACGTCTCAGAAGTGAGTGATGAAGAACAATGGTGGTGTTACTGGTAGGAATGTGTCCTGGTCTGGATGAAGATTTGCTGCAGAGTCTACGGGCAGCTGATATCAGAACAGGTTGGTGCGGATTTATTACGTTTTAATGGTAAATGACGAAGATTTGCAGCTTCAGTGATGGCTTCTTGTTTCCTCAGTGGAGGACCTTGTCTCTTCTGACATAGAGGATCTCGCACAGAAATGCTCCGTCTCCTATAAGGTATTTATAACTCAATCAGGTTAATTTAATATGATCAGTCATCGCTGAAGTATGGAGGACGGTTCCTCCCAAAATTGGCAGAATTGAAATAATTAAATGGCTAGACGGGGTGCCTTCTATTTTTACTTGGCTGAAACACTCCAGCCAAACAGCTGGAGTGTTTCACCTAAGGATTAGGGCAGTTTCAATTTAATTTCAACACCTTTTCTCCCACATGCAGCACATGTTTTGTGTTATCATTTTTAACATCAGGTGAGATGCAGAAAGATTTATAAAAGCTGCTTTTACTTAAAATGAAGATATTGTTTGCTGTTTATGATCAAATAACATTTTAAATGTTTCAGTCATTACATATTAAACACATAGATCATATTTGACTTGACTTTTTTTCTTTTTTGAAGAATTGACACAATTTTCTCCAACCTGTATCCACAGCTACATCTTTATTCTATTATTTATTTGACTCTGCTTTGATCACTCCCTCCTCCCACATCAGCTAAACTGATGTAACAGCTACATGTAGAATTACAAGAAGCTTAGGTTTTAAGATGTATAACTGAGGACAATAAGCATTTAAACCTTAAGATCAGGGATTAAGAATCAAGGTCAAACTCTGCAGCAAGTGTTTTAGTTTTAGGCCACAGGAGAAGGAGAGCACAGTTGTTTTCTAGGAGCGATTTGCTGGATTTTCAGCCAAAAGGTTGCGGTCAAAGGTGGTAATACCACTAATCTAGCAAAACATCCACTGATCCGGCCCTTCACCTGACGCATCGAGGTTGGAGAGGCAGCTGGAGGCATAGATTTATTTATGTCACATCTTGTCCTCTGGATTTTTCCCAAAACACATTTCACACTAATCTTCCAGTGTTCAATGTGTATAATCATATCTGTGTATTTTATGCCCACTTTCCAAAGCTTCAACTGCCAGTATACCGACTGTTTGAGTGTGGAGAAATTTAAAGTCACTATTAAGGTTGCACAATATCACAGCAACATATCATACTTATGTTAGTAGCAGCAATAAGGTCATTATTAGGAAATCATAAACAAATTCTTAAACTATTTTTGAGGTTTATTGAAAAAACAAACTGTAAAAATTACAGTAGACCGCCTTATTTGTTGAAAATTGACAGATTTTTTTGTAGTTCATATTAAAAATACTCTACAGAACATGCAGCTTGGAAAGCTGACATGCATAGGAGCAATACTACAGGACTGTTCTTAAAGGGCCGGTTATGCCAGGACGCATCGACACACCGTTACAAAAATTAATAAATAGATGTCTTTACATTTGATAAGTACGTCTTTAAATTAAATTTTGAACATCTTTTCCCTAATGGTCCCTAATTGGCACTGATACCAGGAGGCTAGTTTAATCTGTTTCAGATATTGGGTAAACATAACATAGTGATTCATCAGAGAAATTGCATACAAATGTAAGCTTCTTATTCCTTCAATTCCCCAAGACAAGCAAAAAAAATCTGAAATTGGTAGATATCTTGTCAACGTGCATTTGTAAATTTAATTGGTCAATTTTTCTGTGTGATTGATCCTGATTAGTGACCCACCGATCAGAAAATATAAGTAAAAATTTTAAATATATGTAAAAATATGCAAAAGTTTCCAAATAGCACTGGAAGTCCTAGTGGGGAAGTTGTTGCTGAAGGAAGACTTCAAATTTAGCTAAAGTACAGTGTTACAAGTCTTTTAAAAAGAAACCAGTTGTCCATGACATGCTGCAGTTCATTTAGGCTGCAAGACAGCGAGAGAGAGCAAACATTTCAGCAGATAATAGGAAGGCTAAAAAAAGCAAAGCAACCGTTTCTACTTTTTGATCTTTCAACCCATCTGTTATGAAACGTGCTGTGTTTGGAAATGTTGACAGGCTTTTTTAAGTTAAGGATATTCGCTCTTCTCAGTGAAATGGCTGTTGTAGTCATGCTAGCCAACCAGCTACAAAAGCTAACGCCGGTCTAGGATGAGTCTGCTCTTCAGTAAACATTACTAATTGCACAAGCTGTTCATTGATGTATGTGGAAAAAAGATTTCATCTGCTACCGTTTTAGTCAGGAGACCTAAAACATTTTTTGTGTTTGAATCCTTTTAGAGATGCAGAAATGATAGTCTAAAAGCTTGAAGGGCTAAGCGACTCTTGGGTAAAATATTTGTGTTCAATGTTTTTTAGAGTGTCTTCATTTTTCCAATATTAGCATGCTCATTTTGTCGACTTGAGCTTACCAAAGAGTAACGTCCTGCAGAATAATTTGAAATCCAAATACGTGAGCTGGAATCCTGCAGAAGTAACATCCAAAATGCATTTTTGAGTGAAGGACAACTTCAAACATATTTCCCCGTGGGATCATTGTGTTTTTCAAATATTACTTTTCTCCTCCTCGCAGCCTGCAGAAGGTTCAGGTTCACCTCAGTGACCGAGCCAGAGTTTCTGCCCTGTGTGTGTTCATCCTGCAGGCATTTATCTCCTGAGCTGATAACCGGCATCCCGGTGGTCCGTCAGCCTCCCGCTGCACATCTGAGCCATTGTTTTGTCCGCAAATTGGAACGCCTCTGAGGTCATCGCCGGGCCGCCTGTTGACAACAGCAGTCTGAAAGTTTAATTAAAACTGCTTAAGGATTTTCCAGTAAAACACACCTATCCTATGATACATGGACAGACTGGAGTGCCACCAACGTCTGAGCTAATTGAGACCCAGCAGATTTGCTTTCTCTTCCAAATGAATATACGGTCGAGTTCAGAAGGATCCGCTAATCAAGAAGCAAAACTTTTAAGCAATTTGAAATGCTTGTTCACAATTTGAGCAAAAGAACTGGACAGTGTAACGCTGTTGATATAGTCCTTTCTGAATCTGGTATTGAAAGGGTTATTAACAATAAATAAGAGGAAAAAAATCACGGACATCTGATTTGCACACTTCATTATTCATCCATATACATTTTCAAAAAGAAGTGAAAATGAAAAGTTTAAGTGGAATATTTACATAAACATCATGAGCATGACTTTGTTTATTTAGCAAGACTGATGAGCAAGTTTCAATTAATTGTGCATTTGCACTAATCCACATAGTTTCTGCTATGGTGTATGGAGGACCCATCCTGCCATAATTCAGAATAAATACAGAAATACTCGTTGGCTGGAGTAACTTGTAAACTAATAAGCAAATTCCCTTTGGGGATCATTAAAGTTTATTCTATTCTATTCTATAAATTAATGCTCAATTAATAAGCATACAAGAACTGAATGTGTATTAAAATGGTCCAAAGTCTTAAAACTGATGAGAGGTGGGAGTTCATGTGGACCACATCTGCCAGCTTGAGACCCTCTAAAACTGCATATTACTGCCTATTTTAATAATTTAAACCACAAATATGCCTTAATATTCATTAATACACACAAACAATCTTGGTTCTACTGGAGAAGCTAATATCCACAGTCTTTCTTCTCTCTGCTCTTTGCAGTACAACCAATCAGAACCAAGAAACACGAATAATGCTCCTGGATTGGCTGCCCTTGCAAACGCCAGCCAATAGCGAGACGAGTAGCATTGTGTCTGTGTGTTTTCTGTCAAATATTTTAGATATGCGATTTGAAAAAATAAGTGAATAATAGAGGTGTGCCGATCGATCGGTCACCGATCATAATCGGGCCGATTTTCGTGAAAAAGTGCATGATTGGTGATCGGCGATCATTGGCTCTTGTTGCCGATACCGATCATCTCATTTCGCAGCCTGCCTGTGCAGCTGGTCTCCTCTTTCCTTCACTCTGCGCAAACGCGCAGCAACAAATCCTAAGCGATGTGGAACTACAACGCACTGAGTGAATGGGGAAGTTTGCATGTTGCGGCGGAAAATTGAAGCAGTCAAAATGCATCAACACAACAAAGCTAATACGACATAAAAACAATGCCATACTTGACGGGGTTTGGCTACATCGAGGCTCACTGCAGTAAAAAAGACATACGGAGCGATCAGATAGCAGGTAAAGCAGCGCACAGCTACAAACACTCACCCAGATTAGCATGACGGTCAGAAAGCTAAACAAATAACCCGCAAAATTATTTAAGTCTTCGAGCTGCGATGTAAGACGCTGGTTCTGATCTCGCTGTTGAACCGCTGCTACGCTACAGGTAATATTTCACAGACGGAGCGCCGCTTCTGCTCCTCCTGGTAGTGACTCTCACACCGAACCTCTGATTAAAGCTGCAGCATCTAACTTAAAAAATACATTTTACATACGTATTAAAACTTTCGCTGTCCTAACATGAGACAGATAATCTCTGAAAAAATAATCGATCTCCTCCCTGATCTGCATAATTACTCCGCTCAGTCAGAAACAGCCAATCAGAGCTAGCAGTAATCAGCTAGCCGCCATGCTAACAGGAAGTTTTCATTCAGTAACTCTGTATTGTTTATTGTAATGGAACCAGTTTTTGCCTTTGAATGTTAAGTTTTATACTTGAATTTTTTTTGGCAATGTTGAGAGGTTTTATTTTGGCTCTTTGCATTTTTTAGCCTCTTCAGAGCCTTCATATGTTATCAGTCTGTTAAAGATAGTATTATCAATAGCAGTACAATTTGCACAATGCCTGTTTTGTTTAGTTTTCTTCTTGAAAAAAGTTATTAAAAACAAGTTTTTGTCTAAATTAAGGCGAATTCATGGTTCCTTTTTCCACATAATGTAACCGGTAGTGTTTATGATTAAAAAAATAAAATAAAATAAATAATTATGTGATCGGTATCGGTGATCGGTATCGGTGTATCGGCCCTCATGGGTGATCGGTATCGGCAGGAAAAAACCTGATCGGCACATCCCTAGTGAATAACGTTACATTCTACAGAATAATCTCCAAAAACTGCACCACAAATGGGTGGGCAGGACCATAATGTTGGCTGAATGTCGATTTAGCAAATTGAGCCTCAACCACATGCTTTTTGTAACTCTAAAGAATCTGGCATAATTCTGACTGGATGTTTGACTGCTCTTCTTGGCAGTCAAAATGTTATTGTTCAAAAGCATGAACAATAGAAACTTCATGCTTAGAAACTTTTTAAACGATTTTGGTCCACACTAGGACTCACTAGTCAACAGATTCTTAATGTGTTTATGTTTGGGACTTGAGGTTGTAAAATTCTGCTTTTTTTATCTGTAGAGCCTTTCTAATCAACTTGTTCTTTACTTGAGGAGTGTTTAAGGCAGAGATGCATCTACAAGTTGCTGGAGTCTTCAAGGACTTCTGGTGATTCTTTATTGTGATCACTTTGTGGCACGTTTATTTATGGGAAAATTCAAAATTATCTGCTCACACTTACCCACTCTAACAACTAAAGCAGAAAAATGTAAGTAAATGCAGTTATTTGGTGGGGAAATAGTTCCAAATTAAATAAACTTGAACATATAAGGAGAGAATCAAACAGATACCATTAAGTTGAAAATTCGTGACATGCTCCAGTGATACAGAACACTGTACACCATTTAATAGACCAGCTAATATCATTAGCTTCTTTAAAACATCTACAACAGCTTCATATTTTTTTTGTAAATATCTTTTTTATGTATATAAAAATATCCTATAGGTTAATCTGTAAAAAGCCTCCAGAGATCACCTTAAAGTGCTCTGGAGTTGTTTATAGTCCTAAAGCATCCAAACTGATTAAGAGCTTGGGAAAAAAAATAAATAAATTACACCTTTTTTTCTCATGTTTTAGAAATATAAGGCACGTTGTTGCAGAGTTTAGAAAGCTAATCAATTTATAGTCAGATTTGGTTAGACCTGTCTCTGTGCTGGACCTGAAATGTTTTATTTTTTAGTTCTACGACCTTTTGAGGTTACTTGTAAAAACTGGAAACAGGATATCTTTGAAAGCTGATTGATTAGTTGGCGTGAAAGCCTGTCAGGTTAGATCTTCTCTGTCATCACCGTCTGTTCTAGCAGTTGGTGTCGGTCGATGCCTGTTGTCTTGCTCTGCCTAATTAATGAGAAAGTGAGACGTGTGTGTGTGTGTGAGATTCAACGTAGAAGTTTTATTGATATGCAGGAGAGAGTTTCTCCATACCGTGTGGAGCAGCGGTGGCGAGTCAAGACTTTGTTGAAGCGCAGGAACCTTCCAACCGACAGCATGTTTAAATGAGCCTCGTTTCTTGGAGGGAAATTTTCAAAGAATAAACTTTTATAGAAGAAATTCAGCTGGGCGCTCCATGTGGTTTCCTAACTAGCAGCTTATTCTACTGGAGGATTCCCGTTAGGAATTAAACATGACACCAGGAGGTTCATTTGCGTGTTTGAACTACTTCTAAATGGCATATTGTAGTATAAAGTTAATAAAACACAAGACGATGTCAGCTGGGAACCATGTCAAAGCAAGGATACATTAGTGCATTATTTGTCAGACTGTAAAGCATGGGACTCTAAATATCCGTTTTCCCACGTAGACACATAAACATACAGAGTTTTCTCAAATTTCCACTTTCATCAGAGTTTATTTTTGTGATATTAAGCTGATCAGATATCTAGGTCTGAGATATATCTAGGTAGCAGTGATGGTTTTAAAGTCTGGCAGCTACCAGCGGGATGGATCTGCGATGAAGAGCTCTCTGGTTCTGAAACGGCTTCATGCATGTGGAAGGAGGCGTCATCCAGTGGTGATCCTCTTTTTCCTCGAGTTCTTCTGTCTCCTACCACCTACACTGGCTCCAGAGAACATTCTAGGACACTTAAATGAAACTGCAGACCAGTAGAATCATTCAAATTTCCTTACATTTGGCCTATAGGACAACTCGACCATCAAACATTTAGTCATTTAATATACAGACTTTGCTTTCCTGTTGCCAGTATTCTTTGCATACGCATGAACACACAGTTATTTCAAACATTGTTTCTGGAATTTATCAAACTTGAGTTAAATGTCAAGGCAATATTGTATGTACAGTTTTTATTTCAATATACAAACATAGAAGAAGAGCCAAGAGTATATAAAATTACATCTCTGGTCTGACAGCTAATATTACATCTAATTTTAAGTGCATCCACTTAATTATCTTAGAAATGAATTTAAGTTTTGTCAATATATTTTCAACAAACTGCAGTCACTCTGTATTAGTTGGCAATAGAAAACTCAGAGGGATTAGTTGTGTTGCAGACAACACAGAGCAGCAAATGTTGACTTTCTGAGCGTGTGTCCAAAACGTTCCCACGCAGCTCTTCCTCCTTCGGTCTGCTGATGCAGAATTGATTAAATTGCTACAGACAGCATTTCCAGAGCAGAATATGTATGCAGCTGACATACATATTCCGCTACAGTCCCTTTTTTTTGTAAAGGGATGTTACAATGAAAACATTCTAATATCCCTTTATAGTCATGCAGCCTCTGGAACTACAGCACACACTTTCCGCTCGCTCATGACCAGACGAGGTAGAAACCACATCTGCCCATGAACAGTTAAAATCCACAGATACTTTGACTCCTCCTCTAAAAATGCTAAGACCTGCCTGTTTAATAATTCAAACACCAAATATGCCTTAACATGCATTATGGTAGAGCTGCAACTAGAAATGAATTTAGTGATTATTTTAACGGGTAATCTAATAAAAAAAAATTGGCACATTCTTCAGATATTTTAGCTTATTTTATACAATATCAGAAATACATTATAAAATACAAATAACCTTTAATAAAATATCATGTTATATAAATGGAATAATATAGCATTAGTTAATTGATCATTTGCAGCAAACGATGCAGCTGCCATTTAATAAATACTTCTATCAACATGTGAAAATCTCAGCCCTTCTTGCTGCTTGACTTAACATCAACATCAACCAATTTATAATTGAATAGCAAAAGAAAGAAAGACAGCAGAATTACATTCAGGTTCATTCAAATGCCTAATAGGAGGTTTTTTTTAATGGAATTTGAACTATATGAAAGTAAAACTGCCACTTGAGGAGTTCTTTGTAGAACACAGTTACAAAGAATGTTACTTTAAATGCAAAATGTATCTATTGTTCAGTTTTGGCTTAACTGCTGCTGAGTTTGTTTTGTCAGCTATTGGCCTAATTTAGTTGGTATACTTCAGTTAATGATGGATCAATTACTAAATTACTTTGCAATTATTTCAATAATTCATTTCTCACAATATTTCGATTAAGACCATCTTAGCCTTACCACAGAAGCTAACATCCATAGTCTTCCTTGCATGTTTTATTTCACATGTTTTTTTACATGTTTGACCAAACTTGTGAAGTCATTAGTGCATTTAAGTGTGCTGTAGTTGTGCAGAGTTCTTAACACAGAAATAATTCCCCAGTCACAAAATCAACCTCGTGTCACGGCTGTTTTCCACAAAAAGTGGCTAAAAGTACAGAGGTTGCAGAATTTTGGTGCATGTTGTAGCTGATCTCTGCAGCGTTGCTGTGAGTTTGTGTTTCCTGCGCTTCAGGCTCTGTTCGCCATCCGCCGGGTGCTGCTGGCCCAAAACACGGCGTTCCCAGTGTCGGGCGCCGATCTATACGAGGAACTATTGAGCTCAACCGCCATCCTCTCCACTGGAAATCCCAGGTAAAGTCAATTCTCCACACACTGCTTCACCTGTCAGGGCCTGGGGGATTTAATGGAGTTCAACACCATCACCGGGGCTTACAGGAAGGCTTATCTCCAGTATCAATACTCCAAAAGAAACATTTGTAAGGTTTGTGATCCTGTTCCAGAAGCTTTATCAGTCCCATCATATTGAATCCTATGATTAGTTCCATTAAGCATACTTTTTTTTTTTTTTTCTGTTGTAAAACAGAAAATTAACTTTTTGGCTCGTAACTTTTTAAATTTTGCTGCTCTGCCAAATTAATTTGTGCTGCTCCGATGAGACGCTTTAATAACATTTTCACTTATTGCTGCCTGGATTTACAGACCAGTCATCAATTGTATTTAGAGTTGCACCAATTAGACATTTTGTCTTTTTTTCTCCAATTAAATGCAGTTTTTTCTGCTTTCTGGATAAACTAATAATTATTCCATCTTAACAAAATGGTCTCTATAAATTAAAACTGTGATATCTGTCAAAAACAGAACAAGGTTACAGTGCTGCCAAAGTTTGCTTCTCTAGAAAAGTAATAACAGTACAGAATAACTGTCCAGGTCATATAACCATATTATTCGGATGCACATGTCCATATAAATAAACCCTACAATACAGCATTCTAGTATGGTTTATTGTTTCCTGTTTTAGAAGTCTGTATTGTCTTTAGTGTCTCTTATTCTGCTTTTAATGTTTTCATTTCATTATTGTCTTTATCTGTTCCTGTTGTATAGCACATAAAATTGAGTAGATTGGACTAACCTTTTTTCACGTCTAAAAACACAGAATTGTTCCATAAAATATATATATTTTTTATGCACTCACATATAGCACAAGCATGAACTGTAGTAGATCCATTTAACATCACGGTCATCTTGTATCTTTTATTACTGTAGGCTGCTGAGTCTATAAGCTTTTTTTTATTCGTAAGTTATTGGTTTGTAAAATAGTATTTTGTTTTCTTTTTTGTGAAGTTATTAATTTATCAAAAATAAAGTGAATCTGGAAAAAAATGTTTGTCCAGATGCTACTGAAGACTGGAGAATATAAATATCACTGAGATGTTTTATCATTTTTATTGCAAACATAGAGAAGCCATGAGCAGCTTTTCAATGGTCAATGATTTGTTAGTTATTTTAGGAGCAGAGGTGATGTCACACTGTGCGTGTAAGGGAAATCAGTTGTCGTTACATAGGTCGTTTTCTTTTAAACAAATATTATTACAGAGGTGGCATTTCAAACTATTATTAGCATTCTTTGTTAGAGGTTAGCATAGTTAGCATGGGTAGTACTACCAGCTGTAAACGTCAGTCAATTGTGCATTCCCTGTAGAGTTGGTAGACTCCAAAAGTAAGGCTATGCTATATCATTATATACAATGTAACATTGCAATGTCTAAAATTACAGTTTTGGTATGACTTGCCATGGCAACCATTGCTCACCTCCATCTATTACCCATTTCACTCTGAATTGGGATTTTAATATTGCAGCGCCCAAGTAGTAGACATTGTTTATAGAGCCTGTTTTAAAGATCATTTTAACCTTTACTTTCCATGAACAAACACCATTTTTAATTTTTTCAATTTAAAGTTGCAGTCGCTACAAATGACGTTGACTTTAGGCTCACTCGTATATGTGTGTCTCGTAAAATAAACATGTTTAAAACAAGCTTGCTTTATCCGGATGCGAGGAGCGGCCATATTGGAGCGGCCATATTGGAGCGGCCATATTAGATCTTGAATTCTCACACTTCCCAAGTGGAGACTTTTCATGAACTCCCTCCATAGAGGAGTGAAGTAGTCTACAGGTATGAAACCACACATGCAGAGAACTAAGGGGAGTGCAGGATGAGGTGGAGGTCAAAGGTCAACCAAAACCTATGTGTGTTTCAACAATATGCTAAAATCACATTGCCTATTTTGTCCTTGGCATGACAACAATAACAAATTCAAGGTGTCTTGGTAGTCTCGTCTAGTCTCCGACAACAGAAAAAAAGTTGTTAAATTTGTCATGTTTTTTTTTTTTAATAAAGTCACCAGAGGTTCTGAAAAGTTGCTAAATAAAGGTAAAGTTGATGTGGGGTCAACATGCTGCTCTCACTCTGACCACAGAGCCTTGTTAACCTCTGCTCATCCCCACGTTTGGCCACGCCCCTCAGTGCCGCCCATGTTAGTGAGATTTTCTTTAGTTTGTCTGGGGTTGCTTTTTATTTAATAAAGACTGAATCTGTGCAGTCTCTGTTTTTATTCACTTCGGGTTAGGTTAGAAAAAATACCAGAACCTTTTCATTTTGTTCTGATGCATAAAACCCTCAAATGGTAATAACACTCTGAGTTTTTAGCCTGAAGCAGATCAGGACACATTGTATACTTTTAAATGAAATGCTTTTGACCTTGAAAAATAGTAGTTCTAGTAGTTCTTTTTTGTTGACATTCAGGTTAACTAAACTGAAACCGTTGTTTTCAGTTTTGAGCTTTTTACTGACGCCAGCAGAGAATGTGAGTTCTGTTCAGCCGCTGCAGTTAGAAATACAGCCGAGTGAAAAGTGCTGCAGAAGAGGTGTGTGAGCGCCAGAGCGCTCACACCCCTGAACCGAAGGAACAATTTGGCAGCTGAAACTGCCGTCTTGTCCTGTCGCTCCATTTGGCTCGTAAAGTCGTCCTTAAGTGGCTTCAGATATATCAGCTGCATTAACTCCGCTCTCTACTTGACCACCTTCCACTGAAAAACACAACAAACACTGCAGAGGAGAACATTAAAACATTTCATCGGCACATCGCACAATCAAAATTTAATGACTTGGAAGGAAGCAGCGATGCTGTCAGCATGGCATTGTTGCAGCTCTGGGAATGGCAGGTTTGATGTCTGCAGCTGCTTCATGATTCTGTTGTCTGTATGGTGAACCGTGGAAGGGTGAATATTCATCTTTGAAGGGGAAAAAAAAAAAACACAATCTTGTCCTGACAAATATGCGAATTCTTCCAGCAAAGCATAATTTATAGGATGGGACCTTTACTACATTCAGGCCGACTGTTTCAGCATAATTAATGACCACAGGTGTTTCCTCCTCTCTCAGTGGCTCTTTTTAAGTGGTTTTTATGAATTAGTTAGAGAGTTGGAGCAGTGATATCAAGCTAAATCATACATGTTGGTGAAGCTGCTGTGTTGCAGCGTGCCTTGGCTGCCCTCTAGTGGTCTGTAGCTGAACAGACAGGTGGTGATCTCAGGTTTGGAGGTTGGGGCTCAGGGCTCTGCAGCCTGCGGCTCCTTTGACCTTCCTAAATGACTCTCAGTAAACACTTACACAATGACGCTCAAAGCTCCTGTAATATATTTTTTTAGATCTCTTGTCTTGTCATAAGGTTAGAATATATGTGGTTTTTAGGGCTGCAACTAATGATTATTTTAGTAATAAACTGCATGACTGAAACCTTGTGAAAACCGATGATATTCAAGGCAACTTCATTTCAGAAGAAGGAAGTGGAGCTGCTTGGAACGAGAGTAGATTTAGTTAAGCTAGTTTGCACAAGGATTTCTCAGTAATAATCAGGACAATTATACAAAAGTAAAATGTGCAAAACATTGTGGAAATATTGAACTAAGAGATAAGACTCTACTAATGTCTAAATACTGTATTTGTCCATTGTAGACTGAAATCCTCCTAAACGTATCCAACCCCTTCCCTTCACAACACACTTAAATCTGAACTCTTACATGAATTTTCCTCCAATCAAATGCCAAGATGAACCCTTTCATGTCCAAGTGTTCAGAGTGCGCTGACGAGTGCGGCCCGAGGGTTTTCTCCTTTTTAATCTGTGACTTTTCAAGGGCAATCACTTTCATCTCGCCGAGTCCTTATGAGAACACAATTTGATGTTCCATCAACAGCGCAGCCGTCTCCACAGTACTGTCACAACAGGCAGCAATAATGCAAATAAGTCTGTCCACACAGATTTTCTTCTTTTGACAATCTCACAGTGACATTGGGGGAACTGAGTGCTTCACATTCTAGTTGGAGGACCTTGGCTTTGTAAATTCAAGTGGATTCCTGTCACATTTCTCACCGCAACTAAAAAGAAAGGAAATAAAGATCTGCGGTCTGTACATAAACTACAACAAATCCAAACACTGCTATCATAGAGAATCGGAGCGATCAAGTGTTGCATGAAGAGACTAAAAGAACCGCTTTTATTTCTCTTGTTTTAAATTAAAACACACAAAAAAACTGACAAGGAACTTATTTATATCGTGCAAGTATTTTGTCATTTGACAAGAGTCCCAAATAAAGTACAGTGACCCATAGAGAAGCTGTGAGACAAAACACTTCTGCTTGAGTTTGCATTTATTCAGGTATATGAAACATCTATGTATTCATGTTTCCATACAACCCAACATGCAGCAAACCACCAAAATGGATCACCTGCTACTTTCACAGACTTCTCATTAAAAAGTTGTGACATTGTTTTAAATGATCGATACTGTTGTTTTTCTAAGGAGGAGACCTTTTGGAGAAGGTCAGGTATGTGGAAAAAAAAATCAATGCTGAAGCTATATCTCACATTTGCTGTTTCTATTGTTTTAGAAAAGTTTCAGAGCTTAACAATTTTATTTGTGCAGTAAAAAAAATAGACTTTCAATGTATGGACTTATTTATGTCTTGCAAGTCGGCAAGTTGTTTTAATATTTCTGAAGTCCATCTGTCCAGGACAGTGATGGTTTATATTTACATAGATCATCTTGACAAGATGTTTCTTTAATTATGCAGCATCTATATCTGTACTATTAAGCAGCTTTGCATTATTTTATCTTATCTTAAGGATATTTTCACATCTGATAATGTGGTGGAGTCAGTTTTATTGGGGACCAAAGTTGTAACGTTACATTTTCAGATGCCGTGGTTTGCTCTCACATTGCACCGTGCCAAATGAACCAAACTCTTTGAAAAACCTGTTCACCTCCTCACCTGACCAAGAACAACTGAAGGAAACGGCACAAAAATCTTGAAAAAGACATGATCGCAACGTTCTTCATGAAAGCTAATCAAAAATAGAGTGCCGTCAGATTTTTGGCAGTTGTTGAATTTCTCTTTTGTCTTTAGTAAAAGCCATTTCTCCCGCTAGCACTATAGTGCTCTTGATTTGGTTGCATTTACCCAGAATGCCCTGTGGTGTAGTCCACTTCCTGCTTTTGGAGCGGTCTCCCATCATTCATTGGGACTGCACCAGAGTTCACTTCCACCAAACCGAAACCCAGGTTTGTAAATGGACCAGAGTCCACTGTTTTGGTCCACACTAGAGTTCAAATACCCATTCACTCCTTTCCAAACGTACTGGACATTCTAGACAAACTAATTACCATCCTTAATTAAGGGCAGACCTGCACCATGTAATGCATATGAAAAGGATTCAGCTTCATCCAGCTGCATTGTCTGTCTTCAGTTCACCTGAAATCTTCATTGCAAATGTTCACCAACTTGTTCAGAAGCTTCACTCTCGCCAAGAGACGGAGATTGTTCCTGTTTTTGTCTCCATTTTATCCTCTCAGTGACAAACTCTTGACGTTCCTTCAATGCCGTCACGCCTCGCTTCCTAATCCCAGACCAACGTCTTTTTGCGTCTCCTCGTTATTCTTCATGTTCAGCTTCATATTTAGTTTCCATCTCGCAGTATTCAGTCGCTGCGTCTCGCTGCCCAGAGTTGAAGGAGTCCCTTTCACTTTCTGACAGGACAAGATGAAGAATTAGGAGCCAGTCGTAGTGAGAGCTCCTTTAAGGGAATTGTAAATGTCACAGAAATAGTTTGATTCAGTTTGGCACACTGAGGATTTATCAAACATCTTTTTAAGTGATGCAGCAAAATGATGCTTACAGTGACTGCTTCTCTCCCACATCCAGTTTGGATGGATTAGTTAGTTTTATACGTGATCAAAAAAGCAAAAGGCTTTTAAAATGTTCTCAGCTTGGAGGACCTCCTCAAGTAGTTTTTCTAAGATTATGCATGGATTAGTCATTTTCTGGATGGCTTCATCAATTTTAGATCTGTTGCTACGCGTAAAAGAAGAACTTCCAGCAGAAAAATGACTACTTGAGTCAGACAGTATGTGCTTTTAATTCAACTCAATTGGATGTAAAATCCTGAGTCTTTTGCTCATAAATAAACCTTTAAGTGCAGATAAAGAATCAGCAACAGCAGAACAATATTTAGCTTTTAGTGTTTTAGATTCTGGTATTGTACAATAAGTTTTCCAGACGGGTATTAAACATTTGAATAGTTGCTCCTAGGGTTGGGCAATATGACTTAAAAAAAAAAAATCATACCAGTCAATTTTTATTAATTGTATTTGTTTTCTTGCTTTCTTTTCCAAAGATAAAAATTACAAAAGACAGAAAATATTTTCAAAAAGTCTTTTTTATTTGAATTGCAGTCATAATAACTTCATGAGGTTTGTGGCTCTAACTGCCTCCTCAGGTTGTGAAGGTTGCAAACTCCTGCATTTGTTTGAGAGAAGAAAATAAAAATCTCCAAACATGACAATTACCCAGAAGTGCAACAAAACACATTAGGCCCATATTGTTCTCTAAACCAATCAGGGATGGTGAAGAGTGGGACCTCCCTTTTGATTGGCTGTGGTCCAGGTTAGCGCTAGGCTTTATATTCAAGCCTTCATATGCAAAAAAAAAAAAAAAATCGGTTCCTTTTTTAAATAAGAAGATTGTATTTTGTAAAATGCAACAGCAATGCATTGCTTTACTGAATGCTACATCATTTGTAGCAATGGATGCATCTGGAGCCAAACAATATTTCTGACATCAACATGTGAAAAGCCCTTTCTGCTTGATTAACATTAACATGGTGTAGAGCTGATCTGGTCATTTGTAATGACAAATTAATTGTTGAAGCTAAAACTGCCACTTGAGGAGTTTTGGGTATTTACATATTTACAAACAAAGGTGTTTTTTTTGTTTTTGATTTTTTGTTTTGTTTTTTTTGCTTTATCTTTAATCATAAATGCAAAATGTACATATTTTTCTGAAGTTTGAGCTTAATTACTTTCTGAGCGGGGTGTTCTTTTAGCAATTGGTCTTTCTTTTGAGTTTGTATACTTAACGATGATTAAATCAGCAGACAATTATTTCAATAGTCAATTAATCAGATTCATTGTTCCACCCCTACTTAAAAAGAAGAATCTACATGTTTACCCACCCAGAGTTTTTAGTGTGGTTTAATCTGAAGCTAATAGTTTATCCCCCTGCCTGCCAGGTGTGAGTAATGAGTTGTACCTGGTTTCTTGCAGCTTAGATAAACTGCTGGACTCAGGCTTGTATACGGGTGAGATAACGGAGCTGACGGGAGGTCCAGGAAGCGGCAAATCTCAGGTGAGCACTTCCTCGACCTCTTCCAGTAACGCAGATCATTTCAGCCTCATAAACTTCCCCTCCAGCCAGATTGAATCTCTTCTTCTAGAGCAGAAACGATGCTCTCGTTTCAGAAAGTTTCACCGGTTTGTGTGTGTTTTTCAGGTGTGCTTCGGTGTTGCGGTGCACATCGCCTACCAACTGAAGCAGAGCGTGATCTACATCGACACAACAGGTGGGCTCACCGCCAGCCGCCTGCTGCAGATGCTGCAAACCGAAACCAACAACACAGACGAGCAGGTGAGCTGCTGGATGTTGATTAATCTGTCCATTATTCAGACAATTAATGGAATGAAAAAAATGGCACACTCTGCTGATTTTTCATTAAACCGCTTAAAATATGGAACCTGATTCAAATTCCTTATGCTATCCAATCGGCTCATCCATAAGAGTCAACAGATCAGTTCCACGCTGTATTGATAAGTCAAGCAGAAAGAGCTGAACTTTTCAAATGATAGTAGAAGTAATTATTTTTTGGCTACAAATATTCAAGTGTTCACTAAAGGCCTGCTATGTTATTGCTTTTAGGCTGTAAAAGATTTTTTTGTATAAAAAAGAATTTAATCTTTTTCTTTTGCATCTTTTAATGTATTTTCTAATATTTGTATTAGAAAAAAGTTTAAGTGAAAACTGCAGAATATTGCAGTCAGAATAATCAACTAATTGATAAAGCCCTATATTAATCATTTCAGCCTTTGTTGTTTTACACAAATAATAATATTTTAAGGTGAAATCAGCTGACAGTGAAAACTTCGTTTGCAGATGGAAGCTCTTCAGAGGATTCACACCTTCCGCCTGTTTGACGTCGGCGCTCTGCTCGACTGTCTGTACGGGCTCAGCGGCGGCGGCCTTCACAAGGTTTGTTTGCATAAAACACACCAGCTGCACCTCTGGGACCTGCAGGAAAAAGGGGATGGGGGGGGGCTAAACCTTTCAGCTGACTAAATGTGTCACATTCTGTGTCGAGGTGTGTGTCGGCGGCGGCTCTGTCAAGGCGCTGATCGTGGACTCGGTGTCAGCCGTTATCACTCCTCTGCTGGGAGGCAAACAGAACGAAGGTGAGCATCTCTCTGCTGCTCTGTCACACTCAGGCGCACCCCGGGCTGTGTTCGCTTCTGCATGGATTTCATCTGTGGTTAGAATGTGGAAAAAGGAGCCCTGCATGTTTTCAGAAGTCTGACATTTACATAAAAAGAACGTTGAAAATAACAGCAGCAGCACAGTGGAAGTGAAGGTAAAGTAAAGTAGAGCAATACAGAAGAAAAGGATGTTTATTAAGTTAGATGTTTGAGCTCGTCTTTTCTCTTCAGACTTGAAATGAATTGAACTCATTCAGCTTTATTGCTTATTCATTTAATGTATTTATTGAATCTCGATTAACAAAGTTCGTACAGGTGCTTGGAATCCTTGAAAATGAATTTCAGCTAGATTTTTTTTCAAGGTTTGTAAAGTGCTTGGTTTCTGTATGAAGGCCTTAAAAGTGTGTGATGTTAAAACTGCACAGTTTCATGAAAGCCCAAATTTGGAAAATATAATTTCTGGTAAAAGCCGCATATTTTCATAAACCTAATAAAAAAAAATCCACTTTTTTTTTTATCTCGCTGCCTGAAATTGAATTAGACTGAACTTTTCTTCCTGCCTGAATTACCAAAATTCTGCCTGACCTTACAGAGGCATGAATCCGTTTGATTTTGTGAGGAACAGAAGTCCTAGAAACTTGCTTTTAAAGATAAATTCTGCACTTGACAGCCTGAAAATATCATAGAAGGTAAGAGTCCCACCGTTTCCCCCCGACTTGTGCGTCTCTACAGCTTCAGCTAAACAGTCGAATGCAGCAGCAGGTGGTTAAAGTTCACCTGTGAGGGTAGTAGACGGAGGCATAATCTGATCACCTGCTTGGTTTGCTCCTGAAAGCATTGCTGTGGATGACTTGCGCCTAACAAACCTTCTGTCACCTCAGATGAGCTGTTAAAGGCGACCCATTGTGAGAAATTCACATTTTGCATGTTTCTACTTCCACTTGGGCCTCTACTCAAGTGCTAAAAAAAAACAAAAAAAAACACCCAGACATTTATTGGCAATAAGTTAATGATTTTAGTGTTGGAAAACATGTCATTTCAAAATCCTCTTCATAAGTCACATTTTACAGACACTGCCCCGTCTCCTAGCAAACCAAGCTGAGTTCCAGCATGTTTGGTCAGCTGGTTTTACTGTATGTGCTGTACAATGGCTGCTGGAAAAGACAAGTGTTTAGTTGTTTACTTCCCATCCAGAATCCACTTGCTGCATTCTTGTTGGTTGTACAGGAGGCTCCATGTCTGCTTGTCAAAGATGTACAGTTGTATAATCGTGTATTTGTTTGCAGCCATTTTCACATTGTTGAGTTGGGGGGAATGGGGGCGTGAACTTGTGCTGTACAGGTTTTTAAAAAGCAACTAAAAACATTTTTATTTTCCCAGACTTTTATCTCTTGATTTTATTGTGTTTCTTATGTTGGATTTATGTTTTGTATGGTTTTAAGGTCAATTTCTATTGTACAGAGTTTGTGAAAAGCGCTTTATAAATAAACTTTACTTGCAATTGAAATATCTAAAACTAAAAACAAAACAACTGAAACAAATAAAATAGACACTGAAGTCTCTCCAAACAAAATTGTCCTTCAAACAATGAACTAGTTGAGTCTGAAGAAATTCTTTAGTAGCAAAAGAGACACAAAAACCAAACATTCATACAAATGGAAATTATTGAGCTTGATTTAATTGAAATTATTTACTGCTTATTAAGACAGACTTACTAAACAATCTTTCTAGTGAGTGTTGACTTTTACCTTACAAAATAGTAAATAGAAATATACCGTATATAATAATAATCTGTTAGAGTTCTTCTTATTCTGGGTAATACTCAGTAAAAATTGATGTCCAAACTTATAATATTATCACTTCATGTAGAGCTTTATCTAAATCCTGGCTCCAGTATAACTTCAGGATGATGAACATATTCTCTCCGTGTTCCAACCTCTCCAAAACTTCCTGCGCCTCCAGGCATGTCCTTGATGATACAAGTGGCAGCAGCTCTGAAGACGATGGCCAAGGACTTCAATGTTGCTGTTCTGGTAAGGATGACTCAGTCCTTGATGTTTCCTGCTCTGAATGCAGGCTTCATTTCCTCCGCTGGTGCAGAAAAAACAAACCAAAAAAACGCCTTCACGCCTTTAAAAAAAAAAAAAAAAAAAAAAAGCGTGCAGCCTCCGTAATTTAGAACTGTGCTGGATTTTCCACAACAATTTGAGCCTTCCTTTCATGTGTTGAGCCGGTTTTATCTGTTTTAAAGGTGTAATAAGCCATAAAACACTGAAACGGGATGCCGTCTGCGCCCACAGGTGACCAACCATGTAACGAGAAGCAGCAGCGGGGAAGCGCAGCCGGGCCTCGGCGTGTCATGGAGCCACGTCCCCAGAACCAGGATCCTGCTGGAACGAGTTGAGAGCGGCGCGTCGGGTCGGCGCTCGGCGACGCTCATCAAGTCTTCCAGACAGGTGCGCCAGGAGCAGCGGCGGCGCCGGTTCTGTCAGAAGAAGCGTTCTGCTGTTGTCAAAATATCTTGTTAAAATGGAGAGCACAAAGTTGTTTGCCCACGGGCCCAGTTTGATAAAGACTCCTGATTTCCATTTAAAAACATCTCCAGGCTGGATTTTAGCAGAAAAGTACACCAGACGCATCAGTCTAATTCATAAAGACAGGCTGTAAATAATGAGTCATGCTGCTCATTTACATGCAGAACACAGAGGCTGTTACCTACAAGCTGGACCCACATGCTGACTTTGTGCAAAATGCGAAAGCAGGCAGGTGGGAAAGGACGTGCCACCATAATTAAAAATAAAGTGTACATGCCCTAAATCACTTCTAGACGCATAGAAATATGAAATAACTTGCTGCAGTGACTTTTTGTAGACTCCTGCTGGTATTTTTAGCCAAGTTTTCTTCATCGGTTGTTGGAAGGCAGCTGAACTTCTTTTGGTTCTTGGGGATTTTTTTTCCTCTGATCCAAAATGCTTCTTCAGTTCTGAAGGTGGTTGGAAGGTCATATGCCCCATTGCTGGAAAAAAACACCCGGGGAGTTAAGGTGATGTTCTTGAGAACTTGTTTTAACTCTACTTTTATTGATCTGACACTATTAGACAATTTCGTTGTAGAATAAAGGTTTATTTTACTGCAATAACTGCAATTCAAAGTCCTGCTTATTTTTTTTAGTTCTCTGTTTACTCTTTGAGATTCAAGTTATTCTATATTTGTTGGATATTTTAACAGCCATAGTCCTCCATTGATCTCATTAGTTTTCTTCAGTTATCTCTGTTCATGACAGATCTATTTATTATGTTGCAGAACTTTAATCAAACCTGCAGTAGAAGAGCAGATAGCATCTAACTTCTACTAAAACAAAAAAGTTCAATACTGTAATCTGAATCATGATACTTTAAGTTAAACAATAAAAACATCAGATGAAACAAACAAGCGTCCAGTGAATTAATTTTGCTTTTTGTGTCAGGCTTGTCTCATCAAGGAGGATTTTGACCTGCAGTGGTGGAGTCGAGCTGAAGGAGAAAAAGGAGGAGAGACGTCAGGAAAGAGGAAACTGGATGAGACCGACACCTGACCGGAGGAACGCTGCAGCAACGACCAAAAGGTTCGTTTGGAGTTTTTGATGGACTGGTTCAGGTGCTCCGTTGAAAAGGTACAGATTTAAATGCAGCCGATTTAATGACCTGACAGTTATCTGCTGAGTGTCGGCACATTTACCTGAGAGGAAGCTGGAACAAGGAAGGAAAATTCACTCAGAAATCCACATAAATCAGTTAAAGATGGATTTTAAATAATTTTTTACATTTTGTTGCATTATAATAAACTAATGTATTTTGTTGGGATTTTATGTGATTAGCAAATTAATTCATAATCGAGAAGTGGAGCAAAACTGATTTTGTTTTCCAAATACAAATCTGAAAAGTTTGGCATGCACCTTTGCGAAATAGCTTAAGTGCTGTACGATTGGTTGGGGAACTGTTAACTGATTTTTTTTTTTTTTTTTTTGTTGGATTTAAGTCCAGACTTTGATTAGGTCATTCTGACCTAATCGTTGTCCGGCTGGAAGGAAAACCTTTGTGTAGTTCATGTTTGAACAGTTTGTGTAGTTTTAGCAATGAATTTCTGGTTTCTGAGTTCATTCAGGAGCTTAATGTGGCCCAAAATAAAACTAAGTAACTTTTCAACACAGTACAGGATTTTGTTTTAAGAAAAAATAAAATCCTTAATGTTTATGAAAAAAGGTCCAGTTCCATTGGCAAATTGGTTCATTTATAATAAAACCTTTTTCTTATAATTTCCCAGTATAACTGAAACATTTTGATCAGTGTTATGGATTTTTGTTAAAACAAGGTCATGCTGAGAAGTTATTTGTAAGTACATTTGAAATGATTCAAAACTATATTTGCACAAGACTAGAACATACATTTTTGCAGGTTTTCTTTCCTGTAAAAAAATAAAGAAAACAGACGTCACAAATGTTTTCAGTTTTTTTTCCAACAGTATTTATTTGCAGTTCATGATCTTTTTTGCTTCTGTAGTAAAAAGTCAACTCCTGTTTAGTTGCGACCTCATTTTGCTCTGCAAAAGTTTAATTGGGATCATTATTCTCCAAACAAAAAGCCTCTAATCTAAATCTTAGTGTCTGCTGCTTAAATAAAAAAAATGACCTGAGAGAACGTTGAACTGAAGAGCTGCCCTGCGACCCGACCCCAACACTCATCGTGTCTTCCTCTCAGCAGGGAGGAACGACGCGCCGCTTTCGGATGCATTCCCAGATCCAGCTGGGAGAAACCCTCTGGGCCCGGCTGCCCCCCTCCGGGTCGCCCAGCGTGTGTGTAGCCGAGGCGGAGTCGTAATCCGGCACCAGGTCTCCGTCGTACGCCACAAAGTACCGCCGCAGCCTGTCGAAGTCCTGAACGGAGTCGGGGAGGAAGAGCTTGACCCCGCTGAAGATGTCCAGCAGCGTCTGGAAAGAGCACAGACTCTGATTCAAACCTGATGAGCTGCAGGTACAAGGTTCACTGCAAAACTGAAATCTGCTTGATCCTACGTTCAGTTGGTTTTCACTTGTTTTTTTCCCCCCAAGACCTACTGTCTCACACTGAGGTGTTCATTCGTGAGCATTTCTCTTATCTTAAGTGTGTTGTTAAAATTTTAAATCATTTAAAAGAGCTGAAAATACTTAAGGAAAAAAAATGTCATGTTCACTGAAGTTCCTAATAGAAATAAACTGAACTTAAATTCTCAGTCCAGCTCCAGGGAGAAACAGAACAACCTTCACATCGCTTTAATCGGAATTATGTTTAGTTTCTAGTCAACTTTCCTCAGATCCTTGTCTTGTTACAACTGTCAAATATTCATATTTCTTCTATAAATGAAGTATTTATCCAGATTTTAACACAAGCAGAGGAGTTTATAGCATATTTTGTCCCAACTTCCTGTTCCCTACTAAAGTACACTGCAAAAACACAAAATCTTACCAAGTATTTTTAGTCTAGTCTCTAGTGCAAATATCACTACTTACTTTTACTGAGACTAAACTAACTTACAAGTAACTTCTCAGCAAGATATAAGAGCTTATTTTAACACAATAGTTCCTTAATATTGATCAGAAAAGTACTAGTTGCACTGGCAGATTTTACAGAGAACATAGAAAAAATGTCATTAAAAATGAAATAATCTGCCAGTGGAACTGAAACTTTTTTTTTTTTTTTATAAATTTTTGAGGAATTACTTTTACTTAAACTCTTGTAAGTCAGTGCAGTTGAAACTAGACAATAATAATTGGTAAGATTGTGTTTTTGCAGTACAACTCAAATGTTGCTCATTAATATTGTGTATTTAAAGTTAAATAATCATAAAAAAAAACTTTCAAATTTTATTTAATATCTGAAAATAAGTGAGCAGCAGCCCACTGGTAGATATGACTATAACATTTCCTTACTGAAAACTACCTGCAGATCATACATAATTACCCAAAGTCTGTTAAATAAATGTTCCTGAAAAATCAGTAGCTGTTTATTCCCCTTCAAGTTGAGAATTTAAACGTGACGATGGATTTGTCATAATAGAGAAAATGTCTAGACGATTTAAACTCATGTTGGACTTTTATATATTTTTAAGGGAGAATTTTAAATAAAATCATTGAATTTTATTCATTTTGGTTTTTGACTTAATTGAATGTACACGTTAAAATAAATTTCTATTGCATTGAAACTACCACTTCTCTTTCTTTGGTTCTTTGGTGTTCAGGTTGATGAAGACATTTTGGACCAACCTTGTCGTTCCTCGGCTGCAGCAGCTGGGAAGACGTTTTGTTTTGTCCGTTGCTCTGAACGCTCTCCTCGCTCTTCTTCACCTGCAGAAAAGGGACACCTTATTGCATCTTCCCGCGCTGTGTGTGTAAATGTGAAGTGTGTGTCACGGTGCAGCTGGTACCTTCTTGACACTGGAGGCCTGAGAGGTGGGAGTGCGAGGTTTTGATTTTACAGCCTTTGGTTTGGTAGGGGTGCTGTTACCTGTGAAGGGAAAGCAAGAAGAAACCATTTTCTACTATTAATTTAGGCGATCGACCACTAGATATGTTTCCATCGAATTTTGAACTTGTAAAATGTCGCAAAAAAGAAAGTAAAAAATCAGTTGTTTTCAACCCCTTTGGTCAGAAACAAACTCTACTTTGAGTTTTGCAGAAGTTTCTTCCCCTAAAGCAAACCTGGACCTCTTTAATAAAACAAGAGAATGTTTGGAAATCGTGCTTGGTGTACCTACAAAGAGGTTGAGGACCAACATCAGCTGAAAAACTTCAAGTTGCCTCCTTATAAATAATCTAAAACACCGCTGAGCCTGAGGACAACGACCAAAGTTGGTTCCCATCGCAATTTCAGAACAATCTGGAAATTCAGTTTTCAAAACTTTTTTTTTTGCTTGTTTGAGATTCTCACTGAGCTGCCACAGCCTCCCACCCTGTTGACAGCACCCAAAGAGTAAATTAACCATCTACTGCAGCAGTCAAATCTCTAATGATCACTGTTGCCACAATTATTAGCTCGCCAACATTTTCAATAAGATTAACTTAATAAGAAGCTGCAAAGAGAACTCTTGTTTATCAAGACCTCATAATAAAGAATCATAGCTTATTTTCTGAAGGACCATGTTGCTTCCACAGCTTTGGACCAATTACTGAGAGCCAAACAGAGTTTCTGCACATTTTACAAACTCAATGCAAGACTTTTTATGACCTTTACAAACAAAACTTAAGACTCTGTATCACGACAGAAATTGACAGAAGAAAATAACATTTTGCTGCTCTCTAACCTCATAGAGGTTAAGACTTTTTTGCACAGAATGAGAAAACTGGTGATAAATTTGCACTTCTCTATGACGGATGCAAAAAAAAATAAACTAGCTAGCAAAGGTATATTAGCAGCCAGTTAGTGGAAGCCTCAACTGCCTTGAGTCACAGAACATAATGAAGATCTCTGCACACAACTCAAACCTTTGCCTGACACAAAAATCCTGCAAGAAAAACAATAAAAACTATGTAGAATATATGAGATTAAATAGCCCTGCCACCTCTAAATTAACTTATTTTAAACCCACTTACAGTGTAAGGCCTTAATTTTCAAAACACAAATGTAAGACTAAGGATGAGGACACCCTTCCAAAACGCCTCTTTGGATTATAAAAGTTTCCGACCTTATCAGTTTTTTTATTACGTCAAAGCAGAGATGGAGGCTGGGTGGTTCAGTCCTCTTGCTGGAGGGAATGCGGGGTGGTCTCTGCAGACTGCTTTCATATCTTTTGGGACTGTCTGCAGCTAAAGATCTTCTGGAATGATGTTACTCGAATGATCTATGAAATTCTGGGCATAACTTCAGTCTTTTCATTTCCTGCCATGTACCTTGGAATACTTCCTGAAGGACTCAGTAATAAGGACACATACATGTTGAAGATATTTATGATTGTAAGCAAGAAGGTGATTACTAAATGTTGGCTCCAGCAACCCCCCCCCCTCCCAACTCTGAGGCTTCTTGTGAATATTATAAACCTGATCCACAATATGGAAATGTTTACTTTTACAATACATCTCCAGATGGAGAAAGGAGAGACTTTGGGGAAAATGGGATCGTTTTATCGCCAAAGACATGTAACTTTTGTGATTCCACGCCATTCTGATTGACAGGCACCTGCAATTCTTCCTCTTTTTTATTTTTATGACTCTGTATAGTGAAATGTCTGTAAAATTATAATGGTCATCAGTGTGACTGTCTACCTGTCCTAGCCCTGATGTTTGGTTGTGTGCACTTGTATGCATAAAAAAAAGTAAAAAAAAAAAAGGTTTCCACTTTTCTGTCATGCACAGTATTACCACCAGGGGGAGCAATTATTGTGGCAGATTTTAAAGTGATTTTCTTTCCAGGAAATCAATATTCTGCTGCAATGAAAACAGATCTGAAGAGATTTCTGAGATTTCCACCAGAGGTGCCATTAAATCTGACCGCCACTGTGATAATCTGACCAATCAGACTCACTCGTCTTTTTGGCCGGAGTGCTCCTGCTGGATGAGGACGACGGCGAGTTTCCCCCGCTGTCTCCTCCCGATGAGCCTTTGTCATCGGACGTGGAAGGACCCGCCGTCACTTTAAAGTCGCAGTTCTCCTTGGAAATGCGAAACAGCTCCTGGACAGAAGGATGGAAAGGTCAGAGGGCAGGTGTCTTCAACCCTTCCATCAAGCCGTCTGGTGGCCATTTTGTTAAAACTAAGCAGGAAGAGGCTGGGTGAGTCGATGTTGAAGTGGTACCCTGAGCTGGTGCAGGTTGGTGGCCGTCTTCCAGTCCTTATCGTCGCGGATTCGCGTCATGCGGGGGAAGCGGATGGAGATGCCATCAGCGGTGTGCATTTCTGATTTGGAGAACTCGGCGCCTGTGATCTCCCAGACTGGAGCTTGCTGCAGGGAAGGAAACGGAGACAAGCAGGTAGATCTGAGACACGGCGCACCATTGACGCTTTTAACAGTTATTTCTCATCAAATAGAACAAATTATTTTCTAAAGTATTTAGCAACCGATATCTCTTACAGTAGAAATTATGTTAAATTAAATTATTGTCCAATATAAATGCATAATGTTTTTAGTACTCTTTTACATGTTGAGAGACCTGACAGAAACCAAACTGTTCATAGATTTATATCTAGGAAAAATACATATATTACATATCAAAACTTTTTTCTTTTAGTAATTTCTTATGCTGTCACTAACTATGTTTCTAATACAAGTACGCTCAAAATTTATCGATATTCTGCTAGTGTCAAAAAGACAATTTCGCAATTGTGGTGCTTCCATTAAGTAAGAAATGAAATTAAAATCACATTTGAATAAGTTTATTCACATAAGTCATTTGTCTTCTCTGTAGTTTGCACCAGTGGCAACATCCAGTTGTTGATCATGTGACCCGTGTGGTGCAAAAAAAGTGTTTCCATTGCAGTTTTGTGAAATAAACCAATTTCGATGCAGCTAAAAAAACTAAAAAATTCACCTCATCCTACGGCAAAAACTTATCAAAAAATTTTTTTGATATGAAAACTCAGCTAGTGACAAAGACTATAATGATGAGCAGTTTTCTCAGCGTTCATTTAAGTCATATTTTATACAAATCTGATCATAAACATTTTTGTGACAGATTCCTGCTCCTCCTCCATGGGAACAGTGTGGTTTAGCAACCATGACTCATTGTGTAGTAATGGCACCAGCAGATCCACGTCACTAGCCATCGTGTCTAATGGATGCTGTCCTATCTAGTAATGTACATCTATACATCTAAAGGTTCTACAGGACTGGACTTGAAGACCTCTAGTCTAACCCAGACTTCAGCATGTTAAAATCTCACCTCAGGGTCACGAATAATGAAATCAGGATAATAGTTCTTGACAATTTTCAACCAGCTGGGGATTTTCCCGGGTTCCTACACACACAGCGACATGACAGATTAATATTTGTCAGTATTACATCAGCTCCATATTCCAGCAGCCTCAAAGTGGGCCCTCCTATGACCTTGCTGATTTTGATCACGTCCAGCTCCTTCTGGAGTCGGGCCAGCATGGCGTCATCATAGCCTCCGGAGCACTTGGTCACCGTGCACCACTTCTTCGAGTCCGGGTCATAGCAGCCCATCAGAAAGCTAGACATGATGCCCCCTGGTGGACAAGAAGGGGAATATTTATTCTTCCCTCTCCTCTACATTTGTTGTTCCTGCTTTTTTACGTCGTCTTTAAACCTCATGAGATGTTTCATTAGCCCTGCTTTGAGAGTTGAACCCCCGTTGTTGTGTTCCCAGTTTTATTTCACACCCATTGCCCCCCTCATAAATCTCCCTCCCCCAGTGGCATCCTCGCCTTATGCATTACATTACATCTGCATATTTTTCACATGAAGTGCTCCGATGCTCATTTGTATTCCCAGCGCAGCACTGTGTTGCACTGCTGCCTGCAGAACGCACAGTCCTTTATGCACTCAGTGACCACAAAAAAGTAAAAGCACCCCCACAAAAAAAAAAAAAGAGTCCTGAGCAGAACAGACAAATATAAATGATTAAATTTGCAAGGAGTTGGTGAGAAGGTGGCACTGCAAAAACACAAAATCTTACTAAGTAATGTCTAGTTTCTAGTGCAAATATCTTGGTACACTAGAAATAAGACAAAACTGACTTAAAAGTAACTTTTCAGCAAGCTATAGGAGCTTGTTTTAAGTCGATAATTCCTTAGTATCGATGAAAAGTGCCTGTTCCATTCAGATTATTTCCCTTTTGACATTTTTCCAAATTTTTAAAATTTAATATGATGATGAGGACAACTAAACATCTCACAGGAATATTTGATCTCAACCGTTTACAGACCGTTTGATCCTTTTCCATAGAAAGCACCGAGCACCACCAGGTCTGCTGTGTCGGCCATGGCTCCCTCGTTCAAATAATCCTTCTTCACCTTCAGCCAGTGTCGCTTCCCCGGCTCATAGCTTCCCTGACACACAGAAGAAGCCCAGCTGGATTAATTCACCACTTCAGCTGAAACCAAAACCTTAAGAGACACTGAAAACACATAACTTTCACCATGTGACATAAAATCAGACTAATGTCTGATGTTAGGATCAGCATAATTAGTTTTATTGTGTTACTTTCTGCAGCTTTAAAAGTTTCCACACACTAAAGAGTGTGAATGCGTAACCGAACTCTGTTTTTCAATGGAATGGGTCAATACTAATCAAAACTTTTTATTGGAGATATTTTAAAATGCAACTGTGCCAAATACTAAGGAAATGTGTGTAAACTTCTGTTTGAAGGAATTGAAGAAGAAAAAATTTGCAAACGGACATCATCTTGCTGATCCTAACAGACCGAAAGCAGGAAAACAACCTGCAGGTTTCAACTGTTCACTCACAGATCAACCCGACGTTTTTCTCTCCACTGACCTTTACGTCTTTCAGCACCAGGCCTTCCAGTCCTTCTCTGATGACGCGAGTTATCATCTCCGCCAGGTCTCCTGCCCTCTAAAACGCACACAGACAGGATATAAATCTGCAGGTTTATGCCGGGACGAAGCAGAAAGCCTGACTCAGGACTTACCGTGACGTGCTTCATCTCTGAGAAGAGGATCCTGTTTGGGACTTCCACCATGTTGTCGTCCAGGAACTTCCTGCGTTCGCAGAGTGGCCTGGAGGACACGGCACCAGTAGAGAAGAGTAAGCCAACTTCACATTATTCATTTGATTATTCATTTGTGTGTGAGATCACCAAACCGCAGATTACAGCAAAGTTAATTCCCTCTAAGTTTTCCTTTTCAAACTCCCAAACCTACATTTTCTGTTATTTCTGGGCTATTTTTGATCTTAAGATATAAACGGCCACAAGTAGAAGAAGAGGGATTGACTTAAATGTTTTACAAGTTTCGTCTTTACTTAACTTCATCTTGACAGTTATAAAGATGAGGGAAACTAATTTATGTTTTTTAGTAAATTTCTGAGATTGAAAAGTCAAAAATTTTCTTTAAAAAAAAAACAAACAAAAAAACTTTGAGTTCCAAAAGTCAAACTTCTGATTTTTGAAACTCAGAAATGTTCAAGTTTCACCTACAATAGCTCTAACATGCAGCTATAATGTCACTTCCCCTTATATATATTACCGCTAACCATGACTTTAGCCAAATGATGCAAATAATACTAGAATGGCTCAGTTTGACTTAAGGGTAAAAAGATGCAGTATAGTTGATGACAGGTGTGAATTTAAGGAGACTGCAGGATGAAATATAAGATCTGGTAAACTGTTTAGAAATATGAGGATTTGTTTTTATTCAGTTAAATCCTAGACTATTTCCTGGAAAAAGGAGAAACTTACCTTTCCATCAAACTCACACCGTTGAAGTAAATACAGTCAAACACAAACAGACACACGTTGGCGTCTTGAAAGGCAGCTTTCTGGAAGAAAGAGAAGTTTGAAGTCTGACTACAATGAGTGAATCAATAGAGAAAAAGAAAAGAGCAGGAGAGGTTCTTACCTTGTGAACACCCAGAGTGCCAAACGGCAGCGGTTTGCTGGTCTTTGTGTCAATCAGCAGGACTTCAGCGTCCAGAATCATGCTGTGACCACCAGGGAAAGCCTGGGGGATGTACTCTTTGAAGTGGGCCACCTGAAATGCACAACTTTTATTTTATTGCTCAACATCTGGGAGAAAACATTTCTACATCTGGTTGGATTCAAATAGTTTTGATAATGACTGGTTTTAGGATTTCAGATTCACATTTTAGGATTTCAAAACAGTAGCTAATTTCTGTCAAAGGGTTTTAAACTGAAGAGACACCAGGGAGCGGAAGTGAAACAGCTAAAATCCCAACTCCAACTCTGCTTTTCTCGCTGGAAATAATTCAGCCATTTCTTCTGTGTTTCCATTAATCAGAATAATTTTTAAATTACAGAAAACTGTTGTAATTACTCTGCATTCTCTCCCCCACTTCACTAACCTTTCATTAACATAAACTGCCTAATTACAGACCTTCAGCACTTAATCAGCTGTTTGGATGACAGGCTGAATTGGTAAGGAGCTTCCAAGGAGCTAAAACTCAGACACCAAAATTAGTCCAAATTCAAGCTTCTAGAAGACATTTTCACTGCACTTTTATATTTTAGTCCACACTGCACCTCCATCTAGTGGACAGAGAGCGCAAACGCATGACAAGTAACTAGTTTAGGTGATGTAATGTTGAAACGTGGGACTGTTAAAGTTGCAGATCTTGCAGAGACAAACTGATGTCAGACTAACAGGACCGACCTTGTGGGGCAGCACCGGCTTGAGGCTGCGGCTGAAGTAGCTGAAGGTGTTTCCATTCTTGTGGACCTGAACGCGCTCGCCGTCGTATTTTATCTCGGAGTACATCCCGTTGGGACATTTCTTCATGGCGTACTCGATGGATTTACATGCCTCGGCCTGGAATCACAGAAAAAAAAAAAAAAAAACACAGACAAGCTTCAGTGCGTTTTATTGGATTTTATGTGACAGATCAACACAAAGTTGGGAATATTTGTTACGTTTTTCTTATGCGATAAGAAAAACGGATGATGAATAAGTGTCACATCCGTTTGTTTTCACCACAAATTAAAACTAATTACAGCTGAAACGACTATTTAACTAATCGTCAACTACTAACGACATCACTTACTGATTTAGTGTTAATTAATCTTAAGATTAATCTAAAATTTTCTAGAAAAGAAAACTAGGAAATTTCAGAGCCTGATAAGTCAATTTTGAGTATTTTCAACTTTTGAAATTCAGGGGAAAAAAAAGGATTTCTGCCAAAAAACTGGAAAATTAGTATCTACAGTGGCCCCAATACGCTGTCATATTCAGCTGTACTTCCCCACTTGAAAGAAATAATAAATGTTAGAACTAAAGAAAGAAATAAGCTTAAAGAATGAGGGAATAACTTAGCAGTCTATTAACTTAAGCCGTGATAGAAAAGGAAACCCAGAAATGTTCATAAAGTGTGATGTCACAGAGTCGGGTCTCACCAGCATCGGCTGGACGGGAGTCATGAGCGACGCCTCTATGGTCAGGAGCTTCCTGGGTCCAGAGCCGCTGGAGGCGTCCTGCTGGTTCCTCAGAACCCTCTCGATCACGTCGCCAAGGTTACGGGAGGCCTTGAAGGCATCATACGCGTTTGGATCTACCGCGTCCAACCTGAGTGAAGGAGCAGAAGTTTATAAACTCAATCTGTTCATGTAGGCGGCGCACCGGGATGAACACTTACACGTGTTTGGCGCCGGCGTTCATCTTCAAGTCGTGCTTAATTAGCCTGATGATGCATTTCAGGTCGTTGCTGGTGCATCTGGGAACGAGAAGCAGGAAATTCTAACACATGGTCAACAACTGAGCGACAGACTGCAGGAAGCAGAAGAAAGTTTGTGTGCATAAGGTTTTTACAATTCAAACTAAATACAGCAACCTGAGCAGTTATTGGCTGTTAAAGACATGGAAAAATTCTGAAATGCAGCAGGATGATCTTTAACTGAAAAAGGCAAAATATTAAAAAATAAAAAACCTACTTGAATTATTCAGTGGAGAATTTTAAAAATAATATAGAATACGGATGCTGCCAAAATTAGCAATAACTATAGAAATAAATAAGACTCGGTAAGGAATTATTGTGCCAAATATATTCAAAAAATTAAGAGATTTACCAACTTATTTGATTATACAATGTAACATAATTTTTTGTCATTTAACGGTGTTCATTTGCCTTTTCTCGTCTTTGTTTTTCACTATTTTTTTTATTTTTCTCATTTGTTTTCCCCTCTGACTTAATAAAAACTTCGTCTAAAGCTCAAAAAAGTCAATTTTGCAAAAGTTTAACATGCCCATACATTCCTCTTTACCCTCCCTGCAAATAATTTGAGAAGAAGAATCTGGCATCTTTTTCTAAATTAACCACATTTCATTTTAACTACTTTAGCAAATTCACATTAAATACTTAAATACTTAAGCAGATCTTTGCTTCATGGTCACATGAAGCTCAGTCATACATTTAGTCCAAACCTAAATGTATGACAGATAAATCCAGTCTGCCATTTCTTTCTGATGTGTGGGTTAGAAAGTCACATAACCCTGTCTTTATAATAAATACATGAGTGAGTGTAGGAGATGCTGGAGGCAGACATCAAAAGCAGGAAAAAAGCAACAAGAACAAGGAGCAGAGATGAAGTGTTGTATCCATAACAGGAGCAGTAACAACAGTGGTTTTACAGGGTGATCTGCCTTCCAGTCTGACAGGACAAAACGTTACTTTTTGGCGATGTTCTCCAGCTCGCTCTGCTGCTCGTCCTCCTTCGTGAGCTGAGCGAGGCGCATCAGGGACGCATCTACTTCCTGGATTGTTAGGAGGCTCTTGGCAGCAGGAGGAAAAGATTTGCTCTCCTCGAAGAAAATCCTCACAGTTTCTGACACGTCGCCCTTCAGAAAACAACACAAGAATGGGAGCAGTTTAAAATGGGGATGAACAAATATGACTGTTTGGGCTGATAACTGATGGACGTTTTTCACTCCGCTGACATCGCTCCTCTTTTTCAGTTAAACACGCCACGATCCTGCACTGCATTATCACTAGCCGTGCTTCCATTAGAGGCGACATGAACTACAACGTTCATTGTTATGCTTAGCAGTAGCATTATAACAATAAAAAAGTGACAATAAGAACTATTTATTACATCTTTGTTAGTCAACTGTATGGCTCTGTGTCACAGCATCACAGCTCCAACACAAACTCTGCTCCTGAAAACATTCCCATTTGTAATGTGCTTCTTTAGGACACCAGTTACATAATAAAATGTGATTTGTATCATTAAGCTGTTCATAGTAAGTGCATTTAGTCATATTTGCATATTTATTGATGCCTTCATTAAACAAACAATGGAGTAAAATCAATCTTGATATATGGACAGTTTTGGGGACTTTAAACAAATGGAATTCATTGTGACAACAAAAAAGAAGTTAATTCTCATAAGAAATTTATCACCAATGAAGTTTTTTTAAAACAAGTAAATTCACATGATAACTGGATGCTACTGTCCCATAACCAACACGGCGCTCTCCAGAAACACATAAGGGCAACAAAATGAAAACAAACATCGGTTATTAGTATCAGCCCAGTTTTACTTATCAGAACGATACTTTTATGCAAAAAAAATAACAATAAAAAGAACTAAGAAAAAAAAAATCAACCGATGGATATTAATGTTGATATATTGTGCATCACTGGTTGAAAAGATGCATTTACAGCACTTATCATATCATTTATCATAAATTTCTTGAAATAATTTTAATTTATCATTATAAAAGAAAATCCAGTTAATGAAGCTTAAACCCCCTAATCTGTCCATATTGTTGGGAAGTTTAGTCTGTTTTCCCCACTGGTCCTTCAATAAAAGCACCAATAAGTTTAAAAATCTGATTAAATGCAGTTATAATTCACAGTTTAATGATTTAGATTTAGATCTTGGATGCTGCTGGACAGACCTGCTCCAGATCTCGCACCATGTCCTCCTGGTTGGATCTGAATATGCGGCTGAAGAGTTTTACTATCTGCTTATCATTCAGGTTGTAAACACTTTTCACCACGCCTGGCAGCAGCAGTTTCACCGTCAGGTAAAGATCTCCGTGGAATTTATCTGTTATAAAAAAAAATAAAAAAACAAACAAACAGGGTAAAATCTCATAATATAAGCAAACACAAAACAAAACAAAAAAAACAGTAAACTAAATTTAAGGCCAACCTCCTCCTGTGCCCTTCTTCAGGAACTTCTCTATAATCTGTGTCTTGCTGTTGTAGCTGTTGTTCTCAGCCACCATTGCGCAGAGTTTGCGAAACTCCCTGAAGAGGCAGTCTTTGTGCTGGGCATCACAGAGCTGAGTGGACAGGGCGCTGCTGGAGCCGGCTTTGGCCGCCGGGGACGCCGACAGTCCGGGGCTGCTGGAGCTACCGGAGCTGCCAGCCTTTGCAGCTGATGGCAGAATGAAGCAGAGCGGTAAAAAAAAAAAGAAAGAAAGAAAGAAACCACATTTTTACACTTTCTAACTCTGACAAATCTGCCAGTTCTACTCCCTGTGTGGTTTTAGCTTTGAGGTTATGGCCAAAGTTTCAAAATTGAAAGGAATCATGTTATCAATCTAATTGTACCAACAGGAAAAAAAAGAATCAAACATGAAACACAATCAGTGTTGCCAGATCTCGCGAGAGAAACAAGCAACCAGCTCTATGAAATCAAGCCCCAAAAAAATCTAAACTGGCAACCACGCAAATCCAAAAGATTTTACAGTGGTTTTACATTTTTATGAAAAAAGTCAAACCCAAATAACAATCTTCACATTCAAAAGGAAACCCCCAAAAAAACAACTCAACTCAATACATTTGCAATTGACTTTCAGAAAAAGAAAACAAACAAGACCAAAGTTGCTTTTAATAAAGCCAGCTTGGCAATACTGAACACAATATCTGCTTATTCATGGGCATGTTAAGGGTGGAGTCATGTGTTTTCAATTTCACATTGATTGAAAAGTACAAAAGAAATGTATTTGGATCCGACTGGTTCTGGTCCATTTAGGCGGCCAACAGGATTCAGCGAAAATCCACAGCTGCTTCGTACCTGAAGCCCCTGGTGACCAGTTCATGTCTAAACCATTTGTGTGAAAGTAATTTCAAACTTAATGCCGTTTGTTTAACTTTCACAAAGTTTTAATTCTGTTTTAACTAAAACTTTGCATTTCTGTGATTATGTTTACAGCAAACTCCAAGTATTTCCTCTAAACCGCATCATCAAAATATAATGTCAGGTAAGGGCAGCACTGAAAGACACTTCAGTTATGTTAATCCAGGGTGAATGCATTTTACCTGTGAAGCCAGAAAACTTCCTCGGAGCATTGACAGAAGGGTCAGCAGGGGGCGCCATGAGCTGACCAGTGGTGTTCAACTTGGCCTGGACCTTCTTTTTAGGACTTGCATTGACTTTGGCCATCAGGTCTACAAAACAAGAGGTTTGACAAGTAAAAAAAAAAAAAAAAGACTCAAGCATTAAATTTTGATTAAGCGAATAACTTCTAAATGCATTCATAAATGTTTTGATTCTCAGTCATTTCACCTCAACCTTAAAGGATGTTATGAAGCCAAACTTTTTTTTTTCCTACCAAAAGGTTAAGAAGTTAACCTTCACGCCAAGTGTTATTGATACACCTGCTGATTTATCAGGTAAGATGGCAAATCTTGAACTAGCAACATTTAAAGATTCATAATGGAAAAAAAGTCAGTGGTTTAACAAGGTTGCTCAAATTTAAGACTTTTAAAGACCATTATGAATATAATGTAAGACCTATATCCCAGCAGAGATGTACAAAAGAAATGCAGGAGGCAAAACTTTGAAATTTCTGCCATCTTTTGTAGACGGCAGCAGATTTGTGCTTCTCACATTGCTAATGACTCTTTAGCTAGCTAGTAAGTATAAACGGCTTGCTACTGCTAGCCTTAATCGCTCTGAGTAATAAGACATACTGAGTGAAAATGTCTGCACATAATGCAATCTTTTGCATTTTGCCTGTTTAACCTATATAGAATGAGATTTTCATTAACTTAAGGTCAATTTACATTTTCTCTGGCAAATAAGATATTTTAAGGCCTTAATTTTAGATAAAAGAATTGAACACCATGTTTAGATTTAGATTAAGCAGTAGGTGATTTATCGGCTCTCTGCTGCACCTGAAACGTGTTTATTAATGAGCTCTTTGTCCTCGTCCTGCAGCTCCTCCCAGCCCTCCAGCTCCGTCAGGTCCTCGATCTTCTTCGTCGTGGCTCTGGCCCTCTCCAGCTTCTCAAATATGCACTTCACGTGATACCACTCCTTCATTTCGCCAGCAGACTCGCTGAAAGGGTTTGGCACGATTTTCCCTATGCGCACGATGCCCTTCTGGATTTTGTCCTTGCATTTCTTGCACCCTGCCGTCCCACGTTTGGCGTATTCCACAAGGAAACGTTGTTCCGACATATCTGGCCACTCAGAAAAGCACCGGCAAATCAAAGTCCAGGGAGCGTGTCTTTTTTGAAGATGGTGTTTATGGGAAGCTAAGGATTTTCGCTGATCAGAGGTAGATGAAATTAGAAATGTTCTGCAAAACGTTGAAGGTTGTTTACATCGGATTAGTGTACCAAAAGGTTGTCGGCCCACACAGACAGTCTTCTGAACCAAGAAAATTAGATGTCTCTGCATGTAGTTGTGACTGTGGGGAAGTCGGAGCCTAAACCAGAAAAAAAACAAAAAGTTACAGAAGAGAATCATTTTGATCCGTTTCTAATCAAACATGAGCAAGAACCAGATGCAAGCTGAAAGTAGCTGGAAGAAACAAAACAAATGAAAGGTGGTTTATCAACAAGTTGAAAAGAACAAATATCCAATAATCAGAGAGGATGAAGTTATATTTGAGGCTGTGTATAACCTTTCACCCTCAAAGAATTAACGAAAAATTCATAAATTAAAACTTGTGCACTCAATTCAAGTCTTCAAAAGTCATCATTTCTTTTTTGCTATTTTTTTTGAAGAGATTTAACTAAATTTTTTTTAACATTTTTTCACCGCTGCTGAAAACAAAACTCTGTAAAGTTTACTACTGTCTTAAAACAAAACTGGTTCACCTCTTAAATTTGGATGTCAGTTTATTGACAAAGGATTCAGTATCCTTTACAAATATCACACATTCCTCTGAAAACTTTAAGAGTAGGAAAAAGCTGCCAAACTCCACAGAAGAAAGTTGGTTTAAACATTTGATATACTGTTTGCAATGTACCTCATATATTTTAACTGAATTGTCTTTTGTTGTGAAGATTTAATTTATGAAACTTGTATTTATTTTTCAATCTTTCGCTGTTTTGACTGAAATCTTAGTATTTCACTTGCACAGAAATTCAGCATAAATGTGGTAACATTAGTATTACTAGTGATGAATCTTAGGTAGTGTAGCTATCCAATTTAATGTATTTTTTGGTCACGGTCTTTTATTTTGTAAGCGAAAACTTTAATAATTATAAAAGTAAGCTGAATGCTACAAAGACAACTGGAAGTTAGCATTAGCCAGACACTGTCCTGTACTGGCTACAACTGACGTGACAAAATAAAGAAAATATGACATTGTTGAACATTATCTAAAATTTAGCCGATAATTACACTAGAATGCTTTTACTGTACCGTGTAGAAGATGCGTAAAAGGAGATGATACAACTGAATCTGCTACCTCCTCATTGTTATTTAGCAACCAGCTAGCTGCCCCGTGTCAGTCGTGTATTTAGACCTACTATATAGTTGTTAGTACTTCCGGTTTGCATTTGCAAAATAAAAGTTGTTCATGAACTTAAAATAAGATATCGTATATTATGTGAAATCTTATGTCACATACCGATGTGACATGATATGTTATGTATGTTAAAATTATGCTACGTATACAAAATAAATTCTCCCAAGATTATACAACTGAAAAACCGCGCAGACAATGAGTGTCTCTGTGTTTGTGCCAAGCCACTATCATCCGATAACTCCCAGTGTGACGTTCATTAGCTTGATGCAACACAAAGTAACTGCTAGCTACAAGCTGCACTGCAGACCATAGTGTGGCAGAACGGACGCATACCGCCCTCTGCTGTAGCGGAGGAAATAATGGTTAAGGCTGAAACAGTAAACATGTAAGTAGAAACCAAAAACTGATCAGCCTGGTTGTTTAAAATGTCGGCAAAGTGTTGATGTAAATCTCATTTCAAAAATAATATAACATTAAGACAACATTTCAGTTGCAGCAAGTAGTTTAAACTGTTTCGATACAGGCTCTGACATAATACAAATACAGAGGGATAATGAACAGAATGCTAATTTTCTTATTTAATTCATATGTTAAATATTGCATTTCCCATCCATGCATTTTGTGAGTTATGCTATTCTCTGAAAATAAAAGGTCGATATTCTGAGGTATTTGCTTCTTTTGAAAAACAAAACCCCTTTTGCTTTGTCGTTTTGACAAAGTTAGACATCTAATGTTTTGTTGCTCAAGAGTAAACTGTTGTGATCAAGTTTATACATCAAAATGGCAGAAATACGTTATTTACAATGAAAATTGAATATGGTGTGGGAAAAGAAAAATAAATGTACATTCACCCCCCCTACCCCCCCCCCCCAAAGATTCTTTATTAGATTCAAATCAGAACTTCAAATAACATTGCTTAGACAGAAGAAACATTTTATTACTTAAAACCTAATTTTACCATGGTATATTTACGATATAAATACTGCGCTGGTCTCCATACATATTTATGTTTGAAAAAAGGTGATTATTATTGCGTTGCTTTCAAAGAGTATCGGGAATCAGAGATGGTAAAACAGAAAATGGACTTTAAATTTATCAAATGATGCTACAGAAAATATATAAACTCAACAAAACCAGAAAAAGTCAAACTAAAAAAACAGCACAAAACAGCACAAAAATACACAGCAGGCCTGTGTGTCCCTTTCCCGGTGACCTTAAGGTTTCCCACGGTAACTTAACGCAACCACAGCCCCCAGCCATTTGTAAACACGCTAAATGCGTTATTGCTACGTAAATTCCATACTCCATTCTGTCCTCTACAGTCAACCGTAAATTTTCGAGCGTACATCTTGCGGGAATAACAAGACCGCGACTCTTCTCCCTACGCAAAGCGAGGACGCGCGGATCAGATGTCGGCAGGAAGATGTTGACGTTATTCCAAACCTAAAGATGAATATTTGTTTCTCTGACGAGTCACGGAAATATTAAAGGCGAAGAATGGGAAGCAGTATATGCGTTGTCTCGTATGCTGAAAACTTAGAGCGCAGACTTTTGTTTCTCGGCGATAAATTTAGAGGAGACTAGCTGCGTTGCAGCAACCTAGCTAGCGACATCGCAGCCCTTTTTGTGGCCCTCAGCGCTCCCTCCCAGCTACACCTAGCATCCCGTCGCTTGCACAACAAGGAAAAATGGTGAGTGGCGAGCTTTTTATCTAACTTTTATCACGTACGACATTTTCTGAAGCCTAGTTTGGTCCTTGCAGCAACGCCGATAGCTAGTTTAACCCGACAATTGTTTAACGAAACTAGCTAAACATGGTTCTTAATTAATATTTAAACCTGGGTAACAGTGTCATTTTTGTCTTAGCCAATAGATGAGAAGATCGTGTTCTCTTTTTATCTGTAACACTAGACATGCGAGGCTTATTAATTAGCCTATTACCTTGCTTTCTATATTCATATATTCCCTTGCTTTCAAATTTGAATTAGTATTTTCCCCAAAGGGAAATCTCATATCATCTAAGTATATTCAGAAAGTGGTTGTGGCTGGTGATGCTGTAGCAGTCGGTCTTCCAACGAACCTGAAGAGGCCTCTGACTGACAGTTGTTGCTGTATGACAGTCTGGTGACTCTGATGAAATATGACACATCTATGAAAACAAATGGGTTAAACTGGATTTCATTTAGTGGGATATGCATGTTGTGCCTGTCACAATAACAAATTTTGCTATATGATAAATTGTCCCTCAAATTTTTTTGTGATAAATGATAATATTGTCACATTGACAATACTGGGAGAGTTAAGGGAGGGAGACGGAGTAATTAGCATTTTTTAATGTATTTATTGTATTTAAGTTCTTTTATTAGACCACTTTTAATGTGTGTGGATGTGAATTAATGTGTGAGCAACAGACAATCTTAATTTCCCTATGGGATTAATAAAGTTTTTACCTTACCTTACCTTGAGACAATTTCCAACTAATATAACATTGGTTATATTAGTATTCCCACTCAAAGATAAATAAAACTTACATTTCTAAAGAATATTTAACACTGGACCTGGGGAAACATTTTAAATATCCAAACTATAAAAACATTCAAAACAGTAATTAAAACATATTATGAAGTCTGTCTAACTAAAATTGTATTTCAAAAAAATATTGGCTTAGATAGCTTTGACTTCATAACTTTGCACTACTTTGTTTTGCTCTATCACATAATATCCCAATTAAATACACTGAAGTTTGAGGTAATAGTTTGGCAACATGTAGAAATGTTCAAGAGGGTGTGAATACTTTGCTAAGCACTTTCCATGAATTATGGCTTCATTTAAAGGGTTTGTTCCTGACCTATGCTCCGTCTAAACAGCTTTTCCAACCAGCCGTTGATAAATGTGTGCAGCAGTGAATGGAGCTGCTGGTTTTGTTCTCTCCTGTGTTTGTGTATGCTATGCTTTACTTATCTGTTACCATGGAGATACCAGTCCTGTCATCGTTATTGTGAAATATGAGCCACATATAAACATGGGCATTAACTTGCATTTGTTGCTCAGGTCTGCAAATCAAATGCTGCTCCTTGTTTTATCATAACTGGGGCAGTTTTTAAGCTAAATAATATAAGAATGCACTGATGCATTTATATTACTGTTAAGACTGATACCTGATATATTTAACTGCATTCTAATTTTTTCCTACCTTTGGAACACAGTGAACAAACACAAACAGCAAAAAGATGGACATAAGTATCAGTTGGTAGTATCTGCCCCGTTTTACTTATCAGACCAGTACGTACCGATATGTTAAAAAAATCACCAATATTGGCCGATGCTGACATTTATAGCAATAATATTGTGCATCTATTATAATATATACCTTCCTGGATTGAAATCTTGTGATTATTACTTCAAATCTACAATGTCGTATTAGAGTCAATGGAGGTAGAAAAAAAAGAGTAATTTTTCACCAAAAACTCTCAAATTCTGTAGAAAAACTTGGTGATTCCTGAGTTTCAAAAGTTTACAATTTCCTAGTTTTGAAACTTAGACATTTCCATGTTTTTTTTTTTTTTGTTTTTTTTTTTTAAGGTTCCCAGTTTTCTACCTTTCAAACTGGGAAATGTCCTTGTTTTTTCTGGCTAATTTCTGAGCTTATTCTTAAAAATTTGAGTTGTTTTTTTTTTTTAAAGAAATGTTCTTTTTTTCTATCTGGAATGGCTCTAATACGCCATCATACGAACCTTTTGTTGACAGTCCATATAGTATTTAACCTACAAATGTTTACATACAAATATGAAAAAGAAAAAAAGAAAATTGTCTAAAAAGGGAAGCTAATGTTGGCACAAGATGGTAATATTATCGTTTCTGGCTTTGTAGTTGCATAAAATAAAGTAGAAAATATGAGTAGCATAGTTAATTGCAGTTTTAGGTCGTTATTGATTCTCCTTGCTGATAATGTGTGGTTTAAAGCAAAGCCACATTGAAGAGGCAGAGCTCTGCTATGCTAATTGTTCTCCTTCCATGGAACAATAAAGCTGGAGTGGTAACTTGTCAAAGCAGACTCTATTTTTTTTTGTGTTATATAGAAACATTAAAACCATTTATCAAAAATGAGTCATTGTTTTAGTTTCTGCCAGGAAGTGTCTCTGTGGCTGTAACTGTGATTGATCTTTCTCTAGTAAAGGGATGTGATGATGAATAGAAAGCAGCTCACTGGGAAAAAAAAGTTTCTGAATTAATGAGGCAGAGATGCAGCTCAGTGAAAAAGTGTTTGATCCCCAATTAATTGATGAATTGTCAGAATAATTTATTAACAAAGTAATTTTTTGTTGCACCCTGATCAAATCACCTTCATACCATTAATACAGTCCAGTGACCTCCAACTGGTCGACACCTTTTAATATGTTGGGTATGAAATGTTTTTTTTTTTTTTTTTTGTAGGTTTACCTGCTAAATCCCATAGAAAACCTAAGAGGCTACATCACCAACCGTCCACCTCTGGTCATTTTCATGATCAGTGTCAGTGCGGTGGCCATCGCCTTCCTGACCATCGGTTATTTCTTCAAGATTAAGGAGATAAAGTCTCCAGAGCTCACAGAGGTACGACAAATCCACATCACTCTTTAAAAAACAGTTTCCATTTAATTATCGTAAATGTTTTTCTCCAAGTTGCTCATTTTAGGAGGATAATTAGAGTGAAGTGTATGAAACCTTCAGGGTCTGTACAGGTGCTTGAAATTGTTGAAAATACTTGAATTTCTGTTGGGTGACTTTTTTTCCAAGCTTTTCTTACAATTAGGTGTTTTCAAAGTTTGGAAAGTGCTTGATCGCTGTATAAAGCCTTGCGTTATTCCAAATATAAAATTTTATTTTAGATTTTTTTTTTCTCCCTGCCTGCTCCAGAATGTAAAATACTATCACATGACATTATTAGCAACAGCAGTAAATGATGTCATTTAATAGTGAATTGAAACTGTTTGCTTTACTTTATTTGTATATTTTTTTTATCTCCAAACTGGACCTGGAGATGTTAGAAAACTTACTTTGAAATGCTTGAAGTGCTTGAATTTTTTAGTTTAAGGGGGAAAAGTGGACAAACTCTGATCTTTGCTTCATTGACTTTGTAAATGTGTAAAGCTGTAATTGCAGACTGCAGAAAGTGAAAGCAAACTCTGATGTTGTGCTGTTCTGTGTCTGAACACCCTGAGCAGAAGCTGCATGAAGGATTTGCATTTCAGTGTAGGCAGGATGCAAATCTCAACAATTCGGTGCAGAAAACCTCAATTAGTTTAATAAGTTTAGATTTGTGCCTCAGGACTGGAACACGTTCCTGTTGCGCTTCAACGACCTGGACTTCTGCGTGTCGGAGAACGAGACGATAAAGCACGGCCTGAACGAGTCGACCACCCCGGAGAGCCTGGTGGTGACCAGCGGCCAGGCCCGCTCCAGCACACAGCCCCCCCTGCTGTTGGAGGACTCGGGTCCCATCAACATCTCCGTCTCCATCACCCTCACGCTGGACCCTGTGCGGCCGTTTGGAGGCTACTCCCGCAACATCACCCACCTGTACGCCACAGTGCTGGGGCAGCAGGTCGGCCTGTCAGGTGGGTGTGCAGCTAGATGGATGGAATTCATTCCTTCTGTCTGGGTTTGTCAGGTGACTGTATTTGAATGTAGCGAGCCAACAATAGCTGCATTTCCATTGACCCTATAGTTGCACAATTTGACATGGAAAATAAAATTGCTTAATGGAAACGCCAATTTAAAAAAAAGTTTCTGAACTAGTATGAGATGGTTTTTTGGCTGTATCAAAATTAGTGTATTTTACAAAACTGCAATGGAATCACTTTTTTTTCATCACACAAGTCATGTGATCAACAACTGGACGTTCACACTGGAGCAAACCACAAAGACGACGACAGGAAGGAGTGGAAGGATGATGCTGTGGAATGTTTTCAATCTCTTATCGCGTTAACAAATGTGATTTTCTTCCGTTTCTTATTTAATGGAAACACTGCAATTTGAAATTGTGTTTCTTTGACATTAGTGGAATATCAACATAGTTTTATGCACATTCTATGCTTACACTTTGTGCTACTGCAGCATTGTGTAGTGGTGACACAATGCTTGTCTATTTGTGGTCCATTTCCCAATAGGGAAGCGTCGATCTACCGATATCAGAGGTTTAGAACCGGCCAATACGATCTGTATAGAAAAACAGCTGAATTGACTTAAAATGTTTCCATTTCTAAATGCATAGATATACTGAGTAACAACTTTGTTTGATAAACCTGCACTAACACAGCACACTCAAATGCACCAATTGCTTTACAAGCTTGGTCAAACAACACAAGTTTAATTTGTTCAGTCAGTGCATACAACTAGAACAACCAATGTTAAATAAATAATAAAGAAACAACAGGTTGGCTACTTTGGTCAAACATGTAAAAATAAAGAGCAGCAAACCTTCTTTCAAATGGTTCAGAAAGTATACTTAGGAATTCTAAATATAATGTAAAATAAATAATAAAGCATGACATCACTCAGAGCACAAAGCATAGAATTAGAACAGATCTGCACTTGCGGATCTGGCACATTGTCACTGACATCTGATCTAGATTTTGTTTCTATTTCAGGATATTAATATCTGATTGGTTCACTTCTAGTTGCTGCTGTAGATTTTTACTTTTAAGGTCTTGAGAGTTTCTCAGGCAGCATATGTATGTTTTTGTGGTCAGGAATCAAACAGGAGCTTGAAATCTTTGAAAATCCTTGAATTTCAAGATTTGGAATGTGCTTGATATTCAAAATTATAATAATGTCCAGTCTAAATTTGGAAAACGATACTTACAATTGAAACCAAATGTTTAAAGAAAAAAAAATGCCAACACATGTTTTTTCACCATCTTAAGGTAAATCAGACTAAACTGTTTTTTGTCTTAGGTCAGTTAGAGTTACCAAAATAGTTCCTATTTGCTAAATATCAGAAATCTTAGCAATAATATTTTTTAGAGATTTTTTTGTGACTTTTTTGGACCAGTCAGCTATATAGGGTGTGTGTGAAAAACATTTCAAAACATACATTTTTATTTTATTTTTTGCCTTGTCCCTGCTGTAGGATGTAAAATACCAGCACAAGATATTAATAAATTATATAACGTAATGAATTTAAACTTCATCTTTAGTTCATTTATATTATTTTTATCTACAGTGTGGTGCTGGAAAAGTTTCAAAGCTTACACTGAAATTCCTTGAAAAGTTCTTGAATTTTACTGTGGGAAAAGTGTACAAACCTGGTACGATACCTGAGTGAGTGTTTTCACAACTTTTTTGTTTCTTTGGTTTTCTCTGCTCACAGCTCGTCACAGTAAAATACTTTAATACTATGCCAAGGCAGACCTTTTTACTCAGCCTGGTGTATGTAAACTTCTGGTTTCAACTGTAGATGAATGATTTGGCTTTAACATCTAAAACTCATGTTTTAAAACGGATAACCAAAGCAAATAGAAAGGCGTGCAAATATTTAGCGTCGGTGTGGATTTAATCTAACATCAACAGGATGAGCCTGCTCTGATGAAGGTGTTTTTCCTGGGAAAGGTCAACCTGCTCTCTCTCTTATCAAGTTTAAAACTGCTTTAAATGTCACGCACACTTAGAGTCAAACACATTTTGCAAGCATGTAGATAAAATCCGCTGTGGGAAAGTGAAGGAATGTGGGAAAATGTAGCATCTGCAGGCAGAAACTTGACCATGGAACTGAAACCCTGGAGGTGAAGCAGACTGCAGAGTTTCTGCTGCGGCTGCATCAAGCCACAGTTTGAAGACATCAGATCGAAACTGTTACTTTCTGGCTTTGCTATTTGTTTGGGGTTATCGTTCCACCGGAAGGGGAACCTCCAATCTTTTCTGGAGAATTGTTCAGGTTGTCATCCAGTTTTGGTCTTTATTTAGCTCCATCCATGTTGTCAATCCACACAGTGATACCGCCGCTACCATACTTCCTGTGAGAATAGGTTGGTTTTTATAGATTTTGATGACTGTCTGGTGGGTTCCCGGGTATTTATGGTGCTGTTTATTCTCTAACAAATCTTCTGATTTATGAACTGTAACTTAACTTAAAAAGCTTGGCAGGTTATAAATTACTTCTCAGTCACTGCTCCATGGTCTCCATCTAATTTTCCTTTCAATCCTCTGTCATATCCTGTAGTCCACCTGATAATCTTCTTAAGTCCTTTTTCCATTAAATAAATCTTGCATAAGCCCACAAACCCAGTCTGTCATTCATTATTAAGGAAGTAGTTTAATAATATTGTTGCTGAGGCTCTCAGATTTTCTGCTTATGCAACTTGCTGCTGCATTAAAAGCAGGTAAAACATTGCCCCTGCAAACTTTTATGCAGTTTATTGATTGAGTAGTCTCCTCTGTACTTCATCAACATGTTGGCATTTAAAGAACGCTCTGCTGTGGTGTCTGTGATTTCAGGCCGGGAAGCCCATGAAGAAATAAACATCACGTTCACTCTGCCCGTGTCCTGGAACTCGGATGACTGTGTGCTGCACGGCCACTGTGAGCAGGTGGTGTTCAGCACGTGCATGACCATCACAGCAGCCAGCAATATCTTCCCAGTCACAGTGTGAGTTGGACGGTTTCCCACAGTTTGCTGTTAGCCTCTCCTCTATGTGTAGAAAAAAAATGCTTGTATTTCCAGATTCTTTTCTATTAAATAAATCAGAAGTTAAATATCCTATCTATAAATTTCTACGTCACACCTTCCGTTTAAAGGGACAGTGTAATGTGAAATCAACTTTATTGAGCTTTAAATCATTTTATCATTACTATGTTATTCCCTTATCAAAAACATACCTGGAGTGTTGCCTACTTTCATGCATTTTTGAGAAATCCTTGAATCTCCATAGCAACCACTCAGCTCTGCAAAACGCCTGGGTGGATCTAGCCCCGCCTTTGAGACGCAGCTCCTCCCCAGAACTGCAGATTTCCAAACTTCCGCCTCACAGAGCGCAACTCCCCCACAAAGCTCCTTCAGACTAGCCAGCAGCATTTAGCAAACACCTGGTGGAACTGCGTATCCGCTGAGCTCATTATACAGGCTACTTCTCAGTGCAACGCTGGTAAAAGCATTGTTAAAGTGTCAATAGAGGAGCCATGTTTGATGACTTCATGAAGTCATCACAGCATGAAGTCACAGTTGGAGTTTCAGAAAGAGCAGGAGTTTTTAAAGAGACAGGCCCAATTTCAAGATGTTAAATTACGATGTAAAATTTATTTTAAGTCATATTTAATATATAGCATTTTCATAACAACTGAAGGTATCATTGTTACTTTACTGAATTAGCATTTTTAGAATTTATCTGAAAAAAATAATTTAGGGGAAGCTAAGAGTGTTGAATGTTTTCAAAGTTAACAAAAGCTAAAGCACTAATCAAAAAATTAGCCTAGCTAACTACAACTAAGTTGGATTAGACAACACTGAACACCAAATTCTGTAGAAGCTTTTATTTACTTTGACTTTCAATTCAAGTCAACTTACAGAATAAATTACTGAAATAAAAGGCAGTTTTTTGTTTGTTTGTAATTTTCTTAAAGAAAAAAAAGTGAGAAAATTAAAATTGGATTTGGTATTAAAACAAATCTGAGATTTTATTTTTAAGCTGACCATACTATGAGTCACAAGTCATTAGGTTGGGGGTCCTGAGATCCTCTTTAGAAACTAAAGTATAAAAATGATCTCGTTGAAGCATATTCATGCTATAACTGCAGGATTTACAGATTTATTAAAGGAACATTTAAAAGCTCCGTGAATCTCTTCTGCTGTTATTTTATGGGTTTGTTTCTGAAAAGTTTGCATCATGTTTTTGCCTCTATCCATCCCTGAGAGTAGGATAAAACCCCAGGGTTGCTGTTTCACTCTTTTACCCCCACATAACAGCTCCTCTGTGATTTACCAACAGCTTATGTAGTTGTGGTGTTTGATCTCGTCAACAATTCAACACCTGCAAATCTTTCTGCTTTAATCCGTCCTTCTGCACAGTGAACTGTTACAGCTTTAGTTTGAAATGTAAGAGGGAACCTGCGTCAGATGTAGCATCAGATATGCTGCTGTAAATTTGCAGAAGCAAAAAACAAACAATTATAGATAAGTAAATAAAAATAATAATAAAAAAATTGTAAAAACATGCTCCAGGTTGTTAGAAAACCTCAGGGATGTGATGTAGCTTTCTGCAATTAAACAGTAACTGTAGAAACAAACATGAATAAATAAATACATAAATAAAGATACACAAATATTGTGGTTTAGAGTTTATCAGCTTTATTCTGATGCCGGGTGGTGTTTTATTCTTAGAGTTGAATACTTAAAGTAGATTATTATTTTTTCTGTTTCACTTTTAGTCATTTAAGAGAAACATATTTGTTAAAATCTGTTCATTGGTCCAGCTTCTCCTGCCCTGCAAGATGCTTATTATCCACTGAATGAACTGCAATATGAGAATAAGTATGCCTGGAATCTGCTTCTATAAAAATTTTAATAAAAATATTTGAAACAAAAAAAGTGTGCCTGGAATCTACTTAGACTTCCCAGTTTTTCCCACTTACTCTTCCTTCAGTTCCTTTTTAAAACAACTTGATTCATTGATGCCAAGTCAATATTTCATTTTGAAATGGTCGCTTCAAAAGTCAACAAATCACTTGATTGTGTGTTTTGTGTTTCCCTGTGCAGGCAGCCGCCGCACTGCGTCCCAGAGACGTACACCAACGCTACATCCTGGTACAAGGTGTTCACCACAGTCCGTGACTCGGACACCAAGTACAGTCAGGACTACAACCCCTTCTGGTGTTACAAAGGAGCTATCGGCAAAGTGTATCATGCACTCAACCCCAAACTCACCGTCATTGTCCCAGATGTGAGTTCCAGGTTTCCATTTTCAAGAAGCTCAAAAAATGTTTTTACTTTCTTTTAAGTTGACTATTAAAAAAATGTAATATTAAAATCTCACATGCCTTTTACTTCATGAGTGACAGAAGAGGAAGGCTGGTTTGCCTCCTTAACATTTACACAGACTAAACTAGGTTTGTCTCTTGGAGAGGTAAATAAGCTGTTGGAAGTCTACCAGACAGGGAGAGAGGTTTTTGATTGCATCACATTTTTTTATTTCCTGGCACCAGCTGACCTTGCACCATCAGCAGCAGTGTGAAAAAGCCTGCAAAAAGCTGCTAAAATGACAGAAATTCACTGTAAAAACTCCCATCATTACTTGTTTTTCTCTCGCTGCTCTGAAAGCCGAGAAAAGCACAGACTTTAGCCGCCAGGATTTATTCAACTTCACAGCTGCGATCCTGGTGATCCTGCTGTCCTGGTCAACAGTTCAAGCTTTTCCATTGTGCTCACTGGTCAACAGAAACTGGTTCATATTGAGTTTTATTATGGAGTTACTTCTATTTTAGTGTCTATGATGATTTGGATTCCTAAAGTATGGTTGATAAATTGAATAACTCAGATTTAAACTTTTCAGATGTTTAAATATTTATTGGATTTTTTTGGAAATCCAATAAATATTTGATGCCAATATTTGGAAATTACAGGATAGCTTCTTATGAGGTCGTACTGGGATATATTTAGAAAATTAGGGGAAAAAACCTAACCTCAGACAAACCTGAAATAGAAGATATAAATCTTTCAACTTCATGTCTTTGTCTACATGTTAGAAGGTGAGCAGATTAGAAGGATGAATAGATGACGAGCGGATGGATAGATGGATGGATGGTTGGTTGAACTTGTTTATCCTTGCAGGCAGCTGTGGTGACTCTCAGATCATTATTTTTATTTGACCAGGAAAATTCCAATCCCAATTAAAAATGTCTTTTACATCAAGTCGCCATGCAGTACTGTTTCCTAAAGGGGGCGCTAGTAAAATATGTAGAGCTTTACCTTGTACTTATCTCCCTCAGAGGGAAATTTTAGTAATTTGATCAATGAGGGCATATTTATAGACTCTTTTCTCTCCAGGACGACCGCTCCCTCATCAACCTGCACCTGATGCACACTAGCTACTTCCTGTTTGTCATGGTCATCACTATGTTCTGCTATGCAGTCATAAAGGGGCGGCCTGGCAAGGTGCGACAAACCATCCCTGACTTCTGTCCTGAGAAGGTACAACAGACACCAGCAGTGCTTTATGACCTCAACAGGTAGTTTCAGCCAAGCATCAGCTGACCTCTGATTGGTCCTAAGACACAATCCAATCACACTGCTGCTTTTCTTCTCATTTCTTCAAACCTGCTTATACTACCCACTTTCATCTGCTATTAAAGGAGTTTAAGTGGAGGTGTTGTCTGTAGTTTTGTTGGAATGTAATGAAGAAGCTTCACTTATTAACCCCCAAAGAAAAGCTCTTCGTCTTTTTCTTTTTCAACACTTCATAAGGTTGACACCTACAGAGAGATGAACCTTTGACCTTTACCATGTTTATCACTTTTGTTGTCGATGAGTCTCCTTTGGCAAACTGGCTGGAAGTCATAAAAGTTCATAGCAGAATAATTTCATTACAGATATAATCATTCTTTTTACATTTTCTTGCCTTCCCCTTATTCATCCTGTAAGTTCTTTCTTCTTTTTTCTTTTCCTTTTTTCCATTTTTCCTTTTTTTAAGCCTTTTTTTTTGCCTCTTTCCACTTTTTTCTTTATTTCTTTTTCCTTTTCTTTTGTCTTTTATTTAGTTTTTAATTCCTTTTTCTCTTTCCTTTTTTTCAGTTTCTCTGTTTTAGAAATTTTTCTTCCCTTCATTTTTTTCTTTTTCCTCTTTTCTTTTTTGTCCTGTTTTTGTTTTTGTTCTGCTTTTTTGTTTTCTACCTCTTTTTTTGTTTAATCTTCTGTGAAGTTGCCATTGTTAAACTTGACAGACTCTTCCAGACTTTGATCTGGATAGTTTTACTTGTTCTAGCTTCTGCTAGCCATGCTAACATCATTTTTAGGTTTGTTTTCCACCTTAACATTGAACATTTGTTGAATTTTTCATCTTTTAACTATTAGAGACTTTGACAGCATAATTGTTGGAGATGGACTATAAACTGCAAAGCATGTCAAATATTTATTTAATGGCAGCCATGCATGCATTTTTAGATGTTTTAGTATTATGTAGAGTACATTTAAGCTGCACACTGCATCACTGAAAACAATGCAGTCTCATCCCCTTTATTTTTTAATATGTAGTTAAAATAAAATTGTCCCATTGACTTTTAAGAGGAATGCAGTGTACACCCTTGAATTTAGAGTTTGACCATTTATTGTTTTATAGTCCTTTTTATTTCCTCCGAGTCTGTAGAGGTGATCCCACCATTAATGGTAAAATCTCATCGCTCTGCAGTTCATAAAATACACAACCTCTAAAAGTCTGGGATCGAGTCAGGTTTAACACTGAAGACCTTCAAAAGAAGATTAATTTAATTTCTTTTGGTTAATTAACATATTCTTCCATGACCGAACAGTTTAGTTCACAAGAGCAGTAATGGTCAAAACATATTTCTCTGGTCTACTAAAAAAGAATAAAAAGGATTTCATAAGATTGCATTTTTCTTTGTCAGTATTTTGAGTGTTTATCCCTTTTTATAGATTCTGTTATTCTGTCTGACCTGTTTAAAATTGACTCTTGCATTTTTGGGAGGCAACAATAACTTTTTAGACTCTAATGGGGAAATACTCTAAATGTAAAAACACTGAAAATGGAAATACAACATTTTTCCCACTGAAAAACTCTTTTCATCTCGACTGTAAATTTATAAAAGTCTAATTTCTCTCACAAAATTGTCTCTTAATTTTATGCTTTTCTAACACTGGATAAATCAGACCAAACTGAAAATCAAAGAAACCTCTCTGCTTCGTTTTCTGTCGAAAGCTGAACTAACTTGCATTTATTTCTTGCTTTTTTTGACAGGTGGCGCTGTCAGAGGGTTAAAAAGACAGCAGAGAGCTCTGCCAGAGGTTACCTGTAACATGGACTCAGAAACACAGAAGAAATGAAAAAAATACATCCCAGTTGCCTAGTGATCCCTGGAAATACATGAAGGGGTACAAACGCTCTGTGAATGCATTACTCTCGCAATGTTGGGGTTTCTCCAACCAAAGATATACAAGTGCCTGTATCTGTGGTGTAAATATTTGTTGGTTTTCTTGATTATTCTGTGCAAAAGCTCTTGTTTATTTTTGTTTGGGATTGTTTAGCCCCCCTTCCCTCCATGTTCCCCATGTGCCATCCCAGGACCGCTAGATAAACACAGATGAAGGCCGGACTCAGTAACTTTACTGTGAATTTTCCCTGGAGCCGCTTTTAAACTGATCTTAAAAACTTGGTGGGTCATTTGAAATGTAGTTGAGTAGTTAGAGGTCCTCTCAGATCAAACAGCGAGGAGAATGAAAGAAGTCAGAAAAACAATTTAACTCTTATTTATTTTACACCTACAATCTTAAAGAAAATCTCATCCATTAATATATGGGTGGTATCCGATCAGTCCAATCATTTCTGCATATTTTGGGTTGACAAACAGATTTCACCCAGAAAGCGTCTTTGCCTTATTTTTCTCCCTCATCACCTATCTTGCTCCCATTTCGCCTCACTTTGTGTAGTTTTTAGTGGACATCTTTCCAGCTGCACCTGGAAACATAACGCAGTAACATCTTGCCTTACCCGCGGTGGACCAGCTGAAATCAGACGAGACCTGACCCACCTTCATACCTTCACAGACCAACGTTTATTTTGGATGTTTCCTGCTGATTATTAGGCCTGTTGTTGCTAAATGACTGTCTGCTTTTCTTTTCGTCTTTGTTGTTCTATTTAAAGCTCCAGTGTGTTGTGTATATAGTGACACCCGGTGGCAAAATTCAGAAATTGCAACAAAATGAACTCCCAGAAACTACGTATCAGCGAAAGAATAATAATTTTTACTTATTTCTTCATTTTTCCTCTTACCCCAAAATGTCACACACTGGAACTCAATATTTAAACCATCCATCAATTATATTCTTGAGCCACTTGAAAGTGCAATTTCACACCAGTTGCACATCTTCAGTTTTTTTTTTTTTGCATATTTGGAGCACCTTCATAATTCTGGCACATTTTGTTTTATTTTCATCGAGATCACATGTAAACTGTCTCAAATTCAATAAACTGGTCTGCATCTGTGTAAAAAATGATCATATTAACTTACTAGCTAGTGCTGTCAAAACGTAAATCCAGATTAAATCAACCGCTTGACAGCATCATTCAGAGGCGGTGGTACATTTATGTCAGGGGCTATTTAAAAAAAAAAAAAAAAAAAAAGCTCGTCAGCACTTAACAGATGTATTTCTACATAACAGTCTTGCTGACCATTTAATTGCAACCGCTTCACTGCATTAATACTACCACATATTTACCATTGGACATAAATCCTTTAGACAAAAAGGGGCAAAACCCCACAGCTGTGTGAATAAGCGTGAGTGGGTTTGGGATATTTGTAGATTAAAAAGGTGGCTGTAGACTGACATGCTCTGAAATCTCCTTCATAGAGACTTTTTTTATAAACACCTGGAAAGATGTTCTATCACTGAGTTGGCCTCATTCTTAGATCAGTTACTGTTATTCACTATGATCCTGACATTTATTGTCAGGAAATTTGAGCTTTCTTATGTTTAGAAATGTACAAACAAATCTAAACAAAATGTGACTTATTTAGAAATGGTAAGCTGTGATTTATTTTTTTATTTTTTTTTTTTTTTTTAAGCAAAATTTTCTTGTTGACCATATTGCGATCTTGAGAGTAGTGAGAAACCCCAAACCTGGATGTGATTATAATTTGACAGGTAAAAATAGTACGAAGGATGACGGAGAAAAAAAAAAAAAACGTCTAGCGCAACCTCTGGCCTGGACTATACTGGACTCTATTTGCATTTCAATGCCTAGAGTCACACGCATTCTGGCATCTTATGAAAATTTTCAATTTAAACCGATTTCATGCTTTTAGTTTTATTACCACATCCACAATTTACACATCAACATGTAGGCATTTTTCTTTATTTTCAAAAAATGTGTCTATCATTCTTCTATGACTCGCTGTTTTTTAGTAAATACCCCAAGACCGACGAGCATGCATTAAGCTTCATTTACTCCCATTATATTTCTATGGTGTTTGTTTTCCAATTGGTTTCTTTGACTCGTCATATCTCCAACTTTAAACACAAAAGAGGCATAGAAATTCACACGTAGCCACCAGAAGGTTCTTCTAGTGACTGTTCATGAATATGTGCAATATGGCTCATAGTTTAGGCGCTGTAAGTGTTTATTTGGGGGTTAAATGTCTTTTTGGTAAGCTCTCCACGGCAACCGGCGACTCAGCAATTCTTGTTTTCATTTTTTTTCCCTCGGCTTGCTCAGCATGTATGTTTTGGGCAAAAGTTTCATTGGTTTCCTTCCAAATTTATCGCATATTATATATATATATATATATATATATATATATATATATATATATATAGTACAAGAACACAAACTCTGTTAATTTAAGTGTGTTATCACAACCTAACCTCCCAACAGTCTCTATGGAGGAGAAGCAGAGTTATAAGATCTACTGTGTGCCTGCTTGTCATGTTGTATGGTTTTGTTTCCCAGTTGTGGTTGCCGGTAACTTTGACTTACCTCTGTACTATAATTTTGTTTCATATTTAATGTACCTGTTGAATGTACTTTTTTATAAGCAGCATAATCTAAATCTGAGATGCAACAATTCCAAGTGAGTTTAAACTATGATATAATTTGTTTTTCTCTTTATTTTGTGTCAGTTTGAAAGGCTTTACTTGAATCCAGTTTTTGTTTGAGTGGTTTTTACATGTTATAAGATGTATCTTTTTGTGGTAAGATTTAATTGTGTGGTATCAGATGCTCTATTTTTCTTTTGGTTTGTGTGTTGGTGAATGGTTGAAAACTGTTTTTTGTTTTCTGAACAAAGTCTTCCTGATTCAGATGTATCACAATCTATTTATCATCTCATTTGCTTCCACTGTTGTTGCTTTGAAGTCTAGTAGCTCATTCTTGACAGACCTGTGTGATGGATGGAAACTGGGTGTGTGGTTGATCATAGTTGCCAAACTGTCATTATTATCATGTGTAACCTGAATTTGCCTGCTTCTTATCCATGTTTGAGTGATTTTATTTTTTATTTTTTTGCTAGAATTGCCTCTGATTTACTGCAGATTGCCTTAACATTGTCCAGTTTTACTTTTCTTTGCTTCACATATTGTAAATCACGCCGACTTAAGAAACAAATCAAGTGTACACTTAAAGGTTTTTGGGTTTTCAATGCAGTTTTACATGCTCCTTTTACGTTGTTCCGTTTTAAAATGATGGTTGCTCTACAAAATAACCTTAAATGCAGTGCCGTCATTACACTCCCCTATCCTCCCGACACGTTAGCAGCGCTTTTACGCAAGTATTAAGCCAACTCTGTGCCTTCTGCACTGTCCAGCTGCATCCTCCTCCCTGTACATACACTAGATAGGACCATAGGTTTCCATGTGGCTAAGGTGTCATTCAAACCCCTATTTCTCTTCAGTGGAACTGCTGTAAATGAATTCAAATTTAAATAAAGAAATTGTCTCAGAAGTTCAACGTCTTTGTCTCCCTGACTGTTCTTTAATCCAGTTACTTTGCTGTTATCACGGTTTCTGTGGGAAAATTAATGAGCTGTCGGAATAAATGAAGTAAAACCAATAAATTAAATGTGGTGGAAATATTGCGTTCTGAAAGTTGGATGAGTTTTGGAATTAAAAGATAAGAATGGACAGATTTTTATTTTTGAACATTGTATTAAAAGACTAAAGCTGACAATGTTCTTGGAACCGAACTTCTATAATTTTCATTTGATTAAGAATTATGAGTTTTCTCAAGGCCTGTGAAAAAGTATTAAACATTCCCCTCCAGATTTCTTGTCTTTGGTCATAAATGTTTCAGTTTATTAAACCAGTTTGAAAATCATGCAAAGATATTGTCATTAAATACAATCTACATTTGTTGAATGATGAAAAGCTAACCAAGTCATCCCAGCACTATGTCAAATATTAAAAATTAAGTGCCTCTCTTTGTTAAATCAAGAATTAACTGAGACTAACCATTTTAATTTTCTAGAATTAAGGCATTACTTGCATAGAACCTGTCTGACAACATGAAGTAGGCTACAAAGGCTTAAAAAGAGACCCATCATGCTGCGATATAAAGAAATTCAAGAACAGATGAGAAAAAAATAAATATTTCAAAAGTCAAAAGTTTTCAACTTTTTTTTTTTAGAAAATTTCTGAGATGAATCTCAACATTTCTGATCTTTTTTCCTAGCAAATTTTGGACTTTTGAAACGCAGACATTTCCATGTTCCTTCTAGATTAATCTGAAAATAATTAACTGCGGAATTTGACATTTTGAAATTAAAATCGATTAATGGAAACTGGACAATTATGAAGAAAAAAAATCGTTTTCTGATTAAATGTTTTGGCGCTAGGACAAGGTGAACTTTTTAAAATTATTATTTCGCAAAACAGCAATGGAAACACTTTTTCGCGTCACACGATTCGCGTGATCAAAAACCGGTTGTTAGAACTGGCCCAAACCACGAAGAAGACGACAAGAAGTAGTTAGAGGATCATGGTGCAGCATGTGTAAAAAAAAAAAATCGCGTAAACGAACATATTCACGCTCTATTTTAATTGCGTTTCTTATTTAACGATGTTAGCGGAATATTAACAAAGTTTTGCGCACGTTTCTAATGGAAACGCAGCTATTGGTCGACACACAGATGTCACAGTTGCCTTGTGTTGAAGTCAACAGGTATGTGAGGCCAACATCATGCACTTTATTGAACAAAAAAACACGTAAGCTTAATTCCTCCCGAGGTAAAATGGGGGTAATTTCCGCAGATGGTTTGCAGAGGACTCTGATGTTCATGCGGGAGGACTTTAAGAGGAAATCAACAATCAAGTGAGACATTAAAAAGCTGTCATCGTTAGTCATCGTCTATTTACATCTATGATAGAGTGGTTTCTGAAACCCACTGGGTGTCATCAGCCCTTTAATGTTATTTTTAAATCGTCGTGGCTCGGACACGTGAATTGAAAGTCAGCAGTAATGGAGTGATTAAAATTCAAAAATCACACCCTGGAGGAGAGATGAAAAGACACGTGCAGGAGTCTGAAAGCAGTGGTTGCCTAACCTGTTGTTATATTTGGCTTCAAGTCCTTGAATTATCTGTCAAAAATATACCCGAAAAAACACAAAGCTAAAGCTTACTGTCAATCCCTTCTATAGGTCTGTACATGGGGGGAGGTCTGTACATGCCTTCAACACACCTGAATAAAATGAACCGCTCACTACCAGGCATCTTGGAATAAGGTATGTTGGAGTGATGCAATTCTTTCTTTTATTTATTTATTAGGCCCGAGCAGCTAAGCGCTGCGAAGGCCTATTGTTATTGTGCTGTAAATTATTATTTTTTATCTGTCTTGTCAAGTTCAAACTTTGATCATTTCTTGCCTAAAGAGTCATGATTGCCTCTACTATCTGAATGATCAGAAAATAGAGGCAGGATTTGGCTTCCACAACATGAAAGCATATATACACCATCAATTTAATTGAAAGGGCATATTTAAATGATTGTCAGTTCAGTTGTCATTTTCACATGAGATTCAAGAAATAGGCTACACTATCTTTTTTTTGTATCACCAAAATTCAGACATTTATTAAACGTCCCGTCCCGACTTAATTTGACATGTTTTGTGACATGTGCAAAATTGTATTCCCTTGTGAAGATTTGTTCCCCGTGTGCTGGTGCGCGCAATACAAGCATCCTGCATGTTTTAGTTCTCTCCCTGGTGGTAGTAACAATCTTTTCAGCATGTTATGTTCTCCTTAGGTCTCTAATGAGCCATCATTTGATCCAGGTGAGTAAAACCAGAGAGAGAACTAAAACATGCAGGATGCCGACCCTCGAGGACCGACTTTGGACACTCCTGACTTAGAACAATGGCTCCTTGTTTTTAAAGTGAGTAAAAGTTTTAATAAATACAGTTTTCGCGTTCCGCTTAAGAAGAGTTCTGCTAATTGCAAGAAAGTGAAGGCTAACCTTGTTCAATTTTACCAGCTTAAGCTAACACTAGCTAGTCTAAAGAGATATTTAGTTTCTTTTTAGCTAATGTTAGCTCAACATTTGTTTTTTTAAATTCTGAATAATCTGAAAGTGGAACATTTTTACCTAATAATATTATAAATTATGACTGGGTGTGAAATGGGCCCAAACTAAATATTTAGATGATACATTAGACTTTATGTATATTTTCGACCACATTTTTAAGACAAACATGTTCAAATATCTCACGCAAGGACATAATTGTTCAAAACTAAATGTTTAAAACTTTATATCTCTAGCAAATTATCTTTTTTTCTTATTTCAATGTCGCCAGTTGGAACAAAATATTGAATGAAAATAAATAACTGTGGACTAATTAAAGAAAAAAGCTAACGGTTGGTTACCTTACTTTAAGCCCACTACCTTTGTTAAAATTGTTTTCACAAAGGCAGGATAATTACTTTTAAAAAGGATAATTATTGTCTAAACATATTTAGACATGTTTAGTTTTATGAGTGAGATGCATGTTTCTCTTTTGAACACCAGAGGGCAGCAGTATGTTACAAGAATAGAGCTACCGGTAAGATGTAATCACCACAATAAAAAGCAGAACTCAAGTAATTTTTTTTGTCTGTTTTTATATCATGTGAGTTTGGGGATTTTCATTTAATCTAAGCATGGAGACTATTTTCTATTTACACATGTAGGTCGCAAAATCCATCAGTGTTTGTCCTTTTAGAGCTAGATGTTTTGAAAATTGATTCAGCTTTAATTACATTAAAAATTAATAATGTCATTGATCTGTTTATGACATCAGTGCTTGGTGTTTTGATTCTTGAAGAAGAAAAAAGTCTCATGCTCAAAGCTGAAGATTTTAGAAGATTTAATTTACCTTAATGGAAATCAGACAAAATTAAGAGCTGAATTTCAGACGCTGTTGTGAACAAAAATTATTGAAAATTTTTCCAGAAGTGACATGCTTTTTCTGATAGCTGTCACCATTGGGTTATTAGCACTCAGTAGTATAAACAGTAACTTTTACTGAAAGTAAAAATGCAGTCAACTAATCAGGAGTTAGCAACTAAATGACATATTAACTTATATTAACGTTTTGTAAAAGACCTTACTAAAAATATGAAAGGGGAGGAACTCTTCTCAGTTCTAACTTAGCTAGCAAAGGTGATACTGTTCAGTTTAACCTTATTTGCATGTAGACTGTGGAGCTAAATTGGAGCCATAAAGTTTGTTAAAAATGTTTTTGAAACTGAAAAAAAAAAAAATTAAAACTTAAACTCAACAGAAAAGTTATTTGAAACAAAAAATTATTTTGAAACCTAAAATGTATTTGAAGCTGAAAACTAATTTTTAAACTGAAAAACAAAAAAAATACTTAAATCTGGAAAAACTGCTGATTTTTTTTGTAAACACAATGTAAAAACTAAAAAAAGCTGACACTGAAGAATAACATTGAAATGTTAGAGAATAATTTGAAATTAAAAAATTATTTGAAATTGAAAATTATTGACTTCAAGCTGAAAACAAAAAAAAATCTAAACTGAAAAAATGAAGCTGAAAATATTTCTTTAAAATAAAAAATGAAAATAGAAACTGAAAAATGTTGAAATTTAAGAAAAAACATATGCGAGACAAAAAACTAATTTTTCAACTAAAAATTAATTATTTGAAGCTGAAAAGTATTCTAAGCTGAAAAAATTGGAACTGAACAAAATGCTGGAACTTAAAACAAAAATAACAAGAATCTGAAAACTAGTTTTGAACTTTATTTTAGTTTAAAGCTTCTTTTTCAGTTTCTTTTTTTTTTTCTTTTTTTTTTCTTTACAAACTTTATGGCTGCAACCTTTGAAAACTGCTATGGTGTGTTTACTGAATATGGACCAAATCTGTCTAATAAAATAATAACAGAGAACCCATGATCTCATAAAATTAAAGGTTTTGGCTCAGGACTTCATTTAAATTAAAGAAAATAATTGCACACAGAAACTACTGGTGGTATATTGTTTTTCTTCCACACATAGAGAATATAACATCTGTAGTGATAACGTTTTCTCTGAACCATGGGCGTAGGTTTGGGTAGGGACGGTAGGGACATGTCCCGACCAATATTCACGGGATATGAAAAAGTCCCGACCAATTTTTGCCATATTGGCTCAAAGAACGTGGATCTACGATCTTTGATTAGCAGCAACAGGCGGTGCGCGGAACGGAAGCTTCTTAGTTTGACATTTATTATGAGCCTCCGAGACCGTGTCGGAACGGTGCTGTCGGGGGGTGGGGGGAGGGGGAGTCAGTTGAATCGTCGGACCTTCTTTGATTAGCAGCAACAGGCGGCGGCTAGCTGGGCACACGCGTCTCCTTCTGAGTCTCCGAGACCATGTCGCCACCAAAAAAGAAAAGGACAGACATTAGAAGTTATTTCGCTATGTCGGCTGTAAGTACAGTGAGTGGACCCATAAGTTAGATATCTATCACGCAACGCATTTGTTGTAAAGTCCGGTGTTTAGTAAGGTCAGCACTGAATGTGAGGTAGAATAGGTCTGTTAATGATGTAATATTTTTTCACATAGGATGCTCAGACAGCAGAGCAAGGGGCAGAGCAGAACGATGGAGAGGTGGCTGGAGCTTCAGGGCTCCAGGTGAGGTGTTAGTTCTCAGATATGAAATATACTGTGAAATTATCTCAGTAAATATGGCATTTGAAGTGTTAGTCTTAAATTAAGTTAAGCTAGTGTGAATACAAACCAGGTTACGCTTTGTTTGCTCTATAGGAGGCAGTCAGTGTGAGTGCCAGTGACCAGGGAGTATCCAGAGGATTTCTTTTGATCTTACTTGTAACGTTTGCTGAATTTTGTAAAGGAAAAAGTAAAGTGTTCTTGAACTGATCTGCTGAGTATGACTGTATCTGGTTGTATACACATTACACAAGATGTATGATATGGTTATGGTTGGGGGGAGGGGTTATTAAGCCAATGTGGTTCCCCCCCCTTCTCAAAAATGTTCGGTGCTCTTCGGCATTTCACTGTGCTGGAGGGGGGGGGGGGTGTCAAGGTCCCCACCAAAACGTAGACCAAACCTACGCCCTTGCTCTGAACTGCAACCACGGGTCATTGTGTATTTCTCTGCCTTGTGCTTTAATGTTTCTGGTCAGAATAAACTGGACTTTTCTTTGCTTGGTGTCAGTGTTGTGGTACTCGAAGTTGGTCTTGGTCTTAAGACCGGTCTTAAGACCATTTTTTGATGGTCTCGGTCTCGTCTTGGACTCGACCGCATTTGGTCTCGGTCTTGTCTCGGTCTCGGGCGCTGAGGACTCGGCATTTTATTTCAAGACCAGTCAAGACCGCAACTGTGAAAATATCACTAAATGTACAGCATTCTGTCCACTTTATTTGTTAACATCTTTGTTTTCAGTGGATGCAAAACGCACCGATTAAAATCCAATCAACTACGTGTTTCTGTTACTCCCCCCACCCTACCCACCTTTCACTCTCCCTCCTCCCCTCCCCACCTTTCACTCTCCCTCCTCCCCTCCCCACCTTTCACTCGCGCGCGGCGCTCCAGGACATGCGCAGTGGTTTCCTCTCAGCGGCAGAAAATGTTTGTCTAATCGTCAGTAATATAGTAGCGCTGCATAAATAGTAAGAAATCCGATGGCCACAGCTAACTCAGCAGCGCTTCGCTTTCACAGACGGTGGGGACAACGTCTAACTGTTTTCGTCACTTAGAAAAGTAGCTCAAAGAAGGTAAGCTCCGTTAACGTGATGTTAGCAAAGCTAGCTGTACAGAGACACATAAGCATTGTGATGAAAAATGTTATCACTCACTGTGCTGAATTATTGTGCGGAGGTGTTGACTGACTTGTCGCATATAGGACAACGCTATGTCCAAAAGTCTGCAATATAGTGAGGTGACATTCAGAAACAGTCGATTCTTCTCCACGGCTCTTTACTTATTAGATAGGACTGGAGTGTCACTCACTGAGAGCCGTTGTTCTATCAGATAGCAATACGCTGTCAGGATAGCATACATGCATTAAGCATTAAGAAATCCGACCATCAGAGGAGTTGTCAGTTCACCATACGCAGCAAGTTATGATGAACATAAGTCATTAAATTGTTTTCAATGATAACTATATAGATATTCATGTGTTGTCATGGTTTCAAAGTGTATTTAAAGCAGCTACAACACGCGCCCGTGTAAAACTCACTTAACCGCTAAGTCAGGATGCCATACAACTGTTAATAACAAAGTGTATGACGATCTACGTCATGATTCTATGTTGTTGATTAAATGAAATCTTATGGTAATGACGTGTCTGACAGATATAGCCGTTGTTCTATCACATAGCCAGACGCTGTCAGAATAGCATACATGCAGTGAGTACCATGCCAGCGCATGCGCATTAAGTCCGACCGTCAGTGGAGTTGTCAGCATGCAGTGAGTACCATGCCAGCGCATGCGCATTAAGTCCGACCGTCAGTGGAGTTGTCAGCATACGCAACAAGTTATGACAAAAATAAGTAATTAAATTGTCATAATATGACATAATATGATAAGTAGATAGATATACATGCGTTGTCGTGGTTTCAAAGTGTGTTTAAAGCAGGTCTGGCTGCAGCTGGATGCCATACAACTGTTAATAACCAAGTGTATGATGATCTACGTCATGATTCTATGTTGCTGATTAAATAAAATCATAGGGTAATGACAGCGTATGCATGTCTGAGCTAAGCGTACGACTATCTGACAACGTATGCTGATCTGACAGAACACCGTGAGTTTGTGCTTAGCGTATGATGATCTGACCTGACAGAACACCCGTTCTTTGTTCTTGTAATGCTCTGTGTACACTGCATCATTATTTTATTTTATTATGTACGTTAATATTTAAATTAACAAATAACTAAAACACAAGAACCAAAGAGCACGCAGAGCATGCACATTGCTCTTTGATCGTTTTTGTTCAAAGTGGCAGCTGTAATGTCTGCCATGGTGTCAGACTACCTGGCTTCATGTACTGGGATAGAGAGTGAAAACGGTCATGGTGAGCGCCTTCTGTTTGGTTACTTCTTGCTTGTTGCTCCTTGGTCAGTGTTCGTAGTTGAGCGTTATTTACCATCAGGGCATTGCCTCAATTGCTATGTTTAATGGTGCAACAGTGGTGGTTTCTTATATGAGCAATATGGGCAAATGCCCAGGGCGTTATGTTTTTAGGGATGGCACGAGACCATCACGCTTTTTAGCACATAAATGGAATATTTAATATTGGTAAAATGTATTAAGTATTTAATATCTAGGTGTTTTATGGTAATATGGATCTTTCAGATTATTTTGAGAAGCAATTTCGATCATATTTTACATTTTATTGTGTCATGTAGCGCGGGCCGCTGGTCTTGGTCTTGACTCGGTCTCGACTCCCCTCGGTCTTGGTCTTGACTTGGTCTCGGACCCTAAAAGTCTTGGTCTTGTCTCGGTCTCGATACACTCTGGTCTTGGTCTTGTCTTGGTCTCGGGTTGGGTGGTCTTGAACACAACACTGCTTGGTGTCTTATACAATCATTCCTTACTTTAAAAATAAAATGACAGATGGTAAATTTCACATATCCTGTGGTAACAGTTTTCCAAAATTCAGCACATATTACATGCTTATCCACTGGTAAACGTAATATTTCCTCTAAACCAATAAAGTTGTTGTTTTGACTGGCAGGAAAGCTTTAGGAGCTTCTCTGCTGAAACCAGCTTGTCTCTCATTGTTTACACTACATAGCTGTTGTGTTGAGTATAAATGCTGGACTGAAAGTAATTTAATTTAGAAGCTAATTAATTTTTTAATAAATAAAAAAAGAAGTAATTTAACCTAGTGGCCTTTTGTTTCTCTGACGTCAGTGTCTGCTGCTGCTTGTTCATTTATACACTTCAACTCTGAGCCATCAGCATCCAGAATGAAATTGCTATTGCGCATCATTTCCTCCTGAAAAACAATGTCACTGTGCTGTTTGCATTTTCAGCAACACACAGTCCAATTCAGTGAGCAAATCATCTCTTCTGCTCACATTTCATATCAGATTGAAGCGTCTGGAAAAAAATAACCATTTATTTAAGTCTAGTCATTATTTTTAATGCTCATTTCATGAAGATCTGATTCAGTTTGTAAAACAGATGAACTTTTGTTAAATAATCTCTGATCTCATCAGTTGGTATTGTAATAAACTCATATTTGCAAACTTTGATACTGTAACCATGGTAGATAATTTTATAGATGGAATAAAGATATCACTTTTATTGAAAGCAGCTTAGATTACAATAGCGTTGCAACTAACTACTTTAGTCATTGATTAATCTACTGATTATTCTGATGATTAGTCATACAGAAAAGTTGAAATATTTGCAGATTTTTACATTTAACCACTTAAGATGATTTTATGCAATGTTAGAGTAAATATATATAAAATAAAAATAAAGAAATTATTTTGTACATTTTTAAAATAAGAAAATAAACATTTGTTGCCTAAAATGCAACACCATATCCTTCCTTTAGTGAAGGGACCGCTTGATTATTTGTTGCAAAGGATGCATTCGCAGCTAAAATGAAGAAATTAATAAGATTTGCCCTGTCTGCTCGACAAATCTGTTGACTTTTTTTTTCTTTTTTTTTCATTTAAAAAAATAAATACATTTTATCTTTTGGATAAATATATCAATAATTGGATAGGAAAAAGTGCCTATCCAACTTTTGATACAAAACACCCTTTGTGTTGGAGTTTTTTTTGTCTTAAATTACATTCAAGTGGCCTCTCATTGATATGTTAAGATCACTCAATCTTTGTATTTCTGTGTCTTTTCTTGCAGAATGTAGCCGTCAGAGGAGAGGGCGCTGTGATCGTACTGAGATGGACGGAACAACCAACAATACACCGGTAGGCTGTCGTGTTTAAACAGCGCTCACTTGAATCTGAATAAATCTGCTGAAATCTCTTAAACTTATCCCACATACACGTCCCAGTATTAGTGTATAGAGGTTTGAGGAAAGAGATTAATGTAATGCAATTTGTAAAATGGCTGTAGCTAAACAAAATGTGGAAAAAGTGAAGTGATGTGAAAACATTCCTGAAAAACTCAAACTCTGAGATTAATCTCAGAAATTTTATATTTTTTCTAGAAAATTTCTAAGTTGAATTTTTACTTTTCAATCAAAATTTCCTTGGTTTTTCTAGAATTTTTCTGAGATTAATCTCAGTTTTTTCTACCAAAATTTTGACTTTTCGAACTTAGAAATCTTGTTTTCCCCAGAAAATGTCAGTGTTTTGGGAGAAATTTATTTCTCCTTTTTTATCTTGTCTACAATGGTCATTTCTTTCTTATATCTTGTACATTTCTTCTTTTTTTTTTTTTTGGTGGAATTTTTTTTTTTTCAAAGGTACATCATTGAAGTTGACAGTAAATTGGTGCCAACTGCAAACACAAGATGGCGCTGTTTTATCTGTTCTCTTCTAACAATGTTTGGTCTGTTTGTGAATGGGCAAATGGAGAGTTTCTGCTAAACCTGGAGGGAGTGATTGCAGTGTCATTTCTTTTTTTCTTCATGTAACACCAACCACCTGAAGACCACAGACCGTTGCTGGCATTATTAGTATAAAGTCGTGTTTGTCAGATGTGATCTAAATACACAGACAGGAGGTACAACCGAGCTAATCACTGTGTTCTGCGCAGTTGACGTGTGATCACCTATGTCCGGTGAGAAAAAAGGTGTAATTTTACAGCGGCATGGACCACTGCAGCTTCAGCGTGAGCGAGTCTGCTGCAGCCGGGCGCATGCACACTGACAGCCACGTCCACGTTTGGAGCAGATGGTAAGCAATTATGAAATGTGTGATAACATCAGGGTATATAATTGGAGCACTGGGAAGTGGAAATGACTCTGTGGTTCTTGAATGAAAGACCGAACAAATGTGTTTATGTATTTATTAGGGCAAAGAAGATTAAATCTTTGAGTTAAACGTTTAGTGACAGAAAAGAGATGAAAGGATTGGATGAAGTGAGAGAAATTGAGGCTTTAAACAGAATTTTTGCCACTTGTCGACAGCTCTGCCACTTGTTTATAGTTTGTTTAAATTTCCCCCTGACAAGGAAGAACCACTTTATATGATTTATCTTTTATTACACAAAAGCTTTTTAAAAACCCTAAATGTTTGTAGACGGCAGATTGGACATAAACTTTTATCTTAATATTCTTTTTTACTTAGTTTGGTGACAGTATTACGATTTCACCATTTCAAAAGGCAGTATCCTAATAAAACGGAGTAATCAAATGTTTGTATTAATGGAGTCAATGGAGTTTATTATGTTTCCTGATTTAAAACAAAAGTACAAGTTTTCCAGTTTTTTGCTTTGAATGTTTTCTGTTTTGTTCATTGTTCTTAATCTGTTGTCTGTAAGAACAATAGGTCTCTTATTTTTGGAAAACACTTTTATTTTTTAAGTTTTTTTAACAACTGCACCAAAGTTTGTGTTAGAGTAAAATTTATTGGTTGTCTGTGGTCTAAAAATTAAATTAAAATGGGGGGAAAAAGTCTAATAAAAGACAAAAACTTTTATAAAAAGTTTTATACCGAGTGTTTTCAATTTTAAGAAGATTTTAGTTGGTCATTCAGAGTGCGTTCACACCAGCCCTGTTTAGTTTGTTTTAATCCAACTCCAGTTTGTTTGCCTTGATAATTAAACTCTTAAAAAGAGCAAACTCTGGTCCGTCTACAAACCTCGGTCTCTATTCAGTTGACGTGAACTCTGGTGCGCTTTCAATGCATATGTGAACACCAAGAGGCCTGGAGACCGCTTTTAAGAGCAGGACGCAGACTACAGAGCAGGGCATTCTGGGTAAACAGCCAAAATAAATGTGTGTGTTTAGCACTAACAGGAGAAATGGCTCATGGTCAAAAAAAAGAAATCATATAACCGCTAAAATCGGACACCACTCCATTTTTGTTTGCTTTGTGTGGAGAAGGAAGTTGGATTCAGAGTCTACTTCTGAGATTTTTGTGTTGTTTCCTTCAGTGGTTCTTGGTCCAGCGCCTCCTCAGGTGATAAGGGGAACAGGTTTTTCAAAAGGTCTGGTCGGTTTGACACGGTGAAAGAAAACTGCAGCAGCTGAAAATATAGCAAATCTTGTAATTTCAGTGCCCAATTGAGCAAAGTCTCCTGGACTATTAGGTGTGAAACCGTCTGTGTTGTCAGACCAAATTTATACCATTCTTGAATTGCAGTTGGCGGGTGGGTACTAAAGGTACCACTTTCCCAGATACTTTCTTGCAAATTTTTAACTTTTCAAACTCAGAAATTAAAAAAAAAAAATTGAGAAAATTTTGGAGATTAATCTAAAAATTTCTCAACTTTTGGCGGAAACATACTTTTTTTATAAATATGTCTGCATATACATCAACTTGTCTACAATGACCCTAATACAACATCATGGTTTACTGACTGAAAAGCAGCAAACAAACTGAAATTGAGTCACTAAACATCAATCTATGGATCATTTTCTAGGTTATCACACACACACACACACACACACACACACATTCCTCTGTTTGAGTGTGGCATGTTTCTGGATGTCCCCTCCCACTGACAGATGGATGGGGTTAATATCATAATTAAGCGCTGCGGCCGACGGTTCCTGTTTACCACTCGGTTGCTAGGCAGTGACATCAGCTGATCCCTCCCTCTCTCCTCTCTAATCCCTTACGCTCTCACTCGCCCGTCTCTCTCAGCTCTGTCTCTCCCAGATAGGCGGCGCAGACACGGGCAGTGTGGGGGTATAGGACGAGTAGAGAGCAGGGGGTAGATAGTAGCGTGTGTGTGTATGAGAGGCTGGCGGACGGCATGGTCTGGGTGTGAGGACACACTCCGGGAGCCTCCATGTAGAGCGACATCACCTGGACCTGTCCAGCGTTCAGAGAAGCAACAGGCAGCAGGAGCGCTCCCAGCAGCTCCTCGTTTTTTTACCTTTTTTTTACCTTTTTTTTTTTTTTTTTTTCTTTTTGCGTTGTTTTGGGAGTAAGCTCCGGGCTGGACCGCATGCATGACACAACGCAAAGGCGAGAAACCCACCATCAGCATCCAAGAACACATGGCCATTGACGTGTGCCCTGGTCCCATCCAGCCCATCAAGCAGATCTCCGACTACTTCCCTCGTTACCCGCGGGGGCTCCCCCCCACGGCGCCCCAGCCAGCGGGCCACGCCGGGCCCCTGCGCTCTGCCCTCTCCACGCCTGCGGCCACCGCCGCCACCTCAGAAAGTGATCGCCCCAATGAGGACAGCCCTGAGCGGGCGTGTGCTGGAGCCTCCGCCTCCCTGCAGGCCGTCAGGAGGGACGAGGAGCCGGACGTGGAGGGATACGACTCAGACGACTCCAGTGAGTGTTTCATTTCTTACTGCATCTCTTTTTCTGCCACCAGTTGCCAGGCATCCCTCCAGTCTGATTTTATCTCCAACCTTTTATTTTTTCTCTCTCTTTATCTCCAATCGTCTGATTCGAACATGAACGTAGTGTCTCTGCGCCGCCGATAACTCTTTTCGTCTCAGTCGACAGGCAGCCAACTGTTGCTGCTTCTGCTGCGAATCCAGCCTCTCCCCCCCTTCCTTCTGCTGCTCAGCTCTGTTTCCTCTGAAAGAATGATGCGTGTGATTTTTTTTTTTTTTTTTTTACTGCAACAAAGCATCGCATGAGGCTGTCTGTGTTGATAAGAGTGCGTTTTTTAAAAATCACCTATGTCTGAGGGGGGTGGGCTAGGGGTTTGGTCTCACCAAGCCGAGTGATTCATGGCTTCTCAGATTAACCGCCCAGTGGAGCTCATCCACATACTGTACCCAGAAAGCAACTTCTGTCTGGCTGGCTGGTTTTTGTTTGGGTTTCTGACGCATGAAGATGTAAGGCTTTTTTGTGAATTTAATCTTACTGGAGATTTATGGAAATATTGAACCGTCGAACACCAGGGATCCACTTTTTTTTTTTCACTTCCAAACCCACTACAGACGTCTGAGGTTTAGTTTCGATCAATACTGATCCAATACAGAAAAATATTGCTGAGTTGATTGAAATCATTTCACATATTGTTCCCAGAAAGGCAAATTCAGTCTTATGGGCTTGTTTTAATTTATTTGTAACACTTTTAAGACGGTAGGCTTTTTAAAAAAAAATTTATCTCGCTGGATATTTTTCTGGAACGACTTACTGTAATTAATCAGTTATTGAAGTAATTTCCAACTAATTTAGTAATCAATTAATCATAGTATACAGACTCAAAAGACCAATTGCAGAAAGAACAACTTACTCGGAGCAGTAATTAAGCCAAAACTACAAAAAATATATACATTTGGGTTTAAGATTAAAAAACACCTTCTTTGTCTGTTTATATGTTCTACCCAGAATTCCTCAAGTGTCATAGTTTTAGCTTCACCTGCTTCAAATTCTGTAAATGTATATAAATAAATCTCCTATTAAGCACCTTTTACTATCTTTTATTAATCAATTAATCCCAAAAATAATCAACAGATTGGCCTTACATCGAATTGATGTAAAGTTGAGCAGAAACCACTGAGCTTTTCGCATCTTAGAAATATTTTTAGCTGCAGTTGCATCCTTTGCTACAAATGATCAAGCATTGACTAAAGTAAAACTATATGATTGCATCTTAAGCAATAAAATTAAAATTTTCTTCTTTAAAAAATAAATGTTTAATTTTTTTTGTATTTCTAGTGTTGTATAAAATAAGATTAAGTGGTTAACTGGAAAAATCTACAGAATGTGCAAACCTTTTTATATGATTAATTTTCAGAATAATCAATAAAATCATTATTTGCAGTCCATGGATATCTATGAAAATACTAAACAGTCAGAGATAAAAATGAAAGCAAACTGCTTTCTCAGCAGTTGCTTTCAACACTTGTTCCATCTACCTGAATCTCTTTATTTTTCCAGCGCTGGTGTCTGATGGATCAGAAGCAGTGAAGGTATTTCTGTTGCCTCCCATCATGTTCGACTCTTACCGAACGTTTGCTGCAGGCATGCTTTGCAGAAAGGGCTTGTGATTGCAGGTTAATGTGTGACAGTAGTGTGCCTTCTGCAGGAGTTAATCCACCCAGAGTGGCATGCTGTGGGGAGGGTTAGGCCAGCTCTTAATCCAGAGCTGGACAGGAGGGTTGGAGGGCAGAGATGGGGGATGGTAGGCAGTATAAAGGGTGGATTCTCCTGGCAGATGTTGCTTTATGACCTCCACTGGGCAGCCAGGGTTTTACTCAGTGAAGAAGCACAGAGTCTGTTAATCAGTCAGACCAGTCCTCAGCCTGTCTGACAATTCACTTTTCTGTGGAGAGACTCTGAGGATTTTTGGCTTTGGCTGGAAACTTGTTTTCTGACTCAGAATTAAAAATATTTCCTGCCAAGTGATTCTGTTTGCTTGAACGCTTGTGTTTTCCAGCCATTTACATACAAACAGACCAATTAAAAGGTTATGGCAAATTTTAGATTTAATCTAATGCTTGGATGTGCCAAGGCTGATCTTTTTAAATAATTTTTTTTTGCAGATTCAGATTCCTCTTTAAGGAAGCATTTACACCAGCTCGGTGTAGTCCGCTTTAAGCAAACTCCGGTTCGTTTTTTAATAAAAAGTCCAGTTCATTTAGGGAACCGGACCAAAACTCTAAAGTGGACCAAAAAAGCAAAGTCTGGTCCGCCTATGAACCTCAGTCTGTTTGGTTGAAGTGAACTCTGGGGCATTATGAACGTATATGTGAATGCCAAGAGGACCAAAGACAGCTCTAACAGCAAGAAGCAGACTACAGCACAGTGCACTCTGGGTAATACAACCATAACAAACACGAGAGTCTTGCACTAGCAGGAGAAATGGCCTGTGATTAGAAAAGATAAATTTTACAACCCCTAAAACCTGACACCACTCCATTTAATTTACATTTTGACGGAAATTACTTTTAGTATCTTCAGAGTTTTTTATTGTATTTTCTTCAGCGCCCCCCAAATGCGAGAAGGGGAACAGGTTGCTCAAAGGGTTTGGATCGTTTGACGCAGTTGAGTGTAAAAAAAAAAATGCAGCAGCTGAAATCTACAAATATTGCAATTTTAGTCCACAATCAGAGTACACCGGACCTATTCTTATTGCGCATGAAATAAAAATAAACAAAAAGCTTTTAATTGGTTTTATAAAACCTAAAGTAGAAGGGTCAAAGTTGGAGACCCCTGAGCTCGACTATAAGAAGATATACGAGCAGGACTGAAAAAAAAAATAGTTTTAACCTTTGAGCTCTGAGTGGTTAGTAATTATTTATAATTAAAGCTGTAAGAACAGTTGCTGTTCAAGAGCAAGAACAGAATTGACATTTTGAATTTTCTTTAGCATCTTATGTTTACAATTACTGCAATTAGCACAGCTAGCATTATTAAAACAGCAGCTTCTGTGTGTGTTCCCAGGAAGATGTAGATCCTTACCTTAAAGGAGGAGTAATATGTCTTTTCTAGGCACATAGTGCCATTTTATAGCACAATCAAGTAACTGTGTCCTTCAGTTATGAAGTCTTAATTTTTAGTTGAATTTTGACTTTGCATCATAGCTGTTTCTGACTACTTGATGGGTCGATTTTAAAGTTGTTGAGTCTGTAGTAATGTCACCTGATCATAAGATGGAGGAGTCTAAGAAAAATTAAAACATTGTTTGCTTCAGTCATTTTTTACTTCTGTATTTATGTCTGGTTTCTTCTGGTACAAAATTGTGACTCGTCTCATGTCAATAACGAAAAAGTCAGATCAAATTCGACACGACCATTGAGACTTCAGACGCTCTGAAATGTATCCAATTTAGTACCACTTATGGAAGTGGCACAAATCAATTTTTTGGGGTTGGTGAAAAGATTGAAATTGGGCGGTTCAGACATGAAACTGGCGTAAAGGCAGAAACTATGATTTTTGCCTACTGTGTGAATGTAGCCTAAGTAATTTTTGGTCAGAGCTGCACAGAATTACAAGTCATTGTTAAAGTTAAAAAAAAGAGAAAAGTAGAAGAGTAGGGGAAAGAGAGATTGTAATAGTCATTTTTCAATGTTTTAACTTACCAAACATGAGTGATTGCACTACAAACATGAATGTTGAGTTTGAAAGTTCAGTTAACACCAACCACTATCATGAGGACACAGTGACACAACACTTACAGTACAGTTGCTGTGGTTTTAGCAGCAGAGAGCAGCTGCATGTGCATCAGAACGAGTGTTTCCCTGATCCTCTAAAGCAGCTGAAACATCTCTGAAACTGGAGCACTGGAGGAAGAGCTTAGTCATTTGTTGTGGAGGGGGAGAAAATCCTGATGCCAGAGCTTTGAAGCTGCATTTTAGAGCTGCATGTTTCGCTGTCGCTCAGCATCAGGGCACCTTGGTCCACTGAAGGAATATGAGCTCACTATATATGTATGAGTATGAAACAACTGAAGAAATGTTCACCTCAGGGTTGTTCAGCTAGAAAGATTACCGATTTGTTCAGCTGATAGTTGTTCTTTTCTCTATCTCAAATTGAGATCTGTTTGAGCCTAGCTTGATCACCATGGTAACATAATCTAAACTCATCTACTCCACATCCCTGTGCTGTGTATGTTGGACAAAAACACCCCTCAATATTTACTCTCAAAAAGTAGTGATACCTATGTTGAAGATGTGTAAGAACAATTTCATATTTAAGAATTTAGAAAAATACAAACTTTATTTATAGAAAGAAACTGATTGACAATAAAACTGCAAAAAGTTTTATTGTTTGCACACTAAAACAATAAAACTGTTTATTGTTGTGCAAGTTTTTCGTCATTTGGAATGATGAAAGCAGTGATGTAAACGTCCTTCCTCACACCTCACTGCAATGTAGAAAGCCTTTTTTACTGAACTGTCATGTTTTTACACTGTAGAAGCCGGAGTGCCCAGAAAGAATTCACGCAAGCACATGGAGAGCTTACATTTTTTGGTTTGGCCTTCTGTTTATTTGCTGTAATTTTTTCATCAACATTATTTTTAGAAGTAGAGAATTTCCACACCTAAAAATCTGCATCTCTGCTCAAATAAGAGCTTTCAAGAAAATAATTTAACTTTCACTTTCACCGTCAGATAAGGCTTCTGCATGTTGGTGTTCCCGCTAAACCCTGAATATACCCAATTTGAGTTGTCTTGGCCTGTGGGGTTTCCTCTGTCTGGGAACGAGAATACACCCTGATGAATGTGACAGGTAGCCAATCAGAAAGCGCGGTGACGTAAGAACAGAGGGGAATCCCGAACAGCTGACATATGGCGCAACTGAGAGTCCAGTGGATATTGGAGATGATATGTGGAAATGTTCATTATTATATGTAAAGGTCATTATTATATATGTTTATTCAGTTAAAAATGTTAACTACGAAAAAACACAGTCACTTCCAAATCATAGAGCGGCTGCTCCCGCCGTCTTTTATCCACCGCCTTTTCTTTTTGTTACGTCTTTTATCTCTTAAAATTAGTTCACAAACTATCACTATTGTTTCTACATCGTCATCCGTGTTTAGTCATTCTAAATTTCCGTATGCTATGTTGGGGGTTTTACTGGATTATCCTCTGGAATCGGGATGTTCGTGACTGGAATCGGTTCGTGTGGTGTGTTGCTCCTGCCTTGTGGCTGAACACGAACCGATCGAACCTGTTGTACTTTTATCAGCTCTGTGGCCACAGAGGTTTGGAGAATCAGCCGACAATTCATAAATCTTGCCGTCTAAACCAGACTTAAGACTCACAAGCTCTACTCATCTTCTCTCGACCACTGCCCAAACACTCTCTGACTCTGGTCGCTATGGTAACGTTTACATATCCCTTCAAAATAAGATACAGATGCACCACAAAAATGAACATTTTACTTTCATGAAAATTTTAACTCACAATAATGACTAACGGGAGCTCTGAGCTTGTTTCTCTGCAACAAAACGGTTCCTTCTGGGAGTGATGGGAGACAATGAGACCCAAAGTGTTACTTATATCCACAGCCTGCTTGGTCTCTACGTGGCGAAGCAGTTTGAAGCTTCATTGCCTCATTAGCAGCCGGTCGCCGCATGTTACACAGAGCGGCTTGTAATGTGGGACTTACCTACCGGTCCAGGATAAATCCATCCTCCTGTCTCTTCTCTGGGCCTTTTCCCCTTGGCAAAGAAACTTTCCAAAGACACCTGATCTGTTTCTTACTCATTTTGCTGCTTGTGGGCTCAGCATTGGCACGTAAATAACCGAGAGAATCCTGTTAAAGGATTTTCAAAATAAAAGATCCTCCAGACTCAAATAATACATAAAACTGAAATATTTAATTATTTCTTGCGCGGCCCGGTACCAATTGCTCCACGGACGGGTACCAGTCCGCGGCCTGGGGGTTGAGGACCACTGTTATAAAATATTTTGCACATTTTTGGGCAGACGAAAAAAACTCTTTGGTTATGTGAGAGCGAGTTTTGTTAGTTTGTTTTTACCTCTCTCGCCATCTTCCTCTTCCACCTTTTGTTGAAGGAACTTCATCTGCCTTACCTGAATGTTGGGGAATGGCTTAGAGCAGGGGTCCCCAAACTACGGCCCGTGGGCCAGATCCGGCCCGCCTCCTCATTTGGTCCGGCATTCAGTGTTTTTTTTCATATATATGTGGATTTTTCTTCAACCACCAGGGGGGCTCTTGAGCAGATATGAAACTTAGTTTCCCTCAATGGAATATAAACTAGTCAGTACCAGTCACCGTTTCACTCACGGTTTTTTTCCATTTGCATTCTGGGTAAAATTGTATCTACAAACGCGAATATGTCGTCGGCAGTAATCCAACACCCCCTCCCCCCCCGCTCCACAGTTTCACTCCTCTCCTGCCCCTCCCACCCCCCCACCCCCGTCAACAAAAGTTTTCTAAGGTTTCTTTCTCGAAAAACTAAGACCGGCCCCCGACCACAAAAGGGAACAGTTATGTGGCCCTCGCAGGAAAAAGTTTGGGGACCCCTGGCTTAGAGAAATAAGCCTATAATTAAAATAGTTTAAAGCACACGGACAATCTATGATCAGTTTAAGAGTAAAGTCTAAGTAAAAAAGGATCCGTTATGTTTATTTTATAGGAAGTCATTTTGTGAATGAATTATTTTTGAACATGGGAGTTTCTTCCCTACAGAATAAATATGTTGTAATTGTAAGCTGAGTTTTTTTCTAACTTTGTCAGCAGTATGAGAAATAACCACAGCAGTAACGGATGAATTTATTTCAAATTTTTGACACATCTTTAACAAGGGTGCTAAGAAGCGTGGGGAGTGTGTTTCTCTGTAAAATAATAGCATCTGTTCAGGTGTGTTACATCAGTTTGTTTATGTTTGTGTTGACAACGGCTCCGATCGGTTTCCTGGAAGCCACTTTTTTTTTCCCCCTGCAATTTTGTGTTTCCAACATTTTTTGTAGCAGCACAACTTATCTCTGGAGAAATAACAGAAACCAGTCTGATCTCTCGTTCAAGCTGAGCCAATTCCCTAAATGTTAAAACAAATTTGTTTTGGTAACACCGATGTAGCAAGCATTTCATCTGCCTGGAAACGGGCTGCACAAGTTCAGAGATCCCCGTTGACGCCCACATAGATGTCCACCACCGTGTCACAATGCTTTTAGCTATTGTCAATAAACTGAAAAAACACAGCCGTGGATCACAGAGCTAACATTTTACAGCCGAAGTTGCAGATAAATCAGCTGAACATCAGTTTATGCAAACATCAAACCAAAGTTCCTCTCCATCCTCTTGCTAATAAGACTATTAGACAGAAACATCTGCCGGAGGATCATACTAATGACTTTGCAATCACCTGAAGAGTCATCAGTGTGGCAGGATAATTACAATGTCAGCTCCGCTTCCCACAAGGAAATAAAATTTTAAGAATCCCAAGCAGGAAAGCAAGGACGCCAACAAATAAATAACCAAAGCAGGAGACATTCCTTTGCTTGTTAGCAACTAAAAGTAGTATCCAATGAGCGCAAGCAATATGAAAATATGATGCATTGTGAAAGAAATGAATAACAAGTGAGTGAGTCTGATGCAACGTCCCAATAATCCCTGGCTGCTGCTGCTGCTGCCATGGGAGCTGAAAGGAGACGGAGAAACATAAGCTGCAGAAACGGGACTGCTTTAAAGGTGGCATCACAGACGTCTTTATTAACGCAGACTCTTTATTATGTTGGTTGAAGCTGATTAAGGTGCTTATTGCTGTGTCTGAAGTTATACTGATTCTATTCTTTTAGAATCTGGTTGAGATCTGCTCTTTTCCACTGGGGAAACATATGAAGTTATGGGTCAGTTCCTGACCAAAAAAACAGCCTGGTGCTGTAATGACCATCTGATTTGAATAAATTAAGTTGACTAAGGAAAAAAAATGTAATACTTTTGATCATGTTTATTGGTTTATCTTTTCTGCTTTCTTAAACCTTTGTGCTCCACAGGGTGATGTAGGGCCGTATGCTGCTGCGTAATCAGTCAACACAGATTTCAAAATAAGAGCATGAATATACACGTCTAAACTAAAACCTCTGCATAGATGTGAAACTTTATTCAACTGAAAATTGACAAAAGAGCCAAGTAAATTGGTGCTTTAGAATTTATCCAGAAAAAATAACTTTGGGGCGGGGGGAGCTAAGTGAGCTAAACATTAAAAACAGATAGCAAAATGCTAAGGCGTTAAAGTAGGGCAAACACTCTCACATATAAGTGCAGTTAAAGGACACCAATGACCCCAACAGTCATGTTTTTAGACTGTTGGAGGAAGCCAGAGTACCTGGAGAGAACACATGAATGCACAGGGAGAACATGGAAATTTCATGCAGAAACACCCCAGGCCGAGGAATTTCCAAAATGTTTCACCCAAATAGTAAAAAAGCAAATATTTAGGAAATGTGTTTAAACTTTTAAATAAATCAAAATAGATTTGAGCAAGTTTGACAAGAGACAGATTACAATGCGTTGACTTCTGGGTCAGAGAATGCTGCAGCGGGAACAGAAGTAGACAAAAGAAGGAACAGAGGTGAGCGGGGTCATGGGTTTTCAGCCGAATGGGGACAGTTGTACACAGCCAACAACTAATCAGTGGGTCTCAGATTCAGCTGTGAAAAACAAACCAAAACATTTTGCATGTACAAGATGTCTTGCAGTTATGTATGAAAAATGATTCAGCTGTATGTGATTAAGAAGAACCACTTTGACCTTTCCCTTTCTGGCAACAAAAACGGCTGTTATTACTCATAATGCTCTTGCAGGGAAACAAAAGAATAGAAATCTGTTTCGAATGATTTATGGCTTGAAAATGTTTGGCGGCTGTTTGATGTCTCACAGCAGGGATTTGAAAAGAAAACAAAGGGAAACAATGGAGGTGAGTTTAAAAGTAATTCTGTTTTTACTGCTTAAATGATTCATGTCAGTAAAGTTTTAAAATGTTATAATCAAAGATAAACTGAGGAAAACAAAAAGCTGCTGCAAATGTTATTAAGGTAGAAATCTCCATTGTGGCTTTATTTGAGCTTATAACTGTTCAGTTCATATGAGAACTAAGTGATATGGCTTAAAATGGTGAGATTATTTTTTGTACCAGATCAAATTTTTTTGCTTTTTTTCCTGAAAAAGAAATTCCAAATGACAAAGTATTGTCAAAATGTGGCTTTTATTTCAATCTCCCCTTCTGTGAGTGCTGCCACAGAGTATTAATTCATGAAAACTTGTTTAATTATGAGAATAAAGCCATATTTATGTCATAATATTAGCAGAATTAAGGAGCAATCTTACCAAAAGAACACATTCAGATTGAGAGTAAAAAGTTGTTTTTCAATTAGAAGAGTAGCTTCTAGAGTTAGAGTTATCAAGATCAGTCTATGTGGTTTTCTTCTAAATTAACGCTGACGTTTGCATGATCATTTCAAAGTTCTGCTACCGATACTTTGATGCTGTTATTAGAAGTATTTTCTTATTTGTAAAATGATACCAAAGTACAACTTCACAAGATGCTCAAAATTCATTTTAAGTTTTTATTTTTCCTATTGTACTTCTTATGAAGTTACTGCTTTATTCTCCTAAAATCATGAGTTTAATCTGGTAATTCTCATAATTAAAAAAGTAAAATTAACTATAGTCTGGCCCTAATATTCTATTATAGACTTCACTTGAGTTCAAAGTCCAAATAAGTAGAAGCTTTATCACACACTTGTCAGACAAGATGGCCGCCTGAACTATGGAAACCAAAGGAGTGCATTGGAGAAAAAAATTTCCGACTTTCTAAAATAAATAAAATTGATTTATTGCCTAATTTATATTGTGACTTTTTATTATCAAAATAGTACCACAAAATATCATGATGACGTTTAAGTCTATACCGTCCACCCCTAATAGTGTGGAAGCCTGTTTTGTTCAGGCCTTTTTAATTCTCTTTGATTTAGTTAGTAGTTTGCTTGTAACAATGAAAACAAACAAACTGCGTTGAATTTAAAGCATGCTCAGTTACCAGTTTAGCCTCTGTGTTTCTCCAGGTTGCAGAGTCGGGTACTTTTTTATCACGCTGGCTGCGAGGCTGATCCGATCATTCGTGGACTCCTACATATGAATCACACACTGAGGTGAAGTAATTCCTCCCTCCTGGCGGTGTAGCAAGCACCGCTGTGGTGAAAATGAAAACACTGCCTCAGTTTGAATTTGCTAGTCTATCAACAACTTGGGAGAGATATCGTTCAACGTATTTTTCTGCGCCAAATGCAAAAGAAAAAGCATCGCTCGCCTTCCTGTTTGTGATTTTAAAGCAGCCACTTGTGTCCCAAATTGGCTCCTCACCGTCCTGCGGGATGTGATCCAGTATCTGTATGCTTCTCTCTGGGGGGTGGGTGGAGTTGGGGAGGCAGTGCTCTCCCTCATGAACCAAATCACACAGGGACATCTCAATCCTGGCTAAAAACCTGCTGGCTAATCAGCATAACAGCAACATTTTCTAATTTATTGTGACTCAACCTTGAGTTTAATTGAAAGGGAAAAGTGCATCCCCCACCAAGTGTCCAGTCCCACCCACGCACACACATACACACACACCCAAAGGGGGGGTAATCAAAACCCATTTGAACATGAGGATCTGAGCCACATTAATTAATGAAGGTTTGTAGTGCTTGTTGAGGGCCACATGCCAGCCGGGGCCCAGAGAAGTGACCGCTGTGACCCACATGGCCAAGCCGAGTCTTGTGTTTTTCAGAGATAAGAGTCTCCATCCATGAGCTGAGCACCAGCGTTCGTTTATAACAGGCAGCCAGGGAAAACAAAAGTGATCCATGGAGGATCTGAACATGCTTAGCCTCTGTGATAAATGTGTTCTTTCACATTTATCAGAGATTTATTCAGAAATGGAAAAACATCTTAGATCCCCAAACTGCTTGTTAGAAAAGACGTCTTGAAATCAACTTTTGCACCAAAATAATCAACAAGTGATTGATTATTAGCTCAAAGTCAAATTCTAGCCTTTTATTCTTTATATACTGAAACAATCGTACGTCCTTATAAAGCTACTGCCATGGGTTTGTGTGCTCATAAAGTGCTTGGTAGGGGTGAGCATTTGTTGCATTATCATTTTTTGTGATAACTAACTTACAAGATTTTCATTCTCACAATAAATGTAATTGAGAAAAGTCATTGAGAATCTGTTAACATTAAGGCAATGTGTAGCAACCTAAAGCTAAAAACTGTATGTGTGCATCTCATGTTTATAACTAGTAATCAGAGCTGTGTTCACATTCACTGTTTACATAATTTTAAAATTTTGGACTGGAACGCCATTCATGAACACCGGCGTAATGGTTTAAAAGTTCTGCTTGAAGCTGGTAGTGTAACAGCCATTTAGAAATGTAGATCAGGAGTCTCATGACACATTGTACAGGATCCATACTAAAAGTGAACGTACGGTCAGAAGCTGAAAATTGCGAATGCCAAAAAATTTATTTCTAAAACCATGGTTTCCAGAAAGCAATTTCCCTATGTAGATCTTAGCTGTACCTCAGTTTGTGTGCAAAGTTCCTCCTCATGTTCTGCCCTCAACATGCCCACAGTCAGTGCAAATTCAGTGCAACATACTTTATGAATGTTGGGGTGTAGTAAAGTGAGCCAGCCCACCAATGTCATTTCATTGTGTAAAATGGCAACCATAGAGAAAAGGATAAAGAAATACAATTTTATCTAATGCACTAATGGCACAGGCAAATTTTTTGTTTAGTGCTTTTGCTAACTTTGAAAACATTTAGCACACTTAGCTTTCCCTAAATGGGTTTTTTCCAGATAAATTCTAAAGCGTTATTTACTTGACTGTCTTTTAAACTTTACGTTGAATAAAGTTTGACAGCTGTGTTGAAGTTTCGGTTATCGACTGTTATAAATTCTTCAATAGTTACACATTTATGCTTGAAGTGTGGGAAATCTGTTTATGCTGCATTTCCATTTTCTCTCCTCATGTTCTCTCTCTCTTTTTCTCTAACTTTAGAAGAACTAACTTTGGCAATAATAAAACAGTAATTTGATTCCCTGCACTGAAAAGATTGTTTACATAAATTGTTAAACTTTGTTCGCAACACATTCACAGTAAATCGGTTACCCAATTTCTGAAGCTTTCCTTTAGAAAGTCAATCATTAAAATGCCATCTGTTTTACTTTTTTACATGCTGCCCCAGATCTTTCGAACAAAGCAGCGGTACTGTGAAAATAAATGACAGTCAGGGGTTGTGCCATGCTCTGTGATGTAGTTAATTAAAATAATTTGGAGATCTGACTCTAAAACAAAGTGGCTAAAACCAAAGTAATTTTCCTCCTAAGCCTTTAGAAGCTGCTGAGTGGCCCAGTGAGAGCACTTTTTCACAAAGCTTTGATAATGTCAGGAAAAGAAACGGCAGTTGGATGTAAGACAGAAATAATCTAATATTTCCCAATTCACTGTCCTCATTTAGATCCAGAAAATGAGTAAAACTCTTTTTTTTTTCTCACTTTTTTTATCTGGGTTATGCAAGTGCAAAATCTGCTGGGCTAGGTTATGTTTCAAGTTGAGCGCAGACATCTTTTAGCATAGTGTACCTCCTAATAAACAAGTTGGCAGTAAAGTCCACTGGGGATAATCTCCCAAACACTTATCTTCCGCCTTTTTAGGGAAACAAGAAAAGGAAGCACAGAGCCATCTGTTGCTTCTCCCGTAACTGATCTGTTTCTAGACCTCCGTAAAACAGCATCCTCCTGAAAACATCCCCCAAGCCTCATAACACTCAGTTCAATGTAAAGAGCCATTTCAGCGCTGCAATGCCCAGCACAGTGGAATCCTATTAAGAGTGTAACTGCAAGCTGCCAAGCAGTAGTAATGAGTCACTGTGGTGTCCCATGTTTTGTTTTCTTGTGAATGACCCAACAAAGCCGGATAGATTTCAGCGAGGTCACATTATGGGTTATTATCCTCCCGCCTCTCAACAAAAACAGACGAGTGCTTTAAGTTGGCTGTCGCTCTGCTGCAGAAGCAAACTCTGCCTCTGCCCTCACTTCATCCCGCTAAGCACATTATGTAATGATAATGCCAGCTATTATACAGATCCATTTGACGTCTGGCGCTGTCATCAGCTGGGAGGAATGTTGTTCGGCTTTAGATTCTCACATTTATTTGAACACAGATGAAGACATTTTGAAGCGTTTCAGCAGCTTTTAAAATGTAAAATCCACCTGCTGTTTATGCAGCATGGCGGCCCCCGTAGCGGTGTTTCATCTGGGAAAAAACAAAACCAAAAAAAAAAAAAAAAAAACAGTTACTCAATTTGCCCAAATTAACTCCCAATGTCTGATCAGTTCTCTGCCCACGGAAAACGATGAATCAAAACTCACCTAATGTAACCACAGCTACTCTGAGTGGGCAGTCTGTCCTCTGAGAGCTCAGCACACCAGTTTTTAAATTCTTGCTTTTTGTCTGTTTTGTATCCTCTGGCTGGAAGCATGAAGGTACCGTGTACGGTTTAATGAGGTACATTAGGGATATCTGAGCAGGCAAGTTCAAAGCTTTCATGTTTTTCTTACTTCCGAGTGACTCTTGCAACTAAGCGAAGAGTTGCCTTATGCACTTGATCATTTTAAGATGTAGCGTCAGAATAAGCTACCACGGAATAAATTTTATGTAATTGACTTCCAGATTTGAACACTGTGGTTTAGACAGTGGACAAAGTTAATCGAAACCCTGAACAGAGGCTCAGAACAAATCAATGCATGGAGGTGCCATAACTTTCTTCATCTAAACAGAAACAAAACTGAAGTTATTATCTCTGAACCTAAAGACTCAGAACACCGCTTCGGCTATTACAGCTTGAAACTAGTTTTCAGACCTGAAAGCTGGGTGTAGTGATGAACTCAGACCTGAACATTCAGAGTCACATAAAGACACTTACAAAATCGGCCTTCTATCAACTGAAGAACATTTCCAGAACTAGAGGACTAATGTCCAAGAAAGGTCTAGAGAAACTCATCCATGTTTACCTTTAGTCCCATTGGTTACTGCAACTGTACCTTCACAAGTCTCTTTACAAATAAACTTCACTGATTTGATTACTTACTCCAAGTTCAAATTCAATTTGGCTGCCTTGCATACAAAACCTTGAGTGCTATGTACCTGCACATCTAATAGTGCCAATACACAGAACCTCGCTGTTTAGTATCTTTATTGAAGCATGTTACATCCTGTACAACATCTTATTTGTGAACATGTTGCTGTTGAGAAATGTTAGTTCTGACTTCTGAGAGAGATGGTTCTCAGTAAAGGCTCATTGGTCTGACATACACAGCTTAGATACGACAGAAGAGGTAGGAGGCAGCACCGACTCTGGCATGTGATGAAAGGGAATCTAAACCAAAGGAAGAATATGTTGGACAGTTTTTGATGTTTAAAACCTGTTGTTCCCTGGAAAGCCTGAAATCTGCTCTGCTCTGAGATTTTCATGCCTTGTTTATAACATTTGAGAATAAAAGGTAATCATTTTATATTTAAGAATACTATTCCAGCCACTTATCACCTCGTTGAATTTGGTGAAGAAACGTCTCTGATTAGTAGGGATGGACCGATAAGTCGGCTGACTGATAAATCGGTGCATCCCTAACGATTAGTGTTTTTATCCCTTTTGCATCTAGCTTTATGTATTTTTGCTTGGCCTCATCTCTGAGATCTTCTGATGGTATTTAGTAAAATAAGTAACCTTTTGTCACAGACCATATTGCAACATTGAGTCAAACACTACTTGATATAAGAACACACCATATGGCTACAAATTGGCATCTGTTCTGTTATCTTGTGTTCTTGAAGCTTTACAAATAAAACATTTTTTATTTTCTGTAAATGCTAAGAAGCCCATCAAGTTCTCAAGCTTCACCTCCTTTTTGAGCATCTTGTAATTAGTATCTGCTTTCACTTTCTTCAAGCTTTTTAGGATTCCTGTTTATGTAACAGAGCAGGGAACAACTTGTGTTGCTGAGAGATTTTTTTTTCTGCATATTTAATTAGCACTCCAATCTTCAGATAAATTGTACTTTCGTTTCAACCCCTTAACCTTTAGAGCATCTAGCGTTGTGTTTATACTTGTAATGAAACTCATCAGTGCTACTTAGAGTTTTCCACTAAACAAAGGTTGGGTTCAGCAAAAATGAAAGTGTTTTTACCTTGTTTTCTTTCATTTGAGAGGCAACCGGTTGTTATAAACCCACCAGCCTATAAACAGGCTTTACTGTACAAGTTCAGCTTTCCATTCAGGGAGGAAATGCTGAACTCTGTTCTTGAAAGTTTATTTTATCTCACCTCTGATGGATCAATAATAGACCTTTTCCCTACTCTAGAAAACCTCCGGCTCTCAGTTGTTTTTCCCTTAGCAAGGTAAGGTCGGTGAGTAGTTCAGGACAGTATGAAGACTCTCATTGAGCCAAGATGGACTGATACAAGTCAAACAAAGGATTTCCTTTTATGTTGTGTGATTTCCTTCGACTCTACTAAGGTGGATTTGATTTCCTCCGAGGGCAGAGGGGGATGTCTTTCTTGCCAGATGGTTGCCTGACTGCTGAGGGTTTAAAGATTATGCATGTAATCTCTAATCTTGCTGTACCAAAGTTGCAGTGGTATTAAATGTGCATGTAATCTAGCTAAAGACATTAAGAGAGTCATACTAAGGAAAGTAAAATACAGGAACCATCGAATCAAGAAGGGGTTATTTCTTGTCGGTAATACTTGGGAAATGTTACATGTTGTTTTTAGATGTTTTGCCAAACTTTATTATTCTGATTCTGTCTTAAAGATTTGATGCTAAATCTGAGGATTTCTCTGGATTGACACCAAGGTTAACCAACTTATTTAACACCTGGTACATGGTGCAAACCTTAACCACCCAACTGACATTTTATGGTAAGAGTTGAGGTTAAGCCAGATCACAAAACTGTGAAATATTCACATTTAATGGAGTGGAGGACAATGGATAGAGGACAGAAGCAGAAAAGTTGCTTAAGGTCAAGCCAAGTTTATTTGTGAAGCACATTTCGACAACAAGGCAGTTCAAAGTGATTTACACCATAAAAACATAACATAGTTACCAATTATGAAGCAAGCAACAAACATTTCACTTTGTTAAATACCATCATCAAAATAAAGCAAATGTACATAAAAGTAGGGCTGCAACGATTCATCAAATGATTGACAAATTACCTGCATCAAAGCTTCATTAAATTGCGTGTTACTGTTTAGCACATTGTGTCTGGTTCAGATTATTATTTGTGTTGCGCAACGCTCTCACTTTCGCTAATGAGTTGTTAACAAATGCTAAGTGCTAGTAGCGTAACATGTTGATGTTCCACTTTCCGGTGTAATTTCACTGGTTGATGAAAATGTCTGGGTTCTATTGCTTTTTGGGGAACCAAGAGGCTTCCTTAAACTGATGCTTAGCACAACGGTAGCTTTACAGATGAATCAGAAAATTCCCAGTGTATTTATAATTGACTTGCTTTTATTTTTGCGCTTTCATTTAACTGAAATGTTGTGAATGTTTTTTTTCCCGTCCGTGTTGCTGATGAATCCTTGTATAAATGCTGTGAAATGTTCTTATAGCAGGTGTAACACAGTAATGATGAGTTATAGTTTTGATGAATGCGTTTAATTATAAAACTGTAGCTGCAGCTGGTCTGTTTACTTCTCGGTGCTCATACAATCACTCATCTTGAGTTTTATTATGACTTGAATTCATTCACCATAAAAATACCATCGTCCATGGTAACAACTCTATATTGGGATTCCATCAAATCTTAAAATATTGTGTCTATGGTTGTTCTGCCTTCCTTTAATCCCCCACAGATGAAAACAGATGATGCATCTCAGTGTTGTAAATGTCCACAGAGAGTTCAAGTCCATTAGCAGGTCCAGCTGGATCAGTTGTATCATTCATCAGATACTTCAGAAGTTTTTTGTTGTTTTTTTTTTAGTCAAATGGATGCTCCATAAAAACATAAGCCACTGTTGAGATTTATTATTATTTCTGCTGCAACTTTCTGTTGAAAATGCCAAACTTTGTGAGGAAGTGCAAAAACGAAATCAAATGGATGAGAATGTGCTTGTCATAACAAATTTTGTCAGACAATAAGCTGGCCCACAAAATATTATGATAAACGATAATATTGTCACTTTGAGAACATTTTATAATGCAGGTTCACCCTCTCAAACACCGGTAAACCGTAACTTTGTAAAGGATATTCAATACTAGAATATTGAAAATAATATACAGCAAACAAAAGCAATAAATAAACTGTAAATAAGGAACACTTACAGGGAGAACCATAAATAAGATTGATTATGAAGGCTTTGTAAACAAAAAATATTAATTGTCAGAATGGAAATGATCAAGTTCATTTTAATTTATCATGTGATTAATGATTAATTGCTTATTGCGACAGATTTAATCATACCAAAGTGTATAAAAAGTGTATTGAAACCCAACTCTTGCTGAAAATAAACCCTTTTATCTAAATGCACAAAACGTTTTGACTAAGCCAGAGGTTCCCAAACTGTGGGGCGCTCCCCCCATAGGGGGGCGCCGTGTCATTGCAAGGGGGCGCGGGAAGCCGTCTGGATGAAAAAAAGACAAAACATGAACACTGTATGCGCTGGGTTTTTACCTTAGAATGGCCAACTCTCTGTTATTCCTATATCAATTTGATACAGTAGAGGCTTCCACACTTCCCATATTTGTGTCCTCTGTCACTTTTATCAGCAGTTAAAACTGTTTAATCCATTGTTAACATGTTGTAACCTGTTTATCCGAGCCGCCTTTAAACGCAACATGAGCGCTTAAGAAAAAGTTTGGGAACCACTGGACTAAGCTGTTAGAAATGAGCTGAGAAACAAATTCATATTTAGAAACATCAAAGGTGAAATTGGAAATATAAATACAGTGGACTGAATGATTAGAGGAGAAGGATATTGAAGGCAGGAAGATGATGCTAAAAGATCATCAATAAAACATAAAGATAACCATCATCAGTCATTAATTTATTTGTCATCTGGATATTACATTTAGACTTTGAACTCCATACAGTTTCATCATTCTGTCAAGTTTATCGCTGATGGGAAAATTTATCAGTATAAGGAAGCGTCTCAGAACAAAGAGCGCTTAGGCTTTTCTTTAAGAACGGCACGTCGGCTCTAACACACATCCTGCAAAGAGCCGAACGTTTCATTGGGATTGGAAAGTTGCGGTGGAAATGGAAAAGAAATGGTGCATGACAAGTCTCCATCCTGCAGAGCTGATCTGTCAACTGCTCCAGCAAAAAGTTGGAGGCTGACTGATGGACAACGTTGCTCTTTACGAGTGAATATCGAGCCTTAAAAACGTTGAACAGAGAGGCACGAAAAGAGCAACTCGGTGCTTTTCATCTGTGATTTCATATTTTCTTTTAATGTTTTCTCTAAATGCTTCTTTTTTTTCTCCAAATACTGTCAGAATTGTACATGGAGGCTCAAATATTTATTATTATTCCATAAATTAGAATATTTTTGAGAGCTTCCTTTATTTCAGTAAAGGGAGTTAAACTATTTTGAGCAGTTAAATAAATAAAAAATGAATTAATTGAATAACTAAGCTTATTAATAAGAAGTACATTTTACCAAAGTGCAAAGCTTGGGTAAATAAACATTCACCTCTGCTGAGATGTAAACTTTTTCATGAATAAGGGAAACAGCCGGCAGCTCTCTGATCATCTCCACTTCATTGAACATTTCTTCTCACTCTACCAGCTAGAGCTGTGTGAACAGAAGTCCCACACAGAGATTCAAACAACAATTCACCAGTCTACTTCATCACACCTTTTTTAGAATTTATTTAATGTTTTTTTTTTTTTCCTAGGGTTTGATCTCAGCAGGCTCCCGTCTTTCTGTCCGACTCGCTTGAAAGACTTTCACTTTCTTGGGATACATTTCAGTTTATTTACAAGTTTGTCTGCATGCAAGTGTTTTTATTATCCAATCATGAGACTAATTTTGGAGATGGGATGTGATGGATTATCAGCTTCACCAAAATGAGTGTATTTCTTAAAAAAAACACACACACACACAATGAAAACACTTGTTTTGCATAACTCGAGTCACATGATCAACAGCTGGACATTGCCACTGGTGAAGCCGACAGGAAGTGATGGGAGGATGATGGTATGGCATGTTTCCAAATGAATTATTGTGTGAACAAACTTATTCGCATGTAATTTTAATGAAAACACTGTAATTATTATTATTTTTACATAACCAATATATCAACAAAGTTTTGTGTACATTTGTAATGGAAACATGTGTATAGAGTTCACTAAATATTTGCTCCTTAAACTTAAACAGTGAATATGAAAGTGTGCCCTCTGTAGTATTGATGAAAAAATAAAACAAAACTTATAAGATGCTTTGAAATTATATCTCGGAAACAAGAACGCTGTTTTTGCTGTCATTTATTGATCTTCTCAGATTAATACCTTAAACTCCCATATTGTCTTTTATAATCCTCATTATTCAGCAGAGCAGCACTAAAGACTCATTCAGTATGTTTTAACCCAAGCAAAGGATTATTTTCCTCCCAAAAGCTAAGCAATTAGTTAATTAAATCTGCACATAAATTCCTGGACAGGTTACTGCTTCAACAGCCTCATAAGGAGGAATTAACATTAGTGTCAGGCGTCGGGCCAACCATGGCATGGAGAGTCAATGAAACAAGCAAAATTCCTTGATAAACACACCTTCAGGCTTTTAACACATAATTTCTTGCATCACAAAGTAAGGAAGGACGTCCTTACTTTGTGGATTCCACTTTTTGTAAAAAATAATGACTGAACATGTGAGAGTGTAGTACGAGTTCTGCAGTTAGCGTTGCGTTTTTATTTATATTCATTTGAAGTCCTAAGTTTTCTCCAAAAGTCCCAAGAAAGTCGACTGCAGAGAAGCATCAGCAGATGGCCAACTCAAGGGAGCAACATTTTCTGAATGAAAGAACAAGTTCACATTTCAGAGGATGCCAAACAATCTGTGTGAAAATGTGCTTGGCCTCAACGATTTTCATACTTTGCTCAGTTTGTGATATCAGGCTCTGACTGCCAGTCAGAAAGCTTCCTAACATACTTCATCTGTCACCATTTCAACATGAATGAGGCCAATCAGTTCTGAACAGCCTGCCAGCTGAGAGTCAGTCAGCCACTATTTAGTTTTAGCTACTAAAATAAAATCCACTTTGGTAAGTCACAACGTTAGAAGTGTTCGTTTCTATGCGACTTCTGTTTGAACTCCATAGGAATTATGCCAGCATTTACTCAACGGGAGATGATTAAGGCATCACACCGCAAACAGGTGGAGTTACGATTGATTTCTCCTTCAACTTGTGGTGATTGTCAGGGGGGAAAAAAGCTCAAGATTACCAGCTCTGTATGTAGGCAGAAAACGGCTCTACTGTACAATGGAAATATGTAATTTCCAGAGTAGGAATGCCCAATGCTTTGCTTTTGAGATATTTTTATTTAAAAAAGCTTTATTTCAAACGAATACATGGGACAGAAATGAAAACTCTTTTTAAAATTAGGTTTAAAACAGAGAAACTTTGATTTCTCTACAAACTCAGACTTGGACATTAAGTGGCAGATTCATTAAGTGGAACTGTTGCTTTCATGAAAACCTGAAGCTTTAATTATGCAGTTTGATTACAAATTTTGCAGGATGATAAATTGTCCCAGAAAGTATTGCAATAGACAATAGCATTGTCATTTTTTAAGTACGGTAATATAATGATAATGGCATAATAGTGAAAGTACGCCCTATTAAAGATTGATGAGCCTTAATTTCTAAAGAACAATTAACATTCATTGTTAATATTAACAATTAATATTAAATAGTAATATTTTAAACATCCAATATAGAAAAACAAAACAACCAAAAAGAGTAAATAAAATGGAAATAAAAACCAAAAACACATATACAAAGGATTACAAAGTCTAAACAAAATTGCTTTCAAAAACCATTAATCAAAAACTGCAAACAAGCATTTTTAATCTTTTTTGCAAAGAAAGTATGTAAATATAATTCAACGTTATTGGTGTTTATGAAGACTTTATCCAACATGTCATTTGATGTTTAAAGTTATTCTGGGGTTAGCAGACATAAGTCACAGAGGTGTTTTGTGTTTTCTGGTCCGCCTCGCTCTGGGAAACTCGGATACAAGCAGAGTAAAGGCTGAGGAAAGCCTCCTACCATCCCCCTGACATTTATAATCAAAGCAAACTCATTTCACAATAACTCACCGCAGCGCCTGTTTATTTGATAAATGTTAGACATTCCATAGAAGCAATTTTATACTGTTTTTATGCACATCGACAGAATTTCCTGTCTGATTTTACTTCCTAAAGTTTAATTTTTAATTCTTTCTCACTTTGTTGGTTTCTCTTGTGTTCATTTTAACAAGATTTTGAGTGCAGAATGAACGGTGGGAGAACGTGAGGAGTACCAACACAATGCCTCTCAAAACAATTCAAATATGTGAATTTTTGCATGCGTTTGTACTCTTCATTGTTTGTTTGTATAAATGTGACAGTTTGCTGAATACCTCAATTCCTTTGTTTTTATACTTGCCACTTGCTCAGTAAAGTTTCTTAAAAAAGGAAAATGTGAGATGGGGAAATGGAAGTGCTGAAACAGACTTTCAAAGTAAGAGTGTGACTATGAACGTCTATGAATTCTTAAAGGTCAATAACCAAAACGTCAACACAGAAGTCAATTTTTTTCAATTGAAAGTTTACAAAAAAGCCAAATAAATTTAGCATGTTAGAATTTATTTGGAAAACTTAATTTAGAGAAAGCTAAGTGCGCTAAATATTTTCAAACTAAGGAAAGTGACTGAAAATGACGCCTGTTTTCTTGTGATTTTCATTTCCTTTCTAATGGCAACACTCAAACTGTGAAATTGTGTTTTTGTGACGCTGACCAGGGAGCTTTGGGAGAAACGCATTCATCAAAGCTTGGTACATTGTTTTAGAACCTAAACCTGCTTTTTCCAGGTATATAAAAATATATATATAAAATATTCACAGGGTAGAAATACTTGCTTAATGCACTGTATAATTTGCTGCTTTTCAGAGATAGTTTAGATAGAATCAATATATGATCACTGAATCCTTATTTGATATTCTATCAATAAAAAAACAGGTTTGTTGTAGTTTCTTGTTTTGTTGAAGATGTTGTTGCATTCATGCTGATACTCTAGAGATTCACTTCCTGACATGCTGTTGCATTTCTGCACGTTCTGCATTCCTCCACATTCTTCCAGCTAGAGCTGCAGAAATCCAACGTAATTTATAGAGACAACTTTTAAATCAGAAAGTGGCCAGTGCATCTCCAGCTGCTCGCTGGCTTTACTCCGGAGACTCCACCAAGACGCTGTGATGTGCTCTCCATGCTGGCCTGCCTTATTCTGTGCAAGACCCTCCATGTTGAAAATCAATTATTCTGCCAGGAGTGGAGCTATAATGAACTGTGGACTACTGTAGTGCTCCCAGGTTAAATACGCCCCGATTGGACAAGAGTGAGGAAGATTCAAAGGTTTGGGAATCAAACACTGTTGAAATCTTATCACAGCACCGGATTTTCTTTTTCACTCGTGTAGCAAATCTTTGTTGGATAAAAATACAAAGCAGCAATTATTACGGGCATATCTGATGGTCCATATCTAATGATGTGTAACTGAGCAAGAGATTAGAATAAAGAGTGGACCAGTAATGTCTGCTGTTTGGTGTTTTACAGGGCTGGTTTACTCTTACTTAGAATTGAAATGTCATCGTGCCGTTGTCCTGTAAAGTGATTAGATGTTGGAAGTGGAGGTTCCCTCATGGGTTTTACCACTGTTTGCGCTGTACAATGGCAGCTGGAAAAGACAAGTGTTGTGTTGTTGACTTACTGTTCAGAAACCACTTCTGTTTTCCAAAGATGTACAGCTATATAATTGCATGTGTGTTGGCAGCCATTTTCACTTGAGTGTAAATATTGAGTTAGAGGATGTGGCCAACAGCTGCTTCTTTGGATCTGAACTGACAAGATGCCCTAAAACAGCTCAATCTGAGAGGAAGCAGAATGAAACCTCTTTATCTAAGAATGATTTTGTGCAAAAAATGTAATGAAGATGTTTTGTTTAGCCTATCCTAGCCTGTCCGAAGCAACACAATAGGTAACCTTTAAATAACACAAATCTACAAAACCCTTACTATGTTTTGGATGTTCAATGATTTAAAGACCCCTGGTCCTCAAAAATATTCCACTTTTCCAATTTCAGGAATGGTGCATATCTAGTGCAAGAACTTTTGATGATTTTGGTCAATGTGGTAAATAGTTTGGACACCACTGGTGTATGAAATAACTTCTCTGCAAAAATGTTCATAAAACACTGATGTCTGGTGTGATTTCTATCAAACATTTATTCCTTTTGTGACTGACACAAACATCACTTTTCTGGCTACTTTGTTAGGAAGTGCATCTCAGAGTTGAAAAGTCATTTTCCTGTTAAGACAATGAAGTTTATTCTGTTCTATTAAATATGACAGACGGCTGTCCTTGTGGTGATTCCCACTGGGCTAAGTGAAGATTCATTAATGTCAGGTCTTTCAGGCACTATGCGACTCTTAAGTGACCTGTGGTCACACCCTTCCACCATCTTGTTTTTTGTTTAAATCTCAGTGCCGTCTGATGCCTGAGGGGAAGTAAACATGACATCCCCGGTTTGCTCCCAGCCCCCAACATCGCTGCAGGTTCTCCTCTTTTACTTTAATAGCATTCCCTCACCTTCTGAGTATCACACACAAATGAAATGCCACATACAGGAGCAGGATGGTTAGGGGATCTCGAAACTCATTTAGAATGGGCCAGAAACAAATTGGGTATGGATTTTAAAACGTGTAGTTTTCGCTTGAAGAGGGGAACAAAAAACCGATCCACCTGGGGGTTTCCACCATGAACTGTGCCCCAGTAATGACAGAAAACACAGGCTGTGAGACAAAGCCTTCATTGATAAAAACACATGAAATGAAGCAGAGAACAGTAGCAACAGTGACTGCAAGACGACGCTTTCATTAGGCGCCAACACACACCTGAACCCAGCGAGAGTATTTAGAGGCTGTGCTTCATCATGCGGTGCATTCAGGCAAGACAAGTCAGCTGCAGACTGTGACATGTTCAGTCAGTCAATTCATGTTGCTGATTGAAGACACTGCAGCAATGGTAGACAGCAATTTTCTATTCTCTATTCCCTCCTGCAACTGAGGAAAGCAGGAGCAGCAGGAGCTCTGGTTCGGTTACAGGAGGTTCACTCATGGTTGTTTCATAGTATTGATATAAACCTAAAATCACCTGGGCATCATGTAACATAAATGCAATATTTTAACCTGCGAATAAAGTGTCACTTCTTCTCTTTTGCATGTAATGTCGGGTCAAGATGCGATGAGGCATTTTCTGGACATGCTGACACTGCAATGATGATAAATCTGTGATGTATTCTGTAGTGAACTCTTAAAAAATAATTTTCTGCTCTGGTCAAGTCATCTCAGTGAACCGATATGTTTACAATCTGAGTGTTATATACTCTTTTTTTCTATTTTTGTATTTTATGTATTTGATTTATTTGAATAATAAACTTTATTTGGAAAGGGACAACATACAGCTCAAACATGAATGTCACCATTTGATGCTCTGTACCAAATTGTGGCATAAGCTAATTTGTATCAGGAGGCCTTTGCCAGGTTATAAAAATCCATAAACAATACAATAATAAACATAAAATATAACTACAAATTGCTTTCTAATAACACACATAATCACCGGTACACTCACATACACAGAATCATGTATTTAATGAACTAGGACAAAGAGATAAATCAATTTTATTGATTCATCAAATTTTTGGTTGTGAAGATTAAATTTATGGAAAATTTTGATCTTTATTTTCATTAATGTCTTCTGTGGGTTTCCTGAATTCATAGTGATGTCATCGCGTCCTAGACCACCATCTTGTTTGACAAGTATGTTTTATAAGTAGTACAGTAATATAGCAATTCTATTAGAAACAGTAATCATTATTAATTTGATTTGTGAATATTGAGCATTAAAAAGGCGAGATGCTATGTGAACCTCCTAACAACTGGTCATTTGTCCTGTTCTCTGCATTGCATTAAAAGACAAGATTTTGGTTTATCTGCCGCACAAAGATGGTAATCTTGGAGGAACATGTCGCCTCTTCCCAGCCCTAATCTGAGAGTAATGTTGGAACCATAAACTCAAATACCAAGAGGTAAACTGAATGATTGCAATGTCACTCAATATATCTCACTTGAAGAATATATCTGATATATTTGACATGTTTTCCCCACTGATAAGTTTTGTAATGATTTATTCAAAACCAGAACGTATTTGGAATAGTCTGTGCAGGTGGACGGTAATCCTATTCACACTGTGCACAAAAATGTTGTGAGAGAAACATTAATTTATTGCAAGATTTACTTGAATGAATAGTTGGGTGTTCCTGTAGGTTTCATGTGAGAAGCCCTATCATTATTTTCTTCCTCTGACTAAACTTTCTAAAACATCATAATTGTCCTATCTTGCTTGGAGCAAAGGAATATGTACATTTTTGAATTTTAAATCACACAGTAGTCGTTATGTCTTTGATGTTTGCAGTTCCAACAAAGACATTTGTAATGTGCTGGCTGAGCTGCAGCCTCGGGCCGAGCTCTGAGAGCAGCCAGGCTCCTCTTGTTACCTCTGTATTAAATCTCTTGAAGTCCAAAACCAGCCAGAGGCAGGAATCTACTGACTACACATATATGCTGTTTGAGATCCTACATATTTGCTTTAGTTGATTAAATCTTTTTCCCCCACAATGAAATAATATACACTCGTCCAGTTAAAGAGCTGCTTCCTTTGTGTTCTCAAAAATACTGCGACTTACAATAAACATGGATATTTAATTCCCTTTAGATGTCTTCTTTGTTCCTTTTTTGATTATTTCTAAGGCTTAAACGTTTTGTAAGCATTTAAGCTGGTATTTTGTGGGTTTTAAAACCTTATTTGGAAACAGGATTTAGATGGGAGTACAAGAATTTTCACTGCAGGTATACAACTAAATAAGTTATTTGCTGTGGATTAAGCTGTTGTTGTTCTGCAAAGAAACAGAAACCCGGATCACTTCAATTGATTCTCTTCACTATTCTGACTATGAAAGACTCAATATAAATCATTTGAGTGTGAAAGCTCACACATAAATCCAAGCTTCACTCTGTCTTTGTTTGCCTGGAATTGCATTTACTTTCTGATTTGCACTGAAAATAAAGTGAAACACGTCTGAAACTGAAAGTGAACTTGCTGGTAGGACTGAAACAATAAATTGTGAAAATCAATTGAGATAATTGTCAACTTAGTAATCAATTAATTGCTAAGTGGAGCATACAGACTCAAAAACAGGCCATTTACTGGAAGTACACACTCAGAGCAGTAATGAAGCCAAGGAATTTATGAGAAAAAAAACATATTTTTTAAGATATGAAATGTCTTACGATAAAAGAAATGTTTACCTTAAATATGTTTTAGCCAAAACTCCTCAAGTGGCAGTTTTAGCTTCACCTGGTTCAGAATCAGTAAAGGAAAAAATCTCCTGGTACCCTTAGTACCCTTTTCTTACAATTGATCACTTAATCCAAAAAAGTAATCAATAGATCAGTCCTACATTGTATTGATAAGTCAGACTACTCCAACAATAGGAAGTGGGCTACAGCGCAAGGTATTCTGGGTAACTATAACCAAAATCAAACATGCTAGTTTTGCGCTAGTGGGAGAAATAGCTTGTAGTCTTTTGCCAAAGACAAAAGAGAAATCCTATGACCACTAAAATCTGATGCCACTCCATTTTTGTTTGCATTTTGCTAAGAAGGAAGTCGTGCTCATGTCTTCTTCTGAAGTTTTCATATTGTTTCCTTTAGTGGTTCTTGGTTAAACCCCACAGTAGATATAGTCGATGTCTCTGACTGAAACGTGCTCCATGTTTTGGGCTATCTCACTCATACACACTTCATTCTTTCTTTCACTACCGTTTGTTTCTGTTTTTATTTCTTTGTTGCCGACAACGCTGCACAAAATTCAGTGCTTCTTGCTGCACAACAGTACTGCCAACTAAATATGTGTAAGTGTTTCTGTAGACGGTAAAGTGTGAAGGATGTGACACTACGCTGTTGTTACTGACAGAACCCAGAGGAGTTTCAGCGGGGCTCCAGTCTCTGTGCTGCCGGATTAATAGCAAACCTCCAGTCAGCTGCAGCTTAGTGAGATACGAGTATGAGAATGTTGATGTCTGAACCGCTTTGGAGGCTATATGATCTGTAGTAGTCATAATGCTATTATTATTTCTCCACAAATCACAACCAGAGCTTCAGATGTGTGATTTCAGTGCATAGATTGTTTACACCTGAAAAAATATTTTAAATCAAATCCCAGGTTGAGGGAAACGAAGGCTTATCAAACAAATAAAAATTTAATTCATCTATGTTTACTTGTTTCAAGATGTATCAAATGAATGAAAATCAATATTTAAAGCCACTAAAATGTCCCATCACACCATTCTGGTGGTGCCACAGAAAGTGTTGGTGGATAGCATTGCACCTTCCTCTCCTTGCTGCTCACTACCAGTCAGCTCACTGGAAAAAGGATACAATGTCTTCCTTCACTATAAAAAATAGAAATATTTCTCTATACAAAAAGCACAACCTTTCAGATCTTGGAAAAGAATGAAGTCACACCCATTACTCTTTAGGCTTTGTTTACACAGCAGGACTTGATGCTTACTTCAGATTGTTTGGCTTGGTGGTTCATACCTCCAGTTAAATGCTGGTGATGTTCTTTAAAAGAAGCTTCTTTTGTTTTGTTTTGATGATCTTTCCAGGTTGTTCAGCAGAAGTTTTTACAACAAAATTGCTTGAAATTCCTACAAGCTCCGTTCATTTGTTGAGCAAATTGTTGAATTGATTTCTGGATGTTTTTGTCTCTTGGAAACCTGGTGGTTCAGTTGGAATACAAAGTGAGTTGTGCTGCAGCAAGGCGCTGCCTCTGTTCTGGTCAGGCAGTGTATCTATTGTTATCCTCCCATGTTGTTGGAGATTGTATCTTCTGCAGGATGGTGCCTGACCAGTGCTGATTCAATAAGATGCAGCACTGATGGCTCCTCCTTCACTGTGTGAGCCGGGTGAACGCCGGCATCAGTCTCCCTTTGGCTCCTTCCACAAATGTAGAAACTGCTTGGAGAATAAAAGCAGTGGAGGATAAAAGTAATTAGAGAATGAGGTTTTTTTCCCTCCATTGTGACTGTTTCTCATTTGCTCTGTTGTTCACAGCATAAATCCGTCTTTGATTTCTCACTTTCTGGAAGATGAATTGTGTTATTAATTGGAATTGAAATGCTGAACATCCTAATGAGCCCCTGCATACATTGTCTTGCTCGTGCTCATTTTTCATGAGCCAAAGCACTTTTTGCGTCAAGCCCAAGGGGTCATTTTCAGTTAATCCCAAGCCTCACTGTAATTGGCTCCCAAATTCTGAGTCTTTAGAAGGAGAAAGCCCATTATTTCTTTTCTTTTCTTACACATCGTTCGCTCGGAGGCTTACTTTTGCCTACTTCCTGCCAATAAAAAGCCTCCCATGGCTTTATTTATTAAACGTGAGGTGAAAGGTATTAGTAATCATGAGTCATGTTCTCGTCCTTTCCCCCCACCAGCTGACAGATTAAGCCTTATGTGCAACAGGAGCTCAAACAATGACCTACCATATTTTCTTATGTCTGATGTAATGTTGGATTCAAGACAACATAGATGCTACAGTGAACGTCTGCACAGCCCTGTTGAAATGTTTAATTTCTTTACAACCTTTAATACAACTTTTATCCTCAACTTTTAAACTATAAAACACTTCAGTCAAGTGACTAAATGTAAAAATGTAAGAGTTCATTGACCTGATTGTAAAAGTATGCAAACCCTTAAACTAATGCAGTGGACCCCCTCCTTTTTGTGTTTCAGAGTTTGCAGATTAATCTATTCACAGATTGTTTTGAAGAGCATATCTAAAATATTCAAAAAGAAAATTCAGCTTGGGAAGTTAAAATTGTCCACAATGCTACCTGACATGCTATTGGCTGGCATTTACGAAGAAGCCAATCCAGGAGTTCAGTTCCTCTTCCTTGGTGCTGATTGATTGTAAACTTAGCTAAAAAAAAGGGGAAATGTGCAGAGAATGGTGCAGTAAAAACCTTCGTTGGTAATTTGGAGAAAATATGGGTTTCACTGAGGAACTGGTTTGGGAGGCTAAGAAACTTACAGCATCAATGAAGTGGGTTTTGTTCTACATGAGACCACGTCTGAGAAAATGAGTGTGGTTGTAAAGCAGAAGCATTTTCTTCCCAAACGAACCATCCAGACCTAACCTAGCCTACATTAACTAGATTTCATATGAAGGAACTGAACTTAAACTAGTAGGTTTACAATATTACTCTGAACATTATGAAAATAACACCATAAGATATAACAGTGGCATCAGGATGATCTGGATTTATTTTCCTCAGATGGAGCTGAAATTTTGTCGAGGTAAATAAAAACAACAGAGCTGAGGACCAGTTTGACCCAAAATCTTCAGACAACCTCTGAAGAAGAAGAGGGGTTTTATTTTTCAACTTCGGTAAATCCAAACTTGCATCAGAATCAACAGAAGGATGAAAAAGTCTGACAGAAAATATGTTCAGTCATCTGAAGAGGGCTTTGGAAACAAGATGTTCTCATAGTTTAAAAGATTTGGGAAACTTTTGGAAAGCAGATTGGACAGATGTTTAAATCAAAACTAAAGCGTCAGTTTAAGGATTAGTTCCATATACTACCAGAATATTGCACTTCTTGAAGTTTTCTTTTCCCTCTTCACTGATTTGTTTTACAGGATGATTGTTGCACTATTTTAACATTTGAAGAGCTGAAGCATTTAATTCTAAAAAAAAGAAATCTGTGAGAGTAAATACTTTTTTCTGGCTCTGTGCAGAGGAATAACGCCTCTATTATGCTGAAAATGACTCTCAATTAGTGTTGTGCACATTTTTGCAGATCTTGTGGGTGGAAAAGTTGGAAGCAGTTAATTTAATTTCCTTTTTTTAATGGGAGCGCTCAGAAGTTCCACCTCTTTATAACCAGTCCACTTAAACAAGCTCCACCTGAACTCATCACAGCATCTCCATACCTCTATATTAATAAACTCTCTTTTAAGGGAATGTCATCACATCGTTGCTATTAGTGGTGAGACACGTGAAGAAAAGAATAGACTGTAGTGGGTGTATCTCTAGTGAAAATCTGTTACAGCCCTGCTGAAGCTCTCAGCAGGCATTTTCCTGCTGCCTTGTACAACACAGTATCTGACCACACACTCCTGCTGGCGAACATAATGTAATCCGTCTGTCTCCTCCTCCAAACACACTCCGTGCTCGCAAATCCCTTCCCCTCTTCAATTTAATCAGGAAACACTGCAGCAACAAGCTTTTCTGTTTCATTATTTTTATTTTATTTTTTTGTAAATCACTCCTTAACGCAAGCGCACCAGAAAGCATTAACGCGCCATTTCCCAAGCCCATAGTTAGGAATTACAGTGGATAGTTATCATTAAAGTCAACTCCTGTGGTTGGTATAGCAACAGGCTCACAAGGTGCTTTAAAATAAATTCACTTCTTAGTCATCCTCTTTGGTGCAAGATGAGGCCCTTTTTTTTTTTTAAACCTCTCATCATTAGATGCTGTGCTACCCCTCGGCGAAAAATAACTCAAGAAGAAGAAAGCATGAGTGGAAACCACATCTGGACACTAGTGTTGTTTTCTTTTTTACCCCCTTATTAGAAGAACAGAGATCCTCCTCCAGAGCCGTTGAGCTGCGTGTGTCACTCATATCTCTCGTGGCTCAATGTGTGACTGAAGGAGATGTGCTTCAATTAAGTCAAATGAAAATGAATTGAGGGAAATAAGGTTTATAATAAGTTAGTTTCAATAGAGATTTACGGTTGGGACTTGAAATGTAATTTCAGGGGGCTGCAGTCAGGCTCCCAGTTAATCTTATTTGTTTCTCTGTAATTGTCACAGAGGACCTCACAGCTATGATGTGTGTATCTAATAATTCTGAATGCTGAGTTTATAAAGTAACTATGGAAAGTATTTTATTCACTGTGATAATGAAGTTGTGTTTTCAGATTTGCGTGAAAGTTCGGCAGCCTCTGGACAAGGTTGAGAGTTTGTTTGAGATTCTCCTAAAGTTTTAGAAACGTGAAAGCTGTGGACAGCTTTAGTTTGATTACAAGTTCAAGGAGTTCCCACAGTAATCACAAGTCGTTCCAAGTGGAGTAGTTCAGTGGCTGACGGGTGCAAACATGCAGCAAACACATGAATAATTCAAACTCTGCAGCATGCAAAAAACCAATGCCACAAAATATGCTGCAATCCTCCAAAACAGAGCAGAAAACTACAACCAGCAAAAAAGAAACCAAAATCACTGTATATGAAAAATGCTGCAATCACATCAAATAGAAGCAAAAACTTACAAAGGACAAAATTAAAAAAACAGAAAAAAATATTACTGCTGGAAGTAATTTTTTTCCCCAAAAAAGTTACTCGAGTAAATATATTATGCAATATTAAAAGAGGTTTTAAAAAAAGTGAGAAAAAGGGCTGAGGAAGGACAGAGCCCAGTTCAGCTGTCTCTGTGTAACACATCCTGCACAAGTGTTGAATGGGAACGTTCACTGGCTGCTTGGTGTCTGCAGGCTGTGATCACAACTCTGCTAAGCCGTCAAATGGAGGTGCTCAACAAACTGAAACGGGACGGAGGGATTTTAGGGTGCGATGTCCTGATATCGCTGCTCTGGGCACATTCGTTTTTCTCCTTCCTGCAATAAATAGTCAAAATACCAGCAGAAACATGCAAGAATCTGCTAAACAATTATAAGAAAAGCATAGATTACTATTCAGAGGGATATAAAATCAATAAAATCTAAATGAAAGAGAAAACTTTTCAATATTTTTTTAACTCTATACAAGATAAATGTACAGATGTTTTCACACCTGACTTCGAATGGGGACCAAAGTTGTAACATTTGTTACATTTTCAGCTGGTGTAGTTTGTTTTCACACTGGACTGTCAATAGACCTAAACTTATTGAAAAATGTGTTCCCTTTAGCATTAGTTTAGTTTGCACAGTGGAAACTATCTTGACACTATCGCAGAAGCTAACATCCATATTCTTCCTCATATCCACTCTTATGTGTACAGCCAATCAGCCCCAAGGAAAATGAATGACGCTCTTGGATTGGCTGATTTGTAAACACCAGTTCAGTAGTGCAAAAATTTAGAAATGAATTTTTTTTTTCAAATTATCCCTAAATATGTAAGCTGTAGGTCCTTTTTCTTTTTGTCAGTTCTTCTCTCATAATCTGTGCAAAGACCAGATTAAATCAGAGTTGATGGGCAGAGGTCTTATTCGTTACCTGACTGTATCTGCACTGGGAATAGCGGCGCTAAATGCCAGATCGTGCAGTCTGGGCATCTGAACCATATGTCAGATTGACCTAGCACAGACTGAAGTAAAGTCTAATCAGCTACTGTGAAAACAGGAGGTCAAGGGGCCAATCAAATGCTCAAAGAGAAAATCACTTTTATGGTTTAATTTTTTCTGGCTGTCACGCTGCAGCATGTCAGATGAAAGAAGAAAACCCTTTTCTCTTCTAAAAGTGGCCTTGAGCTCGCAAAGCTGCGATCTGTGCTATAAGGAATGTTTTTGACGCGGTTGGAGAAGAAAAACATTCAAGATGTTCAGCCTTCAGTATTCATTGGGGTCATTTCATTTTCTAGTCAGAAGTCACTGACGCAGATGATGCTCTTTGTTAAGGCTGGGTGGGTGAAACATAAAAGAAGGCTTTCGCTTTCCACATTAATTGGAGCCTTTAGTAAAGCCCAGTAATATTTCCCTTTACAACAAGGTACAATGATTAAAATCAAGACGTAGGTGTAGCTGGAAAGTGAACTAGTCAGACAGCCACAATAGTATTTCCATTTTGAACCGGTCAACCCTTCAGTATCATTTTTCCTGAGTGAAATACACTTCAATAACTATATTTTCAATAGAATCCTGACTTAATATCCTTCAGTTTCACTCTCTACTGAAAGTGCGTCATTTTATCTCTTTTTGCAACAGCATCCTCAGTGAACCCTTGTTTCCAACGATCTGTCCAATTATCTGAGGCCAAACTTAGCTAGGCAAGGGCCAATCAAATAATCACTTTGAAGGACGCCCATTCACTTTCATTTTGCCTGAGGATCACACCTGGGTGTTATTACCTTTTCTATGCTGGAGCCGCTCTGAGTCACTTTGACAGTTTGCATCAGTGGCCTTGAGACAGAAAATCGTTTGATTTGATGGGTTCTTTTCAAAGCATTGAGAGCTGGTTGCTCAGTGTAGAGTAGAAGATGTTGCCGTTTCAGTAAATCACTGTATCTTAACATTTTCACAGCTACTTATATAGGCCTATAACATAGTTTTCCTTTTTTGAAGTCAAGGTTATGTATAAGCTCATCTTCTTTAATCATACAAAGTTGTTTATAATATTAACCACCAGAGTCCAGTGGACAGGTTCCAGCAGCTCTGCATTTGCCAACGTAGCAGTCCAAGGGTGCCATTCCTGTTTCAATTTATCACCTTCTGTCTTTGAATTCATTTATGAGGATGAGCCAATTTGTGACTGTATGTTCATCATATTATCTGCCATATGTGAGGATGCAAGTGAAAAGGCTTGTGTGGGTTTGTGCTTACATATCGACGAGAACAATCAGAGGAAATAATTCGCGCAAAAAAACAAAATCTGTTCTCGTTGATCTCTGGGGCTGATCACACTGAGGCTTAAACACATGAAATATTGTTTATGAACAGTGCTACGACCAAAACCAAATATTACCTTTTTTTTTTCAAACTTTATGAGCTGGAATCCTTCACCTTTTGTATCTTATCGTCTCTAAATATGACACTGAAGACGCTCTTTTGGTGGTTTGACAACTTTTTTTATTCTGTCTCTCTTGCTCTTAATAGCCTTGTATGCGCAATTTGGAGATGTGCATGTTTTTATTATCTGTTCCCAGCTAAAAAAAAAATTCGGTCAAAAATTTTGATTTTTCACTAAAATCAAAATTTCGTCCTCCTCTCTTTCTTCTGTTTGTGTTTAGTTTTGACTTGGAGTTTGGTTAATATTTTTCTCACTTCCTCTTGTGTTTTGTACACCCTCTCTGTTTTTCTAGATAACGGTAACGTTCATTGATACTTTAATGCTACCATTAGCATTATACATTAGCGTTCATTAGCAGGCTCTTCACACTGACCCAAAGCAGAAACTGATTTATGTATCTTTGAGCATCTGCTTCTTGGAGTTTGCACAATTGCTGTTTCCTGTAAAAAAATACTTTAGGTTTTTTATCATGTTACATTTTGACAAGGTCAAAGTGACACTTTGCACAACTTTACTTCTGTCTGAAGCATTAATTGGCTACTTTTTCCATTGGTGGCTGCTCCATTTACCCTGCAGCACATCATCTTGAAGTTGATGGTAAAAGCAACAGTTGCTGCAAAGAATGTAACGCAGTGTTTCTCGACCTTTTTGGGCCAGCGCCCCCCTAGCCTTTATCCAGGTCACTCACCGCCCCCAACAAAGAATTTTCAGGCTACTTTGCACTGACCATTATTTTATCATTAATATTACTGTCACTTTTGTAGATGCTTTGATTTTTATTCTTGTTTCTGTATTTATCATCAAAAATCATTTCCCAGAGAACAAAAAAGTAATGAGAATAGAAATAATTTTCACAGGTGTTTACAAAAAATGCAATGAACATTCAAGTTAAAATTGGTAGACCTAACAGCAGCCAATCAGAGTGGAAAAATATTCTTATTTTGTGCCATTTTCTAGTTGTTAAATCTTGCACAAAAAGATCAGATAAAAGATGTACAACATGCCAGTTTAAACTTTGAACTATTTGCAAAACGACTGAGCTCTGCAACATTAAAACATGGATAGAACTGTAACTACATTAATCATAGCTCTTCATGTTGGTTTCTGGTGGTGCAGCTCTGTGCTGCCTTCAGGAGAATGGGACATCAGAGTATCATCCATAAAACTTCACCCACATGGCATTTATTGTGCAAACCAGAGCTTTCAGTGGAAAAACAAAAGTTCCAGGTCCTTTTAATGCTGTACAAATATGAGACAGAAACATGGATTATATCTTTATATATATATCTTTATATATATATACCTGTCTATTGATTTATAGATTAATAGTTTTACTGGACAGAAATTACAAAGAACAAATCTGGTTCTTAATCAAATCCAATGAGTCAAATTGAAAGTGTCATGGAGTCATCAGCTTCATGACATTAACAGTGACATGAAAAATAATATTGAAGAAATAAATGTATCAAATCTAATTAAAACCATAAATAAGTGATCAGTTTCTTTACTGTTATGGTCTGTAAGATATATTTATTCTCAGTACTAGATAAGGTCTCAACAAACCCATGACATTTCAACAATATTATTTTACCTTTTTCTGGAAATGGTGTCTGTTTATTCTTGCCATACTCTCCTCTGTATTAATTATTGATCGAAAGGTCTTGCCATACCAGTTTATTCCTCTGTATTTACTTTAGTTTCTTAGTTTATCCTTGCATTTTGTTCTTCATTCATTTCTATTTAGTTTTCTCTGATTAGTGTTATCCTCTCTTGGTTTATTGCTATGTCCACTTTAGTTTCTTTCCTGTTGCTAGATTTATTTTATCGTTTATTGACCATCAGTAATCTTCACTCATCACCTGCTGCGCCTCGTCATGTGTTTCACATCATGTGTTGATTTTTTCACTGTTCAGCGTCGAGTAGTTCATCGCTCCGTTTTATGTCCCGCTTCTCCTGTTTCAGAGTTGAAATTTAAATTATTGAAATTTAAAAGTGCTGTGGTACCGTTGTTCTATCACACCCTTTCATACCGGACCACTTACAGCACCGGTGTTAACGCTATAAAATGAATGCTCTCTATCGTGGTATCACCATGGAGGGATTTCTTTATTTCTTTATTTAAATGGGATCATTTTTCAGAGGGATACACAGTGAGGTGATTTTAGCTACCAGTAGCACGAGAATGGAGCTGCGCCAAGAAGCTACAAACACTAAATAGAAGAAGAGCTGCCATCGATACAGTTGCAGCCAAGCATGGTTTAATGTTACACAATACAGTTTTACCAAGTTGCTGAAAGTCTAAACTGGCATTGTTGTGCATTTAAGGTGTAAAGCTTACCTTCGACCAAACGCCCCCCAAAGGCATCCCAGCCCCCCCTTTTGTAAAAATGTCCGCCAGCGCCCCCTGCTGTCCTCTGAACGCCCCCTGGGGGGCGGTACCGCCCACGTTGAGAACCGCTAATGTAACGTTTTGCCTTGCACTACAGACACCAACCTCTGTTTTCATGGAAACATGCCTGCTTATAGAGATAAATATGGGCAGCTTTATTGTGGATTTTTTTTCTCTGTTTGTTTGGACCTTTTCCAAACTAGCTGTGGTTCTGTTGTGAATGTTTTTTTCCAGATGGGAAAACAACCCGACTGAGCCAATCAGAGTTCTGCAGACAGGAAGAGAGTTCTGCCTTGATAATGAGCTGCTCCGCTGCTTGAAAAATTCAAAACACTGTCTCCCAGAGAAGTGTTGGCACTGATAATTTCAACTGTACAAACACAGATAGGATGAAACTGCCTGAAGTGACGTATTTTTTGAAATGTAAGAAAACGTGATGTAACTTTCAGGCAACCTGTTTCGAGAAGCTGCTGTGGCCAATTTCTTCACTTTTAGAAATAACTAGAAAAAAATGACTTTTCACACAAAGTATAAAAGTAGAATCACGTCATAAATAACATTATTATAATCAATATTTTCCACTATTTTAGCAGCAGTTAGAACTACTATTGCTTCCTTGTGTGAGATATCAATTAGCTCATGTAATGATAACCAGAAACTCCTCCTGTCTTATTTCCTGTTCATTTTTAAAGCCTCACTGACGCTGAAAAGTCGAGTCGAATTCACTCAAAGAATCAGCACAGAATAGTGCTGTTGTGTTTTGTTTGGTCAGAGACGATCACACTGGTCCAGTCGACAGTCGGTTTCTCAGTGCATCTCAAAAACATATTGGTGGAAGTATAATGTGTCATTTACACATATAAAGTCTTCCAGCATCTTTTCGTAAACAGAGAATGCTTCTCCCATTTCCACTAATAAACAACAGTACAGTAGCATCACTGCAGTGGCTGGCTGAGGCACAATGACTTCATAAACCGGGGACGGTAGTGGATGGTAACTCCGCCCACAGAATCCTCCCACTTCTGCATTTACTGATAAAAACGCTAAAAACAAATTATTTAAGATTTAGGCCAGAGAGATGGATCCCTGGAATATTTTGTGGAAGAGCTTCACTAAAATGAGATTTGTTGAGATTCAGTTCTGCTTTAAGACTTTTTGACTCTTTCTTTCGACTTCCTGTTGCCATCTGCTTTATAAAGCGTAGTTCTTTGCCATTTTGTATCGGGTAATTTGGGTCAGTCGGATCTAATTTTAACAAATCAGGCGTTGATGTGATGAAAAGCTAGAACATTACTTTTATTTTTCTTTTGAGTCACTTAAAGGCATTTAATATTTATAAACCTGATTGCTGCTGCTAATCTGCCCATTTAATTATCAAATGTAAAGCCTTTTATTGTCGATTGAAGCAGTATGTATTAATTAAAGATAACTGGTTTGACATTTCTTGAAGATGATTAACACGTCACCACAGATGATGATATCCAGGTACATAAATATCTCCATAAAACCACCTGAGCTAACCTGTGTGAACCAACTCAGAACAGTTCAGGTCGTCTTTCTTTTATTGACGAGCCTAATGAGCGAGTGGGCGGGCAAGACAATCAACATGCAAATGAGAAGTATCAGTGTGACAGCTTCTCAAAGGATGAGCCGTATTAAACACACAGATTTATAAATAACAATCACACATTTCTGTGATTTTGTAAACACGGTTTTCTGTTTTTTTTGCGAAGCTGTAATATTTATGGTAATTACCTGCCTGAACAGTCTAATCCAGATGTGCGGCAGTAAAACCTGATAATGGAAATCTGAGACTTTCCTCCAGGCTACGACAACAGAGATCAGACATATTTCTGCTCAGCAGCATTTACAGTCTGTAGTTATTTTCATATGTTAAGGATTACATAAGCACCAATAAAATAGGGACAGCTGGGAATGAATTGGCCTTGGTGAAAGCTTTCAGTATGACCCTTTTTTATTAAATTTACATCCAAAAATATATATTAAATTCACCTTTTTCCCATGTGCACTTAAGATCACAGGTGCTTTTATTGCCTTTTTCTCGTCTTTTCTTTGAGCTCTTTTGCTAAAATATGATTTTTTAGTAAAAAACAATATGCAGGTATCCGATTTCCCCCCCGCTTTTAGCAAATCTACATAAACAAAAACAGAATCAACAACAAAAAAAAAGTTTAAGGTGTTGATTCTGTCTGCATAGCCCTGATTATCACAGAGCTGCTGCTGAAGGAAAAAAGCCGCCCACACAATCAGAACCCTTGGTCTGGTTTTGATTATGTTGGGAGTAATCATTTATTAGAAAATAGGCTAATCTTACAAGCTTTCAAATGCTATTAGATCTGTTTTTCCGACATTGTAGAACATTTTTTCTACATCAAGTGGTCTAAATAGTTAAAAAAAATCTATTATACCAGTACTTCTCATGAGGTTCAAGAAGCAGGAGGACTTAGTTCATGCTTGACTGTAAACAAACCTCCGGTCTCTAGGTGGCATCAGTGTTCAAATTATTCCACAGGCTGCTGGCTAAACCCAGTAAAAGAAGTAGCCTATGCAGACACACTGATGTACAGAGCTGATGGAGGAAGAGAGATGGAGAAGTTTGTAACAGTGAAAAGAAAAATGGCGGCAAAGGTTAGTACAGAAAGTATGACGGCATATCAGGGCCAGACTTAGAGAATTATTTTTATATCTTTGAAAATACAAGAATGGTCATATTACGATAATAGTTGTGCTATTAGCATAATAAAGATGGAATATTGCCACAAGAACTTTGTAAAATTATGAGAAAAAAGTTGATTTAATGACTAAAAAAGCTCTGATATTGCCAAGATCTGATGTGACCAACTCGGCAAATCCGTGGTTTTCATTTTGTTGCCTAAAATCCAATAACAGTATTCCGTTAGTGGACACTTAATGCAAAATGTGAATGTTTTCTTTTTTTACAATTTTTACTCAGTTACTGTCCTGACTGTGTTATTTAAGCAAATAACCTTTTTTGAGTCAGTCTACTCCAGATAACAATTGATAAATCACTAAATTAGTTGGAGATTATTTTTATAATCGATTAACATTAATCGTTTCAGCCCCAATTCAACCACATTTATTTAATTTAGTTAACAGGTTCTCTTCCTATTATCAAAAGCAAAGACTCAGTCTGGACACATTAGGTCAGTTCAGAGGAGAAAACTAGTGTGTCAATAAAACTAAGGAATCCACGGCTCGGTGTGGCTTGAGATGTTTCTGTATTCACCCCAGGCGTAAGAACAAAATTATTTCAGTCGTGTCTGCCAGCAGGTTATCGATTGAGTTCTTTTTTTTTTTTCTGTTGCCTGGAGAAGCCAACAACCCCCTCCTCACTTCATTCAGTATCTAAATCCTATCACCTCCACACATCTCTAATCAGAGAATATCTCATTAGGGCGTTTGACGTGTGATCACCAACGTTATTATTCATCTTCACATCTGCATCTACAATCCACTAAAAAGCTTCATTCATTAATTCATTCACACAGACACAACAATGATTATACATCTGGAAGTTTCCTGATGGTTTTTTTTTTGTTGTTTTTTTCACACCTCGGTCCTTTAAACACAACATACTAATATTGTTTTACTTTTAAACAAACCAGACTTATAAAACCACGACATTAATTAAAATCTGTCTTGTTTCGTAATGAAAGAGGTTTTTTGATCACGTCTGATAAGAAAATTCATGTTCGGTGCTGAAACCTGGTAACAACAGCTTTTACTAATTACATCAGCAGGGTTGTTAGGATGTTGTGGAAACAAGCCAGTGAGTCATTTCTATTCTCTGCCTTCCAGCAGCTAATCTTTGCTTTTAAATATATATTTTTAAATGATGTACAAGATGATTATTTTTCATAGAAACTAGACATGTTTCATAAGGTGAGACACTTTTCCTTTGATCAGCTTTGATCAAATACAAAAAAATCAAGTTCACCCCTATCTTCCCTTATCATTAAATGAGACTAAACAAAAACGTTATGAACGTTTTTACCAAGTTCATGTACTGGTTGGCTGTTCTCCTAAGAGCAGAGATAAGGAAGACTTTTGATATTCACTTCTGCAGTATCATAAGACAGTTTCCACTGTGTATTAATGCATATTAGGGTGTATTTGATGTTTGAACTTTTAAATTAGGCTGTTATAAGAGTTTTTAGAGGGAGCCTGTATCTAAGGAACATATGTGACAATTAGAATGTCTTTTTTGTGCCACCTTTATATTTTTAGATTGAAGAAAATCCAGAAGACATTTCAAAATAGAATAGATTTTGCATTGAATGCTCTGTTTTAAAATGTTATTTTTCCTAGTTTCTATTAACATGTTTCAATCAAAATAGAAGTTACACAATCTATTGAAAAAAAAAAACATAAGATGAAGAAATGACATTGGCTGTTCTTTATGATTCCTGTGACTAATCTTTCATTAAAGCAGTCTGCTAAAAGCTGCTCTGTTTCTGTTTCTACCTTCACATTCCCCCACAGCCTTCTTGTTAAATCCACCTCTGCTTCCTTGTGGTTGTTTACAGCTGTGCGGTTCCTAATAAAATGAACTGTAAAGGTGAAAGAGTATCATGAGAGAGGCTAACAGGGCGGGAAGTACAGTAAATAAGCCAGGGGATGAGCACAGCTGAGACCCGGGGAAGATACACATGTTTCCGCTGGCTGAGGTGGGAGTTGATTTTCCTGCCCCTCTGGAGGAGTGGGACTCATCAGAGAGGTTATCTAAAGAAATCCAATTCAAAGTGTCATTCATGAAAGGGATGAAGTGGAATTAGAGAATTATATCAGCTCTCTTTGCTTTTGTTGCATCAATTCACAACGAATGTCATCTCAAAGCAACACGATCCAATCCATATTCAACTACATAAAATCGCCCTCTCTTCAAATGAAATGCATGTTTCTGCATAGGCCTTTAGCAAGAAGCAGTAAATCAATTAATTGCATGATAAAATAAAACATGCTCAATAATTTCCATTTGTATGATTTATCAATTTCCTCTTTTCTCTCTTTCTACTAAAAACTGATAAAAAAAAAAAAAAAAAGATTAACCCTGCTTTAATCTTCTCCACAACTTTACATTGAAAAATGACAAAATGGGGAAAACTTTAACTTGAATACACAGTTTTTCAAGGCTCTGCACGTAAAGTTCTCTTTGAATTTTTTATTAATGGACAAAAAATTCCACCCTATATTCATAGAAACGACTTAATGAATCCATGAAAATTGATGAATGTAATTTTCTCTTCCTAAGCTTCTGTCATGGATGAAACCTTTGCTCATTTTCATGCGTCTCCTGACCACAGCTTACCCTAATCACCCGGCCACGCAGCGACCACATGTAGCGACGACGCATTTTCTAATATGATTCTTTCCAGCCAAATGCATACTCCCCGTCCACAGCTACTCATTTGTCCCCTGTTTGATATTAGATCAAGTCGAGCTCAATGTGGTGAGCTATTTGATGGGGATACAAAATTGTCTGCCTCGTCCATTCCCCAGCTTGGCCAGTTCCTAGCAACCAACGAGATTAGACTGTCTGTTTCTGTGTGGTTTGGAAAGAACCGGAGTGCAGGCAGATACCATAATCACATTATACAGATCTAATGCATGCATGCAAGCACACCAGATAAACACATATGTGCCTGTGAGTACACACACTTACAAACACACACTCTCACCCACAGTCAACGATTCAAAACCTGAGGTAGAAATAGTAAAAATAAATCCTCATTTCTGTTTCTTTTTATTTTATCATGGGATGGATGTTTAAGGTCCTTAAAAATGAGGAGAAGTGAGTGAAAAATGAAACTCCAGGCTACCTAAGCGCTCAGTCATTTGTTTGATCAGCAGCGCTATCAGGCCTAACAGACACCTTATCGCAGATCGTATTGTTCAAGCAGGGAGAACATCCAGGATCAACAAGAGGAGAAACTGCACAATGCATAACAGCATGGAGGCAACCAGGCATGAAACACATGACTGATGGATTGGACTGATGCAAAATGGGCCAATCTGCGACAACGTGTAATTACTGTGTGACAGAGAACAGATTTACATTCATGGTGCTGTGAAGAAGTTTGAAACCAGTTCCTTTTTTTTCACATTCTGCTTATAAGAGGCTGGAATGACTCTTAATGTCATGAGTTGTGGTAAGTGGTGGTGAGAACGAACGCTGATGACCCAGGTTGTGATGAAGAAAATGAATTTAATGATGAATGTAGCTCAAAACAGTCCAGATCAGGCAGCACGGCATAGATAATAGCACACAGTAGCAACTGACAAAAGACGGAGCAAGGTAACCTCAGGACTTTCCAATTCAACTGAGAACTACTGACTAAGACGACAACTGACAAGGATCTGACAAAGGACAGAGACAGCAGGTAAATACACAGGGAGGGTAATCAAGGAATGAGACACACCTGGGAAGCAATCAACGGGGAAGATGCAGAAACAGAGACTCAGGACAGAAACTGAACACAGAAAAACCTTAAAATAAATACACAGAAACACGGATCATGACACATAACCCTGAAGTGAACCAGGTCAGTGGTTTCTGTCGTGATGTTTCTTTGGATTTTTGCTGCTTTTTCCAACCATTTTCCAGCTCTGTTCTTGAACCTAACTTTGACAGTTTAATGTGTTGTCGGATTCAATGGGAACAAGAAGAGGAACACTATTAAACTATCAAACTATTCAGTGACATTCATTCAAGAATGTCTTCTTTCAAACCACTTTTCCAGCTAAAGCTGTCGTGTTGACAGAGACTGTTCAGCCCAGCTGAGTTATAGATCTCTGCATTTGGTTGAACAGGGTTTTATTTGGAGGTATGAGAGTAAAGGGGGTTGAATGCAACACATTTTCCATGTTTTTGTTTTGTTTTGTGAAATTCCATGTATAATATTCACTTTACTTCTCAAGTAAGCACCATTCTACATCTCATAATGGAGTATTAGGGTGATATAAAAAAAAGTTACAAATAAACTTATGAGAATAAACTCAAAATATGAAAATAAGGAAGTAATATTATGAGAATACAGTTATAGTATAACAAGTATAAAGTCAATATCACAAAAATAGTCATACAAGAGTAGTGAAATAATACAAGATTAAAGTCTTATGCAAAAAAGTCATAATATGAGAATATTTGGACAAAAATAAAGTCAAAATTATACAAGAATCGTCATAAGAGTATGAAAATAGTTATATTTCAAGAATAATGTCATATTATGACTATTCTCGTTATCCTACAGCTTTTTTCTTGTATTCAGCTTTATTCTTGTGATATTATGACTTTGTTCTCATAATTGTATGACTTTATGGTATTTATTTTTTGTCATTTTCTTATCATGGCCTTGATACTGCATCATATTATTGTATTTAATCATTTGGTTTAAAGGACATGAGTTACTAGTGTGGGACTCTCTACCTGTCCATGGTGTACTGTACCTCTCACCACTGATAACCAGAGATAGGCACCCTGCTGTGCCCCTGAAAGGACTAAAACACGGAAGCAAAAACCAAATAAATGAGTGTTAACTGTGTGAACACTTTTGCACAGTACTGTACGTACACTACGGACAAAGCAAGAATGACGCATTTTGAAGCAGATCTATTCAGCCCCCTGCTCTGAAAACAGACGTGATGTTTTTGTTGGATGTTTTCTGACACGTGAAGCTCTCCAGAGGCAGGTATTACCATGCTGCAGTGATTCAGCCAACAGGCATGTCATGTAAACCCAACCGTCAGCTTTCTGAACAAACATAACTGCTCCCTTGGTCTCAGGAAACCTGGAAGAGATGTGCATCATCCCTTTAGCAACAGCTTAAGCACAAAACACATAAAGCTGTGGGAATAAGGAAGCAGTCAGAGTAATATCTGCCGATGGGTGCTCTGCCGTTGCTTGATATTTGCTCTTTGTTCTGCTATCAGTGACACTCTTTGTCGTCAGGTGCTTCGCAGGCGAAGCCCGGCGTGGATCAGACGGGAAGATTAAGCACCATTCAGGCAGCGCTCCATCACACAAGGCTGACTGTCTTCGTTGCGTTCTGTAACGTTTGTTTTCATGCAACATGCATCTTCCTAGTGGAACACAAGCTATCACCAACCACAGATCTCACCATAATGTCACACAGTCAGACCTGCTGAACAGTTTATTATTCGTTGTACAGAGGTGATTTATTATTAACAGCCTTTGACATCACAAAGTAGAGCAGTGAAATTCAGCACTGGATTAGTAGACCTTTTTGTAGTTTATAGGGTATAGTTCCAGTTTTTATCTCTCTATTCAGTATTTTAAAAAAGAAATCTTATTTAGCAACTCTTGACTCTTATTTTGACAGGTGATATGTAGAGCTGAAACAATCGGTTAAATTGTGAATAATCGATAATTGAAATAATCCTCAACTAATTTCGTAATCGGTTATTGGTTAACAGGAGAATACGCTCAAAAAAGATCATTTGCTGAAAGAATAACACGCTCAGAGCAGTAATTAATGGCTGTACAGTGGCGCAGTTGGTAGAGCTGTTGCCTTGCAGCAAGAAGCTTCTGGGTTCGATTCCCAGCCTGGGGGTCTTTCTGCATAAAATTAGCATGTTCATGGTGGGTTCTTTCTGGGTACTCTGGCTTCCTCCCACAGTCCAAAGACATGACTGTCAGTTTAATTGGCCTCTCCAAATTGTCCCTAGGTGTGAGTGTGTGTATAGTTGTCTGTCTGTGTTGCCCTGTGACAGACTAGTGACCTGTCCAGGGTGTTCCCCGCCTCTTGCCCAGAATATTAGCTGGAGAGGCACCAGCAACTTGGGCAGAAATGTACTCCTCTCTTTTTTTCTATCTTCAACAGCCCTAATATGCCATCGTACAAAAAACCCTAAAACTTAGTTTTTTGTAGCGTTAACAGTAAGAAATTATAAAGCTGTTGTAATTTTTAATGAGAATACAAAATTCAGTTTGTGTCTTGACTACAAACGGTGACATCTCTGCGTGTGTGAGTGTATGTGTGTGTGTCTGTGTGCAGGGTTTCATTTCTTATCTTGAAGGCCTTTCTACCTTTTATTCTGTTGTCACTTCCCTCGACAGAATTTCACATCACAAGGGGAAAAGCAACAGCAGCAAGCCCTCGTCCCCCTGTCTAATCCACTGGGCTGCTGCTGCGAACGTACAGAAGGGTGGAGAAGATAACTTCTCTCAGGGGAGGCTGCCAGCCTCAACTTTTGATCAGCACCTCCCTTCATCTTTGTTGCCTCTCGAATGTGTGAATAGAAAATGCAGGCAAAGTTTGGCCCAAAAGCTAAACAGTTTTTAATCTCTCTCTTGCCAAGAATGTAACTTTGGGTAAACTCTGTGGATAATGGATTTTCTGCCTCCACAATAAAGCGAATTTGCTCAGTTGATGACAACTGTATCACAGAGCTGCAATGCAGGCTGTGGTCTTCAGAGTTGGATTGCGTACCTGGAATCCAGGCGACAACCTGGCAGCTCGATATTACTGGAGGAGAATCAATCTATTAAATTATTCAGAGGTGAATGAAAGACAGAAAAGATGTTTTGTGTTTCCAATCTTTGACGTTTCTTTTTCTATGATGCCAAAAGTTCAGCCTGGACCTGTTCACATGTTGGATTCAAAATGATTCTTCTATTATATTTCTGCATGACAGATTAGATCTAAATATTTAATTTGGAAACTAAATATTTAGATCAGAACTAAATGTATAGTTTGGAGGTAATATTTAGTTTCCAAAGCAAACTAAATATTTAAATATTTCTGAACTAAATATTTAATTTGGAAACTGAATATTTAAAAGTAAGTAATCTAAATATTTAGCTTTGAAGTCAAATATTGAGATTAGAGTTAAATATTTAGATTCAGAATGTAATATTTAGTTTGTAAAATAAATATTTAGCTTTGGCAGGCTTATGATAGGCTAACTAACCCAAATTATTGCTGTGAATTTTTGGCTGTACGTTTACAAACAATTCTTTGCCGATAGTAAACGGCAAAGAATTGACCAAAACACGGTGAACTGTGACAATTTCAGACTTTCAGAGCCACGTCTGACTTTTCTATTAAAGATTTATCAAACAGAAATGTATTGAGCTACAGTGCAACATATTTACTCAATAAATATTTATGTTGAGAATAAACTGTTTATGTTTATTTATGTTTATATTTTTTCACTTTTGTAAGTTTAGTGAGGTTAAATAGTTACTTTAAATGGCTTCCACACTATCCAGAGAATAATTGTGGCATCGTATAGGAACATAATTCTTCAGTCAAATCAAAATTAATACTTTTTTTATTGTTCATTTAGTCTGTAAAAGCTGCATGAGCACTAGCTGATGTCAAGGCTAACACAAATGAGGCAGGGATGTCATGGAAGCAGTTAATGGTATTCACGCCATGCATTGGTGGATTTAACACCAAGATAATTCAGTCTTGTTTAATGGTGCAAAAACGCCTCTCCTCCATGATTATCATGTCACCAAAGCCTGGAGTCATGTTCAGTCTTTATTTTGGGTTGTTTTGATGGAGCTCAAACCTGCCATTTATCAATGCTCTCCATGGATTTTTGCTGCAGGCTATTTAGTATAAAGGTCAGCTCATTATGAATCTGGATGGGGGTTGATTCAGATACCAATTATTTGGAGAGGAAGCATACCTCAGAATACACCTTCAAAATAAATCGAATGAAATACTGCAAATGCAATTTCCTCTCTTGGATTTGAAAAAGAATCCATTCATGAGATTTTTCTCATCTCTAGAAATCACTGCTGCCTTTGTAGCATCCCTCTCCTTTCATTGACCTTAGCTGCCAGGATGCCTAATTACTCGTTTTAGGTTGAAGTATTTGAGATATTACATCCACTTTTAGTCATGAAATAAAATGCTCAGCTATAATTTGGCCCCTCCGGTCCTGGAGATGGACTCAGCTGATGTGAAAAGCCCTGCAGGGCAGCAGCCAACTGCTGTGGATAAAAGCAAAGACGGAGAAGATCAGGGCATCGCCGGAGGGTATGGCAGTGATCATGAAAGAGTTTGCACAAACTAACATCCTTAAATGATCTCCACATAGACCTGCTGAGACAGTTAATATAATTATTAGCAGTTTAGACTAAATTAAAAAAAACAGAGCAGGTGTTCTATTTCACAGAGATAAACACATTTTCATCAATCAGAGGTGACTAGTCCTGTTATTATGAAGATAGTACAAATGTTTGCATAACAAATGGAAGTTTGGAATATATGAGCCAATAATTATTGCACTCAACATATTGCATATTGCCATGACTGTATATTTGTAATATATTGTGCAGACAGGAACCGTGCAACTACTTGTGTGTATGTCTTATACCAATCAAATATTTAGCATTGCAGCCTGTGAAATACAGTGTCTGAGGGATTAATCATGGCAAATCAAAATTAAAGCTCTAAATATTGCATTCTGAGGGTTTTTTCAGTAGGAAGTTTGTTTTGTTTACCCACTGACCTACTTTTGTGTCGCTGCTCTGTGTTCAGTATGATTAGTAAAATATTGGAACCCTGCTCAGTATGCCTGCTCTATTATTGGAAGAAATTCTCATAATGATTCTTTGATTATTTAGAACAAACTCTCATAGAGTTTGGAGAGTTTATTGATTTAAACTGGAGTTTGTTTTAAGTCAATAATTCCCTAATATTGATGAAAAAGTACACTGGCGGATTATTTTATTTATGGGAAAATGTCTTGTTACAAGTGAAATAATCTGCGAGTGAAGCTAGTACTTTTTCATCAGTGTTAAGGAATTACTGACTTAAAACAAGCTCCTGTATTTTGCTGAAAAAATACTTGTAACTTAGTTTTGTTATTTCAAGTGTACTAAGATATTTGTACTAGAAATTAGACCAAAAATACTTGGCAAGATTTAGTATTTTTGCAGCGTATTTTCTGTTTTCCAAGATGAAGATTGCTCTTACAGTCTATCCACTGCAGACAAGATACTCACCACTCATTGCTACTTTAGACTACACTGACTTTTAGCTCAGTGGTTATTATTTAAATATTTTATTCATTTTCCTTTTTCCTCTTCTTGTTCCATAGATGTCTTTACCTCTTGACAACAACACTTCCTGTCCTCGACACAGCACAGCCTAATCCTAGTAGCAGTTAGCTCCTCAGCTGGTGTCAAAGACGGACAGTTTTACAAACAGCAGGAGAGGAGTGTGTCACATTGAGTACAGATTTAGGTTTTCATTCTACTGATATTTTCAGTCAGTGTACCACAGAGGCCTTTGCTGATTTCGTAAAACACTCCCAACCCAAGCTGTGTGCATGAAAAATACTAATTACACTGCTAATGAGGCTAATTCACTGGACCAGCTAATAATGACTGTATTTACCAATCCAAGATTTTTTTTCCCAGCTCTTTCAGATACAGCCCTTTTTAGTCGCCCACTAAATTCCCAGATCAGAAAGCATCCAAACAGAGGATTCATGTGTTTTAAATGGTGGTATGTAGCTAAAGAGGAAGGTGTGAATCAGAGTGCGTTACACTTCACTGGCCATCATGATTAAAATAACCACGACCTCTGCTCCTGTCACCTCCACTAATCTGTAAAGCTACCATCAGGTTAATGGATGGAGTGTTCTTAAAATCACAATGGAATTATGTGTGAAATCCTGTGTGATTCATATGTTTGTGTTCACTTTATTTGGTTTTGTGAAGGAAGTTACAAAAGAAATGAAGTCTGGGGACTGAAACATGTCAAATCTTCCATGTAAATGCATTGGATTTATTTTAGGAGCAACTTTAAAACGTTGACACTGCCAGCAAGAAATTCACAAGCTACGCAGTATGAATACAGTGAAGGAGCCTGTATGAAAGTCGCTGCACTAAATGTGTGCAAACCTAAATTTGTGTGTCCTTGTAATTATATGCATCTACACCAAAAATATCTCCACCAACAAATGGCATTTCTTTGCATTAGTGCAGTTTGTCTTTTCTGAAATGAAATGTCTTGCACATCTTTAGATGATAATGATCTTCTAATGTATGCTTAATTAAATTACAATCAAGGCAAGTTTTCCTTGCATTCTAATTTGAGCAGTTTCCATCATTTCAAAGAAATAAATACCCTCAGCTGAAAACTGGTAATTGTGTTGAGTTCTGTTCTGATTGGATGCCGAAAGACTATTGTTGTGTTAAAGTTATGCTAGAAGGAGTTAGCCTATCAGCGAACCTATACAAGCCTAAAATAACACCTCAATGCTAAACGTGCAGCAGACACCAACACAAATGTCAGTGTCCACAGTCCACATTTCTAAAGACGTTCCATGAATGATCAGGAGTTCCTGAAACACTTGGCACCAATCTGATGGTTGAATAAACTATTTAACAAGACTTGAAACAATCGAAATCTTTGTTGTTGAGCTCATATATCTGGTTATTCGGTAAATTAGCATCAAAAAGGTTTTTTAATTGAAAATGACTGAAATTAAATTTGTTAAAAGGGCAGTATTATGTATTTTCTAGGCACATAGTGCCACTTTATATCACAATCAAGTAGCTATATTACCTTCAGTGGCTATTAAAGTAATGTACATACCAAACATAACTTTAAAGGCAATTTTATGCCTTGAAATTTGGCCTCTGTCTCTTTAAGAAGCTCCATCTCTTTCTGACACTCTGCACATCATCACAACATTTCTCCATTAAGCCGTTTTCCAGCGTTCTTCTGAGCATTGGACAAAAGCAGTTCGTATAAAAGGCTGTGCAGATGTGCATTTTCTGAATTCACTGCAAATCTAATTTACTCTGCCTCATGTCTGAGGAGCAGAAGTAGTAAAACCCAAACTTAGCCCAAAGTTAGCTCCTTGAAGATGCAAAGTGTTGCAGAAGGTTAACAACTCAGCCCTACAAACCCTTTGGAAGAACATTTAAAGTTGCAGATTTCAAAGGGAATTCGATGCACGATCCTGCCTCCTGCCTCACACAAGAAAGATCCCATCAGTTCCACACTTTGAGGTTAGTGAAATAGAAGACAGAGCCCCATATCAGCTTGGTGCTCACTATCAACCCTTATCCTGACATTAGGTCTTTGTAATAGGATTGTAGAAAGAAAAGCTGGTTTTCAGCTTATTCACAGAAGAATGTTTTTTTGGATCTTATTTATCCTGCTGGGATAGTTGGAGGGTGAAAATTCAGCTCCGCTTGGTATGTAATGGGATTTTCTGAAAGGATTTATTTACAACCTGTAATGCAAAAAAGTTTTATTTAATGTGTAAAAGCTGCTGTGCTATTCTTACTTTGTAGAAGGCAGAGGTTTTTCTTTGTCTTGATAAAACGGGCAAAGCCTGCTTTAACTTTTTACCATTTTCTACAGATTTGCTGATGCATAAAACCTCTAATGTACAAAAGTAGAACATGAAACATGCGAATATAAATGTTGAAAATGGCTACAAACATGGGTGTCGTATGTAAAGTTATAAAGACAAAAATGAAAAATGTCAGTTTCAAATTATATATTTAATTAGCAATATAAATATTCAGTTTAGAGCTAAATATTTTTGCTTCAAAATAAATATTTAGCTTATAAACTAAATATTTAGTTGGTCCTAAAGCTGAAAACAGGCTCTGTGGTTTGAAAAGTTTAAATTAATACAAAACATAGTTTTCAGCTAAATATTTTGTTCACAAACTGAAAATGTAGCTTCAAGCTAAATATTTTCTTGATAACTAATTTAGTTTGGAGACAAATATTTGGATTGTAACTTAAATGTCTAACTACACATTTAGTTAGTCTGAAGCTAAAACCAGGCTCTGGTTTGAAAAATGTTAAGTGAATAAAAAGATCCTCTAAACTGCAGAATTTAAAGTTGTATTAGTACAAATGCATTTTAAATTTTTTTTAACACTCCTTTGAAATTAAAGTGTTCTTCCTGATGTTTTTCTTCATCAGTAAGTGTTTTGTCTGCTTGTAATGAAAACTTGTAATTCAATAAATAAATTAGTATTTTTAACTTTTTTTTTAGCTTGCAGAGAGACGGTTTTTATCTGGAATTATGAATGGAAGATTGATTGAATTAAACCATTGTCTTCTGTTGATGATTTAAAGTTATTAAAAGTTTTCTAAAGTGCTGATACAACTCTGATGTGGTCAGCAGCACTTGGTAAATTAAACATCTTGTCTTCACAGTTCAACTGATTGCGAGTCTCTCCAAAGACGTTAAGATGTTCATTGATTCACCATGTTTGAATCCTCATTAACGTGCGAGCGTGTGCAGTCATTGGCTCTGGAACTAAAGCGTTGTCTGGTTGGGAGAAGTTTTTCTCATGTTTCAGTAAATTACGGCTTGTGCCATTAACGGATTACCTTGCGGAGGCGGCGCAGGTCAGAACCCTCGTCTCTCTTTCATCAAACAACAAATCGGTTTGGTGCTAAAAGGCGAAGCAAATCTTTTCCAGAACCTGTCACCCCTCATGAGAGATTTCTGCTTCGTTGCGAGGCACAAAATGGCACACTGAAACAAAGCATGCAATCTAATTGTTCATTCAAGCACTGCAGAGTGCTGACAAATTAACACTTGGGCAATTTGTTCGTTTGACTGGTGTACAGTAACACAACCTGCTTTGTGGAAGTTCTTTGTGCTTTCCGAGCCACTGTCAGATTCAATCAGTTTATGCAGGATTGACGTTTTTACTGTAAAAACATCCACAACAAATATTTGCCATTTACTGGGACACAGATAAATATGCGCAAATGCTAACGAGTGCCTAAAGGAGGAGTTGTGCTGTGAATGAATTTTATGGGTTTGATATTCTGTGAGGGTCAGATGAGGGTAACTCTTGTCATTTTTGTCTTGATCAGAAGAAATTAGCGTCCTCTAGACGATGATGGGGTCACGACCCCCGTTATTTGGCAGGGATTCGGATTAGAGTGTCTGGTTCTTCATAGATAAAAGGTCAAATAGAAGTGACGCTCGGACGAGACCCGGACACTTCCCCAGTGAAATGTTGCTGGTTGAAATCTAATGAGGCCTGAAGCTGGACTGGGAGATGAATAGATACTGGGATCAATAAAGTTTTATTTATTCTGTATATTCATCCATCTACTGACCCAACCTTTCATCCATCTGTTGACTCCTACATCCATTGACTCATTGACCCAACCATCCGTCCATACATAGAGCCATCCATTTATGGTTCAATGTATGGATCTTTTCCTAGTTTTAACGGGGCATTAACACCTTCAGTCCGCTTTAATCGAACTCCAGTCCATTTGCCTAGAAAGTCCGGTTTGTTTTGGGAAGTGTGAATGCTTAATCAAACTCTGAAAAATGCTAAAACTAATCTGCCTACAAACCTATGCTCGGCAGGGCATTCTGGGTAAATACAACCAAGAGAAATCCTACAACCTCTAAAATCTGACAACACACCATTTTTGTTAACATTGTGCGAATAAGGAAGTTACCCTCATGTCTTACGCAGAGGTTTTCTTGTCTTTTCCCTCTGTGGATCTTGGAAGAGCGCCACCACAGGCGAGGATGGGAACAGGTTTTTCAATTAGTTTGGTTGGTTTGACTCAGTGAACCGCAGCAGCTGAAAGTGTAACAAATGTTGTGGCTTTGATCCCCAATCAAACCAAGTCTACTTGGCCTGTCAGGTGTGAAAACGGCTAAGAGTTACTTTCACTGATAAACCAAAAGATTTGATGTGATGACCTACTTTCACAAAATTCATTTCTCTTAGAACAGCTTCTGCAGTTTGATTTCTAAATGGTCTAATTGCCCATCAGTCCTACCTGAAAATAAAGACTGGTAGTAATTTTCCCAGACTGTTCTCATTATGTCCTCTTCTCACACCAGCCTCTGAACTGACTGGATTTTCTCATTTGCTTTAGAATAAAAACCTACATTTCCCTCTGCCACCATCAAGCCAATAATTAGATTGTAATGTGTTTGTCCCTGTACAGAGAAAGTCCTTGTTTTCCAACAGAAACATGGACAGGGAGGTGACCAGTCGGTCAGCAGCACTCAGTGCCGGTTTGGCCTGAAGGGGAGTAATAGAGCTGGTGCGGTGCGACTCGTAGCTCTGACAGGAGCCATCAGTCAGAAATGCTGCTGTTCCTGTCGGACGCGTCTCTGTCATCGGCTCTATTAACATTACACACACACGCACACACACACAGACAGCAGATCATAAAGGCCCTCTGACACCAACAAAATGCTGCTCGTCACATCAGCTGTCACAACGCTTTACAGGCTGCATGGAACCAAGAGGCATGTTTAAATGTCTTTAGCTCACTGCTACAGAACCGGCTTCCCCAAGAAAAGCTGAAAGTCTTTCAATGGTTACTTTGGATTTAATGATGGATCTGGAGCCTTTAGATGGAGACTGAACTCTGAATAAAGATGTTTGTCTTCTCATAAAGAGCAGTCAGTCCTTTGAATATTCCTTTCTTATTTCCTTCCTTCCACTTTGTTCCTTTCACCATTTCTTTGTCTCTCTTTTCTTTCCCTCATTTCTGAACGTTCCTGACTTTTTTCCTTTTTCCAGTCGTCCGTTTATTTTCTCTACTTGCTGTCTTGCTTTGTTTTTTGTTTTTATCAATTTCCTTCCTCCCTTTCTTACTTATGTCCTTCCTTTTTCCTCTCTTTTCCTTTTTCTTTTTTTTCTTTCCACCTTTATTTCCTTTTCCATTTTCTTCTTCCTTTCTTTCCTTGCTTCCCTTCTTCATTTCCTTCCCTTTGGCCTATCTTCCTCATTTCCTCACATTCTTTCATATCTCTTTCCTTCATTATTATTCCTTAGATTCATCTTGCTTCAATTTCTTTCTTTCTTTCTTCCTTGTTTTCCTTCCTTATTTCTTTCCTTAATTTCTCCCTTTCTTATTTCCATCTTTCCAGTTCTTTCTGTCATTATATCCTCTTTCCCTCAGTTCTTCATTCCTATTTATTTCCATCAATCCTTTCTTCCTGTTCTCCTTCTTTTTTTCCTTTCTTCCTTCCTTCCTCTTGTAGGTTGTATATTTCCCTCAAACATCCCTCCATACCGGGTGAAGGTAGAAACCACTCAGTAGTTTTTCTTTTCTCATCTCTCATCGTTCAGATAAGTTTTTCTCTCCATCTCTGTTCATCTGTTCGTCGGTGACTCCTGCGTGTTTTTGCTACGAGGCAGAGCTTCGCCATGAGATTTGCTCAGGTTAATGTGCCTTGAGGTTTGCCCACATGAACGCTCGCTCGGTGTGTTTGTGGGTTAATGGATCCTGATGGAAGAAATGGAGTGAACCATTTCAGATCAAACGTCCCTTTTACTTTATAGCTTAATAAACAGCAACAGACGACAGTTAGATTTACACTGAGAGCTCGTAAAGAATGCGGCTTCACTTTTACGACGTTATTATACAACACAATAAATTAAATGTTCCAATGGGGGTCAAACTCAGCCTTTTTGTTCCCAACTGATGTTTAACTTTTCTCTGACCTTTCAGCAGACGTTTCTGTTAGAAAATAAAAATGGCGCTTCAAGTGGAGTCTTCCCCCAGAACACAAATCATTTCACACAGCAGGGGAAAAAAAGCAATATTTTGTTGGAGAAATGATTATGTTGTAAACATTTTAACTCCTCTCACTGGAAAACAGCCAGTTCCTATTATTTCCACACGGTTACAGACATTGTTCTCTTCATTCTGAATTATTGTGTTTCTCTCGGATGTGAAAACGAAAGAATTGGCATGCCAGGAAACGCAAATTTCAAGTCAATTTCCTTTCGAATGACTCATAACCTTGAAATAAAAGACCCGGCTGGAAGTAATTATTACGTTCACTTGTTCCTTCCTTTAGCAGCAGTTATGTTATGATTCACTCTTTTCACTTAAATTGGTTAATTATTGCTTTCAATGCAGTTAAGTAGCTACTTGAACTGAATTAGACAAGGCTTCCACCTTTTCCTGAATCACGTAAATTAGGCTGCTGCAAGAAAAATTGCAGCTATATATGTATATATATATATCATAACAATAAACATAAAAAAAAATTCATATTCTGTTCGAAAAAGTCTGAGGCCACAACTTAATAAATCCTCCCCCCAATTGTCTCAATTAGATGTTTTCAAGGTTTGGAAAGTGTTTGATTTCTGTAAAGTCCTTTAAAGTAATTGATTTGTATTAAAGTACAATTTAACATTTGATTCAAAAACTTAAAGTTGTAAAACATTATTTACAGATGAAACCAAATATGCTCATATATAGTTAAGAGTTTCCAGACTCCATGAAATGTTTCATTCTATCTGGAAACAAAATAAGTAAATCTTTGTGTTTTTGTGCTTCTGTTTGCGCCTGTGTTGAGCTCAGCTTTTTCCAGGCGCAACATCGATTCACTGGGTTTTAATGGACTCAGGAGCACTTTAATCACAAATTAATCTTAAATCTTTTAGAGTTGGATGCTTTGGAAGCTAACCAGCTATCGATGCAAAGTAAAACTGATAGAGATCTATTTATTTTGACATTTCTGCAACTTGGTTTAGGAGGACTTTGATTCCACTAAGTGGATTCATTTGCACAAATGAGCAACATCTTTATTTTTCAAATAAAGTTTCGGTAATGGTGCTAAACTCTCTCTACTTTATGTAAAACAAAGCCTGAGCCCTGATCCATCCCACATTACACAGCTCAGACTTTAAGGAGATAAAACATGTGGGAGGTGTTGGTATCTGCAAGCACCATCACAGATTCATACAAACTAAAGTTGTTTACAGCTCATATATATTTATAACAAAGTGTGAATGAAACAGAGGGTTTCCACCCAGTGGCGCAGCGAGTCGTTATTAACCGGCACTTCTTTTTATGGCTGCTGTTAAAATGTTGGAAACAAGAAACACGCAACACAAACAGGATGCAGATCATCCAAAACGGGCATCTACCAACTAGAAATGAGTTGTTACTGTTGAATAGTTCATACTGGGTCAAGTCAAGTTTGAAAAGGCTTCCCAAGCTGTTTTCAACAAAAACATACACGTCTAGATAAGTTTAGATGATAATCCAGCATTGAATGGGATTTAAGTACTCTTGAGTAATCAAGACAAGTTCCATTACAAAACTTTGTTGATATTTTGCTAATGTTGAAAAAAACACAATTTCACCATTACGACCTTCCCATTAAAAAGAAACGCATTTAAAATCGGACATGAGTAAGTTTGTTCACTCCATTGGTGATTAAAAAAAACATGCATCCTTCTACCACTTCCTGTTTTCTTCTTCTTCTTTTCCACCAGTAGTAACATCCGGTTGTTGATCATGTGACTCATGTGATGCAAAAAAAAAATGTTTCCAAAAGACTTTTATTACAGCCAAAACACCACCTCAACCTAGTGCATAATCTTTTTTATGAATAAATGCTTTTTTAAATCATTGTGTTTCCATTAAGCAAATTTATTTTTGGAATTCCAATTTGCACAATTCCAATGGAAACAGAGCTGCTGGTGCTGGAGGAAGTCCAAATCCAGCTGGCTGTAGCAGCTGATGGGCCCAAACCGCATACATTACATAACGATGCGTTCCATTTGTACTCGGAACTTGGAATTCCAACTTCCCAGTAGGAACAATCAGCTGGAATTTGGACTTCCCAATGGGAGAGTGAGCTCATCTCCAACTACCCCCAGTTACGACTTGAAAGGGAGATTTTCTGTAGTCAATATTTCAACACAAGCCATGAAGTTTTCCTTTCAACATCTAGTTTCTCCTAATGTCTTCTTGTCGTCTCATGTTCTTTCAGCCACTCTGGGAACGTTGGAGTTCAGTTTGCAGTATGACCAGGAGAACAACGCGCTTCACTGCAACATCAACAAAGCCAAGGTGAGCCTTCAGCATCTTCATGTTGATCTTTTTGGTGTCCCAAGCGTGAAAGAAATTAATTTCACTGCAATAAAACATCAGTCAGAAAATAAAGATTTATATAAACTGATGGTTTTTAGAATATTTTCCAAATGTTTAGATAACTATTTGCCCTCCACCTGGCTAACTAACATTGTGAAAGGTGTTTTACACATCCCATATTTACCAACCCTACTAAAAATACTAGAATAATTTTCATAGTTTCTGTGTTGTTGTCATAAAACGCTGTAATGAAGACATTTACCGGAACACCAGCAGCTCCCAGGAATCCTAATAAGTCTGGAAACGTCAGAAATTTCAGAAAATGTAAAAAAGAAAAAAAAAATCACAATAAAAAAAGAAAAAAATGTTGAGGCGATTTAAATTTTCTCTCTAATGAGGAGTTTGCTTCTGTTAAAATTATGGGGATGTTATTTTCATATTTTGCTGCATCCTTTATTAAATCTCTTAAATTACCTTCTTGTTTCACACTGAGTTAAATGTTACCTGACTGTGACTGAAGTAGATTAAACTTTTATGAAGAATATGAAGCAACTCTGTTCTTAACTAAAAATGTCATAGGCAACATAACATTTTAGCAGCAGTAATGTATTTTTTAATTCACTTTCAACATTATTTTTTAAATATACCTTTGTTCGTAATCTGAAAACCTGAAGCCAGAATATTAGCAGACTATTACACAATGTCTGGCTCAGTTTCTCCTTCAGTCTTTGACCAAAAACATCCATCTATCCATATTTTTGTCCATCCACTCTTCTATCCATTTACATCTGCCTTTAATCTTCTGCTGTACTCTCCACTCAACTCTACTACATATTAATGAAAAATCTAGTTGACCTGTTCTGTCCACTCCATTTGCCTAGACAGTCCGGTTCTTTTGGGGAGGTGTGAATGTGTAATCAAATTTGTTACGGACCAAAATAGTGAACTCTGCTCCAACTAAAAACCTCAGTCTGGGTTCGGTTGAAGTGAACTCTGGTGCAATTTGAATGCATATGTGAACGCCAAGTGAACTGGAGACCAAAAGCAGAAAGTGGACTACAGAGAAGGGCATTCTGGGTAAATACAACCAAAACAAACGTGCATGTTTAGCGCTATCTGAAGAAATGATTGGTTGTCTTTTACCAAAGACAAAAGAGAAATCCTACAACTGCTAAAATCCGACACCACTCTATTTTTGTTTACATTTAATCTAGAAGGAAGTTGCGTTCTGTGTCTTCTTCCGAGGTTTTGTGTCGTTTCCTTCGGTGGTTCTTGGCGCAGCGGCACCACAGGTGGGCTCAAGGGGTTTGGTTTGTTTGAAACAGTTCAGAGTCTGCAGGCATGGAAACACCTTTAAACCTGACACTGCTTTAGCCAGGCTCAAGTTATTCCTTTTGATGTTATCACCACCTAGTGGTGGTGATCACCACCACTAGGTGGTGATCACCTAGTGATAACTAGGTGATCACTAGTTATCACTAGTGATAACTAGTTAGGTTTATTAAACTAGTGATAACTAGGTTTAATTAGGTTTAATTAAACCTAATTAAACATTTAATTAGGTTTAATTAATTAAAGTTTAATTAATTAAACTTTAATTAAAACACTGTTTTAATTAAAGTTTCAGAGACCATCTGGATGCTGATCTATTGTATAGACATGTATAGGTATATTGCAATTCCAGGCACTTTGAATTGCCTTGTTGCTGAAAAAGTGCTATATAAATAAAATTACCTTGCCTTACCAATCTTAACTAGTTGTATACTTTCAGAAGAATATATAACTCTTAACGTTTTCTCTAACATTTCACAGTGTCAGATAATTAAAACCATCTCTTCTGCTCTTGTAGACTTTTCCTTCATTAACAGTGTCGAGTCTTGTTTCATCATTTTCTGTCTATTTTTTTCTGGCACAGATTTTTTTCTTTCTCATTTTCATTAAACCGATGCTGCAATTATGAGAGCAAAATCGCAGCATCAGTTCCACTACAGAAACATTAGCTCCAAAGCCAAACTTCCCTTTGCTAAATAATCCTTACGGTGGTGATTGTAATGAACCAGCTCACTGGACAGGTTCAGTAACAAAGATGCTTTAACAAAGAAAAAAAACTTCATTTTTCTATAATATACCGGAGAGAAAAGGCTCTCTCTTTCCTTTTTACTGTGATGAAGTGATGTTTCTGACGGCTGCCGCTGCCGTCAGCAACTCTAACTCTTTTTGTGTTAGTGAATAGCCGGTTTGGAGGAAACCGGGCTTCAGAGGAGCCGTTCTTGGCAGCGCTGTTGGACAGCAGAGTGGGCAGAAGGCCACATTGATTTATGGTTGTTATTTTCTATACTGCTCTGCAGATAGACTTCAGCTGCTGCCTAGCCAAGCACTGAAAATGAATTTACTCTTTCATATATTCTGCTATGTGGCCGTCCCCACTGTGTAATTAGTTTGCTAAACCCATTATTGGGCTTTCTAACCGCTGGTTCCTTTTGCTGCCAAACCGACTGTTGCTCCAATAAAACCAGTAACTGAGTAAAACTCAGTTAACCATTTATTCAGCTAATAGATTCTGATGAATTCTCAGACTCTGTTTGGATGAGGAAATATTCTTCTAAATTCATAGAAGAATTTCAGAAGAATTTACATATGAAGGCTGTTTTATTGCAGTGTAAAGACTACTACCAAAAAATAAAACAATAAGGTAATATTTTAAAAGTATATCTTTTTTTTTTTTGTAGTTCAGTGAACTAACTGGCTTTTTTGGTATTGAGTATTTAAAATATTTTTTACTGCTAGCTAAAAAATATTAAGTTACCATTACAAGAAAAAGCAACGTTATTGAGTAAACTGCATCCAAAATCAGACATGCTTCACTTTCCCCGGGCTGCCCATGCTTCAACACTCGGCTGTAATTTTCCAGTGAACTTCTCCCTGCAGGAAGCCTGACTGGAGGAGCAGCTCCTTCTCCTCTCACCTTCGTACAAACTGTTGCTCTTAAACCTTTTTCAAATGAAATACACATTTTAACAACCTTCTGAACTTCTAACTGGATGTTCCTGTTGGCATCCAGTCTCTCCTGACTGGAGGTCTTTGACTTCTCATCTGATCCTCTTAGATTTTCTTGCCGCCTGCCACTAAAACATAAGCGACACATTGATTTAGAAAAGCAGGTCTCTTCTTTTGCCCTCTTACTATTATGGTCTCAGGATGGTGACATTAGTCCATCTGATAGCCTGTCTGTCCATCTGTCCCACAGTTTGGTGTTCAGTCAGGAACAGCTGTCATTTCCCTACAGTTTCCCGAGAATAATGTCTTCAGGCTTGCCAGCAAACTCGCCACTTCGTACTGTGATAGTCGCTGGCCACAGCCATTGTGACGATCTGCTGCTGAGACACAAACTTCTAAAACAAAACATACGTTTTCTTGAGCCATGAGTTGGTTCACTTTTATAGAATTTCTGACCAAATTTATGGGTTTTTGGAAAAACTGTTGATGTTAATTCAGTAAATTGAGAAATTAAATCAGCGGTCAGATCTGGTCTTAAAAACAAAGTTATTGATATCTGCATCCAAATAAATTAAAATACCATCATAAAGTTAATGTAGCTCAGTTCAAAAAGGGAAAGTGGTCCAGATTCATTAGATGCAAACAGTCATTTCTGCTAAGTTTGATCATTGTCATCATAATGGCGGTCCTAGTCTGTTTGGTGCCCTGGGACAGCGTCCACCACCGTGACATCATTTCGATTATCATGTGCAACCACAGTCACACTCAATTTCTGTTAATATTTTATTTGAAAAATGTGGCAGAAGCTAGAATAATAAGACACAATAGAAATACAAAAAATACTGTAGAAAATACAATTTAAAATAAATTACTCCATCAGTGAAACATTTATGAAATGTGTTCTTCAGTTGCATTTTGATCAAAGCACAAATTTCACCGCACCACAGTCAAGGAATGTCTAAAAAAATGTTTTAATAAGATACACTTCAAGAAACACAAAAATTAATTTGCAAAACTGTTATAAAAAGTCCCACTCTTTGTTAACTAATCAATTTTCAATCAAGGAAATAAGCTAAAGATTCCACTGCAAAAACTGTTTACTTAGTGTGACAGCTCACGCCACCCTAGAGCAGAAGCCGTCCTGGGTAACTGCCCACATTGGCTGTATAAGAAACAACGGTAACACTTTATTTGAAGGGGGGTGAATAAGACTGTCATGACACCTTCATAAACATGACATAACACCTGTCATGAACATGAATAAGCCTTCATGAATATTTATGACTGTTGTCATAAAGTGTCATTCGGTAAATTATGACACTTTTAATACGAAGTTGACATTATTCAAAATGTCTTTGTTATGACAACTTGACATTAACCAATAAATCATTACTGTTTAAACTTTACCTTTAATAACATAAAGTTACCTCATTTTTAAAGTGCAATCATTAATTCTTTTATAACAAATTTATATCAGTAATGATTTCTTGGTTAATGTCAAGTTGTCATAACAAAGACATTTTAAATAATGTCAACTTCGTATTAAAAGTGTCATAATTTACCGAATGACGCTTTATGACAACAGTCATAAATATTCATGAAGGCTTATTCATGTTCATGACAGGTGTTATGTCATGTTTATGAAAGTGTCATGTTAGTCTTATTCACCTCCCTTCAAATAAAGTGTTACCGAAACAACTACTGCGAATATTACATGAGATCAATAAAAAGATATCGTTTGCACCCTAAATGATCATGAAAACCTGAAAGTTGTTGAAAGGTTCCAATGAACTTTGAAAACTGGTCTGACCTTTAACCCCATAGAAAACCTATCGACTATCATAAAGAGGAAGATGAGAGACACCAGAACCAACTTTGCAAACAACCTGAAGGCCGTTAACACAGCAACCTGGACTTCCAGAACACTTCAGAATGAAGTGGAACAGAAATTCATGCAAAATGAGACCCAACCAGGCGCTGAATCTTGGGTGTGATTTAATATTTGACATTTCCAAGAAACTCATATTTGGGTTTTCCTTATCTGTAAGCTAAAATCATCTACATTAACAGAACTTAAATATTTTAAATACATTAATTTCCACCTAATAAATCTGTGTTCTGTAGATTTCCTTGTAGAATGGAATTACTGAAATAACAGACTTCTTGATCTGGTCTGAAGGTGGCTTTACTTCCCCAGGTCTCCAGAAAAGCAGCCGCAGATTCTCACAAGTTTTCAGGTTTTAATAAAGCTAATAGTCTTAAAGAAGACTCTGCAATGTGGAAAAAAAATTAACACACAACTGGCACAGATTTGAAATGACTGAATTTACCCATTACCAGCTGCCCTAAAAAAATCCATCCCAGGAGCAAACTGAGTAATGATGGAAATAAAAAAGAAACCAAATGTTTCAGTTCAGGCTCCAGGGAGAACTTTAAAGTCTGGATATTAGTTTCATACCACTAAGTGAAAATGAGGCATTAAATGTACTGAATTCAATTCAAATGTACAGTTGAAAAAACTATATTTGAAGTAGAATTGTTTTTTTCCTCTTCATATTTGTCGCTTCTCGATTGAATTTCAGAAATCAATGTTTGGATGTCCATGACTTTTTGTTCTTCAATGAAAAGAAGGTTGTGTTTATGATGTCTGGGTCCACAGTTGGTGTTTCCATTAAAACCTGGTGCAACAAACATCCTTTAGTGTATGACAGCAATCCTCAGTTTTGATTCTCAGTGGTCAAGTCCAGTTTATATCAACGTACAAAAGCTAAATTGTTTCTTTCCTTTCATCACTTTCAGATGTTAATCCATCAGTTTATTGCAACTTGTTTAGACGAACATCGGTGACTCATTTGTAGCTGAGCTGGTCGTTGACTAACTGATACCCCGGTTTTCTGACCTTTGGTTTGTTTCAGATTTGATTTTAAAATTCCTCTGAATTCCCGGGAAGATCTAGCTTGACATAAACTTCACCATTTGCAAGGTTCGCAAAAATGAAACAATGTCATACGGAGCTGTGTGATTGGTCAGAAGTTTGTGGCCATCTTTTATGGAGAAATCCTCTCGGACAGCAATGTTGACATTTCATTTCAACTAGTCCGCTTCCATTATTTGGTTTTTGTGTCTGCAGGTGACATGATTACAGAACATTTATTTGACGTGTTTATCCAACGAGGTGAAGAATTATGAAGATATCGGACAATTCTAAACTAAATAACAAAGAAAAAAAATCAATGAGGGTTTGAATCACCGCCCCAAAAATCAAATCGAATCATTATCAGACAATCAATCAAGTTTATTTGTAAAGAACATTTCAGCAACAAGGCAATGACAACATAAAAACATAAACAACACATCATAGAGTCAGCAATTGTGAAAACCAGCAAGTGCCGCTGTTTAAATCATCAGTACACATCAGATATGCTGGTCAATGTTCCACTTTTTGTGTGATTACATTTGAGGGAACATGAAGTTTCTGATAAAGGAAGTGAGCACAGTCTTTTACTTTTTGAAGTTTTCTCTTATTAAATATTTATGTTGTATTTTCTTTGACACATTTTATTAAAGAAAGTAAAAAGATATTTGTTTGGCCAAATCAAAAAAAAAAAAAAACTATCTACAATATTGTTATGGAAGTATCTAAAAAATATTGTGATGTAATTTTTTCTTTAAATATTGCCCACCTCTATCTGGAAAGGTGATAACAACAACAGCAGATCTTTAATATATTTCGGTGCTGATTGATGAGAGTCAAAGATTTCCACCCTAAAAGTCTTAATTTCCTTGCTCTGCTATTTTTGTCTGATCAGCAGATCAGTAATCATCCCTAAAACAAAAGAGGAAAAGTAGATGATTTTCTTCCTGCCTGTTAACTGTGGATTAATGTTGGTTTAAATCACTATCCTAAAGTCCTAAAGTTGGGGTGGGTTAGCCTAATCCAGTGGTTTCCAAACATTTTCTGCACCCCCCGCCCCCATGGATTACAAATGGCTGTCTGGTTGAAACGACGCGTGTGACGGGGGAGGGGGCATCGGCAAAATGAATGTACGTAGCTGAAAATAGACGCTGTTAATTCTCAGTACTCAGCCACGCCCTGAACTCCTCCCAACTTTAGCAGACTGACTACTGACCAGCTCTCCGTCTCACGGGTCCGAAAAGACTCTAATCCCCGGGTATTACCGCAGATAAGAATTTAGAGAACTTTTGTTTAAGCTGGGAGCGGGAGAGATATGTCCAAGTTCTAACTACCTACATCCAGATGTTATGCCCCGCTTCTGTCCACAATTCCGACAATCGGAGTAGCCCTGCCGGTGTCCGAACCAATGAACCACATCTGTTAACGGTAGCTCTCTCCCTAATAATTAACGTGCACTTGGTAACCGACTTGGATAGTTTTAGTGACTAGGAATAAGTCCCAGGGACATTATTTATCTGAACTAAAGAACGTACGAAGCCACCCTAAGTTACTAGGACCATAAGCATTGATTTTACAATGATCAGAGAAATTAAATCTAGATGACTCAATTAATTTAACTGTCCACAACATCAAATTAGACTTTAGTATTTTATTAGCAAGCTTTAGCAAGGGAAAAGGACATACAGCATTTCAATAAAAAATTAAGAAATTAAAACTTTTAAAGAATCAACAGAAATTACTCCTACTTCTAACCCTACACTGTGTCTAAATCTAAACGGAGGCTTTGGGGGGAGGCAGTATTACTCGAACCCAGATGCAGAGACGATCTTGGCAGCAGAAACTTTAACGTCCATGGATGGAGTCCTGTCTTTGTCTTGGCAGAATCCTTTCAGAATAAATCCAAAGTTGAACTGGTGAGAATCCTCAACGAACTCAGTTCTTTATCCAAAAAAGATCTTGGTATATTCCCCATGTCCACTGCAGCATCGTTGAATTCCTTTGGGTTGAGCGTGGGGCCGCAGTCGAATCAGAGTCCCGGGTTGTGGGTAAACGGATCTTGTTCCTTCCTTGGGCAGCGAGCAGTCATCCCGGGGTGTCATCACGCAGCCCTCCGTTGATTCTGCATCTCCATTTGCTCGACTCGAACGCCGCGGAACAAAGAACCTCGATCCTCCTGTCTGGTGTCTTTTTATTCTTATCAGCAGCCACACACTTTCTTTCCTCATGGACGTTTTTGCTTGACGTCAACTGTTCTTTGGTTAGCCTCAGACTACAGATGAACTTTATTTCTCCTGAGCTGCACTTTCAGTTCCCTGTCTGAATTCTGCACCTGTTTCCTCCGTACTGTCTGCTTGGACAGATGATCTAATATCCATCACCATCTTGGAGACATGATGTCTGTTCTAATGACCTAATGCCTTGGTCACCTCTGCTCTCCTTTCGGTTCCTCTTCTCCCTGACCCTTCACCTACCATCTACCTCCAACACAACATCAGTGACCTTTAGTTACAGTTACACATTTTACACCATTTCAAGTTCAATGTCAAAATCACATTTATAACCTTTTAGTTTCTCTAATTTAGCATTCATTTATAATTTTATAATAACCATTACTTATTAGTTACTCTTATTATAATCATGATGTGAGTTATTACAGACATTTCTGAAAAGAAACCAAGAATAATCCATTATTCTAATTATTTGACACCATGTTACAGTTACTTCTTCCACCTGTAAGTACTTCCATAAGTATAAGAGTAAGTGCAAATATTCTTATAATCAAACCAACATCAACCACTGCTTAAACCAATATTAATTATTGGTTTAATCATAAGTTATCATTATTAATTTAAGTATTTTACTCTGGGTTTTATTCAATTACTCAAAATGTTTAGATTTTATTCTTTAAACCTTTAATGCTCCGAAATGAGAAATCTGAACTATTTTTAATCACTGCAGGCTGGAAACTTCCTCCTTTTTCAGGAAACCTGCTTTTCCTGTTCCATGACTCTCTTTCTGTCTGACTATAAATTTTTATGATTAAATAGAAAAAAGTAGAATTAAAGCAGGACACAATAACAACACACACAACCAGATTAATTTTATTACCGTCTGACTCTACTGTTGGGTCTTGATGTCACCTGTGTAATTAGTTTTAAAGATAACTTTATTTATTGTTATTATTAAACTAAAATCTCCAGCATGGGGAAGTGGGATGAGCTCGACTTTTCTCGACAACGCCAACATCGGTATCCTACGAGGCACTTGTTAAGCTTAAGGTTCTGTATTGATATTAGCTTGTATTGATATTATCTAGTCATCTTTTAGCTAACATTACCTGCATCCAACAGCTTTACTCAACTCAGTCGGTTAGTTTGGAGGGAAAAACTGTGAAAAGTTCTTTGCGTTTTGCTGGTTTGCAGCCGTGATTCTAACACAAACCTACGTAGCTCCGCCCAGCTGCAGCAGGTCTCCTTCACAGGTGGAAACCCAGCGCGAGCGTCGTAGCGCTCATGTTGCGTTTAAAGGCTACTCGGAAAAACAGGTTACAACATGTTAACAACGGATTAAACAGTTTTAACTGCTGATAAAAGTGACAGAGGACACAAATATGGGAAGTGTGGAAGCCTCTACTGTGTCAAATTGACATAGGAATAACAGAGAGTTGGCCATTCTAAGGTAAAAACCCAGTGCATGCAGTGTTCATGTTTTGTTTTCTTTTTCATCCAGACGGCCCATAGGGGGCGCGCCCCACAGTTTGGGAACCTCTGGCCTAATCCTTTTCTTTTCCAAGCTGAGTAAATCTATCCCCTGTCTGTGAATCAAAGATCCTCCGACAGTTTGATTACAAGATGGCGACCTGTCTGCTCAGCACCACCCACTCTACAACCTTTACTAACAAAAACCCTTTCATTGCTTTCCATCTGGCCTTTTATCGCCTGCTACGCCCACATCTAAAAAACATCCTCTGGCTCGACTTCTTACAGAAGTTTTACATCTTTTCCATTCAACGTCTTTGTATCTGTTTTTTTTTTTGTTCTTACCACTTTACATTAAAAATGATTTTAAAAGGTAGTTTATTGTCGTCTTTTTACTTGTATGATGCAGAAGGTTTTAACTTCTTTTGGAGTTGTCACAGTTTAGCTCTGAATATTGATGAAATGTCTAACAGAGCAGAGAGGATGAAGCGAGGAGCCACAGCTGAGCCGCAGCAGAATCGATTGTGATTTCCTCCCTGAGCCGTTAACGCTGGTTCTGTTGAGCCAGAAGTCTGATAGATGAGATCAGGCGGATCTCCGTCGGGTTCCCGAATCAGCTGGTAGATCAGACACAGAGTTTAGATCAAAGCAAAGAGTTCCTGATGGAGCTAAAATGACTACAAATATAGTTTTATTTGTTCGTTCATCTGTCTGTTCATCCTTCATACATACATCCATCCATCCCCACTGAATGGTGTCTTTTATGCTTTCTCAATAAGCTTTACTATGGTCAATTAGCCAAAATCAGCAAAACAATAAAACTGAACCCAGTTTCATAGAGTGGCAGGTCTGGTCCAAAGAACCACTCCCTGAAGCAGAAACCAGGTAGGTCGGTGTGTAAGGACAAACTTGGGCCTGCTGAGGGCGATATACTATGTTGTAACAGCTTGTATAATAGATTGGCATATGGTGAGTATCAATATGGCTGAAGTTAGCGCCTTAGCATTAGCTTCCCCTAACTAACTAATGTTAAGAGTTAGACAGAAGACAGTAGTGGACACCGCTAACTAATATTTTAGTCAGCGGTGTCCAGATCAGACAGAGTCTTCTACTCTATTTTTGAAGAAAATCAAGGATCTTAAGGTTTAAAAACCAGATGGAAAATGTTTGACAAGAACCCTAGTTCTTGTTTAGCATAATGCAGGTTGAACATAGAAAATCTTCTAGCAATAGCCTCCAGCACTATCAAGGTATGAGAGAAATGCCATAAAAATAAACTAGCAGTTTCACTGGAAATGATGATAATCCAATGATTTAAGAACATTTTGAAATATTAATGAGACCAGTTTGTCTCTGTGTTGCCCTGCGACAGACTAGCAACCTGTCCAGGGTGACCCCGCCTCTCGCCCGTAACGTTAGCTGGAGATGGGCACCAGCAACCCTCCCACTAAGGGGCAAGGGTGTATAGAAAATGGATGGATGGATGGATGGATGGATTAATGAGACCAAGCAGGCTGTTGTAAACAATGTTTCAATCTGTGGATACAAATGTCTGTCCTTTTATTGTTTTTGTTGGCAGAACTTTTTAAAACCTTTTGTCTTAATAGACCCTTTTCACATGACGTCACACAACCTCCGTTTTGGCTCGAAGCTGTGTATCCTTAGTTCCGGTGTACATAGTAAGTAACGATAAAGTTGTCTATTTCATATATATATATATGTAAAATGGGCATATATATATCTATATAGAGACATATATATAGAAAGAGAGATTTAGATATATGTATATATCTGACAGCATATGTTGATCAGACAGAACACCGGAGCATGGAGTTTACACAGTCTCTAAAACATTTGCCTAAAATAAGATTTGAAGATGGATCACGATTTGCAAACCAATTTTCTCTGACAACAAAATCTAAATTAGACAAAGGCTAGAAATTCTTCACCGAACAATACCTGTTTGACTATGAAGGTAGGTATTTTTGTTTTGCGTAACCGTTAGCTTAGCATTAGTGAATTTTGTTAGCTAGCTAACTACGTGACATAACTGTTCCTTAACCAGAACTTTTTACTGTTTTTGAACTATAACGTTTTAGGCTCTAATCTTGATCAGATTCTTAAATTATAGACTGGAGTTGCCACTCATCCCATGAAATAGGGGTTTGTTATAAGTAGAGATGTCCGGTGCCGCCGCTGCTTTGTAATGCCTTCCTCTAATCGGACCACTTTTTCCGGTAACGAATAATCTAACGAGCTCGTATTTCAAATCCAGTAATCAAATTAAAGTTATTTTTATGTCCTTTATTTTCCATTAATACAGAAAATGAACCTCTAAACGTTACATCACTGACAGGCGGCGGTGTATATGTTTCCTAACTGTGGCTAAAGCTGCTGCTAGCTGGTTTACTCATGATCGGAGGCTGGTTGGAGAATGGTAAATTGACAATGACTAATAACGGTTATCTAACACGTAAACACTGTTTTATAAAATACAGAAAGTGAACCTCTAAACGTTACAGCGCTGACAGAGAGTATATTTTTTCCTAAATGTGGCTAAAGCTGCTGCTAGGTGGTTTACTCTCCGATCGGAGGCTGTTTATTTTATACACAGTTAGAGAATGGTGAATTTACAATGATTAATAACAGCTATCTAACACTTAAATGCTGTTATCATTAAACTTACCTTTTATTATATCCTTAAGATTATGAGAATGCGGGAATTTTTCAGCTTGGTTCCCAAGGCAAAATCACACCGGAAGTAAAGATACCCAGGTTTGAGTTATGGCGGCCATTGTCTGACGTCACTGTGAAAAGGGTCTATTCACTCACTGCAACTCTAATCTTTTCACTTTGAACTGTTTCAGTTTTTCTCATCTGTTTTCCTTCTTTTCTTTTGCATGCTCTCATTGCATCTATTTGTGTTGGTGGTTTATGTTTGATGGAATAAAGCTTCCTGTTCCCAGGTACAAAAAGGTAAGCTGCTGAGTTAAGCTCCGATCTCAACCCGTTTCCACTAAATCAATCCTTAGTTCTGATCCAACCAGCCTCCCAGTTCGACCTAACGCCATCTCCCTCCCGAGCTCCTTCAGATTATCACTGTGAGGTTTTTTCATCAGTTTGTTGGATGTTTGCTCTTTTTTATTAATATGCAGTCATTTTTTGGGGGGAGGGGGGAAAATTATCTGGTAAAATAAATTATTGTCCTGTGTTTAGTTTTTTTGTGGACTTGCTAGACCAATAACCTGGCATCAGAGTTCTTGGAAAGTGTAATAATGATGATTATTTGGGCAAATCTAAAAGCCTGATGATGCAAGAATGGAGAAATATTTAACTTGAGCTGATAGGAACAAGGGGCAAGTTCTTTCTGGTCAGGTCTTTTTATGCTTTTCTCTCCACTCTTGTGAAGACTTCATAGTTTCATTGCTCTGCAGCATTTGTGTAGAATATTTTTCAGACATGAGAAGAGAAACATTTTGCCTAGAAGATTTGACTAGACCAACCCGCAAGAAATCCCAAACTAGGACTGCAAGATGCATCAGGGGCAGGAGCTCTTTATTATTGTCTTTGTTCATGTTTGACTGAGAAACAGGCCTCCGGTCACTAGGTGGCAGCAGTGCTCAAATTAATCAACAAGCTGCCCAGTAGAACAGTGGAGTTGATGGAGGAGGAGAGAAAAGGAGAATGAACAGGAAAAACGGCAGCAGGGGCAAGTATGACAGCGTATTGGGGCCAGAATACATTTTTAATTACGTCAATAACATCATAAAATTACAAGAAGAAAGTTGTTTTAATGAAGAAAAAAGCTTAGAAAGTCATCAAGATCTGACAACCTGTTCAGCAAGTTCATGTGTTGTAACCCAACTGCCTCATAGTAGCTTGGTTTCAATCTTAGTGTCACGTTAAATGTTATGCATCAAATTGTTGAGAGTGACTGCAGGCTGAACAGGTGGGATCAGAGTTGGAAATGGCAGCAGGGAGTGAGCAGACAGGCCCTATAGAGTCTCTCTGGACATCAGATTAGATGGCAGACGCCTGGCAGTCAGACAGGCACGCTGGCAGGCCGACCGAGTAGGAAAAAAAACGAGGAGACATAATGTCAGCAGAAGACAACAAAGTGATGGAAACAAATTTGGCCTAGGTATGCAGATCTGGCAAAGACTAGGAGGAGAGACGGGCTTCAAACTGCTGATGTCAATGAACGTCCGACGTGAAGCAGCGGGAGCTCAGAGTGAAAAGGAAGCAGAAACTCAGACAAAGACAGTCACAAAGTTGTAATTATGCTGATGTGTTTTCTCATTGGTCTAACTCGTATCCCTGAGTTGTACCCGAACTCCTCCAGGAGAGAAGGTGAAAGAGACGAGAGGAAAGATGCATCTTTGGTTCCTAGATTTGCTTATTATTTAGAAAGCAATTAGTAGGATATTCTTAAAATGTATTACCCTTCTTAATGCCTATTTTAGAAAAAATACTCTCTTAAAAGCATGTCAGTGGAGCTTTTCTTTGAAGCAGTTCCTTAAAAGGGGCAAAATTATGCAAGATTCACTTTTCCTATGTTTTTCTTCCTCCATTTGGTTTTCAACTGCTTCTAAAAACAGTCCAAGCTCTTGAAAAACATTCAACATTCACATTTTTGGCAAAAATGTGAATGTTTTTTGTTAAGTCACAACTGACGGGTACTGTTACCTAGCAACTCAAGCTGAACTCCAGCACG